>NC_060246.1:76259029-78759029 GCF_921293095.1 Ischnura elegans | reverse complement strand
GATCCGTATACTTTTATCGTCGCTGTGACGAAACGAAAAACGGGTTTATATGTGCATGTATTTTGAAACGCGTTCCTGCAGCTGCGGTCCTTGTTATTAAATTAATAAGTCGCGTCGAGTAGGTGTCCATGGCATCAAACGTTTTGTATACGCTCCCCGCACGCCTCGGGGCGAGAGCAAACTAACCGCAAGATTTTTTTTCTTATTATTCAGGAATCAAACGCTCTTTTTATTTCCGGAATTCGTCGGCGATTCAAGTTGGTCAAGTTCAAAGAGACCTTGCTCCGGTCTCTCGCCCCGTTTCTCCTTCCACCGATACTCCCGCGGCGTTTCTCGTTGCGCGCTGCCTCTGCGGTGCTTAAAGGGGAGGTTTCGCAAGGGATCCGCGGAGGGAAAATGCGGAGGAGATCTGGGTGGGGATGCCTCCACGTTGGAGATGCGGCGTGGGGAGTAATTTGGGATAATTTCATTTCTTTCACTTTTTTTCCCCTCACCCCCAAACGAAGACTGACAAATGAGGGAATAAATTCGGCTCGATTCCAATTAGCCCTAAGAGGAGACCGATGATAAAAATAAAGTTTACAGTGTTTGGGAATAAATAGTGGCAGAATTCATTTGCTTAACTGCTGCGCCATACGTAATTCGTGCGCTCTGTAATGGAATATGCTCTGATCCCTGGAGGCTTATTTTTTTTACGGGAGGTGAACTAAATTCGCTGCTGATAGTAATTAAGATCCCTCTTAATCGGTCATCATCATAAATTTTAGCGACAGCACGTATATTTCTATTGAAAAGATAATTCAAAGATAAAAATTTGACGCTGACTCCCATGATAAATTACATAATTCGTGTGGAAAATTTAATTCAAGCAGGAACATACGAATGCCCTAAGGCAGAAAAGTATCAAGAAGACAAAAAATTACTCGTATGAAAGCTCCTGATTTTTAAAACATATAGTTATTTTGAAATCGTTTGTATATATTTCCAAAGGGAGGTTTCACATATTGACGAAATCTACAAATAGATTTGAGTTTATTGTTTTATGACTTGTCGGGTTTCATTCCGCTAAAATTTTTAATTAGTGCTATGAAACCTGTAAAATGTGAATGCTAATTTCAGCCTAAATTCTTTTTATAACATAGAACGTATCTATGCTATCACAGAAAAGCGTTTCTCTCAATATGGTTAGGTCAATATGGTTAGGTCAAATCATGAGGCTAGGAAAGTGCGTAAACACAGCGTCTCTCCGTTAATTAGCACTAGAGATACGCACGCAACGAATTGGCGTTCCCGACATGAATTTTCATACGTACCCGATCGCTTTGAGGCATTAGCATAACTCTGTGACGCAATTCTAAACGACCGCAGAGGGACAATAGCCGTGATGCGAAGGAAGACGATGAAAATCGAGGCGAAATGACCACTGTTTGAGAAAAAAGATTATAAATAATCTGAGTATTTTTCTAAGGATTTTCAACGGGATAAATATTTGGAAGCCTCATGATAATGTCTTCACCACTCTCTGAAGACCTTTCTCTCAGGACCTCCTCGCTGGAAAACTTGTGAAACATTTACACCTACTTTTCAATGTCATGAATTATATATATATATATATATATATATATATGCGGTATGACGCGGTTACCTCGAGGCCTTGGGAGGAGGCGGCGAGGCGAGAGGGGCAGTCCGGACCCCCTCCGATATATTAAAACACATTAATATTATAAAGAACTTTGTGCTTTCACATTAATATTTATTCACAAATTTACGACCATGGTTCCAACGTTAGACGTCATCATCAGGTGAATAAATATTAATGTGAAAGCACAAATTTCTTCTTTTTAATTTTAATAATTAATCGCTTTCACCAAGTTACGCCAATATATTTCAAACAATCAATTTTATTAAAACAAAATTAATTTGCTTCTTAAACGATAATAAAATATTGAAAAATCGTGAATTTATAAAATATTTCTTTGAAAAAATTAAGATTTTTCGATTGTGAAAAGTGTTCAAGTTAGTATAGAAACCCTCTACTTAGCACCTTCTTTTTAAAAAAATTCCCCATGGTTTTGAACCCTCCCCTCGAACAAAATTCCCTTCTACCCCATTGTCTTGGGATGGTTTTTGTTTATTAAAAATCGGGCACTCACTTGGGGTACCAAAACTTTCGGCAAAGAAATTTGCTGCGAAACCACTGCAGGGGTACGAATCTAAAACTGACTCTCAACAATCAAATAAAATTTCGGGCCCATACCATACACCAGACAACCAACATGCAAGCAGCTTACTTAACTGCCGCTCTGTTGTTGAGGTTTGGGTTGGCTGATAATCGGATTTCGGCCACTCCGACATGTTCCCGAAATATTCCGCCGACTGGAGTTGTGCCCATGGTCGGGAAACTGTTCTCTATCGGACATGAGGGGCGAGTAGAGGAGATTGATGAGTAAACATGGAGGTTGCTCGAACGGCTGATTCATTAGAAGTCGGCCGTCCGCATACTACCATGCAAGCCACAGCGAGGGCTTGTCCAAAGGGATCTATGGATAGGCCGAATTTGGAACGTTTCTGCATAAATTCCTGCAAGGGATCAACGGACAAAATCAATGAGTTAAAAGGGAAGGGGAAATGGGAATTTGGAAATGAAAAATAAAGAGTAGGATGTGCATACACTTACAACTACATTTTTGCTTTACTCCTTCATCAATCTCTTCATTAATCTATGCATTCGCGAACTGATTTATATACGTGAGACTTTTAATCTTAAAACGTTTGACGAATATTCTCTGAAGGAAAATATCGAAAAAGTCATGTCTTACCGTCATCTATCTTGTAAACTTTCAACCTACATTTTATGTCTAGCCAGTAAACTCTAATACTAACACTACGAATCTTAGGCTCAAGTAAAGGCTCTTGAAACAAGTGTTAAAATTCATGACGAATTTTCTTCAATCCACGGATTATTTAACTATTCAAAATAAGTTTCAAAAATTACAACTTCATCGTCAAGTCAGTAGTGATCTTGAAAATGGCTGTGTAACCATGGTATAATTGGAGGATTAATGCAGATACTTAGGGGCGGATCCAGGATTTCTTTCTGGAGGGGGCACAAGCAAAACCGTATCCAGGATTTTGTTCTTGGGGGGGCACAAGGATATTTCATAATACAAAACGAACGCAATGATAATGGGACCGTATTAAAAATCTTGCATATTTTAAAGGCCTGTTCACACGGTACATTAACACGTACGGGTTAATTTCTGAATGTATGAATGCGAAAATGAACGCCAAAATGCACCGTGTAACCACCAAACTTGTGCGAATGCATGCACAGAAAATAAAACCTGTTCTTGTTTGGTTCATGCATTCGTACATGTTCCGTTCCGGTCCACCAAAATTTCACTCAAACATTCACGCAAACGTACATTAACTCGTACGTGTTAATGTATCGTGTAAACAGGCATTTTGGGTCCGGGGGGGGGGGGGGGCACGGGCCCCCGTGCCCCCCCCCCCTGGATCCGCCTATGCAGATACTCAGTTTGCCTCTAGGGGAAATCAATAGGTTTTGAAGTCATTCGGATATTTCAGTAGCATTAAGAGTCCCACTAGTGTGCCGAGTCATCGCTATACCATTGAATATGCGGCAATGGAACTAAAAAGAGCATGTAATTTAGAGACACGAAGACATGAGGAGAAGGAGAATATCGAAAAAGTCATGTCTTACCGTGTTCTATCTCCTACACGAACAATCTACATTATCTGTCTAGCTAGTCAGCTCAAATGCTAATACCAGGAGTGTTAGGGTCAAGCAAAGAGTCTTGAAACAAGGAATGGGGACAAAAATGCAGTGACAAAAATAAGCCGTTTCCATCAACTATAATTCAATGATTCTGCATAGAAACTATCCCCGCTTTGACTGTAAATTTCGAAAGATAGTTCATAATTTTAAAATTTGGGTTTTGAAATCAGGAGACAAAAAATTGAAACGTTATCAAATTTTCTTCAAACTTTGGATTTTTCGAGATATTATTAAAAAAAACAAAACAGACTTTCCAGAATAATATCGTGTTTTTTTCTAATTATAGCCAACAAAACAGACATGGAACTAACTCAGATAACAATTGGTGAAATTATAGTAAATAAAAATAACGAAGAAGTAGAGCATGATTTTTTCTACAAAGATTAAAAGAACAAATTGTAGTTAAGAGGCGGAACCCTTCATAGGGATGCAATTGCTCTATTTAACTGGAATAAGGAAAAACTACTAAAATAAAATACATTTCATATAGAGGGAAAGATATCTTACATTTAAAGAAGTATTTTAACTGAAATAAAAAATTAGCATTTGATAAACAGAAAAGCAAGTAGACAGACTAGAGAGGAGATGGGCTATAAAGGAGAGGGGAGTTTCAGTCAATCAGTCATTAAATTGCTATCTTAATGATAACTAATGTGGTGATTTCAAGCATACCAAGTATACCTATATACCTGGACCTTAAAGAGGGGCAATATTCATGATACCCTTAGCCATACCCTATCGAGAAAATTCGACGTGAAATAAATATATTCACAATCTATCAAAGGGAAGTAGCTGCTTTCACCTACTGCTGTCCGTAAATTGCGATAATGTATGTGCATAATTATCACCTCTTGTTTAAATTCATGCATATCATCCTTCTTTTGGAATGAATAAAAAACTAATATATCATTAAATCCACTTCAGATGTAATTTAAATGCACACAAGTTAAGAGGAAGTATAAGTTTCCCCCCCGAGAAACATTCATTCCATGAATTCCCTAAAGATTTATTTTCCCAACTTCACTAAACTTATTATGGCGTGAATGTTACATTGTGAATCAATCACATGAATTCCTGGTGCAAATCGAGCTTCGATGATAGAGTGATGAAAGCGCCGATTAGGATTACTCGAATGGTCTCAGCTGCGGCAACGCTCACGCTGTCCTCATAAATTATTCAACACGCGTCCCATGCTGAGTCAAATGAGCTATTCGAATGTTGTTTTCTCCAACTCAACATTCACAAATGTGGAAAATAATGTGATTCTATGCCAGGTAATGCCAGATGATGGGCTTGCATGCAATTTGGACGCGAATATTTAGATTGTCAAGCATTAGTTTCAACAAAGTGAGATCCATTGTTCTTAACCGACTCCATCGAAGAACAAAACGGATTCACTGCATTATTAAAAAATCTTATTATAATAAGTAATTATTCGAATAAATTTATTTTTGCCAATTTTATTTTCGCTATATTCACGTGACCGAAAGGCATTTGATGATGGTTTCGTTTTGAATGACGTCACACTCCCGCAATCGAATAAAAAACACTATTTATAGAATTGAAGAAGGAAAAAAATAACCAGCTAGACTTAGAGTTGCTCTACTGTGGCGAGGCAGAAGGGAAAATTGGCTATCAATAAGGCTCTGGCATTGAATGGAAAAAACAAAAGCAAAACGCATAGCGAAGGACAGACTGTTCTCTACGCTGAGATTCATTCTTAGCAGGATGAGGATACTGAACACGAAATCACAGAAATCTTATTTCCGACACTCAACTGAAAAGATATCACCGATATCAAGAGCTAATCAATATCATACGATCTACAAAGACATAGGCAGTTCTCCATAATTGTTGTTGATTAAATGTTCAACTGTTGTTGATTAAATGTGTTGTTTTTTATTGTTTTGAATAATTCTCCAAATCTACATTAATTTTAGTCTTATTGACACATTATGGCAAATGTTACTATTGTGCCCATAAAGAGTAAATAGCACGCTTAATAAAAGTTGTTTACGAGTACTCAGCCGAAGAAGAGTTTTATATTTTCAGGCGGTCTCCATGACGCAGTGCCTAAGACAAAAATATTATGCCATGAATTTCATCTGAAAATGATCATAATGCCCTCTTGGAGATATACTCCATGGGTTACATCAACAAAAGAACATGAGCTAGCCATTCATATCGACGAAGGAATCATACTTCAAGATATTTAAGCCCAGTGAAAGGGTGAAAGGAAATGAAGTTCAACTTAACGAGCCATAAAAACGCCATAACAAATCCAGAAAGAAGTTACGACTATCACAAGCTTTAAAATAGCTTGAAATAGGAAGAGAGGGTTGAATATTTCGTAGAAAACTGTGAAACTTAGATCTCCTACAAGGCAGAGATGTGGAGAAATCATGCAATCGAAATCGAAATCATTGATACAACAAAACATAAGCACTCTCAATCCGAACGACCGATGGAAGCGTCCCTTGGAACCAACCTACATCCAGGGTAGCAGTAGCGGACACAGAAAAAACGTGAGAGGGGGCGCAAAAGACATTTTGAGCTACCTTTACTTTTATCGTAAAGAAAAATTTTCAAGTCACATGCAAATTTTAAGAAAACTTTATTTTAACTGATTATACACATAAACAAGGCAGTCCTAATATTAACTTAGAGTACATTTCAAAGCGTTGACGTGAGAAAAATCGTATGCTCAAAGTAAGGGGTTCTCTACCCGAGATTACATATGATTTCCCCAGCCTTTACGCGGAATCGAATTAGGAATCCACCACAGCCATCCGATTAGGCCACCACGCCATCTTAGGCATCGCATCCGGCGTCCACAAGACTACCACTGTGCCATCCGGAGCCAGCGGGTCACCTTATAATCTAGACAACGCTTCGATGACTGTCCAAACCAAATACGATACGCGAACCGTCCTCCTGAGTTGTTGGTCGTCACTTACAGTTAAATATGGCCAATATATTATACCCAACAATACTTTGAAAACTCCTCCCGTGTTTATTGAAAGACTACAGCCAAAACGACAACAAAGTACAAAGGTAGGCAGATAATGGAGTAAATCATAAAACTCTTCCGGCAGTTATAAGAGGCGGTAATTTTTGTCAGGAGATGGAAAAAAGATGTCTTTAATATAACGAGAATGAGGGTAGTAGAGGTCAAGGTCTAGGGTGACAAGGGAGAAAGGTTCATGAGGGAGAAGTGCCTTGAATGACAAGACATCCTGGTATCCTATTTAGAAAGGCATTTCAACACCTTGTCTAAGGATAACTTAAGAGCGCAAACCAATGTTCGTCATTAAATAAATACGTGAGAAAATAACGCAAAATGTTGTAATTAGTAGGACGATGTTCTGCCGCGCAATGGCTTTAAATTTCTATTTGATGGCCAAATAATCCCTTAGAGATACGCGGGAACGCTCTCCTTTTCTGCAGTAAAGAGGGAGGAATGGGTGGGATCTAAGGCAGCAAAATCATTGATGAGGCGAACACATGCACTGTCATTCCATCCATGGTCGTATAGAAACAAAACACTGCAGTCTCCCCGAGAGGGTAGTCGATGCGGTCGGGAACAAAACGAGCAAAGGACAGACTCTCTCTTGTTCTTTATAATGCCCTGGAGCTATATTTTTCCGACCGCAGGTAGAAAAGGCGGTGAATGTCCCAGGGTCACGCCCACGCAGTGTGAAAGGTAAAGGGAATTTATGTTTTTTTTGGAAGGGTCGGGGACAGGGGTATGGAGTCACAAGAGAGAGGGACTATGGGGCAAGGGGGACGAAGGACAGAGAACACAATTAGTGACGGGACAGTGTGGGTGAGGTGTAAAAGAATTGAGCACCCTGACTTATTTAGACAATGGCGTGAGGGAATTGAGAGAAAGGGAAATAAATGAACGAATCAAGTTTATTATCAATTGGGAACCGATCTACCTTTTTCGAAAACGAAAGAGAAAAGTCCATGGAACTGTCTGCGGTGCGGTACGACCCAAATAACAAATGAAAGTGCTGACGCAATTTGATTTCAAATGTGACCTGGGATAAATGCAAAATCTCTTGCTTGCAACCAGTAATTGATGTCTAAGAGCTATGAAAATGTTTGATAAATCATTGCACTGAATTAAGATATACTTCTGCTTTCTCTTAAAAGCGCCAGGTAAGAAATAAAGCTGCATATTGATGCGCCAGCAATGCATACCTCCCAATCCATCACATAAATGCTCTGCGTGTTAACAAAACAAGTTTCTTTCACCGGCAAATACCGCAAAAAACCCTTACGTCATAGGCGGACCATGGACCGAAGTCTTGGCTAATTCCTCACTCTCACAAAAACTTATTTAATTAAAAAATATACAATTAGAAAACAGCAGTAAGCGTTGTGGGTTAAACTTGAGTGATAGATTCCATTACGTTACGCCCGATACCATCTCCTTTAATAAAAAATTCTAGTACAGCATTTGAAGCAAAACTTTATCGCACGCTTACCTTTAGTTTTAAGGAAATTTGTAGTACATTGATCACCTGATGATGTCGACTACTAGACGAGGCTATGATCATGTAATAAAGCATCCTCTGAAAATTTTCAAAGCTTTTCTAGTTGGTAAAACTAGGCATATTTTGCGCTCGGCAAACCACTGTCCTTTATTTTTCCTTTTCATGGACTAATATCATAATGACCAACCGAAAAGTTTTCAAAAAATTTTTTACCAACATCTCAAGGCAGAATAAGCTAGGGTTCACCGCTTGAGAGGGCAGCAGGACGCGGGAATGAGAAGGAATCGGTGTTAGGCGCGGGAGCGGAGTTTCAAGATAATGAAGCGGACAAGGTTAAAAACGACGCTGGGATTCGCGGGTGAAGAAAAAGAGGGAAGAACTTTGAAGCGGATGAGGAGCGATACGCTCACTTGACGGAGAAGAAAAGAGCGAGCGTTTCCCGCGGGAGAGCGAAGAAATAGACCTGAGAGCAGACAGGGGTGCGCTGAGGAGTAAAGGGAGCAAAAGGAAGCGGAAGGACGGGGTGAGACAAACGGCTTAATTAAGGGGTCGGATGTTGCGCCGCTGAGATGCAAGGGGATTAAAAGAAAGAGAGTATGGGGCTAAACGTGGTGGATGCGATAACCCATGGAGACGTGAGGAGGGAGTTGAGGTTGCGACAAAATGCTACGTGGACGAGCCAACCACCAAAGCACTTGATTCTGCGGCGATGTAACTCTCTTCCGGAGAAGAAACCTCTCTCAACCGAATATGCATCGTCCCGAGACGTCCATGAATTTACTTTTTCAATTTATTTCTCAAACGGTGACAGAGGGGTAATGTCCTCAAATTGAATGTCATGGGTTCGAGTCCCGCTTTTATAGTTGGTCCAAATCCAGGCCTCGGATGTTTTGATCTATTGTTAATGCTGGAATCCCCCTTGTAAAGGCCTTTATGTGCTGTTTACTGGGAGGTTGGAAAAAAATTAAAAAAAAATTAAATTAAGAGAAAAGCCGTTATTGCAAACCCGTATTAGAAAAGTGAAGAAAATTCACTACAAACCAGCGTGAAAAAAATGCTCTTTACACCAGGAATTTAACAACAGACAACACTAAGCATCATGAGCCGCTGTAAATAGATATGGTTTCAAAAGATCTCGGATAGCGTGGTCCGAAACCTCCTAAGATCGATTTTGTTGCCTTTCCTCCCATTTAATTTGGTGAATTTGTAAAAAAAGTTTTTCTCGCGCCATAATTACATCTTAACCGATTTTGAATTCAGCACTGCAACGGTGTACTCGGTGTACGTCCTGTCCGGTGCGTATATTTTACGAAATGGTGAGCATTCCTAGGATAGGAATTAGAAGAGATCGAAGAAGGATTCACTGTGGTCTTAATGGAATCAAGAGTGAGTGCCCCACAGTGTCACACATCTATCTTCATCCACGTCCACTCCCTCTGCCGTTTCTTTTTCCTTCGTTCCCACCCTCAGCACTTTTTTTGCCACTGTTTATTTATTTACTCCTTACCGCCAAGAATCCGGGTGTGTCAGAGCAGTGACCTTGCGTCAAACTTGAGAGACAAAGTCAAGTGAGGCCAAAAATTGTTTGTTGAAAGACTTCACTTTTGAGAGAGGAAAAACAAGACTGTGAGATTGAATAAAAAAATCATAGGCTGACGCACGTAATGAGATTGAAAAAGAGGAACCGTGCCCCCTTGTCATTTCATGTATATTTATGCTGTCTCTCATCCGCTTGTTACGAAGGATGTGCCAAAATTTGAGACGCTAGACGGCGAAAAAAATGTCAAGGCGGACAAAAATAGAACCATCTGGAGAAAAAAAATGCAGCCAAAAGAAAACGTTGGATATTTAATGAGGATATGTTTGACGTACTTACAACACTTCTAAAGTAATAAATTTTGAAATTGTTTCCATAAGCTAGTTATGAGTTTCTTTTATAGCCAGCACGTAAGCGAGATTCTTTTGGAAGAGCCAAAGAAATCGGTGATCTTGAATGATTAAAGCACGTGAAGCATTCGGTCCGTAGAATTATTATTATAGTATTCTACCGATTAAGGTAGGTTTCCATGGAGTTCTTAAGAAGTGATCTGGGAGCCTCCATTTCCTTCCAGCACTGCCTTCTTTAATTCACTGTAAGGCCTACTCCCTTTCTATCTATCTAAAAATCCTATTCTTTTCCTTCCCCTCCCTCGTTTCCCTAACGTTCTACCCTCTAACCATTTTCAACATCCCCTCACCGCTAAGTACTCCTCCCATCCATACCTTCTGTCTCCTCCGTATCTCATCTAGAAGCTGCCTCTCCTCGCCAACCATATCCAGCACTTCGTCGTTCCTTTTCCTCTCCGTCCATTTCATCCTCTCCATTCTTCTCCATACCCACATCTCGAATGCCTCCAATCTCCTCTCGTCTTCTTTCCTCAGTGTCCTCGTTTCCGCACCGTAGAGAGCTACACTCCAAATCAAACTCTTCACTAACCTTTTCTTTAAACTCTTACATAACGAACCTCTCAGAAGCTCCTCCCTGTTCATGAACGCCTCCTTCGCTAATGCAATTCTCATTATATCACTATTAAGTTATCACTTCCATGGTTTTTTTTTTAGAGCTTCATAGTCATACAAAATTAGAGTAGCGCTCAATATACCGCGGAATGTATAGTTAATCAAACCCTTCTAGGCTAAATATCACGACACTTTGCACGACATGACTACTTGAAATAAGTATGGCTTCACCCGATGCGCTGTGCTATCACCGCTGGAGTATAACTTTGATTTAATGACACAAGTGGGGAAAGGAGCACGTGAGGTCCTGAAGCACTCAGAAACATTTTCTGAACACAAGAAAATTTTTCACGAAAATCTAAGCGGAATTCATCCAACGCGCCGGCTTAATTGAACTACATACTTTCTCTGCAACACTTTGCTTTAAAAAATACCCAATAATGACTTTCAAATGTGACTAAAAGTACAAAGTTACGAACATTAGCGATGGTGGAACTTCCTATGAAAAATTGAAGAGCAAACGCGAATTCAACCATCGATATTCGGATAGTGCAATTTTGGATGTTACCTCAAGCTGGTTTCTTTCTGAATAAAACCCAAAAATAGCCTGATAATACCGTTTCATCGAGTAAATGCCTACTTGACACAGAAGAAAATTATACTTGTGACCTTTAGCTTCAGCATTACGTAGTTTAGTATTCACAGTTAAATTTTAATACCAGAATTTCGACAATTGTTTTCGAAACGGAAACGAAGTCAGAGTAAACACTCCTTTTGAATCAAGCTTTTACTCTCACTCTATTTTTTACTCACACTTTGAATCAAACAATAAATATATATTTGTCAATACAACGCCTTTTTATGGTCTAAGTACCGTCCAACTTGCTAAGTTAGCCCTAAATTCTAAAAATAATTTGAAGTTGGTCGAATATCAACAGGCTGACATAAAAATATTACTCATTTTGAGTATCTTTCGGAGATAATGGCTTTAAATTATAATACTTTCTATTCTAATGCCCACGATATTTTCACAGAAAAATGATGAGTTGTTCTAAAATGCAGTTGACAATTTATTTGTCAAAATAAATGGGGTCAATACATATAGCATTCAACATTAGACATGAAGACCTTTCGCGCAAGATATATATCAAAGATTCGACCTATTCGACCTATCTGGCAATGGTGACTCTACCGGGAATAATTTAGAATTAATCCCGCCAGTGCTATGCCAGGGGTCATAGGAACTCGCAAGCCTTTCCACCGCGAAAAGGTTTTAGCCCAGAGGAAAGGATTAGTAATTCGTAAACACAAAATTTAGGTGCAGGAAAATAATGAAAAGGGTCTTCTCTATAAGCCCATCTCAAGACGATTGCATAAGATTTTAAAAATATGTCAAAACGTCAAAAAAGACTGATCGATTGAGAGTTTCAGTCCCCTTAACCACAAACAAGTACATTTACCAGTTGTATACGAACAGCTCTGCAAGCTCGACTGCACATAAAAGTATGAAATATTTGAGTATTGGATACTTGATGACTGGTGTACGACCTAACCGTGAGATGATCGGATAAACGAAGCAGGCGGCATGTTCAATCCCCTGGAGAAAGAAAAACAGGATCGTCACGCAGGATGGAGGGGCGCGACCCCAGGGCGTGAGTGAGGAGATGCAAGAAAAACATGTGAAGTGAGAAATTCGGATGCGTGGCGAGGCGGGCGCGACAGCGTGAGAGAGATGACGGATGAAGTTGGCGGTGGAAGGAAAAGTGGGGAGGAGAACCACGGAGGGAGGGGGGAGAGAGGGAAAAACAGACCGGATGAGCCGGAAATTGATCGATTCCAGGGGCCTACGATGAAAGAAAGGCTTAGGGAATATTTGCCAACCACAGTGTGTGTACTACAAGATGCCCCGCGAGAAGCACATTGAGGAATTGAGGAGATCCTCTCCAAAGATCTGTTACGGAAGGAAGGGCAAATCCTTCTCGGTATTGCTAGCAACGCCAACAATCACCTATCACCTTTGGTGAAGATTTTTTCATGGAAAATCATGGGAGGGCCTTAAGCCGCCACTTGAGTTGAAGGAAACGATGTATTTCCCATTTTTTTCAGCACGGTGTGATACAATAACTTCACTATTCACATAGAATTTGCAATAGCAAATAGCCTACTGTAGGAACAAAGATTCTAATATTAATGTTAAGAAAAGAATAGGGTGTAAATTTTAAATTTCTGCTTAATTTATCCAGACTATATATCATCCGAATACTGTTGCCGCGACAAAAAAATAAAGTGAATACTCGCACATAATTTGGACACTGTACAGGTATTTTTTGCCACCAAAACGGGGGATATTTTGCTTCAAAACGATTTCATTGATCTTCTCAACTTTTTTACCCACTAAAATTGATTGTGAACGATTTTAGGAAGCTTTAGTACGTCGACGACTTCTACCAGCCCTTTTATTGGCTTGTTTAGGACATCGGACTGTCAGGATGTATAGAATACGTTATAAATAACTTATTTTCATCAATGATGGGATCCAAGGAACCTTTTTGGGGGATAAACATACTCAGGCACTAGTCTCTGTTTCGATTTCAAACATTTTCTCGACTTTTCGGCTTCAGCCTCATGCTCTGGCTTTCAGCTCTTGAGGATTAGGCCTTAAAAAGATATACGTGGATTGAGACGTCGTCTGAGGTAAAAGCATCGTTAAAGCTAATGGCTTTTCATAAAGTGTGCGTTAATGGCAGCATATAGGTTTAGCTTCACTCAAATTACCGTCTCTCATAAACTTCAGGAGGAAAAGAGCACGAGTAACTTCTTAGACGAAATAAGGAAGCGTAACGGATTTATTTATCTCTAAAAGGAAAAATATCTCAACTGCGAGTCTCAACATCCACTATATCCCTTATTCCAATCTCGCTAACAGCTGGAACTAATTTTCTGCCGAGCCTAAGATGACTCTCTTTCGTCATCAGTGTTGGCTACCATCAGTTATAAGGCATTATCTCCGCAATAAACTACTCTTCCAATTTTAATTTCTAAATGAACTTACCATAGTACGTTCTCCCAATTATTTTGTATATAATTTTTATTTACTCATTTATTGTATATAAATAATTGTTTGAAGTAATTAAAAAACTGAAATGTCCACTCTGAAGAATTGAAAATAAAAAGACCTTCCCATGACTATAAAAATACTTTGACTACTTGCACCGCAAAGTACTAAATGGCATAGCATTCTCAAGACTGTTTGTCGCTTTAGTATAGAGAAACTAGCCATCAAAATGTATTTGAAACCGTGAAAATCAAAGCTAGAAAAACGTACGTGAACTCTAACGAGAAAAATAGTACCCCCAGAAAAAGGTGCTTAATTGTTAAAATAGGCGCGTGGAAAGTACAAAATCTTTTCACATATCACGTTTGAGATAGTCAATTCTTTGTTTCGTGATCTTCGGATTCAGAAGATATAGCCTGAAAATAAACGGAGGACACCTTTTAAATTGTGAAAATGATCTGTAACGGCACTTATTTCTCATCAAACACAAGCTCAACAATCATTCATGACCACAGAATAGTTAAAAAAAATAAGATAAGTAAATGTTTGTTATTAATTGTATCATTTATTTTTATCCCTATAACCATTCAAATTGCAAAAGAATCAAAACGATAACAATTGTGAGAAATAATTGCAACATTGATAGAGGATAATAAATATTTGCAACGAGCGAGTAGAGACTGGTTTACGGAGTTGATAGGTTGGACGTCGTTACTCGCAATTAAGCAATCTTCAGTGATTTCGGCTGGTAATGAAAATAATTTCTATCATAAAGGAAAAACAGTCTACGTACATTTACCTTCACGTATCAATCAAATGACACGTATTTGGAGAACATTAGAATTACAACAGTAAGTTTTCTGCATCATCACTTTACTTCGCGGAAGTCTATAAGATGTATGCCCTGAGAGGATGTTGGGAATAACGATCAAGCTATCAAGGAACAAAAACACGACCGGATCCGAAAAACAGCGTGACAACCTCGAGGTCTAGCAGCCACTTTCGTTTCGCCTACGCTCGGCTCGACAAGGGGGATGGGGTACTAGGCAAAGAAAGAAGGTAACCAGGGGGACAAGGATGGGAGAACTCGATAGAGGAGAATGGATGGATAGAGAGAAGGGTTTGGAGAAGAAGGATTCCTCAGAAACTCGAAAACAGGTCGGAGGACACTCGTCTTGTTATTGGGATTGATTGCCCGAAGGGAGAGGGGGTGGAGTAGGGTTGGGAGAGAGCTACTGCAAGTCCCCTTGACGTGGCCATAGGAGAACCTGGCACCCTGTGTACGAAGGAAAGTTTGGAAGGAGCAGAGAGAGATGTATGGGCGCGAGTTTTGGGGCAAATTAGAGAGGGAGGAGGGTCTGAAGAGAGACGAGACGTGGCTGGGTTGCCATTCAGCAGTCAGTTGAGTGCCAAAAGGAGGGGTCGGGCATGCCAACAACCAAAATGGGGTGATTCACCGAATTAATCACTTGCTTACCGCACGGGTTCAGATTCAGGTAGTGCTAGAAATACGTTTCAGAAAGCTCTCCACTCCAAATTCTATTCCAGATTTAATCAGCTCTGAGACATTATAAATGAACGCCAATGTTCTGAAATAAAGTTCAAACAATTTTCTCTCAGTACCTCTGGTTAAAACATTGATCATAGTGCGGAGGCATATTTTTTCTTATGTCTCCATTAATATCTCTTTCCACATTAATTTTCATGGGGAGAAATCCCCATAGGGAGGGAAAATAGAACCGCGGATGTTTCTGTTTCACTCCGCAGACCACTATGTTATCCAAGCTTCATGATTCCCAAGGCAATGTTAGAGAGTTTCATGGTGCTAGTTGTAAGGTCCCTGCGGTCCATCCAAGGCGGCAATGCAAGGGAAAATTTGTTTCGCTAAGCTCTACACACTATCTCAGGAATTCAGGAGACGATACCTAGTTGTATACGTAAATAACCAGAAACTGTGCTGGCTCGGCAGCGGCGTGGCCGGGTGGGGCATTCCGGTTATCCACGGTTATTCGTGAGACTGCTGGTCCGAATCCCGCCTGGGCTGTGATCATAAGGTTTTGGTAACCTAACGGTGGGTTCATCCCCTGCGACACTGGAAGACGAGCCAGCGGCGGTTAAGGATCTCACTGCCATTTGAATGACTAGGATTGTAGGAACTAAATAGGTGTTAATATGATATAAGGGATTACAAGAGAAAGATAAAGGAAATAGGCACCAGGTAAGGGAAGTATACGACATCATTCTTTCTTTGTACTACCAGGGATAGCAACAGTTTCTGAATTCATGAAATTAGGTTGGTTCTCACTCGACATATACGAATGTGTGCCTGTTATTTTTTCACCACGTAGTGCGTATTTAGGGTACCTATTGCATGCTGAACGTGGACACTGAAGAAGTAGGACCAGAGAAGATTGGAGGCGTTCGAGATGTAGGTGTGGAGAAGTATGGAGAAGGTGAACTCGATGGAGAAGAGGAGGAATGACCAAATGCTGGACACGGTGGGTGAGGAGAGGCAGCTTTTAGATGAGATACGGAGGAGACAGAAGGTATGGATGGAGTGAGTACTTAGCGGGGAGGGGATGTTGAAAACAGTGTTAGAGGGTAGAATGTTAGGTAAACGAGGGGGAGGAGGGAAGAGAATAGGATTTTTAGATAGAATAAGAAGGCCTTACAGTGAATTGAAGAGGGAAAAGCTTGAAGGAATTGGGGAGGCTCTCAAAATGCTTCTTAAGCACTCAATGGAAACATACCTTATTCGGAAGAATACTTTAATAATAATAGCATGCTGGTTATTAGGCACCCTTTGCAAAACACCATAGACGTTAAATATAGACGTGGATTGTTCGCGAAGCGCGGAGGATGAGGGTATGAATTAACCACGCACCGAAGGGTGGGTTAAGTTATTGAGGAAAGGAGACCCGAGAAAAAGGTTGGGGGAGACTCTTATCCAGTATCCGTAGACGAAACCCTCGCTTGGTATCGGCGATAGCAGATTGCAGAGAACGCAGCGAGGACGATGGCCATTGTCTTTTATTCAGGACTCTGGGCACCGCCAAGTTCGGCCTGTCGGTTAATGGAGTCATGTTGCGATGGAGCTGCCAGATGAAATACCTTAGAGTATTGCTGGACAGGAAGCTCCACTGGAAGCCTCAAGGGGAGATTTTCCGTGCCAAGGCATTTAAGGCGTTGGTTAGGCTGTGATGATTCTTCGCCCCTGGGTGGTTACCATGGACACGAATAGAAGACTACACAAGGATTGTGTTATCCTAATCATCGAGTTCGCAGCATCTGTATGGTCAGGATTACCCAAGTCTACCCTCTACTGGATCCGCTAGCCGCTATGACCGTGTCTCCGGAATGCACCAAGATAGGAAGTTGGAACTCTTAGATGTACTCTTTCCGAAGAAAATTAAAAGGATGCCACGACAAGGCAATTCATTTGGAGTATATGGCGATCATTGACCTCGCCAAGATCCAGTTTGTGCCTTGGAACCGATACAAACGTCTCATTGATAGCCTGGTTAACGCGGCGGCCCATCCGCAAAATAATGTGCTACGGCTACCATAGGTGCAGCAGCAGGACGCAGTTATTTTGGAGACATGAAAAGAGCTTATGACAAATCTCCCTTGAATGTCCAGCATGACAGGGCGGCAAGAGGTGGCCAAAAATAAAGGCAGCCATCACTGTGCTACTGAGGAAGAGAATAGGCTTCGAGGATGGCGTGAAGAGACTGACATATAATCGAGAAAAAAGAGGTCCATGGCTGTACGGAGGAGGTTTGCTGTATTGACTTCCACGTGAACCCTTAATATAAATCTTTGGCTGATTCCAAAGGTGATTTACGTATTCGTACAGATCTATCGGTCGTAACGAATTTTGACAATGGGGTGTGATCCCTTAGGGCCGGTAATGGCGATGTTGCTTTTCAAGGTCAACCATTTATTTTGCGAAACAACGAAAATGAATTCTACGGATGATGTCACCTAAAAACGCCTTTCCAGCATCAATTTCGCAACAAAAAGAAGTTCTCATTTCATTATCGAAGCATAGTTTCGAAGACGGTTCCGTGAAGAGGTCAGTCAAGAAAATATTTCGAAGTTTGGTTGAGATAACTATCCATTCTACGGTAATAAACATCGTTGGATGATGTCGCACTCGCGAAGCTACGTACATAAATCCCAGCTTATAAAATTTTACTCCCAGATTGTAAAAAGGCTTATAATACTGAAAAGAATTGCATTCGTAGGGAAATTGAAAGAAATTTAAAAGATCGCCGTCTGTCGCCCTGGTGACACAAAATCGCTTGACAGCCATGCCGCATATGAAATGTATGTATTAGTTATGGAAACGCCGCTTTTTGTGGCAGTGGTTAATTACCATCCTGACAGGGGCGCAGCTAGGAGTTAAGGCTTGGGGGGATTATAGGTGCAACTAATACCGGGGTGTGTGGGGGTGTGGAATACCCACCAGGATAAGCGGTATGTGCGAGATTAATAAATTGCGGAATATTAAGATAAATGGTTCAAAATGGTGAGGTTTACGGCTTTCTGAGGGATACTTTATTTATACTTATACTATTCTATTAGTAATATCAATCCAATAAAGTAAAATGGATTAAACTTAACAAATTCTCTGAGCTCTGGGGGGGGTTTTATCCCCCAAACCCCCCCCTCGCTGCGCCACTGCATCCTGATATACCCATAAATTTGTACTAAGGTTATTAGGTATTGCTGTGTGCCCAGCTGTATCCCTTACATTTTTCTCTATGCCAGCGATAATAGGATTTTCTGCAGTTGCACTCTTGATACTGATCTACAGAAGAGGGGAACGCGTTTCTGATTTCGCCGACTATGTGTACCCGCAGCATTGCATTGCGGCGCGAGTCCACTGCATCGTCATCTTTTTCACGTCTTTCAAAGTTCGCTCCACATCATAGCATAAAAACAGCATAGCATAACAACAATTGAGACTGCTATGCATAATATTAAAAACCCCTTACCAATGAGAACTATTTTCAGCTCCAAGTACAAAAAATATAACTTAAGGAAGGAAATGGAATGATGAGTTTGTATCTGCACGATCATATTCTAGTTTACAATGTGATTATGGCATGATACACGTAAATGAGGGAAAAAATTGTTTCCCCGCAGGTTTTAAGGCAGTAGACATGCTTCTTAAACTGCCGAACATAACAACATACTAAACATAATTGCTAACGTTTTCTGTGCGGACATTCCTGATATCTCATAACAGATAGACTTAGAAGTTCATTTCTTACTTTTTACTTTACCAGACGTACAGATACCACACACATCGATAATCATCAAAAACTCACATGTTGGTAGTGTAATTTAAACATCCGATTAGGGTGTTATTTCATAATTTATTGGAATGCACTGAATCAGTTTCCAGCGGATTAACTTGAAACAGTTCGTACATATGATCGATAACCCAATCCAATTTTGAGGAATGGTATTTCATTTCAAATATACTTGAGAACTATGTTTTCTCAGCAGAAAAGTTTGAGCAAATGAAATCTCTGAATACGTTCGCGAAAAATGCTGTCATTTGCGAAATAATCATGAATGTACTGGCTATTGGATCAGCGAGTGATTCGGCCAGGATGTGGCGAAGGGAATTCCAGCCAGGTCGTGCGGTAAAGAGAATTCAATCTGCTAAACACGTCCACAAAACGATGAAATAATAATAGAATTATTATTTAACTAATAACTTTAGGCTTTACTTTGTGAAACCTCTCCACATTGGAAATAAAGAAATAAAACTTTGTAAGGTTGACTGTTATTTAACTATGGGCAAGACCCGGGTTTCGTAACTTGGTTACATCGTCAGGTGGCTGATCGTGCATGCATAATATATTTATACTCAAAGTACACAAGTGACAAATACAACTTCGCCAATCATTTATTAGATGGCAAACACAAAAGTGATTTCAAGGCGGACATCCTCCACTCAGAAGGAAACAGGAGGAGACTCGATGCTCTGGAAACGTTGGAGATTATACAACATTTAAAGAACAACACCCCCCTTGCCAACGAACAAGTGCTCCCCTCCCACTCCCCTCTCTTTTCCATCCCCCATCAGTGAACTCCTACAGTGACAACCTTTAAATTTCAAGTGCCTATCCACCTGTGTGCCGTTAAAATTTCCAAGAACGAATACTACGCAGTGCTTTTACTAAAATTCCCCCAGTGATCCATGTCCTTCGGGGAAATCATTAACCCATACCAGCACCTTCCACAGCCGAACTCAACGACCTTCCATAGACTATTGTGATTTAGAAAACTCAATGTACCCCGCTGATCCTCTCTTTCTTCCCCAACACCGCTACCTTCTTTAGCTCTCGTCTCCTCACCCACTTTAACCCCGTCCTCCCCTTGCTGGTCAGATACCTATCCTCACAGGAAAAACCCTCGTCCCAAATCAAGTATGCCCCTTTCCCCCTTACCCCCCTCTCCCTTTTCCATTCCGTGCTTCACCCTCACCCCCGCCCTTTCAACCAGTCCTTTTCCTTTCCGATAGATGTCCTCACTGTCACTTGTGTACTTTGTGTATAAATATATGATGCATGCAAGATCAGTCACATGACGATGTAACCAAGTGAAGAAACCCGGGTCGTGCCCATAATTAAATAACGGTGAACCTTACAAAGTTTTATTTCTTTATTTCCAAGAAATATTATCCTTTGACAAACGCACTGGCCTGGAAATTTCTACCATAGCCATTAATAAATTTTTAACTCCGTTTTAAATCCTATTGTCGACTATGAATGAACTGAATCAATATTACTATTGCAGAAACCAATTTATGGCCAGAGATATACATTTTATGTGACAAGGGCAAATATTTCATTTCACTGTTAATTAAAACCGTTCAGCTGCGGCAGATTCGAGATTGAACGAAGTGGAAGAGCGAAATACGATGGATTATTTCAGGAATATGCTAACTACGATGCTATTCCCAAGGAATACTGCTAAGCAGTGTTATTCGTATTCCTTGTATTCCGTGAAATATGGGATAAATACCAATAAATACTGCGTTCTGCACGAGGAATGGAATGAAATGCTGTAGAATTAAGGTAGGAACACTGATGAGCACTGTTGCCATTTACATCAGGTGACTGGAAGTATAGCCACTTTTTCTTATTTTGCGCATGGACTATAGCACAAAGACTTAAAAACTAAGACTAGTATATAATGCGAAGAATAGTTTCATGCTGAAAAGAAACCAAGTCTAGAGACTAATCTGTAAGTTTTAAATCGCGCCCTTGCTACCAAAATACCCTAACCAACACATGAAAAATTACACTGTAAAATAATTTGATTACCACCTTATCTGATTATCTAATAATAATTTCAATTACTCCGCAACAGAAACAAATCATACATATTTCTATTAAAATAATGAATTTGTCAAATTCAAATTATCTATATTCATTAATATCAAGCCATCTGGCAAAATAACCACGACATTTCTTCTTTTCCTCAAACCAGGGCACTTTCAAGAGGGAATATACAATGCTGAGTAGACTGATAGCCGGTCAACCTTATCTTTGGGTAGCTTCAACAAGCCTCAACGGTAGCCGTCCCTAATGTAAATGTAGTCATTAAAATAAATCTACGGGATTTCAGCTTACAGCCTTAGGTATGAAGACATGATCATGTTATTTGTTTTACCGAAATAAGTTTTCATTGAAAAGGAAAGTCACAATTGCATTTCCAAACATACTTTAACAATGGAAAGTCTCCGTAGGGAAATAATCACTCTTTACCTAACTTTCTTTTCATCACAAAGATCCAAGACACTCGGAGAACATAATCAGGGTAAGGGCAATAAATACCATCCAAACCAAAGTCGGTTATATAAAATGCAGAGGACGAAATTCCATAGAAGACAATGAGCAAGAGCAATTCAATAATTGGAGTCGAAAATAAAACATTTAAGGTACTTTAAAAAAATTAAAAGTACTGTTAAAAATAGGAAAAAATCGTTCCCACACAAATTAAATCCCCAAGGAAAAACAGCACTCTCATTTAACAGATATTAAACGGAAATACATACGAACATTTTCGTGAAATTAATTATAAATTAAACTCAAATGAAGTCTAAACATGAGATTTATTTTCTTTAAAGAATATATCTGCCATAAAAGGGGCCGTTCTGATGTTAAATTAATTTAGAAATAAAATTACACAAGAGATAACAATATCAGAAGCACCGAGAAATTGTTTAAATCTGCGATAAAACCTCTTGCTTTTTCAACAGTACGAGAAAAATAATTAGGGAGGTATAGCCAAGCAGAGGCGTGAATTAATGTTAAATGTTTTGACGCCGGAAAATTTACCCTGAAGGAAGTAGGCGCACATGTGTGGAACGCTTTGGAACGCCTCGGGCTAAAACTATGAGACCAAACATCTGCGTGAAGCTGAGTTCATCATTTACTCTGTAAATCATAAAGCAAGGTGCTTTTAAGATGAGCCATAACGCTAATTAGAAGAGGAACAGCGCCCCATCGTAAACGGGAGTAATTTCCCTCGCCGAACTCCCATTGTCCCCCAGTGGGGAGAGCATAATTCCTACCTTTCAAGGTATACCCCATCAAAGGGCGCCCACTACGAGTAAATTTCTCCGTGGAAATATTAAACACCCATAAAGTTTTCCTCACTTTCGTTGGTCGTAGGAAGCGGGGTGGTCCCTTGATTGCCCCTCGCTGACGACAGCGGGAAATTGAACGGAAGGCACGAAGCGAGATTTAAGAAGTCAGCGGGGAAACCGTAGGGGTTTAGGGACTTGGGACTAAAAACGATGGTCAAAAATCATAAATCATCGAAAGAAAAAAAGATATGAAGCCATTTATTCAAAAGTGTGAGCGGTTAAATTTAGGAGATCCGAGGCATTGTTCAAGGAGAGGAATACCGCTAAAACAAGAGCCCATCTCTTTATTCCAATAAATCAAAAAGTTAACTCATCGCCCGGTCGGTGGTCGTAATTCAACATACGACTGCGAAAGTTATGCACGAAAATAAATCACAACAAAGGTAGAAGACGATTTTTTAGAATGAACAGAAGGATGTACCAGCACACTTGTGCGGTTGAATAGCGATATTAAAACGAAAATTTTTCGAAAAACACGCACTAAAATATATTTCATTTATAACAAGAGCATTAGCTGTTAAAAATTCAATACATATCATCAATCTCAAAAGTACAAGTGATGAAGCCGTAAGCGTGCGAGTAATTAGTTAGATGAGGAAGATCATAAAATTTTCAACAAATACTCTAATGATGATCAAGCGGATGATAAGTAAATGATAGCTCAAAGGAGGAAAGCTCAAACAGTGAAATGCCTTTGAAATGTCACAATACCGAGCTGAAGCACATAAAAATTGTAAAATATGCATAGAAAAGTGCTCTCCCATAGTATTTAAGGAAAATAAAACTCAAATTTATAAGTTTTGAATCGCAAAGGCGTTTACCACATGCTTCAGATTCAAATTGCTACAGAAATTTTTAACACTTTCGCCCGGTTATATGATCTTGGGTTAGCGTTAACATGATAAGGCCATAGCTGTAATTTTACAATATTTTTAACTTGCAGTAAAGCAAGAAAAATCAGAATACTTTAAGTTTAATTCATGACAGCAAATGGAAAAATTCGATTAATCCGATTATTATACTCAGCAAAATTTTAAGTATACATCATTGAACCGGCCCTTAATCATTGGAAATAAATAGTGGGTAACGATATGTTGGTCTTAAGTAAAAATGACGCGACACCACCGAAAAACTTGTGTATGTAATAACGAGCTGTAGATGAATGTAATGTAAACAATAACATTTTAACATACTACGCAAACTGCTGATTCCAAATTCATAGAAAATCACAACTTTAAGTTGGTACGTTTTAAAAGCGATGCAATGCAATTCAGTTCTGAAATGAAGGAAATAATACGATTTTTATGTCAACCAACGTGAATGTCACTACGTATAAAGCAAATTCTACCTCATAAATCCTATAAAATGCCAAAAATAAAAAAAAATATGACGCGCAAGATTTATGATGACAGTGATTTTAGTTCCAGCTGATGGAAATCCCCGCGATCTTAAAAGTGCGTGGAAGCTATGGAATCCACAAGTTTTATGTCCATATTGCTGCTTCAGGATTTGCGGCAATTCCGTTGTAGGTGAAGTAGGAAATAGCATGATCGATGATAATTGGATTCCTATGTTAATTATAAGTCGATTTGCGCTTATTCTTCTCTCGAATGAAATTATTGCGATATATATTTTTACTTTGAGTTAAAACGACAAAAGACCATTTGAGGCCCGGGAATAAAAATTCCGCGCTTAATATCCCATTGATGTATTCTTGTTTGAGCTATGATTCAAGTGTGTGGCTATGCATGCAAATGGGAAAGAATGGTCGAGCAAATGTCATTAACGTTTACACTACCTCCACTCTGAATCAATCACTGGCGCCCGCCCCTGCGGCGTTGAAAAATTCAACCCATCTCGCATTTTAAGCAAGAGTATCAATTTCAGTGAGTGCCGCAGCGGGAATGAAAGAGGGAGAAAGAGAAGGAGAGAGAGAGAGAGAAACGCGCGGACTCGTTTGATGAGATAAACTTGGCGCCCACGAAACCGCTCGACTGGCCATGAAAGGGCACCACGGGGGTACCGAAAATCACGCGGCCCTTCAGTCCAGGGTCGAGCAAACGGGAGAAATGAATGGGACGCTTTTTCATGCGTTGACTGAGGGATTGCAGGTAAAAAGATTAACAAACTTTGGCAAGTACCACGGGACGCGTGATAACAGGCAACAGACGTGTATGCGAATGAAGGAATTTTATTTTATTTATTAAAGTATCCTACCGATTAATTCTGGGATAGCACTCTGGGAGCCTCCCCTTCCTTCAAGCACTTCCCTCTTTAATTCACAATAAGGCCTTCTCATTCACCTTAATCCTTTTCATTCAATCCAAAACTCCTGTTCATTTCCTTCCTCTCCCTCGTTTACCAAACATTCTTCCCTCTAACACTATTTTCAACAACCCCTTTCCTGCTAAGTACTCTCTCGATCCATGCCTTCTGTCTCCTCTCATCTAAAAGCTGCCTCTCGTCACCCACCATGTCCAGCACTTCCTCCTCGTCTCCGTCAACACCACCGTAAATAGCCACACTCCAGGTCACCCACCATGTCCAGCACTTCGTCACAGAGTAGATATATACAGAGGGGACATTAGGTGGCTGTACCATAGGTTTCTCTGTAATGAGAAAGGCGCACGGCGGCCATATTGAAAATAAGTAAACTTATGTGGTAAATTCAAACCAAATAGTGCTAACGACTTACCATCCACCGAAAAAAGAGGGTTAAAAATTCAAAGTAGCCTAATTATTTCTTTACTAATAAAGGAAGAGCAAGGAACGCCAAATCGCACGGTTTGGCATTAAAATGTGAAGGAAACACAAAGTGATAAAGATGTACTTTCATAAGTTGACAAATGCAGTGCACTTATTTTTCATGACTAAAAAGATGGCTATGCAGTCGGTTTTTCAAAAAATTCCGGAACATAACCCCTTCAAAGTGGACACTACAAATCCGGCAGTTATTATGTAAATAACTTACAATCTTGTTTTCTAAATCCGACCGACGACATCGAATCACCCATTCCTTGGACCTGCGCCAACACAACAAGTTCTTACTAAACTTTTTTGACAATTTCATTACGCATGCAAAATAATACTCGAATATAAATTTAGTTTCTTCGATCAGCAATGTAACTCAGAAAAAATATGATATTACTTACCTCATAGGGTCTTTAGGGAAACTGAAGAAACTCAACTTTGCTTCCGTCATGCCCGTATTGTTTTTGCAGTTAATGGCTGAAAACCAAGCAAAACCTTTTCTTCTCGTCTTATTTTCCACTTCCTTCATTTTCCACGTTTCTTTAAAACACTAGCACACTACGTGAAAGCATTGAAGAGTGGAGGAATTAAAGAAAATTGTGCGACAGCACTCCACGCCAAGCGCGAATGATAGCAACGGTAGCAACCAAAATAGCAACTCAAGCCACGTTTCCTTATTTAGAACATGGAGAAATGCGCAATGAGATGATTACCGCTTTCAGCCGTTTTGTCCTCTCTGTATATCCCTACTCTGTGACTTCGTTGTTCCTTCTCGTCTCCGTCCACTTCACCTCCTCCATTTCTCGCCACTCCCACATCTCGAATGCCTCCAATCTTCTCTCGTCCTCCTTCCTAAGTGTCCACGTTTCCGCACCGTAAAGAGCCACACTCCAGGTAAAACTCTTAACTAACCTTTTCTTTGGTGGATGAAATCCATTGGTGTAGCCGGGAGGAGGGCTCAGGGGGTACGTGTCCCCCCCAAACCAATTAATTGTAGCAGAAAAATATTAATCTATAAAATAAATTTATTCTACTCAACCAATACGTTTTAGCAAAACAGCTTCCCGAATTTATGAGCCAAAATAGCATTAAATGTGATTTCTAGAGATAAAAATGTTCACATTTTCCCCAATGGGAGGTTGCACCCCCTGACCTCCCAGGGTGATGCCACCCTCAACACATTATCTGGCTGGCTATGCCCCTGATGAAATCGACAACCGCCATTTTGAAATTGGTTTTTCTGATGGATAACCATTTCTGCGTGCGTTAAAAAAAGCACAGAAAGGTCACACCGATCGCTTCACGACCGAGAATGAGCTCAATTTTTTCTTCGACCTAAAATCATCTTCGTTTTGTCATGTCTGCCAAAAATAAACGTTGTAAATGTCGCAAACAATAAATAACCCCGGACAATAAATATATAGAAGTCACCCATTATTCGTAGAGCGCGGTAATATATGACTGAAATTTGAATCGACCGATAACGAAAGATTTAGAGCCTGGCTGTTATTTTTTCTCATGCTACGCAACACCAAGTTACCTAAATGAATGGTGAATGCCCAACAGTCGTTAGGCAAACCACTGCACGTTTTTTTTACATTCATTTTTCCAGATTTATTTGAATGCGACATAGTTTACCCTTTAGCAGTTTCAAATTACCACAGTCGAGAATATTTTCATTTTTTCGAAAAAGCAAATAATATTAAAAAAGCAAATATGATTCCACTACATAAACTCTAATTCAAACATTACAATAATTATAATGCTTGATTATTAAGAGAAAATTATGCTGAGAGAATGAAATATTCCTCGCATACATGCGCAGAAATACATGGAGTACCTACATCACTCAAATTCTAATTAAATATTTTTCACTTAAGCCAAAGAAGAAACCACTTATCAAAAAATAATTAGGACTTCAGACTGCGGCGCTCGCTTTAGCGGTTACAAGGATCAAGAGTGTTCTACTTTCCTCATTCATATAAGTTTTTAATGCAGTAGATAGTGTAAAAATAGGACAAAGCCCGTGATTCTCTTTGCTTTGGTTGTTCTGCCCATGATCTTAATCACTTGTTCAGTTGAGTGCACTGAATAAGCTCTCCAAAAGGGTTTTCCAGATAAATTACGCTAATTTAGTTAAACCGTCATACATTCAGTTTAAAATGTATGAGAAAGTAACAGGTAGCGGAATTGAAATTCTCGAGACGAGGAAAAAGGGGATCACAATTAGCCAAGGGAAAGTTTCCCACTAGCGGAAATTACGATTCGACGTGGCTGCTGCAATTAACTGGAACATATTATTTGCCTTGAACAAACTGTTGACTGTCCCTTGTCTGTTGTTTATTTTTGTATACTATGCGACAATGGCGTTGTTTTAGTTCAAATATGTTTTCGTGAATTCACGATCCCTGAACGGAATGGTTTAATCCATACTCATTTCACATAGAAAAGCAATTCCACTTCCTTTCAAATCGAGGAAAATATCAGTAGGTATATGTTAGAAAGATTTCAAAATGATTAGTTGCCTGAGAGCCTCTAGAATCTCGGAAGCTACGAGCTAGATATTTGAATTTTTTGCGAAAAATCATCCATTTTTCTTCCATTTAAAAAAAATAGAAATTAGGCGTGGAAACCAGGCATAAAATATGGATTTTTATCCATATTTTACGTGGGTTACTTCCATCCATCGTTACGTCCATCTTCTTATTTTGACTAAACATATGACTAAAGACACTCCGATTGCTAATTCAACGGGAAACCATTCGTGCTTTCCAATACGTTTTTAGCCTTCTTGGGACTGCATGAATAGATGATATTTACCGAAAAGAAAAAATCCATCGCTGTCACTATAATAGTCACTAAGTTGGTGATTACGGAATAACAGCGCATATTCAACATTTGAGTAACAGCATAAATAAATTACGAGCACTCATTAATACGTCACGTTACGTGATTATATTAAGTTAATTCCTATCCTCAACTCTTTTATTGATTTCAATTCCACCGACCTACCAAACCCAATCAGGACTTGCAGAGTAACATTTAGCCGTGCCTTCGTTGATGGAAGAAATTTGGCTGCGGTAAAAGAGATATTGACGGCGGATAATGGTGGGGAAAGGCCTCATAAGGTAGCAAAGCGGAAGTGATGCCGCAATTTTAGCCTTAAACGTAAAGGAAAATGAAACAGATTTCGGTCAGAGGAGGGATGATTGAAAGAGTGAAGAACCTGAAAGCAGATCCGCTGATGAGCATCATACAACTATGTGAAGAATGATCGTAGGCTTTCCCGGCGTATAGAATTGTGGAAGGTTACACGGGATTTCCACCGGGTCAGGTTCTCCAACTCCATCTAGGCCGAGATGGAGTTGGAGAACCTGACCCGGTGGAAATCCCGTGTAACCTTCCATCATACAACTAGATATAAGAATAATACGAACGAACACTATTCTCGAAGGATTAATACCAACACTATTCTCAAAATCAATGTTTCATAATTTGAAGCAATGCAAAACTAGCAAGATTACACGATGCATAATGGCTTAAAAACACAAAATAGTTGTAACAGTTAATATTTTTCTTCTTTTTCAGATGAAGCAAAAAGGATAATATTCAATTAAGTACAACTTCGCCATAAAAACTCTGACAAAATTAGCGAAATGACAAAATGATATGTACTCGGAATACAACAAATAACTTTAATATTTCAAGTTTGCTTTTAGCGTGTAATGAACTAAATATCTCTGAAAAGTCCTGTGACCGTCATGGTGGAATGGATGAGCTCAATTTCGACCCGTAAATGAGGTCCTCTTCATCTGCAACCCCGCCAAGTGTCACTTTCTACATCATTTCTTACGACCCCAGAGCCTCCCGGGCTCCTGTTCCACGTCGAGGCCGCCCCGGGGGAGGAACAGGGAGGTACTTCTTATTCGGGGGACCAGGGCAACTTAATTCCGTAAATCGATTCCCACCGCTACACCATCAAGACCTAGACGCGAGACCTTTTTCGTTTCGCCCCATGACCTCACTTCCCTCCTCGTCGAATCTACATGCATTATCGACGGAAAATAGGGGGACCCATAATGGAATGAAATGAAAAAAGGACAGGAGGTGCGGAAAATATAGAAAACGTTAGGGGTCCCGAGATCGACCGACCTTCGTCCCATCCACGGGATACACGCTCCTTATTTTCCATTCCAACGCGCTAAAAACAAAAAAAGAACGAGATACACGTCATTCGTTAGCATTCACCCCGTTTGCTCTAAGTCCCATTGGGACCATGGGGTTCCACACTACCTCTCTCACTCACTTTAACAACCCACTAATCCCCTTCGGACGAAAATCTTTCGCAACCCGAATGCGAGATGAGGAAAATGCTCGATAACATGGACTTCCCAACGCCAGACACCCGAAGAAAGATAAACAGTAGCAGTACTAACATTTCCGTAGCATTCCCTACGTCTAAGCTTGTTCAATTGATTTCGTTGTTATTCGAGGTGAATTCAAGTTCTATGGCCTCCGTTTTTTTGCTGCCTAACCACACGAAAATTATGAAACTAGTGTTACTTCTCGACGTAATCTCCCTGCAGACGTAAACATTTTTCGCAATGTCGAAGCCATGATTCCTTGGCCGCGGCGAAGGCTTATTTAGGAGTATTTTTTGACCACTGGAAAATCGCTTAAATAGTTTTTGTTTGCTGTCACTCGATGTTCTGCCTTCATTAAAATTTCGTACCTATGGACGCACTTTCGACTCATCCAAAACTCCATCACCAGTCTACTTCAACTGTCGATGAATTTCAAATGGTGTCACACCATGAAAATTCAGTAAACGAATGATTGCACGCTGTTAGTGTAAGGAAAACTTCAGCATTTCAAGCATATAAAACAGTTCTGTTTATAGACGTTGCCGAAAGAGTTCTCTCTGTCCTACAGCTCAGCTATTAATTGCATAATTTCAATGGCCAATGATCAGTCGATCATACACTAACTGCCTCTGGCCACTTGACCGATGTCCAATGTTTTAATACGCAGCCAGTGTTCCAGAAGATGACGTATTGATGTTCTTACCATTAAGACCCTATTATATGAAGCAAATGATTAAAATAAGTAAAATAGGATGAAAAAATGGTTGAATCTGATTCTTTACAATTCTTCTTCTGGAATAGTTGCTTTTCCGAGACTCCAGTTACCCATGGATGGCTGGAGGTTTCAGCATTCACATCCGAAACATATAACTCCGTACCAAACGCTCTAACAACGGCAAAATTCCAGATCTCTAATCGAAATTTCAATTTTAAAATTTTAAATTCCATATATGAATTTAAACAGATGACGTGGGGAGAATAACAAGAGATAAAAGAACACACAGATTTGAATTCCGGCTTCTTAAAGCCATCGATGCTCCAAAAGAAGTTAATGCGGGGGGAAGAGAAGTTTTTCACACGGCAAGCTGGATGAAGGAGCTCAAGCATTCAACCCTTCTATCCCCTTAAAGACTCGAACAGAGAGACGGTAAAAAAAACACGGAATGGAATCGAGGTGGGCAGAAAGTGGAGCCGGCATCATTTCATTTATGAGCTTCCTCTTTATTCATTTATTTTTTTTATCTCCGCGGAAAAATTGTTTCGCGGTAGATGAGTTGCGGGAGAGACTCGGAAATGGCTTTGACGAGCGACGTCAACCCGAGCGCCATGCGGTCGTTGGAATACGGGGAAAACGGCTTTTTCGCTTCGAATGAAAAGCGCCGTTCTTCAAGAGAGGGACGACGTACCCCACCTGTGTGCCAAGGCGGCAAATGCAAGGTAAGGCACACACAGGCGGGCGAGCACCACGAGATCTATTGACGAAGAAGGAAAAGGCACCACGCGCGCGTTTCCTCACAAGTCACGTGGACGGTGTAGGTATTTCACAGCCGGTGAGCGGGGAAAATAAAATGAGCTGCTCGACTGTTTCGCCGACGAAAAAATTACGATAGCTGCCCTTTAAGCGTTACCCCAATTTACCCCATTGGACGCTGGGTGTGGCACGAATAAGAGCGCATCGAATACAACCTACGGCATTTAACGGGAATCATCACCCCCGATCGACCTATCGTTTTTTGCCTTCTCTTCAATGCGTTTTACTCGTTTAAAAATTCCGATTGTATCACCCTGAAATTTTCGGGGTAATAGTGTATTCAGTACATACTTGAATCTCAAGTATAAAAAAATTACCTATGAGAAAATACTGGAGTGATAATTTCATATTTTTAAGATACAGGTGAATGTACACTATTTAAAAGACTCATCGTAGCCGGGAAATTTCGAGGTGATAGGGTAAAAAAGACACTAAGCGCGGGAGAGATGTATTCAGTCTCCCCGAAAGGTCTTGCGCTTTACGTTAGGCATCGTTCCTGGCAGATGTGAAGTGGACTCAATCTCCGCTTCACCCATCGGCATTCACTCGAAATATCCACTGCAAGCATCAATACGCCTAAAATGAAAAAAAAAAACATCTAAATAACTATGTTTTCAACGATTGATTAGAAATTTTAATTGAAATCCACTTAAATTCCTAGTTTAAAAGACTGAAAATCGTTGCTAATTCATACAGTACCTATAATTTCAAAAGAAGTACAGAAAATATTAATTATAAAAATAAATCTAGCCACATCTTTACAGCAAGTGCGGATGCTAAAATTACCATCTAGTCGCCTGCATTTTGAATTATTGTTAAAAATGTCGCACAGGCAGTAACTTTGGAAAACATGCCATAGAAATAAAAGAAAATACTTTTTTGAATTTTGAGTATTAAATCAACTTTGTGCATACGGCACGTTGTTATTCCAGCTGCTATTCGTCTAAAATTAAAGAGAATTCGCTTCACTGATCGGAGTAAAAATGTAACTTCCACCGGGGCCTTTAGAGCGGCTCGTGTATTCTTATACGCCGTAATGATGCCCTGAGGGAAATGAAGAAAAACTATGATACGGATCGTGCAGAAACGGAATTCAAAAACCTATAATACAGCTTAAATTTTTCGCTTCAAATTTTGGAGTACGGTGTCACTTCAGATGAATAGGGTGAATTCATGGTCGCATGAAGGTACAAAAAGAGGCACGACCCTAAAAAGTCCGACCATAAACCTTGAACTTTGCGAGGGCTCTTCACCGGAGGCCAAATGTTGGAGAGATTAAAAAATATAAGTGGCAGGTCAGGTATTGAATTAAATGACCTTGGTTTTCGTGGTCGAACTAGATATAACAATAATATTTATTGGCTCTGCGTACAATACCCATAAGAGTACCAATTAAACAATAATAGTCTGCTTAAGGTGTTTTAACATTCTATAAAAAAACATCATATTAGAGTACTTGTGAAAAAATAAGGAAAGAATTGAAAATTAAATAAAAACATTTAATCAGAATATGTCATGTACAATAAACCTAAGATAGTACTAAAATAATAACAAAATGACACAATTATTCCATTATTCTTCCGTAATAAAAAATAGAAACTACTAAATTACTGAAGAAAGAAAACATTTATAACACATTTTTAAATCAACACAATTAAAGACATTATAATTAATATTAAAATAATGACAAAACAGTAGAAAATTTTCCGCTGATTCTTTTTGGTATAATCTGAGACAAATACAGAACAACGGCGTCACAAGATCATTTTTTGCGTATACTGAACTACTGAATTATGCTTTTATGTAGTTGGAAAGTATACACTTTTGTTTTGAATGTTTGCACATTCTTCTGGTCAATAGGGAGGGAATTCCATTATTTCGTTGATTTGACCAAGAAAGAGTGATGATACTTGTAGGTTCGATGGGCGGGGAAAGGAATGTATATGATATTGATGAATAAAATTTCTCATCACATCAATTTTAATGTTATGAAAAACTTCATAATTGAGTATATATACCTTTTGAGTTACGTATGAAGAATTTCTCAGCAATCATTAAATACGCTCACACGTATAGGGAACGAGAAGAATAAAAATACACTGAAAAACGTTTTTTGCGGTTCCATTGCACAATGCATAGAATGTGCATTTGATTACATACATATTGAATGTCAAATACATAATTAATTAATTATTTAGGAAAATATAGGCTGTATTTTTACGAAAAGACTTGCTAAGCCCCATTTCAAGCATTGAAAAAGTAAAATTGTTCGACGCGTAATCATTTCCTTCCACTTAGCTTATACGCGCGCCATTGTAAGGTACTACGCAGCAGGAAATTAATTGAAATAACAGCTGACAACAATCTCCAAATGAAAAACTCAAAAACAGCAATCGAAGGCGGAAGAGAAAAATAGTTGAGCAAGAGAAAATGAGATTCAATATTTTTTCCTTTCCTTTCTCTCCACATTAAAAAAGATGTTCATTGCGGGAACAGAACTTTTAGGTTTACTCATCGAAACCCTGCGGCTCACGACTCTACAATTTGCCAACGAAAACTTCCTTCCATTTTTCAAAGATGTTGAGAAAGAGCAGACGAAGCCAAAGCAAATATCCGCGGTCGGAATAAGTTACTTAATGAAAGAGAGGCCCGCATGTCTGAGTCAGGAAAACGTTCTATCCTTAGAGGATGACGAATACACGACCAATGGAAGACTTAGGCTGGATATCTCATAAATTTATGTTGATGTGACGAAAAACTTTATCATTGATCACATGTGCGTTTTGTACGAAGAATTTATCAGCAATCATTTCAAGTCACTCATACACATTTTTCCGGATTACTCTCGAATATTTTCACAAGCAAAAAAATTGGTGTTTGGAAAATAATCAGTCCAAATGTAAATTTATAGTAAAAATTATATTGTATAACATCCAAAATTGTGGTACTATTACGCCATACGCCGGAAATGAAAATTCTTTTGCTAACAGACTACACTGTAAATTGGAAGAACGGTTCATTACGAATTCACCAATTATTGGCTTGAAAAATATAATTGAAAAGTAGAAAAAGGGGTGAATCAGAACTTAAACTTTACTGCATCAATTATGAGTTACTGCGTTCGTAATTATTGAGTTTTAGGAAAGCCAAAGGCATTCATTTATACTGCAAATATATATCAACAGGTTCATTGATTGCTGTCACTATTTTTCTGGCCGTCCATCTTTTTTCTACAATTTCCACTCCTCTGTTATATTTAAAATAAAGGAATTTAAAAAAAATTGCGTCACCGCCATCCTCCATGCCTAGGAAATTATGTTAAATATGATTGATCACAAATATGGAGAGGGAAACTATCGAAAGGGCGCAACCTTTCATTGAGAGGATACGTTTGCTAGTCTTGAATTTGGAAATGACATGCAGCGCGTGAACTCCCAACCGAGGTGATTTGTAAACATTGGATGCGATGACAGGCGAACGTGAAAAGTTAGAAAGAAACGAATGCGGAAAGAAGAAAACTCAGCCTCGCGGAAAGATCCGGTGGAGATGAGAGAATTGGAAAAGCGTATGAAGAGTCTGAAAACGGAAGAAGTTTGATGCGAACGGGGGAAGGAGAAAACAAGAGAGAAAAAGGAATGGGAGATGGTGAAGTTTCGGTGACGAAGGTAGAATACAAACACGGTTGGAAGACTTCCGAAAAAGAAGAATATAGAAAAGACCCGCTGCATATTCACAACCACACGAAAAGAGGATTGTTCCTTATGCTAGACCGGGGTTTCGCCATACTCATTTTACACTCACCGACTCCCACCCATGTCAACAGAGGCGAGACCATTGAATGGATTGCATTAGCTGTCACACTCATGAAAATTTCATCCAGCTTATTGTACTCCAGCGCCTGTAGTCAACAAATTGATTTTTCAAATAAATTCACGGTAGGCCCGCCACAATATAAGAATCTCGGCTAAGGTAAATTTAAGGGGCCGAAAATAATAATCGTTTTGAATAATCGACGAAAATATCATAACAATAAGTAATATTTGCTAGTAAAATTAAATAATACAAAAAATCGGCTAAAAAATCTGGAAAATTCCACTCAAAAATATATGTTATTTGACTAATCTGTATTCTTCAAACCGTTGACATTAAAATCCGGAAAAAAATTACCTATAACCGATAGAAGAGATTTTAGTAGAATAGAAGTGATTTCAACATTATTATTAACTTCATAGCCATATTTCAACATTCCATCTACCTCAACTTCGTTGCACCTTATCCCCACCGTGGACTTCCTCCGAAACACAACCATTGACAACTCCAGTATGTCCTCTCTTACGATTCCTTAGGGACGTCTTTCAATATATTACTCCTCCTGGGACCTAGATTGGATTTCCACATAGAATAAAATTTCCTATTCCTTAGAAAGAATCCTTTGTCCCTATGGCGGTAATACTGCGCTGCTAGGCACTATGGACCACCGCTGCAACGGTGCTGGTTAGAAAATTACGTTCTGTCGCCGCTTGGCGCTTTCCTGGAAAAGAACTCCCACTAACCTTACCCTCATACTTTCCTCCCATTCCTAGCATGCCAAACCCTAAATATCCTGTCCCTCTGAAGTGAATATCGCCCCCGCTGTCGAGTTTCCACCACGATTTTTTTTCCTCTAGCCGCCAACGGAATAACGAGCTTGCTTCTAGCCCCACAATGCATGTTCCCCAGAGGTCTCACGAGACTCGCTTATGACACACTTTTGCTGAGCAAACAATATGCTGGCTTGTCTGGTTATAGCATGTAATTGAAACGACGCGACAGATCCAATCAGGGTAGAATTTTGCATTATGGTCTACCTCGCACGGTTAAGGAGTTCCACGGGTTAATAGTTGTAATGGGAACTCGGGAACCAATACTACCGCGGCTACTAATATCATTACTCACGTTTACTTCAGGAAGTAAAAGGCCTTTACTTCGATAATAAGGATCATTTAAGACATTTATTTTTTTAATGTATCGCTAAGCGTGATGTTATTGACTTATTTGGAAAATGTGAATGAGAGAAACTGATTAAGCCTAGTTTCAAACCCCTTTGATATTCATGGCAAACACTATAAACCACTGGTAAATTTCCACACAAAGCATAAAAACAAGTCAACTGACCAAGGTTTCAGAGCTCACACAAATATCCCCAAAGTTGAACATGACACCTTAACATACTCTTACGTTTAAATAGAGGAGTTTATTTTTGAAACCGGTCGAGGAAGAACATTTTTTTATTAATAAGGAAAACTAAAATCATTTATTAAAACCCACGCGAAAGGCTGATGTGATTACCAATCACGCCCTGACCAATGCCAACCGATCTTCGTGGAAAAAGGGATTTACACGCATTTTACTCCGCACGCCGCCGCGTCAGGATTAGGAGGCGGCAGCGGAGTGAACCTTGAATGCTCAAGCGCCTTCGAGGAGAAGGCGAAGGAGTGGTATGCAGAAGAAGGGCAAGAGGGCGTCTTCTCGGGGGGGAGTACGGGAGAGGGAGGGTTAACAGCGGGGTGGTGCGGGGAGAGAAGCATTTTCTCGCGTGAAATGGGATGAGGGGCAATAGCAAGGAGACTGCATAGATGAGGCCCCCACTCCGTCCCGTGGAAGTTTGATTCATGTTGCCGTTTAGGACGAACTTTAATCATTTCTCAAAACAGTTCGAAGCGCGAAGGTGAGTGCAGGGCGACACATTTATTCTCAATATTTGCAATCTATCACATGAAATTGCGAGGAATAGCATTGAAAAGTTATGAATATCATAGATTGCAACATCATGAATATAAATTCAGGTTAGCTTTATCCTTTTGCTAAGTTTTATGCGGAAATTTATACGTGTTTCATATTTTTTGATACATTACCAGAGACGTTTGAAGCTAAGCTTAATCAGTTCTCTCTATGGGTTTCGGGTTAGCTGCTAACCCGGAGACTATGAAGAGAACTACAATCCAGCGCGGCGAAAACCTCAAGCAGAAATTTATGCTCAATCAGTTTCTCTCTTTTATTTTTATTCGAATAAATCATTAAAATCACGCGTAGCGATCCTTTTTGAAAAATAAATTTCTTCAATGGCCCTAATTATCGCTAATTTCACCGTGAAATTAAACCCATTGAAATGCGCGGTGATTGGCAACATTTAGTAACCGACTGGAGAAATATCTATTGTAATATCCGTGGACGATACCGTCAGAGGAGAGGTACTGAATCCACTAAGCTGAAATTCAGAGGGTGAGCCACATGTTGAACAGCTCCGCTTCTGCGATACGATAATCCAACTGAGGGGCGTTTTGGATGGACGAGGAAAGCGTTTTCAATTCTCATAAAGTAGTTATCAGCTGGATCAGGATTTCTGCCTTCGACTCTCGACGGTAAAAGTAGCCAATGGACAAGAAAATTCATTTTTTACGCTCCTCACTAACAGTTTATTGTGGACTATGGTTTCGATACTTATTAAGGTGACATGTCATAGTGATCATTATCAAGGTGACAAAAGTGCAGAAACCATGGCCGGTAATAAAGTGTCGGTGCGAATCGTATAAAGCAAATTTTATTTTTCTACATCAAGTTTCCACAAAGTTAAGCAGGAATTCAAGTAGTCGATTGACCGCGATGCGGACTATAGTGCCGCAAAGCAGCAGTGGTCATCAATGTTTCTCGATCACTGATTGTCTTCAAATGACATTGGCCGTCGATTGCTGATGGTGGTGCATGGCATTTATTTGAAACCGATCGCAATTTACTTATTTGTTTATAGATATATCGAATGAAAATAAAAGATGGTCAAAAATTAAAGAGATCGACTCTACCCTCCACATTAACATTCATAATGGTTTTGTGCACATATATAGAGGAATATCGAATTTACAACACCAATCCACTCAAAAATAAGACATTCGGAAAAATTGTGGCATTTCATCGTTTAGTTAAATTTCGTGCGAAAACTTAAACCCACAATTAAAGTAACATGTCACGATCTGGCATTTAATGTGTACCTACTATGAGGTAAATCGTTGGTTTGCAGAGGCTTAGACTATTAATAGGCAGAGAAGAAACCAACATTCAGCCGCGTAATATGTTAATGTTAAAGACATATTTAAATGGTGGGTAGAATTTTATTTTTATTATTTTCATGATTTATAATTATTGTTTTCCATTTACATTTATAAATGGGATATGATTTTAATCACCGCCAGCGCATTGGAAATCCCAAATGAGACTAGTAAGAGACTTATTCTGTAAAGCAAGAGGTCACATGAAAAAGCAGTTCAAGAAATATTTATACGAAAAAATGAGGTCGGGATATTCCTTGCTATTCCTACTAACCTTCCAGCATGAGGATATAAATTGGGATTCCCAGTAATGGTGAGCAAAGCTGCACTTTTAAAAATGTATATCCTCTTCGTGTGGTGCAAAATATTAATTCAACTCAAGTTCTCCGGAGAGAAAACATGGCTCTGGGGCCATACGATCCGCTGTTGCCTCGCCTCTCCTCCAAAGCTGCTCTGAATCATTCCTCCTCAACCACGTAATTCCCTTCGGTTCTAAACACAGAGGCACACGGAGTAAGAACACGGAAAACAGTATTCGCGCTAATCGCACTTCGAGTCGCATAGCTGATGATGTTGAACTATTCATCTGAATTTGAAGAAACAATGGACTCAATTTTATAGGTACATAGAGGTAAATTAAACCGATTCACAAAATAAACAGCATTTTCGCGTGAGCCACAAAATATCACACGAACGTTTGACAAAGTAGGGGTGAGTTATAAAGTGAGTGTCAACAGTCATCATGCTAAAAATCCCAATTCTTCTCCCCAACAAACATGTTCTTTCCTTCATATTTATATATTTTTGCGCTTTAGCAACTTTCCACATGAAGTTCACGTATACTTGAAAATTTCCGTGCTTTATTTTAGAGGAATCATTCATTTCTTCCTCCGCATGAGTGCTATAAATACCAACAAATACAAGCTGGAGGACCTTGACAAATAAATAGATAATTATAATAATCAACGGATTCAAATTTTACGGGAACGGATTAAGCAAATTCATGCATGTTCGAAATATAAAATAGAATCTGTCACGCGTCCCGCAATATTAAATGAAATAAAAAAATAATGAGTTGTGAAAAGAAAATAAGCATTAACCCATAGATCTTAACCTCAATACCTACAGCTGCGGCCTTCATAATTCCATAATTCCTAGAATTTACACCACATAATTTTCAAGTGCATTCCATTCTTTCTCATTGGACTTTCAAAAAATAAAATTCGTTTATCTTCGGATTCACTAAACTTCAAATCCGCGTTAACAAGAGGAATCAAAGGAACATCTTGAAAGCAACCTTTAAAAAAAGATACGAAACTGAAAAAAAATCTTAACCACATATCCTTGAGATCGAAAAGAAAGTATGCTTACTCCAATGGGACTTACTCGCACAAAATTTCTGAATCCTACAAATAAAAGGCAAATAATTTAAAGTTACATATTAATTAGAGAATTAGCAGTTTCCGGTCAATAAAAAAAGCTGAAATGGTTGCATTGTTCAATGGAAGAGAATATGGCTAGGTTCTATGAAATCGAGATGCTGTTGAGGTTTTTTTACCATAATAAACAAGAGATCTCACTAATGACTTTAAAATAAGATAATCATTCAGAATTTTTCCATTGACTTGCCTGAAATACAATGCATACTGAACAGCGACTTTTTATTTCCAAACCATAAATGCTTAATACTATGACAGACTAGTCTCGTCATTACTGAAGTTCCAATTTTTTAGTCTTCTTTCCAAATAACCATCGCAATTCCTTCGGCCCATTTTACACTATCTTCCAGTGTATTCCCAAACTTTTCATGACTCCTTTTCAATTTTTCCCGAATCTTGACTTATCCAAACTAGCTACCGATCTGATCTTTTATATATTGCCTGCTAATACGTCACATAGCACTTGCAAGAAGAAAGCTCAAGAGGGAGAAGAGGGATCAACATGGGAGTCCTCGCGCAAGAAGGATCGCGAACAGCTGAAAGCGATCGCGCGTCGCGGCTCCCCGTCGAGAATTAATCACCCGAAGCAGCCAAGAGCACGTACGCCACTACTCACGCTCCCAACCCTTGACTGACGCGCGCCCCTAAATTCCCAACCCCCACCCCTAATTGCAGTAGATTTATCTCCATTCTCCAGTCCTTTTTTATTTCGCTTTCCAGGAAGATTCCTTCCCTTCGAAGTCCTCCCCGCTCTGAAAACGGGCGCCCAACGTCCGGCGAAAACGGTCTGCGCGGCGGTTCCCAAATGCGTTCCCCAGGGAGCATTATCCTCGTACCGGAATCATTTCCTACGTGAGAGAGAGAGCCTTTTCGTTATAGTTCAACCACGCTCCTTCGACTGTGCGGCCGCCGGATTCTATTTGATTAATCGCCGGAGTTAATGGCGCGCTCTTTAGCGGGAGTGAAACTTTGCGGCAATGCGGAGCGCGGCTTCGGGGATGGGAGAACATGGACCGTTCGCGAAAAAAAATCGTAAGCGGATGATGATATACGATCGCGTCTTCCCAAAAAATATTCCTACGCCAAGCCATGCGTTTCGGCGGGAATGGAGATTCTTAATGGGCGCCGTCTAGGAATATATGTAGATCAGTAAGCTTGCAGTGTTCACTCTGCCGCGAGAAGTTTAATTTTCAACTGTGTGCAGTGAAGAACGGAATAAATAAGATGGCTCGAGGAGTAAGTTATGAGCAATAAAATAAGCCAGAACCCATAGTGAAAAGAGCAGTGAGGTGCGTACATTGAGGTCCTCGGAAAAAATTCGGATGAATTACTTCAATTAGCATAACCAATAATGTTGGTAGGAAGATTACTTCTTTCCACACCGCTTAGTTCACAGCATCACGTGGACTAAAATACTAATTTTTATATAATACAAAATGACCTGAAGATAAATCAATTCGAATACAAGAAATATAGGCAGAATTTACAATTTAATGGAATAATTGTCGTGAATTGAATAATATCGTTATGATTCTATTAGAGTGGTGCCGTTTGATTTTGATTTATTTTGAACCCTTCTTATCAAGCTTAGACATGTTGCGCTTTTGATTGAAAGGAAATATTTCACTTTTCTGGAAGTATTTTCATAAAGAAACCGAATGGTCACCGTGAGTAAGATAGGTATCATGATAATTAATATTTACCATAATTGGTATTAATGAGAAAACAATATAGATTTAGTTGTATTTAACACCAAGTGAAACTCAAGTATTTGGAATAGAGCACAAAGTTAACTAAAAAAATTTTAACTCCTCCTTTCACTACTCGAATTACGGTTTCCTTCGATCCCCATAAAAAAACTAACCTCATTTCAGAATGGCAAACGGTGCAAAACTTTGAAAATAGAAATTTGATGGCATAATGATTTACTCCCAGCGAAAAATATTTCCGAAAGCAAAAACTATGCAGCACGACGGCCGTGACACATAGCGGGTGGGTTTTCCTGACGAGTGAGTAAACTCGTTTTCTGGAGATTACATGATAAAGAAGCAGCATGAAGATGAGAGACAAGAGAATAATGTTAATTAAACGGTTTATATCTCCCCTCGGTGAGAAGAAACAGAACCCCAATCTAGAATGTCCTACTGGAGAAAGGACGACAATATCGCCAAAGGCAGAGTGCAGAAAAAGTACGAGGCGAAATATAGTAGGTACATCAGCGCATTTTAATTGGAAACGAAATATTTTCCGACAAAATTATGACATCATCCTATGCAAGCGAAATTTCCACGGGACTACGTGAAATACTCACCCTCCCTTCTAGACACAGCCATGTAACTCTAACGACGCTTGCCCCACTTCTATTTCCTCCCCATTTTTTTCTCTCAGGAGATCGAAGGAGAGAATAAGGAACTTTAGGACTGCATACAGCGTCTTTCCTGAATCAATTAACGAGCCACCAAAATCGGCTCGCTGAACTACGAAGCTGCTGGAGCATCCTAACGCACACATAAATCTCAAACTGCATTTCAACCACTTTTTTCGTTCTCCCTCTAGCATAGCGGTTCCTAACCGGTGGTACACGACGAACCGGCCATACGCCGAAAATAATCGGTACTGGCGGACGCTAAGTTACCTCTATTAAGACAATTATTTATAACTAAAAGTGTCACATACCCGTAGTGAAATTATGTATTAAAATGCGCACGTTACATTTTTGGGGTTACAATATTTTTTATATACATAGGGAGGTACGGGGGAGGAAAAATAAGGTTAGGAACCGCTGCACTAGCAGATAGAAATACCATTATTCACTCATAACTTAAATGTAGAATCTACAAGAAAATAACTCCGTCAATGCACACGACCTTGTCGCATGAGCACATTTATCAGTGAAACTAGCACGCCAACCGGGGAGGATAGTGCCAAGAGACGTGGGAAACTTGAAACTTGGAATTCATGGTTACATGGTAGGATTTTTAGGCAAAGGAACAAAGCAGGTACGATGATGGTATACATAAGTAACAGCAATGTTATACACGGTATACAATGGAAAAAACGTTCTCCGTGAATCCCGCACGGGATCAACTTATTCCCCGCTCCACAACATTGATCGTTATGTGTGTCTGTACTAACGTAGACCAAAAAAGTCGTGTGAACGCATGCCCCAGATAAACGTTTTGCACCAAGAGGATTAATAGTTTAGTATAGAATCCTTTGACTTATGTTTTTCCTTTGATCGTGCCAATAGGTGTGCCTACCCTGCAGGATGTCCAACCACCGAAGTTGTATGTCGTGACGTAAAAAATTGTAATGAGATAATGATCCAAAGGACGCGTAGGACATCACTAGAAGTAGCACAACGGGCTCTGGGAGCATAAAATGCACCTACGTAATAACTTTAGCTCCAATATGTGGATCCGTATGAAAATGCATAGCTGACAGACAAACAGACATCCTCTTTGATACAATATATTTACATCAAATTTATATTAGTCCCTTTTTCGGGTTTACCGACAATCTGATAAGTATGCTAAATGTTGACATGCTTAGAGTCTCATACTATTAATAAATATACTAGGATAAAATACCAGTCAACATAAGTTACATGTTTTGTAATTTACTGATGCTATACTTGCCTACGATGCAATGACACATTACGAAAAAGTTTTAATAGGTACTAATGATGCATTGTTTGCGGGACCACTGAGATAGGGAACATACCGGAGAAATTATTTCTGCCCCAATTCCGACACTGCAACCGCCCATTCAAATATATGGTTCTTTTCTCAGACATCGGTCCTTTCTCGAAAATTCCCTGTCTTCCCTCACTTTAGAAATAACACAGCCACGCACTGTACTTTTCCGGGGGGTCCCTGTCTGTCCTCGCGCGAAAACTTTACAAAGACATTCTAGATGCTATCGGGTTAAGGATACGGTGAAGTAGATAGAACAGCAAACCCAAAGTTTGCCACGATAAAACTAAGGCATCCGAAAAAGTTATGCACACGCTAAAAACGAAATGAATGGTATCGATTGACCTTTCCCACAGTGTTTTTGTGAGCTTATCGTAACAGAACAATATTTTAATGAGTAAATCAAGGATTGAATACGTTGGAAAAAAGAAAGCTCTTCTTTTATGCTTTTCTGTTTCCCACCAAAAATATGAAAAGTGGAAAATTCGCATTATATTATATATTATGTGACGATAGTTCGAGTATTTTTTTATTTCTGAAATTGGTCTTTCACCTTAAAGCAAAAGATGATAAATCTTTTAGTATGCATAGTGATGCGACAATTGTGCTACAGAAGAGCACCTGCAGCGGCATATATACACAGGTATTCGGAGTAAATAATAGTGAAGGAAATTGCGATGGGAGTTGTAGTAATCTGGCAGTAGGGGACAAAATCTGTCAGAGTTTCTTGGTTCCCTTCCTTTTGTATCGATCAATTAACTCGAGTGTAATGCAAAGATAATCAGGGAACTTTCATGTCGAGATATAGATTGATTTTCAATCCAGGTGAAAGCATTTTTTCATGAAAAATTGATCTGATTGGTTCTAGGAAACCGATTGAAACACAAAATATGTAAAATATGGGAAGATATATTCTACTTCCGATTGCAAAAGACACAAATTACACCAATAATGAAGTGAGGATCACAAGCTTAGTGCAACACAGGTTAGTAAATAAAAATAGGAAGAAAATTCTGAAATGAAAAAAGTAGCAATTACAAATAAATGTTCTTCTCTTCCTTGCCAAAAAAAGATAAAGGAATAAATCCAGGGACCATAAAAGATAATAGGAAACGCAGTTTGATCACATTTTTAAAAAACTATCAGTAAGTCGAGAAAAATTTTGCGGAAAGTTTAGCTAATTAGCCAAAGATTACACCATGTAATTAATGATTTTGTATGGAGTAATACATGCGACACGGAAGTTAAGGAAACGATTCGAAAAAGAGACCTGGAATTATTTAGGGTGTCATAAGGATAGGGAAGATGCACAGATGAAGCCATTTTAATATGCGAATGTATTTAATTTAACGAGATTAAAGGTTAAAAATTGCAAAAAAAAATTCAGGTAAGGTGAGAAAACTAACCGGAAAATTATGGATAGCGAGATATAAATTCCATGCTTCGATAATCCTCCTCACCAAAACAAATTTCAAAGCACGTAGATATCCTAAGTGTTTCCCAAATATCCTTGAATTCACCAAGGTACCTACTCTTCTTATATCGCACTCTTCACGTTACCATTTTAGCTTTTTCACATCAGGACGACTCCCTCTTTTTCTCCTCCTTTAGTGCACGGGGACCTCTGCCTCGATCTAACATTTTCCTTCCGTCGACTGGATTTTTTCCTACCTCCATGCTCCTCATTATCCCTACTGTGTTCTCCCACTTGCTCTCTCAATCCCACGACTACTCCCAGGCCACAAATGCACTTCCGCATTAAGGTTCAGTCTATCATCGCAGTCGCAGTCCGTGATCACCCGGATAGAGGTTTTGCTCGAGATGGTGCAGATTGCAAGTCAGCTTTACCGAACGGAGGATCTAAGCAAAAGAGGTCTACTAAATGTACGCACCTAATTACACCCTAATTTCTCACTGCGTGGTAAATAAAAACCTCTATCAAAGCATATACTTCTCTTTTCTAAAGAATAATTATTTGAAGAGATGCCACATCGTGAAATTTTCTTCCAAATAAGTATCACCTAGGGATAAAAATTTGAATAAAAGAGTATATTTGATACTCCTGAGTTTTGAAACCTGTTTACAATGAAAAGCAAGAAAAAAATACTGGACATGGCAGTATGTCGAGAATTATTTATGCCACTTGCAACGATTATCCTTGAGATTATGATATCCAATGTTAAAAATTCATTGCAGTTAATTAATTCATTAAATAGTGCGCTGTTAGACTACCATATTATAAAAAAATTGTTTTAAGACTCTGCAATTTGTTTATGTTTCATATTTTGTTAAATATTTGATTTTTTTGTATTAAATTTTTAAAATGATAATCAAATGAAAGGAAACTTTTAAAAAATGTTTCAATAGTTTCTTTTAGAACGCTTTGGTAAAGCTTCTCGCCTTCTGAACTTCGCGGGAAATGTAATCCAAATCTTCGATTTATAATGCAAGATTTTTTTCTTGCGTACTTTAAAAAGGATCTATCTGAAAATTCTTCTGAACACCAATTGAGTCAACCGACGCCCACATCTGGTTGCAAGAAGAAAGGTAATTTTCGTGAATGTAGTCACAGTATCAAGCAGAAGAGGTGAGCGCAGGAGGTAATGTCCTTCTCTAGCGATACGAAAAAAAAACCACAGCTTGCTCTCAAGAAACCTCCGGGACTAAATCCCATCTCGTCACCGTAAACCCACTGCCAATCCCACAAATACTTCTTATTCCCTCTCCCCGAGGGGCCTGTATTCTTTCTCCCTCAGACCCCGGACCGCATTCTTCCCGAGGGAAATGAATCCGGAACACTATTTCCGCCTACCCAAAATTCGGGACAACGATACGAGCGTCGTGAAAGCCCCCACCCCCGCCACCAGGGCTGAAGACGAATTTTATCCGGGCTAGTTCCTAGCATGGAGGAGAATACACGAGGGATGGCTGAGAGAAGAAAGACTGGGTATGATCGGTCGAATATTCAGAATGGAGCACTAACTCACGAGAGGAGAATGTAATTAACTTTGAGGGAAGCATACAGGCGCAGATTGATTGATTTGAGATGAAGTTTTTTTCGAAAATGGTCAATGAACAGAACAGAAGAAATCATAGAGTAAGAAGCAAGGAAGATAAACATAAATTAGGCGTAGAGAAAGAGGAGATAAAAAAAAAGTAGCAGCAGAAATTTAGAGGAGCTTAAAAAAACGAAACCGAATACTGTATAGTTAAGAAATTTAAATCGATTTTAAAAAACAAAGGAAGAAGACTTACTTCGGACTCCGGGAAAGGGAAAAGGCAATATAAATTCTGAAAATGGTATTTCTTTGGGTTCCACTATTCCAACGTAAAAGTTCATAATAGGATCTGTTTTACCCTTTCTGACCTTGATCTGCTTCTGTAAGAAATCAAATTTCAAGATTTCTCATATTGAAAATGAGAAAATTTTCTACTCAATCATAATTATCGTGACAGCTGCATATTTCACCATGAAACTTCACATCACAAAAGAACACGTAGTTTAGATCTCTACGGAATATAGCAGAAAGTTTATCAATTTTTTATGTTACTTAGAAGCAACATTTGGGTTAAAATTGGTTAAGACTAATTTAAGTCATAGGCATCAATTAAAATTTCTAAATTAAATTCTCTATAAAGATCAATAACAATAATAGACAATCGTCGGCCCCCTTAAACACCAATGACGGGTCACCACAATTTTCTCCTTTCCAAAAACATAAATTATCTTAAGCCATCGTAAATCATTTGAATGATTTCATTATCAGTGCAGTAGGGCATTCAAATTGTGTCCACAACGTGCGAACACGAGCGAGCACATGAAATACATCATTTATATTGGATTAATATGTGCGGAATACGACTCTTAATCGGATGATGTCTCACAGCGTTTATGAGGTAAGATCAACTGGAATGAGGAAATTACGGATGGAACTCTGGTGGAGAACTGTGGCCCGCAATGGGCAGTAAAGCACTCGAAATACGATGATTGCGGTATCAGAACAATATTTTCAGTAAGCAAAAATAATGATTGCACAATTTGAATAGGATAATTTAGGAATGTGTCTTTGCACCGTTGTCGCCGCAACAATGAAATGACCGCAAAGTCCAATCTCTTTCTACCTTAAAAGAATGAATTTGAGGCAAAGCATCACTGTGTGGAAGTATTAGCCTGAAAACAGCAACGACTTAAGATTGGGGAAGACGAATTTGCTGCCATAAATCATAAAAATCAGTAATTATATTTTGACGGTCATTTTTCCAGCTACCGATGTATTAGCGCATACCGGCGTAGGTACTTGTGGACGTAGAACATGAAAAAATTCTTACCCGTAGAATTATTATGGTAAACAATATTAGTAAGGTCTTCTCGGGATCTTCATCCATATAAATAATTATGTTTACCACCAACGTTTCATGGTGAATGGAGTAGTTAGAAATAGTAATAAAACTAATCCACCCACCCTCATGACGACGGACGAGTCGTCCATGGAAATGCTGGTGATACTCGAACTTTATGACTTAAACACGTGGTAACCCTAAAAAAGACTTCCCTGAAATATACCTGGATGACTTGGATGCGAGTCGTGCGCGTTGCATTGCGTGGTCGGGCGCAAGACGGGAAAGATACCCGAGGCCTCCCTCAGACGTCGAGACGAGATTAACAAAATAGTTGAAGGCGATAAGACCCTCTGGTGTTCCGTCCGGCACGGACTGCACTCCCCGCCGCAATCGACCGTCTCATCCTTCACGAATGTAGGGATCGGCTGTTAAAGTCCACCCCATTTCCCTCCACGGAAAATGGAAGCAGCATCCCCCAGCCCCAGTTCCAGCCCTAAACAGCTCCATTCCTCCGCAGGTGGCAAACAAAACTAACATTGTGATTCTCCACCGATAACAGTCGGAAACTATAACCTTTCTTTCCAATTTTTCATCGCAGTATGACAAACAAAATTAATCTTTTTTGTAACTAGCACTTTAAATCAATTTAAGGATGGCAGCTTCCACACTGGTGTTTACCGCTGTCATTATTATTTTAAAAATCACTGTACAATTATTTTAAACCATGTGACATAGTCAACATTCATTCCAAGTGACTATAATTACCGACTTTCACTGGATCAAACGCTGAGAATCGCTGATTTCAATATCGAGCAAATACTTACTATCTCGGAATAAAGAGAAAAAAAACTTCGTCGAGAATTCTGGATTGAAGAGACTTAAACGAAAGTAAGAAATCATAAAACATTAACATCTCCAAATAAATTATTATTAATTTAATAAGGAATTAAGTTATATAAGGTTTGTTTTAAGTCGTGCGTCTGATACGAATACGATCTTAGCCTGAGATATGCAATATTTAGATTCTGCGGCCAGAATCAACACTTTGGAGTGAGATCCTTTAATTGTCAAACCCTTGCCCCATTTACACATCCAAAAGTATCGCTTATGCCTTATTTCCATGCACAATATAAAGAACAAACACAGTCATCAGGTACCCGAATTCTCCTGCAGGATAAGAAGGACTGGCTTTTTTAAGTCCCGATTATTCCCATCATCTACAGTAAAAACCCCAACTCCACTGGTCACACCTCTGCAGCCCTAGGCAGAGAAATTGGTCGGATCGATTCCAGCAACGGAGTGGATATGCCTGATACCTGTATCGCGACACCTTATGGTGGCAAACATTTGGAATCGGTAATGTTCCCATCTGATTAGACTGACGAATGAGAACAACTGAAGCTATCCTTAATTTGTTAAAAAAATAATACGTTCAAAAGATTCAAGAGCCCTATAACTTATACCTAAAAAGTCTATTTCCCAGTATGAAGTAACTGATTATAATCGAGGGGGTGAGAAGCCAAGAGATACAAGTGATTTTTTTCTACACAAAGTTAGGTACAGAAATTAGGCAAAGAAAATAAACGAGATAAACTAGATATTTATAAGTGCATTTGATTTTCCACTCGATTTCAGCACAGAACAGAGATTCACAGGTATCTTTAGGCCACTAGGTTTTCGTATATTGCTTCTATCAATTTCTGTATCTAACAATAATCACTTGTATCACTTGGTTTCCCACCCTCACAATTGGCAGACGCCTACCGGGGAACACAGGTTATAACGTAGTTGAATATGTCTGGCACGATTAAAGGAAAGAATCTTACACGATTTCGTATCTTACCTTTGAATACGTTCTACCTTAACTCATCTAATCCACTATTCTTGTTCTCTACCTTACTCTCCCTGTCTCAGTCAGCATGCTTACTCGAAGCTATCTTCCTTCAAATCAACAATGGGAATTTGAGTAGTATTAAAATTCCGTTTCATTTGATATTAAGCGTATCCCTACAATTAGCCCAAGAGTTATAGGCTGAGAGCCTTGTGTAGCATGCAAAACAACTCTGATTTTATAAGCGTTCTAATTGTGGTGATAACCAAATAATTCATGATCATCAGTGATATATCACAAGCGGAGAAACTCCGTAATATTTAATGCTTCGCAAAATAATGAAGTTGTAAACAGTTTAATCATTTTTGTTCGCATTTCCATCCAAAAAGTCATCAAAATACAACTTTTCACACGAAAATACATATTCTTGTCTTTTTATGAGGAGCATTATCCGCATTCACATGAAATAACATACCTTGGAATTGACCCATTCATGCGGATAAAAATTAGCCATATCAAGCCAGTTTTAAAATGTTGAAAATATAAAGTCAAGCACGCTTTTAAGCTACCGATTGTGAATGCAACTCAACTTTGAATCTGAGATTTGCAGATAATTAGGCAGGTCTTTGATGAATGGAAATCACCTCTAAAATGTTTCACTTAAGCTGTTTTTAAGGTTTAGTCAAGCTGTTTAAATGGGTTTAATAATTTAGTGGCATTATCAATATTAATATCAGCCACAAGAATATTAAATAACCTGCATGGAATCTCAACAGGGTGGATAAGATTTGAATCAGTTCCATCACTAATATGGAATGGAAAGTTTCACCATGGTTAAAAACAACTGCGAAAGATAGGTTTCGGACCTGTTGGGTCGGCGCAGAGAGCAAGCGGAACCCATGGATGGCTTTATTACGCCCCGGGATAAATTCTAGGCAGCATAAAAACATACTACCCGGAAAAAAAGGGAGAGAGAAGAATACAATAAAACTTTGGAGAGGTCTGAAACGGATAGTGAAACCTTTTTCAAAATTCAGTAGCGATAGAGGGAAACGCAAGGAGGGAAGATAGGGAACGCAAGGTAACAATGACAATGTGAAAAGCGAATTTATTTTAAGTTGTGACGGAGAAATACGGTAAATAAATGGAATATAATGAACACTATTTGGAAAGACTCCTAACCGTAAAAGTAAAAAAGAGCCGCCACTCAGTTATGCAACCCCAAATGCGTTTGTGCATGCACATCTTCAGAATATTTCCCACGCTACCATGATCTCATATTGGATAGTGAAAAAATTGAATGAAATTCTAATCATACGGTTAATTGGTAAACCCTGGTCAATTTCATCATCTCCCTGTCGCAATAAATGCAATATGACAATTACACAGGAGGGGCCGTTATCCAATCAACATGCGTGAGAGATTACTAAGTTTCATTTAGTCGCTTTCGGTTCCCTTTCACCGAATTTTTTTACCTTTACCACCATTGTTGTGGACGCACCGCCAGGTTATCAAAGGTTAACAAAGATGTCCAGGTAACCGGGTGGACTATCATAGGACAATTGGGAAAGTAGAGATAAAGCTGCATTAGGAAAATCATGAGAACGCTTCCGCAGACACCAGTCAATTTAGACAGCAATCGTAAAGCAAAACGTTCTTACTGCAAATTCTGTTTTTGAACGCAGGTGTACGATTTTCTTCTCGTAGGAATGGCAGACAGAAAATTAAGCTGTTTTCAAAATAAATAAGTTACGTTATCTACTGTGAGAAACTCGTGTAAAGAGGAAGTCTTAGGGGAGTGGATTAAATATCACATAATATAATTATTAATTTGAAATAAAATAAAATTGGAGAAATAATAACATACATTTGTACTATCTTTCGATAGAATTACCTATCTTGTTGTTTGATAAGCGCAAAAATTTTATCTCACGACTTCTTCACTGGGCTTAGCTAAACTTGTTATCGGCCAGCTACACTGACCTCTAAATTCACTAAAAAGGCTGTTTCTGCACATTGAGAACACATTTATACTAATCGTGAAGATAGGCAACAATCCTTAGTCTCGTTTTGAATTTAACGCACAGAGTTGCTTCCGACCAATAGATGCGACGTACACTCAAGTTGTAAGGCACCCAATTTTTTCCTTCAGTCTGGAAACAAATAGAAACATATGTAATGCTTTAAAATGAGCGTGCATTCTTTGTCAATACGTGAGAATCTGTACTGTATGACCTGAACTGTAGGACTGATCTTCGGCAGCGTCTAGGATGAAAATTGTATTAGTTACTTGAAATAACGACTTTTTCCTTACATTAACAGTGTGCGATCATTCGTTTCCTGAATTTGTATGGTGTGATATTGTTTGAAATGAAATTCATTAACAGTTGAAGGAGGCATGTGGTGATGGAGTTTTGGTTGTGTCTAAAGTGAGGCCATGGGTACGAAAGTTTAATCAAGGCAGAACATCGTGTCGCAACGCTCCAAAACTATTTAAGCGATTTTCCAGGGATCAAAACATACTCCTAAATAAGCCTTCACCTTGGCCATGGAATCATGGCGTCGGCATTGTGAAAAATGCGTGCGTCTGCAGGGGGATTACGTCGAGAAGTAACACCAGTTACATTGTTTTCGGTAGGCAGTCAGTAAAAGAACCGGAGGCTTTAGAACTGAAATAAACCTCGTATTTTGATGCGAAATTTACAGTTTTAACCCTTTGAATCTATTTTAACAATCCAGCTAACGAATACACGAATTACGTTGAGATTTCGGGTAAGAGTAAACGACCTTGTTGCCCCAACACGCGGTTCTGAAGCAATCGCAGGGTTAGAGAAGAGGGAGGTGAAGAAAATGACTTGCAGAGAGTGGGGGGTCTCGAGAAGAGGAGAGGCGGAAGGAAGTGGCTGAGGGAGCGAGGAAGAAAGAAGGAATTGGGCGAGGGACACCAAGAGCAGAAGGGAACCGACCGACAGAGGGAAATATAATAACGCGGGCGCCACATTCCTTCCACGGCCTCACTAGCAGTTCAGCTTACAGCCAACCGAGAGAGGATAATGCCGATGGCTTTGCACCGCAGCAGTATCTTTCGTCGCCTCCACAGCATATACATAGATTCCAGAGGCAGAGGGTCGGCCCTTGGGATGGCCCCTGGAGGTCGCAAAAAGAAAACCAATGATGTGGGGGGCAGTAAAAGAGGGGAGAATCAAAGGATACGAGAGAACAGAGTTACGAGAGGGAACGAGTGCATCGCCGACAAAGACCAAATGGTAGAGAAAAAGAGGAGAAAAAAGATCGAATGCTGTTGGAGGCAGCGGAAAACGAGGTGGTTACCCATTCTTCCTCCCTGAAGCCTTCAGAGAGATACGTAATTAGTTTATCCCATGAAATCTAGTGGTTTGAAAAAATATAAACGTAAACATATACGAAGCAGCAAATTATTAAGCAACGCCTCAGTGTTCAGAATTATTATTACACTTGTAAATCTAGGTCGCAAGTCATCACAACAGAGATGCAACAGTTATTATAGCAAGGTTAAATTTTGACGGGGTTGCAATCGCATCAGCACTTCAAGGATTTCAATTAAGCAGGATAAAACATAATTTCACTAAAATTAGTCCTTCAAATAAAAATAAACCCTTTGGGGTGGGGAAAATGTGATGATAATAGCGATAGTTGATTTAGAGAAGTAGAGTAATCCACACAAAGATATGCATCTATACTCCAATGAAAGGCATGGTAAATGTGAGCAAAGAATTAAGGTGAATTTTTTATGATAAAAATTAACGAGATCAATTACTAAAATAAATATTGTTAATGAAATTCAACTGCAAAAAAGAAGGAAAATATTGTTTCTAAATATAACAGTTACTTATAATTGACCCGCTTGTATTAATCGGAAAAATATTATTGTTACTAATACCACGACATTGGAGTCATTCAAATTTTCTATGGAAAGTTAGTTTAGATTGGGGCGCAATATGCCCTACAGACGAGGACTGTAAATTAAAAGTTCGGATTGTATGTCAACGGGATCACTAGACCTTTCGGCTAGATACTTATTGCGTAAATTATATTAAATCTTTTCATGCAGCACGCAGCTGTTTAAAATCACAATCTCTAAGTTTTCCGTAAGTCCTGAGGTCACACATGCTTTACCACAGCATAATACTTCCATTCAGAACCGCACTTCGTCTTCAATTTCCAATGACCCTTACGATGAATAGTCAATTAAGATGAACAAAACTAAGCTATGGAAATGAAGGTAAAAAGGCGGAGGAAAATTTGAGTAGAGTAAAAAACGGATTTTAAGACGGATCCAGTAACGCAATTGTCAAGTCTAATTGTATCGCTTATATCACCAAGTAAATAGAATGGACGCTAAGTGAGCATTAAGGTTACGCGATAAAGATCAATGTACATTTCAAGTGCACTCACCCACAAAAAAACTAGTTTCAATGTTTGCTCTCCATAATGAAATGCACACCTCTTCATGGCCTCATGGTAGCTTCTGAAATTAAATATTTTTTGTTATATACTAGGGATGAGTCGATTCCACTTATTTTCGATTCCGATTCCAATTCCGATTCCTTCAAATCGATTCCCGATTCTCGATTCCGATTCCATCGATTCTTAATCCTTCTAAAATGTGGGATATTGATTTATCTGTAGCATTGCTGTCATTAAAATTTAAAAATTGAACGGAATAAAATAACTAGGGATGGACGGATCCAGGATTTTTTTCGGATCCAGATTCAGATCGGATAGTTGATTTTTGGAGCCAGATCTTTCGGATCGGATATTTTCGGAACCAAATGCATTTTAAAATTCAAGCTATTATACAAAGTAATTATTCAAGTCAATTCTGGGTACATACAATCAAAGGAATGCTTTTTAGATTTTCATACACATTTTTATATTTTTATAAATTAAAGATCATATTATAGGCTTTCAAGTTGTTTTTAAAAACATCTTTACATGCTCAGGACCTAAGCTGTTACGCTTGGATTTGGAAATGAAAATAGGAAAAATCTTAGGGTGAACCACTGACCAGTGGCGTAGCGAGAGGGGGAAATCCGGAGGATCCGGACCCCCCAAAATATAAAAACACAATTACTTTCCTTCATAAAAGGAAACAAAATGTTTAAAAATCATGAATTTACAAAAATGAAAAAAAAATGAATCTTTGAAAAATGAAGTTTTTTCTATTATGAACGGTGTTATAATTAGTAAACGGACGAGGATGGTTTTCTGAAATCTGCGACGAAGTTACTTTTGACTTGGTTATTATCCTACGACGCTGAGATTCCCCCGATTATTGTTCAATCTCTTGGGAAGAGTCACCCTACGTGCCAGTCTTCGGGTAGCTTCTGCGATGTTATATAAATATGTCGTGCCATCTGCCTAGAAAAATCTGAGTTTGGTAATGCTGCACTCCAGACAATAACTGTATTTCATCATACTTTGTCGTCAACTACAAGTGGCACATTATGAAAATAAAGAAAAATAGATCATACAAAATGCTGTAAACTATAATTGGAAGTGCAATAAAATTAAAATGAAAGTGCTATTTTCAAGTATTTCTAATGAAAATTGAAGGGATGATAATGACAAGGAGATATTTCAAGATCAGGATGCTACTGTTTTTACCTTATCCATCACATGGAGGTGCAAAAACCAGCAATCATAAAGATTTCATAAATTAAAAGATGATTGCGAAGGTTTGTAACGGCACATTCATATAAAATCCATCGGCTTTTCACACTTATGTCCCCGGAATAAAGTCCTTGAAATTTGCCCAACTATTGTTACTCTCCGATGTATGTACTACATGCATAGGCATCCATTTTCTTTGAAAGCACGCTTGGAGTGTGTTCTTGTGTATCACGCCTGTCAAGGGTCAATTGTCTCGCATAGTTACAGTATCCCACAAGCCACGCACGTGAAGCATTTTACACCACGGTATCGATGGATTCATGCGGACGAGAAGAGGAGAAATGGCTTAGCAGCAAACCAGCGAGCGAACATGAATACCATCTCGAGCCCTCGATTTTTCCGCACTGCAATCACCTCGATGAGGCGCCGGCTAATGGAAACCTTTCCCATTTCGTGCGCATGATATCTTCTTACTTCTTTCTCATACCAGCGAAAGGGAGACGAAATAACTCAAGGAACGCATTGACATTATTAAACAGGGAACATGCAAGAATCCTGGTATGCTCTATTCCAAGGAGTGATGAATACATAATGAAATGAGAACGCACAATATTTTTTACCGGTTTCATTCACTAGTTTTTTACGACTTTGATCAATATTTAGAGCCTGATCAATGGACTGAAAACCGACAAACCCCGCGAACATTAAGCCGTCTGACACCCTCAATAAGAATCCTTTTCTCATTATCAAAACCTTGTGAAAGGTCAGGTTGCTCAGGGAAAGGGACTGATCCGTTACCCCTAGTGTTTCATTATCACAATAATAGACCCTACCGAACCGCGTTTGAAAATTTCGCATTCAGTATTTTATCGAGTTTCCCCGTGGAATTTACTATCAAATAAAATTTTTGGTAGACACATCAAGGAAGTAATAAAATATAATGTATTGAATAACCTTAATATGGAAAACAAAACCCTTCCCTTTCGCGTACGAACCAGAGATACTGTAAGACAAAAGATCGAGGTTAAACTAACTCAAACGATAGTGCTACGAAACGGCACCAAATGTGGCAAATATGAGATCGATCGGGGTGACATAAAATTACGAAAAATATATATATTTAGTAAAATCCCTCATCATTCTTAAAAATAAGGAATCGTTAATTTTTCCACATAATTTCTTGACTCACGAGTCGTTTCCTTTTCTAGTGCAAAGATAGTTAAATACCTTATTTCAATATGGCAATACATCGAGTCGTAAACCATAAAGGATAATTCCTTAGCGTTGTTCTTTCGCAGCTGGCTACACTTAATGCTTCATAAGAATTTCCTTCAATTTTCTTCGGCTCGTTAAAATCGCTACTATCACATCGTAGAATGTGAATTGCAACTTTAGCGAAAGATACGCAACACTCAGCGGGAAAACTCACTAGGGAACTTGGGAAGATTTGATAATATTCATCATCATCGGAAAAGAATCCTGAGATTTGTTTGACGAAAATATTCACTAAATTCTTAAACCAGCCAATCGTTTCATTATTATTTCGTATTTCTTTCCCATTACACAGAAAAACACTTACTTAATCTATGTCCCTGTATAAGGTAAACAAATCAGTATGTGTAATAGCAAAATATTAATACAAATAATCAAGAGGACATTAAAGAGCAAAGCGTGAAGATCTTAAGAAGGCGTTCATAAGAGACAATTAAATGCATTCATAATTAACTTTATGCATCATGTATCTCAAGTCGAATAAAAATTTTGCTTAAGTTGTAAGGGGTCATTTGTGTCATCCAGCTTGCCTGAGAAAAACACTGAGCAGAGTATATTTTGTTCACATGCAGTTACGAATTTGCACAACTATTCCTAAAATGTGCCAATTCCCATGATAAAATTTACACTGCCTCTTAAAATGGCACAGTTCACTTTACTTACGAGTGAGAAATTGGCATGAAGAAATCAGAGGACAAGAAAAATAACCAATCTGCCTGGTATCTATAGTGCCTTTATTTCAATCCTGCCGTTGATATAGGTATTTTACAGGTAGACTCCTTCCTATAATAACCCCTACTTACCCCCCCCCCCTCCAATTCATATAAACCCACGATTACCACTGGCCTATGGCTGTACCTTGGGAAATAATTATCCAGGATAAGAGACTGTTACAAGACTAAAAAACTGTAAGAGAAGACGAGGAAAATGTTTTTCGTGGAAATAGATCGTTAAATAAAAATTTATTCTCTTTTAGAGTACTGCTGAAAAAGAGATTGTCTGGAAAAACGAGGGCGAATACGGTTATTACAGCAGCGGGAACCAATTCCAGTAGATAGCATGTCTTTCACAACCCACCCATTATAATGTAATCTCCGCAAGTGTCTAACGAGTACGTCCCAGGAAAAAGAGACTGAATAATTTCTTAGCAAAAGAGGCGTACGAAAAAGTCATCAAAGGGTACTTGTGAAGTAAAAACTGCGATACACTAAACAAAATTGAATGTCTCTCTTGAAAAGAAAACTTCAACGGTTATCTGTTCAATTTTGGAAAGGTGAGGAAGATAAATGTATAAGCTAAGGATGGTATGAACAAGAGCTCAAGTCAAGGATATAAAGTGAGAATATTCAACCGCAAACACTATCATCAAAATATCAAAAACGTCGACAGTGACTCATACCATTATTGGACATTCAAATTACTCAAGACGCTTTTAACTAACAATCAAGTAGCTGAGGGGTGAAGAAGAGTAAGTATGGATACGTTCGAATGGGGATGTTGAAGGACATTGAAATAATATTTGGTATTTCAAGACAGTTCAAATTAATTATCGCATATTATGCAACATGGATACTTTCATTCGGTTATCATGATAGAAAAAGTTAAATAAATGAGCCACCAAGTATTAAAAATTGACTTCCCTGCTAAAACTTACCTCATAACAAATATTATTAAGATTCGGCGAAAATACATGTTTAGGCACATCTTCACAGAACTTAAACCGTTCCTCAAATAACCTGCGATAAGTATATTTAAGAGCACTGGCATTAGCTTTAGATACGGAAATACATACATTTCTTTCAAAAATAATTGCAGAAAAACAAAGAAATATTTATTAAAAACTCACTTTTGACGGTGCGTACCACAATAAAGTGTTTCGAATAAAATAATCGACAAACCTAGTCGCGAATGCATTATTTTTCAACCACAAACTGCAAATGTATTTACCGTATAACTTTTGAAGTAAATTTTTGGAGCTGTTTGAACAAAATACATATAAGCAGCAGGTAGGAAAAATAAGTTGGCAATTACATTAAAATAAATGCGGACTACGGCTAAAACGTATTAAATTAAATTACCGTAACTGTAGCCTCACAATGCATGAAATCTAATGCCTTACGTTATTACGTCATTGAATTCCGCGCGATGCAAATGACCCCAGCCGTCATTACGGTCCCGCACCACCGCCATGGAGTCTGGAGAATAGGAGAGAAGGAAGGCGCAGAAGAGTTTAGGAGAGATGACGAAGGGCTAGGGAGATATGGGGGGAGAATGTTTTGCGGATGGAGAGAATAACGATAGGGGGTGAAGGCCCAAGCAATTATCGCTCTCCTTAGTCCATCCTCACCCCCGAAGATCTCACTCCGGTCCGGAAGCCAAGGCCTCCGTAGCCGCGAGGGAGGAATGCTCCCGCTAAGATTATCCCCCCATCGGGATGCGGAGCGAGAGGACGATGACGCCTCCAAGGCGTTAGTGGGAGGATAAAAGGATTTTGGGAATCCTTATGTCCCGTTCACAATAACTTAAATTCACGTAACATGATGATATATTATGAAAAAAGACTTAAAGAATTATACCTTCCATCACACCACAAACCGCGCTTCAATCGAAAAAATTGCTTGAGAGTATTACCGATAGTTTTACAGCTATCAATAGGCATAAGTATATTTCTAGCTTCTCCTTTTTTTTTTGAAGAGAAAGACCTTTCCTTATCTAATGACTATCCTCAGGTACATAGATATAAGCCATTTTGAGCAACTTTGGACCATCCGACACTCTTTTTGAATTTTAAACTTCGTAGTTGCGCTGAGTTAAGTTAATGTAAACGAGGATTTAGGACGGGATGGGTGGTGATGGAAAAAGAAAGGCACTCAGCAGAAGGCGGGAATGTTTCCATCCCCCCCCCTCAATCTCCTTACTCCCACCCCATCCCTTCGATCCCCGCCTTTAAGCAATCGTAAAATTTTATGCCAGCTCCTTTACTTCGCCTGCTGAGGGCGAGGAGGAAAGGGGAAGCCATTTCCGAGCTTAAAGCACGCATTCCGGCGGAAAAACGCACGCTGACGCCTCTGGCGCGACGACGTCCCTCCAGCACCATCGTCGGGAGAGGAGGGAATGGGGTGTTTTCACAACGGCACCGATCGGCGCCAAGTGGAGGACATCTATTCAGATGCCTTCTTCCACTTGATGCCAGACGAAGCAATCGCAGTTTGAAATCGCGATGCACTGATATGAATCGATAAAATTTTAGGGTAAAATATGTTCTCACGTCATAACACAATCGTCGCCTACGACGCTGGCACAAGCGTGTTCTTTTCGATTCGATGGCCGAGTCGAGGTCTGGACTAGATACTCTGCCGCGGTCAAAGTGTTGGAGAATGTTGTCCTCTGTTTACAGACGCTCTTTGCCTCGCAAACGTAAAATGAGCCATAAAATCCCTTTCGTTAGCCGACTCTGAATTTATGGCAGTAATGAATACCCATTATGCGTGCGATCGTATCAAAGGTCATCTACTTACTAGCGTCGACGTAGGATTGGAGGATTTCATTCTATCCGAACATTCTCGGTGGACTATCGAAACTTGGGCTACTTGACGTATTGACTAATGATTTGATAATCTGAGGAATCCTTGAAAAATATTCGTTTTTTTACCATAATTCTACGTTAAGCCAACTAAGCACGGGTGATAGATATCATTTGAATTTTTTCAAGTCTATTTCAATGTTAAAAATCTTAATTTTTCTAATCTCACCAAAATCCTACAATTTAATTTCTTCGATACTACACTGATCAGTTGATATGATAAATCCCTAATTGTTACAAAGCACTTCGCTGTTTCTCGGACTCGAGCGACTTTGGAATATTGCCTTTCAGTCTGTTGTCATATAAAGATGAAAAATATTTTTTTAATCCCTTACTTCCCTCAAAGTTATTCCACCTGTTACATCAAATCGATAATGCAGCTTTCAGTTTGTTTTTGTTTTGCAAAAATGGATAAAACCTGATTCATCATCCTCCTTTGTCAAAAAAATGATTTTTGTCCTAGAAAACTCCATTCTGATCCGTAACGTAGAAGTTCAAGGCAGAACGTTTTATACACATGACGCATAAATAATAAATCTCTCCCTTAATTACTTAGAGGAAAATAATGCTCCTTATCACTATGAAGGCCACTGACAGTAAAATAAAAAATATATAAAATGCCTTCAGCTACCTTAGGTTCAGCGATGGAAAAGGATTGTATTTTTATATTCTTGCAGGGTTTGATTAATAAAATCTCCAATGTAATGTGCACTTAGTTGCTACTAATTTCCGTTTTCTTCTGGCCAAAAAGTGGCCTGTCACCTTCCTTACTGACAATGCTGCCATTGTAGTCGAGTAAGATAAAAATCTTAGAATAATGGAAGTTTTTTATTGAAGACAAGTAGTCTCCAAAACGCAAAAAAGATGAGCAAAATGCAAAAATCAGAATCTCTCGCTTATTAATTTACTCGATAGATGTGATAGTTATTAAAATACTTCTAGTAATATTTTCAAGTTCTCTAAAATTGAGATGGCTTATAGGATCCACTCCAGAACTTTCGTTTAGCCTTCACATAAGTTCCACCAGACTGCGCTGTTTCCACTCTTTAACACATACGTTTTCACGGTCTGGCGAAGTGCTCACCGCAGCGTCACTTCCGACGCTCTGTACACAATTTAACTAAAACTGCTTATCGCTCACAAAAACAGCTTACCACTTGACTCTCGGAGGTGGAGCTTAGCAGTGGTGGGGGAAAATTTACAGACTCGCTAAAATAAATACACCAAAAAGGCCCGAACCTCCACCAGCGGTCTCGACGCTGACGTGCGCGTATGCGGTTTCGCGCCCGAGAGAATCATGGCGCAACAAAATGAAACGTTGCTCTAATGGATTTTCGCCGTCGGGAATCATCTCTTAATATTACGCCGGGGGAAGCCAGAGCTCTGACTTCCCAACACACATGGGCATAGGGAAAGAGGGCAAGCACAGAGCTGCTTCGCGTCTATCCACAACCTCCCTAAACCCCCCTTCCTCCGCCCCCGAGGGCAACCTATTGTTGGTACTGAGGAGGAGAGTTGGTGGTGTCCCCCGCCTCTCCATGCACTCGCCCCCGGGGCCAATTTAGAAACACGAGTCGCGCTTTTGGAAAAAAAACACAGTCGCGAAGACGAGCCCCGGGAAACGAGTAGAGACGGAAGGCAAATGAAATCTCCAGCAGCACGAGAAGTAGAAAAAGCGTTTGCACGTATGGCGGGAGAGACACGTGCTATCCTCATTGCCGAAGAAGAAAGTGTCTTGCGGGTACGGGGGAGGCGCGTGTGCATGAATCAGCACGCTCCCATGCAAAATACATACGTGCATGCGCTATCTTCGCGTGAGAAGTGGAGCAAGTACCCTTTCGGGCGTAACTGGGACAGATGGAGCGCCCGCACCAACTTATTCTCTCCTTCCTCGTTCTTTCCCATTGTGCTTCGCCAACCACGGGGGCTGCCTCTACCCGAGACAACGCCTCTTCTTTGCGGCATGATGCTCCCGCACCCGATGGAAAGGGAAAAAGACAATGGTCAACTAAGTAATAAGAATGATGTAGTGTTTGGTTCTTTCCAGGCGAACAATATCGGTGAAAATCTCTCGGGTTTTGCATCGGGTTAGGTCCTCCTTCCAACGTTTCGACAATCCCTGAATACGATGGGTGTGTTGCTTGTCGAAACTTTGGAAGGAGATATGGAGGACCTCACCCGGAGCAAAACCCGACATATCTTCACCGCTAAGCAGGAAGAGCACGCAGAACTAGGATATAGCATGACAGAGGATCCTAGGATTTCCCATCTAGCTTGTGGCAGAAACTTTTCTCGGGTTATTCACCGGGTCAGACTTTTGATGGCCGGCGTTTCTATGCTCGACTAGCGTATCATCACCAGGGGAGATCTCACCTGCTCAAGAGGACCTCATGATCTGAAATGACCCCTGATGACGATGAGCGAGTCGACCATCGAAACGTTGGCTACATAAAACCTAAGCCGGCGGAGAACCTTAGAGGATTATCTGCAAGGAGGTAGGATTTTGAGTTAACTTGCGCGAGCTTCAATTGCGAGGAAGCAGAAATAGATAAAAAGAGGATACTCATGATGAAAAGGTCACACCGCGTCAGGGGCACCTGATGAGACGTAACCCTAATTACATTTTTCAGCTTATCATTCAGTTCTCAATCATGTTTAGTTCGGACTTGCACTTAGTATTACGTCAAGGATTCCTCATTTTTAGTTATCTCGGAAGACACTGGTGAAGTCGAAATGACTCCCAGCTCCTTTCGTGACAGCTGCAGAAAACCTGTGGAATGAAGTTTGCGTGAACATTTTCTGCGTTGCAAGCGAGAACTCAAGGAACAAGGGCCTCTTTACACAACGGAATACACAAAAAAAGAAAACAAATACCTCGCTCGATTTGACGAGAGTGGTCTAAATACTCAAGGTTCAACAAAGAATCACAAAAAAACTAATCCTGTCGCAAACACGAAGTTTCTTTCTCTCCACCCGCATAGGTTAATACAATGGAGAGGAAACTGAAATATACGCTATGACTCTTAGGTGGCATCACATGTAAGACGACCAACCCTCATCACCATCGATCGTCTCCACTCTCGTCAGTGGCGTAGCGAGGGGAGAAGTTCGGGGGGTCCGGGCACCCCCGAAATATAAAAACACAACTACTTTACTTCATAAAAGAAAAACAAATATTGACAAATTATGAATTTACCAAAGATTTCTTAGAAAAATTAAGTTTTTATATAGTAAAAAGTGTTAAAGTTAGTTTATACCCTCTAAATAAAACCCTGTTTTTCAAAAAATTTCCCCCCAGGTTTTGCACCACCCCCCGATCTAAATTCCTTGATACCCCACTGACTCTCGTATTGTAAGGAGGCTGTGCGCGCGATACGAAAGTATTAAAAGTGGACTGTATTTTGTATATGCGCCGGGAGTCCCACACTCTCCAAACCACCACTCACCTGAATGTCGGGCTTTCTCAGGTAGCATCTGCTCGAGACCCCTCCAACACGACGAAACATTCACAACTCCAACGTTCACGGCCAACAACCACGAAAACAATAACTTTAAAACATTACACTCTCGCGCAACGAGCGCACAGCAAATAACAAACCAAGCGAGTGGCGATTACAGTACAGGACACCCTATGGCGCGAACAGAGGCTATTAATATCCTTTTCTACCTTTCCCCCACTTTCCTTTCTCTCCGCCAACGGTCTTCAGTATCCCTCGCCCTTCAGCGACACTCACTTCAGACTCTTTATTCACTCTTCATCATCTCTTCCATTATACTCCTCTCATCACAAACATTAATGTATAGCACTTTCTAGTTCCTTAACTTCTCTTTTAATCCCACCTTACACAAATATTCAACAATACTCATCGCTTGTAAGTCGTAAGCGTAACCTTATTCCAGAGGCGTAGCCACGGGGGGGGGGGGGGAGGGTGTTTCCGGGTCACTACCATTTGAGCCTTGAAAAGGGACGCCAAAAACTTTATATTTTTTATTTCAATAAATACTCGTACAAAATCAACGTTATTGAGCCCTAAAAATCACGTTTTCATTATCAAAGATCCCAAAGTTTTCCGGGGAAGGGCCCCCCTTTGCCTTGGTGTGTTTTCCATACCCCCCGGAAGGTCTCCGAAATATCCGGCAACCTCCTCCTCATTTTAAAATCCTGGCTACGCTACTGCCTAATTCTCCTTCCTCAAAGTGAACGTATACACCCCGTGCAAATGCATATAATACTGATAATACGCTTCAAATTAGGCTCTCCGCCAGCCAACATTCTTTCTCTATCTCCACCACCCCTCTTTCTTCCAATTATCTAACGCCAAATATTCCTCAACTCTTCACTACTGTGAGACACCAACTATTTCAAGGCAATTTTTAACTCCTTCATTGCTGTGTGTTTTTCTGTCATGTACATACATAGATGATAGGTTTTTTTAGAGTCAAGAGATAATAAAGGAATGGGTGTAAGGTCTAAGGTGAAAATCCATTTGAAGGATAATAAAGGCAATGAGTGCAGTGTTGACTATAAAAATTTTAATTTCAGAAGGTATTCAACGATTGCAGAGCTCCAATTTGTGCACTATTAACAGAAATTGTGGGAGGGATCGCAACTCTCTATAAGTCGATGTATTTCAGTAACTAATTACATATCATCTTAGAGGAAATATTTAGTTCTCTCCTAAATAAAAAAATAATTTTATCTTTGAGTGATTTCCATGTAAAAACCGGAAAGGAATTATTAATATCGGAAAGGCAAAACTTAGGAGCATTTACATGACATGAATATGCAGAAACATTTAAGAGGTGATTTTTGCGAGAGAGATTTTTCAATCCTCAACTCACATCATGTGTTAGTCAGAAGTGTACGCAAGCATTCATTACCGCGCAATCATAAAGTGAGTCTCCCAAGCTTTCTGTGAATAGCCAAGAAGTAAAAGCATGTATCTAATGCTTGAAAAACATCAATCACCACTGGTATTCAAACCCGAGCCCCTAAGGGGAGAAGTCATGTCTATATCGATCAAACCAACAACATCCCTTCCTCTCCCATGCATTCAGAGGTTATCAAGAGTTTCTCATCATGCATAAAATATTTTTTCATCCATTTTTCCGTCCTTGATTCCTCTCCATCTCCGCCTGCATGCGCGAGTGCGAGGAAAGAAACTTTATATGTAATGGGAAGTTCAAGAGTCCACGCACATGCTGCGAGCAACCGACGACAGAGATACAATGGCACAGGAGTCAGTTCTCCAGCACAAGCGCTCCCATTACTTCAAGGAGGAAAAACATCCAAAAAAATAATTTCTTACACCTATGGAACTTGATCTCTTAATTATTTAGACTCTAATCGAGACACTCCTTCAGCCATTGCATCCATTAGATGACTTTTTTCTATAGGGTATAATATGATATCATATTTTCACGATGTTTCTAGAAATTTCTACACGTATAACAAGATCATTATCTATTCTTCCTGACTATTTATTATGCTAATATTACCATGAGCTTAATAAATAAATGATAAACTCTGTATGCACAATCTAGGGTTTTTACATCGATGTAGTCCACTTGTTTTCCAACGAGTATCAAGAGAAATAGTATGACATCGTCTTTTCTCGGGAATCATAGAATTAATAGGTACGTATTTACTTGATAATAAAGGCGATAATATGGCTTTAAAACGAATTATTACAGCCAACATTTCAGGAAGCTCAATTAGTGGAAGAAAATAGAGGACAAATGCAAATACGCTGTAAAATGTTCGTGAACTAATTTTTTGGCGCGAATTAAGGAAAATTTTAAGTATGGAATTGTATGATGTGTTTATAGGAGTCAAAAATCCCTACAGGTAAATATCAGCTGTTAAATGTCTCTGGAAATATATATTACAAATTTTGGGGTCAAAAGAGACGAAAAACAACAATAAAATCCCCCTCTAAAATCGCTTGAAACCCTGGGAAAAACTGTCGAAACACTATTTTTTTCTATTTTCTATCCATGCCAGTGTTGCGATTTTTTTCTATGCCTCACCTTTTTGGCCTAATTTGGGGGTCAAAATCGATGGTAAAGAGGAATTTGAACATTGCGGAGAAGCTAATTAATGGCACCATAGTCATTGTGGCAGCCATTAACCCCCACCTTGTAACGGTCAGAAAGCCTGGATGCCAAGATGTGTTTGGTATTCCTAGGATTCAATTTAAGTAGGATAGATATGTATCACATGAAATACGATTCTTAAGGTAGAAACAGCAGACTTAAATGGTAAGAACTGTTAGATTAAGAACGAGCATATGTCACGCACTTATTCTTTATTTCTGCCTTTTCCGAGGCTCAGGTAATTTGGAACTCGATAATGAACGAGTCAAGCGCGTGTTATTTGTACATGAATCATACAAAACACATCTCCACTCGAAGCGCACTGTACATAGATCCCGAGTTTACTCCTGCTTAAAGATCATTAATGATGAGTGAAATTTGAGTATACACTACTTAGAATTCTATAACTAGTGTACAAGATAAACCCCGTAAAATGTAAATTTGTCGACACTTTTTTCTTCTTCCAGAACGTTTGACTATTGCTGTTTGAACACCAGTGAAATTATTACATAAAAGTTGTAAAAAATTAGCAACGTGATACAATCACCAGTTAAATAAAAAGTGTTCGCTATAAAGAAATGTACTGACCAAACAAACATTTTTGAAAAAATAATTTCCGGTCTTCAAATTGTCCTATCCCAACACTATCATGATGGAGCCTTTGATGCCATTTTCAACTCATTCCAAACCTTCCATAAACTTAATTGCGTTGAGCTATAGTGGGGAACTCAAGTATAATCAATGCTGTTTGCATGATGAGCCCTGAATCGGATATCCTTGATATTTCCTCAACAGACGCAAAAGAGAATACAAACGCACCAGCCACTACGTCACAAATATTTAGGGAAATTTCAGGACGAATTTTTTCACGGCAATGAGTGAAATTACTACTCTCTTACGTGTCTTTGATGTCATTTCTATCTTAAGTCGCGCGTCAAACCTTTTAGAAACTTCATCAAGCAGCGTTGAGGAGGCAACAAAGGAAAAGATATTGCTCCACGATCCCTTTGTTCTCTAAGCGTATTTAGGGTTAGATCACAATAGTTTTTTCGTGGAAAATGCGACGAAGTTTCCGTACTTCTGACACGATTATAATAAGGCCTTTGATACCATTTTGATCATAAGTTTAAGGCCAAACCCAAAAGAAAATCAATTATGTAGAAGCACTGAAAGAATAAAAAAAAACATTGTATGTACTTTCATGCCTTTCTCTAAACACGCATCAAGAATAAAATGACGATGACATTTATCCGCGGAAAACATAAAGCATAAGTCTCCAAACTTCTGACACGATTATAATGAAGTCTTTGATGCATTTTTTCATCGCGAGTTCAACGTCAAACCCTCTAGAAACTTAATTAAGAGGCGTTAAAAAGAGTACACGCACAAACATGTAGCGGGCCAAAAAGAAAAAGGCAGCGCGACGCGAAAAGTAGTGCGAGAAATAATCACAGTCTCTTTTCACACAAGAGGGAGACGTAGGCTTGACGGCTGCGCTGACGTCCACCGCAGCGCTTAAGGGGAGAGCGAAGATCAAAGCTTCCACTCCCTACCATTCAGGCGTGAACTCTGACCTTGTCCCGGCTCAAAGGGGAGAGGAGGGCACATCAACGGAGGAGAGGAGAGCTTATTTTTTTAAATCTCCAAGTGATTACATCTCCGGTCGCCTCAAATCGATCGTTCGCGTCTAGGCCGTTCCGGCGAGCGATTTCGTTATTTATTTCTTTTAATTGGGTTAAACAGTTTTAACTCTATGATCAAGAGTCAAGAGAGAGAGAGAGGCTTGCGTATTGCGTCCAATCCATTGGCCCATTATTTATCGGAATGAGCTAAACTCTGACCTTAACTAGGTTTATCAAGCGCACACGAAAAAAAAGGATGGGGAAGCAGGTTGCACATCATCGGTTCAAGGACTTATAAAATGAAGTGGATGCCACGGAAGGAAATCATCCGACTGAATGAAAGGCTGCTCAAGGTCTGTCATAGGATAATGAGAATGATGACGTACAGTTATGAATGGGAACAGTCTCTCGTTCGCGAAAACTTACCAGGGGCGGCAAACCTAAAATGCTTGAATAATCACTCGCGTAATTGTTTCACAAATCACATCATGGCGTTTAACATTCTACATCTGTGGATTCAGAGATTCATAAAATTGCAATAAAAACAACCACGCTTAAAATTAATTATTTATGAAGATACTTTAGATAAATAATAATGTAAAGTGTGAAAATACTGAAGGTTCGATAATAGCACTTGGAATTATCAACACTTAATCTGGATTACTTTCTTAAGTAAATACTATTAAAATTATCAGTAATGATATGAAATTCTTCACACATGAAATATCTATAAATACCCATTCACCCGCTAGATACCCTTCTCTTTCACAATTTCGCTCTTTTTATCATTTCACTATCTCACAGTTTATTTTTTGAAGTTGGAACATTTTATTAATTACTCCCTTCTTTATCTCATTCTTTACTTGCCTTATTTTTTTTCAGAACTGAGGTATTTCTTTAACTAGTTATATTTTTTATCCAATCTCATGCCTGTTGTAACTTGACCTGCAGTTTTTTATACCTTTGATTTTTCTTTATTGCTCGAACACTAATTTTTAAAATTATGTATCATGAAGTTTAAACGCTTCTATTAGGAGACAAATTAATCAATTGACACAAGTTTTTGAACATAATTTTCTCCCAAGAATACCTGTAATAACATTGCATAAACTTATTTACTCACGCTAGATATGTAAACTGAAGAAAACAACCATACAATTCGAAGTTATGAATGGAGAAAGTGTTTACTTTTTCCTGCAATATCGCCGCACATTATATGGTGACCATCGTCTCATTTTGAATTTCCTTTAATTGAACACGCATTTCAAATGTGGTCCAAAATCTTCCATTACCTCTGTGAACCTTATCCCGGTAATTATCAACGCCTGAGCTTCTTCCGTCCCGACCATTTTCGACCGCATCCCACGCCACATTGGGGAAGGGTGCTTAAGGGCCACGCTTAGCACTTGGAAAGGAATATATATATATATATTCGCGGGCCGGGAAACCCGCTCGGGTGCGCCATCTACCTTATACTGCCCACCCCCCAAGCTCGCATTTTGGCGTGGTGGGCCTTTGCGTTCCTCTCCCTTTCATCCAGCCCGCACTCCGGGCCGCTCCGTGGAGAGTCCTCAGGTTGGGGAATTCGGCGAAGCGACGCGAGTTGAGTGCCGTATTAAGAGGAGGGGAGCCGCTCCCAAGTGATTAGACCGTGGAAGTCCCTCTTTGTCACCTTACACCGCTCCATCTCCCCAATCTCGGCATTCACCTACCCCTGAGCCTCATAATGGCCTTTTTCATTCGGCAATAGCCCCAGTGTTAAAAGGCAGATCCTTTTGATGTGGTGTAAAATTTCAAGATTCGTTCGAGTCCTCATAGAAGGAACGGGGAAATAGTCTTTTCCAAGCCGTACTAACCGTTGAAATGAGCCATTCGGCGAGCTTATTCCTTAGCGGTACCCACACGTTAAGCATCAAAGCGGTTGTCAGAATATACATGATGATGTAAAAAGTTTGTAGTTTCATTGATGATTAGAGAAACTAGAGGCGACGAGATGAGCCGTCAATCCCTTGGCTACATGGTTTATTGGGTTATTGAGTAGCTGTAATAGCATACAAATCTGTCATTTATGTACAAATCTGCCATTAAACCTTTGATTAATCGGTCAAAGTTATCTCACTACCTTCATACCTAAGGATAAGCACAAAAATTTATTGAGATGATAAACTCAAAATGCAAAAATAAACATTGATATTTTTTTTTAAATGTTATAAAACGAATAAAAATGGTATACAACCCTTCACTTCCCACTGAATGGATAAAAATAGTACACAAAAATAGGACGTGGGCATAGACGTAGCCAGAATTACGGGACTCAGGCAATTCTATTCATCTCAACGAGGACACTGGATAGCAAGAACTCGCCTTTTGGGAGATTTTCCAAAGGAATATGAGACGTGAAATCACAGATTCGAAGAAACTTTGAGTATGAAAACATGGTTTATAGAAGAGATGTTTCTTTTGGCGCTTAATCTTTGGGAAGGATCTTATTTAGGAGACTGGCAGGGTCCCAGCGTAGAACTCTTCTATAAGAGCCATTCTTGAAGCTGTAAAATGTATATGCTCTTGGGAAAAGGAACACAGATCGTGAACTGCATAGAATGGTATATAAGGTCGTGAACGCGGAATCAACTGAATAATACACATCTTAACATCACTCATTTGAGCAAGGCAAAGGACAGCATACGACCAAGGAATATTTAACGCATGGAAATATTCTTAAATATATTTGTAACGTAATGAAACACTGAGAGTAAAAAGGGCATCATAATATCTTTCGAATAAATCCGTAATTTAACAAAAAATAGCTTTTGCCTTCAGCACACAAATTATGCTTGTTTTCCAGGAATATTAGCACGTCATATGCATTTAATAGGAACTTTGAGAGCCATACTTCACAGTCTCGTCAGCAAAAAATAATTTTATTAACTTTTAGCCAGTTTAATTAAGTTGCAGAGTTATCAAAAATATTTTAAACTCAGTCAATAAAATAGTTATCTCTCTGTTCACCCGATCAATCCATTCTTTTAAGGTAATAAGGCATGGAAATTATTCCTAAATCACAACATTAGGCTCCGAAAAAGTTTTTCTTCTGCAATACGGTGCAATCACTATATAGTAATGTGCAACCGTAACCATCACTATCATTTACTGTAGATGGCATGTAATGTTAGAAGCAATTAAGTATACGTATTTTCAATTCTCTTCTACTAGTTTCAATTGAAAGAGACGTAAAACGGAATTAAACTCCATAAAACGCAAACGCGACGCAAGGAGAAAAATAATCTGTGACGTTCCCAGTCCTGCATAATGGATGAGCTTGCGTATTTTCATGCAAATCCCTTGACAAAGAGCAGATTTGCCAACGATAACTAAGTTATACACTTCCCAAAACACATTGTCTGAGCTAGGATTATATTTTACTGCTGTTAGCAACAAACACATTCAAAGTTTGCTACAGAGAGGCTGCTATCCTCCTAAAATCACCCAGTATTTTAGAATCTCGACCATTAACTCGAGCTAACGACATGGAAGACTGACACAATCTCAAAGTGAAAGCCGACCGACCAACCAACCAGCTCATGAATGAACTAACCTTCCCAAACCTCTTGATATCCTTAAACCCCCCCCCCCCCTCACAACTCGTCATCACTACCATCCCCTACTCCGAAAAAAATCTTCACATAATGGTTAGCCCATTTTGAAGGGGATGGCTTGATTACCGAAACTTGTAGACTGTAATTGATGTTTTTCCATATTTTCCCACATGGTTTGCCCTTCATCTCATTAAAATAAATTTTAGCCGCGGAAACTCCCCGAGTACAGGCCCCTAACGATACATTAGGAGTGGTTTAATCTCAGATTACCTTCTGTAGAGAGAACCGAATCTCTTTAATCAAGTATTTTCTGCCATTAAAAAGTGAGTTGACATGGTGGTAGGAGGTCAGGTCATGACTACAACCACGCGAAAAAACGCTTGCCTTCCAGATTTTGTTTATACTAACAAAGGTTTTGCCGGATATCGTCAGGCCTGAAGGTGATTTGATGGTAGATGCCACTCGTTAAGTTCATAATCAAATCTGGAAGCCGCATACTTATTACGACAGAAAATTAGATGATAGCAATCAACTCAAAATAAATTCATTGAGTGTGAGTCATTCACACGCATAAAGGCCTTGAAAGCAGGAAGCTCAAACTTTGTGCCACATGGATGTTTTTTTAATATTTACTTAGGAAGGTATTTAAAGGTTAATACGTTTTTTATAATTTTCGCTCAAAAGAGCCGAATAGGCAGAAGCTAAACGAAAACAATGCCATGGTTATTTAAATTCTCTTCTCGTGCACTTGGAGCTGTACCAGCGGGAAAAATATGTGGATAATCTTCTACAAAGGACTTCATTATTTCAATGATTCACCAAGGGGAAAATTAGACATTAATGATATATTGATTCCCACGGCTGAATTTTCGTACAAAGAATCGATTAGCGGGACTAAATTCACCATCTCGCTCATGACATAAATTAACGAGAGACCCTCCAGGCCTTTTCTTTAACCGAACCACCCTACTTTCATCGTCACTTGTAATGCTTCTCGTCTTTGACGCTTATATTCCCTTCTCGGAAGCGATTCCTCCATTTTCATTTAAGCGGTCGCGCCGTAGAAGTATGCAGCCCGCATTGACGCGAACGTTAAGGGCGGAAAAGGAGTATGATGGAGAGAGAGAGAGGGAGAGAGAGAGAGGGCAGCGAAGGGAGTGTGTATACTGGGGCAATGGCTTTGGCGCACTGGCCAAGGCTTCCGCGCTCCACCCCGTTCTCGAGCGGCTGAGGTCAGATTTTTCGGCAGAAATCTAAATATCCAGTCGGACGGTGAGCGGAGAACAATTAAAGTCCATCCGGGTGCGCAATGCGCTCCCGTATGTAGCGCGCGCCGCCTCGGGGTCTCCCTCACAGCCTTCAACCCGCGAGCTATCCCTACCTGCTTCTCCTTAGAGTGAATTATTCACGTTACACTGGAAATAAAAATCACGACCGTTTCTCCGCTGATAATACGACCACTCGCTCCACTACCTAGCCTTCACCGTGCTTAGCGAGTTGATTTACGAATTTTAGACGGCGTAGTGAAGACGAAATTTTGAAAACTCATCCACATTTCATTCCAAATGTTCAGAGCAGTTTACGAAAATTTCAAGTCGACACCGAATAACTTCAATTAAATATGGCCTTAAATCATTAAACTAACAATAAGTATTCTTTAACGAACGTAATACTTGAGCTGAATGAAAAAAACAGCATAAATATTTTACCAATGAAAACACTTACGTGACATTTCCATAAAAAGAAAGCTGTGAATATAATATGTATTACATTGACAACGTCAATGAGTGAACGGTGATGGAATAATTTTTTAAAATTGATCTGATTATCATCAGTAAAAGAAGAAATTTCACCAAAACCAAAGTAAAGGTTAGAGGTAATCAATTAACACAAAAGCAAAGACCAAAAAATACAAATGGTGCTCGTGGATTTTCGGGTCCATAAAAATTGACAATGGGTATTGGTAAGTCAGAAAAAAATCCCCCGAGCATTCAGAATTCGAACCCGCGATCAATGCTAGCCGGAACGTATCTCTATCCCTATCTCCCTCCTCATCCTCCTCGGTCCCTGCGGCTACCGAGGTCGGCATTTTCAATTAAGCTAAATAACCAGGGATAGTGGCACATTCACTGCAACGACAAAATAAAAACTTTGCGTCCGCTTTAATAGCTCTGCCAGTTGGGCATACGTTCGCACCAATTATACACGTGGAGGAGGGAAAACAAAGGAGGGACCCGAAATTTCCCCAGGAAAGGAATAAAAATAAAATTATCGGGAAGAAACTCTCTCGTGGACACGTAGGCAAAGGGAACAAAATGGAAGGGATGAGATAGCGAGCTCGTGGAGGATGATAATCAAAAGCATAGAAATTGAAAGGGGTACGGATATGATGAGACATCAATCTTCAACTTTAATAATTCACAACACCTAAGTCGTGAGAGGGACATGTGTTTGACTTTTCTGAAAATAAAATTCTGTTAAGAAGCAAAGTTAAAAAATTGAAAATTTGATGTAACTTCATTTAACTATAATTTAAAATATAGCTTCATGATATGCTATCTTCGAATACGCCAAATGAATCGGCAAAAGTTCTGTAAAAAACGAACTCACTTGTGTTTTTACTTAACATGTACTAAGTGATCGCTCTCTCTTTAGTAATTTATTCTAATTTTCACTGGCCATAGTAATTGAAAACGGGGCCAGAAAAATAAAAAATTATTAATATTCAATCCGAGTCTCTTTTAATCCGAAATAAATTCATTGACTCAGTTATTTATTCATATTTAGCATCCCGATCCATTTTTCGTACGAAAACACAACGTTTACCACGATTTCGGTATATTTAGCGGAACATCCACATTTAAGTAAAAAAATAATACGCCACGGAACCTGCTTGAGAAGCTCCGTCACTCGAGGATATCTTCTCACGAATCGCATACTGGTGGAGATGATGAGGAAAAGAGGAGAAAAACAGGGATAGAGACAGCAAAGACAAAAAGGCAGGACTGGGACCCAAAAATTTCCCTCAGAAAAAAATAAAAAAATAATAAGAATTCCGAGAAAAAGAAACTCGCTCGTAGACACGTTGGCGCAGAGAAAAAGACGCAAAGAATGAAGAGCGCGGACCCACGGAGGAGAAGGAGTAGGAGGACGAGGAGATGATAAAAAAAACAAAAGAATGGCGGAATAAATGGAAATGGAAGGGAGGATAGGAATGATGAGATGGGTAGGAAGACAAATCGACCCACACCCCTTGCCGTCATGTGGACCCTTGGCTGCGAAAGGGGGTGGGGGAACGAGGGAGGGCAAGGTTTAGCCGTCAGGGGGAAAAAAATAGAGTCCGAAGGGGTGGCAGGAATTATCCCCTTTGCGAGTTCCGAAGGGAGGATTTTTTTCTCGCGGGGGGGAAGGGGGGAATACGGCGTGTCCCGTCGATTGTATGTCCTATCGCCCCACCCTTGGTCCAGTGCTACGACCCACTTCCCCATACCCCACTTTCCTACCTGCCTTTCCCGCTGTCCCACATATTCCCGACAGCATCACGGGGGCGCCAAGTTTGAAACAGCACCAGAGGATGACTTCCCCGTAAAAAAGAAGGGGTGGAGACGAATTCCACACACGTCGGTGGGGTGGAGGAGAGGGAGGGGGTGAGAAAGAGAGAGGGGAGGGACGCAGGGAGGGAGGAGAGGATAGGGATGAAGGCGTCGCGATGCCCGGCGTCCCATTCACCGTCTGGAGCGCGGAGGGATCGGAAGAGATCACGAGGCGCCGTCGCGGCATCCCTCCCGGCGGAAGAGCGATCTCCACTCCCGCGGTGGTCCAGAGAGAGAGAGAGTGCGCGAGGAGAAGAGGGGAAACTGCATCGCTTCCGGGTTGTTCCAGGAGGTGAACACCTCAACCTTCGAGGAAAGGACGGCGGGCGACGGGGACCTTAGGCGCGCGGGAAGGATAAGCGGCAGCAAACGATACCCAGCGAGGTAAATACCGTCAACTAGTTCACTCTTCTTCTTTCATCACTTGGTGAAAATGAATTCTTCTTTTTCGAAATCGCTTGCATTTCACCACTTTGGGGAATAATGGATTCATTATCTGTTCCCACCATAAGCTGCCCTTAACAATTTAATCTTCATACTTGTGGAGTGTAATGATTACAATGATATCCAATCGTTCCGTAAATATTGTCAACTAGTTCACTCTTCTTCTATCATCACTTTGAGGCGAAAATGAATTCTTCTTTTCGAAATTGCTTGCATTTCACCACTTTGGGGGAGAATCTGTTCCCACCATAAGCTGCCCTTTAAAATTTATTCTTCATGCTTGTGGAGTGTAACGTTTACAATCATACCAAATTGTTCCTTTCATCATCATTTGACGTACGGGTGGGACACACTGCGGTACCACTTACAAAGTGATGCACACACTCTCCACTAGTTCATTCTTCTTCTTTCACACTCTGGGGCAAATATTGATTCTTATTTCTCGAAAGTACTTGAGTTTCATCACTTTGGGCAAAATTGGATTCATTCTCTGTTCCAATTGTAAGGTAACCTTAAAAAATTGCCTTTAAAATTTCTCCTCCAAACTTCTGGTGTGCAATGTTTAGAATTATATCAAATTTATCCTTTTATCATTCATCAGCACACTGGTAGAATGCGCGGCGGTGCCATACATGCACAGCGAGATAAATACTATCAAATAGTTTATTCTTCTTCTTTCATCATTTAGAGGGGAAAATAAAAACTTCTTTTTTGAAAGCGCTTGAATTTCACCACTTTGGGGAAAACGGATACATTCTCTATTCCCACTATAATCTGCCCCTTAAAAAAATTCCTTTAAATTTATTCTTCATGCATGTGGAGTGTAATGTTTACAATTATATCAAATCGTTCCTTTTATCAACCTTAGGCGCGCGGATGTGACACGCGGCGGTACCACAGCGTAGTAAATACCAATCAATTAGTTTATTCTTCTTTTCGAAAGCGCTTTAATTTCATCACTTCGGGGCGAAAACTGATGTTTTTCTCATGTCCCACTATGAACTACTCTTTGTTACCTTTACAAATTCACTCTTTATAATTCTGGAGCGTAATGTTTACAATAACGTCAAATCGATTTTCGACATTCCTCAAAGATGCTTCAATTATTAATCCCCAAAAGTAGGTTCCCACTTACGCACTTCTATCCTTCTCAATGCAATTTTTTTGAGCCAATAAATTCTTCGGTCGATTATATTTAATTCAACGTTCGGAAAGACCCATTTTTGCGAAAATAAAATCAACATATTTCGTATCCAAAACACTAGTTTGATCTGAATATAGATTGAGCTATTACGTATGTATTTGAATCAGCTTTCATTAATATTCCAGATAAGTAAAACTAATTATTGCGTGGTAGTGAGCATTATAATAGGAAAAAATTGTATGAATGCACTCCAGCCACATTAAAATACTGTCACACTTACACAGAATCTCAAGCAGACTTATATTAGTAGAGGCTAACTAATAAATTTAATAGTGGCTAACTGATAACTTTCGTAGAGGATAACGAAGAGCCCAATTTTTCGTAGAGGTTACACTCGAATTGGGAAGTTTTCCATTGACCTTTAACCCAGTTATATCTAGAACACCGTTCGGCATAATTTCGCAAGATGATGGATGAAGGTAACCCCAAATAATGAGAGGGGCATAAATATTTTTTTTAAGTGGCAGCATATTTTGTTCTTATGTTATACTTGTCGAGATGAAATTTCTTTCTCGGTGAAATAATAAGTGCAAATGCGCTAAATATCCTATACATTAACCATAGACTCATCCAAAGCTCACAAAAATGCGAGAAGAATAATGTTCAGTTTTGGATGATCAAAACTCTTAAAACTTCCTTGGTCTTCCATAAAAAAATCCTGTATATTCATTCTAAATATTAATAAACGAAGTTCGCATGGCCGATAGCCCTGGGAATGGACTTTATCCGGCGTAGTGTGTTAGACGGATAAGTAATTTGTAAACAAGTTGAACAAATTTTGAGCAGATTATTTGTGAAGGTGAAGTTGAATCAAGTTCACGATTTTTAAAAGCAAAAATCTAATGCCTGCACTCATGGCATCTTTTAAAAATAAATTTACTCCTCGAAAGTTGCAAGTTAGGTTCTTCTCTTCATTCGAGCTCTTTTTTTAATCGATTTTTTTTCAATATTCCCCGATATTTGCTCTGTAATCGTGGGTTTTATTCGATAACGATTCCACCCTCGGTCATTTCACGCGTTTACCTCCACTTCTTACTTCCTTCTCGCGACGCTGACAAACGATTGGTTTGCGCTATCGGCAATATTCCCGCTTTCTTCGTAGATGGCACCGACTTTGGTACTAGTGTTTGTTGGGCATCCTATTCCCCCATTCCATTCCCCAAACAGGATGTGACATCTCCTTTTTCCTTGACCTTGGCCGTATGCGGCGCAAGCTTTATTTCCTTCCGCAGCGGCATGATCACGTAGCGAGCGAGGGAGAAGGAAGGGGTGGGGGAGGGGTTTGTTGTGACTTCTCATCCACGTGACATCTCCGAACGCATTTTATTAAAAATAGCACCAGTCAACCGTTTCAGTAACTGCGGACGGACTTGTTTCTTGGACAGCAAATAAAAAGATTTATGACGATTGGTCATCAACAGTCATAAATCGGAAGATGCTATTCCTGCGTTTATCTGTTCCTCTTTTCCCTCTTCTTCCCTTTGTTTCAACAAACTCAATAACTATCAGGGTATATGGTGATGCTCGGGAAGGATAGTATCCAGAGAAGAGGGAAACTTGGAATTTGGAATTCACGATTGGATTCAGGATTCATGGCAGGATTTTTAGGTAAATGAGCAAAGCAGGTATGATGATGGTTTACATATGAAACTGCAAACAATGGAAAAACGATTTTCGTATACCGCGCACGGGATCGTACCCCGCTCAACAACATTGATCGTTATGTGCATCCGTATGTGCGTAGACCAAAAATGTTGTGTGAACGCATACCCCAGCGAAAAGGTTTGCAACGAGGGGATTAATAGTTAAGTGTCGAATCCTTTGAGTTATGCTTTATCTTTGAACGTGTCGAGCGGCGGACACCCAGCAGGATATCCAAACGCAGAAGTTGTATGATGTGACGTAACAAATGGTAATGAGAAAACGACGCAAAGGATACGTACGACGCAACCGGAAGTAGCACAACAGGGTTCGAAAGCATGATATTAATCTATGTACTAACTTTAGTTGCAATCCGTGCAGCCGTATGTAAACTCATGGCGGACAGACTAACAGACATCCTCTTATATATAGCAGCACTTGGATTTAGGATCTAATATTTATTTCACCGATCATGAATTATGAGGCCCAGGTACTATAATACCACCATCATATGTGCGGTATTAGATATTCAGTGAAGATGAGCAAACTAAGCGTAAAAATCTTAAGGTCATATTTTCAAACACATTTGAAGGTAAAATTGCATATAAATAATATAATCATGCTATTATATTAAAATAATGTGAAGGCCTAAGATTTGAGAGAGATTATCAAAATCTGATTGCATGACTCGGAAATATCACTCGGAGAGATGATACACTGGTATGTCCTGAAAGATACACCCTGTACTGAACAAAAATATTCGCAGAATGGCTCGCAAAAATTCCTAAACACGATCTTTGGGAAGATCATGAAGACATCGTTGCACAAATGTAGAGATGTGCTGTTCGAAATTGTGCATAGGACAGAAACGAATTAATTGATAAGAGGTCTTCTTCATTCTTTAGGCTTATAAAAATAATTATTTTTATTTTTGTCACGTAAAAACTTTTTATAGAGGTGGAAACTAAACAGTCAAAGAACAATGAAAATCACATTCACTTGACGCGTTACTGAGGGCAATTTAAAAGGACTTGTGCCTCCCAGACTATTCTCGACATCCCAGCACGCATCCACCACGATTAAGTTAAACACAGGGGAGTTACATGGCAGAGCAACAGTGTGTGACACTCTCACGTCAAGCTTTAATGAGCTCGGGGAGTAACTTGATAATCGCTAACCTTGCTTCACACGGGGGGAGGGAGGGAGGGAAAGAAGATAACATCATCCTCTCGGAAGAAACGCTTAAAAAATAAACCAGCGAGTGACTACATTTTTATCCTTCTCAGTCCAATTTATCACTTAGAATCCTCTACTACACATTTTATTATTTTTTTGCGAGGAAGAGTCTTAATTTTATGGCGAGATTCATGCTATAGAAAACTGTACGAGTAAACAATAAAAATGTGGTGATGCAAAATTAGCTGTAAAGTTTAAAATTGCTTTAGAATGTAAACATTCGAAAATATTATACAATGCAAATTAAAACCAGTCTAATCGAAAATGGTCTTTGTCAAAAGCGCGAGCAATTAAAAGAGGATTTAATACTAAGATCCAGGGAACTCCTTCAGAGATACCAAAGGAAGGGGAAGGCTATATCAAACATGTGACCGAGTTAGGGAGAAGAATCACCTAAAAAAATTAAAAATCCAATCGGCAGTAAGATCATTTGTTGACAAATATCACGCAACTGAGACTTTTAACGAAATTCTTTTTTCACTGAAAGTAATGACTTAATCGCTAGAAAATGTATAACTATGTAACCCTAGCAATAAAAAACGTAAAATGGGCTGCTTTTCAATTGAAATCATTCCAAAATTATCACAAAAAAGTAATAAGATTATCAAAATTAAGATTTACGTTCCAGAAAACATTCTCGCGATAATAGCCTGTCAAAAACAGACCGATGATATAGGTACTGATAAAGGAATGCTTAACAAACCCATGCACTATACTTGTTTGGGCGCTGTTTCCGAGTCGATCTGAACACTGTCTGATTGAAAAATTAAGAAAAAGTTGTATATAGCATACTATTAAAAGGCTAAACCATATTTTTCACTTACATTACTTAGTAAAATATTCATCCATTACGTATTCTTTCTTTGATGGGATTTGAATCAATCCTTAATATATTGAGAATAAGATATGGATATATTTAAAAGCTCCAAATTCAAAATCAGATGCACACGAACAAATGTTTCCACAGTTTTATCCAACACCACTCGTCCAAAGAGTTGCGATATGAAATTCTATTTCACTAGATGCAAGGAGAATTTGATTGTGCAAAATCATTATTCGGGGAGTATTTTTCAGGTTCAAAATGTTCTCAATATTAATACGTTAAATAATAATAGACGATAAAAAGTTTATCGCTTCAATGTCGTACAAAAGATCATGAAAAAAATAAATTCAATAAAAATAACTCATTCTAAAGTGGATATCAATTAAGAGTATTCCGGGGAATAAAAAAGAAATGTTTTCATTCAGTAGTCAACCTCATTTGAATAAATGGGATTTATTTTCCAAATCACCCTCGGTTCCACTCAAGTATCATCCACCTACACATTTCCTTTCCACTACACAAATCCCTATTTCTTAAACTTTTTGCCCCAACGACACTATACTCTGGCAGGCAATACTCGTGATCCGTGAAGGCCATCGAATAAACGGATCACGGCATCCATTTTTCAGCCACTTCAGCCGCTTCCGATTCCCTTGCGCTCCGGTGGACCTCGAAGTTTCATTTCACGAATGAGATACTGTATTCATGCGCCCGAGATGACTCGACTCTTCTTTTCTCTCTTCCTACGGTCGAGACTGAAAGTTTTTGTTCACGAATTGCTCCCGTCTCCCAAGATTCCCAATCCTTATTCCCCTCTTTCGCATTCCTACATTACTGTCTTCCGGAAAAAAAACCTTCGGTTAACAAAACGGTCGGCTAATTCTGCCTCGAGCTTGTTTGCAGACCACACAACCTCAGGCGCGGGTGCACGAACATCGGTCTGCGGACCGATGCGTTTCATCACAGAATCCCACCCGTGTAAAAAAAAACCTCCAAAACTTCATCATCTTACGTATATATAAGTTCCTCCGTAAAAGAAAAACAACGAAAAAAATATACTGAACTTAGGGTGCTTTGGAAGAAAAGTTTTTAACAGAGGAACATTAAATCTTCGCAACTTTCATTTAAATGTTTAAAAGGAAGAGAGATTTTTGGGGACTACATTTCCTTCTGGGCAGCGAAAAGTAAGTACGTCCCCGTACAGCCTCACCAGTTATTATATTCAAGTTATTTAATGGGCAGCACAAAAAATCTCCGCACAATCCACTATAAAATATTTTAAGCTATCACAAGCTTAGGATAAGTTTCATTAACTGGAATATCGAGTGAGATTGAAATCCACCAACAATGGTAACGTTTTTTTTGTTGCTGCTTCGTAAGCAGGAGACGTCGCTGGGGGCGTCTTGCATGGCTAACAGCTATAATTTGTTTTAATTCTAGAAGAAGAGTGGCAAGGAAAATATAGTACCACTTAAATTTAGTCTAATAAAAATTATTTTTCAAATTGTTCGTAAAATTTTAAGCACTTCCATTCCACATAGTCATGCCAATTTGAGCATACAACCCGCGGGTAAGCTGTCTAGTTTCCAACCTTGTTGGACGACATTAACGCATTAGCATTAGGCACGGTATTAAGAAAAAAAATCAGCAGAGTTTCTGCTTCCAGACACTTTAAAACCTTTTTTTCCTTTAATTCAACTCTTCTCACACTAAATTAGCACATTATTTTTCGCGTAAAACTAAATAAAATCACCAAGAACTGGAGATCCCGCAACTGACGGTGCATTGGCATTAGTCTGGCAGGTTGTCATTGCTTCCCACTAAGGTCTCAGGAAAGATTTTCTTCGCGTAATTTTCACCGTATAGGACGTCGAATAATTGATTTACGTGAAATTTTCTTGTGAGAAAGGCACACAATAAAATCCAAAAATACACTTATTGAGCGTAGAAAAAGGTTAGGGACAAAATCCTGCTCACTGCAGACGAAGCTGTTCGAAACACTGAAATCGCATACTTTTGCATTTAATTGGTTTTCAATGTTTCTCTTTTAGCGGAAAATAATGCTTTCAGATAATTTTTCACACCAGAAAAGTGTTGGCGATCTATTGGTAACCTAACCTTAGTACTTCATTGAATTTAAAGAAAAACCTCATTAACTTGGTATAAATTGATTGTAAATAAACTATTTAATAATAGCCGTTACACTCTGAGGAGTCCTACTGTGCGCGAGGGGAAACATCAGTGGAAGTGATACAAAAATATGCGGAAATCACGAAAAAAATAAATTCATCTATACTTGGTATAAATAACTTCACTGCGACTAGTTCCGCTATTAATGTGAGATGTATAGCGCTTTTCATTTCAATTTGAAGCAATTTCACCAAGTAACACTCAAAACCATTCATTTATTTTATTAAGAATAAAATGTGGCCCTGTGAGAGGTCCACCGAAAAGGAGAAATATGGCCAGCGAAATGTGGCGTTGGCTAATGGGGTGGGTAAAAACTAAAGTTGCCGCTGGAGGAGAGAGAATTTTTTGGAATTTTTCGTGGGCACGTGTTTTTAAGGTGAACGGGGGAGAGGAGGGTGGCCCGCGGAGGGAGAGAAGAAACGAGAGAAAGTGGAGGGAGGGGGCGAAGATTGCGGATGAATACGAAATGAGATTTGCAGGACAGCGCAATATGTTATGATGCATCGATGCGATATGAGGCATCCCCGAAATAAGGCAAAGCGATGCTGATCGTACGAACTTCGCCATATATACCGCAATGATGAACAATGCGACAAATGATATGGCTCTATCTATTGAGACTCATTGCGGAACAATGTAAAACGTTACGCAAAGCAATCATCATGATGTGATACTTAAATTTCCACGTGAGAAATACAATTTATTCGATGCGGAATGTGGTGATTATATGGAGAGGACTTCATTCAAGGTTATAAGTCAATTCCAGATAATTTAAAAGGTAAAATATATCATAACTTATATCCCAGCTGAATTAAATTTGATATATTTCCTCTTTGCCTTCGCAAAATTTGTAAAATAAACATCCGAAAATTGCACAGATAGCACATAATCTTTGGATTTGCTACACAAAAGTAGAGTACAAAGATGAAGAGAGTTACTCGGAAATAATAGGTATTAGGGAGTTTAAAATGGTCCAAAAGAAAATTTCAGCGCAAAGTATTTAGGCCTTACTGGGATTCTATCAACTGCTCAAATATTGATTCACGAAGGTCCTCTGAGGAAGGAATAAAGGATTATATTAACGGAGATTACGAGAGAAGAGTAGTGTTATCCATGGAACAAGGATGATAGGAGGCGAAGAATGAAATTTTACAAGGAGATAATAAATACGGGTTTCACAAAAGGAAGAAAAAGCCTGTTGGTGAGGCTTCCGCATCAGTTAAAGGAAGTTTTGACATGTACAAACAACTGAAGACCAACACTCGAACTTTTGTAAAGATGTTCGAAAAATATTACAACCACGTAGACATTTAACATTGTCAAAAACGTGAATTGGGCAACATTTCATGCAAAATTTCCATTTTTCTGGCAGTTCACGCCTTCCATTTACAAGAGTAGTAGCGCTGACATGGATTCTCATCCCAGCCATCGGTCTTCACCGTCGGGTTCTCCGTCTTTGAATGCGCGAGTGAAATGAATCTGCGGCAGCTATAGTGTATTCTTTCGTAGCTATTTTCTGAGCATTGCAAACAGTTTGGATCACACCTATAAATTCTGAATGCCATTACGACAAAAATCATTCCGTGAGATATAGTGTTAATGGCTTATTTATCATTTTCCGTATCGTCTAAAATCGTGGCCCAAATGATCATACAACATTTACGTGAAAAATACAGACTCAGCAGAGCTCCAAACCACAGCTCTCAACATAGAAATTTATAAATGTACTCCTTGCTCCGAGGGTTGAAAAAAATGATCATAATGGGAATGGATGCAGTACTGCATAAGAGAAAAACGAATATCTAATACCTTGAGATATTCCAAACTAAAAAAGACAACGAATATCTCGCGTCAGATGGCACATGCTTTACAATACGATCCCATATTCACGAGGGAATATTCTTCAACGGTACTCGATGAAGGTTAAAGCAAGCATCACGCCGCAGTAGGGGTTAAAATAGGCAGCACAAATTCTTTGAAACTTAAGAACCAAACATACTTTAGGTCGAGAGAACACTGCAAAAGACATTAGGGAGAGGGAATGTTTTTCGAGAAAGGAAGAGGGTGAGAAGGATATTTTTGAGGAAGGAAGGGAAGAAAATGGACATGCGTTTTCATTAGGATGAACTTCCCAGGCACAAGGCGAGACAGCGCTGAGACCGATGAAGATCTGAGAAAGGGTTCAACTGGGGTTCGTGCTTGCTGAGTTGAGGACATGCTCATGGCTGGGATGAGGGAATGGGAGTGCTATAAGACTTTATTTTTTAGGGTAGGTACATGAAAAGGAAACGAGACAGTGAGGGAAACCAGACAGAAAAAAATAACACCTTTGGGAGTAGCCAGCAGAAAGGGACGATAAAAAAATAAAACGAAAGGCGGGAAGTCTCGCGTACAAATGGCTGCACAACATTTGGTTGGGCGAGAATCCATTTTTTGCCATTTTAAGTAGCTTACCGTGTTTCGTTGAAATTAACAAGCGTACGAATTACACCGCTGAGAATTTCCAGATAAAAAGTTGCTGACGAGCGTGAGATTTTTACGAGATTCGTCATGACTAAACGGGTGAAGTTTTTTTTTTGTTTTTGGTAAAAAAAACAACTCATTATGAGCACAAGAATGAGAAAACACGAAAATGAGGGTTATGTGAACTGAGGCATTTAAAATAATGGAAAATCTACAGCTGGAGAAAGAGAATTGTGCAAACTCCGCAAAACGCGTAGGACAGGAACAAGAAAAATGTCCTGTCTTGGTGGAAGAAAGTACGTGATACCCAGCGTCTGGAAAGAGAAACGTGATATCATTATTCTCGAAGCAGGGCGTTTGAAACACCTCGCTTCACAGCGGAAGCACAACGAATGTCTCACGTCAGATGTACATTGCGATCCCATATTTACGAGGAAAATTTCTGCAATGGTATTCGATGGAGGTAAAAGCAAGTATCAAACCAAAGAAGCAATTAAAATAGAAGATAAATTCTTCGAAGCATAAAATCAAACTGACTAAAGGACGGATCGCTAATAAATAGAAGTAAATGAAATAACCATTTCACGGCCCAAGGAAAGTAAAACCGACTTTCCGCTTTACAATTAAATCCACACCTATGAAATTAATATGCTTTTTTTATAATAACGATTTAGATGGCAAATAAAATCAAAAAAATATATACAGAGTAGTATACACATAAAGAAATTTTAAAGATAATTTCTAATTAATAAATTTATGTAACACAAAATCGTCTACTTCAGCAACAGAGCTGCACTATGAACAGATATTTCTGTCATAAATTCTACTTTAATAATATATGCATATGTTGAATACTACCGTATTGGTTTGGAATTTCTTAAGGTATCAGACATTGTAAGAAGAAATTTAAATATATAAATATAACAGAGTCAATTATTCATAGTTAACGAAAGACGCTAGAACCGTGACATACATGCTTTTGCTTTCCTCGTAAAATATAGATAGGTACCAAAATATGAACCAAAGAAGAGCACTTTAGGGAAATAGACAGAACAGATAAAGCTGGAATCGTTATCCCTAGAAGCCATATTTTGCTAAGTCTTCAATTAAAATCATTCACTCTCGACTACAGTCGCACTGCATGGATCGCTAACGAAAATTTCAAGAAAATTCGTTCGCGAAACACTTAAAAAACGTGCTCCTGTGCACGTCTAGTATCGAAAAAAAAACTTTATATCAAGTCTGAAATTCTAGAATGGTCGGAAAATCGGCCTCTACCTAATTAATGAAAATTCTTTACGTTACCCAGCGAATTGGTTTTCCACTTGCAGAAATAGTCTATTCGTTCCTTTTTCACTAGTATACAAGCAAAATGCCCCGCACGAGTCTCTTTAATGAGAAGATTCCTTACGCTGAGGAGTCTCTTCTCTTTAATCTCTTAGAGAACACTATTACATAGAATTTACATTTGCAATAAATAATTATTTGGTGTGAGCATTTTAATTTTAGCAATAAAAGGAACAAAATGTTGATTTAAATCCAAAAATATGGATGAACGCTTCATACCAGATTATTTTAAATTTTCGTTTCGATTGAAACAATATCTGAGAGGAAATATTTACGTTTAATTGTCTAACGGAATACATTAATTCGATCAAGGCAGTCAACACTGGTACTCCATTATGTCTAGATGTAATAATCAGTACCATGAAATGTAGGTAGTTCCCAATGCTAAGAAAAACCTCTCGAATCACGGTTCTACCTCCTAATTGGAGAACCGCCCAAGAAATAAAAAAGAGAGGTTCCCAACAAAATAAATAATTATGCATTTCGTATTCACTACAAATTTGTTATCATATATATGGAGAGACGTCGGACCACAATAACTAATTTATCGACGAATACAACATTATGGTCATAAAAAAGCTCTTTTTCCTAGAACATCTGCGATATTCCACCATATTACGACAGCCAGAAAATATATGCACAAAATTATTTTAAGGTGATAATATCCAGATACATCTACATTGAATTGACGTATCCGCTTACTTACGAATAATTAATTCATTGTAAAATAGATAAAATACTATATAGTGCAAGCGTGTCTTACTTTCACCCTCATATCATACGCAAAAAATAGTTTTCTCACCACGGTCATCTCTTCATCTCGTCAGAAATGGCAATCGACACAAGGCACGACCACCGAGAGAGCATTAGGATGAACTTCCCACGCACAAGGCGAGACAAGATCTAAGAAAGGGTCCAACTAGGGTTCATGCATGCTGAGTTGACGACATGCTCATGGCCGGGATGAGGGAATGGGAGTGCTATACTCGTAAGACTTTATTTTTTAGGGTAGGTACATGAAAAGGAAACGAGACAGTGAGGGAAACCAGACAGAAACTCTCGGTGGTCGTGCACTAGGTCTCAAAATTACCTCTTCAAGTTCTCTCATTTCAGAGAAGTATCCATCTCAACCATAATTAAGATGATGTTTCCAGCAAAAAGTCAAGGCTGAGCCAAATATTTTTTTCATGGCGAGCTTCATCCTTGGAGTTTCCAATAGTTATGGGAGACTGAAAAGATTTTATAATAACTAGTATAATTGATTGATAATGACTGATTTATCCGCAAGGAGAAGAAGGCTTTAGCTGAGCCGTATGTAAGTCTCTTCATTTTGTCAGAAATGGCAATCTGGCGACACTTCGACACATCTTCGTTTTACGCACTACTTAAAGGTAAAAGGTCATATGGTGTGATTTCAATCAACAGGAGGCACGAAAAAGTAAATTTGAGAAAATATTCTGATCTTTATTCTGCACTATGTTATACTGAGAAAATTTTTTGTTCTATTTACAAAAATATCACAACATGGAATTAATTTCAGTATAAAAAACATCCGTTTCAACCCGTTGATGGGCATACATTAAAATCCGGACAGACTTTATTACTTTTCACTCAAGTCATGAAATCTATAAGTGAATGCTTCGATGAAATATAAATCCATGGTAACAAAACTCAGTTTTTATTTCAACTATCGTTGCTAACGGCTTTCGGGAGCAGCTGCGTGTTGCACTTTGTCGTGCGAGCTTTAAACTACTCAGAAGAACAAACCACGATGTTCATATTTTTCTTTTCTCGGACCTGCAATCTTCCCGCAGAAGCACAATTTATGTTACGCATAACTAACTGAACCGTTTTTTACAGAAACCCCACATTTTCATAGATTTTGAGTTTACATCACTTTATGAATCTACAATTTCAAATGCATTGTTTGGTGTGGAAACTACACAACTGCGACTACTCTAAATTCTTTAGACTGAGCATCAAATTATTCGTTTATAGCAGAAACCTCTAAAATACTGGAGTAACTAAAATGTTTATCGATTTCCCTAAAATTTAAAAAATGTTGATTATGATGTTTCTGTTATAAACGATTCAATTCGATCAATGAAATGACCACTGACCGGAAGATAAAAATAGAATGAGGTCCTGCCTGGAGACGCAAACCATAAACGAACTCCCAAGGACTCGTTTTGTTGTCAGTCACAAAAAGGTGTCAGTTAATAAGCGGCAAACGTAATTATACATGCGGGGGTAGGAGATATGATTTAACGACGTTCAATTTTTTTCCAACACTTTAACGAGTTCCGCCGCGAGAGGGGTCTGACGCCGCGAAAATGAGAGAGCGGAAACACTCTCCAGGGAGGGATAAAAAAAAGAGAAGCAAGCGAAAGAAGAGAAGGATGTCGACAAGTGAGGATGGCTGAATAAACACACACTTGTAAGGCAGGGAAGGAAAGGACGCCACACCAGCGATCCCACGCTACTTGCTCGGCGGCGAAAGATTTCATTACGGGTGCGAAAATAAAAGTGTAAGGAGGTAGGTAAGCCATGGGAAACGTTGGCCGTTTCCTCGCATGATTTCGGCACGTCCCCGCAAGGCGTCGTCGGTACTTTATTCACTGATGCAATACCCCTCGGAGTCCAAGAATATATTTTTTAGGGTTGAAACTCCCATGTAACTTTCGAAGGCCGCAGCAACACTCGTTACACTCTCTGTTCACTCCAACCTTTGAAAGATGATCTTAACCATTAGGTCGGGTCACTTGGTTCTGAAACCGAGTAAAATACCATGCAGTGAAAATAAGGGTGTTTTGCCCAGCCTGAGCTCTAAAAATAATTTAAACAGTAGGGAAACATGTTGATATAGTTTCAGTAACGTTCAAAATGAAGTTCATGTCGGTCATAAAAGCAGAAATTAACATTTTAGATTTAACAAACTTAATATCAATATTGTGTTCTTGAGTGTGTCTACAAAATTGTTCTTACATGATTTAAGCTACGTAGGTACCTATTTATATGAATGTTAATTGTAATATTTCTTGTGAAGGCCAAAGAGGCAACTATTAATTTAATAATAGGATAAAGTACAAAAAAACATATTTTTGTTTACACAAGCTCTTTATAATTTAGAGACGGAGTCTTGAGTTTGATTGTTTGCGAAATTCCATGCTCATTCTTTGAGAAGTGAGTTTTTATTTATATTTAGACACTTATTTTGAAAGTAAAAAATATGATTCCCATGTGTAAGTACTCCTGAGGCAGTGATAAAAATGTGGTATCAACCGACAGGCATACTCGCGGTGACAGTTATCGTTAAAGTGTAGGTTGGAGGGAAGAAAGACAGAGGGAGGTCTCGAATGAGAGACATAGAGAAGGAGATGAAGGATAAAAAATCAGAATTTTGAAAGCAATAAAAGATTGGCCAATTGTAGGATGTAATGTAGATCTGCGTCAAACCAATCTTAGGACCAGGGGTGCCGACTTATAAAAAATATTGGGGGGGCCCAAACCGGGGATCTTGCCCCGGTAAATTTTATAAGTAGTGAGTTTTAAGTTTTTTAAGCATTTTAGAAGAGTCATATGATCAACATTAGAACCCTGTTCACTCAAATCTCGATATCTCGACACTCCGGGGAAAATCGACAAGCCTGACACATTTTTTCCTCACATCTGTAACGATTTTTGGGGGGGCTCGGGCCCCCTCAGGCCCCATGGAGTCGGCGCCACTGCTTAGGACTGATGACTAATGGTGATAATTGGCGACAAGTAAAGATGTAACCACGCAATTGTCTCTATACTACAGGAAACCGCGGACGTATAGAGAAATGAGTAGAAGGAAAAAATGCGAGGGAAATAGGAACGCGGAATATTCGGGCGCTGATTGAGGCGAGAATATTGAGCATGATAGCGAGAAGGGGAACAGAGACTCCCAAAGATTGTCCGAGGCGAAGAGACAGAGATAGGTGTCAATATTTGACAGAGGGTTATATAAAAATTGTTTGGTGTAGATTTATTCAACGCGATGAAAATTTCATTTGAAATAAAAAAAACGTGGTGATAAGTAAGAGGACAAAAAGTAAGCGATAGTATCCCAGATACGAAAAAAGCGAGACGCAAATATTTTCATCGAGGCCCAGGTGTATGTACGAAAAAATTGGAAGGAAGAAGTTGATGGAGTGCAGGCAAAGGGAGAAGATAAATCAAGAAATCTAGCGAAGGAAAAGGCTGGTAGTAATGGCGGCCTAATGCGGTAGTAGGGGAAAAGAGGGATGGGAACCAAATAGAGAAGGCCTGGACTGTGGGAGAATTCGCGCGAGGGGAGGGGTACACTGCGGTAAAGGAGCAGTTGAAATATGCTGGAGGAATAAATCAGTGCGAGTAAACACTTAGTACTCCCAGAGGCATGGATGCTGATGGGAAAAACAACCGGGGACAGATATCAAATAGATTACTCTGTGGTGGGGCACAGCCCTAGGAAGAAGGTCAAGAACACCAGTCAATTTCCACGATGGGATACGGATTCAGGCCACAACGCCGTACCTATTTGAGGTTAAGCGAGGAATTATTACCGACGAAAAAGCTATAAATAGGAAAGGAATAGTAGTGCACGAAATGCACAAGAGAACAGGTATTGGAGTACCCCAGGTGGCACTTGGGTACCAAGATTCGATTACCAATTTTATTCGTCCATTCGATTACTCAGGCGTACCTACACATGGGGGGAGTCATTACGTAAAAAATAAATTAGTAGGAATATGTCAAATGTGGTTGATTACAGGTATCCGAGAAATCGCATACTCGAATACCACACATATTCGAGGTATTCGAATACCTGGTTAGGTAGGCGCAGCTACGTTATCGTGTTGTCTTCCGCGTCGATTAATATTGGTGACGACATTTTCACCTGCAGGTGTCCTCAGGTATTAAGTGAGGTAAGAAGTGAAGTCTGAAGAAGAAACCTGAAGATGCCTGCTGCAACGCCGGCGAAACTGTCGTTACGAAGATAAATCGACGCGGAGGGCAACCCGAAAACCTAGCTATGCCTACTACACCAATCCGCGGAAGCCTCCATCAATACCTGTATGGGTATTCGCGATTAACAGTGAGTGGAAAATATGTATTCGTCTGAGTACTCGAGAACCGAGGCGTAAACATGAGTACGCTGCGGTATTCAATCAAGAACCGGGCAGCGTTCGTCCAGGCAATCCAAAGATCACGGAGGCATTCAAGTAAGGTTATCCAGACGGATAGGAAGATACTTGTGCGCCTGTCGGGTTGTCGAATACCTAGATCAGCAATCGCACAGTGGGAACCTAAGTTTTATCATGGGCAGACAGGAGGAAATGTATAGGCTAAAGGGCAGGTAAGGAGTGAAGGTAAGGATAAATGGTGAACGAAAATTGAGCTGGACAAAAACTGAACTGTAACTATGAAGATATTATTCAGTATTTCAAGTATAAACGAATGCATCAAATCAAGTTATCCAACTGAGAAATCCAGGGGATGTAAACTATATTTAGTACTGATCGATGGGCTTCTGAATACAGGGTCCTGGGTTCAATACTCGGGTGAAGCCTTCGGACATTCCCAAACAAAATTCTTCGAAGGTCCAGAGAAAGGAACAGTCCCCGATACCCTGACTGAGTGATATTACACTCCTGTAGCTTATTTTAGGGTGACCTCTGCCCTCACCTAGGTATACCAACCTTTCGGGTCATGTAACTGAGTGGGGGCTGTTAACTGAAATTTACAATCGAGATGATTTTTACCTATCGAATTCATAACTTTTCCTCGCGATTGCAAATACTTCATTGCAACCATTGGTATTTAACGCATCGCTCTGCGCTCATCACCGCGCTGCGCACGATTTCGAAAACCAGTTGAAATCGAACGAAAAGGCAGAATACATCAAGATTCCACTGGACGGACTTGGGCCTCCGGTATGAAGTCCCTTTGATGATGAAAATCGTCTGCCGACGCGGCGGGCGTTTGAAACATGGGTATACGTTTATATATACATCGCGTACCCTTTCAATGTTCGCGACGAACCAGTCGGGGGTATGGGAGGAAAAATAAAGTTAGGAACCGCTGGTGGAAAGTGAGATGCACGGAAACGTAGGAGAAGGAGGAGCGGGGCGAGAGGAGATCTTGGCTGAGATAAAGCGCGGGCATAGGATGTGGAAGAACCGCCAAAAGATTAGGGAGAGAATGTGATGAATACTGGACCTTATGGTCGAAGTAATTCAGTTTGGCATGCGGGGATGGAAAAATAAGATATTTAGGTTTATGAGGCGGATGGATAGTAGCGGGACATGCGATGAGCTGAGGAATGAAGCCATTTGGGAATATTACCCATACACTAATAAACCTGGGCCTATGGAATGGAAAGCCGTGACACATTTTCAAAACTTCCTCCGTACTTTGGGATAATGACTCCGCCATTTAGTTCCCGAAAGTTACTTACGCGATGTCTCAATTTTAGTAATACTAGAATACGTTTTTCTGCTTTCCCTAAGACGGCAGGTAAAAAAAAAGTAATAGTGGCTGTTGTCATACTCGGATTGGGTCTGCCCTAAATGGAAAAAATTAATATTCTGGGGAATACGTGCTGTTGCACCCAAATCCATGCTACTTAGCGGCTTCCCCATGCGTATATGGCTTTATAGGATGTTTGCGAAGTGATGGAAAAAACTGCTGTTTTCCACGGAACAACACCGAAGACGAACTTTCGCCGCTCGCGAAGCTTAATCCTGCATTCTCGGGCACTATGCGCAATACTTGCCTACCTATCTCGAGCACGAAAACCATATTGAATACCACGATTCAAAAGAAATGAATGTTTTGAAATTTAAAAAGAATGACTCCCATAAAATCAACGAAGGTGCATAGAAGTCACACAATGACAACCCAGGAGATGAATATCGTACTGTAAATCTTTAAACGACTTTTATTAGAGGACAAACCTTTCAGTAATCAGCACCACCCCAGTGTCATCAATAGTATACACACTATTTTTATTCCTTAAACCAAATGATATATTTCATACCAGCACTCCTGAATTATTTATGCAAAATTAGGTTGAGTCCGATTTTAATGCATTGTTGAGAGAAAAATCAGAGGATTATTTTCAAATTGAAACCCTTAGGTGTTACAAGCAATTTTAAGATTAACACGAAGTTTTAACACTAAAAATGAATTTTATCGATAAGACACAACATTCGCCAGCGTAGCAAATCGGAATGTCCTTGAAAAAATCCAATTCAAACATAAATCTAAGAAAGCGCGCAAGAACATCAAAGGCATCGTCTTCGTCATCGCTATTCCCATATGCACTCAAACAAGAACTTTCAAGTGATCATCAAACAAATATCAGGCGGAGGTATAAAATAATTCAACAACTCAAATCGTTTCTGCGTCAGTACAGTCTTATCGAAAAAACCCAGATCCACAATCAATACTTCGCTGAGTACCTTGTCTGGGTCGTAATGAGTATCATGAGCGAGCGTAATACCCTAATGCCTCGTTCAGACGGTAAGACTCTAGATACACAGAGGGATAAAGAAGACTCGGAAAAATATTAGGCAAATTCTATGATAATAAGTCTACGATATTTAAAAAAGCGTTTATTATCAAACTAACCATTGAAGTACACAACTAATTCCTTGTTAAATAGACATGAATTTTGCCCGATTTGATGTCAATTTACATTTGTGGAAACTTCGAATCAAGATAGCAGTATTAAGGCTAGAAAAGAGAAAATAAAAATCATCGTGCTAAATCTTTTTACTCCCACTACGACTAATCACTCAACAAACAGATCACCAACCAATTTCCACAGTCAGAATTCTTGATGTCATTAGAATCTTACCATTAGCGACTCTTACCATGGACTTCAAAGATATTTATTTCTGCCTCTAACTTTACGATAACTCAGGGTAAAGATTATGATGAAATGATAATTTTGGAGCGTATTTAGGAATATATGCTATATCTGCCTGCCGTGCATTTTAACGATAATTCAGTTTACTTAAAAGTGACTATCCAGGTCGTGGAAGAAAACTATATTGAAATAGAATGTATATAACAGCCATTATTTTCTGTTTAATTGTTTCGTTATATTCCGGGAATGTGGGAATAAGAAAAAAACGAAGAAAAAATATATAGGTAAGATTTTTTTGATAAATTCTTTTCTTTAAGAACTCAGCTGAAACATGACGTAAATGATTTACTTTCCCTGCTGACAGAATATGGATAGATAAAAAGTACTACTCTACAGGTATAGAGAAGCACAGACACCAAATGCAATAAAATTAATCCCCGATATTCACGCAGTAACTATTTCATCTTTCAAAACTCATTTGCAAATATTGGAGGGAGATTCCTTCCACGTCAGCAGAATATTAAAACTACAAAACAAATTATTCAATCTTAATACCTCCATTTGAATCATTGATTCAAAATCTATGATCATATAGGCGCTTTTAACCTGTTACAGATTTAATACCACTACCTTCAATATCTGACGGATTTAACTGTGATGAACAATCGAATTTTCGGCAGTTGGTGACTGGGATATCCTCATCAATGCTGGAGTACTAGCGGCCGTGGTCTCTCATCTGGTGCAGAGGATTAACGCCACAGAGAAGCGCTCCATCGCAAGTGATAACGCTCGTCATTCAATGAACCGTCGCCAAAAGCGAACATTATAATTCCCTCCGTATAAAGGTCGATATCGACCTTCAACCTCAGAAACAACACTCCTCCCTGTTGACTTGAGTCCGGCGAAAACTTTTATTCTGTTTGCCATTCCACAAGCGTTCGATGATAGTCGCAGCTGGCGGAGATGTCTGCTTCCCCTCTTTCCCGTCCGTCGACGTACGAACTGCCACTGCAGCAGCAGCGACCCAAATTCCCACGGCTGAAGCGCACACTACATGCAGAATACCACACGCGCCCCTCCTCCTTCGCCCAAACTCTATCCTCCCCCTCCTCCCTTACCAACGCCCTTCCTCCTTCCATCCGATTCCCACCCCTTAATCTCTAAAGTAACCCCTCCCCATCCCTCCACGAGGGGCCAAATAGTAAACAAGATCGAGGGGAAAGTGCACCAGGGTGAACCGCGGATCTGAAGAGGCTCGAAGGAAAAAGATTTGGAAGGTTGACAAAAAAAATTGAGTGACCCCGCCTCCCCGCTGTATAAATATCGATACAAAAAAAACTAACGGGTTGTCACATTCGAAATTGTCCGCCAAGGCCGACTATTTGGAAGTAGTATAGAAGGATAAGGTTTTTTTACTAAGTTAATTTATCGCGTATCAATTGGAGGAAAATTATTTTTTAATTAAAATTTAATTAAAATTTAATTGAAATTTAATTAAAAAAATCTCACGGTAGGGGTAAAAGATCGATTTTCTGCTACATTCATCTACTATTCAATTTATTCATTTTCGTTTGCCTATTTCTTGTTTCATTTTGCGAGGGATAAATCCCGACCCAGTCGGGAAAATTAAATCCTTGCACTGGGGAAATTTTTCATTGAAACTCCAATGATAGGCCAGAAAGAATCATAGATTGACGGACACTATATTCATACATTTCATTTCCCAGCTCAAGCGAAAATATTCTGCGTAGAAAAGTGTAAATGATATTTTTTCTTTCTATATAAAAATATGAAGATGTAAGTGGTTCTGTAGAAACTCTATTCTCAAAAATAGATCTCGAATATGCTCATTTTTAACTACCTCCAAAAAAAAGCTTATAATATTGGGAATTATCAAAAAATGTAAAAATGAGCCAGTATCAGTACACAATCAGAAAATTGTTAACAAGAAGATTTTAGGACGCATGAATTTGAGACAAAAGTTTACGAGAGAAATCCTTTGGCACCTAGATTTATGCCATTAACACAGTCGAAGTAGCCTCCTAAGCAAAATAAAACATTGATTAAAGTGATATATTATTCTTTCTTTCATTATCATTATAGAATATCCCGTTTTTCCACTCTAATAGGGCATAATGGCTTCAGAGTTTCTTTAAAATGTGAGAATTACGCTAAAGGTGGAAATATAACTGTATTTCTTAGAGTACATTTTACATGAACCTGAGAATTAAGGCTGATAAAGTGCTTTATCAAGTACAACAGAAGGGCGGATGTCAGCGCATATTTTCCAGTAATACATTATTTATTGCGTAAAACTTTATGCAAGAGTAAATATGTGCATACCTAACGCAGAACGTAAAACATCTTTTTTCGAGCATTTTATTATAATAGCTCTGCAGAGTTACATTTAATATGCAATTGCACTGAAAAATATTGAGTAAAAAGTATGCATCAGACATTCAGCTACTCGCAAAGAACTTTAAAGATTCGTACAAAAAATACAAAAATTTCATAATTAATTTTAAATTTAATTCTGAAAATTTTTAACTGCACATTTTCAGCATTTTCAAGCCGAAAATATACAGACATAATGATTTTGCTTTTAATGGCATCCAATCACATCATTCCTTCAACCTGAAGAAAAATCATACTGCGTAATTATACCCTTTATTGTTAGTACGACCAGCGCAGCGGTGCCAAAATGTCATGATAGATCGTTCTTTCATTATTTTGGAAATATGCACAATATTTTATTGAATCTATTTTAATATGATACAACAATCGCATGATATTATACAATTTTAAATATGGATTCAAAATTATTCATTATGCCTATTATTTTTCAGTCATGTGTTATTAAATCTACTGGAGAATAAATTGCGGGTGAAATTTACATTACGCCTATTCTTGAACACGCTCAAGATCCAATCAGTATAGTTCTAAATTATGAAGTTGATCAGCATAAAAGACACAACTTAAGTGCGCCAGTGAAATCCGATATCAGAAACATTATTTCCAACACAATATAGTACGTGCAGAACATATTTACGGAACGGGGAAAGGAATGAATGAGAAAGAATGCATGAGAGGAATGCACATGAGAATGATGGAACAACTAAGGCAAATTACCAGCGAGGAAGATATAAGCGGAAACGAGCAATAAAAAAATAATGAAAATAACATTAAACCCATATTTTAAATCGTATACTACCGTGATAGGCAACATTAAAGTATAGAGTTAATAAACTGATAGTGGCATTTCAAAAACGATACTATACGGATTTTTCAAAAGGTTTGACTATTATGCACAAATATGAGTGACTCTTTGCTGCAATTGCCATTGCGCTTGTTTTTTTTAGCATCTCAAGATCCAGCACGTATTTTCCTCAATATTCTGTAATTAATCAGCTAGAAAAAAACGCATATATTGTGTTCCACTACAATTCGATACTCGAAAATACTTTTTTCGACCAACGCAAAAACAAAAATTTAATGGACCATGGAATGGGAACGGAAGAAATAAGAAAGCATTAACGAGGAGCGACACATGAGTGTGACAAGAGCGACTGGAAGAGATGACAAGCGAGAGAGGCGCAAGGGGATAGGCGGAGAAAAACCATGACGAGAAAACACGCGTCGCGACTTGCGAACTTTAAGAGAATGCGGGGGAGGGGTGCCTTTCCTAACGGAGGAGAGACTGCCGACAATCCCACGAAAAGATGACTCGGAAAGAAAGTGGCGCGAAACACAAGCAAAAACTGCTTCGCGAGCGCATGTGATGAGACGAGTGAGGGGAGGAGACTCAAGGGGAGGAAGAGGTGAAAAAAAATATAACTGCAAATGCCACGATGAACAGAGAGAGAGGAGTAATGGAGGGGTGAGAAAGAAGGACCTCTTGCGGTAGACAGAGAGAGAAGTACATAAGTAGTCACCCGGTGCTCACACCAGTAATCCAGAGGGACGCCGGCAGGATATTTGGATTCCCACCGCAAGAGTTCCTCTCAACGAGAGATTGCCAGAAGCTTTTCTCTTATTGCGCACCCCTTAAGGCAGCTAGCTCCTCGAAATAATTCAACTGGTATAAAACTCACACGAAAGGGTAGTTCGCGTCTTTGCCAACGATGTATCGCGAGAGCGCAAACAATCTGCAAAAAGGAAAGGACGCGTGTTAAAGATGCTTCAACAACTGACAAAGAACCGAGGCTGTAGCGATATCAAAGAAAGATTAGGGCACACTAGTAATCGACTATGGAGGATGGCAAATGTAACCCGACGTAAAGCTAGGCTTTGATATTTTCTCATTTTTACATTCACTTCCAAAACGACGTTTGAAAAGCACAGAGCAATTAAATAATATAACTGCTTGAACCAATAATACATCGAATATGCTAAGACAGTACATGGACTCCGGCTCTCAATTTTCGAAGCACTGAATCACGAAGAAAAAGCAGTATGATGCTCAAAACATTAAGTTAAAATTACTAAATAGTATAACTATTCTACCACGATGCATAGAATACCGTAGAAATTTTATGACTCTATATTCTCCGATTATCAAATAACGTACCTAATTCACATGATGTAACAATATTTTAATCGCAGTTTAGGTACCAAATCAAAATTAGAATCAATAAGGGTATCTTTATAAAGCCTACTTAACTATGATAGCAAGCTTAAAATGTAATTTCTACTCATTGTCGGTTTAGAAGCGAGGACTGAATATGGTATATCGAGTAATAATTAAGCACCACCTCAGAGAATAGTGAAAAATGTACCTCAGCTCGAGTCGAGTAACATTTTTAATCAAGTGAAGTAAATGACTGGAAGGGAAATCCTCTCCTATCACTCAGAATCAGTCCTTAAACCTCCAGAGCGAAAGAAAAAGCGGGGTATCTCATCCAATTTCGGACCATTTCTATCACACACACACACACAAAATGGAAAGATGGCGAAAGATGCCCTTGATTCCGAGGCAATTTTTTCGATCCATTAAACCCGATAGAATTCAGCGATGGGGAACAGAGAGAAAAGGAACGGGTCGCGAGGGGAGAAAAAAAAAGGATTTGGAGAGATAATATGACGCGATAGTCCCTCCCCTTGGCACGCGGTCATCTCCTCCCTAACATCTCATCACATGTAATCATCCTCTTTCCAGGGGCGCGTCCCATAGAAAAGAGTGCATCCTGGCCGAAAGGACGCCGGACACCGCCGCGGAGGGATAGTAGTCCGTCCCCCTGAGTGTCTGAGGGGGGGGTCGCCACCGCCGAGCGCCGTCAAGCCGAGACCCGATGGGTCGTAGCCTCGACCTCCCTGGCCACCCTCCTGCCTCCTCCTCCCAGACCTCACCCTCCACGCGACACCCTGATCTCCACTCCTCCGCACCCACCACTACCACCACCTGCACCCGATTCCTTGGCCTCCTCTACGGCTCCCTCGTCGTCCTCGGCGCGGCCTCATCCGCGGGAGCGGTGTCCGGTGGCGGTGGGGCAGCGGCGCCCAGGACTGCTTCCGCGGCCCTGCTCTTGACCGCCTTCGCGTCCAACATCGATCTGAGTTGGCGTGAGTACCAATAGCGGATCCTCTTAAGTGTTTCTGCGTGTCTTTGATTTTAACAAGGAGATTGCAATCCCGGAGAAAGCACTCAATCGTGAGATTCTGATATTTTCAATCCCGAGACTGGGGTAATACGAGGTTAACGAAAAATAAAACAATACCCACAGGACACTTGGTAAACTTAATGAAATTGCTTCAGGGGAAAAATTACACTCGCATGGATTTCAGGAAGCCATTTAAACACGGAATTTTGACTTTCTCACTTCTGACCTTGAGAACGAAGTGCAGTCGATGGAAAAATTTAAAAACAGGACACTCCGGGAAGATATTACATTTTCCGTTACATACACCGGCGTGAATACTAAGTATTAGATTTTTTTACGATTAGTTTACACATTTTATGAGAGAATTTATTCAGCAACAAAAAAAACTTTTCCTATTCGAGGAAAAACCTGAATGGATATGAAATCAGCCGTGAAGAAATAGAAAATAAGTTTTATGTTTACATGAAATTTAATTAAATGAGATTTTGAATTGGAAAAAGCATACATCACTGTTTTATAAATTTTCCAAATACTTAATCGTATCCGAATAGTTCTAAACCCTACTTCCTTTTAATCCATATGAAATTCTGTAACCTCTTAGCATGGGATAAAAAAATCAATCTTGCTATCCCGTTCTTACAGCGGGTGGGAGGATGGAGAGGCAGGAGTGGAGGATGCCATAGGATTATTAAGAGCGGAATCATTCATGCGGCCGACTGGCTTTCGTCACCTTCTTCTTGAGAGCCGTCAACTCACCCTCGAGAGCGGGGAGGAGTTAACGGGGTTGAATCCTTTTGACTTGCGTCGAAAAAAAGATTCTCGACGGCCCTTCAAACTCGGCCGATTTTTTTCTCTGACTCGCGGACTTTGGCGCAGTGCGATCCCTCGTCACGTTTCGCGCCGGGACGGTGGTGAGCCGCCAAAATCCGATTCCCTCACAATGCGGGATATTTCGGAGATATATTGGATGGGAAATGAATAAGAGGTTACGATGACATCAACTGCTACACAAACATTTTGCCACATCCACATCTAGCTTTCATCTTTTCAACCTTCGCGGGCCCCCAAAGAAACATTACAGGAATAATCCAATTGCACTTCTATCAGAATTTATGGTCGGATAAAAATAAATAATACACCGCTTAAGTGTCGCTATTTTTATAACTACAGTACATCTACATCTATATACTACCCCGCAAGCCGCTTAAAAAAGTATGTGTCAGGAGGTGTTAGGACACCAGCCATCTACATATAAAAAGCAAATGATCAAACAAAATTACGACTAGACTTTATTAAAATCCTTCACGGGCAGGGAAACATACAACTTCCACTCTTCTAACGAAACAAAGCATCTGCATGCACGACCACCGAATTTGCCTATACCTCTGTCAGCATTAACTTGGTGGCAATTAGAAGAAGCCATAATACTATAAATTTGAATTCAGACTCACTAGAAGATGACAAACCCGAGCTCCGAACACGAAACCTTTGAATTCAGACACTAGTCGTTGATTAATGTTAGTGAAATTTAGAAGTATGCTGTATCTCTAGAAATATGATGGATATTCAATAGTTATTTCTGTGTAAAACAATTATAAATTCGAGTAGCATATGAATAAAAGACGCCTTTCTTAAAAGAAAAAAAAACAGAACAACCTGTTTTCTATCGTTCCTAACGTAGGGATCAGACGTACCTAAATGCATCATAGAACCAAATGGATGCACACAGACCGTTAGCTAATCTCCAGTGCCAAAGTTGAGAGTAACCATGCATCAAAACGTTTAAAGCAAGTAAAATAACTGCTATGCATACAGTAGATTAAAATATTCGATGATGAGCACCCATTTTATGTAAAATTATCGTTCACAACATTATTAATGCACCAATTCCAACGTTGATGAATTATATCATAATAAAAGTGAAAAGCATAGCACCTTCAAGCTTTGAATAAAACTATACAGGTTATTTATCCAAGTTTCATTGAGGATTTACATCGTCAGGTCCTGACATCGTACCGTAATTCATTTTTTTAATAGAATGACCACATTTTTCTACTCTTGACTCATGAGAATTTTTAATTTTTGAGGAAAAATACGATAGGGTTTAAAAAACGGGAAAATTAATACCTTAGGTTGACTTTACAAACGAAAGTACGGAAAACATGGGTCCACCACAATCAGTGAAACTTGATACTTGCCTAGAAATGGGACCGTAACCGATTGCTTATATTATAGGGCATAGGGTACCAATAGCCTACTGAAATAGAATCGATTAATTCTGGCATAAAAGAAATAAACTTAAGTCCTGGAGTTTTATAAGATAAAGCCATACATTTAAACGCTGCATTACTGACTGACATTTTTTTCTTGGGATCAAATTATAAACAGAATAATTCATCTTGAGAAAACTCCTTTCTTCGTCATCAATAGCCCGTGAACCTCGACCGTGGCTGCCATGCGGAGCGTGAAAAGGCTGTTGGACATCAATAAAACAAGCTGCACTCAAAACCGCAACGAAATAATGAGACCAATTGCTAGAGGGCGAGGGGAGACCACAGACCCTGCGTCACGATCAAGGGGACTACATAAAGGAGACCCAATTCTATCCTCTAGAAGGCTGATTGATTTCTATTGCCAATTTGGTTGCGTTTTAATTGCGAAGACGAAAGGTCTCGCGACTGGATCCCAATGAATTAAGATACATGGAGTTATCCAACATGAGTTTTCATACTTCGTGATAGCGATTACGGTTCCTTAGTTGGGGGAGATATTCTGTTAGCCTTTTCAGTCCCGAGATTGGATGACTACCATTAAATTCAAATTAATATTCATGACCTTCCCTAAAATAAATCACAGCATTTTATAGGGGAGGAAAATTTCAGGGTAGTCCCTCAGAGGGACTTTAAAAATTTATTAACATGGCTCTTTTAAAAATTAACTTATTGTTAGCTCTTTCTGAGATCTGAAAATCACGAATCGCTACCTGAGAACATGACAGATTTCTGTTCACATCTATCGGCATGAATTGACGTTTTTAATATAGTATCTTCGACTTCAGAGAATTGGCCGCTCTACATTACCATGCGTTAAAAAAAGTATCTGAATAAACGCGTAAAATATAAAATTGATGGAGATAATAGGGAACCACCTACCACCCTTCCCCCCCAGAGGTGTTCGTGAAAACAAGTTTCAACCCTCGCCATTAAAATGCAAGGAATACGTACAAGAGGGCGAAGACTTAAGAAGTTCCTCCGTGAATACGCAATCAGTTACCCCAAGGTTTTCAGCATGAAATAAAACGTTTATAAGAATGTCATGGAATGAAACCATATTTTTCCAAGAAGAAAACATAATACCAATTTACCATTATTTTAATAATATGTTTTGTTTTTGCTCTCTTGTAATAACACTGATTTATTTTTCTTATCCTGGGATCTCCATATAGTGAGTATAATGGAATAAGTATGAAAGGGTGGATTGAGTTTCTACCAGCATTGACTTTCGTTGACACATTTGTAGGCACAAAAAATATTCCAAAAGAATACAGTTACGGTGAATAAATATAAAAGAAAGCACGGAATGATGAGAATTAGTTGAGACCATAATTTTCTTCATTATTTCTTGAATATTCCGTATCACTTGGAAAAGCATTAAAAAATATCCCCGGGTGTAAGTATTGCTACCATAAATGTTCTCTGATACACCCAAGGGTCCTACGATGGCGCACATTCGACATTATTACGTAGCCAGCTTACTACGCCGCCCACCTACTCGTTCTAGGCGTGCAAACTCCGGGTTCGTGTAGAACGTGCGACGTTTTATCCTCTCCCCAAAGCAAAGAAACGCGTGACAAAGACTCATGACAACAACACACGTGACAATGGCACGATTCACAACCCACTTCACCGGGAGGATTACTGAAAAGCACGTGACTAAGCCCTGGAGCGGAAATCGTGAGCCACGCGTGTGTCGTAATCGCACGCATGCTGGGAAGAAGATTCAGAGAGGGAGAGAAATAAATGCATATGCATGCGCGTGGTCCACGCGGGATGTCCTTTCCCTCCCCTAAACAACACCATCCACACCTCTCCAGCACCGGAGTTCTCTCTTTTTTCTCGCTCATCTCCTCCCCAATGTATGTACTACCTTATTGGAGTCTTTTTTCCCCTCATTCTCTTTTAATCCCCGAGTACCGCAAATGCGGATTTATGGTCGGCCTTCCCTTTTTTCGTATCCGCAATGCGACCAATAGGAGGAGACAAGAGAGTTTTTTCGCGAGAATAAGGGAGGCCATGGTCTTCACCTCGCTCTTCCTCGCACGCCTCCTCACGTGCAACATACACATATAGTACACCCCTCCTTTTCCTCTACACCTTTGCCTTTTCTTCTTTTTCCCTCCTCTTATGAGGGTTAAGGCGGTGTCTAGAATATTGGGTTCTCATCTTGGCGGCCCGGTTTAAATCACCGCGGTGGCGGAGAATATTTTCGTCTTTTTTCGCGGCAAATAACGCGTTCAATATTTAAGTTGCCACTTCGAAATTCTATAGAGTAATAAAAGAGTAGAAATGGGTCAACACCTTCCTGTAATTTGATGAAAAAGGGAGATGGCAATTTTTCCGCAAATACTGGATTCGCATCTTGGCGGATGGTTTAAGTCACCGCGGAGGCGGACAATATTTTCTTCTTTTTTCGCGACAAATAACGAGTTCAACACTTGAGTTACCACCTTGAAATTCTATGGAGTAATAAAAGAGTAGACTTGGGTCAACATTCGCCTGTTATTTAGTGAAAAAAAGAGATGGCAATTTTTCCACAAATTTATTCAATAATGTACGGCGCGTTTCGCTAAACATTCATGGGCCAATCCCAAGTCCTTGCCATTCCATTCCCCAAGTGCCCAATGAAACTTTCTCCCCTCCCCCCTCTTTCCCCTTTCACTCCCCACTCATCCGAACTATGTAAATACAGCTCCAGTTTAAAAAAATTTCACATTGCACATTATATTGACCTGACGGTTGAAACGCGTTTTACTTCATTACCTAATATAAATTCGCGGAAAAACTGCCATCTCTCTTTGTTTTTAAAATAAGGATGTCATTCCACTACATCTCAGTTAATTTTATTTGCCTGTAACTAAAAAAAGGTTCCCATCTGAGATTTTTCTGTGGCAATATTTTCTTTTTTGAAATGAGGAAAACACTACACAGGGGTATACTCAGTGTACTCTGAACATTTTATGATAACAGTACAAGTTTTCAACGAGTAATACGTAACAATTAAAAAACCGGTCGAACGGAAAATTTTGTCCTCATTAGATCAGAGTAATGCCAGCAGCGGTTTTTTCTATCTTCAGCATTTTCATTGGCCTCCACGAAGTGCTAATACCACATTCACCTATTATTTGATATAAAGACTTGCTAACGAAATTTTCACTGGTGGAATATTACACATATTTAGGACATATAATTGCTTAATAATTTTTTTTAAAGTTATTTTCACTAATTATTATTTTAGCCACCCATTTTTCGACTTATTGTCGGTAACAATCGAAGTTCTTAACCCTCTCAATGGATGGAGCATGGGAAGGTGGAGGCGTCAGTCCCTGGTCCTCTGATATCTCCATAATTTTATATGAATCTTTTTATGAATGAACATCATTGTGAATATCGTAGTATTCTTTAAAAAAAATCCCAACGGTCACTTCGCTAACTCGCCTCCTATTGAATGACACGGCTGGTGTCACCCACAGTAAAAAATGGCGGCTCTTTGCTCAGCAAATAGATGCACAAGTCCCTTCACACCGACTGTTCAGCATCTCTCACGTAAACCCCTTTGTCTCATGAATGCAGTTCCCCTTCCCATACTTGCACCTAAATGTTCACCCCTTGCTTATGCATGTCGAAGCGCGCGCGGAGCGAAGGAAAGCCGCCGGTAACCCAGCCAAGTCCTCGCGGTCCGCTCTCTCCACCACGGAGCGGCTTTCCCTGTGGGATTCGTGATACAGTAGTGCGGGCTAAAGTCGCCTTCGCCATTTGATTCCTCGTGCACCGCTGTGCTTCTGGAGGAGGTGTGGGGTGGGGTGGTACGTGTTAGCGTTGAATTGACTGATATGATTAACAGGCGGCGGCCATTCCGCGCTGCGGATACTCAAAGCCATCAAACAGAGAGGTGATATTGTGAATGGGTTTGGAGCAGGGGGCGGAGATCGTTGCCTTCAACTACGTAGGGAGCGGGTTTGAATGCTGCCTCTCGATGGATCATTCTATTTATACCACTAGGTCGCGCGTGATTTTTTTCTTGGTTGTAATACGTTACATTATAATTACAAATTCTGTCAATGAAAACGCGGAATTTAGTCTATTTTGATGGTTTTACCTTTCAAATATTGCTGCATTGAGTTCTGGGTAATAAAATAGGTATAATTTTCGTCAAAAAATTCAGTGAATCCCAACCATATGAGCTTGGTTCTCTTTCGTAATTCGGTAACTCTATTCCTCCGCATTGGCAGTTGAGCAAGATTTTCTGTTTTCACGGGTTCGAATCTACCTTCGGGTTGAAACACTAAACGGAGCAAAATTTATGAGTTCAAAGGTCTCATTTTGGATTAGAACTTACATGAAGCGTGATTATTCCGTACATAACTTAATGGCTTAAAACCTACATTCGACTAAATCCTGAGATTCACCAATAATTAGAATGGAAACTCGAGTCATTGGGTATGCAGGTACCTTCACATTGGCCTGGAAAGATGAGACATCCTCATTCTATGACCGAATCACGCGCTCTCGGCAAGGGTGTGATTCGATTACCCAATTCCTGAACTTCATTGGGTTATTTCCTACGCATTTGCTAGGTGTTCAGGCTAAGTAACTTGCTGAAGCACTGAGGAGAGATACTTAGGACTGAGGTGCAGGGTGCCGGTCCCACTAATGTATCATATAGTGGTGAGTTTTTTTTATGCTCGAAAAATTATCTCAGCGGCTGACTCAACCAAATCCATTGACTAAACTTGAACGCGATACCCTTAAGGCCGTTTAACACGCTGCAGTTTTTAGCTCAAGGATATACACCAAAATTGATGAGCTGGTCCGAATTTAATTAGACAAGGTAATTTCAATCGCTCAGGCACCCAGACATTCGCACAAGTGTGGCAGAATTAAAACAATTTTTCGGTTGACTTCTCCTACTCCACGGCAACGGAGGGAACGAATGAGCGGCGAGACAGACCGTGTTATCGTTGAATTAACAGGTGCCATTAATAAACGGCTGAAGTTTCCATTCCAAGGTCATGAGCACCAGATGGGGACAGTAAATTTGAATGAATGCGATTACATCACGATTTACATCGTTACTTGCTTTCACAAATGTCGCTCGCTATTAGAAATGCTCATATGTATTTACGTCAATATGACATCACTCCCGCTCGGAAAGTCTTTCCACCTGATGTATTACAACCGTTTAGAACCTATATTATCATATTGAAAATGTCAGAGTTGATCCTTAACAATGCGTGCCTGTATCTTATTTTTTAAATATTTACTTCAGTAGTGCTTGAGATGTAAAATGTTTGTGCTTGAAATTCACACATATATGCTTTCCATACACCTTTAAAAAATTTAAGATGATAATTTACGTTTTCAACTATTAATACGTGAGTAAAAAAGACAAAAAACTGCCAGTGCCATGCATATCCACTCTTTGCACTTTTCGGCCATATGCGACACATTTTGGTAATCGAAAATATTTTGCAATAATTTTGAGTGGAAATTTTTCATAGAACCTATAATTGAGGATACGGCTTCCCTGAACTGCGGCTAAGATATACAACCACCACCCTTTCTCACGTAAACTTGTTTTCTCTCAAGTAAGCTAGATTTTCAGAGGATTATACAAATCTTACCAAATAAATTTGAAATCATAAGGTAGAGCGGTAGTTTATCATTTGAAATCAGAGCGAGGGAGGTGAGATAATCTTGGAACCGTGGAATAACGTGGAAGTTCTCTCTCGCTATACCAAACACACACCCTCGAATATTACAAAATAGGATCCTTAAGTCGGCTCCCCACCGCGCATTTAATGTGCTTACAAAAGTCGCCACTCGCGTCGCTGACGGACAAATTGATCTGATTTACATACACAGGGGAATAAGGTATAATTAGCGGGGTTAACCGAATAATATAAGCAAGATGATGTCATCTATCAATTTTATAACTTATCAATGGTATTCCTCGCAAATACAAATATTATAATGAAAAATATTGGAAAAAAGTGGATCCCATTGTACTCATCACTGAGCCGCGTATATTTTTGAAAACCGATTAAAATGCGACCGAAATGGCAACAGAAATCAATCAGCCTTCTAGAGGATGGAATTGGGCCTCCTATATGCAGTACACTTGCTCACATCCTTCTTCAAGGGGAGTGCATAAAATAATATGTAATAATAAAAATGCTTTCATAATATTCGTGACCTTGTTGTCCCGAGTGGACTAATCGGCAGACGCATCGGGCCCATATGAGGGATATTGGTTACTACAATATTCTTGAGGAGTGATTTTTATTGATGAATTTTTCCAATCGGCACTACCTCCGCTGCCGCAGGCAACTCGGCCTCGCTACACACAAACCTTCACCGCGACAGTTTAGATTGAATCCATAAAGAAATTCGATGACTGAAACCGAGCACAAAAGTAGCAGATATTGAATTGCCAAGCACGTTATCTCCGTTTCACCTCAATTTCCACAAAGAATTAAAAAATTATGCGATAAATCATCAAACTATTTCCTTTTATTTTTTGTTAGAAACACGACGCACATGAGATTCGGACTTTGGTTAGTAACTCTGTTATTCCCCTATCATACCGAGGGAGCAAGATCGTACCCCGACGGTTGAGAAGACTTTTATAAGGATTCTAAATCCCTGTATGCATGCGCAAGACATTTTCTACGGCATTACTCCTCCGAACTGACGAATTATTGAAACGCTCTTTCGTGCCCCATGCCTTGCGTGACGACTTTTCCACCTATCTACAGTCGTAGGAATGACTTCCGTTATCGGTCCTCCGAATAAATACGCAAATATACTCTTCGATAGCGCCTACTGAAATATATATTTAAAAACAACCACCGATTGTTCTCTTGTTGATGAATTAATTTTCAGTAACTCTAGGGAAGAAAATTAAAATACTAATTTTTGCATCTACATGCTTGATGGATGAATTTTCCGCTTTCATCCACCACCACTGTAAATAGAGTCCATCAATATGAACCCAATTGAATGATGGTAAGAAGAATAGTTTTAATCCAGATAACCAACACCAGTGTACTAAACCAATGTTCTTGATCATCATCATTGACCATAGATTGAAGATTATTCTAGTAATTGGAATGTTTGCTTTGACCTCGACTCAGATTTTAGGTTTGAAGAGCAAAATTACGTATTCACGGTGGAAGTCCAGATTTTCTCATGTCCGTAGACCTAGTTTCTCGTCCAGACCTTGGCGTAAAATCAAGAGAGATTTGGTCGAGCAAAATATGTCAGGCGGAGAATAACCAGATGAATCATGGTCATGAGTTTCTGGTACCCTCCCCTCAGCAATAGCAAGTTCGCGATGCACACACTACGACAAAAGGCCGCAGAATTCCAAAGCATTAGGACCCAGCGCACTTAGCAACGTAAGCGCAATCATGTGCACCGTATTCCTTCCTTGCTACGACCACATAGTGTTTGTGGAGATCAATACCGTTGAGCGGCAAAGAAATGGTGAAATACACCTGTACCCATGAGAATGAAATCTAAAATCATTTTTCGGTTATTTAACAAGTTATTGAAAAAAAGCTGACGAACGAGACCTTTTCCAGAACCGATTTATCGTGTACTAAGGGGAAAAAAGATTCGAAAGATTCGAAAGATTTTTCCTTGCACATAGAAAAAATTGATTCAAACTGTAATAGAACAAAATAAGTTATTTTAACATGAAATACAAAGCACTAGACCATTCATTTTCTCCGAGAAAATAATATAAACAACATACTATATTAAGAATAGACCCAAGATAAATAAACCTTCCACGGATTATAATTACTCACCCTTATAAAGTCCATAATAAACAGCACATGACATAAACACATGCTACACCAACATCTATTATAATCAGCCGAATTATTAATGGCATTGTATATAATACTATATGTTATGTAAGTTTTTTATTGTTATAATGATATGAGGCCGAAAAATATGCAGTAGATGTGGGAGAGATATGGAGGGGAAAGGTGGCATAGATTTAGCGTGTACTAAGGGGAAAAAAGATTCTGAATACTAGTTTATATATAAGAATTTTATGAAATTAGAATGAGAGCAGGATAAATGTGGATAAACTCTTCTCGGGATTCCCACCGGATTAATTTTTCTATAATGGCCAACGTTTCAAGCTCCGACCAGGGGCTCATCCTCAGGGCTAAATGCTGTTTTATCAAAACAAATATAACAACATTTAGCCCTGAGGATGATCCCCGAGTCGGAGCTTGTAACGATGGCCCTAATGGAAAAATTGTCCCGGTGGGAACTCCGATGAGAGTTTACCCACATCATTCGCCGGGAAAGCATCAAATCATATTTCAGCATGATTAATGCATACAGAAAGGGAATAAACATATTATAGCTCATTAAAGAGGAAAGAAATATATGTGATGGAGGAAAGACTGGTTTGATTCGCGAAATGTTCAATGTACCCCAAACAGTGCAATACGTTTAATAACAAGAGGAGGACCGTACAGCTAGCCCGGATTTTATACTCGTTGTGTACTGATAGTTATGTCAGTTACAATTTTTAACAACCTTTGACCCAATTAAAACTTTTTAAAAACCTTACAGGTGCTAAGCCTATGAAAACCTATAAAACATCCAGTTCAAACAAAACACTGGAAACAAGCTTTCATTCGGCATAATATTCACAAAGAGTAGCAGTGCTGACCTGCAGAATGAGTTTAATCATGAGATAAAAAACTGACAGGAAAACATAGCGTCACCATATACTCTTCGAGAGAAACTTGAAAAAGACATAAAAGTTTTACAGCTACATATGCGAGTCAAAAATCACAATATTCCTCCATGGGTGGGACTAAAAGAATTAATAATTAAAGTACGTAATCAATAAATATTACTTACATTTATTAGTTAAGAGGTACGGCCTTTCATTTAACGATTTCATTTATTTTATATTTGATTTTTTTGTATTATAGGTAATCCAAAGATACCTTTTTTCTATTTCCAAGCATGACATAGTTAAGAACCGCACTCCAATCCTTCAGTCAACCGACTCGTTGCCTTCAGCCAACCCTGTGACTCGTTATCCTGACAATAGAATAATCGAAAAAGTAGTCTCAAACAATCAAACATAGACACTTATGTAACGCTCCGAGTGTCAGCATTTTGTCCTTGCACTGTTATGAAGCTATAGGCGCTTTGGAACGATAAACATAAAAAAGCATTTTCTTGCTATTAAAAAGCGTTGAATATTCACTTTCTCCGTATGGCACACTTGCGAAGAATGAAAATAGCTCACTAAGCTGAAAATGGGCCTAGCTGGAGGAGTTAAACAGATTATGAAGCCTATTATTTTCCGCTTGCAGAGTGCATTTGGTTTTCTTCGGGACTTGCGCAACGTGATGTTTCCGGCCTGGGGGCGGGGGAAAAATGGGTTTCGCTGCAACGACGGAAGAAATTAGGACTACTGCCAGAGTCAGGCGGTTGGAGGGAGAGAGTTGAAGAAAGAATTTTCGAATGAGCTCTTAGTCTGAGGCATGAGGTTTCACGGGCGATCAAAATGGCGATCCATTAAAGGTTCGCCATGTTGAATCCTCCAAGGGTTTTACCCACATCGTCAATAACACTTAGGCTAATGGCTATTCTTCCGTCCGACACACTTTTACTCTTTAATAAAGCACGAAATATTTAACAGCACTGAGCAACGCCAACCATCCACTTAGAAGCTCTTAGTATCCAAATGGGTGCCTGATAAAAGTCCCATAAATATTTGTTCACTATCGAAGCATGGAGGAATGGAAATGCTGAATAAAACTTCGCTCGACAACCGAGTTTGATCGATAATGCCAGCAAACGAACGAGTGCCTTCGTCGTTTTTATGATTCCACTTCGGTGGCCATCAACGAGACACGTTTAGTCTTATTTGAAGATGCACTTATGCAAAACTCAAGGACCTGCTTTATAATCGGACGACATGTGAGGCGATCACCTCATGACATTTAGTTAACAAACATTAGACGATGGGATAGACACGGTAATAACGTACTTATCTTTGATTTTGCCTGACTGCATACCTCATTTTTCGCTTTCAGTGCCTTATTCCTCAGACATCCGAAAAACAAAACATTTACACATGCATTACTGTATGTACACATAAAATACCGACATCGCGACAGTGGCTGTTAACAGAACTTTCTCTCTCAGCAGTGGCGGATCCAGTTTAGGGACAAGGGGGGGGGCGAAGTGGGGGTTAAAATTCCAGCAGGGGTCAGGAAAAAATTACCATTCTATCTTTGGATAGTAAATTACCATTCTATCTTTGGTAAATTGGATACCAAAAGGGGAGGGGATGTAGCCCCCTTAGCCCTACCCCTCATAGATCCGCCACTGGCTTTCAGCAAAGCAGGACAAGGGTACTGCGAAAAGATACGTTTTCAAACGATCATTTCATGGACAAGATGCCTACCTTGTAGAAAGAATGATTCAGTAATTCATCTTTAAACAAGTATTTTATTCAAAATACTATAAATTACGATATATTTTCTGAGACCTATTGCCGAAATAAATTGGCTCCGCCACTTGTTCCACCCGATGACCACTTAACCCTGGATAACTGAACCTTCGTAATTTTTACGACGCGCCAAATTAAAATTCCAAAGATTTGGATGATGCATTTTGTAATAATAAATTACGCAGTTAGTGGTATTTTAAAGTCTCCAGGTTCAGATGGTCCCAGCACCTTACATAAAATTTTTTTGCTATAAATCATAGTAAAAAAGAATTATTAAATAAATAATTTCAATAAAATGAATACGACTTCAACTTTAAAACATACACAAACAATAAAAAAAATTTACGTTAATTGGTTTAAATTACTAAAATATCCTCATTGGAAGCAAATAAATAGCTTTGTCAAAATGGCGAAGGTTTAGTGACCGCGTGACTCTGAGCTAGGTTTAGTAATCTAGGGTTACACCAATTTCAATAACTAAAATATAATTGGAGGATATTATGCCCGAGTCTTTTGCGCAGCGTCGCAAATGTTGATTACCGAGAGTTTCGCATTCTTAGCGCCATTACTCCACTCGGTCAACATGACACCGCATCAATGACTCTGTGAGTTTGAGTTTGCAGGGTCGGAAATCAATACAAACAGAATTCCAGCAACCGTAGGTATTTGCCGACTGGCGAAATTTAATCGGGTAAGATATTGTTTAAGACCTTGCCCCTAATTTCCTCGCGGACGACACAGTGAAAGAGTGAACGGGAGCGAGAATAATTTGTCCAAAGGATTTCGGAGAGGGAAGAAAAACAAAACGTATTATTTTCCCAGCGCAAAGCCGCCACCCCCGGTCCTCGCTCCACTGCGCCACGGTAAAAATGATTTGCGGTCTGCGGAGCTAATCCCGACCTAATAACGTCAATGAACCCTAATTCCATCATCGCCCCGCCGACGGCAAATTTCTCCTTTCGAAACCCTCCCGCTACCAATCCCTGCGTGTCCCCCACACTCCCATCCCCGGATCCTCATAGGGTCGCTCCAATTTCCAACCCACTTATCCCGAACACCCTAACTCGTCCTTGTCGATCCTTATAATGGACCCGGCTCCACCTCCCAACAAACCAGTCCCACCTAGACCCGGACCGGGCGTAAAATGAGCAAGCCTCCTTCCCTCTTCGCCACGACACCTTCCACGAATAATACAAAAAAGGATCCCTTCAGTCGGCCCTTAAATGTGTTGTCGCCCACCGCGCATCTAAATTGGTTTGCAAAAGACGCCACTCGCGTCGCTGACGAACAAAGTGATCCGAGTTTCACGGTGAGGTAAGGTATTATTAAGGGAGTCAACCGAAATTTACATTCATAATGATGTGATTTATCGAATTCATAACTCTTCAATCCCATTCCTCGAATTTGCAACGACCACACTGCAAAATATTAGAAAAAAGTGGATAGCATTTCACTCATCACCGCGCCGCGGACATTTTTAAAATCCGATTAAACTGCGACCGAAGTGGCAACAGAAATTAGCCTTCTATGGAATGGAATTGGGCCTCCTCTATGCAGTCCCCTAGACACCTTCACTGTAAAGTCCTCTCTTCTATTCTTCCACTGCTTCCACTCCCCTGAAGCTCGAACCATCACTTGGAGGGTCTTAATTATGGATGCGTAAAGACGCAGGGACCGGCCGTGGGTAGCCTAATTCGCTCTTCCCGCACCAAAGTTCGCACCTGACTCCCCGCCGCATGGGATTCGCGAGTCACTTTGGCGAGCGTATTCATAAAAGGTTTCACCAAGAACTTTTATCTATGAGCACATCAGTTAAATCTTACTTGGACCTTCCTTCCCAACCTTTTGTGTTCACGTAAAAATAATCCACGTGACGTATTTTGATCGAGATTTCACAAACTTTCCAAACGATGGCGTTAGTCATTACGACTGATAACGACAATTTAGTTAGTCATAACGATTGATTGATTGATATTGACTTGGAGGTTAGTCAGTAATTTTTAATTTAATTATCAATCATAATTTCTTTTATTCTACATTCTCCTTTTTTATTGAAACCATCATCAATGAACATACAAATTAATATTTGTTATAATGAAAGTAAGGCTAATACAGCGATTATATAGAGTGGAGAAAATATTACTGCAATCTTGATTATGGTTTCAATAAAACCCGAAAATTTGGAAAACACGAATGGTAATAAAGTATTAATCGGAAAAACATCGACCAACCTCCGAGAAGTAAGAAGATATAATATATATTAATGCTGAATTTATTTTAATCAAATTTTTATAATTCACAGTCTTGATTTTTTTCATTAAATGTTAGTTCGGTTGGACACGATGGAAACCCAATCAGGTTCTTAGAAGACGAGAAGGGACGGAAGTATCAAATCCCACAACCTACATCGACACATGAAATTGAGGTAAAAAGGAAAACAAAATCTTTAATTAGAAAAATATTGACCAACCTCTGTAAAGTAAGAAGATTATAATATTGAATTTCATTTTTAGTAACAAGTTTTATAATACAGAAGTAATTGGTTGGCTTCCATTAACTAGATAAATATGGCGGGAAATTTCACCTATGTTTCAAACGATGGCTTTAGCCGTGAAGATCGATGACGACAATCCAGAAAAAATATGGACTACTAAGGAAGAGCTATCTAAAAATGAGAGAAAACTGTGGAGAGCCATCGCCGGTGTGATTTTAAGAGAAACGAGAAATATTGATATTCAGTTTTATATGTGATGTCATTTCTCTCGGCCACTAAAATTGATATTAATGACTTGTTATTCCCACTATCGTTATTCCAATTATTTAGCACAACCATAGGAACCCTATGGGGTTTCTGTTTTTGTAAGCACTTCATCGTTTCGGGCCTACGGTAGCTTCAATCGAGGAAGACACCGCTTCCTTACTCCAGGGCTACTTCATCCCTTTCTTGCCAACTTCGATGATGGATAGAGGAAGAAACGGATATCCTCCATCCCGATGCACGACGGTTACATTTTAAAATTCGCCTCAGAGTCGCGAGTTTGAGGGAAAAACCTAAATAATAAAATAAAAATTCATGCTGATCCGGCTCGGAAATAGGGAGTTCTGCCATCGGGAAGGAGAGAGAGAAAGAGATAGAAGAATGATGATGAAATGGAAAAAAGCGTTCCCCGCCGTATTGATTTTGAATTCTGGACGTACTGAGTATCCCTCAAGAGTGCAATTTCGCATTTTGTTCTCTTTTATTACCTCCTCTATCTATCAATCCCTCTTGACTATTCAATCGATCTATGACCGATAGTGCATTCGTCCGATCTAGGATCCGAACACGTGCGACCATGCACTGGCGCAGTCGGTCACGTGAATAGAACGGCGCGGGGTGCAGCTGGATGCGGCCAAGGGCGCCCTGCCTCGTAGTGAACCTACTGCACCGAGGGGAGGCTTCTTCCCCGTCTCTCCCTTCACCCGAAATTGCGCCAATCAAAATGAAATAGAATAACCGGAGGGTTCTATGGCGGCAAATCAATCGATGCTGAGGGCAACATTCCTCTGCCATTAAAATGCCGATTGAATCGAATTCACTCTCCTCACACATTGAAAGGTAGGAAATAGTAGCGATGCTTTGGACGTTTATTTTTTCCATCCAAGAAGGCTCAAATTTGAGCCATAAAAATTTGACTGATGAATACATTAGAATAGAATGTAAATCTATTGTCCTTGTGCTTCTTCGTCCACTTAAAATATACAACTAAGTACACTTATATATTGGAGCTCGATAACACATTGCTTCAAAGCAGTTATATTATTATGAAAAATAACAATCCTTAAATGAGGTTTTGCATAAGCATTAAATTAAGACCGTTCTTGGTTGAATAGATACGAAACATATCTTTTTTTTAAACAAATACTGAAACGAATTTTTACACGTTGCATCGCGTCGGTAGGCATACTATTCCATAAAGTGGCTCTAGCGACACAGAAAGATAATTGGTAGGTAGTAGTCCTATGTAGAGGAGGAATCAAATAATCAAGAATCATTCGGGTGGTAACATTAGCCATGTTTTATCTAGGAGGAAAAAATTGCTTCAGATAACCTGGTTACTGATTTGGAAAAGGCAGTACATATATGAACCAAGCAAATATTTTCTTCTGGTTTTGGCCTTCGGCCATGTCAGCCTGGTATAATATGGGAAATATGTTCATATTTCTTGCGTTACATGCATACACAAATATTAAAAGTAGTACGGCTTCGTTTAAAAAACAAGGCTAATTCAAAGCAATGCCAAGTGGAATAATTAGGTAGCTACTCGGACCAAAACGACATTGGTGCTCTCAGCGTAATGGAGGGATCCATGCAATTATTAATTTTGCAACACCAAAAAACCACCAACTTTCATGCAAAATCATCATGGTTTCTCCAGCGTTGGCTGCATTCTTGATATTCATAAATAGTGGACGTTCTATTTGCGAAAGAACTTTTATTTCCAAAAGACTCTTTGTTTTACTCGGATATTTTCACCACGATGCACCATAAGAACTTAAATTAAGATGAAAAATCTTTTCCTACGATATTTACACACATTACGGTTTGCGTTGAAATTAATAAAATCTAAATACTTCCATCCATTAATGTGTGCCTCAACAGTTCCATTAAGAAAAAATATTGATTTCGTACAAACAAACACGATTATCTCCTTATTTACTAATAGATTCATTAAAATAATAAACTCCTACATCACAGCTTTCAACGGTACAATTTGTATGCAAATCCAATTTTACTGACTGCTTTTACGAAAATGAAGAAGATATTATTCTCCATACAAGCAATCACATTATATGCAATCTGTTACTGATTATAATATTCTTTACTAGTCGGTTACATTCAGACCGGCAGTTGGGAAAAAATATGACACATAAGAATACAAATCGAAGGAAAAACTATGAATTCGTATATTTACATATTTGCCTTTAGCGATAAAAATACAAAGTCCCGATGAGATTAAGGTTTGTGACTAGTTATCAGCGAAGAGTAATTTCCACGAAACAAACACAATTACCTTCATCTCTCTCAGAAAAGAAAAAAAGTATTTAATGCTTCCATAATATCATGTCGACTAATGTCGAGTTTTCCATTAGGAAAAGGACGCGCATTGAAAACAGGATAAATTCATTCGCTGCCATTAAAATGATGTCACGCAACACCATTTCTTTCGAAGCATCAACTAACTATCTTAGATATATCTCTTGCACTCACCCATGAATTGTATTCTTATCTACACCATAATTTTAGTTTCATCCAAGGTGAAATTAATTTCAGAAGTGTTTCGAGCCAAGGGGTATGAAAAGGCAAGGAAGGGAGTTTATTTCAAACTCAGCACCACGATTAAATTTGGGAATGAATTAGATGGCGGATTACTTCCAGATAGAGGTGGAAGCATCAGATAGTTAATTTCCTAATTCTCACTATATAGCATTTCACCACAATTTTATACATACAATTGCAGACGGGTAGCCGATAATTTTATTGATTGAGAGGGCCAAGTAAGCGGAAAAAAAACTTAGCCCTTCTCGTCGAGTCCCGAATGTGAACAATGGCCGCTATGGCCGGTTTATCCAGACATTTAACCTTAGTTGCAAAAAAAAAATAATTTATAAATTTTAAAAGTTCTGTGTGACCGCATAAGTAAAAATTAACACTCAGTCACACACTCACACACAAAAATAATTTCTATCACTTTCTATGTCCGTAAATATTCCTTTTCAATCAGTAAAGTAAGCTAAGTAGTAATAAATAAGCATGTTCATAACCTATTACAAGGAAAATTTTGGCTAACAGATGCTTTCATCATACCATTTCTTTGTGGAATATTGCAAGTATTTATTTCAATGTGGAAAAATACCTCTTCAACACGCTTGAATCCTCTGATTTTATTCTGGTTACATTCATCGGCCGCTAACTCAAGTTAGTGAAGAACAATGACTCACGCTGAGATTATTATAGCTATCTAACACTAATTGTTAGCTGTAGCTAAACCAACGACAAAAAACCAGAACCAATGCCCTAAACCTCTAACTTCTGCAGCTTGTAATGCGGCATGCTTGATACTTTTTTACGTGAAAATAATTGCCGCGCCCAACCGTAAATTTTCCGCACTGAAAAAAAGTTTAGTTAGAAATATCAAATTCTGATGAAATTTTTCGAACTTTTCGGTTCCCTTGGACCATTGAATATTTCGATAACTAAACATAAAGTCTATCAAAATGGCCATAGCAGTTCGATAAAAACAACTAAAATCAAAAGGATGATAAAACCGACGCAGCGTGCGCATACAAAAGATTTTCACCCAGAAAATCATAGGCAAGCGATTTCGTAAAATTAATCATAACTTCAATAAAAGTGACCAAACTCTGAATCGAATCGAATTTATACAGATATTTTTACCAAACTCTTTCTTAAAATTGACCAAATTATGAAATGTCGACATTCTCTATAAAATTTATTAAGAAATTTTGAGAAAATGAATCAAGTGCTTAATTATTTTGCATCAAAGTTTAATTATTGAGTAACAAAACTACTCCCTACCATACCAATTTGATAGTTTTTATCACATCTTTTTTTTCTCAGCGCAGATTGGCGGAGGATTGACAAAATGTCCTTCTCTCTTCTTTTTTCCAGAGCTCACCTGCTACACGTGCATGAATGTCACGGACAACCAAGTGTGCAACCGGTTCGCCATCGATCGTCCATGTCCGGAAGGTGCGTCACAAAGACCGCCGGTTCACTAACAAGGGCGGGACGGATTCCAAGCGGGATGATCTGCGCTAGAGGCGGGCTCGGTGCCATTAAATGGAAGGGTTGGATGGAGAGCATTTCGCGGCGACCTCCTGCCGCTGCAGCGGCGAGACCAGACGCACGGCACCGCATAAAACTCCCCGAACGAAAACTAACTTCGGGGAGTGATTTCGGTGGCCGTTCAAAATATTCTCCCCGCGCACCAGCGACTGTGTCCTGAAATAATGGTGAGAGTATCGCGGAGGCCACTCCATCCACGCTTTCAACAAAAACTTTGAAATTTCCCCCGTTGGACGAGACATGTTGTTTACGGTGATTGGAGGCTCCTAACGGCGCTTTTCAATCTCACAATCAGTAGCTACTCCTGGAGGAGTCGCTACCGACAGATAAATGTTTCGGAATAAACTCATATCTACTAAAATCTATCCCGATGGAATAAAAATCTAGGTACCTACTACTACGAGTTATGGCCTGTATATCTTGAATGAGCGCAAATACTACAAGGTCATGAAACAAGATATAGAGCTCACAAGTTTCCAACTGGGTGAGCGGGAAGTACTAGCATAGAGTAAGTATATACTTACCCTATGGTACTAGTGAGGAACTTTTGGTTCGATACTTGACCCTTCCAGCTTTGAATGGGCGCACTTCAACTCGTAGTATACCCCTAGGCCCTTATTATAGCATATCATTAAAAATGTCTTATATTCTATGAGCCATTTTCCAGTAAAGAAAATCGACTGATAAAATCTCCACACGCAATCAAAGACATCCTATCATTCAGTCGACAAATAAAATAAAAGAAATGTTCTAACAAAGGTAAGTTTCTTTCTCACTCCATAAGTTTGAAATTATGGCTTAGCAATCTAAATTAAGTCACGTAAAAACGCTAGTAATCTGTGGCGGACTATCCACTACCCATCGAAAAATATCTTCGCAGCAATACTTAGAACTTTACAGCAATTAACTATTCATTTCTACTAATTATTGCGTAAAATAATTCTCCAAAAGGAGTGTACCCCACAAACTGGCCAAATACTGATCAATGGCAAAATAAACTGCATTACTACGTCGCAGATCATGCATTGGTTCTTGAAAACCCATTCTGTGAAACCCTTTGTGCGAAATAAGACCGTGTAAACATAGGACATTGCGACAGGTATGACATGCAAACGGCAAACGCATTACCACGTTAATATTTCAACGTTTAATTGATTTTTTCCACACGTTTTTACCATCGGCGCTTACTTGGAAGCACTGAAAGAGTTCATTATCTCCTATATTCTATCGTGAGTGATCTCACTTCATACGCTCGCATGTCGCGTCGGGTTGCAAAATACTCGCCTCCCTTTTTTACCTTGTGGGACATCTTTAAAAAAAAGAACATGAAAAACTAATGAAATATCGATTCAGAGACAATTCAATTCTATAATTCCATATACAAACAAAATGAGGCAAATTCATGCGATGCTCCAAATTTATCAAATAGAAAACGACACTCAACCATTTGGTTTCACGATAAAATGAAATGTCTCACCAAATCGCGCCGACAGATTAAACAATATTTTGATGTGAGACGCTTTAATTAACAAGAATATACAATAAGAGAATATATTAGTGTAGGTCTGATAAATAAACGCGTTAATTAATAAATCCCGTTCCTTCCTCTAAAATCACGAAAATTGTAACCTCCAAAGGTTTCATGCTATTTAAATTCCTTTCGGAGAGGCCGAAAAAAACATTATAAATTAAATCTTTACAGGCCTTAGTCCTTTATCGTTGAGCACATTTCATTTTAAACTCTGGGCTCACAAGAGAAGTTATTTCTAAATCCCTTTTACATTAAACTAGCATAGGATTCAGAATCAGGACCCATTCTTTTCTCACTCGGATAACACAAGGAAGAGAAGAACTCGTGGCACTTCAATTATCATCATTCTCTCAGGCCGCCTAAAGGGATTTTTGCGAGGTCGAGCTCCGGCAAGATTCGTGGTGAGAGAGAAAGCGCCGGAATGCAAGAGGTTTTGGGTCACAAACAGCTTTTCCTCCCGGGAAACAATTGAAATTATGTGAGGAACTCGCCACACGCGGCCCCTCTGGAAACTCGAACAATTCACTTGGATGCGGTCCAGCGAATTTCATTTCTATAGCTTGGGACACAGCACCTTAAATTATTCATTTCCTAAAAGACAATCCTGCTCTTTTTTCTCCTCACCTTCATTCCCGATTAAATATTTAACTGATTATGAGTGATCCAACCATTAAAGAAAAAAAATCGATCATGAGATAAATCAGTATATTTCACATATACCAAAAAAAGAACTGATTCGCGGGCCTCAATTGACCAAAAAAGACGTAAATTTTGACGACAGCCAACTCTTGGCAGGCCCTTCATGGTGACATTCGAAGTTTGTGGACGAATTGAATGCGTAACTCCGCGAATTTTTAACCATAACTAATTCCCAGTACCTGTAACGCATATTCAAATGGTCAAAATCCATGGAAAACTGAAATAAAGCATTTTCTACCTTGTATCCCATCACAGGTCGTGGAAGTTAAAAAAAAATACCGCAGACTACGAAAATTCCTTAAAATGTCGAACATTTTTCCTCACCTTTTACCCGAATGTCGGCTGGTTCCCCAGACCCAAATTAACGCGAAGACCGCGCCAAAAAATAATAATTCATAAGTTTCGTATTTCCAAACCGAACCCAAACTTCATTAAGCAAGACATTTAATGTCATACGTTGCGCTACATTAAGCAATGAGAGACTTTTAGGTGAGGAGTTTTCAAATGTATTTCAATTGAATAATTTTATTTTGAAATCCCCCCGAAATCTCGCTAAAATTGGCCCGAAAATAACGCGCTTCTTACTTCCATAGTAAAGGAGTACATATATTTTCAAATTGATGAAACATGTTAAAGCTTCATAAAATACGGTTTCAATTTGAATTTTAACGTCATAACAACTTTTATCTTCAGTTTTTAATGTTGTACAGGCATGATTCCATTACACATGTTTCAAAAAGATCTTTCCTCCCAGGATATCTTTCATCAAGTTCTATACGGATTTAAAACATTACTATATCAAATAATTAATATGAGTAGGATAACTGGATTTAAAAATTTGCTCTTATTTTCTGCGTAGGTACTTACAATGGGAAATCGGTAAAAGAAGTCAATATTTTAGACTATTTTCCACAGGATTTGATTCAGTAAATGATACGGCCTAACCGTATAAGAAAACCGCGGTTATGGAAATATTCGCATATCACTCGAAAATGTATCTTAGATTACTTGAAAAAAATTTATCCCATCTTTATCTCTGAAATGCGAGTTAAGAAATCTGAAAAAATGAGTGATAACTTATATTGTAAATAGGAATGGCGAAATGACATCAAAATCGGAGAAAAAGTATTAGATAAATTTTCCAATCACCACTAGAAGGAAAAGGGTACAGCAACGAGTAAAACTATACGGTATGTTTCAAGCAAAAATAATTCAGAAAATTTCACGTCGATACCTGCCAATAACCTCCGTTCAAAAGCACAAATTCGGTCACCCGTTGAAATATCATCTAATTTAGGCGTCCTGAAAGATCAACAGAGGCCTTAGCAGGGTACAAGGCTTCCCATACAATAAATTCCCAAATTTGATAGATGACATTATGGATCTCGAGCAGTGGCGCCGACTCCATGGGGCCTGAGGGGGCCCGAGCCCCCTCAAAGATTCGTTTGGGGGGGCGGAGCCCCCTCAATAATTCAAGAAAATAATTAAGTTATATTATGCTTTGTGAAATCACAAAAATATATTTGTTATTTTTATTTCCCATGTTTGACGATCGTTACCTTTTAAAATAAATTCAACAATGTGTGTTGAAACAAATAATTATAAGGTTAAGCAGGTTAACTGAATCAAGTGGTGTGAATCATGGTAGTGTTTCGGTGCTGCGACACACTTTGAATTTAACCTCTTCCCGGGGCAAGACCTCCGATATGGGCCCCCCCAATATTTTTTATAAGTCGGCGCCTCTGATCTCGAGGCAGCTGTTAAAACTTTGACTCTCTACCTGCTTCGAGGAGCATGCATAGATTCTTGAACTCCCTTTGCAGTATTCAAAAAAGCTCTCAGTTCCGCTACCGATGTATGCCATTCCGTATGCAAGATTATCCGCGCCAAAAAGCAGGAAGCGAGAGCTGAAAAAGCTTATCTATGAAGCGCAAGAGGGTAATTCGGACGAATCCTATTTTCCAAACGGTCGCCTAGGGAAACCTACGAAACTTTTCTCCATAAATTGTTATGTTATTTCTCATTTCTCGTCGGGCATGCACTGCAATGCGATCAAATCTAATCCGAAAACCTGTTTTCCTGCAGACGAGCATTTTCCTCCCAAAAACACGAAACGGAGTGGGGTTATAATAGAGCTACAAGAATCTCCTAGATGCGAACACAAAATAAGCATGCACGGCCTGTACCCGAGGATTTATACGAATATAAAAATGATTCCACTTGATGTTGAATGAATAATTACACGGAGCTGGAACTATATTCACCATTGCCATGAAACGGTACAGGCTTCTAAATACTACTCGCTGGAACAACGGGGTGCATTTTGAATAGTTTAATGGCATCCAGCATAATGAAAAGTGTCTTCGATATTTTTTCTTTTTGATATCCAATTTTGCGACTCTGAAGAACGCCCAAAGGTACAATAACCACATCGTTTCTCTTATCTATGGTTTCCTTTTGGTAACAGAAGTCCCACTCCAAACCTAGAGCAATGAAAGAAATAAAATAGCAACAAAGTTAATAAAAAAATTTAAAAAAATTAGCACTAGAACATGAAATAAAATAATAGATACCTCATTATTCAAAATGTTCTATTTCTAAGGAATCCAATTAAAGAATGATCCAACGTTTAGGCATTTAAAGCAATCGATTCTGATCGATTAATTTATACATGAAATATAGATTATAAAATGGATTTTATGGATGTCTCAGCTCGTGGTTTAAATGCCTATTCCTCCTGTATTTGCATGTAAATATTTTTGTTTTAGGCATGAATTTCAGCACATGTGATAAATTAATTTTTTATGAATTTATTAATTCTCTGTTTATCATCTTCATCCTGACAATTTTTACAGGTATTATTTTCCTCATTTGATTCATTATGGAGTCTTAAACATTTATCCAGTAAATGCAATCATTATAGAATCTTATTTCCAACTCCAGTTTTATTCAATCATCGTATGTATGTTGCATAGAACTCAGGGTCGGTTTAAGCTGTAAGCAAAGTACGCGGCCGCGTAAGGCCGCGTATCAAAAGGGGGTGCCTAAGCGCTCAATTTAATATATACCTATATAATTGGTTTTTAAGCTCTAAAAATACTACATTCAATATATAAGAGCAAGAATATTTTATATTCACCCAGATATTTAAGTCTCGACCCTTAATCCCAAAGTATTTGTATTTATTTTTTAAAAAGTGTCCAGAGAGAATCCCTTCTGCCTCTCAGGCTATACATGAGGGAAATGAGCAGAATGTTGTTTGCTTACACAAGAAAAATGTCTAGAATCGTCCCTGATAATACAATATACCTAGGAACTACATACTACTGTATACTTACTGCAGCTCTCCGAAAAATAATGCACACGCGCAAATCGACTTTCAGGTACGTGCTAATAAAATCGCATTAATATCAGGTAGAATTACTTTAAATTCGTAAAAATCGCTTCCAGCACCTTAACACTACAGAAAAACTTCAATCCTTCCCGAGAGTGATACAGTATTCAATAATCCATATTTTCATACAGGGGAATGACGCCTCGGTATCTTAACTGGCTGAAGCACTCGACCGGAAATAGGGAGATCCGGGTTCGAATCCCGCTCAAGGCGAATGAATGTTTCTCTGCGGATTTTTCGCACAATTTATGAATTGCGGGTGACTCCGTATCAACATGGCTAGTCCCGGCATACTTAAATTAGGATTAAAATTAAGTTAAAATGTCAACCTTTACACGTACCCATCGTCTGGTGACACCATCGCACACGCATTTACTTCTATCTATAAGCTTTTAAAAAGAAAACTCTTTTTGTTTACAGATAAACAGTTCTGTCACAGTCTTCACGTCTTGGAAGGATTCGGAAGCAAGGGAGACAGCCTCTTGGTGAACAAAGGATGCGCCGGAGATGATGAGTGTAACCCCAAATCCATTGGATGCCGGAGAGAAGGGGGCCAGACGGTAATCCATGAGATTTCATCCACCAAATTTAATTCCATTTCCCTTAACTTAAATTTTTTACAATTATGAAACATTGAAACCGGAATTCACATTAAAATGACTATAGCTTTTCGTCAATTTGTGAAACTCAACATAGAAATTTGACACGCAGAATAATTGCTTGAGTGACATAAAATGGACACAGAATTCCTTGTTTCCAGTCGGAGTCAATTATTTTTTTCAAAAAGAGGGAAACAGGCTAACTAAATACTGTTGGAGTACAATTTGAAGTCCAAAACAATCGCTACGTTGAAAATTTTCTTTTGTCTCCCAATAGATAATCCTTGGATGTATTTCATCACATTTTACCGCCATCAGAAGACTTTAAGTCTTCTTCTACTACTACTCTAAATCCCACTTGCTTTCCCCCTCCCTCCTTAAATGACAAAGAGAGCGGATGAGGCCGTCAAATTAGTGAAACAATACGCAATAACGTAGTTGATTTAATGAGTGTTTTTATTGTTATTGTTCCCTTTTTGCACTTTATTAATTTACCCTTTCTTTAAAAATCCAATTTATAACGCCTACAGGACTGTTTTTGTATTGGATGCAAATAAATTAATAAATAAAGATTCGTCGGAATATAGAAGAATGTTCGTCCATGCAATTCCACGAAACCAACACACTAAAATGTAAGATTAAAACATGATATGATTTCAAAAGTATAGACTCAATCGCGTTCATATCTATTATGTCAAACTCTCTATACCTATAAGTTCACGCCGGGAATTTACGAGGAGTTTCATTATTCTTCAAATGTTTACGAAAACGATTCAGTGGGGTCCAAGCATGGTTTTTCCTCAAATTGATATCTCACTATGACCCCGAATACTGTGACTCAGCAAAAAATATTTCCAATATATCATATTTATACGATTCTAGAAGCTGTGCCTCATGTTGTTTTGTTTTCAGCTTTCTAGCGTCAAAATCATTACACGGTTTTGTAACTTGGATGAGAGAAATTCTCCTCCCTACGAAACGAATGAAAGGGGTTACCATGACAACTGTGAGGATTGTCATATGAAAATAATAAATTCATTACTTCAATTTCTGAACTTAAGAGCTTTGCTAACAACGACAAAAAATATGGGAGCTTTAGGAAGCTTCAGTGGTTAACACCAATGTGGAAGCTACCATCCTTCAATTTAAATAGAATGCTAGTCAGAAAAAATATCAATTTTTTATGCATAATAAAATATCTCATTAAATTTGACACGTGGAAAAAAATATCATGTGAAGTAAATGGAAGTACAAAATAAAAAATATAAGAGCACACAATAAAGTACAGAAGTACAAGGGCGTACCCAGGCCCAAAACTGTGGGGGGAGCAAGCCGTGGTCGTTCAAGTTGTAACATTTTAGCATAGAAAAGGTGAATGAAATCTAAATTTTAAGAAAATTATTACAGCGCTTTATCAGTTGATAAAATTATTTGCTTGAAAACATTGTATTAGTTACTTTGCTTTTACTAATATCATTTTTCGTGGGTTCAAATAAAATTAGTTTAAAACTTTCGTTTCAATCCAGTCCTGATTTTTCTTTTAGAGTTTTGCGTTTTTTGCCTCTAGAGGGAGGGGCAGCTGCCCCCTTTCCACCCCCCTAAACCCTCCGCTGGGTACGTTCATGCAGAAGTACAACTTTTGTGATTATAGGGTCCTCATTTTCACTCATTCCAGAGCTGCAACGCGTGCTGCGACTTCGAATACTGCAACGAGAAGGCGCCGGTGGATGCGGAAACGGCAACTTTCGTTCAAACCAAGTCCTCAGCGGTCGGACTCCCCTTCATTTCTCGATTCGCAACGCTCCTGCCTGCCCTCTGCCTCCTCGTGAGCCTCACTCAGGAAGACATCCGACACTTCATCGCGGAAACTTGAACCGAAAACGGAAGTCTCATCCCAGACCACTCAACCCGATCAACAGAAACTCATTGATGGCCGAGAAAACTCCATTATTCTCTCACGCACGAGAAAAACATTCCAGGGAAGAGTGGGGAAGATTCCCAACTGGGAAAAAGAAGCGGAGTTCACTGGAAGGCAGATGTGTAACTCAAGCTTTCAAGTCTACAATTTTATCACAATCATTCCAAGTAAAGATATGCAAAATTTCTAACGTTCTTGTCACGGTACCTTACTATTACCCAGACAGAAAAATATGAGTGTTAGAACCTAATCAATAGTGAAAAGTTAAGGTTGTGCCGCATTTTTGGAGAAGTATTTCATTCTTACGCGTTTATGAGATTTCTTCGACAAAGCTCAAGGTGATATTGATCAGTATTCTCCCCGATGTTTAATTTTATCAGCTCACTGAAACCGAAGGTTACATGTTGATGGAAAAACAGAGTAATTTATTGTAAATACCTTTATGTAATTCCTCACTTAAAATGAGTGAATCCGTCACTTTTCTCTATTGTTCACTTTGATTCTCGAATAAATCTATTTTCAATAAAGTTGGTGATTTACCCTTAAAATAAATTGAACCCTTCACCCGAACGTTGGCCAATTGAAACAATAACCTAATTGTTTGTAACGAATAAGTATTTTGAGATGTAGAAACTTTAAAGTTTCACTAACGAGTCCCTTCGGTGCCAATCCAGATACAACGAGACATGGTACTAATAACGAGACAGCTAGAGAAATATATCTTCCGCCTCTTCCAAGACCAGAGCTCTGGAAATTACTCTATTCACTAAAGACTCAACCCTCCGATACCAAAGAATGGGAAAGGACCTTTTACAAGAGAGGTAATTCAAGCGACATCAACAGATCCAGATTATAGATATGCGCAATTGGTGGGGATGGCTACCACAGTATGACTTGGGGGAAGGAGGAAGCGACAGCTAAGTCAATCGGGCCCACTATAAGAGAGTGTAAAGCGCTTTAGGCGTAAAAGATTATAAAGCGCTTTTCAAACATATCATGTTTCACCACGTCAGCGCTCCATTTGAATTGCAATATTAATATCACCGACGAGTGCGCGCAAGTATCGTTCACTTGTCAAGTCTTTTCTACGGAACGAGAGTGGAGTATAAAAAAATCCGAAATGAAGAAGGATTTTGAGATATGCTCGGCGAACACTTTCCTCATTGCGAAGCAAAGAACTCCACGTGTCCCGCGACTCCCAACAGGCCTCACAACTGATGCGAGCGCTTTTTAAGGTATACTTGAAATTTTATGATAATGGTCGAATTAGAGCAATTAAAATTTCTTTAATATAAAAAATCAATACAATCAACGCTCAGGCGTTGAAGCTCATAAGAACGCAATGCAACGAAAATGTTAATCCAGTCAGGATGCAGTTCCTCGAAAATCGATTGTTTTTTTACGAAAATGGCAACAAAACAGTACTTTCACGCAGTATAACAGTTAAAGTTTTTGAAAGTGATCAGTGGAATTAAGCTTGCAAGCTGAAATTTCTTTTCATCTAAATGGTCCGAATTCCATGTCGAGCGTAAACAGGTTTGATCAAACTTCTGAAAAAAACATTTCGAGCCCAAAATCTAGTAAAATAAGAAAAACAAAATTTCATTGTGGTTAACTTTTTTTATTTACAAAAATTAGAAAAAATATATCTCTACCCTAATATTCGGTAAAAAAAAGGGATTAACCCTATCGGATTTTCTTGAGAAACGTATGGATATATATCAAATCAACAATTGTAATAACAATACTCTTTTCTCGCTGCTCTCTGCACAGTAAGCTTTCAAGAATAAAAAAATCCAGCCGCCTCAAACTATCCGAGGATTGAAAGGACTCCCTCATCCGTCCATATTTTCTTATGGCACTTCCAAATCATAGTATTTTAGCATTAAGTGTGGGTTAAAAATTTGCCACAATATATTTCAAAAGATTTATTTTCCGAGTTAAAAAAGAAATTTCATATTGATATTAAATGAATCTAAATTCATAAAAATGAGTTCTTATCTTCACAATTAGTTGAAAATTTCTCTAAACGTGTATATGTACCCTAAAATATTTACCCACCTTTCACTCCACCCATGCTTAAAGCCTCATCTGAGAAATGGTAAGTCACTTGACATCAGCCAACTCGATCTATTCACCAACCATTCATTCTATTCACGCAAATGTAATCACAATACAATGATCCTCTATGCAAAACCTTCGGACTCGAGCGATGGATTTTTCATCAGGGAAAGAGAGCACAGGGCCCGCACCTGGCGAGGAAATCAATTCGGTCGTCTTGGATACCCGCGTTTGTTAGAGGAAGTGCAGATGGACTCGGGCCTGTTTACGGAAACCCCCAGAGCGTCCTCCTACTTCGGGGGAATCGCATGCGAGGGTCCGATTAAGGGAAGTTAAGAATAGAATCATCCTGTATTTAGGGGGGCGGGGGTCGAGGACAAGCTTACGCTGTTGCTCCAGCTTTCCCTTTCCTTCCCACTCTCTTCCCATCTCATCATCATTATTATTTTGTTAACAACTGATCAACTTGAGCTTTCTTTCAAGAACAATATTACCTCTATGCCCTCGAGAATCCCACCGTGACCCAACTGACGACAACAGGACCATTCCATGACAACGACGTCGTTGTCCTTTATGTTATTAAGGCAAATGGATCCTGTAATGTAATGAAGACAAAAGTCCTGATGGATCTTAATTTGCGAAACCTTTATGTTTTCCGCGAGTAGCCAAGTAGATGTTATCGCTCGTTCCACCTGATGAGGGAGACACCGCGGTGAAATACATTCTGCTCTCGTGCCCAGTCGATTGCGAGGGCGTTGCCCTTGTCCTAGAGCGCATTTGCGTCTCGACCTCAGTTTTCGACCGTCACGCAAAGAGTCCGGAGGCTCGCCCCACGGGCAGGTGTAAACACTGCCTTTCGGCGGTTTTCCGCTGGAGTATATCCACCGGCTGATTCAATTCCGAATAAGGTAAGTGGTTCGTTTATTTTGTTCTCCTTAAAATATATAGGGGAGCAAACAGAAAATTTTATGTTTCCGTCGCAATTATTATTTCTTATCTTCATTCTCATGAAAGAATAATACTTTTAGCCAATTCCACACTTGTGTATTTTCGACCAAAGTCTCGAAAATTAAGCTTGTCATTATCAAGGTACATTCATACAAATAAGAGCAGCAGCCATTAATAATAACTACCTATAGTCTAATAGACGTGAAAAGACCAGTTACTTATAGCACTGATGCTCAAATCAACTAAAAGTATTATTTTTCGTGAGAATTAAAGGCATCAAAGGTCCACAAAGTGACGTCTGATATTTTATTTATTATTTTTTGAAGGTTTCATCTGTGCAAAGGTGTGTTTACATTTGCTTAATTGACATCTTTGTCGCCATAGGTGATCTTACGATTAATATTAGTGTGCATGGAACATTTTACTTATCACTTCAATGAAATTTCTTCCCGCGTTCAAAGAGCTGCCTATAGCTCAGCTTCATCGGATGTATCGCACTCTCTCAACCGGTAGTCTCTTTTTTTTCTTTTTCGCTAGGAATCACACCTTCAAAACATACATTATCACACCGAAATTTTCAGGGTATGTTGTGTATAACTTTTTCGAAATTTGCCTGACAGCAAACTTTAAATATTTTTTAACTCTTAGTTTTGAATTTAATAATATAAAACTTGTTATAATGAAACTAGATATGTGATTTTCCTAAACCTCAAAGAGTAAAAAACTTAACATTCGAGAAAATACTGAAGATAAACTCTCAAATTTGAGATACTCGTACGTGTTGGCAAGGGTCAACTCTATAGTATACCACGAAAATTTCAATATTCTAGCGTTAGTTTCGAAAGAAAATTCGACATCAAAAAAGGACAGTCGAACAAGAGAGATGCGTCCTCTGAAAGGCATTTACACGTCATTCCAGAAGTTCCCTCCAAATGAATGAATAAGTGTGCAATTTTGCACGTACCTACAAAATTATCTCATTTGTTGGTTGTTGATTAATTATGTCGAGGAGCCGACCTACACCTACGGTCATTAGTTGAAGTCAGAACATGGCGGTCAATAGATTCGGGAGGGCATTACATAAAATAGGAGGAGAAAACGCAGCGTTGGCCTTAGGTTCCTAACGAAGTGTCAAGGGGATCGTGGCTGAACGTCCCATCCATCACAATGGAAGAAAGACTACTCCTGATGCGTAGTCCGTGAAGCACCCAAGCAGGAACTACCATACCTTTGAAAAGTCTCTGGCACGGAGGTGAATAAAAGCGGGGACGTGGGGGCGAATCACACCTCGATATTTCTTGGAAAATACCAAAATGGCAATCATAAATATGATTTTTCAAAGCAAGGAGGAATTCAGGCAGACCATCCAGGCGCCAGGAGAGGTAGTGATATCAAAAGAAAGGCCATCCACCAAAAGGAAGGGTTTTCAATTTTCTGTCTCCCTCAAACAAGAATGCGTAAGATTTATATTTAATGTTAAGATATTTATTTTATAGTTGAGCGTTTATTTGAATGGCGTTTTGGGATCCCGAAAATACCATTCAAGAAAACATAAAACTGCTATCCCAGAGAATAATAATTAACTGCTTTCTATACGCAGATCTTACTCACATCTGAACCGCCCAGTAGAGGGAGGGTCATGACCTCCCTGAACCCCGCCCTTAGTACTCTGTCATGAGTAAGAAGAGGCAGGAGGCGGTTGCCTTGCTGCTAACCAAGGGCTACTGGTTAAGGAATCCTAGCCCCCTCCTCCTTCATCCCCCCAACGTAGCTGCATTACAGGAGATGGAGTCAAGAGGCATACGACGAGCAATAGCCCATTAGAAGAAAGAGATAGGAAAAATAATGAATGAGCTCAATGGGGGAGATGAGTAGGAATAAGGGCAGATCGTTTGCAATCAGCAGTCCAGGTAGTGGGGATCAGGGGTAGGTGTTCGATGTACGAGACTGCGTCGCGAAATCGAAAAAAGCTGGCCAAAATCGTTGTAGTCTTAAGTATTGCTAAATGAATGAAATTGTTTGCAAATTGGGTATTTTATGGATACAATGAAACTTATTTATGATGACTTAGTCCAGAAAATCGTTTAGGAGGGCAATAAAATTAAAAAATAGTGGAAAGTTATGCGGGAACTATAGTTACCAGGGGCGAGTCGAAATTTTTATATGGGAATATCAAGGGAAAAACAGAATTCCTTCCATTTTCAACTATGCTTAAGCTATCTAGAAGCTTCTCATAAGGTATATGATGATTGAAAATTGCTATTGAGTCTTTTAAACCTGAAATTTTGGTCATTGAAGAGTAATAATAAAAATGAATACCATTGACAAATATTTTTAGTGCAAATTTCTCAAAACAAAGGTGTGCCACATTAAATTCTATTCTGAGTCAGAGGATAAAGATTCTAAATTGTTTTCGCTATTCGCCAGAAGATTTTTCACCTCCTCTGGTAATTATCCTCCTCCTCCGCAGAACAAGAAATGAAAGGATCTGACGTAAGCAGAAGCCTACGGAAAAGGTCATAGTTTGTGGCAATTCTAGAAACTTTTCTGATGTGTTTTTCGCGAATTCCATGGAAGTTGCTACACTTGATTCCTCCAGTGAAGTACAAATTTTCAGTTTCATCACTTTTCTACGTTTAGACCTCTCACTTGCACTGTCTAAATGCAGTGACGGTCTTCCACGAGGAGTACTTTCAGTTAAGCCTAAAACAATGATAAATTACGAAATAATTACAGTTCACGGACTAAGGCAGCAAGGAATGAAATACTCGCGCAGTTGTATATGCGTATACTACATAGTATCATTTATCCGTAAACATTAGCATTCACCTGAAGGAGACGAGCATCGGAGATATTTCAACACAGCGTCAAGAAGTGCTATTGGCTGTTTTAACCAAATATGATTCAACTTCAGAAATCTACTATTCTGGTGCACACATCCCACTTTCAAAAGTATTGATGAAAAAACACTTTTTGAGTGAAGGCCGCAAGAAAAGTTTTTAATTTCTCATCTCCTCCCAAAAAAAGTTTTTGTGTAAAAATTCCAGTACTAACGATTTCTTCTGCTTGATGATCCCCCTTCTATTTGTCAATATCACACTATGTAAATCTTGGCGAGTCACTAATGCTGTATCCATAACTGGGCAACTAAACTGTGAACGTCCTTCGGCACACACTTCAGCACGGAATACTGAAGAGAGACGAATGCTGAGCACTCGGCTAGAAATGAGCGTGCCAATCGCTTAGACGGCATATTTTGGAAAAACCCAATTTGTAGAATGGAAATACTTACATGTGTTCATAGTAAAGGAACAAATCTGAGTGCATAGGGGTAGCCGCCGAGGACAAAGGGGTTGGAGAGCGGGCGAAATGTTAGGTTTTTTACCAATTGCACGCGGCTCCAGCGGAAAGACCGAGGGGGTATAATCGTCAGAAGAGGGTACAAACCATAAATAACAGCAAATAACAAGTAGTTGAGTACAATGCACTCACAGTTAAGGGAAAATCCAGTCTCTCAAACGGACTACGACGCATGTCATCCTAGGTTCCCGAGTGCCTAGGCCGTGTATTGCGGCTCATGGGGCGCGACAACCGCCCGACATCATTTTGCTTTACCACGAAAAAATCGGAGGGGAGCAAGTTGGAGCAAGATTTTTATTTTCCGTCTAATAATATAGACTTCAGTATAACTCCTGGTGTAAATATCTTAGGAGCGGCAAGCGGCAGTAACTACTTTTATCCTAGCATTAGGTAAAAATTAACGAAAAACAGCGATATTTTTAACAATTCATTAATAAATAACAGTTGACTAAAACACAAGTTCGCTCTTAATTAACTAAAAGAGTGGTACTATCAATAAATATCCTCAAAAATTCCGAATTTTTAACTATATTGCATTACATGGGGAACAAACGTTGAAATTTTACGTATAAATCGCGCACTCACGATTTCATAGATTTTTATTGATTTTTGGCGAGCTATAAGAATTAAACAAACAATTTTGACAGAAAATAAAATTCAGTTTTACATTCCCTGGACCCTCTGAAAAAAATAATATAGTATTCCCGGTTAGAAATAAAAAAGTCGATATTTGGATTTTTGGCCAGCTTTTTTCGATTTCACCCCACTGTGAGACGTTGGTTAAAAACATTTATCCTATCCACCATTACACTGATCGCTACCCAGGTGATAAAATTACTGCACGATTAGTAAGCTATTACTAACAAGTATTTAAATTATTTAGCTAATAATTAATTAATAATCGACTAATTAATAAAAAATTAAATAAATGATGATGACGGGATGGAAATATGATAAGGGGAACGCAAAAAGATGATGGCTTCTTCGAAGAGTCTTCGAAGGCATAAATGTAATCTTGTGGAATACAATGAGAGCCTTAAATACGGCTCACTTACCTGTAAACTCCTTTCATGGTTCTCAACCTCGAACAAGTAGCAAGCCAGCATATATTCAATATGAGATGACGTGACTGAATCCAAAGAAAATTAGCTCCAGTTAAAACCTTTATAGAATCATCTACTACAAAAATGTCCACAGCCATATGTTAGCACGTAAGATTTTTTTCCATTCGTTTTAAGAGTAATTATTCCTTAACACATCATCGTAGCAAAGGGCTACGAACCTTTTTTGCTTTTGAATCCCCCGTGGCCTAGCTAACGCACGGATACCTACTAAGGTTACCCCATTTAACTTTTCATTTCCCCGTTTGACTTTTGTAACATTTTTGAAAAAAAATGCATACTAATAATTTTAGGTTTCTGGTGTGCATTCCTTCACAAGGTTTAAAAAAATATAGCAGCATAAGAACAATCGTTTGAATTCCAGAAACCCTCTAAGAATTTCTGCATCCCTCGTTGGCCTCGATTGGATTTCAAATAAATATAAAAATTTCAGACATGACTTAAATTGTAAGATATGCCTCCACAAAGGAGTTTTCTCATGCCCTAAGGAGTCCGCTTGGATCCGCGTTAGTAAAATGCTGGTCCACAGCTATACAATAATAATTTTTTTACACCTATTCGACAAACTGTAGGGAAAATATCATTTCTAAATTCGGTCAGGCTTTCAAAATGATCATTGATTTTTCCGATTGTAAATAAAATTCACTTCATCAGTGAAGAAGTTCTGGAGTACCTTACATTTAAAACATATTTATCACCCATATAGGGACTGAACCGAAACATACAGGAGAAAAATGGGGAACAGCATATCACAGTGCCTAATGGAAAAGAGCCGGGTGGAGCCAACTGAACCAAGTGTCGTAAGTATTTTAAATTTGTGTTTTGTTCTCTACTATCGATGCAGATTAATGACCACGAAGTAAATCGGTGCTCGAGTAATCGATAGAGAAATTGAAAGCATGAACAAAAACATTCCTCGGTGCATTGCCAAGTTCGCAGTGTAGCAAAAGCGATTTGCATAGTTCATAAAAATTAACTAAAGGTAAGCCAGGTAGTATTAATTACATATTTTCCCCACAGCTTCTTCTGCATAGCTCTGACAATGAGCGCTCGTTTTCCCACTCATATTCCTCTTTAACATTCCTTCGTAGCCATATTAAGCTTTTGCAGGGAATTACTAATGTAAGTACAACTACAAACTCCGTCAAACCGCCGAAAAATAGTTGCTGCATTGAACCGCGCTGATCGCTTGACTTAATCACTGACCGTTGTCCGAGAAAGTGAACGCATTGACGTCGTGGAATTGAGCACAGTGATGTTACGGCACTGAGCATTCGCCATTTCCTTGAGTATTGACTAAAATAATTTCTATAACATTCATGGTAGAAACACTGAGGAAACACCGCGCTCACTTCCGATCACCACGGAGCTGAACAAGAGAAAAACAAGCGAGAGTCGTGCTGCGTGTTGTTGAATTCGGTCTCTGAGAATTCGGTGCAATTCGGTGCGCTTTCACCCATACCCAAGTGCTCAAGCTTCTTGCCATGGTGACCATGGTCCTTTTATACGGACAATGCTCTCTGCTCTCACCGAGGGATCAAGACGTCATCATCAACCGATGGCTGAACTAATTGTAAGTGTGGCTGAATGCACCCAACGCGAACATTACAGTTATGTAGTCCCCTTGCACCAACGCGCCAATTACTACCACGAATGTTAAGGCCTGTTTACACGATACGTTAACACGTACGAGTTAGTGTACGTTTGCGTGAATGATTTTTGTGGACCGGAACGGAACATGTACGAATGCATGAACCAAATTAGAACAGGTTCTATTTTCTGTGCATGCATTCGCACAAGTTGGGTGGTTACACGTTGCATTTTGGCGTTCATCCTCGCGATCATACATTTAGACATTAACCCGTACGTGTTAATGTACCGTGTAAACAGCCCTTTACAATGGTGTCCCCTTGAATTTATCAGTCGAAATACGCCACCCGATACCAAATCAAATATACATTTTTGTCAGTTCATTGTGAGATGTGGAGCTATGACCCTAAATTAAGTAGCGATTTTCATGAACAGAGCGAAAATTTTCAAGGTTATTATGCTTCATCGATGTAAAAGTTGAGTCTTGTTTCCGTATTAGAAAATTAATTCCTGCCGTGCTCGAAATTATGGTAGCTTCACGCAGTGGCGCAGCCAGGGATTAAGGCTGGGGAAGGTTTAGGTGTAACCAAGGCCCTTATATATATAAATATATAAGGGCCATGGGTGTAACTAATACCGGAGTGTGTGGGGGTTTGGTATACCCACCAGGATAAGCGGTAGGTGCGAGATTAGTAAATTGCGGAATTGTAATATAAAAGGTTCAAAATTGTGAGTTTTACGGCTTTCTGAGGGATATTTTATTATTTCTTACGCTATTCTATTAGTAATATCACTCTAATTAAGTAAAATGGATTGAACTTAAAAAATTCTCGAAGCTCTGGGGGGGGGGGGGGTTATATCCCCAAACCCCCCCCCCCCCCCTCGCTGCGCCACTGGCTTCACGGGCCATTTGACTGTAGCAGCACTCTGAAAATTTTAACGATTAAAATAATACTCATTATACCACCTACACATTCCCGACATATTTTTGGTCTTCGTACCTGATGAGTATTTTTGGCGAATTATATAATTCGCCAAAATAGGAATATTCCTCGTCCTTTATGTCCGGAGTCGTTGGTGGAGTTCAGCCAATACCTACTACCCCTGTTAAATGGCGCAAAACGTATATCTTGATTGACCGATGAACAGCCATAGAGCATTCAGCAGAAAACAAGCACCTATTTACCGGGACTCGCAATCGTGTTGCAAGAGGAGTATTTTTTTCACTCCATTACAGTTGTCAAGGAACACTTGACACCAAAATCCTCAGAGAGGTTATGAAAAGCTGAAAAGTCGCTACACATGATAGACCATCCCAGAGGATTAAAAAAGGGGACATTTTTCCTTACCATTAAATTTCCATAAATGCAACATATTTCTATTGAACAGGGAAGGTGAGCGAGTGTGAAAAAAAGAAAAATATTTTCTTTCCATTTCGCAATAAATTTCACTTACATTAGTGCATCAAATGGAGGTGCAAGTTTTCATAGCTATCCTGACATGGTATGAGTCCCTAAAAAAGCCTATTTCATGAAATAAGTCATACCTTGAAATAAAATAAAGCCTTGCACCTCAATAACTGTGCACCTACGTATTTCTGAAACAGTGGCTCTTTTGTATGGGCAGGAGCCACCATGGCTGAAGGAGAGCATAAGAGAGCAGGAATCTCCAATCAAGAAGGAGAGGACCTGTACGGACACTTATGAACTCATTTTGATGGTTGCATACTTTGTTATTCTGGTAAGTACCTCAGTTTCATCAATTGAGTATAGTCATACGTTATGATTAATGGCTATGATGCATAATTTCCATCTTTTTCGCCTCAGGCAAACTCCTGCGATCGCAAAGCATTAAAAATGATTATGTATCAATCAGATGGCAAAAAAAGGAAAAATCATATCAAAATTTGAGGTAGAATGTATTTAATTTTTATCGAATAGGACGAGGCTCACAATTGGTTCTAAGAATATATAAGGGATGTACATATATGATTATGGGAAGAGGCCTCTCATATTTGAACGCAGAGGAAGAGGGTTAGGTAAGGGACTATCTAATGCTCAGAATTCAGGATGTTGAAGCAAAGACCCCTTTGGGATATGAGGGCAAGAATAGTTGAGGGCATGGATGCATCCACTCAGGACAGCTTAGGAATTATTGGGAGGTGGTTTTCCAAAATATAGCTCGAGGTAATAATTAGGGAAATCCCAGATAAGAAAAATCTAGTAATGAGGGGGACAGGAAAGCCTCAGTCGGGGAAAGGATACATGGAAACAAAATAGGAGACTTTGGATTAGGAATATGGAACAACGTGATTGAGAAAGCAGCAGAATTTTGCTGTTATTGTTCATCATAAGCACGTGGTTCAATCAGCAAAAAGAGCAGAGGTACACATGGAAGAATCCACTGAGTAGGAGGATATATAAGAAAGACTACATCATTGTCAGACAGAGGTTTAGGAGTAGCGTGAAAAACTCATGCAGCCTCCTTGCGGCTGATGCTGATTCATATCACTACCTAGTGCTCATGAATCAAATCCTAAAGTTGTGCTGAGGATTTTTAACAGATGAATGGAGGCTACGAAAAACCTGTATTTAGGTGATGATCATTTTGGTTTCTTAAAAGGAAATTCAACTCAAGATTTGGAAGTGGTAATAAGGTCCCTAATAAGGATAAACCTAAAATATAACCAGGACATGTATGGATTGATGGATTAGAGGAAGCATTTGATAGAGTGGGACTGGATGATGTTAATTTATATTCTCAAGAAAATAGGGGTAAATTGGAGGGATAGGCGACCCATTCATAATCTGTGTTTGGCAGACAGAGAATCTGAGTATGCAATCATTGGCCGAGGGGTGAGGCAAGGCTGTCCTCTATCGCCGTTGCTTTTTAACATGCACGCTGAGTAAGCAAAGCGCGGGATGAGTAGGAAGCAGGAGTAAAATGGGGGAAGAATGAGGTTAAACTCAGTGAGGTTTGTGGATGATCAGGCATTGATCAGCAGTCAGCGAGGAGGCTTCAGGCTCTAGTGGGTGCATTAGACGAGCGTTGCGAGAAGTATGGGATGTGGATTAATTAAAAGAAGACCATGGTTATGGGGCTTTGTGAAGATTCACGAGCTAGGAATGTGAGACTAAAGATAAAAGTAGATGAGGAAAAACTTGAGCAAGTGCACCAGTTCAACTATTTGGGCAGCACATTAAAGGAAAATGGACACAGGAATAAGGACATCAGGAAGAAAATTGGATTAGCAAAGAGTGGAGAAGGTGAAGTGGATGGAGAAGAGGAGGGACGACAAAGTGCTGGACATGGTGGGTTAGGAGAGGCAGCTTCTTGGAGAGATACGGAAGAGACAGAAGGCATGGATGGTGCAAGTACTTAGCAGGGAAGGGATGTTGAAAAAAGGTTTAGAGGGTAGAACGTTAGGTAAACTCCATGAAAACTTACCTTAATCAGAAGAATATACTTTAATTTTAATATCTAATTTTTATATTCACATCCATTTGATTTTCAACCATCACCATAAATTCTTTGAACTTAGAGAAACACACAGCATTTCTCTCAGGAACACAACTATCACTATGAATTAGCTGTTGTACAGTTTTAGCCCTTGCATGAGCCTAGTGAAAGGCAATTTACTATGTATCCCTTTAACACAGCCAACATGAACTTCCTTCTCCAAAAAGGAAAAATCAATCCCATCCGCTAATTTTTTTAATTTATACAAACCTTGAGAGTTCAAGTGACCCATTCTTTGGTGCCGTAGTTCTTGTGAACTAATAGGGGACAATAGGGCACTATTTACACTTGATTTACTCAATGCACTTATATTGCCATGAACTGCCTCAGAAGATACACCTTCCCTATCAAGTCTGTAAATTCCCTTGCTGCACTACCTGTCAACACGCTTTCACCAGATACATATACTCATGACCTTTAAAAGAAAAAAAACTATGCCTAACTTATCAAGCATGGGAATATTTCCTTTAGAAGCTATTTGATGCACTGAGGCGAGATTAACAACTCTCAAAAACATAAGATTTGATATGGTTGCTTTGGTTTTGCCTTTGTTGATAACATTTAAAGTGACATCACCAATACCATATGGGTTCTTTACTGAATAATCAGCTGGAAATATTTATTGATATTGACTACAATCAACACAGTTTTCTAAATCATCTTATGTGAAACTGGTTTGCTACAGCAACTATCTAAATACAAGTCTTATTGCCTAACTCAGCACTAGGTAATGCCTCTGATAGAGTCCAATGTTATTCACCGAATAGTGAATTCTATCACTGAATAGCAAAATCTCCTTCTAGTGAATCTAGCGAATTTGCTAGAAGGAGGTTTGGTAAACTTTGGAGTAGCTTATCCATTGGCATTGAACTTCTTCTCATATGCTGAGCCTTACGCAACTTCTCGAGTTCTGGACAACCTGGCTTTTTCTGACCTGCTTTATAATAATAATAACTCATAACAAACACAGATAGATCACTATGATTTGCTGTTTTGGCCAACAGTCTTGCTTCATCTTGCATTCCTTCCTTCATCGTAAGTATGAAGATAATCAAACAGTTTCTGTTAAGACCTTTTTTTGGCAGCATCATATGCCAAGATCAGGTTGGTAGATAAGTCTGGTAGACTATGTAGCTTCATGGAACCTATCTTTTCATCAGTATGAGTTACACCAAAATCTATTAGTTCATCGAAATCACTTTAAGATATGACAGATGTACTGATTTACCAAGTTAAGTCCTCAGGTCCAGCCCTGTAGAGTTTACGTTCCAAGATGAGCTGACCGGCAACACCGTGTTCATCGAAGTCTTCGATTAGTTTGTCCTGAGCCTCCTTCACCTTCTAGATACCCAAGATATGCGAGTGACAAGAGGTTGAACCACCCAATTCAATCTTTGCTAAAGCCCTTCAGCTCTTCTTTGCTAAAGCCTTTGAGATGCATTGGTATTAGTGCCTTCCACTGTATTCCTAAGTCTGCAGTCAATTAGGAAACACTTCATCTGAATTTCCATGTTGCATAACAAAAATTTTATGTTGCATGTATTTGTTTCATTTGGCTAATAAATATTTTAAGATTACTTTTTTACTTATAGAGTATAATTAGAAGTTACTTGTGAAATATGTACTTCAATAATAGACACCTTAAAACCCTTTCTGGATGAAAAAAAATTCATTTCAGCTTGCTCTGTCAGCACACTGTGTTTCTAATGGTGATATCTCTCGAATTTTGAATGGATATGATAATTGTGGAAATGTATGTGGGAAAAATACTCCACAACCTGAAAACGTTTCCATTGCTCTCTGTAATGAAGGTAACAACGTAAACAAAAGGTAATCTCACCATCAGTCTTCTTCTGTGTAGTCAAATTTATTTCATATGACTGCACTGACTTTTCCTCATTTAATTTACTGATTTTTCCTCAGGTTCCTATTAGTAAGAGGAGTAGGGCGCTTGATTTTCAACCCTTCATCCGTTGAAAGATTATGTGTATCTTCCTGTGATGACTATCCAGACTAGTAAGTATGTATGATGTCAGCTTCATTATTCAGGATAAGAAGGCAAATATTTCTACCTACCACATCATGGGATCCAGGATAGGGACTGGGGTGGGCTAGGTGGGGGGTTACCTCCCAGCAGTAGTGGGGGTCCAAAAAAATTACCATTTTATCTAGTCATCTGGCTAATAAAACTAATGGTATTATTTCTATAGGATAATCAAGGGGGAGCTGTAGCCCCCCCTTAGCCCTCTTTGGAACTGCCACTGCCTACACATATATGTACTATAACATTACAAAATAACCTCTACTCTCAAGCCAGACAACAATAACCCTTCTTAAAAAATGTACATGATTCAACTTTTGAAAGGCAGCACAAGCCTAAAAAAATTGTTGGCCTGGATCTAATAAAAAATAACAATACACTTCAAAAATCTTTGTCAGCAGGGATAATGCATAATTTGCTACCATTTTATAGCTCTAAATAATAGCAATAGTACACCTAGCTAGTACACTAAATAATAAGCCAATAATGTATTGACAGTCCTTTCACACATCCATTTCAATACATCTCACCTATTACAAACGAAAACCTCCAAGAGACTACATCAGTCCCTATACTTATGGACTCTAAAAGTTGAGTTAAAATACTTTCAGAGCTGTAATTAAATTTTTTTCACTCCTTTCCATCCTCTATAACAAATAAATTGTGTTTCACTAAATCAATGGTCTTTTTTTAATAGTCTCGTTATTACAAAGTTCATGGGACCGAAAAACCGGAGGTTCGTAATAACGAAGTTCGTACGAAGGTTTCTTTTAGGAATCGTTGTAAAAAAACGTACATAATAAACGCGTTTAAATTACGCGAAAATATATATAAGTAGGAAAATAAGTTTGTTTCCCGACAGAAGAATACGGCATGGCGCAATCTAGGGTTGACATCTTCCCGAATACAGTCAGTCCGATATACGAACTAGATGCGTCCCAAGACCTTGTTCCTAAGTTGATAAACCTACAGTCCGGCCGCCGAGAGTTGTACGATGATAGGAAGAATGGTCTAGGTCGGGGTAGGGAGCAAGGTTGCCAGGTAAAAAAGGGAAACGCCTACAAAGGGTACAAAGGGTTCCGTGACGAAAGGAGCCGGAAGGGACGACGAGCGTGAAGGACCCAGAGGAAGAATCACTTCGTTTGTTGATTCGAAGAAAGGGCTTGTTTGGGTGGATCAGGCTTATTTCAGTGCTCCTTATGCATTTGACGTTGTATGACTAGGCGAGGGTGTGTTAGGTGCGTTTGGGGGACAGCGATTGGCTGTAAACCGTGATGGCCCTAGGTTATCTGCCTCTCCTATTGTGCCGTCATCGGGCAAATCTCGCCGGCCGGACTGTATGCAAGGAATCGAGGAGTTATGTCATCCTGCAGAATGCAATACTGCATTACACGCATGCGCTAACTCTCGAATTTTGACAATTTTGAATTTTCGTGCCTCTGAAAATTCTTAAATAGAATGTGCGTAGGAAAACTTTGTCCAATTTACGAGCGGTTATGAGTGGGTCACCATGACTCCACAGGAATGAAGCTTACTATATGATGTAACGTATAAACTGAGCAAAGAACCGTAACTGACGCTCTTGAACACAGTACACGAGAAGGACTTCAACGTATTTATGGCGCGTGGCGCGATTATTAAGACTTATCGTAGTGAATTTCCACCTAAATGCCGTTGCTTATGCGTGGAACTTCGTAATAAAGTTCATTTTGTAACCGCTGGGACCGGGAATATGGTTCGTAATTTCGTAAAAACGAAAATTTCTTAATAACGTTTCTTTTACGATAGCTTGTATGTATAGGCCTTTTCGTCGGGACCAACTACTTGCTTCGTAATAAAGAGGACTTCGTAATAACGTTGTCCGTATTAACGAGAGTCTACTGTAGCTATGACCTCAATCCAATCTAGTTCACAGCAAAAATTATTGAATGCATTTCTCGATCCACTATTCCCCACATATTTTCTCCTTTGTAATTATTTTTTTTTGCTATTGACTCATCTGAAGCACAAAGATGTTAAAAATTTAACAAAGAAGTACATAGATAAGACACTAAGAGCACACACTCGATTAAAGTCGAACTTATCAATAGAAAAGAATCAGGAGAAAGAAAATGAGAGAATTGTACTATGGAAGAGAAAGAGGTGAAGGTATGGCCAGTGAAGGATAGATATGTGTGACTTATAGATGATGTATATGTTTCCCAGACGGCACAGAATCCTCCGTATCTAATTCGTATGCAGATAGTGTCCATTGACGAAAAGCGACGGAGCGGTAGTCAATGGATACTATCCATTGACGAATTAGATACGGAGGATTCTGTGCCGTCTGGGTTGGAGATGCAATTCTCATCCAACTTCCCTACATGAGAGAAATGTATTTACACAATCATTTATTTTGATTACCTCATAGAAATTTGTAAATATGCAATGAAAAAAATTAAACAACCATGTTGCTACAGAATTTTTTTTTAATCCACAGAATTTAAAAAATCTACATAAAAAACTCCAAACCTATTTCCAGATTTGAAATCTAATATCCACCAGACAAATTGCTTTAGATGAGCCACTCAAAAAGAATTGGAAAATTACACTGTTGACTAACACACGTTTTGCTGTCTAGCATAGTTATATTTCACATTAAATAAGTTTGAACCACTATTAATTCTTATATTTCAGTAACTCTATATTTATTTGATGATTAAGGAATGAAATATTTTAATTTCAGTGAAAAATTTTTGAACCGCTGCATCCCAAAGAAGAATGTTGAACAAATAGATTCTTTTTTCTCCAGAACAGGTATAGCTGACTTTTTTCAGGTATGATTCCGTGCTGATACCTGTAATATATGGAATTTTATGCCAGATTGACCATTAGCCCATCAAATTAGTCAATGTCATTCACCAACTCGTTTCAATATTTCAACAGGAGGTGTCAGAAGACATTGATCTCTGTTGGCAAGAATTGATCTACCTGTGTTTGATTGCTCTGGGTAAGTACATTTATTAACTTATAACACAAGAGATATATCCTAATAAGAAATACGGCAGTCACTGCATGTTTACAGAGTAAAATTCCCAAAAATTGCATTAAAAAATGCTGATCAACTTTCCCACACGCAGTCTATGGAATTGGGATGAATGCTGATGAATCATTACATTTTGTTGAGTTATTTCTATGATTATTGAATTTTTTGTTAAAATTTACATAATGAAATGTGTATTTATTTAAGAATCTTGAATTATTGAATTTCTAGTTAAATAATGTACATAATGAAATGTGTATTTATTTAAGAATCTACACTTATTATTGTACTGCCAACAAATCTACATTATATATTTTAGATTAGTTAACGCAGTTGTGGCTAAATTTTCCTCAAAACACTACCGCTTACCAGTCCGTGAGTTACTGAAGCATTCCCCCAAATCCATTTCCTTTTTTCCTTTCCTTACTCCTCCCATCACAAAATAATGTAAGAAGCGCAAAAGACTAATTGTAAGACAAAGCATGATAAAGAAACATAAGTGAAATCTACTAAGAATTTGATAGATGGTGGATCTTTTGTCTCTTAGAATTATCCACTTGGGCTTCCAGTCTTCCATTAGTTTCCAAAGAAACATAAGTGAAATCTACTAAGAATTTGATAGATGGTGGATCTTTTGTCTCTTAGAATTATCCACTTAGGCTTCCAGTCTTCCATTAAGATGGTTAATAGAAGTTCTACTGTTCATTGATTACATTGGAGTATTGCAATTCACAGGACCTAAGAGTGCCACAAGGAAAAGTAAATGACGAAAAACAGAGACTGCTTACATATAAGTCCAGTCAGGAATATCCATTGGTGAAAACAGCTTCACATAAAAATGGCTTTCACAACACTAATACACTAACATAAGCGCTAGTTAGGTTCTTTCATAAAACTTCAAATACATGCATCACATAATTCTAACGTGTATTACTATTGCAATGCCTTCACCTTCTACATTATTTACATTCTTTATGAAACATTGAACTTTTTTTAAATAGAAGTTACATAGTTCTTCTGGCACATGGTATGTAACATCATACTTAAAAATGTCAAAACAATGGAGAAAACAACAAAACCTCAAAACAAGCATGACTGCTAGTGAGAAATCTATGGCTAGCCAAGGTAAATGCTAGTGAACCAATTTATCTTTTCATGTTGGCTTAAAAAATACTATAATAGAGCACTAACCATAGAGTAAGAAAAGATTACAATGTTCGAAGCTCGAAAGTGAAACATAATCATCACCCAGTGGCGTAACTATGGGAGTGGATGAGGGGATAGACCACCCCACCCCCAAAGCCTCAGAGAAATAAAAACATATTTAAAGCTGTTGTGTAGTTTTAAAATATAATAACTGCATCTGCTTAAAGTTAAAATTTAAGTGCCAAAATGATGTAAAATGCATTTCCTGGCATATCATTTTTCCAAAATTCCCCTGTTGCCTGGGTAGTGGGGGTTGCCTCCCCATATTCCCAATTCCCCTAAGCATATTCCTAGTTATGCCACTGTCATCACTTACCTACTTCCCTTGGCAGTCCCCTACTCTACCTTTCCTACCCTACTCCGCTCTCCTTTTCCTACCCTTTCCCACTTCAAAACAACCAGTTTTTTTCCCATTTACGTGATCTATAAGATGCAGAAAAAACATATGTCACAGAAACCCAAGAAAAAACTGCCACTAAAATTATCATGACTTATCCATCTCTTTCCATCGACCATTAGGTATATCCTACTTACATTAGGATAGCTAATTGAAACCTTGACATAATTAAACACTTATGCACCCAAAACAGGGATGAGCATCATGTTTTTGAGAAAGGATACAATTAACATTGCAGGTTTATCAGGTGTGATGCTACTGTTACTCCGCTTTGCAGCTGGAATAGTTGTTTACTTAGTCATCATAATAGTAGCAGTGTTATCAATAGCTGGAACTATCACTCTTTGGTAAGTAAAATTTACTTGCATAACAACTAACACAGAGACATTGTCATGAATACTGACAGCTTTTCATGACATAATTTCACACTAAATGTACATTAGTGAATATATATAAGGAATACTTTAAAAAAAACCTTCCCATTCCACATTTTTTATCTATACTGCTGCATTACATTTTGATCCTACACTGCAACAATGTATCTTTCGATAAGAATTAATGTCAAAATGTATAGCTTGCAAGCAGCATAGTGATGCACCGATTTAGCTTTGAAAAAGCGCTGATGTCATGTACACTTTTCAGGATTTTATGGAACAAGAATAGAAAGCAGCAAATAAAAACAGCCAATGGGACAACAGAAACAACCTACATTCCCACCGGAAATGTGGAGCAAAGACTTGATTCAAGTTACTTGGCTTATGCGATCATATCAACAATCATCACAGTAATCAGTATTCCTATTCTCTAGTCAATCATAATTGAAAAGGAAGGACAAAAATATTCCACATTAATTTCGATAGAATTTCCATTGAGTTGTTTTTCTAATGTAATCAAATTCTAAAAGAAAATTTTGAGGTATGATGGTGCATGCAATTATGATTTCATTACAGCTAATAATTCTCCTGATACTGGTAGTGATGAGAAAAAGAATTGAACTTGTTGTTCTAATGTTCAAGGAGGCTGGAACAGCATTACATTCTATGCCTGGTCTCTTGGCTCAACCATTGGTGGTAAGTACTTTCAGGAAACAAAACATCATAATGTATATTGTACTACATATAAATTACATAATTGAAAAAGGTGTCATAAAACTTTACTTATACTTCTTCTAAAATACTTTCTTACTAACACCTAGGTGCTCTTGATATGAAGAATAACAATATCAAATTTTCATTTTTCAGACTTATGCGTGCATAGCAGTCACAGTGTGGCTTTGGCTATACGTAGCTCTATGGGTTGAAAGTGCTGGAACCCTGACCAAGGTTAGCAGCTCAAGCTACCGCTTCCTCAAGGACAACACAATGAAGGTAGCAGCATTCATTCCATATTATATTATTTAGGCCACTCTCAGCAACTGCTCATGTAAACACAGGTTAAAAAAAATGATCTGAGGCCATAATTATAGAATAAAATCAGGAATCTTTCAAATGTAGGAGTAGATTAATCACGACAATATTTGCACCATAAATGCTCATGACGAGAAATGTACGCAGAGACCACTCAGAGACATCACATAAATGATAAATTATGAGTTTATGCGTATGTATCTCATTTATTTCAAATTATGTACTATGGAACTAAAGCAACAGCAAAATGTGGAACAATAAATGAGTTTGATATGTGAAGCACTAAAAGTGCCCAAAAGAACTTCACTTTAAACTATCTACAGACTTCAGATGACAGTTCAACATTTAATTTCAAAAGTAATTAACTAGCCTATATTAGTTGAAAATGTCTATACTTGAGTGTAAATTCCTGTTGAAATTTACTATAATACATTTGGACTTGAAAGGACTAAATAAATTCCATTCAAAAACAAGTTCTTCCAGGCCTTACATAGAGGTCATCCGTATGATATTCTTAGGATTGTAGTAATACAAATGAGGTCTCAAATGGGATATGAAAGGTTTCCAATAATACTTTAAGTTCACTTAAGGTCCTTAAGTGGATGATAGCATGTCCCTATTATAATACATATGCATTGCCAATTAGTGAAATATATCTTCAAGCATGGATTTAATCTCAGAAATTTTGCCTTTCAAAGCCTTTCTTATATATGATTTCTTATTAATCCTGGATAGAGAGATATAATTACGAAATTTTGACTATTATCTGAGATGAAAATCTGGTTAGTTTACAGCATCTACTAAAATTGATGACAAATGGCAATAACTAACTTCACTAGTTCTGCTGACTTTTCATTGACATTTTCCACCTCAGATGATAGGTAAAATTTTATAAAGAAAAACTTTACATCAAAGAGAATAATATATGTATGCATGAAATTTATATCAATATCATGACTAATACAAAGAACCATGATTTCTCTTACGCATAGTTTACACGCTGGTACAACCTCATGGGATTTTTTTGGATCTCTCAATTTATCTTTGGTTGCCAGAATATGGTTATTGCAGGAGCAACCACAACTTGGTTTTTTAATGCGTAAGTACATAATCATCATAGCTAGGTTCTACAGTTAATCTTCAAAATGAATTCGCTTCACAATCCTGAATACCGTTTTTATTTAAAAATGACAAAGCAATGTCTTATTCCAACCTTGATAATTTTCTGACGTTTACATGAGTTCCTTTATTTCAGAAATAAAGATCAATTGAATTCACCAATCAAGGAAGGTATCTGGAGATTGATTCGCTATCATCTAGGTTCTGTTGCCCTAGGCTCATTGCTTGTGGCAATAGTTATGTTAGCTCGAGTGATGGCCTGGCTTCTAAGATACTGGAAGAAAAAATGTGGCCTTACAGAAGAAAGAAATGAGGTGGGATCTCTCTCAACCAACTGGACAAAAATAGCAGCATTTCAATGCTGCTGCTGCTCCATAGGAAGCTGCTTCCAAAATATTGTCCTATTTCTATCCAGAAATGCTTACATACAAATAGGTAACTATGAATATCATATGAACTTCTTTATAATCTACAGAAGTACATAGCACCAATTGAACTGTATTCAAAAGAAAAGTAAATACATTTATCACACAATACTTCAAAATTTTATCTCATATCATGCATACTTGGAATATATGTACATGGATTTTAAAATGAGGTAGAATATAATGCTTAGCAGCCATAAAACACTAACAAAAACAAACTGTGAAGAATAAGGCATAACAGCAATGCAGAGATTGATTTACACACTATTTTTTTATGTCACTGATCGAAAAAGGAGAAATATTTACTTGCACACCTAGTAATATTTTATAGATCAATTTCATAGATCTTGCATATAAAATACATAAATACTGGGTCCTTTTCTGCACTATTCCGCATACCATAAGGTAAGCGAATATTTTTTTTTATTTTTTTCTTTATTATGAGAGAAGGATAAGTGGAATGGAGGACGGTTTGAAAATAAACCAAGAAGACACAAACCAGGATTAATTTGGCTTAACTATCCACTAAACTGGAATGCTTTGATATTGCTGTGTTCATTTTTTATATGAACATCAGGCCTTCAGTGAATTGTAGAAGTGATTCATTTATGAAATATCCCCATTCTAGATCAATACTTTTTTAACCTTGTGTTAATTTTTTACTCAAACCATGACAGAGATTTTTATAAATTGATTTGTTTTGAATTTGATGTGAAAACAATCTTTTTTAATTACCTATATTCACGAAAAGTTTTCAGAATATTTGTCATATTTTGATTTAGAAACAAAATCCCTGATTTCGACATTGTCATCCTATTCCCCAACCTCTCACCATGCCTTCCACCTAAGTAGGTAATGCACAAGAAGGAAAAGTATATCCCAATTATTTTTAAACAGTAGGGAAAAGGCAATAAATAATGTTCATTTATGCATTAAGTGTCCTTTGCTGAAGGCCTGAGCTAACTTAAGTGCCATACAGAATTGGTTGGCTTTTCATCATTCCTCATTTTCCATCAATATTATTTTCAGCAATACGTGGATGTTCATTTTGCGAAGGAGGAAGGCAAGCAGTGAAAGTGCTATCAGCAAATTCCCTTAGACTGATGGCAATAAATTCTGTAGGAGATTGGGTTCTCTCTCTAGCCAAGATAATTGTAGTGATTGGAACCCTTTTCTTTGGAATTTTACTCATACAGGTAAAGACCCAATATCTCCATTAAAAATGGCATAAGTACTTCTCAATTGATAGTTACTTGATTGACCCAATTACATGCTCATCCTTCCAAATGCCAAATGACACAAGCAAAAAGATACACATAAATAAGCTCATATGGTTCAGGAGCTATCAGATTATTAGAGGTTGAGTTTTTCCAGCATTGATATGTATTCATTTGCACTATCATAATTTACAAACTGATTAAATTCAGAGTTCCTACATGGCATGTGCTACAAGTAGTATACATAATTTAGAAAATGCCTTTCAAATTTTTCCATACATCAACAGCAATGCCTTAAAGAATATAAACATGAAAAAATTCCATCTCGCAAATACCCTAACGTAAATACCATTAAAAATCACCAATTCATTGGAATTCTATATTCTATTTCTATGCATTCATTCTTAACTTTGTAGGCTAAAGATGGAGTGCAGCATGCTTGGGTACCTCTCGTGCTATCAGGTATATTTTCATATGCCATAGCACACAGCTTTATGTCTGTGTATGAGGTAAGGTATTGTTTATAACATACGTACTATCTTAGGTTACATAAAAGTTTCAAGTCCTTGATAACAGAAACTTCATTTTCAGATCATTTGTTCCAAAATATTAAAAGTAAAAAAAATTCAGCATTATTGATCAGAAAAAAAAACGAAATTTGTGAGGAAAAGAAAAACGTGAACGGTCAATTGACCGCTCCCTGTCATTCTAGTGTTAAATGAATTAACAAGCTAAATTGATTTAACAAGAGTAAACCAGGCTATTTTTTTACCAAACATTTAACCGAACTATAAATAAAAAAAACTCACTTTTTACTCTCTCAAGAAGTTTGATTTAAATTGGATAATTCTCCAAACTAAACTTCTGTTCCCTTACAGATGGCCATTGATAGCATCTTTATGTGCTTTTGTGAAGAATGTGAAATAAACAATGGAGTGAAAGATACCAGTCATTTAAGTCCCCAACTCTTGGTAAGACAATGATAGTTTAAGTCCTGTGATTTTTATTTGATAAGTTACAATAAAAAATCCAGTGATTACTGCTAGCCAATCAATAGCCTAATCTCTAGTTATTTTTTCTAGGAGTTCATGAATAGACATGATAATGCAAAGGAAAGGTACTAAAATAACTCAAATGAACTCTGATCTGGGCAAAGAAAAAATTAAAGAACATTTCAACATTATAAATTGCCAAAAATAAAGGAGAACTCTATTTGAATTCAGCTTATTAAGAAAACTTGTCTGTTTCCACACTTTTTTATTTTCACCGACCATGGTTTCGGCAACTTGTGCCATTGCCAAGGACCTTGACAATGGCACAAGTTGCCGAACAGACAAGTTTTTTTAATAAGCTGAATATCAAAGATTTCCACCGCATCACGCCGGACACTGTATCTTCTATTTGAATTGTATAAAGTGAATATACTTGATAGAGAATAAATATGAACATATGAAATATGATATATAAAACCCAAATGTGAACTTGTTCAACGGTTTGAAGTTATATTGCAGGATAAGAAAGTATGGAAGCAATGCCCTGTTAAGGCAATGATCACAATTCTACAGGTGTGTAGAGACATGGTTACGAAAAAAAGAAGAATGGACTCCAGCTATATGAAATAGTGGAAAGAGAATTGGTGGAAAGGATAGCATTGATCCATGGCCAACGTATTACCAGATAGGTAGTCAACAAGCTACTGAGGTGGCTAATCGCATGGCACCAGACCTCCAGGCAAGGGTATATCAGGAGAGTGGAATCCTCAGCTCGACAATAATCTGCCCTGAGGACAACACCAGAGTTGAAAATTGAATCATTAGTCATGGAGAATCTCAAACAGTGGAAAACCCAAGAAGAATTCCTTTAATTTGACTGGAATCTTGGCAGCAGGTCGTACAACTATGCATGCAGTATCTATCTAACAAACACAGTTACGAATCCAGGTTATGCAGTTAGGTCACTCAAATGTGAGTCCAGGTGATAGCTTTTCATAAACAGATTTCCAAAGCAATGAATAAATTAAGATTTATTTCATCAGACCAAATATTTTATAAAAAAGACAGTTTAAACAAAATCCTTAGGAAAAGAGACACAATTAAATACAAAATCCAAGAGCTTAAACAGCAGAATAACTTCATTTGGTCAAGGAATGGCAGTTATGCCAACTATATACTTTGGAGGCCATGGAATCTGGAAGTTATAAATTTTCAAGTGGACTGAAAAGAATCTATCATGACTGTCTTTGCTGAGGCACATATCCAATCCTTTCATGTATTATTTCCTGCTTCGTCTTCATAGTTTGTAACTGAGGTGTAATGGCCTGTTTTTTACACTCTTGCTCTCTCCTCATCACTTCATAGTCCTGGAGATCTTCCAGCTTCAGCACAATCCTAGTTGGATTCCGTCGAATCATTCTTGTTTCCTACACAATAAACATTGCTTTATGATTTCATACCCAACAAAACTCAACAAAAGGTATGAACTCTCAATTAATAACCAGCACTGGATTTCTAGGGAAAATCATATGTGATGATCTAAGCATAGAGAAAGATAACATAAATGACTTGTATTTTAATGAATTTTTACTTTATTTTTTCAAATCCAAAAATGATTCATTCAAAATGGTACAAAATGTTAGAGAGCTGAAGAAAATAAAAATGGAATAGCAAAATGGTACATATACATAACTAAATTGAGAGTTTATACAAAGATAAGAGTATAAAATATTTAAGTGGTGGCACGAATGACTAAACACATTTTTAGCTGACTTTGATAATACCAGAGAGTAATTACTTAATGATAAATTAATATAAGGTAACAAGGGAAAGCAAAATGAACATTGGTATAGATTCCATGACAACATTGTCCATGAAAATTCAGACAGTGATTAGCCCAGAAAACTAGCGTGGGCTCATGCATGGGGTAGGATTGGCTTATTAAAACACCCAGGGCACAGGGTATTGCAGCCTCTCCTGAAATCTGCTGCCTGGGGCATGTGCCCTCTCCGCCTGTATATATGGATACCCTGAGAATACTGGATAAGAGCATCATAAGTTCACATGGGATTGTCTTATATCCTCATTTTATCGAACATGTTTTCAGTTAATGCTCTTAAGTCCACAAACTAGGTATATTGCAATATTGAAAATCAGAACACATTTTTTGATCCAACGAGTCTAATTTGAGACCAAAAAGAAAGTGGATAAATACTAGTGGTGAAATAAATGTCAAACATTCTCAAATCCATATCTCCAAATCCAAAATGGGGGAAATGAGCTCTATGCCCTCAAAGATGTGATGTGGAATGAAACTCAAATGACTGCATGATATCTTCCAATGCTTGTCGACCTTACAAAAATTAATCACTTGTGTTGGCGTGCAGGAAAGCCCCTGGGTGAGTTTCACTACAGCAACCAAACCCCAGCCTGTAAACCAGAATAGCAAAACTACTCATAAGCACATGCACTCACCCACTAAGGCATACATACAAGCAACCTAGACAAGATCATGAGATCGAGAATCGTGAAAAAAATTTCAAAAATATTGGGATTTCAGGGAAATAACCATCAAATTTAAAATTTAGCTGTTGAAGAATTTGAATGATGGATTGATTGAAAATAACTTATTTCAAAATGGAAAATAAACTGTGGGATAGGTTCATGGCCATTGTTGACAATTTTTCTATGAAGAGACTCTCATTAGAGTCTTGTAAGTGGTTGAGTGTTGTTTTCAATATATTATGAAGTTTCAAGTCCTGTATCGAGTACAAGTTGAGAAAAGCTAGATTTTTCTGGCCTGATATATCTGAAATGGGAGATATGTTCCAAACTTGGTTTTGTTTCTACATGTTTGCCCTATGTAAAAACCGTCCCAAGAGGAGCAAGAAATTTTATAAATTCTGGATTTGTTGTACGTATCAATTTTGTCAAATGGTGTACTCTTTTGTACAGAATGTAATTTTAGAGTTGACTGTTTTAAATGTCATTTCTAGGGTACCATTTCTATCATTTCCCCTTAGCTAACTTGAAGGTATAATGGAAGTTTTACATACCATTAGCTTTGGTCACTTGTCAGCAAGTGGAATTAATAAGTTTCTTGAATTTGTGTTTTTTTAACTAGATTGTCTGTCATAGTTTCTTTAAATCCATTTAAATTATTGATGTTTTATATGTTATTCCACTGTTGATTTCACGATCTTGTTTTGGTTGTTTGTATGCCTGACCGCCTGTAGTGGGTGTTTACAGGGGCGCAGCAAGGAATTTAGGCCAGGCGGGTTTCAGGCACAACAAACGCTGGGATGTGTGAGGGTGTGGAATACCTGCCAGGATAAAAGGGAGATGCGAGAGCCCTCCCATGGAAAATTTTTCAGATAAATGGCTCAAAATGGTGAGTTTTACGGCTTTCTGAGGGATATTTCATTGATCCTTAAGTAATATTATTAAGTGAAATGGATTAAACTTAAAAATTTCTTCAAGCACTGGGGGGGGGGGTTTATCCCCTAAAACCCCCCTTCACTGCACCACTGGGCACATGTGTTTATAAGTAGTTTGGCTATTCTGGTTTACAGGCTGGGGTTTGGTTGCTGTAGTGAAACTCACCCCTTTCCTGCACGCCAACACAAGTGATTAATTTTTGTAAGGTGGACAAGCATTGGAAGATATCATACAGCCATTTGAGTTTCATTCCACATCGCATATCCCCCAAGCTTCTTTAATCTCCCAAATCCTGTATATAAAGTGCACGACGCTTAACATCTCCAATCAATATAAAACAAAGTGAAGAACATTATTACAAAATAAAACTCTTTAATTAGATAAGAAAAGTAAGGTATGAAGACCTTATCGGCAATATTTATAACCAAAAAAGACAAAATTATTGTGAACCAAATTGTGAATAAGAAGAACTTTGTTCATGATGATCCCAATGAAATGCCATCACGTACCATAACAATGAGACGAACCCGTTATAAAATATACACTGAATGAGTCAACAGACGGCCAGCAACACATGCACTAAATGAAATATATACTGCTTAGCTTAGTTACCTTACTCAATCAAAGTCACAGACGAATTGATATTTATGAGGAAGTCACGAAGTCCTTTGGGGTTTCCAAGAAAGGGCAGCAGCCAATTTCCAGCACCGTGCCAGGGTCCCAGTGCCAAAAATGCCAGCACCGTGATTCACACCGCCCAAATAAATTACAGACAATAAACTTTCAGAATACCTATACCTCGCAAAGCTCATAAATTCATGTTCTGTACATCCAATGTAGGATGTCGCAATTACCCAAGTAAGAGTGGTTCGAGGTCGCACACTGACGATTATTTGTGGACAAGAGAAACAGAATTAGCGCGCCTTGCGTACCAGTGGCACCTCCGGGGAAAACTGGAACTGACACGATAAACACGTTGGTTATTTGTTTCGATTTAAAAATTATTCGTCATTGTAATCTTGTCACGGTTAAAGGTAATTGTGAAGTGTTGATATCATGTTCGAGTCGTCAACATTGACATTCCTTTAAATCATCGGTTACTAACGTGCGAGGGATTCGAATTCGGGACCGCTGGTTTCCAATGAAAGTTAATTTTTCCATACCATCCATGTACGAACTCCCCATCCGTATGGAATCGTTGCAGATTGAAGAGAGTGAGATGGAAGAATCGGTTGTCGATAATTCTTCCCATGCGGAAAATTGTGTAATTGCTGTTGCTAATGAAGTGCCTACAAACCAAAATGGAAGGGTTTTACGGAACAGACCCCCTACTCCACCTGCTGTGAATGGTAAAAGGCGGTGCAAACTTGTTCCAAAAAAATTCTCGGTGAATTGCCTTGATGGAGTAACAGAATCTTTGGAAGATTTGGCTTCATTATACACGAGTAAGGGAAGCTCTGGCGGGCAGTCATTTAAATGCCTACTCGAGACAATTTATGAGGAGCCTCTGAGGCACAAGAATGGTTCGATAATAAGTGTTGGAATAAAGAAGATAAAGAGAACAATCACTTTCCCTACCCCAGGAGTTATTAGCAAAGCCAAACAAAGGACCCGAAAAGCTAAATCTAAGTTACTTACTTCAAAGTGGAAACTAAAAAGAGGGGGAAGTAAAAGTGAAACCCTTGACAGTATCCTGGCAAATCTGGAAACGGACAATAGCGAGTTGGGTGGAAGCTAGATGTATGCATCGGATTACTTCGAGTATAAAGAAGACTTGGGTGGGATCGGATGAAAGGTAATTTGGTTTCCCTAAATAGGAATTCTAATGTTCTGACTCAGTCTTCCCGATGTATAAAAAAACGTTGCAATTATTCATTTGATCGTAGTATAAATATGAGTAACCTAATTGTCGACTTCAGTCCTCACCCCTATGTCATTCTTAAAAATCTTTGCTATGTTTCTGTATTGTTTTTTATCTAGTTTTTCCGGATTCCATTCCATACATATCCATTTGAATTTTTTTTCGCCATATCAGTTCTCACTGTGCTTCAAGCGAAGATGCCTGGCAATCATTCAATGATGTTCCATCGTCATATCATAGTTTTTTCGGCGATGTTATTGTCCACTAAAAGATCTTTGCTTTGAGCATCGCATTTTCCTTCCACTCCGAAAGAAGTGGAGTGAATGGTATAAATTTTAGAGTTTTAGTTATAGCTTTCCATGAACTAGGTGTATACACAATATTATCAAATGATATAAATCTAATTGGAGCTTCACATGCATAATCAGCTAACTGCCTTTATTTACAATATCGTCAAGAATTTCACAAATAATACATTTCAATTAAGCTTTTCGTTTAATATGTTTCTTTTCGGCCTTTAACCAGCCTGTAAATGGAGATGGTCGTTCATTAATATGACAAGTATAGTAATTAAAGTAAATGATTTAATTCATGAGTCTAGGAAAGAAACGCGTTGCTTGAGATCTACTCTGATCTTGCCATTTTCTCGAGGTATGAACTAGCTGTATTACTCTCCCGTTTACTCAATTATTAAGTCTTCTTAAATGCACTCTGTAATATGCTCGGTCTGCTGTTCCCTTACTTTTTATTTACTTCCTTCTCATGAAAACCTGATGAAGATTTAAAGTATTCTGGAAAATCTGGGATTTTCTCTCTTGGCTGGTAAACATGATCTGCAGTTACTATTTGAAAAAGATTTTCAGCTCCCAATGGTTTCATCGAAATTATTCCATCATTTTCATAGCTATGAAGACCATGGATGAGTTTTATATTGTAATTTTAGCAGTGCAGCCAAAACCTCTGGCTTCTACCTCAGCTCCTCTACTACCTCTATTTTTCTTTCTCTTACCACTAAAGGTGTTTTGTTCATGTGAGCTAATGCAGTGTAGGAGGAGAGTACAAACTTTCTCTCTTTCACCCAGTCAAGCACTTTACTTATTTCAGAAGGCTTGTGTTGGTTAGAAGGCACCTTTTTCATCAGTCATTAATTTCCTCAGTTTCCAGAAATGACATCATGTTTTTCGACCCTGAGCAAACGTCACAATCAAAACACGGCTGGCACAGCTGAAGGCTTACTACGGAGGTGTATCAGCTGAACTATAGGTATATGGGAGGTGCAGGCTTAATTTATGACCATATCGTTTGTTCTAAAATTTCTATTTTATCATCCTTGGTTACTTTTTTAGGCTGAAAATGGTTTTAAGCATAATTCATGTATGTTTATAAGGCCAACATAGAAAACAAATCACCTTATTTTTTACTATAATGACTACCTGGCAAGTGTGAATTTACAAATGTGAAGCAAAACTTTGATGTAATGAAATGGTCAGTTATATATGCAAAGCACTATTTTTGTCCTTATAATTTATGTATATCTTTCAGCACAAGGCCACACTAAATAATTTCTTTGGGTTTTTTGTTCATGGATGAAACCAATGACCTAACTCGAAATGAAATGACCTAACTCCATCAGTGTAAAAGCGCTTTGTTGTACACAAGTACATTCCAGTTAGCGTGTACATCCTGAAGATGTACTTTAGTTAGTACATATGGTGTGTGCTGAGGTTGTACCTATTCTTGAATTGCAATTTGACCTAACTCCACCAGAATAGGTATCTAAAATAAATTTCATGATTGAGTCTTGGCCTTAATATTTACTATCTACTTAATACTTTCAATTTTTGGTGAAAGATGGGTCCATGGAAATTGGTTTACCAAAAAATCCCATAGGTGTGACGTGGAATGAATTGTTTGGGAAAATGTGTACTCTGCACTGGATTAATGAATAGGTAGATTTTTTCTTTTGCTTGGGGTGTCAGCAAAGCAAAGGGGACCCTTTTTCAGTCCTACTTACAATAAGAGTGGAAGCTAGAATGTAGCAGGAACTTCATTTAGTATAAAAATAGTGATATGCATATAACTGACCACCTCATTGCATTTGAGCTAAGCTTAGAGAATCATTGCATCGACAGGAAAGCTGGAGGAATTAATTCAGCCGTCGGATGGAGGATGAAATGCATCAATGAAGAGCTTCAATTTTGATGTGTTACATTGCATACATTATTAATGCGATAAAATATTTATTAATTAGCATTATTAAATAATATTTTAAGAACAAATGATATTGTCGTATGTTTTGCCTGTCCCTAATTATTTCTTCAGTTAGGTTTATAAAGGTACATGATCAGCCTTCAGCTGTACCAATGGTTCTAGTTATGTTCCGATGGTGAGGCTTACAAAGAGTCAAGAAATGTGATGTCATTTCTGAAAACTGGGGAATTTAAGTATGCCTAGTACATATATGTACCCCAAAGCAGATAAGAATTCTGCCTTATATGTGTGATAAATTACCTCATCTTCATAGTCTTTCGTGCTTGATAAACCGATTGAGTATGGTGTTCTGCAGATATTGGTATCTAGTGTATTAATGCCATGTTTGAATCATTGAATGATTTATCACTTCCGACCCCAGGGTTTCTTTGTTCTTTTAAAACTGGATGGCATAGTCAAACAAAGATTGTTATCACTTACGATAGAAGTCTTATAGTTTTTAGTCATTCTTGCTGCCTAAAAAATATATTGCCTTTTTTTCTAGAAAAGTGCCATGGTCATTCAGTGAAATACCAAGGATTCTACAGCCGCTGTTTGCGTACAAGATTTTTAATTGATGGCGCTTCATAGGTTCCCGTGACGGACCTAGTGGTAACTGAAGGTGTACCGAAAGTTATTTATATTTACTTATTTATTTGGTGATTGGCAATTTCTGTCGGTGTTGTAATAATTGCCAAGTCAATTTTTATTAACTTCATTTGTATCTGTGGATCATTTCAATGTACTATGATGTTATTTACAATTGTAATTTAGGCCATAGCTTAATGGAATTTTATTGTAATGAAAGCTTCTATTAACTTAACATACACTATAGTATAAATCAAGTACTACTTTTATTATATGTACACATTTTTATCAATAATAGAATAAAATACTTGATTTTCTAGTAACTTAATCCAATTAACAGTAAGCATTTGAATTCATTTGTGCAGTATCACAGATGGTTAAAACAAATCATGGCAATAACATGATTTTTTCAGAAATCTTGGTTAGATTCATACTAGGCCCCTGCACTGGGGTAACAAAGGGTCTTTATATCTTGCTCAGTCCAGCAGGTTATGAATGAAACAAACCAACAACATCCTTTACAGAGCAGGCAGGCCCCGCCTTATCCCTCTTTAGCTACACCTATGCCAGGTTCTATTTCATGCCTCCAAAGTCAATTCTGTCTGAGTAAATGTTCAGCACATAGCTGGTTTCAGGGTATTATTGATAGAAGTGGATGAATCGAGTTCAAGTTTTTATTGAGCAGCTAATAGAATCCTTATGACATCCTGGATATTCTTCAAGTTGTGGGTCACTCAACGAAGGCCCATCCAAATGTTTTTCACTAGGATGTCTAACACAGACACAGCGAGGTGTAGATGAGCCCACAACATAAAGCTTCCTAGGAACACCAACCCAGTCTCTCAAAATCCCACCACTGGAATGGAGGAAAGTCAAATTAACGATTCAAACAACTGTACGGAACACTGATGTGAGTGCCAAGAGTAAATACAGACCTCTTATTAGAGCACCAAACCCTGCTCCCTTTGCTGGCACTCCACTCAGTATTGCATGGAGGGTATTTTCTCTTTTCTGCGTCATTTTCCCTCTCCTTTCTTTGAGCTTCTTTAATAATTTCCTCCACCTGTTGGAGATACTCCGTTTTGCGGCCCATCGGGTCATAATAACGCCCGATCAACTTTCCTGTAAAACGTAAATTTGAAGTAAGTACCACAGACTGGGTCGCAAAGTCTTGGGCGACCAACATGTCGACTCACCAACATATTTATACTCCTTGATGTAGAATTCAAGCCACCCTTGCAATCCTTTCAACTGTTGAGGGGTCAAATCCAATACCTCATCGATGAGGCCAGTTTCTGTGAAGTCTCCGGTCACATATGCTCTGGATGCATCTCTACCTAAAATTCGAAGTACCTTCCATTATAAAGATTTCACTCCCAATATAAAGCACCATTCGTTCGAAATTTATCTTAAGTTATCTCAAAATTTACCCGTAAAAAAACTATAACCACCTCCCTCGCCATAGTGCTTCTTCCCCTTGGTGACGTCAAATATTTTGCCCAATATGCTCAAATACAGCTTCCCATTCCTTCCACTGCCACCATACTTCTTCAATTCTTCGGAAGACAGAAGTACTGTCTTCTCTGTTTTAGAATTTGAGAGAGGAATTCCATCCTTCGATTTCCCAGTTAAATAAAAGCCGTGAATCAGGCGGGATACCACTGGAAAATGAGCTGACAAGTAAGCCAGAATACCACTATTATATTCATGGAGATAAAAAGCTAAGACAATCACGGCTATCGATGATAGACCAATGAATTTAAAACAAGACATCGCTAAATTCTACGGAATGATCCCCTGCTATATATAACGATAGAGAAAACGGAGTTGAAGGCGTGCGAAATTTATACTGAACCGGTTAAAACGAATGCACCACCTCTCAGAACAAATGGTCTAGCTCTTAATGTGTAGAGATAACTATGATCACGTGTTACTGTTTACAAATTCATGGATGGACCGGTCAATGTTGACAAACTCGGGCAATGATTTCTAAAAAAAACATCTCTGCTGTGTGACAAATAAGAATCGTTGATGCGTCACCGGCCGAACTTGCCGCTAAATATGAATGTAAATTTGCCTTCGATCAAGACTTTACATTTAGATGATCCAGACAAGCTACATTAATATGATGCAATCTTATTGTAATTTCGGGGAAAGAAGTTTAGAGGAGTGCAATTGGCACCGCGTTCTAAAATTAAGTGTAATACGTACTATCGTTTCTTTATGAACAAAATTAGTTGATTGAGATTAGTATAAATTTATAATAGGAGACCATTTATGAGGAAGTTTGCAAATCAGTTAAAGTATTTTTTCGTACTTAATTGAAATTTTCAAGCTAACATGAATTTATATATCCGGGAATGATGCAATTACAAACTCTTGATGGGAAGAGATTCATTGTGAAAAAATCATTTTATTGGCCCTGATTTGAACAGGATCTGCTTATTTTCTGTAGCCAGTTAAACTGTACTGACTAAACTACCGCTAAACACGTGCACGTTGTGGCACAAGTGACAAGTCAGTGCAAGGTACTTATGGATGGAATTTACTCTACATTTCCGTTCATGAATATGACGGCTGTTTTTAAAGAACTTCATAAAAAAATAACTTGAAGCAAGATTACAAAACAGGTTATCTTTGGGGTCCACTAAAAAAGCTGTTAGCTTCACCAGTCCTTCTTAATAATTCAATGGGTACAATCTTTTGTAATGCCTGTTCTTATTCTTTCAAGTAGATGGCTAAGCCGTAGCTAGCAACTGGAAGCTCTAAGGGTTCTGACTTCGAAATTTTTGGGAGATCGTCTTATCAAATTACCCCTTTATAAACTGATCCCCCTAAAATTCATTCTCTCAAGATGATAATCCCTTACCCCCTGAAAAGTATTTCTGGCTATGGCCTTGGCAAATGGAGATCATTGAATATGTGTAGGACTTTCCCTATCCTTCGATGTTTATCTCTTGGTCAATTTAGTTGCTTTCACACAACACAAAAATCTTTATAAATATATTCCACTATTTTCTGAACTTTAAAGTTATAGGTTATGTATGTTTCATGCTCACAAATTTAGTGGCATGAGTTGTTCGGCAAATTAATGTTTCTGTTTTAACCACAATATTATTACTGAGGTAAGACCTTCTTCACTATCATGTGAAACCCCCTGAAATTTCTTTTTATCCTTGATTCATAAGCATTGAATGTAGGTTGTTAACACTTAGGCTGCAGTTTTTGAGAGGAATTTTGACTGAAAAAGTAGAATTACTTTCCTCATCAACGATTTAAAATAGCATTTTAGTTGTGGAAAGTAAAATTCAACCATCCAAATTGGTTTCAATTTTCAACAATTTATCATTAGAATATTTACCCTACTGTTTTGGACAAAATTGAAGTGTTTTGCTACTGGAGGAAGGTAAAGACAACATTGATCAACATGCTCTGCTATCAAAGAATTACTAAACATGTTCTTGCATAAATGGCAAACCACTCAGAATCCAAGAAAAAACAGCATTTTGGTCTTGAAGGATGACCTTATTTAACATTTGACATTGCTAATTTTATTAATTGAAGATAACAGTGCAGAAGAAGCCCTAAAAAATATCAAATACATTTAAATCGAAGCAGCAACTACAATATTTGGCTGTTGAAAATTGGACCATTTTTATTTATCTTTTCTCTACTAAAGACTATGTACTCAATATGTGCCTGGACGTTTCTTGACCCGGGAGACAAAAGCTGTACATTTTCGTAAGAGATTTTCCTAAAAAAGTGAACGAATGCCGAATATATACGTTTAGCTCTCCCCCTTTTATGATGGTCTCGGGTGTGCAATGTCTTTGTTTCAGGACCCAACACCGCGGGCGGGTCTCGAAATCCGGGTGCAGGTACCCGGAACTCTCGTCTTATATTAGCCCTCTTAGCAGTAAAGGGACCACGGTCATACAATTGTTTATCCAGTCATTTTGCAAAATAAATATTTGTTCCTTTCTCAAAAAATATAAACTATGAATTGAATTACTTGTCTTTTGCACATCGTTTACAATTTTCAAACAAAATTCTACAATAAATATTAACTACTATCTCGATTTCAGTCTAAAAATCAACATGGAAATTATTGTTGCATTAAATGCGTTAATATTGACGGTAGAGCTTCATTCAAAATTTGACAAACCTCAGAATAAAATGAGGAATTCAATTTGAAGTCTGCAATTTACATCTAGGCTACAATTATCCATATAACTAATTCATATAAACAAAGCATGATTGACCGCAAACCAACGCCACTGGTAGGGTTATAAGCCCCGAAAGGAAGGGGCCCAACTACCCTCGGAGTCTGAGATAATGTGGAATCCCCACTAGGAGGGGTCGAAAGAGGTTGGTGCTGAGTGTGTATGATTATCCGCAACACCCTTCTTCACGAATGTCCTGCAAAAATGCTCCGTACAGAGGGGATGGAAGAATCTCTCGGGGCTCAGTGCAGCAGTCACGCTAAGGCGAGAACTTCACCGTCTCGAAAGGGTTAACCACAGTGTCCACTTAATGAGTACCATGTGAATTTTTTAGGAACGTTAGACGTGAGGCCAAATCTCCTCAGTCAAATATCTTATTTCTAAAGAGCTAGCAAAGATAAACACGTTATGCAGAGTTTAAGACATAGGCAAGATGTCAAAATAAATGCAACAACAGTTTATTAAGCTCAAAAAATACAATATGAGATCCAATGACACCTGCTACACATTTGATAATATAAATAGAGAGAATTTCTTCTCTTCACTTTCAGTTACAATACATTTTTCTGAAAGATGGGCTCATTCCAAATGACACAAGAAGAAATCCATTTAAATAATTAACACAATAATACCCTAATAAAATAGTTAGGATAAATGAAAATAGATGTCAAATCTCAACAATGTAAAAGTTTTGTGTAATTGCACTTAGTAGCATCTATTAGTTTTGTGCTATTTAAAAATATGTCATGGTGTTTATATTCTATCAACTTTAGTTATTTTCAGAGGAAATGTTATCACATTTAATTGATAAGAAATGAAAGCATCCTTCATCATGTTTCATCTATCACACTTAAAAATATAAACAGCTGTGCTAAACTATAATTGCTAAGTACCAGAACATTGCACTAATTAATACAAATATTTTTTACAATAGTATGAAATCGCTTCATGTCTATGTGCAGACTAGATGTTATTTCTAAAATTAACAAAATGATAAAAAATAAGAAAACTAATACTAACATAAACATAAATAAAACTATGAAAAATAAAGAAATTAGAATTGTGTGTGCTGGTGGTGAACACCTAGATTCACTGTTACTACAGCTCTGCTTCGCTTTATCCATTTTCAAAACCTTATGCGCTCTCAGGAACATCATATAAGTTTCTGAGTTTCAAAATTAGCAAACAAATCAGCAAGAGCTAAAAATGATCTTTATTTAACTTCCTTGTTGAAATTCCTTGCAGCAAACAATTTGAACCACTTGCCCACATTGCTGATTTTGCATGAATATACCAACCCCTAGATTAAACAAAATATACCAATTTTTCTCTCAGTGAATTAAATCGTCTCTTTCATATTGCATATCCCACAACTTTTTCAAAAGATCGACAAGGAATGCATCAAAACTAGACTTGACTCCTTTTATGTCATCTTCAATATCCACAATCACGTGCTCAAGTTCATCAAACTTGCTGGCTGAAAAAAGTTAAAACAAGAAAAATATAAAGCATACATATTCATGATAAGGTCAAAACTAAAATCACAACAACAAATGTTCAAACTGGCAAAATAAAGTTCAAGAAATACCTTCAAAATTAATTAATTCTATTTTAAATCTAACGTCCCCCATGATAAACACATACATATTATAATCTGTTTATATTATATATAGTCACTAATTACAAACATAGACTAGTTTCCTATCCATTTCTGATACTTCAAGGAGATTTCATTGGATGGCATAGCATTGCATTGACTCAACTAAAAGTTTGATCAACCAACTTACTAAGAAAATTACAGCATGGAAAGAGTAAAAGGGCATAAAAGAGGAACATGAAAATGAGCTAATGGCTAAGCAATCAATCAGAGATATGTGACTTTCCCATTATGAGTCATACAATTCAGGGAAGCAAGCTAAATTAATAACTTACTTTGTTTATTAATATTATTAAAATAAGAGGTATGTATTGTATACGAAAAAGAATTAAATGAGAAACAAATTTGATGTGAAAATGCCTTAACCCCATCATAAAAATTGCAGCCCTAAATGAATTTGAAAAATGAAGTGACAGTAAGCAATATACATACAAAAATTATAAATAAAAAACAAATTAATTTCCCACTCACATAATTTCTTTTCTACTCTTTTGTTTTTTTCTTTATTATTGGCAAAAACGACACAGCTCTGAAGTTCATTGGTAGGTGTATCCACAATGCAGTCATAAAAAAGATCTAGCTCCTTCGCATCTGTTGCTGATGTAGGATCATACACCAATATACACCCCACAGTTTTATGCAGGAAAACTGGCCAGAAAGGCTTATATCTAAGGAAAAAGAGAAAAATAATAGATTAAAAATGAATGCAAAATATGTACAAGATTTTTTCAGACATCCATCCTCAACCATGCTCAAAACTGGCTATGTGAAACACCTTAGTGATATATAGTTCATGAGTGGTTAATTACCAAATTGTGGATTGCAAAAACATACAAGTGCTTGAATACTGTCATGCAATGATGTGCAAGTAAAATTTTAAACAAACTTAATAAAAAGATCTAAGTAATCTTTATATGTAACAAGGTCATTGAGGTATCGATGTTCTAATGATTTTCTTATTAAAAATTAAACAATTGGTGATACACTGCCGCTATTTTTATCCCACCAATTGGACATAAATTAAATGGCTTAATGTTAAGGGAAAATTCCTCACAATTTATTAATTATAAATGTAAAAAGATTGGATTTAACAAAGTTTTCACTGAACACCAAAAATTTCTCTTCAAGTTATCTTCGACTCCCAAACAGGAGCCAGCTGTGACCATCTGCTCTGATATCACAGCTTAGTGTGTCCTGCGATAGTGTGGCGCCTATACCTGCAGGGCTTATCCAGCATTAACTAAGGGTAAATGGATGAGGTGGAAGAAGGATTGTGGATTCCCAAGATTGGTTGGCTAGCTCTCATTTTTTCTTGGTCTGACTGACTGGTAAAAGTTTGTATCAAGGTGGTGCTAAAAAATTGTTGATACTCAACCGAGTTCAGAGTATTGCTCGACAGCTTCTGATGTAAGACCATTTTTACGTAGGGCTATCAAAGAGGATACGTTATTAGTAAATGCACCTAAGTTTGCATGCATGACCGGATAAAGCGCAATACAGTAAGAGACAGGTGTGTTATCAAAGTGATTCTGGACACTTCATTTGGGACACAAAGGTAGATGGATCGGAATATTGTTGATGGTAGCAAACCACAACCAGAAATTTTCAGTTTAGTGCATGGGTATACCCGGAATCAAAACTGGGGGGGGGGGGGGGGGGAAGCAAAACAAGCCGTGATCGTTCAAGTTGTAACTTTTTGCACAGAAAAGGTTAATGAAAACAAAATTTTAAGGAAATAATGACAGCCATTAATTAGTTTTTATAATTACTTGCTTGAAAAAATTATGATTTTTATTTTAGCTCCATGTCTTATACTAATATGTATCATTTTTCTTCAAAGAAGAATTTGTTTTGAACTTTTGTTTTGAACTAAATTTATTTTCGATTCTAGTGGGGGGCAGTTGCCCCCCCTGCCCGTCACTGGGTACGCCCATTGTTTAGTGTGCAAACACTAAGAAGCTATAAACTATAATTATTAGTACTTGTTGTTGTTATTTTGTATTGGTAATGTCTCCTCTTTTCTACCCATGGCACACAGGTGGTTAAGACAAATGCAATAATATTTCTAATACCCTGGAACCTCGTTAAAGCGAGTACGGGCTATAGCGAGATCCCCGCTATAACGAGAGATAGCCTATGCACCGTCAATTGATCCTATAATAAGCATGTTAAAAATTTCGTTTTTACGAGGCCCTTTTGGTGTTGGCTCTCGCCATAGCGAGGGTTTCACCGCCGGAAAAACTTACACCAAGACTCCTTAATCTCTGTAATTGCTAGAGATCTGTTAGAAATGAAGTTAATGGAGTGCTCAGTCTCAAATTTATGTGGTAAACTGTCGCTTGATAAATAAGTAATTAATTTTGGTGAAAATATTGTGGCATTAGCATTCGCGAATGCCTGATCTTCTTTTGTTCCTCGGGCGGCAGAAAGCAGTCGTCAGCATACCCGCACGTCCATGAGTTGCATGAATAGAAAGCATTTGATGGAACACACCATGGCCAAAAAAACACCAAACGCGTCTAAGCGAGAAAATAAAAATAAAGGAGTAATATATTGGCTATTATTTGCACCACCTCCGGTACAGCGACAATTCGCTATAGCGAGTGTTTATTGGTGCACCGTGGGGTGTCGTTTTATCGAGGTTCCACTGTACCACAGTCAAGAATTAAGGATCAAATGGACACTTCCATTCTTATGTGCATCCAGTTCATTTTTCTGAATTCTCTGAAGTCTGAATCTTTCTGAAGTCTGAATTCCCTGTTTCATGCAAATGTGGGGTGACATAATGAAGCTGCGGCTAAGAACAAGTAAATAAATATTTGCCCATAATTTTGAATTCTATGCTGATCCCAGAATTTATTTCCCTTTTTAAATCAGGCATCAGTAAAAAATTAACTGAGACACATGGGATGCATGCCTACCAGAGAGGTTAGAGCTTGCCCTCATCATCAGTACATGCTGTTAAGCTTTCTATAAAATACGTAATTTCGTATATTTGCGGGCAATACCGTTTTTTATCAACGGAAAAATTACTATATACTTTGGTAGCCAAGATTTTGTTGACTTACTTTGTTGAGAGTTACTTTTACTAATGGTTGAGAATAAAAAACTGAAGTAGTATAGTGGAATCTGATTTTTTATTTTTCAGGACTAACTGCCAAAGCTTATTCAGTTGCGCCAAGACTTCGTCTACAGAGTACCCAAATGACAATTTTTTTACGTGCCACTGCTACAGATGGGTGATTACAACATTTAAAATTAAACTTTGGCAGACTATTGACAAATTTCTAGAAAAAGAAATACAGATAGTATTTCCCAAGTTAGCTTCACAAAGCTTATTTTTAAGCAATCAAAAAAGATTTTTAAATAACATTGGAGGAAATTTTGACCAAAATCCTCAGAAATGTTGATGCAGTATTGCTAATTTTATGTTCTTATACATGCATGTATCAGTAAAATCCGGACACAAAACTCTTACTACCTAGGAGCTTAAAATGTTCTAAATCTCAAATAGATGCCAAATTTGCAATGCCGCATGATAGTGCCTTTGCATGAGAGAGCGACAAACCTGAGTTGAGAGGGTATCCAATTTAGCATCAATTTAAGATTAAGAAAATTTCCAGCTCCTGGGTGGAAATATTTGTGTCTCCAGGACTGTACATAAAATAAGAGTGACTAGCAGTTTTCATTAAAAACATTAAGTGTAATGTTTTTTACCTAAAAGTTTGTGTTAAATGGGCTGTAAAAATACCACATGGTAGCCTGAAATATATGTATACATAAGCATACACAAAATTTGATAAGGCACATAATTGTGAAGAGATATTGGAAATAGACGGAGCTTGGAGACAGGGGTGAGTTAGTTTTCATCCTTTTGCCTCTTAATTAGTTAAAAAGCATAATAATATCAGGGAAATATACGCATAAATTACAGACAACTCGTCAAATTCAGACAGAGTAGTACCTAACCCTACCACTTGATCAAATTCAATTAACATGCAAATAAAACCTTGTATAAATGCAAAGGGGGATAATTATTACGGCATCAAACTCCTATCCCCTATGTAAGCTTAGGAAATTGGATGGATTATAAATATTTATCCATCGTAGATGGCTCCCAAAAAGGCTCTATGAAAGAATGGACACCCCACTTTCACTGGAATGAGAGTCATGTCATCTGTTCTAAAAATGTCCTCAAGCTAGCATTACTTAAGACTTTAACCTATTTATTTAACCACAGCTAATAGTGAGTTCCAAATTCTACATTCAACCATTTCAATTCGGTTTAATACAACACCGACAAGTTTTGTAAATCCATTCAATGGCAGTTACCGAAATGCGCTGGTTGCCAAAATTATCTTTGCTGATAATCAAACACTTTGAAGATACGAATGTTTTATCTTGCCATACGTAAACAGACACGGTCACATCATTCACAGATATAAGGATATTTACCATGAGTACTTAAAAGGGATATTATTTTCTTCAAGCAGATTGGTAATACATAATATAATAGTACTCTGAAAAACAGAATATGACGTTCGTGTCGCGATTACAAGACTACATGATTAACTGCCGAGACATACCAGTGTAACCCGTTTCTAAAGGATGGGAAAACGAGAAACTGCTAGCAACCTTATTCAGGTAATTTCGTTAATTCTTCAGTAAAATTTGAAAACGCAAACCCGATGTGTTCTTTTTGCAATTGAAGAAGGATTTAGCACATTCTCACACGTCTTAGCTATATTTCTGGATAGAACTCCGTAAAGTGATAAACCTTAAATCTGATAATGTTAAATAAGAAACAAAAATGAGTAAAACGCCGGGATAGTAAAATGTATATGAACGGGTTATTGCTTTCGCTAGGAGCTAATCTAAGATGGATAAAAAGAGTGCTGTGCACACAGATAGTGTGGAAGGGTTATGTAACCCAAAATAAGTACTGTGAAAATCAAAGATGCATACTTTTGATCACCGCTACAGTCCCAGAGTTCAATTTCACAGTTAATATTTTTCTCATTAACTTGCAAATACGAAGACTCAAATTCAAGGATTCTCACTCCTTTAGTAGGTCGATAATCACCCCCATATCTTTCAACAGCATTAGACAAAATGTTACATATGCTAGTTTTTCCGCTCTGAAAGGAAATGGTAAACATAAAAAGCCATCCGCAATTAGGTTTACGAAACGAGGTGACTTACTTTCACAGGACCCAAAACGGCAATTTTCGCCTTAAACATGGCTTAATATCTTCATGAGGACAGTTTTTATCACAATGAGTCGTAAATATAGTATTTGTTATAAAATATTCCCTCAAAACGCCAATTCCTCTATTATACAAACGGTATTGCCGGTGTTCTCAATATTATTCACCAAGTAGCCATTTATAAACAAAGTAGGACACTCGCCTTCGCGAGCTCAGGTGTTTTTAGTATTGCCAACATAGAAAGTATATTTATTGTTAGGGATCTCCAAAGAAAAAGTCAGTTCCTCTTCTATTTCGGTTTTATCTTAACTACAGAGCTCTTTCACCTTAAATTTTCCATCCTTACAAAGACCTTGAATGATAAATAGCTTATTCCGCATATTTTTATTGTTTTTTCAATTGATTTGATAAGTCGTCCTCTGTCACCTTTCATCGGCCGTAAAATATTTATAATGATCGAGGTCCATTATTATCAAAATAATAACGTCATAAGTAACTTGGACATTTAACTTAATTATTCCAAAAAAGATATGATGAATCATCCGAACTCAACTGATTGCGAGTGAAAGAAATATATCCTTCAAAAAATATGTTGGTATCAATGAATGTTTTTCTGACCGCCATGTGTGACAGTTCTGTAGGATTTGTATAATTTTAAATAATCTTGAATTATATTCAAAGAGAGGTTTTCTATAAAACAATTGTATTACAAATGAGGTAAGGGGTATAAGATTTGTTATTTCGTAACTGATATACTCTCTTAAATTGCTATTTTATCTTGTAGGGTATGCTCAAATATTATGGAAGTGTAGATTGAAGTTATTTCATCTTCTTTACCTTATGTATTTCCGGGTTTTATGATTGGCTTCTGTGATTCGTTTTCTATATATTTTGGTTGTGTATAATGTTGCGAAACATTTGTATTATAGAAAGTATTTACTCCATTTTCCAGATGGTTATCCAGAGAGGTACAGTAGAGACATGGAGGCTACCGTCTGAAACACGAATTCCTCATAGAAATCAGTTGATTGTGACTGATGTTTCTGAGGAAAACGACGCAACAGAGCTTCATGTTCAGTTTCCTTTCAATCACGAAGAGGCTCCTCAGCGTCAGATATTGAAATCGGGGTCTTCGTTGGAATCAAACGATGAAGCAGAGCCCGTGCCCCAGGTGTGCCGTGCTTTTCCTGCGTCACCAATGAAGAAAATAAAATTAGAACCACAGGAGTGGGTGGAATGGGTATGCTTTTTCTGTTATGGCACTGATTTTTTTCTCGTTCAAAACCTTGTTGGCAATGTATTACACTAGTCCGTTGGGAGTTTAATGTTCTCATTGAAGTATGTTATCAAAAGTCTGATTTGGTTAGTGCTGAATGAACAGATGTTTTCCACTTCTTTAGTCCTGTATTGAATATTTTTTTTACGAAGGGTATCGTAAATACCTATAACTTAAGTACTATAGGAACTCAGATTGGCTCGGAGATTAACTTCCCCCTTCGCTTCGCTCACACCAGTTATCATTGAGTGCACTGTGGTATTGAATTCTGGACTCCGTGGAATTATCATATTTTTTCTTTCTTGACTAATCATTAGTTATCCTTGAATAATTCTTTTTTATTATTGTTGACATGTTAGAAGCGAGTAAGACCACAAACATAAGCAGTCCTAATGTGGATTCACAGCATTATTAGTTAAGAGGTAGAGACCCGGAATTATTGAGTCGGGTCTTATTTATTGCGATTGGATTCTATCCTGCCTAATTACGTACTTACGTATTTTTTCCTTATTAATGTGGTTGATTTGGTTAGACATTGGCATAGTTTTGCTCCATCTGCCAATGTTTTTCGTCCACTCAAAATAGATGCACAAACATCGCACAAATATGAATTATTATTCTCTTAGATTCCTTCTATGTTTTTTACTCTTTTGGATCTTTAAATAGTTTCATAATTTGCCCATGTGCGAAAGTATACATGTTTGAAAGTATTTTGTGTTTTTTCTTCGAGCTATCTCACATGATTTTATTGAGAAAGATACTTCCTTTGATATCCATTCAGAATTCACTGTTTTTTCCAGTAATTAATAGGTAATCAACGAGTCTGTTATTTCCAAAGAAAGATGTTGATGTGAAGGAGTTATTGGCTATCATATGTTCATAGCTTGTATGTTGTTTGTTTTTGGAAACTGAGCTTCACTTGTCTAATGCACATTTTGAAGAGCTACACTAATGTAACATTTCTTTAGCATTTTATTCTAATTACCTACTAATTAAAAGAAGTCTGTGAGTTTGTGGACAATGTTAAAACAGACTTATTTTAATGCTCGTAAGTATTCTTCTGTTGGGGTTGGCATTGGAAGGTGCTCATTGGAAAGTGGCTCAATTTTCCTGTGCTGTATTTTTTTTTTTACATATTCCTGTTCATTTCATCTAGCCATAAGTATTTATTTTTATATAATTTTTTCCATCCTTAGAAGAATGCATTGAATCTGAAGCAGGCAACCTTGGCCGCGCTCCCTGCAAATTGTTCCTCTGGAAATGGCTCCAACTCTCCTTTTCATGGAAAATTAGGTGTTGATAAGAGTGACAATGGGGCAGCAGCTGCTGTTCGAGCCCTTGACTTACTGAGGCAAAACCTGCAAAAAGTCATCAACCAAGAAATAGACTTAGTCATCTCAAGGTATCTCGAGGCAAGTACTTTTTAGTGCATTCGTATCTCATCCTCGGTGGTGACGGGGTAATATGCCTGGAAATGTTGCCTGCCAACTCAAAGGTTGAGTTTTTGAATTCTATATGCATAGAAATGTGAGGTCATTGTAAGAGAGCACCTATAGGTCCTAAACACTGCGGGTTAAGAAGACTTATACTGCCCTATGGACTGGTTGTATTTTGTCTTTTTTTGTTATGAATTTATGGAAATGACTCTTTGAAAACTTACATATCATATTGAAATTCATGGAGTATGTATAGTAGACCTTAGTCAACCTTTTCCCGTTTCTTTCCACTTCTCTTTTTTCCACAATTTTCCACTTCTCTTACTTAACAAATGATTTTTATAACACTTTATAAAAAATTTTACAATTTAAAACTCGTGAGCATAAACAAGATAAACAACATCAACAAGCCGCCATGACTATTACAATCCCATTTGTACTATCCGTACTACCACTCACTGAACCACTGCCATGAACTGCACCAGTGGGGATCTTGAGTTCTGCCGTATCCCTTTCCTCCGGTCTCTTTCTCTCTCGTAGGCGCCTGCTTTTTCTCTGCGTCCTCTTCTTCTTTCTGCCGATCTTGAATTCTGCCGTATTTCTTCCTCCGGTCTCTCAATACACCACTACTTTAATTTATCTCCCAATCTTTTATAACATGTCTATCTCTTCCTTCTCTCCATACACGACTGGCCTTTTTCTTTTTGCGTCCCTCACTACCATTATTGCCTCCCATCATTGCTTCCTCACTACTATTGTTAATTTTAATTCATTTAAATAAACAACATGGCAGCTTGTTTACAGCTTCTTAAGCCTTATTTTCTATTTTAACTCCATCCTCGCTACTGGAATTGATATAGTACTAACCTCTACAAATTTATTCAAAAATATTTAGCAATAAAATCATTCATCGGTATGATTGTATTCTTTTTTTTAAATCCCAATGAGAATAAGCTAAAAGTATGCTAGGCTTGATTTCCCAATGAGTGGTGGACCCGGTCTTCCACTATATGTATACTGGACTTTCACTGGACCATACATGTGCCTTGCTTGTGAATTTAGAGTTATCTTCATCTTGATGTTAAAATAGCCAAAATTTATACTCCCTTGCTGGAGATCTTTAGGAGTAATGTATTCGGAAAATCTATGCATCAATTTTCTTTTTTCATGGCAGGGAAAGAGAAAGGTGGTTGGTGAGGAGTATTCTAGACTGCTCATATATTTCTCAGTATTACTAGGAGCCAGGAATGACTTATTGTTTGTTCTAAGTCTATTGAAATTCTTAGGGTGTTTTCCTATTTCCAAGGCCACTTTACAGATTCTTGTTTTAACCCTTAAGCGCAGCAGGCATTTAATTAAATCCCATCCCAGCTGCCAGATGACATTTAAATGACTTCGCCTTTTTGACATGTTATCATTCTATAGTTATAACTTTCATAATATGCGATCAGTATCGATTAAAATTTTTGTAAACTTGCATAATATGATGCACTACTTTATGATAATTTTTCAAGCTATTTAAATGAATCTTTATTTTTTTGTGTCTCATTCTCTAAACTAATAAATAAATTTTCAGTTTTCAAAGATTTAAATTTTATTTCGATTATGCTGCGAGATCTCTAAAATTCCATGCATTTTTTTGTATTATTACATGATGTATTTTAAAGATTTTGGGCTGAAAATTTCATCACCAGTTAGATATTTTCGATAGGATTACCCGTTTTGCCAAATTGAAAATTCACGTCAATTTCTTTGAATTATTACGGAATCATTTTATATAGGTACTCACATTCTGTTGTTTCATTCATCAATATGTAAATATTCAAATGACTTTACCTTAGTAATTTTGCTTTGTGTGACATGATTGGAACCAATCAAAGCATTAGCCCATAGCACATTGCTCACACCAGTACACTCTTGTCTCTTCATTTCCCATGCTTGCCATGAACTGCACACTTCCCTTGTGACTTTGATTTCTTCCCAGCTCCAGGGATTCTCCTTAGGAAATGTCATTCTGTCAGTCTTGGGGCTAAATTGTCTAAGGAGTGACGGCCATGTCCAAACTGTCTGTATGGAGTTGAATATTTCAAAAATATTACCTCGACCAGCTGCACTTGAAATGATAGGAGGGTCAATTATTTATACGTGTTTTTCCTGTGAACAACATATGTACTTAGGACTGTGGCATTCAATAGTCTCCTAAATAACTTCATACACCACTTGTTATGGCTTTTTCTTTCCATTAGGTACGAATGCAATTTCAGGTCCTTGAGGTCCACCCCACCAATGAATATATCATTACCTAACTCATAAACAGACTTCCAAGTCTCTTTTTTGCCTTTCAATAATATTTTCATTTCATGGATCCCCTATTATAAATAAAAATGACCACATACAGGAAGTACACCCAATAAGAATTTCAACACTCTGCCTGAAAGAACACCACACAGATGAATGGTTTTAGTAGACTGGAGTGCATAGTTTCGAAGCTCCATCAAGGGATGAGAAAATATCTTGAAGAGGTCCTGGTATATGTTGACTGTTTACAAGTAATCTTATTTTCGTTGATTACTGTCCACAAAAGAAAAAATAAATAAATAGCGCATGGCCCCTTCGCTTAGGATGCTTAGGGCTAATGAGGCGAACCAACCACACTTGGGACTCAAGGTGATGGATGACACACAAGGAGAAAACAGAGAGAAGTCAGTGATCTTATAAGGAAGATATCGTATCTCAAGCTAAAGTAGCTGACCCTTCTTGATGCCTCACTAGCAGAATAGGCAGCTGTTTACTAGATAGACATTGGAAGAAAGGTGTTGATTTTTTTAGATCAAATTCATCAACTCGCTGGTTTAAAATGAAATTTCATTGAAACATTTAAAAAAAACCTGAAGTTTACAATATATAGTAATAGTACAGCATAGTTTACAAGTGGAAATGTGTCTAATGAAGCAAATGGATATGATATATGATGTACCAACAAAAATCAAAATCAGATATTGTGTTGACCTGAGTTAGTTCCATTAATTTTTATCATTTTGTTTGAACATGAATATTATTAACTGTCTTAAAATTTCGCTTGTTTCCAGAAATTTTTCCAGCCAGCTGTGGAAAACATCAAAGACAATTTGGGGGCAGAATCTGTTACCCAGGATATGCTTAGAAAAGTTTGCCGTCAAGTTCTGGAAGAGGCAAAACTGATGTATTCTCCAGTGACAAATTCACATGTGGCCTCAGAATCTCAGTCACTTTTCAAATCATCTCACTTAAAATTGGACAAGAATAGATATCATAAGTTGAATATACCTAAAATCTCAAAGCTCGAAGTGGTAAGTATCTTTGGTGAATGGCATTATGTAATTTGAGTTTGTTGCCTAGATTTTGCCCCTCCCTATTGGGTGATTGGTTTGAATTGGTGGAATCATATATGATTTTAAGAATACACTTTTATTTCTTACACTCAAATAATTTAGTTAGTGGTAACTCAATTATATGTAGAAAAAACTTCACTTTTAATGCATGTTGTGTCGAGCAATTAGCTAAGGAAAAGAGTACTACAGTAGACTCTCGTTATTACGAAGTTCATGAGACTTAAAAACCAGAGGTTTGTAATAACGAACTTGGTATGAACGTTTCATTTAGGAATCATCGAAAGAAAAAGAAAACATACTTTATCAAAATTTCTTCTCTTTTCAATCTCCCGCACTTAATATCTTCAGAATCATGTGTATATATACGCGTTTAAATTATAAGCAAGTCCGCGATATACGAAGAAGATGCGTTCCGAGACGTTGCTTGTTAGTTGATAAACCTATATAAGGCATCAAGGAGAGGTGTTATCCTGCAGAATGCAACACTGCATCACAATCTTGCATTAACTCACAATTGTGACGAACTGATCTAGCTTGCAACGTAGAAAAAAATCGCTGTCCACGGGAAGAGAGAATGGGCCAAAAGCTGAACAGTCCCTGACTTCACACAGGATTAAATGATACCGTATAAGCTTGTGTAAGAGGCGCACACGTGTAAGAGGCGCACCCCTATTTTGAGGATCGAAGCTATAAAGAAAAAAAATTTTGCGACATTTTTTTTATCCTATCGTGCGGTGTTGCAGACGTATGCCTGGAATTTCGACAGTTATCGAAATGTCCTCTTTCAGTACTATTTGAAAGAGGAAATTTTGATAACTGCGGCGGCATAAGAGGGAGTAGAAAGAGTTCCGATCCTCTCTTTGCATACGCCATCGCTCTACGTTGCTTGTCCTACTCACGAACAATTTTGTTTAAAAGCTCTCGCAGGAGTATTGCAATAGAATTGCAGCCGTGGAAAATTTTAAGGCGAAACACGACAGGCAAATGGCATAAGCTTTCCCAAGAGATTGAACAACAATCGGGGCAATCTCAGCGCCGTAGGATAATAACCACGTCGTAGATTTAAGGCCCCTTGCACACGCACCGATTTTGGACGGCCGGTAAAATATCGGCCGTCCACATTCCAATAGTGAACAATGGGAGAGCATTGGAGCTTGTACACGTACCGACCACATGCCGGCACCGGCAAAATGCCGGTTAGCTGCAGGCTATTGTCACTGTGGATGGCCGACACCGGCTCAAAAACTTAGCAACTTATCGTTTGACCGGTAAAAATCCGGCGTGTGTGCAAGCATCGCTTCGCTGGTAAAATATCGGCCAATATTTTACCGGCCGTCCAAAATCGGTGTGTGTGCAAGGGGCCTAACGGAACTACACTCGGCTCTCCATCAGCTAATGCCTCTGCCGTTTTTTTCCTTTCCGAGACTCCACAGGAAAATATCAAGTTACAGGGGAACAATGGAAACGTGTTTCATCCCTACCCCATTCCACCAACTGACCTTTTTCGGTCTACCAGGTTCAATTCCCCGAGTTTCTGGAGGTCAAATGCTACGTGAGTCACCTTCTGAGCTCGAAGATATCTCGATATCTTTCAGCAATTGTATGACACGCACGAGGTTCTAAAAAGAATTAGACCTAACGCGACGTATATCTTACAGCATTTAAGTTTTTTGAGCTCTAATTGATTGACACAAAGATTTATAGCTAAAATAAGGCTACTAATATTCAACATAGTCCAAACAGCACAATTTCGGAAGAAACAAGCGTAGCATAAGCGCATTCAAACTAGACGAGACGGACTGGAAACTCAGGCAACGCAAACTGCGTATATCACATTGCTGCGCCTTCGCCCCTTCGCTTTAAAGGCAACGACGTCACATGCAAGATCGGACGTGTTCTTCCCTTGCTCCTTCGCTCGTAGCTTCAAATACGGAGGGGAGGGAGCCCTCTTCCCCTCGACCTCTCCTTCAGCGCTCTTCACTTATAAGCATTTCCGATTTCTTCTATCCACCATTAAGTCCAACAATGAGCACACTCGTTCGAATTTTTTCAACCGCAGGTTTTGACACCAATATTACTATATGCAGTATAAATGCCGCGGGATGCCCACTCTTGGCAATAAATTTAGCGCGCGCTCCGGAGCGAATCACCCCGTGCGATCTTTTCAATGTTCACCTCTGGGGTACCGACGTGACGGCGCGATGCTTGCAAGAAATTCAAACAGGAGCATTTTAAAAATACATCACTAAGGGAGAAACTCCCCTGCCTGCCGCTTGATTTTGACCCAGGGTTCCAGATGACTGACTCACGCTGAAAACCAAGGCCACTCAGTTCCCCTTGAACTTGCAACCGGTGAAGTGGAGGGGGGGAAGATAAGAAGTTTGTGTAAGATGCGCACCCCCATTTTCGGCTGCAATATGTGGGAAAAAAGGTGCGCCTCTTACACGCGCTTATACGGTACTTTTTCAGATTACTCTACACCACCTTGTGTCGCATCGGCAAGCTTTGAAGTTGCCAAATTTGAAGTTTTGGGCACGCTTGAATTTTTCGAATGTTTGTATCTCTGAAAGTTCGTAAATCCAATGTGCGTAGGAAGAGGACTAACTGTACGTCGAATTTACGAGCGTTAATGAGTGGATCACCATAATTCCACAGCTTATTGTATTGTGTTGTGCGCATATTGAAGTACATATCTCCAACTGAAGAAAGAACCAAAATTGACACTCTTGGACTCAGTACAAGAAGAGAACTTAAATGTATATCAATGACGATAACGTTGTGTATATCCACCTAAATGCCATTGCTTTTTCGTGGAACTTTGTAATCATTTTATAACTGCCGGGTCCAGGGATTGAGGTTTGTAATTTCATAATAACATTTCTTTTACGAAAGATTGGATAGGCCTTTTCGTCATGACCAAAAAATGCTTCATAATAACGAGAACTTCGTAATAATGTTGTTTGTATTAACGAGTGTCTACTGTAGCAACGTCATTTTTGCATTTCAGTTTTATTTTTGTTATTGCTGTTGCATGAGCACTGCTGTTATTTCTTGTTATAATGTAATGCTCATTTATGCATTGAAAATTTGGTCAGATAATCATCTCAGTTTAGAAACTAATGATTTATTTGACTTTCCAGTGTGCTCATTCATCCAAAAGGAAGTCATTGAACCAAAAATTTTGCCCTTCTGAGTATGAATCTCCCAAGAAAAAGCAAAAGGGCATACCTACAATATGTAGTAAAGTGGCCAACTCTACATCCTCATCCTCCAAACCATCCTCTGCTTCACACCTTCATCTCATGTTGTCTAATACTTCTGGTCAGACGGGTAGCCAGCTGAAACCTCTCCAGAATTCGGTGGCTAGCAATTCTCCAAAAGTTGATTCTAGCCACACAGCGGTCATATGCAATTCAAGCAAATCTAAAGGAAAGGAAGTCATGCCAGCCAATGTTTTTCCAAAGTGGGATGGTAGTAAATGGGCTGCATCAAGAATTGTGTCCCAAACACTCTTTGTAATGGGAGCTAGGTAAGACATTTTTTTCAGACAAGGTTTCAGATAAAGCATACCTGATTGTATTATAAGTGGCCAAAACTTCCAGATGTGGCCTTTCATTTTGCTGGTAATCATCGGTGATGTGAAAATGCCTTACTATCTTGCAAAAACTTTTTCTCCTCAATATATTTGGATCGTGTTTGCCTAGTCTCCCTAAATGAACTGCTTACAATTGGAGTTGTGACAGAAGCCAATATGCCTTCAGGTGTGCTATGTATTTGCCCTTGGGTCATTCAAATGTGCTCTGTATATTTTGTACGACCATTTTCCAAAAAAATTATCACTGTCTACTTAAAAGTATGTCACTTAATGTTAATTGAGTTTTACTCATCTGGAACACTTCTTTATAAAATTAAATAGTTGATAGTTAATTTATCATTTTACTTTCCTCTTGCAGGGCTAATAAAGCTTTAGGTTTTGGTCAAATGAGAGGCCGTTTGTACATTAAACACCCTGAGTTGTTCAAATATTCTGGTGATCAGGAAGATAAGGAGTGGCTTACTCGAAATCATTTAATGCCACCTACTGGTGGTAAAGCATATCTAATGATTGTGGAGGATATTCGGCAGTTGGCTGAGACAGAGGAGTACAGGTAAGGTTTTATGAATGTCGGTATAATTTTCCTCCCACTGGTGTATGATGGATTTGTTTTGCTCAAAGTAAATATGTAAATAAAAATTCCCTTACCGCATACAACATGAAAATTTGTTATAAAATCTATGATTTCCTCAAAGGTTGCAATTGAATTAGGGTTGCCATAATTCCGAAGACTAGGGAAGACTCAGGGAAAGAGAAATCCCGTTGGGAAAATCTGTTAATGTTCTGGTAAAATGATGCATGGATAACTAGTTATCTTATCTGCAATTATTAAGTCTTATAATTGTGCAATGTAACATTTTTTTAAAGCATTTGATGAAGTACCCCATGGAAAGTTAATAATAAAATTGAAATCTTATGGTCTAGATGAAGATATCATTTCCTGGATATGAGAACTTTTGAGCGACCGCATTGAAAGAGTAGTATTAGACAGTGCAGTCTCCAATGAGGTTAGAGTCACTACTGGGATCCCTCAGGATAGTGCCATAGGCTCAATCCTATTCCTTCTTTATATAAATGACATTGGCGAAGTAGTAAACAGTAAGTTACGATTATTTGCAGACGACGTTGTAGTTTACAGAGAAATCCGTTTCAGCAAAGATGAGATGAACTAACGAATGACATTGCTGCTATTCAAGTGTGGTGTGGTGCATTGCAGTTAGAATTAAATTTGAAAAAATGCGTAGTAATGAATTTCTGAAAGAAGAAATACTCCCTACAGCATAGCTATATCATTCGGGGCACCCAATTAAAGGCAGTTGAATCCGTGAAATATCTAGGGGTTAGACTCAATAATGATCAATCGTGGAATAAATATTCGGGAAATAAACGGTCAAGCTAATTGTAAAATGGGTTTTGTTAAAAGAATATTAGGAAAGTGCGACGACAAAGTGAGAGAAATTAGCTACTTCTCCCATCTTTAGACCCCATTTAGAATGCACTGCCAGTGTTTGGGACCCTCATGAAAAAGGCTTAATAATGGAGTTAGAACGCATGCAAAGAAGAGCTGCCAGGTACGTGAAAGGTCGTTATGATAGTCTTGTTAGTGTAACTAACCTATTAGATAAACTCGGATGGGAATCTCTGTCAGACCGTCGATTGAAAAACAAACTAAACCTTTTAGATAAATTCAAGGGCGGTGTCTTTTCTAACGAAGTTAACCATATCTTACGGACGCCAACATACTTCGGAAGATCAGATCATATAAATAAAATAAGAGAGAGAGATTGTAGAACTGACAGATTCAGAATGTCTTTTTTTCCACGTTCAATAAGAGATTATAACGGCAGCAATAAAACCCATAAATAGATAAGATGACTTGTAGTGTAGCATACTAACCTGTGTAAAACTTAATGCATGTTGCTTAATTTTATTATTATTTCTAACAGCATATTGTAGTATAATTTGTTAGTATGCATGATGTTTTTTGTACTGTGTGTTGTGCATGTGAGAGTCCAATTGCATGCTGGTGATTGATCACCCCCTGCCAAACACTCTAGAGGTGGCTCCCAGGGTATTATGTAGATGAAGAATTTATGTGCTAGAGATTCATCATATATCATAATGTGTGTGTTTTTGATGTACTGCCTCTTTGGCTTTACCTGAGAAATGGTATTTTATGGTGTACTTTTGTATCCTTCAGGAATAATCCTAACCTGCTTTTGGATGAAATACATGGATTTGAGGTACCTGACTTCATGCTGAGGAAAATTCGCTGTTATGTCAACAGTTTAAGAATGGAAGAATTGAACTCATCTAATGCATCTGGAAATGGGAAAACAAATTGTGCAATGAAAGGAAAAGTGCAGCAAAATCATAGCAAAAAACTTCCTCCACCTGTGATTAAAACTGTCTCCTGCCAATATGTGAGTCAATGCAATAATATTAACAACTATAATTTTTTAATAGAAATACAAAGTGAAGTTAGTTCTGTTGCTAGTATACATTTTAAAATAAAACCTCTGTATGTATTAGGAACACCCATGTAGTGAAATTTTATGAAAACCTTCATATAATGAAATCATAGACATGGTTCCAGGCCTTTCTCATGGATATGCATTGGTTAAAATCTTGTGTAAGGAATGTCAAGGGGACTGGGTTGGTGTGGTGGCTAGTGTGTTGGCCTCCCAACTTGTGGACTTGGGTTCAAAGCCCCAATGGCAGTGGCAGAAATTTCCAGTGATGGCCCTTTTCCTGCTCGAATGTTGCGTGGAGGACATTTCAAGTGCTTTAATTACATAAATATTTATATGTACATATTTAATTTTATTGTCATATTCTACTCTATCCGGCCACGGTAGCAGCGGGGTGAAGTACCAGCCTGCCAAACTGAAAGGCGTGGGTTTGGGTCCCGCCTGGGTAGTTTGTCCCAGAGCATGGTTGTGCGTGAGCATGCGCGAGGCATGGCAGAGTATAGTCCTTGTTAAACTTTATTTCCCCCGATGTATAAGGCCTTAAATGAGCTGTTTTCAGGGCGATAGAGATAAATAAAAATCGAAAGAGTTTTTCTTAATTGAGACCAAGAGCCTTGTTTTCACAGTTCTGATAGGCCATTGCCATAAGCTGTGCAACTTATTAGAAGCAGGAACACCAGTGATGCCTACATACCTTCTAATTCATCATTTCTCAGCCTAATGGATATCCAATCTGGGCTAGCAGTGTGTGTTACATATCAGGCATTTATTCAACTTATTCTATAAAATTTGTAATTAGATGCTGAAGGTACATAGTCTGAAGAGGCAAGCATGGTCAGTAATGACAATTTTTGCCTTAATGCACTTTAATGCAAAAAATTACTGATTACATATGTATATGTATTCAGTGTTAGAGACTGTCAAGTGGAGGTGAGCATGAAAATATTGTATGAAGACATAATGAATATTTTTTCGGGGAAGGAGGAGTAATATGTATCTGGGTATTTCATATTATCAAAAATAATTAGGTAATTAAGTCATGATGTGGCCAATTAGATTGTTTCATTCCTTTTAAGGTTTTCATATGACTTCGCTTAACATATTCAGTGCGGAGCACATCAATTGACGTGGTCCCGTCCAAGCCGAAATATGGACAACGTCAATGGACGTGCTCTGCTGGTCGGATAGGGGGCCTTTCTCCGCCTCCATTCGTGACTAATATCCACTTCCGAGTCTTCCAATCGTATGCATGACCTTCAGCAAGCTTCCCTCTTTCAACTCATGTGCGCCATTCATAAATAGCAGTATCTGAACGGAAGATATGCTGCGAAAACCTCTCTCTATTTTTCTTTCTTACTTTATCGGCCGATTCTGACGACGTGATACATGAAAATCGGGCTAGATATTCTTTATTCTTTTTTTAGCACATTAATTCCTCTGCATTTACAAAATAATAAATATTTATCTAAATGATTTTTTTTAATAATATGATCATGCCTCCACTTGCTCCCTTTCTGTCTCTATTGGTAATTTTGTCCTTGTGGATCAGTCATTGTGTAATTTTATTTATAATTGAACTTATTGTGAGGCAATACATCATGAATTATGGGTCTGTTTTGAACTAATTAAATCCCTTTATTCTATAGGATAATAAAAAAAGGAAAGAAGAACCAAAGAATTCAGAAGTTGTCTCTCCAATCAAAAGCATATTAGAGACCAAGTTGCGTGAGGATAAGTCACCTCTTTCTTCTCCTAGTGGTGTCCAGAATTCCATCATACAACCGTCTACCACAAAGTCATGTACAATGGCGTCAGTTTCATCTTCCACAAATGACAACAAGATAACACTGAAGTCTTTGCTTGAAAGCAAAACTAGTCTTCTTTCTTTAGGAGACAAGCACTCACCAGGTAAATAAAAATATTTTTATTGAATCTGTGTCCATCAACTAAGAAGCTTAAAAGAAAAGTGATATTCATATCGTTGAATTCTCCAGGATGATCAGCCCTGGGGTTAAGTACAAATTGTGCTTGTAGTGTTTTTAATGAGTATATATATTTATGATATATTTAGAAGGAGTTATTTATTTATTTAATAATATGAGCTTAAGAGTCATGTGTCAATTTTGCCTCTTCTAACTATAAATGGATATACACAGATGAAAATGTTGTAGTGTGAATGGTTTAGACTAGTCACTCTATAATGTTTTCATGGTTATTTTATTTCTGTATTGTATTCTAGTCAGAAAGTCTGTTTTATGATTATTGTTATTTTATTTATTTGGGTCCAAAGCATCAATATTTTGATTGCATTTAAGGATATGTGTTTGTTTGGCCACTTGAAACTGGTCATATTTTGTTGTGCCAAATTTATTGAAGTATTCAAATGGCAATATTTATTTATCGCTTTCCATATTCTGGCTCGTTCTATAAATATATTTTTGAGGGTACAATAAATAATTTTTGGCTTTGCCACCACAAAGGATGTTCAGAGCAGATATTATTTATTTTTTTAGATATGGCTGTTCTCTCAGATTATGCTGATATGTTTGTATAATATAATATTTGAAGTCTCATGTTGTTTAATCCATGAGCTTAATGATGTAAAATATGAATATAAAGTTTTCAGTGTGTTTTGGTAGTGAAATGCCTCATTTTGAGGTGGAAATAGCTATATTTTATGACATTGTTAGGTATATAAAACAGAGAGCAGTTGTCGAAATGGACTCGTCTCTCAAGATAGCTACAAAATGGGTAATTCTTACGAAGGTGATAATTATGTCTACAAACAATGTTCAATGTATGGGAGTTATAAAATTGTTGTTTACATTCCAGATTTTTACATATAAGGATATTGCAAACTGTTTATCTAAAATTCTATTTAATTGATATATACATATATATATATAAACAATGTTGTGCTTCTTTTTTGTAGAAATTTCTGTGTGTGCATGTGTATAAAACTTAAATAAAAATAATTTTATTATAGTTTACATTTTTTCAAATGCACTGCCATTTTAATATAAATTGTATTTATTTCATTTTGGTGTGTCCTGTAACCACAGATTGACATCTCCAGGTTATAATTCAATAAAATTACCCCTTATTATATTCTTAGTCGATGTCATTGGCCTGACACATTTTCATCCATTCAGGGGATGATAAGTCATCTAGGAATCTTTCCTCTTTCAATTTTTGAAAGTCGCAAAAAATAATGGGAGGATTTTTTGGTGATCGGAATACGGATTTATAAGAAATGGATATTTGATCATGGGCAGATGAAAGTAAGACAGGACTTTGTGAAAAGGAGATTGCTTTGTCTAAGTCATCCACAATGCAGAGGTCGACATAGGTATGACTATTGAAAGTGTTTGAGTTGCGTCGTCTGAGACCAAAGGTAGGTTATTCAAAGTCTCTCAGATGGTTGCTATTTGCAGTCACAGAGAGCATATCATCATTGAAGTAACCAATAATTATTTTAGTTTTGTGTTTAGCGTAATAACTTAAGAAAGAATTTACTTATACATTTATGAGATCAGTTATAGGAATGCAATAGCCTTAAGCAAGTAGAAGTTTCACTGTGTTCATTCCAAAGACTTCTAGAATAATAAATTCAGGCAAAGAGCAATACTCTTGAGGGAGAATTACTCAATGCACAATAGTTCAGTTTGTGGTGAATGAAAGCCCTTAAATGTGCCACCATCTTTTGTCCCGATCCTGTCATGACGCACTAGGTTGTTATCGGCCAAGTACACCATATCGTTTGGGATCATAGGTTTCAGTCATGCATATAATCTCTTATGACTCTCTAAGGAAATGAATACGAAATTCATCAATATGGTGAGTTAAAGACTGACAGTTTACCCAGCATAGCTTTACATGAGTATAAAATGTGTTATTAATAAGATATGTTGAACTGGATTTTAATTTTGAACATTGAGAATCACTTAGGGGTTGGATACCTTTTGCATCACTAAGCAATCAAATCACTATTTATGGGTTCCACTTCAGTGGAACAATTTCACCTGTGCCACTAAAGATTGATGAGATCTTCTTCTGTGTGCAGGACGAATAAATCACTTCCGTCTTCCTTCCTGCCTTATACCGCCCCTGACCATAAATATTTTAGTTTGCCCGATTTCTTTAGATCTCTGGCTTTGGAATACAGTTTATGATTGTGAGCACTCAGTGGTTCATTAACGCACATACAATAATTAGGGAAATTACTCCAGCTAATATCTGCAGTGGAAAAATTTCTTTTTACTCTATGGGCCTTGAGTATCTCTCGAACGAGGTTGGACCTCGTAAAGCTCACTGTAATGGTAGGAGGCTTGTTGCTGGTGAAACACCCATTTACTCACTATCAGTAGTCAACATCCGTTTAGTCAAATTGTACCCTGGGGGAAAATCCCACTTGGTACACCAGGGATCCCAACACTTCCCCAGTTTTCTGTGGGATATAGTGTATTTCCAGTACATTCCTGAGGGATTCCTGTTCCATGAAATGCAATTGAACTTCAAGATTATCTATCTATTCGCATGAGTAGAATTTTATTTTCATCTACAAGATTGCCAAATTTAGTAAGGTTGATCGTTAATTAGGGCAATAGTTAATGGGCATTATTTAAACACTGCACAGACGATATAATCTTTGTTAATTCACTCAATACAGTTCTCAATGAGATGTCATACTCACTTTGCTGGTCCTAAATCACACTCACCCAATCTTACAATTCCTTCAATATTGATGAAGAAGCTGCAGTGGAAGTGATGTCAATCAGAGAGTTGACACCCAAGGATTTGTCTGGAGTATCTTCTCCAAAATTAGAACTTCGCCTCCATATGCTGTCAGCCTTGCTGAGAGTGGTACAGCACAGATGACATACCTCCCAATGTGTACCACAAATCACTGTCTACTGACCACATTTAGTGGCCAAGGAGTACTCTGCACAATTGTTAGGCAACTGCTACACTCGGCAAAACTTTCATTGTGAGTCAAGGCTGTGGTTTGAGGAGGAGAGCACAAGATATGTCCGTTCATTACTATTGTGAAAGACTTGTAGTGAACATGGACTCATGGACCATAATGGACTGTTGGTATGAATGAATGAGGTACTGATGACCAGAACTTCACAAGGCTTATTGTGTTATTACAACTGTTAAGACCACGCCAACTTGTTTTCTGTTTATATATAGCTTAAGGACGCCATCAGCATCTTGTTTTTTGTGCCTTCTTTTCCCTTGCAACATATAATATTTCATAAGTTTGTCTAAATCATCCATCAATCTTATTTTCCTGTACTTATTTCTTCTTCTGGAATTAGTGTTGTATTCCCAGAGGAACATAATGTAAGTGCCTAACTTCATTTCAGATTTTGTGTACTTGATATGCCAATTTAAGCCAAGCCAGCAGTTGAAATGCTTCACCACATTTTATTATTGTTTACATTATAATTTGATTGATATTGATGGATTATGCTAGAAAAATCCGTTTTCAATGTAGAACCTTAAAAAAAGTAAGTCACATTTGCTGCATATAAATGGTGTGATAATGTAAGATGGAAAATTTTCAGTTGGCTAGTCTTTAAAACGTGAACTCAAACCAAACCGCTAAGCCTAAATAAAAATACTAATAGGCTAACCTAGTGCCTCCAGTTAAAGTCATCAGAGGTGACACATTCAAGTCTCAGACCCTTCAGAGATAGGGCCACATAAAGATACTGACATTACTTGCTACTTTTGCCCAATCCCCACTGCATTGTGTGTCATGTACCTTTCCTACAGGAAAATGTTGTTCTCTGATAATTTTACCGTGAAGACAGCTTAAAGGACTATTGATTTTAAACCACTGAATGTAAACGATTTTTATTTCCACAGAAAATATTTCCCCACCATCCACCAAATCCAAGCATAAAACTTTTGGAGCCAAAGTGAGCTATGCCATTCCACATACATAATTCCTTGCAAAAATTGAGCCAAGATATCTGTATTACATGGATTTCTTGATGGTTCACATTCTTCAGAATACATGTGTGTCACGTACCTACTTAATAATAGTATTCTAGTGCAGTTCTTCTGTTGTTAGGTACTTAAAAAAAAGTATGTATGTGAATTTTGCTGAATGATTTCCAATTCAGCCTTTTAATTGTGAAAATTGTATTAATTTATATTTAATTTTTCACTATGATAGTTCCAAATGGATTTCTCTATTAATGTAGCTCAAAAAATACACGTACATTATCTTATGACCCTCAGAAAAATACATTTCAATTATATTTTAAGTACAAATTACTCCTGAAAATTGTATTTAAATGCTATAAATTAAAGAATTATTATCAGTGGATTAATAGTTTTTATGAATATTCTGATCACTTCCTGTGTCTACATATAGACAGCATGTGTAATTCTCATGCTCTCCAATATTTCAAGGTTGTTGCCAATTTCTAGGTATGTACCGTGTGATTAATGCAGAAGCTACTTAAAAAAATTCTATCTGTTTTCATTTAGACGTACATATTCTGCAACATTCAATTTCCATTAATTACTTAAACTCACAGAATCTCAGCTCCATGGGTTATTGTAAATGGCTAAAATGTATTTCAATCATGTCAACTGATCTCTCATAATGGATATAGTTTAGGGTCTGAGGGTTTCTTTTGGTTATGAATAGTGCTCAAGGGTTTATTTTGACCTTCTGTAAAAAAAAAACTGAAATTACTTTATCCCTGCGTCATTGAGAAAATTTGAACTTTTTTCCTTAAAAAATTCATGCCAATTTTTCTTCTGACTTTTTGAGAAATTCGCACTAAAAATTTTTTTCATTGTCATACTTCTTTATATCCTTTTTTCATGAAACAATAAATATATTCACTTGTAAGCACAACCCTGTCACCCTAAGATGGGCACCTTCAGGCAACATCGAGATTTCCCTCACTTCTCCCCTAGTTTAAAGAACACTCAAGTGTAACTATTCACTTACTTGATGCTTCAACCCTAAGGTAGGTTTATATAGGTGAATATACAGCTCACTTCATAGTAAGCTATTTGATTATATTATTCTACCGATTAAGGTAAGTTTCCATGGAGTAGTTAAGAAGTGATCTGGGAGCCTCCCTTTCCTCCCAGCACCGCCTTCTTCAATTCACTTCAGATGAGGCCTACTCCCTTTCAATCTATCTAAAAATCCTATTCTTTTCCTTCCCCTCCCTCATTTCCCTAACATTTTACCCTCTAATACCATTTTCAATATCCCCTCCCCGCCAAGTACTCGCTCCATCCATACCTTCTGTCTCCTACATATCTCATCTAAAAGCTGCCTCTCTTCACCCACCATGTCCAGTACTACGTCGTTTCTCCTCCTCTCTGCCCATTTCACCTTCTCCATTCTTCTCCATACCCACATCTCGAATGCCTCCAATCTTGTCTCGTCCTCCTTCCTTAGTGTCCACATTTCCACACCACAGAGAGCTACACTCAAGATCAAACCCTTCATTAATCTTTTATTTAAACTCTTACGTAATGATCCTCTCTGAAGCTCCTTCCTGTTAATGAACTTTGCAAGTGCAATTCACTTCCTGATGTCCTTACTACTGCATCCGTTTTCCTCTAATGTGCTGCCTAAATAGTTGAATTGCCCTACCTACTCGAGCTTCTCCCCATCAACTTTTATCTTGAGTCTCACATTCCTCGCTCGCGATGCTTTACAAAACCGCATTACCTTAGTCTTCTTGTGATTAATCCTCGTCCCATACTCCTCGCACCGCTCGTCTAACGCATCCACTAGAGCCTGCAGTCCCCTCGCTGACTGGCTAATCAGAGCCTGATCATCTGCGAACCTTACCGATTTAAACATCATTCCTCCCACTTTCACTCCTGCTTCCAACTCGCCCCATGCTTCTCTTAGCATATATATGTTGAAAAGCAGCTGCAATAAAGGACAGCCTTGTCTCACTCCTCGGCTAATGCTTGCCCACCCAGATTTTCCATCCGCTACCCTCACTTGTGCAGTCTGGGACATGTATAGATTACGAACCAGTCTCCTATCCCTCCAAGCTATACCTATTCTCTTGAGAATATCTAATAACTTTACCCAGTTCACCCTATCAAATGCTTTTTCAAAATACACCTTCCTACCATATGCCTACCGATCTTCCCGTTTAATACCAAAGCTACCCCTCGCTGGCTTTCCTCCCCACCACTATATATAACCCTGTAACCATCACTCCAATAGTCCCCCTATTTTTCATTTACATGTCTTTGATATGTTACAATCCAGTCGCAAGTCCAGAGAGGGGCAAGGGGGGCTATAGCCTCCCCCCTTGGCTATCCAATTTATATTAGATAGAGTGGTACTTTTGGTGCGGACCCCCACTACTGCTGTGAGATTACCCCCCACTTAGTGTCTTCCTTGACCCTATCCTGGATCCACCTCTGGCCAGCACGTGCTAGTACTACTTATAACTATCAATATTTTCCACTAAAACTAAATAGTGCGAATTACTGCCGCTGGTTACTCTTAGCTAATTTACTAAAAATATTGTGAGAAATTATTGATAGTTATAGATCACGTAGTTTTAGTATTATAAAAATGCGGCCCTCGTTTGTAAGTCAACAAAGTCAGCGGCCCGCAGGCCTTAAAGGGTTTTCTCTCGAAGTGTTCTTTTGGAGACACCTCGTATCTATTCTGCGTCGTAGATAGTATGCGACGATGGGATGTCCATTTGCTGGAATGCAACCGGAAAAAATATAGACGCTCAAGGTCACGTATCTATATTTATATCGACGAGATTACTAAACAAGGCGATGCCGTCATTGGAGGTCAATGCTGTGCCGAGAGCAAATGTTTACTGCTCCGTCACATTCGATTTTACATTGCGACGCGGTTTAATATTCATCACAGGGGCGGTCTAAGGTGATTAGGGGCCCTCAGCTGGGGCTCAGGATAAGGCACTCCTTACGGGGGAATTTTAGGGAATTACATGTCCGGAAATGAATTTTGACGCTATTCTGGCCCTTGAAAACTATATAATAATGAACACAAATTAGCGATTCCGTCCGAAAAAAATACTGTAAAAAGAGAGAATTTCACAGCTTGTAAAATTTAATAATGTACTGTGGTTCCATTACCCGTTCAGTGAATTCGTTCCTTGAAAATGCGCTGAAATCTAAAAAAATAAGCCTCTAAGTAACCCTTTCGAAAAACATGAGATTTTCTTTTATCTTTTGACACCTTTATTTTCAACTTATTCTTTTATATAATATTTTTGCACTGAGTACGTATAAAGAAATTAAAGAAAAGCTGGAAGTTAATAACTGCAGAAAAACTTTGGTTCAATTAATCTTGTTCTTAATTTACTTATTTTCTCTCTGATACGCTTCGATGAACGAGTGCTTTGTGGGGGCCCCCTAAACTCGCGGCCCTCGGCGATTGCTGACCAGCCGACCATCGCTCTCAATAATTCCTATTTCAGTTTCTATTCTACTTTAAAAACGGTACATTTTCGCCAGAGTACATATAGCTTGAAATTTAGTAAGTCTATCCATGTTCCATCACAACCCCCTGGAGGGAAGAGGATTTCCCTAGCCTCTGCCAAACCGTGGCTTTTTGCAATTATCCCATCATCATCCAGATGCTAAGGAAAGACAGCTCCAGTGTATCGAAGACAGTGGCGGCTTGCCCATAAGGACTCTCGGACGCCGCCCCTCCCAAATATTTGAAAAAGTAAAAAAAATAAATATCCATTAATTTATAATTAAACATCTAATTAATCAAAGTGTTTTTTCAGTCCCATACATCGAAAGTATTGGAAAAACACGAAAAGAAATGGCGCGAGAAGTTCGTATTTGTAGCCGTGGGGCGCTGGCCAGAACGTCCCAATCCATCCCCATGCAGTTATATGGAGAGTGGTAGTGGTGGGGGCCGCTGGTGCTATGACGCTTGTAACGTTGTGTCTTATGGAGGTCTTGGGACGTCGCGTCGTCCGAGAATGCGCAGAGCGACGTGTGAGTTGACATCGCTGCGCAGGCCGGCGGGCGTATAAACTGGCGTCTACTTGGTGCTGCCACAGGAAAGGGACGTACGGAATCAGAATGGTCACTGTACTGGGTGTAGTTATACGATTTTAATTTTTAATTACTGGTAGATATTGCTACAGAAAATGAATTATCTCATTATGCATGCCTTTTTGGGTGTTTGAATTCCGGAACACATAAAATCCAACCAGTTAAAGGCCGTATTGACGTAGGAAAACTATTCTCGAGTATTTGCCACAGTTCTGTTATGATTACGAATTTCAAGAACCTTGGGGAAACTAATATTATAATGTTTAGGCCTGAACAATGTATTCATATCTTCCCGATGATTAGAAATGCGGTTCCTATTTTTCAGATAAATTTATCAAAAGACCTGCTGTAGTAGGAAAAATCAGTTAACATTCCCCACTGATTTATAATTTAAGAAATAGGTGCGTGCGTGATAGGGTGAAGGATTAAACATGATTTAACCCGTAAAACGTGACTTTAAATAGAGTCATTCAATGAATGTCAAGAAGTTTCGCGTACAATGCACCTTTTGTGTGTAGGTTCATCATTTTTCTAGCCGTCCTTGTTGTATTAGTTCATGTTCACCTAATTCCTCAGTGGCAGAGCGGTAGCTGTCTGACGGAAAATGTCCACTTGGGTCCGATTTAAGTGGCTTCGAAGAGTTCATATCAGTGCGGAGATCCTTACAGCTCCTATTTGTGGTTCAGAGCCGTCTTCTTTTACGATCTAGAATTTATTTTCTATTATATCATGGCCAGTGGCGGCTCGTGAGTCAAATGCTAGGGGGGGCGCACTCCACCGGGGGGTCATAATTTTTTAATATTTCGTGTATTTTATTAAGTTTTTACGGCAATCTAGGAATTAAATTTTGTGATGCCATATGTTCCGTTTTTTTCAACAAAAATACCTAGTTTTCCCAATAAAGCTTGATTAATAAATACTTAATGCAGAATGCAGACTCTCGGTCATACGGATCGGCTTAGTCCGGACTCTCGATTATACTGATCAATGATCTTGAAGGATAAAAATATATTTGCTGCGATATTTTGCAAATACAAACGGAAATACGTAACTTTCGGTTTTAGCGCCTACATTCTTTGTGCGAATATGCCCGCAATTCACTTCTCTTGTTCGTTTTGCAATCATAATGCGTTATTTGTCAAATCTATACAATATTTGCAATGATTTATGTAGCAATGACACTTGTAACACCTGAGGAGGGAGGGGAGTGTCACTGACTTCCACTAGGCAACAAACACTACTAGAATGCACGCGCTTTGCTATGGCAGATGTAAACTTTGATTGAGGTGTTCGCGTTGCTTCTTGAATACAATACGATTTAAAATCAATAATTAAAAACACAATTTTAACAAAATCTGAAATACTCACATTCCTTTAGTTATATTGCAGAAGTCCATCCTTCTTTCCTTTTGTCCAGCAAAGTGATCAATTACACGTAAACCAGCGCCGGACAACAATTTCTTTCCGATTGAGCACATGGCAATGGTACTAGTCTATAATAAACAAGGGACGACACAAAATAGGCCGACGAAAAATACGATCAAAAAGAACAAGGTGGCTGGACACAGAATTGGGACAATTTTTCCCTATATTTCCCTAAATCAAAAACGAGCACTGTTGATTAATTAAAATTGTCTTCTTGAATGTACACACAGCACTAAGAAACTTCTTAATCGGCAATTACACACAGTTAACTCCTCGAAAATGATGTCTGAACTCATTTCACTCCGTTCTTTCCGAGTCTTGCCGTTACTATCATACTATAAGGACGACTCAAGGGAGATAGAAGTCGTGGTCCACTAATGCTGATTCAGCTGAGGGACGAATTTAAGGTCAGCAAAGGCATTCAAGCAAACAGAAGACGTCACGGACCATCTCCTTGAGTCTAAGATTCATATGTGGTAAACACACGAAACGCCAACGGGTCGCACTTGGAATAACCATGTCTTCGAAATAATTGCCATGATATAATAGAAAATAAATTCTAGATCGTAAAAGAAGACGACTCTGAGCCACAGAGAGAAGGGAGCTGTAAGGATCTCCGCACCATGATATGAACTCTTCGTAGCCACTTAAATCAGACCCAAGTGGACATTTTCCGTCAGACAGCTACCGCTCTGCAGCTGAGGAATTAGGTGAACATGAACTAATAGAACAAGGACGGCTAGAAAAATTATGAATCTACACACAAAAGGTGCATTGTACGCGGCACTTCTTGGCATTCATTGAATGACTCTATTTAAAGTCACGTTTTACGGGTTAAATCATGTTCAATCCTTCACCCTATCACGCACGCACCTATTTCTTAAATTATAAATCAGTAGGGAATGTTAACTGATTTTTCCCAATACTGCAGGCCTTTTGATAAATTCATCTGAAAAATAAGTTCCGCATTTCTAATAGTCGGGAAGATATGAATACATTGTTAAGGCCTAAATATTATAATATTAGTTTCCCCAAGGTTCTTGAAATTCGTAATCATAACAGAACTGTGGCAAATACTCGAGAATAGTTTTCCTACGTCAATACGGCCTTTAACTGGTTGGATTTTATGTGTTCCGGAATTCAAACACCCAAAAACGCAAGCATAATGAGATAATTTATTTTCTGTAGCAATACCTACCAGTAATTTAAAATTAAAATCGTATAGCTACACCCAGTACAGTGACCATTCTGATTCCGTAGGTCCCTTTTCTGTGGCAGCACCAAGTAGACGCCAGATTATACGCCCGCCGGCCTGCGCAGCGATGTCAACTCACACGTCGCTCTGCGCATTCTCGGACGACGTCCCAAGACTTCCATAAGACACAACGTTAGACGCGTCATAGCACCAGCGGCCCCCACCACTACCACTCTCCATACAACTGCATGGGGATGGATTGGGACGTTCTGGCCAGCGCCCCACGGCTACAAATACGAACTTCTCTCGCTATTTCTTTTCGTGTTTTTCCTACGCTTTCGATGTATGCGACTGAAAAAACACTCTGATTAATTAGATGTATAATTATAAATTAATGGATATTATTTTTTTTTACTTTTTAAAATATTTGGGAGGGGCGGCGTCCGAGAGTCCTTATGGGCAAGCCGCCACTGATCATGGCAATGATTTCGAAGACATGGTTATTCCAAGTGCGACCCGTTGGTGTTTCGTGTGTTTGCCACATATGAATCTTAGACTCAAGGAGATGGTGCGTGACGTCTTTTGTTTGCTTGAGTGCCTTTGCTGACCTTAAATTCCTCCCTCAGCTGAATCATCATTTGTGGACCACGACTTCTATCTCCCTTGAGTCTTCCTTATAGTAACGCAAGACTCTCCTTAAGAACGGAGTGAAATGAGTTCAGACATCATTTTTGAGGAGTTAACTGTGCTTAATTGCCGATTAAGAAGTTTCTTAGTGCTAAGTGTACATTCAAGAAGACAATTTTGAATTAATCAACAGTGCTCGTTTTTGTTTTAGGGAAATATAGGGAAAAATTGTCCCCAAATCTGTGTCCTGGCACCTTGTTCTTTTTGGTCGTATTTTTCGTCGGCTCATTTTGTGTCGTCCCTTGTTTATTTATAGACTAGCGCCCTTGCTATGTGTTCAATCGGAAAGAAATTGTTGTCCGGCGCTGATTTCAACGAACGTGTAATTGATCACTTTGCTGGACAAAAGGAAAGAAGAATGGACTTGTGCAATATAACTAAAGGCATGTGAGTATTTCAGATTTTGTTAAAAATGTGTGAGAAATATTTAATTATCGATTTTAAATCATACTGTATTCAAGAAGCAACGCGAACACCGCAATCAAAGTTTACATCTACAATAGCAAAGCGCGCGCATTCTAGTAGTGTTTGTTGCCTAGTGGAAGTCAGTGACACTCCCCTCCCTCCTCAGGTGTTACAAGTGTCATTGCTACCTAAATCTTTGCAAATGTCGAATAGATTTGACAAATAACGCATTATGATTGCAAAACGAACAACATAAGTGTATTGCGGGCATATCCGCACGAAGAATGTAGGCGCTAAAACCTAAAGTTACGTATTTTCGTTTGTATTTGCAAAATATCGCAGCAATTATATTTTTATTCTTCAAGATCATTGATCAGTATAATCGAGAGTCCGGACTAAGCGGATCCGCATGAACGAGAGAAGAGAGAGAACCGCATTTAGTATTTATTAATCAAGCTTTATTAGGAAAACTAGGTATTTTTGTTGAAAAAAACGGAACATATGGCATTACTAAATTTTATTCCTAGATTGCCGTAAAAACTTAATAAAATACACGAAATATTAAAAAAGTGGAGTGGTGCCCGGTGGAGTGCGCCCCCCCAGGCATTTGACTCACGAGCCGCCACTGATCGAAGATGTGCAGAGGAAATATTAATCGTACGATATTGCGCTCCAATGAGGGTTGAAATCGCGCTTGACACACACGCTTCTAATAATTTCCTCTACAGGATTGGATCATGCCGGACCAATAAATTCGTGATCCCCGCGCTCTTTCATGGGTAGTAGATCTTCGTTGGCAAAAGAACTTTAAAGTTCCTTTTCCAAGTGTTGCTCGCGGACAATTGATTTTCAGGTCTAAAAAAGAATAAGTTTTATTTCGAAAAAAATCGATAAAAATATATTGCACTTATCTGTTCATAAGTACATACTTTCATGCACACACATAAAGCACACTTCTTTTTGATTTCCTTCCCTATTCCTTCGATTTTAAGGATTCCAGTAAGGAAAAATAAAGATTTGACGACAAATCAACAACGTTTTTCTCAGTCGAACATTCGACTTTTCAATAGCATCCTCCTTCCTTGCTCTCCTTAAATGGAGAATATTAAAAGAAACGTCTCTGACGCGAATGTGATTCACATCAAAAAATTCTTGACCTTCTTTCATCTTTGGTCCGGGGCCTTCGCTACCCTGTATGCGTCACCAAATTCATTCACTGGTGCATTCTTTTTCTAGCACGAAACAGCACTTGGGTCATCCGGCACGGTCCTGCAGACTCATGCGTTGATAAAACATCGCCTCAGACGTCGAGCTTTCCATCCATCGGCACGTCTTGCCTCTGGTCCGCCGTCTGCAAAGGCTGTTCTTCCGAGTTGGCCGCTTCTTGGTCCGCGACCAACGTCACCAGCTCCCGGGGCGTTGGGTCTTCCGCGTCTGCCTCCGGGATCACCGTCACGGACGGGTCCCGAGTTGGCAGCGGTTTTTTCTTCTCCCCGAACCTCGTCTTCCGGCAGAGCTGCAGGCACGGACCCTCCGCGAAGTCCTTCTCTATTTCGCTCAGCCTCTTTCCCTGGGTCTCGGGCAGCCAAAGGGTGACGAATATCGTGCCGAGGAGGGAGAAGGCGCAGAAAACGAAAAATGCACCGTGGGCGCCTAGGGAAGCGGCCATCCCCGGGAACGCCTTGAGGATCCCGAAGCTGATGACGTAGGCCAGGGCTGAGGTGAGGCCACTGGCCGGGCCTCGGACGCTGTTGGGAAACACTTCGCCCATCATGGCCCACGGGAGAGTAAGGAAGCCCAAGGTGGCCAGGGCTATGTAGCCGAGGAGGGAGATGAGCGGCACCCATGCTTGGGCTGGAATGCCAATTCCTTTCCCCGTTGTCTCCGTCGCGTTAATGGCACCTGGGAAGAACACGGCAATTGATTACTCACGAAGTTCTCTGTGTTTCAACCTGACCTAAGCAGCTATCAATATCGCAACAATATCCAGGCAACATTGTCGGCATTAACATGTGACATCCGTACAATAACCATGTTAATCCAGTTAACATTGCATGGATATCTGTCAAATATACAAACGACCCGCCAAAAAACATTGCACAGATGTCCAACAGTGGACATGGAGGATCATATTACAACATCTGTTAGGTATCTTCACAACATCTAATGAGTAGAAAATGGGTGTGCTGAACATGGTATTTGGTAATCCCCAGACATATGGACAAAACATCTTTTTTTTCAATTCTATACAGAACATTTGCCTTCTAAGAGTACTGTTTGGAATAAAAATTTCTTCAATATCACGGATGTTTGTGATAAGTGATTGGATGAGGTGTTGGATCTTGGATATCTATGTAACGTTATACAGTGACGTAACCATGGGAGGGGGGGATGAGGGGATAGATCCCCCCAAAGCCTCTGAGAAATAAAAGTTTTTTAAAACTATTGCCCAATTTTGACCTTTAATAACTGCATCTGCTAAAAGTTAAATTTTTAGTGCCGAAATGATGGAAAATGTATATCCAGGCATGTCACTTTTCAAAAATTTTTCCGAAAAAGTTGCCTGGGGGGGGAGGTCGCCACACCAGGCCATCCCATCTCCCCCCCAAAGCCTACCTGTTCCTAGTTAGGCCACTGTAATGTTATTTTTACAACTCATCGTGGATGTTACAAATAGATAACATCTATGTAAAGTTATCAAATTATCCATCGTGTAATGACAACGTGTTTTGAATGCATCAACCGTATTTAATTATCCATTGGATATCGTCTGCTGCTAGGGGAAGGAAGGTTTGGATAGGCGAAGGCAGAGCTCACCCCAGACTAAGGCGCAGGGGTGTGAAAATCACACATTTAGGGTGGGGGGGGGGCAGTTCTTTTTCCTGTGCCACCTCGCACTTTTGCAGAGGTTTTTCGAAAGATTCACTTGGTATTTGAAACATGCTGGTAGCCAATAGTTACTGCACTCCTAATGGTAATGATGAAAAGTATAAATTATCATAAATTTATCTGCACGGATGCGAGAAAGATTTCTGCAGCGAGGATAATATATTGAAAAAATGAATTGGAAGTAAGGAAATAAAACTTATTAGTTAAATGAATTGGCATTGAAATTTAATTTTGGATCCTTTATGTATCAATGGGTCACTTTTACTCGTCAGTGATGGTTAAATTTCAAAATTTCATTGGATCAATTTACAAATGAAAGCAATTTTATCAACATTTTGTCTCGTAATACGTCTTCTTTATTTAAAAAACTTATATGCGGAACAAGCGAAAATGCATTTAACCCAGGAGAGGGCGGGCGGCGAAATGTAACATTAGAAGGCGCGTGGGGTGTCATCGACACCTCAAAGAAATTTTTTTTCTCTTTCCTTAGAATGATATAGTTATGCTGTGTTCTTTTTAAATAGGTCCACCGGATTAAATTGATACAATAATTATTCTTGTTAATTAAATAAAAACCATGGGGTTATATAAACCCCGCGCGCCCTTTCCCGGGTAATTATAAAACAGTGAACAACAAAACCAACTTTTAATTTATCATCTGCATTCCAAAGAACAGTTACCTCCGATTTTCTGCGATAGGTATTGCAGAATGCATACCTCCCGTATGATTATACAGATATTGCACCATGACATTTACGAGTTAATATTTCGTCCGACATGTTTAATTGTCATTGAGATTTTTTTCTTGAGTTCCCCGGAATCAATTAGGTATGTATAAAATAAATAAATATTTTAATTGAGGGGGTGAGAAGCCAAGGGGCACAAGTTTTTTCTAAACAGAGTTAGGTACGGAAATCAGGCAAAGAAAACAAACGAGATCGACTAGATATTTAGTGGTGCAATTTAATTTTCCACTCGATATCAGCACAAAACAGAGATTCACTCATATCCTTTGGTCAGCAAGTTTTTATGCATATTTTTTCAACTTATGACCACGACTCAATTGCACGAAACCGATAATCCATGCTAAAAATACTGAAAAATCCTTTGACGTAGCAATTTTTATCCCATTGCCCTATCTTTCATCTCATTGAGGGGCGAATCGACCTTAGGTCGAGACAACATAACCGGTCTCACCGCCCGGGCCCGTCTTATGACCTATGGTTTTGACGGCTACAGTTAGAGGTCATTTGAGTGGCCCAAAACTTAAAAGGTTATTTCGGCTAATGAGATTTTCAGGATAACCCCACTGACTCTCAATGTTTGCCCTAAGGTTCTTATCTGAGCGGGGAGATATATAGACTACATAAGAGCACGAGGAAGCCGTGCAATGATGCTGTCAAGAGTGCCCCATGGGATTTCATGGCATATAGTATGCCGTCGAAATTTTTGCGGGGCTCGTAAAAATGGATTTTTGATGGGAGTACCAAAATATCAGTAATAAAATGAAAGTATTATCAAATACGTCTGTAAGAATGGACGAAAAGAGGCACCCTATAGTGATCGATAGAAAATCGATATATTGAGTAGACACAGGTATAACTACGAGATCGCAAGTTGATGCTCCAGAAGACAAGTTTGTAATGGATAAAAAGCTGGTCGATTGAGTGGATATTAACAGATTCTTTTCAAATAGAAAGATCAGGGGAGGATTTACTCAGATCGTGGGTTAGCCTTCAAGCTTTAGGAGGTGAGTATTTCTGAACTAATAGCATGGGACTGAAGAATCGGACGATTACTTAAGTCTACTGTAGTAAGTGCTGATAAATATATTTATATTATTTTCTCTCTACTGATAAAAATATGTAGGAAAAATAATGCTTCCGTCTTTGAGTATGCCTCCTAACCATTAGAGCTTATTACGGTCAAAGACTGGACTTTCTCGATCTTGAATTTATCCATTTATTTTATAATTTGCTCGCATTTAAAAATTTATGACCACTTCACTATATTCCTTAATATATTTTGTTTAACATCAATCTTTCTTCGACCCAACGTTCATAATAAACGCCCTCAATACAGGTTTCACGCAGGCATTTTATTGCAAGAATTCCAAACTCTTACCCATCTCAAGCAGAGGGTCCTCGGTTATCTCCGGCACACTGGTCGCGCTGACCGTCACGTATATCGCCAGGGCAGCCATGGTGACTGTCATCCCTGCTCCCGATATGATGGACGGCGCCCGGCGCCCCAGCCTCTTCATCCCGAGACTGACGCCAATGCAGATGACCAGACGAACCAGCCCGATGAAGACCGTTGCGATGAAGGGGTCGATACCCGTGACTCCGGAGTCGCGGACGATGTCTACGGCGTAGTACGTGACCACGAACGTCCCGGACAGCTGCTGGAACAGGAAGTACCCGTTCAGGATGAGGAAGGGCTTGTAGACTTCGGGGCGGAGTAGGGAAGCCAGGAAGGAGCTGGATCTGGCCGCGAACGACATGGACATCGTGGAAGAGCGGCGTCGCCTGTTGATTTGCGCCTTGTGCGCGGCTGCCTCCAGCGCCTGCGAGAACTCGGCTTCAGCCCGGGCGACGTGGCCAGCACGGTAGAAGGTGAGGGCCTCCCGGGCCTTGTCCACTTTTCCCTTGGTGAGCAGCCACACCGGGGACTCGGCGACGGTCAGGAGGAATATGATGGAGAGGACTGGGAAGATGGCGCTAAGGCCGGCGACGATGCGCCAAGGGAGGAAGGCCCCTAGAAGGTAGACGATGAGGATGCCGAGGGAGATGGCCACGGAGTTCCAGCACACGAGCATCCCCCGCAGTTTGGGGGACGCTACCTCGCTGATGAGGACGGGAGACGGTGATGAAGCCATTCCCGTGGCCAGCCCGGTCAGCACTCGCCCCGCAATCAACTGCGTAGAATGAGAGGAGATCATTACCCAAATTACATTATTACTGTCTCTATTAATAGCGCGGTTGTGATTTAATTGCAAGCAGCGGCGGATACAGAATAGGACAAGGGAGGCCTAGGTGAGAGGGCTGGATGGTAATCTCCCAGCAGTAGTAGGGATCCGGGAGGTAACCAAAATTTGGAGAATTTCGAGGATTGTGACTACACTTCATTACTGGTTTTCCTAAGAATTGAGTTTTAAAAACAAACATTTATGAACATTTTTAGTAATTTTAAAATGTAAATTGGATACCCCAGGGGCTATATCCCTCTTTGGATCCACCATTGATTGCAGGATTAAAATCCTCTTCTTCGGTGTCAACGTTGTTCCAGTTATACCTCCGGTGTGCCCATTCCCCAACTGCTGATGGCGCACTCCCCCGAAAGCAACTAACACACCCCCAATCGGTGTTCAATGAGGATTTTTTAAATCCCTCTACATTTTTCTACCTCAAAATTTTTTTTATGGTGCAACTTGTGCTCTTTGTGGGCGACCCACCTTCTAAATCCCTCGCTTTCAAACATCGCTGTACCGCCAATGTGTACCCACCTTCCTCACGTTATCCCTCTCCTCATTCATGCTCCACTGTAAATACGTGCCATGAAAATTGCCTTTTGTCGTCGCAATTGGTAGACAGCTGTAAAATTCTAGGGAACTGTAGTGTGCTTTTTAAATCATGTTTTATAAATCCTCATTGCTCTAGTGGCGCCTTAATATTTCATCTGGAGGATAGATTATACTCTACCAGGAGGAATTAGGGCGACGAGAGATACAGAGTGGTAAAAGTGCTACCCTTTTGCTTACTTCATTTACCTTTGTTTATTCCCGATATAAAATAAGCTTTGGTTTCCATTGAAAACAAAATGGAGAATCATAATTTGCTAGCTGCATTCGCTGCTTTCCCTTCATAGCACCATGCCCACTGATTTAACTGCCGGAAATGATTTTTTTACTGCGGAGAAATAATCCTTATATGCGATCGCGGATTTACCATTTCGTTTATGGCGGCCTGAAAAAAGTTTGACAGTTGTTTGATTTTTATACTGTTTCATGTTTGCAGGTTTTCTTTGTGGAACCACGATATAGGAAAAAGAAATAATTTTTATATTCCACAGCAATACTTTATTTCCAACTATACTTTCGATAATAATTTAATAATGGTTGCGACTAGTCTATCATTATTAATTAATTTTCGAAAGTTTTTCAGGAATTATTAGCGTGTATTCAAGTCAATTGTCATTTCCAATTTGATTTTGTCTCCTCAGTAGTTTTCATATTACTTCAAATGAGCATTTAGGAAAAAATCGAGGATATGAGATAAAGTTTAACTTTTAAAAATAGGGGGTTATGGAAGTATGATAAAGATCAAATAGATAGCTCGTGTGAGTGATTCGGAAGTTCTAACAGGAGTGGGAGTGAAGAGAGGTCTATTGAAAACATTGGATAGAAGACGGGACAAGTATTTGCACCCGGGAGGATTACGATTGAAATGCAGTTGATTCGATGAAGTGCATCTTTGCTTTCAATTAACAGCAGCATTAATTATTGCTTAGTTTGTATAATAATTTATATGCATTGTTTTCGCATCGATTATGTGCAGACGAAAACGCTCATCTACTGTCTCCTCGGTTGGTGACGTCACCTGTGACGTGACTCGGTTTGTAATCAGGCATATACTGAGAAACTATGCTCTCACGGAAATGTATCGTTGAAGGAGTGATGGAAGGGAAGAAGGACAGAGGCAGGCCACGGATAAGATACATAAAGCAGATGATGGAGGATGAAAAGCAGAAGAATTATGTAGGTATTAAAAGATTAGCTAATAGGAGAATTAAATGGAGAGCTGCTTCAAACCAATTTTAAGGCCTGTTTACACGGTACATTAACTCGTACGGGTTAATGTCTAAATGTATGAACGCGAGAATGAACGCCAAAATGCACCGTGTAACCACCCAACTTGTGCGAATGCATGCACAGAAAATAGAACCTGTTCTAATTTGGTTCATGCATTCGTACATGTTCCGTTCCGGTCCACAAAAATCATTCACGCAAACGTACATTAAATCGTACGTGTTAATGTATCGTGTAAACAGGCCTCTAGAATCGACGACTGTTTATTATGATGAGAGGAAGTTGCCTTCAAAAATGACTTGACGGAGGGGTAACTGGCGTGGTGATGCAAACTTGGAACTTAAATAATTACCTGAGCCATGGATCCGGATCCACCCCCGAGAGGCAAGTCTCTGCTTTCGGTGGTGGGGATGAAGGCGACCAGCAGCCACCCCAGGAAGCAGGGGAAGTTGACGGCGATGAGCGCACCTCTCCGGCCCAGTCGCTCGCACAGGACGCCTGCCATGAGGCAGCCTATGGGGGCTGCGGCGGATGCCGAACTTGCTGCACGTCCACATGCGATCAGAAGGGGAAAAAAGGCTGGTGTCATGATAACCGTTGTGCAAAATCATCGATGAAATTATGGGGCATGGAAGACAGTGGCCCATTCAAAGTTCAAACTTACGCGGTCCTTGAAGAAATGGACTATCTTTTTTAGTCGTTACAGCGCGTTTTAATCAAGAAAAAACAGACGTTTTACAACACCCGCTGGTTGCTCCTTCTCGGGATGATCCTATTCCTTCAGAAGAGGGGCAATAACGAATCAGCGTATCGTGGAGGCCCTAGCGTAGGGTAATAGCGTCCCTCATGATTCAGGTTATCGGCGGAAAGGCTATCTTTTAGGCGGAGCGCGCTTTTTTTTAAAAGAATTGGGGTAGGTGTTGCCGTAAACTGTGCGAGATCAGCTTGTAGGCAAATATGACTACGTGAAGGCATGCATGTCTAAGTTTATACATATAGCGCGGTCATCTCCAGTTCAAGAGAGACTTTTCTTCCCGTTTGATTTCCTGCAATTTATTTGTTACGCTTCTCGTACCAAGGTTGAGCTCTCCCTTGCTGCGAAGAGTTTCATTGAACCCTGATCCCTAGGGAGATAGCCTTGTTATTACGCTACAAATCTAGCGCCTTCATGTGCAAATAGTTTTTCGGCCTCTTTTGTGTTAACCGCTTTGCTCTCTAATCGTTCACGTGAAGCAGCCGTTTCAAAAATGCAAGTTTTTCGATTTGTTCAGTGTGATAATGAACTCTGAATTGAGATAATACGATTATAATTGAACCAGCCTCGCGGGATCACCGCTGGATGTCTAATTTTTTTATTATCCGTTTCGAAATTTTAACCTCAAAATTTTGTTTTCGGAAGCTTATAAATATTGGATTTCGATCCTGTTTAAACACTTCATCAGGTCTTCCGCCGATATTTCAACGGTGCCTACGTCTCGGAGTTCGACTATTAAATCCTTTATTCCTTATATTTGCCCAGAGAAAGGAGTTCTAGTCGCACTTTGATACCTATATTCTGCAGAGAAACCCACGAAAATGTAACACCGTTCAAAATGAAAACTCTTTAACCTTATCAAAAATAAGTCCGTGAATACACATTTCTCGGGTATCCGCGCGGGTGAAAAAACCTAAGAGCGCCAACGTTTCGCGTTCAGTCTCGTCGCCCATTCTCAAGGCTATCCGAAACGTCGGCGCCCGTAGATATTCTTACCCGCGCGGAAACCCGAGAAAAGTTTATTCATTCTACTCACCGGGAAGTGGTAAATCATACATTAAGTCCGTGGTTCAAGCTATGTAAGCTGATTTCGTGGCGGGCTATTATCTCCATCCCTAGAATTTTGCGGGAAGCCCATATTAATGGCAATCGATCAGTGATTCAACCCGCTAATCGCTTTGAATAAATGAGGGTAGAGCTCAGCCCGGGCAAAGCCATAAGTGTATGAAAATATTTACGGTTGAGGGCGACTTTCTTTCCCTGGGTCATCTCGAACTACGAGGATTTTTGTATAGGGTTATACGACGGCTTCATCCGATATGGAACCCGGGACACAAAGGTTAGCAGTCCAACCCTCTGCCCACTTGCTCGGGTGGCGTAGCGAGGGGCGGGTTTTAGGGGATAAACCCCCCCCCCCCCCAGAGCTCAGAGAAATTTTAAATTAAATCTATTTTACTTAATTGTATTAATATTGCTTATAGAATAGTGTGAGTATTAACAAAATATCCCTCAGAAGGCCGTAAAACTCAACACTTTGAACCATTTATCTTAACTTTTTTCTTGAGGAGGGTCCCCGCACCTACCGCTTACCCTGGAGGGTATACCACACACCCAGGCACCCTGGTATTAGTTGCGTCTGAAACCCCCCTTAGCCTTAATTTCTAGCTGCGCCCCTGGGGAGGTGGTTCATCACTTTCCGGTGCTCCTTATTGATATGCAACACTTCTCTGCGATAATGCGTCTAGAGTCTGATGTGTACAAGTGTGTATAGAAACTTGTCTATATAGACAAGTTTCTCAGTTACCGTCAAGTGGGGTGGCTTTGTCCAATTTTTGGATGCTGTCATATAAAATTAGCCCAAACAAGTCGTAACTTCTACCCTTACATATTAAGTATATTTTTCCCAGCAGAAGACATGCTGTAAAGTACTATTATTTACTTTTTAAATATTATTTTATTTTCTGAAGTCTTGTATTTTTTTATATTGCGACCATATCAACTCTTCGTAAGATGACTTTGTCTCATAGCACAGATTACATTTAATTTCTGAGAAGGAAAACTGGCAGGTCAAATGAACACCATTTTTACTGTTCAAAGATCACTGTACATAATATGGGTCACTTTTATACAATTTTTCATATTTCAAACTGTTCATAAGAAGGAAATTATTTCCGATTATCGTGATCAAGAACTAAGGCCTTAGTAAACCTCGTACGTCGAGGACAGAAATCCAGTCATATATTTAAAATATTTATCAAAATACCCATTTGAAGCACCATTTTCAATCATATCAGATTCCAATTCACTTTGACTGGTATAATATTGTTAACCATGTGTGGTTCAAAGTCACCCCAGTTGACAGTATTCATCGATTTTTTTTTAAATGTTTATAAAGCTGATGAAATAAAAACTCCTACCAGAGAGCCACCTTAAAATTACCATGTTCCCAGTTTTTCCAGATATTACGGGTGGCGGCCACAGACCCCTCCGTCCCATTAATCCGCAAATGCAATAAATAATCATCTCTTATTTTCCAGAATATTTCGGATAACGAAAAAATCTTTCAGTCCAGGGCTGGGCAAATTACAGGCTGAAGAGTATTTGAAATACAAAATACCGCTCCAAATGTATTTGGAATATGCAATAAAAAATACCTTTGACTTAGGAGTTTCAAAAACAAACTACAAAAAATATTTTAAATATCTTTTAAAATACAAAATACATTAGTGTGGAAACTAAGAGATCTTAAAAAATATATAGCCTGCCTTGGCACGTTATGTATTGTTGCAAACATGATGAAAACGATTCTAACGAAAACGAAGTAACCTCCGAAGCATAATGTTATAGAAGTGTTATCATACAAGCTAGTAGATCAAGTGAACTACTTCAAAATTATTTCATAAGTGTGTTTTTTTTTTTAATTTTAGAATGGGAAAATGCCCCAAAAATCGGTACTTGAAATAAAAAATACAAGATACATTACGAGTATTTGAAATACCATATACAATTTGCAAATGTATTTTAAATGCGTATTTTAAAATACTTTTATTTGAAATTCGGCCCAGCCCTGTTTTGGTCTTTACTCTCGTTCAGCTGATTTACGACCTCCGTCCGTCCTATAGGAAGATGAATAATAGTGCTAGATGATGAGAGAGATGCATCCAAAGCATCTCGATGAGATTTCCACGGATGTTTGCGTCGCCAGCCATTCCCCTCGGACTTGTGGCCACTCTTTTGCGTCATGCGGAGACCGGGCATGCAACTCGATGACGTTCATTAGTGCGAGGGCATGAGGTCAATGAGTCCATGAGTTCCAAGTGCTCCTCGCTCTTCCGCTGTCTCATATCTCCCCGTCCCATTCCCTCCCTCCGTTTCTATCTATTTCAGCAGGAAAAATTTGACGCCTCGCACTCGTCACACGAGCTCTGATGATTACGATCAAATTTCTGTGATTTTACTCCATCGCAGTCTTAAAAACATACCGATTGAGAAGATATCATATCTGCATCTGAATGACTTTCGGGTTGGCTTGGGTTGTTTTCATTTTTGCATGGTAATGAGATCGATTTTTGCCTCATTTAAATTTGCATCCCTATTTTTCTCAATGAGATTCCTGAAAAAATTACGTAGAGACGTAACGAGCGTCTCTTGAGGTATCGTAAGGCAACCGGAAGGTCTTGTATGCTTGGGATGCATCAGTGGAATCTTTTGTAATTATTAAAGTTTTATTTTTACATTTCCAAATTCGACTGCACTGCATTCCAATGTCTTTACTCCGCTCATTGCCGCTAAATTTAACGGGTAGTTTCGTAATACTACTTATAATAGGTAGTTATTGAATCGTTGATGAAATGAATTGCCCCAGTGGTTAAAGGCCTCTGTAATACACAGAACTGCCGCTCAAAGGCACTCGTCGAACTTGGTAGCATCAAGTGTGTTCACTTTAGAGCCTTGCTATCATTTTAGCATTACAGCCACTTCATGTGGCCTCAGAAATTCCAACGGGTGTGAAATCTTTAAAGAAGCATTTTAATTCAAGTGCTAAGAGGATGTGGCACATTCCATTCATCAAGGAATACGTAAAATTAAAATTCTCCGGCCTTGACGCATTTTGGTAAGCAATAATTGCAACGAGACGTTGGATATTTTATGTTAATTATTATTACCATACAATTACTACTATCGAATCTTGATGGAACGTATATAACTTTTGGTACTCGCCTTTCATCTCATTGTTTAGCTTCATTGAGGGTCGTCATCGCTGAATCTCACTCGATATTTTAAATCATCCTTCCCGTATCTATCGTCAACTCTTAATATCTGGGTACTATTTTCTTTTCTTATGTGAGGGAATTCCAAAAGAATAGAAACTTCATGTGATTTTATCATTCCTGGTCGTAGTTCGAATAGAAGTCTTAATGCATCATGCTACGCACCTTTACCATCCACGACAAACCTGAGAAAATCATGTCCTCATCTATGGCCATGGCTAGCACCTTAACTCGCGGGCGTTTCGTAAATGAATGAAAGAATGGTAAGAGCTGTAAATGAAGAAGTAATACCAATATCGCTACAAGTATCTGTACCAGTTAATGAGATACGAAAATAATTACTGCCGTAATAGTGGCGGAATCGACTTTTCTAAATTAGAGAAATATTGGTGCAAGTTTTATTCTTGACACAGAAAAGTTTAATTTAATTATATACTAAATTACCCTGATCTTAGACGTTTAAGTGGTGACTGAGACTTCAGAAATGATGCTCACGTTTCCATTGCTCAGTAACTAAGAAGTCGCGATAGCTTGTACGTTTCACAAAGTTTATAAAAAATCGCCAAGGGTATATGATCGTTGAATGCGCCTTCCCTCTATCATCAGGAACATCCACAATTATCTTGGACACTCTTTATCTATCGATCAACATACACCGCATGTATTCAAATTTTACGTCACTTGCTAGTTGTTTTTGGAAATTCTAACATGGATGCACTTGAGTGATTCCATATGTACATACGATTTCGTTTGTAAAATTAAATTCTCAAACGCAACCATATGAGGAGTAACATATATACTGTAATATCATTTTTCCATCTCGTATTGACTGCCCTTATTATTAATCTACTTTACAAGTCTCTTATTTAGCCGTTGCGAAGATGATATATAAATTGAGACAAACCGAAGTCAGAATCGGCACGGTTGCATTATCCGATTATGCACCATACTGATAGCAGCGAATACCATCGTATTATGCTATACATATGTCAAGTCGTTTTTCAATGCTAACATCCATTAGTGCATCAACCCCTAGTTTCGACGATGTTTGAAGTATGATCTCTCGGGCTGCACACCGGGTGGAAGTCTCCATTGTTGCCGACGCGTCGCGACGTTCCAAAAACCGAGTCGGTTGCATTTCAGGGCGAGATATTTTTGCTTCCAATGCAACTAAGTGCATCACATATCTCTTTTTAATTTTATTGATTTTAGGAAGTTGAAAAGGGGACCTTTAAGGGAATGGGTAGCGAAGGGAGAACTTTTCGAGGATAATTCGACTTGAAGGAAAATGCATCGCGAAGTAGTATGTAGTGGTGGGCATATCAATTTTCATTGACAAAGGACTATTACCTTTGTATTATCTTTTCCCCTCTGCTTCCTCCTTCCACTCACGAAATCTATTAATAGAGATAATCGGAGCAATCGGAAGCAAATGAAGATAAGGTCCTAACCTCGAATTCGCGGTCGAGTGTTTTTACTGATAGCTGCAAAAGGCAGCTTTTCAAAAAGGATTATCTCGTGCACCTCGGATTCATTCACGGTGCCTCAAGACGTAGTGATAAATTTGAAACCGGGGTATGAGCTGTAAGGCCTTGAATACGGAATAGAATGTATAAATGCTCCAAAAACAGTTATGTATTAAACTCGACCATTTTGCAACTATCCGGGTTCACTGTCTTGGTTTGGTGGAATGGAGAAAGTGTCATTGTATCTCCCGAAATCAATTTTTGCGTTTCTAAGGGAATCTGATCAGTACGTAGGCGATCTAGTTTCATTCGTTAGTCCTCAATAAATTTTTCCACGCTAAAATAGGGATGGGTAAAATTTCTTCCCCTCCCGGAAAACTTCTTAGATGTAAAGTATGAATACAATCAATTCATTCAATTGATTCAATCCCTCGGTAGAAAAGGTTTAAAAGAATACATTTTAGGATTTCGGGTGAGAATGAAAAATATTGAGTTCTCCTGAGGCTTTGGGAAACTATAATAGCAAAATTGGCCTGGCAGCAGTGTACGAGCGTATAATTGCATTTGGCGACCCGATCTAGATGATATCGATGTATTAACATATTCCCTGCCGCGCAAATACATATCCTTTCCTTCTGTTGCTTCAGAAATTTCTCTCCAAACAACAAAAGCTACCATACGAGGAGAATTGCTTCGTCTTTTCCAAGTTTTTCAGTTGCTCTACTTCGCGGGCATTGTTAATGTCTTTAGTTCGTTGAAAAAAATCTTTTCCGTCCCTTGAAAACTGCTGGTACACGCGTCATTTTCGAGGTCTGTGTCCATTCTCCCTGGTGAATATGTGTGTCGAGTGATAGGGTGAAACGGATGGAAGTATCTACCACTTGATCTCATAGCTATTGATTATTTGTGTCCACTGTGCAGTTGAAGGCTATCGGGGAAGGCTACTGACCCCATTGTTATCTGCCCACACTGCTATCCTCTCCCATGTGTTGTTCCTTTTTTGTCAGCTGGATATATGACCTTCAAATCTCGTGAGTGATGCAATTAAGTTTTTTTCTGCTTCGCGCGGTATTATGGCTCTCCCTACGAAATGTTTGTGGAAGAATGCGAAGTTCAGCCAAGTGTGGGGGAGCATGTATATTTGATTCAGTTAAATTGAAACTTATTGTTATTCACTGCAGATGACGGGAAAACATGATTTGTTCTTTTTTTATTTTGATTCGATCATGTGATTGGAAGTCATTCAAGGCACTGCGTACAATCATGAATGACTTCGCAACATATGAACGATGAAAATTCAAAATGAACTGTCAAAATAATTGGTATTAATGCAAGTTAGATGCAATTTATTCAAAATGTATACCTACGTGAATGGGCATATTTATTTTAAGCTTAAAGTGAGAAGCTTTATTTAGGAAGATGAAAGGTAAACGAATTTCACTTAAATTAAGTCCTATTTTTTTGGCCAGGAGAACTCAAATCCAAAAATCAAGTTTCCATCTCGTATGGTAAAGCATTACAGTCAAACGGGAAAAACATGGCTTTGTGCATGGATTGGTGCTTAAAAATATGCAAAACAAATTGAAAGCATGCAGAATGACATATCTCAGTCGAAAAAAAGAGGAAAATGCATAGATCTCTTTAGCTATACGTACATAATCATTAATTTTCTCAAAGTTCCCGGTCTCTTAAAATAATATAGTGATGGTAAATATTTACAGTTGACATTGGTATATATTTAAAAATTCCGCTATAGATTAATATGCTGAGTTTACATTCAGTTCCATTATAAACCGAGCCTCTCCCATGTTTGATTATCGCAAAGTCAAAATTCCTTTGGATTGAAATTGCACTGCGACCGTAATATTACGTGGATTATTCAACTATGCAATCTCAAAAGATTAAATGGATTTATAAATATATCTTATTGAAACTGATTTTTATCAAACATGAATTTAATGGCAGTCCAACATTTTTGCATTATCTAATCCATTTTTTGAACTGTGGGGATGGTGCAAAAATGATGGATGCAGTGAAAATTTATTTTCGGCGAAATCCAACGGCGATACGAGAGGGAATGAAAAAAAACGACTTGATAACAGATTTTTACAATTGAAGCGTTTTATCTGTTTTTACTCTCGAGGTTGTTGAAAAAACTGCAAGCGATCAAACTGCGCTATCTTATCACTACCTATTCTTGAGGCTGTGGTAGTGAAAGCTAAAAAAAGCCTGACGATTGTGTTGAGACTTTTACACTACTTTCGTTAAAAAATAGAAATAAATCTGAGACTTTTTGCGATGCATTTTACCCGAAAATTTGGATTTTTTTTCTCTTCAAGAAAATTTGTTTCCTAACCGCGTCTCCTGTGTGCTATTATGCCTGGTGACACGGTTAGGAGGATGCGAAGGGGCGGGGATGGGTTTCCACCAATTTTGTGGGGAAATTCTTCACTTCTCAGACTCTTGGTCGATCCTTACAAAATATTTCCTTTTGATTTCCCCCCTCCACCCACCTACACTTTGTGCAGTCGCTAATAATTGTCCTCATATACGTACCTACTTGTAAATATTTAAATTTGGCGGCGGTTCTGTGGAGCGTCCTGGATTTGGTGGCAATTTAGCCCGCAAATTGAAATAAGCTGTCATTTTGATCGGTTTGTAGTAATATAAAAAATCGATATTAATCTTTTGCAATAGATGTCAAAATTCTAAAAATAAATTTAATGCCCTGAATAATTCGTCCGTGCCAGTTGAAAATAAAACGTGTGTAGGTAATTCACATCGTGGTTATTGTTTTTCTTTTAATTTTTGTCGAATATTATTCGCCAGTATATATGATACGTACCTCAAAGTACTTAAAGGTGAGCGTTCTTTGTTTTGTAACGTTGCATTTTCTAATTGAATGAAATCAGTTCGGCAGATTTTATTCTGCGGTTTCAGGAATCAAGCCATATAGCTCATCGCCTGTGAGCAATGAAAAGCGGCTCTATATTATCACCCCATTAATCCCTACGTGATAGGTTTAATTTGCATGACAAATAATGCATCAGAGGTATTTTTGCGATTTTGACGATAATTACGATATACATATGATTGAATATTCATGTATCTACTGAAAGTATTATTTTAGTTTTGCGGCTTCAACAAATATGCTTGGCTTGGAAAAGTGGTTTTCAGATGCGCATTAACTAGTTACAAACATTGTTTTTTCAGCTTTTGGCATAAACACTTTGATTCGAGAGCCACCTTTAAGAGTACGGTCTCTAAAATTTTACCAGAAATTAAGTGGGAGCGCCACTGCCTGGCAACTCCATACGGCATCTCGAGGTGGCATGTGAGGTAGTATACAGATGTAGAAGTTGATGATTAACCATTAATAAAAAGTTATTTTTTCGGAATGAAGGTCGACATCAACCTTACTTTCACTGTTGTGAGACGCATTGGCGATGACGTGACCAAGTGGGGGACTCACCTATCCAAGAAGACTGCTCAGTGTTCAGGGTGGCTTCCTGGTGCATCAAAGGCAGAGCTATTCCAGAGAACCCAATGACCATGCCCGGCGAAATCGACGGCAAGTTCGCGACGATGGTCGCCAAAATCTGCAGGAACGAAGCAGTTTCACATTCAAGTAGATTAAACTGAAGTTACTCCTTCAGATTTCGAGAAAACTATATTTATTCAGAGTCAGTTACTTGTGAAAGATAAAATTTTCAATCACTGCGATCAAAATTTTTATGATAAATAATTATTCTCGCTTCAATTTTTTGCTATTTTTAGGATAATTACGATATATGATTGAAGATTCATGTATCTATTGAAAGTATTATTTTAGGGTTGCGGCTTTAACAAAATTTCTGCCCTCCCGGCTGTCTTGACATTAGGAATAAAATTTTGTAGAAATAAAAAAAATAATTGATGTTCTATGAATAGTATTCATTGATAAAATTGAGAAAAAATTATGTATGTCTTCACACTCTCACAATACAGTAGTTAATGTATGTTTGCACACACAATACAGTACAAAAAATAACAAAAACATGTTCTTTGGCTTTACAAAGATTATGAAATACATAATTCCCGAGTTACAACATACTAAAATGAATTGCTCAACAGGCATCACGATGTTATGCTTCCCAGCTAATCATAATTTTTATATTAAGAGGAATCAATGCAATACCAAGGGTATACACAGTGCCCTCAGAGAGATATGCATTATTAAGGTTGCTGGAACCAAATGTGAATACAAGATTCTAACAAACGAAAAATGTGTAGGTACATATATTTCTTACGCTCTTTAAAGCACATCAACGGCCGAGGATTGTGTCAATTGTATCAACCTATTCATATGGAGTTTAATCCAAATAAAATATTATCCAATTATCTATACATAATATCATCTGTTAATTAAGATGGAAATATTTTAATGTAAATTGCATACTTGTGACCTAATACGTACATATCAAGCTAACCGGCTGAGCAGTTCTTTAGCAGGATTTTAGTCTGAAAACAATTTCTATCATGATCCGAGGTATGATCTGAGAACTATGCAAGTCGAGTTCATTCTTTTATTTAGATGGGGGTACATAAAATTGTTCTCAGAAAAATAATCTCCTTCTAATGGCCCGCCATTGGTAAATTCCGCGCCCATGCAACATTTATATGAACTTTTATGTTAATCTGTAACCCTCAAGCCGCGTTCATTAGGTTGAAGAATTTTATTTTATATCCTCGGAAATGGGTTCACCGTGAATAGTAGAAAAGTAGCACTAAACTATGGAAGAACAGGTATGAATAAGTGTGCCACACTGCCATTCCGTAAAGTCTGTGAGAAGTTAAAGTGACCTTCAGCTCGGTGTCATAATTTATGGAAACTATAGGGATGAAAACAGAAGTTTTCATTCCGGCGTCAAATGCTCTCTTAATATTATCAATGGTTTTCGAAAAAAATGCAACACAACGGACGACAAACTGTCGGATCTTAGAGCATAAATGTGAGATTTTTGCTATTCATCTTTCAGCCATAAATATTTTTGAAATGATTGAAATCTGGATAAAATAGATGATGTCAGTGATGATGAAGGCAGTGTGAATAGAGTTATGCCTTTCTAAATCCATACATTTAATATTAACTATGGTTTTCTTTCAATTCAATTCCTTGTGCAATTTTATTCGAGCACTATAATGCATATACATAATGTATAAGGAATGAAAAATAGGAAAACAGGTTCCTATAAATCCTATCCTTCAATCACATAGCTACTTAATTGCACAAAGTCTCTCAATTATACGCCTTCTATCTTTACTCGACTGATTTCTTAGGAGAGAGGTCGGTCCTTGTTAACCAATAATAAATAAATGTTGATTGTTGAACATCAAAAATGTTCAAATTTTCATGTCTTTTTGGGACAGATTTAGACTGCGTGTTCTTTTGCGCTCCATAGTTTAATGGCGAAATAGGTAGTTGCCGCAATACAATGAGGAGAGAAAAAAGGTACCTGGACGGTGGCGATCCGTAGCTTGGACGGCGGGGGTGCTCCATCCTGATTTTTGCGCATCAACCACATCTTCTCTTCGTCTCGTTCACTGCTGCCTCGGAATATGTATCTTCCCCTCCGGTCGCTGCCCTGGACTCCCCTGGGCCCTGAAAATGAATCAAGAGATTAAGGCTAGGAGTTGTAGTTTGGGAAAAGGCAATATTAAACGCATTAAAATGAAGAGATACTCGTGGGAGTGAAAGTATTTCCACTTATTTGTAACCATTCAATGCTCGAATGGTTTGTTTTTGAGAATTCAAACGCTTTCGAAGTACTTCTTTCGCGCAAATTGAGTATACCACGCGATCGAAAATGTATGCGAGAGACAGAATCCAAATGCTTATAATTAGCCGTAATTTTTAACCCTTTATAATTTTACCATGGTTCGCCCTCTTTGATGCTGAAACTCTTTCAATAAAGCGATAAAAACTCGAATAAGATTATTTTTACCTAATGACTTCAACTGTCACCAGAATGCCACATTAAAATCGCACGTTCAGTGATCCTCTTGTCCAAGAGCTTACGCTCCTTATTCAATCCTAAATGTCTCACGTTTGAAAGCTCAATGGACGAAATATTCTGAGGATAAAGGTAATAATCGGATAGTTTTCAAGTCTATGAGGGAGATAAGCCAGGATAAGGCTTCACGAATATTGGTTTAGAAATGTAAAAAATGACGCACCTGTATGTTTAGACTTTCATATGTAAACTTCAAAGGGAGTAAAACTCGATCTATTACACCACGATAAGATACCAGAGGTACACTAGAGGTGTCGGAGATAGTTGTCACCACCTGCATTCTTTACGGCCTGTGATTTAAAAAATTACTTAACTCGCGCTGAATAAACGGCCAACACTCCATCCCGGGTAATAATGCATGAAATATTGGTTTACATTGGGAGTATTAATAAAAGATACCTGTTAGAATTCAATTTGACGTATTGTATATGTATTGTGTATATTGACAAGAAAGTGAGGACAGATATAAAAATATACTGACAAACCGAATACAATTGCGCCTTTTTTCTCATATATACGAGAGAATGCGCTAAAAATGATTCCAACAAATGGTGTGGCGTTACTTAATCTCTTGGACGAAATTTAACTTTATTTTCGTATGTTATACTTAGACCACGACTTATAAGTTCAAAATTCAAGCACCGTAATGACGCATCTCGCGGTGATCAGACGCGGCACGATAGCTTTTCTCGTAGAAGAAAAAATTGAGTAAAACTACCTTGAAATTTCACTTCTGCATAGCAATCAATCACGGTAGATGAAAAGCATTATTCTGCGCAATACTATTTGCACTCTATTCTCTAAATGAAAAGTAAATAAAGCAATTGTTACCATACGCATACCCTTACGAAAAAGCTTAATCGTATGATAACGCATGGAAAACCCATCGTGAGAATTAATAAATTTCAATTTTGTAAATCAACTAACTGTTTCGTCTCTTGTGAGTTTCGGTAAGTCGTTCTGGATTATTAGATTTTATTCTCACCGCACACGTGATGAGATTCTTAATATACCGTAACTTTAATCCGTCGTATTTTATACGAGACCTTTCATGCACAGATTAGATGAACGGCTTTTTCACTGCAATCCCATATCCTATAACTATATACAATGTACGTATTCTAATCCCTTTTTGTTCCCACCGGAGATCCAAATTGGAGACTATCTTACCTCCAATAATATCTTCTGTTTTACCTTCTCCAATGTATGACTCAAAGCCCTGAGGATGATGGCGGAGTCGGACATCGAAATGACGGAAGTAATGCAGTTCCTGACCCGGTGGCTATCCCGAGAACTCTTCACGCTATTTTATCTCCGCATATAATCGTTTAACTTTTGGAGAAGGCATCATGCTGAGATCCGTAACATACATATTTTATAGGATACGAACTTGCCACTTGACTGGAAACGATATCCTTACTCAAAGAATAGGAACCAATGTAATAGCGTGTAAAAAATTCACATAAATGCATTAATAAGTAATTTTTCCTATATCGTTTTATTTCCTCTAATATATAATTCCCAAATTATTAATCAGCATCTTCTTTTTGCGATTTATCATGGAGGTGAAAATAATCTCTAGTCTCTCCTAGCCTTCTCAACGCAAGGATCGTAAATTTTCGAATGTCATGTCGACCTGAATAACACTTCTATTTGTGCAGTCGTATAGCCTGATTGTGATCTTGTTTCTTTAGAGGATTAAAGCTCCACCGCGAAGGTGTTTCTTACAATCATTGAATACACTAGATAGTACAGGTCATAAATATATCTGAGAAATAATCCTCTTACGAAGCTAAACTCAGATTAAAAATTGCAAACCACAAGAAGCCTCTGCACGTGTAATTTGACGCATGATCCACTAGTAGAAGCTCTATTCGCTTAAGTATTGGCAATATAAAGCATTTTTTCGCGGTATCTCGCTTGTTACAATTAAAATAGGCCATGTATCAACACCACTGTCACAGATTTATTTCTTTTAAAAGTACTGAAAAATAATTATTTAGTTCGGTGGTTCTGACAGCTATGTCAATTATACCCCCGCAGTAAATGGAATATCATGAATTATTTTTTGGAATGGGTTACTTATAGTCATAAGATAAGAGAACAAGTGGTAGAGATAGTGGATGTTTTCCAATCAATGATTAATCATTGTCATATCTTATCGGACGAGAGACTAGTTTTCGGAATGGAATAAGTTAGTGAGGCAATAGGGGTCAGGATTGACGACATCACTGGAAAATATTTGCCGAAAACGAGCCGAAGGTGAACATTCGGAATTGGGGTCATCCACACCTACGTCCCTTTCGTCCGTTTCCTTTCGTCCGTTTCCTCGCCCGTTGTGCACTCACTAGTATATTATTTCTATTGGTAATGGGTTTGTTCGCTCTGACCCGGATTCACATGTTTATTCGTGAATTCAATAATAGGGTAGTTTCCTTCATCAAAGAAAACGAAAGGCATTGATTGCGATTCGTTACCCACCATTAGTGTATTCATAATATACAAATTATTTTGTCACAGAAATCCCACTTTAGACGAATGTTAATGGTCAATTTTAACCTCATTTGAAAAAGGCCAGATTGGCGGCCATACGATGCCACTCCACGTGATGTCGCAGGGGCCGAGATGCTATACGGGTAGTCAGGAGTTCTGCATCGTCTGAGATTACCAATACATGCATGTGGCACATAGCTCAGGGAAACATCTCTTAATAATCAATTATTAAAATTGCCTATGGTCGGAAAGTTTCCTTCGTTTGATAGGGTATTAATAATCCTTATTTAAGCCAAGCGCTACCTGCTAGCGGGGTATTCTATACCCTGCTAGCAGGTAGCGCTTGACCTGCAGCCTGCATCATAGCGGCGCTCATAGCCTCGCACCAAGGTGACCTCACACAGAGGAAGCCGGAACTAGAATGACGTCACACGAGCTTTACCCAGCATTCATACTTAACCGTCGCGTTTTTTCGCGCTAGAAAAATTTCACTTTTTATTTTATCGTTAAAAAATATATATCGTCATTTAAAAATCTAAAAGCGTGAAATACGTACTCCAGGAGCAATAATCTTTCGATTAAGGCAATTTAAAAAAATAGGAAACCACCACATTGTCTAATGAAAAATTCTATATTCGACGAAAAACTTACCACTTTCAGTCAGCCAATTGTCATTGGAAGAGTAGATCGCAAACGTCACAGCGTCACGTGACAATAACAAGCGGAGCAGGTGGTGGGATGACCGCGGATAGGTGTAGTCAGCGTGGGAGCGTAGGAGACTTGGGATGTGTTTTCCTTTTTTCGGTGGTTGTTTTTGCCAACAGTTGTGGCTTTTTGGTGTAAATATGGTGCAGTATTTTGTTGTTCCGCTAGGCAAAAGTTCTTGTAAAACGCCCGGGTTTTTTTAATTTTGGCTTTAAAAAAATGAATAAGGAAATGACCATTTTCCTATATTTTTATCCTCCGCTTTAAGAAAAATATAACGGCCTATCGAATGAATAATATTTAATAAATTCAAATTAATTGTTGATACATTAAAAATCATGTATTTTGAGTTCATTGAAACATTTCTTTGTTTTCCGCCATAAAAATTAATTAATTATAATAAGTTTTCATCCGCAGATAAAAACTCTCTACAATATAGCACTTGAAGTGGGGCAGTCCATATATTTTTTTAACCGTGCGAGGCTAGAATTGTTATTTTAATTCTTTTTTCATCATTCATCCAAAATCTCCCATCCCTTATCTTGAATCATGCATCCCGTAATTATTCTAGAAGTATGCGTGATTTCTTTTTCGTAGGATTATTACCTTGGATGTAATCTAAAAACGCTAACAGTTTTATTTAATCGTACTTTAGCACACAACTGAAATCTTCTCTTAAGTTCAATTTCGTTGACGGCTCGGTATTCAACTTCGAAACTCATATATTTCTAAGGATTTGAGCTCAAATGTAAAACACACTCCAATGGAATGGCACGCAAGGGCATCGAAAAGCAAGTAAAAGAGGGCATGAAAGCAGGTATGAGGGGACTGCTGTTGTTATTTGTATTTCACTTAAAATAGTGATGATTCAAAAAAATGATTCATTAAGTTTCATACATCTATTACCTTCAAAGACAACCTGAATGCAGAAATAACTTGATATTTTGCACGATGATCCATGAGGTAAGATGAGAAAGTAGACAAGCCACGTCCATGAATTATGTAAAATACATAGAATAAATCAGCTATCCAACGATGACGGGTTAAAATGTATATGATGTTAAAATGTTGTGTATATATGATGATAATTTCAGTCTCCTTGCATGCTTGCAAAGAGGGTGTTAGCAAAGAATGCAGTAATTCGAGATTTTCAAACTATCGTACTCACTTATTGGTAATTATAATATAGTTATTAATATTTTATATCATACCATCTACTATTGCAAAATCACTGCCTTCAGTGAGGTACAGATACGAAAAAAATATTACTTAAGTTTGTTTAAGGGTCTATTTGTATCGTTTCATGCGTGAGGAGTTATTATTAACGATATAATATATATTTATTTTACCATAGAAGAGGAAAAATGTGAAGTAGACTTGCAATCTCTGCTTAATCATACGGCTTCAAGAATTATTTCTCTCATCGTGCAATCAGGCAAGGAAATTTCCGCTTCGACATGCAAACTGATATGTAAATGGGGTTTCGATGGAAGCTCTGGTCACTCTCGCTACAAGCAAACATGGCAGACATCAAATGTGAAAGATGACAGCTTGTTTGCCACCTCTCTAGTGTCTCTGCAATTGTTGGACTCAACATCAGGTAAACAAAAATTGAGCATAAGTTTATAGTGATATCTAAAGTCATGATCGTATCTAATATTTTCTTCTTTTGTGAAACAGGAGAATACATATGGTCAAACCCTCACCCGTCTTCGGCTAGATTTTGCAGGCCTATACGGATTCAGTGGGTTCAGGAAACGAAAGAGATCTCAAAAGCTGAAGAGAATTATGTACGCGACCAAATAAACAACCTTCAGCTCGCTAGTGTGGGCAATGTTGTGGTCAAATTTGAATTACTACTTACAATGATTGACGGGAAGGTAAGGTTTCTCTATCAATGTCAATTTTCACTCGGGAAATAATGGAGTTGATATTCATAACTTTTTTGCTACAGGTTTGCAGTGCATTGACTGAAACGTCCTGTATGAGATGCTATCTTTGCGGCGCAAAACTTTCAGACATGAATAATTTGAATAAAATTTAAAAAATGAAGGTGGACGAATCAAAATTTTCTTTTGGGTTGTCAATACTTCACTGCTATATAAGATTTTTTGAATGTCTTTTGCACATATCTTACCGCCTGGACATAAAAATGTGGAAGGTAAGATCAAAACGTATATACATGTATTGCATTACTTATCAGAGAAAAGTAAATGAAAATTTCCCAGCATAGTTATTTTTACTAAAACTTGAATCTTTACTCACAGGTTAAGTCAGCAGATGGATCTAAAATAGCAATGGAAAGGAGGAAAAAAATTGTTCAAAACGGATTCCGGTCCAGAATGGGTGTTATTGTTGATTTGCCTAAGCCAGGTTTTGGTACGACCAATGACGGGAATACTGCGAGACGCTACTTCGCAAATCCAGCACTATCGGCTGAAATTTCAGGTAAATTATAACATTTTCTTCATTGATATGATAAGAGATACACGAAGCATTTTATTCCAAAAATATTCTAATGTAAGCAATTGGAAGTTGAAATTGAAAATTGTCAAAAGTTGATATTGATTGTAAATTCCATAAAATATTGTGGAAGTGGAAATAGTATTTTTACTTTAGGGAATTAACTTTGTCCACTTGGTGGGTTTTATTAATCGTTAATCAGTTAGGATGTTATTATTGCGTGAGTTGGTAAATTATTAGTAATCGAAAATCATAATAGAGTGCCATCTACAATTATCTTCCAGGAATTTCAGAAGACCTAATTACCCGCTTCTCGGTAATTTTGAGAGCTGTCTCGACTGGAATTCGAGTAAATGATAAGACTTTCTCTGCTTATTGCCTTAAAACCGCTAAAATCTATGTAAAACTCTATCCGTGGTTTCATATGCCGCCAACTCTTCATAAAGTTTTACTGCATGGAGCGGAAATTGTGAAAAATGCCATACTTCCAATTGGACAGCTTTCCGAAGAGGCGTTGGAAGCCCGACACAAGGATATAAGAAGATATCGTGAAAAACATACCAGGAAAGTTTCTAGAATTGCCACAAATTATGACCTTTTCCATAGGCTTCTGCTTACGTCAGATCCTTATATTTCTTGTTCTGCGGGAGTTCCCCGTTAAGTAAAAAAACTTCCAGAGGAGGTGAAAAATCTTCTGGTTAAAAGTGAAAATATTTTAGAATATGAAGAGCCTTCATCCTCTGACTCAGACTAGAATTTAATGTGGTGCACCTTTGTTTGGAGAAATTTGCAATAAATATATTTGTCAATGGTATTCATTATTATTACGCTTCAATGACCAAAATTTCAGGTGTAAAAGACTCAACAGCAATTTTAAATCATCACTTACCTTCTGAGTAGGTATTAGATAGCTTAAATATAGTTAAAAATGGAAGAAAATCAGTTTTTCTCTTGATATTCCCGTATCAAAATTTCCTGGTAACTATGGTTCCCGCATAACTTTTCCCTATTTTTAAATTTTATTGCCCTCCTAAACAATGTTCTGGACTAAATCATCCTAAATAAGTTTCATTGTGTCCATAAAATACCAAATTCACAAAAAGTTTCATTTATTTAGCAATACTTTAGACTACAGTGATTTTTGGCCAGCTTTTTTCGATTTCAGCCCACTGTGCGTCGTCGGTACGGAAACCGTTGTCGGAACGGAACGATGTCCAGTCGATGGGCTTGAAAGGGAAACCGATCGGTGCGGTACCGACGAAATACAGAATACGGCCCCTGAATAGAGCTGAAAATATACATTTTTGATGCTACTTAGAAGCAAAATTAGCTTATAATGTGTTAATAAGATGCGTTCTAAACTTGTTTTTGAAGTAGTGCATCCCTCGGCTTTTCTCTATCTCCCTTTCACCCTCTTCTCATATACCTCATAGTGTCTTCGATCCCCGTGACCGACCCTTCCTTCCTGGTGACGCCCTTTGCACGGAGGTTACACCCACTTTATAGAGCAGGAAGTACTAAAATTGCTTTCGCCGGGAAGGAGCGTGAGCACGTGTAAATTCGTCATTGCGTCATGAAACACCTCAACAAATCACGCGGACACTCAAGCGCGCGCCTATAAAACTATTCTTTATTTTGACCTTTTGCCCTCGAAATTATTCCGACACTTAGTCGCGTGGAACCATTTTATTATTTTCTGTACTTCATTGCCGCACAACTACTGAAGAGGTGGTTTCTCATTCAAATATCTAACGAAAATTATTTCCATGTATTTGACACTTTAGGATTTTTTGTTTCAATGAAGGTATTTCATATGTCCTGTATATTGCTTAAAGTATTGTTGAATCATAAAAAAGGAAGCTATTTTTAAATCGCACTTTGCTAGAATATGGTGATGATATTTAATTAAAACCAAGTTATACATTTCTCGATTCATTCCCGTCTATATTCGGGAGAATAGCCAAAATTCAACGAATTTCAATTCATATCACACGCCATGTCCCTCACCTTTTGTACTTTTTACAGCGTCTGGCTATGAACAATCCAGTATTGAATGGATATTACCAATTATACCTACCAGTAAATTGTACCAGTGATCAGCCCTTGCACGGAGAATGGGTATGGCGCCTGTTTAGCACGTTTTGCGTTTATTTTGGCTCCGATATAGTACTATTTTTAAGGCTGTAGGGTTCGGGGAAAGGCTTGGGTTCAAACCTCTCCCGAAATGTTAAGAATGTTTTATGTTTACATCCTCCTGGTGAACACCCCTAAAACTACACCTCCTCTGAAAATGAACCCACCGGGGTCCCCCGCAGAAATTTTCTGGCTAAAGACTTGATTTTCTCCAGGGACGTTAATCAGAGCAAAACAAAATATTGTAATATGTTCAACACCGACAACAGCTTGCAAAGGTACGCATACTTCTGTGTCAATATATGTCATGCAGTGTTTTCCAAACTTACGTCTGAGGTCTTCTCAGCATATCTAACCCCAAGCGTTCCTCTAGTCACGAAACAAAATACATTATTCTTCAAACATAAGGCAACATTTTCTGGATCAGCAATTTTAATTGCGTTCCCATAATATCAGTCTATGATAATAATATGTCAAACAAACTAATTTCAACAAAACTGCTATCGTTTACATTTTTCCACCACACTGCTGTAGCGTACTCGTAGGATTTTCATGGTGGCCTTATGTACTGTCGCTTCGGAATGACCGCCTCGCTGAATTCTTTTCCTCAAAAGGAGCTTACATTCTCCGCGGAAATTACTTTTTAGCGTATGGTTTTAAGTGGTACGTACGTATTTTGAGTAAAAGCGTTCAAACTTCTATTGAACGAGAGTTTTTTTCCCGAATTGAATGTATCTCATTCCTGGTCATCTAGCAACGCTCGGCAAATGTCAACTGAGCCCTTGAGGCCCTGAACATTTGAGGCCCCTGGGTATGTTTTTACATATTATAATATATATGACAAGTACGTCCCGTATGATTTCATATCAATTCCACGTCAATCACTCCCATTTATATTCTGCCGTCTTTTATAGCCATTCTAGCCATGCTCCTCCGCGGCCGCTGTCGCCTTGCGGTGAAATTCACCTTGATCGAATTGTCGGGAAATAACAGAGGGAGAGAGGGCAAAAACTGGTTCTTGCACGTGTTTCGCAAAATATCCCAATTGACAAGTGCCTCTGCTGATCTTTGATGTGCTTTAATTCTTTCAATTCTCCAAGCCTGGAGAGTCTTTATTTCCTCCCGGTTACCCAAAGATAAGGTCACCCTTCGTTGACATCTCAGCACTGTGACTACGATTGGCCTGCAAATCCTTGGCGCTTACGCACTTTTTCCTCGTGAGTATGACCGTATATATCCTTGATGCGAAGTGCATGATTCATTCATACAGAGAGAATGACTTCTGGCGATCCAACTCGCGTCGAAACTTCCTAGTAAAAGCTCTGACCTTGGCCAAACATCTGTGACTCTGCGGGGAAGAATCGGTGACCTTCCAGCCTCTCCGTCGCGACTCCGTCCGAAACTATTCTATTCACCTGATGATCGAACATTCGTGACGTCGCGTTGGCTCGGGAAGGTCGTGGATAGGCTTGGTTATGTGAGATGCGAGGATAGCGTTGCAAGGAGTCCGCGTTCCTCGAGTGATTTCACCGCAGACAGCGAAGTGGAGAGTGCGAGGGACGGTTTCTGCCCGGGTGGGGATAAACGCTGCGTTTTTGCTATGGCAACGCAAGGAAAGGAGGCACGTTCAAGCCGGAAAGTAAATCCCTCCTTTTTCCTCTCGAACAAATTTGCGGTCTGGCAGTAAATGGATGCTGAATTATATAGCGGGAAGAATTCAACGTCTAACAAAGCAGAGCGTGTGACCAAGAGAAAAGCGTGCAATGGATCACGAGACACGGAGTGTTTGTGTCTTTTAAAAATGCTACGCATGGCATTTTGCTCGTATGTTTTTCTCCGTTATTATTTCCCATGGACTCGCATCGTAAGATAAGATGAATCCATTCAGAGCAGGAAGAATGGAGTATTTTCTGTAACTTAAGTGGTCCTGATTGGAAATGTAGATGCAATAATTCAGCACAATAAAACTTTGACAATTTACCGTATTAATCAAGCCAGTGATATGGAATCCTGATATCATTGAATAATATTTTTTTTGTCCAATACAAAAAAATTATTTTCGATAAAAATTGTCCACTTTGAATGAAATTTATCATTCATTCCAAAATCTGTTCCAAATATTGATGCTATGACGCACAAGACGTCTCTGAAGAATATCTGTGTAAGCGTGTTTACTGATACAAAACTTAAAATAAAAATGAAATAAAACTAAAATTAACGCTTTGTTGTTTTTTCTAACTTTAAAGAGATTTGAGTTTAATATTGAACCTTATCATTAAGGTATTCACTTGATCTTAAGTATTTCGCTGGGGGTCACGAGTTTAATGGTGATAGCCGTTTTCATTTATGCAGAGGAATCTTTCATAAATCATTCGGCAAACAGGGCAGCTGAAGCATCTTCTGCAATATCTGGTTTCATGGTTTTTCCAAGTTTATTAATTGATTGTTAGTATTAATTATGCATTAATATCGTATAGAAAAATCCATTTATTTTCACCCTTCCAATTATTTTCAATTGAATACATTTCAATTACTATTTTTCTGTTTGTCATATATATTAGGTCCTTCGTATATTATCGATGTCCCATCAATTTCCTGCGTTTAAGGGAACGTTTGCACTCGCATGTCCACCAATAATTCAAGCAGATGATTAAATTGACAAAAGGTGTTGTAACACATTCAAACGTAATCGATAAGGTATCGAACCTCCGAGTAATTCATTAAGCCTTTATTTTTTATTCAGGAATTAATTTACATGGACTTAGTGATCGTACACATAGGGGTTTGGAGGAATTTCACTGTAAAGGTGAACGAAAGATAATTGAACTCACCGGACCGGGAAATTTTATAGTGACAAAGGTAATTGGATCATAAAATGAGCGAGCTTTTAATAATAACAAAATTTTAGTTGCCGTTTATGCATGCATGCGAAATAACACTTGGCCCGAAGCGGAGAAAGAGTATCTTGCTGTTGATTAACGTAGTATTCCTGATAGGATCTACTCACAAAGCTGAAACAATATTGTCATTGAGGGAACAGTTTTTTCTCTTTGCTGTGTTCTCTCAGAGTATGATCGTATTAATATGCTCTAAGAGGAGAATGCCATAAGGCAGTTTTAGAGTCATATCTAATGATGTATGGGCCAATTACTCAGAATACTATAGAAAGAAAATGTGACAGTAATCGTAGCAAAAAAGCGATTGAATAAATAATACTTCGAACAAAACTTTCCAGGAAGGCTGTAGTCAGGAAAATGTTTCAAGGGGTGAGGTTCAGTTGGGAAGCGGATGCGTTTTTTGGGGGATCAGCTTAAGTATTCTGGAGTCTACTATTCTTACTCAAGATTTATTGAGCAGGCGTGGAACTAGGGCGGGGAAGAGGGCAATTGCTCTGGGAGGCGGATTCCAGGGGCGGCAAGATTTGATACGTTTATTATTAAAAGTTATTTAATTTTTCTTTTAAAATTATTTTACAATAATTATTAATTTATAAATTTTTAAACAATAATTTTAATAAAACCTCCTAATAGCAAATATATCCACGTGCGTAATTTCATCTACCGCGTCTCAAAAATATAGCTTACGGATGTATTATACTTTACTAGGAGAGGGAGGAAGCGACTTGGGATCAGGACTGATCTTTTGAAAATTGATCTTTGCCCCCCCTGATAAAGCTCTTAGTTCTGGCCCTGTTCTAAGAGACTGTATTCCCCAAGTATTTCGTTGGAGTTTTAACCACTAGCCTCCCATCCCTATCCCGCTCGCTGCGGCCTTACATCTAGCGCAGCATGGATTTCACGAGAGCCTTTTGTTTAGGACGTAAAGTGGGGCTAGGCAGTATTTCAAACACAAGTATTTTATGTGTATTTTAAAATGCTTGTTAAAATACTTGTGTTTATTATTAAATTTGTAATAAATCTGTAATTGGTATTAGGTATTTCAAATACGCGACCTTTATGTATCTTGTATTTCAAATACCGATTTTTTTGTATTTTCCCATTCCAAAATAAAAAATTAATTTAAAAAATACTTTTGAAGTACCTTTGATAACACTTCTGTAGGATTATGCTTCAGAGATTACTTCGTTTTCTTTAGAATCATTTTCTTCATGTTTACAACTATTCGTAACCTGCCATGGTAGGTTATATTTTTTTAAGATCTTTTAGTTTCCATTAAAAAAGTATTTTGTATTTTTAAAGGCATTACAATACTATTTGGTAGTTTGTTTTTCAAATACCCAAGTCAAAGGTATTTTGTATTTTATATTTCTAATACATTTGGAGCGGTATTTTGTATTTCAAATATTCTTCGGCCTGTATTTTGCCCAGCCCTGTGGGGAATATATTCGATTTTTGACGAACGCAGGGTAATCATTTAGCTCTGTAGCATATTTTTGCGTTAAATTCATTATTGAATTGGAAAAATTCCAGTTTCAGCTCTCAACTAGTTCGGGATCAATGGATCCAATGGGTTAAAAGTCTTAACTTCTTTATTTTGCGTAATACGGCCAACAGTTATCTCAGATTTGAAGTGGTCTGATAACCCTCCATTGGTTCCGGCTTCAGCTGTTCTATGTTTTTTGAAAAAAAGAATAAATGAGCCGCTGCTTTTAGATAGCGAGGTTGGGGAGTGAAGGTTTTTTTTACACGACTTCAACGCAAGTGTCCTTAAACAGAAGATTTTAATGGTATCATTTCATCATTTTAAGTTCCACTATTTCATTTCTTTAAATATTTTTCTTTTTTGTTCCTGTCGTTTTCTATTTAAATGAGATTTATGTCCTCAAAAACATTAAAAACCTGAATGGGAATCAAACAAATATTTGATGTGACAGAAAAAATTGGCACCTAAATATTGTACAGCATAATTTTTCCACTTTATCTGCGTTTACGGAGCACGGCTTACTGCACATTTCAATTTCCCTTAATAATTTCCTCTAACGACTTGAAGGAGAACACGCTATGTTTCACGGGAAAGTAAACGTTCGTTTCTATGCTAACAACTCATCCTTTAGTGCATTTACAAATCGCTGAGAAAACAGTCGACGCAATGATGCACATCCTGCCACCCCGAGGAAATATACAAGTCATAGCTGAGTAACTCTGTTTTGAAGTTGTCAGAAGATAAGGTTTTATTGTGAGACATTCGTATTCAGTTCATGACTCATGAGAATCCAGTGCCGTTACATTTACGGAAGACACGTCATCAAAAGTAATAGTTCTTCACGCGGTGAAGACTGGATGACAATATGGAACTGAGCCACCATAAAATCATTTATTTACGCCTCTTAGCGAGGGTAAAATACGTAAAAATGGCAAAATTCCAGAACATCACGGCACGTGTGAAACATAAATTAAATCAAAGGTGAATACGACAACATACTGCAAATGAACAGTGTTTTTTTCAGATTTCCTATTCTTAAAAAACCCTCCATGGTCAACAAATCGCCTTGAAGTCGTGAAAGAAATAGAAACAAACCATAAGTTGGACTCCGGGATATATGTTATACGCAATTTCATACTTGCCATAAGTGTCTTGGAAACTGGGTCATTTCCTTCGCTAAATTGATGAATATTCCATCAAAATGTCGAAATTACGATATGAATGCTTTATTCTAATCATGGAGTCCCAAAATTGAATTAATCTACAGGGAAAAGAGCAAATGATGGCTATTTTTTGCAGACCAACTTATACAAAATATTTTTAAATTAACGCGAATTATGGTTATGAAGCTAATGAAAAATTCCCTTTCCTTTTTAGCATTTGATTCCATCCATTATTTCTGGTATAAAATCCAAAAATTAGGTTTAGTTTTAATAAGTATACTGTCACGCACGAAGAATTTGTGCAAAATATGGATTTAGAAATAGCGTGGGGACGTAAAAGAAAGGCATATAAAAGGTTTCTGTTTTTAAGCCTAACAAAATGTTGTCATGCTCTTCAATCTGTTCTTCCTTGAGACATTACCGCCATCGTTGACAAACAATTAATACATTGCGAAGACCGAGCATCGGCCGAAGTTAAAAAACAATTTCATTGAGGTCAGTCGGAAAATTGGCGTGCCCTCGAGACGTATGATAGTGATGTTTTCATCCATTCTCAGCTTCCTGTGGTTAACAATGCCGTGGCAGATTTCAGGAGACCTTCGAGTCAGTCTTCCTATCAAGGTCTTAATATCTTCCACGTGCAGTACTATGACCCGCGTTGGTCAACTTTCCTTCAGGTGTAAATAGGTCAACTCGAAACTCGTGCCTCGTGCTCACCAGTCATGATGTGAAATTCTCGAATCACAAACAAACGGACTCGGATTTGATTCAAATACCAAGGCGACATACATTTAGGCAATATTTTTTTATTCTGGATAATACGATATCATAAACTTTCGATATATTTGTTTCGGGTGTTCATCTCCCGACTTTCTATTGAGATTAATTAAGTCTTTCAGATTAATTAATTAGGATTTCTGTATTTGCCAGCTAGAAAAGTCCCATTGATTCAGTCAATCCGTTTTTTTTTCAAGTCTTGATCCCCTGAATTTCTGTTGAGATTAAGTACTTAGTATCTCTTCTTTTAGTATTTGCCTCCTAGAAGGATCTCATCGAATCAATCAATCCGTTTTTTTTTTCAAGTGTTGAGCCACCGACTTTCTGTAGATATCAAGTCTTTAGGATTAATTTTTTCTTCTGTATTTTCCTGCTAGAAAAATCTTATTAAATCACAGCATCCTGCATTATGGTTGAGAGAGGCAAAAAAGCCTCAGATGATAAGCATAAATATAAAAACCTCCCTCAATTCAAAGCTTCCTGCGCTCAGCCCCTTTTCCGTTAGAGTCCACTAATAAATTTTTGTTTGACATTTGACTACTCTTAGGGACCTTTTAATTGTAAAAATTTGCTTATGGGTAGTCGTCAACTTTTAAAGCTAGTCTATTCTTGACCCGTCGCAAGCAAAAAAGGTTTGAGTCTTTCATTCGCGGAGATCATAGAAGTAACATTCTTCACTCATTTAGAAATGAGTTGTAAACTTTAGCTAGTACCTTAACTTATTACCCAATCTTCCAGTGATCATATGCTAGGTTTCCACATACTATCGTTTATCTCCACTAATTACTAGTGATAAGCCCGTACAAACCTCATTATTTACAGTGGCATAGACATGGATTTTTTATAACGCTTTCCATTCATTATAATCATCTTGTTCTTGACATTAGCAGTACGATAGAAATATATTGGCCTTAAATCACAATCAAAAAAGCCATTCCTATGACTTAACTCAGTATAATATCCCTACGTTAATTAATTCTGAAAATGCTCTTTCCCTCAACCCCTCAATGGGAGGTCCAGTCTATAGATTCATCGACTCAATTTCTTTTAAAGGTTAACGGTTGCTGCCCGAACTCCCAACCGACTACTTGTGGAGAAGAATATAAATGTAATTTTGATGTAAGACGCAATAAATCTCCATTCTCGCCAAATCCTATATGTTTCAGTTTGCATGCTTCATTTCCGAATCGTGAATTCCCAGGTGAAGTACTTTTTTACAATGACCCATTTGAGAAAAATTCCCTCTCCTCTTTATTTATTCCCTGAGCTGTTTTTAATATCTAATAAGGATTAAATGTTATTTAATATTCGCATTCGTTCGTAAACGAATGTTTTCGATTTGATTTGCTTTGAAATAATCACGAGAATCGTTTAACTTTCTTTTTTTTTTATTTCGAAGAGAATCCGATAAGTAAATACTCATTTCGTTCAGCAACTTCTTCAATATTTTCTTCCGTCAGTGAACCCGGAACCTTAAGTTATAACCCACCGCCTTAGTTACTGTACCAGTATACTATTTTTCCGGTAATAAATTCACCACTCGGGGAGACCGTCAATTCTCGTTAGTGCCCGCGTTATCACAAAAACAACAGGGTCAATCCATTTCAAATCACCCAATATAAATAAAATTTGTTGCTCAACATTTTTAATTTTCTTGATTTTTTAATCATGAGTTCCCTATGGGTAGACAGTCACAAAACACTATTTGAAAAAAATTTAGAAGCCATATTTTTTTTTTGGCAGCCATTTTTAAAAGGGCGGCTGGGCAAATTTTGATGAAAAACGTGGTTTGCATAAAGTTAAATTTCGAAGCTATTTTAAAAGATATCAGAATAATTCAAAAACCAGTGAGTTTAGCATGAAATGAGCTATAGGAATTCATTGTTTTAATTGCTCTATCATGAAAGAGAGTCAGTCAAACTCTTTCTGCAAAAACTCGGGAAAAATTTGTCAATATTAACTTTTTAAGACCTAAAATTTTTATGAAGGAAATGAGACTCACTAATCAAATTTTATTTCTGTGTTAAATACTTAAATAACTATTTGCAGCATAAGTTTTAGTTCTGAGAATGCACTCCTTTTTTTAATACGGGTTATCAAAAATAGCTGAAAACCTTTTAACGTCAATTTTCGCAGGTCAATAACTAAAAAGGGACTGAGTGAAAACAAGCGAAAATTTTACAAAATGTTATTTAGACACATAAGAACATCTCCAAAAAATATTATGACTGAGACTCTACTACATTTAGAGTAGTGGAGCAGTGAATTTCAGAAAAAAACGCTACCGTTCCATGCGCTCGTGCAGTGCAAGTTAGCAAACAAGGGCTTGATTAAATAATTAAATTAGCAATAATTTTTATCTAAAACAATTACTTTACACATAAAATTTTATTTATTTATGTAGGTCTGCCTTACATTAATAATAAAAATTGATTTTATAACTAGAAATATTTTGTATCAGCAAAAAAAATACTGAATTATAACATAGAAGTTAATGCACTTATGTTTACAAAAAGTATTTATTTCATCTATTGTACTAAAAACCATGCATATCAATGTGTAGAATATAAAAATATGCAAGAATGCATTTGCAAGTGAATAACCTTTCTCAATTGACATATCAAGTATCATGTGTCATTAAGTCAGTGAGAGTTTTGCAGCTGTAGTCTTAAATTCTCCCATCTACAACACTTTGTACAGCCTACAACTACGTAATCAATTACTTATAAATTGATCTCAACCCTGGTAGTTAATTTCACCATGTATTCAGATGCACCAAATTCCTCTATTATTCTTTTCTTTGACCATGATCTTGGCAAGAGGCTAATTATCTTAATTTTATCGTCTTTACTGGAATCTTTGAATTTTTCTTTCAGATGGGTAATAAATATATCATTCTCACTTTGTTCGTTTTCTGTACAATTAGGATTTTGAGCCTTAAAGTCATTTTGGAAAGATTCTTCCAATTTTTCTTCCATCCTTTCGCTTGACTGCACTTGTAATTTTATCATTTTTTCTATGTAAAGCTGACAGTCGCTGTTCAGTGTTTAGCTTCGTTATTTTGCACAAAGGAGATAATTCCAAAGTTTCGCAAATGGATTCTACTTGTTGCAAATATTTATCCTCAACAAATTCAAAAGGCTCAGGAAGAATTACTGTGTCATTTTCAACACTATTTGCCCCTTTTTCTGGTTTATTTACAAATATTTTTGATGCACAAGTTGGACATAAAGCTTGTCCAGGAATTAGGTCAATATCAACATTTTTTTTCTTTGAAAGGTGTTCAAATAGAATTTTACGCAAACCATTTTTATCTGTTCTTTTGTGAGTACCGAACGGGTCACAACATTTTTTTCCAAAAATGTGATAGTATTTTTCTAAATATTTATCCCTGTGGTAATGGAAAATGTTTGTAATTTCCTTCGAAACTCTTAATTTAAGCGAAAATTTTTCATCAGGTGGCATGTCTTTCACTCTTATTAATTCTGCAGGCACTTCTTTCTTGTAATGTTGTTTATGGCACTGTTCACTCAATAGTTCACCCACAAAACAACTCATACTGAATCCTTCACCACAGAACAATGAAAATCCAATTTTAAAACTACGTGGACAGAACACGTTCTTAAGTCAAAGATCTGTAATCAACTGAGCATCACCTATCTCCAACCCCAGTGAAAATTTTGAAATAAAATGTATATATCCTGCAAATCCAGAAACTTCATTTGTCATATAAAATGTAAGCATTCCCCCTCCTCCTATAAAGGAAAATCATCAAAGGCCCGCAAACTACGCATCAACAACCACAGGGCAACATGGACATCTCCTCACTTTGTCTCCTTCAGTGTTGCAAAATATTCAGCCACTGTCACTTAATGATTGCTACAATGTAACTATTTTGGCCTCCCTTCCCACAACATACCACCTACTCAGTAGACTTAGTTCACTGAAATTAACTTAATTCATACTTTTGTTCCCAAAGCTGAAGTTGGTAGTGCCACCAAAAATTTAAATTCTGTGGTTTGAGTCTTTATTTTATTGTATGCCTTGTGCCTGACCTGGATACTGATTGACTAATTGTTAATATTGGATACATTTTACATAAATTATATACAATTTATAAATCTGTACACAAGGTGTACTATATGATAAAATGTTTGTTTTTTTTCAAATGATACATATAAATATATAATCAGTTTACTATTCACTACCAGGGTTGAGATTAATTTATAAGTAATTGATTACGTAGTTGTAGGCTGTACAAAGTGTTGTAGATGGGAGAATTTAAGACTACAGCTGCAAAACTCTCACTGACTTAATGACACATGATACTTGATATGTCAATTGAGAAAGGTTATTCACTTGCAAATGCATTCTTGCATATTTTTATATTCTACACATTGATATGCATGGTTTTTAGTACAATAGATGAAATAAATACTTTTTGTAAACATAAGTGCATTAACTTCTATGTTATAATTCAGTATTTTTTTTGCTGATACAAAATATTTCTAGTTATAAAATCAATTTTTATTATTAATGTAAGGCAGACCTACATAAATAAATAAAATTTTATGTGTAAAGTAATTGTTTTAGATAAAAATTATTGCTAATTTAATTATTTAATCAAGCCCTTGTTTGCTAACTTGCACTGCACGAGCGCATGGAACGGTAGCGTTTTTTTCTGAAATTCACTGCTCCACTACTCTAAATGTAGTAGAGTCTCAGTCATAATATTTTTTGGAGATGTTCTTATGTGTCTAAATAACATTTTGTAAAATTTTCGCTTGTTTTCACTCAGTCCCTTTTTAGTTATTGACCTGCGAAAATTGACGTTAAAAGGTTTTCAGCTATTTTTGATAACCCGTATTAAAAAAAGGAGTGCATTCTCAGAACTAAAACTTATGCTGCAAATAGTTATTTAAGTATTTAACACAGAAATAAAATTTGATTAGTGAGTCTCATTTCCTTCATAAAAATTTTAGGTCTTAAAAAGTTAATATTGACAAATTTTTCCCGAGTTTTTGCAGAAAGAGTTTGACTGACTCTCTTTCATGATAGAGCAATTAAAACAATGAATTCCTATAGCTCATTTCATGCTAAACTCACTGGTTTTTGAATTATTCTGATATCTTTTAAAATAGCTTCGAAATTTAACTTTATGCAAACCACGTTTTTCATCAAAATTTGCCCAGCCGCCCTTTTAAAAATGGCTGCCAAAAAAAAAATATGGCTTCTAAATTTTTTTCAAATAGTGTTTTGTGACTGTCTACCCATAGTAAACTCATGATTAAAAAATCAAGAAAATTAAAAATGTTGAGCAACATTGCCTGGGTGATTTGAAATGGATTGACCCAACATCATAATTCCTACCATAATTGCATTGAACCCACCTAGTTTTCACGATCTGAGAGTTGTGGGTGCCATAATTAGGATATTTATCACGTGGGTACATCTAAACGCCTTCAGCTGTTGAGACGTAAGACGACTCAATAAAATGACTAGAAATTTATTGATGCTTTTAAGATAATACTAGGCTCTCGTTCCCAAAAATTACCGCACGATAATTTATTAACGGGGTGCGTGGTAGCCTACCGAGTAGAGCGCTTGACTGTTGACCGAAGGATCCCGGGTTTTAATCTAGTTTGAAGCCCTGCGACATCCCCAAACGCAAAATCCTCGAAGTGTGTGGTGGCACAGGGAAAGGAACTTGCCCGTCCACCCCGAATGTGTACAAATCACGCGCATATGGCTTAGTCACCGCCGAGCTCTACCCTCACCTAAATCTACCAACTTAAGATATGAATCACCGAGTGAAAACATTTTGTGATACACCGAGTAATAATTTAAAAACATTGCCACTCCGTCGCGAAGAGGCGCACCCACCTCGAAAGCAGAGCAGCGGATTGACACTCCAGCTGTTCGCGCCTCGTTCTCTCGCGATCAGTCCACATCACCAACACCATCTCCTTCTTCCTCTTCCGCGGGTTATCTCAGAATTATTACGAGAACACACGCCCAATGTCAACACTTCCTTCCAATTACGCCACAGCGCGTCCGTTCGCGTGGACGCGAACTCGTAATACTGCGCCAGAAATGCGTTGCTCCCTCCGTCCACTTCACTTCAACGTGTTGAATCGCCTGCGGAAGAACGTCCCCGAACACCTTGGCCCTTCGCTCTGCACGCGAAGCACTCCGCCCGGGAGGGGGGTCAAAGGAGTGTGTCCGCCTCCTTTGTGGCCTCTCGTCCTTCCCTTGTCTCCTCTTCGCTCTCCGAACACACCGACAGAGGAGAGTGAACTTAGCATTGTCGTGATTCGCAAGTTTATTGCATACCCCTTCTTTCCAGTGGCGTAAAAAAATAAACAAATGAAGGGGACGCTCCGTTCCGTACGCCCCCTTCCTCGAGAACTCAGCACGAACTGCGTCACGAATCTCTCCTGAACAGGGCTTTCAAGGCAGACGGAACTAACCGCATTTGCACTGAAAGAGTATGTTTCTATGGGAGGAGGTCGAGGAGCAGGTTGGTGTATATGAAAACGCGCATTATTCCCGTACATATTGGCAAGTTCGCTGGAAATTATCCCTCGTCCTTTCTGCGACATGTCACGGGGAGCGTGATACGCCATTATAAAACTGCGAATGAATAGTGTCGCGTAGCTAGTTATTTGATCCGTGTATAATCACTGTTCCACAGGTATATGATTATTGACGCGCTTCGCGATTTTTATAGACTCTCACGCGATGCGGAAATGAAAATCCCTACTCATCTATTTTTTTTACTTGATCGTCAATCTTTCGGAAAATTTCAATACGCGTTTGAGAGTAATCCTCTCCTAATTCTACATAATTTAGCATATATTCATTAAACATATCGTGAAATTTATCACTTAACTTGTTCGGAGGTGTAGGGAGCTATTACATCCCGATTAGGCAACTCATGTTCTCTATGTTGAAAGAACGTTTCGCGTGATGCGTCTAATTGGTATTTTCCCTTGAAGTCGTGAAAGTGACTGCTAGAAGAATGAATTAAGCGATTTTCTCAACGGATTTTCCGGTAATGGTGATGGGGTAATAATTTGTTGGAAAGGAGATCTTCGGATATCTCTGGAATCCGAAGTTTCCAACAGTTCAGCAATCATTCTGATAGTGCTCTGAACTGATGGAGACAAGCTTATGAAGACCATATCACTTCAAAGAGAAATAAATTGGACTTCGAATAGCAAAACTTGACTGAAGTAAAAAAAGATGGAGTAAAGGAAAAAAAATGAAGACAGAAAGTATGCTTGAATTGAAGAATTTGAATACATTGAGAGCAAGCTCTTCCGTGATGAAATCATGCCACTCAGTGTAATCATCATCTTAATATACAGTCTGTTTTCTTTTGGCAATACCATAGCCAGAGAGTCAAACTGTCAAAAAATGTTTGATGTGCAATCGTAAAAAATGAGAGGGAATCTGTTAAACAATAGCTGATAAAAAATAATCACGAAATGGAAATAATTAATTTAATAATTTGATCCATACAATAGCTTTAGATATCTAAACATCAAGAAGTTCAATAAATTTTGTTGTAAATACAGTTTTACTCTCTTTATAGTTTTTATTCAAATGCTAATTGCGATTATTATTAAAGAAAATCTTAGTTGTGGAGCATTGTCAGAGACTGTGGATTAACTGACGTAACTGTGGTAGATTAAATTAACTGGAAACTTTGTTATGGAGAACTTTAAGCACCGATACTAAAATAAGGCATCATGTTGGAACGAACGCGCTCTAGCGGAAAGATAGCAGTGTGAAGGGATATTGGAAATCAATCATCGTATGGTAGGCATCTGATGATAATACATCTCTTTCCTTGGAGAAGCGGATAAAAATTCATTATTTCCTGTCAAGTATCGTTGAGTTCCGACTTTCCGGCCACCCAATATATGGTTACATCGGGCGATAGATGGCTATTAAAATTCAGCTTTCATCCATCAAGAAAATTGTTATGTATATAAAAAATTTAATTTTTGCCGATATCGAATGATCTTTAGCTCGATGAAAATTTAATCTACCATTGTCGACGCTCATGAGGAATGACGGAAGTTATACATCTCTGCTTGCAGCAAGGCCGTTGTTTGTGTTTGAGTGAGTGACATCGCCGGAGTGATTGGATGGAGAGGGATGGGAGGAGGAGTTTGCGCTTTCAGCAGTGATTTCATTGCAGCACACGCCGTTCCGAGCGCAACCCTGCGAGTCTCGTTGTGCCTCAACCTCTGCCTTCAAAGTAAAAGCCTATCCATTACAACGAAAGCGCTCTTCCATTGTGCGTGCCGACCTTCCCATTCGCAGAATTCCTTTCATCTGCGTCGGGGGAAGGCAATGTTGCTACATGTCCTAACGCTCTTTTTTATACCTTGGTTTTTTATATGTTTTATGTATGGCAGGTTTCAGGAAGTAATCCAATGCAAGTTATTCACTTTTTATTCGTAAAATTATGAAATCTTGATGCAATTTTGAGCGCTTGGACTTCGTGGATGGTATGTAGACTTTGAAGTTCATTTCCAGGCGATTTTATGTTTACTTTTTGACCACAGTTTCTCTTTTTTTCTTCGATATACTGTCCCTGTTTTTATTTGATGGAGGTAAACACATTTCCCGTATTATTTTATGATGGAATATTTTCAATTTGTTTCCTGAAAAGTGACATAGAATGCACAAAAAATTGATATTTTCTGTGGAATCCTCACAGCAGGAGATAAAATTCCCTGATGGCGAACGAGGACTTATTCTTTCAAAACACATGGAACGCGAAGTAAAAACATTTTCGACCGGAAACATTGTTTGTTGGCCCTTGTGAACTATTTATTGATATGGAGACCGATTTTGTTTTAAAGAAAAGAAGCGTGTAAAATCATGAAGTTGTTTGTACTTTTAATGTGCCCGGATATCCTAACGTGATGGTAGAAACGGAGAAAGTATCACAGGGTCTTGTGATCAATATCGCAAATAGAGTTAGTAACATTTTCATTACTTTTTAAGGTAGTCGACTTCCCAGTTTGAAAAGCGTTGGGTGCCTTTTTTACGTTCACTACCCCAGGAAATGTACCTATGCATTCCATTGCAGTTACAGTTGATTTTATCCTCTTTCAATTTAACTTAACACCTACGTCTCAGGTTATAACATTGAAAGTCGGGTATTTTTATCTTGCATATTGTAAATGTTTGTTTCGTCATTTTTATAGTTCTCCATGATATACTTTGACACCTGACTTTATGGTTTCTATTTTGATTCATCATGCCTCGCAAGGATAAAAGAGTCTCCGTAAAAACCTCAGATATCATCCCAGAAAATCATCCATACCACGCCCTACGCATGCCTCAACCGCCCTCAACGAGAAGGAATTTTAATTCGCGTCTCGGAAGCATTTACCTATACTCTCTGGCATACCCAGAAGATTACTGTAATTAGCTCTCGACATTATTAGCATATACGAGGCATCTTTTTTGTGACACGCTGCAGGTGTGTTGCTTCCTCGAATCTTGTTTCTCAGGAAGATAGCGTCAAGTAGGTCGTTCGAAATAATGCGCACCAAGCTTGCTCTCACCGTAGGTATTTCTTTCTATTTTCCTTTCTTAACAAGAGAAAATAGGTCCATATCTTGGTTGAACCCTTCTGTATGTATCCATGTTACCGCAACTTTTCTGTATTGTACAAGAATTTCCCATTTTTTCAACGAGCTTTAAATTTCATGGCTGCGTAATATAGGATACAGGAAGATAGAGAAAGGCATCCCTTTAAAATAAGTCTGCGAATGGATAGGGTATTTTTTTCAGTAAAGAATTAGCGTAACCTCCACGAATCTTTCTCGTGTACTCCATGGTAATCGCTGCCAAGGATGAACGAAAGTGATGGAATGATGACAAAACATTTCGTACCATAGTCAGGTGCCCTTACCTGATCATGATCTGACGATAATTGTGGTGTATTGAAACCGGTGTTGCAAATGAAATTGTTTGTGGAAAATCACTTGTAGGTTTTAATTTACAATATTTTAGAATTCCTCCGTATTAAGCCTGAATCAACTCCCTGCACTGGCATCAGATTTAGTTTCCTTTCCCGAAAACCGTATTTGGATCCCGACAATGATGGCCATGAAAAAAATGGGATGTTGACTCCCGACCTCATATCAACAAGGAAGATAATGGACTCTAATGCCTGTGACCAAGATCGAGTTGGTCAAATAAGAGACCGCGTTATGGTGCAACCGTTACGATTGTCTTATTCCGGTGATATGTTTTTTAAAACGGTATCTTTTATTGATATCATCAGTTTCTTTCCATTGTAAATTTGATATCCATAAAATTTAATAGTGATGAGGAAGTAGAAGTATTGAGACTTTAACAATGTCTATCAGTTTTTAGCTCACTGACTTTTTCTATTTTCAATTTTGAGGTTTTAACGGTGACTTCACCTCATGGCTTCTGCGTGGCTTGGGCCTCCGCTCCTTGATATATTTACACGGAGAACACCACTGGGTTATGGTATAGAGAGAATTGCAGTCATGTTGTGCGTTTGTAGGATTACAAAGGACGTTTGACCTATCGTCTGCATTTTGCCTGTCACTAATAATCTACACATATCTTTCCATTCTTTTCTATATTCACGGCCAATTTCTGAATTTACCCCTTTAAATTTTTTGACGCTACCGTGAACCCCTATGATCCGTCATTCATATTCATAATTTACGGCCCAAATGATGAAATTTCCTTACCATTGCTCTAAAAATAAACCCTTTTATTCATTTAAGTAACATGTGGGGCAGCAAGCTGAATATTAAGTAATTGGAATGAGAGAACTCCATCCACGTTCATAACTCAGTGAAAGTAGAAAATAAAGATGATGTTAAGTGTGAAAATTAGGCTAACATTAGCACGATACGAAACTAAAACTAGAAGGAATCAAAACGTTGTACGATTTAACTGCGTTACAGGTCACCACGATTGGTGCACACTACCACAGGCAGCCAAGCTCTGACTGAACACAAAAAATGGAATGTAAGAATCTTTCAGAACTCTTCCCATTCTTCAGAATCAGTCTTATTTGTTAGTAAGTGGTTTTTACTTGTTATTCATCCGTGAATAAAATTGTTACTTCTGGGATGTGTATGCTCCGTGAAAGGCGTAGCAAAATTAAAGTAAAAATCATCCGAGCTTGAGAATATGCCTGAGTGTCACGCCTTATTATTAGGCATATAATCGAGGGAACTACTCCGAAGATGGTGCCCGGATGGAACACTTGATATTCGAACTTAATGTCGTGGAGAGTAATTTCTGATTGTCGGCTGATTTCTTCACCTTGAATTCATTGAATTTATTTCAACCTTGGCGGTGATAAACTGGAGGTGAATTTGCGATTGTGAGAGTTCCTCTCAAGTTCCATAGCATCACGCATATTACTAACGATTGTAACATCGAGCGATGATCTCGTTGAGCAGATGTGAATACGTCACTGCAGATAACGGAACGGAACGAGTGCAATCATGCCGCAGAGTTATGTTAGATTCATGATACGATGACGGGAAAGTTCTCCAACAATCCATTCTGAAATGGAGTCGATAATAGAGGTTATGATTGAATCTCGTCTTCGTAGACTGTCGATATCATCGTTCACTCTGTTTTGAGTAACTACTCGTATTTATTTCCAATACATTTCTGACTTTGCATCGTCGGTACCTGTGAGAATTCTGCTCAAATGCGTTGTGAAATATTGACAGTCGGTATCCGAATTCCAATTAATATAGGAAGTAAAATCCTTAAAAAATAGCGTGTTTCACACTCTTAGCTTCACTTTTGGCAGATCTATTCTCCTCCCATACTGACTTGATGAGCCGAGTCGATTGATGACTTAACGCTGCAGCATTTCGACAGCATACTCATATTTTGCGGTAAAAGAATCAGTGACTCCATTCCCTATTGACGATGGCAAAGTAAGCTGTCGAAACGTCGGCCTGTAGTCCACTCTAAACCGGTTGGGAGCCCAAGAGAGTTTTTTTCCGGATGAGTCAGTGGTTTTTCTCAGTCCACCATAAACCGGTTTCGGAATTTTATTTCCGATTTTAATTGATATTCGGATTCTAATTTACTTTATTTCAAGTCGAAAGCTATCGGAGAGATGAAGGGTCCAATCCATGAATATATCCAATATATCCATATCCAATGAATCGGGATTATTTGACGAAAACTGATGGTGATGATAACAAGGAAACAAGTGAAAATCCTTAGGATTTCCGCTCGATATAATTTTAAATTTGGAGGAACGATGAGGAAGTTCTAGCACCGAAGCAAACATATTTTATAATTTCTCTACATTATGTAGTACTTTCACTCAGTTAGTTTACCATTAACGTTCAAGGCTAAATGTAAGATCTTTTCTCAGAAGAGATATCTACGATATCAGCTCCAGTCTGATCTGTATTTCGGATGCGTAGCATTCCAACCCATCTATCGTAAGCACAGATAGACTTTCGATAGCTGTTACGAATCAGATAAAATTATATTTGATTAGTGAGTGAAAGAGTGATTCATTTTCTTCTGAAGTCAAACCTCACTTAAAGTTATGAAAATAATCACCGCTAGCATGATCAACAAATGTACCGGCTGGTTCATAGGAATGAAAAATAAGGTTTCCGCAATGTAGCTACTTTTATATATGTATAGTTTACTGAAATGATATACGGTGGGCGGTGTTCGTCCATACCTTTCAAAATAAACATCATATCACTGAAACTCTCATTTCAATTCACGATTAAGAATTACTTTCAGTTCACATAAGCGAATGAATTTTAAATTTGCATAAATTGAATGCTGTCACTGGAATTATTTTCATTTCCTGGGAACTTCATTTAGCTGAGAGGCCTCTTGCTTGTGTACTATTATTCATCTTTGTTTGCTGGCGCGCAGCAAATGAAACGTCATCATCTAAAAGCCCTAACAATTCCATTGGTAGTTTTTATATAAAAGAGCTTTCGAAAAAATTCTAATGCTCTTCTACTACATCAACAGGTAACATTTATTGACACCATCCTATCTTCAGAGATATCAAAAATCGTAAAGGGCTGTTTGATCTCGCCTCATTATGATTTCCTCATCAGAAAAGGCTCCCCTAGGCTCTAGCAACCGCAGATAAGAAAAGTGGTCTGGATTAGGTCTCTTTGCGTGCGGCGCGAGCTAATCTATCCTATTACCTCTGGTGTGCACAAGTTACATTGACTCGGCTGGGCTTTCTTTTTTTATTTTACACCTCTCTCCAGGAACATTTCACAGCATTTTTATGACTCCCAAATCGAGCGATATTTTCAATTTTCCTCGGAACAAATTTTTGACAGTGAAAACCTTTGCGATTGCGAGCGATTTTATTGGCGTTAATGTGGTATTGCTTGTAAGTATTAAAAGAAAATAATGATGGCACTTTTCCACCGGTTTATTTAAAGTACGACGCGTTTCAACCGTCAGGTTATTATCGAGTACAATGAGGATTAATTAGTCGCGGAGCTGTATTTATACAGAACGGAAGGGTGGCAGGTGGAAGGGGAAGTTTGGGAGAGGTATGCGTCATTGGGCGGTGCGCTTTGGGAAAGGTATGGCAAGGAGTGGGGAATGTCCAAAATATATTTGTTCGTTCCTAAGATAAATGGCTCCTTCTTGCACAATTTCCAGTTTTTCCAAAGTGTCCAGTCTTCGGCCTTTTTTCTCCACGTGGACGATCTCCGGGTCAAAATCACATAAATGTTTATCTTCGAGGAGATGTTTCGCCACGAGAGAGGTGGTATCTCCTCCCAGCATTTTCTGTGCTCCTTCACACGAGTATCGAAGCTCCCGCCCGTCTGACCGATGCACACTTCATTACAGTCCTTATTTTTTAATCTACAAACACCTGATTCTTTAAGGTCGGGAATCTTATCTTTAGTGCGGCAAAGCAGCTTGCCCAAGGTGATTGGATTATAGAAGCGAGTTCGAAGTTTGTTATTAGGGATATGATTGGCAATTTTGTAGGATAAATCGCCAATGAAGTGAATTTCGCACCACTTCTTGGTTTCTGGTGGGCGGCACAAGGGCACACAGATTTTTGATGGCAACGTCACGTTGTTTTTTATTTAAAAGTCTGTCTATTAAACCGTCACTGTAGCCGTTCACCCGAGCTATGTTTGACTAAGGTGAGTTCTTGTTGGAATTCCACCGGTTGAAGGGGTAGGTGCGGTATAGATTGTGAAGACAAAGTATGTAGTGCATCTTTTTTTACTTGTACCATAGAGTAAGCTTATACTCATGATCAGTGGCGCAGCGAGCGAGTTTTGGGGGCTAAAATCCCCCCAGAGCTCAGAGAAATTTTTAAGTTTAATCCATTTTACTTATTTGGATCAGTATTACTTATAGAATAGTGTAAGGATTAATCACATATCCATCAGAAGGCCGTAAAACTCGCCATTTTGAACCATTATTCTTAAATTTTTTCTAAAGGAGGGCCCTCGCAACTCCTGCTTACCCTGACGGGTATGCAATACCCCCACACCCCTAAGTATTATTTGTGCCTAGAACCCTCCCTAGCCTTAATTCTTCGCTGCGCCCCTGCTCATGATCACTATAAGTGATAAGCTTCTGCATTCAATTCTGTGTGCACGTCAGTTTGGAGATGTTTTCCATTACTTAAACTTTTGAATTCATCATCCATATGAACCTATTGACACAAAAAATTGTAAAATCATGCGTGTGGCTGAAGTACGTACCATATCCCCATATAAAAGCCGAAATATTCGCGTATTGTCATTTAAATTTGTGTGTATCTCAACTGTATCCGAAATTCTTCATTAAGGCATAAAGCATGACCCTTCTTTAAATTCAGGTATTTATCTGTCAGTAATTCAATCAGTAGTTTGACCCGAAAGTTTCTTTGGATAGATGAGGTTGCAGCTCACCCCAGAGTAGGCCACAGACGCATGGATAGCTCAAATTCGGGACAGTTCCTCTCCCTGGTCCACCTTTCACATATTTTTGTTTGCGAGCATGCGCAACCTTCACTAGGGATTTGTACCTGGAACCAAGTGCTCTACCCACTATTATACCACGCTCCCCTCCCAATTATGATAATTTTAAATCATATTCATCATTAAAACTTTGCTCGTCATTCTCGGAGAGTTTTATTCTCGCTGTTTACCAATGAACCGCCGCGGGAGAGTGGAAAATAGGACGAATCGGAAGCGGCACACGTGCGAAGCCATCCTCGGCGTGTCATTTGGCTTCCTTCCGTCCTGCGTGGGTTGCGTTGCGGTTATAATAATCATTGTTAATGTCTGTCCAAAATTATCATTCGCCTTATCGATGATTAGCGGACGGGTAAAACCAACCACAATGCAACTCACGCGGGACGGTAGGAAACCAGATGACACGACGAGGAAGGCTTCGCACGTGTGCCACTTCCAATTCGTCCTATTTTTCACTCCCTCTCGAAATCCGGTGGTTAACGCACAGCCCGTATGCCCGCGTACGGCGAGCGACAATGTGCTCCCGAACTCGCAGAATCACAAGGTCGGAAGATCGAGTACCGCACGAATGGCAATTGATCGATTCGCGCTCGGAAAGCGACGGCGTGAAAAACGCTTCCTCACTCCCGCCAGAGCTTTGCGGTTCGCCGCGAAATACGGAAGAGACCTGAGCGTAGGGAAGAAGGCAGTGCGGTTATTGTCGAGGAATCGTCTCGCCACAACGTTGCACGCGCGCGAAAGTGTGTTAGTTATGGGTTGGTGGGTACCTGATAATTCACGGTGCGTTTGTCCCCCGTCGAAGCGAAAGATTGGCACGGAGAGGGAAGCTGTCTTTCCAGTACTTGTAGTCACCGAGGCGTCCAACAGCTCCGGTTTCAGCGCGGTCGGCGTGTCTCTCTCTCTCTCTTGCTGCGCTTTCGGCGGGAGACAGTGGGGACGGACGGAGGGACGGACAGACCCCCGACGAAGACTCCTTCGTCGTCCGATAGGTGGTGAACTACGCCACGTGCGAGGGTCTCTCCGAAAGGGGTGGGAATATCACGGGGAAGAGGGCGGTCCACGTTCCGAGAGAAATCCACAACTGGCTGGAGGCTCTTTCGGTGAGGTTGGGGAAGGAGGTATAGTGACCGCCAGCAGGCGAGATGGAAGTGTTCTTGCCACGAGCTATCTGTTTTTTCATCCGCTCGTTTTTCCTCCCGTCACACATTCCCCCCTCCTCCTATCCTCCCCCTACTCATTCCCCCACCCCTTCCTCCCGCCTCCGTCCGCCGACAGTGTTTTTTCACCCTCGCCCTTTGCCCCAATCGCTAGAAGTAAAACCGACGGCGTCTCCACCTCTGTCCCAACCCCTTTATCCTGCGTCTTTTCGCCTCCCCTAATCCCTTATTCCCCAGCGCGATCTCCCCTTCGAATCCAGCCCACATGAATGAAAAAAGATTGAACTCGCTGGAAACCAGGACAAAACAATACCTTCCAACAGCATCTGTCATCGAATGTCCTTGGACCGACTTTCGCCCAACCTTTGAATCTTTGGGAATTCGAAGTCGATAATGTTTTTTTTTTAATGATTCAATTTCATCTCTCCAGCAATGTCAACAATAGTGCGCTCCATTAGTGATAAGCCATATGGTATCTAATGATCAGAAAATCGTTCATTCATGTAACGAACAAGCTATGTTAAATCCGATATTTTTTTAAATGGAAGGTTTTTAACAGGTGCCTATGAGCTGGACTTACCAAGGCACGTGGCGAGGTTACCCTCTCATTTCACCTTCAATCGGTTTAGCGGTCCAACCAGTGAATAGGTGACAAACGTGAAACTTTTCCAAATGAAAAATTTTCCCAAGTCAAACGAAGTGTTTAAATTTCATAGGCTTCAATTTCTTCGACTGCACATTTTAGTTAGGTGTCATTGACCTGTATTTTCCTCGATTTTCGTCCGTAGTTTCGACATCTGGATTTGCGCAACATCAAAGCGAGAGATTGATGAAAGTGAATGTCGCGGCTGCCAGATACCCATTGTCTTGGTACCAGGCACTGTTCCGTCCTACATTAATAATTGATCGTTGTAAGTTCATTTGGTCCCCTACTGCCTTCGGCTTCTCGGTTCACATTCCTTTCTATTGAGCTAAGTAAGTGATGATTTGGCTCCAGTCTACGACGACTATGTGAACCGGTGGAATTATTGATTTGCGTTTGCATGGCAGTTTTAAGTTGAAAAAGTTGGGCTGGCGATTTTTAGTGAAGTATCCCCAGTCTTTTTCTTTCCCCTTGAATATACATAAATGATCATCATCGTCAAACGTTTTTCAAGGAAACAGAATTCCAGTAAATTCTTCATATTTTTAGGAGAGAACTCAATGCCTGAATCTTGAATTATTGTTCATATAATATTATTTTGAACTACCATTGAATTTTCCCTGGAATACCTCATAATAATGAGAGAATAAACAGTATATTAAAAAGTCCCTATTTAATTCACATAATAAACGTGCCTATTTCCTGGGTGATTACCATACAAATAATTTATGCGCGGTTATACATATTGAAGTTTGATCTTTAGAAGAGTAATTACAAAGGTCATGACGATCAAGAGTGTACTGAAAATTTTGTTTATGGAAATAATTGAGGCTCTAAAGAAGGACAATATGTACAAATCAGGCTTCTTCAGCAGCTGTAAATAATTAAACTCGAATTTATTGAAATTCTGTCACAGAAACGTAGAGTATACACTTTTTTCCATTTAGTTATTGGAATCAAGCGTTCCAGGAGTATATTGCTTATTTTCCTAAATTGACATCAATTATTCGGAATTGGTTTTCTTGTTAATATACTTACAATAATTTCAAGTTAATAACACATCTGTCGAGTAAAATATGTAATTGATGAACCGATGCTATACTGAAATTACCTATTAATTCCAAAGTCCATCGCACGCGTACCTATTCCCGTTGACAATTTAAAAAAATTCTTTCGTGAACATGAAATCTTTGATGTGAGACATTTAAGTGCAAACTTAACCCAAATTTCACTGCTGGACCCCGGTAAACATCGTCCTCATGACATTAGGAAGTAGCGAAAATATATGTCCTCCCCAGGCTCGGAATGGTATTTTAACCTTGAATCTCTCCTCATAGTTGATTTCTAAAGATAGGTCTACAATGTTATGAATGCGAAGTGGTTGCATCCAGAAAATCCGGTTTCGACAAGGGTTGGTGGGGAACTTTACAGCCTGTCCCCCCCGGAGATTATCGTCCCTTGGATGTTCTGCCGACGGTTGACTTTTTTAACATTCATTCTAGTTCGAGGTTGTTTTCGGTTTGGGTCTACCATAGAACTTGGAACGAAGGTAGGATAATCCTCTGCAGCTGCTGTGATTCGCCGAACTACGCTGATTGAGTTAAAGGTAAAATACTGTTTTTGAATAAAAGTCGGCATACCCGAATTTTAAGTGTTGCATCTCGGTGACAACTCAATCGGTAATAATGAAATGAACCGATAGGAAAGATAATTTATTCACACGTTTCTTTGTTGCTCTAAGAAATTCATAATTAAATCAGCTGTTTTTTCATACGACTTGGCATAAAAAATACGGCTTTTACGCTCGGAAATCTTACACCTCGAACGGAATTTTTTCAAGATCTTCTCCGTGCATGAATTTCAGTGACCGTACAATGGATGAACGGACTCTGTAAACGCATATCTCAGGGTAGAATGAAACCTTTGAAAAACGTATACGGCAGGGTTTTATTTCATTGAAATTACTAAAAATCTGACAAAGTCGGGTGAAATAGAAGATAGAAGTAAAAAAATTCTTCGTTGGGGCGAGATATGAACTTGAAAGTCCCTGCTTCGATCTTACCCTTAGTCATACAATAAATATTAAATATTCCTGTGTGAACGCAACTTCAACTTCGATATGATTATCGAAAAATAAGAAATACACCCGAAAAGAATAATCTAGTCACTTACTTAAAGGTAACTTAATTAAGAAAAAATAAAGAGGAAATAAACCAAGATTGGTTACATATTTTTCGTTGAATTTTGTGTGTTGTTTGAGAAAGCAGTTAATAAATGAATAAAAATAGCTGTGGGTTTGCGTATTGACGGAAGTCAACCTTATGACTCTCTCTTTCACTCTCGATCTTCTATATTCACTTTTGATTTAGAGCATAGGACTGATGGAAAACTAAAGAAGACCTTGAGGGGGCGGTTGATCACAATAAAAGATTCAAAGAGGACCTAAAATCACTTCAAAGAAGATTCTAAGAGAAATTTCACAATATCTATTTTCGTTGTTATTAAAATGCAGTTTCATGCCACAAAGAATTATTCATTTCCAATTCTGCCAATGTACATGGATATTTACATCTTTAGTTTAGTGTGATTAATGCAAGCACATAACAAGTACTCTGACACAAGAAAAAAATTCTCTCCAGATGTCGCCAAAATGTTTGACGACTAAGTTGCTCGTGAGCTTGCAGTAACGGTAGGAAAAACTTCTAATGCTGGAACCCTTTTTCTCCGGGATGGCATCGTGGCCTGGCATTCGCCCGAGACGTGAGGGAAACCGGCAAAACCCCACGCAGACCGCCGTGTTTGTAAGAGTAGTGAGATGCTGTGTCGCTTGAGATAATATTTTTCTGCCATCTATATCTATCCTTCCTCGCCCATTTGCTCCAGATTTCACTCATTTCGTCACGCATTTCGCTCGGTGCGAGTAGATTTGCGTGTTCGCCACTGTCCCACTTCATTAAAACTGAGTCATTCGCGCGTTTTCATCACCAAGGTAGCTAAAACACTGTTGGCCATAGCCTTGGTCTCAATCATCCCGGCCCATTTAGTATACGCTGCCAATGCTTGGGACCCTCATGAAAAAGGCTTAATAACAGAGTTAGAACGCGTGCAAAGAAGAGCTGCCAGGTATGTGAAAGGTCGTTACGATAGTCTTGTTAGTGTAACTGACCTCTTCGATAAACTCGGATGGGAATCTCTGTCAGACCGTAGATTGAAAAATAGACTAAACCTTTTAGATAAATTCAAGAGCAGTGTCTTTTCTAACGAAGTTAGCCATATCTTACGGACGCCAACATACTTCGGAAGATCAGATCATATTAATAAAATAAGAGAGATAGACTGTAGAACTGACATATTCAGAATTTCTTTTTTTCCACGATCAATAAGAGATTAGAACGGTAGCGATAGAACTCATAAATAGATTAGATGAATTGTAGTGTAGTTTAATAACCTATGTAAAACTTAGTTTCTTAATTTTATTATTATTACCAACAGCATGTGGTAGCATAATTTGTCAGAATGCGTGACGTTTTTTGGATTGTGTGGTGTGCATGTGGGAGTCCAATTGCATGCTGTATGCTGGTGATTGATCACCCCCTGCCAAACACCCTAGAGGTGACTCGCAGGGTATTATGTAGATGTAGACCATTGCTACCGCTCAAACCGACTCGGTTCAACGTCCTGTTACCAGGGCCGGCTAAATGGCCGGGCAACCTGGGCGACTACCGCAGCGACGTAGCTAGGGGGGCGAACAAACTTCCGGACCCCCCGTTTAATTGGAGGGTATTCTATGCCAAACTCCCCGTTAGGGCGAAACATTGATAGTTTGCCTGCACAATTGTTTTGCCTTGAGCCGGCCCTGCCTGTTGCCATAACAGCATGGCTAAGTGGCGAAAGCGCCGCGAAGGTGATGCTTATAGTAAGTTTCTCGATTTCCTATTTTCTGGGAGGTCTTCCAAGCTATATAGAGATAAAAATGAATATAATTTAAAAAGTGTTTGACGTATTTACCTATTTCGTCAAAAATTAATCCGCAATTGTGCGCTGATGTTTTATCAAGTTAAGGCGTGTAGTTATAATTTGTCGCAGGCTTTTAATTTTTCCCTTAAATCGGACTTTTTCGAAGTTTCATGTGATGGATATTTTTTTCTTTGATGAAATGTAAGCTTTTTTCTTTTTCCTATGATAATTATACCCTTTCAAAAATATTTATTTAATATTTTTCAAATGCGTTTGGTCAGAAGGAATGCATGGATGTCGCAAACCATAGTGAAAGTATCTCTTCGCTAATTCGCTGTAGCATGCTTTGTGTCAACAACTGCCTTTTTGTCTATACAACGGTGAAACGACTTGAATAGCAATATGTACGAGAAGATGTAAATTAACATGGCATTTTGGATCACCTCACCATTAAAAATGACATTAATTAAACGTTATGAAATGGATAATAGATGAATGAATTAATCATAAAGTGATATGCCATTCTGTCTTTCCACCTGATGAGCTTTTTGCCTGCCACTGACTAATTAAGATGTCGCCTTCTTCCTCCAAAAAGCATTCCTCTCACTAGTGACGTCGTTCTCCCGGTAAAATCTACCTTCTTGCCAATCTCAGATCTCTCCTCGCCCCTCCCTTTGACGTCATACTGGTACCCATCTGCCAAGAATCCGTTACTTCTTCAAACGGGTACATAAGTGCGTCATTCATCGCCTTTTGTTACCTTAAGGCAAGCACTGACCCATGCTTCGAGGTGATTTCCCGCTCCTTCAGTGATAGGGAGGGGGGGCTATGTCTGTTTCGAAACTTTATTGGTTTATTTTTCAAATACATATTCAGCGCTCAATATTCACTTCCACTGCTCCAATATCTACATTTTGTCAATAGCTGGGGAGAAATATCATTCCCCCTGACCAATCTATCTTCATGACGCATGACTAACTTTGCACATATAAAGGCCGTTTTACACGGTACACGGAATTGCGCAGTCTGACGTACGTGTGAAGGCGCAATCAAAATTGCGTCGTGTAAAGCGGTGAATTGCTAGAACACATGCGAGAATGCGTGGATGCGAGACGGCAAAATAGCCCCTGTTCTAATTTCGTTCATGCATTCGCGCAATTCCACGCCATTTTAGAAATTAATGCAGCTCTAACCTGCGCAATTCCGTGTACCGTGTAAAACGGCCTTAAGAAATATTGGCGGCATAGCCCTGAAGAAGTTAGGATTCGTCAATAGTACTATCATCCGATTTGGACTATTTGTTAGAGTACGTTGCTACCACGCGGGGGGCCCACGTTCGATGCTTCAGGCATGCAATTTTTTTTATAATAACAGAGTTGGAACGCGTGCAAAGAAGAGCTGCCAGGTATGTGAAAGGTCGTTATGATAGTCTTGTTAGTGTAACTGACCTCTTAGATAAACTCGGATGGGAATCTCTGTCGGACCGTAGATTGAAAAATAGACTAAACCTTTTAGATAAATTCAAGAGCAGTGTCTTTTCTGACGAAGTTAACGATATCTTGCGGACGCCAACGTACTACGGAAGATCAGATCATATAAATAAAATAAGAGAGATAGATTGCAGAACAGACAGATTCCGAATGTCATTTTTTCCACGATCAATAAGAGATTATAACGGCAGCAATAGACCTAGTAAATAGATTGCATGACTTGTAGTGTAGCCTACTAACCTATGTAAAACTTAATGCATGTTTCTGAATTTCTATTCTATATTCTATTTCTAACAGCATATATTAGTATAGTTTGTTATTATACGGGACGTTTTTTGGACGGTGTGGTGTGCATGTGGGAGTCCAAATGCATGCTGCATGCTGGTGATTGATCACCCCCTGCCAAACACCCTAGAGGTGGCTCGCAGGGTATTATGTAGATGTAGATGTGAAGCGTATTGTGCGAATATTTTCGGATGAGAAAGTAAAGCAAAGCGAGGACAATATAAAAGGAATAGTCTTTTATTATTTTATACATGTACTTATTCAAAATGCACAAGCTGAATAATGAATAATCTGTAATGTAAAAAATAACAATTAAGTGAAGGATAATAAAATTTATCGCCACTTCTGAATGCGACAAAATTTCTATTCCTTCCGTATTATGCAATATATTTTTGCTGTGGCTAGTATTTCATGAAAGGCAATATTGCATGAGACAACGATGATTATATCAGACGGATAATTGGCTTTTCAATGTTATCATGAAAATAAACTCTAAGCGTAATGTCTATGTCCACTGCCTTGACACGCTGATGGAATTTATGTTCCAATCGTTACAATACTATCCGCATGGACAAGGTTTGACCTTCAATGACTTTCCAAATTCAATTAATAGCTTGGTGGACAAAGGTTTACGTCTAAAATGCCATTTTGAGGAGATCCCGAAATGTTACTTTTTGGATGGCTTAAAATGCTTGGAAAAATGCTCTGATGATCTACCGATACAATAGAGCCTTCAGTTAGGTTTGAAAGACGTGAGCGATCAAACCAGCTCTCGTAACATTAGGAATCAACTTCGCCATGCCCATCTATTGAGTTCTTCTTGTATAGTAACACATGCGATGCTCCTTTTATGAGCCCTTTTTCTGCCCGTGCATGTTCAATTGAAAATCGTCCTTCTCGGGAAGTGGGAACTGAATGCCCAGCACTAATTGTTAGCCCGGCAAGGAAAGCCTTGCGGCATTTTTTAGTGTACCCCCACAGAAATTCCTCCGAATTCCTCCGAACTTATCCGCAGAACTTAGCACATAAAGTCCTTAGCCAACCCAATCATTGCCTTTTGTTTTTAGTGGTTGGATTTTGTTTTTTCACTCATATACTTGGTTTAAAAACCAGAAATATTATCTGATGAGAGAATGAACAATTTGAGTTATGTAAAAGATCCTATGCTGCATATACTAATAAGCGGTCTTCCCAGTTTCTTGTTACTGATGATAATTATTTGTAATTTTGAGCACTGGCACATCCATCAAGCATCACATTATTACATATTAATTATTAATTTCATTTCTTGCCTTCAAATACTAAATAATGTACTCAATATCAGTCAACAATATTTCTTGTCTCACATTTGTAATTATTCCATGTTATTCACAATCGAATTCTGTTGAATTCCTATTGGATCCAACTAGTCTTGCAGCTAACTTGGACATCGCGCCATTACCCCTCCACTCCTCTGCAAATTCCCTCCCCTCTGCGACTTTGTCACAAATAGACGAATTTTAGAAACTTGCAAGGAAATACTTATGCAATAGATACGGAAAGTGGGAATTTCATTGGTAAAACCGCTTATCATGTAGATAATCTTTACAGACCACATTTTTGAAAGGAATGATCAACCTCCTCTCACCTGCAATCTAGGTTCTACGGGAACGGGATGGAGATAATTTGCAGCGGTATATCCACAAATGAAACAACACTTGTGCGTAGATACGACGCGGGAAAACTCAAATCGAGCTCATTTTCTTAATCTATATTCTCACATTCTGGCAGTTTTCGGAGGCCCTGAAGCCATTTTCGGCACCAGTATCCATACAATTCTGTCCCTGTGGTGGGCTTCTAAATCGGTAGAATACTATAATAAATAAAAAGAGGTGTTATGAAGGGCCAGATCATAGAGCCAAATGGCCAAAATCGCATATTTTTAATCGCATTTTTTTCGCGATGTTCCACCACCTAAAAATTATTTATTCAATACGCCAGCCGAAAGGTATTAAAAAACACCTCCAGAAAACGTTTTTTTCTTTTTGGCCCTCCAAAAAATATTTAATGAAAACATGCGCATAAATTTTCAAATCGACGCCATATCTTCTTGTCAGACTCAAAGTTCTTGAAAACAATTGGATATCTGCTCCATTAAATAAGGTTTCAAATGCCGCAAACCGCATTAAAAAATACGCCTACTTGACCGAGATATTTAAAAAAGAGTGAAAATCGTATTTTCGATCTATCGGGCCCTGGTGGGCCTTTAGCGGGCTGGAAATGTGGGGAGGTTTGTCCTCTTTGATCTCAAATCGCATTCCCTAAGTACGGGAAAAATCCCGGAGGGGGGACTTTTCACCCTCTTATCCAGCTATGCCCTTTAAGGAAATGTTTTTTATAGCCTTTGCTATAACTTTCATGTAAAAACTATTGACTTCAATGAATGAAGCCTTTCTTTCTACATTAGAGTACACGGTAATACAGTGCACAGCGCAATATTAATTTTTATGCTGGCATTGTCAACACCGCGCTCCCGGCCTTATGGAGGGAAACTATGATAATACTGGTAGGTAACTGCGGACATACGACTTTGTTCCAAAAATCAATAATTTTCAGTCCTCTGTGGTAAAGAACGCTATTCCAAAAGAAATTAAGCTTGTGCTATTCTGTAATTATTTAAGCGTAAATTTATAATTACTGAATCGAACCATTATTTATCCTATGAAATGAAAAAAAAACTTTATAAATCAACATAAAGTCAACATGTACGACTTAGGTTTCGATGTGGCACGTATCATCATGTCGATTCCATTAAGTCACGCCCGAAGCAATGAATTATTTATCTGTCTTGGTTTTATTGTTAAAATTATTTTATCATAATCATGAAACTAGTTTTATGCAAACTTAAAATTAATTCTAGCATCACGATTTATTCTCAATATAAGCTCATTTCCCTACATGCATTGTTTCTGTTAATGCTGTGGTACGTTTATATAGGTTATGTGCTCAAGGCATTAAAACAACTCTAATCCTTCCATGCCAACTCCCTCATTTCTGATAAATATGAGCGCACAGTACCCTGTTAAACCATAATATAGCGGCAATTTCACTCACTGTCTGACTCATTGATACAAATCGCAGCCGAAATTGTGATAGGTGTGGATATTTGGCTTATTGGACGTAAAAGTAAAAAAAATCATCGGGAGGAAAAATCTGAAAACTTTGAAAAATTGATTAGTTTTCGAGTAATATCGGCTTGAATTAACATGGTAGTCTTATAGAACTAAAACTTTTTCGCTTTTATTTTGTACTTTTAAACGTTCGAGGAACATGGTATTCAATGGACATAAACTAGATTTTTTGGTTGAAGTTTTGGTATGGTTGCCATTGCGACGAATTGATATTTAGTATTTTTTATTATTTTTTTGAACGCTTTCAATGCTTTTCTTATGGGAAAACTTTAGGAATTTTTTTGACCAACTTGCAATAATCGTACGACAAATTCCTTGATATAGAAGGTGGATGATTTTTTGGTTGATTTTTTGTCCATCTTGGAATTTTCGCACGTCGAAACAATTCCGAGAAATAAACAATTTCGATTTTACATTGTCGTGATGGGCGGATTTTCAAACTCGGATTTCGGTCTTGAGACATGTGCCATATGAGAATTTGGAATCTCCGCGAAAAACCGTTTAGGGTGCTTTGCACGTTTACAATCTACCCTACTTTCCCCGTAACCCTCTTGGTTAATTCATAATAAAATTCCAAAAAATATCCTGCACGCGAAAATTCATTGTCACCATTTATTTGTGGAGCATACAATCTTGAATATCTTAGCAACCATTCAAGCTATATGAATGAAAATTTCAGGGTAATACTTTCATCAAAATGGTCAACTTTTGAAATGACGGCCATTTCACTCGATTGCTTCACATGCTAGTTATATCGATACCCATCTCCTTGGATACGCTTTTTTCGCTAATAACTTTGTTGTTAAGCAAGTTTTGAATATGAAAGTAATATATAATACAACTACTAATGTCCAAGTCCAAGTCCAAGTATATTTCTCGTTGTTTTATCGGACAAAGTCAAGCGGATCAAATGATTAGAACCGAAGTTATTATCGATCCAAGTGTGCGTTCGATAGAGCCCTCTTTCTGACTTATTTATATATTTACGGGGATATAAATTTTAACAATTTGCTAAGACAGAAAAGCTCTATGCACACATATAAATTATTTTGATCATTAACGGTTACTAATGAAAATATATATGGATATGAATTTATATCGATAGGTCTCATTTTCTCCTTTTCTATTGACCGTACCTGTCCGAAATTTTCAGGGTAGTGCATGATGGGTAATGTCAATTTTTAGTTATATTATAGGCTCCATGGCAACCATGGTTTTCACTTCATATCGATAATTAATTTTAATGTAAAGTAAATGGGGATAAAGCACGACCACCGAGAGACACTCGTGTCGTGGATAAACTCAAATCGTTCTATTTACGTTTCCTCTTTTGCGAGATGAACAAAAATTTGATGATATAATCCTTATCACAGAGGTCAGAATTAGCAATGATGGACATTCCGCTTCATCTATTAACCAGCAAGAAATATTATATCGAAAATCCTGAAATTCGATTTTTCCCATATGTATTTCTTATTTATAAAAGCAAGGGAAAGAAACTCTCGCTGAAAGGTAAAATTAAGAAAACAAAATAAGATAAGAGTTGAAGTAAACTAATGCCGTAATTACAGTCGAAGTTATAATCGATACAAGTTTGCATTCGATAGATCCCTTTTACAGACAATTTTTATAGTAATTGGGATAGGTATTTTACCAAAATATTAAAAAAAAGCAACTTACTATTCATAAATATAAATTATTTTGATGTGGTACGTTACTTAATGTAGATATATCGATATGAAGATATATCGATAGGTTTCATTCTCTCCTATATTATTGAACTTACCTGTCCAAAATTTTCAGCGTCATACCTTATTAACAAATTTGGTTATTCATTGAAAATTTAGTCTCATTTCCAACAATCGTTTTCATTTTATATCTATATCTATATCTATTATCAATGAAAAGTAAAGGGAAAAAAACCAAATCATTCTCGATACGATTCTATTAATGAAAGATGAACGAAATTTTGATGGTACAATCCTTATCACGGAGGTTACATTTGTGAATGATGGGCGCTCCAAATAATCAATTTTTTTGCGAGTAAGAAGAGATCGACTTTCCTTGGATTCGACTTTTCGCTAATAACTTTTTCATATCATGAGATACAAGGCTGAAACTCACTAAGATTGTTAATATTAGGCTACCCAATCAAATTACTGTTAAATCTTGCAATTACTGTTGATGCAATTAAATTTATGGGTGATAAAATGGTGCACTTGATAGTTGCACACAGAAGCATCACTATTGTGGCTACGGAAATTGAATTCATACAGTGCACTTGGACAGCAATATATTAATGATACATGTCATTTATTATTACCCATATTGCTAAAGTATTGAGATGTATTGATTAAAATATAATATACCATCAAATATCTCCTATAGTATTATAGGCACGTATCCTTAATTAACAGATAACTTAGAGGGTCTCAATATTTCATAAATAATCGTCCATAATGTAATGGGCCCCTTTCTGTATTCCTATAATAACTACATCTATTTTCAGTGTGAAGTAAATGGAAATAATGCTGTGATCATTTTACGTACGATTTCATTCACATTTTCGATGTGGATGCTAAGGCAGGATGCGATAGTTGAAGTCTGGTTATCCAACTGCAATTTGCCTAATGCTGTTTTTGATTTGTTCAACGACGCTGACCGTTTAGGATAACTGTATCAATTTCCTCACGTAATTCATGGTTTAAAAATGTTTTTACACAGGCATTGTATGGGATTCAAGCATTTGGAATTCGATATCTAATGAAGGTCGCATAAGGCGTCACAATAAATGAATGGCATAGCCAAAAATTGAATATTTTCGGCGATGACAATTTGCTGTGAGCTTGTAATGATTATGAAAATATCTTGCGCTTCCGTGAAAACTGTTTAACTCTAATTTGCTTTCGTTGCGCCATCTATACGGTAACAATAAAAACATGTTTCAACAACTTTTATGTATATTGTTAATGAAAATAACTTGTGTCTGGTGATATTTTTGTCTCGATATTTCGCGTTCCTATTGCCATCTCTTGCTTCACAAAGAGGAACAGGTTTTAGAATAGTTAATTTTATGGCTGTTTTTGAAAATAAATTATAGGCCAGGTGATAGATATCTTTCACGTTATTCCGCGTTCATCTTCCCTTATAGTTATGAATAGATGAACATGCGTATGAAATGTCGAATTTTTATAAATATACCTCAAGGAATATGCGAATGCTGGATTTTTGGGGACAGAGCGATGGTGGCGCCCTCTCTAGCTTGATATGCGATTAAGTTTGTTGGGTTCAAACCCTCATATTGAGAAAGGGAGGAGCTACAGCCTAGGGTAAGGGCTAAAATACGAAAATCGGCTATATTTCACAAGTTCATCCGTCATTAGATTTAATTTCTCTCCATTACGTAAATATTCAGTTCAAAACGTTCTCCTAACGTTTATATCATCGTGGTTACTAATACGATCTTAAGTATTGTTGAGGACGAATATGCGTGTTGCCCGTCTATTCCGCCCATTTTAACGACATTGTGAGAGGTTTTTTTTCGCTGTTTAAACAACTTATGGACCCAAAATACTCGAACACACGTGACACAAATATGTTCCCACCCCCCTCCAAAACCCGCTTGATGAAATCAAGCGACCATCGACTCGTTACAGTATAAACTCAGGTTCATTGGCACATGGCAGAGATACGTTATAAGCCCTGAAAGCTTCGAAGAAAGTTCAACGCGTGCTAAATCAGAAGCCATGGACAACCCTTTGTGGGAAATAAGATTCTACGCTAATTTCAGGACATGAACGTAAAATAGGTCTTCCTAAAGTATACATTAATGAGGTAGTTTTGATGCATTATATTCCCCTTGGGGTAGGGGAAGGGGAACTAAGTACAAGAATAGGTGTCAACCTTAAGTCTGGATCCGCACCAACTTAGGTTCTTGGATCACTAGAAACATAAGTTGCTTCAAAAACGTCCGCAAAATGAAAAGATGGCGTCGGTATTTGTTGATCTTATTCTCTGATTATTTGCTCGATATCTTTGGAAATACAGAAATGGCTAAGGCAGATATTACGTGAGAAAAATAAATGTCTTCTCTAAAATTCCTACTCTTAGTGCCGATTGGAAATTTTCACGAGATCTTAATCTACCTCAATATTATTTACCCTGGCATTTCTTAGAATTTTCCTGCCTTCAAGTTGTATTGTAGGGGAGTAGAGTTATGAGCTATAGCGATAAATAGGTACAAGTTCGTTTGATAACTACCGTCCATAATGATATTAAAGATTCTAAAAACGTAAGTACTGATGCTTGCTATCACCTTGTGGCAAATATTGTTCACACCCCATTCATCACTTTTACTAACCTCTTTTGGGCTCAATATATGGAATATTTTTTCGTGGTAAGTTCGTTAGCAAGCAAATGATGTCAACTTTTGCACTCTATGCACAAACGTATATCTTTACAAATTTCTAGATAAAATGAAATACCGCGAAGGTTTCCAAATCATGCCTCAGATAGCAAACCGCAGAGCATGTGCACATAACGAAGACAGTCATATCACAATTAAAGGCTGTCTCAAAACTGTTTATGTACGCTGACATATATTTCTTTATGTTTCATTTTCATAATGATTCTGATCAATTGTATTAAAACTATGCTGTGCTGTGGATAAATGCTGATAGCGGCTGACACTTGACATCTGTTGTCCGATAAGCGTATTCTTAATATACTACTAGGATAGATATTAAATACCCGATAGATTAATAATATATAATATTAGATACACCGGCCTCGGTGGCGGAGGGGTAAAGTCCCCGCCTGGGTGAGTTACCCTTATCCAGGGCATGGGTGTGAATGTCCTTCGTTGTTAATTCCCCATTGTAGAGGCCGTAAATTTGCTGTTTATGGCGGTAATGGAAATAAATAATAAAAATAAATAAATATCCTATAGGACGGGCGGGAAAAACGATGTTATATTCGCCTGATGTGATATCTCTCTCTCCGCTCGCAACAGATACCGAACATGGATGTTTCCATGAAGAGGACGCTCCCGCTCAAAAACTGTTATGTCTTTTTTGTTACGCATTATTATTATAAAAGTACGATATTCTACCGCTTAAGGTAGGTTTCCATGGGGTACTGCATTGCATGTTAAAAAATAACATATTAATTTTTCTAAGGTATCTTTATCACTTATTACAATTTTCCTTTATCTCAAATGAAGGGACCTAGATGCTATACGTGTAGATAGGAGTTATACATCGTCTGAGATTACCAATGCATGCATGACGCACAGAGCTCAGGGAAACGTCTCTTAATAATCACCTATTAAGATTGTCTATGGTCGGAAAGTTTCCTTCGTTTGATAGGGTATTAATAATCCTTATTTTAGCCAAGCGCTACCTGCTAGCAGGGTACTCTGCTACTTGCTAGCAGCCTGCATCATAGCAGCACTCATAGCCTCGCACCAAGGTGGCCTCACACGGCGGAAACCGGAACCAGAATGACGTCACAAGGGCTTTTCCCAGCAATCATACTTTGCCGTCGCGTTTTCGCGCGCTTGAAAATTTTTACTTTTCATTTAATCGCGAAAAATAGATATCGTCATTTAAAAATCTAAAAGGGTTAAATACGTACTCCAGGAGTAATAATATTTCGATTCAGGCAATAAAAAAATAATATGAACCACCCTATTTTCAACTTTCGGTCGGTTTTAATGCCGCCGCCGTTACACATATTCTTGCTCATCATTTAATTCCTTGGCCATAACATTAGAGTACAACATAACAGGCCATCAATGATGCCGCCTGTACCTCAAAGGAATTTCTGGGTGGCGCTCTAACGACAATGTTCCTCCCGGCGCGGCGCCGCGCCGCTTCGAAGGTCGCCCAAACTGTGTTTAGGAGCCAAAATGAGGCAACGTTGCCACGCGACTTGACAAGGTCCCTTAGGAGGGGGTAGAGGGCGGACATCTCCCTTCCAACCGCAGTTACATCATATCGGTTACTAGCAGCCAAGTTGGTCATGTAGCTGTGTAGGGGAAGACGATCGTTATTAGGGGTGAATGGCATCATAACAGATGGCAGATGTGTTGCAGACCACCGATACGCCAATGGAGGATCGTGTTGTGATCTGTTTATGCCGCAAACTCAAGCTTATCGGTTTCAGAAGTTTGAATGACAATCACCCACATGATGATATAAATGACCTATACTTTTTTGGAATTCCACTGCGATTGTAGAATAAAATGCATTGGTGTGTTTGCTTTTTTTTAAATGTATTTACGAGTCAACAATTTTTTCGCACAGCAGCATCAACAGTACTCTCATATAAGTTAATCAGTATAAGTTTAAGTCACGTTAGAACGGTGTGGTTTTTTTCTATATGGCCACACCCTCCTTACTTGACTACATATTTTCTATTGATTAACTTGCACGACAGTCCTGATAATGCTGCACTGAAGTGAAACATGTTGGCTCGTTAAATAAACCTTACACCTGGAAATTGTGAAAAGTATTTCACTCTATTATTCACTCACTCACTCCCTCAGTGCTTTAACCGAAGGGTTGATTTCGATAGCTGATTATAGAACTCACTCCGCACTAAACAACAGCCGTAAGGTGTGTCCATTAATCATTTGAGGTGATTTTGGCGATTATTGGACCTCTCCTTCTCCCTTGGTGAGATATCGTGAGATTTGTCTCGTCCCCCTTCCCCATCCCTCTAATCTCACGTGATATTGTTCAAATTGCGTATTTTCATGGTAAATACATTTATCTATACTTCATTGAGTTGGATTTGTTATTGGTTGCTTAATTATAGTAATTTAAGATTAGATAAGACTAGCTTTTAAAATTACTAACATCGCAATTATGCCCTGTTTCTTGCGAAAAAAATAATACCTTAAACATACCAGCACCCCCTCTGTCCACCACGTGAGATTGGGTTGGTGGTATGCAATTACTCCCAGTAAAATTTGTCTAAAGGCCTGTTTACACGATACATTAACACGTACGAGTTAATGTCTGTTTGCATGAATGATTTTTGTGGACCGGAACGGAACATGTACGAATGCATGAACCAAATTAGAACAGGTTCTATTTTCTGTGCATGTATTTGCACAAGTTGGGTGGTTACACGGCGCATTTTGGCGTTCATACTCGCATTCATACATTTAGACATTAACCCGTACGAGTTAATGTACCGTGTAAACAGGCCTTAAAAGGCTGTTTTACACTGGGAACGGAATTGCGCGGTCTATAACTACATTAATTTCTATTAATCTATATCTATATTCTACCCCGTAAGGCGCCTAAAAAGGCGTGTGGCAGGGGGTATTAGGACACCAGCCGTCTACATATAAAAAGCACACGCTCAAAAAAAATTACGAATTGCATTTATTAAAGTCCTTTATGCTTCGAGGGAAAAACGAATTCCCATATCTATCCGTTCGGCTAAATATCTCTCTTAATTTATCGCTTCTGTCGGACCTAGAAATATAGTGGGACTCTTAAGATGATGTTCTCCTTTTCGTTCCTAAATATATTCATTCTAAATTGTTCAAGCAATATAGTAAGCCTTGCCCGCAGCCTCCGAGTACTAGCGGCTCGTAGCCTAATTCCATTAACATCTGGGTAACGTTTTTTGTACGCCCGTAGCAGTTTTTGACGATTCGCGCAGCTTTCCTGTGGCGTGGAATTGTGCGAATACACGAACGAAATTAGAGCAGGGTATTTTATGCCTAGCAATTCATCGCTTTACACGACGTAATTTTGATTGCGCCTTCGTATACACGTCAGGTTGTGCATGTAAATGCCCCGTGTAAAACGACCTCAAGGGACAAGTGAGTGGACAAATGGCTTTTAGATATTCGTCAATTATTTTTTAACGCTGTATTTTTAATCTTGTGAAGTGAAAACTTTTATTGGACAGCAATCTAAAAAAATGCCATCTTTTCAATCTTTCCAGAAATTACTGGGTGGCGACTGCCCCCCTCCAAATCCCGTTAATCCACTGATGGGAACCCAGCATATGCTTGGGCCTACCATCCGTAGAATTCGACGCTAAACATAGGATTTTTGGTGTCATTCCTTGTAATCGTCCCATACTAATGCAAATTTCGCGCTTGCTTTTCTTCCATTCCGCTAGGGAGCCTTATCTCACCACCGAACACAGCCAGCCCACATTGTATCGATCGAATTGTTTACTTTTCCTTGCTACAACAGCCTGTCGTATTTGTATTACAATTTGATTCGTATCTTTTTTATTTCCTCCTTTAGGTTGATATAATTTAATCGGTTCGCATACCATTATGTGGTTCGCATTCAAGGCCTTAGCCAGCTCAATGCAGTTGGTAAGTTCAGAGTTCCAAATCTTCCCCAAATGTTTTATTATCATTTTATTTGTTACTAGCAGCCCTCCCGGCGTTGCTCGGAAGCAGGAGCGCAGCTAGGAATTAAGGCTGGGGGGGGGGGGGTTTAGATGCAACTAATATCGGGGGTGTGTGGAGATATGGAATACCCATCAGGATAAGTGGTAGGTGCGAGATTAATAAATTGTGGAATTTTATAGATAAATGGTTCAAAATGGTGAGTTTTACGGCCTCTTGGGGGATAATTTAATAATCCTTACACTATTCTATTCATCCAATCCAATTAAGTAAAATGGATTATACTTAAAAATTTCTCTGAGCTCTAGGGGGGGGGGTTTCCCCAAAAACCCCCCTCACTGCGCCACCGCTCGGAGGGATAGTACCCAGAGAAGTAGGAAACTTGGTACTGGGATTTCATGATCATATAGGATTTTAATGATTTCTCTTTGAGCATGTTAAGAGGTATGCCTACCGGGCAGTAGGGATAGAGGATGCTTGATATTTTCCCGAAACAAGCGGAAATGTCTTACCGCTCTAAAGATTTAATATCGCCAATGAAAAGAAGAAAACTCTTGTCATTAATTTCATTATAAGTAGTGGAGAAAGTGGCAAAACGAAGGCACTGAAAACGTAATTGGTGTGGAAATAACTTCTTTATGAATTCATGGCTCTATTATGGTTAGAACTCCCTGGGCAGGCATTTGAAAGTGTTCGCTTGGAATTGTAATCAAAATTATATAGGGTAGTTTCCTTCATCAAAGAAAACGAAAGGCATTGATTGCGACTCGTTACCCACCATTAGTGTATTAATAATGCACAAATTATTTGGTTTTTGAAATACCGGTTTTGACGAATGGCAAGGGTCAAATTTTATCCTCATTTGAAAAAGGCCAGATTGGCGCCCATGCGATTCCACTCCACATGACGTCACAGGGACCTAGTTTTTACACGAGAGGATAGGAGTTATGCATCGTCTGAGGTTACCAATGCATGCATAAGGCACAGAGCTCAGGGAAACATGTCTTAATAATCACCTATTAAAACTGGCTTAGGTCGGAAAGTTTTCTTCGTTTGATAAGGTATTAATAAACCTTTTTTAAGCCAAGCGCTACCAGCCAGCAAGGTACTCAGCTACCCGCTAGCATCCTGCGTCCTATCAGCGCTCAGAGCTTCGATCAAGGTCACCTCACAAGGCGGGAGAAGGATCCAGAAATGCGTCGCACGGACTTTTTCCTATCATTCCTACTTACGCGTCGCGTTTTCGCGCGCTTGAAAATTTTCACTATTCATTTAATCGCGAAAAATAGATATCGTCATTTGAAAATCTAAAAGCGTGAAATACGTACTCCAGGAGTAATAATCTTTCGATTTAGGCAATAAAAAACTAATAGGAAACCACCCTATTCCCTCAAATGACCTTAAACGACAATCGCTCGTAGAAAATGAGCTCCACCTGAAGTCATTCGTTCTATCTTTCCTATAATTTCCTTATGAGCTAATGGAGCAATCGTTTCATTTTCCCGCTTATCATCTTCGGCTTCTTTTTTCTAGAATTTAAATGCGAAAACCCCACTAAAAAGTGTTTTATAGTTAGAGGGAGAATTATTAGAGCCCATTAAACTCCCTAGAGCATATGAATTTTTAAATGGAGCATTGAGGTGCGATCGAGGAAAGAGTGAACGTTTCTATTACAATTTTCGAGCCATTAAGTTGGAAGTCTTTTATTTCGACTTTTGACATCATGTATGTCATTATGTATATTTTTTAATGAATAAGTTTCCTTCTAATAACTATAACAAACATACCCATTTTTTGTTGGTATACGAGTGGCATACCTTCATTAAATAATAAAATTTTACCTTAATTAAAGAATAAAAATTTTTATTTAGTTGTGAAAATGCTTTAAATTTGGTTTACTAACTGGATTGATTCGAAAATCTATTGCAGTTGAAAGGTGAACGTTCTTTAGATATAAGGAGTTCCTTAAAACATTTCATTCCTCGAAAATTTTAAGCGGTTAGAATATCAATTCTGGGTAACAGCAAATTTAAATATATTATGAATTACTTTCGGAGTCCACATCAAAACGTATCATGGCTAGGCTGAAAATCGAGTGTAATCGGCAACCTTTCGTTTTTTGTTAAGTGCTATATGGCTGAGTATTACTCAGTGTCAGTGGGTATAAATTCGTGAGAGGAAAGAGTCACCCTTATGGAAAACTGATCATGTCCGGTCTTTTTTTTTTAAGAACGATGACTCACTGTGAGCGGAACAGGAAATGCTCGTACTATTGGCCGAATCCAAACAATAAAAAATACGTCTGTGCTTCCGCCAGGACTCATGCGACCAGCGTGTCGCATATCACCCGGACTTCGAATGACGTGTAGGATGCGCTGGGCGATGCTAAGCCATCATCGGAATTCTTTGCACTTAATCGGCATTATCATCAATCAAGTATTATCCATTCGTCGAATAAAGCAACAATGGGAAGAGTCTCCCGTAATATGATGTGCCTGAGGAAGTTCTTGTCCGCAGTTTCTTCTTTATTGTAGAATCAAATTAGGATTATACAGTGGTGAGAAATTTATTTGGTTTCCCATTTTCTTTTCGTTTTCCAATTGGGAGGAGGATCCATTCAACTTCGGGAAATCAGGTCGTGTGCCCATATATTTTTTTTCAAACACTAGCAGGCCATCCGGCGTTGCTCGGGAAGTGGAGAGAAGTGAAAAACTTGGAATGCATGGTCAATTGGAAAGATATTTACGTAAAATAACAAAGCAGGTATGATAATGATATACTTATGTAACAGCAAACAACGGAAAAAACGATTTCTGTATACCGCGCACGGGATCAGCCTATACCCCGCTCCACAGCACTGATCATTTTATGTGTCCAAACGTGCATAGGCTAAAAACGTCGCGTAAACGCATACCTCACCAAAAAGGTTTTCACCAAGGGGATTAATATCTATTCCTTTAGGGTAGAATTCTTTGAGTTATGTTTTGCCTAAGAGCGTCTCAAAAGGAGCGCCTTACCGTCAGGGTGTCCAAACACAGACGTTGTATGACTTAGCGTAATAAAGGGTAATGAGAAAATAACGCAAAGGACGCATCGGACACAACCTGCAGTAACACTATAGGCTATGGGAGCATGATATACACCTACGTACTAACTGTGGTGGCAATCCGTGCAGCCGTGTGGAAATGCATGGCGGACAGACAAACAGACATCCTCTTTTATATTTATAGATTCCTTTTTAAATGATTGAAACCTTACTTTTAACCTGATAACTATTCCATCTGCGATACCGAGCAATCAAATGTTCCGAAAGATATCTCAGTGGTATATCGCGTCTCTCCACCGCTGCGAAATTCTTCTTTTAAGGAGTTCGGAGGTCGCCCGCACCTCCCTTACCGTGAGTCATTCTCCAAATACGAGACGCTACGACAACTGAAAATAGTGTCCAGTGATTTTCAAGTCGACCCATTTAATTCTACGGCTTTGGCAGTACCTTGAGAATGGTTGTAATAATTGATCGTGGTGAAAAGAAAGTTTCAGTAAAATTATTTCTTTGCACTCTTAATAGGGCATGTGAACACATCAGCTCAACATCATGACGTTGAGTTTTTTGTATGACGTTAATCGACTACGATTTTGTCAAAATAATCGTTTTATATCTGCCTTAAAGCGAATAATTGGTTAAATTATCATCCTCGCCGTAGCATTTAAATTTCAAACGCAATTTTAAATTTATTTTAGATGGTGCTGTAAACAGTATCTATTTGGTGTGAAATAATTTTACTTCCGTGTATGCCACTTGAAGCTCAGTATTTTCCCAGCATCAAATGTCTTTTACCTAGCTTCGCCCGGTAACCACAAATTCGGGAAGTAATTTTAATTTCCCTCGCTCATGTTCCTGATGTATTTTATTCGTCCACCTGCAAAACCTAAAAAAAATTAAATGGTGTTGGGTTTTATATATTGGATTAGGTTAAGAGCTGTCCGTGATTCTTACTCTCAGGAGATGACGAGAAACGTCCAAGAGATTAGCGGATAAACAAAAGGATATTGTTCTCCAAAATAGGGATGAATTTGAAAAAAGTACTGGAGCATTTTTGACACGTGAAATCCGTGTGCGATTTCAAATTCGGAGGTGTACCATCCTCTCACGAAAGGGAATCACGGAGCTTGTTGTAATGCCAATACCTACTTCTTGTGCGGTGAATGCTTTCCCTTATTTTAACGCATTTCTACTCTGGTTTCCTCTGATGATGGAAGGATGGTCATCCCGGTATTAATATGATATTATCATCTATGAAGTTGTAACACGCACAGCTTTCTAGCTTTTGTTGAGATTGGTAAGGCAAGCCGGGTGTGCGGAAAATGTGAGCGAGTTTGTTCTGGAAGTGGGTGGAAGGTAAAGGATATAATAATTACACCGGTCAGCATAGATATAGTCCTTGAGACATTTTTGGGTGATATTAGGTGTATTTTTTGCGCTGTTTTCGAATCTGTGGTTAGATTCTTTCTATCACAACCAGTTTTCTTAGGACAGCTTAATGTGTGATTTGGCCTTTCTGACCTACTGTCGGTGCGTGAAGACGTTTGATTTTTCTCTGAAGATGGTTTGAGAATTTTGTTGCTCGCAGGAAGTTACTACTTATTATATAGTAACCTGCTTTCATCAGGCCTAGATAGTGCGTGAACCATCCCGATGACTTTTGGTACGTGTGCGGTGAAATGTCTTTTAAGGCTCAAAGGCGGAACATTACTCCCTTTTTGAGACAGTATTACAACCTTTATTTTGACCGTCTGTTGGTTCTATTCCTTCAAGGTTATGGTTATTGCAAAGGCTATTCTCTTACATTATGGCAATGAGCTCCCCTCAATAATGATAATTCATGGACTGACATGAAAGAATCTTACGACAATATGCATTTACTATCAGAAAAAATCCACTATGAAAAACATAAGTGGAAAATTTGTGGCGACTTGCAAGTAATTGCAATTTTACTAGGTTTACAACTTGGCTACACGAAATATTGTCGCTTCATCTGCAACTGAAATGGCACAGATAGAAAAAAAAATATTAGGTAATTGAAAAAAAATTCTCGAAACGTAAAGCACTCGTTCATGGATCTAAAATGTTCTTTTTCAGCCTTTGGTCGATGCAAAAAGTATTATTTTGCCCCCTCTTCATATTAAATGAGGACTTTTAAAATTTTTATGAAATACATGGATAGAAATGGTGCTGTTTTTACTTATTTGAAACAAAAATTCCCTGAGTGAGGCAATGATCAAAAGTCAGTGAGGCAATGATCAAAGAAGAAATTTGTAGTGAGTCACAGATTAGGGAATTGCTGAAGTATTTGGACTTTCAACAGCAATTGAGTTTAATGAAAAAAGCGCGTGAAACGCATTCAAAAGTGTATTTGAACATTTTGTAGGAAATGTCATGGCTGAAAATTATCGCGACCTGGTGGCTAATCTAAATAAATCGTACCAAAAAATGGGCTGCAATATGAATTTTAAAATTCACTTTCTCGACTCACACCTTGACATTTTTTTCCTCCAAACCTCGCCGCAGTTAGTGATGTGCGCATTGAGCATTTCCACCAGGAAAACATGGAAAGCGGCACCAAGGAAAATGCAGCAACATGTTATCAGATTACTGCTGGACTTTGAATAGGGACTTGTCGGATGTTAAATATGCGAGAAAATCCTAAGAAAGAACCCATTTTTCCACATTTTGAAAATGACGATTTATTTGCTGAGACGTCCTTGAGCCATTGTTTTATTCACCGGTTATTAGAAAACAAGCCGTGATGAAAATAATCTGAGCCCAGATTTGGAATAAGCACGAAAAACACCTCTAGGATCACCCAACAACATGTCTAGGAGAGAAAAAAAGTTTTTTGTTGACCAGTGTTATTGGAGATTTACCAAAGGCAGAAGAAAACGTTAATTGTGCCGCTAAGTCGAGTTATAAGCTTCGAATTTAGTATAGGAAGAGAGAATACAGAAATCGTGGTCAATATAAATATAGGATTACGCTGGAGTCCTTTCATCGCTCTTCATGAGATGGTAGTAAATAGAAAATTTGCACGAATGACGGAATAGAATTTGGTATCGAATCGATTGGGTGGCTGAACGGGTGGTTTCCCATCCCATGGATCTGGGTTCATATCCCGAAAGAGACGGAGATTTGCCAAGGTGAAACCCGATCCCCTCTTGAGTGGTATAGTTTCCAGAAGTATGTGTGCACCAATGTACCGCTCATCCGAATTGGGCAAAATTCTGGGGGGAAAAAAAGTCTGGAGGATTGGCTAACAATGCTCGAGAACTCTGGTCCCAGCTGGAAGAGCTTTACGTCGCCGAGAGATGGCAAAGATAGTATGCGATGGGGCTAATATATCTGGAGTCAAAAAACGGGCCCTTTTCCCTATAGCGGAAGGAATTTAGAAACCAGGAAATATGCGCCCAAGCTCGCACCGATCAAAATTTTATCTTTTGCACTCCCTGTCCCGAAGGCGATTCTCTCTCCCAATCCGGATTTCGATTAAAGCCATTTTTAATCTCACACTCACTCACTCCTGCGACCATTCGAAACCTAGAAGGTCTTTGGCCTCGCCAACTAGGCGCCTCCACATTCTACGGTCGCCTGCCATGTCCAGCTGGGCTCCCATCTTTCTCACATCCATCTTAACTTCATCGCCCCAGCACATTCTTGCTCTTTTGCCTTCGAGTTTGCCTTCCAGAAATTGTTTCAGCATTGTGTCCTCACTTTTTCTATGGAGGTGGCCCAGCCATCTTATTCTCTTGCTTTGAATTATTCCCACGACATCTGGTCCTTTGTATAGGTCTCCCAACTCTTTGTTCTTCCTTATTCTCCATCTTATTCATCTTTCTCATTCTCTCATTCTGGTTTTCTTCATCTTTCTCTTTCTCATTTTCAACTTCATCTTTCTCATTCTCATCTCTTAATCTCATTCTTCATCTTCCCTCATTGGGCCGGATATTCTTCTTTAAACTTTGTTTTCAAAAGTTATGAAATAGATTAGTGTTTAATCTCAGACAACTAATTAACACCTTACACTTGGTGACTGATGCCACCGTCGGGATGAATGTTACAGATATTGAATTTTCAACACCATTTTGTGATTTTTTGATAAATGCGCCAGCATTGATGATTTTATTCTCCGCGCTGACACACTTATTCAGATTTTTTTTCATCCAATGCTTTCTCGAATAAATGCGTGGGCACTCATTTGTTATTTTCTCGTAATCAACTCAATTTAAAAAGATATTTAATTGTGTGGGCCTGATATTTTTATTTACTGACTAATATAGAGGTTAATTTAACGACGTCACCTCTCCAATTTTTAAATCAGGGGTCTTCAACTTTTTTTAATGCAAGGGCCAAAAATCGATTTCGCATCGCCCGCAGGGCCACAATGCTTCGCGTCACTTCACCACCACATCAATAAAAACACATACATTTAATTTCAAAGTGCAACAATCTTAATTAGTTAAAAAGTTCAATCAATCAATGCGATTTTTGACATTGCTTATTTGTGACGAGTGTGTCGATATTTGGTTCGCGATGCAATATTTTTTTAGCCTCTAAGGGCAGTAATAAATTAGCCGGTGGGCTGCGGGTTGAAGGCCCATGGTTTAAATCGAAATATATGTCGTTAGGGGGTGAGAATCGCTTTCAAGACTAGCAGCCCGAAAAATAAAATTCGTATTGGTGGGTGGATGGGAGGCTCCTCACTTCCAAATTTCTTCCGCCTCGTCAGAGAGTCTGCCGTTTTCGCTCAAGGTATTCTAGCCTCGTCGCGTGTTGTCTTCGTCGGCTCTCGGTGACGAAAAGCTCATCTTGCTAGGGCCAGAGTTCTCGTGCACTGTCTGCCAACATTCCAGAGTTTTTTTTTCAGAATTTTGCCCTATTCATTCGGCCGTTGATTGGAGCATCATCGGTGCATACATATTTTGGAAACGATGTTACATAGTGAGACTACTCCAAGTTTACATGCAATTCATACGTCTATCATAACATGTACATGGAATTTATTAGCTTTTGAATACTCAAACTCGCATTAGGTAATTTATTGGCTTTGAAAAAAACACTGTCATATCTTCTATTGGTAAAATATCACTGAAAGGCATACTTATCTATTCACAAAAATCGTTATTCAAAATAGGTCGCTACCGTTTTTGCATTCAGAGCGAAATTATGTACAAGGAACGCTTATTTTTTAAATCTATCATTTAGCTCTTCGACCGCCAAATGGTACGTCATGGTCTTTATGAAGCACGTAGGCGCCATTCGTTGAAAGCATAGTTACGCCCAATCTGGGTTTTTCTACCACTAGTCCACTAAAAGGCGTTGGTTGAAAGTTTAGGGGTACTTATGATTTCTTTCTCTCTCGTTGGCTATTTTGGCGCTGATTAAATAGGAGGTTTTCATAAGAATTTCGAGACACAAAATTGCAAATAAACGCAAAGTGTTAATTTTTGACCTTTCCGTTAAATACTTGGAATTTATCATTTTTTTATTAATAACCTTTCAGTTCAAAATCAATGCGTGTTCAAGCATGTGATATCCTACATATTAAACCCCAAATTTTTCTCACCTCTCCGAAGAACCATTTGGACGCTAGGGAAATTTGAAAATAGGCGTTTTATCTACGCAAAAATCCAAAATGTCTGTTATTAATAGGTATAAAAAGCCTACGATGGCTGTTTTTTGTAACTGTTGATTGGTCATTATTATAAGTTTTTCGTTTATACATTACCATTGTCAGTTTCACCGATGAAAAATGCATAATAGTCAAACTATTACCAACTAGAAATACAACCATTTACGGCTTTGCTTTGATAATTGCGGGGAAACTGATTTTTTGTGGAAATCTAAAAATAACGAATAGCAGAATAATCGAATTCGAAGCCAATATTCGAATCAATGGTCAAAACGGTTCGTCAGAGGATTAATTAATAAAAATATAAATAAGGGGTAGAATTAGAGGGAAATTATGTGTATCTAAATTGCATTTGCTCAAATTTTGCACTGAGAAGTTAATTGTGCAAGTCGATAAATCCCCAGTTGTAAAAAAACTGAAAAAATGGTGTCTATTTGCATTTTTGCAGTATTACGACGTGAAATTATGTTAATAAGACTTCAGATTCGGATTTCAGCACTCCAAAAAGCATGGATTACGGAATAAATCAAAACTTACCTAGCAAGGCTTTTTATGGCGAACCATAAGATAAACTGGACTAGACGATTAAAAGGACGCTTCTTTCTAGATCGACCGTTACGATTTTTGTGGCGATTTACACGTATAAAAATCATACGGTCATCTTTAAAATGCCTTTGTCAACTTCCCGAATCTCTTTTTGGGAAAATTTTCCTCAGTATTTACCCAGAGATTAAATTTTTACATTTGAGATGCTGACGAATGTTGAAAAACTTATATCTCTACAATATGGAAATCTTAAGAAAATAGCATTATTTTTTCAATGGTATTCCGTCAAAAAAAAAAAAAAGTACGACCGCTCAAGCAAGAGTAATGCGTTCTGTGATTCATGAATCACATGATCAATTTCACGAAAAATGTTTAGGCTTCGCTGTCACTTTTTCTATTTGATCTTAATCCCGTTCTCTCTCCTCGAACGCGTGCGTTTATTAAATGTTGCCAATCAGTGCTTATTAGCGAAAATATGCTCTTTTCCCTATGTTGACTCGTAGAAATAAACAAGTAAAATCGCTGATTTGGAAACGCGAGATACCGATAGGTAAAAGATGGTATCAGCTACGCTCTTCTCAAATAATCCATAAAAAATGTGCGTGACAAATGAATGTGTGTACTGGTTCGTGGCACGCATGACCATTGATTTTCCTCATCTTGGTACATAAATGTCCTTGAAAATCGGTTTGTTTCCTCCAAATAGCGTGTAATATCAACGGATATTCGAATGACCGAAATTTTAATTTTTTGGGAGAATTGTTGAAAAAGCTACATATTAATTACTGGTCAACCAATATTGATAGCGGTTCGGTGAATCTGGCGATATTCTAATGCGTATGACGCGCTGCTTCCTTTCGACCAAATGGAATGTGTGTATCTTTGAGACGGCCATGGAAGTGACACTAATCTAGACTTTGGCTTCTCAAGGACGTCTTTCATCGACTTCCTAGTTGGCCAATCTTGTTTCTATCTTGACTTCCTATTGACATTTGAAAAAAAAATAATCAATTTTTGGACCATCAAAGCTAGCGAAATACTCTACTTTGAGGAAAACAATTCCTTTATATTATCTTGGGCATTTGAAAAAAAAATTATCATTACTAGAAACGTCGCAAAACCATGATGCCGCTCCTTTCTATGAGGATACCTTTGACTCTACCTTTTATAAAAAAATATAGTAATGACCTTCAATACGCTTATCGGGGAAATGATAGGGAGATAGATAATATCATAAATCGTAATTCTCCTTAAAATTCCCCGTTCCACTTCGACAATTTTCTTCAACTTCAACATAAAATCAAATTTATATTATTCATGGAGGAAGGAACGTTGCCAAGAGCAGAGAAGTCAAGAGTGGAAGTACTCGAAATCTGGTGCTACTTAAGAATGATGGTGATAAAATAGATCGACCATGTAAGTAATAAGGAAGTTCTAAGAAGAGTGGGAGAAAAGAGAAGCGGACGACGGGAAGACTAAGTTGGCCACATTATGAGACATGATGGCCTGATGAAAACAATCGTAGAAGGACAGGTGGAAGGGAAGAAGGGCATGGGAGGGGCTTGAATGAGTTTCGTAGAACAGGTTTTAAAGGATGTAAATGATACGAAATACGTCGCTATAAAAAGGCTAGCGGATAGGGGAGAGGAATGGATAGATGCGTCAAACCAATCGATGATGATAGTTATTCATGGGAAATAAAGTCGGCGCGCCATAGTCAACTGCAAGATTTTATCAGTAAAATTCCTATGATGTGCTCCACTATTTTCTTACCATGTAAATAAATAAATATATATTTGTACATAAACTAATATGCCCATTGACAAACTATTGCTAACTCTATTGTATTATATTGTATATTAATTCCGATCTGTAAAATTACAGCACTCCGGCTAAGCAAAGGACACCAGGACAACGTCTTCCAAACACCACTTGACTTCTTCTGCAACATTAAATCCATCAGCATCCTTTACACGGCGGTCTACATGGGGTTTTTCCGGTTTCCCTCACGTCTCGGACGAAAGTCAGACCAATAGCCATCCCGGAGGAAAAGAGTTCCAGCTAAATATGTATAACAATGCTCATTCAAGCTCACAAACACCTGTAAACTTAAAATGCCAATGACAAGCCCTGAAGAGGAAAATTGTCCTATAACAGGGTTGATGGTGTAAATATGTCTATCTACCATAGGCGGATCCAGGGGGGGGGGGGGGCACGGGGGCACGTGCCCCCCCCAGACCCTCAAAAATATGCAAGATTTTTAATACGGTCCTAATATCATTGCGTTAGTTTTGTATTACGAGGTATCCTTGTGCCCCCCCAGAACAAAATCCTGGATACGGCCTTGCTTGTGCCCCTCCCAGAAAAAAATCCTGGATCCGCCCCTGCTATCTACTACCAATGCTATGTAAATATCCATGTACACTGGCAGCATTGGAAATAAAAGCTTTTTGAATTGAGTTGAATCTCAATAAACCGAACACAAGAGTTGATACCTTCCCGGCGAATAATGTGGGTAAACTTTTCTCGGGATTCTCGCCGGGTTAAATTTCTGCCAACGTCTCGAGCTCCGACAGGGTAAGAATCCCGAGAAAAGTTTACCCATGAGCACTGATATGTCTCTTTGGTTTTTTCACACGTGACCATTGCACAAGGAATTGCAAGGTATTACTGAGAATGATGCTATTTTTGCAGGCTACATTCTCATACGAAGGCCGTACTCAGAGACGAGTTGTCATTAATGAATAAATTTAAGTAGTTGAGATGACGGGGAGAAAGTTCGGGAATCACGTTAGAAGTAGGAGTTAGGATTTTGAGCGACTCAATGAGGAAGATGATGGCAAAAGCGAGGGAAAATGAAGGACGACTCCGAAAAGGTAAATTTAGGTCAAGAGCTGCGGCCTAAAGCTACCCACGACGCCTCTGATAGCTAAGACCAAGTGGCATTGCTATAGGAATGAAGGGAGCGGTCCGTCCAAGTCCGCGAATTCAGAACCAGGTCTGCTGTTGTGGGCGCCGCACTCTAAGAGCTGCCCTGTGTAACAAAAACCTGACTACGTCCTTGCCATTACCTCTACGCAAAGTTTGAACTAATTGTTCGCATAGCACTTCTATGACGAACTTACCAGATTCACTGGAACCGTTGAAGTCCATGGTGGCGACTTCTATGTCCGAGAGCGAACACTTGTTACAGGGAAGAGAACGGACAGCCGAAAGACCACTGTCCGAGAAGACTCGCGGTTCCCATCCGAGTGACGTCACTCAGTATTGTAATCTTGATGGGCGAAGGGGGGAAATGTGTTGTCATTGGCTAAAGGCCTTGTCCAAAGAAAGAGCCCTCTGTTTACTTGAGCAGCATTGTACGGAAAAAGACGGAGGAGGGCGCCGCATTTTCAAGCGCGAAATATCCATGAAGTGAATTAAAATTCCGTTCGATTGCTCTCAAGACGTGAGGGAATTCTAAAACAGCCCTTAAATTCTTATTCGGGATTGGGTTATTGCGGTTACCATTTTAGTCGTCATTTTCGTTGTAAACGTTTGTTGCTGCTTCTATTGCAAAACGGCTCGTGGGCGTCTCCAATGAGGGTGGAGACTTACAAAGCTAACCTCTTGGGGGATGGATTTTTTAAATCTCTTCCTGTCCAACTATGCTGTACCGACCTGACGCACGGTGCACTGACCTGGAGTGTCTATCGTCTGCAAGACATTGACGATTCTCTAAAAAAATCCAAAATCCTAAGTATAACCCCATCCCCTAACCCAGGGGCCCCCAAACTATGGCCCGTGGGCCACATCCGGCCCGACACATTAATTTCATCCGGCCCGCCAAGCAAATCCCAATGTTTTCTTACAATTGGCTCATCCAATCTGGAACCAGATTTTAATGAATTTTTTAAGTCAAAATAAGTCAGTATCATTCGTCACACCAATTTTGTTACATAAAACTAAAGACAGGAATCTATTTAGTTAGCCCTTATTTTTTCCAACGAGATATTTTTTAATTTTTCCATGTTTATACTCTAATTTATGAGGAAGTTGAACTGGCACTGATTTTTTTTAAATTCCTTCGGCCCGCTTAAATGTGAGTAATATATAATGTGGCCCTTACATTCGTAGGCGGATTTAGGAGGTGGGGTCACGGGGGATCGTGCTCCCCCCATACACTTAAAAAATAGACAAGATATTTAATGCGGTTATCATTACGTTCGTGTTTTTGTATTACGGAGACTAAATCATTTCATTTAATAACTTTCATATTAAAATAAATAGAATATTTCCCCCTCAGAAAAACTTCCTGGATCAACCTTTTCTTACATTGAAAAGTTTGAAAAGTTAAGGAGACCCCTGCCATAACCAATTAAAATGCAGCTTCACATCTATGGCTAAATTTTGATTGCTTGTCCCACAGAAGAGCCAAATTCACTATCAATTTCATATTTCATTTGTCTTGATACGATTATAAAAATAGCTCTTTACCTGCAGGTGGACATATTTAGATTTAGTGAATATTTTTACGGGTATCCACTCCATTTTGTTGACTGCAAAACTTAAAAAGAAAGAAAGTAATTCAGAACCAACGTGGGTAACCCTGGCATTAATTCCCCTTCACCCCACATTTTTCGAACGTTCGCATTTTCTCATTATTAGTGGGTTTTCTCCAATTTTTCACATCCCCTAATTGTGAGGATGTTTTCCTGCAGTAGGTTTTTCAAAGAGGGCTAAAAATTTAGGTTAAGGTTTAACCCTTAGCTTTTGCCAACAGTTTTTTGTGTAGATTTTTCTACAATTGCATTTCTATACCGACGCATTTATGAATTTTTAAGTCTTATATGTATTATTATAAAGGTTATACAACTATCTTGCGATTTTCTTTTCAGTGAGCATTTTTTATTGTGGTTTTCGATTGTATTTTCATTTGATTCTCATCTTTAAATTGACGTCGCAAACCATGTGAATAATCAATATTTATTCTACTACGAGGTGTTGAATGGAATAAATGACTTTCTAATTTCAATCTCGCCTCAGTAAAGACCTACAACTAATTTTATGTTTATTATTATCTCCGTTGGGGATTCTACGAGGGCCGTTTTTTTAACCTCCGATGGATCATGAACAGAAGACGGAGTGACTGATTAAAAATTATTTCATAGCTAAATAATGAGCACACTTATGGTGTACTTTCGACATAACCGCCTCGGCGATTGAGGTATTGGTCCTGTGGACAAGCTTAACTATACCTTCTTCATAGGATGATGCCGCCAATGACTTCCAATGAATTTTGCCTTTGTCCTGAGGCTCATCGCCCGTTTGAAAATGCTTTCGTCCTAGCCACATCTTCAATTCAGCGTGAATTCAAGATGGTCACACGGCACTAGGTCGACATTGCATGGCGGGTGATCGAAAATGTCCCATTGAAATTGCTCAATGAGCAGTTGGGCTGTATCAGCGCTGAGATGACGGGCGCTGTCATGGATCACAACACTTCCAGAGGTCAGCATGTCTCTTCTTTTGTTTTGAATGGAAATGGGCGTGATGTTTAACACTGAGCAGCTGCATTTACGCAAAAATTCTCTTTTGTCGGCATAAAGGAGTAGATATGTCAATGCTGAAGCCATTCGGCGAATTTTCTGGCAGTCGCTCCGCAGTGCTCAGTGAGCACTTCGGAGCTTGGCGGAGGAAACAATGGAGTCAGTGTAGTTAATGAGATTGCCATTACTAACTACTTACAACTAACTAACGACTAACGGTCAGAAATGAATTGAGTGTGTGGTGCAGAGGATGCGCAGTTGCCTATCCGCGCAGTATCCGCATGTCGCTCGTATGGTGTTTTTGCTGAGCTATTGGAGATTGAAAAAAATACCAACCTCGTAAATACCTAACAACTCTGATGACTGGAGCTGGCCATTCATGCATTCATCATTGTCGCCATGCACATAAGTAGGCCCAAGATCTGTTCACTCGATGTCCGGAAGACACCGCCTCAACGTGGCACATCGCATACAAGAGTAAAAAGTCAACAGCAATATGGAAATATCTGAAATCTTTATTTTAAAAATTAACCGAAAGGAAAAACTTCTACTACAAGAACTGCATATCGGTTACAAGCTAAGAGAGAGAACCAGCGGGTGGCAGAAAACCTCGCAAATTACTTGCTTGTTTTAGCTATATATATATAAGCTCCATGGCATAAAAAGAGAGAAATAGAAGACGCAAACTATAACCCTTATCTAGAAAATTAAGAAAAATTCTACAGAGAGAGCACGCCCTTTACAGCGCAAATAAAAAATAAGAGTTTTTCATTAAAAAGTGGGCTATAGGAGGGATACGAGCACCTTAAAAATTGAAGTACTCGACATTGACGATGTAATAGAAAAGAGGGCGGAATGACATTAGATATAACGGAACATCTCATGCGCGAGGGAGCTAAGGACCCAAGATTACGGTAACTTTGGCGGGTCCATTCCTACGCGTTGGTGTATCCCAGACATAAATGTTGACAGATTGAAATGAAGTCATAAAAGTGAGCTGAGTTGAAAGAGGACCTTCCGCGAAGGTTCAATAACCGCCCTTGAGGTAATAAAAGTAGGTAGAAAGTTGTTTTTTGGGGAGAGGGGTTGTTCTACCTGCCATTAAAACTCAGACTTTCCGTAAAGCGCCGAAAATGGACAAATCAACTGCCACATTGACCCTTCATCGCAAGATTTCACCACAATTGCAAAAATATCAATTATTAAAAAAATAGGAGTTCTTGGGAATTGACCGATGGAAGTTAACACTTAGCTATATGGCGTGAATTGCGGAAGACTTATTTCGCGTATGAATTATTTCTACATTGTGAATTGCAATGAAAAGCCGTTTCCAAAAAGATTTATTCTAATAATTTTCAAATTAATAAAGTGCCATAAACTTCATTGTTAGAGAAGAATTCCTGTTCATGAACGCCACCTCTGTTAGCGCATTTCTCTTCCTGATGTCCATAATGCTGCATCCGTTATCCTCTAACGCAAAAAAATGAAAAATTGCCATTAAGTCTTCTTTTATGGGTACTTGTCACCACTATTACGCCGCATTGCACTACCCTTTACAATCATCGCTACATAATCACTGTGGAAGATTGGTGACCGCATGCATAACATATTAAAACCCCGAAACCCCCTGGGCACCCCTCTCGGTGGAAAAGACCATTTATGAGGAGTAAGCGGAGCAGCCGCGGGGGGCTCCTCATCCCCAAGGCGGCGAAGCCGTTCCGAGGAGTAACTGGCGTAGGCGAGGGGGAGCTTCAGTAACCCCCGGGCGGCGAAGCCGCCCCGATATTTAAAGCGGCGCAGCCGCTGTGGGCTCCCTCCACCCCTGGGCGTTATCCTCTAATATGCTGCCCAAATAGTTGAATTGCTTGCTATACCTGCTCAAGTTTTTCCCCACACATATTTATCTAGAGCCTCACATTCCTTGCTCGCGATTCTTTAAACAACTTTGGTCTTTTTGTGATGAAATCTCATGCTACATTCCTCGTAAATCTTGTCTAACGCATTCAGTGGAGTGGAGCCCTCTCGCTGAATGACTATTCTGCACCTGATCATCCGCGAACTTCAGAGATTTTAACATAATTTCCCCCACCTTTACTCCATGGATCTGCAGCTTCCAACTCATCCCACGCCTCTCTCACTGTCTCCTCCGTGTACACGTCAAAAAGCAGCGGTGATAGAGGACAGCCTTGCCTCACTCCTCTGCCAATGCTTGCCCACCCATATTCTCCGTCCTTTGCACTCACTTGCGCAGTCACGGCCATACGCATATTACGAGTGAGTCGCCTATCCCTACAATCTACACCTATTCTCTTAAGTATGTCCATTAGCTTCACCCAGTTCCCTCTATAAAATGATCTTTCATAATCCACGATGCAGGCATACAAATCCCGGTTATATTATACGTTTTTCTCCTCTAAGGACCTCATTACCGATCTCGAGTTCACTTTCCAGAAACCAAACTGATCGTCGCCCAAGCAAACTTTTGCCCTCGCCTCCATTCGTCTGTTTAAAATCTTCAATATCACTTTCCATGAGCGTACTCAGCGAGGGGCATTGGTGGGGGGGGGTGGGGGGGGGGGGGGGGCACAGGAAGCCTAGAAGCAAAAATCGCTAATGTCTTTAAGGAAAATAATATTTTTTCAAGAAAACAATTTTAAAAACTAATAAAGAGCTATTAAAACTTCCTTAAAATGTTGTTTTTATTCACCTTTTCCATGAAGAAAGATCTGAGGTTTTCCCGGCGTATGCTGTTGTTGAAGTTTATTCGGGATTACCACCGGATAAGGTTCTCCATCGCTGCCGACGTTTCGATGGCCGAGTCGTCCATCGTCATCAGGGCTTGATGCTTGATCGTCATAGCCCTGATGATGATGGACGACTCGGCCATCGAAACGTCGGCAGCGATGGAGAACCTTATCCGGTGGCAATCCCGAATAAACTTCAACAACACCTTTTCCATGCTTAAATCTTACCTGCAACTTGAACAATCACGGCCTGTCTCCCCCTAGTTTTGATCCTGAGTACGCCCTTGCCACTTTCGGCGCATGCGATATCAAACTAATATTCCTATAGCCTTCTCAGATTTCTTATTTTTTGGCAGTGGAATTAAAACCGTTTTTCACGAAATCCTCCGGTCAACATCCCTCCTCATACATCCTGCATACTGGTTCCAAAAACTTCTTACCATCCCTCCAAAGATTCTTCAGAAGCTCACGCGAAATATTGTCCTCGTCCACCGGTTTCATTGTCTTAACGACACGCAGGGCTCTCAATTTTTGCGTCTAAGATCCCCGGCCCAAGATTAACCTCCTCCACTGCTTTTTCCTCCTCTAAATTCAATATTTCCTGCCTGTTCCTGCTGTCATACAGATCCTCCACAGACTCCTTCTACCTACTCTGTACCTCATCTCACTCGGTTTGCATCCTTCCATATTTAACCTTAATTTTTGGCAGGGCTTGTCCTCTTTTGCCAGCGACTATACCTATGCGTACAGCGCGCCTACCTCTCCTTCCTTCTGAAAATTTTCTATTTCCTCGAAATGAATTTTCCTTCAAGCCTCCTTTCTCTCTTACTTTCTCGCCGTAATCGATTATTTACATCGTTTTGCCCTGTTCTGTGCTTCTTCCACTTTCCTCTCTCGACCATTTTTAATCATTTCCTCCGTTTTCTGCGGCTTCTTTATCCTTCTTTATGCTGTCAACGTAGCCAATTGTCTTCTCGGCCGTTTTAATATTCCAGTTTCAATATTATTCCGCCCTTCCTCCATAGTCTGAGTGTTTTCGATCTCCGGGATATTATTTTCCACTAGTTGCTGATATTCGGTCCTCAAAGTCCCCTTCGGCGCTTCTGCATTCCATTCCCTCGCCTTTCTTATTTCCACAAGTATTTTGAATCTTACGTTGCATTTCATAAGGTCTTGGTTGAGATCTGAATCCGCATCCGCTACGGTGAAGCTGCGAGAGTTCTTCACTCTATTCCTAAACCTCTGTCTTACCATGACCGATGAAATGGAAAGCGTATGGTGGAAAATTAAACTGCGAAACAAAAGGAGAATTTATGCTTGATCTTTTTACAGACCTTTGAACTCCGAAGTTGATATTATTTACCAACTGTAAAATCAAATATCCCCATTTACTCTGAGAGACAGAAAATGTGTGATAATTATTGGAGGATATTTTAATCCACCATCCATTGGGATACTTTACACGGTAAAAACAAATTCACGGAATAAAAAAATTAGCGAGATCTTGATGCACTGAATGGCTGAGGTCTGAACTTCGTAGAAACCCAATATAAGGTCAGGAAAATATAACAACTTTGCTTTTCTGCAAGCACACTTATATTGTCGTCAACTTGTTTCGATGCACTGTATCATTCTCAAGACTAGTGGTACAGGAGCCTTTCTTACTTGGGTTTATACCCATTTCGGTGGTGGTTATGGTCGAGGGGAGGGAGAGGTCAGTGTAGAAGCGAGGGAAGGATGCAAAAGGGGGGGGTTTGTGGGAATGCGAGATCTTACTCAACGTACTTGCAAATCATTCTCTTGCCCAATTAGTTGACAAACATGCGAGAGTAAATAAGATACTTGGCCTTTTAGCAGTAAGCCATCCTCAGTTGATACAACAAATCGATATTATTGACGGTATAAGTGATCGCAGAGTAATTTACGCGACGTTAAAATTGATTAAGCGTTAGAAATTGAGTCATTTGTATAACCAAAACGCAATATTTACTTATTTGATAAATGAAACTTCATTAAATCTGGCTAAATGCTTAATGACTCTCTCACAAAATTCGTAGCTAAAACAGGATAAAATCACAGAAGCATCATGGAAACACTTTTTAGAAATTCTGCGCCTAGGAATCAACGAACATATTCCGCAAAAACTGAAATAAAGTAATAAAGAACCTCGCTGGCACAACAGCGATGCTGGGATGGACCTTAGAAAACAGAGGAAACTGTATACCTTGTACAAAAAGTCCATTACGTTTGGTAAAATATCCAAGGAACTTAAAGCAAAAGAAAGTCACGCTGCACAACTTTCAATGACCAAGAAATCAATGCGAACTGCACTGCGAAATTTCAAGAAAAAAGTAATCGGTGGATTGCTCGAAGAAATGTTTTTGATCATTTACGAAAGAGCTTCAGGGAAAATCTTCAACCGCCGATTCATTATTTGATAAAGATGGTAAACTTGTCACCGATAATTATGACAAAGCAAACACGCTAAATTCCCACATCGAAAAAGTATACACTACAGGCGATACTACATGTAATCGGAAGAAATATCTACCCAAACGGCTTCCGAAATGATAGATCATGCGAAACTCAGCTCGCGCTCTTTCTTCACGACGTTCTCAAATCTGGTGAATCGAAAAGACAAGTTGACGTATTGTTTCCAGATTTTAAGAAAGCTTTCGACACGGTACCTCTCAAGAAACTTTTATACAAATTACAGTCATGCGGATTATATGAAACAGTGATAAATTGTATACGCGAATATATTAGTGATCGTAAGCAAAAAAAAAAGTTTTTGACAGAATCAGTTCCGATGTAGTTAAAGTGACAGTGAGTGTCCCACAAGGGAGCGTAATCGGCCCCCTTAATGTTCATTTTATACATTAATGACCTCTGCTCCCGAATTAGCAGTAAAATATGCTGTTTTTGCTGAGAACGCTATCACCTATCGCGAAATAAGTGATCATTCTGACTTTGAAATTCTATCATCGGATTTAAACAACATTCATTTTTGGAGCCAAGATTGGGGACTCGAAATTAATCTGAGCAAATGCACGGCGCGCCGCGGCGGTATATTTCTTGCGGAGTTCGTCTAACTATAACCATGTTTATGCTGTGGATAGTATTAACATAAAGGTAACAGACGAAGTGAAGTACCCGTGAGTTAAGTAATTTCGAACCTGTCGTAGGGAACACATAAGGAATATTTGTGGCAGAGCTCGGAATAAGTTAGGATTCATCATGCGTATTGTGGGTAGATTTTCGGAGGAGGAAGTAAAAGAATGTGCTATTTATCACACGTCCGACCACACCTTGGATATGCAGCGAGCACTTGGGATCCGGTGCAGAAAGACTTAATCCGTGAACTGAATACAATACAAAGAAACGCTACGCGATTCGTCAAAAACTGGTACGGGCGTACAGGAAACGTTACCTAGATGTTAAGGGAATAACGTCTGTAGCCGCTAGAGACTCGGAGGCCACGCGCTACGCTTCGATTGTTTGAAAATGTGAAAATAAATATATTTAAGAGCGACACGGAGACCATCATCTTCGTGCCCCACTTTATTTTTCAGGTCCGACCAAAGCGATAAATTAAGAAAGAAATGTAGCCGAACGGATAGAAATGGGAATTCGTTTTCCCCCGAACCATAAAGGTCTATAATAAATGCAACTCGAATTTTTTTAGTGTTTGCTTTTTATATGTAAATGGCTAGTGTCCTAACACCCCCTGCCACACGCCTTTTAAGGCGGCTTGCGGGGTAGTCTGTAGATGTAGATGATTTAGTCTATCTAATATTGCACCATATCCCCTGGACTTTTCTTCGTGTACTTTCGCACTTTTAGATGATTGAACCATGTGTTTGTGATGAATAAATTTTTTCTCGTACCAAGTTCTGGTGCTTTCTCTCCCCTGTCGTTTCTTATTCTCAATCAAAATTCTCATTTTTCACTTCTACCCCTCCCTTCGCCGACAAAGGCGTTCCAATTCCCCATCACCACTACGGATTTCATTTGTTATTTCCTCCAACTGCTCATATATCTCATATACTTATTCCTCGCTATTACTCCTACTGCGTCTCAAATTCTACCATCAGAGTCCTATCACTTACTTCGTCTCTCTATACCTGCCACTCTCTTACCCATCTTCCCGTTTAATAGTATCTTGTAGATATATTAGTGGGTTGAAAAATAAAGGGGTAAGTTCAAAACTTTTCACGGACAAAGATTCTTCCAGAAATGAGAATAGAGAAGTAGAGAGAAAAATCAGCGTTTCAGGTATTACATTTAAGCACGAGAAGCGTCAGTCGAGTAATACTTTCAAAGGCAGTCAAGGCTCAAGTCATTTTAATAGTGAGACAATAACTCATGCATTTCCATTTATCAGCGGTATAGAGCCTGTGAATAGTCTATTCGACAAAAGCAAATCAGAATTATTCCCGAATCGCAATATTACTACTTCCGAAGTTTTAATCGTGGCTGTGGTTAATTGCCGTAGTTTAAGAAATAAGATTCCCGAATTCCACCATTTAATTCATAGTACGAAGTGTAACGTCATTTTTGGAACAGAAAGTTGGCTAACAGATGATGATTCAGACAATGAGATCTTCCCAAAATCGTTCACTGTTTATCGGAAAGATAGAATTAATCGAGTTGGGGGCGGAGTTTTTATAGCTGTAAAGAATTCAATCGTCAGCCAAGCGATAACCGTAACTGAGACCAGCGTTGAATCTGTGTGGTGTTTAATTAAATGTCCAAAATTCAAAACTATTTTATTATGTTCGTATTACAGACCACCTAACTCAGATATAACGTCAATGTTGGATTTTCAAAATCAATTAAACAGCGTAGCATCCAAGTATCCTGAAAGAAACTTGATTGTGGGTGGAGATTTCAACGTACCTTCTATAGATTGGGAGACTTATAGCTTCATTCCTGGTGGGAGGGATAAAGTGATCTGCGAGGCTTTATTACACACTTTCACATCTAATTCATTGTTTCAAATAGCATCCGCACCAAACAGAGGAGAAAATATTCTTGATTTATTAGCGACAAATATACCACATCAGGTAATAAACGTTGGCACTGTCGAAGGAATAAGTGACCATAGGGTAGTAACTGCAAAGTTTTCTCTAAATACCGCTGTAAACTTTAAAAAAGAGCGTAAAGTTTTCATTTTTAAAAGAGCTAATTTTGATGGGTTTAAGAGTCATATGAAAAATGCTTTCCCCGAGTTTCAAGAATCAGTATTAAAGTTAAATGTAGAGAATACTTGGAAAGCTTTTCTTTCGCTCGTAACTTCGGGAATAAATAGCTACATCCCTAGTAAAATAGTAAAAGAAGGCAGCGAACCGAGATGGTACGACGCGGAAGTGAGAAAATCATTGAGGCGACAGAGAGCGTGTCATGCTAAAATGAAAAAAGTCAGCACGGATTTATCCGCTAATGAACGCGAGCTAATAATTAAAAAATATAGGATGACTAAAGCCGCCACGAAGGAAGCGTTCAGGAATGCGTTCACGAATTTTAAAAGAAAAACACTAGTAGAGCAGTTACAGGATAACCCAAAAGCATTTTGGTCATATGTTAGGGAAGTTCATGGTAAACGATCTACCGTATGTTTGCTGAGAAACGACAATGGAGATGTGTTGACAAGCAGTTACGATAAAGCCAATTTATTAAATTCCTACTTTAAGAGCGTGTTCACGGAGCCTTCCGAAAACTCACCCGAGACCGATGACAATCCCTGTCTATATAAGATGCCAGCTATTGACATTAGTACGCTCGGAATAGAAAATATATTGAAATCGCTTAGTCCAAATAAATCACCTGGTCCAGACGAAATCCCTTCTCGCGTATATAAAGAACTAGCCTCAGAACTTGCCCCCTACTTGCAGTTAATATTCAGTAAATCCATCAAGCAACACGAAGTACCTAATGACTGGAAAATCGCTAATGTAACGCCTATATTTAAAAGTGGAGACAAGGAACAGCCATCTAATTACAGGCCGATATCTTTAACGTCCATCTCTTGCAAAGTCCTTGAACACATCGTAGTCAGCTCGGTAATGAAACACCTAGACGCGCAAAACTTATTAATGGGAAATCAACATGGATTCAGGAAAAGCAGATCGTGCGAAACTCAGTTAGCGCTTTTCGCCCACGATATTTTAGTCTCCGGGGAAGACAACATTCCAGTAGACGCGATTTTTCTTGATTTCAAAAAGGCATTTGATAAAGTACCCCACGGAAAGTTAATAATAAAACTGAAATCTTATGGTCTAGACGAAGATGTCATTTCCTGGATTAGAGAATTTTTGAGCGACCGCGTCCAAAGAGTAGTATTAGACGGTGCAGTCTCCAATGAGGTTAGAGTGACTTCTGGCGTTCCTCAGGGTAGTGTCATTGGCCCACTCCTATTCCTTCTTTATATAAACGACATTGGCGAAGTAGTGCAGAGTAAGTTACGATTATTTGCAGACGACGCTGTAGTTTACAGAGAAATCCGTTCCAGCAAAGATGTAGATGAACTAACGAATGACCTTGCTGCTATCCAAGCTTGGTGCGATGCTTGGCAGTTAGAATTAAATTTGGAAAAATGCGTCGTAATGAATTTCTGGAAGAAGAATAACTCCCTACAGCGTAACTATGTCATTCGGGGCACGCAGTTAAAGGCAATTGAATCTGTGAAATATCTAGGGGTTAGACTCAATAATGATCTATCGTGGAATAAACATATTCGAGAAATAACCGGTCAAGCTAATCGTAAAATGGGTTTTGTTAAAAGAATATTAGGAAAGTGCGACGACAAAGTGAGAGAAATTAGCTACTTTTCCCTCGTTAGACCACATTTGGAATACGCTGCCAGTGTTTGGGACCCTCATGAAAAAGGCTTAATAACAGAGTTAGAACGCGTGCAAAGAAGAGCTGCCAGGTATGTGAAAGGTCGTTACGATAGTCTTGTTAGTGTAACTGACCTCTTACATAAACTCGGTTGGGAATCTCTGTCGGACCGTAGATTGAAAAATAGACTAAACCTTTTAGATAAATTCAAGAGCAGTGTCTTTTCTGACGAAGTTAACCATATCTTGCGGACGCCAACGTACTACGGAAGATCAGATCATATAAATAAAATAAGAGAGATAGATTGCAGAACAGACAGATTCCGAATGTCATTTTTTCCACGATCTATAAGAGATTATAACGGCAGCAATAGAACGCGTAAATAGATTGCATGACTTGTAGTGTAGCCTACTAACCTATGTAAAACTTACTGTATGTTTCTGAATTTCTATTCTATATTCTATTTCTAACAGCATATAGTAGTATAGTTTGTTATTATACGGGACGTTTCTTGGACGGTGTGGTGTGCATGTGGGAGTCCAAATGCATGCTGCATGCTGGTGATTGATCACCCCCTGCCAAACACCCTAGAGGTGGCTCGCAGGGTAATTTGTAGATGTAGATGTAGATAGTAAAGCTACCCCTCGTTGACTTTCCTCCCCAACACTACTTACAACCGAATACCCTTCACTGCAGTAGTCTCCACCATCCTTCCACCCACGGTGGTCGTGTTCAACCTCAATTCGCATTATCCTAAGATATCTATAATCCCTTTCTCCATTTCCCTTTTGATGTTTTTTAGTTTCTCCTCCCTCATCATTGTCCTCTCATTTCACATCCCTACATTTATTTCTTCCGCCTCCTTCTCTGTCTCCTTAGTCTTCTTTCCTTCTTTCTTGATTGCTGCTCCTGCTGATGATGATGATGATAAGTGTCTGCTAGAATTTCGCATGTAGACGACCCCGAGGACCTTGCCGACGTCGCTGCCGTGAACGACATCCGCCCTTTGTGGACGGGTCCCGTTCGATGAATTTCCGAGGCTCATTTAGTTCATACTCCATGTTTTGAGGGAAGAAATAGTTGGTAGGATTTCCTACCTCCATTCCAGGAGTGTTTTTTACGTGACACCATCACGTGTACTACCTTTCGTCTGGCTCCTACCCTTCGACCTATCTGGTATAGGTGGCCCTACCGGGAGTAATTTATAATCAATCCCGCCAGTGCAGTTCTTGGGTTCATAAGAAAGCATAGGACTTTCCACCACAACAAGGTCGTAGGCCAAAGGAAAATGTGGTATTTTCCAAGGCGAGCAGCCAGCTCCAGACTGGGGTACACTGTAGAAAAATGTGATTTTATTTTCGGCGTTACCGATGGTCGTTTGTTATCTCTACGTATCCATAACCTAAACTCTTCGTTGAATTTTTTTTTGTTATAGCTGTGATGTAAATATCTCGAAGTAACTCGGTGAACCTTCAGCAACACAAATATTCGATATAAGTCAGGATCCGCCATCTTATTTCGTATCAGCTACAAATATAATAATTTATTCAGATTTTTAGTGGTTAATAATACCGAAGAACCATCTATTAACACTGCGCATTTTTGGTTTAATTACAATCCTAGAAAAGATGTAGCATCAGCTTTAATATGATGAATTTCGTATCAAAATTCACTTCCGGCGATTTTTGCGAAATTTGTTCAACTTTGGGTCCCTGTATTTTGTTAGGAAAATTAAAAATTGAAAAATAGTTTAAGTTATTATCTGCACTGATATTCTGACTACCACTACACAAATTTTCTATCCGTACAAAAAAACATTTAGGTTTTGACCAGCCTTTTTCGAGTTCCGCCCACTGGCACTGCGCGGTGCTCGTTCATTAGGAAGTTTATGTTTGCATACCTCTTTCTGTAGAACGGCGAATGAACTTTACAATAGGCATCCATTTAATGGAATTTCAACAATTTTAGAAAGTAAAGAACCTTTATATTGTATATTTTTCGACTTTTTTCTCGATATCCGCCCGCAGTGCAATAGTACAATTGTCGTTGACGCTAGTAGCAGTCAACACAATCAGCACAGCTACCTTGACAGAAAATTTACCAAGAGATTTTTTTCCGCCCTACTGTTGATTTCTAACTTACTTCATTGCATTACTGTTCATACCGTCGAAATGCAATGACAGTAAATTCAATTCGACTGAAAATCCATCGAATGTGCTAACGGCCGAAAAATGTTCACGGAGCGTGAAAGGCAGCCGCGGCTGTGTAATCAGAACTGTTTTATTTTGATTTTGAATTTATTAAAGGAATTAGAAATTACTTCTCAAATGTATTTTGCTTACAAGATAAAAATTACTTTTAGAAATTGTTTTTCCGACAAAATACAAATTACGAATGTGACGAAAATTCGTAATTCAAATATGTACATGTATTTTCAATACTGGCCGCGTCTGGTCGTAGGCATGCGGCGAGTATTGCGTGAACAAAGCATCAGTTAATATTTTATGCGTAATAGGAGAAACAAAATGGTGCCTCCTGAGGTGGCTAGACTAGTAGGTTTCCATCCCCACGGTAGAAAAAACGGAGACTTCAATCACGATCTCTGTTAGGGTACTCTGATGAACATGGGTTTCGTACCGCGTGGTTTAGAGGGTCAGTGACGTGTCAGCACGGTAGCGGGCTAGGGTCGCTACTCAATATGGGGTCTGCCCTGTATTTACAATGTATACCACCCACACGGTATTAGCAAGAAAAATGGGGACGATTCAGCAACTGGGTGTTTATTCCCTAACGAACCTCCTTTTCCCCATCTTCCACGACTGCGGTCTCGGTAAACCTCTGTTAAGGTAACATCAAGATCAGCACTCCATCTATTCCGTTCATTGGGTTGTTCATGGGCCCCTTTTATTAAGAGCAGGCTAATGCCAGTCTTGGATTTCTGTCCGAATGACCTTCCATCCAAGGCCTTGGCTTTGGTTTGGTATACATGAAAACGTACACTACATTAATAGGGTTCTATACCCTCCGAATTTTTTTAGATGTAGTCTTAAGTATACCCTCTCATTATGACCAGTCCCAGAGATGAGAAAATGTGCACTTTTTTATCTTTAACGTCTTAAAATATAAAGGAAAAATAAAAATTCACTCGTCGTTTGTAGTTTTTTATGTAATTTAAACATTTGCCGTTATAGAGCATGGTGTAAATTGATGTATAGTTTAAAAAAATCTTTCTATTAGTGAGAAGCGATCCGTTGTATTTAACTCCTAGTTTACAAGGAAGAAAAGCGAAAGTATGTATCGTAGTGTAGCATCCAGCAGCCATTGCTGCGTGTGAACCTGCACGTAGGCATACTAGTCCAAAGTGCAAGTCTACGAGATGACCCGCACGTGATCGGCGGATGTCGGTCCAGGTAGATAAGAGGGTTTTTTGGACTTTCCCTTGGGGAAGATTAAAAGGGTATGCCTAGCTTGGTTCGCGGCGACTCGCTGGGGTGTTCACGGCTAAGAGGCTGGGGACATATTTGTTCATTCTTAAAGGGAATAAAGTCACTGTTTTGGCACAGAGTGACTCGTTTTATTTCCGCCACCTGATCCTTCCATTCGAGAGACGTTCGTATTGTCGCTAATATCTCGTTCGAAGACGACTTGCCAAGGAAAGGGAACGCCTGTAGAAGGCTATTTGCTTTATGGAACCTGGGAGGTATGAAATGAAAGGAATCATTCGTTATTGAGAATTGAAGAGGAAAATTCAACTTTGGGGGGGCAACAGTGGGGTGATTTGTAAATGCTCCATGTATAAACTTACCTAAATGCGTATAATTAGCTAAAACCCCTTAAGTTGGCACATGCGCTTTTAAAAGACTGCAGAGATTTTTCAAATGCAATAAATTATATTCTGAGCCTGAACGTTCAGTTACTTCCGAAGATATTTATATGGAGCTGGTAAGCGTACCACTACTATTTCTACGGGTAAATACCATCTAAAAAAGTTTTTTTCTCCGAAGAGTTCCTTTCGCTAAATTAAAGAAACTATTCTGAGACTTGAATACTTGAATGGATGCCTTTTACCAATTGTCCCAGCTGTACTCGAGCATGTACCCGATGTTGAACGATGGACTTATTTTATGGTACACAACTGCCATCTGTGCGTGGTTTTTCAATTGGGAGCGCACCATTGGCGGCATATAACAGGTCTCATTGTCATTGACGTAACCAGAGGGGTTATGTGGGAGGAGAACCCAGGAAGGTTTGGAGGAGCCATCCAGAAAACTTTGACGAATAGAAATTTTTGTGATCACTCTTCCCACAGGGCTTTCAGCCCTTGTCAGTATTACATAGAAACAGGCTTTAAATTGTAAACTATTTAGCATAATTTAAGGTGTGAGAACATTATTATTATAGTATTCTACTCATTCAGGTAGATTTCCATGAAGTACTAAAGCAGTAATCTGGAATCCTACCTTTCCTTCTAGCATGCCTTCTTCAATTCACTCTAAGGCTTACTCCCTTTGAATCTATCTAAAATTCCTATTCTCTTCCTTCCCCTCCCTCGTTTACCTAATATTCTACCCTCTAACACCATTTTCAACATCCCCTCCCCGCTAAGTACTCCTCCCATCCATACCTTCTGTTCTCTCCGTATCTCATCTAAAAGCTGCCTCTCACCCACCATGTCCAGCACTTCGTCGTTTCTCCTCCTCTCTGCCCATTTCACCTTCTCCATTTTTCTCTAAACCCACATCTCGAATGCCTCCAATTTTCTCCCGCCCTCCTTCCATAGTGTCCACATTTCCGCGCCGTAGAGAGCTACACTCCAGATCAGACTCTTCACTAACCTTTTCTTTAAACTCTTACGTAACGATCCTCTCAGAAGCTCCTTCCTGTTCATGAACGCGTCCTTTGCTAGTGCAATTAGCTTCCTGATGTCCTTACTACTGTATCCGTTTTCCTCTAATGTGCTGCCTAAATAGTTGAATTGCCCTACCTGCTCAAGCTTCTCCCCACCAACTTTTATCTTTAGTTTCACATTCCTCGTTCGCGATGCTGTACAAAACCGCATTACCTTAGTCATCTTGTGATTAATTCTCATCTCATACTCCTCGCACCGCTAACGCATCCACTAGAGCCTGCAGTCCCCTCGCTTACTGGCTAATCAACGCCTGATCATCCGCGAATCTCACTGATTTGAACATCATTCCTCCCACTTTTATTCCAGCTTCTAACTCATCCCACGCCTCCCTTACCATCTCTTCATCGTATACGTTAGAAAGCAGCAGCGATAAAGGACAACCTTGCCTCATTCCCCAGCCAATGCTTGCCCACCCAGATTCTCCGTCCGCTACTCCCACTTGCGTAGTCTCGGCCATATATAGATTACGAACCAGTCTCCTATCCCTCCAATCTACACCTATTCTCTCGAGAATATCCATTAACTTTACCCAGTTCGCCCTATCAAATGCTTTTTCAAAATCCACGAAACAGGCATACACCTCCTGGTCATATTCTAGGTTCCTCTCCATGAGGAACCTCATTATTGCTGTTGCGTCACGAGTTGTCTTCCTTTTTCTAAAACCAAACTGATCTTCGCCCAAATACTCGTTTGCTTTCGCCTATATTCGTCTGTTCAAGATCCTCAGTACCACTTTCGCCGCGTGCGATATTAGGCTAATAGTCCTATAATCTCCGCATTCCACAGCTTTCTTCTTTTTCGGTAGCGGAATTAAAACCGTCTTCACGAAATCCTCCGGCCAACATCCCTCCTCATAGATCCTACGTACAAGTTTGAAAAACCTTTTCTTACTATCCTTCCCAAAATTCTTCATAAGCTCACACAGGATATTGTCCACGCCTACTACTTTCCTAGCCTTCATATCACGATGTGCTCTTTCTATTTCCGAATCTAATATCCCCGTCCCAAGATTATCCTCCTCCACTGCACTTTCCTCCTCTACAGTTAATCTCTCTGGTCTGTTCATTCCGTCATACAGATCCTCCACGTATTCCTACCATCTCCTCTGTACCTCTTCTCGCTCGCTTAGCATCCTCCTATCTTTAGCCTTAATTTTAAACATGGCTTGTCCCCTTTTGCCGCCCGATAGTGACTTAACTCTGGCGTATAACGCGCCTACTTCTCCATCCTTCTGGAACTTTTCCATTTCCTCACACTGTCTTTTTCACCAAGCCTCCCTTACCCTCTTAGTTTCACGTCGAAATCGATTATTTAGTTCCCTATACATTCTTTTGCCCTGCTCTGTGTCCACTTCCTTCTCTCCTCCATTTCTTTTACCATTGCCTCCGTAACCCAAGACTTTTTTATCCTTCTGCTGTCAACGTATCCAATTAACTTCTCCGCCGCTTTGACCATTCCCGTTTTGATATCATCCCACCCTTCCTCTACAGTCGGTGTACTTCCAATCTCCCGTATACTGATGTCCACAAGTTCCTAATATTCTCTACTCATAGTCCCCTTCGGCGCTTCTACATTCCATTTCCTCACCTTCCAGACTTTCATTAGTCTTTTGAATATTACGCTGCATTTCATGAGCAATAGGCTGTGGTCTGAATCCGCATCCGCTGCAGGAAAGCTGCGCGAGTTTTTCACGCTGTTCCTAAACTTTTGTCTTACCATGATGTAATCCATCTGATACCTCACCACATTCCCTGGAATTTTTTTCATGTGTACCTTCGCCCTTTATGATGATTACAAAAGTGTTTTTAATGAATAACTTATTTCTCCTGCAAAATTCTGCTGCTTTCTCTCCCCTGTCGTTCCGCATTTCTAGTCCAAAATCTCCTATTTCCTTTCCATCCCTCCCCTCCCCGACTGAGGCGTTCCAGTCCCCCATCACTACTAGATTTTTTTTACCCGGGATTACTCTAATTATTTCCTCGGGCTGTTCATACACCTCATCACCTTATTCCTTCCTATGATTACTTGTGGGCATGTAAACTTGAACCACCACGAGGTGGGTAGGCCGTGCCTCAATTTCCACCACCAGAATCCTATTGCTTACCTGGTCTATACCTACCACTCGCTTACCCAGGGATGCCGACTTACAAAAAATATTGGGGGGCCCAAACCAGGGATCTTGCCCCGGGAAATTTCATGAGTAGTGAGTTTTAAGTTGTTTAAGCATTTTAGAAGAATCATATGATCAACATTAGAGCCCTGGTAACTCGAATCTCGATATCTGGACGCTCCGGGGAAAATCGACAAGCCTGGCACATTTTTTCCTCACATCCATAACGAATTTTTGAGGGGGCTTGGGCCCCCTCAGGCCCTATGGAGTCGGCGCCACTGCATCTTCCCGTTTAATACTAAAGCTACCCCTCGCTGTCTTTCCTCCCCACCACTATATATAACTCTATATCCATCACTCCAATAGTCCCCACCATCCTTCCACCTCACTTCGCATAATCCTAAGATATCTACCCTCCCTTTATTCATTTCCCTTTTGATATTTTCTAACTTCCCCGCCCTTATCATTGTCCTCACACTCCACGTCCCTACATTTATAGCCGACTTCTTCTTCTCCATCTTCTTGGTCTTCTTTTCTTCTTTCTTCATTGCTGCTGCTACTGATGATGATGGTAAGTCTGAGTGAGAACATTAACTGCATAAAAATTTTCTGGGGGAAAAACACCCCTCTCGAAGAGGGGCTAACCCCCAGACTTCCCCCACTTTCCGCAAAGGGAGGGTCCACCCAGGTTAGCCCATGGGCCAAATTCCCCGGCTGCCACTATGCTCATTGTTTGGATGAATGGAGAAACCTCATGTCCAGTGAAGAAAAGAATTGTATCTGTAAATTAATGGCCCTCCAAGATCTAGTGGAGAGTCAGATTTTCCCCATTATTTGCATATCTTTATTAATTAAATGTCCTCTCTATACCCATGTATTTATTAATTAAAGGGTACCATTGTATTCATCAGGCCATCATATGTCAAGATGTGCCAATATCGTAAAAGCACCATTGACGTTACTGACAAATGCATGCTTATGGTAAACCCTGAGCGCAAACCTTACGCGGTGCTGCAAGCCATCATATCATTCAAATGACCCAGGTAAGTATAAAAATCAGGATACCTAACAGTTTTCCAAGAGTGCTCTTGTAGTCCGCTCTCGTTAAATTTAGGGTAGGCAAATTAAAGCACTATCGTTAGGACGATCGCTCGGACAATCGTAATCTGAACGAGGCAAAAAAAACAATCTAATTATCCAGGCATATTGCTCCAGGCGCTCCAGGCATATACATATGTATATCGTTGGATAGTAGCGGCCCTAGCGCCCTAGCGACCGTTACCTTCGCCCCGTTCCCCGGTAGTTGAAGAGCTAAGCGGCGCCAAAGGCGGCGCTAAGCGCAAATAAACAAGTGACGAAACACGTGCGCCATCAAGCGAATGTGCGAATTCGGGTTATTCTTCAACAAGTTCAACAATACTTTTGATGGTGAAAAAATATGAAATTGTTAATGCTCAAAAATTATTAAATGAATGATATTCAGTGAACCTAATTGTAAGTCGTGCTGTCTTTTTTGCTCTCACGTTTGCTCTTCTCTTGATAATTGAAACGAGTCGAAGCACTGGATTCATTGGAGTTTCAAGACGAAATTTTTGAAGTATGAATAATTTTATAATTCGAGAGGCGGTGAAGGAAGACTGTAAAGAAATACGGCGGCTTATTCAGGTAAAACCCATCGCTTTCTGTATTAGAGGGGAAGCATCGCTAAAATGTTGGACTCTTATGATAGCTGGAGTGTTTTTGCTGGAGAATCACATGCAAAATATCAATTTTAGGAATATTGATAGGTCATTATTTCCGTGTACCGTTTTTTCAAAATGTTTTTTGGACTAGGATCCAAAATACATACTTTTGGAATACAATATTAAAGCCCTGCAACCTCTCAAAAAATTATGTTTCTTTACTCTCTCCCCATTTCCCTCAATTAATGAGAAAGGATTATCCTGTCTATAAAGGTGGGTTACCGTCAGTATATAATGGTAGTGCAGAATTTTGTTTACCTAGTTTTCCAAGAAATGCCACCAGTTAAAAGACTCAATTATTTTATTTTGTTAAAGGAATCTCATTCTCAGTGATGTATTTGTTGGTTCACGTAAGGCAGTTCATAATATATCTGTTGAATTCAACTGTCAGGTTCTTTTAAAATTTTGATGTAGCAAGAGCATGGTATAATAGTATAATGGTAGAGGCTGAGGTATGAGGGGATGGGGAAAAAATTATTGAGAAACTGCTGGGAAGAAATAGTCCTACTTTCCAATTGCCAGCATTTCTAAAGTTAATGTTCAAATTCCTGTCAAAATGGCAGTGTTCATGTACAAGTCTTCGAAATTACTCACCCTCTTCTATCTTCTCACTTTTGACATCTCATACAAATTCATCTCTTGGACATTTATGGGGTTGGTTCATAACAAATGCTTCAAACCTTAGTTGTGCACAAAGAAATGTATACCCTTTCCTGATCAGTTATCACTGAGCCAGTTTCTGAATATGCCTCCACACACTTTTCCATGGTACAAGCTTTTCTGTGTGGTAATACGATGAAAGTAATGCATTTTTTTGATAAATTCTTGTTTGTCACTGCATAAAGTCCTTCCCTAAAACTTATTTCACTCCACCACATCATCAATGTCGGCAATTATGTAAGGAAGAGATAGGAGGGATATGTCCTGGGGAGACATGTTACTCTTTGTCCCCCAACAGTACTTTTGGAAAAGCAGGACATATATAAAAGCAACTGTTAAAGCTGTTGTTTTCCAGTGAATTTTTAAAAATTATTAGTTCGATGATAATATAATTTTTGCAATCTTCATTCCTTCAACAATCTAGTGGACAAAAAACATCCAAATTGTCTACTAAGTTGCAAGTAACATATATTTTCTTTTGTCATCCAGAAGCTCCTCAAATTTTCATTGAATATTATACCACTCTTGACTGTTACAAACACATTTTATTTAATCTGAAAACCTGAAGCTGAGAATCTTTCATGGAAATTTTCCAGGAATTGGCGGACTTCGAAAAGATGCCCAATGGACCTCAAATAGATACTAAAGGTTAGAACATTCATAGAACTTTACTTTTTATTTCCAATTCCTTAGCCTAAAATCTTTTCACTGAGGGAAACCTTAAATATTTCAATGTTCATAAATCTGAACTGGGCTTTTCCATGGCAGATAGCTAAAAGGTTAAAAGCTGCATAAAATTTTTTCCCTGTGGTATGTCTCCTTAAAAAATGTTGAAATGGAGTAAGAAATTGTAGTTTTAGCTTTCTCCCATGGGTGTACCCAGCGAGGGGCAGCTGCCCCCTTGCTGGGTACCCTAGAAGCAAAAATCACAATGTCTTTAAGGAAAATTATATAAATTATGAAGCAAACAATTTCAAAAACTACTAAAGAGCTGTTACAATTTCCTTAAAATATTGGTTTCATTCACCTTTTCCATGCTTAAATCTAACCAATAACTTGAGCAACCATGGCTTGGCATTCCCCCCCCCCCCACTAGTTTTGATCCTGGGTACGTGCTTGCTTTCTCCTGCTTTGCTTTGAATATAATGGAAGTTGGCTCTAGTTAACCCCATTTTGGTAGCTAGTAGACTCTTATCAACTTGAATGATTGCCACGAGGGAATAGACTCATTGGTTGTAAATAAATACCGTATTTCTCCGAATATAGTCCAAATTTTCATAGTTCTCAACTATTTTTCTCTTTGGAATCAGGATTGTGATATTCCTTTCAAAGTCCTTTTGTATATCACCAGTTGAATACATTTCACTTATAGTTTTGAACAGCTAGATCAAGGTCTTTTTCTCCCGCAATTGTGATTAGCTCCGCAGGAATATGGTGAATTCCAGATACTTCATTCATCTGCATATTTTACTGCCACAAACAATTCTGCTCTTAAAATTGGAGCTTCCATGTCATCTCTCTCCACTTCCCCTTTTTTCAATAAATTTCCTTTGTAGTGGGTGTAAATATATTGATGTGAAAAGGGAGTCTAGTAAAGTAATGCTACAAGAAAGAATAGGAATCAGCATTTTGGGTAATTAGTGATCTGGCAGAATAAAAATTGGGACATCCAGAGTAGAGGGTGATTTACTGCAGGACAGGGTAGAATGAATGTGGGATTGCTTTAGAATTGGATTTTAATTGTAAATATATCCCTGATAACTACTGAACATTTCTTCTCCATTGGAAGATATTTAATTATTGGTGGCAGAAAAGACATAAGAAAGAAAATATTAGAAAACTCATGGAGAGAATTTCAAGTCTTCATTGTATTGTTTGATTCCAGCAATAGAACATTGGGTTATTTAGCATAAAAGCAGATTTCACTAATGAATGGATATATGGATCAGTGTGTGGCCTCTGAGGATGTGTCATCACTGCGGGCAGTCGCCCAGGTTGCCTGGTCCTTAAGGTGGCCCTACCTCTACATCTACCAAAGGAGACAGTTTTATTCTCCTCATATAACTATGGATATTTCTCTTTTTCACAATATCTGAGATTTAAAGTTCTTTATACTACTGTGGCAGGCATGTCGCTGGAAATTTGCTTCAGGAGTGCTTCAGAGGTATGCAGGTTGCCTTTCCCAATATTTTGTTGTCCATTTGACCGCATCAGAAAACCATACCTTTCATTAAGTATCCTATAACTATTGTTGTTAAAATTCATTATTTTTTATTAGCAGACATTATGAAATACAACTATATCGAAAAAATGGAGTGTAAGAAGATAGATTTTTCTGGGCTGAGTGGTCTCCTCAGCAGATTAATCACGGGTATTCGCCGCGTTGGTAAAATATTTGGAAAAAATGAAGGGGAGGACTGAAGCTCCCAAAACCCCTCTGGTTTCATTGCACTTAAGGGAACAACCTGTGTTGGTGTCATGAACTTGGTTCAAATATTACTCACTCAAAAAACACTCGCATTGCCATCATCACCTCTCTAATATTTCACTCCGAAAACTTCCCTCCTCTTCCCAAACTCTTACTTGGACTCACCCTCATTTACAGAGAGAAGAAAAGACATGATGGTAATGGTTAATGTCATATCCTGTGACGCAAATTTAAACGTCATGGTACACACTCCTTATTTTTCATGGATTCAGAAAATTGTAGTATGCACTTCCCAACTACATGTGCTATAGCTGCTAATTTTAACTATGCTTCAAAATTAACCATACTAATAAAATTACATCTTCATTTCCAATGGTTGCTGCCAATATGACCACCCATAAACCCTATTTTAACCAATGTTTTGTGTCCTCCAACATCTCTGACTTTTTGGCAGTAAATTCACAGAACTTATGAGTATTTACTGTCTATTACTGGTAATTACCATGTAAGAATTTAACCGCAATGGGTTAGGAAAAAAATGGTAGTCGAACTGTGTACCATACTTCCAGTAGTTATTGTCAACAGTGCCTCAGAAAATCAATGACTCAATTACTTCTCATGTAGGTATGTGTGTATTTATACCAAAAATTATATTTGTAACTATTCACATCTAAAAAATTTAAACTCCCCTTAGCCAAGGATTCATTTCAGGGGTAACTCTAATGCAAGTCAACCATCGCCTTTTAAATAATGACATCAATGAGAGATGAATGCGAAATTGTTGAAACATGCATTTACAAAGAGAATAAAGTTTTGAAAAATTATTGTACATACTTAAGCTACCTTTGTGGTTAGTTGGTCTCTCGTATAGTTTTGAGGACAGCTGAATAAATTTTAGAGAGTGCTAAATCACTGGCTGCATGCCTGCATTGTCAAATCTTAATAAGCCTTCTGTCAGACTTAACATTAAATGAATGGAGATGAACACTTGGGGGATCTAGGAGATACAAACAAACCACCTGGGAAGGTTCCATTGGGAATTGTCATTTCTGAAAAATGATCAAATGCTCCTGTTGTAGTAGCAAATTGGCATATGAAATCAATTTCTTAAAAAGTAATTTCTCATAAAAGATTTTCACTTCGCACAGATAATGCTTTCCTCAATTTGTTTTACCAATGGATGGATGAGTGAGGCAGTTTAAAGTGCAGGTACGTCCACGCAGTGAGCTCTGGTAGCTATTTATGAGAGAGAAAATTGTAAAAAAATATGCCACACAATTAGGAAGATTTTTCTCTACTTTGGTGTTCTTTACAGTACATATTTAACATTCATACGTAATAAGTAATTCTTTTGAGATTTTTCCTCTACAGACAATGCCAAAACACCAAATATTAGTTCAACAAATGACAGAAGACGCACTTAATGTAAATTTTGGTGCATTCGGGGTGTGGGAGGAGGAGAGATGAGTAGGGAGAGGATGCGAGCAGTCTGCTGCTCTTCCATCTGTGACACATGTGTGGGCATTGGAATATTTTCTCCACTGACTCAATTTGTCATTTTGTGGCTTAACGATAGCAGATGTGTCAATTTGGATGAAATTTTTCTCTTGAAGAACAGTAACTTGGCTAAATCTATAGGATTTGACCACAAAATATTAAATTTGTCAATTTCTTACCATTCCCCACCATATAATGGCCGAAGAGTGAGGGTCAGGGGTTCACCTAGAGGTCTCAAATTTTTAGGCCTTATATTTGATCAGTTTCACAACTTTTTTCATTGGGCCAGATGGATTTGTATGTTTAGTTCATTTGCACCTTTAAATTTAAATGTTAAACTAATTTGGTGAAAACTTATGATACCCCACTGGGGCTTCCAATGTCTCAAGGCCCAGATACAATGATAATAGGTATGCCCAATCAGCCTTATTAATAATACATATTACTGATTGGATGGTATCTGACTTAACTTCGTGGAACCTATTATTCATGTTGAGCCCACTAGAAAAACTCTGTATACTTCCTATGGATTATTTAATTTCACAACAATGGTTTCAACTCATTCTGTTTTTTTGCTGGAAGCCTGAATAGCCTTTTTCAAATATATTCACTGGGAAAGCATCAGATCCTACTTAATGGTTTCAACTGTTCGACAAAACCATGGTTGTGAAATAACAAAATCCTGTGGGAGTGTACAAAGTGTTTATTGGGTCAACATGAATACATGATGCACTCAATTGGATCAAGGTGTGAACTATCAGTACAATGCATATTTCACTGTGAAATTAACTTCCTGGTGCATGGTCGTACCCAGTGAGGGGCAGCTGCCCCCCCCCCCCCCCCCCCCCTAGAACCAAAAATTGCAAGTCTTCAAGCAAAATCCGTACTGAATTGAAACAAAAGTATTCAACAAATTTTCTTTAAACCCACGAAATATGATATATATTAGTATAAGATATGCAACTTAAATAAAGCTTTTTTCCAAGGAAATAATCTCATGAAGTGCTGTTATAATTTTCTTACAATGTTGGTTTCATTACCTTTTCCATGCTAAAATGTCACAACTTGGCTTGCCCCCCCCCCTACCCCCCCCCCCCCCCAAGTTATGATCCTGGGTACGCCCTTGTCCTGGTGAACACTCATTATGTGCCATTTCAGGAAATAATGAAATTTCATGAATAAAATGTCTCAAATTTAAATGAATTATCCAATTCCTATCATGCTAATTTATGCATCAATTTGATTTTCATGAATGATTTAAATTATTCTTTACTGCTGAACCAATGGTTGTATAATTTCATGGAGCTAGCTTCGTAAAATTTTCAATGACATATGATAAATACGGCAAAGTATTTTCCATTAGAAGTTACAGAAATGTGTTTCCAAGTTGTTGAAGCATGATATAAACCATTAATACATTCAACAGGGAAGCAATTTAGGGAAGAGTCATTAGGGTGTCATTGTTATCTTGCTTGAAACTGGAGAAGAAGAAAAGATGAACACCACTAACACTCTAGAGATATCCACATAATGCACACTGCTTAGTTGCTGGAAACCAACCAAATGCAAAATATAGGGTCGGAATCATAGCAAAAAGAAATAGACTCCTTGTGAGAGAGTGAAGAAAAGAATACCTTGGTGATGAAAAGAGTACATTGATTGACATGGTACATAGATCGGCTTGGATGGGACTACATCAATATATTGTCAATAGACATTACCCGCATTGAATGTGTTAATGCAGGTGTAGTGAGTGGAATATCGGCGAGAAGTAATTTGAATCAGTTAAAAATCACATAATTTGAATTTAAGTTGAAAATAAGAAGAAGTAGCCCCAGAAAAAATAATGTGAAATCAGTTGTAATTTAGTTAACCATGGTTACATAAATATACCTTTTGACACAGTTAAAATACCTTATCAAGTTTTGGAATGGTTGAAAATGAGAGATTTTCTCCCAAGTTATTACCAGTGTGTGTTGCATGAAAATTCATCAATTTTTGTGCCCCTAATGTTTGAGGCCCTAAAGTACCAGCTGATCCATTCTTGTTATCCTGTGAATGGTGCTATTACATATCTTTTGTATGACTCCCAACTGCCGAAAATGCTATCATTTGCCCTCCATGACACAGTGCTAGTGGAATGCTGTGATCCAGTTTCATTATCTTTCCCACTGCCCAACCACATGTGCATGAAAATTGTTTTGGTTTAGTGACATGATTAAGTGAGAATGAAGCTCTTTTACACTACCTCAAGGGCAGTAAATATCCCTCTTTTTGTTTTTGCAGTCCTTGAGGATGATGGCTTCAACAGTGAGCATCCAATATTTGGATGCATTGTTGCAGAAGTCGATGGCGAGAATAAGGAAATGATTGGATATGCCCTCTATTTTATTGCTTATTCTACATGGATGGGGAAAGCAATTTATCTTGAAGACATTTATGTATCACCACAGTTTCGCAGTCAAGGATTGGGTTCAAAACTTTTTGATACTATTGCCAAGGTAAGTGCAGTAGGTACCTATTTAAGTTTTTATTCTGCTTACTTAAAAAGCATGTGAATTAAATTTGTATTCTTCTTATGAAAGCCAATCAAAATTGTTTTTTGTGGGATTATTATTTGCTGTAACCTCTTTGATTGTGATACATGACAAGTGTATGTTTTAGAAATACTACAAATTGTAATTTATACACTGTTTATAATTAATACTATTATATTTTGTTGTTTTGTGCTTAACAATGAAATAGCAGCATATATGTATGATTATTATGAAAATAGCGTATATCTTAAGGTCGAAGATTATTTACTAATACGTATGTTAAAATTATTGTCAGGTTGCATAGATGTGAGGCAAGTTCAGTTGCTGTGGATAGGCTCTCGGGAGTGTATAGTAATTTAAAAAAATGTCCCAGTTTCAAAGATCTTCTCGTATATTTCCCTTTTCAATAGTTTTTGTTTGTACAGCACCACTGCATTCTATATCCGTTATAGCAGCAAAAGTTACCCAAATAATTTTAAATGATATTGTATCTCCATTTAGTCCCTAATGGTAAAAGAAAATGGTGCTGTTCATAGGCATCTCAATTTCAGGAAATTGACAGATGCCCCTGTTTAGATAATGAAATACACATCGATGTCTTTCATCAATCATTCTCTTGCCTTGCAACTTTCTGTGATTAAAGTATTCATCAATAATGTTTGGTGCATCTATGATTTGTTATGCTAATGTTAATGTGAAAGTTTCATTGTTCATTTTGTTTTTTCAGAAGGGACTAGAACTTGGGTGCTGTCGCATGGACTTTCGAGTCCTCAACTGGAACCCTGCGAACGAGTTCTATGCACGTAAAGGTGCTGTTGATATGACAAGACTTGAGGGATGGCATCACTACAGTCTGAATAAAGCCAACATGGAGAAACTGACCTCTAAAACTACTGTATAAAGTTGATGTGTTCTACACTCCTGCATCTCATTTCTTTGCATCTTTATTTTCAAATTATTGAGTAGAAATAAAAAGAAAATTTGTTGCATCAATCAAAGTAAGAATGTGAATTCAGTTTTGATATCATATATTGAAGTGGTAAATCCAACTACATTGACTTTTTGATTTGTGTGGAATTTCACTTATTCTTTTCTCCTAGTTTCAATGTAATCAAGTAGTAAAAATATTGCTGTAGGTTAATTAATTATGAAATCCAAAAATTTGATGTTATGGCTTCTTGGTACACTATACATATTTATTTTTTTCCTGGAACACTAGAAATTCCACAATTAAAAAGTTCCATCAGAGACCCTTCTAATGGAAACCTAGTCATCTCTTCGTAGATGATAATGCAATCATGGAAAGTGTAATATGCCAAGAAAAATTTGGCTCTTTATTATTTAAGTAACTCGGAGGGGGTAGGGCTTTGTACAATGGGATCCTCTCAGAGATACTAAGTACAGAAATGGCTGGCATTTTGGAGGTTTTCGGAATATCAGGGACATTCAAGAGGAGAAATTTCAGTCAATGTTGGCCAAAATAGGGGGAAACTGATTAGCGGTTGTGACTGGTGAAGATGGATCCACTACACTTTGCTTGGGGGCAAGTTTTTTCCTTGTGATGATGAAGAAGTGTCACTCTGACCATGCACAGTTTGCATTTTGTCATACAGTATGCTAGTGCGACAGAGAAGATTTAAATTACTGCAGGAAAGTTGGAATTGGTGGTAATGGCCCCCTTCAGGACTGTCCTCATCTGCCCCACTGTTCTGCGAGTGAAGTTGGCCTCTGCGGCAGCAGCTGGTGGTTGCTGGAACATCAGGGGTAGTTGGCAGGCTGCTCGCAATTACAGGAACTGAGTTTGTTGGTGGGTTCTGTGGAGGTGGATGATAGAGATGAAGTGACAAGATGTCAATGTTAATTTATCTTTAATTCTTGCATAGTCTGGGAGACCTCACGTAGTTCTCTCCAGCTCCATGGAGCCAAGCAGAATGGACAATGGTGAGAGGTTAGTTGATGCACTTTATTATATGTGAAAATAGGTACTTCAATTTGTGAAATATGCGGAAAAATATACTGTTTGATTATAATAACTGCATTTGATTAACTTTAAGAATTCAAACCCAACAATCATTAGGACAATGGCGGCTGGTGGTTATATATCAAGGGTGTGCATTAGAGAAGATATACGATGATAAAAAAGGGCATGAAGTTCAAATGAAAGCTGCTAAATGGCACTGAATGCATTGACGGACTAGGATCCTGAGCGCAGGTAGTGTAGGTGGCAGCTACACCGCTACACTACCTGTGAGCTATTCACCAAATATGCGCGTGCGCATTCGCATCGTTCTGAGTCTGCTCCCAGCACCCATTTGAACATGGCCTGCACCCCGCTTACCTCATCCCGCCCAAGCACTATCAAGCAATTACATACACCGAAAATGCGCCTGTTGTGATGCCACGGGATCGCACGTCTGTAGAGCACTGAATTCGCCAAGGAGATAGCTGTAGCATTTGAAGCTTCATATTTCATCCATATGTAGACAGGATTTTTATCTATCTCCTGGTAAAGGAATAGTTTTCTTTTATAATTCATTCATCTTTGGGTATGCACTTGTTAACATGCCGCCACTGCATTAGGATGAAAAAATCAGATTTGTGTACCGCTACATCTAGTTGCAGTGGCGCAGCGAGGGGGGGGGTTTTGGGGGATAAAACCCCCCCCAGAGCTCAGAGAATTTTTGAAGTTTAACCCATTTTACTTAACTTGATTGATTTACTAATAGAATATTGTAAGGATTAATAAAGTATCCCTCAGAAAGCCGTAAAACTCACCATTTTGAACCATTTATCTATAAAATTCCACAACTTATTAATCTCGTACCTAACGCTTATCCTGGTGGGTATACACCATACCCCACACACCCCGGTGTTAGTTGCACCAAAACCCACCCCCCAGCCTTAATTCCTAGCTGCGCCCCTGTCTAGTTGGATCTTGCATCATATAATTTCCGTGCTATGGATATGATTTGAGGGTTGCATAATCCAAGGGCGTCAGGCGCGTCCAAGTGTTCCTTGCGCTGTACGGTGCTAGTCCAGTAAATGTCTTATCTTGCTTTATTCGCCTGAAAATCTTTCCTATAGTAATCGTAAACTATTTCTATTATTTACAATCAAATAACGTGGCTATCTCCGCCTGATTTAGTACGTATGGATTACGTATTACTATTAATATGCAGCGTGGTAATTTTTATGAGAGAGACAGGTTTGTGCTTACACATGAACACGGACGGCTAATGCGGAACAAGCAGATTTATCATTGGAAATGGAACGAGCTTTGAGATAACAGTGCGAGAGTGTATTTTTCACCATGTATAATGAAAGGGAGTGAATATCCGAAAATAATTTTTAAAGCTTATATTCATCAGCACGAATCTCAGTAAATGTGGTCACGAAAGCTGCTTTTAATTTTCCTTGTGCCGCAATAGGGCGCACCCTAAACCTCCTTTTCGGGCACTTTTCTTCCGTTTTTTTCTACCCTGTTATACAGCAATTGCTTGAGTTGCACTTGGCAGAATGACGTTCTTCTACCATGGCTAGCTGCAACAACTGATATTTCGCCTATGTGAACAGCTGCGACCGCGCCCCTCGCGCGGAACGCGGACCGTCCGCGTCCATGTGAAACGGGCCCAATAGAGTGTTTGCATGGGTGAGGAATAAGCATGAAACCCTTTCCATTTAGTGCATACATGTTTGAAGTTCTCATATGTTTAATGAAAATTCCATGTGTTTTGTTATTAATTTATTATTTAAGTTTTAATAACCTTTGTTTTAGCATCGAAATTCTGGAGGGTAAAACGACCTGTAATTGGCTATTCGTTACGTGACGTCATCTCCCATATTATAGTTGCAAGCAGACGGGAGCATTGACGAATAACTTATATTTCACGTATTTCACGCGATATTTCTTCATTTTTCTGCAAGTAAATTTGCAAAATGGAACCTGGTTTCGTTAAAGCTTCTTCAAATAACCTCACAGACGTTGACTCCTTCGTGATCGGTGTATACCTAGGCAGTGGCGGATACAGAAAAAACTCAAGGGGGGGGCGCAACATATTTTGAGTTGTCTTTACTTTTATCGTAATAAAATATGACCAAGTCATAGGCAAAGTATATGAAAATTTTATTTAAAGTGATTGTAAACATGTAAATGACAATGCCATCTTATGATATAAAACAGCTACAATTGTGGTTTTGCAATGTTCGGCAATACAGGCGGACCCGCAAGGGGGGGGGGCGCGCGCCCCCTGCGCCCCCCATCTGTATCCGCCACTGTACCTAGGGCCTATCTTCGTTTTTGTAAGGTCTGTAACTTCATTTTCTCCCGAGTTGGGAGAAAATAGACTCATGAAGCGTTTCATCCAACAATTAAGTCTCTAACTCGATTGCATATAGACGATGAAGTAAAGAGTGAAGTGAGTTGTGAATGTAACATCTTCGAGGAATTTATTTCTTCCATGCTGGTTCAACCAACCGTATGCATTGCGATCAAAGGTATCTGACTATTGCGAAGGGGATGTTTCATATTTGGACTAGTTGTGCTTTAGGGATACATCGAACGCGTATTAATTTGCATTCGTTTGTTCGCTTCTAAGTTCTGTTTGATTTTATTACGTATTAAACCTATTGCCAATTCATTTTGAGATTTAGTCAGTGTTTACATTTCACGCATATTCGTTGCGCTTTTGTTCGTTATTGTTTTGGTCATATTTTGGTTACGGTAGGAGTGATAGTGAAATTCTAAGTTTTTTCATGTTACAATAACTGGTTTAGTAGGTAATTTGTTTCAGACTATTCATTTAATTGTCTTCGCAATGTTAACGTGAAATAACGTAAACTGATTCTAAGTTGTTAGTGATGTGTGGGAAGTGAGATGTGAAGAATCCTTACGAATTTCAAGGAGTGCAAATTCTTTTAGTGTGGTGTGCAGAGTGATTGGAAAACCGATAATTATGCTTTATTAGTGTTACATAATAGCGTTTTATATTTATTGTGAGCCAAGTTCTTCATTGAAACAGTTGATTCGGCATATACTGATTATAAGTATTAAAAAGACAGCTCGTGAAATGTGTGCGTGGTAGTGCTATTTGTGATATGATGAGCAATAAATAAGTACAAGTAAGGGTAATTTTGCATAGTTTTTTATTCATTAACACCTCTAGTAAACTATTTTTCCCTATGTTTCCGCACTTTTATGCTGTCAATATTTGAAAATTTAAATGTAGGGAGGCAGGTTGTTGTGTTTCCTCAACTATAACATTTTAGGAGTAAACATATGTTACTAATTGCTCGCATGTAGGTATTTGCAATGCATCAAATTTGTACCATTTATACATTTACCGTAACGTTATTTTCTTTACGATTCTTTACTGCATTGTAAATTCTTTAAATTTTCCTTTTCCACTCCAGCATTGTTTATATCTGCTTTTCGAGTATAAATGCTTAAAATACTGACGTTACCAATTATGTTTTTCCATAGTCATCAAGCATACATAATGAAAGTAAGCATCCGAAGTGAAAAAATATGCAATGTATATCATCAATGAATACACGGCCGTTTGTATACAAGAATAACTGCATCTCAAACATACATATGCTTCAGTATTACGCATTAGTCTCTCCTTTCTGAATGGAATAATAAACTCTTTTGTGTGTAATAATGGCATCGACTTAAGATCCCTCCGGGCTGCCAATAACCATTTCCGTCGTAGTTCAGGCTTATCGGGAACATCCACAAAAATCTTGTTCGGTGTAGAAACACGGGTGCTCCCACGTATCGGAACAAAACAATATTCATTCCGGAATTTTGTCCCACAAGCCATTAATCTATCTCCGCTCATGGCTACGAACTTAAAGAATTGTTGTACGAAATATACCACTAATTTATAGTAGGACAGATGGTTTATTCCGTCAGATTCACCTCAGTGTTCGTAAACAACAATAAACAAGGTTTCCATCAATCGCAGATGATCGGAGGAACTGCAGTCAGTTGAGTATGGGGATTGACGTCACAAGCCGTCTGGCATGGCGGCGTAGTGTTTTAAGCGCAACATTGATTTTGGAATGTTTATTTGTTAATAACAAATTCGCCCATGGTCGAACGACTGTAGGAGTTGGAATTTTGCTTAATTAAACCAAACTGATATTTTTAACAGGCCTCACCAAAAACGTGCAAATACTCTATACTAACGATTTAAAAATCATTTTTAGAATCCCAAGCCGGTGAATATTTATGTTTATGACGGGTATATACTAGATTTACTATCGAAAAACGACGATGAAAGTTAGGTGGGGCGAGTTATTTGCTATGACTATAAATGCGTGTCAGTCGACTAATGCTCCGAAGTCACAATGGCATTCTCAAATGGAAACGCAGCAATGATACCTTCCTAGAAGCTGATCCCGATCGGTATTTTGTTGGCACACCTATTCCTCTTTGCAAAAACGCAGAACCATCCTCGAGTACGCGAGGTAATACTTAAATCCACGCGTTGTCGGCATTCAACTGGTAATTACCTCTTCACACTAGAAGAAAAAGTTAAATCCAGGTTTGCCCTTTTTCAGTCCTTTGCAGAACGTCTCTCACTTTAAAATGTGCGCCTTTTGCATACTGAAACTATACTAAATTGGAATAATATTTGAACGCTTAAGCACAATCATATGAGTTATATATATATTTAAGTTAGCAATTAAGAGGGCGAAAATACGTTAAAAAACTGATCCCACACTTTTTCGCGTCTATGACGGCATATTTTCTGTGATAGGTAACCAAGTAGGCGCACGAATATCGCTGTTCCAAAAACTCTAGTTGTACCGGTAGTGATGCATGCAAACAGTTTGTAATGGAGACGTTTGAAGTTGGACGCAGCAAGAAATATAATCCTAGCGCACGCACTGAAATGGGTAAGAGGAAGGAGTGCATTGTCAACCAACCCCTTTCAAGCATTTATATGCTTAAAAGAAGCGGCAGCTGTTCTTAAGTCATTTCAATTCAAAATTGTTCTATTTAAAATAGATTTCTGAAGTTGCCTATCTCATTCTTTTCCTAACTTCTTTGGTGGCTGCTTGCTCAACCTACCTCAAAATCTTCAAGCTCTCTTCTCGATCTTCTAATATTTAAAAAATCTCGCTCCATAGCATCTCTTGCGTTCACCGCTTCCTTCCAATTCGGTCGCACTACGCTATTGCTGATCAGGGGCGCAGTTAGGAATTAAGGCTAGGGGGGGTTTCAGGCACAATTAATACTGGGGTGCTTGGGGTATTGCATACCCGCCAGGGTTAGCGGGAGGTGCGGAGGGCTTCCGCCGGAAAAAGATTAAGATAAATGGTTCAAAATGTTGATTTTTACGGCCTTCTGAGGGATATTTTATTAATCCTCACACTATTATAGAAGCAATATTAATCCAATTAAGTAAAATAGATTTAACTTAAAATTTTCTGTTAGTTATGGGGGGGGGGGGGGGGGGGGTTTATCCCCCAAACCCCCCCTCGCTGCGCCACTGTTGCTGATGCTCATTTCGAATAAATCTCCCATTAATATCGCGATTTTAATGTCCTGTAGGTTCTATCGTGGAATGTTTAGGCACCTCAAGCATATTACTACGAAAAGTTACGGATTACTGACGAAACATTTCGTTATACAATGGGTGCTTTCCAATCACGTATCTGCGCTGATCTGTTTGAAACTGTTTAGCTCAGAGCGTGTTCCAATCGCACCTGTGACGTCATCTGCGCTAAACAGATGGGAACACATCCTGCACCGTTGTTCGTCTGCGCTAGCAGACAAAACTAATGATGGCGGGAAAATATATTGCTGACGGAAAATGAATGCCACCATCTCAAAGATAAGTATGATGATCATTTGAGAATAATAAACTATAATTTGATCTGTATAAGTCTTACATAAGTTTAATTAAGCTCGTAATTTGGGAAATATAATATTATCTTCGTCAAACGTAATGATTGATATAACATGAGCAAAGGACGATAGCAAGAGGAGGCTAGTCGATTTTCTAGAGAAATTGTCCTTATCAAAAAAATTAGAAATGGAGAATGTAAGCTATTAAACTAAAATGTTATATTGCTTAGATTCTAAGCAGATTTATTTCATTAGCTTACATGGATAGCGGACGTATTATATACCAAATTTCCTTTAACGTTCATGTGGCGTTAATTCTATTCCATTAATTGTAATTCAGTACCGCAAATTTATAATGCAGTGTTAACATTTTTTACGGCTTTACCTGCGTGATATGGATTATTAATTATTATTGTATGTGTATCTCAATCCAGAAATGCGAAATGAAGTATAACTGGTATAACTGCCGGCACAGTAGCGGTTCGGGAGAGGTAATTATTAAGTAGCGATAGTTCCATTATTTTATTTCAATTAATACTTACTAGTGCTTATATAAATACAAAATGATATAGACGAACATTTATCATCCTTCTTGATTGATCATGTGGCGAAGGTCAGTTCAAAAGCTACAGGTCATTTGAACATTCAACTTTTGCCGCCGATCGGTCCACCATTTGTAAACACATCAGCGCAGATGCGTTCCAATCGTCTGTTCCTTTGTGCGCTAATGTGTTTCAATCTGTTGCGATGTGAGCTAATCTGCGCAAGGTGATTGGAAAGCACCCAATATGGTTCCAACCACGAGCAAATTTAAACGTAGCGCCAAAGAACTTCAAAAGTCGACCGTTACGATAGAACTGATACCGCAATCGATTGTACTAGTCTTCGATATATCGAAATTTGAGCGCCAAAACCTCCAAAACAGCCAAAATAACTTATGTGTTTTTATAATCATGGTTGTTTTACTTTCAAGAGCCCTTCTAGAGCAGTGATTTTTTGTGAATACTTACTCACGAATTGAGAATATGTGTCACACTTGAATTTCCACCTATTAGCGTGTTCTTTTGGTGGACAAGATGTATGTCACGAACTTTGTTATTCCTTTAAACAAGGATGAATTATTGGAGAGCGGTGGAAGTGATCAGTATTGTGTCAGAAACGTAGTTCCGCTGAATGTATTATCGAGCTGTCTTTCAGGTAAGTAGAGTATAGATTCTAGAATGCGTATCAGGTTATTGGATTTCGGTGAATATGTGAAGTATACTGAGGCTGTCAACCTACATCACGTATTTTCCGCGTAGCTGACGTAAGCTATCGGCATATTGTCTTACCCCGATTCAGTCTTTTTGTTAAAGTGGTTATTCTCCAGTATGTGGGCAGTTCAATGTGCTGCCACTTGGATTTTTTTTCAAATTATTTGTCCCCATCCTCCAACTCACTTGGCACCGACTTCTTCAGCATCCCTCTTTTATTCCTTTCGCATTTCAACGACATTTCTGTCAGTTATACACACATTATCGGAGCTGGAGTTGCTGTATCCAGTGCCGGAAATAGTGTCTATTTGATGTATGGGAAACGATAATTCCAGTACCACAAAAGTGCAGTGAATGTTGACATTGTAGATCTATATATACCAGCGGACAATATTACTTCTGAGTATTATGAACAATGCGACTTGATACTGGACAAATTCTTTTTTGACAATAAGTTATGATGTAGCTACATAATGTCAGCTGGCCATGATATTAGGTCGACTCCCATAGAAAGGTGTACATAATAAAGTATAGTTATACACATTGTGTATTATGCACAATTTTACATCTGAAACTTCTTACATAGGTAATGTATTGCTACATTTTAAATGTTGAAGCATTTTCGGTTGGTACCAAAGGAACTTATGGATGATGCTGCCTCACAAAGTTTTAATGTATGACTCTTATCATGACATGGTGCATTGCAACATTATGGATTGCTTTACAGATTTTGAAAATACATTTGAAAAAGTGAGCTGGGTTAAGCTTATGAACATTATAACAGAGTTATCCATTGATTTTTTAGGACAGGAATGTTACTTATGGTTATCCAATTATTGGTTTCAGGTATAAATTTTCGAAATATCTATGGTTTTCGTGTGCTAAAAAGAAAGTAATGACATTTTTTACTTCAGTCTGGCGTTCCTTGCAATGCAGAATAGGATCACGAGGAAAAAATTACATCAACACAGTTATACTCACAGGGTAGGCCATGGGGTGGGTCAATACATGGAGGGGAGTGGGTCTACAGTTGGGTAAGCTTTTAAACAGCATCATTGGGCACATTCAGGGGAGTGAGTACTGAGAGTGGTGCCACAGCAACTGTGGAATTTCCCCTGAATGTGACCCCTGCGTAGAAGCTCAGCATAAGTGCTCAGTCTTTTCTTGCAGAGGTGTTTTCAGCTGCTACTTGCCTGAGCACTTGTCTCTGATTGGTGGGAGGTCAAATATTATTTATAGGTGGTCCACTTTGTGTTGCTAGAATATTCAAAAGCCTCCACGTAGAGCCCACTGAACGTTTCTGTTCAGGGTGGCTGAGATTATGCAACTCAGTGGTCCACTCCCATGATGAGTGAGAGGTCTAAGGGATGATGGAGTGGGTGGGAAACATGTCCTGGAAGGGTTCTGTCAAACTGACAGTTAAAGTTTTCTCACCTTGTGGTGGGGATATGTTTTAAATCGTGTAATAGGGTTCACATAAGCGAAGTTATCCAACTGCATGTTATCAGCCGTATGAATTTTTACATAATTTGTTGACTAGTGATAAAGTTGGTTGTAGGATTTTCAACTTCCTGTCTAATTTCATGATGCAGTATTAATATTGTTTACTTTGCAGATTGCCGTGATGCCTTAAAAGATGAAGGAGCTGATTTTATTTTGCAACATTTTGACACTCTCTACAGTTTTCTTGTGCACTTTAAAGATTTAGACTTGTCCCTCATTGGAAGGGCATGGGATTTAGTGGCCAATGGTGAGTTCCTCATGTTCATGGTTGGTTTCTGGTAGCACAGGAGAAACTGACTTATCATTTCTGTAATTATCATGGAGTAATATGTTTTGTGAGATGTCATTTAAACTAAGGAAGTGTTGCTTTGACTTCAGGATTTGCCCAGTTGATCAGCACTCTCTCAGTTCTTCTGGAAGATGCATCCAATCCAGATGGTGGTGATAGTGGCCAAAAAGATGGAGCTGATAAAGGCACATCCTCTGCCATGGATTCTGAGACTAGAACACGCAACTTAAATACCCTTCGTATGCTTACATATATTTATTCACAAATGCTCGTTCATTGTGAAGATCGCGTTGCAAAGAAAAACTTGATGGCTCCCCCGGAAACAAAAAAGGTATGTAAATTTGTAGTTGGATTTCTATAATGCCAAAGTATATTATGTGAGATCAAAAAGAAAAAAGAGGTTTAGATAGGTAAGGGGTTTGATTTTTACTATTGTGGGTTCTGTCCCCTATGAAAAAATTGTATAAACCTGTTTCAAATTTTTATACATTCTTATACATTACCATGGCAATTTGTAAGAATGTATAAAAATTTGAAACAGGTTTATACAATTTTTTCATAGGGGGTGTATTAATGCTAATTAATTGCTAGAATCTAAATTCATCTAACAATTGAAAATAGATTCAAGCAATTCATTAATACATTTCATAATGCTCTGAGGCAAACATATTTGAATTAACCCATAACATGCTCCCATCGTCTATAAGCGATCGCCTTAGTAGACTTCTCCCATCAGCTATATTGACGATTTGAAGTATTCTTCTACTCTCCCAGTCCATGTGTACTTAGAAGTTCTTCCTTTGACAAGTAGATGTCATGTGGACATCTTTTAGACCTCTTTTTATTTTTATTGCCCTAAATATTTTTGAAACATTTTTTCGTTAAGTGAAAAGTTATAATTAATAAAATTATGCAAAAATATAAATATAGTAAAACCTCTTTACATCGTAATTGAGGGGACCAAAATTTGGGCAATTTGATGTATGGAGGTTCACTGTAGAGAGGTTTTAGTGATAGGCACAATTTTTTCATATCCTTTGGAAATGAAAGGCACTACTGTCTTTTAAACCATTATATTTACGTGTTTAAACACACAAGCATGCATCAGTGAACATATATTTATTATTTAATAATTACAGAAAGCGAGCGCTATCGCATGATTTTTACCATGATTCAAGAGAAAATGATGTGAACTCTCCCAATTCAGCAATCACTTAAAATGATTGCGATAGTTGGATTCCTTTTTTCTTATTTACTGTTAGGTATGCTCTCATATTGAACAAAATAGCCACAACCAATGATTAACGTGAAAATTATAGCATAATAAGGTATATAAGAAAAAAAAGAGTGAAACATTTATCGCTGAAAATGTCATTCCATGTACATAATCGCATCTGCATTAATGGTCTTTTGTTGTCTCGGTACAATTTTCGGAGGTAGTTGGGCCCTCTCGGGGGTGTCTCCTTAGTATGATAAGTGGAGGTTTTACGATATAAAGAGGTTCACTACAAAGAGGTTTGCCTATAAATTTACATGTAAATCAGACGGGACTATAGGGGTGGTATGATGTATGGAGGTTTATGATGTAAAGTGGTTCACTACATAGAGGTTTTACTGTATTATTATTTTTTTTTTGCGCCTCTGGGGAGCTCTATTTCAGCTTATATGCGCAGTTAAAGGGTTAAAGAGGAAAAAAGACATGAACATATTTTACAATTCAAATGGGCAAAGATGATGAAAAAATGGTTGAAGCCAAAAATCTGTAAGTGTAGACGTGGCCTGATTAACTCATGAACTAAGAATCTCCTGATTTTTCTGTATGTATGCCTTGGAATTATCTGGATAAAGTAGAGATTTAATGAGGAATAATCTGAATAACAAGTTAAAGACTTGAAAATTCTATAGAGCATTTTTTTAATTGATACGACAAGCTTCAGCATCTGGCGCATATTCAAGAACTTATGAAAATGCGGTAACCATTTTGTCATTGAAAAAAATTGTTTTGTAGATTTAACAAAGTCTTTTATTTATTTTAACTTAACGATTAACTTCCATGAAGTTACACCTCAGAATGTGTATTTTATGAAGAATTATTGTGTACAAAATCTGCAGAAGAAATCATGGTATGAATTTTGAAAGAGTGGGAATGAAAAATCAATGTTAATAAAAGTTAAAAGTCTCAATTTAGGTTGAAGTGCAATTCAGAGAACTTATTACATAATAAGCTTCGAAAAGAAGTTTTTTCATGAAATCATAATTCTCATTTGTCTTTAGTTTTCTACCTTTCCAGTTGATTAAAAAACTGGAAAATTTGTGTTTTTGCCTGAGAATTCTGGAAAAATATAATTTGAAATGCGTATTTATGCTGATAAGGACAAGGATTTGGGTACTATGTGAAAGAAATTATTAACCTATTTTCTGTTTTTTGTTCTAGGGTCGAAAAAAGGGAAAAAATGCTATTGGTGGTCTTGAAGATGAGGAAGACCAGTTTGATTGTGATGATAAGAGGCAAGCGTTTCTTGCCCATGTCTACTCTATTCTCCAGCTGCCACTGAACCGGTTGTGGGACCCCCCAGTGGCTGAGGAAGAGTTTATCAAGTATGGACCTGTCAGCTGTGTTAATTTATTAAACCAAACTACTATCATGTTTTGATGATTTGCCTACTTTACAATAATGAGTCAAATCCCAAGTGTTTGTCATTTCATGACCTGTAGTATTAATTTTCCTTTCTTTTAACATTTTTGTCTTGTAGCCTTATTGCTAACTGCTGTTATAAAATCCTGGAAGATACCACCATTGCAAATGCACGGTTTCGTCACATACGAGAGAGTATTTTTCAAGTTCTTGGAACTCTCATCAAACGTTACAGCCATGGCCTCAGTTGTAGCCTCAAAATTGTTCAGGTAATAATGTAATTTTGTACACGTAAAATGATTAAAAATGAACATGTTGACATTTGGTAGGTGGTAGCCCATAGAGCTGACCTAGTAATTTTCGATTAATGGAGTTTATTAAGTTTAGTGGGCTTTGGTGTAAATATGTACCTGAAGTATAATTGTTGCAAGTATGTATTTTTACGTTTCATTTACTAGAAATACAAGGTTTAAGCAACGCAAGGTTTCAGTCCTCCAATTATGAAAGAATTTCAACAGCAAGACAATCTTTAGCTGTTTGCACAACATTGGCAAATAACAGTCATTATGTTGCTATCGCTGTTAATTTTTTGATGGATCAATAATTAATTAATTTAGAGCATTACATGGAGCATGAAGTAAAGGCATCAGCTGTCAAAAATTTTTCTTCTGAGACTGAAGCTAAATCCATTTTGCCACCTTGGTTGTAATACCTTTAGACAGAATACAACGCAAAGGGTATTTTCGGCCAACTAAGGGAAGTTTGTATTTAGAGACTCCGTGATTATATAAAGCTGTAGTGAATATAGTACCTTCCTTATGTGCTTAGAAAAATACCGTGCATAGAATGCGTGTTTATGAGATTAATTTTATTAATTACTTATTGATCCGCTGTAATGCCTTCAACGAAAAAGTAGTGAATGTTAAAAATTAATTAATTAGTGTACTTAATGGCTTGAAAGCTCAGATTAGCATCCTGTGATTGTTTATAAAATGCATTTATCCTGGTCATGCTGAGTAATTTAATAGAAAAAGTAAAGTCAACCCTCCAGTCAACTCTAGAACATCTCCAGCCATGCTAATTTTTTGTACCCAATTGACCTTTATGGACTCCCATTTTGTTCTGGAAAAATTAATCAGGTCGGAACTTTCCTAACTTATATTCTTTCGAAATTCTTATTTATTGTCATTTCAGCTGATAATTTTTTTTATATCCTTTGGCAGCTTCTGAAGATATACGAGCACACAAGTATTCCACTTGCCCAGGGTGTTATCGCATTTGCTGGCCCTCCTCTTAGTTGTCGGAGTATGGTGCGTGAGGTTCTAAGGGAAATATCAGAGACCGATCCTGGAGAGTTTGCTGCTGATGCCTCAGGGACACGAGCTATCTGTCATTTCCTTACGGAATTGGCTATTGGTCTCCCTGCATTAGTGCAGTCTTCCATCTCACTTATCCTTCCAATTCTTGATTTTGAGGTAAAAGTAATGTGTGATAATTTTTTAAAATACTTTTTATTGAAGTAATGACCATTTTCTTGTGGTTAACCAGTCCTTAATCTGTCATGTTTTCAGTGTCGTTACTTTGTTTAGTAGTACTCTAGAAATTCACCTCCCTCAACTGACCATAATTGTTTTTGTAAAGATGCCATTGTTTTCAGGGTACAAACTTAAATAGTTATTGGATGGTAAAGTTTTGAGATTAGTAATAGAGCTACATATTGTTTTGGATGCCTTTTGAAATCCAGTGGAGCCTTGTTAAATGAAAACTTTTGGGCTATGTCACCGTGTCAATTTTTGGGTGGCCCCAACGTTTCCCGACCGATGCTGGTGAAGGGAATCTGATGAGGTGGGAATTTATATCCATATACATGTAGAGGTATCCGTGTCAGGGGGTGGAGGGAGGGGAGTGGGAGGTTGGAGGAGTAGGTTGTTGATAGCTTTTCCGGATTACAGATTGCTAAGTGCGACTAATCCGGAAAATCTATCAACAACCTACTCCTCCAACCTCCCACTCCCCTCCCTCCGCCCCCTGACAAGGCTACCTATACATGTATATGGATATAAATTCCCCTGTCATCAGATTCCCGTGGGAAAGTGATCATCATCGGTCGGGAAACATTGGGGCCACCCAAAAATTGAAGCAACGACATAGCCCAAAAAGTTTTTTATTTAACATGACGAGTACCTGTGAAAGTTTAAACGAAGAATTACAATGGAGCCTGTATATAATGAAGTTGAGGGGGCTGGAAGTTTACTTTGTTATAATTGAACTTTGAAGATCATGAGATCCATTTCAAATAATAAAGTCTTGGAATGAAGTACTATCAGTACATGTATGTGCATATGTGTTTTACATTTCTTTTATTACAAGCATCCCTATTCTTTTTCTTTTTACCAAAGAAGTTGGCTTATTTTCTTAATTTCAGTCATATACTATGAGAATTTGTGTCCTTGGAGTTCTCACTGAAATTGTATCTCAACTTTTTAATGGTGTTGATTTGGATGAAGCTGCCAAAGCATCGCGGGACTCATTTTTGGATGAGCTTGAAAATCATATGCATGATGTCAATGCTTTTGTTAGGAGTAAGGTAAGAAGCTTTGAACAAATTTTCATACACTTTTGCATACTTAAGATACTGCTTTTACTGTTTTTGTTACTATTTTATTTGAAACATGTAACACATATTCCAAAATTAAACTTACAAATTGAATGATTTATAGGGCAACTTGTAGGTTAGATGCAGTGGAAAAGCCAGAGGTATTTGAGTGGGTGTTCTAGCCCATTTGCCCCTTAAAAACAATTTGTACGTTCAATGGGGTCATATCCAAAGTGATAACTAAATGATTTAAATGATTAGATACAATTACTCATTAACCAATTAGTCATCAGCAATACTTTTTCATGATTCTTGATCAAGCCTAATTATATTTCCCTGCCCTGACTTGTATTCTTTGGGTCATGCGCTAAGACTCATAAGTGTCATGTGACTAGTCTAATGACATTTGGTAGTCCCCTAGTAGCTGAACTACAAGCTGTTCACATCTCCAGTACACTTCAACTCTACACACTGAATGGAAATTTTGCTTGCATGTTGCCCTACTTTCTTTGAAGTATGAAATGGATGATAAGATTTACAAGCATAATAAATGTTTTAATGGAATGATTTAAAGTATCTAATGTCAGATGACTTTTCAGCTTTGTCACCACTGATGTTGTATTCTGCTTAGAGAAAGTTCCTTCAGGATTGTAAAAATATTGTGTGCTTTTAAAACTTGGTATAGTTTTTTGTTGCATAATGGGACAAAATGGTTCTTTAATCATTTGGAATTAATATGGGCCATGAAAAGAAAGTATTGCAGGATATATTTTTTTCTAGGTGTTGCAATATTGGCAGCGTTTGTGCCGAGAGAAAGCCATTCCATTGACTCGTCAGCATGATGTGTTGGAGAAAGCTGTCGGGAGATTGAGTGACAAAAGTAATTTAGTTAGAAAGTATTCTCTTCAGCTTGTACGTGCTTTTCTGGAAGGGAATCCTTTTGCGGTCAAGGTATGGCTGTATTTTTACTTTTTTACTGTGGGAATGTTAAACTTATTATATGATAATGAAATATTATAAAACTTCATTTTTCCACGTTCATTACTACTCTACGACCTAGGTTTTAATGTGGCACGCCGTAATTTTTTGATGATGTGCCACATCGAAACCTAGTCCAACAGCATCAATTTATGTGGATTTATAAAGTTTCTACATCCCATTATGTTAAGTCGATTCCATGAAGTCAAGCCCAAGACAAAGAATTAATATTTAAATTTATGTTCTTTTGGTAATAAGTGTGCTATCAGATTTTTAAGATTTTGTACGTATGAAGCTATGCCATTTTTGTATAGTATATGTTTGTTTTATAGTATGTTTGTAGTATATATGTTTAATTTTTATGCCATTGTCACCAGAGAAAGCCTTGGGGAAGATAGACAACGGGGCTAGTTGCCTTTACCGTGAGCTGGATTTAAATTCCTAGTGGTTGGCCTTAACTGCCAGATTTTAGTCTAATTTCCCTTTCTTTTCTTTTCTAATGGTCATACCAGACAGAAGCAGTAGACATTTTAAACATTTTTCTCAGGTGCTCAAATAATTGCTGCGACTAATTTAATTTGAACATTGAAAAACTGTGTATTTTGGTGAATTATGATGATAATTTTCCTGCAGTCACCAACAGATATACTAATTATGCACCTTGAGATTTCAGTAAAGAGAAATTTATTTTTAGATATATTTATTTATAAAATCATTATTACCTATGCATGAGTAAATGCAATTACTCCTACTGTTTTTCTAATAGCGCAAGCATGAAAATAAATAAAATGTATGGATGACTATGGGGATTGAGGGACTTCATCCTTCAGCTGTGGATATGAGCTCTAGTTATAGTGATTGATTTCCCAGCTCTTGAGAGCTCTCATTATTCTAAGCTTTTACTCAACTAAAGATTTCATCAATAATGTACGCAGTCGTATTATGTTTTCATTTACACATTGCAATCGTGTCCATTTTCTTTCTGTACTATCTCACATTGTTTCATATTTATTCGCACGCTTTTATATTATTGTAATTAATTACAGCTGGGTCTGAAAGATATGCTATCTCAGCTTGAAATAGAGAAGAAAACTCTTTCTGAATTAATGACAAAATATGGCTTGCAAGACAAAGAACCCGTTGCTGCCAAAGAAGCTCCCAAGAGGGATGAAGCAAAGTTGAAAGCTGAATGGAAGAAAATAGAACCCAACATTTTGGAAGCTATCTATAATTACTTAGACCAAGGTAAATTCACTTGATATTTTTCATATATTTTCTATGGTCATTCTTCACATATGTTGCATCTGCTGTAATTATTTTCAGTGACCTTTAGTTGTTCTTTCAGTAAGCTTGTATTATTCTTTTCGACCCTTGGGATTTAGAAGTAAAAAGTATGTTACTCAGGATAATATGTTTTATTGGTTTCACGAGAGGAGTATCCAAAATCCAGGTCTCAGAATCCAATCTAATGTACAATTAGTAGTGTTGTACTCCATTGGATGCTGTCCTCAAATCAACCCCCTTATTGGGTTTTGTAGCCAATAGTTCATACAAAAAATGCATTTGAACATTTACAGGTCAAATCAATTCCCTTCGTAAAGCTGGTCAGTAACGCATTGCCGTTGGTAGTCTGGTGATTAGACTACTACGCTGAAGTCTCAAGATCAAATGTCTGTAGCAGCCCTTTTTTCGTACACTTCTTTGTGCATTTTCTTTAACAGAAGCCTGCATTTCACCATACTTAAATGATTTTCACTGAAAATTTTATTTTTATTTGCGGAAAATATTTTAAGCGCTTGATATTTTCCCATTTTTTCATCTTACAACCAACCCCCTTACGATTATGTTATGTTTTTGTCGTAACACGTTGCATTTGTACGTTATACATTGTTACCTTTCATGTCCCTAAAGGGTATCATGCCTCATATTCTTAAAATTCAGGACTATGTTTTGAATTGCATTGCTTTATTAGTTGAAGTTTCAGATCTCTGCATAGCAGGAAAGGAAAATCATACTTAGGAAGCTATATGTTTTACCCAAAAGAATCTGCAAATCTCTTGCTAGGAGAAGTAAAAGTGAAATTGTAAACATGTGTATCATAAAAAATGGGTCATGTGACTTCGGCATAACATAATGCAAAGGAGCCTTCTGTGTAAAAAAATGGGAAAACATTGCATGCATTAAAACTTTGTATGCCTAAAAATAAAATTTTCAGCAAAAGTTATGAAAATAATGGTGAATTGCAGGCCTCTGCTACAGAAAAACTGTTGATTGTAGTGCTATAGTCATTCACAGTAACCACTAGACTACAGCAAGATATTAGAAGTCACCTTACTGGAGGGAATACATTTGACCTGTAAATGATTAAACGAATACTTGAAAGCCATGAACTATTGGTTATATAACTCCTTATGGGGGATGATTCACAGACGGGTCCCAATGAACTATAACATGGCCAAGTTTGATCAAATTCTGACTCCCAGATTTTGGATACCTCCATTGTCAATGAGTATGCCTTTATATCATATTCAGTATTAATAATACATGTATTCATGTGATGCTTGTCTAATTCTTTGGATACTAACCAAAATAACTAGACATTTTTTAATTGTAAAATTTGGCTTATTGTATTATTTTTTAGGTTATTAATGCTTGATAATGTGCCTTGATTCTTTAATCATATACCTCGCATTGAATTTATTCTTATGTGAGCCATGTTTTTTTGTGGAAAAGATGGTTAAGAGACAGGAGTAGTAATCATAACAACTCATGAATGTTTATTTTATCAGGCATATTTGGCATCTAGTCTCGCAGGAATTATTTCTTTCTGCAAATAATTTGCTTGAGACTCCATTTTTTTTATAGGTACCGAAGGGAATGAGGCAGATGATAAGGACATGATTGAATCATCCTTGAAATTACCCCTGGATAAGCTATTTGAAAAACTGATTTCATTTTTGCTAGAAGAAAAATATGAAGTAGTTGCACATTTACTCTTTGTTTCCAAAAAGAAACATCCAAAAGCTGCAGAAATCAGGTATATTTTTATCAGTTTATTTGTAAACTACACATGTTATTGTATTACCTATCAAATGTTGCATTCCAATTTAAGGAAAAAGTTAGTATAATGACGCCCATTTCATTTTAAGTAGTAAAGGTGATATGTGATAATATATATATAAAATATGTGCACTGGCAACCAAGGATGAAATTCATAATGAAAAAATCATTTGGCTTCTCTGGGATTCGAACCTGAATATCTTTAGTGGCTTGGTTATAATGGGTAGCAAACCTGACCAGCAATTGGGAGATGCAGGTGTGATTCTCACCGAAGCTTAATGATTTTTTCATGACAAATTTTACTTTTGGTGGTAATATCTTTGAACTCATGTGCGTGACAGCATACAAAGTTTCTATTTTCATTCTTTGCTTTGATTTTAAGTCAAGTCTGGCATATGCAATTATAACTAGTAAGTAATCATTCATTGAATCAGTAATTTTCTATTTTTTGTTTGTAACTTGGATGCGTTGATAAGTAGACTGAATTAATGTATTTTATTTGTAAGAAGCGCAAGAAATATCATATGTATGCTACAATCAGGCAGTAATCCATGTAATACATAATTGTGTATTGTTACCCTATTTTTCTTTTTTTTCTATTAGATCTTTTAGAAAGTGCATATGTTTTTGTAATGACAATAAGTACCTGTGACATCAACTTATTATCCTTATTACAAATTTGGTGGTCTTGGTTTTGTTCAAGATGACATTTTTCCTCCAAGTTTCAGAGGATCATTAATAGCTTCAGGGGTGACATATTTACCCGCGTTAAAGCCTAAATCAGTAAATCATAATTATATTACAATAAAAAAATCATTGTAAAGTAGTATTTTTATAGATAAGTATCTATAAAAATACTACTTTACAAATAGTACTAGCAATTTTAAATTGTTTGCAAAGATTCAAACTTCATCCAAACGACAACAATTTCTGGTAAGTATATTGATTGGGTAATTTCATTGTGCCTTGTAAGGGTTATCGCTAGGGTATCTATGCATCCTCTATCCAATCTTGTGATAACAAGGGAAGAAGTCAGGATGATTGTATTTGTAGAATTGACTTCTAGACAATTTTCTTTACTGAAGTCTAAATTAAATTTATACACTGTGAAATTATGGATTCCTGTTGATATTTTATACAGTATGTTATGATTTATTTAGTTATCATTATGTTCCGTCTAGTGTAAATATTTTAGGCATTGCTTATTTTTCATATGCATATGCAAAATGAAATGATGACCCCTTTTAACCTCACTTAGGTAGATATCTTATGGTTTTGCCATCTATTATGTTTATTCTTTCCTTCTGTTTATAGGTTGTCTGAAGATGGGAATGATGAGGTGGAGCTGAGTGATGGAGAAGAAAAAGGTGAACCAGAGGATGTCATGTCGGATGAAGATGACTCTCCTGTAAAGGAGAAAAAGAGAGCTCAGAAGATGAAAAAAAGAATGAAATATCTTGGTAAACTTATGCGAAAGATTTTCTTGGAAAACCACCCAGGTGAGACTGTGGAAGGAGAAGTAGCTGAGAAAGATGAAGACAAAACTAATGCTGATAAAGAAGGAAATGATCCAGTGGAAGGAGGGGAAAAAGAAACTAATCCTATTGAGCCTACTCAAGAGCTCGATTGTCAAGCAATGGAAAAAATTCAAACTCAGACCGCTCTTGTCCAGTTTTTAGAGGTGTGTGTCTATGTATATGCCATATTTTTCTCTCCAATATCCCATGCATTCTGATTATAAGAATAACCAAATTTCACTTGAAATCTCTTCATCTGTTTTATAAATTTTCTCTCCAGTAGACCCATGCCTCGAATAGTGCAAGGGATGCATTCCTTGGGGTCTTTGCGCCATACGAATTTGCGTTATATGAGAGTGTTTTAACATTGGGAAGATAGGGATGCGTTCCTGGTAGCATAGATGTTGATTATCGAATTCCCTCTAAACCAGATATATTCCTATTAATAGCCTTAGAAAACCTTATTCATATAAACTTTTGAAGTTTAAAAGATCTTTAAAGATAGTAGGCATGCACTCAAAGACTTTTATTCATGTAAAAGAAAATTCTTACGGGCGTTTGAAATTCCCTCCTGTTGTGCGGGTGGGCTAACATCTCTTATCTCAGGGGCTCATAATGCATTGCCGGCAGTGGACGAATTTTCAAACCATCCTAAAAACAATTATTGTGTCACCCAGGCCCCTTTGTTGCTCATCCAAATAACAGGCTTGTGCTAATTTGAATACCATTTCATTGTTCACAGAGTTAGTGAATGATAAATCATAGCTGGCTTTAATTTGAAGTCCCCTGAGGCATTAGCAGCTACGTGAAACAGTCTTTAAATAAGTGGCAGATACAGATGGGGGGTACAGGGGGCGTGTGCCCCCCTACCTTGTGGGGCCGCCCGTATTGCCAAACATTGCAGAAACACAATTGTAACTTTTCTATATCATAAGATGGCATTGTCGTGTATTTTTACATAATCACTTTAATTTAAAACTTCTTAAACTTTGCATGTGACTTGACTATTTTTATTACGATCAAAGTAAAGGTAACTCAAGGTATCTTTTGCCAAGGTATCCTTGAGTTTTTTCTGTATCCGCTAACCTGACCCAGTTTTCCTTCCCTGACAGTGAATGAACGGGATTGCATTCTTTTCCAAAACAATATCGTCTCGTCAACACTAAAAACTAGTTGAGGGGGAAAGGAGCCACTTTCAATCACTGCTTGGAGTTCATCAGAAAATGTTGTGGTGACTGCACTATCAACACTTGAAATTCTGATGCAAAGACACTAGCATGATTTGTGGAGAAATTTAGTCACCTCAAGACACCTCAATGCAAATGACTGCCTAAAGCCTCTACCATTGTGGATACATGTCATGAAATCAGTATGAACTTGATTGATATCTTAGGTATAGGTGGATATAGGAGTGAGGCACGGTGGCACGTGCCCCCCCCCCCCCCCCAGATCCTTAGAAAATAAGCAAGATTTTTAATACTCATTATCATTATCATTGTACTCATTTTGTATTACGAGGTATCCTTGTGACCCCTCACCCCCCTCGGAACAAAATCCTAGATACAGCCTTTCTTGTGCCCCCCCCCCCCCACGCCCAAGAAAGAAATCCTGGATCCACCCTTGATCTTAGGCCTACCCAGGAATGTATGAAAATACATAACACTGTCTGTCTCTGAAATTTCAGACTTTTTCAGAGGGAAGCTACCGTATTTCTCCGAATATAGTCTCCCCCCCCTAATTTTGAGGCTTCAGTTTCGGGAAAAAATTTAAAAATGCGTTTGAATATAGTCCCAACTTTACTTTTACCATGTACATTTTTTGGAAAAGAAAAGGGGGACTATATTAAGATAAATACAGTATTTTGTTACCCTTTGCTTGAGTGTCCTAAACTCGATGGCCTTTGCCAAAGTCTGAGGCCAGGAGCTAAAATGTGTGCAGGGGTTAAACTTTGAACTAAAAAGTGGGGGTAATGTAATGCTTACCGTGGCTCATAAAGGCCATCTGTTTTTTTTAGATTTCTAGATCCAGATGAATTTTTGCATGTGGCAGTTTAATGTATGTTCTTAATGGCATGGTTATTAGCACTAGAAGGACCAGACCTATCATTTTGACGGGTAACCTCTACTTACTATATATGTACTATATATTGCCTAAAAAGTTTTTTCTGTCTTCTTCAATTTTTCTGACTTGTATTTATTTTATATGGTGTGTATTCTGTTAAAATATTAATTTTTTCAAATAGAAATGAAGTTTTACCACCTGTTTACCTTATAGGACCAACATTCATCAAAATGGCAAGTTAGGTGTTTCATTTTTATTTGTAATGATAAATTATTATTAAGGAAATTACCACACTATTTTACGTGTGGCCACTTTGGTGTTTTAGTTAGCACATTTATGTATGTAACATTTCTTATCACATTGTGATTGGAAGTATGTAATCAGCATATCTGCCATAAGGAGTGGCGTTTGGTAGGGCAGGGTAAGCAGGAGCTATGTGAATGCTGTTCGTATAAAATTTTTTATTATAAAATGATTGGTAAAAAATTACTCTTGATTTTATAAATAAAGAAGAAGGTTATATTTTTTTTAAAGTTGAAATTGCAATTGCAATTAATTTTAGCATAAACGAAGAAATGTTTAAATTAGTTACTTCCCTTCAAAATTATGGGTAATGGTCTTTCTAGGTAACCATCCGACCCCCGTCCTTCTAGTTTTAACAAGAAAGTTAATCATTTTAGATGGCTTTGCATTACCTATGTAATATGTTGATTTTTTTTACTTTATATTACAGGACAGTGTTGTTTTTGTTCGGCTGGTTTCCGAAATGGCTCTTCCTCGAATATGTTGTTTGCTGAGCTCAGATGCTTCAACTGATGTACTTGAAGCAATAGATTTTTTTACGTCAGCATTCCTATTTGGACTCACGGAAGCAAAAACTGGTGTCCGTGAGATGCTACGACTAGTATTTTCAAAGGATGCAGCTGTGAAAGATGCTGTTGTGGGTGCCTATGCTAAACTCTACCTTTCTCCTGATAATATTGCTGTCACAGAGCCAGCTGAAGGAGAGGAGAATCCTGAGGAGGAGGAGGCTCCTCAAGCCGGTGCTAGGCAGAACCCTAGGTAAAGTAGACTCTCTTCAATATCAACAATATTAATATGAAGTTTCCATTGTTACTAGGGACGTTCAAAAAGTGGGGTTATTTTATTGCCAAAAGTGGTGACATATTTTTACAAAAGCGATGCTGTTTTGCCCTGAAATCGGTGTTATTTTAACGACAAAATAATTGATGTTGATTGAAAGCCATGCTTTCACTGGCCCACCAATTGTTGTAAATTTAGGACATTATTCACCTATTTTATACATTTTATCCTTTGCGTATCCATATATCTAGCTGGCATAGGGAGAGAAATTACTTTTAAATGTCTGTAATTTCAAATGAAATATTGATATTTTGATCAAGTTGTCTTGTTTTAGATTTTTTCTCTTATCTGTTAACACAGTGCTATAGCAGGAAAGAAATCTTTCTGAGTCCACATTTGCAGAGGGGATCCAAATTGCTTAAAGGCACTTAGATACAAACATTACCTCAGACAATTTTAGCTCCTGGATTGCTTTAATTACACATATCCACTGAACCCCGAGAATTTTGCTTTGCCCACCCACGAATGACATAAAAGAAGGAGAGCAAGGAAACATGTTATTTCGGCATTCGTTCCCCTGCAGGAAAATCTCAGACGAAAATTTTCGGCTTTCGTCTCCCCAATCAACAAACTTCCTGCTGCATATTTTTGTCGTTAATAACATAAGGGCTAACTGCGCACGCAGCCAAAGCATCGATTTTTATTTTGCTTGATGCTAACGGTCGTAGTTGATTTCTTTGGATTGACACTCTAAAACGTTTGATGTAATTTAACGTAAATACCTCGAGGTAACTCTGTGATCCTTCTATTATAATCCCTAACACAAAATTTTGACGAAAAACAGTCCTCCAATTTCAATGTGACAACTTTGAACAACTGTTAAAAAGTACTTTCATTCCCTTCAGACAATATGCTTTATAATAATAATAATCTCTACAGGCACCTCGGTGGGTAGAAATCAGAAAAACAAATTTATTTTCAACATCAGTATATCACTACAAAAAAACCATCAGCAGTAATGCGATGGTTTTGGTAATATTTTGTTAAAATATTTATCTCAGAATATGCTGGATGATCACTTACAACACATATTAAACTGCTATCTGCCAAGTCAGCTCTTAGGCTACGGACTATGCTTCAGAATGGAATTCTTTCGCGTATACCAGAGAAGGTGTGTCCTTGTAGGCTAGGTTGTGGGGTAGGGGGATCTTGTTCTATAGGATCTTAGGTATGGGAGTATTCTATTATTATGCATGGAAGGGATGGATCCCAAAGAATGTGGGACCCCTCTAAGCAGCCAAATTGGATACCACTACTACTGAATTTTTTCCAGTACGTGTTTCCCAGCTTCTGTGCTACCTCAGTGACTTCCTCAGAGATGGTCAAGTCTTCAAGTGCTGAACCCTAATGCATGGTGATCAAGGTTGTCTAGGATTATCACCATGAGTTTTCTGTCAGCATGTCAGCGAGAGGATAGGGATAGCCCTGGAATGAGAGGGAGAATCAATTGGGCCAGGGCAAGAGAGGATTAAAGCTGGTGGCATAGAAATGGGTTCTTAAGGGGTGGAATGTCTTGATGTCCAGGAAGGATGGAAAACAGAGAAAGTCAATCCGTGAGTTTAGATCAGGAGGGGAATTGTGATTTAATAGATGATTTTCTGCCTTCAGGCCATTCTATTTGTTCAACCTCTGAATGAACTAAGCCAAATGCACAAAGGAAAATATCCTGAGACGGAGTTGCCAAGGTATTGAAGTTTCCACTCATGGGATATTTGATTTTAGGAAAATATCTGAATTTGAAATATGAAGTGTAGGTTTGTTTCCAAGAGTGGGTCATTGTAAATCATTCCGAAATAATTGCCTCCAATCTCTGAAAATGTGCCGCTGTCGAGGATAATTCCAAATTTGACTTTGAATTATATGTTAAGCGGTATTTCAAATTACCTGTACAACTAGCAGACGTTTTCTTATGCTGTTTGCTGGAGACTGCCCACAACTTCAAATTAAGAGGGTTTGAATTTACAAGGTTTTATTGTATTTCTCTTTTAGTCTCTACTCATTTTGCATATGTCTTCTATTTGCAGAACTAGAGCTGTTCGTATTGTAAAGAATCTGACCGGGCTTGTGATTGGAGCAAATATATGTGAGAGAGATTCAATAGAAGAACTAGTGCGTGAATGGGTGATTTCTGAGGATATTGATGGTCACTGTATAAAGGTAAGTCCACCATGTTTTAGTCATTTTAAAGATTTTGATTTTATATTTTTTAATGGTAATCTCAGTTGTTTTATGTTATCTTTTGTATTTCTCATATGTTATCTTTTGTATTTCAGGTTCTTTGGGAACGATTTTCTGGAGCTTTGGCTGGCACTACCCCCAATGAGAGCCGTGCTGCGGCTGTTCTGCTAGGAATGGCTGCTGGGTAATATTTTCATGGACAAAATTATTGTCTGTGTTCGTATTTTACTCATCCAGTAAGGTGCCAATAAATAATCATCCAATTCACCAAATACATAGGAAACTCATATACTACTGTAACACCAGTGAAAGCAATGGACGGATTCAGCTGGAGGGAGGAAGGGAACCAAGCATATTAACAGACAGACAAAAGCTGAATGGCGTTTATTGTGTCTACTCAATGACATCTTGTGTGTGACTGCCTCGAACCAACAGTACCTCGATGTCTTGGTGTACCCCTCGTGGCTTCATGCTAAGGCCTCATTGGCTCCCAATGTTGTCAGTGCATGGAGCATTTAGGCAAAAAGTACACTGCAGACTCAATAGGTGAGAGGGAGGGACACAAATGCTAGCGAAAAGGGAGGAAGTGGGTGGGTAAAGGAATGCCAACTCAGGCACAAGCATGTCTCGGGGACAGGAAAGGAAAAGTACTAATGAAAGAGGTGAACACGAATTCGTAGGCTGGTAAGCAGTATTACACTACCTTTGGATATACAGCAACCTCACTTATTCACTGATTTTTTGGTCCCATGAATGATACCATATATTTCCAACCTCCCACATGAAATTTTTCATTTATACAATGACCTCGGTTATGAAGTGACTCCTCTGCTCCCATGTTGTGAAATACCTCACCAGTATAATATGTCATAGAGCTGTCTTATGGAAAGATTGCATGTTCAGTAGAGTCATGGTATAGGGTTTTTCAAGTGGGATTACATTTTAAACACGAAATGTGGAAATACACCAGTGGTCCTACCAATTTTTTCTAAGGTTTTAAAATTAATGATTGGAACAACTTTCTATGAGCAAAAGAAATAAATTTTAGCCACGAATAGGTGCTGCATCCAGCAAAAAAGTTTTCATTTATTTAATGTGCTCTTCCCAATTGCAGCAAGCACTTTAAAAAACAGGTAAAAATTATAAAAGAAATTATGATAAGCAATTTTTGAATGACATTTTAGGACAATTATAATATCAATTACTTTTAAAACATTGCTTCCCTTAATGTAATGGTGGGCCGTAATTAAAATTGATTATTCCATTTTTAATGAATATGCATACATTCAAAACCTGGGGGTGGGGGAATTTTTTAAAAACAGGGTACCAAGTGGAGGGTTTTAAACTAATTTTAACACTTTTCATTATCGAAAAACTTCATTTTTCTAAGATATCTTTTGTAAATTCATGATTTTCTAATAGTTTGTTTTCTTTTATGAAGCAAAGTTAATTTGTTTTTATATTTTGCCGAGAGGGTATAGGGGGGTCTGGACCCCTTCTCACTACCCCACAGGGAGACAGTCCTCTTCAGTATAACTGCGCAAGTTTTAGCAATGAAGCATCATTTTATGTTTTACTTTTTTGTACTATTGTCTTATATGGTGCTATGTATCATGTCATATCTTTTAACCAATTTGAAAAGTATGAACTATGTTTATGATTTTTCATTATCATTATGTTTATGTTTATTCATTTCAAGTGCTGAAGTTCAGACCATATGGACCAACTTAGATGTTATGGTGAAAGTAGGTCTCAAAGGTGAGAGGGGTCAACCAGATGATGGTGGCGAAAGAATCGAACCAGCTTTTGACTCGCTAATGGTGTGTGAAGTATGTGAAGCCCTTCTAAAAATGGCATTAACCCATAAAAAGAAGCAGGACCCTCTTGATCCCCCTTTAAGGTGAGTTTTTGTTTTCCATTTTTCATGATGCTGTATTTAATGAAGCTAAATTTTATATTTGGTTTGCTCCAAGTACAGTACACTCCAGGGTTGATAAATATCATGATTTAAAAAAAAAATCATTTTTGTTGATTTTTTTTATTTAAATCGGATTTTATTGATTTAAATGAGATTTTTATGATTCTCCATTCATCAAAAATTCAGTTATTTGCAAAACTAACTATTTGGGCAGCATATTGGAGAATGATCGTTTGCAGAAACAACAAGAGGCAACATACTCCAAACTCAATACAACATTTAGTCAATCAGGGGAGAGAACTATGGAAATGCCAATGGTATCAAATTAAAAATTACACCAGCATAATATAAAATTGCCATTGGAAGTATCAATTGTACTATATTCTGCAGTTCTAAAGCATATGAAGTTTAGAAAAATTCTGTAATTGCAACTTTGTATGGTGCCTACGCTTAGAAGTTAAATCAGAAAACAATTTTTTTTCAACGGATACACTAGTATTCTAACCAAAGCCATTTTTTTAAATTTTCATGTTACATGCATTCCTACAGTATCATTTCTATTGAAGAGCCACCATTGTGCTGATAACTGTCGATTCATTGTATTAATTAAGAAATAAAAATCAAAATTATGCATTTACAGCTTCCTTTTCTTGACTCTTTAAGAATCAAACATAAAGGTCACATTATGATATAAATCACCTGATTTAAAAAAATAAAAATCAAGTGATTAAAATCAAAGTGATTTAAATCAATTAACCCTGGTACACTCCCGATTATCTGGGCTAATGATGGGGAGAGACGGCACGAATAATGGAAAACACGGATAACCCAAACTTTCACTTAAATGTCTTGCAATGATCTTAATTTACTTAAACAATATATATTATTATTTATGCAGGTATTGTCATTTTAGAGTGCTTTCCGGACTCATTGAGAGCTTTCTTCTCCAGTTCGCGATTTTTTCAGCGGTGATAACATGGTTGTACTCATATTATTAATGCTCCATGTTAGGCATGGTTTCTAAAACCACACATCGGTGGCTGCATGATCACGGATACAGTAAGGTGGTTTGCACAAATGCTTCAAAACCACTGCTCGACGTCGGAAACTACACTGTCAGGCACCACGCCATGTTGTCGCATCTCGCACAAGTTGCCCAGGTTGCAACTGCTGCGGGACGTGTAACCTTGAGCGCGGTCGCATACAGCGACGCTTGGAAAGCAGGAACACGGTGCTCCCATGGATGCTGCTAGCTAGCGATCGCTTCCGTTTTACAAAGGGGATTCTAATGGAAATAATAATCCTGGTGTATCCTTGCATTAATGCATTAATCCTATGATCTTGCGTCCCATTTTATTTTTTTAAAGATTGTGGAAAAAATTGAGGGAGAGTAAAAATTATGCACGGACAATCCGCAACCCGGATGAGCCCCAGCCGGATAATCGGGAATCTGCTGTATTTGAACAACTTGTTGGAGGAAGTCACTGTCAACTTTGGTGGATATCAATAGCATGATGATGGTTGTTGAGATGATTGTTTAAGTCACAATGATGATTTTTCAGCAATTGCTGGCAAGAGGCAACAATGGGTTTTGTACAAGCAACTGTGATGGTTGTGAAGTGACTGTTTCAGTTATGTCATCAGCTGCTATTGTATGCCAAGCATGATTGAAAAGAAGCATACATTTTTGTTTGTTTACTATATTGATTACATGAGGAAGAAATAACTATTAATTTGCCATGCTTAGTATTTCTATTGAAGGGAAACACTAAAAATCAGTCTTTATGAAAGAGAACTGAATATGAATAACCATAATATATATTAATCATACACTACCTGCTGCAGCCATGGTTCATTTTATATACAGTAAAACCTCCATATGCTTTTATGTGTTTCTCCAAAGTAATTTACCATTTTTTTTCAACGCAGAAAGTTTTATGAAAGCTACAGTCTCAGTAAAAGAAAAATTATTGATTGATAGCTTGTTTGTTTCTGGTATTTGTATTTAGGAATGGAGTCAATATTTTTTAATTTTGAGGAGAGTATTTTGTCATTTTTCTGTTGTGAAATACCTTGAAATTTTGCTGGCAAAACCCTGCAATCATTTAATTTTTGAACATTTTATCTTTATGGAATTTTCTTCATTTCAGATTGCTGTCTGATCACACAATTTTCACAACATTGTGTGATATTATTATCAAGGGTCTTTGGGACTTTGAAGATTCTTATTTTTCACCTATGGCTTCACTGGCTATCGATGTGATATACCAGGTGAGTTTAAAAACATACTTTTGGATTAATCATACAAAATTCAAGATTTATATTGCCTAATAATTCATATGGCCATTGCAAACAATCCTTGCTGTACATAGCCATCCTGGAGATATTGTTCAAATCCATGAAAGGTGCTTTTCATGGCATTATATCAATATTTCTCTCATGTCCCAATTTATAATATTTAATCGATTCAATCAATTGTTTTTAATATTCAACTTTGGCAATGTTGGTGTCTTCACCATACTCTATACAAAAGCATGACTTAGGTAATTATGTATTTGGAAAGAAGCAATCTTCATCTAACTCTTATCAAAGAGTACCAGAGAGCTCTAATTTATGAAACCCTATGCATTAGCTCTTTGGAATTCTCACTGATGGTGCTGGTGTATTGTTAGAAGTGTCTTATCTGTTTAATTATTGTTGTACCTGTCATTTATTTGAGGAGTGTGTCGAGAGCTCACCACAGCCATGTACCAGACTAACTGGCACCGTGCCTGGACTGGGCAGAGATTTCTCCTCTAGCGAAGGTGTTTTCTTGCAGTATTGTTAGTCAAAAGTTATAATGTGAGATGTGCCATTATGAATAGTCTGTGCATTGCCTTATTATCAAAAACTTGTTTATGCCATGCTGCCGACCACAAGCTGCTGCTGTTCCGTATGACTGTCTCCATGTTGTATTCAAATCTAGGCCATCATGCACGCTTAATCATCTCATCACTTGGAAATTTATCTTGGTTTCCACTCCCAATTTCTTGAAGCAAATTCCTGGTCACTAATCACTAATTCATGCTGTGTAAATCCCCAGGCTTACCAGAGGTTCAAGCAGGAAAAATATGTAGAGATGCAATGGTGATTCACTCATAGAACATTTATAGCCTTAGCTGGTGTATTTTTCATGCAATTGCAGTGTTATGTAGGTATTTCTCTTTAATTCAAATGCATGAAGAGAAAGGTGGAGAAGCCCCTAACCAATTAAAGGACAGCAGAGGATGATGGTGTGGGTATGGGAATGAGAACATGGAGTGGTGTTTGGTTTGCATGGGGTATACAAGTAAAAAAAAAAGGCAGATCCAAAAACAATCTTGTTGACATCAGTTTGTATCGTCCCAGCACCACCAATCTCCTCAATCAATTGATTGGTTTTATCTTTTTTCTGTCCGTTCCACTTCCATGTTAATTCAGCTAATGAAATTAATGAAAGCAAATGAAACTGCAGTCGCAACCCATTTCCAAAATTAAATCTGTGGACCTGTAAACCAAAATTAAGATGAAACATGAGCGTGAAAGTGACATCTTCATGTTTATTTCAATTACAGATATTTTCTCAGGCAAGGACTACCTTGCCTATGAAAATATCAGCAGCTTTAAGCATTAGTATCCTAGAACTGCACTTCTGTGGCTGCATGGTGGTGCAATCGTGCATTACTTGCTTTTGTGAAAGCTTATATTTATTTTTTGGTGTCACAAATTGCTCAACTGCACCCCATGCTCACAGAACTGCAAATATATTCTAAATATTTTGTTCTGGATATTTGTTCAGCTCAAAGTTTTTACTTCTCTTATCTTTTCTTCATTTAGATGGCTGAAAAACCTGACTCCATCTGTGGCCAGATAATCAAGGATATCTGCATGGAAATTAAAGACAAATATCTGGGCGGTAAAGGAAATGAAGGCAATGATGGTGATAAGAAAGAATCTCAGCCGTTGGTGAGAATATTGGATTTTTCCTAGCTAGTTGTAAACATATCTAATCAACCAAATTGGTGTTGCATTAAATACTCCTACACATATGTATCCATTTTCTCAGTTAAATATACATATCTTCTTTAATTGGTAGCAAGACTAAAACATATACATAGCAACTGCTCAAAAGGTAGGAAAAGTAACTTCTATTAGAGCCATGTTAGAACTTTAATCAAGAGCCATCTTATGGTAAGAAGAAGGATTAAGGTTATCGTGTCCTATTAGGGTGAATGTTTCATGTGTTTTCCCCATGGTGTGATCCTTGATGCCCTACAGTTTGGTGAGCAATCGTACTTTTGTCTTATAGTGACATGAAGAAATTTCTATTTAATAGTCTACCCTCAATAACTGAACAGTGTTAAAAACCCATAAAATCTTTTCCATCACTCTGATTACTATATTTTTGGGTGTTCATGTTGAGCATTTTGGATATGTTTAAAAATGTTCTTTTTTGGTTGTTGGGGTTCATTTTTTTTCAATTTTCCATTAGCTTCTAATGTGTATGTATTGAAATCAAGCGACTATAAGTAATCTTAGTGGGTGTATTCATGCCTGTGATACCCAGCATTAAAAAGGAAAAGTAATTTTAATGACATTTGATAAAGGAAGAATCTTATGCCTGTTTAATTTCTTCAAATTTCAGACTCAAGGTTCAACAGAAGATGAAGGAAAGCCTAAGGAGTTGATGGGTCCCCCAGCACCACCACCTCCATTGAATACTATGCAAATACCAAATCCTGTTTTGGCACGTCTAATGTTTGTTGTAGGGCATGTAGCTTTCCGCGAGGTGGGTGTACATATGAGCTTGAGAGACCCATGCATTCTATTCGGCCATTAGTCTGTTGGTGTGATATTAGCCTGTGTATAATATACTCTGATAAAATTACTGTTACCCAAGCAGCACTATGGCTGATAATAATTGTTTATTAACTAATATTTTTTGCATTATATAACTAATGATTTGATGCTATTTTTCAGTTTGTTTACTTGGACACCCAAGTATTCACTGAGCTCAAACGTCGTAACAATGTTCGTGAAAAGATTCAAGAAAAGGATCAAGCTGGTAAGAAAGGAAAGCAAAAATCAAAACGATCTGGAGGTAGTGCCAACATGTCTTCTAAAACATTGTCTGTCAGTGCCTCGGAAAAAAGCAGGGTAAGTTAAAAATCTTTTATTTTTAATGGTAAATACAGTCATTGAAATTTAAAATTATTTTTATTCAAATTATCTCCAATGTATGCCTCATTATGTCAAATGTATAATGTCTGTATTTCATTGATATACAATTTACTGTCCAAGTAGGCAGTAATTGCATTGATCCATGTTTATTTAGTTCTCATTCTTTAAATTTTTTACAGCATGAAGTTAGTAAATCTGAGGATGGGGAAGATGATGTCATTGGTGCTGTTGCTGATGATGCTGAAGCTGAATTCATCCGTAATGTTTGTGAAATGGAGCTGGTCGGTGGAAATAATTTGCTATCTCTGTTATGGTGAGAATAGAATACTATTAGCCTGCCTTTGGTTGCATTAGTTATAGATATGGTGTTTAGTCTAGTGAATGAACTTAATGAATAGATATTGTATGCTTTAAAAGTGAGAGAGTTAAGAAGAACCATACATAACTTTGGATCGTGTTTTCTTTGATATTTTTTAAGCTCTGTTAACAGTCCCATTAGCTAAAAATCCTGGATTGGGATGTGGGAATACTAAAAAATTTGAGTTGAGTCAAGTAGTTGGTACTCAACTTGAGTTCTTCGAGTACCATTACAAATGTTGTGTCAAGTAGTTTTGGTCTCGGAACTGTCGAGGCCAGAAATCTACCAACAGAAGGTGCTTTCATCAAACTCATCTGGGAATATCATTTGTAAAGTTAATAAATCGTTCTATTACCTTGGCCTGAGAGTTTCAGCTTGCTTTATATGCAGCTGTCAATGTGTGCACCGATTATCTTTTTGCCAGCAACGGTGGTAGCTGACCCTCTACCGGTTTGGCAGTGTATGCGGAGTGGACTGCTGCATTGCTCATAATCTTATGTGATGCCTCTATGCCCAACCCTACTTTCCGCACTCAAACGCCGAGAAAATACATAAAAATTATAAAGATTTCTATGAAAAAAATATGTAACTTTTAAGTACATATTAGTTGACAATGCTGATTGACCTGTACTTGACAGCACATCTGTTAGCCTATTTGTGTTCTACATACATTCGATGTTGATTGTTGTTTATTCCTTTGTTGACATTTAGTTTCATTGTTGAACTTACTAAATGAGAGTTGCATAGGTTAATTAAACAAAGCCATAAATAAAGAATGATTTATTTTGGTCAACAAAGCTAAGTTCTTTAGTTCATTTGCTTTGATCTCTTTAATTCCATGAAGATTCAAGATCCATAAAAATTGTTGATATATTTTTTAATAAAAATTCCCAAGGTTTGTAAATCTTGCAATTGTGGTAAGAAAGTACATGTCCATTCCAGCCACACAAGTGAGTTGCGAAAGACAATTTTCTGCAGGCAGTAATACTGTAAAACTGTAACATGGAGGTGTGAAAACATGCTGCCTGAACATGTGGAACAATTGGTTTTTATGCATGAGAATTTTAAGGTATCAAATATTAAATAATTCATGTATTTATAATATGTATTTATTATAATTATGCGAATGAAATTATTCAAACTCAGGGCTCTTCCTAGCAGTTGGGATAAATGTGTCGATATACCATTAGGGATTAATTCATTTCAATTTTGCTTATGGAATTGTTTAAGATGCATCAAAGTTCATTCATCTCCTGATTCTGACTCAATTACCATCGACGTTCCTCATCATCTTTTCCTCAGGCTAAGCTAAACTATGCATTCAGAAGAGAAAATTTGCCTGGGAATTGGGAAAATGAGAATATGTTAGTGCTAGCGTTGTCCTATTGATAATCCAGAAATTACCATACTAGACTAGAGATCAAAAAGAAGAATTCGCACATTCCTAATCATTCACAATCCAAACCAGGATAAGAAATTTTGTTTATGAATTGACAGTACAAAACATAACGCCTATAACATTTTGAAATAATAAATTTAATATTGTTGTCAATTATACCAAATTTATTTTTAAGAGAATATTTATTAGCAATCTATAATCTTGGATTTGGCTGTTTTCTTGATGTTATGCTCTTAAATAGTCTGTATTTCTTAGCCATTTTTCTTCGTATTTTCTTTGCAGCCCTTTGGTGGTTACGGTATGTGCTAAACCCAAAAGATATCATGACAGTTCCCTACGTGTCTCAGTGGTGCTAGCATTGTCAAAATACATGTGTGTTTCTTCTGTGATATGTCAGAGATACATGCAGGTAAGTGTTTGGTGTTTTAGGTGTATTAATTAGCCTGGTTATTCTCTAGTATAGCGTAAGCCACCTGCCCTTAAACTTTACAAAATTAGGCAAATGGTAAAGGTATATCCTAAAAAAATGAAAATATTCAGGAAATTATTTTTTTGGAATCATTATATTTATGTAACATCAGCTGTGTTATAAGAAGCTATTTTATAAAGCTGGCTTAATTGATATTATATTTCGTGTTGTGGGTGAATGGCTATGTTGGAATATGTGAATAGCTGCCTCCATAAATCTGCTATTGCTTTTGAAGCCATTCATATTTCACCATCTCTTGCCTAAAAAGTTTTACTACTGTCATAAATACTAGTGGTTTTCTGAAATGTGATCCACTACAACATCTGCTGTGGACTCATTAATACAAACAGCATTCTAAGAAAATTTCATTAATACAAAGTTAAGTCGTGTTCCATAAAAGAAGAGTGTGCTAACTTATGGTGAAACTAACAATATCATAAAATCACAAATATAAGTGCTGATATTAGGGATGGTCAGATCAGAAACATCGGATCCAAAGTCACATAAGACATCGAATTTGGATCCAAAATTTTAAATCATATCTTCAGTGAATGCAATAAGAGTGGAAACTCATTGTCCCTCCCCCGTCTCTCCGACTGAACTTTTTCAGCCGACCCACTTCAAATTCACCCCATTTTGGCTGGCAGCATGTATGTGAGTCACCTATTGTACTCTGTAGTGTCTGACGATAGCTTTCGGCAATTGGATTACGTACACAAGATTCAAAAATAGAATGAGACCGAACGAGATTTCTGAGAGTATTTATGTTTTTTTAAGATCTTATAGATTGATGTGAAGCTTTTTAGTTACAACAAAGCTATACCAATACTCAACACAGTCCAAATAGCTCAATTATCAAAGAAACAAGCATGGCATGATCACACTCACTCAAGTCATGACGGACTGGAAACGAAAACTGCGTACATCACATAGCTCACCCAGCTTCTCCTTGAAGCCTATGACATCACTAAGCTGCAAGATCTGATGTGTCGGCCTTTGGCTCGCTTGTTCGTGGCCTTGTTGCTTGTAAGACAGAGCGAGTGCGTTCCTTCCCCTCCACTTCTCCTATACGTGCTTCTGCAGCCCAACCCCTTCCAGAGATGCCGTCTCATTCTGTTCGCCACAGTTGACATCTATATCACTCTTGTGTTGCATATTTCGCAGTTGCAATTTTATTTTAATGATAAACTATACTTATAAAAATGTCTTCCAAAGTGTGGAAACATTACTATTTGGATAGAGAGAACTGAATATATGCCATGTGCGTGCACAGTGGCGTAAAACTATTGCGAGGAAGAGCAAAATCCTCCTCACTGCTACTGAAGCATTTACGACTGAAATACAAGTCAGTATGCAATGAGAAAGGGACAAATTTGGAGGAAACTTGCGTGAGGAAAATTTGAAATTATTAAAATGTGTATAAAAATCAAATGTATTCCTTTTATTGCATGTACCCAGAAGAAACTTGAATAATTACTCATTTTATTGCATGAAATTAAAAAAAGCATTTGGATCTGAAAATATGCAAAATTCCGACACCTGAAATCAATGATCAGATCTGGATCAAAAAAAAATCCTGTATCCGTCCATCCCTAACTGGTACTGAAAATACCACAAAGCCAAAGTAGACATAGCTACAGAGTGGATTGAGGAACATTGGAAAATTTTCTACTCCCATTCTTATAAAAAGTCATGAGTCAGGATCGAGGATTGACCTTAAGGTTACAAATGTTGTGGGCCTTATTTTGAGTTACATAGTTCCATAACTCTATGTGGAATGAGGCAGGTGTCACAGAAGCAAATTGACTTTAATGATGTGCCCTGTGATAATGCAGTTAGAACTAATTAAAATTAAAAAAGATCTGTCGAATATCGTTTTTATGCTTGTTCTTCTGATGAGATTTTTCTAATAAAAGTACTTTGAAATTTGAAATTTTCTTCTCTAAATTCTCTTCTGTGTACATATTTTTGTTTGTGAAAATTAAAATATTTAAATAGCGAACTGATCACAGTTCATTCAGACAGTTAACAGAAGTAATTTTGGTTTTCTGATGTGTAATTATTTAATGACTACCTGGGATCTATTGCTTATTTTATTTATTGTCCATTATTATTACATCTAATTTCCAGTTTGAGAACTTTGAATTGATAGTAACAATCTTGTCCCTAAAATTCCTTTGTTTTCTTTGGTATTAGAAGTGCTGGTTTATCATTATCTGTTGTTAAGAAGCAATAAGCATTGTTTTTTTTCCAGTTGTTGGTTACTATGATGGAGCAAAGCCCTGAGTCAGTGATCCGAGCCAATTGTATAATAGCATTGGGTGATCTTTGCTATCGCTTTCCAAATATTACTGAGCCATGGTCACCTAACTTGTATGGGAGGTAAATCACATTTATCATAAATATTAAGGGATTGGTTGATAGGAAAGTTGCCAATAACTTTTTGAAGTTATGAAAACAGGCATTCCTATACATTAACAACATTAATTTATTTTTCTTGGGCCATTTTTAGTGCCTACAGGACATGCTTTATCATTGTGAATTACTATCCTTGTGTAATCTCCGTTTGTGCTGCTCTTGAATGAAAATTTTCTTCTATATTTTAGGCTACGAGATATGTCAGAAAAAGTTCGCCAGAATACACTGATGGTACTCACTCATCTTATAATGAATGACATGGTTAAGGTGAAAGGCCAGATTTCAGACATGGCTCTATGCATATTGGATCCTTGCGAGAAGATCAGAGGTGAGAATCATGAATATTATTTAAGCTGTGCTTGATGTAATGCTTGTATCTATAATTATGTCCTAGTGTGTATTATGTACTACTTATGATGAAATGTTATGAATGCAACCATATTGAAAACTCCTTGTCCTCGGAACTTCTCATACGCAGTGGATGAGAAAATAATCTTCTATCAATCAGGGATGTGATCTGATATGAAAAAACACTTGAAAGTACAGAATTCAAAAGTATCGGCAGCATTCATTATAAGGTGCAAATATGAAAAAGTACGAATCTGAAAAAGTATGAATCCAAAAAAGTTAGAATCTGAAAAAGTATGAAACTGAAAAGGTATGAAATGGGATGGTACAAAACCATCTCGAATCCAAAATGGCACTTAAAGGAAAAACTGCCGATCCGGAAAGGCACTATAGTTTAATACCATAAAGTGAATATAGTTCAGATCTTACATTCTAATTTCTTGTATATGTAATAGCAGTTTTCTTAATCCGGTAACGAAATAAAGTAATTTATACAGCAGACTCCGATTATCCAGCTGCGGTTTATCAGTGTTGCGGCTTATCCGTGCATGAGTTATACATTTCTTCAATGTTTTCCGCGATCTTTATAAAAAAATTAATAGGATGCAAAAGCACCAGGATAGATGCATTTTAATGCAAGGCTGCTCTGGGCTTATTATTTCCATGGGAATACTCTTTGTAAAAGGGAATTATGTATTTTATTTGCTTTTTGATGGGAATGTTTCAAGCTTACTTGGAAATCTGATCTGGCATGCAGACGACAATCAGCTGCAGGAAAATAACTCTTGATTAATTTTAGAAGATTCTTCAATGGTTAATCAAATTACCGTATAAGCGCGTGTAAGAGGCGCACCTTTTTTCCCAGATATTGCAGCCGAAAATGGGGGTGCGCCTCTTACACAAACTTCTTATCTTCCCCCCCTCCCCTTCACCGGTTGCAAGTTCAAGGGGAACTGAGTGGCCTTGGTTTTCAGCGTGAGTCAGTCATCTTAAACCCTGGGTCAAAATCAAGCGGCAGGCAGGGGAGTTTCTCTCTTAGTGACGTATTTTTAAAATGCTCCTGTTTGAATTTCTTGCAAGCATCGCGCCGTCACGTCGGTACCCCAGAGGTGAACATTGAAAAGATCGCGCGGGGTGATTCGCTCCGGAGCGCGCGCTAAATTTATTGCCACGAGTGGGCATCCCGCGGCATTTATACTGCATATAGTAATATTGGTGTCAAAACCTGCGGTTGAAAAAATTCGAACGAGTGTGCTCATTGTTGGACTTAATGGTGGATAGAAGAAATCGGAAATGCTTATAAGTGAAGAGCGCTGAAGGAGAGGTCGAGGGGAAGAGGGCTCCCTCCCCTCCGTATTTAAAGCTACGAGCGAAGGAGCAAGGGAAGAACACGTCCGATCTTGCATGTGACGTCGTTGCCTTAAAAGCGAAGGGGCGAAGGCGCAGCAATGTGATATACGCAGTTTGCGTTGCCTGAGTTTCCAGTCCGTCTCGTCTTGTTTGAATGCGCTTATGCTACTCTTGTTTCTTCCGAAATTGTGCTGTTTGGACTATGTTGAATATTAGTAGCCTTATTTTAGCTATAAATCTTTGTGTCAATCAATTAGAGCTCAAAAAACTTAAATGCTGTAAGATATACGTCGCGTTAGGTCTAATTCTTTTTTGGAACCTCGTACGTGTCATACAATTGCTGAAAGATATCGAGATATCTTCGAGCTCAGAAGGTGACTCACGTAGCATTTGACCTCCAGAAACTCGGGGAATTGAACCTGGTAGACCGAAAAAGGTCAGTTGGTGGAATGGGGTAGGGATGAAACACGTTTCCATTGTTCCCCTGTAACTTGATATTTTCCTGTGGAGTCTCGGAAAGGAAAAAAACGGCAGAGGCATTAGCTGATGGAGAGCCGAGTGTAGTTCCGTTAGGCCCCTTGCACACACACCGATTTTGGACGGCCGGTAAAATATTGGCCGATATTTTACCGGCGAAGCGATGCTTGCACACACGCCGGATTTTTACCGGTCAAATGATACGTTGCTAAGTTTTTGAGCCGGCGTCGGCGATCCACAGTGACAATAGCCGGCAGCTAACCGGCATTTTGCCGGTGCCGGCGTGTGGTCGGTACGTGTGCAAGCTCCAATGCTCTCCCATTGTTCACTATTGGAATGTGGACGGCCGATATTTTACCGGCCGTCCAAAATCTGTGCGTGTGCAAGGGGCCTTAAATCTACGACGTGGTTATTATCCTACGGCGCTGAGATTGCCCCGATTGTTGTTCAATCTCTTGGGAAAGCTCATGCCATTTGCCTGTCGTGTTTTGCCTTAAAATTTTCCACGGCTGCAATTCTATTGCAATACTCCTGCGAGAGCTTTTAAACAAAATTGTTCGTGAGTAGGACAAGCAACTTAGAGCGATGGCGTATGCAAAGAGAGGATTGGAACTCTTTCTACTCCCTCTTATGCCGCCGCAGTTATCAAAATTTCCTCTTTCAAATAGTACTGAAAGAGGACATTTCGATAACTGTCGAAATTCCAGGCATACGTCTGCAACACCGCACGATAGGATAAAAAAAATGTCGCAAAATTTTTTTTCTTTATAGCTTCGATCCTCAAAATAGGGGTGCGCCTCTTACACAAGCTTATACGGTAAGAGAAATGTTGTCTATGATCTATAATTGTATATGTCATATCGCAAATGTGCTACTTTTGCCGTGGCTTCACATTCGGTTGAAAATGGCCAAAAGGATTCGGAGATTTCGTCGCACTCAGACATATTTACGCTGTGGCTGGTCAAGGTCAAACTAGAGAGGAAGGGAATAGTAGAAGTGAAGGCAGCGGAGAATGTGGAGATGGCATGAGTCATAGCCAGGCACTCACCTGGGTAGACAAATTGCCAAAATTCCTGGTTTCCTATAACCCCTGCTGAGCAATGGGGTGATCGTGCACTCATTACCTTCACGGAAGCTCTGTGTTCATGTTATAAACATCACGGTGTGCGATCACATTCAGGAATCACCACGGAATCAGGAGTTGGATCCCAGGTTGGATTAGTTTGCCTGTTAATTAGAGGCCTAATAGGAGCAGAGAAGCAAGTAAAGGATTGGCTTCAAGTGTGGCTGAGATCCTATTGAGGGATTGGTGGGCATTAAGGGGAAAGAGTGTAGCAGTTGCTCGTGATGGGATGGAGAGCTCAACGGGGGCGTAAAAAGGATTCATGTTAGGGGGAATTTGAGGAGGTTAAAAAATGAAAATTTGTTGGTGAAAAGACCAAAATATTTTTATTGCAAGGCCAAGAGGGACTGGGGGAGGAAGAACACCAGAAATTTATGCAGATTCTATGAAAGAGGGAATGGAGGGAAGGAGATGGAAAGGTCATCGGCCACAAGTCTCTAGGATGTGAGAGTAAGCTTGGGTATTCCACCCCGGTGAAGAAGGGAAGGGGGTGGGAGAGCGTCGGATTTCGGAACTCTATTGAGGGATTACATGCTGGGGTTGTCTACTCTTTAAGAAATAGTCAAGGGTTTTTTTTAGAAGGTTTGGGCATCGGGTGAAGGGGTGGTCAGGACAGGGGAAATAGGAATTTTAACAGCCTGAGTTGTGGAGTTCATGTGAAGCGGGGATATAGAAAACATGTTTAACCAAGTTAAACATTGGTTAAACATGTTTCATGTATATCATCTCATGTGGAGTTCTTTCCCCTAAAAATAACATGCCAATGAATCAACTATAGTTAATACCTTTGTGAACCACTTTGATGGAGAATAACTCTGTGGTTCTCCTGCACTGTTGCAATCTAATCATCACCATCAAAGCATAAAATCCCTTTCTTAAAACTTACTTTACTGTAGTTACTTAACTTGCAATACCTTTGAGACTCATTGATTTTTTTGCTCAAGTTTCATGGTGGAAATTTGTGCAAAGTAAATGTATTTTTGTATGATAATTTCTATTCATTTTCATTTTCACTTGGAGGAAGGTAAAATATGCTGGTAGTAAAATGTTGTGTTACCATTTGTTACTTTTTTCTATGCAGTATATTTTTATGCAAGCTACATATTTTCTATTTTCATCATCTATATTTTAGGTTTGACAAAGCTCTTCTTTCAAGAGCTGGCCCAGAAAGGAAATGCTCTATATAATGTTATGACTGACATAATCTCACGATTATCAAATCCTTCATTAGGTGTTCCAGAGAAATCATTTCAAACTATTCTCAGGTATGTACATTAAGTCTGATTGTTGTTTAGTGGAATGGCAAAATGTCTTCCAAGTATCATTAACAACTCATCCTCAATCCTGGATCAATTATGTAGGAAATTAAAACTTATTTCTTCATATATGATATTGAAGTAAAAATGTAATGTACCATTATTTAAAACCAACAGGTATTGGATTGCAAAACAAGCTAATGTGTTAATTAAAAATGAATGCAAATTGTAACTGTACATGTATATACTTCTGATAATCATTCTGACAAATAATTGGACACCCTCAAGGATGGTCAATCATTTAAATTTAGATATTTATCCAATCAATGGGTCATCAAAATTCTGAAAAATTAGATTTTAGTGGATATATTGTCTTTGTATCCTGGCATCCATTAGTTTTCATCTAGATCTGTTAACTGGTTTAAAAAAATCATGTTTACATCAAGAGAAGTTTTTTTTTCAAAGAAAGCCTTTTATCCATGACTTTTCAGTTAATTGATTTTAGTTGTTCATTATTTTTGCAGCTTTCTCATTCAGTTGATTACTAAGGATAGGCTGGTGGATTCATTAGTTGAAAAACTCTGCCAAAGATTTCAAACTACTGGCAGTGGTGCATTAATGGATAATGCTCCAGAAGCTCCAAAAATGAATCCCTCCTCTGAAGTGGCAGTTAGTGATGGCCAGGAAAAGAATACTCCTACAGAATCTCAACAGAATCCCACTCAACCAGGGAGTGAAGACAATGCAAACGAGGTAAGTTATGAAATTATGTTGGTGTTTTAAATAGAATCAAAGCATATTCTTCTCCTAGCTTCTATGTATTCTGTTTGGTATTCTCATAGGAAAATGAATCTGGAAAACCAGATAGTCAGGAAATTAAGAGAAGCAGTGAGGTTGGGAAAGATGCCCGGGAGGAGGAGGAGAAACGGCAATGGCGTGACTTGGCATTTTGCTTGTCCTTACTTCCTTACAATTCAGAGAGGGCCATCAGGCGCCTTATGTCTCATCTCCCATGTTATGCGGACAAAATAACTAAAGAGCCTCAAGTCTATTCAAGTTTTATGTCTATTGTGGAAGCTGCTAAAAAAGCTGCCAAGGCAGAAATGAAGGTAAGAATATTTCTATTACAAACAGAACTAATAATGTAGATATTTTGTTTTTGTGCCTTTACCTTTTTATTGAGTTTTACCTGTGTTTCTCTGATCTTTATGATATTTATAAAGTCAGTTTTACCTTAATGTCACAGAAAATCTGATGGATTAGTCGTTGAAATGGTGTCCATAACCTGCAGTAGAAAGCTATTTAGCATTTAAAACGTGGAATAATTTATTTGAATAGCATATCTGATTACTGAAAGCTTAATGAATATTTTTCTGCCTGGAAGATAATTATACTTGTGATAGGCATTTCATAGATTTGCCATCGGGTACGACTTACAGTATTGTTATTCCTTTCGTGCCACATTGATAATGTTAATTGTCTGTACTAAGGATGAGTCGGTTCCTAAATTTTTTCGGTTCTCCGTACAGGTCTGGTTCTCCCCATCGGTTCTCAGTTCTCGATACTCGGTTCCAAAGATGAACTCTCATTATTAGAATAAATAGCAAATCTTAATGAACAACCACAAGAAGTGAATGAAAATTATTTCACTAAAGATGTAAATTAGCAGAAAGGCTCTGTAAAAAGAACTTAAGATCGTCTCCATAATTTTATTTGCCAAGTAAAAGTTTTAAATAACATGTTGTTAAAGAATGCATGATGGACCAAAATGTCACATTACATCAGGCAGCCACTGGTTCTTTCTCCAGATTTTAATTTAAAAATTTCAACTTTTTCCCCTGTCTATTCTTTTTTTGGCAGAAATATTGCCTGCAGTGCTGCACAGGTGTTAAATAATAACAATATGTAGTGGTCGATGTTGATTTTAAAGGGCTGCACAAAATATGCTTGGAGCACAGTTTACATACTGCATAGATAGTTAGTATAGCAGCAGGATCAATAGTGAAACCCCCCCAACTTCTGGCGACGACATCCGTTAATTTAATAAATTCTTACAGAAATGTTGTAATGTTGGTAACTTGTGTGTCGGTTTAAAATATATGTATTCTGTGATGTAGCTTAAACTGTTGCTTTAATTGACAGCTTATTCTGATGCTTCACTGTCACAGTTTTTATAGCCTCAACAATAAACTGCTCAACACGCTGGTACAGACACCATGGATAAATTGGAAGGCCGTGAGTTAATGCAAAATTGTAATGCAGTGTTGCGTTCTGCAGGTTAACCACACTTTTCGATGCCTTGCATAGGTATATCAACTTACGAACAAGCTCTCGGAATGCATCTTGCTCGCTTGTCGGAGAATTGCTGTATGTATACATAGTTCAATCGTAAGACCACTGACAACAGTAATTTTCACTGGTCGCCATTCACGGCACGATACACGGCATTACTGAGAGCCGTCTCATCTGAAAGCCTCCCGAATTTCATGTGAACGGCGGCCAGAGAAAAGTCGTATCGTCTGAAAGCGGCCTCAATGTAGCATTGATTGTATTTCACGCGGAAGACGTTGCATCGCCTGGCTGGATTGAAATGGGCGTCGTGCCGTCAACGGTGCAAATCTACTAGTTTGACATAGAGACCTATGGTAATTTGAAAGAACGGCGACGTGCTGCGGACGGCGGCAGGCAGAAAGTCAGTTCGGCTACAGAAATGTTGTAATGTTGGTGAGAACAATAAACTGACGAATCCTTAAATGTGCGTGTTCTCAAAAGAAAAAAATGTGGACGCCATGCAATCGGAAAGTAATATATGCATCTTTTTTTTCACTTTAATCTTTTTTTCACTTTATGGCTTTGAATATGCTGCAAACCATTTCGGCTTTGGGCACCAAATTCAAATCCTCGCCACTGCACCGAGCCGGTTCCAAAGATCCGACTTTATGCGATCGGTTCTTGATACCGGTTCCATAACCAAGAATCGGCAGTACCGAGAACCAGCAGTACCGAGAACCAGCAGTACCGAGAACCGGGAACCCATCTCTAGTCTGTACACATTGAGACATTTTAAGCCTTGTATTGATTGCAGTGCATTAGTTTTACCTTATTGTAGGAATTTAAAGAGTATGGTTTGGCACATGCATACATACTATATGCTTTAATCAAGGACTACCTTATTGCTATTGTAATTAGGAGCTTTTTTTCTTTTAGTTCTGGATAATATCATAGAACAAATTGATTTTTTGAAGTGGTCTCAGCATCCAATTTTATGATAAAAAGTTTTTTCTAGAATTATCAAGATTTTCCCAGTTAATAATGTAAAATTTTTATTATATTTCGCTCTTGTTGTAATTTTTAGGCTGCAGTCGATGAGTTTGAACAGAAGATTGAGGAATGTATAAAAACTGCTGATGAAGAGGGCAACGTTCCTGATGTGATTAGAAAGACCGTCCAAACTCCCGGTAAATGATGTATTTTTAACTGCAATTGATCTTCTTGCTGCATGAGAATGTGTCAAAGTGTAATGTCATTTAAGTCGAAAGTTTGTACAGTCCTGGACGAGATAATGAACTACATCCAAGTGGCAATAGACAGAATTTCTTCCAAAGAACTTGCTCCTGAGGAGGTGACAATGTAGCTCCCCCTACACTTGTGACTGAGTGTGTTCTGCATGAGCAGCAAACAAGCCTATTTGGGACTATGAGGGGTTGAGGAGAAACTAGTCCCTATAATGGAGAAATATTTTCCTCCTTAAATTTGATTTTTTTTTCATTTTCCTTCTGTGTTTTAGTTGTTGTGGTTTCACATAGCTTTTAAAGGTCCTGAAGTTTTGTCAAAATAATAATCCTTGTTTCGTGTTGAAGTCAATATGTTAGATAGCTAGAGTTACAGATAACTAGATACCGCAGAGCTTCACTGTCATTGCTCAATATTAGATATGATGATATCATCATTGATGTACTAATTTGTTTTAGGTGTTACATAGAAGATAATTGATCATTGTGCTGGGTTCATGATGACCATGGAACATGCACTAAGTTAGCTTCATGCATTGAAATTATGATTCATCAAGAAAAATTGGGCACGAAGAAACTCATGACAAAAAGAAGGCTGTTTTATGTGAAATAGCTGATTTTAGATTAAGTTCAATTATCAAAGTATGGAAATATTTGGTGTTTTGTTCATTCTCATAATAGGAATGAAAGTTAAATACAATTTCAACTATTTTAGGTGCTACTCACTATCCGCTGTGTGCAAAGCACCCATAGTTCAGCTTTTCATTTGAATAATAACGGCAGTAACTTAATGATATTTACCAATCTAACGCAGAATAATGTTCAATCATTTACTCCCTTAGCTACTGGCTATTTCAGTGTCTTTTCGTCACAAGAATTTCTACAGCCCATCAAAAGCAAGTAAAGTTGAAGAATTTTAAAAATTTACTTATGCCATCGGAAAACCATATTTCATATTCTAAAAGTTGAATAAAAGCCATTTACATTTAAATCTTTGGTTAATAAGGAAGTCATGTTTTATAAAGTTTTTTTTAAATTCTATATGTATTTATAAACTTAATTTCTTCATCATTTTTCACTGTTATCAGTAAGAGTAAATGAAATTCCTTTCAGTGCAGCAATAATGTTAAAACTTGTGCAAATCTACTGAGTTCCTACTACTACTTCTAAAACTGTACGGAAAGTATAAAGTAATTTCATTCAACATGTTTACTTTTGGAGTGTTATGCCCTTGGCCTTGGAAGTGTGTCACCTTACTAATCAATTCGTCAGCACACGAACATATTCTTTTGTATTTATGGCTTTTCTCCATTGTCTAATTCTGTATACATCAAAGGTGCTGTGTTTTTGTGCAGTCATTCATCAATATTCATGGAATTGACTTTGGTGATTTAGGGAAATTAAGTGTGGACACTTTTATGATGCATTGCTTTTGAAATAGTTTAATGTTGATTCTGTGAAAAGGTAAAAATTCTAAATGAATCTTAAAAAGGGAAATTACGGACTCTTTACTTGTGGTAATATTTTTGTGAAGCACAAATATTGTTAATATAGAAAATAGCTTTAGTATTTGATGGTATTTTAATTATTATCAATTATTTTCATTCTTGTTTTATAGCCAAAAGGATTAACAATGGTGTTCCTCGTTCAGTTACTAAGTCTGCTAGACCTAGGAGGAAGATTGTTGCATCTAGTTCATCTGAAAGTGACTTTGAGTCAGCTGCAGAAGACAAAGGTATTTTTGCATCTCAGGCGTTAAAAATGTTTACTTTTATTATGTAGTGGCTATAAAAGGCTACATTGTGATGTGGCTCAGTTGGGTTAAATAGGAAAAGAAGAATTTAGAAAGCACACATTTCTAATATATTAAATGTTACAGTGCTTATGATTATACTGTGATTTTGTTGTTTTATTTTCTGCTGATATTGTGTCTTGTTTGCCAACTCTGGAAAATGCCGAGATACCAGAGTTTGAATCAATGTATCTTGATAACTACTCAAATGGCTGCCCTGGAAATGAACGGAAATTTGTTTCTACAATTCCTCACCATAATCAGAAATTCATCTATACATCATACCTGGTGTTCGATTCTATTTCCTTTTTCATGTATTGTGAATACGAATATATTGTGAATACGAATCCTGATAATATTTAGAAAATGCCGAAATTAACTCCCCCTCATATCCATTTCATTGCAGTATAATCAATTGGCTAGCTGTGGAGATACAACACTTCAAACTTGGGTATCTGAACTTTTTGTGAGGGTCGTTGTGTGAGGGTCAATTTCGTTAAGAGTAAGCTAATGCTGATACAGGGTTTCTTTCCACCCTTCCTTCTCTACCTTTGGATTGTACAGTCAGACTTAAAGATTGAGTGTCATAGGATTGGTCACGCTAGGTTAGTGATCTCCTCAGACTAATGATTGTGGGTAGCCATCATAAGGAAAAAATTAGGGATGTGTGAATAGCACTTTTTGACCTCGAGTCGAGTACCAAGTCGAGTTGAAAACTACTCGCGAGTGTAGAGTCGAGTATGGTAATTTATGAACTAGGCAATGCATGGTCCAACATATTCTCTTTTTTTTCTATCCCCTTGTGAATTTTCTATTTTGAATGCTTAGCTTGATGAAAAAAGGGAAATACAATGATTGATGGCCATTGAGTAACAATTAGGAGATGAATGAAAATTAATGTCTTCAAGAGTTCCATAAGCACAATTGAAATGAATTAACCTCTCGTAATTTGTCGTCAATGTATGTATCCAGACTGCTCAGAAAACCCTAAAAAAAAACATTTGTACAATGGTAAATAAGATTGTATACATAAATTTATCATGTAATATTTGATCCTTTCAAATTCTCATGCAGTAAACCAATTGTCCTACATGCTTAGGCAGTAGACTTTGACATCTCTACATTGCAGTATGTATCACTATCTGCAGAAAAATGTCTATTGAAACACACTTGTGCAGCTGGACAAGTACTTTCTTTCCAAAGTTGCAAGGTTTGGGAACCATGGAAAGTTTAATTATAAGTTATATCAACGATGTACATGGATCTTGAATATTCATGCAATTTTAGTGGACGAAGCAAACGAACTATAGAACTTAGCTTTAGCTTTGTAAATATATATCTTCATAAAAAGCTTAGGTAGCTTCAGAAAAAGAAGTTTTCTTTATTTCTTACTTTGTTTAATCAACCATAGGCTCTATTTTCTGTTAGTTCAAGAGGGAAACTAAACGCAACAAAGGAATAAACGAAAATTAGCATTCTCAAACTCAAAAAGGCTAAAAGATGTGACGTCAAACATCGGGAAAAACCGGCCTTTCCTGCTGTAACGTGAAATTTGCATTTTTTCCATAGAAATCCTAACAATTTTTACATATTCCCTCCGCACCTGAATAAAGGAAGTATGCTATGGTACAAAGGTATCGCATAAGAAAGTATAAGCAATGCTGTAGTCCTCTTTGATTACTCCGAAAATGCTGCCTGGCAAAAGACAGTCGGGTGCCAAGGCTGACGAAAAGGTATTCGGCACCCATGGCGACTATTATAGTGACTGACTTCTACGTGTACAAAAGCTAAAACTCCTTTGCCAAGGCATTAGAACGACTGTATAGATGATATTACGGCACGAGTTTCATGATAGTGCCTTCTGTCGGCAGATTTCTGAAATTACTTGCCTCGACAGCTCTGAAACCAAAACTACTCGACTCGACATTCGTAATACAGCTCGAATCACTCGAGTCGAGTACCAATGGCTCGGCTCAAATTTTCGAGTACTCGCACATCTATAGATAAAATATTTAAGGGAAGTAGTGAGGGGGTGGGGGAAGGATGTAGGCAGAAGCCCCCAAACCCTGACTATGTGCCTGATCAGTTGAGGTTGTTTCTTTGATTCAGAAAGTATAGTTTGTAGAAGAGAGCCACGAGCAATTCTTTTATGTTCTGTTGTCCAAGGGTTCGCTCTTTTTGAAACTATAAGCAGTGTCCTTTTAAAAACTTTTCTTTTCTCCTTCAGGAAAGAAGCCTCAGTCTGTTGTAAAAAGTGTGCAGAAGAGAAGAGGGAGAGGAAAGCAACGTGCTGACTCTGATGAAGAAGGTAATTTATATTGAGCTAAGTTTTTCATAAATGAAGCTCAGGAAAAGCAGAACGTACTGTATCTTTGCCTTCCAAAATTTTCTCTGATGTAGATTTTAATTGTCTATCCCAAACTACTTGTACGTCAAGCCTGTAGCCAGAAAAAGTTTTTGAGGGGGTTAATTTTGGGTGCCAGATTTCTTAATTTTATCTATTGAAAAAGACAGATCAAAAAAAGGGTTCCTTCTTGTGGTTGGCTGCTCAAGATTACTGAAATATCTGTGTAGGAGATTTTGTATTCCTTTTTCAGTTGTTTACCTACATCATTCCATTCCTAAAGAAATACATGTGTAATGGAAGGCCATAAGAAGCTCACCTTCATCCATTGAGCATGGCCACTGATGTCATTGTATAATTTTATTGTTTTGTAACTTCGGTAATTTTGCAAATTTATAAGTGACTATGAATTATATATGTATGTATGTATGCTCACTGACTGTAAAATTTTGATGGCGGCATCTAGGCATATTTTTTCTGTGTGCAGGATAAGTAGTTGTACTCAGCAATGTTCTCCATTTAGCAAATTGGTCAATGATAGTTAAAAATTTCATTCTGTTTCAGTGGTAAAGGGTAAAACTAAGATTTTAATGTTGGGTATACATCATAGCACTGGGTAAATATGTCCTGGACAGTTTATTATCTTATTTTCAGCTGGGTCAGTGCCAGTGCCTCAGTGGACCAATATTTGGTGTCGACAGGGCAGTGGCACACACCTCAAATATGAACAGCATAAACTTCTTAGAAAAATTCATGTTCCCTCTTTTCCCATATTATCTTTGCTTGCAATTCATTAAGCATGTAAGTATAAAATTAAAATTCAATGATGCTTTCCACTAATGATCACTTTATTACACTTACCATTACTAAGTACATTAATAGTTTTAGTAAATTGGTTATAATTTTCTTCTAAAGAGTCTGATATACGAAAAATGCATTTGGGTGGTAAATGTCCTTCTGGCTAACGAAAATTTTTAAATTACTTGGGTAAGGTAGTATGTATTAAACAGTGCAACAGTGGTTTTAGGGAACCAAGGCTGATGGCAAACTGCCTACGCAGGCGAGTGCCTAGCTGTGATTCATGTAATCTCTACTTCATCTCTGCTTCTACTTCCCCTGATGCTTTCACTTCTACTCTTCCTTCCTGTATCTAATTTGACCTCTACTAGTCACAGCATTAAAATGGCTGAGTATGGAAAAATATCCGGTTTCCTTGGGCTGTATTCAACAGCATGCGAGGCCACAGAAGTAATTGTGTATTTGAAATTTGAAACATCCATTTAAAGTTTTTTTAAGTATACCGGGACTAGACACATTGATAACTTTATGGAGTCACACGCAGTGTTATCATCGTGCAAATCACCATGGCTAGTCCTGGTATGCTCAAATTAGTCAAGAGCCTCTATGTGTGCAAAGTTTGGGCTTTGCTCTCTGACTGTGGTGCTGTGCAGAGGATTTGGACTGCATGTCGCATCTTGTGCTCAGCAGTCCATACCACCTAGTCAAAATTTTCCACAGAGGAGAATGACGGCTGGGTAGCTTAACTGGCTGAAGCACTCGACCATAAAATGGGGGATCCGGGTTCATATCCCAGTCAAAGTGATTGATTTTTTCTTTGTGGATTTTTCGCTCAATTTAGACATTTAAAGATTGTAGATAACAATTTTCTTAATTTACTATTGGTTAACCATTGAAGATTCTTCTTATTTTATTCTTTTATCAGCATTTCCCGCCGTGCTAGTAATGCTTTTTGTATTCAAAATGACAATGCTAGCTTGCACGAGTTATTTTTTTCTAATATTGCATTCAGGACAAAATGCGTGCCGCATCATGTGGGAATACTACCGTTCTTTCTTACTCTCCACCTAATTGGTGACATTTCACCTTTCAGAATCACATGAAAAACTTATATGTTCCTTTGGGTAAATTTTGCAAAATTTCAGTGTCCCTTTTTACATTGTCCTCATTTAGCGTTGAGTTTTGTCATCTAGGGGTGTCCGTGATAAAAACACAAATGGTAATTTCCACACTATTTAATTTTACAATTTCCTTGAAAATGACACTAAGTGTTGAAACCATGGTCGGTCGTTGAGTGTAAAATTAAAGTGTGGAAATTACCATTTATGTTTTTATCATGGATGCAGCAAACTTCCACAAAATCAAGCCTGAAACGATTTTATACCTAGGGGTGTGTTCAGAAAATTGTGCAGTTTTGGATTATCCATTTTTTGTAATGGATATTTTTCATTAGCGATTCCGAATTCAGTCAAAGATAATGGTACTAACTCTAAATTATTAGGTTCTGTGTATATTTGACTGTACATTACATATTTATGTGGTTAGGTTCTGTGCAAACTCATGTCCTTGTACCTACAGCCTCTTCCCTATGCTGCAGCTTGAGGTCTTTTGTGTTCATGGTATTTTTTTTTAAATTGTGTTTGATGGTAAATCATTTTTTATTTGCTTATAGATGTACAGCCTCCTGCAAGGTCCAAGAGGAATCCCAGGCGTAAAGTGACCTATGATGAAAGTGGTTCTGGTGAGTTACCTGTTAAATATTTAGACATTTACGTTAGCATACATTTGATCTTTCTACCATTAATATCATAAATTATCGATTTACTTTCAGAAAAAGAAAACAAAGGTAAAAGTAGTGATGAAGAAGGAGTTCCATCTCCTGAGCCGAAAAAGCCTAAGCGTGGCACTAGAGCTGCTCCAAGAGCTGCTAGGAAATAATCAAGGAATAAAAACTGACGATATTATGACAACTTATTTTCCTGTATGTTTTAATGTGTATATTTTTTTAACCTTTTAACTCTAGATAATATATATTTATAAAAATAAAAAGATAAGTCTTCTATTTATGTCGAGTAATTTACATCAGTTTGATCCATGTCCTCGTGATATATGATACCCTAGTTTTGATCTCTTATCATGTAACTTTATTTATATGTTTGGCACTGTGACTGTTTTACACATTTTGCATTAATTTTGTCATGCCATCCTGTTGGAGATTTTTTGCTGACTGTCAGCTAAGCTCATATGGTATGATCCCTCTGTATTAGGAATCATCTCATTCATTGCTGGATGTGACTAATTGGCATATGGACCCAGTTTTCTAACCCTCTTAATCTCCTATTCGGTGAACTTGATCTGATGCATATAGTGCCTGATGCAATACTGTCGCACTTAGCTGGTGCGTTATGATGAGGATGTCATCCTGATGGATTGAGGGAGCCTCCCTGGAAGGTTTGACACAATCATTTAATTTGTGTGTGAAAGGAAATGTCTGCATCATTATGGTTCAAAGTGGTGTTCTAATGATTTAGGTAGGTTTACATGAAGGATTTTGCAAATTAACTCTGCGTGTCATACCCCCTTCCCATTAGCACTTAACCTCTTTCAGAAGACATTAGCCTCCACTAGCTGTAACAAAGTAAGTTATTGGCTGATCCTCTGAGTATGAAATCTTGTAGGGAGTCAACCATAGGCATTTTGAGTGTCAACATAGAGGCATAACTATTCATTTTTAACACATTCAATTCAGTACTGATTTTCATGAAAGTCATCAGAATCTGCCGATAAATTTTTTTTTCTTACATTTTGTTTAGTACCTGTTCCTTATGCATGTTTTTTAGAGATGTGCGAATAGTAACTTCGAGTACTCGAAAACCTCGAATACTAGAAAGTATTGGATATTCGAGATCTCGAATAGTTATGCCAAAGGTACCGTCTCGAATACTTTGAATTTCGCATCATACACTGTCGCTCGCACGTCGTTGGTAGTTTTAGGCAAGTTGACGAATCACATCAAATTCGTGGATTAGAGCAGTGAAAAGAGTTTGACGTGGGGAACCTAAGATGATCGGGTGAAAATCCCCGGTTTCCCCCACCAGGAGAACCTCAGTGCCGTGGGATAGTAACTACGTAGCACAATTCCCAAAATCCGCTACCCCTTCCATCCATCAGCCCTCGGCCCCTCCTCCGACACTTTCCTCCTCTTCGAAATCAAACAAAAGGCCCCAGCTCTCACAGGGTTCGTATTACGAAGACCATAAGTCAAAAGCTTCAAAAGAAAATATCAAGTAACAGGAAAATAATGGAATAGTGTTTCACCCTTCCCTCTTTCTCCCCCACTTACCATTTTCCCGCAGCCATCGTTTGACAAAAATGAGACCAAGTGTTTACCATGTGTCATTTATGGCTAATAAGGGCAGGCACTTCGTTTGAATCTTCCCCTGGAGATGAAACTACCACAGGGAGAAACTCAGTGCCGTGGGATAGTAACATTGGCGCATTTCCCACGATCCTCTATCCCCCTCCATTCAGGACTCGCCTCACCCACTCTGACGCTTTCCTCTTCTCCGAAATCTAACAAAAGGTCCCAGCTCGCGCAGGGAAGACCTTAGCTTCGAAAAAAAATATCAAGTTACACGAGAACAATAAAAACGCGTCTCGCGCCCCCCCTCTCTTTTCTCACCCACCTTTTCTGCCTACCTGCTTCGAATTTCCCCATTTCTGGAGGTCAACTGCTGCATGAGTCATCTACTAGCCCAAAAGGTGTCTAAAAATGACTTTCGGCAATTGATATTACACCTTAATTGGATTGAAATATTAGTTATGTGCTCGAAATTTCAAAAAGAATAAGACCAAACACGACGTATTTCTGACTTTATTTAAGCATTTTACGCTAGAAAAAAATGTCGCAAAGACGAAGAAATTCGACGGAGACTTAGAATTCTGGCGAAACTCGATCAATTTATGAGTTATGCTATAAATCTCTATTGTCACAAGCGAAGGGATATTTTCTCAAGATATTTGGTTTCTCCCTGCTAGCAATTTGAATTCATCTGCTTATCTCGTGAGAATTTCCAAGGATGGACTGAAAATAATTGAAGAAAATCTGGTGGAGAAGCGCTTGTATTTTGCAAAATGCCTCGGATTGTCTGTTAGCACTTGACATTAGGAGTGAGGGTAAAGCGAGCTACCTGTTGAAAATAAGAAGTTGGATGAAGCCGAGTATCAGGTGGGCATGCCGCTGAAATGGCGTTTGCTAGATAAGAACGTATACATCAGACAGAAATCCATCGTAGCAGTGTAAATGCCGAGACGGCATGCAATCATTTTTTCGCGAGGTGGTGTGCCCCGTTAGGATATTTGAAAAAGATGTTTGTTGAATCAACTATATGACCAAATTGTTTCCATTAAATTAAAATATTCCATTAATCAGCTAAATTCCTGTTTGAATCCTTCGAAGGAAATCTCAATTACTCGTCAAAATCCTGGGTTTCCTGCTGCATAGGCAACCTAGTCAAACATTCCCGCATTTATTGTTTTTTTCGTCCCCCCTGAAAAACTAATAGATCGAGGTTCCCCTATATACCTTTTTATTAATACATTCATCAAGGGAAATTGAAGAAAAAATGTACGTTTAATATGCTTAGCACAATTCTAGTATTCGAAATTCGAGGTATTCGAATATTCGAGCAATGATTTAATATTCGAATTCGATATCCGAGTTTGAAAAATCTGCTATTCGACCCATCTCTAATGTTTTTATATGATTTGAGCAATTTTTTAATATTATTTTTGCAAAAATTGGCACCACCTCAATTGACGTGCACAATATTTCAATATTGCCAGGCTTAAAAAAATTAGCGTGTTGACTATGTCAGGATAAGAACAAATGTTCACGAAGTTTGCAGTAAAGCTATTTATTTGTGTCACTTTGGTGCTGGGTTTTTGTCTTTGGTGTTGGGGATTATCATAAGTTAATGAAAAGACTATGACTGTGCTATAGGGCCACACTGCTCTTGAGTTATGAAACCAAAATACAACAATGTGACCTGGACCAAATGAAATGAAGTTTTTTCGGCTAGCATAACTTATGCTTGACTAACGATAAAATATGGTTATAACAAAATATATATGAGAATGAATTGATTTCCACCGCTGTTTCCTTGATTTACAGGCACTCATAACTTTTCCACAAAATTTAATCAGAGGATTCGGAATAAGTTGAAGGAAACAAATGAAATAAGAGCTTCAATTTTATGTACTGGCATAACGAAAGCCTTCCTCTCCTAGCCACCATGGATTCAACTATGCACAGATTCTGACAAGTGCAATGCTCTGTTTCAATAGTATGGTGAAAGTGCTCAACAATAATTATAAAAATGGGATCCTTAAATGTTCCATCCACAGTATAGGTGGATCTAGGGGGGGCATTGGGGCATGTGCCCCTCCCCAGACCCTAAATAAATATAGATTTTTTATATGATCCAATACCATTGCATTCGTCTTGTATTACGAGGCATCCTTGTGCCCCCCCCAGAACAAAATCCTGGATACGGCCTTGTTTGTCCCCCCCCCCCCCCCCCCCCCCCCCAAGAAAGAAATCCTGGATCCGCTCCTGATCAACGAGCAAAATCCACAACATATCTCACCATCATGTCCAGGATCACAGGACGTGTTACAAGAGAAATAATGATGCCCAATTTAGCATCAGTACTTATGTAGCGGCTAGCTGGTGTGGATAAATAATCCCCATGTGGAATATAAGTATCAGGAACTCCTCTGCTGATAAGATTTTTCCAGTGACCTGCCATATGAGCTCTCTTGGAGACACCTCTAAGAAAGAGTTCCTCTGCAAATATGTTTGTTTCCTCGGCAGCTGACTGAGAAAACCTACCCGAAAGTAGGAGATCAAAATAGTCTTGCCACCTGTCCCCCACCCAAAAGAGATAGTTGGAGTGTCCACAGATTATCAACCCACACATTACTGCTTGGTTGAGAGGGTGTTGAAGGTCGAGGTTCGGGGTAGGGCGAAGGAGAGGGAGTTGGGAGGGGAGGAAGAGTCAAAAAGGTAGAGGTTGTGGTTAGGGGTGGAATACTGGAACTGCTGGCTCCAGAAAAAGGGACCTAAGACATTTGCAATGTCCATCCCAGATGGGTCCCTTACATTTTCTTCTACCTCATCCTCAGACCAGCTCTCCACATCAGTTTTTCCCTCATTTGCCGAATCGAGGAGAGAAAAATATGTCATCAGGGTCCATCTCTCTCACCATATAAGTCTCCTTTTCAAAAGGAAAGCGCTCTGAAAAGTAAAGAATGTTACCTACTGCAAACTACAGTTAGTGAATTTGTTCCATAGGCAACCTATGCCATGCATTTTTCAGGTGGCTTGCTGGATACTATGAGCTCGTACATAAGGCAAAAAATGGGAGATGTCATGGGTACTGAATAATTTACAACATCAAAAGTTAGATCTCACACAGGTCATGGTTAAGAAAACACATTTGCATTTGCAAATTTTTCATAAATAGACATGTATAAGAAATCTTCGTTAATTATAATTCTTTTGATGCAACAACTACTCCTAATTTTATTAACTTTTTTGTCACCTTTCTGTACATTACTATAAAAACAAAGGCAGTCAACTAATTAAAATAAAAAATATAATATTTACACAAAGTTAGAATGAAAATTTACTGCCACCCTTGCTAGGTGCTACGGAAAATTTTTTCTTTCCTTGAAATAATTTTTATTGTAGAAAAATAAACTATCCTAATATGTTAACTTAGGCAGCAATATGAAAATAATACTAATGGGGCTCAAAAAATGGAGAGCTATCCTCTTCTTAGTTCTTTAAATTTTACAATGCAAATTTATGTACATTTAACGTAATTTGGCATGAAAACAATGCAAAAGATAAAATGGTACCTACAAACAACAATATTATAAGTATCTCATCCATAAATATTGATGAAGAATAAAGACATAACTTCTGTGGAGTGCCAAATATGAACGAAAAATAGAGGGAGGTTTGGATTTGGAGGCCATAACTTCCGTTTAGATGCTGCTATTTACAAACGGCACACACTGTATGAAAGAGAAAAGCCTGCTGAATGCCATACACACGATCATAAGACATGGAAGTTGATATTAGTTATGTACAAAGACGGAGGAAAGGGCTCCCGGCCTGACCAGCAGAGCACGTCAATTGACGACATTGTGATGGCACTTATGCCTGCCTATAATCCAGTTCCCTAGGTAGAGTTTCCATCGCCATTAATGTTCACTTAAATATCATGATATGGTGATGGAATGCTGATCAGTGGCTCCCAATGGAAGAATGGCCATTAGTTAGAAAAACATGGCAAAAAGTAGCCAAGGCCACAAGCAATTATCATAGTACACATGCTTTATAATATTGATTGCAGTTAAGGTACATATCTAGATCTTGAGGACTATATCAGTAGGACATTCAAATATTTGAAGCATTTACCATTGATAGAATTTTATAAGTTAATAACTATAATGCTGCCACTCAATCATTTGCCTCGAGAGTCCATCGTAAACAGTTAGGGTGAATCTAATTTCCATTACTGAATGATAACGTTCATTCCGTTCAAGTGATCCTGTCCTGAAAATTATTCCAGCGAATTGGATCTAGATAACTTTCAAGTTGATGGGTCATCTTTTACAATTGAAACTGCTGCGGATCGCCGGCCAATAAAAATTTACGTTAAATACTTCCCCGGAGCGGCACAGCTTTTCATTGGTTTGTGGTGCGCTGAACGAAATCACGAAATGACGTATCTGTACGCCGTATGACGAACAGTAAAAACCGCATGCGTCTGTACAAGAAAGAAGTGGAGATATGTGGGCCGTCTCGGTCGCTGGGTAAGTACAATTTTTATGAATCCTCACTTCGAACAACTGCTGAGAATATCCCCTCATGGAACATGGATGTTGGTATTAAAAGTTTGACGTGGTTTCACGGTTTGGAGGTTTGGATGCGGTGAACAGCCCATTCAACCAATAGTTGTCGCTCTTGTTTTGCAGACGTATGTCATGTCCGGTCATGTCGGATGTCGACTTCGATGTGAACCAATGAAAACGCTTCTTAGTACAATTCTTGAAGGTTGCAAAGTTTTAAGAGGTAATATTCAAAAATTGACAGTTATCTATGAGAAGATTTCGTATGAATTTGTTTAGTCGAGTCTGATTTTTGCTGCAGGATACTGATACAAATGGCGCTATTTCGGTGTGAAGACTTCTCTTCTGATTTGGATGACTTAGTTCTTCTTCGAAGACTGAAGGTAAGACAGAAATATTGAATCAACTTGACAATTTTGCTGTCCTTTTAAAGCATTTCATTTATGTATGGATCCAAGTTTTGCGATCATAATGCCTACTTCACGGAGCGCATGAGTTGTAAGTATCTATCGCATTCATTCTATACTGCCTTTTGTTCAGAGGGTTAGTCGTGATCAGAATCAGTATTTTTATTGCATCTCTCGTGGAATTAGGCTAGTAAGGTGATTACACAGGTTGTTACAGATTTTCACTTAAGTCGTGTTTGCTAAGAGGGTGTAAAACAGCATTGATGAAATGTTCCGTAAGTTGCTTTCCGATTGCGATTTACCAATGGTGCAAAGGGAAAGCAAATTCATGGTATCCATTTGCTTTCCGAAGGTTTACCGAATTAACTTTAATTCCGGATTTTATAAAAGAAGTAGAGAATAGTGAGCGAAGAAGTCTCACTTATTTTGTTCAGAGTATGGAATCCATGTGTTTTATGTCAATTGTTGAAGAACAGTTTTTTTGAAATCAATGGTTTGAGAGGTTGCTGAGTGGAATGGCGGCATTTATATGATAAAGAAGTTTAACTTTTAACCTGGCATTTTTATTACTCGAAAGTTGTAAATACATAACATTAAATTAATACCAACAGATGCTTGCTTGCAATTGCGTGGTATAAAACAGCAGAAGGAAGGCTGTTCTTTCCCTTCCTCCCTATCTTTCTAGGGATCTGGAAGGATTCCACTAAAAGCAAACAAAGCATGGCATAGTGAAATGACTAATGATGTACAGCGCAACGCTGATGATTGCTAATCCATTCGAGTGACAGTAACTCAAAGAGTACAAATTGATGAAATAAGACTAAACAATTGTAACAAACATTAATGTATGTAATCATGGACATCTTGTATTGATGGTAATTGATATTCATCCAAATCAACTATAGTCGATTGATGTATAATATTAAATTGCATGAGGGAGCTCAAAAATCTGCCTTTGGAAATCAGACTGATGACTTGAGTAATATCCACCATCGTGAGGAGTACCTCATGTGTTCCATTGCTCCAGTCAGTGGCATAACCAAGAGGGGACACGGTCACCCCCCCAAACAAATTAATTTTAACATAAAAATATTAACCTATAAAACAAATTTATTCTATTCTACCAATACTAGGAAGCAAAACTAATATTAACTCTTTCTCGCAGGGGTTCCACCCCCTACAAGGGGGGGTGGAACTTGCTTCTATGCTGAAACTGCATTGAAATTGAAACAAAACAAGTGGAGTTTGGAAGTGCAGTAGCAGTGCAATTAAGAATTAAGTACTCCAGCTACTCCAATGAAACTCCCTTAGCTAGCCACACTGAAACTCCCTTGGCTACTAACTAGACTGAAACTCCCTTGGTTACCAGCTAGACTGAAACTCCCTTGGCCAGCTAGACTGAAACTCCATTGGCTAGCGAGACTGAAACTCCCTTGTATGCCAGGCTGAAACTCCCTTGTTTGGCTGAATACAATTCCCCTACCCAATCCCTTAAAATTCCCTTGTCAAATCATATGAAACACAGTAGATTAACAACTTGCGCAACCCAGCCAACAGTGGATCACATAACAGGTTTCTCCCACAATTTTGCATGCATGATAAAAGATAAAGGGTGGACAGGTGATTGCGATCAACGATTGCAATGACCACAACATTTTTCAAGACTCAATTCATTAGAACATGAAAATACATCAATAAATTAATAACTGTTAAAAGCACATAAATATTCTAAATGAAAGAAGTCATGGAAGTTAGATGCTCCTGCAATAGAGAAGAAACATGACTGATGAGAGAGACAAACGACTTAACTCAAAATCAAATTAGCAAAATTGCACATTAATAAAGACTCCTTTACTTGGCTTATTACTTATATGGTGCATTAATGTGAAGCATTCAAATTATAGAAAGCAAAACTTAAATTATCACTGAGGAAGCATGCGCTTTGCATCATAGTTCAATGAAAAACGGAGACTCGTTAGGCTGTGTGTGAACTCCAAACGAAAACTACGCAAGCTTCCAAAACTATCAGCAGTAACTGATAAGTATAAGCAGTAAATATACATTGCACTATAGCGATACCCATCCGCATTCCTTATTTCTTCGAAAGCCTGTTCGAGCTCACCGAGTCTGTAAAGTCCTCTACAGGATGACTAACGGACGGCGCGGCATTGATGACTGGTCGGTGTATTCTCCTCCTCGTCTGGGGTATCCATGAGGCAGGAAAAGTGGACGGCAGTCACCAAGGCGTTGAAAGAAGAATTCGTTATTGGCTGCATGAACCCCGAAAAAGGAGCTCGAAATCCTTAAACCTGCCTGGATTAAAACACGATTTCAATGTCAACGTTCTCATGGCTATACATGGAAGGAATAAACATACCATCAGAGAAGTTATAACGCTTTCGTCCAATTTTGACTGCAGTCACCCCACCGGCCTCGTTCTCTTCTTCACCTTAATTTCGATTAATTCTTGCCGTTAACAACTGTCGAAGTACCGGGAAAATATTTATGTCATCAATCTTTTCATGCCAAAACCCACGCTCACCACTCGTCTTTCACTCCTAGCAACTTGAGAGAAATAACGGCAACCGACAGCTTGACGCACAGCAAAAGATATACGTGTTGCCAAAAGCTAAATTAAAAAAATACATTGCCGCTGAAAACAGGGGTCGCGTATATGTCCGGTAGAAGGGTTCCGTATGTTGGCAAAACTTGTGATGGGTAGCACACGTGCAGCAAGGGAGAAGCAGTTGAAATTCATGAGGGAGAGGGGATACCCAAATGCTGCAGCAGCTCAGTGGCAGGGCAGTAAAGGCGTACGGCAAGAGAGATGCAGTGGAGCCATAAATTCGGCCTGGCCTGAGCCTATTGTCCAGTTCAGTATCAGTGGAGCAAACATGCAGCAAGGGAGAAGCAGTTCAAATGCAATGGACTTGCAAGGGAGAATGGCATCAGAGTTTCAGTTGAGTGCTCTTTTTCTTGTTGAGGACAAGGCAGTGCAGTACAGTGACAAGGTTGTTTCAAGGCAGTTTTCACGCATTCAGTGGAGTTTTAGCCCAGAATCAGCTCTGTTTCAAGGGAAAATTTTTTACTTGAGTCCAGTGTATCATAAAAATGTTTTTAAACCACATTTCCATGAGTATTTTTTTATGGGGTGAGGTAGGTATTTTGAAGGTATTTACATATAGTTCAGTAGAATTTGTGATATATCGATAGATAATTATAAAATCCTATTTGTGTTAAATATTTAACTGATAGAGTATTTAAACTGATGTCAGTTTAAAATTTCATTAATCAAGTTTTAAAACATGCTTTTGAAGCTTCGTCTATAATCGCCGGATAGCATGGAAAAATTTATAAACCAGCTGCAAAAATGGTTAAGTCCTGAGTGTGTGAAACCAAAAAATATTATTCCTGACATACATGTCTTGCATTATAATGTTTAATGGGTTCTATAGTTCATGAATTGCTTTTTAAAACATGCTTCTGAAACTTTCTCTATTTTGCCTCATAGCATGACATCAGCAAATGATTTCAGTCAATGTAGGCCCATATAAAGCCAGCATTAGCAAATAAATGATGGCGATGAGGGGCTTTTGTGCCAATGTGAAGCTGATATTGGGCCAATATTCAGTTGGCATTCATGGCTACTTGGGATGGAATTGAATAGATCATTTTTTTTAATAGCAGAGGATTACTTTCAAGATTGAAAAGTAGCCTCTATATATTACAAATATATTATATTGTAGAGATGGGTCAATAAGAACCAAACTGCCAAAACAAACGTTTTCCTGAAATGAACTGGTTTGAAAACAAACAGTTCTATAAAACTCCCTGTTCACTGTCATGTCTACGCTGCAAAAGTGCGGCGTATTCGGTCCAACAGGTATGCTCACGAAGAGATATTTTGAACTGCAGCTTACTCCAGCAAGTGTGTAGTGGTCACAACAGATGGCAGTTACGATGCAGGCCATCCAAGGCCGCTGAAGTGCATCATAGATGATCAAGCCCCTCCCTTCCTTCTATATCATTCCCCTCCGTCAACGAAAACGAACAGTGTAGCTGCTGAACGGTTGGAACGGGTGTTCAAAATATTAAGTTCATTTTAGCCGTTCTTTTTCTCAGCGTATTCTTTTGTCGCAGTGCATTCTTTTTTTGGAGGCTGTTCGTTTCCTCTGGCTGTTCATTTTAGCTCTCACGTTCATTTTGATTTCGTGTTCATTTGAACATTCGCATTCGATGAACAGGATGCGATGGTTCAGGTTTGCGGTCAATTTACGGGTCTGTTATTTGTTCGTAATTTCTGCTATGGTTAAAATTTAATTTAAACATAGGTTAAAACTTTATTTTGATGAGTTATATAAATGCAAAAATCTATTTCAGCAAATGGAAAAGCTCAACATAAATTGTTTAACTATGTTATATCCACTATATATTTTGCAATTAAATTATTTGTAATGGAATTAACTTTTAACTGGGTTAATCTATATTTTACCCTGCTTTGCTTTAAGAGGTTTGAACTGATGATTTCGGGAAACAAAAATTTGGCTTCAACTTTCCTCAAATTACTTGTTTGTAGTGTAATTAGACATCGAAGGGGAAGTACTTGGTACTCATCCGGAGGAGGTCTACGGAGGCATGTATCCATCATTTTCAAGGAATGAAAACAATATTTTACTTACTTACTTACTTCCTTGGCACTACAGCCAGGCATGGGCTTTGGCCTCCCTCAAGACGCCTGTCCATTCCCTCCTGTTCTGCACTTTTTCCCACCATCTGACAATCCTCATAGCCTTTATGTCTTCTTCCACATCCTGCATCCAACTTTTCCTCGGTCTTCCTCTTTTTCTCTTTCCATCCATATTTCCATGTAGAATCTTCTTAGGCATCCTTTCTTCACTCATTCTTTTTACATGACCTAGCCAAGCTAGCCATTGGGTCTTCAGAAACCTCACTATGTCTTCACCTCGGATAATATTTTCTATTTCCTTGTTTGTTCTTATCCTCCAAGTTACCCCATCTGTCACGGGACCATATATCTTTCTCAAAACCTTCCGTTCAAATATCCGCAGAGCTTGCTCGTTTCCAGCGGAGATGCTCCACGTTTCTGCTCCATATGTCACGACCGGTCTAATAAGTGTCTTATAGATCTTGAATTTCATCTCCTTAGATAGAAGAGTTGACTTCAGGAGCTTAATATTAGCAAAGTAAGCCCTATTTCCAGCCATTATCCTCTTGTTGATCTCTTCCGTCATTGAGTTCTTACAGTTTAAATTAGTACCGAGGTAGCTGAAATATTTTACATTTTCAAAGTTGTACTGCCCAAATGTAACGTTTTGAGTCCATCTTCTGTCTTCCGTGGTCGACATTCTCATGTATTTCGTTTTTCTCTCATTGATTCTGAGCCCTATATTCTTACTCTTCTGTTCTAAGATTTTGAGTATTTCTTTCAGAGAATCCATATTCCGTGCCATTAGAACTATATCGTCGGCATAGGCACATGCCTGAGTAGATTTATGCACAATTGTCCCCTCTAACCCCAGTTCTTTCATGGCTTCATGTAGACACAGATTAAATAGTACTGCTGATAGAGATCCTTGTCTTACTCCAGTTGTTATCTTAAAGGCTTCACTAGTCTTGCCCCCGATATAGGCCTTAGCTTGAGATCCTTCCATAGTCATATTTACCAACTTAATTAGTTTTTTTGGTATTCCAAATCCCTCCAATGCCTTCAACATTTTTCTTCTATCGACACTATCAAAAGCTTGCTGGAAATCAATGAAAAGCATATGTAGGTCAATGTTGTACTCATAACATTTCTCCATGCATTGTCTCATTACAAAGATTTGGTCGGTTGTTCCTCTTCCCGGCCTGAAGCCACATTGGTATTCACCAAGGATTACTTCAGCATACATGTTAAGTCTCCTCTGCAGTATACAAGAAAGTATCTTATAAGTGACATTTAGTAATGTGATTCCCCTATAGTTGCTGCATTGCAATTTATCTCCCTTCTTGAATATAGGACAAATTAAACCAATCTTCCATTTCTCAGGCATCTCTTCTTTCTCCCATATTTCACATATCAGTATATGTAGGTTCTTTGTTAAATTTTTTCCTCCATACTTGATTAACTCCGGTACAATTTGATCTTCCCCTGGAGCTCTCCCATTCCGCTGCCGTTTTAACTTATATTTTACTTGCAGGGATTTTATTTGATGATGTAAGGTTTTTCACGTCGCGACATTTTATGTATTTTTTAGCTTATCTAAATTGACATAAATTGGAAATTGTAAGTTTTTGCTTGTTGTAATTAATTGAACATATTATTTTTGGCAAAAAGCAGTCCCAACAAAAGAATTCTAGCCAATTTAGTAGTCCAATGCGACTTTTATAACCAAGAAATATGTATGTGTAAAATAATAAATCAAATACATAATAATAATGACTAAAACATGACGCGTCAGTGGGCATCGCCGGCGGCGAGTTGTGGGAAATAGAACGACTCATCCACTCAGTGAGAGGAAGGAGGGGCTGCGAAAGCATGGGAGGCGAGGGGCCGTGGTGGGAATGGGGAGTGTTGTTTGGGTGTTTGGGAACTCTACCTTCCTAGCAGCGAGGCACTGGAGAGAACACGGACAGATGGAATATGGAGGGAGGAGCTTGTAAGATCATGAAATTTTGTGAAGTCTTTTTTTCTCGGCAGAAACGTGCGAGCTAAGTGATGTGTGCAGTTTGAATTTCCAGTTTCGTTTTGATTGGGTCTAATACTATTAATACAGGTCTGCATTTTTACGATTCTACCACGTTTTTCAAGTTCTGTTGATGTTGACCATGTATGTATTTCTGTGTGTTGAATCTGAAAAAGGTCTTATTTTTATTAGATTGAATCAGAACTTTTTTTAAATTCGTCATATGTCAATTTCTAAACTCACATGTGTGGAAGAAAATCAAAAATGTAGGATGCACAATTTTATGTGCACTAACGTGTACAATACAACGTGATGTGCACATACCTACTTTTCTAATTATTGTGTGTAATCCTTATTACTTTTATCATTGGATATATCAGTGGAAATTATGCTAATACAATTATGCTAATTCAAGCAAAATTATGCTGTTGAAGTAAAAACTTCTCATTGCTTTTTGGGTGCGCTCTAATATAGGAACTTGTGCTTTGTTGATAAATCGATAGATAAAAGTGAGGGAAGCATGATTAACAAAGTTAAATTTAGTCGGAAATGCATCATAAATGGGCTCGTTCTTTTTTTATTTAGTGCACATTCCTACTCTTGAAATCATACAGAGGTAAAACACAAATAACGGAAAGTTATTGGTTGTCACATAAGAGCACGGTATACATATATGTGACTCATGCTTCAAAAATTGGGGACCGGGAAGGCAGGTCATGTGAAAAGAGGGGAGATGGCGAGAAGGAGAGGGGAAGCTATTAGAACAAAACCACTTACCATTGTTCTAGGGTAACTTGAAATTTTTGTTGGCTATAGAACTCAGGGCTCAATCCATTCCTACTCCCCATTCCACTTTCATTTTAAATTTTTTACAGGGAAACCACTTACATGCTTAAATTCTTAAAAAAATGTTAAAAATACTCCATGTTTGGTGTCATTCTCTTTTGAATCTTGGGCACAATACGAATATTTCAGCCTAATCAAGATACCTCATCATTTTCCGAAAGTCATGGTTAGACACTTTTGGGCTCAACAGGTGACTCATTTTTTTTGCCTCGAGAAACTGGGAGCTTTGAAAAAGGTTGAGTGAAAAAGTTGAGCTGGCGAGAAAGGGTGAAACAGGTTTCTTTTTTCTCGTGTAACTTGATATTTTATTTCGAAGGGTTTATGGTCTTCGTAACATGAAACCTGAGCGAGCAACGATCTGGTGTGCCAGAGGCTTGTTGGGGGACAATGGAGGGGAGGGAAACGTTAGAGGAGTGGTCTGAGAACTGATGGCTGGGGGATAGTGGATTTTGGGAAATGTGGGACATAGTTACTATTCTACGGCGCTGAGGTTATCCCGATGGTAGTTCCATCTCTTGGCGAAGATTCACACTATGTGCCTGTTGTGTTTAGCCTTAATCCTCATTTTATTTTTTTTAAATCAGAATTACTATTTTAAATCAGCTATGAGTATGGTGTACATAATGTCAGTTGTTTTCTATGTGCTAGAGCAAGTACAGTGCAACCTCGATATAACGACACCCCATGGTGCACTAATAAACACTCGCTATAGCGAATTGTCGCTTTACCGGAGGTGGAGCAAATAATAGCCAATATACCTGTTGCGAACAGATATACAGGAACAGGAGTGGTGCGGCGACAGATAAATATCTATCCGATAAACGTAAGCATAAATCCAGACGAAAGGCAATGTTTTTTTGCATCACTAAATTTCCTTACTCAAATAACGACTAACTATTCAAACAATTTATAAGCGCCGCACTGAATAAAAATCATGCAAAGCATTGTTTCGTCAATCATTATATTTATCGAACGACAGTTTACCACATAAATTTGAGACTGAGCACTCCATTAACTTCATTTCTAACAGATCGCTAGCAATTACAGAGGTTAAGGAGCCTTGATGAAAGTCTTCCGGCGGTGAAACCCTCGCTATGGCGAGAGCCAACACCGAAAGGGTCTCGTAAAAACGAATTTTTTAACACTCTTATTATAGGGTCAATTGTCGGTGCATCGGCTATCTCTCGTAATAGCGGGGGTGTCGCTATAGCCCGTACTCGCTTTAACGAGGTTCCACTGTATATATTGATTGCCATCCCATCTTGTTTTCTTTTATCATATTTATGTATTAACTTGCCTCGGTGCCAACTTATTTCCTATTATTCATTACGTAGCTGATATTTGTCCTTGGCTTGGATTAATTTTTCTTTTCTTTTATGCAATAATTACCAATTTTACGTTTAAAAATTTTTCTAACCCATATAATAACCAAATTATCAATCCGTAAGAAAGATTTTTTAAAATTATGATTAAATTATCTTAAAGAATTCTTATTCTTCATTAACTAGGATCTTGGAAAGTATATGAGTGGTGTTCCAGTGGACATCACCACATCTTCTCTGGAATGGGAATACAATGATCTGGTATTGCATTTGGCGTCACCCTTCTTTCTAACCCATGCCTCTGTTGGCATTAAATTGCATACAGCTTTCAACTTAGCTCAAGTTTTACGTATACGCCAAGACAAGCATCCATATTCTGATGTGCAGTTAAATGTAAGTTCTGTGTTACTCTTTATGACTTGAAATTCATTGTTACTGTAGTGTGGACATCTTGGGTCATTTCATCCTGCTGATTAACTCTTAGGCTGCAGTAGTTCTTGATTTTAGCTGCCAGTCAGTGCAGAAGACCCCCTGTGCAGGAAGCACCCTCTGCCATGAGGGCTGGTCTAGTAGAATTAAGCAAGCCCCTTTGCGATCCTTATGGCCCTGCCCAAGTGCAATATAATCAAGTACCAATAAAAATTTTGGGTAAATGCTGCAGCCAGCTTGCAACATGTATAAAAATGTTCCTGCACTCTAAGGGTTAAAAGCCAATTTTGATGCCACTGTTGTAACATTATCTGCAGATTTTTTTGTGGTTGATTTATGTTTCAGTTTGTTTGTAGATGCAAAGTATTTTGAATTCCTCATTTTGCAAGTGTGTGATATGTGTTGTTTTAAGAAGTGTATAATTGTATGTTGAAAGTGAAGAGAGTAAAATAATGTTGTTCATTGAACAGGTCATAATAAATTTAAACTATGGCTTTTAGTTTATTAGCTGTATAACTGTCCTAGCTTTGTGCAAGTATGGCTGGGTGGTAGTACACTTGAAGAACGTTTTAATTATTAGAATTACGAGACATCTCTCAGGGAAAAGCATCTGAATGATCATGGATGATCTGCTATTACTTTGGTTAACCTTGAATTCATCTCATATTAGCTTGGTTTTAGGTTATAGTGGTCATTTTGTCAATAGCTCACTATATTTGGCATTTTGCCTTTGCCTATTTGTTTAGCAAGAATCTTTATTCCAAATATTTTCTTGCAAATAAGAGGTTAGTAAACTTAGTTAAGAGGAAATTAGATTCACGCAAAGAAATCATTGATATTTATTGGAATTTTCTTTTTTCACCTTGTGGCCACAATATGCTGGTAACACATCTAATGTCAAGAGATAATTAGAGGTCAGGTTAGCTATAATGAAGCCAATATGAGTTGCATAATTACTAACCCAAGTAAGATTGAAAATTGGCCCACGCTTGGAGAAATTTTCTTGGCTACTAAAATCCTAGTGGCATAGCTCTTGGTTTAAATCAAATTTTGAGTCCTTAGTTTTATGTGAGCATTGAAAAATTGTTAGCTTTTGAGGTAAGCAGAAAATAAAATTATGATCATGTTTGCTTTGACATCTGAAGAGCTGAAATGACTTACTTTGATTTATAAACTGAATTGTTTTGTTTACTTTGATCGTTTTTATGAAAACATCCTCACCTAAATGTGTTGTCTTACTTTTTTTGAGAGGGATTTGCTGTAGGAACCCTTTGACCACTTTGCTTCTTTGGGTAACCAGTCCACCGCTGGAAAGTAGTAATTAGGTATATTTTTGTCAGTATTTCGGCAGTAATGGAAAGAAATAGGTTAACTATCGTTGGGCTTTTGTTCCAGTGAATATGTTCATCACACCTCTATGTTGCAGTGTTTTCAATGGCATAATTTTAATAAAAATGTACATTTGGGAAAGTCAGTTAATTTAGGCTATTAATATGTACGTGAAAATAACTTTAAAAATTACTAAATTGGCTTGATCTGTCCTTCTGTTATTCCTCTTTCATTGATTTTAGAATATTTTCCTTTTCAGCATATTATTCTATTTTTAATAAGTCAGCTCCAAAGGGTTACACATGAAAGGATTGCTCTCCACCACTGTCAGAAAATAATTTTGGGAGTACTTGTATCACAAGATGTTATTCCAGTTATTTGTAATTTGAATGAACTGGAACCTCTCATAGTCGATGTTTTTTCCTCACTCCTGAAAGTTGTACAGTAAGTATGGTTCATATCCGGAGTGTATGTTCCAGTTTTCTTAACTTTTTTTCTGCTAAATATTTTTGTGGTGTGATAAATGTTATATTTCTTTGAATTTATTTTATGCATTTCTTATTAGCCCTGGCATGTCCTACACTACTATGGATGGAATGATAAAACTTATTGGCACTATGGTGGAACATTCTCCTAATGTACCAGAGAAAATGATACAAATGATATTGTTGAATTGTCAAAAGAGAGTAAAAGCATCAAATAAGCTTGTCTACAGTATTACAGTGGATTTCATCAGGAAATATTGTAATGTCCTTAGGCCTGCCTTTGAAAAAGTATGTAGTTTTGTACTGATTGCTGAATTAGCATAATTTGATTGTAACACATGCATAATTCTTCTGCTTTGCATTTCTTCATCACCTACTTGTATCTCATCCAGGACTTACCTCTGCCTTCGTCCCAGTGGTTATGAAATTAAGTTTTGCCTTTTGTGAAAAATGAGTTCAAAAATGAAGAAAGTATGCAAATGTCATAACATTGATAATGTTGTGATGTTTCTTTAACACAAAATAAGCAATGAAAGCTTGGGCATACATTGTTTTGGACCCTCCGGTGATGAATGAAATAACTGAACAAAATCCTATGAAAATAGTAAATTTTTATGTATGCCATTTGGAATAATTTCATTTAATATCTCGTTTAAGATTATTTGTGTTTTTTCACATTATTGTTTCCTGAGATATTTATAGATCTGTATATATGAAGTACAGTTCTTGGGTGTCCAATTGTAATCAACTGCACCTTTTATTTTAATAGTAAATATGCTGTCATTATTTTTAGAGTAAATTATTTAGCCATATAAGCTGTTCAGTTCTGTGGGTCATCCAGTGACTTTTCCATCTTTCTTTCAGTAGTAATGTGACTAGTTTTTTCAGCTGATACTGAACATTTTTGTTTAAGTAAAATTGATAATTTCTGGTATTGGGCAGACACAAATCGGTTTTGTCACCATGTTATGAATGTGCAGATTGCTTCTTAGGTAAAGTTGATTCTGTGATCTCGATTGAGGCCTGTTTTGATATAATTTAGTGGTTTAGATGACTTTTAAAACTCTAATTTTTTTCTAAACCAATCATCCAGAAACAAGGAGGAATTATATATTTATGGTGAGGCCTCAAGAGTGAGTTTAAAGGTGTTGAAAATTGCAAATGGAAATACTTTCCTCAAAATTCAATTTTCATGAAAATTTTCAATTATTTACTCTATTGCTGTAATTCTAGGTAATTTTTGAAGATCTGTTGGTGCATTATCCGAGGTATACAGCTGTTGAAGGTGAAACTGTATTAACCTATGAAAAATTTAAGGGTTGTTTGGTCTGGTTGTGGAAACTACACAGCATATGTAGTGAATTGACTCTCCCCATATTGAGGAATCTGGAGCCTGCTCTCTATAATATGACACACGGATGCCGCTCTATTCTGATAAAATTTCTTGGTAAACTTTTCTCAAGCCCCTCCAATATTGAACTCAATCAAGATTGCCCTTCATTGTGGAATGCTTTCCTTGGCAGGTGGGCATTAATTATCCTCCTTGTCGGTTTGATAAGTTCCAATCATAATGCAATGAAATTAATTTGAAGTATGTATTTTTATCTTCCATATGATAAACACTAGTCTTTAAAAAGAAGTATCTTATATGTATATCGATACCTCCACTGCACAAGGCTCAACAGTCACCCACCTGATCAAATCCGCTCATCTAGGAGTCCAGCAATATGAATGTGCTCCTAGATGATTTGATCCAGTTGGTGATTGTTGAGCATTTGTGCAGTAGAGGTAATCAATATGGTACAGGGGGTCAGAACAGTCTGACATTGGTACATATACCTATACTACTTAGATTCCCAGGTGACGACCCAGTATTTACTCAACATTGACTTTTGACCTGCAAAATGTCAGTCCAACCTTTCTTTGTCCTTTCTACGTTGAGCCTTCATTGGTAATTTAACAATTGTCTATGCTCTGTATACAAGAAGCTTAAAAACAAGCCAGCATTGGTCTGCAATCATCCCAACATTGTACCCATGATGCCCTGCCAGTAGCCTGACATTCACAGCCAATTGTAGACCACTGTCGGCCATTTACTTTGCTAATAGTGGCCAGCCTTTGAAATTGATTCACAGAATGTCAACCATACATCGGCATTGTGACAGCTGATGTTCAGTCAAGGTAGATTTACAAATCTTATTGGTTGACTTTAGACAGTCTAAGATAAATGACACCTATACAAAGGTAAAGAACCAGTTGAGTGAAATATTTACTTTCAACCCTCGAATGACTGACTGGCTCCAAGATCCAGTTACATACTTAGGTGAAAGATAATTATTATTTCCTTGGTGTACCAGGCCAAATGAAGCTCACATCTTATCCAATTATCCAGAAATGAGGAATTTTTGGTATCATCTATCAAGAAAAAGTCAAAGTTGAGGATGGGGTTGGTGTGGTGGCTAGAGTTTTGGCTTCCCATACCAAGGGCTCGGGTTCAAATCTCGGCAGTGGCAGAGAATTTTCAAAGACTGCCCGATCCCTGCTTTAACGTTGTTTGGAGAACATTTCAATTGCAAAGCTCCGTCCATTGGATGGGACTTTAAGCTGTGGTCCCCTCGGTGCCTTTCATTAAGAGCAGGCAAAATGCCAATGCAGGGTTTCTCTCCACCCTTCCTTATCTACTCTTCCCTCATGGCGCAAATACACCTTTACCCAATATTCATTGCGACAAAAGTAGATTTCTGAATTACGCATATATGGAAAAAATTTCAGAGTAAAATTCATTTAAGACAAATTTTTCATGAAGAATTTTGAATGATTGTTTTTTTTATGTTATGCAAATACTACTGTGTCAGATATTGTTTCCATTTTTGATGACTTTAAGTGCCACTTATAAATTTGATCTAAGGATAAATATTATTATTAGTACATATTTTTGTGCTCATTAACTAGCTGTCCGTCAATAATTACTATGTGCAAGTTGAAAATGATATTTGTGGACCTTAAAATAATTCAAATAATATATTTTAGGTTTCAAGATAAAAAACTCGAGATTCGACTGGACTGTTTGGATCAGGTACCGGATCTTTTTAAAATGGAAGTTCTAAGGGCTGATCTTGTGTCAACCATTGAAAAGAGGAAAATGGATCGAGTTTCTAAAGTTCGAGATAAGTTGGCTCTCTTGGTGAAAACTCTCCTGATGGACTCTGATCTATATACTGAAGAAATAGTATCCAATCTCTCTGCAATTCTTGAAGAGTTAACTTTGGATGATGAGGTTTGTTTCTTTAGATCAAATAGAATTTTTTTTTGTGGTGATGAAATGTGTATTTTGGTAGATTAGCATAGACATAATCAGGAGTTTTTAAATGGCATTAACACATATATTTTAAACACAAATCAAATTAACTCGTAAATATTAATCACAATAGCCCTGGATAAGTTCCCATGAATAAAATCGGGGGCGACAACACATATTGCAATTTAACAAATTTAGTTAACAGTAATTGCAAACACACTAGTATAGGAATAGGTACTCATAACTGTTGAGATTTATTAATTAGGCACTGGATAATTATAGACTTATCACGGAGGAGGAAAGACACACCGACGGAAGTAACCATCACCGGAAGACTACAGTTCACAACAGCCTCTTTATTTCTGAAGACACTAGCGGTACATGCTATCGGTAGATTGGTGGCAAGTGTGCCAAAGTTCAAATATCATATAATCAGCTTAGTTACATACAGAGGTAACAATGACAAAGACTGGGAGCGATGACATGTTCTAATACCGTACAAACACGTGTAAGAGACACTTTTTTTCCCAGAAATTGCACCCAAAATTGGAGGTGCGTCTCTTATACAAATTTCTTATCTTTCACCCCCCTATCATTCCCCCGTTGCAAGTATAAAGGGAACTGAATGTGAGTGGCATTGATTTTCAGCGTGAGTCAGTCATCTGAAACCCTAGGTCAAAAACAAGCAGCAGGGAGGGGAGTTTCTCCCTTAGTGATGCATTTTTACATTGCTCCTGTTTACATTTCTTATTCGTGAGCATCGTGCTGTCACGTCATTACCGCAGAGGTGAACAGGGAAAAGATTGCGCAGGGTTTTTTGCTCCGGAGGGTGCACTTAATTCACTGCTATGAGTGGGCATCCCGTGGATTTATACTGCAAATATTAATCATGTATCAAACTTAGATAAACGCATAGTTTTTAGGGACGATACCTGATTAATAGTCAATATCTGTCTTGCCAAGTAATTTCCGTTATGTTAAGGGCCTGATTTTTCAAAAATCAACTTCAGATGCTTTTATGAGGGTTATTCCAATTGAAAATTATATTGGTTTTAAACCTGCGGTTTAAAAAAATCAAATGAGTGTGTACATTGTTGGACGAAATGGCAGATAGAAGAAATCAGAAATGCTTGTAAGTGAAGAGTGCTGAAGGAGAGGTAGAGGGGAAGGAGAAGGGGAAGGTTTCCGTCTTTCAAACAACGAGGCAACGAGTGAAGAAGCAAGGGACCAACACGCCCGATCTTGCATGTGAAGTCGTTTCCTTCAAAGCAAAGGGGCAATGGTGCAGCAATGTGATGTATGTAGTTTGCATTGCCTGAAGTGTCCAGCCCATCTCCTCTTGTTTGAATGTGCTCATGCTGCGCCTGTTTCCTCAGAAATTGTGCTGTTTGGACTATGTTGAATATTATCAGCCTTTTTGTAACTATATAGCCTTGTGTCAATCAATTAGAGCTTAAAAAACTTAAATGCTGTCAGATATGCATCGTGTTAGGTCTCATTTTTTTTAACCTCGTGCGCTTCATACTATTGCTGAAAGTAATCAAGGTATATTCAGGCTCAGTTGGTTACTTGCCTAGTATTTGGCCTCCAGAAACTGGGAGAACTTGAAGCTGATAGACCGAAAAAGGTCAGTCGGTGAGATGGGGTAAGGATGAAACATGTTTTCATTATTCCCATGTAACTTGATATTTTCCTTTGAAGATAATGATTTATGGTCTGTGTGGTCTCGAAAAGGAAAATAACCTTAGACGCATGGACTGTTGGAGGGCCGAGGGTGGTTTTGTGAAATCTACACCGTGGTTATTACCTTGCAGCGCTGAGATTCCCCCGATTATTGTTCAATCTCTTGGGAAGATTCATGCTGTGTGACTGTTGTCTTTTGCATTAAAATTTTCCATGGCTGAAATTCTATTGTAATAATCCTACGAGAACTTCTAAACAAAATTGTTCGTGAGTAGGACAAGTATCAAAGTGCAATGGTTTATACAAAGAGAGGATTGGGGAATTCTTTCAACACCCTCTGGTACGTTGCATTCACGAAAGAATTGATTTACAATATTGGGTTCAGATTCAATTCCTTAGACAAATTTGAATCCAAAGGATAAGGTGAAGGGCATCATGCATGGATATTTGGATCTGAGGTATCCAATCCGGCCATCCCTAGTAAGCATTATAAGGTTAAGACTACAAGTGAATACCTACTTATCTCCAAGGGCCATACATATTGTGTAAAATTGGCTGAAAAATGCAGCGTAAATTTTTAGTATTGAAAGTGGAAATTTTGGTAACCGTCGAAAGTCCAGGCAAACATCTGCAACACAGCGCGATAGGATAAAAAAAATGCTGCAAAATTTTTTTTCTTTAGCTCCGATGCTCAAAATAGGGGTGCATCTTTTACATGCGTTTGTACGGTACTTCACAAATTTAATTTACACCCAGATTGCCTACACAATTCATAATTACTTCTGGCAAAACATCAGAAGCAACGGCGCGTGTAACCAAATGCCATTATTTTCACTACAATACTGCCTTTTTTAATTTTTGCGTCGTCTACCAGAATTTTCGTCCATTATTTTTCGTCTCCCATTGTTTTTCTCATCATCACGGAGAGATTGTTAATCTTCGTTAACCCTAATTCATACAATGTATCTCCCTTAATATCTCTATTCTTTAAATAATTGGTATATATACCTTTTATGAGTATCATTATTATAATTACAGCTGAAGTTTGTTACAGTGAATATCCTCTTTGTAAGCAGTCTTTATAAAGACATAAGTCACATAAAGGAAGAAGTAAATCCATATTTACCAAATCAGTCCAAATATAGTATCCCTCAAGTTTATTAATTGTGCATGAAAAATTAAAATGCTAAAAAGTTTGCTTGTGTAAAAAATGAGGAGTTAAATCCATGTTTGAATCGATGATCAAAAGAAAGTATTGTTCTTAAAAGAAGTTATTATTCATGCGGAGACTTCATTAATGAAGTCTCTGCATTATGTTTATTAAATTTTCTTCCAAAATCACTTAAACAACTTCAAGTCTCCTGCCTTGTGAAGGCTTGGAAAAAAATGTTTAGAGGCTTTGAAAGCTCAGAACCGCATTGAATTGTGAAGACATTGATAGTGTAAAAATTGTTTACTTTTAAAATTTGTATTGATCCTCTGTAAAAACTCATACTTTTAATATTACCTCAATTTTACCTGATTAAGAAAATGTTAATGATATGTCACTGTGAATAGTTTATGTTTTCGTTAGTTATTTTTAATGGTTTATCACTACTCGTTACATGCAATGGACTTCTACTGTATTATTGGGTCTTATATTGGAAGATTTTTACACAGTTGAATTCTTCAGTTTAAGGTGCGATGTTCTGGTTCAAGGAGTATGGCTGAGCTATATAATCATTTTGCTGGAAAGGGGAGGGAATACCTTCCATTTATGACACAAATGGAAAAATACCCCGCATGCATTCTACAAAACTACTGGACATATGGCAAGCAAGACAAACGGGAAAGGTAAATTTGGTATTACAGTAGACTTTCGTTATTACAAAGTTCATGGGACCAAAAAACCTATGCCATAACGAAGTTCGTATGAATATATGTATAAACAAGCACATTCATTTCATTTTCTCAAAAAAAGAATGCAGCATGACGCAATCAAGGGTTGATATCTTTCCGAATACAGTAAGTCCTCGATATACGTCAAGATGCGTTCCTTGAGACCTTGCTCGTAAGTGGATAAACCTATGCTAGGTATCGAGGAGTGCGGTTATCCTGAAGAATGCAACTCTGCATCACAATTGTCCGTTAACCTTTTCGCGCCGAGCTCCTTCGCGGGAAGTTGCTTTTGGCTCTACGAAGGGTTTGAGATTTTCTTTTTCGCCCCGTACGGAGTTTTTTTTCGGCTTGGGTCTGACCAGGTAGTCGCTCCCTCCCCTTAATGACCTTTTCTAGCGGGGTGCCGGACCCTTTCCGCGGCAACTGAGCAAATATAATCCTCGACCCTTTTCCCCGAAGGCAGCCCATCCCGGCGTACTTTTGCGGTCAGTTTATTGTTGCCAGTGCAATTTTAATTTTTTTAATTGTTACAGTTGCATTAAATGTCAGTTAATCAATGTATTCCTTTCATTTTGCAATGCCTGTAGAACTTTTAAACAAAGTTCTACGGTTATTTTTAGGGTTTTCAGCAAAAGGCACTATATCATAGCCAAATGAGCTTTTCCGAGAAGAGTGAGGTTATCATCTTTCACGTACATATTTCAGAAGGAGAATACTTACACCAATGAGAGTACTTACAATATGAGAGTAATTACCTGGGTAGAGCAGTTCTTATTCCTGCAATGGTATGGAATGCTTCTCACAACATGTTTATTCGTAAAACATTCCCTATTGGTACATTAAATTTACGAATTTTTAGGATAGGCATTAATCAGTATTTATAGCGAAATTCGTTTATAATACCTTTGTATTCAAAGGTTGGTAAGAGGTTACTAAAAATAGCCGCTGTAATTTTGGCTCACGACAAAGAACTGAGAGAATCAAATTTTATTACATTACGAGGGCTTTTTTCATAGAAGTTAAATCGGATATTCTATCGAATTTCACCGCAAATATACACTTAGAATGTAGCTAACAGAGTAACGTATATTTTTAGATGTAAATCATTACAATATCGCCCCTATAAACTTGCTAGTAAGTTATAAAAATAATAATTAAACATCTAACCTTAGCGTCTCCAAAAATTGTTCTAGGTGATGATCAACTCCGTTAATATGAACGCTAGAATTCCGTTAAAAATTTGGAACCAATCAGCAGAACATACAGAATGTAATTACTCGCATTGATTTTCAAAAAATGCATCATTTACGTTTTTTAGTTATTTTAACTCATAAACAAATAAGTGACCATGAGCACCTTCCTTGAGTGGGACACTGAGAGCCGGAATGGGCCGAGGTAATCCCCACACGGACAATAGGAAAGGGTCGGACCTCTCGCGCCGAGGGACCCTAATGGCGGTTGGGACCCACTTGGCATGCTTGACCGCGAAACCGTGAAAACACGGCCTTTGGCCTTTTCCTTCGAAAAATTCAAGTCGTGAAAAGCCGGCCTTGCTCCTTTAGCATCAGAAAATTCAAGCCGTGAAATCAGGCCCTGTGTAGGGAAGAGGTTAACTCACCATTGTGATGACCTAGCTGCACGTGCAACGCAGCCAAAGCCAAATAAAATCTCCGTACGCACGAAGGAAGAATGGTAGAAACGTTGAACAGTTCCTGATTTCACAACGGATTCAATGAGTCTTTGTTCAGATTATGCCCAAAGTGCGAGTTCCTTTATGCTTCACCGTGTTGCATTGCCCAACTCAATAGGTGCCAAATTTGAAACTTTGGGTACGCTTTAATTTTTTGAATGTTTGTATCTCGTTCGTAAATCGAATGTACATACGTAAATCGAATGTACATACGTAAATCGAATGTGCGTAGGAAAAGTACTAACTGTACGTCCAATTTTCGAGTGTTAATGAGTGGGTCACCATGGATCCACAAGAATGAAGCTTATTATATGATATTGCATACATATATTGAAGTATCACCTACTGAAGAAAGAAAAATTGATTCTCTTGAGCACAATACATGAGGAGAACTTAAACGTAGCGTAATGATTAAAATGTAGCATTGTGTATATCCACCTAAATGCTGTTGCTTATTTGTGGAACTTGGTAATAAAGTTCATTTTGTAACTACCGGGACTGAGGTTGATTTTGTAGTAATAAAAATGTCGTAAAAATGTTTCTTTTCTATAGATTGGATAGGTCTTTTCTTCAGGACCAACGATTTACTAAGTGATAACGAGAACTTTGTAATAAGGTTGTTTGTGTTAACGAGAGTCTACTGTATAAACTAGAGATGGGTCGAATAGCAGATTTCTCTAATTCGATATTCGAATTCGAATATTAAATCATTGCTCGAATATTCGAATACCTCGAATACTAAATGATGAATGCTGGAATGTTTGACTCGGTTGCCTATGCAGCAGGCAACACAAGATTTTGGGGAGTAATTTTGATTTCCTTTAAATGATTCGAACAGGAATTTAGCTGATTAATGAATATTTTAATTTTATGGAAACAATTGGGCATATAATTAATTCAACTAACATCGCTTTACCCCCACTTCTGCTGCCAAGTGCTGGCTGACAATCTGAGGCATTTTGCAACATACAAGCTCTTTTCCACCGGATTTTCTTCAATTATTTTCAGTCCATCTTTGGGAGTTCTCACGAGATAAGAAGATGAATTTGAATTGCTATCAGGGAGAAACCAAATATTCTGAGAAAATATCCCTTTGTCTGGGACTGTAACAATAAAGATTTATCGCACCACTCATTAATTGTAACTTGATATATGCGTTCGGAAAAAAATACCGCATCAACTTCCGAGAAGCTCTGCTGCTCATATCGAGTTTCGCCAGAATGCTAAGTCTCCGTCGTATTTTGACATTTATTTCTTTGCGTAAAATGCTTACATAAACTCAGAAATACGTCGTGTTTGGTCTCATTCTTTTTGAAGTTACGCGCACATTACTAATATTTCAATTCAATAGAGGTGTAACATCAATTGACGAAAGTCATTCTTAGACACCTTTTGTGCTAATAGATGACTCATGCAGCGGTTAACTTCCACAGAAATGGGGAACTTCGAAGCTGGTAGGAAAAAAAGGTCAGTGGGGGAGAAAAGGGAGGGCCGGAAACACGTTTCTATTGTTCTCGTGTAACCTGGTATTTTTTCGAAGCTAAGGTCTTCGTAATATGATCCCTGCGCGAGCTGTGACCTTTTTTTATTTCGAAGAAGAGGAAAGCCTCAGAGTGTGGGCTAGTGCTGAATGGAGAGGGATACCGGATCTTGGGAAATGCGCTAATGTAAGTATCCCACGGTACTCACACAGCAGTTGACCTCCAGAAATGGGGAACTTCGAAGCAGGTAGCCAGAAAAAGGTCAGTGGGCGAGAAAAGGGGGGAGGGCGTGAAACACGTTTTTATTGTTCTCGTAACTCGATATTTTTTCCGAAGCAGTGGTCTCCGTAATGCGATCCCTGCGCGAGCTGGGACCTTTTGTTTGATTTCGGAGAAAAGGAAAGCGTCAGAGTGGGTGAGGCGAGTGCTGAATGGAGGGGGATAGCGGATCGTGGGAAATGCCCTGAGGTTGCTATCCCACGGTACTGAGGTTCTCCTGGTGGGGGGAATCGGGTATTTTCGCATTTTTTCACCCGACCATTTTCGGTTCCCCTCGTCGAACTCTTTTCACCGCTAAAATCCACGAATTTGATGTAATTCGTCAACTTGCGTAAAACGGCGCTGCGAGCACTAAATAACTACAGTTCTCTACATTTTTCCGAGTCAACTACCAACGACGTGCGTGCGACAGTGTATGACGCGAAATTTAAAGTATTCGAGGTATTTGAGGCGGTACTTTTCGCATAACTATTCGAAACCTCGAATATCGAATACTTTCTAATATTCGAGGTATTCGAGTATTCGCGGATACTATTCGCACATCTCTAGTATAAACATTTGTTCCTCCAAGTAATCCTCACTATGCCACGATGGCACTGAAATAAATGGCAGGAAAACTTGTTTGAACCTTGATCACTCATTGAAAGAAAGAGCTTTGCAAAAAAATATTTGAAATGACATATAGTTGAAGAAGATGTGCAGAAATATAAATTATTGACTCAGCTAAAGGTTTTCTAGAATTTTGTGTACTTAAATTCATGTCACCACAAAAAAATGACAGCTTTAATAGCCATAAAAAAGCCTCCGCCATGCATATAGTCCGGCTTCCTAGGTCATCTGAAAAGAGAATTTTATTTCTCATTTGCAAAAAAAGCTAATTCTAGCGAAAGCTGAAATAGTGATTCTATATCATGGCAAAAGCAGTATGCTTTTTTTTAATTGCATGAGCTTAAGTCTTAACTAACAATTGGAATTGGTGGTAGCAAGTTGTGAAAAGAAAAGAATACTTGAAGTAGCAGTAAGTACTAAGTTAAATACAAGTGTGTTTTGTTAATGTGCATTGCGTACTTCTACGATGATGGTAATTCTAATTTTAACTCATTCTTTTTGATAAACTTATGGAAATAACCATTCCTTTATGGAAGATTTTTATTTCAGCAGGGCCTTTTCATCTCAAATCAGGCAGATAGTGCAAAATCATGTCAGGTGACCATCGCCAATTTCTCTGAAATTTATTTATGTGAAAGCAGTATCCTAGTGATGAATAATGATCACTTTATCTCAGCTCAGGAATGAACTGTTATAAAATTATAATTCTTTGAGCATTACTGAGTCTGGCCTCTTTGAGTAAAAAAATGAAAAAACATATAAATGCTGATTACTAAGGAACCGTGACCCATAAAGCAGTGGCTATTGTTTCATTTTTAAGAAAATGTATTTCTGCACATTCTGACATAGCTTTCAAGTAATTTGAAGTAATATTAAACAACTAGGACTTGTTTAAACAATAAAAATTAGTAATAATTTAGCAATTAATTACTAAAAAAGGCCACCTTTTATTTTCTTAAAATTTCTTTGTGGGTAGTTTGAGTCTTTTACTATCAATTAAACAATTAAGAGAGGTACCTAGTATTTTTATACTTTTTGTTTGAAGGAATGTCAAAGTTAGCATGTTTTCAACCAAATTGTACACCAAGATTGCATACTTTGTAAGGGAAAAACAAAGATTCGTTCCACTTAGCATGCATGGTCCATTTTTATCCTCATCTGAAAACGGCCAGATTGGCGCCCACGCGATGCCACTCCACGTGACTTCACAGGGACCTAGTTTCTATACGAGTAGATAGGAGTTATACATAGTCTGAGATTACCAATGCATGCATGAGGCGCAGAGCTCAGGGAAACATGTCTTAACAATCACTTATTAAAACTGGCTAACGTCGGAAAGTTTTCCTCGTTTGATAAGTTATTAATAATCCTTATTTAAGCCAAGCGCTACCAGCCAGCAGGATACTAGGCTACCCGCTAGCAGCCTGCTTCATATCAGCGCTAAGCCTCGCCTCAAGGTCACCTCGCAAGGCGGCAACAGGAACCAGAAATACGTCACGCGGAGAGACTTCCCGACATTCATACTTAAGCGTCGCGTTTTCGCGCGCTTGAAAATTTTCACTTTTAATTTAATCGCGAAAAATAGATATGGTCATTTAAAAATCTAAAAGTGTGAAATACGTACTCCAGGAGTAATAACCTTTCGATTTAGGCAATAAAAAAATAATAGGAAACCACCCTATTGTACACCAAGATTGCATACCTTGTTAGGGAAAAACAAAGATTCGTTCCACTTAGCATGCATGATGGATAAAAAGTTCATATCTGAATGATTGGTAGCATCCATTCATTAAATGCAAGTTCAATCTTGTGTACTTCCATGGCGTCAAATGTGTGCAAACGCCCAGTGCTACTAACTGGAAATGGTGGATGAGTTCCAATTTGCACTAAGTATTTTTCAATGGAACTTCACATAAGTCTTATTATTTGAGTCTCCTGGAATACTTTGATGGACCATGTGGATGCATAAAGGAGTCCCTTATGTTATTCAGGTGCTCAAATATGTGGCAGAATGGCCCTCTGATCTTTTAAGGCCTTGCATTTGACACTTGAGTGCTTTTATTACATTTTTTGCTTGTATTTGTAGCTAATAGTATTCTATGTACATATTGTGAAGTGGGTGCTCCCTAGTATTTCTCCAGTAGTATTTCTTATAAGGCCAATACATTGAATACTATTTGCTTCAGTCTTGCATGGCTAGTTATGAAGACTGACCTATTGTTTACCTATTGCGGCAGTATCCAGGAATTTTCATAAATATATTTAATAGGGGTTAAACCATGAAAAGCATGCTAAAGTTGCCTTCACATAAATTTATATTTTCCCTTCCAACTTTCATTTCTTAATTCTCCATAATGGATTCATGAGATGATAGTATAATATTCCCTCATGATTGGACACCTCTATTTGCTCTGGATCTCTTAAAATATTTTACGTTTTATATTCATCATTGGCCATAAGGTATTATCAATTCATAATTAAATTTATTTCTAGAAAAAAGTTAATGCTATAAAAGTACCCCTACTTAGTTGTAAATATATGAGTAGAAATTGGAAAATAGATGGAAACAATATCATGCATATTATTTTTTTGTTCTTTTGTTATTAGGCTGGCTGTAATCCAGCTAATGAACAGATATATTTTGCCATATTCAATGCCTCCAGATCAAAGAATGAGAAGGCTCTTTAAGGTCTTGTCAGATTTGGACTATACTTCATGCACAAGATTATCAGTAATTAAATACAGGCAGCATATGTAAGTATTCTATTATGGCCGCCTCTTTTGTAGAAGGCAGGATACCCTGGTGCCTACAACATATAACTCTTAAACTTCTCTGTCTTATAGAAAATGAAATTTTGTATTGTTCATATTTTTGGTATCCAACTGGTATCAACTTTTCTAGACTATGTATGTGTGAGCCCTGAGGATAGTTCTCTTATTCGTGGAACAGTGAAACCGTGGACTTGAGGCTCCTCATTATGATCCTTCTACTTGGGCAACTACCCTTGTGGCTAGACTTGAATTTTCCCTTCACTATTTCGTGCATGCCTGTTCTTATTGGCTCTTGGTGATGCAAAACTAATCTTATGAGAGCTGCAGTTCTTGCATCTTGTATACCTATTCGCCAGAGCTTTTCCAGGTGTTTGCCTCTTTCAATTTGGTAGTGAATGGAGCATGAGGATACATATTTTTAAATATCATCATCATCAGTCATCAATCCTAAGATTGGTTTGATGCAGCTCTCCATTCCTCTCTCCTATCTGCTAGCCTTTTCATAGTGACATTTTTTCTCTTTTACATATTTTATAGTCCGTCCTATGTAACTCATTCGGGGCCGTCCCTTGCCCTTCTTCCTTTCCACCTGTCCTTCTGCAATTGTCTTCATCAGGCCATCATGCCTCATAATGTGGCCAACTAAGTTGTCCTGTCTTCTGCTTAAGATTTTAAGAAGACTTCTCATTTCTCCCACTTTTCTTAGCCCTTCCTCGTTACTTCACAGTCGATCCATTTTGGTCGCTGTCAATGTCCAATCCTCACTTCCATAGAGAAACATACTCCATATTTAGCACATTATGAATTGTTTCCTTACATCTATGCTTGTTCTCTCAGCTGTAAGAAGATTCTAGTTTTTGTAGAAAGCCCTCTTTGCCTGCGCTGTTGTAATGACTATTTCTGCTTCGTCCATCAGTGGTAATTCCGCTTCCCAGTTAAGAAAACTCTTTCACCTCTTCAAGCTTATGCTGTCTTAGGTTAATGTTTGTCTTGGCCTCCTCTCTTTTGCTGAATACTAATATCTTAGTCTTCTTTTTGTTGATTTTCAGCTGATATCTGGCCATCGTCCTTTCCATAATTTTCAAAGTCTTCTTCAAATCCTTCTCTGTCTTGAGTATGAGTGCTATGTCATCAGGAAATCATGGCATACTGATTTTTTCTCCATGGATATTGACACCCAAAGCCTTCTCCTTGATTTCATTGATGGCTTTCTCGATGTAAACATTAAAAATTATTGGGGAAAGTGCATGCCCTTGTCTCACCTCTTTTCCTATTCTTATTTCTGCACCATTGGGTCCGTATTTCGATATCTCCACTGCAAAAACGCTCAACGATACTCAGCGCTACTAGGGTAAGTAGATGAGTGGATTTGATTTGGTGAGTGATTGCTGAGCATTTTTGCAGTGGAGGTATCGATTCGAACACATTTACTTGGTTTGTCTACAAACTATGAACAATTCGGTGATCATTGTAGAGCACTGATTTCTTTCAGAATTCTAAGCATTGAATTCCATTCCACGTTACCAAATGCCTTCTCTAAAATGACAAATGCTATGAAAGTCAGTTTGTTCTCCTCCATTCTCTTCTCTATGAGGAGCCTAAGATCCAAAATTTTGAAATACATATATTAGTTTATTATTTTAATGGTAAGGTTTTGTCAGTAATCATTTTTGATCTTTGAACCAGGGCAAAATTTAGAGATTGTTGTCGTCTGTTTGATTACCAGCAGCCATCAGTTGTTGATAGCTGTAAATTTATGTTATTGTTATTAAATTTGGCCCTGATTGTAATTACTCTTTGTCTAATGAGTTTTTGCACTACTCCTGTTGGTTTTAACATAGGTTTCTACCACAAATAATTTCAAAACTGAGGCTTATTGGATGCCGTTCCTTAAATTTGTGCATCATTAAATTTCATTTTTATTATCCTGCAAAGTTAGAACCATATCTGTTGGTTACACTTTTATACCTCCCTAAATAGTTGCAGTAATTTTTCTTAATAACCGTACCTGACTTTTAAATAGTTTTGAACAGTTGGTGTTTGTAAAAATTCAGTTTTCTCATATCTGTGCAATTTCAGATGTTGTAAACATTTGCTAGATATAATCAAAGACATGAAAGAGAGAAGAGAAGGTGCTGTTATTACAGAAAGCAAGAAGACAACTCTGATGAAAATTTCAGCATTAAGTCTTCATCTTCCCATGCCCCTCAAAGCTGGTACTTTGAGTATTGAGGCTCTTGTGAGGAAGCTTTCTGAAGATGGACCAGAAGTAGATGCTGTTATTCGTGTTTTGACTCATGAATCCCAGGAAGATATAGATCAAATTTTGGTAAAATAAGTTTCTAAATCTCTCTTTTTTTATTTTAAAGATATGATGAAACTATAGGAGTTCTCATATCTAACCTTGTCTGGGGTTATTTTCTTCTCCTAAGTGACTACATGATTAACAGCATGTCAGATTAACATTGAACTTATCATCAGTTGGCAATCCTTTGAAAGCATATTTGGTAAGAGGAGCATAAGGTTGGTTGGGAAAAAGTAGCTGGAGTAAAGTTTGGAGTAGGAACACGTTGGCCCAATCAATGGGGAGTTGACTGGAAGTGCTTCGACTGTAAAGAAGGAAGTGATAGTCCCACCTGAATACTGATGTCATCACATATAAGTTTGACCTTGCGTTATCACCATACACTGAATCCCATCACCGCAGCACTGATTTCTGTGCAGATGGGGGAGAACTGCTGTGTACTTTGTAATTTATCATCCTTCTTGGATCATTCCAACCATTCTTCCTATTACAGAGGCAAGGAAGGTATTACCTAGTTTGAATACCTCTCAGCATATTGGAGACATAAGCCACTTGATACCTATTATGTATTAAGAGTTGAGTTTGGACGTGCTTGTAGTGATCAAATAACCTGAACCTTAAATATTGACCAAATAAGTTTATTATGCGACACATTACAGCCAGTGTGTAGGCTTGATAAGCTCAATTGATTCGACGATGGCTGTGGATTTTTGGTGTTGTGACACACTGGTGGTGGGATTGCTTCTCCAATGGAATAATGGATGCTACTCTCAGCTCAGAGCACCCAATCCCTGGTCCCATTATTTTAGGGTGCCCAGGGTCCTTCACTCATCTTCCTTCTGGCAGCTGTCTTTCAGTGGTAATACATATTAACACCTGGAGGATGAGAGTTTCACGCTACCTAGAAGGGTGGCTTGGGGTCATTTGACCTTAAAATGTTTTTTGGTGCACAACGACTAATTTTCATCCAATATTCAATTTTATCATATAAATTGTGAAATCAACTCATCATAAACACTTTTTTTAATATTATTTCCAGTGTCAAAATTAATAAAAATTATTATTTTTAAATCAATGAATTGAATTAATTAAACTATATTTAGTAGTCAACTCAAATCTAATCATGAAAATACTTGCACTCTATACAAAAGTCGTGTTCAATATTTTAGCAATAGGCACAGTGGGTTTACAAAATTTACACAAAAAAAAAATATTATGTACTTTGTTTCACATCTCAGGCATACTAATTTTTCAGCACTTTTTCCTCAAAACAGTTTTTTGCATTGAAGGCATACATTGGACAATTTATTTGGCACATTTTTTCTGTTTTGTGCCCGTGAGGATGTGGCTGTTGGATTTGAAGACTTGTAAATAAATTGATACATGCTATCCATCATGTCTACTCCCACTTTGTTTTTTACTAAGTAATGGGATGGCCTCTGGTTTTCTTTTATTTGTTTAGGAAAGAGTGTTGTCTGAGTGCATGTTGCTGAGTAAAAGTACATTCTTGTCCTTTTTTGCCGGATATTGCATAAGAGTATTGCCAAAGATATTTTTGAACACGTGAATGAATTACAAAATTCATGTGAATCAAAGGAGTTAAGTCACGCGTTTTTTCTGATCGTCCCTACAAGAGAAATTTTCCATTTTTCCAAATTTTCTGCTATCTGGATCATTGGAAAATACTGTATACAGTGGAACCTCGTTAAAGCGAGTACGGGCTATAGCGACACTCCCGCTATAACGAGAGATAGCCGATGCACCGTCAATTGACCCTACAATAAGCGTGTTAAAAAATTCGTTTTTACGAGACCCTTTTGGTGTTGGCTCTCGCCATAGCGAGGGTTTCACCGCCGGAAGACTTTCATCAAGACTCCTTAACATCTGTAATTGCTAGCGATCTGTTAGAAATGAAGTTAATGGAGTGCTCAGTCTCAAATTTATGTGGTAAACTGTCGTTCGATAAATAAGTAGTTAATTTTGGTGAAAATATTGTGGCATTAGCATTCGCGAATGCTTAATCTTCTTTTGTTCCTCGGGCAGCAGAAAGCAGTCGGCAGCATACCCGCACGTCCGTGAGTTGCGTGAATAGAAAGCATTTGATGGCAGTCACCATGGCCAAAAAAACACCAAACACGTCTAAGCGAGAAAATAAAAATAAAGGAGTAATATGAGTGTCGAAATTAATTTATCTTCCTATTCGCTCTGCAAAATTAAAAAAAAAAAAAACAAAAGCGCCCAAGGAATGCAGACGATGAAGAGTTATAAGGAGCTTTGTTCGGGTGGTTTTGCCCATTCAAATCTGCGGGAACTTCTGAGAAAGGGGCTACGCCCAAGCCTGAAGCGGAGTATTTTAGGGATAGATTGCGAATCGAGAATTTTAAGAATGCGGAAGGTTGATTATACTAATGCGAAGCACCAAAGCGTTATCTCCCCTCACAACTCCCCTGGTGATGCCTGCGGTGTAAACCTGAAGTCGTGGAAGAGAGGACCCCGATCATAAGTATCTTTAGAAGTATTCCCCGCGTCATATAACATAGACGAAACGGAACTTTTTTTTACATACAACTCCCCGACAAAACCCTTGCAGTATGAGGTATTTCTTGCAATGATGCCTCTAAAGGTAGGTAGTGCGCCTTAGCGATGATGTAGGATGTACGAAGCAATGATACTCAGCGTGAATTGTCCGGATGGACGTATTTATTCTCCGTTGCGGATTTACAAGGGTGAACTATTCGGGTCAAATACGTCGCGAGCGTAACACTCAAAAAGAAACTTTTTTTCAACAACGGTAATTTTAATCACGTCATTTTTCAAGCTTAGCAAACTTTTTACCGTAGATGATGAAGATATTACATTATCTGATAGAAAAAGTCTTCCAAGGCGGGAACGTTATACAACCTTCCACCGTTTTCGCCTGTAGAAACAAATGTAATGCGTTATTTCACTTCACTGCCGGTTAACGTACAGAAACAATAAACATACACCAATGGAAACCTTTGAGGCATTAAATAACCGCGATACTGTTTTGTCAGTTAATTTTTGAATTTTCAGTGGAAAATACCAAAATAATAGAATGATCACGTCAGTGGCGCCGACTCCATGGGGCTTGAGGGGGCCCGAGCCCCCCCAATAATTCGTTAGGGGTGTGAGGAAAAAAGTGTCAGGCTTGTCGATTTTCCCCGGAGTGTCCAGATATCGAGATTAGAGTTATCAGGGTTCTAACTTTGATCATATGACTCTTATAAAAGACTTACAATTCACTACTTATAAAATTTCCGGGAAAAGATCCCCGGTTCGGGCCCCCCCCAATATTTTTTGTAAGTCGGCGTGCCTGGATCACGTAAATGAACTAATTAAGTGCATAGAAAAATGACTTCGTCGGTTGTGCATTAGCATAATGATTGATGAAACAATGCTTTCCATGATTTCTATTCAGTGCAGCGCTTATAAATGGTTTGAATAGTTAGTCGTTGTTCGAGTAAGGAAATTTAGTGATGCAAAAAACATCACCTTTCGTCTGGATTTATACTTACGTTTATCGGATAGAAATTTATCTGTCGCCACACCACTCCTGTTCCTGTATAACTGTTCGCAACAGGTATATTGGCTATTATTTGCTCCACCTCCGGTAAAGCGACAATTCGCTATAGCGAGTGTTTATTAGTGCACCGTGGGGTGTCGTTATATCGAGGTTGCACTGTATATCTTAATATAGTGCCCCTTTTTTTTCCAAAAATGCCTGTGGTAAGAGTAAAGGGAGGGACAAAATTCAAATGTATTTTTTTTAACTTTTCCCGAAACTGAAGCCTCAAAATTAGGGGGGGGACTATATTCGGAGAAATACGGAAATTGTTACAAGTTACATTTATTCTAGAATTCTTGTATGTTTGGGTTAATCAAGTATATCTATGTATTTCCCCAATGCTTAATTTGACTGCCTATCTTCACCTATACCACTATATGGAAATGCATTTAGGCAGTATTTTGATTTAACATCTGTCAAAACCCAGTACTTGATTCCAAATTTGTCTAATTTTTTTTGGCATATTCTCTGTATAAGGGTACCTGCATTTCATTAGATAGAGCCGTTTATCAGCTTTTACGCTTTCACCTTGATTGTAGATGGCTCGAGAATAATTGACAAAATGGTTGTCTTCAGGAACAAAATTTCAGAAACCAAACAAAATTTATCTGTCCTCAGTGCTTGACTATGAGTCACTTTCAAATCGAAGCATATATGGTTCATCATGCACAAAAATTGATCTCTAGGCATTGTGCTAGAGAATATTTTTGAACCCCACGTTTCGTCCCTGCAGTGTTTTACAGACAAATGACTTGGTCCCAAGATGACTTTTGCTCGTATCAATGCAATAAATTTGCACCACAGTAGATTTTATAATGCTGTCTAAGAGGGTATCACTCATCAACGAGCAAAGGGCACTCATTACTGATGGTTCTTGTAAATTTATTTTGGCATAAAGTGATGGACCTGGTGCTAAATACAGAATATTTTACCTTGAGACTCTCTCTACTGGGATGTGATCAGTTGAAATCTTAAACCACTTGGTTCCATCTCGAGCAATTTTGCGTGGTTCGGTTGATTCTTTTTTTTTTGTAAAAATAAAAGAAATAATAATATCAGCATTAATATCATATTGTGCGTTTTTCATTTATTCATTTCATACTCTTACATTTTGTAAGTCTTCATAGTCAATACATAATTATTTAATAAAATAAAATACATACAAATAAAAAATTCTATAAAATCCATATTCTAAGATGGCTGGATCAGAAAAAACCAGAGCCATCATAGTTAATAATTATCTCATGTTATAACGTATAAATAAGAAAATATATTATTGAAATAGGAAAATCATAAAAAAAGAAGAAAAGCACTTATGAACAGGAGTCGCTGCCAGAACTATCATCACTGGAGTCGCCATCAGATTCACTATCTTGGACTTCGGAACGGGAAGATCCGCTTCCATCACATCCAGATGACGATGGATTTGACAGATGATGATGAACTGATGTTTCTGAATCACTTCCGGACTGATCTTCTTCCAACTCCGATAAAACAGCAGGGGCACACTCTGGTATATGATATTCCCTAGCAGCTATTTGAATGGCGACGCTTCTCTCCTCTTGATATCTTTCTCGACTTCTCGCTTACTTCCTTCGTCGTGACTGACATGCATGTGGAAAAATTGCAAACGAAAGCAAAATATGGTATACTCTTCTCCAGCTGCATGGGAGAGAGCTGGAAAGCATTTCAAATGTATACAAAAGGATGAAAATTTCATAATTGCCGCTAATTGCAGTTCGAAAGGCAGGGACACAACCGCCACCTGGGTTATGATTCGAATCTTCCAAGAACTTGCAGTAATGCTTCTTCTCTGACCTAGATGCAGATTTCAAGCGTAGGACATACATGCAATAGAATATGACTGTCCACACAATGTAAAATTGTAAGACGTTTGATTTTGACATGCTTTGTGCTCTGGCTCAAGTAGTGGCTCACCGAAAGTAAATAACACTTTTGATGACATACTTTATGAACTTAGATGTTTGTCATTAGTTTATGATTCTAATATAGTCAAATTGTATTTCTTTTCATGCATAGGAATCCTTCCAGGACATTAGAAAGTGTGCTAATGAGTTCATGTGGATTTTTGAGTTATCATCAGATTGGTTGTTTGACAAGGTATCATTTAAGGTTAGTGGAAATGGATCAATGATATAAGGTTGATCTGTTCTTATTTTAATATTCACAAGTACTATTTATACGTTCATATTTGACTTACAGTAAACTCCTGATTATCCGTGTTTGGATAAATCCAATTTGAAGACTTTCCATACGAGAGTTTTGATATTTACCATGATCTTTATAAATCATGAAATCATATGCAAAAATGCCAGGATTATTCTATTTTAATGTATTTAATTTCATCTAGTTGATAAGATGCAAGAAAAATAAGTATGACAGAATTAAAAAAATAGTACGTACATATTGTATGAAACAGTGTCTAGGGCTTTGATAAAACATTTTGCCATTTGTAAATGTTTTGATTAGGATAGATAGGGAAAAAAAGGAGCCAAGGAATCTTCGTACGAGAGGTGAAACTAAAACTTATTTCTCTATTAATTTGATTGTAGGAAAGACATTTGACAGACTAACCCTTTCCTGCCACCGCCTACAATAGGAAAACGTTTTTCATGCTATGAGTAGCAAAAGTATACATACATATTTGAAACCTCCCTGGGTGGAGTTACCCTGGCATTTTCGTCCCTCAGATTTTGGACCCAACTCAATGGGATGCCCGTCCCATACCCCAGCCACTGGACTAGATCCTCTAACCCTATCTTAGCACGAATCCACGGTCAGCATTTTGCGTTACCAGTGGTTTTTTCAGCCAATTATTGCATTTGATTTTCAATAATTTTCTTTTCTATAAGAATTACTAACATATATTTAAGCATTGTGGAATTTTAAATGGATTTTTAGCATTGATAACAACAAAGTTGGTGAACACAAGGTACTAAAAGACTATAAGTCCACAAGTTTGTTATTTTTAACGCTAAAATTTCTTTTAAAAATTGCTTATACACAGAAAAAAACAAAGAATTAATTTCAAAGTATGAAAAGATTGCAGTCTGCAACAAAATATATCATTGTAAGAACCATTGACAGTATAGCCTCTTCGCATTGGACACCTGCGGTGAGGATGATCATAAATGAGTGGGAGGTTTGGGCTTAATTATTGAGAAGTGGCCTTAAGGTCACAGATCGGACCTGAAGGCAATCCACAATTGCTACCTCAGCAGTCACTTCCCTTCCCTCGCGTCAATTGTTTGCGTTGAAAAATCCATGACAGCTATACCCGATGTTAGGTCTTATTCATATGAAAATGCCCATCTGCTCCACCTGTTCTCCACTCCACCCACTCCATCTGTTTGGCGTGAAAGGGTTAAAATCTCCGTGAGGTATGTTGAAGTGTTAAGAACATTGTCAAATCCACTATTCAGCACTGGAAGGAGTGATTCACGACTTATCTTTTTATTCAATTTATATGTATGTACTTAATATTTTGAAATAAAAGAAAATACGCCATGTAAGGCAAAGAATGAAGTTTGTTGTGGATTAATTATTTTCTTTTGAGTAGATATATCCCAAATACTCCAAGAGACTTTTGAAGTAAATTAAACCAAATGGTTCAGGAAGACCAAAACAATGAAGCTGATTTTAAAAAAAAATTTTTTTAACCAATGAAACTGCTCCAGAAAATTAGAATTCAGCTGCTAATCCTACTTTTAAAAGTTACTTTTGGGCTACCTGAGTGTATGTTCTATAATAAGCAATGTCCATTCCCATGAATTCTTCCATGCTTAAATATTATATTTTCTGTTGTTTGAAAACTTGCCCACCTTTTTGTCTTTGCTACTTTGCGTGTTCTCATTCATTTTTTTGGTTGTCCCAGTCCATAATATCTCATCGTGTGGCAGTGAGGTCTGTGGAGTCATTTTTCATATTCGTGCTAAAATATGTTTTTATTTTTGCATTAGTTTTCTGGATTTGCCTTTTTTGTTTCATCCTTGTTCCATGGCTTTATTTCTCATCATTGGATTTGTAGTTTACTGTTTCATACAGCGATTTGTGTATTGTTTTAGCTTATATAACAATGCAGTCTCATGTTCTTATGTACAATTTTCCAAAATATGTTTATTACAGATATTTTTGTCATATGTTGATGAAAGTTTGAGCGGAGAAACAGATTTGATCGATGAATTAAATCTTGAAGAATTTCCACTTGAGAATGTTTTTAAAATGCTTGAGGTAAGTGCATCATGTCCTTATTACAATATAGTGCTTCACCTAACCTTATTACAAAACATGTATCGTAAGACACTTGTGTTAAAAGTTTTGGTTGTGGCTTATTTGAATTTCTTCTGTAAGTCTTTCAGCCAGTAAATAATGTTACAGGAACAAAGGATGCCTTTGAGCACATTCCATGCTCACCATATTTTAGAGGCAATCGGTGACTGACATTTTGGTAGTGGGTATGAGGATATTGAAAAGTGATTGGGGTTTATATATGTGTACCTAATAAATTATTCATATCTGACATAGTATTGAGGCAAATGTTTGACTGTCTCTCGTGCTATGTATTTATTCAGTCTAGTAATCGTGAAAGAATTAAAATATCTGCAAAAATGTTCTCCTTTGTATATTGGATGCTTCATGTTCTATCTGATCTATAATTAGATGGATTCTTCTGAGAAAGTGTTACCTTAATCCCTGTGCTTAATGCATAGCATGTGCCACCATATTTTCTTAGTATTTTTTAAAACTATTTGTTCCAGGTACTGAGTGCCTCATGCTTATCTAGAATCCATGATCGTGAAATAATGAGAATATTTATCAATTGGCTTCGACTATCTGGGAGTAGAACATTGAAAATTACAGTCCTCAAAATTCTGACACATCTGCAGTCAGAAGATAAAGAATTATGTGAGTGATTTTTTTCAAGTAATTACTTTTATTTCATTTTTCTTTTCGATCATTTACAACATTCAAAGTCTAACTTATCATTCTGCCTCTATGTATTAAATATTTCCCAGCACTTCCAACCTACAATACTTGGTTGAAGACCTGTTTTTGTAGGAGAAAGTTTTACTAGTGATTGATATGCTGCATAGCAAAGCATATGCTGCTTTAAAAGTACCTAGTACATAGGTATATCTTATGCAGAGTTTATGATAATGGGAAGCTTAGATAAGCAGGGTTAACACCTTTCATGAAAGTGGATTAGTGGCTTAGTTGTTAGAGAGGAATTTTGCTTTAAACTGGAAATTTGTCATGGTTGAAGGACCATCCAAACATCCATTTGAGAAAAGAAATGGCCAAGATAGCTGGAAACTCAGGGGCAGAAGAGGAGAATATTCTGTTCTATGTGTCCCCAAGATAGACTCGATATTTAATGGATAATCATAATAAGATGCTGTTATTCAAAGTTCTGGGGGGTCAGGTGTTTAGAGTTGGAAATTTTCTCATTAGATTTCTAGAATTGAGGGAAGACTGCGGAATATCAGGGGTTCAGTTATCAAGAGTTTTGTCATAGCTTCTGAAAGATACAGTTCTCTATTATTTTCATTTGAGTAAATCCAAGTTAACTTCCTGGTCTGAATTTGAGTTGGCTTTTGAGGTTGATTTGCCAGCTGTGACTTAACCCATTCAATGCGGGTCTGTATGCAAATTTCTTTCTCCTTGTCAGAATTCAAATTTTTGCATTCTCATATCTGTAATTGTTTTTTGAGTAACCATAAACCATTTAAAAATATCAATTAGTACGTTTTACCTTATTTTTCGTGAAAAAAAAAAATGACTTTCATGAATGACATCAGCTCAGCTGAAAATCCATCGTTATGCAACCAGCATTTCTTTTTATTTAGCTGCTAAAATTCTCCGTAATCTTCTGTGAAAATATAATTTTTTGGTGTCTGGTAATTTTGGTAATTGGACTTTATTTGCTTTTACTGCATTGTGTATGGAATAAGCAAGAGATTAATAGTTATCGGTATCATATTTATAAATATATTTATTTTATATCTATAACATATCTTTGACTCCTCTCTTTTTTGTAACATTTTTGTCTAGTTCTATTTAAAAATGATAATAGGGTTGTGTTTTCTGCTCTGGCTCGTTGGTCGTTTTTATAAATTTTTTACAGGATGAATAGTATTGCTGACAAAATGTTTACGTTTTTTTACCGCTGTAACCCTGCTGTCGGAAATATATTTTGCATTTGATGACCGGTATTTCAATTCCTTCACACTAGGACGTGTTGTTACTTATATTTTCAGCCTTTTATCCCAAAGGGCCATTTACTGCGTAGTCTTTCCTCCCGACATTCATAAGCTTGCAGTTGTCCTTAGGATCCTACCCCCTCCTTGGTCATTATATTTTTATGGATAGGTAAGTGCGACGCACCATTGTCCTCTCTCCACAGAAGTGCTTTCCTCTGATACCTTCTCGTTCGCCCCTCGGCATCCCTACCTACTCCCAATCCCGGCATCCCCATAGTTCCTTGTCTCAGCGCTTACCATAGGAAATTCCAAAATCTTTCCAATTCTATGTTTTCTGAGGCCAATGTACTTAGCTTTATACACATGCATCACATTTTGCCCTCTTCCCTTAAACATGGCATTTTTATTTATTTATATGGTAATTTGGAAGTTAAAGCATCAAAACATTTTAAATTTCGAAAAATATTCGCCTTCCATATATTACCTTACTTTTCGAAAAGGAACTGGTCGCAATGATCAACTCCACCCATGAATTTATTATAAGCAACCACAGCCTCTGGTTTGCCTTGTCTAGTGGTTGCCTCTAGGTCACTTCCAAATTCCTAAGAGATCATTGATATGTCCCGCTTGTCTTTCCAGTGGAAAACACATGTTCCCTGCTCACTCCACAGAGAAAAAACCTCTCCTTTCGGTAATTTGTGACCAAATATCTCTTTTGGATTGTCCCTCCTATTTGGTCTCAATGTACCAGTACAAAAGATTTTTTGACAAAGAAGGTCCCTAGTCAATGCTACGCTGTTGTAATTATTGTTCATGAAAACACTGAAGCCACGATTTTCAAAAATTTCCAACAACTTTTTATGACTTTATCACCATGTCCCTGTCCGCCCAATTCATTGTCCCCGAAGCCATTCCATCGTCTCCTTGAAACTGTCTAAAAGAGGTCTTATTTTATAAAGACGATAACTAGGTGCCATGGCTGTATGTCGCTGTAAAGCATCTCTCTCTTTGCAAGCCGGTTCGCCGGTTCCTTTTCATTGCGATTTCTTGCAAAATGTAATGCTTGTAAAATCCCGAGGAAACAATCCCTTGCAATAGATTCTCGAAATATCGGTATGCTGAAAAACTTACTGGCTATCCCAATATAACCACAATAAAGATTTTTAAAACCATAATTTTCTGAACAGAAGTAAAAATTCTTCAAGAAGACATTAATTCTAAACATAAAAGACTAAAGCACTCTAAAATAAAAACTTATTCACCAAAAGTCTCGTAAAATACACAACAAAATTCAAAAATCCGTATAAAAAAGAAAAATTGGCGTAACCAGAAATGGAGCACACTAGACAGAAGCTAGGAAGCAACTGAAAAGCGGCGTGGTGGCTCAAACCGAAAGGGCTGAGCGAGGTACCATTATAATGCATGATAAAGGACCCGAGGCCGTGTAATTCATGAATGACATCCGCATTGAATGGGTTAAAGAGCAATTAGAACCATATATATAAGGGAGAGAGAACCTATAGGCGAGAGGAGTTGTTGGCTGATTATAGGGTGGTTTACTATTATTTATTTATTGCCTAGATCGAAAGATTATTACTCCTGGAGCACGTACCGTATATCTCCGAATATAGTCCCCCCTTTTTTTCCAAAAATGGCCGCGGAAAAGTAAGGGGGGGGGACTATAATCGAGTGTAATCCAATTTAGCATACTAAAGGTGACCATAAAGTAATAAATAACGGCATAATGGCTAATGTTCTCGTAGTCTTTCTATTTGAGTATATTTATGAGGATTATAATCGGAGATATTAGTAAATACTGCCACGTTTTACCGGAAATTAAGACAATTTTTACCACAAATGTTGTACAGATACGATTATTCCGATTCAAATAGCATATCGAATTTGCGTTTTCACGGAATCCATCGGGTAGCCGCTAATTTTTCTTGGAAAAGTATTGTTAGAATAATTCAATCGTCACTGATCACTTAATGACGCAAAACAGTAAATAATTAAAATGAAAACTAAACACACACTATCATTACATTAATCGAACACTAGAATTGAATCAATAGTATATGTACCCGTCGCTCATTTAATAACTACACGATTTAAATAATTGCGAAAAATAAACAGATAAAGTGAACCTTTCGTGACGATTTAGCATTTCATTGCGTCCGTACCTACTATACGTCCGTGCGGTTCGTGTTTACAACAAATGCCTTTACCGCCTTCACAGAACAAGAATGCGCAATAGGTGATGCATTTGTTTCTGAAAAGGCGCAATAATCGACGACTTTAAACCAGAAGCGCCGGCATTACTGCATTTGATCGAAATACAGCGACTCAGCATCGAAAGTGTAATCAATTTATTGATGAATATCTTCAATTCGTCAGGGTAAATAGGATCGCTAAATTACGTCGCATAACGTTTCGCAATTATTTCCGCGATATTTTCTTTATTAAAAATAATTTTACGTTCAACAGTGATGTGATGGACCAAGTAGAAAGATGAGGATCAATCCTGCCGCAGATTAGAGGCCTTCAAAGACGGAGTTTCGATGCCAATTTAAAAATAGCCGTTGCAGAATACGCCGTAAATCATAGTATTTACAGCGCTAGCAAAGCGCTAATACATCGCGGAAGTCATTTCGGGGGTCTCGATGCGGCAGATGCAAAGAATTAGAGGAAAATATCGTCGAATTTGTGCGCAAATGCAGAGCAGAAGCTCTTTGTGTAACTTATGCAATGATTCGCGACGAGGCATTGAAAATTGATATAATTTTTTTCAGTTTTAATGTTTGTTGGAAAAAGTTTATTTCTTAATTTTATTACTTTGATATTTGTAAGTCCTGTAGTTTAATTGTTTTGCTTAGCATGCATTTGATAGCAATATTTTTATAATATTTATAATTTATTTAACACAATTTTATTTAGATTTCCTAAATTCTTCAGGTCACTTGGATTTGTGATGACTTGATGGGTGTGTTACAAGCTGGATCTAAGGAAGTTTCAGGGCCAAATGCAATACTGTTTATGGGCTTTAAGTTAAAGCTTATATATTGACATTGTCTGTAGTCATTTGGAAATCAAAAATATTAATAATTTGTGAAGGTTTAAAAAATACAATAGCCTTGGATACTTAAAAAAATTTCTCATTTCTTCATTACATCTGGTTAAGGAACTATAAATTACTGATACATGCAATGGATCACAACATGTTTTAGGTATAGTTATTTTGTTGTGATGGAAAATATGTGAACAGATTTGTTCTTAATCTTCACAGAAAATAATAGTTTTTATCGAATCTAGAATCTTAACTTGCTAACCACAGAAAAATTGCCTTCCTTTACATTTTAAAATTTTTCCCAAAACTGAGGTCTCAAAATTGGGGGGGGGGGACTATATTCGGAGATATACGGTATTTCACGTTTTTAGATTTTTAAATGACGATATCTATTTTTCGTGATTAAATGAAAAGTGAAAATTTTCAAGTGCACGAAAATGCGACGGCTAAGTATGAATGCCGGGAAAACTCCGTGTGACGTTATTCTGGTTCCCGCTGCCGCAAGTGACGTGACCTTGGGTCAAGACTTTGAGCGCTGATACAACGCAGGATGCTAGCAGGTGGCAGAGTACCCTGCTAGCTGGTAGCGCTTGGCTTAAATAAGGATTATTAATACCTTATCAAACGAAGAAAACTTTCCAACCTTAGCTAGTTTTAATAAGTGATTATTAAGACATGTTTCCCTGAGCCCTATGCCTCATGCATGCATTGGTAATCTCAGACAATGTAAAACTCCTATCTACTCGTATAGAAACTAGGTCCCTGTGACGTCGCGTGGAGTGGTATCGCATGGGCGGCAATCTGGCCTTTTTCAAATGAGGATAAAAATTGACCATTGCCATTCGTCTAAACCGGTATTTCTAAAACTAAATAATTTGTATATTATGAATACATACATTAATGGTGGGTAACTAATCGCAATTAATGCCTTTCGTTTTCTTTGATGAAGGAAACTACCCTATTTAATGGCACTTAGTCCATAGTTGAGCATTTTCCTACTCCTGAGACTATTAAAATAAGAGAATACTATTTTTGCACTCCTGCTAAGGTGGTGCTCCTAGTTCATTGCAATACATGTGAGTTTACTATTCAATCCAAATATGCAATTCCTCTTTCGTAGAGAAATCATCCCGCACTGTACTAAAAAGTAAAATTTAGTAATTTGAAGTTCAAAGTGATAAAGCTGCAGGTTTGTTTTTTCCAGATTATCCTTCTAATGGTGATTATCTCGTCACAGACCATTGTATTCCCGAAACTTATTTTTTCATATCACCCATTTACATTAACTTGTTCATTCATCTTGACTTCTTGATGCAAGGCATATTCTCCCAAATTGACTAGAGGATGGTGCTTGAAAAATTTTTTAAATGTATTTTTTTGTGGAAATAGTGGCATTCCAAGCCTTATGTATCACCATTATTGTATCACTTTTCAGTTCATTGTTAGTATGGAGAGGTATTTGAACTGAAGTCTCCTGAATGGTCATGAGTCCTAAAATATGATAACATGGCTGAGAAAGCAAATGATAGTGGCTTGTTCTAATATAGTTGGTTACAGTGACGTTTTTTTAGTGTTATTTCCTAATTTGGCGTTACTGTTCATTTAAAACAGAATTATAAATTTTGAGTGCTTGTTATCAAGAGTGAGTTTTCGGGAGTTTTCTGCTCCTCTGAATTCTGTGTTTCTAGTTCAGTAATTTTATTTATTGCATTATCATTGCAGTGAGCAAGTATCCAGATATAATGAATGAACTAATATTAATGTGTCAAGACTCATGCTTTAAATCAGATACTGAATTATCCAAATGGTGCATTAAGAGCCTCTTGATTTCTGAAACGAAGAGAGAGGAGTTGTGTGATTACTTTCAGTCTGTGGTTAAGGTAGGTTATTTAATTTCCCATGGGAAATGATTCCATGTCATTAAGTTTGCTGTGGCTACACTTTCGTCTCTAGGCTAAAAGGGCACTAACCTTTTTTATCCCATCGAAAAATATACTCTTTTGTTAATTGGAAAAAATTATTATTATTGAAATAGTTTTCTTGAGCAATCTTTAAATGCTAACCTTTCAACCTGATGCTTTCAGCTTATTGATTCTACTTCCATTGTATGTTTTAAAAGGTTGAAATTGAAGTTTTGAGAAATATTAAAATACCACAACCTCCTGCATTTATAACGTGTATAATGCTTAAAAAATATAAGAATTAATTATAGCCATCTCTTATTTTTTTTCTAGGAACTTGTTGAATGTATTACTTCATCTGAACAGCTTAGAGCGTACTGTGCCATTTACTGCTTGGGCTACATATCATTATACTTAGGCTCATATTTTAAAGATGTCCTGTCTGATGCGCTGAGTGATGAAGTAAGTTTAATTATACTGAAATTTTGTGGAGAGCTTTCATTAGGAAGCCTTAACAAGAAAAAAACTTAATTCTGAATTTTATTTATCCATGTACAGATATTAGTGGGGAATATACGTTGAAAATAAATACTTGTCAAGGTATTTTAACTCATGCATTCAGTGAATTTAAATATGCATACACCCAACTATGCATTCTTAGAATCAATTCTTTAAAAAGTGGTGTGTCTTTATAGGCACGAAATCATTTCCCAGATTTTTGCATTTATAAATACCTACAATGAAATACAGTTGGATATTACTTGTCTCAGTGAGAAGTTGTTGAGTTTTTCTTTAATTTATGCTCTATTGTAGCGTTGTGCTTTTTCAGGTCTTTTGTAAAATTATGATGACGAACGGTAGTGATGTAGCCAGTTCTCCGCTGACGCATGAATGTATTTCTCTCCAAATGAAAATAAAGGTCTGTATGATGATAATAATAATAATGATTTTATTGTCATTCAGCCTTCACAGCAATAGACAATGTCATTTACAGATATTATAAAAGTATGCATTGTAGCTATATGCAAGTTGAAACCAAGAACATTACACATATTCATATACAATTCCTTTTTACATATTCCTTTACACATTGACAGCACTTAAAAAAAACAAGCAATCCCATGATCAAATCAGTATGTAATTACTAATTAGGTGTAGTGAATTCATGGTTTAAAATTTGGTTAGCACACAGATTAAGTATAAAAAAGGATCAATCTATGCATTGTGTTTCATTTTATGAGCACAGAACATAACCCATTAACCCCGATTGTTGCACCTCTTTATTTTTGTTTCAAAAAATTCCTGCAAGGAATAAAAGGGTCTTACAACAAGCCAATCGAACATTTTATTCTTGAAATTATCTGCAAGGATATCTACCATACTACATGGGAATTTATTATAGATTCTCATCCCTATGCTCTTGTAGCTATTAAAAGGTGTGGATAACCTGTAGTATGCTAAGTTAAATTTGTTTCTATTCCTTGTGTAATGACAGATCTTAGGTTTTCCTGGCATATCAGGTTCAGAAAAGTTTCTCAGGTTTTTCACTGGTTAATGTTCTTGATGTCTCCCAAACATCAAATTGCTTGGTAATAGGGTGGTTTCCTATTTTTTTTCAATTACCTAAATCGTAAGATCATTACTCCTGGAGTACGTTTTTCATGCTTTTAGATTTTTAAATGACTATGTATATCTATTTTTCGCGATTAAATGAAGAATGAAGTTAAGTCAGGCGTGTGAAAATGTGACGGCTTAGTATGAATGCTGGGAAAAGCCCATGTGACGACATTCTGGTTCCACCTGCTGCCGTATGAGGCCACCTCGGTGCGATGTGTGCCGCTACGATGCAGGCTGCTAGCAGGGAGCAGCATACTCTGCTAGCAGGTAGTGCTTGGGTTAAATAAGGATTATTAATACCCTATCAAACGAAGGAAACTTTCTGACCATAGGCAATTTTAATAGGTGATAATTTAGGGATGTTTTCCTGAGCTCTCTGCCTAATGCATGCATTGGTAATCTTAGACGATGTAAAACTCCTGACTACTCATATAGCATCTGGGTCCCTGTGGTATCACGTGGAGTGGCATCGCATGGCCGCCAATCTGGCTTTTTTCAAATAAGGTTAAATTTACCATTAACATTCGTCTAACCTGGGACTCCTAAAACCAAATAATTTGTAAATTATGAATACACTAATGGTGGGTAATGAATCGCAATCAATACCTTTCGTTTTCTTTGATGAAGGAAACTACCTTATTGCAAAAGCTATTTTGGTAATCTTTTGAGCTGGATTTATACTAACAATTATTGGTAACAATAGTTATTATACTAACAGTTAAGTTCCTTAATGCAAGCAATATTTACACCATACATTCCAGAAATTTTCATGATTTAGGGTGTTTGCAGAAGTGTTGGTAAAAAGCTATACCAATCATAATATCAATTAAAAAATTTTCCATCTACTTAATTACTTCCAAAAGTTCTTGTGAAAGTAACTTGTTACATTTTCTTGGTGTGATTCATTTACGTAGGGTTTAAGTAGGAGTGTAAGACATAGCCCACGTGACCTTCCTCACATGTTAAACTATAAAGTATTGTCAACAATGTTTACGAGTAGGCACGTCAATAGGGGAATTGTGTCATCCACAATATTTTTACTGAACTCCTAGTTCCCCTCCATTCCCACTGTAAGTTTTTAGGTGAACCTTTTCTCTCAAAAGTTGCACTATCATTTACAATTTTACACTTTGATGCACGTCAGTCAGAAGCACTGATTTTTTTGCTGCTTTCGCCGGAATAACTAGTTTTATTGACAAATTTTTTGCCGCTGTTCGTAAAAACGAATCCCATTTGTTCCTCGGGACCATATGTATGTTTGCCATACCTATACTTCATAGATATGTCTCATTTTTCATTGTCACACCCTCTCATTTACATTGTTATATGATGAATTAAATTATCTAATTTATTTTCTCTTGCTGGTATCATTGTTCTCTGTTAATTAGTTTTTCCTTATTTTAATTATAATACATAGTGTAAGACCTGCATGGCATTACTTATTACTGTCTCTCAAATTGAATTTTCTTTGAAATTTCCATGGAAAGCTGGTGTCATTTTGTATTCATTTTTCTTACAATGCATTTCTTTTCAGGCAAGGTACCTAAAATTTTTGGCTCAGTTTGCATTTGAAGGCGGTGTAGATTATAAAGATGTTCTAGCTACATTATTCAAAGTAATTGAAAAAGAAAATACCAGTAATTCGCAAAGGTAATATAATTATCAGTTAAGTATCATACTATTTACATAATTATTGAATTAGTATTTATATTCTCTTTGCCCTCAATTACAATTATTTTCAGTCATTAATATCCATTTCAAACTTTGATTGTGTGATTTGCTATTCTGAATTGTATCTAACTTTGCCCAATTAAGTTCCAGAGAGTTAAGATTAAGTTCTTAATTTTTCTATATTTCTTATGTTCACACAACCATTATATCCAATCATATCCCACTGATAATTTCTCATGTCACTCAAACAAATGCTTTTACAAAATAGTATATAAGGCTAGAAAATGTTCTAGAGTTCTCAATATACCTATCATGTCATGGGTTGACTTTCACTCTCTTAAGGCCGTTTTACACGGTACACGGAATTGCGCAGGTTAGAGCTGCATTAATTTCTAAAATGGTGTGGAATTGCGCGAATGCATGAACGAAATTAGAACGGGCTATTTTGACGTCTCGCATCCACGCATTCTCGCATGTGTTCTAGCAATTCGCTGCTTTACACGACGCAATTTTGATTGCGCCTTCGCACATACGTCAGATTGCACAATTCCGTGTACCATGCAAAATGACCTTTAAACTGAATTGATCATTGTACATGTGATTGTTTCCCTTTGCTTCCAATTATCTATTAAAATTCTTAGCACTACACTTGCTGTATGTGATATGTAATAGGCTAATAGTCTTTGAATTCAGTGGCTTTGGGGGCTATTCTGTATCTTGGGGGCGCTTTATTGCGCCGCCGCTATTTCCCTCTTTCAAATGGCATCGATTTTGATTCAGCAAATTGCATCGCGTTATATTACGCCGATTTTGGGGGCGTAATATATCGCCCCCGTGAAATCTGTAGTCGGTATGAAAATTGGTGTAGGGCAAATAATACAAGTCGAGTAACTCATTGAGTTATTTATAAATATCTAATTATTAGACATAATAATAATTAAAATATCTTTTTTTAAATTATTTCATCGTTATCTAGCGGTCAGCGAAAGCCAATTTTAGGTTTTATGATATTACTTGCAAATCCAAGATCTCCGAGCTCCGAGAGCAAGATACAAATGACGGTCGAAAAGTTCCGCGCATTGCAGACGACGAAAATTTCTTACAGTATTTATGATCAAGCTCATCAGCAGAGAATGGGATTTAACATTAAAATATCTCTACGACCTTCATAAATGCCCTTGCGAGCATTCTATAACACAGCACAGACAGCACCGCTGCAATTGACAATATATACTAATACGTACGTACCGTGATTTCCAACGGAAGAAAGGGGCTAATAAACACAATGATTGCTCGAAACAAGGAAACATTTAATGAATTATTCATCATAAAACTGCATACATTTCAACATCATTCCTCCGGCGGCATATCACAAATTTACACTGTACAGCAGTATATATTTAGTCCGAGTCATATCAACGCTAAGTTGTTTGAAGGAACATGGAAATGGTATCAAAATGCAAACATGATAACACATCCATAATCATTGCTCGAGAAATTGGTATTAGAAACCGTAAAGTATGTCACACGAGTTCACAATCACAACACCCGCGATGATTCCTTCCGTGACATCCGCGTAATCTAGAAAACAGCTGTTTCCCTCAACGAATGTATTTAAAATGGCCTAAAATGTGATTTCAAGTGACAAAAATGTTTTATAATTAAATAATTACCCTTGTGGACAACTGTGGATTAACTGTGGACATCATAGAATTACGGCGAGCAATGAGGCAAACGATGTAAACAAGCCGTGGCTGAAGATGAACGTACTGGTAAAAATAATTTCGTCACCACTAATCATAAGAGTATAATCATTATAGGCGTAGGTGAACGAATAGTGCGTAGCGGACGAAGTCCTCTTCAAGACAATTATACTTGTAAATTCCGATATATTAAGCTCAAAAATTGGCGATATTTTTCCATCGGCGACTGTAACCCTTGAATATTGACGCTTATTTACTTAGGCTAGAAAATATCCGATAGAAAAAGAGCAAAATCTCCAAACACAAGCCACATCGTATTTTTAACTTCTTCCCGGGCTGCCGAGTATCCTGCTGCGTTTTCGGAGTGTCTCATTTGTTTATTGCAAAGAATCGAGAAATATGATTAGACGTGTACAAAACTCCGCCCCTGGTAGGGGCCGCTATCGGAATAACGCGAGCCAAATGCTGGCGTTATTGTCGATGCTATAAAGCGACCCCAAATTCCGCTTAGGGGCCGCTATTTTGAGATAGTGAATCGGGGGGGCGTAATATTGCGCCAGAAATAGCATCTTCGTCGTGATAGCGGAGCCGCTATCTGTTACAGAATAGGCCCCTTTATTTGTTTTTGGTTACATAATTAGAACCTTATTCATGATTTCCTCAATCCCAGACCCCTTTTGATACATACATATATTCAATGGACAAGTTCAAAAATTCCTACCCTCTCTGTATTCTTTAGTAGTTTGGGTGAGATGTAGTCCACACCCACAGCTCATTGCTTTTGTGATCCAAAAGGCTCTCTCTATTTAGAATGCAAGACCATATTCATCCTTTGCACTTAATTTCTGTATGTTCAATCTTTCTGGAATGCTCCCACCATAATACAGATTTCCTTATGTATTTCAAAAATCCAATAGCCATCATTAAAAAATCATTTGATGTCATTAAACATCCTCTTTCATTCTTAGTCAATGAATCTCTAAGGCTTGGCCAATTTCCATCACCCCTTAAAAGTACCAAAGCCATACCCTCTATGAAGGTAAAGGCAATAAACAGCATATGAGCTCATATATACCAATATCTATACCGAAGCAATTTGGTAAAATCTTTTTTACCAAACAACTTTTTATGCTCCACTGATAACATACTTGCAATCTCACAACCCATTATCCACATCACAGCATGGATTTCGAAAATCCATATCCACTACCACCGCTACCTACCATAGCATCAACATAATATTGTCCGACTTAGACAATAAACTAGAATCTTTTGTTTTATTATTCAATTTCTCCAAGGCCTTTGATTGTATCAATCACCACGTGTTACTGCCGAAATTTCAGCAACTTTGCATAAGAGGTACTCCATATAATTGAATGAAATCATTTCTAAATAACAGACAACAGAGTGTTTGTGTTAATAAAGAAGGGTTAACTCAAATATCACCCGAAAAAACAATTTCCTGTGAGGTTCCTCAGGGATCTGTTCTGGGCCCACTGCTCTTCTTCATATGCACAAATGACATACCAAAGCTGCTGAATTCTGTACCTAATACACTCCCCATATTGTATGCTGATGACACATATGTCTTGGTATCAGCCTCTTCAATCGATAGCCTGGTGTTAAAGGCCAACAGTATTGTCACCCTCTAACAAGAATGATGTAATAATAATTTTTTTTCTTGTCAATGAAGAAAAAAACAATTTAACCCTTTACGTAAACAGAAATAAGCCTTTACCAGATATTTCAAGTGTCTTTCGACTGTACAATGATTCCTAGGAGCGACAATGCCTCCTTCCTGGGGGTTACCCTTGATAGTAGACTAAGCTGGGATCAGGGGCGGCTCCAGCCAGGGGGCGCGGGGGGTGCGCGCCCCCCCCTGGGCGGTGACTGACGGAATTTTTTTTCTGCTTGCAATCTCCTCTTACCTATGCCAGGAAAGGCGAGAATGAAATGATGGCTCGTCACCCATTGTGCTACCAAGTATCAATTTGTGAAGCGAAGCGCGTGTGGCCGAAGTCACCCCATTCTACGGTACATACATTCCTACAGCCAGAAAGAGTTTTTCTCGAAGTTGAGATGTTCCGAATAATTTGTTTCACTATCGGCAGGCGAGTTTATTTTCTTTGTAGAAAATTTCTGCAACACTATATTCCTTAGATGAGCTTGCCAGATATATGATTCGAATTTGAAAGTCTGCAACTCCGACAACAGATTCATCGGTCGTTTCCACTCGTGCGCACGGTCAAGCAGCACAAAGGTGGAGCGCAGGTATCTGTTTTGCTGGCCTGCTGTTTGAAGTTGGAGCTCTGTACAATTACGAGCAAAAATTGTTGAAGATTTCCTCTGGCGACACATTCTAAAGTTGAAGACTTTCTCTCTGAAACGGTTGGAGTAATTCATCAATCACACGTGAGCTTGGACAGTTGCATTCATTTTGGGGTTGTATTCTTTTTTTATGTTATCAAACTGATTTCTCTTTCTTTGTGTACGTGTAGATCTAATTTATTTGCATAGATGTGCAAAATGGTGAGGTGACTAATAAGGAAGAAGCCTCGGCTAGAAAATGATTCAAAGGAACAAGATTCGACATCTCTTCCCGCGAATTTTTAAAGCATCAAGTAAACGTAATAAAACGATTGTTGATATATTAGGTCATCAAATGACAGGTAACTGCGAGACTAGATGGTTAGAAAGGCATAAATCTGTTGTAAATTTAAGAGACGACTTACTTGATGTTGCCAAAGCTCTCGAAAAAGTGTCAAAGTGGGATGATTATAAAACGGCAACTAAAGGAAGATGTTCATAGTTATTAATTTTTAATTGTGAATTCATTTGAAATTTATATATTCTGAGTGATGTTTTGAGTGCAATTTATATTTAAAGCAGATATTTGCAAAATGAGACTGTAGATGTATTTCAAGCTTAAAAATAGTTGACCAAACTTTTGAAGTACTAAAGGATAAGCGGATGGACTCTTATAAAATTTTCTCTGGAATTTTTGCAAAGGCTAAGAAAATTATGGAGGAAATGGACATTCAAATCTGCATTCCACGTGCAGCCAATCGACAAAAGAATCGAGCAAATTACCCGGCTACCAATGATGAAGACGATATAATCGCGTATTGGGAAAAAATAATCATTATTCCTATCTTAGATTACGTAAATTAGGATATCAAGGACAGATTTGTTGGAGAGTCAATAGAGTGCTTCAAGTTCAATACACTAATCCCAGCTGTTTTCATGGAAATAAAAAATTCGGACTCTTTAGAAAGCATGCTTGAATAATATATGATAAATATGCACCGTCATTGAAAATAAAAATAAAAGTACAATGTTAACGGAATTACATAATGAGATAACTTTTTTGAAAAAAATCCCGGAATTTAATGACATGAAACCAATGAAAACTGCCATGGAACATGTGTGCACATGATTGTATTTATAAATACTTGATAATAATCTCTGTAATAACTTCGTAAAAATATTTTCCAAGGTATTCAAATGAAATGCGGCTAATGATTTTACTGTCGACTTCAGTTGTTTTTCTTGATCAATCATACAGTAGTTCCTGAAATCCAAAAGTTAAATACTTGTGGGTAAAATTGGAATTTAATATATTGAAGAGAAAACTTCATTTCGCCCACTAAGCACTTTTGTCAAGGGGTATAAAATGCGAACTCGCATCACGTACCGTAGACTACCCTCTATTTATAAATGTTACACTTACGTCTGCTTTTTCTCTCTCAATTTTTGATCTACAGGGATGGGGTTTGCTGCATTTGGTGTGGATTCTCTGTTTTCATGATTTGATCATAATTGGAAGTGCATAAATAATACATGAGTCGTAAATTATACTCACAATTTTCCCATAAAATTGCAGAGCGTTTTTTTTTCTCGCCCTATTTCCCTCAACTCTCCATTGAAATCTACGACTCGAATGCCTATTCAAAGCTTGTGTCTCCCGGTTGGAACGAAAAATATACAGATCGTTTGAAATTCCACACGTAAATCGGAAATTACTTTTACAACTTTTTCCATAAAATAACGCGGGCTTTTGCAATTTTCTCGGTGTATTCGGTGCAATACGCTCATTAAAACCAAACAATTTGTACAAATTCCTTCATACTTTCTCAACTATAATGCCGAAACTCTTATCTTATTTTGACGCTTGTATGCCACATCACGAGAGAGAGTGGGGGGAGGGGTAAGCATCCCGTCGCGCCCCCCCCTCAAGGAAATCCTGGAGCCGCCCCTGGCTGGGATAGCCATGTTTCTAGTCTACGTACAAAACTGTGTGCAATGTGCTTTTTGGTTCGCTCAATTAGGTCAACAGTTAACAATGAAGTGCTAATCTCAATCTATTATGGCGAGTTCTATTCCCATGTTATTTATAGCATTCTTTTTGGCGCCCTACCCTGTGCTCATGTTGTTTTTAAAATACAAAAGAAGACAGTGTGAGACTGATGTATAGTGCACCCCTTAGGGCTCCATGTAGCCCTCTTTTCAAGAAACTCTCAATTCTTCCCAATTCCATGTGTTTACATGTTGAGTGCAATCATTTGTGCTAAATGCAATTTTGGTTTGTATGCTACCAACGATAGCATCCACAACCAATATATCAGGAACTGTGGCAATCTTCATGTAAAGTTCATCAGAACCAGTAAAACCAGCCTTTACTATAACCTTCCCCCCATAACATGGGTCTTCTACTATATAACAAGCTTCCTAGAAACATTAAGAGAGTGGAAAAAAAGTCTACTTTTAAATTCAAGGTGAAGGAGTTCTTTATGATACATTTATTTTATTCCATTGATGAATATTTAACTACATATGTAAATATGTTCTGTATGGGTATTTTTTCTTTTTTTGTAACTAAACATTGACTTGCCATATATCATGGAACATGTATGTCCAAGATCTCCAGGCAAATAAATATTATTATTATTCCTTTTTCATATTCTATTTATATACTCTTAATCTTAGCATCTAGTCTTAGGTATTGTTTCTCCTCTTCATCCGCAATATTATGACTTTTTGAGTACAGTGTGACTACTTCTCCAACCTTTGGAACATTCGTTTGTTATTTCTTCTATGATCCATGGTTTCTTAATCTTACTGCCCTTCAAATAAGCAAGTTCTCTTAACCTTTAATTATTCCCATTTAAACCCTCTCCAACCCTCCATATTCTATCTTTATATCCCATTTATCCTTTTTATTATTCTCTACCATTTATTTACCTTCTCGCTTAGTCCTCTCCAAAGCTTACACTCTCCACTTTCTTACCTGCCTGCCTTCAATAATGCTTTTAATCCTAATATTGCATCTTATTAAGTAATATATAGTTAGAGGTCCAAACCCACATCGCAGCTGGGAAGCTGCAAAAGTTTTTTTACATCATGTATTTCTGTCTTGCAAGTATGTAATCTATCTACTATGTCCTGATGCTCTCAAGCCAATGAAACTGCACCCATTTGCCGTCCACAGTAGGCTCTCGTTATAACGAAGTTCGCGGGACCGAAAAACCTGAGGTTCGTAATAACGAAGTTCGTATCGTTTCTTTTAGGAATCATCGGGGAAAAAACCGTATTTAATAAACACGATGAAATTACGCGGAAATTTTTTTAAACAGGAAAAGTCATTCCAGTTTCTCAGCAGAAGAATGCGGCACGACGCAATCGAGGGTTGATATCTTCCCGAATACAGTAAGTCCGATATACGCACTGGTTGCGTTCCAAGACCTTGTTCCTAAGTTGATAAACCTACAGCACGGCCGCTGAGAGTTGTCCGATGATACACAGAATGGATTAGGTCGGGGTAGGGGCAGGGTTGCCAGCTAAGAAAGGGAAACGCCTACAAAGGGTTCCACGAAGAAAGGGTGCGGAAGGGACGCCGCGCGCGATGGACCCAGAGGAAGAATCACTTGTTTTGGTGATTCGAAGAAAGGATTTTTTTGATGATCAGCCATATATTCGGTGCGCCTTATGCAGTTGACAACGTTGAGAGACAAGGCAAGGTTGCGTTGGGAGGACAGCGATTGACTGTAAACCGTGCTGGCGTAGGGTTATCCGCCCCTCCTATTGTGCCGTCATCGGGCTACTGTCGCCGGCCGGACTGTATGGAATTGCATCATGAGAAATACGGTCATCCTACAAAATGCAACACTGAATCACAATCGTGCTCTAGCTCACGATATTATGAACTGATCTAGCTGGGCGTGCGACGCAGCCGGAGCCGAAAAATATCACTACTCGCGGTTACGGATGAACGGGCGAAACGCTGAACAGTTCCTAAATTCACACCGGATTCAATGATACTTTGCTCAGATTGTGCCCGAAGTGAGAGTTCCTCAACGCCAAGCCAAACCGCGAAGCATCGGCCTAATCGAAAGGCGCCAAATTCGAAATTTGAAAAATTTTGAATGCTCGTATATCTTACAATTCGTAAATCGAATGCGCGTTGGAAGAGGACTTACTGTACGTCCAATTTACGAGTGGTTACGAGTGGGTCACCATGGCTCCACAGGAGTGAAACGTATTACATGATGTTGCGTGTACACTGAAGAAAGAGCATAATTGACGCTCTTGGGCACAGTTCACGAGAAGAACTTAAACGCGGCGCGATTATTATAACTCAGCGTAGTGAATATGCACCTAAATGCCGTTGCTTATGCGGGGAACTTCGTAATAAAGTTCATTTTACAGCCGCCGGGACCGGGACTGAGGTTCGTAATTTCGTAAAAACGAAAATTTCGCAATAACGTTTTTTTTACAATAGCTAGCATATGCCTTTTCGTCGGGGCCAACGATTTGCTTCGTAATAACGAGAACTTCGTAATAAAGTTATTCGTATTAAGAAGAGTCTACTGTATATGCCTTTCAAATGCTCTTACTACAGAACTGTCTCCACATAACCATATTTTTCTCTGGCTATGGCCTGACCACCCTACTCTACTACCTTTCTTGTGGAAAATAAGTCCATCATTCATATCATATTTCAGAAATGAGGAAGCTTCCTGGATGAGACTCTCTGTTGGGTGTGCTATCTTACTTATTCTTAATGGAGGGACGATGGATATGCTGACTTGCCAGGAATTTTATCTGCTCTCTGACCTAATGACTGTAAGTTTTTTGGTAAATAAATGCCTTTATGATCTGAAGATTTTTCTATTTTATGAATGGTCTGTTAACATAAAAAATCATGAAAAAATAGGTCGGATGATTTTATTTGTAGTGCCTTCAATTCAAATGAAACTAGTCTTGTATGGCTAATTAATCTCTTCCCTTTCTATAAAATGTTTTGCTTTTACATTCATAGTTAATATATATTATATGTAATTGGTTTTTAAGTGTCAGAATGGTAGCATATATACCAGATCACAAGAGTGGTCAGTTAGAATTGACACCATAACCATGAGATTCCAAATCAGTTTACTCAGTTGTTGCAAGTTTTACATGTAAAACTTGTGCTCTTTGATTTAGACTTTTTAAAGACATCTTGCATGTAATTTAACAGGAAGTGTTTAAATTAGGGATAGTTGGATCAGATCCAAATATCTGCGGACATTGCCCTTCATGGGATGTATCAGATCCAAAGTCGCGGAAGACATCGAATCTGGATCCAAAATTTTAAACGAAAGTTCTGTTGATATACGGCTAGTGATTTTCTTATTGTTGGCTTATTAACGGACCTTGAATTTAGCGAAATTGAGACCGTGAAAACCTGGAAAAAGCCGTGAATTTCATTATTCAGATAGAGTGGGAACCCTGCAGTATGCGATGAGAAAGTGACAAAATTTGGGGGAAACATGTGTGAGAAAAATTTGAAAATATTTAAATGTGTATGACAATCAAAATAGCATTCCTGAAATAAAGGATCCGATTAGTAACTAGATCCAAAAAAAATCCTGGTTCTGTCCATCCCTAATTTAAATAAATATTGTTATGAATTCCAACTATAGCTTAGAATTGTAAATTATTTAACTTTGTGAAAAAAAAGCTCGCCAGAATATTCAAAATCCAATGCATCCAATTTTGGATAGTAATATGGAAAAAAATTAAATTTTTTTTATTTTCAAGATTTAGTGTCTGAAAAATTAAATTCTTATTTTCAATTGACAGGATGAAGTACTTCAAGTCAGAGAGGCATTTTTTAAAAAGCTACTTAGACAACTGCATTGTGACTACCCAAAAATCACTCTTCCACCAGAGCTATTAAGTCTGTTAATATTGGGTGATGTAGAAGAATTAGAGCATGGCGGAAGCACAGAAAAGGAAACTTTAAATTATATACGGTACTTGTTTTCTAAGAAGATAAACTTCATCAATATTCACATGAATATTAAGCCTTGTAAGTAATTTTTTTTGCAACTGCATGATTGAAATTATTTTATTTAAATGATACCACTGACTAAAACACCTTGAGTGAAGAAATGTACTTCCTTAGATCAATTAATTTCAGTAGTTTCATCATCTCTGATAAGTCTACTTAAGATGGACCCTATTTGTATTCTTTATTTAACCACTCATTTTTTCATGGTACATGAACATAGACACCTGATTATTATCTTTGATGATAAGGACTGGACTCCAAAAAAATTCTGTCTTTCATATTGTTGATGCAGATAACACAACTGCTGGATAGTAGAGGTAGTAATTGCCCAATGACTAAACTTGTATAGTAATGACAAAACAGTATTTTATCTGCGAGGTAGTTCATTTTGGTTTGAATAATTTCATTTTCTAGCAGTGTTTTTCTATGGTAGGTACCTATCAGAACTTATATTACTATCTTACATATTAAGAATACAATTACATTGCATTCTCAGGCTTAATTTGGGAAAACCACATCTTGATTAAGTCACTTAATAACATTCTGCAGAAAGTTTATTTTCATACTGAGGTTGCAATTTTTTGACGTTCATTTTTAAGCCAAATAGGGAACATGAATGAAATTTATTCAGCAATCTCCTAAGTCTCATTTTATAGACAATTTTCTTGCAAGCCCAAATATATGAGCCGGTACATGGTTGAAATCAGGAAAAGCATCTTCATTTGAAACAGAAAAAGTTCTTCCTTCAGCAAGACAATGCATGGTTGCACACTGGTGCAACTTGCCGTGGCCAAAACTACGGAATGAAAGTTCCAATAGTTACAAAATTCACCGTACTCACGAGATTTGGGCCCAAGAGACTCCTCCTTATTTCCCAACTTGAAGATATAGATTGGTGGACAATGGTTTACGTCTAAGGAGAAGGTTATTGCCCAAACTAATGCTTGTTTTGAAGAGATCCCAAAATTCTGCTTTTTGAATGCCTTAGTGCTAATTAAAATTTATAGAGCTAAAGGGAAGAAAAATTTGAAAAATATAAAAAAAATGGTCCCAATATTACGTCTCTTTCAACTTTTTTAGAGACTGATTGAACAATCCTCGTATTATCTTTGACAATATACTCTCCATAACAACTAAAAATTTTGGTTTCTTGAATGTTGCTTGAAAGAAATTTGATCAATTTATGCTCCTTTAGTTCCAGAATTTGATAATAAGAATGAAGTGTTGGTGTATGGATTGTTGGCATTATCACATAGTAAACAATTCATGAGAATAAATGATTCAGAGCAATTAAAGAAAGTTAAAGAGAAATTGGCCATGCTCTTGGATTTTTTGTTGGGCCATGAGGATGTGGACTTGAATTTTTACTTGAAGCAGGTGGAAATGGTGAAGAGTCATAAACTGAAAGGGGAAAATGAGAAACTCAATAAGGTGTTGTGCATTTTCAATTATTTATTTTGGATACCCATGTATTTAGTGTGCATTCTTATCTTCAAGCATAGCTTTCCTTTTCTATACATGTACAGTGAAACCTGTCTTAAGCGGAATCTCTCGGGCCCTTCACTTTTTTCCGTGTAAGACAGTATTCTGCGTAACTCAGGGTCTGACATTTCAAAAAAGACCGCAAAAGTCATATCACGTCTATTGCATGCGTTGCCTAAAAGTTTGGTTTGACTCAAATTCTACTTGTAGACGAAATTATATTGAAATAATAAAAGAACAGCATCGCATTATTTTTAAATTGTTTATTTGAAGTAATCAGTCATTTTTGTCTGTCTTCCCTTTTTTCCTGTAGAATACAATTTTCTACGTTGCCAATGGCCCCATGTAAGCTGTTATACAAATCAGTGTTACCTTTGGTGAGACTGCAATCTTCTAATTCTTTTGATGAGATCAACATTTCTCTATACGATTTTTTATTTTCTTCACATATTAAGGTCACTTCTTTGTCAGTGTCACAGCTTTCGTCTTCTTTATTATTGGATGTTAAGGAACCATCTTCATCGCTCGTGAGAAGATTGTTGTCGAAATCCACAAATCTCTCAGCATTCATGTCAATGCCTATTACTTGCTGCAATTCGCTTAGATCCACCATTGGCTCTAAAATAGCAAAGGTCATATACATATATAATCCTGTAAATGCATACATATGCATTTACATTGGTGATACATTAGGATGTAAATTATTTCCCTTACCTTTCTCGGGATCAGTTATGGCAGAATTCCAGCTTTGGCGAAACATTGTTTAATAGTTGATGTTTTAATATCTTTCACTGCCAAATTAATCCAATTAATGGCATCCAGCACTGATATTTTTTTTATCACCTCCAATACTGAATTCGCAGTATCTGCAGCAGCTAATAATGATCGCATCATGTACTGCCTATATTGTGCCTTCAGCTATATATGTAATTACTCCCTGATCCATTGGCTGAGTGATGCTTGTTGTGTTTGCCGGAAACCAGGCTAGCTCCATATTCGCTAGGTGAATTTTAGGGTGACAGGTTGCATTGTCAAGGAAACGTATGACTTTCCTATTTTTCCCCTTCATTTCGGCATTGAAACTTTTAAGCCACTCTTCCATGATTGAAGCCGTGTTCCACGCTTTTTTATTATGTCTCCATTTGACCGGTAGCTTCTCAATTTCAACGTTTTTGAAGCATCGTGGTCGAGCTGATTTCCCGATGACAAGAGGCTTTAGGAGCTCCCCTGCCATATTCCCACAAATGAAAATTGTCAAACGCTCCTTCGAGTGCTTCCCTCCTACAGAATAAAGAATAAGTGTAAATATAACATCATTGTGTGAATTTTTACCCTAATTTCTAGAAATAGAACTCGGAAATGCATACAAACCCTTGCAGTTTTCTCCTTTTACGCACAATGTTTTAGACGGCAGAGCCCTAAAATGCATTCCGGTTTCATCCCCGTTGTAGATATGACATGGTTGATAGTCTTTAATTTTTACTTGAACCATACATTTCCACTCCTCTACGGTTTCCATGTCAACGTCATTTGACTCGCCAACAACACTGTTCCAAACAACATTGTGTCTTGCTCTGAAGCTCTCTAGCCATCCATTGGGGGCCTTAAAATCCAATTTTCCTAAAAAAACTGCAAATTCCTTGGCCTTTTCTTGGACTATTGAACCTGACATTGGAATATTCCTCGATCTTGCTTGCAAAAACCATTCCCAAACTAATTCGTTTATTTCTTCATATTCATAAAGAGGTGTTTTCCTCTTTGAATGTAAACAAAGGCCTAAAATAATCGACGGAAACAACAATTATTTTATGGTGTGTCGTATTGCAAACTATTGTGGCATGGGAAAAGAAGAAATATGTTTCTTAGAACCTACCTCTTTCAACACTTAAACTTCTCTTGTATCTGCTTCATGGAGAGCTTTTCTCGTTCAAAGCACTCGATCAAGTCCAGTTTATATTTCAGCATTAATACGTTTCGTGGCATGGCGGAAATCAATCAGTAGTTCCCTTTATTCTTAGTGTTCTGAGTTGTATTCTTACCCTGTCGGCAGCACGTAGGAGAATGATTCCTTCTTATTCGGTTGCGAGCAAGGATGCACAAAATGCTTGTGTATGTAGAGAGAGGGTTCTACGAGTTGGAGGGGAGGTAAGTGTGCAAGCATGGGTTGGCAGAATGGTTAAGAAAGGTGGTGGCGGGAGGGAAGAGGGGTGAAGTATTGTGGAGCATTTGATACAATGTACGTGAAACGAAACTCACTGCACTTTACATTAGGGACGAGGGACATTAGGCACTGGAGGAGGATTAACACTAGGTTTAGGGAGACACGGAAGTGTTATGGTCAAGGTTGATGCAATATTGTCCTGAGTCCCTCCTGCGATGTGATGTCAGTCAATAATGACGTAGACCATAGTGAACGTACGTCATTTAGCTGGTTCTATTGGATTATTTTCTATGGAGAGGGTTTTACAAAACATTTTAGGATTTTATTTCCTTACGGTAAAAATTGTCCATGGAATTTTTTTTTGCAATTCCGCTTAACCAAGAAACACGTGCCCGGGAATCGATTCCATTTCCGCATTTGACAGTTTCCGTTTAACAGAGGGCACCAATGCACGTAAAACCCAATTGTGACCACCAGGACCAGCAAAATTTTCCAGATAAGACAGATTTCCGCTTAACTCAGGTTCCTCTAAAGGCAGATTTCACTGTATTTTTTTAGTGGAGGAAAGCAATTGTGTTCTTATATTTGTGGGGGGGGGGGGGGGGGAGAGGAGGTGATCTGGACCGCCTGGATCTCCCCCTTGCTACGCCACTGATGGGTGCAATTGAGTTTTTGTATTTATTTTTCTTGTAATTAATGCCTTAAAATTTCCTTTCTTCTTTAGAAACTTTGGGTCTTGTGTGACATTGCAGTTTTCAAAATGAAAAAATATGATGTGAAACGTGCAAAGTCAATGAATCCCACTCTACCTATGCATTTTTTTGAACCAAAACCCATCAAAAATACAAGGAACTATTTATCGGTAAGCCATTTTTATTTTATTCAATACACTAGTTTAATAACCGGAGTGTGTTCCTGTTATAATGGCATGTAAAATTCAAGTAAAGTTTGGTATGTGAATTAAAGTTTGGTGATTCAAAACAGAAATGCCAAAAGAGTGATTTTGACTACACATATGATTTTCATTTGATATTATTATTATTATTGGTAGAGGAACTAAGGAGGCGTGGACAAAAATGATATTCAGCAACTTACACATGGGTCAGTCACAGATGAAGAATGAAAAGAGCCCAAGGGGGTCCACACCCATATAATTATGTATCACCTTTGCTTTTGATTTATACCTTGTAAGATTTCTATTTTCTGCTGTCATAGCATTATCATGAGTACTGTGCAGTGGCGGCTGGCAGTTATATATCCAGGGTGTGCATTAGAGAAGATAAATGGTGATGAAAAAGGGCATTAAGTTCAAATGAATGCTGCTAAGTGGCACTGAATGCATCGATGGACTATAAAATCTGAGTGCAGGTGGCATCTACACCACTACACTACCTGCGAGTTACTCACCAAATATGGGCGATGGGCGTGCACACTCGTGCCGAGTTGAGTCTGCTCTAAGCACCCATTTAAACATGACATGACCCCCCGCTTTCCTTATCCCGCCCGAGCACCCACAAGTGATCACGTAGACCCATTACATGGCCAGTGCGATGCCACGGGATCGCACACTTGTAGAGTGGTGAATTCAACAGGAGATAGCAGTAGCGTTTGGAGCTTCATATCCCATCTGTGTGTGGACAGGATTTTTATCTTTCTATTTTCGAAGGAATACATAGTTTTCTTTTATAATTTATTCATCTTTGGATGTGCAGTTGCTATCATGCTATTATGCATGTGCCGCCCCTGGTACTGTGTCTTGTTCTTCATTTAAATTACTCATATTTAAGGATGCTCTTGTTCTATGTTATGTATCCAATGAACTCAAATGAATACACAATATTACTAACTCATTATAATGAAAGAAATTCTAGTGATGAAGTTTGATTTACATGGAGCATTCTGCTAATCACCGTGGCCTGCCTACCACCCAAATGGAACTTCCCTCTTTAGTTCACAGTAAGGCCCCTTTCAATGCCTAATCTAATCATCTAATTTTCAATCTCTCACTCTAATCTTCTTCAATCTGATCAAATCAATCTAATTTTTTTTCTCCCACTTCCTCCCATATCTAACTTTATTTCCACCAAAACATATTTTTAGCTTCCCCTTCCTGATAAGTTCTTACTCCATGCAAGCGCTCTGTCTCCTCTCGAAATTTCTTCTTCTCACCCACCATGTCTATTTAATTTTTTGTTTCTATTTATGTATTACCTTCCATTTTATCTTCTACATTTATACAAAATTCTTTAAAGTAAAATCTTGAATGCCTCCAGTCTTTTTTCTTAATAATAAATGATAAACGTGATGCATCCATGCAACAACCAGAAAAATGTGCTAAAATTCTGTCTGAGCACATAATGAAGTAGTTATTAACATCAAAAGAGATTGCATGCCATCAGTAAACATAGAAATTAAAGAGCTTCAATTTGTACTTCGTTTTAAAATTGAATTAGTGGCCTTGAGATTGGTTTTCAAAGTCGGGTGACAACATTGTAAGGGATAGTCATCTCTTACCCAGTTTCTGATAAAAATGTCTCATTTAAATATGATAAAAATATCTATTTGCTCACCTTCCTTATCATCTTTACAACTATTATCTGTTCATTTTATCTCTGCGGGTAAGCTTTCGTGAGATCCCGGACACTATCGGAGGGCCTCGCTGAGGGGGGAGGGGCCTCGCTGAAGGGGAAGGGGTAGTACCGAGAGAGAGAGAGAGAGCAGGAGCGACCTTAATGTTGCCAAATGTACACAGGCGCCCTAGTGTCCCACTGAAAAGGTGTGACTCATATGTGGCCACAGATATTTTGGGCCCGGCGGCGAAACAATGCATACAATGTATAGCTACTTATTTAGAGGGGATTGAGGATAATCCCATCTCAGAAGCCAGGATATTGTCCGCTAAATGCGAGACCGCTGGTGAAAGGCATACCTAAGCGTAACATTCTGATAAACGGGGATTGCAAGGGAATTCGTGAGGATGAGGATGCAAAAAGAATGGAGAAAAGTAGCACGACGGGTATTTTATTAAATAATTTATTTTGTAACTTATTGCTGGAGTGGTGTGGCTAATAAATCAACCTCCTCGTCCTCCCTCCCGTCAGTGTCTTAAGTTTCGGAGTCACTTTCGGAGCCTTCAATAAACACGCTCGGATGTTACTCTTTTAAATCAGAGGTATACAAAACTATATAGGTTGTAATACCCAAAAGTAAATACGGAGTTGAGGAAAAGGGTTAGGGTTTGGTAATAAAGGGATCGGAAAAGTACTGAGAGGGAATAGGTGGAGGGAGGGAGTCGGTGCTGATGGGAATGCAAAAGGTGAATAAAACATTTCTGGAAAGGCGATGGAAAAGGATTGAAGTGGAAGAATAAGGAACAGTAAGTTATAAGTTGGATTTAAATGGAAGAATCGAAGAGCACCAAGAGAACGCGCGAGATTTGGCAACACAGCTAGCAGATTCACGAAGTTGACACAACGGAGGTCTGAGAGCGACTGAAATTCCAAAGTGCTAGGCCACGCCTACTGTCTGCTGATTGGGAGAGGGAAAGTCACGTGTAGATAAACTTTCCCTCCTCTCACCCCAACTCGGTTAAGCCACACCAGCTCACCCGCAAAGATAAAGTGAACAGACCTTAATTGCATCATCCTTTACCCATTACTGTATTAGTTTCCATTAACCTTTCAACTCACCATACCCAGTCCCAGCAAATCTATTCTTCCTTTTTATGTTTTATAGCTTTCATCCCCCTATGATTGTCTAAACATTTCACATCTGTACATTCATTGCTGCCACTTTATTTTTCCTTTTTCTTGGATTCTCCTGATAAGTACTTGTAAGGAACTTGCATGATAAAGGCATTGAGGGCATTACCAACCTTGCGTACTTAAAAGACACCAGCCTACCAGGGCCAGGTTTTATTGGATGAGTTTCTAAGCCTTAACTAATTCTATTCCTGGAGGCAGTAGCTATGGTTTTCCACAAGCACTACAACAGTATTTGTTCATGTGACACCCTTTTGATTTACCTTTTGTCTGGCTGCTCTTTGACCTATCTGGCATGGGAGTCCCTGATAGGAGTAAAAGAGAATTACCTCCTCCAGTGCAAATTTAGGAGTCATTAAAATTCACAAACCTATCTATCATTACAAGGCTGTAGCCCACAGTAAAGGAATGGAACCACTAGTAGAAAACAGATATTAAAATCAATGTCACTTTGACCTTTGGGGTCCACATATATATTATTATATTTTGCTGAACTATATTTTTAATTACTCACTTGAAACATTTGTACATCCAGCAAAATCAATAATATAAAAAGATCTTATAACAGATAATCTGAATTTTTGATGCCATTCTCTACTTTTCTAGTCTATTTACTTTAAAACTTTAATTCATGGATATTAATATGTAGCTATTTTTATCATTCTTTGGGAAGAAACATGTGATCGCCAACTTATTTTTGGAAGAGACTCAAACTGATCCTCAAGCAAAGAAAGCTGATGAAGAGGAGGAATCCAGTGAAGATGAATCAGATGTGACTGATAATGATCCAAGCAGTTTAGTAGTGATGATTGGTGAGGGAAATATTTCTGCTGAATGGGATGTGGAGGATGGAATCAATGAGGAAAGTGGATTTGGTCCCGAGAGTCATTCTGCTAGCACAAACAGCAGAAAAAGGAAAATTTCAGATGTTTGAGGCTGGTCACAGTTTTTCCTCAGTAAATGAGTTGTCCAGAAACTATAGTATGCACAATGTATAGTAAATATATCGTTTTGCCTTGTTAATACTATCCATATATTGTTTCATGGTAGTATTTATTGTAATATTTCTTTCATATTTTTTAAATATAAATTTTAAAAACTTAACCTGAGTAGCTCAATAAACCAAGAGCATACACCTTTTTCTCTTACTTGTCCTATTAATCAATGGAAATGAATAGGATTACTCTTTTAGTCCGAAGGTAAAAATGTTTACTTTATCATCATCCAAAAAAAAAAATGTTTTTATATAATCATTTGGGCTTGGAAGGGTTATATCAGAGATCACCTAATTTAGTCATTGCTCTATTAACCTTAAGCTTTCTCTATGAATTTTATTTGCCATCATCCATAGATCAGTTCTTTGTGAAGTATGTATTAAATCATTTGTAGCAACTTTTTGAATCCTGTTTTCCAACCAATACCACATAATTTCTTTTTGAGGTTGATATATAAGTTGATGGGTGATAAATTTTCAGAAATGCTATTTTAATTTTTTTTAATATTAGCATTTTTTCTGTTCATCTATTGTACCATTTTATCATAATACATATCTTTCATATATGAGGATTCATTTAGCCAACCTCTACTTATTGTGAGATGAAGGTGATTCTTTTACTTTCCATCATTTACTCTCTAGCATTGCATTGTCTGCCTTTAGTAGAATTGACAGATAAATGTTATGCGTGCTTACCTTCCACAGGGAGCAAACTTCCAGTGCACGCAAACTTCAAGTTAAGCTTGGCTCAGATGAGTGAGTGGATTCTGACTTATGGTACCACTAATCTGCTGTTTTTATGTTAGAGTTAATTTGAGAATGAATAATGTATGGTTAGTTGTGAACATGTGTACCCCCTCCCTCCATTCCTAAGAGTCAACCTAATCCACAAGCCTCCTGGCATACACTTGGGGAGAACTTGGCTGTAAATCTAAGCCGCTGAATATGGGTCTCTTTCTTATGCAAAAAGGTTAATGATGGTTTTCCTCAAAAAGACTCTGACCCTAGGACCAAATTGGGGATTGTAAGGGAGCCTAATTTTTTTGATGAAATAGTAAGGCTTTCAACCCTCAACTCCCATTTATTCTGGCAAGGGATCTTTTCTCTTCCATTTAAAGATATCTAGCTGACTAAGTATACCTTAATAACCAAACATAGCTGAATAATATCAAAACACACCCTATCTAACAAAAAACAGAATATTGACAATGCCTCGAAAGGTCCATGTGTCTAAATATAAGGTCAGTGGTTCGATTCCTGGTAGAGAAGAAAATATTTATTCCATGTAGTGCCAGCCATCATACTACATATCTCCACACCACTGCTGAGTCCACATCATGTGTTTCTGTTACCATGTACTCGTACTTCTTTGTTTTATCTTCTATTTAAATGTATATTTATACTTATAAAGCAAGCAGAGGCCAGGTTTTTCTGGGTTATTAGGGTGGAAGGTGGTTAGTAGGGCCTTCTTACCTGTCTTAAGCTCTGGCTGCACTGCTTTTGGACCCCTTATCTCATTGCTCTTTTCTAAATTCTTTATAAAATGTTGGCATGGACATTGCCCCCATACATCTTTTGTATTCTGCTACAGCCTAGGGCTTTTAGACAGAGTAATCCCTGGCTGTGGTAACATTGACATGTTCATAACCAAATTCAGTGATAACTAAGTGACATTCCATTTCATGATACAGCAGATTCCCGATTATCCGGCTGCAGTTTATCCGGGTTGCGGATTATCCGTGCATGATTTTCACTCTCGCTCAATTTTTTCCACGATCTTTAAAAAAAAACTAAATAAATAAATAAAATCGGACGCAAAATCATCGGAATTACTGCATTAATGCTATGATACTCCGCACTTATCATTTCCGTTAAATCCCTTTCGTAAAATGGAAGCAATCGCGTGGTAGCTGCATTCATGGGAGCAACATGTTCCTGTGTTCCAAGCCTCGCAGTGCACGACCGCTCTCCGTGATCACGGATACACGTCCCGCAGCAGTTGCAACCCGGGCAACTTGTACGAGAGACTACTATGTGGCGTGGTGCCTGACAATGTAGTTTCCAACGTTGAGCAGTGGTTTTGAAGCATTTGTGCAAACCAATTTGCTATATCCGTGATCACACAGCCACCGATGTGTGGTCTCCGAAACCAGGCCTAACATGGAGCATTAATAATACGAGTTCAACTATGTTATCGCCGCTAAAAAGATCGCAAACTGGCAAAGAAAGCTCTCATTGAGTCCGGGAAGCACTCTAAAATAACAGAATAAATAAATAATATATTGTTTGTTTTATGTAAATTATGAACATTACAAGGCATTGAAGTAGAAGTTTGGGTTATCCATGTTTTCCGATTATTCGTGCCATCTCTCCCCACCATTAACCCGGATAATCGGGAGTGTACTGTATTTATCCCAGTGTTGGTACTCTTACAGGCTGTCTCACCTCCTTTCAATTTAGCCTGGAGTACATCAGGTTGGTTATCTTTAAGGTCCCCCCACAGAGCTCCTGAGCAATAGCACTCATTGCGGATTTGTTCATGGGCTTAATTGATGTCATTTTTATGTCTGTGGGTTGCAATAATACATTCTATGTTGGATGATACAGGATTTATTCTCAACGCCACACTACACAAGAAACAATGGCAGTCAGCCAGGGCTGCATCTTGCAAGGCGGGAAGATACATAGATAGCATTTGTCGTGAACTGTCACTTACTCTTGTTGGACAGGGCTGCTACACCTAAGTAAACAAATGAACAGCAAAATACATCTCGTGAACCATACATAACAGTTACAATAGATATTCCTTAACAGGGAATGGCTCATTTGTAATCTTCCTATGATAAATTTAAGAACAAGCTAACCAGAATGCCCTTGACCACTCAACTAAAGATCCTTTTTGCCTGAATGCACGTGGAAATTCAGGATATACCCATTGTGTTCAGCCAGTGGGTGTAGTTTTATCACAAACTTCTGCCTCTTCCCTTTCATGAATGTCCTGAACAACAATCATTGGCAAAGCGACGAGGATTTTAAGGATTACAACCCCCCTTGAATCTTCTAAAGAGGTGCCAAAAACAAGTAAGATTTTACTGTTTTTGAGTCCTAAAAATGAAGTTTTAAACATCAAAAAATCCCTAAATTTTCCCAGACCCCCCCTTTGCCCTGTGGTGTTTCCCAAATACCCCAGAAATCTACGGGAAACCCCCCATTTCAAAATCCTGGCTACACTACTGACCCAAAATGACCCCTTCAGAATACCATTTATTTATCAATTCTTACTACCTTATCGGGAGCATACGTTTTTTGTCGAAATATAGCTAAAAGGTCAAGAAGGTGTCTGATTTTATACAAGGGTTCTATTGGAACAGGATTGCCAAGATTTACATTTTCTGCAAAATGCAGATTTTTGCAAGATGACAAGAAACCCTGGGAGAGGGGTATTTTTACAGTAGGAATTGCTAGGTTCTGCAAAAAATACAACTCGAACGTCTCTCACGTTTGGGACTTGTAGCCATTCAATATAAATTCCCTTTGCTCCCTTACAGGGATACAAAACCGGTTGAAAAGCCAGTTAGCAGCCGGCCATTGCCATTGTGAATCACCAACGCTGGCACAACCACCAAGCAAGTGATCGTTTCACTGGATAAAATCCAGCATGTGTGCAAGCAGTGCTCCACTGATAAAAAGTCGGTATTTTACAGGCCCTCTAAAATAGGTGTGTGCGCGTGCAAGGGACCTTAGTCTGTACTTATATGGCCTTCCTTTGAGGATGCCAACAATTGGAAATGGTGCGAGTGGCATTTTTTGGCAAATATTGTTTATTGCAGTTCAACTATTTGGGTTATTTTGTGATATTCATGTTATTGCCTTGGAGGTCTTAGCTGAGGAAAAAGAAATTATTACTTTTCAATCTACAAGAGTGGTTTATGGGTGAAAACAAAAAAAATCACCATTGCATGACGTGGCACTGTAGGAGTCATTCTCAAATTTCAATCGCCCATGCATCATAAACTATTGACACTTAAGGCCTGTTTACATAGTTCATTAACACGTATGGGTTAATGTCTAAATGTATGAACGTGAGAATGAATGCCAAAATGCACCGTGTAACCACCCAACTTGTGCAAATGTATGCACAGAAAATAGAACCTGTTCTAATTTGGTTCATGCATTCGTACATGTTCTGTTCCGGTCTACAATAATCATTCATGCAAACAGACATTAACTCGTACGTGTTAATGTATCATGTAAAAAGGCCTTTAGAGACTAAAATTTTCTGTAACGTCTTATACAAAAATGAAAGTCCATTGTAAGTTTGATGAAAATTCAAGCTGGTGGTTATCAGAGGCTGGCTGATTTCACTCGTCCATATAGAGGAAGCTGACATGCAGGAATCCTAGTAAAAATGAAATTTATTTGTTCCATAGCCACTGCCAAATTAATATATAACTTGAATGGATGACATGACAGATGATGTAACCAACATAACTTATGGGCACTCAAAGTTGGGTAACCACACACTGCAGTTCCACGCAATATAGATAGATAGTGACTGGTGTCAACACATTGTATCACCAGACAGTTTTTTTTATTATTAGGTGAACAGATTCTAGTGATAGCCAATATAGATGACACAGTCAAATGTGTTGTTCCACATTATATACGTAAGGCACCCAACCTATTATGACACTAGTATAATTTTAAAGGTATTTGACATCCTAGATATGGTTGATTCAAGTAAATAACATAAATTAGAGAGTGAGGTACTGCAGCCATGGTTGAGGTGGCCAAGATGAAATAAAGTGGTAAGTGGAAGGAGGAAATCATTTCATATGCCTGCCCTACATCTAAAATGCCTCTCCTCCTTGACCTGAACACTCCATTTCTCTACCTATTCATGCCACTTAGCTATTCCCAACCACCCTTGCAGTACCCATCTCTATTTCATGTGTTAGATACATTAGCCAACCGAGCTTTGAATATGATCATATTAAACTTAACCTTGAAATGAAAGACTACAGTTGAATATCAGCAAGTCCTCAATAAACTCTAGTGTTCACAATAACAATCCAAAGATCACGGTTTCAAAACGAAAACAAGTTGAAATTTACACTTATTTGAAGCTGTAGTCGGTGATTCCTAGTATTCGAGGAGGCCAACTAGTTTAACTTTTCAATAAAAATATGCCCATAAAATAGTAATTTATTCCCAAAATTGATCATTTATCACCAGACTATAATTAGATTATTGGGAGTAAGGAAGTAAGCTGAAGTTTCTCCATATATATTTTTTGACGGACCGGATCTAACCTGGTAACTACTTCGAGAATCCTCATCTTCTGGATTTCCCACCCATGGTGAGGGTCGAAATTGTGCGAAGTCTTTTCTTAAGTCTTCAACGAGAAAAGGAAATTGGAAAGACCTAAGGTAGATGTGAGATTTCATTTACCGTTAGATAATCACTCTCTTAAATACCTACCCATACAGCTACCGCATAGAAATTTCAACTGCTATTAGCTACAGCCGCAAGGATAGAATTAAAATTAAATTGCCACCATTTTTTTAATCATGGCTTTTATAACGATTTAGAAATGTCATATCAGAACTACTCCTGGGCTTCAAATAAAAATAATTATGTACACACTCCAGAGCGCCGTAATCACATTCACCTCGAGCGTAATGTGACCGTTACTTCGAGTGAGTGAGCTCAACCCGCTAATGAGGGATAAAATGGTAATGAATTGAAGTAACATACCCATGAATAGTCCTTAATTGCAGATCATAAGGACCATGAGCAGATCAAAACTGATTCCTCAAGACATACATGGGACACTCAATACTAAAAAACGGGACCAGCGTTTGTAGCGCCACTGCGGGCGGAAGGGAACTATCAGCAGTAGAGCGATTTAGCCCCGCCCCCTTTCGTAGTGCAAGATGCCTACTTTATAGGATACCTCAATTGCCGCGTATTTCGAAAGGGAAAATGAGAACACAAAATAACATTTACTTGTTTTATTGCTCAAAAATCACATATCATGTAGTTACAAGCAGGATATCAGAAACAAACCACAAAAACATGAAAGCAAACATCGAAAGCATGTCGTAACACACGCAAAGTTAAAATGCGGTACAATGAAATCGAGTTAAATTTTAAGAATAACAGTAGTTCATTATACAACCCATAAAGCACAATACTAAGTTGTATCCTAGCGCATCATGACTTTAAGCGCTAATATGAATAAGACTTCTAAACCAAATACAAGTAACACTTAGTGACATTCTTTAGGAAAGTTACATATTACAATACCACTCATAAAATATCACGTATTAAAGTCAGTTATAATTATGGAAGGCCATAAAAGCATATGGATGTTTAAATACAAGGAGGTTTCAGTGTTGGAAAGTCACATCATAACACTCATTACCATTCATAAAAAATACTTTTGAATTAGGCTTATCATGAAAGCCATCAAAGCATGGATATTTAAATACAAGAAGATTTCAGTTTTGCAAAGTGGTATTTTGATAACACTTTAAACTTATACGGTAAGTAGCATTCGAAGGAAGGCTTATAACAGTAGCATCACAAAGTGGTTGTGAAAACACAACATGCAGGCTTCAGTGTTATCAGCACCAATACTAACTCCTAACATTATAAATCACCAAGTGAACCAGGGATGGCCAACCTATATGACAAATGTAACTGTTGTAAGCCATTTAATTACAAAAATTTAATTATAAATACTGGCAAAATCCGTCAGTACTGGTCAATTACCATGAGTAAATGGTGAATTATATTGGTTATCGATCATTTTCACCAGTAACAGGTGTATGTTTAAAGATAACTGATTATCTGTACAAGTTTTTTTTAAAATTAGTTAATTCTTCTGTATTGATCAGTTTTTAGGTTCAATTTAGTACCACCACTAAAAATAGTTTTATTAATGATATTAGGTTGGCCACCCATGTTCAAAATTTATAATCCTAAGGAATGTGTCGATGCCTAAAGTTATTGATTCTCGATACCGATACCAAGTATACGAATCAATGGTATTGAGAATCAACACATCCCTAATCGTAATCCTATGAAACAATTACTTGGGGTAGGACTTGTGAACTACATCTATGACCCACTTGTTTTACATTAGAAATTTAAATTAAATGAAACACAGATATACTCATGATACAAATGATAATAGAAAACCACTATTTTATGAAAAATGAAATACATTGAAAACAAATAACCTTTCAATGAAATTGAAATCAAAGTGGAAGCAGAAGCACGACTTGGAAGCACGTTTGAGCATTATATCGAAACCCATAGCTTCGAATGCTCCCACACTTATTTTCAAGTGGATCTGGATTTAAATTCCTTGGGGTAAGGTTTTTAAATCCAATGCTGTGTAAAGTTTGCCAAAGGGCCTTAATATTACTTCCTAGCCCTACCCCAATTAATTAAAGAGGGAGTCCTACTCTCCTTCTGCCCATGAATGAACACCATTGACTGCAGGAGTTTCTGAGCCTCACCCCAAAATTGCACATGCTGAGATGAAGGAGACACTGCACACCGTAATGGCTTCCCAGCAAGTGGCTTCAGGGAATCACCATTTATGCTATCAAAAAGCCTGTCGAAGAAGTATAGGAGCTCAGCTGTCTCCCCGGCTTCGACTCCCAGATCTCCATTTGCAGCTGGAAAAATAGCATGGAAATTGCCGTAAAAATAAGGGACATTGTTGTCTATCAAATAGATATGAGGAGAAAAGGTCTTATTTAGAGGCAGAGTTCAATTGCTACTTCATCATTACAATCCTGAATGCATGTGTGTGATAAAAATTTAATTTTATGGATTTTAAGAACATTTTGTAATTTAGCAGGCTTCCCTACTTTTTAACACAAACTAAAAACAAAACAGACTCAATAATAAACATATGTATTCAAATATCTGAATAATACTCACGCAAGAGAGAAGGTATATATCCCACTGGAGGTGGAAGGGACTTCTTTCATTATAACCTCTCTAGCGGCATCCAATGGGGAATCTAAGAGAAAAGGCAAATGGAAATTTAGCAGGCCTCCCCACTTTTTAAAACAGACTAAAAACCAAACAGACTAAATAATTAACTGATGTATTCAAATCACTGAATAATACTCACGCCAATGCCCGAGTAACATTAAAGTTTTCTTCTTGTGAGAGCTGGGGAGTAGTTTCACTAAATCAAGCCCGATATTAAAAATTGCATTCTTCACTTGATCTTGACGACATATTTGAAAACTGTCTGCCTTTTCGTCAATTCCATATACTCCCGGCAGCCATGTAACTGCTCCAAATCGGATGGCGAATGTGATAGTCTGAAACGGTATAATGAATAATAAAGATTTCAATGACAATATTTTAGGTTCACGCTTAGTGAAAAGTACGGCCGAATTTCAACGAACCTAACATTGAAACAATACACTGGATCACTTACCTTGTTCACAAATATCTGGCCTCCTGAGATGCTCTCCCTGCTTGAATCCGCCGGCGACCGTTAACAAACCGTTAACGCCGGTTCCACCACCCTCCTTCTCGGCCTCCCAAATTTGAACTGCCTGTTTGTATTACTGCGCATGCGCGAAATTTCCTTCCAAATTCCAAGAGAGCTCATGTAGTACCCTTCCATACGTGCCTACTGCCCTGGCGCTAACGTCGCGGGGGCAACTTCGGGAAGGGGAGTGCGCCCTGTATGCCTCAAGAATCACTCACAATTTCGATCCTGAAATTTGGCATTCCCGGAGTTATCGTTACTCATCTATTTTTAGTAGCCCATGTTTCCACCAAGAGGAGGACAGAAATAATGTCACTAGGTGCGTAAGGAGAATAGTGAATTTATTATTTTGTGGACAAATTTATATCTGTCGTCGTTTAACGAATATCGAAAGAAGATTTTTCTTACATGCGAATACGTCTACGAAGAGAAATCTCCTCGCTTCATGTGTTTAATGGTTAAACTTGTGGTGATTTGATGGTTGCACGGTATCCAGCCAGGTATTATTTCAGGATTGCGGAGTAAATGAATCTTGCCATTCAATAGGTATATTTATGGAACATCATAGTTATGCGTATGTCGTGTCATAATGAATTAATACCTATTTTAACGCATATGTAGCTATTTAAATGTTTGCATACTGCGACGAAGTCGGAATAAGTCGTCTCTCAAGAATGGGAATATTTTTTTAACAAGACAGCAAGAGATTCAGCATAATTGCCATTGTGAAATCTGTAAGGCGAATGGGATTGAATGAAATTTCAGGAAAATGGGAGAGACTCGAGTGCATTTACCCCACCATCAGCAACAGATGTATTGCTTCGGCCAAAGTCGACCCAGTGCCCATCATTATTCTCACACCTCTCACTCGGATCACCGTATTACCCAGTTATGTGTGCTTATTGACCAGCTGCATTTGTCCTACCTTCACACTGAAGCAAGTCCCCACAAAATCGAGCAGCGGAATAAACTTGAAAGTGAGTAATCAGTCTTCATATTGTATTTGTTATTTTTCTTTCATCTTGTATTTTATGTATGTTGACTCGGTACATATCTTGGTGTAACTTTAACACTTATGACCATTAAAAATTCGTAATTTGCAGTCATTGATGACAGTATGCTGCGGAAATGCCGACTAACATTTCAATCATGTTCTTTTGCTTCGTTCTGGATAAACCTCTTATGTTACTTCTCTTCCATCCCTTTTTTGTTTGGAGTTGATGTTTTGAAATAGATTAGCCGTGATTTATTGTCCCTGCGTTTTGAATCCTTGTTATTGTTTTATATATGCATGTATTTTTAACAGTAGCTAATTCTATGTCACCAACACATCTGTACACATAGTTAATTTACATTATTAGCGCCCGATGGTTAGAAGTTCATTTTGTTTCTGTTTGTGGTTGTGCGTAGTTTTAAATATAAACATTAACCGTGAGAAAGCATTTTCATAGTTGAATGTGGGATCTGTTATAATCAGTGAGTAATTACTTTTGAACAAAAAATAATGAGTGGTGAAGCCCCCTCCATACAGGATGTGCATTATGAAGCATCGTTTTTAAAATGTTTTTTGGCTTCAATCGTGAAAAAGTGGATTAGTTCTGTATGTCAGAAGGTGTGTGCACCGTATTGCTGGATCATAATGAAAACCCCTCCTGCAACTAATTTATCTAATATGCTTAAAATTGAGTTCATAAGATTAATCGTTTTTTTTATTTCTGTTAAAAAATTCCTTGTATATTGTCTTATAATTTTGATGTATCAATTCCGTTTGGAGTAAGTTTCTTCTTGTTTACAGCATGGATCCATTTGAAATATGGGTATATATTTTTCTCAGATCACTCTAAAATGTATCATACTGCCAGTAGTTCACCTGAAAAACTTAAGCGGACCTTGAAGAAGGGAGACGAAAAGCTTTGAAATGTGCCCATGGCAATGAATGTAGAAGATTGGATGGAAAGATAAAACTATGAATGAAGAAGTTCTAAGGAGAATAGGAGTAGAAAGAAGTATACTGACTGAAGGAAATTAAAAGAAAGGCAGAATGTATAGGACATATTTTAAGGAGTGACTGTGTTCAGAAGTTAGTAGTAGAAGGGAAAATAGCAAGGAAGAGAGGAAGAGGAGGCACGGAATTCTTACTGACAACAAAGAAGGAGGGAATGATGCAGAGATGATAAGAGAGGCCAAGGATAGAGTGCTGTGGAGGCAACACTTCCATTGTAACCTGTCTACGGAGAGAGTCACCAATGCTGATGTTGGACAGTAAGAACAGGCCTTAAGGATTTAAGATAGAGGAGAAATCTGTGGTGGACAATCTCACAGAGGGGATTTTTAACGTGAGCTACAGAGAGCCCTTCAAGGTATGAAGGCGAGAAAACCTATGGGCATGGAAAATATTCTGTGTGAGCTTCTGAATAATTCAGGGAAGGCAGGAAGGAAAAGCCACCCCAAAATCTGTACTGTGAGAGGTGACCTAGTGAGTCCCTCTCCCATGTGATAATACACTATGTGTAGTTATCATGTTTTTTATTTAGTTTGTAAGTCATCTCTCAAGAATGGGAATAATTTTTTTAATAAGGCAGCAAGAGATTCAGCATAGACGCCATAGTGAAATTCTCTGTTCTGCTCCAGTAAATAGAAGAAAATTCTTTAGTGCGGAGACTACTGTAGTATTAGCTTGCAGAAGAGATGATTAGATTTGCATGGAAGGATATATGTCAGGTGAAGGTAGTATTGATGTTTAAATCAGTCCTATTTGCTGATGGTGAAGTGAAAGGGTTGCAACCACTAGTTTATGTAAATCTACTTCACTTTCAACTCAAACACCGATCTAATGATAGCACTTCTCATTCAAGTAATTATTCTTTCAATGAAAATAGGAGGTGGTGACTCTCCAAGTAATTTCCCTTTACTTTTATGGTGTCTCTTAAGCTTTCCAATCGGGGAAGATTGGTCTGAAGTCTTCTTTTGAAACAAGCCATTGAACAATTAGAAGGCTGTGGTCTCGTTTATTTGAGCAGCTGACGGAGGTTTTTTTATCCTAGACTTTTTCATTTGTCTTATTATATTCTTTCCTGTAAAACCTTCCCATGCCTTTGTGGTAGAAGAGATGGTAGTGTTTGTGGTGCGTTGGCTATAAACATTTGATCAGTGGAAAATGCTTTTTTAGTTGTGAATAACAAAAAAGTTGTTTTTAATCACGCTTGTACTGTGTTATATCTTAGTATCATCTTTTAAATACACTAATTTCTTCCATTAGTATACATGAGTGGAGTATCCTCATTATCTCAATAAGATTAACCCCATAACTTAGGGTTTTGCTTAGGTTTGAGGGATAATATACAAAAGATCAACAGCAGTGATCAAATGGAAGATTATGTTGAATATTTAATATTACATGTATAACATTTCGTATGCTTAAGTAATTCAATATCTGCAGTCGAAGTGACAAAACTGCAGTCAAAATGCTGTGTTCATTAAACTGAAATTTGTTGAGAACACATAATTCTTGTGTGAGTTAGATCCTTTATGTGTGGGTTTATTTGACAAATATGCAGAGCTTTTCTGCCAATACCTATTGATCAGCATCGCCTGTGTTTATGCTGACATTGTGCATTGTGATTAGAATGGTATTTTGTATTGAAGTAAGTCTATAAATATGGCAGCCATAAACTTTTTTTAATATTAATTTACCATTTACATTACTGTAAAGCAGGGGTCTCCAAACTACAGCCCGCGGGCCGGATCTGGCCCGAGGAGGGTTTTCATCCGGCCCGCACACTCGTTTCAAGTAGCGAGCGATTCTCGCTCGTATAACTCTGTGAGACTCCGCTAGGAGCATTGCAGCGCTGTACTACACGTCAAAGTCGCCTTCAACTGTTCGCAAATAAGAAATACGCCACTGGATACTTCAGTAGACGTTGGAATCGAATACTTCAGTCATTGGCAAATTTGCTATCCGGCCCGTGGGGCGATTCGAAACTTGGAATGTGGCCCTCGTGGCCTAGTAAATTGGAGACCCCTGCTGTAAAGCATTTATATTCCTTTCTTCCTGGATACTTGCTATACATGGCTGTGAATTTTTAAACTTTAAAATACCTCCAGGTTAATGACCACTGTTTTTGAAAGTATGTACGAATCTATAATAGTTTTTAATGGAATATTATCTCTTTTCAGGGCACATCTGGGAGTATTTGTGTGAAGTGCCTCATGATCGAAAGTTCACTTTTCCTCAGACTGCACAGATCCTTCACAGGTCAGCATCAGTGTCTACATCACCTTCAACTCGAACACCCTATCAATCTAATGATAGCACTTCTCATTCAAGTAATTATTCTTTCAATGGCTTTCGAGCTGCATCTGCATGGAATGCTCTTGATCAGTATGCTGCCAACCTTCTGTCACAGCCTTGGAGGAAAGAGTTTAGGGAAATGAAGGTACTAGTGCTTTGAAAAATTTGAATTCATGATATTTTTCTATCACATGTTCTTAATTTTTTTGCATTTGAGTGTGTCATGATTCCTCTCCGTAAGGAGTACTTTGCCTAATGGCTGTCTGGTTGGTTCCGAGTGGTAAATTATCACCTCAAATTCCCTTGTCTTCCAGTTGTACAGTGGGTTTTACAAGTATGAGGTTGAAACAAATTTGATTGGTGCAGAGGTGATGTTTGAATTGATGGGATACCGGAAGGTGGGTGCAGGAGCCATGTCTTTAGAAGGGCCTATTGATCCAGACAGAGTTGCGAGTGTGTCCCGAGATGCCCTTTTTGCCTATGTGGAGTGTCAAGTGAGTATTTTCTTTAGAAGCTTCTTGTGGACTGTTTATTGATTGTAATTACTGTGTAAGAATGAAATGCATTGCAAGGTCTTTACCAATCCCTACATTTCAGATCCTTTGTGCTATCTGGGGTATGGTCCCACGGAAGTTCTCTTGGTTAGATCTGATAGAATTCCGAGAAAGTCATGTCTCTGCTCCTGAAGCAGCTGCTCGAGTCCTTACCATGAGGTATTTAGCTGCCACATCTTCTACTCCTCCAGCAATTCCTTCTTACTGTACTGAACGGTCAGAGCATCACAGGAAAGTTATGGCAGCACATCAAAATCATCAGTACAACTACTCCACACCTTACCATCAAATACCTGCGAGTGCTAGCTCATGTACAAACTCTTTGGCAGTAAGTAAAATTCCTATGGTTTGTGCATTCTTTTGATTGCTTATTAAAACAAGTAAATGCATATTTATCTTCTTTATTAGACCCATTATAATAGGCCAAGAATCTTGTATTATTTTTTAATCTTGAAATAAAGATAAAATGTGGCAAAATATATCTTATTGGATCTCTTTTCAATTGTGTAACTTTGTACTTGAAAGAATCAGCATTTAACTATTTATATTATTTATTTCTTATTAATTCTCAAAATTACATTCTTCTATGTCACAATCTATCCTATACTAATTATTAGATACTTATGTATATTTTATTTATTGACTCATTCTTCTATTATTTTACTCTTTCTATGAAGTGTATATTTATACACCATTTATAAATGATTTAGTTCTTTTTTTAATGACGTTTTTTTAATTGATGGATGACATTTTGCTTACTGTTCCTTGCACTAGCTGTATTTTATTTTTCTTGATTTATTTCATCCCGTAATGACTTAGTCATCATCTTTCTATGGGAAAAATCACTCTATATGTATGTGTATGGAAACTATTGTCTATAGCAATTAAAGGAGCACAGAGGTTGCTCCTTTGTGTCTAAGATATAATTTCATATTTGAAAACAGGTCTAGTGTCTATCTGGCCTCTCAATTACTTTCATACATGCACTTCTCGCATAGAGTTGTGACATATCGCAATGGTAATATTCTTGAAATAAAAGTATGAATAAAAATGGAGCAATTTTTCAATTCCTTTTATTGGTTTCCTTCAGTCTTTATGTGATTATTATGTACATTGTGTTGCAGATGCCACCAAGAAAAGTCTCTCAGTCAGGAGCCCCTTATGCGTGGCCCCTGCAGGTGCCCACTTTACCTAATCCTAAGCAAAAGGGACCTCCTCCTATGGGATCTGCTCTGGGATCGGATGACTTTTACCCAAACGGTTATGCTGTTCACCCCGGACATCTGCTGCAGCAGTGTAATACTCTCGCCCCTTCTCACAGGTTTTCCACAGTCCATGATTGTGGGCAGTCTGGTTTAGTTTATCCATGCACTGATCAATACCATTGTGGCACACATGCTAATGGGTACCACACTCATGTATTGGATACCTCAACTGCTGCAACAGCTGTTCCAACTGCTCAGCTGGTTGAAGTTGATGGTGCTAGAGGCCTCCCATATTGTCCGCAATCAGCCCCCAGTTACTTTACACAGATCCAGAGCCATCCTGCTGTGTCTGTGCCTGTGTCTCCATGTCAAGCCAATGTAGCCTTTGGTATTGATTCACAAAGTGGCTACTGTCAGCAGTCTCACATGACCATCCCTCACTCTTTGTCCTACACCGCTGTGCCTATGGCTAATGCTACTCTCGATTCAGCTGTCAGAAGACGGGGAGTCATTGGAGAAGAAAATAGAGAGCGTCAAAGGGCTAACCTTCATGCACGGAGGGATGAAACTGATGGAATAGCTAGTGAAAGAGTTACTGCCACAATGGGTCGAGGCTATAATAAGGCAAAAATGAGTTATGTTTCTGATAGTACTGCTCCTGCAGATGGCGATACCCTTGGAAGTTGGAGTTATGTATTTCGAGATCTGGAGACCCAAGGTTATTCAAAAGATCTTGGAGATAGGGAAGACGTCTTGAACCCTAGGTACAAGGAAGCTAATAAATCGGTATCCGAAGAAGAGGCTGCTCGGGCTGCTGAATTGGAGATTAAAAATGTGATGTCAGAGAGAAATATGACTGTTCCATTACCTGATCCTGCAGTGGAGAAAATGGGAAAAGTTTTACAAAAATTAAGATTGGATCCTAAGAAAGCAGGTGGTACAGAAGAGGAGAAAAGAAGAGTCTCTAAATCTTCAACTGCAAGTCATGTCATGGATGAAAAGCCCACCAGCATGGCTAAAGAATTTGCCGGAAGTGAAGTTAGCAGAGGGAATAGTGTAGATAGAAATTCAGAAAAATTGGTTTCTGCTCTCTCCAACTCTACGCGAAGCCACGATGCAGAAAGAATTTCATTGGGAAGTGGCAGGGCTAGCCAGCCTAGTGAAGAGAAGTACGAGGACTGGGAGTGCACTTATTGCACGTTCAGGAATGCTGCTGGTGGTGTTAAGCGTGACGTGTGCGAAATCTGTGGAAAATCAAGGCGTAGGGGAGCAGAGGAGAGGCCCCTGGCGAGTGGCGGTAGGGAATGCCCAAAATGCACCTTGGTCAATGTGAAAGAGGCATCTGCTTGTGAGGCTTGTGGAGCATCGCTGGCACACTCACCCACCTACATCTGATCACCTGCCTCTGTACTGCAACCTCTCCCTTGTGATATGCTAGGTATGGAATGTTTCAATTTAAAGCCAAATAGTCCACTTGTGTTGGCTTTGAACCTATTTTCCATCTTATTTTTGCTAATGAAAATTGAGAAAATTAATGGGAAAGTTTGAACTAGTGTTGAGATGCTCTCATTTTACCTATTTCAAATTGATGATTAATATTATCAACATATAGATATTTTCATATTTCTGCTGATAGACTTGCCTTACTGCAGTGAATTCATGATTAAGTTATTTTGTTGATTTTGAATGTGGAATTGGATTGGGAAGCACAAAAGGAATATATACTACATCAAGCAGACTTTTGAAAATTTTCTTGGAACAGAAGTAGAGGTAAACATTGAAATTCAATTTAGCATCAGTAATCTGGAAAGTCTATCTGGGACTGCAGAAATGCTGTCTATTGTACACTATTGTTTTTTTTTTTAATTTTTGAAAATAATCCTCATTGCCTGATGTTACAGAGTACCATTAGGAGTTTGAATACTTTAATGATACATTTGATGAAGTTTCTTAGATGTACAGAAATTAGTACTAATAGTGAAACATGTTTAAATTTATCTTGCTCTGGCATACTCCAATTGTGTATAATTAATTGATTTTTTTGAGAGTAAAATTTTATTAAAGTATACATCATTTTCTGGGAGAAATTAAAAATATAATATTTTTTAAGGTACTAGCATTGATTTTTCCAAAGCATTTGCCAAAGATAACAATTCGAAAGTTATTATCCCTCGAGTATTGAATTTTTCATAATTCATTTCACTAAACAGGTAGTCACGCACACATTATATTATCCATATTTGCACCAATATTTGTTTATTTATAAAAGTGGGTGGACATGTACAATTGCCTATGATATCCACTTTAGTTTTTGGCATAATACTATGACCTCCATCAGTAAAGTAACTTAAGTGTGTTGCTAAAGTGATTCTGATCTGCTAGTGATGTGTGCTTTGCCCTGAACTCTATATTGTTTTATTTTGTTTTCATTGTTTGAATCCAAATGTTAATGCTCCATTTTTTTACTTTTAACATGCACATATCTTGGTATGATGACAGTTTGCCTTTGCCTTTTTGAGGGATAAGTTGTGTATCAAATCCTCCTCTTTGAATTTATTTGAATATTCTAGATTACCTACATGTACAAGTCATACTTCTTTATTATTAATACAAACTAGTAGCGAATGAAACCTCCTGTGCACAAAGTTATTACTTCATCATGTTCTTTCCCTTTCTAATTGGGTAATATTCCTTTACATTTAAACATTTTTTCACACTGTAAATGACTGATTTTATTCTTTTTCTTACTGTTGCTATTTTTGCATATGCCTTGGTCTCCCCCGTAGTGCACAAAATTGGGAGGAATTTAATTTTGCTATACCCCATAGTAAGGTTTGCCTGGAAATACATACAACCAATTAAAGACTGTGTCATGTGTGTCACTTCATTAATTGGTTTGTGTTCAATTATGCAAACTGTAATTTAGTGGTGATGCAGATCATGTTTGTAATTTGCAGCTAACTGACAAACCTGTGAAATATAGTTGAAGATTGTGATAATGTTAGTTATCTGTCCGTTATCGTAAGTTCTGCACAAGCTGATATGCAAAGTGACAATCAGTCAGGTGGAATTGTAAATTTGCAGTTACCCAGTTATTTATTTGAGTGGTAATTTGAGTTTCTTTCGTGTAATTCATCCCCTATAGAATGAGCATTCATCCCTCACAGTATAATTTATGTGCCTTTTAATTTTAATATTTTATTTAAATTACATGAATACTTCTCAATTTGTTACATGGTGTGGTATAAAGCTATTGCTTCAAGTATAATTCTGTATTTCTTTTCAATATTGTTAGTATTGTGTGGCATTCATTTTAGCTGTTCATGAAAGCTAGCTAATTCACTATGCCAGCATTCATTTCTAGTCCATTTGCACCATAAACCTGGTAAAAGGTTGAATGGTGTTTTGATTTGATGCGTGTGTATCATTTTATTACATTTTGCATTCAAAGAAATTTTGTATCATTACTGTCAAAAGCATTTATTGTAAAATATATTTGTTACTATGTACAAATTGGCTTTCTAAAGTACATGCATAGTTATATGTTTACTAATTTCAAAGTTTATTGATACTTTAGTGATAGAGTAATACCTAATTTTCCCTGGGTATTGAAAAATGTAAAAAATGCCTAGCAGTTAAATCTATTAGAAGGAAATCTCAATAATTCATGTTGAAAAAATATTTGGTCACCTTTTTATACAGATTCTTGTTAATTACTTTCATAATGTACAAAAGTTTGGAAATTGGTATCTCCTATGGTTCCTCCATGTAAATAAAATTGTTTTGCTTTTTTATCCTCTTGTGTTTTGTGAAAGGAGTATCTCAATGATTTTGTTTATTATTTGAAACCCTAATTCATTAGTACCTATTTCAGTCATTTATTTGGTGATGCTTATTATATTTGTTATTGCAATGCTAGTTCTGTCCCCTGTCTAGGACGTTGTACTACTGAGACATTTTCATTAAGCTCACTTGGTTCCAAATTGTTAGGCCTCCATAATTTTTTGACTGAATGAAATGCCAGAGTATACAAATTTTGAGTTTCTAAATGTTGCATGACCTGGGAATCTGTGCAGATATTTCTGTTGCCTACAGACTTTTTTACTTTTAAGTTTTTGGGGAGATATTTGACAATGTACCTTTGAAATGGTGTGTAAATGTGTAAAAGTATTTTTCTGCAGTTTCCCATGTCTATCTGGAATATTTTTATGGAAATTCACTCAGAAGTCTTCCATTTTTGTTTTTTATTGTATTTCCCGTCAGTTAAAAGTAATATCTATCTTATGGATAACCCTGGAAATGGAATAAACATTTCTTAATGGAGTAATGGTATTTACTAAACCAGAAATCATTGTTTATCAAAGAGATCACATGGTTTGTGATTTTCGTATACTTTCCTGGATAATCACTCTTCATGTCAGTCATGAAATTTCAAGTAAAGTAATTTTCTTCTGTCATTACTTCAACTGCTGATGCATTGACAGGAATTTCATGCAATCGGATAACCAAGTTTCAGAATCAATTATTTTCTCATTCCGTTATATATTATCATGTCATCTTCTGGAGTATTTGAAAAATCACGAAAAATATTTGGTATAGATTTATTTAATTCTGTATGTTAAGATAAATCTTGCAGGTCAGCACACAAATTCTTCAATGAAAAAAGTATACACATGAGTATAAACGAACGAGGCACACAAATCTTATTCATGGCCCATAGGTCATTGCTTGGACACATCTGTTCTACACCATTCAGCCACTATTCCTATGCCATCTGATTTAATTGAGTTTTACTGCATGCCAAAAATAATTTCCAATTTATCAATTTAATCGGGGTATATACCTGTTTAATATCATTCGAGAGAGATTTCTGATTCACTGTGGACACAGGAGAGGCATACTATAATGGGTTTTCTTAGGAGAAAAACAAAGGTTGGAATTACGCACCCAACAATGGAAGGACTTTCTTCATGTTAGGAGTTTTATAGGCTTTCATGCTACATTTTTCTGAATATAACCTTTTCAAATGTAAATGTTACTTTTATGGTGGTAATTTGATCTCAGCATATTTTATGTTTCAATTGTAAGTCTCTGAATACCCTGGCTCAACATAAAAAACAATTATCCATCTGACATTATGGTAGTGCTAAAATTCCAGTGGGGATAATGTATTCTTGGCGTGTATGTATGTATATGAAAACAGGCTCTCCTGAACTTTTTGGATACTTGTGGCTGACTTTATAAAGGAACACTTCAGGAACTAGGAACTGAAAAAGACTATTCAGTTATTGTTTCTCTAATCTGTATTATGGTACGGTATATATATAATAGAATCCACATAATGAGTGATGCTGTGAAGCAAACTAATATGATCAAGCAGGGATCGTAGGTATTTCATAAGGTATATTATTGTAATCCAGCAAGGATATGACAATTTGCTGTTGGTGAAGGGTATGATTTAAGCATAATGAGGGCTCTTAATAAAAAGCCTACCTACTTAGGCAATAGAAACTAACTAGTCTGCTGCATCTTATGTTTTGGCTCTTGATCTTCAGCCTCCATCTCTGGCAGCATCATCAGGAGAGTGACTTATTTTGTAATTTGAAGATAATTGCAATCCAAATTTGTTCTTTTGATGATGCCACCTTTAGCAATGGAGGTAAAAGTTTGTGCACCAAAATCAAGGGCAAGCCAGAGCAAAAAACCCTGGAGAAATATTAGCCCATGAGGGAACCTATTATAGAAGTGAAGTATACATACTACATAGGGGCGCAGCTAGGAAATAAGGCTAGGGTTTTAGGCACAACTAATACTGTCAGACAAGGGTGCAGCTAGGAGTTAAGACTGGGGGGGGGGGTTAAGGTGCAACTAATACTGGGGTGTGTGGGGGTATGGAATACCCATCAGGATAAGCGGTAGGTGCAAGATTAGTAAATTGCGGAATTTTAAGATAAATGGTTCAAAATGGTGTGTCTCACGGCTTTCTCAGGGATATTTAATTAATCCTTACACTGTTCTATTAGTAATATCAATCCAATTAAGTAAAATGGATGAAACTTAAAAATTTCTGTGGGGGGTTTAACCCCCCCCCTCGCTGTGCCACTGGTGTCTGGGGGTATGGCATACCTGCCAGGGTAAGCGGGAGGTGTGGGGGCCCTCCCCTGGAAAAATTAGGTTAAATAGTGAGTTTTATGGCTTTCTGAGGGCTATTTTATAAATCCTTACAAAATTCTATAAGTATTCTAATGCAATTAAGTAAAATGGATTTAACTTAATAAATTTCTTAACTCTGGGGGGGTTTATTCCCCAAAAACCTTCCCTTGCTGCGCTACTGATACTATGTGTGTATGTAAAATAATATCAATTTCAGTTATGCTTAATGATTTTAGAGACCTCTCCTTGGCTATGTGCCTGATTGAGGGAATGAGAAAATCCACATTCATTAGGTAATTTTGGAAGCATGGCTTCCTCAATGGGTTTAGGATTCTGAATGAAATATTTGAATCTTGTTCTCAGAGGATCGGTGAAAAGCTATTACTATTGTAGGGTTAATAAGCCAACATATCATCCATCTCTTTGTGGTGGGTTCAAAGGATGAGTTTTCTCATTTTTATTAAGGCGAAACTGGCCATAGAAAACCAGTAATTATGTCTGCTGCTGTAAGCTGAAATCTTGTGGGGCTGTGGTTTTGAAATTTAGATACGTTTTGATTATACATTGATACTTTACTTGCGGTAAAGTTTTCCTCTGGTTTTGAGAATTCTATTGAAGCACACTTGGTCTCTGCAAGCTTATTGTCATGTGGATAGTATTCATTGAAAAGAAAGGACCATTTTTATTATTTACTAGAAGCTTATAATGAATATTTAAACCTTAAAGATCCACCGATTGGATACAATTTGACTTAAATTTGAGGATTTTAGCGGAAGTGACATCACCTCATCATTAGAATCTGAATTTCCTGCCTTGACATGTGGATTGGGAAGTTAGAATGCTTGTGGTTTTTCCCTGCAAACTCATCCAAGTCCTTAAAAAAAATATGTTCTCAAAAGTTAATATGTGGTTAAGCAAGAAGCAGTTTCAGTGTAGATACATATTATTATATCAACCAAACGGAGGAGTTCATTGATTGATGTAGTTACACAAAGGAGTGTTTAGTAATAAATTTCAAATTGGAGATTCATAGCAAAAGTGTATTCTTCTTCATCTATTCCTCTGATTTTCATGCATGGCTTTTGGGTCCAGTTCATTTATTCTTAAAAGTTACTTGCATTTGTGATATTAGGCTGCAATTTTCACACTTGGAATTAAGATTTTATTCTGGTCCTTGTTTTTACCTAAATTAAGTTTTCCTTCAAAGCTTTAAATTTTAACACGTTGCGTACCGGGGTAAGCTAATGTTTAGGATATAACTTTACCCAATCAAATGTTATGATGCATCAATTCATTATGAATAACGAACAACAACTGAAAACGTACTAACAAATACGTTTTGTAAGCTTCAAAATTGTTTAGGTTGACCTGCCTAAATGACGAGAATCTTCGTCATCCGTCCAAAACGTTCGGGAAAAAAATGACGAGAATTCTCACCATCCGTACGCAACGTGTTAATCTCGCAGTAAAATATTTTTCTATAAATTGCAAAAAAATATGTGATAATCATCATTTTTCTCGCGTTACAGTTGAAATATGGCAATGGAGTAAACATATGATGCAATTGCATTTTTTCTATTATTCTGACAGACAGAAGGTTTTATTTGCAAAAATTACTCATTAACAACTTCTTGACACCAAATTTAATTAATTCCACTACAAAAAGGTCAATTTATTTACAATTTAAGCTAATCATCTTAGTAAAGGATGTCAATTTCAGTGATATACTTTAAGCTTTCATAGCTGAAGAAACCTCAACAGAAATGTCCTTACTTTGTTGAACTGATAATAAATCCAATCAGCTAGTTGTCTTTTGGAAAGCCTTATTCACTCTTGGAGTTTGTGCTTTTGTAAAGTTGATAGGCACTCCATATTAACAAAAATGTCAAAGGGGTGAATAGAAAGGAAATTCTTGGATGAAATATGTGATTATCTCATATACAGACTTGTACTACTAATAGTGTGTTCCATTCTTGTGATTTTCATGAGTGATGCATTCAGTCCTTGGCACTTTGTCCAGCAGAGTAATGACATATAGTTCATATTGGTAGATTGTAAGCAACATACAGACCTTCACTTTGTTTTTGAGGTAATCAGTTTTCCTTGGAGGGATAGGATGATTTAACACATCCAGTGTCTGTTGGTCGGGGCGGGAGCCCTTCCCCTGCCTCCGCATGTGACTAATATCCACTTCTGAGTCTTCTGATTGTGTATATGGCCTTCAGCAAGCTTCCCTCTTTCGAATCCTGTGCACCGCTTGTAAAAAGCAGTATTTGAACGGAAGTTACAGTGCGGAAACCTCCCTCATTTTTTCTTTATTATTGTAACGGTCGATTTTGACGACTTTCATGAAAATCGGGCATTGAAAGTGTTAAACCATGCTGAATCCCTCAGTAATATTTCATGGACATTGCTTCAAGTGACCTGTTACAGTGTTCAAAAGGTTAAAGTATCCAAGGGTAGCTAATAAAAATGAAAAATTCTGAACCACCCATCTTCGTTAGTAGCAGGTATGTTACTCAAACTTCTCTGATGTGAAATATTTTTAAACATTTATGTTTATAGTACTACAAAAGTAAAATTTTTGGGTCACATCAGCCTAGTTCTCATGCTGCTCATAATTTTTATCAATATTGAGAAACTGTAGTTTTTGACTTCGATAACACGAGCTAGCCCTAATGTCTAAAGTTTGGTATGGCAATTCAAGGAACTCTCATGAAAACCAATCTTTCCCTGGAATTCTCATCTGGATTTCTCCATATTTTTTCCTCTTTTAGGCATAATAAGAAATAAGCAAGATTACATATGTCAAAAAAACTTCAGAAGAGTGGTTTGCGTGCTACAAATTAATGGCTATTTCGGTATGTTAACTTAATGTGTTCCCTGCAATATGCTGCCTTATGGCATCTTGTATAATATCAAATTCTAGTTGATGAGCCCCTTAGAAATATCTTGTGGCATATGTAGTATTGCCTTCATTAGGACTGGGCAGGGAATGTGTTAAATTTATTATTTTCATTAACATACATATACAATGTCATTGAAAGTATTTTGCTTGTACATTCGATAATTTGACTACTATTTGTTGATAAAATTTAGGTTTTCAAATGTCACACATTTGTCTGGCTAGCTTATAGCCTCATACCTTGGTGCAACTTAACAATTGTTCCACTGAAATTCCTTTGTTTTGAGATTTTCCACATTTTATTATGCGTGTGACATTATGACATATATGTTCACTAATTAATTTTTTAACTGGACTACTTTGAAGATTCAAGAAGTACCTTTGGTCGTCTGATCAGATAGAAATATTGTTATTTTTACGTACCTCTTCAAGTTTTTCTTATTGAATATCACTGATAGAAGCTTAGGTATGGCCTAGGCTATATTTTTGTAAATGGCGTTAGTTCTTTACTTGTTAGTTATTGCGTCTTTCATTTGGTATTGTTCAATTTTAAGTTCTCTGTTATAAATTTTGGTTCAAAAGTACACTTACTATCAATTCACCTAGTGTACCTTTAGGTCTCTAGCACTATACACCAGTAATAATAATCGTTGTAAGTACGTATACTCCAGCGAGCTTGTAATACTGTCTTAGAGTTAGCACAATTCGAGGGATTTATCACCATACCATAAATATAAGGAGAAAGTTGACTATAATTTTTCTACTTGCTATGTCGGTGAACATTTGGCTCACTGTATGTTTCATGTTTTGTGCTGTATACATTGATGTAAAGGGAAGTACTTGTCTCATGGGCCTAGAAAAACATTTACTTCAAATAATAATAGGAGTAAAAAAATCCTGGGATGTTCATAGGAAATCAGGATATAAGAAACAAATGTGGGGTGTTAAGCATTAGATATGTTAGAGAGAAAAATAAAGCCTCTTTTAACTAGAAATATATAATAGGTACTTTCATTTTAATAAAAGACTGACCTTTAAGAGTGAGTATACTTAGATAGTGTTAAAGTAGTCATGTACCTAGTAGTGAAATGTAAGTGAATTGATGCTTTGCATATATTTCATCAATGAAATGTAAGATAAGTATTACATTCATCTGTTAACAGCTAGCTTGAACATATTAGCCAAATAAATGTACAACTATCTTTTGAAACAAATGCTAAAATTTCAATTAGCATAGATATATTAATGCACTAAAAAATATTTAGGCAGAGTATTATCAGCAAAGAAGTATTTTTCTATGGTAATGTTGAGGAAGATTAAGGAGTTCTATTTGATGTTAAGAAAATGTGAAAGAATAAAAATATGTATGTTATTATATGCATTATTTTCAATTTGTATGTTTTCAACTCTGGAATTCTCACTACGTACATGTTAAAGATCAAATGCCTGTAAATTATGCCATATGCATCTGTAAATATTTGTACCTACCATTAAAGTTTTCATCATCCATTGTATTTGTCAATTTTCATTATTTAGAGAATTAGAAATTTCTTTTTATGAGTACCCTATTTGAAATATTCAATAAATGGAAATTCAATTGAATGTGAGGAAATTCAATAAAGTATTTCCATGTATTCAATTGAAATTAGTCACTTTTCAATTGAACGGAATTGAATATTTCCAATGGGGTACACATACATACACACTGAGTCTGTAAATGATGACCATGATGCAAGGGTGGATCCAGGATTTTTTTTGTGCGCCAGGTTCTGACTGGCAAACAGTCTTCTCAAATTTGGGATTAAAAACTATGTGTATGCAAACATTATTCTACAAAATATATAATCTCAATTTTATCATAAAAGTTATTAATATGTAAATATTTATAACTTTTATAGTAAAATATAAAATCCGTTAATATTTGTATTAAAAATCTTGTCTATTTTTAAGCGTCCGGGGAGGGGGGGACATGTGCCCTCATTCCCCTCCCTCTTCATCCCTCTATTGCATGATGCAACCACCTTTTTTTTCGCTTTTGGTCGTATATTTTCATTCCTACATTTTTGACTGGACAATGGTATATTTTAGTGTTCTTCTTTTCAATCAAAATTTTCTCCCCTCTGTAGCTACATCAGCAGCACTTCATTATACATATGTACAATTAATTTCTAGCTAAAAATTTAGCTGAAATTCTTGACTTCTTTTCTGATCAATGCAGTGAGCATAATTAATAATTAATTGTGTTGTACCTTTTATTTAATCTCTCTGGTTTCCTTGGGCAATATTTAACGTCTTTAACTCGTTATTTAGCTTAAAAAATGTTCACACTAAAAATATATCCCACATATTTTTACCATTTTTAAGTGACATTTTCTTCTACGTGGACTTCTTTTCTAAGCAGGTATCAGGCAGTTGGAGATTGAGTCCTTGATGCATCATGCTGTCTAATCTAGGTATATGTACATTATTGCGCCTAGAATTGTCAAACATGATGCACCTATTTTTACATTTCTGGTCCCTTTTCACTGTGTAGTGGTAAATAAAATATTAATTTATTAACTTATTTTTAAATAAATTTAACCCTTTCCAATGGCTCATACAAGAGGAAAAATTTTTCCATGCTACAAGTAGCATAAGAATATTTGAAACCTCCCTGGGTGGAGCTCATTATAGGGGTGGAGTTGCCCTGGCATTTTCGTCCCTCAGATTTGGGACTCAACTCAATGGGGTGCCCATCCCTTACTCCGGCCACTGGACTAGATCCTCTAACCCTATCTTAGCACAAATCCACTGTCAGCTCATTTGATTTTCAGTAATTTTCTCTTCTATAAGAATTGCTAACATTTATTTAAAGCATTGTGGTATTTTATATGGATTTCTAGTGTTGATAACAACAAAGTTAGTGAACACAAGGTACTAAGACTATAAGTCCACAAGTTTGTTATTTTTAACACTAAAATTTCGTTTAAAAATTGCTTACCCACAGAAAAAAAAACAAAGAATTAATTTTAAAGTATGAAAATATTGTAGTCTGCAACAAAATATATCATTGCAAAAGATGATAATACATGAGCGGGAGGGTCGAACTACTTAATTCCTGAGGAGTTGCACTAATGTCTTACTAAACTGGGTCTCAGGCCAGACCTGAATGCATTCGACAATCGCTACCTCAGCAGTCACTTCTGCTAGAGCCGACGTCCAGTCATTTGTGTTTAAAAATCCACAACAGCTATACCCGTTAGGTCTTCCGTGTATGAAAATGCCCGTCGGCTTCACCCAACATTCAGCAAAAAAGGTTAAAGAGACAACCAATTTCAAAACACAATAACCCCCTAACAAACTGCTTAGAGGTGGCTCACAGTGTATTATGAAGATGAATCTCGTGTCTATAGGTTCTTGTTTTATTTTAAAGAAATGGTGAAGTGTGATATGAGATGGATTAACACCTTGAGAATTTTTAGCATGGGAGAGGGATCAAGGTTCGATGAAGACTATTCTAGCATCTCTTCAAGGAGCTTCTTCTTTTGTCAGTGACTAGCTTTGTGTCTAGTTGTGGATGATGCCCATTCTGAGGAGGCTCATGCTGGTGATCAATGGATTTTGGCTCTTAACTCTTTCGCGCCGGGCTCCTTCGCGGAAAGTTGGTTTTGGCTGTACGAAGGCTTTGAGCATTTCTTTTTCACCCTGTACAGAGTTGTTTCTCAGCAAGGAATTGTCCAGGTAGTCGCTTCCTCCACTTAATGACCTTGCCTAGCGAGGTGCCGGGCCCTTTCCTCTGCAACTGGGCAAATATAATCCTCAACCCTTTTATCGAAGGCAGCCCATCACGGTATACTTTTGCGGTCAGTTTATTGTTACTAGTGCGATTTTAATTTTTTGTAAATTGTTACTATTGCACCAAATGTCAGTTCATCAATGTATACCTTTCATTTTGCAATGCCTCTAGAACTTTTAAACAAAGTTCTACGGTTATTTTTAGGGTTTTCAGCAAAAGGGCATCATATCATAGACCAACAAATACTTTAAAGGGAATGAAATCTTTCAATGTACCTAGCATACTGCTAGGTACTTACGATTTATGATATTAACATATTTTAAATCCATGATGCCCAAATCCACACTCTCACCAAGAAAATGAGCTATTCCAAGAAGAGTGAGGTTATCATCTTCCACATACATATTTCAGTAAGAGGCTACTTGCACCAATCTACTCTTGGATGTGCCAGTTGGAGGGTAATATGTTTTCCCAAGAAAACATTAATGCACTAATGTGTCCTGAAGAAAGCCTGTGAGGTGCACAGGGCAGACCACCTTAATGTAACCTGTCCAGAGAACTAAGATATGAGGGTAATTACCTGGGTAGAGCAGTTCTCTTTCCTGGAATGGTATGGACTGCTTCTCACAACATGTGTCTATGTAAAACATTCCTTACTTGTACAGAAAATTTACGAATTTTTAGGATATGCATTAATTAGCATTTATAGCAAAATTCATTTATAATACGTTTGTATTCAAAGGTTGATAAGAGGTTATTAAAAATAGTTGCTGTAATTTTGGCTCACGACAAAGAACTGAGAGAATCATATTTTATTACATTACAAGAGGTTTTTTTCATAGGAGTCCAATCGGATATTTCACCAAATTTCACCGAAAATGTACACTTAGAATGTGGCTAACATAGTAACGTAAATCTTTATATGTAAATCATAACAATATCGCTCCAATAAATTTGCTAGTAAGGTTGAAAAATAAAAATTAAACATCTAACCTTAGCGTCTCCAAAATTTGTTCTAGGTGATGATGTACTCCGTTAATATGAACGCTAGAGTTCGGTTTAAAATTTGGAACTGATCAGCAGAACATCCAGAATGTAATTCTTGGCATTGATTTTCAATAAATGCAACATGTACATTTGTAGTTATTCTCACTTATAAACAAATAAGTGACCATGAGCACCTTCCTTGAGTGGGACATTACGTGCCGGAAGGGGCCGAGATAATCTCCTGACGCACAATAAGAAAGGGTCGGACCTCTCGCACCTAGGGACCCTAATGGTGCTTGGGACCCACTTGGCATACTTGACCGCAAAGCCATGAAAACACGGCCTATAGCATCAAAATATTCAAGCCATGGAAACACGGCCTTCGTAGGGAAAGGGTTCAGAGTCTGAGAGTAGGGACAGTGCCCGGGAAAGAAGTTTTTTTTGGGTGTAAAATGTGGGTGTTCAGCAGCATTGCACTGGTAGAGGGAGTGTGGAAGAGTGATGGTCATTTCCTGAGGGATATCCCCTGTAAGTTGTACTAGACTGAGTTTGTGATTGAGAGAAATCTTATGGAAAGGTTTCCAGAACAGTGGAGGATGGAGAGGTAAGGTGTTAGAATGGAATTAGATATTCTATGACAAAAGAGAGATTCTCCGTCTTCAGTTAGCCAAATATTTCAATGGGTTTCCACCGTTTTTTGATGATTATAACCATGAAAAGTCCTTCTCTTTGGCCTTTAAGTAATTTTTTTTTGTTTTGGCTGTAATTAAAAAGGTGCTGGGGAGTCTGTAGTCTAGCATATTTTTGTAACATGTACTTTCAACAACTCAGTAAAATCCTTTTGGTATGTGGTGGTTCACAGAAGGGATATAGTCCCAGTCACCGTCTCTGGTAACTGGTGATCATGCATGTTAATTACTAATGGTAAAATATGACTGTACATGGTGGAGTTAAATGTTGCCTCACCTTGGGGTTGCATAAGATACATAAGTGGCTACCTTAAGTGGTGCAGAATCCATAGTTAGGAGAGCAGTGAGGAACGGGATCACATAACTGCCCTAATGAAAATAAGTAGATTTTGAGCGGGTTCTGAAAGTTTCTATTTTGAGATTGAAGAGATTTTGTGGATCTCGATTAAAACCTCTGGGAAACAAATTGCACGGGTTTTCTCTGGGTTCCTAAGAGACTGAAAACCCCTGTTATCCCCAAGTAAAAATAGAGTTTTGGGGTATCCTCCATCAACCTCTTGACTACTGCTTCCGAGCAGAATTCTCACAGATGATGGGTGACCAAGCTTGGCTTATAAAATGCAAAATTTTCCATTCCGAAGACCAGCTGCCTACGGAAAAATGCACTTCTGGTCGGGCTGAATTCTTTTCAGGGATTATGGGGGAATGAAAATGAGTCCAAAATTTTTTTTTACAAAACATATTTTCAGTTTTCTGCGATATTTCGATCAAAAGTTTCTATGGAGCGAACAATAAGTTAATCTTTTGTAGGTACAGGGAGAATGTGAATTCCGAATGTGATGGGGGCGATATAGCCGAGGTTCGAACAAGTTTGCGTGTGAGGTTGCCTACCTTATAACAAACAAGGCGATTGCATAGTGTGACAGCAAACTAGCTAAAATTGCATAGTGAGACTGGCATGCCACGCATATACCTGGATGAATTTTTAAAATTGGAGTTTCTCCATTTAAGTTAAATATGTTGATTAGAATATATAATATCACTAGTATTGGTAAATACCTATTTTTGTGGAAAATAGATAAATTCTCCAACTATGCATACATGTTTGGCTTTCGCGCATACGCTGAAGTAAATTAAACCAAGAATTTCAGCATAGAAGAAATATAATTATATGGTAATTTACGAACATACCAAGTTTAAAAATAATTGTGTATGTATACACCTCGTGGAATTGAGTCAAGAGCATGAAAAGTCCATCCAGATCGAAGTGCTCTCATCAACCCCATTTCAAGCTGTTGCCCATGCTTGCATTCTCGGCTCATATTTTTTGTGACGTCACGTTACACAACATGGCGGTGAAAACGTTTGAGGGATAACTTTGGAGATCGTGTTCTCTAATGATCGTAATTAACGTTGACGGACAAGCGTGCTACTTTAAAGGATCTATATCTAAGGAAGAGGCGAGTTTTAATTCATTATCTATCACTGGAATTGGAATCATGGATAACCTCAGGTAATTACTTTGCATTACGCTTTCGTCGTAATATCCTTAGCCGTGGGTGTGTTTTTGTTGTAAGTTTTTACTAGAAGATTGTGTGAAGCTTGTGAGCGTGGTAATGTTAAGAAAATGGAATTAGTATATTGTAGATTGATTGAATTAGCCGTGTTTTTCTTATTTTGTAGTGTCACGGCGTGAATATTGCCTTTGAAATGGAAAACGGCGATGAAGAGCGTCATTCGCAGACTAATGGTGACGCGAAGCACAACAACGATTGCGGTAAACAAGAAGATGCCTCTACATCATCAATCGATTCTAGTCGTGAACTTGGAGCCAGACGCAAGAAAAAATGTATCCCTTACAACATACCAAGTGTTAACAACTCTGACAAGCTGAACAATGCTGATAGTATGAGAAGGAGCAGAAGAAGAAGGATACTTGATCATGATAAAGTGAATACATCTCACCGCCTTGGTAATTCAGTTCATGAAGAAGATGTTAGCGAATCAGACGAAGATGAAATTAATGGCCCAACTAGACAGCGGAATGGTTATGTTAAAAGTGCTCAAGGGGTCGATGTAAATGACAAAACTGAAGACCCCAATGATTTCCAACTTGATTCGTATATACGGAATAATGTCGCTGGTTTTGAGCCGAATCTCAATAAGTGCCCAGATAAGAAAGAAGACTCAGATTCAAAAGTCAACCTCTCTAGTGATTCTGATAATGATGGAGATGTGGAAGACGAGGAAGATGATGGACTTTCAGCTGACGAGTGCTGCATTTACACATATCGTGGAGATAGGGAAGGGGTGGCCGATCTACCCTATTTATTTGGCGTAGATGGTCAAGAAGCAGACAATGTGGCTAATGTGGACGCAATGGTCAATATTGGGCGGAGGTTAGGGGATGTTCCACCTCCTAGATGTTCTTCTCCAGAAATGGACTTCCTGGAGATGGATTTCGATCCTGGACCTCCTACTGGAAGGGATTCTGATGAATCAGGACGAGACAGCCAGGAAGAATGTGGTAAAAATTTATTTTATTCTAAATACACTGTAGTTTAAAATGTTAGAGTTTCTTATTATTGGGTTCTGATATACCATGTGAGGATGAACTCCATTGAATTAAAGAAATCTTATATCATTTATCTATCAATTGACTTTTGGTATGCCACTGCTATTTTTGAATTGATGGATATAAGGAATGAACGTGCACACAATAAAGCTCCAATGTTTATAGGAGGATCTGAATTAAGCATGTTTTGCATTAGCTCACTAAAGAAAAATGGAAATGAATGAATTCATTCAAGGAGCAACCCTGATTGCTACTGAAAAAGAAAGTAGAAATGCAGAAAGATGATTAAGATAGAGTATGTATGAAGCCAGATGTATGTAAACTCGCATCTAAGGTATCTTATGGTAGGGAATAAAAAGATGTAATTACTGAGGCATATTACTTGAGAGTTATGCTATTGACACAAAATCCTTTGTTTGAAAACAGTTTGTACAATGAAAAGGGCAATACTGTTTGTATACATTTTAATTAAATTGACTCGAGAATTAGAAAGACCCTTGGTGCTGTCAGTGCTCAATTTTATGTGGGAGTGGATTTACTTAATGATAGTTGGTTTGTGCTAATTTTTGAAATGTGTGCTGCAAACACAGCAATGACTTAAAAAAATGTATAATTAATTTTTTAAAACTATTATAGTCAACATTTCCCAAAATGAAACTTATTAAAACTTAACCTATGAAACTTATCAAAATGAGGTGGTCCTGTGTATATGTGAATTCAAAATATATACATCCATTTCAAACCGGGCATTACTTCAAGACATTTTAGTTTTGAATGGACATTCATATTTTTGGTCCAAGCTATAATTTAATGGAACTTTCAAGATGAAGGATTTGGGTGTTATTTTGTGGAATGATAGTGTTAAATATGAATGAAACAGTGGTACTCATTAAAAGTGATGACTGGTTTCAATGTCAGTGTCATTTTCCGCACCACAGATGGGTTTGCTGTCAGTTTATAATTGCCACCTCATTTTGAATAAGTTTTTAATCTGTTTTAATAAGTTTCATTTTGGGAAATGTTGGCTATAATGATTAAAAAATTAAATACATGTTTTTAAAGCCTTTGCTGTGTTTATAGGCTTAAAATTGAATTAAAAGTGAGTTTTGTAAAAGTTGAAACGCATGGATGTCCTAATTCCAGTGCATAATGGAAATGTTTGCTGCATCATTGAATATGCTCAAGTTGGAGTACCTACCTTTTGTAAATTTTAGTGACTAACTTATGCATCTAATTGCTGGTACATGCATCATGTGACCAAGATTTCGGACATATTTAATGCATTTTATTTTAATGACACATTTAAATTATGGTGTGCGCATTATTAAGATTGTGCTCATAATGTGCCAATAAAGTTTTGACTGTAACCAGAAAATTACTGGACAAATTCCCCAATATTTCATGTGACTAAAACAATTCTAGCTGATGGAATATGCCATGTATTGGTGGATTCATTTTATTGACATAGTGGAGTAATCATAGGATGTACTTGGTGCTGTATGGAATATTGCAGTGTGTTTTTGTTTTGGTGTGCCCTTGATTATCTGGACATATACTAAGAATTTGAAAAGTGCATAATAGGTATTTATGATCATCTTTTGCTTTCTATCTTATCTAATTACCCAGATGGTGCTGAAGTAGTTTGTGGCGCTGTGAACCCAGAAGTTGCAGCTAACAAGCAGATAAACCTTGAGGTGAAGGATATTCCCCAGAAAAAATGCCACAATGAAGAAGTATGCCTTTCTGTTGGACGTACTTCTCCTCCATCGACAATGTCTCCTTCGCCTCCCCCATTCTATCAACAATCTTCCAATAACCTGAGTCTTCCACATGTGGAAAAAGAAGAGAACCAGGAAGAGAATCTATTAGTATCATCACAAGGGGCAATGTCTTACCATACCTCCAAACCTAATCTACCAACTTCTGGTGCAGATAACAGTAAGGGAGCTGTACCAAAAGTCATGCAGCTCAACTTGGTTACTGAAGCAAGAGCTCCTTCTAATTCTCTTTGGACTGCTGATTCCTCCTTTGAGGGATGTCGTAGAAGACAGTGCCTTGGGGTAATAAGACAAGACATGGACAGGCCCACACGTGGTTTAATATTTGCAGGGCTGAATGGCTGTGAGTCACATGGGGTAAGTAATCAATCTCACATTTATTATCTCACTAATTATTTAAGTAGTTTACTGGCTATGGAAGTTTTACGTGAATCATTTTGGAAATCTGTCTCCTTACCCTCCTTCAAGGAACTTTCTCCTGAATTCACTGCAAGGCCAATTCCCCTTTCAGGATATCCATAAATCCTATTTCTCTTCCTCCTTTTATGTCGTTCTTCCCTCTAATGTAGTTTTTCCAATGAATACTAGCTCCATCTAGATCATCGTGGTACCTCCTTTTCTCATCAACAAGTTTCCTCTCCTCATTCACCATGTCTAACATTTCCTCATTCCGCTTCCTCTTTGTCTATTTCTCTTTCTCCATTCTCATTTGCACCTACATTTTGAACGCCTCAAGTCTTTTTACTCATACTCCACACATTTGCTCTTTGTAATGCACAAACCTCCTTATCAAACTCTTTGCTTCACAATCTTAAATTGTTGGCCTCGGAGATGCCAGGGTAATGTCCCTGTCTGCCTTCCTAAAGGTTGCTGATTCAAATCCTGCCTGGGTGTGTTTACCATCTATTTGGGCATTTATGTATGTGATTGTCAAGCAAGTAAATTGTAAGGAAGGACTATCTAGTCCTAAATTCGCTTGAAAAAAAAGATGACATTACACAGAAATCCTTTCATCTGCTCTTTCATGTTCATGAAGACCTGCTTTGCTAACTCAAAATTCTTTTCTGGATGGCCCTACTGCTGTGTATTTTTTCCTCAAATGTGCTGCCCAAATAGGCTAATAAATTTATCTAATTTTGTGTTTATCTAACGTACAGCTCTAAGCTTTACCAAACTGATGGAGTTTTAATGACAAAACCTGTCTAGAATTACATTAGAACCACTGTATTCTTATATCCATGGGACCCAAAAATGAGCAAATTAGTAATGTGGAAGCTGCATTTTTTCATCAGATTTTCTGCTAAATAAGTTTCAAGGCAGCAGATGGAGTTTATAAATAATTTGCATTAACTTATTAAGAAATAAAAAATGTAAAAATATACTTTTTAATGACGTCCCATCCACTTTGTTTGTATTGTAAGTGAATTGGCTTCTGATCAATGTGATTTTAAAATGCTCTTTTGCACCAATATTTTATACTGGTTACGTGATGAATGTTTCTTATATTACCCCTACAGGTTGTTGAGCCTGCAGAATCAATGCACCAAACTAATTTGCTTGATTCTTCAGTGAACAGCCCCTCTTATTATGTACCTGTGTATATTTGCCTCCCGATGCAAAAGCATTCTCCCAATAAGAGTCAGCCTAAGCTTCTTCAAATACAAACCAACTCCATTCTTGCTAACTGTCGAGGCCACCGTAAAGTCCATGGTGACCATCTATCTTCTGTGTCTGATCGTGGAGCAGCTGATGTGATTGTTCATGCTTTGGTAAGTTACTACTTTGGGAAAAATGCATTCCTGAAATATTAATATATATATGTACATATATGATTTTATAAAAACACCTTCTTGCTCTTGGGTGGGTATATAAAATCTGGTAATTCCATGTCAAATCAACAAATATTTTGACCAAATGAAACCCACCGTCTCGGATTTTTATGAAACTTGCCATGGTCATACATTATGGTATAATTAGAGATTGTATACAATTTTAGCCTCCAATTGTAGATTGTTTATGAAATATGAAAAATTGAAATTTGGGTGTGACCCCTGAAGTGCTGCAACGTGCAACTCATGGTGATTTTTATTTCATCCATAACTCCATTCCTGTGCGATGAAAAGTCATGATTTTTTTCTAGAGCTAAGTAGTCCATAATGATCCTAAGATTATCATTAAATATTAACTGCATGAAGTAATTCAGCTGCAAAAAAATAAAGTTTACCAAAAAATCTCACATGTACCGTTTTTTTCATTGTTAGCATCCACAGGGAAAGGCCATGCGAATACAGACTCATCGGTCAGTTTTAAGTAATCATTAATGTATCAGCAAAGATCCTGAGAAAAAAAATCACGAGTCCGGCATTATATATTCATATCCGGCATATTTTATAAACAATCGACAGTTGGAGGCTAAAATTGTACACAATCTCTAATCATACGGGAATGTATGATCATGGCAAGTTTAATGAAAATCCGAGACGGTGGGTGTCAGGATCTGGTTGATTTGAAATGGAATGACCCTAACACCTCATTACACAGATACATAGTAAAGAATAAAAAGATTTATCTTACGGGGGAGAGTTCCCTCTTCGTGAATCTTCATTTAGTGTAATTCTACATAAGCCTCAGTTTAATGAAGTAATGGTTTTGGGTTCCTTCCAATGCATAATACATGCAAAAAAATATCCTATTACAAACCTCAGAAATAATTTAACATATCTGGGGCAGAATTCTATACATGTTACCGATGATTTTCGGCATCGGTTGTAACCTAGTGACAGCTATTGGTTATATGAGTGATTCTGGGGTCACGTCATACTGACGATTGTTGGTAATCCCGCGGACAGCAGTTGGTAAACTCATCGATAGCTACCAATGATTTACAAACACACGGTAGAGCTTAGCAACACTTTTAAAGCAATATGGTAGAGTTTTGCTAACCCTTGTTGGCCCAAGCTGATGAATTTAAATCATAATCTCTGAAGCTAGAGAGATTGGATTGCTCACATTTTATGTTTTTTATATAACATGTGAATGAATAAACACTCAAAACTTAAAATTTATGTTGTCGAAGCACTATTTAACTTTGTCAATGTTACACTAATATTACACTATAATCCGTTTCAATAGTGTTACGTCTTTTACGTTATCGTTATTCCTTCATTTTACAAATATAACATATTGTTTTGCTTTGACATAACTCATCAGAAGAGGCCTAAGGTATCCATGGTTGACTATGTAAAGTTTGTATCTGAAACCATATTATATTAGAACTATATTTTTAACAAAAGTGACTGGTCTACTATGTGAGATTGATGCAGCGTTATTGAAAAATTTTCTTGCACTTTCTGTTTACTTCCTGCGTTACTTCAATACACCTTGTGAGCAGCAGAGAATGGGCTTTTTAATGAGAATACCTTTTACTGTCCTACCTTCATTCTGCAAATTAATACCTTTTCTTGTGAGCATTTGCTTATGGGCAAAGGCAGCAACGCCAATTGAAAATTCAACTTGCTGCCACATTTCAGATGAATGCCAATGGCATTTCATAGATCCTCACACTCATTAACACATTCACTGCGGCACCAAATTAATGTAATTTGGTGAGGAGCAAAGTTATTTTTCTGTTTATACCAATTGGTGTCGGGCAGCTCTGCGATGAACACGGCACAATGCCAATTGGCATCAGCAGTAGTGAATGTGTTAATTCCAATATCGGTGCCAATAAATTTCATTTCCAGCAATCCAGAATTTCATCCACCATTCTAACCTAACACCTTACTCAGGGTTCCCACTCAACCGTGAATAAGCCGTGAATTTCATCTACCATGAAAAAACCTGGAAATAGCCGTGAAATTCATCATGAAACCTTAAAAACCTCTCAAACTTGAGTGTAGATCTACAATTGACAGATCAAAAGAAAAATAGGGCAGTCACTCGCAAATACTGTCCTCGCATTTATCTGCACACGTATATTCGAAGCGCAAATATTGGTCTGTGTGTCATGACGACACTCAGACCTTAAGGCTGTGATTGGATGACCTTTAACCAAAGTGATCATTAACCCTGGCGAGGAATCGGACACCTCTTCACTTCCCTGTCACCCTCCATTTTCTCACTCACAACCTTTAGCCGGCCCTAATTTTTGCCAACGATGGGCGATGTCATAAGAGCACTTTCATTGCTGCATTTTGCATTCCCGGCGTTTATCGCGTTTGCTATATTTTTAGTTAACGTGCTGCCAGTGATTTTTATGAGATCAATATTTCTTCCTAAAATGGCTTATCAAACAGACCGTGAATTTGACCCAATTTAGACCGTGAAAACCTGGAAAAAACCGTGAATTTTATAATTTAGTTAGGGTGGGAACTCTGTTACAGGACTAAACCCTTTCACCCCAAACGTCAGGTGGATCGGATGAGCATTTTCATGCATAGACAACCTAACGTCGGGTACAGCTATCGTGGATTTTTCAATGCAAACAACCAGACGTTGGCTGTAGCCGTCGCAGGGAAAGGGAAGAGACCACTGAGGTAGTCATTGTCGGATGCATTCAGGCCCAGCCTGAGATCCAGCTTAGCGAGACCTTAGGGCCACTCCTTGGCAATTAAGCCTGACCTTTCCATTATTTTATTATCATCCTAGCCGCAGGAATCCGTTGTGAAGGGGTTATATTGTCAATGGTTTTTGCATGGTTACATTTTGTTGCAAACTACATTTTAAAAAATACTTTGAAATGAATTCATCATTTTGCTCTGTATGTAAGCAATCTTCAAACGAAATTTTAGTGTAATGAGTAATGGACTTCTAAACTTGAAGTCTTAATACCTTGTTGTTGCCAATGCTAGAAATCCGTTGAAAATGCCACTGTGCTTAAAAAAACTGTTAGTCATTTATATAAAAGAGTAAATTATTGAAAATAAAATGTGGTATTTGGTTTAAAAAAATACTGGTAACACAAAAAGTTGACGGTGAAATCATTCTAAGAAAGGGTTAGCTAGAACAGGGAATAGTTTTCATACCTTCAGTTATATTTATCACAAATTTACCCTGATCTGATCTATTCGGTCAGAGTCATATCATCGCAAAATTGGTTGAAGTAACATGCAATTGGTATCAAAAGGCAAACATTCATTCTCTTCCATAATTGTTACAAAAAAATTGACATTATATAGCGCAAGGTATGTCACACAAAATCACAATCACAACACTCGCAATAATTCCTTCCATGACATCTGTAACCTAGGTGTTTCTTCATCAAATGTATTCTAATGGCCCCAACTGTGATTTCAAGCAAAAATGTTTTTCGTATTAAATAATAACCCCTGAAGTCGTGGAGTTGCGGCACACGTTAATGCTGATGATGTAAACTTACCATGGTTGGAGATGCTCTCTGAGACAAAAAGTAATATTTTCACAACTAATCACAAGAGTAAAATAATTATATACATAGGTGACCACATATGTAGCAGACAGAGCCCTCTTCAAGACAATTATACTCGAAAATTACAATACATAATGCACCAAAAGTTGCTGATATTCATCATCGATGACTGTTGAATCCTTGACTATACACGCTTATTTTCATTGGCTAGAAAAAAATACAATGTTAAATACAGCAAAATCTCCAAAGTAAAAACACATCACCCCTATGGGAATAAGAAATTAAGTACGTAGGATAAATAAACACTGTAAATATCTCACAAAACAATGATAATCTCTTTAAACTTCTTCGCAGATTGCCAAGTCCTGTATGGAATTTATGGAGCTGTATTTGTTTAATGCAACAAAGTGTGAAATATGATTGGTCAAGGGCCCTTGCCTTGTATGTGGGAGTCACTCTCCTAACAACAAAAGCATAACGTCACAAAGTTATTGGTTGCACTAATGAGTATTGGTAGGGGTTTTTTGAGAATACCATTTCTATCAGTGCAGTTGAGGCTATCGGGAGCTGCCGACATGGATGATCATCAGTAGCCATGATCAGAATTCTGCCTTTTGGGCAAAGTTTGCACATGGGCCCTAGTCAGGAAAATTACTTCTCAATCGCAAATTTGTCTATTGGAAATTATTTTTTTGCTTGTCTGTATTAAGTTTCACTTCCAAATCCACGTTTAGAATTTCTCGTCTCTTCTCAATATGTCCTAACAGAGGTTTTCTGCTGCTGCTACATCTGTAACACATGTCTTCAACCTACAGGAACTCATGCAACCGGCACAGCACATGCATGCACCAAACCCCCTAAATGTAAAATCTTCCAAACCCCCTAAATGTAAAAGTCTTCATTTTCCCAGTCCTTTCGATTTCATTATACAAAGGTATTGTGAATGACAGAAGTATAGACAGCACACCATATCGTATATAGCCCCAAACTCTTAATGATCTATTTTGTGTGATAAAGAATGAATAAATACCTTAGAGTAACCTACTAGCCCACTGATGACCAGATTTAATACCAATGATAAACTGAAAGACTTGAACTTCAATGGGCTACCCAAACATCTTTTAGGCATATGAAACCCAAATGTAAATTTGGAAATTTTTTCTGAAAAAACTGCAGATTAGAAGTGTTTGATTAAATACAACCGACCAGATTTGCATCTCGGGAAATATTGAAGACCACAATTATCTCCCTAATTTTCCTCTATAATGTTCAAAATTCATTCCTTCTGCTATCTTTCAGCCGCTGATACTGGAAGTATGCACACCATCAGTTACCGGCATTCCTCCATTCTGATTACTCTGAATATGCAGCAAGTTGGTTGGAAAAGGGTTGGCTGCCACAGTGGAAAAAATGTACCTATTTGGTACCTAGGTCAACTGTTATAGTGGTTGACTGCTATGCATAAAGCCAGCTGAAACTCCCAAGCATAGGAAATTAAACAATTGACCAACTTTACTACTGATTCTTACACGAGTTTGATTATAGCACTTCCTGTCGGCAAATTTTTGAACATACTGGTCCTACTGGCTCTATAACAGAAACTACTCGACTAGACTCAACATTCGTGGCAGTACTCGAAGTCTTTAAGTCAAGTACCATAGACTCGACTCAAGTACTTGCACATCCCAAATCCTTACTGGATATTCCAGGCTCAAACATTTAGTTGCATATCATGGCATATTCAACGCTCATATTATTCCTTGTCTTTTGAATGATCCGATTTTCTCTTTGTGCTGGAAATTGTAATGCTTTGGTTATCACTCTACATTTGGGTGTGTTGGGTTCATAACGTCCTTTTTATTCAATCAATTTAAGTTTAATAAGTATAAAGTATGTATTTCCTGTTTATAATGTGAATTTATAAGAAGAATGTTGTCCAAGCTACTTGGAAACTACATATTAATTCTGGAGTAACTTCTCTCAGACTAAAACATATTTGCTCATTCTTTGCAGTCTGCTTTGGACGTGCCTGTACCATGTGCTAAGGTTCAGCAAGGTCTTTGCATGGCAATGCCCAGTGGCTACTCTGGAAAGTCTGCACCACCCAATGGTTTAGTAGAATATCTAGAGTGGAGGGCCAACTGTAAAGGAGCACCAAGCCAGATAGAAATTGCCAAGACCATTGAGTGGTCATCTGAAGGTGCTGTGGTGTCCCGTTTTTTCCCAGCATCGTCTTCACCTTCTAATGGCTGTGGATCTGCAAGATGTTGCTCATTTTCCTCATCATCCAACTCCACCTGTCCAGAATCAGCTTCATCATCTTTTTCCAGTAAAGCACAAATGGCTGGTGTGAATTTGATGGATTGGCTGTACTATTGGATGAAACGAGGTAACCCAACAAGTCTTTGGCTCTGAGCCAAAAAAAAGCTTGAGCAAAAAATAAGTGTTTTGAACTCATATTTTAAAGTCATTGTTTTTAGGATAATGTAGCTGTAAAAAACTAGCTGATATTGGGGCTGTTCATTATTGTAAAAAGTAGGGCTGTGCTAACTGGGTCATTGATCAAGCAGAATTTTATAAAGTTGCAATATCCTGTAAACCATTGCATTGAGCACAAAATGATCTAGGGGTTTTCTTTTCTGATAAAATGAAGATGATTTGCCAAATTTGGTTGAAATTGATGGACCAAGTAGCAAACATCAGGTCAAATTTGGGTGGAATGACCCAATTCCATATATTTAAGACAATGGATTATAAATATAAGGTATGATTCTGATGAACATATGATCGTGTGATTAATGATAATGAGATAAGGGAGTGAAAGGATAGTGGAAGGCAAAATGGTTTGAATTGCTGTTCAATACTCTCAAAGGCTTAGTGATACCAAAAATTTCCAATTTAGCGTGACCTTCTTTCATGAGTTAGTGCTTGGAAAACAGGCTTTTAAGTAAATGAAATGCTCAATAATTCATTTTAGACTGTATTAAAACACAGTGAACGTTGGGTTGAAGAGTTCGATTGCATTAAGTGTTTGCGGAAAATGTGCATAGAAGCATCATAAAGTGTATAACTTTCATTTTATTCCGCACAATATTCTGCATTGGGGGTATGATCTTTAAATATCTGTGACAACACGAACAGCTCACAATATGGAAAATTTGACCGAAAACGTCCTCATTTGAAATAGGTGAGTCACATGTTGTCTACTCCCAGCATGTACTGCCAAGTTCTGGATCTGTGTTAGAAAAATCAGGTAAACTTTTAGGGTCACATGCAGATTTTTATTTTTCTTCGGGCAAGTCTTGAATACACTTCAATAAATCACCAATTGACAGATGCACCATTTAAGTGGTAGTCTTGTAAAATTGATGCCCGGCATTTGTAATGTAATGGCACCTAAAACCATTATAAGTATCTGAAACTTAGACAAAATAAAGAGCAAGTATTGTATTAATAGATAATGCCATTTTTCAGCTCATAAAAATATACCTGTGGCATCAGCAGCTTCTTAATCTGTTTGATTTTTCAAGAAAATCAGTATGTGAAATCAGTAGCATATCCTTGTTTCGCCAAGGAGTAATGACGACCTATCAGTTAAGGTGGAGAAGAGCTTTTTGAAAAATATTCTTACAACCCATCGTATTTCCTCAGCGCTAGGAACGCAATCCCCAGTTCCACCAAAAATGCAATCTAGGCACATATGTAGACATCATAGTTACTGGCATTATCAGACTAAAGATAGAGACAGGGTTATGTTTTTAATAACTAAATTTTTGCTTCACTTCATGAATGTTTGGCCAGATTCAGGGTGTTCAGATTCAGGTTGCTCAACTATGTAAGAAATTTATACATATTAGGTTGTTGTCCTGCTTAATATGAACTTTTAATAGATAACTTGCTGCTCCTAATAATGTTATTAGAAATCTTATTTTTATTGTGCTGCAATATTTTCTGATGTCTAATAGAATGTATTTATCTGTGGAGGAAGGAAAATTCTTGTATGGCTAATCATATTATCCAATCGATGTTTAGAAGCAATGCTATTTTATTTTTCTGAAGGTGCGGTGCCTATTGTGACCCTTAACTCTCAAGACTGGATTGACTGTATAAAGGCCTCTGGTGCAGAGAATCCGGATCATAATAAAATGTGTGGGTATAGCGAGCGATCAGGAGGTGGATCAAACTGTTTCAGGGGTGGTGTCGAGGAAGGGGAGAGGTGGGTGCATCAAATGGTGATTGGGTTGGGACCCAGGGGTGCATATCTGAGTGGTTGTGCTAACGAGCAGTGTTGTGCTGAAGTGAGGTCTTTAGCCTGCCTTCTTGTGAGTGGAGAGACCAAGGGTGTTCATGTTGGGAGGGCCGAAGTCGTTGCCCGGTGGAGAGCTGGCTCAAATGATCTATGGCCACTCACAAATCCTAAAATTCCAGAGTGGCGCAGGGCAAATGTGCTAGGTAAGTTCCTGCTGATATTTTCTGTTATTAATTGCATGCATAGTTTTTTTATTTATTTAACTTTTATTTTGACTCAGTTTTTAACTACAGTAAAACTGTGATATGGTGAATACCAAGCGGATTCATTATTGTTAATTTTGTTATTGAGAAGTTTAATTTAAAAAAAAGAAATTTTTTCCGGTGCAATAGCTTGGGAATAAGTTCCAAGGAAACTGAATTGAACAAATTAATATTGTGGAAGCAATGAATGTAAATAATTAGTTCTGTTTCATTTTGCATGTGAATTAATAGGCTCAGAGTGCATATGAGTCTGAGGATTTGTTTACTCTCTAAATTAGCTTTGGTAGTAAATAGTGATGGGTCGATTCCAAAATTTTATCGATTCCGATCCCGATTCCGATTCTGACATTTCGATTCCGATTCTACCGATACTGATTCCATCGATTCTGATGCCATAGGCACCAAGAAAAATATCACTTAATTCCAGGCAACAAGAAAACCACTTTAAACATATTACTCTGTGAAAGTCAGTTGACAAAACATCTTTCAAAGAATTACTATGTAATTAAAATATAATAGCTAAATTTCAAAATAGAACATACCTGAGTACAGAAATTTTCATATCTGTAATAAAGATTACATACTACGTATATGAATCATGTAATATTTGGCCCTTTCAAATTCTCAAGCAGAAAAACCAATTATTCTACATGCTCAGCCAGCAGGTTTTGACGTGTCCATGTTATAGTATTACTGCCTGCAGAAAATTGCCTTTTGCTACACATGTGTGTTATTGGGCAAGTACTTTCCCACCAAAATTGCAAGATTTCGGAGACTTTGGAATTTTTATTAAAAATTATATCAACGATTTTTTTGGATCTTGAATCTTCATGAAATTCAAGTGGTCGAAGCGAACAACTATAGAACTAAACTTTAGTTTTGTAGAGCCAAAAAAATGCTATACTTCTCACGTCATTTAATCAGCCTTAAAATCTCTTGCTTTTTTTAAGTTCAAGAAAGAAACTAAACGCTACAAATGAATATCACATCGGACGGTCGCAGTAATAAAAAAGGCTAAAAGAGCCTTGTGGTGTGAAAACTCCCCCTACCGCGCGACTCTCCTCGGCGAAGGTGGAAAGGGAAAAAGGGTATTGGTTGTTGCCTTTGACGGAAATAGTTCTTTTTTTCTCTCTCTTAAGCATGCTGACTTAATATCTTCACTTTACTTTAATACCCGAGGCATATTTCTTATGCGTGGGATGGTTCCAAAAAATATCCAATCCTTAGAATTTTCACTCGAGTAATGCGCTAAATGGTCAAGTCGATCTATACATAATCCTTTTTAACATCCTCAGTTTAGTGTTTTAAGTCAATGAAGACGATTATCTATGCTTTAAATGACGATTTTCAAGACTAATGTTTTAAAAAACTTGAAAAATCGGCCTCAGTTACCGAGCCTTAAAGTTCCGCAGCGTGTAGCTCAGCCTTGACGCGCGATTGAAAAATCGCTCTTATTTCCTTCGGCGCAAACTTTTTTTTCAAGATTTCATATTAGTACTCTTTAGAAATCTCTACTTTATATCGTGGTTCAAATTTTCCGAGTTATATTTTTCGTAAACGAAAGATAATGTCTACTTTATGTGAAATTTCACGTGAAAAACGGGTCGGCCATTTTGCGTTGTAAAACCCGACAGATGAGAGCCAAAATCTTCGAACGTCATTGAAAGTACAGGCAAAGCACCAGATCAAAGGAATATTGCGTTTTATATTCCATAAAACTCAAACCAACGCAAAACCACTTGGATAAATTCAAAGATTTTTTGAGGAAAAACGATATCTCGCGTGGCATTGAAAAATTGGTCATGCTTGGGCCTCTGTATCTCACTAAAGGTTCGTATTTATGTGAAATGGCATATAAAGCAATATTTGGTAATAATTTATGAGTATTTACGCTGAGTTTCAAGTCTCTATCCCCAAAAAGGTAATTTTGGACTTTATTCCAGCTTTTTCCGATTTCAGACTAGTGTGCGCCGGGTAGGAAGACGATCGGCCGCTGCGGCTGGCGTTAAGGTATTCGGCGCCCACGTCGACAACTATAGTGTATTCGGAATGAACATGCATGTTCATGGTATTCGGCAAGCTGAAACTACCAGGCCAAGGCATTAGAATGACTTATCGGCTTTAAAAACTGCATTATTACATGAGTTTCATGATAGCGCTTCCTGTCGGCAGATTGCTGGACCGACTAGCCTCGAAAGCTCAGTAACATTAACTACTCGACTCGACATTCGTAATGCGACTCGAAACACTCGAGTCGAGTACCAACTACTCGATCGACTTGAATTTTCGAGTACTCGCACATCCCAAGAAGATATGTGTTTTGTTATTACGATTACGTGGCGCGAAAATTCAAATGACTGTTGGAAACGCGGTCGTTTATTTTGTTGTTTGAAGTACTACTGGAATCGGAATTGATTTTTCGCCTTGGCAAGTACTCGTTTTCGATTCCGGTTCTTGGCCGAGAATCGAGGAATCGAAGAATCGAGGAATCGAACCGACCCATCACTAGTAGTAAACATTTTTTTTGAAAATCAGTCCAACAACTAATGGTGGACGAGCCAGCAAGCATTTTTATACAAGCACATGGACTAGAATATGGGAAACAGCTACTCGATCGCATATTTACCTGATAAGTATCCCACAAGGTGCTTATGAAGCACCATTTTTAGCATACTACTCCAGAATAGGATGAAACCATTAATTGAAGTTGAATGGCTATATTGAAAAATAAAGAATGAAAACCCATAACTTTTGAAATATTACCTTCCATAGAAGAATTCACTCATACCATTGATAGAAATTGTGCGTTAAGAGAAATGATGAAGGAATGACGGAATGAAAGTTAAAAAAATAATACTTTAACATTAAAAAATTTGAGTAATATAACTACCTTAAAAGCAAAAAAATTAGAATATGAATTGTAGTTTGAACCAAGATTGGAAATGTGAAATAAGATTCATCTGATGGCAGAAGAAAAAATTACAAATTCTTTAATTCTCTTTGCTATTCCCTTTCCTTTGGGCTACAACTTGTGAGGGTGGAATGGCTTGGGCATAACTGTGACCCCTAGGGCTGAATTCTCAATTACTAGCAATAGAGGCACCCATGTCAGATAGATTGAAGGGTAAGAGCCAGGCAGCAGGAAGTCTACATGATGGTGTTACGTATAAAACACTGTCAGAATGGATGTGGGAGAACCCCATCAACTATCTTTAGCTAGGGCTGATGTCTTTCAGGGCAGCCAGTTTGGCTTAGTCCTCGAGGTCACCATTATGATAAACCCTTGCAGATACTTATCATCGGCAACATCCAAGAAAGAGCAAATTCAGATGGAGAAGAAGAAGGTAACGATATATGTTGGAACATGGAATGTTAGGGCAATGATGAGGGTGGGTAAACTATGAAATATCAATAGGGAAATGGAGGAAGGGGGAATAGTTATTTTGAGACTATGTAAGGTGATGTGAAAGGATAGTGGAGATTACTGGAGTCATGGGTGCAGGGTTTTATATAATTGAATGTCAACAAAGTAGGTTTGGTATTAAGCGGGAAGCTCTGCAAAAGGGTGGTGATTACAGATCAGGTAAGCGATAGGATTCTGTTAGAAATTTAGGTGTGACCCACCAACCTTACGGTGGTTGTAGTATGCATATATGCCCATTAGCGACCCTTGGGAGGAGGAAGTAGGGGGTGTGTTTGAGAAGCTCGAGGAAATAATTAGGTCTAAGAAAGATAGCTAATAGTGGGTTGGAGGACTAGAATGCTGTGGTCAGAGAAGCAGGGATGGAAACGAAATAAGAGACTTTGGATTTGGACTGTGAAATAAGGGGGAGTAAGCATTAGAATTTTATGGGAGGAAATAGTTATTTTTATAAAATACATGGTTTAAACAACATTATGTGAGGAGGCACACATAGAAGAGTCCAGGGGATGTAGGGATATACCAGGTAGATTATATGTATTATTGTAAGGCAAAGGTTTAGGAATAGTGTAAAAAAAATCTTGCAACTTCCCTGCTATGCATGCGGATTTAGAACACAACCTTGAGCTTATGAAATACAGCACGGAATTCAAAAGACTTATTAATGGGGAGAGGAAAATGAGGAAAATTAGAATGGGAAGAAAATGGAACCTGAATGTTCTGAAGGGGACTAAGAGAAAGGAATGCCAGGAGCTAATAGAAAATAGTATTTGGAAGATGGGTACCTGCAGACTGTAGTGGAAGGGTGGAATTCGATTAAAAGAGTTATAATGAATACAGCAGATAAGATTTATGTTCATATGTAGGTTTTAAAGGATAAAGATACCATAAATCACAGAAGAAATGCTGAAGAAAACGTAGGAGAGAAGTTAATAATAATAATAATTTATTAATTTGCCAGACGACAAGTACTGTACATACATTGTATATGGCACGTCATGAATACAAAATCAAGTTATATACAAAATGGCAGTTTAAATACAAAGGCAGTTACAAAGATAAATATTCGTCAACTGAGTAGAAACAATTGGATAATAAAAAGTTTTCACACTTAGTTTTGAAGGTCGACAAACTCATGGGAGCTTTTAGGTTCTTCGGAAGCTTGTTATAAAGCCTTAGAGTCATTGTTTTAAAGCCACAGATAGCTTTCTTCGTACGTACAAATGGGATATGCAAGTCTCCCTGCTGCCTAGTACCCTGGTTATGAATATCCGAGTTTAGCGCAAAGTCCTTAAAGTTTGACTTGGCATATAATAAAACAGAAAGTATGTAGACACAGGGAATGGGTAGCACGCGGAGACATTTAAACAAAGGGCGACATGGGGTTCTACATGGTTTGTTTGCAATCAAACGTATAGCTCTTTTTTGGATTTTAAAAATGGTCACTGCATGGGGTGAAGAGCCCCAGTGTAGAATGGTGTATAGTAAATGGGGGTAGAATTCCCCATAGTAAATAATGAGGAACTTGCATGGGTCGTAGATTGCTCTAAAAACTATTTTTAATGAGTAAAATGGATATATTAGCTCGCAAAAATACCTTCAGTTTCTCCATTCAACATGAAAAGAAATAAAAAAATTGCATTTAAAATCGAGAAAAATTTCTCTGAGCCGACCACTGCGCGAAGACACCCGAGCGTTGCCGAGGCCAGGCGTGACGTCATAGGTGCCTAAACAACCGTAGGGAGTTTGGAAATACGCTGAGCGCATTGTAAAATTTGTTTTGAGGGAGTATTTAGTCGCTCATCGTCACTTTATTTTGTTCTGTTATTCTTGGGCAAGTTTTCCTATTGCTATTGTGCCTAGATTATTACTTGGGATATTAATAATGCGACATCGGGATGATGAAGTACAAGCGTTTCACTTCGTATGTTTTAGTTATCAGAAAAATGGATGATAACGTTGCCACTCGTTCGAATAGTACACCTGAAATTCATCTACATCTACATAATACCCCGCAAGCCGCCTAAAAGGCGTGTGGCTTGGGGTGTTAGGACACCAGCTTTTTTTAGGACACCAAAAATTGATGCCACGACCCTCATAGAATTTGTTAAGACAAATTATTTCTATACGTCGGCGGCAAATCGAGATGTAAAAGAAACTTGTAATACTAGAAGATAACGATCGTAAGCTGTGCTGTTGACATTAGAGTAAGCTGTGCTGTTGAATTTGGCAACGCCGAATTAGCGGAGAAGGTAGTCCTATCCGTCCTACGGTACGAATTCACAGCAAATAGTCTGCACACAATCCACATGTGAGATCGCGAATCGGTTCCGCTGCCAACACACACAAGCCACAACCTATTTCAATAAAATAGGTAAATCCATAAACAATATACTAGCATATACCATAAAAATATAGTGGGAAATAGGCAAATACTCTCATCAAAAACTGGAAGTCACTGCCACATTCTTATATTCATCACGTACAACTTACAATAACAGAGCTCGTTATGATGGAAACAACTATTTAGTCAATGATTTAAGCCCTTAAATTAGCCCACACAAGTGACACAGGTGACTTTTCTCACTATTATTCGTTGAAATAATGGAATAACAAACTTCACTCACAGTTTTTATTTCAATAGCGTGATCGTGAAATGTCATATCTACGGTGAACAACGGAGATTAGCACGCCACTGACAATTTTTACACTACTGTTAGACATTTATCGATAGCGTAATAGCACTTTTCACAATTCAATCACGATGGAACACTGATAACTCTTGGCCGAATTTTTCAACCTTGTCAAACTTTGTGCATTACAACCACTGGCACTGTGATTATTAGCAGTAGCTTAACGGGAGATGTCACGTTGAAAATAACACTATTTTGCCACAAAAATGTTCCTAGATGTCTCCAATCAGCGAGTAAAACTTGCATTGACTATAACTCACCCCATAATGAAAGCACAGACAGTCCTAAACGACGAATTCTCCGGTACCTACGAATAAACGGATGAAGTTATTGTATATAAAAGCATAGCGGACATTAGTAAACATCAAAATCGTTCTAATTACATACTTAAATGAATGATATTCCGTCGATAACATCAACTTACAATTAACGTATCCCTCTTCCAACGGCCGTGGCTCAGACTCCTACAACGATGTTATTTAGGTATTGTAAAATTTTTGGTTTAACTACTCCAGTTTTATATTTTACGCCCTTACTCAGATATTATAAATAATGCAAAATATGAGGGCTTCCAAGCCTCTATCGTCGGATATTTATCTTTAAATAGAAAATAATCAACACGTCTAACAAACGAAGCTCTCACAACTGCTGGCAACTATTACAAACAATCACAACAATAGCTTCGCGTGATGTTTAGGCACCTTTGACGTCATCGAGGCTTCGTCGGCAGTGGCTTGGGGGGTGAGGGAGTTTTTCCCGCGCTTTAAAATTCGTTATATTTATCATTGAATATCTCGCGAAGGAAAACTCAGATATACATGCGGTTTTCTTTGTTGTATTCAGAAAATAATTTTCTGTCCGCCTGTGAAATAAAAAAAATTCATGCAAGTTCCCCATTCTTCCGTTTAATGAGGAACTTGCATGGGTCGTAGATTGCTCTAAAAACTATTTTGAATAAGTCAAATGGATACATTAGCTCGCAAAAATACCTTCAGTTTCTCCATTCAACATCAAAAGAAATAAAAAAATTGCATTTAAAATCGAGAAAAATTTCTCTGAGCCGACCACTGCGCGAAGACACCCGAGCGTTGCCGAGGCCAGGCGTGACGTCATAGGTGCCTAAACAACCGTAGGGAGTAGGGAAATACGCTGAGCGCATGGTGTAAAATTTGTTTTGAGGGAGTATTTAGCCGCTCATCGTCACTTTATTTTGTTCTGTTATTCTTGGGAAAGTTTTCCTATTGCTATTGTGCCTAGATTATTACTTGGGATATTAATAATGCGGCATCGGGATGATGAAGTACAAGCGTTTCACTTCGTGTGTTTTGGTTATCAGAAAAATGGATGATAACGTTGCCACTCGTTCGAATAGTACACCTGAAATTCATCTACGTCTACATAATACCCCGCAAGCCGCCTAAAAGGCGTGTGGCATGGGGTGTTAGGACACCAGCCTTTTTTTAGGACACCAAAAATTGATGCCACGACCCTCATGGAATTTGTTAAGACAAATTATTGCTATACGTCGGCGGCAAATCGAGTTGTAAAAGAAACTTGTAATACTGGAGGATAACGATCGTAAGCTGTGCTGTTGACATTAGAGTAAGCTGTGCTGTTGAATTTGGCAACGCCGGATTAACGGAGAAGGTAGTCCTTTCCGCCCTACGGTACGAATTCACAGCAAAACAGTCTGCACACAATCCACATGTGAGATCGCGAATCGGTTCCGCTGCCAACACACACACAAGCTACAACCTATTTCAATAATATAGGTAAATCCATAAACAATATACTAGCATATACCATAATAATATAGTGGGAAATAGGCAAATACTCTTATCAAAAACTGGATGTCACTATCACATTCTTATATTCATCACGTACAACTTACAATAACAGAACTCGTTATGATGAATACAACTATTTATTCACTGATTTAAACCCTTAAATTATCCCACACAAGTGACACAGGTGACATTTCTCACTACTATTCGTTGAAATAATGGAATAACAAACTTCACACACAGTTTTTATTTCAATAGCGTGATCGTGAAATGTCATATCTACGGTGAACAACGGAGATTAGCACGCCACTGACAATTTTTTCACTACTGTTAGACATTTATCGATAGCGTAGTAGCACTTTTTACAATTCAATCACGATGGAACACTGATAACTCATGGCCGATATTTTTCAACCTTGTCAAACTTTGTGCATTACAACCACTGGCACTGTGATTATTAGCAGTAGCTTAACGGGAGATGTCACGTTGAAAATAACACTATTTTGGCACAAAAATGTTCCTAGATGTCTCCAATCAGCGAGCAAAAGTTGCATTGACTGGAATTCACCTCATAATACAAGCACAGACAGTCCTAAACGACGAATTCTCCGGTACCTACGAATAAACGGATGAAGTTATTGTATATAAAAGCTAAGCGGACATTAGTAAACATCAAAATCGTTCTAATTACATACTTAAATGAATGATATGCCGTCGATAACATCAACTTACAATTAACGTATCCCCTTTCCAATGGCCGTGGCTCAGACTCCTACAACGATGTTATTTAGGTATTATCAAATTTTTGGTTTAACTGCTCCAGTTTTATATTTTATGCCCTTACTCAGATATTAATATTATAAATAATGCAAAATACGAGAGCTTCCAAGCCTCTATCGTCGGATATTTATCTTTAAATATAAAATATTCAACACGTCTAACAAACGAAGCTCTCACAACTGCTGGCAACTATTACAAACAATCACAACAATAGCTTCGCGTGGTGTTTAGGCACCTTTGACGTCATCGAGGCTTCGTCGGCAGTGGCTTGGGGGGTGAGGGAGTTTTTCCCGCGCTTTAAAATTCGTTATATTTATCATTAAATATCTCGCGAAGGAAAACTCAGATTTACATGCGGTTTTCTTTGTTGTATTCAGAAAATAATTTTCTGTCCGCCTATGAAATAAAAAAAATTCATGCAAGTTCCCCATTAGAAGAACATCAATAGATACAGTGGATCTAATTGATCTGATTAGGAAACACTTGGAGCTAAGATGACCAGCTAGTTAATGGAAGAATGAGGACACAAAGCAAGGCAAAACGATGTGTATGGAAATGAACAATCGATTACCAAGGGAACCAAGAACGGGAGAGAAACTTGAATGGAAAAGACAGTGTGAAGAAGAGATAGGTATGCTGTATGCCTAGGTTTAGTTGTTATCAAGTGGCAAAAGAGGAAAACTCATGACAGATATTAAAGTTAAATATGGGAGAATGGTTACAGAGCGAGATGAAATTCAGAGTAGATGGAAGAAATACATAAGTGGAGGATCTATATGACAGCAGGAACAGACCAGAAAGACTGAATGGGAGGAAAGTGAGGTGGAGGAGATGATCTCGGACCATGGATCTTGCATTTGAAAATTGATATTACTCTTTGGGATATGAAGGTTAGGAAAGCGGTGGGTGTGAGCAATATGCCATGTGAGCTTCTTAAGAATTTAGGGAAGGTTCGTAGGAGAGCATTTTTTGAACTAAGTAGTCTGGTGGATCTAAGAGGTAAGGTCTTGACCGTAAGATTTCCGTAATGTTTGGATGGAGGGAGTGCTGGAAACCACGGGAGAGTATTTAAAAAACCTTGCTGGAGGGAAGAATGAAATGAAGTGGAAGAGGGGGAGAAGGAGAATGGGATCTATATATGGCATGAAAGAGGAGGGGGAGGGAGGGAGGGGGAAAATGTTTGAAAAGCAGGGTACAAAGTAAAAAAATAGTTTTTAGACTAATTTTAACACTTTTTACTATAAAAAACTTCATTTGTTTAAGAAATATTTTTAAAATTGATGATTTTTCTATGTTTTGTTTTCTTTTATGAAGGGGAAAATAATTGTTTTTTTATATTTGGGGGGAGGGGGTCCAGACCCTCCGGACCCCCCATAGGCTATGCCACTGGGTTAAGGGTTATTTCATAAAATTAATCTCCTTTGATTATCTGCATGTGCTAATAGAGATGGATAAATGAATTATAGCATAAGAATTTGTGTCTTTAGTGGCCATTTACTGACATGCACAAAATCTTGCCGTGTACTCAATAAGAAAGAAATCTGGAAGTGTAGCTGACCATTATAATCACTATTATTACCATAAATTAATGGATCTCTGGCACTTTCTTCTCTTACTCTGATCCGCTAGACTCAGAATCACTACATTCATTACAGTATTCTTCTTCTGAATAATCAGAAAAAAATCCACTGCTGTCCAATTCCCTCTAGGCAGTTTTTGTTAGATCTTTAATCATCTCATCAGGATTTAGGCAAAGTCTTTTTTGACAGAACCTCCATAAAATCTACACCCTGGTGATGACAGATTGTCCAACCTAAGGCATTAGGAACGAATGGAATGAAGGCAGCATAAGTGAAGGAAATCAATTTAAATGTACTTTAGGCTGTGTAAATGTTTGAAGGATAAGCTTCCACAAAATTTATGTCATCGCAGAAACTTCCATCTACCTACCTTTGAAATACATATAATGTTTCTACCTTTGAAATACATACAATGTTTCTTGCTTAGGGATCAATCTCTTCAGACGATCAACGCAAAAAACAAATTATTCAACCAAGTAATGGATTCTGAAGGTACGGCTTCTTGGCTCATATGGTGACATAAATATGTTAAAACATTGATAGGGAAAATGACACCACCTTCTATGGTTTCCAATTTTAGATTGGGAAGGGAAGGATTATATTTTTCCATCTTTTAAAAGTAACAGAATATTATAATAATTTCTCAGATATCAAAGGGAATCTTAAATTACTGCCTCCACTATCAAATTCTCATTTCTCTCATTATTTTTCCCCACAGGGGCAGTTGTATCAGCTGTCAGGGAGTCATGTTCTTCAGTATCGAGGTCAACCTCATCCTCCTCTGCGTCAACTTCATCATCCTCTTCTACGTCGGCTACTCCACCTGCTATTTCTCCAGCCTCCCCATTGGGTGTGTCGGCTTCTGCGTCCCTTTCCTCCCCTTCATCCAACTCACCTTATATCGTCCTTCCTGTGGCAAGGCACAGGACGGGGATTACTCTTGTCCTCCGCAAGGATTCTCAAGCCCTTGAAGAGCTGCTGGCAGCTCCAGATGCAGCCCTATCCCACATCCTATCTCCAAACAGCAACAGTATCCCTCACACCTTCGAGAATGCTCCTTCAAATGCCATCAAAACAACTGTGTGTGCTCCCACTGTTAATGGGAAACCATTTTCCTCCCATGCCTCCTTGCCCAAGCCTCAGACAAGATCTCAAGATTCTAACTGAAATTCCCGTAACTGCAACAACTTTTATTGTTTGAGGTATTTGAATTTCCTTTGCACCCTTTGTAGGTTCTCCTTGCTGCTTGAGAGTACATGATTATTTTATCTGTGCTCATCTAATGAATTATTTGTGTGATTTTTGTTGTTCCAACTGGCTCAAAAATTTGAAAAGGAAGCAAATTGTTGTACTTTATTTGTAATATATATATTTATTTATGGTTTTTCCCCCAATTCCTTATTTCCCATGGTGCCAACCATTATTATCTCAATGTAAAGACCGTTTAACTCCATTGTATATATTGGTTATTAGTTAAGTGACTGCCACTATTAAGCTGTGTTGTGAAAAGCAAATAGCCACTAAGCCATGTGTGATGTGTCAAAATAGAAATGTGTACCAAAGATTGGGAACAAGTCCTGATGATTAGTTCGTTCATTTTGACTGATGATTAAAAAAATCAAAAATGTGAGATTTTGCTTTAAAAACCTGAATAGAATCATCTTGCTGATCTGAAAAATCAAAAAGGCAGTTGAATGCCAGGTAAATTAGTTTTTATGGCCTGAGCCCAATGTAGGTCGTTTGAGTGCATCTGGAGGTAAAAGTGCAGCTGTCCAGTGTGGCTGTGATGTAGACAAGGGCTTCTTATTTGACTAGTGCTAATTTGTATGTAGTGATGCGCAAGGAATACTGTGGTAAGTATTCCATGATACTAATAATGAAAGTTTATCATTTAGCAGACTTGTAATCAATGCAACATAATGAAATACACAACATTATTTTTCTCTCAGTTTTAGTGAGCCATTTTTACATCAACATTAGCATGAGTGCAGAATCAGTCTATTGTGTGTCACTGATATCCCTAACCATTGGATTGTATTGATTTGTTGAGCAGTGCTACCTATAAGGTATCTTAATTTCTGATCTCCATGAAGTTTATTTTTGACTGAAATCGAAAATGGGTTGACAACAAAGTAATAGGTATTTATAAGGTGAGTGAATTCCATTATGTCTTTCTGTGGGAAGTTGTCAATTTCTTGAAATGAATGCTTTGTTTGTAACCCCTGGTTTTTCTGCATTTCTCCTCCTCCACGTATTAGAGTGCTGTGCAACAGTTGCCTTATAATTTTCTCAGCTTTGTTACTAATTAGTAATTTCCAGCCATAGTCATGTTAGTAAGAGGGTTTGTGTACTCAATATAAAGGTTTTTGTATCTTCAGATATGGTGACGTTTTTGAGAGGAATTAATGGATATGACTGAATTATCATATGATGCGTTTATTGTAATTATTTTAAATAATGTTTATTTTATTGAAAGTGAACCACTGTTTGCTGAGTATTAGCCAAAAATTTGATTATTATGCTTTATAATAATTGTATGAATACCAGTTCAATCAAAATAAATTTACTATGACAACAAACAAACTCGTTATTTTAATACTTAATTACCCGTGCACTATTTTTTAAATAATTACTGGTAGTACACTGATTAAGTGTTAAATAAAAATATTAATCAATCATCCTAGTGGGTTGGTACAACTGACTTTTAGAATAATTAACTAGGAAATTTTTATTCACCATTAGCAGTAGCATAAGACATTTAAGTAGTCATTCTAATGATGATTTATTATATATAACAATGAGTTGAATGAAAATGTTGTTAAGGAAGTGATTAAATTGGTCTGCAGTTATCACTGTGACCCAATGGAGAATGATATATACTATCTTACTTGATTAGCTGAATACATCCATGCATGGTGTGATTTTGCTCATTCATTTCATATCATTTTCAAATCAGTATGTTTTCAGAAAGTAATGATATAGTAATTTGAGGAATAACACTTGCTCTCCTGGCATATTTGTCTTTTTTTCAACCCAGTGGTATCTATTTGTACACAGGTAGATAGCTACTGGAATAGGTGGGACTATTTTAGTATTTTGCCTCTGAAACAACCCTGGGCAGGCACGCTGGGACAGGCTCAAAAGCTGAGGATACATTTATGAGGTTAGGCTCATAAGTCTGAGACTTTTTTTCTTTGACCTTAGTGGGGTGAGGATGGAGGAAAGAAGTTGGTGCCATTGTGATAGGAGCCTGACAACGCTTCAGAGGTGAGGATGCTTCAGAGGGTGAGGATGGAAAATTCCTATGTTGTCATGAGGTGGACAACAGAGGCTACCACTGGTGAAATCCAATTTACTGTTCCTGTAGAAATGATTAACCATATTATGAGAAGAATAATCCTGAGATTTTGTTCATCTAAGTTTTTAGGCAGTACATCAGAAGGAAATGTGTTCATCATCAACTAGGCAATGTAGGTTGTTGCAGGGGTGGATCCAGGATTTTTTTCTGGAGGTGGGCACAAGCATCTGACAGGCACAGGATCTTCTCATATTTGAGATTAAAAACAATTGCTGTACAAAATATTCTTTTTGTTTTAATATGAACATATAAGTATGAAAATTATTGATGCTCCGTTATACACAAAAAAATGCAAACATAATGATAACCATATAAATAATTTTGATTATTTTTCAATAGTCTTGGGGGGTCACAGTATTAATTTTAATTTTGTAATATAATTTATCACAAGAGAATGAAAATTGGTTCCAGCTATTACGTATGCGGGGAAGGAGAGAATAATTGATGGAGAGAAAAACCAACGGTAGTCTTTTGTTTTCCTAATGAATGCAGCCCTCCTTCATCACATAAGTTATTATTAAAGTATCCTACCGATTCAGGTAAGTTTCCATGGAGCTCTTAAGCATTCTGGGAGCCCCCCTTCCTTCAAGCACTTTCTTCTTTTTCGGTAGCGGAATTAGAACCGACTTCACAAAATCCTCCGGCCAACATCCCTCCACTTAGATCTTGCGTATTGGTTCGAAAAACCTTCTCTTACCACCTCTCACTAGATTCTTCAGAAGTTCATACGGGATGTTGTCCATACCTACTGCTTTCCTAGCCTTCATAATCCTGAGGGCTCCCTTGATTCTGCGTCTGGGTTCCCCATCCTCCTCTAGGGTCTATCTATCTGTAGATCCTCCATGTATTCCTTCCATATACTCTGTAATTCTTCTCGCTCGGATGGCATCCTTCCATCCTTAGCCTTAATTTTTAAATGACTTGTCCTCAGCAGCCTGATAGCGACTTAACTTTTGCGTAGAATGCGCCTACCTCTCCTTCCTTCCCAAATTTTTCCATCGCGACAAAGTTGTAACCCAAGGGAAAGGTCATCGCATTTATGTTCTTTAATTCTTGAGCGGTGTAGAAGAATGGGGGGCAATGGAACGACCTTGTATCGTACATGGTGGGCGAAGATTGGTGATCTCTGGATGATTTACATATGCGACAGAGCTTTTGGGTGGAGCAAGTCCGTATTGAAGGTGATGTTAAAAACCACCTTAGAGGGAACAACGTAAGGTAAGTGGAATAGGGGAGGAAGAATTTATATAGGATTTGTAGATGGGATGAAAATCCGTATTTAGATGACCCGTATCTTCCATCTTTCTCCGATCGATGGAAGTCAGTGATTTTGGCAGCAGAAAATTGTAAGATCTATTAATTCATTTGTGTTTTTCAAATTTAAAAATGTATATTTGTGAGAGTAAGTGAAAAAAACGAGTGATAGTTTGAGTGAGTGTCGTGAACCACATTTCGAAAATCCCGGCGGAGAAGACCATCGAAGTAGTGCAAACTAGGCAAAGTTAGGCATTCTGGAAAGGGCGTATAACGCTTGCTCAGACCGACGAAAAAATAGTCAATCTGACGAATGTGCATAGGTGCAATCAAAATTGCGTCATGTAAAGCGGTGAATTGCTAGGACACATGCGAGACGGCAAAATAGCCCCTGCTGTAATCTCAAGCTTGCATTATCGCAGTTTCAACATTTTTGCAGTGCTAGCCTGCGCAATGATGTTTCCCGTGTAAAACGGCCCTTAGACATATTGCCTGGATAGGCATTTCTGCTTTAACACTGCTATAAACGCTGGTTGAACACTACTTATAGTGTGAGCATTATTCCAGAGCCAAGTAAGACGGCCATCATCTGCAAAAGGAGTCAGGAGGCAAGAAACGGACTGACTCGATGAATGAGGAGGAGAAAGAGAGAGAGGTGGAGAAAGCCAATGTGCATGGGAAACGTCTCTCGAGGTTCGGGATTTCTTCAAAGGGCTATGAAGTGGTGAGAGTCATTGCAAGCCGCTCATTGTAATCGCCGCCGCCACCCTGCATAAGCATCTCCCAGCAGTAGTGGGGGTCCGAGCAAAATTACCATTCTATTTGGTGTAAATTGGATACCCAAAGGGGGTAGGGGGGCTGTAGCCCCCCTCTGGATCTGCCACTGGACTGTAACATACCATAAGCGTGTAAAAGTGGCCCTAAGTTGAGCTAATTTCAATTCGTTAAGGTAGGTAAATATATCGAAAAATATAAGTACTCATTTTTGTACAAAGTGGCAACCCCTAAAAGTTACGATTTTATCTGATGTGGTTTTTGACCCAATGGGGGGGAATGGGGCAATAAATCCCCATAGATCCGCCACTGCATTAGCATCCAGGATCTCCGAAAGAAGAGACTTCACCCGTGCAAATTCGTAAGGATTCCTGTCACCACGTGCTATTCCTCCCGCTCCATTCCCTCCCACCTCTCGACCGACGTCGACCCCCGACTCACGGCTAGCCTGCTTTTGTGGTTGGATTCATTCATTCGGAAACTAAAATCTGAACTAGTCTCCGTGATCACTAGCCCCTGTATTTTAAGATCGCCAGACATCCTTCAATCTTAATGGACTTAAAATAAATGTGTCATCATTGGGAAAAATAATTTGGAGGTAACCTAAAGAAAACCTCATTTTTACGCTTAATGTTACCTCGCAAGTGTAATAGTGTAGGAATGAAAGCCAGGTGAATGAAATACTTTTATTTAAAAAGCTCAAATTTTGAGAGATTGGTCAGAAAACCCATGGCAATTGTGTGCATAATAGAGTAAAATTATGCCTAAAAAGTATCCAATTCCGTTAGTGGGAGCGTTATATTAGATGTTCCATTCTTATACAGATGCACACCCTTCTGCCTGGGAACTGTCCTTAAGCCAGAGGTGTCCGTAAGTCAGAGACGTCCGCGAATAGAGGTTTCACTGTGCTTAAATAGTAATATAATGCCTGATCGCCTGTTTCCATTCTTTTATGTGCGGGTCACTTCCTTCCTCTTTGTCATCTCCTGCGCACTGTGGGAGAGTACGTCCCTCACCGCGGTCCAACGGCGTTCTTTGACTTCCTTGCTCATTCAGACTTTTTTTTCTTCCGTGCAAACTCGGCCGAGGTGATCCCTAAGCGCTTTCATCCGCTCCCATCGCTTAAAGACTTCAAATGCGGGTGCTCTCTTTTCGCCATCTACCGGTCATCGCCATCCACCTGGCGGTAAAAACGGAGCGCGAGACTTCCGCGCAGAGAATGTGAAGGAAGGAGTGTTAGTTGAGATGAGTTGGTGGATGCCACCAGTGGCGCAGCGAGGGTGGGGGGGGGGGGGGGTTTGGGGGATAAAACCCCCCCAGAGCTCAGAGAAATTTTGAAGTTTAACCCATTTTACTTAATTGGATTGATATTACTAATGGCATAGTGTAAGGAATAATAAAATATCCCTCAGAAAGCCGTAAAACTCACCATTTTGAACCATTTATCTTAAAATTCCGCAATTTATTAACCCTTAACCAGTGACGTGCAATTCTTGTTACACTACCAGTGACGTGTGGTCTGGGAGACCGCAATAAAACAAAAATTCGTAAAACGTTGCAAAGTCATTTTTATTGCTCAGTTTAATGTTTCATTGACTTCTCAACTATTATAAAACTTATATTTAATATTATGCATTCCCAATACGAACCAAAATTTTCAGTAAAAATTGTTATTTGAAACAGGATCAATGAAAACTGATATCAAAACACTTGAGTTATTACTTTTATTATGGTACTTTTTTTTGATTAGGCACTTAATTATCCACGTTATGCAAATAAAAATACTTCCTTAGAAATTATTAATTATTACTATTACTGAAAGATCACTAGGAATTGTTTTTAATAACTATTTGAATCATTTCCACCAGCTTTACGTATATCGGTTTTTTTCCAATTTAGCTACGTGTGGTCTCACAGACCGCTACTAAAATTCAGTTGCAAATTTTCAGAAATAAATACTAAAGACGTTAAATTTCAAGAGAGCTATGTTCTTATTATATAAAATTATGACGCTCACGAGGATTATAGATATTTTGAAATAGCAATTTTGAAAATATTCATAATTTTACAAACGCAGCGGTCTCTCAGACCGCACGTCACCGGTTAAGGGTTAATCTCGCACCTACCGATTATCCTGGTGGGTACTCTACACCCCACACACCCCGGTATTAGTTGCACCTAAACCTCCCCCAGCCTTAATTCCTAGCTGCGCCCCTGGATGCCACCGCGCCGCTGTTAACAATCCACGCCGCAGCGCAGTCTGCGACTAGCGAAGGGGTGGTCCAGACCCACCCCCGAAATATAAAAACACAATTACTTGGATTCATCATAAATTAAAACAAAATATTGAAAAATCATAAATTTACAAAAGATTTATCAGGAAAATGACGTTTTTTCGATTATAGAAAATGTTGAAATTACCTTATAACCCTCTAATTAGTACTTTGTTTTTGAAAAGTTTTTCCCGGATCCCCCGCCCGAACGAAATTCATGGCTACGCCACTGTCTGCTAAAAAGAAGATCGTAAATCTCTCAGAATATACTAGATACATACAAGATATTCAATTTTGGCACTCAATTATTATCAAATATTTACGGACCAATTCGCGTTGATAAGACTATCGGCGTGGAAGCCGACGTGGGCTGCAAAAGATGTGCCCGGACCCGCCTCCATCAAATTTAAACGACGAGGCCGCGGCGCACACTTCTAAGTGAGGGTCCCTTCCAGAGGGCCCGATTTCTCAACCTGACGGTGACAAAAAATTCATTTTGTGATCCTAATGCGGGAATTAGTGTGTTGGGCAGGGCACGATTTACTCTATATACTCCGCCTTTCGAATGGGGTCGCTGTTAACCGTGATCGCGTTCCTCTTCGGAAGGGTAGACTAGCCGGATTCCAATATTCTTTGGATGTACTAATTGTCAGTGGCGGATTCAAGATCGGGACAGGGGGGGGGGGCTTCTTGGGTGGTAATCTCCCAGCATTAGTTGGGGTCCGAACAAAATTACCATTCTACCTAGTGTAAATTAGATACCCAAAGGGGGCGTGTAGCCCCTCTCTGGATCTGCCATTGGATTATAACGTACCAAAAGCGTGTAAAATAGGCCCTAAGTTTAGAACTAATTTGTATTTCAATTCGTTCAAGTATGTAAATATATCGGAAAATATAACTAAATACTTTTGTAGAAAGTGGCAACCTCCAAAAATTTCCATTTTATCTAGAGTGTGTTCAAGTGACGGCCTTGACTCTGACGTCAGAACGGGTAGTGCTGTGTTGTTTTTTTATTATGTGCTGTCATTCGTTTAGAAGAATTTATCTTACTACTCACCCAGCATTATAGTCAAGTATTTTCTCAGTAATATCAGACAGGTATCTTATCGGGATCAATCGAGAGTATTAGTTCAGTTAAATCTTAGTCTGCAGGCCGATTCTACGTTTTGTTTTTTCATTATATCTACGTACATGGGTGTTTGATAACTTGAAGTTTCATTAGCTCTTTTTCCCGAAGATAGTGGAAACTTTTAATTAATACCCAGTTTAAATCTCCTTCACTTGAGTTGATCACGGCCTTATCCGCCAAATTATTCCACAGTATTTAACATAGACAGTGCCACGACGTAGTGAACTTTTCGTGGGTTTTAATTTTATTTTGGAATATTCTCAGAATCAAAGGCGAGAGCATGATGTTTCAGATTCGGCTTCTTAGGTCGCTCAACTTAAAAAAGCTAAATGCAGCTAGACCTCTCATTTACGGACGGTATCTGTCAATGAAAATGAGTCCACATGCGATAGGTGTCCATAGGTAAAAATTTACGCGAGAAAAGCTTTTTTCATGCTTTTTTACTGCGCAAGAGTACTTAAAAGCAATTAACGGCGACAGAAAGTGATATTTTGTCATCAATCATCAAACATGAAATATTAATAAGAAAAATATTGCTTTCTAATTAAGGATGGTAATGGATGAAAATTGTAACTGAAAAAAATATTAGGTCACCCTTCGAGATACGAGACTTGAAAAGCGAGAAAGAGAAGAGAGGGGTAAAATGGTCGTTCCGTATTATAAAGATCGGCTACGAACAAGACCCTCGTGCGGCAGGAGGCGCTTTTAGTGTATCCTCAAGGGAGATTTGCCCGTCAGCAGAAGTTCCATTGTACTTTTGATTATAAACTCAGGGTTTAATCAGTAAGCAAAGTAGATACGCAGCCGCGTAGGGCGCCTATCTAAACGGGGCGCCAAAGCGCTCAGTCCAATGTTCAGTACTAATCAAACAAGGAGGTTAAAGGTAGAGGGTTGATTCAAACCGCAAAATATTCACATAATGCAATATTCAGAAGAAAGTGCGTTATAAGCTCACGCTGATATTTAAGTCTCGACCCTTATTCCTAAAGAATTTGTAATTATGTTCAAATATATCCAGAGAGAATCCCTACTACCAGTCAGGTTATTTTTGAGGGAATGAGATGCGGAATGTTGCTCGCTTACTCTAGAAAATGGGCTAGAACCGGCGCTGATTCAGCTTGGATTACCTTTTAGAGATATAATCAGTTTTCTCTTTTGAGTGGGGACAGGCATGTGCTTAAAGAGATAAAGTGAGCTCGCGAGCCGCCTAATGAGTGTTTGGCAGGGAGTGATTCAACATGTGCTACTGGTCTACTAATTTGAGGTGCTACCACAATGTTACGGGCTCGTGTGTGGCAGGGATTTGCTCTCTCCTTGAGAACACCACAATACCGCTACAAAAATTGTTAAACCCATCTCCGAAAATCCCGAATTAAGGACCAGCAATATAAAGATAGACCTTTAAATACAACTGTGAATGTTATTCGGTTCAAAAGAGAATTAAATCAAGTAATTAATTGCAATGAGTGACGTTAAGGCGGTTTTTAATTCCGGCGAGTCATATGGTGGTATTTATCTCTTGCGGGAGTAGTGAATTTTAAAAACTCCCCATACTCAAATCTACTTCCTTGACTTAGTGATTATCGTCGAATCTACTATCGTTATTTGGGTCTCCGAAAATCTCCTGTAAGTGCTGAGAATTCCCTGGGGGATTAGTGTCTTGTCCCCACGACGCAAGCTGGGCAGTGGATAGAGGGCGATTCTTTCGACAAGCATTGGGGTGATTGCGAAATCAATCCATTCAACCAGAACGTACTTTCAAGAAAAACTGCTGGAAATGAAAGATATGTAGTAATCAAGTTATTGATGGAATGGTGCGAATGAATGACGAATTCTTGATGGAATGAGAGGTCACTCAATTAGCCGCAGTGTTGATTGACTCGCGTTTCCATTTTTATATATAACCTACGCTATCTACCCTAGCAGTCTCCTCTTACTAATCTCCTTTTTTCCTCTTTCTAATCTCCTCTCCGCAGTCCTTTCACCGGTTTTTTCTTAATTGTTCGTAAATGCTCTTTCGTTAGAGTTAATTTCAAATATCTTTGCGACTGAGGGGCATGCTCAAGTGTTTTTGGGTAAGGGCAAAGGGCACGTGACTTTCTGAAAACCAATCCAAGCAGGAGCGGATCCAGGATTTCTTTCTGGGGGGGGGGGGGGGGCACATGCAAGGCCGTATCCAGGATTTTGTTCTGGGGGGGGGGGCACAAGGATATCTCGTAATACAAAACGAACGCAATGATAATGGGACCGTATTAAAAATCTTGCATATTTTTGAGGGTCTGGGACACGTACACCGTGTCCCCCCTGGATCCGCCTATGAATCCAAGTGCAATAGGAGGAGCCTAGCCTCCAGGAAATCCAGTCGCTTTCAGACTTCTGCGGTGTACGCTTCGTGAGAAAGTTACCTGTGTTTCCAAGTGGGAAGAGGTTTTTGAGAAGGTATTTTGGTTCCATTTACTGATTTTTTTAGAAAACATGCTAACGCTCGGCTCTCTCTCTACCCACCCCTTGTGCCGCAGGTCCCACCTCCCGCCGCGAAGCGACGCCGCTCGAAACATTACGAGGTTGTACGACTGGGCCAGCCGCAAAGATATTCGAACAGGATTTCAATACAATCAGCTCGGTCACTATTTTTTCCTAGTCCAAAATGCCCTTGTGGTTTTGGTGATTGTGGTATAGCGTAATTAGTTAAAGATGGCCGTATTATTCCACCGTTTTCCTATCCTTTGCACTCATCTCGAGTTATTCGCGACGAAAAATCGGCGGCCTTTACTCTTTCTCAGACGCGTTGATGATGATGTGACAATCTCATTCCAATTCGGATACCGTTTTCAGATACTCCTTCCATCGTTCCCGCGTGTTTATTAATCATTTACATTCTTTTGAGCGATTCCTTCGCACGATGAAAGGCTCTCCAAGAACAAGTAAGTGACCAAGAACTGTAATGACGTTACTGACTCATGAAAATTGGGCGGCAACTTTTGTGTCTTCCTATTGAAACGTGCCAGAGAGTGGCTGATTGATAAAGAATTTTTTGCCGAAACTTTTTTCGCTTCCATCTTCCGAATTCTTCATGAATAACATGTCGGGTCTGAGTGACAGACCCCATTCTATTTTTGATATGCATACTGATACGGCCGTTTTCCTATTTATCACTTGCCCAAATAGTTGTACAGTTCCATTGTTCAATTTTTAACCATAAATTTTTATGCTAAGCCTTAATTTATTTTTCGTGTGGCTTTAGAGGCCTGTGTAGGCCATCATAATGTGATGGTGCAGAAGAAAGACGAGGATCAAATGGATCGACCAAGAAAGTGATGAGGATCAAGTCCTAAGAAGAGTAGGAGAAATGAGAAGCCCCATGAAAACATAAATAAGAAGACGGAACAATCTTAAAGGTAATATTAAGACATGAATGCCTGATGAATAAAATCGTCGAGGGACAAATATATGGTAAGACCGGAAAAGGAAAGCGTCGAACAAAGTATTTGGGACAGGTAAAGAAGTATGTGAGAAGGGAAGAAGAGAATATAAGAGGAAGAGAAGAAATACGTAGGTGTGAAAAGACTACCTGAGAGGAGATTTGAGTGGGGAGCTGCTTCAATCCAATCTTAGGATCTGTTGACCATTGATGATGGTGAGGCTTTAGAATCGCATACCTTTAGTCTTCTTGTAATAAATCTACATTCCTTTTCCCTCGCATTGTTTACCTTAGGAATCCAGGTGCAGTGCACCTGATGTACCTACATCCCTTTCACCGACTTGCAAATCAGCGCCTGATCATCCGCGTATCTGACTGATTTAAACATAATTAATTGTTAAATTGATCACTTTTAAATTGCTTTAATAAACTGTTAAATTGTTGAATTAATACTCCGCCTCTCCTTTCACTTCCGCCACCTTGATTCTTCATCGGCTACCTTCACTTATGCAGTCTAGTGCAATAAATGCCCATAAGCTTTGTTAGCTCGGTTGCGATGGAGAGGGGGGTTATGTTCTTGCCGAACCATACCAAATTGTACCCTAAGATCGTGGGTTCGAATCTCGCCTTGTTGGACATTTTCACTCTCCAGAACATGGTTAAGTGTGATTGTCGATTAACGAGTTCATTTGCAAAAGAGAATATGACGGTCCTAAATTCGCTTATTAAATAGAGATGTAATAAGTAATACTAGATTTACCCTGTTCACTCTAGAGTGTTGCGCTTGACGATGCGGAAACGTGGACAATTAGGAAGGAGGACGAGAAAACACTGGATATCTTTGCGGTGTGGTTGTGGAAAAAAATGTAGAAGGTATATTGGACAGATAGGAAGAGGAACAACGACGTGGTGGGCAAGGAGACGAAACTTCCAGAATAGATAAGGAAGAGATTGAAGGTTTAGATCAGCGGTTCCCAAAATGGGCGCTACTGCCCCATGGGGGGCGGTGTTCTACTCTGTAGGGGCGAAAAGAGCTAAGGAGGCGGCAGGGGGACGATTTATTTTTATGCTAAAAGTATATTCTTACTTAAGTTCCTTTTATTGTGTATCACGCCTTTTACATAAATGTGCTATGAAGACGATACGTGTATTGAATTCTAAATAAGTATTCGATTATTCATTGTTTTTAATTTAACTATTACAATGTTACTCATTTGGTTATTTAGTCTATGATTCTAATTATTATTTTAAAGTTACCGATTAGGGGATGCTGAGTATAGGTTTATGGATTCAAGGGGGCTCTAAAAAGTTTGGGAAACACTGATTTAGATGAACGGAGGACTGAGCGCGGAGGAGATGTTGAAATCCGTGTTAGAAGGAAGAATGTTAAGTTATCAAGGAAGGGGTAGGGAGGATTTACTGATAGAATGAAAGAGAGTTTAACTTAATTGTGAACTGGAGGGAGAGGCCCAATCTCGATTGGCTTGACTAACACGCAAAACATTAAACCTACCTTAACCAGTAGAATACTTAAATACCGTTGTTCACTATATGAAAATTTGCACCAAAATTTTCATACCGGGATCATAATTTTTCTTCAATAAATATCACAAAATACAGGGTGATAATAAAGTCTTGCCCTGATTATAAAATGTATTAAAGAATCATCATTTGATATAATAATTTAAATTTGATGCTTTTACAAAGGACAGTGTTACTAGTTTTTATAAGACCACTTACGGTAGTAAACTTCAACTCTTGGTAGTTCGGAGAATGTCGAAGCGATATTCCAATTCCCGCCTGATGTTTTGTAACATGTGTTCTGTCACAGTACCCACAGCAGCTTTTATCCTAGCCTTAAGTTCGTCAATGTCAGCCACTAGTGTGGTGAAGACTCTGTCCTTGATGTAGCCCTAGAAAAAAGGTCAAGGGGAATAATGTCTATTCTGTAATAAATTTTTATAATCTGTAATGTATTTTTTGGCGTTGCCACCCTGGATAGTTGACGACTTCACAAATGGAGAAGAGCGTATTGGAGACGAGGCAAAGAAGTGTTTTTTTTCAGCGTGTGTCGGATGGGGTAGGAAGGGTAACAGTACCTAGTAGGGTAGAGGCGTGTATGGAAGGGGAATGGGGTGTGGGAGGGGTGTCGGGGGGATGAGGAATGGGGGGCGTCGGAGGGGGTAGGTCGGTGTGGAGGGGAGGGAACTCCCCCACTTTTCTGGCGGCCGTAGGGACGCTGCCGCCGCGGATCGTGAGTCGTGTAGAAGCGGGCGAGGAGGGAGGTCGCCTCTTCTCCACTTCGCCCTCCCTCGTCAAATACGACGACGAGCCGAGCGATAGTTCTTACTCACATGTTTAGGAACCTCGCCTTTTTTTCGGGGGAAAAATATTTTATCGTCGCATCCATTTGAAAAAATATTATTTTTCTCTTCCTCAGGATGTACGAAAAAGAAACCTTGAACTTTCCTTCATCCCGAAGATTCGGAAAGTACTCTTTCCATCGACTATAATTGAGGAGGAGAAGATTTTGGAGAAGTTTTCGGTCGCTCCGACTGTTTCGAAGTTGTATTCCCACTCACCCTATTTTTCTACATTAATCTTCGTGCCGTGGCCCCTTTTTCCACGAAAGACTCCACGTCTTTCCCTCGTGTTCTCCTTCTCGGAGTCCCGATTTTGATCATCTCCTCTTCACGGACTTATATATGTTTATACATATATTTTTTCCTTCCTCTTTCAATCATAATAATTAGAAACGTGCGCGCTTCCACGCCGCGGATAAGTATTATTTTCCGGATGAGAGACGGGGGTCGGCCGAAAGTTTCGGCCCGCGGAGCTAGCCATGCGGCTCCACCCGGCGTCAGTCGGGTTCTGCTCCGGCTGACGATGAGGTTCGAGTCCGTCGTTTGAGTGGGGCTGATGGGAAGGATGCCTTGAGGAATAGGCCACGAGTGCGATCTGAAAAAGAAGTGGCGGACTCTTGTCTGGGGTGGGAGGAGGAAGAGTGTGGTGGAGGGGCTTCGCGATTTTCCCCTCTAAGCAAGCGTGGACTATTTATTTTCGATCCGTTTTAATCGCCTGTCTTTTATTTTCCCTTCCAATCCAAGAGTGTCGCTCGGTGAGTTGTCCCCAGCTGACGGGCGGCGCCGGCTGTGTTTGTGTGTCGCGCGAAAAGAATCCGTCCTGCAGCGAAAAGGGCGACTAACCTTTTCCCTTGGAGACAGACAAGAGGGAGTGTTGGGAAAGGGAAGAAAAACTGTATCGAAGAGGAGTGGAGAGAGAGGGAGATAGTGAGTTTCCGAAGCAGGCTTCGGAGGAGTTGGCCAAGGGACGTCGAAGAGTGTATTTGTGTGCTTTCAACTTGTGTGCAAGTCAGTGATTTCTTTCTCCGCTCCCGGGTGTATTTGACCCATTGTGAGGAACGGCCATCGGCGATTCGACCACACGTGGGCAGAAATTATTGGGCTGCATCAAATCCTCCCTGGTCATTTCTCGAGTGCGTACCTGTATCCTAATAAGTCGCCGAATTTGAAGAAAACTTGCCAGTTTCAAACTTTCTTACTCTTTGAACTTTGTATTCCTTTGTTCCATCCTCGTCCTCCTACAGCTCTTCGGGGGCAACGTGAGGTGAGGCCTGTACGCCTTGCTGGCGGCGAAGAGAAAAAAACCTCTTATCACGCGTGCGGTGGTAAGGGGGGCTTAGAAGAATTCTCTCTCTCTCTCTGTCCTCTTGATCGTGAGCCGCAAAACACACGCGGAAAGTGCCGCACGCAGATCGATAGGACCCGCCGCGTGTGAGTCGACGCGGCGGTGGTGCGAAGTTTGCTTTACCTGCGGTTAAGTCGGAGGAAAAAAAAGGAAAATTCTCCTCGGACCTTTTGCGGGAGACGCGTCGTGGACTACCGGGAGTGTCGTCCCGGGCTCGCCGGGAAGCGGCCTGTCTCCTTCCCGCCGACGGCGTACCACGAGTCTCGGCGAAGTTAGTGGGGGAGAGTTCCAGCACCGACCGCGTGCGTCGGGATTCGGCCGTAGCCGCGGCGTCGGCCGGGCGCGAGGGTGCCATCCGGGTGGTGGTGGCGTTTATCTTCCGCGGGGCACTCGGGGTGCCCCCACGCAGCTTGCAGGTCTGAGTTGGGGGTCGCGCTGGAGGGGGGCGGGGCGCGGAGGGCGGGGGGTGGGGGGGCGGGGGTGGAATGTACGTGATCTTCCCGGCGGAGGAGCTGGTGGCGGTGAGCGAGGGGGCATCGGAAGCGGGTCGGCTGGCTGAGGCCCTCTGGAGGAGAGGCATGGCGGGCGAACTCTCTCTGCGCGACTTGGCGCACCCAGCGCTCAACGAGGCGCTCAAGGCACACTCCGCGGTCGCCTTCAAACTCGTCCGAACAGGTGAGACAGACGACTTCGGCCCCATTACTTACCGCATTTCCCTGCCCGTAAGACGCACTTGTTTTTGCTCGCAAATGTGCCCTAAGATCAGACTGCGTCCTGTTGGCTGAAGGTATAACTTCCTCCGTTACCAACGCAAGCGGCTTTGCTGAGGATATTGTTGCCTATATTACGATTATCGATGATTATTCTGTTTTGAGCCACTGCAATGCCAAAGGATTACACCATTTCTATGTCAGTGATTTCTTCAAAATATTTCAAATAAATGTTATAACGGTTGTGTGCGTGGTAAATGTAAGTTGTCGTACCGAACGGCAGTTCCCGAACTATAGCCGAATTGCTTTTCATAAAAATCTGACCTAAAAAATCACAGTGCGTGTTATAGGCTGTGAGATACGGTATTCCTTTCAAAGTGAGATACCGCGGAGAGGACGAACAACATCGAATGGTCTTCGTTGTTGCCCTCCAGCAGAATTCATTGTCCGAGCGGAGGTATTTCCTGCGTTGCAGCCACAACAGCAACAACGACTCACTGAATGGGTTTTCGGGTTTCGTCCGCGTTGTCATCAAGGCTATTGCAACGCGTCTCTCGTTTGGAATTCATCGTTGGCTGAGGACGCCTGCGGCAGTGTAGGAGAAACGTCATCATCACTATGGTGGCAAAGCGGATGACATTCGAAAACCAAAAAAAGTGTTTAACAACGCCGCAGAACTCTTCGTCAGAAGCAACAACAACCCATTTTCCATGAGTTGCCTGAATTATCCGAATAGAAAAACTCAGCAAGGACTATGCATTGTATTTCTTTTCTGTTCCTCATTGGCGTTTGTTGGCTTTGGGTGACAGCAATGTCTCCAGCTAAGCTGCTAGGATCTTCAGGTCGATCTTCGGTCTGAAAACTATAGCTGGTTGGTTAGCGATGATGTCACCCCTAATCAAAGACTTGAGATGGAGAACCCGAAAATGCATATCAATCAATAGCGTCTTTAGATTGATGAGCATCTGACGAGAATAGATTCCATAATTCGCGAAAAATCAAGCAAGAGAATGGGAAACTTTACCTTTATGTGGTGATGGTAACCTTGCAGTAAAAACATACAGATACGAAGAATTCCTCAATAGACACCAAGAGTGCACGTGATTCATCCTTTTCAAAGATAGAGCTCTTCTCTGAGCTTGAATCATCGTACGTGTTGCGGTGTATATAATTATTGTGTGAGATTCTTGGTATATCAACCTAAACCGGCCTAGGTAGATTATCTCGTACAAAAAATTGGTGACATCTGATTTTCTGTCACTTAACTTTGTTTTGTATGTAAATCTTCCTTGTTTTGATTTTGGCAATCGATTTTTAAAATTTAATATTCAATTGTACCATAGAAGATGCAGTCAAGCGTATAACGTGTCTTTCTTCCACTTTTTGAAATACATCCCTTAAGATTTTTAGAAAAATAAATGCGATTGTAAGACAGCGATAGGGGTTTTAGTTGTCTGTCGCATCTTCGGACTTGGAGAGCAGTTTTTATTAAATCGTCTCGACTATTTGTCTCTTTGACTGTTAATTTTTAAAAGCACTACCGATATTACGTCTGCTACATATCTTTTATTTTCCGCACGACGCAAGCTCCTTTGTCACGTGCGTGTTTAATAAGTCGTGCAGTAAGTATTACAACTCTTTTAGCGGATTCCGCGTGCGACGTATCATTGTTAGGATTCCGCTCCAAATTATTGCTTAAAAATTTTCTGGTTCATGTACAGATTGCGTCGTCGACGTCTCTTAAAGTGAGCTAACACTTTAGGGAAAACCTTGAGATCAGATGTTATATTTCTTCCCTCTCGTACTCAAAGTCTGGCATCTTGCCACGGTGCGTTGAGTGTAGTTTGTGGGATACTGGCGGAAACGACTGTTTGGAAGTTCCGCTATGATAACCATTATTAATTTTAAATTGTTATTGATTTTCTCTTTAAGTGTTTTATTTTTAACTCTTGTTGACTGTTTTATTTAGGATTATTAAGTTAAAAACGACATTTTCTTTGTCATTAAAAGGGCGCGACAATTTTCAATCTGCAATCAAATAAAAAAATAATGGACGTCTTTAATCGACGAAGTAATGTATCAGTACTGCATCATTTTTATTTTGTCACAGATTGTTTTTTTACGAATTATTTTAAATTAATGTTTACCTAAGTTGATGTTGCACTTAATTATTTTTCCGTTTGAGTCATCTTGAAAATGAGAAGGTGAATATCCGGGTTATGAATTTTACGTATTGATTACATTGGTTCTAGTCGCGACGATTTTGAGGATAATCTTCACTAGTTAGCAAATCACGCGATGCAAATTTCATTTGTGAGTGTACAATACTGATATTGCTGAGGATAACTGTATTGCTCTATTGATAGAATTAGCGGTAGTGGATCGTATGCATTATTAATTTTACTTTAGTTGAATATTTTGTTAGAGAAAGATAAATATATGGGGAGAATAGTGTAAGGATGAATCCAGTACTATGAATTTAAGAAACTGAAAATTTAGATTTATGAGTATGGAAAATTAGCATAATTGATATATTTTTCAGCACACTTCCCATATTGAAATAAAATTTTAAAACAATTATATTGAAAGAATATTAGTTTTTTTTCATTCTAGTGCGGTTGCTACACGATAATTGAAACATAAACCTGTTATTGGACTTCGTGGAAGGTCTTTCCTTGCTACATTTTTGCCGAGGAAAGCGTTTCGTATATTTCCTGTTATTATTTTGAGTTTATTGAGAGTTATTCCTTATTACTTTCGAGATTTATTTATCTGTGCGAAAAAGATCGTTGCTAAGTGTTATACTTGACGCTCAGGTATTACAAGTTTTCGGAGCTGACCTACGCAAATCACTTTAATTTTGCCTTCACCCTTCTGATCCATAGCAGATCCATCCTACCTGTTGTCTTATCATATGGTTAATGAATTATAACGTTAACTAGGCTTTTGCCAGAAATATTAATTTAGAATACTCATTCTACATTTTAAAAATCGAATGCTGTGCGTTTGTTCTTCCTGCTTATGCGTTTTTTTTAGTGCAGTGGTTATTCTGTATCTCGCTTGCTTCGTGGCTTTTTTTAATAGTACATAACCGTATCATTCTTGCTCCATTTGATTATGTGTCGAGCAATAATTAAAGCTACATTTCGAATGCAGATTATAGTATTTGTTGCACAGCTTGATAAATACAACAATTTTTTTTGATAAACACCTAGCTTTCGTTGAGCATGGGTGGATATTTTGCATTGATATCTTAAAAATCTCTGTTGACTAATGGATATTCCAGTGGGTACACTGCCATAGTGCAATGGTAAATAATTCTATGGTGTCTTTCGTTGAATATTATACTTTGTAAATTATTAATTATATTTTATACCTACTTATTGAATTACTTTGTCGTATGAGTCTAGGTATGGTCATATAGCCATGGTCATAAATTACCATTTCATTTAGTTTTTTTAGCAAGAAATTTCATGTACCTACACTCTGTTCCCAATGAAAATCATTGAGATCTTAGGTTTGCAACCTGTTCAAATAGAAAAATCGCGGTAGGAAGAGAATGGTTACGGAGCTCAAATAAACATTGATAGGCACCGTAAGTCAAGTTTATCCGTTGAGAATTATCATATCAAGTTTCTCTGCTAGGACACAAGAAACGCATATCGCACTGAAAACCTTGCCAATATCTTGGAAATAAAGAGTAGCATAAAGTAGGACGGCGTCACTGATGTTTGCTGCGTTATTAATTCTCATACTTAATTCACGTGTGCATTAGTGAACCGAAGTTGAGCGATAATGCATGTGTTACTGATTTTTATTCCTGTTACAAGCTGTTCGTTATTCTCAAGGCAAATTTAGCATTGGTTCATATTGCCTGATTATCCTGAATGCCGAAATACCGATCTTAACGCAGTCAGGAATATCGCAGGGTGAGCGAGCTATATTAAGGTATTGATTTTGAATTGATTCGTGCTTCCGATGCGGCCTAAGTCGGCTGATCACGTAAAACATTCGTTCGACACGGCCACCATTGAGATACCTGTATGCAGCCATATGACGGTGGTTTCGTAAATGCCACAGCTGATAATTTCGATTACCATCCATTTCCATTAAATCCATTACCTAATAGTAACTAGAAGGAAAGTTCTTAGGGGTTGCGCTAAGCCTGAAATTTTAATGCTCAGTATTAATTATTGCCTTAAAATTGCTTTAATTTTTATTTATCCTGAAGAAATTGCTTACTATTATTTCTCATAGCATATTTTTGCCTCTTCTTTTCTCGAGAGTCACATCCTTAAATAACGAAAATGGGAATTTCCGTTTATTTTTGACGATTCAAAATTCATGTGTGCTTAATATTTGGTGTATATTTATTTCACTTGTAATTTTACTTTGTACTTTATTATTTAATCGGTTAACCGTTGCAAGAAGTAAGTGACGTCGTTTGAGAGTGTCGTGTATGACCTGTGGCACTTGTGACCGATCTGAGCCGTCAGACTTCTCACTACATCTTGGCTTCAGTTTGATAAAGCTGTTAAATTAATTTCAGAGTTCTACTGGCCTATAGGAGCTTCTGGAAAGTTACGTACTTCCGAAACTATGGGAGACGAGAGAAGACGAGTCTCGTTACTTGTAATTGTAGTTGAGGACGAACTTCCTGTGCTCATGCTTGCTCTAATAGAACAGTGCTGTCTGAACGAAACGCATCGGAATAAAATTTTACTTCAAATAGTAGGCTATATGTATTCAAATATTACTTTTGCATTGCATTTTACCTTCGGTGCCAAAATTTAATCGGCATAAAAATGGTAGTGCATTTCCTGTAGGGGTCATAATTAGTAGTCTTATTTATTGCTATGATTTAAATGATGATTTTGATGATAAAGGACGGTTTTGTAGTGCCAAGTCAAATTTTTGCGGAGCACGAAAACTGCAGTTATCTTATTCTTCCATTTGAGAGTAATAGTATTATTCTGAATTACTTTGCTTAAAGGTAGCTCTGAAATATTCCCAAATTAAGGTTACGGCGTATCATTCTCCGATTCACACCAACCAGACGTAATAAAACTGGCCATTATTGCTATTATATTAATATATTTTTATTGTTTTTGGGTAAAAACTTAACGTTTATTGTCTCAATTTCTGAGTTTCGTGAGAAATTGATTGATCTAATACTCGTGACTAGCGTGATACCAATGTAATTTTTCTGGGGACTCTGGGGCATTCTAATTTTCTTTTACGATCGATTCTTGAAATTGTTCTCAATATGCTTAATAATCATTCTCAGTTTACCCTACCAAATAATTCATACCGGTTTGAAGGATGCAGTAAAATCAGGACTCAAATTCTGAATTTGTGTTGGAGTAAAGAAATGGCTGAGAGTTTTGGCATTTATTTTTTATGTAGTTTCTGCCGACAAATTTTCTTTCAGTGAGTCTGCCCGAAATAATAATTGATCAGCCCAAATTAGTTATTTCTTGAATTATATTATTCGATATAGGTTTGGCACTATGATGGTTATCAGCATATGTATAGCTCTGGCGATGGTTGGGATCAAATCATATTGGTTTAAAATCAATCTCGGAGTGTGAATAATTACTATCCGGAATTCGGAATTATTGACATCTTACATTTTCATTAATAAGTTCCCACTGTCTAAAGGCGGTTTATAATTTTTTTAATTGCGGTAGACGTCAAATGTTGCACAGTCTTAGCGATATGTCATTTTAAAGTCACAGCTTCTCTTGTTGCTCGAGGTATCACATTTTAAACTTTACTTATGCGTGCATAGTGAAGTTGTAGATGGCCAAATGTAAGATCCCGTTTTCGTTAACTCTTAACAATAAGGAATTTTCAAGGACCCTGCTTTGGCAAACCCGTATGTTTATTGCAAGTTATATTTGGCGTGGATTCCTTTGGCCACTAGAGGGAGTGATGAAACCCAGCGATGACATCAGCGTAGACTTATTTCTTACCCTTGTCTGACTTCGATTCCAAGGACAGCCCCGATACGAGTTCTCAGTGTCTGATAACATCTTTTTGTGGGAATACCTCTCTCCGTTCCGGAAGAAAATGTCTCGGAGTGAATGGAATTGGAAGACGGACGAGTCTCGGTGCTTGGGTTTTTGTCTTATTTTTTAACGGCTACGATGCTTTCACGTGTGGCCATCATCTGCATGCCATTACTATCATGAGTTTTCTCCCGTGCCACAGGAACCTGTCGATCAGAAATAATATTTAAAATTTATTTTTTGAATTAATTTCTTGGAGAAAATAATCCTTTAAAAATTATAACTAAAATTTACATGATTTGATCAAATAAAAAATTGAGAAAATTAATTTTATTTTATGAAAGAGGCAACCTATGAAAATAAAAATACATGTGATGATGATTATGGAACACGTTTATTTTACTCATCAAAATATCGTTTAGCATATATAATTTAGCAGATATTTTAATATTTTAGTCACAATTTGCAATTTACGTTTTAGGGACCCAATATCTGTTAAAAATTTCTATATCAGATGAAATGTTAATATTCGAATTACTTTAAAAAATAACCTACTAAAATATGTAAATAAAAATTTGAGTGGTGTAAAATGGCTCTAGCCGTCGACGCGCCTAAACAAACCGATCCCACCTCTACCAATCGAGGGGGAGTAATTCGTCCTCTAAAACCGCTCCATCGACGCACCGAACACTACACGCGACGCGACTCGCTCTGATTCACTCCCATACATTCATTTTTTCGCCATTTCCTTCTCTTCCTGTATCCTCTTAGTCAGTGGCGTAACTAGAAATTTGCTTTGGGGGTGATAGAAGGCCAGGGGGCGACCCCCCCAGGCAACGGGGGATCCGGGGTTAGTCACCGGTCGGTATTCAGTGGCTCGTCTCAAGACATGATATTAATAAATGATCTTTAGCTTTAAGAGGATGGAGTTATTATACGTCAAAACCAGAAAATAGTTTTAAATATATATTTTTTAATTTATCAGGGGCTTAGGGGGGGATCTATCCCCTTATTCCCCCCATAGCTACGCCACTGCTCTTAGTTGTATTTGTTGTAAATTAGTCTCACCGCGCATATAAAGAGAACACACAGACATTTCTCTCGTCTTTCATTCCTCCTCAGTGTACTGAGGTTTCCGCACCTTTATAGTCTTTCCAAACACGGAAGGCGGGTAAAAGATTAAGACACCGCTCGAGAGACCAACACTAGCCGCGTACCCAAGGTCCGCCAAACACTAGCTGGAGTCTGGTCGATCGCGTTCCCTATACTGAGTCACGAATCGCACTTATCACACAAAAGTAAGCGTAAATTGTAATTTTTTATAACAGTTTTGGTTTCTACGTGTGATTTCACGAAAAAAGACTCGAAACACGTCGGAGTTATGCCACTTAGTTATGCAACACTTACAATTAGTGTGACACTTAAAAAAAAGCAAAAATACAATTATTTGAAACGACTGTATGTTTAATCACTAATTGAAATAACTCCTTCGTGGAAATACTCTTTTTCGTGAAATCACTCGTGAACATCAAAATGATAATAAAAATTGTAAATCACTCTTATCTTTATGTGATAATTTTTCCGAATGGAGTGCGATTCGTGAATCATACAATTCACGCGGTCGACCAGACCCCGGCTATTGTTTGGCGGACCTCGGGTACTCGGATAGTGTTGGGCTCTCGATCGGTGCCTTAATTTCTTACCCGCCTTCCGTGTTTGGACAGACTATAGTGTCACGTCTCGGGCTTCGCAAACGGAATTAGTATTCACAAATTGAGTCCGGAGGAGCGAAGGGGTGAGAGAGGGCGAGGGGAGTGGGAAGAGATGTGGAGGGAGAATCATTGGCGATTGCATGGCTTCGTGCGAGGCATGTGTGTTTCCTCTTTCGATTCCTCCCGTATCTCCTTCCCTCCCTGCCCATCCCTCCCCAACACGTCACACTCTTTCCCTCGTTGATCTAATCTCTCTCCTGTGATGAACGAAAGCCAATTTTTTGACAGAGATTTCGGACGAACAAACGGAGGAATCGGGGATCGGGTTGGTGTGGTGGTTAGAGTGTTGGCTTTCCACCCTGTGGAATCGGGTTCAAATCAGGGATGGCAATCGAAACTAAAAGAAAGCTGAAATCAGTAAAGTTTCAATAGTTTAGTTCCCGGGAGCGAAATGTAGAAACGAAATTGATTTAAACCCGGGGAGGTAAACTCAGGGTCGAAACGAAATCGGAGTCGGAACTACTTCGGGTCGAAAGTAAACTAAAACTCTGGGGCGAAACGAAACGCTAATAATGTTTCGCACCGGAGAGATCACGTTCTTCAGCTTCAAACAGTTTAGTTTCGACCCACACCCCGAGTACGAAGTACGGTTGAATGAAGTAGAGGTTGGGCCTATCGCCATTAAAAGTTTGGGGCACTTACATTTTTACCACTAACAGGAGAACGATGAATGCAAACTGGCCATTCGATTTTTAAGCTCGATGTTTTAACCTGTGCACACGTATGTCAAACGTAATGGGTCGAAACTATTCCCCATTCTCCCCCTCCACTCAACTTCTGAGACCGAAACTTAACTAAGAGCAGCGGATTTTCGATTAATTTAGTTTCGTTCCCGGGAGTAACCCGGATCGAAACTTAACTCCTTGGTGATTTTAATTTCGTACGGGAACGAAACTGAACCTAGGCCTCGTATTTTCGTTTACCTCCGGGTCGAAACGAAATATTTTCGTTCCGTTTACTTGCCATCCATGGTTCAAATCCTGGCGTTGGCGGAGAATTTTCAGAGACTGCGCGATCCTCGCTTGAATGATGCGTGGAGGACATTTCTAGTGCCACTCCGTCCTTCGGATGGGATGTAAAGCCGTGGACCCCTTGGTACCTTTCGTGAAGAGCAGGCTAATGCCGACGCCGGGTTTCTCTCCACCCTTCCTTCGATACTCTTCCCTCATGGCGAAAATGACCTTAGCTGTAGGTCGATTCCTCCATATATCATACCACCATACAGAGTAATCGTAGTCTTCTTAAATTGGATAATGTCAATAAAATAACTGAAAACTGTATCTACTTCGATATGACATCATGTATTATTTTAAAGAATTGAAAAATGTGGAATGTTTATCATGGAAAACGAATGAAGTTTTCCAACTTGGCAATACGACTAAATAATGTATACAGTTTCTCAGGTATGTGTGTTATTTCAAAAATACGAAAATCTGTAGCCTATAGAAAATAAATTTTTATTTAATCTACTTCCTAGTCTCAATACGTGGATAGAGAGAGATAATTTTCGATAATCTCTTCATCTCGGAAACTATAAAAATTAAAAATTTGTTATTCTTGGAAACACCAACTCCATAATAAAAATGTCAATGAATTTTCACTGTCACATAATTGTCATCTGGATACTATATAGAGATATACATTAAATTTCCAGTAGGAGACTCATAATATCTTTTTTCTCAGAAGCTAGATCATTTTTCCTTCGACCGCTGATGTAGTCACTGGAAGGTCTATGGAGCAGTCATCAACTGACAGAAAAATCGCTCAAGCTAGTGACAGCTCGATGCCGCACATGAATCGTTATCTAGCCGATCAAAGCCATCGAAATCTATTCTGCTTTTGATTCGTGTGTTAGTGAGCAGAGATTCCCGACTCAATCGTTTCGTGATCAATGTCATGTCATCCTGGGAGTAAAGTTTTTCTCGAGTTGCGTCAAAAATCGTTGTGATACGTAATAGCTTTCTATATAAGCGGATGGGTACTTTAAAAAAATAGATCAGTACTCACCGCTGTGAGTGACATCTAGCGCATTTTTGCTTGCATAGATAAGTTTTTTTACTGTGATTAGTGTATTAAACTGCGATTAGTTTAATACGCTGCGATAGATAAAATGCTAACATTAACCGAAAAAAAGTGAATTGCGAAGGATAATCTAAATCCGTTTTTTTACAGCTATCAGTGCATTATACTGCTGATGGTAAAGAAAACTAGAAATAATAATTTTCAAAGGAATCAGTTTTTCACAATACTGTAAAATTAATGTTTACCGCACAATATATCTATCTAAACGTAATAAAAAATATCGCAAAAAATTCATAGTACTCACCTTTTTTTCCCGTACGTGAGAAAATGCGCTAAAAACATCCTCTCTGGAATGATGCAAATGCTATGAGGTTATTCAACGTAGGGTCGTTTCTTTCTCTAACTGAAACCATAGATAGAAAATGAAATTTTGAAGGGTATTTTTTCTCCATCGTCCAATGAACCATAGTTTTCGCGATATCATCGATATAAAGAACTAGTAAATCACCTAGAGTTATGCAACCCGTGAGAAGACAATACCGCAATATAATATTTATGATAATTAATTAGATAAGGATCAAGTTATCCTTGATACGGGCGAATTAAATAATGCAGTGAAGTTCTACTAACAGAGCCTAATTCTGTTCTTTCCGGCGGATTTTCACCCGTCCGATTCCTGGGACTGACGGTAACTGCTTCATCAGGGATAGGTACATACTACCAATCCACAAACTCTGATATGAAAGTATATGGCTAAAGACATGCAGTATAGTTAAATTGTTTGTTAGACTATTGCAGCAACAAAATAAAAGATGAATTTGCTCCTGCCCATCATTTTGGATTTTGCCAGAATAATTTTATTCTGAGGAAAGCATGACATAACAATAGTAATGATAATTAATTGCTTCCCATAGTTACATGAATTATGAAAAGCTAAAAATCTAATGGTTAATGACGTTCACATTTACGGAGACTATTCTATCCCGTTGCCATGCATGGAAGGAGTACTGTTGCCATCATATTGCGCTATTTTTTAATCGCGAGTTACAGAAATCTAAAAGTTTTATTGGTATATTATATCGATGATAATAAAAAATGAAAGAACCTATTGGGCGCTTGGGAAAAACTTTTGCTTTGAACTTTTCATTTTCCATCACACTACTAACGGAAACTGGTGGTGGGACTATGGTTCCTTGCCTTGAATAAGAATAAACCCGGATTGAATCCCGGAAGAATGGTTGTTGGAGAGAGAATCCGCGAAAGTTAACGAGTTAAGCAATTATTTTTATTTTTGCTTGTTCTATTTAAAGTCACTACGGAATCAGAGCGAGAAGCTAATCCATCAAAAACAGGAATTGCTTTCATTTCTTCTTGCGGTTCCTTTTCGTTACCTGTCGTCTCCGTGGCTGGTATTCTTAGCAGCTTTGCCAGACGCCATTGAAGCGATTATTCGATGTAATTAGATGGGGTTAGAGGCCTATTTTTTGTCCCTTTTGTTTTTTTCCATCCATTTCATCAATGTAAAGATATTAGCGAGCATCAAAAGAGAGGGGGCAAGGACAAGCATTAAACTATGAAAACAAAAGCTTGAAGTGGTGAAAGAGTTTTGTAACCAAGTAAGCCGAATTACCAACGATGGACGAAACAAAAGAAAAAGTCAGTAGAATAGCACAGGCCAGTGACGTAGCTAGGGGGCTGGTCCAGGGAGTTTGGGCCCCCCCGAAATGTAAAAACACAATTACTTTGCTTAATAAAAGGTAACAAAATAGTGAAAAATCGTGAATTTACAATTCTTGAATTATATCGCCAGCGCAATCAAGAATGTGCTTGGGATATGAGAAAATTCTTGTAAGGAAATAAAAATTAGCAAGAATATCAATAGAAATCAAACTAGAGCAATAATACGGATGATAAATTAATACTTTTTTCTTTGAAATTACCTTTTTCTCTGTAAAACTTGCGTCTGAGTCATTCCACGTGACCAGTTAATCTTCTTAACTCTCGAGGGGCACCTGATTTGCATCGCTTCCAACTGCCTATTCTCTCACGCGGTTACCTCTTCCACGTCTCCCGTTCATCTGGAGAGCAGCGTGCATATTTTGTGATGGAGTTTGTTTGCTTGAATCCGCACGGAGATCGATCATCTGGCGTTGCTAACTGAACTTGTATATTGTTGACCCTGCGATCGAGGTACAAAGCTTCTATTTTCGCTCTTTCTACGTGCCCTCGTCATTTTTATGTCTCGCATTCTCAGTGGGCGTCTGCGGCATGTGGAACTTTATTTTTCAGCGTTTGATCTTTCAGTTCAGTCAAATTTTCGACTTGCGTCCCACGCCTCTGCTCGTTTATTAATACGCGTTAACCTTGACGTTTTACTGGGAAGAAGGGTAATTGATTTTATCGGGTTTTGTAACCAAAAGTTGTAGGTTTGTGGCTGGTTTTAATAACAGTTAGGTAAATGTTGTTAAATGCCTGTTTCTTATGGCGAAAGTCACCACGGGGATCGGGTTGGTGTGGTGGATAGAAAGTTGGCTTTCCACCCCGTGAGATCGGGTTCAAATCCCGGAGGTGGCAGAGAATTTTCAGAGACCGCCTGATCCCTGATTTTGAATGTATTGTGGAGGACATTTCAAGCGCAACACTCCGCCCGTCGGATGGGACGTTAAGCCATGATCCCCTTGGCGGCTTTAGTTAAGAGCAGGCTAATGCCGACGCCCGGTTTCTCTCCACCTTTCCTTACCTAACCTTTCCTTATGGCGCAAATGACCTAAGCTGTCGGTCGCCTCCTCCAAATACCATTCCATGCGAAAGTCACTACGCAGCATGAATTATCCCTTGAATATTGTAGTTTTCTTGTCTTGACATTATTTTATGCGGAGTTGAATCCAATAGCTAAATGGCATTCTTAATTGGCTCCTCCTGCGCTCCGAATTTTGAGAGAGTGATGTGTGTAAGTTACAAGGGTTACTCCCCCTTTAAAGTTCATTATCATTAAGGTTAACCAATCAGTTCCTCACTGGCTTCTTCAAACCAGTCAGGCGCTTTGCGGCAGCTTTTGTTGCATTGCCACTTAAAACTTGGCGATGACTCTGAATGTGGTTTCCTTTGCTGTACAGTGTTTATTAAAATCCCGGCTGCAAAAATAGCCACGTATTTGACCTTATCGTATTTTCAATGAATCTATGATTTCAACCAAATTTGCGAATTAGTTCTAGACTGAAGTGAGAGATTGTTTGCAACCGGAATATTTGAAGTGCCTCTTCAACAATTTATAAAAACTAGCCATTAGCTCAATTGTAGACAGGGTTTCAATATCCATGATCCCGTGTTTTTCTGCTGTTTATCTTTCACCCCTACCGATTTTTTTACTCGTCGATCATCGATTGTGGCAAGTCGCTAAAATATCGCCACATTCCCATGTTTAAGCTTCCTATTGATCGGATGATTATTGGATGGGGTCCATGCGTAGAAAGTTTCATACTGAGGCATTTCTAAAGTTAGTACCTCATTTCCGGGGTAAGGGAAGGCGTTGTGATTTTTTGATATGAGGATTTTATGAGGCTCGTTGATGCTAATATTTGTATTTTTCCAGTTTAAAATATTTTTTTTCTCCCATAATAAGCTATACTTTTCCTGTAGTGTGGTTAAAGACTCGCAGATGGTAGTTCTCTTGAATTATCTTTTTGAGAGGGATAGAAAACGATTTCGGAAAATATTGGCGAATTCTAAAGGAGAAAATGGGGTCAATTCGAGTGTTATCTCTCGCGGTTGAATATTTGACCTCCGATGAGCAACCGAGTGTTCTCCCACCGAGTGCGGTCCAATCGGTTGTGAAGTTTTCGCGCTATTATAAGAGACAAAAAGCCATTCTTCCGTGAAAGGCATGGAGACTGGCTACGATGCAAGCATTTTCCATTTTTTCTTGAAATTTGGGTACGGATGCAGCAGATATTTTATTTCTTCTTCTAGAATCCTGACGTTCTTTATTCTAATGTAATTGCAATTTACCAACAAGGATGTACTAAGTGTTAAGGTTAGACGACTTCAATTGCTACAAACCGTTGCAAAATTTTATGTAGAACACCCCTTGACTTCTTCATTTGTTGTAATATTTTAACACGGAAGGTATCAACCGGTGCTGTGGAGAGAGGGCGCTGAGTGAGACCAACTTGTGGAGACGGGTAGAGTTAAAGTGGAGAGAAGAACCACAGCAAAAGCTATCCCGATGACAAAAAGTTATCTTTGATTGTAAGGCATGAAAATAAACGAGATCTCATGGAGTTGTTTCAACGTATTTACCTAGTGAAAATCATAGTTTTCCTCCTACTTCTCACGTGGACTTTTTATACAATTGCATTGACAAATGAATCATATTGTCATTAATATTCACTCTACATCCACTCTACAAGCATGTAACGGGAAGAAGGAGAGATTGACGGGACAGAGGAGTGTCGCGCGAATCAAGAAACGCGCGGCGCGGCTGGTGGCAGGGAGGCGTGGAAGGTGCGGCGGGCCCCTTTGAGGCAGCGTTCCGGCATTTGAGAGCCGATACGAAAAAACGGAGGAAAATTTTCCACAGGACTCTAGAACATCATGTTTCCCCAAGAAACGTTTTATTCGGGCCGAAAAACTCTAAAATTGAAAGTAACTGCACTGCATGCTGGCCCATATGGCGCCTTTAGACGCCTCAGGCACGGCTGTCCGACGTCGCACGAACCTGAAACTTTTTAATAATATTTTTTTCACAAATTCGCATATTTTGAGACCACGAACTCTTATATCGTATCGTTTTTGAAAAATTAGCGCCGGCCTAGTGTGGCAGTGTGTGCAATCGACCCCATTTTTCTTCCATGGATACCCCGATGGTATTCCAATGGTATATTTTTTGTTGCTTTTTCTTTATTAATTTAAGGCAAAATCTGCGGTAGAACATGAATACGTACTCTAATTCAAATGTATTCTCACCCACCGCGCATTTAAATGGGTTTGCAAAAGTAGCCACGCGTGTCGCTGACGGACCAATTGATCCGAGTTCCACGGGGAAATAAGATATAATTTTAGGTTTTAACCGTAATTTATATGCATGATGATGTCAAATATCAAATTTATAGCTTTTCCATGTTATTCCTTGCAATTACAAACGTTTTAATGCAAAATATTGAAAAAAAAAGGATTCCATTGCACTCACTCATCACCGCCCCGCGGACTTTTTTGATAACCGATTAAAATGCGACTAAAGTGGCAACAGAGATCAGCCTAATCTGGAATGGAATTGGTCCTTTTCTATGCAGTCCCCTCGCTCAAACAACTACATCGCGTTTTTTGCATCTCTGGACTGGGAGCGTATTTTATGGAAAGTTGCTGCTTTTACCTTCACATTGATTACATTCTTTCGCCTGTGAGCCTCATCGTCCAGTCGAATGTAAGTTCTCCATTTCACTCCGGAGTTCCGGAAAAAGGATGACGCACCACCGAACACCTTGAAGTGAGTTGCACTAAAGAAGCCTAGGAAGTAGGGTTAGGCAAACCGCGGGAAGCCCCTTGCGGGTGACCGTACTCAACTTTTATTCTCGAGCATTCAAATGACTGCCATTCAAATCCATTTTTTCAGTTGTTGGAATTACCGCCAAACTTGAACTACTTCAACAACCCAAATTTAGGATGATTTCCATTGGTATGCAAGTAGAATCCAATTCTGTTGGTACATGCTATACTATTTTGTGCATCGTTTTGGATAGAAGTTATCGTTGGGTTAGGGGTAAAGTAAAACTGATTTAAGCGCTAGTTATCCTCTCATTCTGCTTGGGAATTTTCCTGAGGGGTGAAGGGGTGTGCTTGACAATTTTCGTAATTATTAGGATCGGTTTCTATTCCGAACGGTTGATTCCGAATGATTTGCAAAACAATTTCAATTTGTTGTGTTTGGTGATTTTCATTCCGATGACGGTATGAGCCCTCGCTGTAGTTCGCTGGAGTGAAAAGTTTGAAGCACAACAAATTTCGATTGCGTTGCAAACCAGTCGGAATCAACCGTTCGGAATGAAAACCGATCGAAATTATTCATAAGTATCTAGAATTTCCTAGGCTTCCAATTCCTATGTTTAGGATGTTATATAGTTCACAAATTGTTCAACATATTTTGTGAATACTTAAGGTCTAATTGATAAATGATAATATTGAAGGCTTAGTTACTCAGTACATAATCAGGGATAGATGAGACGTGGTTAGGGAATGGACAAAGAAAGATATAGTACCTTTAGAGACTGGAGATCTGAGGGGACGCGGTAGTCCATACGAATGCTTATTGATTTCTAGGTTTCTGATATAATAATATTACGAATGATATTAATCATCGGCTAGTATCAGCCTATGAGAACCACTACTCACTTACTTAAAACTGAACGCGAGATTTTACTCGGCTACCCTGGGAAAAGGAGGGATATATTTTCAGCTCAGGAGTATGCAAGTTTTTTGTCTGCATGATGAAAAGCAACACACTGGAATTCGGTTGGTTTCATCATCAATTAGTATCATTGGTGATATGCCCTTGGTAGTTTGCAACCAGTTCTGTCCAGAAGTGGCGCGCTTTTACTAATGTATTACCAATTTTGACTTAAAGGCTATTGTGTACGAAATACGTATCTGAAATGCATGGTAATGGGTGGTACAGAGTCCACCGGATAGTTCACAAATGGCTGAGAAAAATTGAAATATTTACCGTACCGTTCCTGCCATGGATGAGATATTTAATGCAGTTAATTTAAATAAGATATATATAGTAGTTTTTATTTTCATCTAATATAATGTTTACTTCAATGGATGGCATTATCAACAGGAATTGTTTTTTTTTTGCAAATGATGCGTAGGTGTGCGTCTACTTTCCCACACTTCTCCGCAAATCGCCTCAATAGACTTGTGACAGAGGGTTTTAGGTCACCCTCCGTCAAATATTAATAAATAAACGTAATAAATACGAATGAATAAATATAAGGCATGCATGTTATGCTGAATGAAAGACAACTATTCCATATGCGAATGGTTTACAAACCATCGTTCCTGTGTTAAAAGTCGTATCCGAAGCCGAGGCCTTTGAACGACAAGCTCAAACCTTGTTCGACTAAGCCAACGGTGGAGAGGTTCAGTTCATTTGTTTGGGCCAGAAAAAAGCATCCCTTAAGGAAAAAAAGTGAGTTTAGAATAAAAATAAAAGTTTCGAAGACCGTGCTGAAAAGAGTGTTACATGCAATCCTCCCTCGTAGCTTCCCGGCCTTCGGCAGCGGAGATCGTTCGCTCATCCTCTTTACTCGTCCCCTGGGTCAGTGCAAGTGAAAAGGGGTCGATCGAGCATCGATCGATTTTCCGAGTATCGACTTCTAATAGCACTCTAAATTTGCGTCTTTCCATTATGATTTACGGAAAAATGTTGATTAAACTCAGCGAAAGATTTTCAATTCATGCTTAGAGCCTGAAGTTTAGTGAAGATGACCACAATAGAAAATTTTACTTTCACCCTATTATATATGCAGGTAGCGTTTTTTTAAAGCTCCACGGCGTCCAATAACTTTGTTTTTAGTTGTCTGATCATAGGAATATTTGTATAATTTAGTTTATCGTAAAATTTTAACTGATATAATCTTGTGTTGCAATATAATAATTTTAAATCCACCAGAAACCTTAAATAAGGTTATTACTTTCTGGCTGATGGATTATATCATTCGGGAATTGAAACCTACGACCAATGGAGTGCGCAACCACGCTATTTCATTAGTATCATGGATGAGTCAGAATGGGATGCGTAGCTCCGAAGTTATTTTCACTTTCATGATAATCGGTTGTTTTTCATATTTTTTAAAGGAATACCTGTGTTCTTATGAAACTATAACGCGTTTTAATGTTTTAATTGAGCAAATTTAAAGAAAAAGAAATTCGTTTCTGCATCATATAGAAAACAAATGATGTGCGATATACGATCATGGAAAAAGTCCATGGAAAAGTTTATGTTCATCTGCAAGTAAATAATGCGAAGAACAGTGATGTGTCAAAGCTTTTCGGAATTTTACTCGAAAAATTATATTCTCCGTGAAATAGTGCGCATCTCGCGAAGTGGATGTACGAGTGAGTTCACAGGCGTGAGGAAAATCTTCACAAATCTAAGTGCGTGTATGTTTAAGACCTCCAGTGAAACTTCTTAGGAGCAAAACCGCGAGGCGAGCGAATACATGTTTGTTTTCTTTTGCCAATTTTATTTTTATTCCGTTTTTCATAACCTTTTATCCCTCGTATTTCTAAAACTTCTTTGTCTTTCCCTACCCAGTCCTTTTCCACAGCCATTTCCTTACCTTACCCACGTAAGAGCACGGCCTTGAGGAAGTATTTCACTCAACTGCTACACGACAGAGGGACGTGTATTGATTGATGTCAAACATACTGTTTTTTCATACTTTCTAAACTTTAGGATCATTTTGCGTAAACTGAATATGCATCTTAAGATTTACTTCATTATTTTTTCCTTGATCAGCACTGAAAAAAGCAACTAAGGGGATTGCATTGAGAAGGCCAAAATCCATCCCACATAAGCGTGGTTTCTGTTGCCACTTCGGTCGCATTTTAATGGGCTTTCAAAAATGTCCGCGGCGTAGTGATGAGTGCAATGCAATCCACTTTTTTCCAATATTTTCCATTAAAATATTTGTAATTTCGAGGAATGTCATTGAAAAGTTCTGAATTTGATGTATCACATTAATATGCATATAAATTTCGCTTAAAACCGCGAATTATACCTTATTTTCCCGTGAAACATAGATAAATTTGTCCATCAGAGACGCGAGTGGTGACTTCTGTAAACTCATTTAAATGCGCGGTAGTTGACTACATCTTAGAGGTCGACTGGAGGATCTTCTTTTGTAATATTCGTGGATGCAACTATTGGTTGGCGTTAGATCTCGATACTCGGAAAATCGATTTTTTCGACCCATCGTTGTGTTCAGTGACGGACCAACCGCCCCAGTTGCTCTTTCCACGGGACTCTCACCGTATCGCTCCTCCACGCCACGCCACTCCCCCGGGTCCCTCCCCACCCCGCCTATTCCTCCTAGCGTCCACCTCCCTCTCGCCCCCCCCCCTTTCACACCTGTCGACGCATCTCGGTCGCCCATCATCGCCTCCACATTCCCCCTGGGGGGGGGGGGGGGGGGAGAGGGGGATCGCTCTCCTCTTGCCTCGCTTCGACGCCCATGTCGATCCCCTGTCCCTTGCTTTGCTTCCAACCCCTTCCAAGAGGCGTTTATTAAAGTGTTCTACCGTTGGATGCTCGGTTTACACCAAGCACTTTGCGAATATAAGGGGTGGTGAAGTTGGGGCTTGTTATATAAAAGATTTGCCGGTTACGAAGTGAACAGAGTTTACCTGTGTCACAGCCAAGGAGACTGCATATAGGAGGTTCGATTCCACCCCATAGAAGCAAGATTTCTGTTGCCACTTCGGTCGCATTTTAATCAGTTTTCAAGAATGCCCGCAGCGCGGTATTGAGTGCAATGCGATCCGATTTTTTTCCCAATATTTTGCATTATAATGTTTGTAATTGCAAGTTACAGCGTGGAAAAGTTATGAATGTGATAGATCACATCAGCATGTATATAAATTTCGGTTTGCACCCATAATAGTGATACCCTATTTCCCCGAGAAACTCGAATCACTCAGTCTTTTAGCGACAAGAGTGGCGACTTTTATAAACCCCATTGAAATGCAAGGTGGTTGAAAACACATTTAGAGGCCGACTTAAGGATCCTCTCTTGTAATATTCGTGGTCACAACATTATGAATGCGACTCCATGAATAAAAAGGAGATGGGTTTTTACGTGGAGATAGGATATGTATTTGATGGGACACGGGTAGCGCTTCAATTTTAGATTTCATAATTTATATCCTGTCTCTTGCCTATCTTCCATCCACCTTGGCCCCTTTGGGTGTTTTTTAAATTATTCTATCGGTGATTGCTCGGTGAACATGATGAATTTAGTGAATAGCATGAAAAAATATTTGTTGTATCTCGGAAATTCCATTCATCATAAATAGATTTCTAGTAAAATCCATCTGCACTTGACCATCTTCCACCAATTGCCGGGTGAAATCTATTTTCAGCTATAAAAAGTAAAGGTGAAAAAACTGATCAATGCAAAATGACTTAAATGATAAGAGTTTTTTGAGGGTGGGCAGTTTTCAGTTATAAACAATTGCTTACTACCTACATTATTTATAGGCTGTGTTTCAGAGAAGATACTTTTTGGTGTGTCTCGGATTTATGGAAACCAGTACATATCAAACGCAAAATGATAAGATCATATTTATTAACGAACGTTATAATTGATATCATATTTATATTTTCTACGGTGTGAAGATATTTTTATGGGGATCTAATGGCGATGCTTAGTTCAGATGAGGAATACCCCCGTCGAGAGAGCGAAATAAGAGGTTAGCGTTTACTTTATTTAAAAGTCGTGTTGAAACACTAATTATAAAAGCTTTGATACCTTTTGATTACTCCCTGTATTCCCCCTGGAACAAAAGGTCTTTCTTTCTGTATTCACATATATTTAAGTATACATATCGAAAATATCCGTTCGATGCGAGGGTTAATGTTACATCACGCGGAACGATCGGTGTGTTATCTGTTATCCATCGATGAATGCCTTACTCGGGATTTGGATTAGCGTGGTGACTAGAGTGTTGGCTTCGCACCCCATGGACCCGGGTTCAAAGTAGAACAAATGACCTACCATTTCAAACACTATAAAGCCCGTTTTACACGGTACACGGAATTGCACAATCTGACGTACGTGCGAAGGCGCAATCAAAATTTCGTCGCATGAAGCGGTGAATTGCTAGAACACATGCGAGAATGCGTGGATACGAGCCGGCAAAATAGCCCCTGTTCTAATTTCGTTCATGCATTCGCGCAATTCCGCGCCATTTTAGAAATGAATGCAGCTCTAACCTGCGCAATTCCGTGCTCCGTGTAAAACGACCTTCAAACTATTAATGAAGTACAACCTGCGCGGTAGTTACAGGCCATTTCCCTCTTTCTACTACTTCTTCCGTCTTTCTCAACCGTCGATGAATGCAATAACCAGGGTTCGGGTTGGTGTGGCGGCTAGTGTGTTGGTTCCCCACCCCGTGGGCCCGGGTTCAAAGTCGGGTCGTGGCGAATATATTTTAGAGACTTACCTCACTTCCCTACTTTATTGCCTTGTGGAGTGCAATTCAAGTACGCACACGACTCTGTCCGTCGTATGTACCTATAATTTTTCCTTGATCCCTACGCCGGGTTTCTCTGCACCTATCCCTCTCTACCCATCCCTATGGTGAATATGACCTACTATTCCAAATAAAATATCATACCATGAATGCACTAGAACCTGCTCGGTAGACAGTGGCCATTTCTCTTTTTCTATCAACTACTTCCGTTTTTCTCAGCCTTTTCATATTCCTCTTCCTTCATTCTGTCCGTTTTGCCCTCATTACCCGCTCTCTCCCTTGTACATTCTTTCACGTCCTCGTTTTCTAGGGCAGAGCCACAAATTCACCCTTCCTCACCCTCTCGTTGCAAATGCTGGGGTAGTCGCTTCCAACCGTATCCCCGCGCTTCTCTTTCTTTCTTTGTTTTTTTTTTATCCTCACACCCAGTGCTGTCGGCCGATCCTCGGCGTTAATTTCCGCACGGATCCATCAACGGTCGACGCAAAGCTTTCAGTCGAGAAATTTTCTTTCAGAACCAATTGTTTCCTCGATTAGAGAAAAGTTTTGAGTCGGGATGATCGCGATCGTAGTTTGGGCCATTATTCGGACATGTTTTAGTTTCTCGTCGATTTTTCTCCATACTTTTAGGTGAAAAGGTTGCAGTAGTCATTGTTTTTCTCTTTCGGTGACCCAGTATTTTTTTAGGAGTGAAAAGAGTACTTGTAGGTGTTTTTCCTCCGCTAGTAGAGTGGGAGGTGCATTCTTGACCACGCGCATATGTGGCAGCTTAAAGGATGCCATGCAAATGCAGGCAACCTCTCTTATTCCTTCTAGTCGCCTCTTCTCAGTTCTAGTCAATCCACACAATTTTTCGTTTATTTTATTTTATCCTTTATTGAGATATTCGTATGCTGAAGTTGGAGAGTTAATTTGAAATGCAAAGCGGGCGACTCATTTCAAAGCCAGGCAGCATTTATAATTTTAAATCCAATCATACCTTGTAGTTGCAAATTGTACTGACCCATTTAATTCTTACCCTGATTTTTTATGGATTTAAATAATATTTTTTGTCTTTTATGTCTCTTCCTGATTCTTATACTATCAATAACACTAATAATAGTTTCACTTTCCAGATTGTAATCAAGCGTCCTATTTTTATCAGTGCTTATAGTTTTTGAAGGTTGCAAGAATTCGAAGGAGTTACTATATTCATTTATTTAAATTTGGACCGTATTTCCATACTGATTTTTCCGATTATATTTACTAAATAGATTTTCGAAGTATTTTATGCGTAGGCAGCCTTTTTCTTTGATATTTGTCTTGTTAATACTGGATCGTTCGTCGCTGTTGGACGTTACGTCATATTCTTAGTCTCCTCCGTCTCATATACCAATGATCCTACATCCTACCCTTCAAGCATGAATATAATATCGCACGATATGTTGATTAGGTGTAAATTTATGCTAACTTCGTTCATAGTTTAGCTTCCGTTTCGCTTCTTTGAAAATTAAGGTCTTAACTTAATATTTAATGACTACACCCGATTATATTCTCTTTTATCGTGATACAATTACTGTCTTCTTAACATGGCGTCAAATCTACTTTCACGTTGTAGGAAGAGTGGTTGATAACGAATAAAGACTTTAGATATTCATGCGTTGGACTAAAATTATTTCATTTATATCGAAGGAAATTCCGTGAGAAGGAAGAAGGAGGAAACATTATAGTTTATACCCACCTTTTTCAATCCTCGGGTGAAAACTACTCTTTGCGCCAATGGAAGAACATGCGTGAGTGATTCATCAAGTTTTAGTATTTATTTAGTTTTCCTTTTTATGCTTGTAGATCACTGCCCCTTTTTTTCAACTCGATGGCTGGTACATGGATTTGTAAATTATGAACTATACCGGGAAAAAATTAAATTTTAATGTCTATATTTCGAAGTGAAATGATATGATTTATAGCCAAATTCAAATTGAGACATAATTTGACAATATGGAAACCTCATAGTTTATGTTAATTGACTCTCACAGTCAGATTAAAGTCGATTATTTTTTCCAAATTTGGAGGAACACAATAAAAAAAATCCTATCATTCCAAATATATCTGGTTGAATTTCGTTACTGTTTTCCCGCTCTTACTCAAAATATTGCCTCGTTTCTATAACTCCCTTTTCTGGTGCGTCAAAGGTTAAATAGCCTTCATGTGTCAGTTTTCACGAGATGGGGACGAGTCACGTGCTCCTTTATACTTCCATTCTTAATGATTCCCCCAATTATTTTGCAAAATTTCACGTGAATATGTCTCCCTGTTGCGATGTTGGCCTTTTTTTTATTTCACTATCGCGGTTTTCAGTCGGACGGCATGTATATACGGCGTCGCGCTTCCAATTTGCTCGGCCTCTTGCCATCGCCTCGTCCGTCTCCACGGCCCTGTCCACGCGGAAAGGCCGTAATTACGAATTCTCTCGGAGGTGGTCTCGGGGACCTCGCCTCATTACCCTATCGATCCGTCTGCCTCTCTCTCTCTTCTCTCGCACGCTTCTCTCCCCCCATTCCTTATGAATGTATGCATCAGTTTCACCTGTCCGTATATCTCGCTGCATTTGTTTTAAAATTAACTCCCTGCCCTCTTTTACAATGGACTCAGCCACGAATATTACGGAGGAGGATCCTCAAGTCGGTCTCTAAATGTGTTGTTAAACACCGTACATTTAAATGTGTTTACAAAAGTTCCCACTCGCGTCGCCGACGGACAAATTGATCCGAGTTTCACGGGGAAATAAGGTATAATTTGGGGTGTTAACCGAAATTTATGTACACGCTGATGTGATCTATCAAATTAATTACTTTTCAATGCTATTTCTCGCAATGACAAACGTTATGCTGCAAAATATTGGAAAAAGTGGATGGCGCTTCACTCATCGCCAAGCCGCGGACATTTTTGGAAACCAATTAAAATGCGAACGAAGTGGCAATAGAAATCAGCCTTCTATGAGATGGGGATGGGCCTCCTCTATGCAGTCCCCTTGAGCTCAACTCTTGTCCGTCCACCTCAACAACCCCCACGCGTCAAACCCATAGCTTCATCCCAGTCGTCACTAATTGGTTCATATTCTCCCGTTTTCTCCTCGCCCCCTCTCCTTTCCTTTCGCTTTACACAAACATTTCTGTATATTCTCTTTGTAATTACCATTCGAGTTGTATTAGATGCTAATCTCGTCATGAATTTGTTTTTATTCTTTTGAGCGACTATCTATCCATCATGAAATCTGGAGCGTAGACGCCTCCAGTATTTTTGAATATTTATTTTCGTACCTGGCGAATTCTTTGAACTCTATGATTTTGTTTATGATTTCTTAATGAAGAGCAGCGTTAACCGAGGGAGATTTTATTACTTTCGTTCTATGAATGTGAATTGGTTCTCTGATGTGGAACAGAGAATATTTTAATACTAGTTTGTGGGGAAAAGCTTGCAAAAGTTGACGGTGGAGCAAGAATACCAATGTGAGCGGGGATTTCAGTCGAGGAGAGATCGAGTTGGTGGAATTAGAAAGAATCAACCAGTCCTCGTGATAATAAGTACACAGTTCTTTTTACATTTTTGTTAGAGTGGATACAAATACTTTGCTGAATGCGATGTAAACATCTGGATATTCAATCTGTACACAAGGAAATTACCTTGAGAAAAAACGAAGATCGGTTGCTACTTAAGGACTTGAGGGTAGGGGACAAGGAGCTGATGAAATTGCGATGGGCAAAATGTTTCGAGGGCATGGAATCAATCTTAAGCGACGCCAATAATTTTTGAAACAGGATATTGGAAAAATAAAAAAAGCGTTGTTCCCATCTAGGTACCTGCGGAATGAAGATATTGAATAATGCAGTAAATGCCCCACTAATGGATAAAATAGTCACAAATTCTCTTTTGCATTGTCCTCAGACTTACATTGACCAACCCGGGTTTCAGAAACTTTGTCATTAAAATGTTTATGGAAATACTCATGGGCGAGGTAATTTATACGGTTTGTGGGAGGTGGGAAAGGCTAGGAGTCAGGTCGTTGAGGGTGGAGGAGACAAATGGAGTGTAGTTGGTGATTTACAATGTACAGCGTATTTTGCTTTTTGCTTCGACATGCCAGATAAATTTCGATTTTTTCGAATAGTCAAACTTTTTCCTTTACACTAGCTGAGGTAGATAAGAAGTTTACCATAAAATCACAGTCGCTTTTGGATTCTGCGTTTCGTTGCGACTTAGAGGTGAATTCACCTCTTACCCAATACATCTTATGTTCAATGTTGTTTTTATTACGTATCCATTTTGACCGTTAGCACTCGTGGTTTATTTTTTGTGTTAGTTTCCTAACGTAGACTTATATTCCTGCTGGAAGACACTAGTTTTATCGTAAATGAATAATAAGACTTCAACTCAGATCGATTGACAATCCATTTAAAAAAGATACGGTTGCTGAGGGTACATAAATAAATATGTTTGATCACCAGCCAACGAGGACAAAGCATCAGCGATTAAGACGTAAACATAGAACACAACTAAAAATTACGAATAACGCTTTTTTGCAATATTATGTGTCTCATATAAGTTTAACTTTAATTTGATGCTCAATGACTATTTTAGTCATGTATTTTAATTTAATGTGAATATTTGTTGGCAAACCCAGCACTATGAGCATGCGGCTTAAAGCGGTTGAGGTATCCTGTGTCGCTCTTACCGAGGGCTCGCTTTAGCAATGGAGATGAAAGGCAATGATTATGCCATCCACTCGTTGTCCGGGAGTCGAGAGCCCTTTAGGAGGGACAACCTGCGTCCCTTCTCCACGCTCCAAAGAAGAGGGAGGGCGGTCTTGAGCGGGAGGGAGTGGACGGGTATGACGGGATGAAGAGGTGCTCCAAAGAGGCCGGGAGAGTACAAGAGTCGGAATGGGGGAACATGGATTTTAGAGGGAGGATATTGACGTCACAGATAATAAATGGGAGGAGATAGGGAGTGTAGAGGGGACTGGAGAAAGAAGGGAATGGGGTAGTTGAAAGGAAAACAGGATGGTTGTGAGAGGTTGGTGAGATGAGAAGATGAGAGAGATTGATCGAGTGATAATACAGGAGAAATACAGGATTATCATAACATAATGGTGCGGTTTTGAACATGGCTTAAATGAAAACAGGCCAAGCAGCAATCAATATCCCTACAACATCCAGACAACATATATGAGGGGATGAGAAGCCAAGGGGTACAAGTGATATTTTTCTTAAAATTGTTTGGTAAACTTAATTCTGAGAAGAAATTAACGAAAACTTGGTTGCCAAGGGATACGAGTGAGTCTCTGTTATGTGTTGACATCGAGTGAAAAATTAAGTGCACCACTAAATATCTAATTGATCTCGTTCGTTATCTGTACCTAATTTCTGTACCAAACTTCGTTTTTTAAAAAAAGAAATCACTTGTCCCCTTGGCTTCTCACCCACCCATATAATATCCATGCAATATCCATGTTAATCCAATTAACGTTGCATGGATATCTGTCAAATACCCAAAGGACCCGCCAAGCAACGTTGCAGCGATGTCCAGCAGTGGACATTTAGGTCCATATTACAACATCTTTTAGGTATCTCCACAACATCTAATGAGCAGATAATGGTTGTGCTTATCATGGTTTTTAGTAATCCCCAGACTTGCAGACAAAACATTTGTGCTCTTCAATTCTATACAGAACATATGCTAATTAAGAATACTGTTTGGAACAACAATATTTTAATATCAATGATATTAAAACGTGCATATGTATGTGACGTTGTTTTAACAACTCGTCGTGGATTTTACAAGCATGATGTCGATGTAACGTTGTCAAAATAACCATCGTGCAAAAACAACGTGTTTTGGATATATCAACCTTATACAGATACCCGATGGATATCGTCTGCTGCTTCGGAGTATTACTCTCAATTCATATTTTTCATTTTTCGAACATTATTTTTTCTACATAATCAATAATTTTCAATATGCGTGCTCTTGGTCTCCCGTCAAGAGAGAAATCCAGCGTCGGCATTGGCCTACTCCAAATGAAAGGCGCCAAGGGGACCACGGCTTAACATCCCGTGCGACGTACGAAGTGCTGGACTTGAAGTGCCCTCCTCAAGGCACTCAAGCAGGGATCGGATAACTTCTGAAAAATCTCTACCCCCATATCCATTCTAGTCCAAACAAGTATCCCCTGCAAAATTAGACAAAATTGAGTTCGTCTTCAGTTCAGAATAAGGGGTACTGCTTTTAATTTTATCAATAAATCCAATTCTATTCATCGCTATTCTCCGCGTACTTAACATCTTTTCCTATAACACGGATTTTAAAACCCACTCCCCGCTCAGTGCTTACTCTATTCAAACTCTCTGTCTCCTCCGTATCTCATCTAGTAGTTTCTCTTCATCGCCCACAGTGACCAGTACTTCGTCGTTCCTCTTTCTCCCCGTCCAATACAGAGGAATGGAGGTCGGGTAATGGAGAAGAAGAGAAAATCGGAGAAAGGAAGGCTGAAATGTAAGGAATAAGAGGAAAGGCTGAGAGGATATGGGAGGGATGAAAAAGGGTGGAGAAAGAGGGGAGTGAAGGTGGTAGAGAGTGGAGAGGTAAGATTGGAATGAAGTTAGGAGGTAGAAAGAAGGCCGAGAAAGGGCGGGAAGAGAGATGGATTGGTAGAAAATGAGATTGACAGATCGAATGGACTATGAATGAAGAAATGAGGGGAAACGAGTGAGACGGAAGGGATCGGGAAGAAAAGAGGGTGAGGGAAGAGATGCAAGCAAAGGAGTGCGAGGAATAGAAGTGCACTCGGGTTTGATATCGAAGGATTGGCTGTACATATAGCACAGCGGTTCCCAACCGTTGGTACGCGTACCCCATAGGGGTACGTCGAAAAAAATCGGTAATAGCAGATGCTACGTTCCATAATAATAACCTGGCAACAGTGGCAACATTAAGTCTTTACCAGGAAATATGTATGCATACTATATGGGGTATTTAAAGCAAAGTTTCTATTTATAAAATTCGCAGTTAGACTAATTTTAAAGGGAAATAATAGTGATGCAGTAAATTGAGAGGAAAGGTATGATGTACGAAATTTCTGAAGAAAATAATCAATTTCTAGAAAGAGGAAATGTTGGAGTGAGGATATATATAGGTAAGAATCAAACGACAACATGGAGGAGACAGGCGGAAGAAAAGGGCACAGTTTTTATTTACCCCAAATTCCCGTGGCAACGTTTCCTGTATTTATATTTAGCCGTAAAATAAAATACTGTGAGATAGGTCCACGAAGATATAGGTCAACCTCACTCTATGATGCGTGACTGCGAGGATTTTGGTGAACCCAATTGGAATCGTCTGGTGAGAAAGGTGAAGATTGGAAGATTAGAAAGAGGAAGAGAATAGACGGAGAGAGAGGTTTGGAGAGTAGGAGGAGGGGTGCCCCCAGCCGCTTGTTTCCGACCACCCCGCCCGCTTTTATTTAGAAATCCCGAGGGGCTCTCATCCTCCTCCTCGCGGCCGGGAGAGAGGGACTGTCCGCCTCGCCGCCCGGGATCGCCGCCAACTCCGCCCGTCTCGATCCCCCGCCACACTTAGTAGCCCCAGTCGCCCCAGAGTGCAATAACACATCCAGGTAACCAATCCTCCCACGCACACTTCCTGATCCGCTTTCCCCGCTCACGTGCCTCGCTCACAAAAATCATTTCTCCCTCAGGAGTCTCGATGCCATGTGTGTCGCCGATTTCTCGCCATTCTCGTGCGCACGAATATAATGAAATAATGTACATTTACTCCATCAATGTTTACGTTGTTTTAGAACAAATAACTCGGACCTTTAGGCAGCCTCAAAGGTACAAGTACCTGTATTATTGCAGATAATTCTCCAGACATCCTCTATATCACGAATATTACATAAGGGGATCCTCAAGTGGGGCTCTAAATGTTCTGACACTCACCGTGCATTTAAATGGGTTTACAAAAGTCGCCACTGGCGTCGCATACGGTCAAAGTGATCCGAGTTTCAAGGGGAAATAAGGTGTAATTAGGAGTCTTAACCGAAATTTATATACATGATGGTGTGATCTATCAAATTCATGACTTTTAAACGCAACTTTTTAGCAATTTTAAATCCTTTTATGTCAAGTATAGAGAAAAAACGGATCGCTCTCTAGCTATCTTCGCGCTGCGGGCATGATTGAAAACCGATTAAAATGTGGAAACTAAATGGCAAAAAATGAAGCTTAAATAGAAGTAACTGTTGCCTCCTAATAGCATTCCCCTTGCTCCTACGTATCCCCATGCGCGTGTCAGAGTTCCCATTGCTGCACGAGTTCCGTTGCGTGAAAAATTTTGAAATCAATTACACTTTTTCTCAGAGCTCATTGTCGTCGGAATTAAAATTTTTAAAGTCACCAGATTCCAATCGCGTCGTCAACCACTCGTAATAAAAAAACATCGGAATAATTTCGATCAGTGAAAAGCATTTGCTCCCAGGCTAAACAAAAATACCACGTTTAGTCCTTGAGCGAAAAGAAAATGTGAGATGTACGTTGTACGAGTAGTGTCCTCGTATTACAAAACGACTTTGAACTGGGCGTCTAGTTTTGACCAGAGAAGTTAGGTTACTCTGGGAAATAAGACTTGTCTCTTCTGTAAAATGCATAATAATCGTTGCGTAGTTAAGACTCAGAAGTTAAGGAAAGGGGTGTCCCATCGAAGTTAACCTATGGCTTTATTACCTTTTCAATTGAAGGTGCAAGAGCTACCTTATAATTTTGCACTTCAGCATATTATATGCCCCCCTGTGAATTATTTAATGCACAATATTATGGGCATAAAATTTTCTTCATCGCTACGTAAATTATTAAAATATATATATTTCAGTATTTGTGGTAGCTGAAGAATGCCTCTCTTTCTCTGAAAATCGTATGATATAATATAATATCGATTTTTTACCATTTTTTCTTACTTTTTTATACGCTTTATGGGATCCGCCATGCTTATTGATACCTTACTTCTACCTACTTGAAAAGATACTATCATCTGGTGGCACCACATTAAGGCGATTACTTAAAAATCAATCAGGGTAAAATAATTTTTCTCCATTAGGGTAATTAATAAAATCGGGTTGTAAAATTTCTTAAACTTTAAAACTTAGATACTCGATTAATTATGCCGTCTTTATGTCTGCAGCAGAAATGGACTCTTCTAAAGCACTGTCTTATTAAACACGTCACCTAGTCCAATTAAAATAGATTCGAGTTTTTTCCTTTAAGGCGCTCCCTTAATGTAATTGCCTAAGGATCAATTTATTTCGCGTAATCTGGCCATTTCAACGGCCTGATTCATAATAACTCGGGAGTGCTTGCGGCCTTCCCTCCTGACTGGATGGGAGGTGCATTTAATGGGGTTATTACCTCAGCATGGGCCAGTTGGCTTGCACTCCTTATTTTCATTTCTTCCTGTTCCTTTTTTTCTGACACACGTTTTTGCATCCATATCATCTCTATCCCATTTCAAACTTGGTCGAGCGAGCTTCTAAGGCTGCATCTCTCTTCCTCTTCAGGGTGGATAAGTAGGCCATTACACGTCCCCTGCTCCCCTCAAAATCGCACTTTATCCTCTCCTCATCATAGTTTCGGCGTAACCGAAGTGCTGCTCTTTCCGTTGCCATGCTCGGTAGGTACTAACGGAGTTGTGATTTTCTAAAGGATATTTAATGTGTGTAGTCAAAGGGACTGCATGGAGGAGACCAAATTCCATCCCATAGAAGACTGATTTCTGTTGCCACTTCGGTCGTATTTTAATCGGCTTTCAAAAATGGTGGTCGACATCACATCTAGAGACCTACTGATGAACTCTCTGCTAGGGGATTGCATAGAGGAGGCCCAATTCCATCCCAGATAAGGCTGATTTCTGTTAACACTTCGGTCGCATTTTAATGGGCTTTCAAAAATGTCCGCGGCGAGATGATGAGTGCAATGCGATCCACTTTTTTCAAATATTTTGCAGTATAGTATTTTGTAATTGCTCGAAATAGCATTGAAAAGTTATGAATTTGATAGATCACATCATCATGTGCATGCATTTCGCTTAATACCCCTGGCCGTACCTTATTTCCCCGTGAAACTCGGATCAATTTGTACGTGGGCGCCACTAGTGGCGACTTTTGTAAACCCATTTGAATGCGCGGTGGGTGAGAACACATTTAGAGGCCGAATTGAAGATCCCCTTTTGTAATATTCGTATGTTTATTGTTTATTTACTGTGTTTAGGCAATTGAAAGTGGTATAAATGACACTAAAATGCGCGATAAAGTATTTGTGCTAACCTAAACAAATAATTTCCAGCTGTTATTAAAGTTACTGTTGCCTCATTATTTATGAAATTTTCTGGCCAGGGATTTCTTCTAGGCATTGTAAAATAGCTTTTACATCATTTTTGAAGGGTTTTGAAGTGCATGATTATGGAAGACATAACCAAAAGTCAAATATTATGTTAGGTTTAACATAATTCTTAGAAATATTAGCTGTAGTTGAAGGATGTGAAAAAGTAATGTTTTACGTTTCATTTCATGGTGACGTATTATGTCGCCTCGCTCTGACGAAATTATATATAATTTTAGCCTTCGGACGACTAAATAATATTTTTTCTTATAATTTTAACCTTAACTGCTGCTATAACTGCAGTCATCAAAGCATACGGAAATTATTGTATAAAAATCATTGATACTGATGAAAGTGTTCGGGTTTGAAATCGATGGGTTTACTCCTGCACACAAGCAAATTATTACATAAAAAGATGTTCAAGCTTAATAATTTCCACTAATAAATTAATTTTTCATATTTTGATGTGCATGCATACGTCGCGTCATGAGAATGAGATTTTCCTATCACAAATAATTATATCGTTGTGCTTGCGTCTAACAATTTCTGCGAAGGAATCATATGGGATTTGAGGTCGTTAGGGTATCTACGCCTACTTAAATCGGTGGAATAATTTGATGAAATGTGCATACGTTGGTGTAACTTATGAGTGTTTACATTCTTAAAGGGTTTGGACGGTGCCTAACCTAAAGTGAGATCTTTGAAGACACCCAAGGGCGCCGCTGTATCCCCAAAGGGCGGAGCTGCTTGGCAGGTGATTAAGGTGATAAATTGTGATGGGCTATAAATGTGGTTGGCGAATATGTGCGCTGAGGCGATCCACTAGTTGGCGTTCAGAATGAAAAAAATTGATGGCCGGTTGGAGGTACTTACGGGCTTGGCATAATCGGACTATGTATTCTTATATTTCCAGCCTATCCCATCAATAAAAATTCTTTCTTCTTCGCTTGGTGCAAGCTCTTTATTTTCTTCCCTGCGTAAAAGCATGCATGCACGGCACGAAATAACGAATACGAAATCCTGATGTTCGTCTCCGTGCACAGTTTTTCCCCGCGCTTGGATGTTGTCTCGACTAGGATTATCTTTTGTTCTTCCCATTACCTGGAATTGAAAGTCGCATCGTGTGAATTTTCCGAGAGACCTATTTCCGCCAATCTGTTAAACTACGATAGTGGATGAAATGTGTTTTTTTTTAAATGAGCTGCAATGTTTTGTCCACTTAAATAAATCGTGGGAAAGCAGAACGATTCCATCCTCCGGGAAAGAGCTGCCTTTTAATGAGGAAACTTAATCCTTTCTTGCTCAAACCTCTTATCGTTACCGAATATATTAGTAGTATGATATAAAATCCGTTTTTCTGCTTTGCCTTTTAGGCTTAATTAACTTCCACCGCATTCGTTTTCATATCACTTAGTAGCAGTAAAGAATGGTATAAATTATGAAAGAGTCTTGCTATTTCTTAAGTTAATAAATTTGATGCGGAATTTCAGTATTTAGACGTTAAATTTAATCAAATAATTTTTTATCGACCTGCGAAAGAAAGTAGCTGTGAAAGAAAGTATAGAATCATATGAGTTTCGTTCTTCTTGCTTTACTTATGCATTCAAATATATTTTACTTTTGGAAACGTCGGCAACAACTTAAAACGGTTGTAGAACGTGGTTAGTGTAGACCTATTTCTTTGTCTGCAAAGAAGAAGTTAATGCTGACAGTTAAATAAAAGTAATTATCCAATGCCGTGTTCATTAGTTGGTGGATATTATGATTGGGATTATTTTGGTAGAGAGGAAATTCTTTCGGAGCTCTGTGAAATGTTCAACGTCTTTCAGCAGACCAAATAGAAAAAATGTAAATAATAATAAAAGGAAAGCAAAAAAATCAATAATAAAAAAAACAGGTAGGGGTCATAAAAAGAAAAAAAAAAATAAATTGTTTACATTGTACGATGCTAAGATTTACAAATTGATCACTACCACGTCTACGAATTATTGATACTAAAATTGAAAGACACAAAGCACCATCACAAACTCTATGCTTCAATTCGATCAATTTTTGGCTCTGAATTAAGAAAGGGAACTATCAGCGTATTTTCAAGCTATGGAATGAATACTATAATATCGAGTTCAATCACATTTTCGTTATTGCTCCTATAGAAGTGGTTTATCAAGTATCCTATGATATTTTGGCGCCTGTTCACAGTTTAAATCGTTTCCGACGATTGCATCGCACGAGAGCGACTGCCGAAATATTTATTCTCTCTCATGATACATTTTGGTGAGCACTTATCACGAAGCTTATATTCCCTTGTCGTGTCACATTGACTAGTTTTTTTCTATTTAAAAAATTTAATTTATGATGATAATAATAAAAAAGCCAAAGAATAAAACAAACGAGGGAGCAGGTCTTACTCCAAATCGTTATTTTACCCTTACAATTGGTTCTATTATTCTCGTAATTTGATTATCCGGCCATCTTTGAAAACGGATGCTGGTGATCAAATCTTCCTTGTCCATAAAAACTCATTGAAATCCTTGATACTTCGTATTCTACGTAATGTCATGCAAATTTCGTTTTATGCTTGTTATCATGGCTTTCTAGATTTTTGCATTTGTTTAGTCCTCTATCGTAACACATAAGTTTATCTTCTGGGCGTATCGTTCTCGCTTCTCACTTTGAAATTCGGAAATGTCATCCGGGTTCTGATCCTTTCGAAGCCCTTTTAGGGTCGTCCTCCCTTGCGCTGTGACATGCTGGGTATCGAGTGTCTGTGGGAAACCATAGGTGACTTAGGGAAGGGCTCCGGACGCAATGCTGGGATTTGAAGTACGCCGAGAGGCTAAAGATCTGGGGAGCTTACTCCTCACCCATTTAAACAATGTGTTTCGGGCTTCGTGGCCGGTGGTGGTGTGAAGGATATTATGCTATAGGTGCTTCGGATGAAGCTGCGAGCCAATGGGATTGCATAGAGGACGCCCAATTCCACCCCATAGAAGGCTGGTTTCTGTTGCCACTGCGGTCGCATTTTAATCGGTTTTCAGAAATGTCCACGATGCGGTGATGAGTGCTAAGCGATCCAATTTGTTCCAATATTTGGCAGTAAAATGGTTGTAATTGCGAGAAATGCGCTGAAAAGTTATGAATTTGATTGATCACATCATAAATTTGGGTTAATATCACTAATTATACCTTTGTAAGGGTGCGACCCGCCACGCGGAAATGTTTTAAGTTTTAACCCAAAGTTTATTTCCCATTTAAAACCCCAGTTTCCAAATCAATTCAATGAAAAGACACTAAATAATAATGAACTTGTGCGTCTAGAATAGCCAAAAGTTAAGATATTACCAAAGTCTCGGGAAGGAAAGGAGCTGCTGGTGATTGCAGGGGTGGATAGGGAGGCGCTTAGGTCGCACGGGCCATGCGGCCCACGCTTCGACTGGAACTGACTGCTACATAGTGACTGACGAGAAACGAGTGACCAGTGACTGAGTATGAGTTACAGAGTCCCGTAAGCGAGTGTGAGTCCCTTAATAGCGTCTCCACCGCACCGTTATATAGCGAAGTGGAACCAGGATGTTTTCGTCAAAGAGGAAGGGGAAAAGGAAGATTAGGCATTCTTCAAAGTGAAAAGGTACAAATCCCGAGGCATAGTTTGTCATAGTTGGCTATGCTGAGACATCACACAAGAACATATTTATGCATATTTTGGAAATGGAAATCTTACATTTCCGGATCACTACACCTGGTTTCCCCGTGAAACTCGGATGAATCTGTCCGTCGGAATGGCGACTTTGGTTAAACCATTTAAATTTGCGGTGGGAGGCAACAAATAATTAGTGGCGGCCAACTTGAGGATCGAGTACTTTAATATTCGTGCTGAGAGCTACGGAATATTTCCGGGTTTAACTGCGGGAGACGCCGTTATTATTTCGGTGTCAAGTACGTTTTGCTCTGTAAATTTCAACCACTGATTGACTACCGATTGAAAGGCATGGTACTACATCTATCTGTAATAAAAGCAAATTTTATCAGCTATAACTCACCCTATTCGTCTCAACAGTAAAATAAGCTCAGCCTATGTTGATGAACGCAAACTCTCATGTTCAATGGTGTATGTAGGTTGGCAGTTGGGGGTCGTTCACTCAGATCCAAAATCGCACTTCATATAAAAATTTCGGTCGACGGAAAGGAAAGATAAGTTACGATTAATCTTTAAACCTCCTTCATTGAACCATTCTCTCGAAAGTTTAACACTTTGCGTGCCATGGGCGTAATATTACGTCCTGTTAATCTTTCTGAAGATTGCCTTGGACGTAATGTTACGTCTTTCTATTTTATTGACTTTGTTTGCGTGAAGCTGTAATATTTCGCCCATGGTACTTTTCCAGTTTACTGCTTAGCGGTTCTGTTACTTCAAAAATCAACTGCTCGATGGAAACAGGGTTCTTTTAATGTCTTGAGGACGAAAAGTCCTCTGTAGCTACCGGAACCTTTTTCTCAGCCTACGTTGTGTGAAAATTCTTTGGAGGAAAGAACCGTTCGTTGAGGGTGCAGTGACCCTTTTTGTCATCCAGGATTTTGAATGATTTGCTTGGGACAATGCTTTTGTATGATTTCCATATAGTTCAAATTGAGCGTAATAAAAAGTATTATGCATTTTATAGCGGTACGTCATTTGTTGCAACTGTTTTATTTTTCAAAATCATTAGGTTTTCATTATTAAAATATATATTTAAAAGTTAGCAAGAAATGTTGTTCAACTCATTCATAAAGAAGAGCAAAGTCCAATTTTATTGAAATACACATCGATATAAATATATTTTTGATGCTAATGTTTAAAAAAACTGCGAATTTAGTTAAAATGACTGGATTTTTCAGTACGGCTTTGAAATTAGCGGCCGGCACTCAAAGCGAACCGCACGATATCATGCGCAAGGCCGAGGAATAGCAGAGTAGCGGTGACCCACTCGGCATGAGCTGGTGACGTCACCAACTTCTCTTCGAAAGGGTTGAGGCAGGCGATTTTTTGACGCTCATGCCTCGATAAGTGAGGCACGGAACGAGAAACGGGGAAAATACGGAAGTCTCATTCTTCTTTTTAAAACACTATCGCAATAGAGAGTAAAAAAATGGTCAAAACCCCTTTAATCCGTTTTGTATTTTTGTACAAATATTTGATAGTATTTACCTTTGCGTAGAGTATTTCAGGTTTTATAGAGAATAGAGACTTCGGTCAATTTTAGATAGCTATATGGTATGTATCACTCAATTCGTCGAGGAAGCCTTCATCTGCCGCATAAGTTCGCCTTTCTTCGTCATCAAATATTAGTGTTTACTCGATTTTAATCTGGCAAAATGTATTTTGTATTGTATAAGACTTCTATTTGAATCGAGAAAAAGTGAAATTACTCTTAAGCATATTTCAAATTTTTGATATTAAGGGAAGGGCTATAAGCTAGATGATTCTATGGATACCTACCTTGTTTTGACTTCGTCGTGCCCAACTAAATGTGCTATGTCCCAGGAAAGCCATTCATTTACATAAAATTCTGAAAAATACCGTCGTGAAAGAAGTAAACAAGGGCGAAGTAGATTGGCATCGAGGAAAAACGTTCGTAGAAGAATGCTCAAGGTATTATTTATGCAAGTACCCAATTTCTTATCTCTTTGGCGAATGCGTCTGGTATTTGTTGGTTTCTACTCACTACAATGATACTGGGTACCGCAATGCAGTCGTACTCCGTATATTTTCGACGGGAATTCTTTAAATATATGGGGTGACCGTTGTGATGAATTACTCGAATATTCGAAAATCTCCCTAAGCGAGTATTCTTATTATGAAAAAAACATAACTAAGATATTTCATGAAACCAGCAGCGACCAGCAGTAATTAATGCGCAACGTGAATGGAAAGGTAGTTATTCAGGTTTACGAACATGAGTTGTTGGTTACTTCATGACTCGCGCCGAGCGGAGAGAACTAATAAAATACCTTCCTACTTTTCCGTATTGCCGATTCTCCTTATTGCAGCTCAGCACAAATCATGAAATTTCACCTCTTTAATCTAAGTGGTGATCTTTTCCCCACTCGGGCGTGCAGTCATTTTAGAATTGAAACAGGCCCTATTTTTTCGTGCATTTGTTTTTTTCACGGATTTGCACGATACATTTTGCATTGCACGTTGGTTTCTGCATCATTCTGTACGATTTCTTGTCTCATTGAATACAGGCATTAGAGCCCATTTGACTTACTTATTCCGAATGCGATGGCCTGATTTTCTACCTAGTCAGGAGTGACCAAATATCTTCTCCATTTCCATGAGCGCAAATGCTAAACGTGGGATCCCAGTGTTCCTCATTTATGCTTGTAATAACGCGGGTACGTAGTACCAAAAAACCAGCAGTCTCATGAAAATGTAATAATAGATTTTGTTTAAAGAGATATTAAGACTTTTTCGGGGTAATATTTTTACTCTGTCAGTGAGAATTTTTATGTTGGATGACAGAAGAGGGATACTTGCGCGGACGAGAATGGATGGGGTAACTCAGATCGTCATTGCCCTCCGGTGCTATTTATAATAGGTCTGAGAAAATAACAGTAAATCTTCGGCTTCGTTCTATAAGAAATAGTTTGAAGATGAATTGTATATCACTCTGTTGGTTGTTGTATCGATTTGGTAGAATCCAAACTTCATTCATCATGGAGGCTCCAAGTATAAAAATTATTGCGTCAAACTTTATTTTGTTTGAGGGGTATGTGCTAAGAAAAAGGGGAACATTTGATCAAAAACATGTAAAATAAAGGAATAACGGAAAAATCATTTATTAATATAACCATGATAATCAATTGCGTGACAGGGTGAACGAAAATTGATCAAAAATGATGTGGACACATGAATATATTACGAGTAATAAACTGGATCGCATCTAAAAGACATACGATTTGGTGTTTTGGTTTCATCAGTATTTGGTTAGCTTGAAAAGCGTGACAGGAATGTACCTATCTGCTAGCTCCATTGTTAAAAAATACATAGATCTAAGGTAGATTAGATATTATATACAATCCAATCATGCCTCGACCAGAATAGTTAAACCACAAATAGAGGGGAGTTTTTGTTGAATGTTTAAGCTAATATTCGTTTGCTTGCTCACTGTGAAGTATAATTTTATTCATGGTACTTAAAGCTCCAATGAAGTGTGAGTGGAAGTAGAACTATATCATAAATGTTATGATTTAAAGTTTATTTTTGGCCGACTTAAAGCCTCAATGTCATCTCATTGGACTTTTTGACCCTTTCTAACCCAGAGCTGCTTCTGGGAGAAATAAAATTTCAAGACTTCTCATTTTTAAAATGTGAAATTTTTCTTCTGAATCATAATTTTTTGGCAATCGCTTATTTCCCCATTAAACTATACAGCACAAAAGAACACTCAGTTTAAATCTTTCCTGAATAGAGCTGAAAATGTATAGATATTTTATATTACATAGAAGCAACATTGAAGTGCAAAATATTTCTCGGAAATTGCAAATCCTGCTTCATTTCACACAGATTATGTTGACCATGTTCTCTCCCGTATGTTTTTCTACCAGGAAACGTATTTTGAACGCCTTTGTTCACGCCTTTGGTTCCGCTGGGATGTTCCTCACTCCCCTTTTCCTCTTTACCTAACTCCGCGAGGTATTAACCTCGTTGCCAAGGGCAGGCTTCCATATGTTATTGCCGCCAAGAGGGGGATGTGTTTTGATGTCTCGTCTGGTAGAGTGGGAGTAATAGTGAGCGGGAACAATAAAGAAACTTCTGTGCCAACGGGGTTCTTTTGTCAGCGGAGAATTGACTGCCTTCATCTCGGTCGTGAGCGAAGAAAAAGAGAAAAATTGAATTGAGGGCCCCGCGTGGCTCGTCTCAAGGAAAAAGTCGACGCACAAGTCTTGTCACGTCATAAATGCGTAAAAATGGGTCATTTTTCCCACAATGTGTTTATTTTTCTGCAATTCGTGGATCAGGAGATATTTTAAAGGTAACTTCTCGGTTTGAGTTCTCCGAAAAAAAACCGTCGACGGAAACTTTCGGAAAGCAAGGGTAAAGTGTAAGGAATTATTGCCTTTCCTTCATAATTTAGTGAGCAACCCCCAGCAGTTAAGTTGTTGTGACATGTGGATTGTGGAAGTGTGAAAGAGAGCAAGATTTATTTCATGCTGAATCAATAACTAAAAATCAACCGTTATAAAAGTTATTTCTCACTTTTATAAGATTACTCCTTGAAATTTTCTTACGATGTCCCGTTTTATTTTATCTGGTGAAATATGTGCTATTTTATTGGTCGTTTGTTTTATTATAAGTCGTGGAACTTTATTTTTATATATTTATTCATTTACATACCGCCGAAAACAGCTTTATACAGCCTGTTACATCGGGGTAATTATCATGTTAACAGTTGTAACGTGGGCAAACAACAATTTCCTGGATAGGGGTAACTTACCCAGGCGGGACTCGAACCCGCGACCTCCTTTTTAGCCGGCGAGGACTTTACCCCGGCGCCACCGAGGCTGACAATACTTTAGCATTTCCTTTCAGTACCTTAAATGAAAGATATCGGTGCAAGTGTTTCGCCATTCCTTTTCACCTGGATTGAATTCAATCAGGCCATCTTCTTCCACCGTAATAATATCTCAAATGATTGATTTTGTTACTGATTGTAATTTCCATATTACGTTGTCCTGATTCCAATTACAGTTATTCCAAGATATCATTATTATCCTGCTTGCTGATGTTTTAAAAAAAATATCTAACTGTGCGTCTTCATGAAGCATTTCTGCCCGAATTGGGGAAAGTCTGTGAAAATATCATGTTTATGATGTATGTCTCGAACTTTGTGGTGACACATGTTTTATTAAAAATGCCAAAGTTGCTGCATCACTTCCTCTCCTAGCTGGAAAATTAGATTTAGACAAAGAGTCGTCAATACCGAAGGTTGTCCTTCATTTCTAAGTCTTCTCGTAATTTATTCTGGGGGCCGTATCCCCTTCGGCCATGAAAGTCCTTATATAATTGCGAGATGGAATGGTCTTTGCGCTTTCCTTTAAGTGATTAGAATTCCAGATTAGTGTGAACTATATCACAAGTGAAAGGACTCAACTTGGTGACCATTTTTGATGCGGGTAGATGTTTGCTGGGTTAAAAAAATGTCACACAGGAGCAGCTCGGTCACAGGCCAAGCAGATTAAAGAGAAAGCTGAAACGTATTTCTCTTTAACATCAGCGATAGTAATACCTCTTGAGCTCTCATTTGGATAGAAATTTTCAGGATAAGCTCCAAAAGCTTATTAATACTGATGAATCTTGTTTTTTTTATTTTCTAATTTACTGTGGGTTATCTAATTAGCAATCGTTGTCCCATTCTCCAATTTCTTAAAGACAGGTGGTGAAATACGTAGAAAACACCCAAGAAATTATTTTTACACCGATAATTTTGAAGCTTAACTGGACGGTTATTGTATTGAGATAGCGTTTTGTATTATTCTCTGCTTTATTAACCGTTCACCTCAAAATCCTTGTGAGAGTCCTTTGCGCTGGGTGATTTTTCACCTTTCTAAGATGCATTTCAGGGTATCATGCTCTTGAAGCTTCTCCATTGATAATGTATTCTTTCTTGTGACCGGGCGAGCTATTAAAAAAATTAATTTTTCATGCGCTAAAATAATTTTAAACCGAGGAGTGTGTATTTTTATTAAAAAAAAGGAGTCAGATGTTTTTATGAGAACCATTTTCTCGGTGTTTCTGGCAATGCTAGGAATATCTCAAGACGAAATCAAATAAATTGCTTCGCAATATTATAGGCGGCATAATTTGATACCTCATTAACAGCAATTGGGTCGTGTTGAAATCTAAATAATCGCCATTGTTGATTTCAGAGGAAATATAAAGAAGGCCGCACTTGATGGCTGCGTAGTGCCCACTGTAGCTAAAACCCGATGTCAACTTTGGAACCCTAACTTCCGTATTATTTCAATGGCAAATGAAAACAGAAAAATTATTTTTGATAGATTTTAAATTCTGGTACTTCTCCTTCTTCATGAACATAAAATTTAATTGATATAAAATTTCCAGTCGTAATAAACTGTATAAAGAAAACTTGATCGTCTTAGTCACCCAATTAGATCCGTCATGTCTATAGGTTTTGCCATTTCCATTTTTGACCCGTGCGCAGAAGCCTGTGAGCGAACTTGTTTATATCTCCTCTGTTTTGTTGATCGGTTGACATATGAATTCTTAAACGTTTCCGTTTAAAAGTAAATTTCACTAATTTTTCATGCTTAGTACCCAATCTACCCACGGAAGTCTGGACGTCTGTTTGTGTGTTCTCAACGGAGCAAGAAGCTATATCGCCCTATAATATGCTTTGAAGATGCGTGTATCGCGCTTGATTCCTTGTTTGTGGGGTGTGGTACCTATAAGGTACACGAGACAGAAGCCGGACTACACAGACGCGATCCATCACGCTGTCACCCTTGCTGCTGGATCCCTTCCTCTCATATATGCGACTTTTTCCCCTCATGCTCCCCAAGATATCGTCTTTCGCGTCTCCACTCAACTTATCCGCCAATAGGACTGCATAGAGGGGTCCAATTTCATCCCATCGAAGGATGATTTCTGTTGCCACTTTGCATATATAGGATATATATAAAGCATATGTAATAAGGATATGTTCGCATATTATATATATATGCGAACGGATATATACAGATATATAATGTGTTTAGTCTAGGGGACAGTATAGAGGAGGCGATATTCCATCCCGTAGATGACTGATTTCTTTTGCCATTTCCGTCGCATTTTAATCGGCTTTCAAAAATGGTGGTTGACATCATATCTAGGGACTTGATAATCCATCTACTGATGAATTCTCTGCTAGGGGATTGCAATAGAAGAGGCCCAATTTCATCCCATATAAGGCCGATTTCTGTTGCCACTTCGGTCGCATTTTAGTCGACTCTAAAAAATGTCCACGGCACGGTGATGAGTGCAATGCGATCCACTTTTTTCCAATATTTTGCAGTATAGCGTTTTGCAATTGCTATAAATAGCATTGAAAAGTTATTGATAATGTGATAGATCACATCATCATGTGTATGAATATGGGTAAATATCCATAATTATACCGTATTTTCCCGTGAAATTCGGATGGATTTGTCCATCAGAGACGCGAGTTGCGACTCTTGTAAACCCATTTAAATGCGCGGTGGGAGACAACGCATTTAGGGCGGCTACTTGAGGACCCCTCCTCCTCTGCAATATTCGCGTTATCCGCATTCGAGGTCGCCGAATACGCACCTCACCTACTCGCACTGGAGAAAGATGTAGAAAAAATACTGGCGGAAGTCTTTTTGGCGCCGTCGAAACAGGCACTTTGCGCCAAGAGGTCTCGCGTCAGATAAAGCCTTCAACCCATTCCTCCCCTCCCCCCCCCGCCATCTCCCCTCTCCTTCCGCCTCGTCTCATCCCCCTCCCAGCGAATCGCTTCCCTCTCACTATCTCCCTTCCCCCACCCCTCCTCTACTCTGTCCCTTCCTCGCATTTAAGGGAGCTCACTACCTTGGAAAAAAGCGTCGCTGCAGACCGTCACAGCTTCACATCTAGTCGCTTCACCTAAGCCATAGTGCACTTAAAGTCATCATCATCATCACTGGTCAGCAGATTGGTTTGACGCAAGTCTCCACTCAATTCTCCTATCAGCTAATCTTTTTACATGTCTTCTCTTTCGCACCATTCTTTAGCAGTTCCATATATTTTGTTCTAAGCCTTCCTTTTCCTTTCTGGCGATACACTTTTCCCTCGACGATTGTCTTCATCAGGCCATCATGTCTCAAGATGTGGCCTACAAAGCTGTTCCGTCTTCTTATTAAGGTTTTCGCAAATATATTATTTAGCATATGTTAAGGCATAAAATAATTTATGCAATAATAACGAGACATTGTTAATTTTAACGTTGAAATTGAGGTGAATTAGTATGGCAATTAACGTTTTCCATCAGTTTTCCATATTAAAATAAGAGTGTTTCGACCCCAAAAATGAAGATACAGCGGGTAGCTGCAAGTATTAGTTCTCCAATTTTAAGCAGTATGTCTTATTTCATCAATGAAAAAATAATTACTTGCATGAATAATTGATGGAAATGCTAAAGGAAATTACGATGTTTTTCACTGACGTTCGTACGGTGCAATCGACTAAAATCTAAATATGAGCTAGTATATTAAGTATTTTATATTGACATTACAAATGCAGAGTCGCCGAGAATTTTCATGCGAAAAAGGACTACAAATTTATGCACTGTTATTACTTTTCGATTGTTCCGCTTTCCGCCTGGATATTGCAACCAATTAAAGCCCACAGTTACCTTTCTCATGATTCAGTGGAGAACTTGAAGACTAGGCTGCCTTGTGCACGATATTATAATTACAGGTATTCTACCATTAATTTAGGTTTACTTGGGAATTGTGACTAATCATCCCTGTCTGCTCCCTTTCCTTATAGAGCTTCCCTCTTTAGTTCGCCATTGGGCCTATTACCTTTCATTCCATCCATAATCCTTACTCTTCTTCGCACATCTCCCCCTTCTCCAGCATTATTTCTGATGAAGGTAGGTTGACAGAATCACCTACCAGATTTAAATTCTTTTTAATTTCTTACCCTAAGTATTAACTTTTATTCTGTCTATAAACCCTGTTCTTTCTCTCCCCTTCCCCGCTAACGTAACTTTCTTCCCTCCAACACGGTTTTATAAATCTCCTCTCCGCATAATATCCGCTGTATCCAGAACTTCCGTATCCTTATCATCGCTTCTAAATGGTTCTGCTCTTCTCCCCCTATCTTCATCTCCTCTTCGTCCCTCTTCCACTGCGTCCGTCTCATGTTTTCCACCTTCCTCCACACCCAAATCTCGAACGCCTCCAGTCTTTTCTCGTCCTTCTTTCATGACGTACTCATATCCGCTTCGTACATGGTGTGTGCAACAGCAGTAGTTCGAATGGGGTTTGTAAGTAAAGCCTCCGCGTATCAACATCAGCAGAGTGGGCTCAATATACTGGCGAAGTGGTTTTGTTGCATCGCTCAGTCCGGGTGAACGAAATTTCACCGCTAAGGAGAGTACCTATCATCCAAATTCTTGTGATTTGCTGTATTACATTGATACATAAAAGGTAACAGTGATGAGCTATGCAAAATTTTTTATAACTAGGAATCCTAATTTGAATAAAATTTTATATTTTTAGAAACCTTTAGCATAGTTCGGTGCATCACTCCAACTTTACGGAATCCGATGTGAACTTCATCAGAACAAGTTCGACTTTTTCAACAGTTATACGCTTACCTCGTAAAAAAGCTTGGCCATGATTGTAGTTACTGAGTGATGCTTTAAATATAAATAAATTGATAAGATGATATTAATCTCATTCCGTAGGCAGTGTTCACTCCTTTCGTTATGCCGGTTCCGTTTGGTGTAAACATATGGAATACATTGGAAATAAAATATTTTGCACGTGATTTTAGGCAACAAATAACCATATTGGTGAATAAATTATCCGGTCGATTAATATTTTCACTCGCATGGAGCCAAAAAGTGAGTGGAAAAGAGAGCGGGAATTTTGATTAACGCCTGCACTATATTTGGTGAGGCTTTGGTTGCATTATAATTGAATCTGTCTTACATTACAATTTTTCTCGTAATGTACTCGCTTTCGATACTACGAGGCTTTTATCAGTCGGGTCTGATACTATTGGATGAGTTTCCGAGACTCATTTGATTCTATTCCATGTTTTAAGGGAAGAAATAGTTGGTGGGGTTTCCAGCGTCTATTATAACAGTGATTTTTTTCATGGTCCCATCACGAGGACTAACTTCCGTCTAGCTCCAACCCTCCGGCTTATATTGTCCGGCTGGCCCTACGGGGATTAATTTGAAATAACTCCCGCCAGCGCGGTCAATGGGACGCAAAAATTTTTTCACCACGAGGCTGTACCCCATAGGAAAGGTGGAGAGTGTTAAGAGTTACTTATTAAACGGGTTGCGCCCTCCGAGTGCCCTCATCTGTATGTGATACCCTCAGCCTCCAAGTAACGCATGTTTATAAGGCTGTTTTTCCATTGTAAAATTGGCAGCGAAAGTTTTGAAAAAGTTAAATTCCCCTTGCGAGTGGCCGATATCGTTGAATGCTGCGCATATATTCGTTGATGCATTAGGGAAAAGGTAATACTTTAAATATTTCCGCCCTGCTACATATTTTTCCTGGGCTTGCGTTTTTTTAATCTATTGCTCAAAATGTTTTTTCTTCCTTTAATTGATAGTTTTATTGAATATTCCATTAATTAATCGGCTATTAGGTAGGACAGATGATTGTGTAAGGCCCAGGCGCCGATGCGATTATTTTTCACCTTATTTCCTGCGTGATTAACTTTTAGAGTATTTGGAAACCTTTCCGATGGGCTGAAATTTCTGTCCTTCAGGGGATTTCCATATTTTTTTCCAGAATTTCTCTCCGATATTGAAGATAATCTTTTTATTATTCCGTGGCGGTTACTTAAAAAATGTATTCTCGCTTTGTGACGGAGTTGGCTGCCCGCCCACTGATATCACGGTCACGTGTTCGATCCCTCTCTGGCACACGAATGTTACGCCATCACCTGTTGCTTCATCCCCTTGTGGCGAGTGAAAGTTTAAACGGTTTAACTGGATCGCAGCGTGCTCACCAGACACATCCGGCATGCGGAATGAATTGAATGGAGAGAGTTGGAAATGGATATTCAAGTACATCAATTCGATACTGGAGCAGGACATGTAAGACCATTTCATCACCTTAAATGTTAAACCTCTTAAATCGAAAATATCAAAATGTACAGTATTAACAATTGTACAACGACCAACTGGGGCGCAGCTAGGAATGAAGGCTTGGGGGGGTTTAGGTGCAATTAATACCGGGTTGTGTGGGGGTATGTTATACCCACCAGGATAAGTGTTAGGTGCGAGATTAATAAATTGCGGAAGTTAAAGATAAATAGCTCAAAACGGTGAGTTTTACGGCTTTCTGAGGGATATTTTATTAATCCTCACACTATTATATTACTAATATAAATACAATTAAGTAAAAATTGATTAAAATTAAAAATTTCTTGGAGCTCTGGGGGGGTTTTATCCCCAAAATCCCCCCCCCCCCCGCTGCGCCACTGACGAACAATTTATTTTTCTTGTCATACAAAATTTAAATAACTGTTTTGGTTTTTAAAATTAATAAATTCAATGTAAATAAATTTTTTAGCTGTATTATGCGAAATACGAGGTTTTACAGCGAGTAGCATAAAAATTTAATTTTCATGAAATTTTTTATTTACGAGGTTTTAAATTTAAGGTGACGATATTTTAATTTGTAATACAGTGAAACCTCTCATTTACGGACTCTAACGGTCTTCGAAAATCTGTCCGTAAGAGAGAGATGTCCGAAAGTCGGAGGTGACCTAAAGAAAACCTCATTTCCACGCTTACAATTAGTATTACCCCGAAAGTATTATAGTGTAGGAATTTATGCCAGCTGAATGAAATACTTTTATTTATAAAAGCTTAATTTTTGACAGGTCAGTCAGAAAACTCACGGCGATGGTGTCCGTAAAATAGTACAGTTGTGCCTAAAAATTGTCCGTGTCCGTAAGTGGGAGAATACGTGTACTAGAGGTTCTATCCTTACACAAATGCATATCCTTCTGCCGGGGAATTGAATACTGTCCTTAAGTCAGAGGTGCCCGTGAACAGAGGTTTCACCTTACTTTCATAATCTGTGAAAAATTATCTGCAACGTATAAACCTTTTTTATAACTGAAAATTGATGGTGGGACAATCTTTTATTTGAAATGTTGATCTAAAACGCTTTCATGAAAGGTTTGACCTACGTAATTAATAAACAACTAATTATTGTATTTTCTTCACCATACGATGCAAAGAAAATTTTTAAAAATTTTCTTCTAATAAAATGTTCAGTCTTTTCTCTAGGAACAGTAAATTCGGTTTTGCCAGTGGCATGGGCGGATTTAGAGGGGAAGGGCACAGGGGCACGTACCTCCCCCAGACGCTCAAAAGATAGACGAGATTTTTTGTACAAATATTAATAAATATTATATTTTAATGTGAAAGTCAAAAATATATACATATTAATGACTTTTATATTAAATTTAAGAGTATATTTCGTGGATTAATTGTTGCATTTGGTGTTTAATCCAAAATACGAGAGAACCGTTTGCTTATCAGACCCTGGTTCCCCCCCGAGAAAAATCCAAGATCCGCCCTTGGCTATTGGCAGCCCGAGTCGCCTTATTGCCTCAGATTCTTCATCGTTTCTCCTCCGCTTCCTGCCCTATCCCCGGAGGGGGCTGCGGGTTCCTTATCGCGGCGGCGGCTTTATAATTTTTTTCTTCCTTTCGTCTCCATCTTCCTGGGTTCCCGGGAATAAAAGTTTTTGACTTAATGGCATGGCTTTAGGGGTGGCCTGGCCTGCGGGCTCGCCTAGGGTTCTGTTTCCGCTGACTTCAACCGACGCGGTGGTTGCGTATTGGCCTAATGATATTGCTATTAACCAATTATAGCCCAATGTTCCTTCTAAGCAACATCAAATTTTGATACATTGTCAGCTCTATTCAGGAAAGATTTGAAATACAGGTTCTTTTGTGCTGTAAAGTTTAATGGTGAAATATGTAGCTGTCACAATAATTATGTATGATTGAGTAGAAAATTTTCACATATTTTTAAATGAGAAGTCTTGAAATTCAGTTTCTCCCAGAGGCAGCTCTGGGTTAGAAAGGTTTAATGAACGAGAGAGATCTTTGAGCAATGCTCCCTCCAAAACAGTCGACTCTTCCGTTTCCTGTGTAGCCATTTAAATAATTTCCCGTTTGAAATTTCCGCCACTGAAAATAATTTAAAATAGGTAATGGTAATATCCCTCCATTGATACTTGGTCCTAATATGGTTATCTCAGGAGAAAAGCGCGGAAAAAATTATATTGACACGTTTAGCGATTCGGATTTTTCGCGAAAAACATTTTTCGAATTAAAATTTTCAATGCTGTATTGAAATTGCCATTAAACTTTATTTAAATTCATACTGCGTGCACAGAGAAAGTCACGATTTTTTTAAAATTTCAACTTTTTACGCGTACTCTGTCTCCCCTTACACAAAGGGTTCTTCGCCGAAAATGTTAAAATAAAAGTTATAGCTATAGGTACGAAAATTACAAGCAAGTTTACGCGAATTCACATTCTGCGTAACTGGTTTTGAGTCATCTCTTCCAATCATATCTCATATGGATTCCACAAGCGAAGCGGAGTTCGTAATTTTTGTGAAAATTACAAAAAAATTCCCACCAAAAACGTTGTTTTTACCTAATATATTCAAAAAGTTGAGAATTGTCAGTTATATTTTTTGAAAATCCCTCTTATTTAAAATTTCTAACGGCTCTTTTGGTAATGTTTGACAATGTGTAGAATGCTTGAACATATTATTTTAAAAGTGGGTGTAAACTGAAAAAATACTGACATGATATTCGTGACGATATGATCCGGAATAATATTAAATTGCGTGTTGGGATCTTTGATCTTATCATCATACTTAAATTTGAAATAAATTGATTAAATTAAAGCCACAGTGTTAACTTGAATGGCTAGAAAATATATTGGTATATAGAAATTCATTCACTGACTCAATCCTTGTTTCGGTGCTAAATACCCAAAGTATTATTTTTCATCATTAAAAACGTCATCCGCGAGAGAATTATTATTCGATCAATTTATGTATAAAGTTGGAATAAGTTATATGTTTTGAATGTAGCTGTCGCGATGGGACCTCTTCAAATGTTTTGATTCTCGCCTCACATCGAAGCGCCTGCATAGGAAATGGTATGGTCGTGGAGTGCGGAGGATTTCTCAAAATAAATCGGCGTGAAATATTCTCCCATCCATTTTATTCGTCTTCCCCCCCCAATCCCCCACCCTCCAGCCCACCATCTTGTCTCCATTATCGTCACGGTCCTTTTGAAGTGCTCTCAAAGAGCCGCCTAGTGGCGACGTTCGGTTTGCGCTATGGGGAAGACGCCCTCGGACCGTTTCGCAATTGCGGAATCGTTCTCCTCCGCCCCCCCCCCGTTTCCCTTCGAGAAATCCGCTCTCTATCACCGTGCATCCAACGTGTTCGTCCTCGGGCTTTATCGCACGTGTGGCCGGGAGAGCCTTCGACACCCCTTCCCTCTCTCTCTGTCTCACCAGCCGCATGCAATTCGAGATATCTCGCGCACAAATGGCAATCCGCATCCGCTTTTCTGTGCATCACGCGACATTTTCGCGGGAGACGGGCCGAGAGACTAGAGAAGCTTCGGGCTTCGCAGATAAAGAAGGTCATCGTTTTGTTTGTTATTCTAAGTGTATCGATCGAATAGAGATGATTTAAAGCAGCGTTTATCCAAATAAGTTCAACCGATTCAGGAGTATAATCTGAGGTTTCAGGCGAGATGGAGTGGAAACGGATCATAATGAAGAAGCAGGAGCAATTTCCACAATTTTAAATTAATCGAAACTACCGGTTTCGCTTACAGCATCAGCAGGTACCTGCTGATTTCGGTAGTATCAGAGCGAAACCGGTAGTATCGATTAATTTAAAATTGTGGAAATTGCTCCTGCAGGAGTGATATAGTGGAAGTTCGACATATTGAAATTAAAGGTAGTTGCACATTTCCACAATTATAATTTGAACCTAATACACTTAAGCGATTAAGTTATTTCAAGACATTTGGAAAATCACCTCTAATAACAAGTAATTTAGTAGCGCCAACTACTAAATTTAGTTTTCGTGCATTGATATTCAAGATTTCTTACGCAACATTAAATGAATGAAATATTCAGCTCTAGTTTTTTTCACTACACCTATCGGATGAAACATATTCCATTTCGATAGATAAAGCACCTCTTCATAATAATTCACGCCACTGTTTCCTGGTAAACAAACATATATCAGGCCCATTATAATTGTGGAAAAGTGCAACTACCTAAGTTTCATTTAAACAGCGTTAATCCTAACAGGATCTATATTTTCTTAAATATTCGCATACATTTTCTAAATAACTGTGAGTGATATATTTGTGTGGAAGTTGAAATTTCTTTTCTTCTGCTGGTAGAAATATATGATTCCGTCTAGTTTAGTCTGGAAGTAATTTTTAATCCGAATTACTTTATTCTTTGAGTGCTAACCTGTTTCAATAGCTAGAAACCTTACCGCGCGAAATCCTTTATTGAAACGATCATTCGCGCGGAGTGGGGTTTGATAATCTCTGCCAAACGCTTGTCTGTTTCACTTAAAATATTCCCGATCCGTGAGGAGTTAGTTTATCAGGTCTTTTGAATATTTTTAGGATAGGAAAGGGAATGTATGGGCGGGAGACAAATTGTTTTCGCCTTGAGAGAACTTGGTTTCTCAGCTATATGGTAGCTAGACGTTGTTGCCACTTGAACGGGCGTGACATGTGTATGTTTACCAGGTGATACAGTTGAGAAACAGTTGCGTTATTTATTGTATGAGGTGCCGTATCTATCGAAAAGTAATATGTTTCCTCGAATAGATGCAGCCGTAAAAGCTATAGCTGAATATTTCATTAATTTATGTTTTGCAAGAAACCTTGAATAACAATGCACGAAAACTTAATTCAGTAGTTAGCGCTACTTATTTACTTGTTATTTGGGTTGATTTTCCAAATGTCTTGAAATAATTTAATTGTTTAAGTGCATAAGGGTCCAAATGTTAGAACATAATTTGAGAGTGGATAGTATCTACATCTACGAGGTATCGTCCAAGCTACCGCTAGGGTGTGTTGCACGAGCTGATTCCACACCAGGCATACAGCACTCATCCTAGCCTTAATCAGAAATAGGCTCGCTTGCCGGGCACATGCCAAGCACACAGGACAACGACACATGGTCAGACAAGAAACTAGGGCAGTACTAATGATACTATCATGATACCATGCATAACTACTAGTTAGTTCCAAAAAAAACTATCAAAAACTGTGTACTTAACAAAAAACAGTCTACAAAAACAGTAAACAAACAATTATATATAAATAGTTATTAAATGATTTATAGAGGAAAGGAAAAGGGATTAATGGTTTGGGGACGAAGTTAGGGAGAACTTCCCCGCCGTGACGTGGACGGACCCATTGGCGCGGCGTCCGCGGCGCGAATTCGGAACTGTGGAGGGGGGAAGCTTCGGACAGGTAAGAAGCTATTCCAGAGTGGGCAGAAGGGGAGGTTGTGAGGAGGGGAGTGATTTGTAAGGGTAGGGGGCTAATCAGGGAGGATAGGAGCCGCCGCAGCAGACTCGCTGTTGCAAAGGTTTCGACTCTTCCGTCGCGCGGTGAATAAACAGAGACGGACGCTCCCCATTGCCCTAACTTCTAGAGCTCGTTCCGAAATATTCCCCTCCCCCAATGACGTCACCAGTCTCCCCCGCCGGTTTATATGAGGCGCCTATTCGTCATCGGGATGTTTTGCGAGCATTGCTACACTAGAAAGGTCGCGGAAATTTTCCTGGGGTTAAGATGTGTATACGGAACCAGCTGTGCTCTGGATTAGGGCTGGATGAATAATGTGTGCTAAGAGTTAATTAGAACATGATATGCCCGTAACCTTAATTAACAATACGACCATCCCTTTTGATTTTATATAAAAATCCTATTATTTTCCCTCCCCTCCCTCCCTTACCCAACAATTCTCCCTCTAACACTGTTTTCAACATCCACTGCGCGCTGCTCCAACCAAACCTTCTGTCTCTTCCGTACCTCATATAGACGCTGACTCTCCTCACCCACCATGTCTAGCACTTTCTCATTCTTATTCCTATCCATCCACTTCACTTTCTACTTTCCCCTCTACATCCACATTTCAAACTAATTTATTGTCTTTTAGTCCTCCTTACTCAACGTCTATGTTTCCACATTGCAAATCGCTACACTCCAATCACACAGAATCTTCATTATCTAAAATGCTGACATGATAATCCTCTCACCAGCTCTTTCCTGTTCATGAGCGCCTACTTTGCTCGCGCAATCCTCTTTCTCATTTCCTTATTGTTATATCTTTTTTTTCTGTAGTGCGCTGCCCAAATATTTAAATTATTCTACCAGCTTAAGTTTGTGCCCACCTATTGTTATCATGAGCCTCACATTCCATACCCGAACGGTTTGAAATTTAAGAAAGGCTTTTATATATTGCTATGTTACATTTTGTACCGTAGACGCAAAATTAAAGAATGCATTGAATTCGAAAATTTTTGAAAGAATTTTTCGGGTGACTTCATAAATTTATCACCGTGGTATACTCAAATTAGTCAAGAGCGAACACCTCTCTGTGTCCAAAATTCGGCTCTCTGGCTGTGGCGCAGTGCGCATGATTTGGACTGCTAATTGCATAATATGCTCAGCGGTCCACACTACCTTATCCGGTATAGTCCTCAAATTTCCACAGGGCCTCGGTAGCTTAAGTGACTAAAGCACTCGACCGGAAATTGGGAGATTCGATTCCTAGTTAAGGCGAATGATTTTTTCCCTGTGGAATTTTCGCACAATACTATAAATTATCGTTTGGGCCGTCCTTTGCGTGGGGTTTTACCGATTTCCCTCACGCCTTGGACGAATGTCGGACCAATAAGCATCCCAGAGGAAAAGAGTTGCAGAAAATTTGCATAAAAATTGCTGATACATGATCATAAACATATGTTAACTTGAAATGCCACTATGACAAGCCCTGAAGAGGAAATTTTCCTAAATAGGGTTCTATGCTATATACATGTCTAATACTACAGAATACTATGTAAATATCTAATGCGCACTGGCAGAATTAGAAACAGAGAATTACAAACGCCATAGGTTGACAAAATACTCTTCCACTATGCGTACGTGCTGCTAACCTTGAGATTGACAGCAGGGTTTTGGCATCTGGAGGTGGCTTGAGTCGAGTTTTTTTATGGAGTAGAGATTGTGGTGCTAAGGGGTTGAAGGCATGGAGGATGTTATCGTTTGGAGATATTCCCCTTGTTATCCTCTTCTCTCAATCTTCCTTGACTTCAAACGTCAAGCACGGTCTCCCCCCCCCCCCCTATCACCGCCCCACGTTCCCGCCTCTTCCTCTGTATCCCTGTAAACACGAGGTCTCTCGTGCGGAGTGATTGACTAGCGGGCCTCATCGGCGGTACTCTCGGCTTCCTTCGGTCGCAACTTCAGCTATTGTGGATATTGGCTTATTCGGAGGAGCAAAGCAGGAGGAGAAAAAGGGGGCTGCATAGCAAACGAGGAAGTGAAATATGCAGGAGATGTTTCGGAGGGTGATTTTCGAGATTCGTTTGTGGGGGAAAAGAAGTTTTTTTTATTTATTGAAATTTGCTCCTTGTTCAGGGAAGTGATTGAAATAGAGTGTCCAATTTGTGAGTGGAGTCAGGTCCATATAATTAACAAAATTCTATACGTTATCGTACCTTAATCGATAGGGCACTTCAATAAATAACAGAAATTTGTGTCGAGTGCTTGATGCTTAATAGGTTAATATGTTAATATCTTTCACTAATAAATTGAATGAAATAACCAATTTTTTCTAAGGGTTTTATGAGGCTTTCGGAAAATTTTTCGTAGGAAGTGAAAAAGTACATTTTATTCACCGTATGCATTTATGGAATAGTTCCACCACGTCGACTTCCTAAAATATGTTGAGGGCTACTCAAAACTCGTACTCAAAACAAGACCCGAAGTACGAAGTTAGAATGTGGGAGAGATACGAAGAACTTCGATGTGTTGGAGCTGGTGGGTCCGGCGATGTAAAGTGGGTCATATCGCAAATTTATTTTTTTTCCATAAGAGCCCATGTTAAAGTTAATCGATATATCTCGAAAAGTATCGCACTTTTTGGCATTTTCAGATTTTTTCTCCCGATGAATATTTTTTTAGTTTCACCACAAAAAATCTCAGCTCGATCGGCCCGGTAGTTTGGGCTGCTAATTATGGTCAATCACGCAATTTTAATGAATTTCCAGCTTTAAATATATAACGAGTGGATGGGTGCTTGAATTCTTCAAGCGGGTTGGAGAGGGTAGAGAAAACATAATTGTGTCACGTGGTTTCGAGTCTCGTGTCCATACGTTTTTGAAAAGTTCTAAAATTCCACCACGTAATGTCAAAGCAATTCGATATATTTTATGATAGCGCAGATTTGATATTTATCGAAAGATAGTCCATCCTCTGAATTGATTTCTATTGAAAAGTACGTGGAATACTAATATGTACTCACATACCAAATTTTATTGGTCTAACTGATATAGTTATGAAAATATATATATTTGAATATTGGTTACAATAATGGAATCAAATGCATAAAGTGACATCTGTATTGAAAAATACGCAATTCTATTCATGTTTTTATAATGTTATCCATTTCTGTTCATTCTATTGATCCAATATCTATTACTTTCTCAACTATGCCCTTCGATGGTGATGATGTGGTATAGCAATTCGATATATTTTAAGGAAACGCAGATTCGATATTTATCGTATGTGAGACTTCATAGACAACATATTTACCGTGTGCATTATGAGGAATACCAATATGTACCCATTTACCAAATTTCATTCACCTACCTCAAACACTTATCAAGTTATGTCAATATTCGTATTTGTTATAATAATCGAATTGAACTTTCGATTATACTGACATCTGTACAGTAAAATGCTCATAGCTATTGATTAGAGTTTCATTCTATGGTCATCCACTACCTATTACCTTATCAGGTATGCCCATGGATTTTAAATTCTATGTGCTATAGCAATTCGATATATTTTAAGGAAACGCAGATTCGATATATATCGAATGTGAAACAACATATAAACATATTTTCCCTGTGCATTATGAGAAATGACAATATGTACTTATTTACCAAATTTCATTCATCTACCTCAAATACTTATCAAGTTATGTCAACATTCGTATTTGTTATAATAATCGAATCGAACATTCGATTATTCTGACAGCTGTACAGTAAAATGCTTATAACTATTGATTAGAATTTCATTTTATGGTCGTACACTATCTATTACCGTATCAACTATGCCGGTTGTTGCTTAATGCTATGTGGTATTGCAATTCGATATATTTTACGGAAACGCATAAACGATATATATCGAATGTGAGACTTCATAAGAAGCATATTTCCCCCGTGCGTTATGGGGACTACCAACATATACCCATTAACCAAATTTAATTCATATACCTCAAATGCTTATCAAGTTATGTCAATATTTGTATTTCTTATAATAATCGAATCGGAATTTCGATTATGCGGACGCTTGTAAGATAAAATTCGCAATTGAAATCATTCAGAATTAATTCTATAGTCATCCACAACAAAATTCAGCCTCAACTTTGCCCGTAGGTATTAAATCCTATGTGTTATAGCAATTCGATATATTTTAAGAAAACGCAGATTCGATATATATCGAATGTGAAACTACATACAGTAACTATTCTCAATGTACGTCGAGAGGATTACCAAGATGTACTCATTTACCGAATTTCGTTGGTGTAACGAAAAAACTTATCAAGTTATGCCAATTTACTTATTTGGTATAATAATCGAACCGAACTTTCGATTAAATTGACACCTGTAAAGTGAAATGCGCAATGCTATTCATTCAAATTTGATTCTCTAGTCATCCACCTCATATTTCCTACTCAACTTTCCCCGTGGATGTTAAATCCTATGTGGTATATCAATTCGATATATATTTAGAAAACGCAGATTCGATATATATCGAATGTGAGACTACATACCTTACGTATTCCCACTGTACATCATGAGGAATACCAAGATGTACTCATTTACTAAATTTCGTTGGTGTAACAAAAATACTTATCAAGTTATGCCAATATACCTATTTGGTATAATAATCGAATCGAACTTTCGATTAAACTTACACCTGTAAAGTGAAATGTGCATTGCTAGTGTTAAAAATTCAATTCTTTGCTCATCCACTACATATTTCCTACTCAACTCTCCCCGTAAGTGTTAAATCCTATGTGATTTAGCAATTCGATGTATTTTAAGAAAACGAAGATTCGATATATATCGAATTTTAGACTACATACAGTACCTATTCTCAAAGTTCATCATGAGGATTATACAAAAATGTACTTATTTACCAAATTTGGTTGGTTTACGATAAATACATGTCAAGAATTGCCAATTTACTTATTTGGTATAATAATCGAATCGAAATTTCGATAATACCGACACCTGTACAGTAAAATGCGCAATGCTACTGATTCAAATAACCTTCTGTGGTCTTACACTATAATATTCTCCCTAAACTTTGACCGTGGATGTTAAATCCCTCGTATTATAGCAATTCGATATATTTTAAGAAAACGCAGATTTGATATATATCGAATATGAGACATCATAGTAAACATATTTACTCAATGCATTATGTGTAATACCAATATGTATCAATTCACTAAATTTCATTGGTATAACTGTAATACTTATTAAGTTATACCAATATTCGTATTTGCTATAATAATCGAATCGAATTTTCGATTATACTGACACCTGTACAGTAAAATGCGCAATGCTACAGATTTAAATACCTTCTGTGGTCTTACACTATAATATTCCTCCTCAACTTTGCCAGTAGATGTTAAATTCTATGTATTATAGCAATTCGATATATTTTAAGAAAACGCAGATTCGATATATATCGAATATGAGACAACAAAGTAAACATATTTACACAATGCATTATGTGTAATACCAATATGTATCAATTCACTAAATTTCATTGGTCTAACAGTAATACTTATTAAGTTATACCAATATTCGTATTTGCTATAATAATCGAATCGAATTTTCGATTTTACTGACACGTGTACAGTAAAATGCGCAATCCTACTGATTTAATTAACCTTCTGTGGTTTTACGCTATAATATTCCTCCTCATCTTTGCCCGTAGATGTTAAATCCTATGTATTATAGCAATTCGATATATTTTAAGAAAACGCAGATTCGATATATATCGAATATAAGACTACATAGTAAACATATTTACACAATGCATTATGTGTATTACCAAGATGTATCAATTCACTAAATTTTATTGGTCTAACAGTATTACTTATAAAGTTATACAAATATTCGTATTTGCTATAATAATCGAATCGAACTCTCGATTATAATGACACCTGTTGAGTAAAATGCGCAAAGGTACTTATTCAAATTACCTTCTGTGGTCTTACACTATAATATTCCTTCTCAACTTTGCCCGTAGATGTTAAATCCTATGTATTATAGCAATTCGATATATTTTAAGAAAACGCAGATTCGATATATATCGATTGTGTGACTACATAGCAAACATATTTACACAACAGGTTGTGAGTAATACCAAGATGCATCAGTTTACCAAATTTCGTTGGCCTTACAAATATACTTACCAAGTTATGCCAATTTACGTATTTGGTAAAATAATCGAATCGAACATGCGATTAAACTGACACCGGTACTCTGAAACACGCATTTCTATTGGGTTATATTCCATTAGTATGTCATTCTTCATGTTATGCTGGCACAACCATCTCAAGCGATGGATATTCCAAAAAGTTATTAGCCCTCGATAATTTTCATGAAAACGTAGATTCGATATATATCGGACGTTAACTCACCAACAGTAGTCATTTAAACATTGCTGTATGGAGAATACCAAGATGTACCCGTTTGCCAAATTTCATTGGTCTATCCTAAACACCAACAGAGTTATGTTCATTTGCTTTTTTCAATGGCGGCATAGGGGACCCTAAGAGCCAATGGTCCTACCCATCCTGTATTCATATGCATATCCATATTCATGAGATAGCAGATATTAATTTGGAAACAATAGAAAAACGCATTTCGAAAAATGGACCGCGGTCTTTGGTTAAGAATCTCCGTATACATACCCAATGCAAGTTCCCAATGTCTACTGCCATGCTCCCTCCTATAAGGCGATGCGAGTTTTTCTTACCGAGTCCGACCACTTGCCGTTTGGCGGGGAGGAATGGCGGCGATCGCCGGGAAGCCAAAAAAATAATTTGGGAAAATTTCAAAATGAAATAATTCATTAACTATTACGATACCTAATTAAAAAAGAAAACCCAAAGTCTAACGAATAGTTAGGCTTGTGCAAACATCTTCGCGAGCTAAATAGCTTAAGTTTCGTTCGCCAGCTGTCAAATCGAAATCACATAAGAACGCGTGTAAATCGATATCTCGAAATCGACTCGACTTGGAAGCTTCTAACCCATGCCAAAAAAATCGGCCAAAAAACTAATGTTTCCCATTTGGATGTCGTCCGCGTGCGGCGATTTAAAGTAGGTCATATCGCGAATTTATTTTTTTTCCATAAGAGCCCATGTTAAAGTAGATCGATATATCTCGAAAAGTATCGCACTTTTTGGCATTTTCAGATTTTTTCTCCCGATGAATATTTTTTTAGTTTTACCACAAAAAATCTCAGCTCGATCGGCCCGGTAGTTTGGGCTGCTAATTATGGTCAATCACGCAATTTTAATGAATTTCCAGCTTTAAATATATAACGAGTCGATTGGGTGCTTGAATTCTTCAAGCGGGTAATTAGGAGGGTGGGAACATTGTTGTGTCACGTGTTGTCGAGCATTGTGTCCATAAGTGTTAAAAATATTCAAAACTTTCCCTGCCGGTTTTTGAAAGGGTAAGGAACTTAATTGTTTACTTTTAAAATTATTTGTTATTTTCAATATGATTTCATTTGACGGATACTTCATTATTTGAATAGGCTAAGTTTAGCACTGAGACATAATTGGAATAAGGTTTTTAAAATTTCAAGACAGTGATGATTTTGTGGTTATTTTTCAACTCTTAAGGTCCAAAAGCGTTGTGGTAAGCGAAACTTGAAAATGAAACGCAGATTCCTTAGATAAATATATAAAGATGTACCACTCGCAAAACATATGTCCATAATGCAGTGTGTAAAATACTAAATTGTAACGATTCCCCAAATTTCTTTGGTACTAAAAAATAGTTATTCTCAAGATATTCCAATTTGAAAAAAATAGCTTTGGCATATTTGCTATCTTTATCGTATCGAATTATCAAGTATACTGACACGTGTATTGAAAATTCGCAATCCTGTTCCAGTCTTCGATCATCAACCCTAAAATTCCTGGTCAACTATGTACGTGGATAGAAAATCCTGTATGTAATAACAATTCCATATATTTTAAGAAAAAGCAGATTCGATATATATCGAATGAGAAACTATACACAAAAAATATTTCAATTGGGCATTGTGAGGAATACCAAGATGTACCCATTTACCAAGTGTCATTGGTCCAACGTAAATACTAATCATGTTATGCCAATTCGCGTATTTGCTACAATTATCGAATCGATCTTTCGATAAAACTGCTATCTGCACTGTAATATCCGCAATGCCGTAGATTTTAATTCCAGTTAATAGAAATCTTCTCTATATTTCCTGGTCAACTATGTCCTTGGATGTAAAATCCTATATGTTATAGAAATTCGACATATTTTAAGAAAAAGTAGATTCGATATATATCGAACGTGAGACTAAACGCAAACAATATTTCAATTGGGCATTGTGAGGAATCCCAAGATGTACCCATTCACAAAATGTCATTGATGCAACGTATATACTAATCAAAATATGCTAATTTCAGCATTTGCTATAACTATCGAATCGATCTTTCGATTATACTGATATCTGTACTGTAAAAACCGCAACGATATTGATTTTATTTCCACGCTATGGTCATCTTCTATATAATTGCTGGTCAACAATGCCCGTGGGTGTAAAATCCTAAATGTTATAGCTATTCGATATAATTTGTGAAAAAGCAGATTCGATATGTATCGATTGTGAGACTACATGCAAAATATATTTCCATTGGGCAATGTGAAGAATACCAAGATGTACCCATTCACCAATTTTCATTGGTCCAACGTATATACTAATCCAGTTATGCCAATTTGCGTATTTGCTACAATAATCGATTCGATCTTTCGATTATACTGACATCTGTAATGTAAAATCCGCAATGACATTTTTTTAATATCCAGTCTATGGTCATCTACTATATAATTCCTGGTCAAGAATGCCCATGGGTGTAAAATCCTATATGTTATAGCTATTCGATATAAATTGTGAAAAAGCAGATTCGATATATATCGAATGTGAGACTACATGCAAAACATATTTTCATTGGACATTGTGAGGAATAAAAAGATGTACCCATTCAACATATTTCATTGGTCAAACGGAAACACTATTGAAGTTATGCCAATTAACGTATTTGCTAGAATAATCGAATCGATTTTTCGATCATACTGACATCTGTACTTTAAAATCCGCATTGCTTTTGGTTTAACTTACAGTCTATGGGTATCTACTATATAATTCCTGGTCAAATATGTCCTTGGATGTAAAATCCTATGTGTTATAGCAATTCGATATATTTTAATAAAAATTATATTCGATATATATCGAGCGTGAGACTACATACAAAACAAATTTCCATTGGGCATGGTGAGGAATACAAAGCTGTACCCATTCACCAAATTTCATTGGTCCAACGGAAACACAATTGAAGTTATGCCAATTAACGTATTTGCTATAATAATCGAATCGACTTTTCGATCATACTGACATCTGTACTTTAACATCCGCATTTCTTTTGGTTTAACTTACAGTCTATGGGTATCTACTATATAATTCCTGGTCAAATATGTCCTTGGATGTAAAATCCTATGTGTTATAGCAATTCGATATATTTTAATAAAAATTATATTCGATATATATCGAGCGTGAGACTACATACAAAACAAATTTCCATTGGGCATGGTGAGGAATACAAAGCTGTACCCATTCACCAAATTTCATTGGTCCAACGGAAACACAATTGAAGTTATGCCAATTAACGTATTTGCTATAATAATCGATTCGACTTTTCGATCATACTGACATCTGTACTTTGAAATTCGCAATGTTTTTGGTTTAATTTCGGGGATATGGGTCTCTACTATGTATTTCCTTGTCTACTATGTCCTTAGATGTAAAATCCTATATGCTATAGCAATTTGATATATTTTAAGAAAAAGTAGATTCGATATATATCGAGCGTGAGACTATATACAAAACATGTTTCCATTGCGCATTGTGAGGAATACCATGATGTACCAATTCACTAAATTTCATTGGTCCAACGTATACACTTATCATTTTATGCCAATTTCCGTATTTGCTATAAAAATCGAATCGTACATTCGACTATACTGCCACCTGTATTGAAAAATTCGCATCCTATTGATAACCCCTCCATGCGATGGCCATACCCTTATCCCTCTCTTCTCTACTATCCCCGCTTTCAAAATTTCGCCTATGTTCTTATATTGGTGACGTATATAGGGCGATGCGTGTATTTCTTACGGGGACCTAATACAAAAAGATATAAATTCATATTGATATATCTTCGTTAGGAAAAAATACTAATCTAAATAATTTATGTGTACGCATAATTCATTTCTTCCCTTACATATTTTTATAATTTTTATCCCCGTAACTATGTAAATAGGTCTGTAAAATGGCTCAATCGAATGCAACCTTTTCTCGATCATAACTTCGACTGTAATCGCTCGATTCGCTTGATTTAACTTTTGTCGAAAAAAAGACATTAACTGTAGTATTATATATGACTTTCACATTCATGCCTTGATTTAGAAAAAAGTTATTAGCGATTTAAGCGTAACCAAGGAGATTGGTATCGATATAACTCGCACATGAATCGATCGAGCGAAATGGTCATCATTGCAAAAGTTGACCATTGTGATAAAAGTATTACTCTGAAAATTTCATTTCTCTAGCTTAAACGGTTGCTAAGATATTCAAGATTGCATGCTCCACAAAAAAATGGCGACAATGATTTTTCGCGTGCAGGACATTTTTCGGAATTTAATTATGAATAACCCAAGAGGGATACGGAGAAAGTGAGCTCAAACGTGAGGGTTCGGAGAACCCTCTAACGGTTTTTCCTAAAGAGTCCAAATTTTCATATGGCACATGTCTCAAGGCTGAAATCCGAGTTTGAAAATTCGCCCATCACGACAATGTTAAATCGAAATCGTTTATTCCTCGGAATTGTTTCGACGTACGAAAATTTTAAGATAGCCAAAAAATTAACCAAAGAATTATCTAACTTTTTGGCAAAGGAATTTGTCGTACGATTATTGCAAGTTGGTCAAAAAAATTCCTAAAGTTTTCCCATAAGAAAAGCATTGAGAGCATTCAAACAGTAATAAAAAATACTAAATATCAATTCGTCGCTATGGCAACCACACCAAAAAATTGACCAAAAAATCTAGTCCATGTCCATGGAATATCATGTTCCTCGGGCGTTTAAAAGTGCAAAATAAAAGCGATAAAGTTGTAGTCCCATAAGGCTCCCATGTTAATTCAAGTCGATATATCTCGAAAAGTTATCGACTTTTTAAAGATTTCAGATTTTTCCTCCCGATGAATTTTTTTTTACTTTTTCGTCCAATATTCCATTTAGCCACACATATCACAGTTTGGGCTACTAATTTGTGTCAATCACCCAATCAATGAATTACTTTCCAGCTTTAAATATGTAATAAACGAGTCGATTGGGCGCTTGAATTCATCAAGCGGGTAATTAGGGGGGGTGGAAACATAGTTGTGTCACATATTTTCGAGTCATGTGCCCATAAGTGGTTTAATATTCAAAAATTTCCCCGCCGTTTTTTGAAAGGGTAAGGAACTAAATTTTTCACTGTTAGAAATATTTGTTATTTTCAATGTGATTTTATTTGACAGATAATTGATTCTTTGATCCATTTAGTTAACCATTGACACATAATCGGAATAAGGTTTTAAAAATTTCAAGAGAGTGTTGATTATGTGGTTATTTTTCAACTGTTAAAGTTCATAAGCATTGTGATAAGCCACTCTTGAATATACAACGCAGATTCTTTAGATAAATATATAAAGATATTCCACTTGCAAAACGAATGTCCATAATGCAGTTTGTAAAATACTGAATTGTAACGATTCTTCTAATTTCTTTGGTCTTAAAAAATAGTTATTCTCAAGATATTCCAATTTGCAATTAAGATTTGGCATATTTGCTATCATAATCGTATCGAATTATCAAGTATACTGACACGTGCATTGAAAATACGCAATCCGATTGATTTACCTTCCAATCTTTGATCATCAACACTAAAATTCCTGGTCGACTATGTACGTGCATGCAAAATCCTATGTTATAACGATTCGATATATTTTAAGAAAAAGCATATTCGATATGCATCAATCGTGAGACTACATGCAAAACATATTACCTTTGGGAATTGTGAGGAATACCAAGATGTACCAAGCACCAAATTTCATTGGTCCAACGGATACACTATTCAACTTGTGCCAATGTTATGTATTTGTTATAATAATCGAATCCATTCTTCGATTATACTGGCATTTGTATCGTTGAATCCGCAATGCTATTGATTTAACTTACAGTCTATGGCTATCTTCCACATAATTATATTGGTCAACTATGTCCTTGGATGTAAAATCCTATATGTTATAGCAATACGATATATTTTAAGAAAAAGTAGATTCGATTAATACCGAACGTGAAACTATACACAAAATATGTTTCATTTGGGCATTGTGAGGAATACCAAGATGTACCCATTTGCCAAATTTCATTGGACCAACGTATAAACTAATCAAGTTTTGCAAATTTGCGTATTTGATAGAATAATCGAATCGATCTTGCGATTACACTGCCATCTGTACTGTAAAATCCGCATTGCTATTGGTTTAATTTTCAGTCTGTGTGTCTACTATACAATACCTGGCCAACTATGCCCTTGGATGTAAAATCCTATATGTTATAGCGGTTCGATATATTTGTAGAAAAAGCATATTCGATATATATCGCACGTTAGACAACATACAAAGCATATTTCTGTTGGGCAGTGTGAGGATTACCAAGATGTGCACATTCGCCAAATTTCATTGGTCCAACGGATATACTTTTCAAGTTATACCAATTTGTGTATATGCTATAATAATCGAATCGATTTTTTGATCATACTGACATCTGTACGGTAAAGTCCGCAATCCCATTGGTTTAATTTTCAGTCTATGGGTATCTACTATTTAATACCTGGTCAACTATGCCTGTGGATGTAAAATCCTACATGTTATAGCAATTCGATATACTTTAAGAAAAAGTAGATTCAATATATATCGAATGTGAGACTACGTACAGAACAAATTTTCATTGGGCATTGTGAGGAATACCAATATGTACCCAATCACCAAAGTTCATTGATCCAACGGTAAATCTATTGAAGTTATGCCCATTTACGTATTTGATATAATAATCGAATCGATTTTTCGATCATACTGACATCTGTACTGTAAAATCCGCAAGGCTATTGGTTTAAAATCCAGTCAATGGGTATCTACTATTTAATCCCTAGTAAACTATGTCCTTGGATGTAAAATCCTACATGTTATAGCAATTCGATACATTTTAAGAAAAAGTAGATTCGATATATATCGAATGTGAGACTACGTACAAAACAAATTTTCATTGGGCATCGTGAGGAATACCAATATGTACCCATTTATCAAATTTCATTGACCCAACGGTAAATCTATGGAAGTTATGCCCATTTACGTATTTGCTATAATAATCGAATCGATTTTTCGATCATACTGACATCTGTACTGTAAAATCCGCAAGGCTATTGGTTTAAAATCCAGTCAATGGGTATCTACTATTTAATCCCTAGTAAACTATGTCCCTGGATGTAAAATCCTACATGTTATAGCAATTCGATACATTTGAAGAAAAAGTAGATTCGATATATATCGAATGTGAGACTACGTACAAAACAAATTTTCATTGGACATCGTGAGGAATACCAATATGTACCCAATCACCAAATTTCATTGATCCAACGGTAAATCTATGGAAGTTATGTCCATTTACGTATTTGCTATAATAATCGAATCGATTTTTCGATCATACTGACATCTGTACTGTAAAATCCGCAAGGCTTTTGGTTTTAAATTCAGTCTATGGGTATCTACTATTTAATCCCTAGTAAACTATGTCCTTGAATGTTAAATCCTACATGTTATAGCAATTCGATATATTTTAAGAAAAAGTAGATTCGATATATATCGAACGTTAGACTGAATACAAAACATACTACCATAGAGTATCGTGAGGAATACCAAGATGTACCTGTTTACCAAGTTTCATTGGTCCAACGTACACACTTATCAAGTTATGCCAATTTGCGTATTTGCTATACTAATCGAATCGTACTTTAGACACTGCTGACATCTGTACTGTAAAAACCGCAATCCTATTGATATCCCTTCTATGGTCACTCCCTTATCCCTGCCTTCTCTATAATCCCCGCTTTCAAAATTTAGCCTATGTTCTTATATTGGTGACGTAGACAGACGGGATGCGTGTATTTCTTACGGGGGCCTAATACAAAAAGATATAAATTCAAATCGATGTATCTTCAGTAGGAAACATAATTCATCTAAATTATTTATGTGTGCGCATAATTCATTTTTTTCCTTACATATTGTTAAAATTTTTATTTCCGTAACTATGTAAATAAGCCCAAAAAATGGCACAATCGAATACAACCTTGTATCGATCATAACTTCGAGTCTAATCAATCGATTCGCCTGATTTAACTTTTGTCGGATGAATGAAATTTTCAGTCGTATTTTGTATGACATTCATGTTCAAAACTTGATTAATAAAAAAGTTATTAGCGATTAAAGCGTATCCAAGGAGATTCGTATCGATATAACTCGCACATGAATCGATCGAGCGGAATGGTCATCATTGCAAAAGTTGACCATTTTAATAATATTATTACTCTGAAAATTTCATTCCTCTAGCTTAAACGGTTGCTAAGATATTCAAGATTGCATGCTCCACAAAAAAATGGCGACAATGATTTTTCGCTTGCAGGACATTTTTCGGAATTTAATTATGAGTAACCCAAGAGGGTTACGGCGAAAGTAAGCTCAAACGTGAGGGTTCGGAGAACCCTCTAACGGTTTTTCTTAAAGATTCCAAATTTTCATATGGCACATGTCTCAACGCCGAAATCCAAGATTGAAAATTCGACCACCTCTACAATGGAAAGTCGAAATCGTTTATTCCTCGGAATTGTTTCGACATATGAAAATTTCGAGATAGCCAAAAAATCAACCAAAAAATCTAGTATCTTGCGTTTCAAGGAATTTGTCCTGTGATGATTGCAAGTTGGTCAAAAAAAATCCTAACGTAGTGCCATAAGAAAAGCATGGGGCACTTTCAAAAAATCATAAAAAATACTAAATATTAATTCATCGCATTGACAACCACACCAAAAAATCAACCAAAAAATCTAGTTTACTTCAAGGGAATCTCATGTTCCTCACATATTTAAAAATACATTAAAAAAGCGAAAAAGTTTTAGTCCCATAAGGCTCCCATGTTAATTCAAGTCGATATATCTCGAAAAGTAATCGACTTTTTTAAGATTTCAGATTTTTCCTCCCGATGAATTTTTTTTTACTTTTACGTCCAATATTCCATATACCAACACATATCACAGTTTAGGCTACTAATTTGTATCAATCACACAATCAGTGAATTAGTTTGCAGCTATTATAGGGACGTTAACGAGTCGATTGGGTGCTTGAATTCTTCAAGCGGGTTGGAGAGGGTAGAGAAAACATAATTGTGTCACGTGGTTTCGAGTCTCGTGTCCATACGTTTTTGAAAAGTTCTAAAATTCCACCACGTAATGTCAAAGCAATTCGATATATTTTATGATAGCGCAGATTCGATATTTATCGAAAGATAGTCCATCCTCTGCATTGATTTCTATTGAAAAGTACGTGGAATACTAATATGTACTCACATACCAAATTTTATTGGTCTAACTGATATAGTTATGAAAATATATATATTTGAATATTGGTTACAATAATGGAATCAAATGAATAAAGTGACATCTGTATTGAAAAATACGCAATTCTATTCATGTTTTTATAATGTTATCCATTTCTGTTCATTCTATTGATCCAATATCTATTACTTTCTCAACTATGCCCTTCGATGTGGATGATGTCGTATAGCAATTCGATATATTTTAAGGAAACGCAGATTCGATATTTATCGTATGTGAGACTTCATAGACAACATATTTACCGTGTGCATTATGAGGAATACCAATATGTACCCATTTACCAAATTTCATTCACCTACCTCAAACACTTATCAAGTTATGTCAATATTCGTATTTGTTATAATAATCGAATTGAACTTTCGATTATACTGACATCTGTACAGTAAAATGCTCATAGCTATTGATTAGAGTTTCATTCTATGGTCATCCACTATCTATTACCTTATCAGGTATGCCCATGGATTTTAAATTCTATGTGCTATAGCAATTCGATATATTTTAAGGAAACGCAGATTCGATATATATCGAATGTGAAACTACATACAGTAACTATTCTCAATGTACGTCGAGAGGATTACCAAGATGTACTCATTTACCGAATTTCGTTGGTGTAACGAAAAAACTTATCAAGTTATGACAATTTACTTATTTGGTATAATAATCGAACCGAACTTTCGATTAAATTGACACCTGTAAAGTGAAATGCGCAATGCTATTCATTCAAATTTGATTCTCTAGTCATCCACCTCATATTTCCTACTCAACTTTCCCCGTGGATGTTAAATCCTATGTGGTATATCAATTCGATATATATTTAGAAAACGCAGATTCGATATATATCGAATGTGAGACTACATACCTTACGTATTCCCACTGTACATCATGAGGAATACCAAGATGTACTCATTTACCAAATTTCGTTGGTGTAACAAAAATACTTATCAAGTTATGCCAATATACTTATTTGGTATAATAATCGAATCGAGCTTTCGATTAAACTTACACCTGTAAAGTGAAATGTGCATTGCTAGTGTTAAAAATTCAATTCTTTGCTCATCCACTACATATTTCCTACTCAACTCTCCCCGTGAGTGTTAAATCCTATGTGATTTAGCAATTCGATGTATTTTAAGAAAACGAAGATTCGATATATATCGAATTTTAGACTACATACAGTACCTATTCTCAAAGTTCATCATGAGGATTATACAAAAATGTACTTATTTACCAAATTTGGTTGGTTTACGATAAATACATGTCAAGAATTGCCAATTTACTTATTTGGTATAATAATCGAATCGAAATTTCGATAATACCGACACCTGTACAGTAAAATGCGCAATGCTACTGATTCAAATAACCTTCTGTGGTCTTACACTATAATATTCTCCCTAAACTTTGACCGTGGATGTTAAATCCCTCGTATTATAGCAATTCGATATATTTTAAGAAAACGCAGATTCGGTATATATCGAATATGAGACAACATAGTAAACACATTTACTCAATGCATTATGTGTAATACCAATATGTATCAATTCACTAAATTTCATTGGTATAACTGTATTACTTATTAAGTTATACCAATATTCGTATTTGCTATAATAATCGAATCGAATTTTCGATTATACTGACACCTGTACAGTAAAATGCGCAATGCTACTGATTTAATTACCTTCTGTGGTCTTACACTATAATATTCCTCCTCAACTTTGCCAGTAGATGTTAAATCCTATGTATTATAGCAATTCGATATATTTTAAGAAAACGCAGATTCGATATATATCGAATATGAGACAACATAGTAAACATATTTACACAATGCATTATGTGTAATACCAATATGTATCAATTCACTAAATTTCATTGGTCTAACAGTAATACTTATTAAGTTATACCAATATTCGTATTTGCTATAATAATCGAATCGAATTTTCGATTATACTGACACGTGTACAGTAAAATGCGCAATCCTACTGATTTAATTAACCTTCTGTGGTTTTACGCTATAATATTCCTCCTCATCTTTGCCCGTAGATGTTAAATCCTATGTTTTATAGCAATTCGATATATTTTAAGAAAACGCAGATTCGATATATATCGAATATAAGACTACATAGTAAACATATTTACACAATGCATTATGTGTATTACCAAGATGTATCAATTCACTAAATTTTATTGGTCTAACAGTATTACTTATAAAGTTATACAAATATTCGTATTTGCTATAATAATCGAATCGAACTCTCGATTATAATGACACCTGTTGAGTAAAATGCGCAAAGGTACTTATTCAAATTACCTTCTGTGGTCTTACACTATAATATTCCTTCTCAACTTTGCCCGTAGATGTTAAATCCTATGTATTATAGCAATTCGATATATTTTAAGAAAACGCAGATTCGATATATATCGATTGTGTGACTACATAGCAAACATATTTACACAACAGGTTGTGAGTAATACCAAGATGCATCAGTTTACCAAATTTCGTTGGCCTTACAAATATACTTACCAAGTTATGCCAATTTACGTATTTGGTAAAATAATCGAATCGAACATGCGATTAAACTGACACCGGTACTCTGAAACACGCATTTCTATTGGGTTATATTCCATTAGTATGTCATTCTTCATGTTATGCTGGCACAACCATCTCAAGCGATGGATATTCCAAAAAGTTATTAGCCCTCGATAATATTCAAGAAAACGTAGATTCGATATATATCGAAAGTTAACTCACCAACAGTAGTCATTTAAACATTGCTGTATGGAGAATACCAAGATGTACCCGTTTGCCAAATTTCATTGGTCTATCCTAAACACCAACAGAGTTATGTTCATTTGCTTTTTTCAATGGCGGCATAGGGGAGTAATGGTCCTAAGCCAACTAAGAGCCAATGGTCCTACCCATCCTGTATTCATATGCATATCCATATTCATGAGATAGCAGATATTAATTTGGAAACAATAGAAAAACGCATTTCGAAAAATGGACCGCGGTCTTTGGTTAAGAATCTCCGTATACATACCCAATGCAAGTTCCCAATGTCTACTGCCATGCTCCTCCTATAAGGCGATGCGAGTTTTTCTTACCGAGTCCGACCACTTGCCGTTTGGCGGGGAGGAATGGCGGCGATCGCCGGGAAGCCAAAAAAATAATTTGGGAAAATTTCAAAATGAAATAATTCATTAACTATTACGATACCTAATTAAAAAAGAAAACCCAAAGTCTAACGAATAGTTAGGCTTGTGCCAACATCTTCGCGAGCTAAATAGCTTAAGTTTCGTTCGCCAGCTGTCAAATCGAAATCACATAAGAACGCGTGTAAATCGATATCTCGAAATCGACTCGACTTGGAAGCTTCTAACCCATGCCAAAAAAATCGGCCAAAAAACTAATGTTTCCCATTTGGATGTCGTCCGCGTGCGGCGATTTAAAGTAGGTCATATCGCGAATTTATTTTTTTTCCATAAGAGCCCATGTTAAAGTAGATCGATATATCTCGAAAAGTATCGCACTTTTTGGCATTTTCAGATTTTTTCTCCCGATGAATATTTTTTTAGTTTTACCACAAAAAATCTCAGCTCGATCGGCCCGGTAGTTTGGGCTGCTAATTATGGTCAATCACGCAATTTTAATGAATTTCCAGCTTTAAATATATAACGAGTCGATATACGCTTGAATATATCAAGCGTGTTAGTGAAGGGTATTGAGATCGAGTAGTGTCAGAAGTTGCCTAGTCCTGGGTCTATAAGTTGGTAAAATGTTTGAAAATTGGACCACGTCAGGTTATAGCAATTGGACATATTTTATGAAAATTTATATTCGATATAAATCGATAGTTAGCTTGTTATTTTCATTAAATTTGATTGGAAAGTAAGCCGAATACTACTATGTACACACACTCCAAATTTCATTGGTGTAACTGAAATAGTTATGAAGATATGTCAATTTGAATATTTTCTACAAATATCGAAACGAACTTGTGATGAGAGTGACATCTATATTGAAAAATACGCAAATGAATTCATACTTTTATTATGTTCTCCATTTCTATTCATTCCTTTCATCCACTATCTATTACTTTCTCAACTTTGCCCGTGGATGCTAAATTCTACCTGGTATAGCAATTCGATATATTTTAAGCAATCGTAGATTCGATATATATCGAATGTAACTCAACTTACAAAATATATTCCCCCTGAGCATTATGAGGAATACCAACATGTACCCATTCACCTAATTTCATTCATTACCTCAAATATTTCTCAAGTTATGTCAATATTCGTATTTCATATAATAATCGAATTGAACTTCGATTACACTGACATCTGTACGGCAAAATCCTCATAGCTATTGATTCGATTTTCATTCTATGGTCATCCACAATCTATTACCATCAAAACTATGCCCTTGGCTGCTTAATTTTAACGTAGTATAGCAATTCGATACATTTGAAGAAAACGCAGATTCGATATGTATCGAATGTGAGACGACATACAAATGGTATATCCCCCGTGCATTATGCCAAATACCAATATGTACCCATTTACCAAACTTCATTCATTTATGTGAAATACTTCTCAAGTTATGTCCATATTCCTATTTCTTATTATTATCGAATCGAACGTTCGATAACACTGACATCTTTACGGCAAAATGCTCATAGCTATTGATTCGAAATTCATTCTTTGGTCATCCACTATCTCCTACCATCGCACATATGCCCGTGGATGCCGAATCGTATGTGTTATAGCAATTCGATATATTTTCAGAAAACGCAGATTCGATATATATCAAATATGGGACTACCTGCAAAACATATTTCCCCATTGCATTGTGAGGAATACCAATATGTACGAATTTACCAAATTTCATTCATCTACCTCAAATACTTATCAAGTTATCTCAATATTCATTTTAGTTATAATAATCGAATCGAAAATTCGATTATACTGACATAGGTTCTCGGAAATACGCATGTCATTTGTTTTTTTTCCATTGGTTGGTCGTTTTAAATGTTATGCCGTCATAAGTAACTCTCAAGATATGTATTTCAAATAGTTATTAACATTCGATCGAATTAAAGAAAACGTAGGTTCGATATATATCGAAAGTGATGAACATTATTGGACTAAATTTTATATGGTCATAATAATAATACAATGATGTACCTATTCGCCAAATTTCATTGGCCTAGGTGAAATACTTTGGAAGTTATGCTCTTTTCCGTTACACCATTGCAGTAAATTCACCTTCTAAGCCTATGGCCAATGTCAATGGGAAATCCCTATATATAACAAATGACTGTTGCATATGCGATACCGAATACGTAATGAAAAAATCAATACTCAAAAAAGTTAGGCGGTGAGGCTTTACTGGGATCATAACCATGTTAGCCCTATCCAAATTTCATCCGTATACATGCACGTATGAGATAGGGAAATGCGTGTATATCTTACGGGCACCGACCACCGCCCGTTTGGCGGAGAGGAATGGCGGCGATTGCCGCGGGCTCAAGAAAATAAATTGGGGAAAAATTCGGAATGAAATAACTCGTTAAATATTACGAAATCTAAATAAAAATGAAAACCTAGACGTACCGAAGGTACGTTTGTAGGCATGCTTTTTTGAGCTGAATAGCCTAATTTTGAAGCGCCAGCTCTCAAATCGATATTTATCGATCGTCCTATCTCGACAATGTTATTTCGATAATGCTAATAACTCGGAATCTATTCGACACACGAAAATTCCGAGATAGCCAAAAAATCAGGTAAAAAATTAGATAAATTGTATTAGGCGGCGACGGTCCTACTACTTTTGCAAGTGGGTCAAAAAAAATTCCAAAGTTGGTCCATAAGAAAAGCATTGTCGATTTTTAAAAATTATTTCGACAGTGATCGAAAGAGATCGACGAAAAACTAAGGTATCGATAAATCGACCACAAAATCTAGTTTACGTCAATGGGAGACGATTATCCTGAGACGCCTAGTTATGTCGTAATTAAGGAAACAGTTTTAGTCCCATAAGGCTTCCATGTTAATTCAACTCGATATATATCGAAATGTATCGCACTTTTTGGAATTTTGAGATTTTTCCTCCCGATGAATTTTTTTTTAGTTTTACCACCGAAAATTTCATCTCAATCGACCCGGCAGTTTGGGCTGTGAATTTGTATCAATGAGTCAGTGTTCAGTCAAATTGCAGCTTTTATATATGTAATAATAACGAGTATATAATGCTTGAATTCTTCAAGCGTGTCGTGGTGGGTAAGGAGATACGGTGGTGTCATAAGAGTTTTGGTCTTGGGTCCATAAGTTGTTGAAAAGTTCGAAAAATTCACCATGTCAAAGGTAAAGCCGTTCGATTAATTTATATGAACACTCTCATTTGATATTATTCGGAACTTAGCCCATTGTCTTTATTAATTTCTATTTGACAGCAAGTGGAATACTAATATGTACTCACACACGAAATTTCATACCTCTAACTGAAAAAGTTATGAAGATATGTCAATTTGCATATTTGCTACAATAATCGAATCGAACTTATGATTAATGTGACATCTGTATTCAAAAATACACAAATCTATTCATACTTTCATCATTAAATCCATACAAATTCATTCTATTCATCCATTATCTATAAACATTCTCGAATATGCCCGTGGATACAAAATATTATGTTGTAAAGCAATGTGATGCACCTTAAGTAATAGCATTTTCGATATATATCGAATGAGAGACTAAATAAAAAACATATGTCCTATGTGCATTTTGAAGAATACCAATATTTACTCATTTACCAAATTTCATTCATCTACTTCAAATACTTTTCAAGTTATGTCAATATTCGTATTTGTTATAGTAATCGAATCGATATTTCGAATAAACTTACATATATAATGTAAAATGCTCATAGATATTGATTAATATTCATTCTATGGTCATTCACTATCTCTCATCTTCTCAACTATGCCCGTGGATGCTAAAACCTACGTGGTATAGCAAATCGATACATTTTAAGGAAACCCAGATTCGATATTTATCGAATGTTAGACTACATACAAAACATTTTTCACTACTGGATTAAGAAGAATACCAATATGTATCCATTTACGAAATTTCTTTGATCTACCTGAAATACTTATCAAGTTATATCAATTAACGTATTTGCCGTAATAATCGAATCGATCTTACGATAATACTGACATCGGTACAGTGAAATACTCATTGCTATTGATAAAAGTTGCGTTCTATGGTCATCAAATATCTATTACCATCACAACTATGCCCGTGGATGCTAAGTACTATGTGATTTGGCAATTCGATATATTTTAATGAAAAGCGGATTCGATATATATCGAATGTGAGACGACATACAAAACGTATTTCTCCTGTGCGTTATGAGGAATACCAATATGTACCCATTCACTAAATTTCATTCATGTATCTCAAATAATTCTCAAGTTATGTCAATATTCGTATTTCATATAATAATCGAATCGAACTTCGATTATAATGACATCTGTATGGTAAAATTCTCATATTTATTTCTTCGAATTTCATTCTATGGTGATCCACTATCTATTTCAATCACAACTATGCCCGTGGATGCTTAATTTTTACGTAGTATAGCAATTCGATACATTTGAAGAAAACGCAGGTTCGATATATATCGAATGTGAGACGACATACAAAACGTATATCCCCTGTTCATTATGCCAAATACCAATATGTACCCATTTACCAAATTTCATTCATCTACCTCAAACACTTCTCAAGTTATGTCAATATTCCTATTTCTTATTATAATCGAATCGAACGTTCGATTACACTGACATATGTGCGGCAAAATGCTCAAAGCTATTGATTCGAAATTCAATCTATGGTCATCCATTATCTATTACCATCGCGCATATGCCCGTGGATGCCAAATCGTATGTGTTATAGCAATTCGATATATTTTTAGAAAACGCAGATTCGATATATATCGAATGTGAGTCGACATACAAAACGTATATCCCCTGTGCATTATGCCGAATTCCATTCTGTACCCATTTACCAAATTTCATCCATCTACCTGAAATACTTTTAAAGTTATGTCAACATTCCTATTTCTTATTATAATCGAACCGAACGTTCGATTACACTGACATCTGTACGGCAAAATGCTCATAGCTATTGATTCAAAATTCATTCTATGGTCATCCACTATCTGTTACCGTCGCACATATGCCCGTGGATGTCGAATCGTACGTTTTTTAGCAATTCGATATATTTTAAGAAAATGCAAATTCGATATATATAGAATATGGGACTACATGCAAAACATATTTCCACATTGCATTAAGAGGAACACCAATATGTACCAATTTACCAAATTTCATTGACCTACCTAAAATACTTATCAGGGTATCTCAATATTCATTTTAGTTATAATAATCGAATCGAAAATTCGATTGTACTGACATAGGTTCTCGGAAATACGCATGTCATTTGTTTTTTTTCCATTGGTTGGTCGTTTCACATGTAATGCCGGCATAAGTAACTCTCAAGATATGTATTTCAAATAGTTATTAACATTCGATAGAAATAAAGAAAACGTAGGTTCGATATATATCGAAAGTGATGGACATTATCGGACTAAATTTTATATGGTTATAATAATAATACAATGATGTACCTATTCGCCAAATTTCATTGGCCTAGGTGAAATACTTTGGAAGTTATGCTCTATTCCATTTCACCATTGCAGTAAATTCACCTTCTAAGCCTATGGCCAATGTCAATGGGAAATCCGTATATATAACAAATGACTGTTGCATATGCTATACCGAATACGTAATGAAAAAATCAATACTCAAAAAAGTTAGGCGGTGAGGCTTTACTGGGATCATAACCATGTTAGCCCTCTCCAAATTTCATCCGTATACATGCACGTATGAGATAGGGAAATGCGGGTATATCTTACGGGCACCGACCACCGTCCGTTTGGCGGAGAGGAATGGCGGCGATTGCCGGAGGCTCAAGAAAATAATTTGGGAAAAATTCGGAATGAAATAACTCGTTAAATATTACGAAATCTAAATAAAAATGAAAACCTGGACGTACCGGAGGTACGTTTGTAGGCATGCTTTTTTGAGCTGAATAGCCTAATTTTGAAGCGCCAGCTCTCAAATCGATATTTATCGATCTTCCTATCTCGACAATGTTATTTCGATAATGCTAATAACTCGGAATCTATTCGACATACGAAAATTCCGAGATAGCAAAAAAATCAGGTAAAAAATTAGATAAATTGTATTAGGCGGCGACGGTCCTACTTCTGTTGCAAGTGGGTCAAAAAAAATTCCAAATTTCGTCCATAAGAAAAGCATTGTCGATTTTCAAAATTTATTTCGACAGTGATCGAAAGAGTTCGACGAAAAACGAAGGTACGAAAAAATTGACCAAAAAATCTCGTTTACGTCAGTGGGAGACGATTACCCTGAGACACCTAGTTATGTCGTAATTAAGGAAACAGTTTTAGTCCCATAAGGCTGCCATGTTAATTCAACTCGATATATATCGAAAAGTATAGCATTTTTCGGGATTTTGAGATTTTTCCTCCCGATGAATTTTTTTTTAATTTCACCACCGAAAATTTCAACTCGATCGGCCCGGTAGTTTGGGCTGTGAATTTGTATCAATGAATAAGTCATCAATCACTTTGCAGCTTTTATATATGTAACGAGTCGATATGCGCTTGAATATATCAAGCGTGTCGTGGTGGGTAAGGAGATATGGTGGTGTGAATGGTGGCCTGGTCCTGGGTCAATAAGTTGGTAAAAAGTTCGAAAAATTCACCATATAAAAGGTAAAGCCATTCGATTAATTTTATGAAAACTCATATTTGATATTAGTTGAACTTAGCCCATTGCCTTCATTAAATTCTATTTGACAGCAAGTGGAATACTATTATGTACTCACACACGAAATTTCATACCTATAACTGAAATAGTTATGAAGATATGTCAATTTGCATATTTTCTACAATAATCGAATCGAACATATAGTTGCTGTGACATCAGTTTTGAAAAATACACAAATCTATTCATACTATCATCATTAAATCCATACGGATTAATTCTTTTCATCCATTATCTGTTAACCTTCTCAAATATGCCCGTGGACACTAAATATTATGTTTTAAAGCAATTTGATACATTTCAAGTAATCGCAGATTCGATATATATCGAATGAGAGACTAAATACAAAACATGTTTCCTATGTGCATTATGAGGAATACCAATATTTACTCATTTACCAAATTTCATTCATCGACCTTAAATACTTTTCAAGTTATGTCAATATTCGTATTTGTTATAATAATCGAATCGATATTTCGAATAAACTTACATACATAAAGTAAAATGCTCAGAGATATTGATAATATTCATTCTATGATCATCCACTATCTCTCACCTTCTCAACTATGCCCGTGGATGCCAAAACCTACGAAGTATAGCAAATCGATACATTTTAAGGAAACGAAGATTCGATATATATCGAATGTGAGGCTACATACAAAACGTATTTCCCCTTGGCATAATGAGAAATACCAATATGTACCCATTTACCAAATTTCTTTGATCTAACTGAAATATTTATCAAGTTATATCAATATTCGTATTTGCGATATAAATCGAGTCGAACTTACGATTATACTGACATCGGTACAGTGAAATACTCATTGCTTTTGATTTAAAATTCGTTCTATGGTCATCAAATATCTATTACCATCACAACTATGCCCGTGGATGCTAAATTCTATGTGATAAAGCAATTCGATATATTTTAATGAAAAGCGGATTCGATATATATCGAATGTGAGACGACATACAAAACGTATTTCCCCTGTGCGTTAGTGGAATACCAATATGTACCCATTCACCAAATTTCATTCATCTACCTGAAATACTTCTCAAGTTATGCCAATATTCGTATTTCACATAATAATCGAATTGAACTTCGATTATACTGACATCTGTATGGTAAAAATCTCATAGCTATTGATTCGAATTTCATTCTATGGTCATACACTATCTATTTCCATCACAACTATGCCCGTGGATGCTTAATTTTTACGTAGTATAGCAATTCGATACATTTGAAGAAAACGCCGATTCGATATATATCGAATGTGAGCCAACATACAAAACGTATATCTCCTGTGCAGTATGCCAAATACCAATCTGTACCCATGTACCAAATTTCATCCATCTACCTGAAATACTTCTAAAGTTATGTCAACATTCCTATTTCTTATTATAATCGAATCGAACGTTCGATTACTCTGACATCTGTACGGAAAAATGCTCATAGGTATTGATTCAAATTTCATTCGATTGTCATCCACTAACTATTTCCATCACAACTATGCCCGTGGATGCTTAATTTTTACGTAGTATAGCAATTCGATACATTTGAAGAAAACGCAGATTCGATATATATCGAATGTGAGCCAACATACAAAACGTATATCCCCTGTGCATTATGCCAAATACCAATCTGTACCCATTTAAAAAATTTCATTCATCTACCTGAAATACTTCTCAAGTTATGCCAATATTCGTATTTCACATAATAATCGAATTGAACTTCGATTATACTGACATCTGTGTGGTAAAAAAATCATAGCTATTGATTCGAATTTCATTCTATGGTCATCCACTATCTTTTACCATCACAATTATGCCCTCAAATGCTTAATTTTTACGTACTATAGCAATTCGATACATTTGAAGAAAACGCAGATTCGATATATATCGAATGTGAGTCGACATACAAAAAGTATATCCCCTGTGCATTATGCCGAATTCTAATCTGTACCCATTTACCAAATTTCATTCATCTACCTGCAATACTTCTCAAGTTATGTCAATACTCCTATTTCTTATTATAATCGAATCGAACGTTCGATAACACTGACATCTGTACGGCAAAATGCTCATACCTATTGATTCGAATTTCATTCTATTGTCATCCACTATCTATTTCCATCGCACATATTTCCGTGGATGCCGATTCGTATGTGTTATAGCAATTCGATATATTTTATGAAAAAGCAGATTCGATATATATCGAATGTGAGACGAAATACAAAACGTATGTCCCCTGTGCATTATGCCAAAAACCAATATGTACCCATTTACCAAATTTCATTCACCTACCTAAAATACTTCTCAAGTTATGTCAATACTCCTATTTCATATTATAATCGAATCGAACGTTCGATAACACTGACATCTGTACGGCAAAATGTTCATACCTATTGATTCCAATTTCATTCTATGGTCATCCACTATCTATTACCATCACAACTATGCCCGTAGATGCTGAATTTTACGTAGTATAGCAATTCGATACATTTGAAGAAAACGCATATTCGATATATATCGAATGTGAGGCAACATACAAAAGGTATGAACCCTTTGCATTGTGTCAAATACCAATATGTACTTATTTACCAAATTTCATTCATCTACCTGAAATACTTCTCATGTTATGTCAAAACTCGTATTTCATATAATAATCGAATCGAACTTCGATAATACTGACATTTGTATGGTAACAATCTCATAGCTATTGATTCGAAAATCATTCTATGGTCATCCACTATCTATTACCATCGCACATATGACCGTGGATGCCGAATCGTATGTGTTATAGCAATTCGATATATTTTAAGAAAACGCAGATTCGATATATATCGAATATGGGACTACATGCAAAACATATTTCCACATTCCATTATGAGGAATACCAATACGTACCAATTTACCTAATTTCATTCATCTACCACAAAAACTTGTGAAGTTATCTCAATATTCATTTTAGTTAAAATAATCGAATCGAATAATTCGATTATACTGACAAAGGTTCTCGGAAATACGCATGTCATTTGTTTTTTTTCCATTGGTTGGTCGGTTCACATTTTATGCCGGCATAAGTAACTCTCAAGATATGTATTTCAAATAGTTATTAACATTCGATAGAATTAAAGAAAACGTAGGTTCGATATATATCGAAAGTGATGGACATTATTGGACTAAATTTTATATGGTCATAATAATAATACAATGATGTACCTATTCGCCAAATTTCATTGGCCTAGGTGAAATACTTTGGAAGTTATGCTCTTTTCCGTTACACCATTGCAGTAAATTCACCTTCTAAGCCTATGGCCAATGTCAATGGGAAATCCCTATACATAACAAATGACTGTTGCATATGCGATACCGAATACGTAATGAAAAAATCAATACTCAAAAAAGTTAGGCGGTGAGGCTTTACTGGGATCATAACCATGTTAGCCCTCTCCAAATTTCATCCGTATACATGCACGTATGAGATAGGGAAATGCGTGTATATCTTACGGGCACCGACCACCGCCCGTTTGGCGGAGAGGAATGGCGGCGGTTGCCGCGGGCTCAAGAAAATAATTTGGGAAAAATTCGGAATGAAATAACTCGTTAAATATTACGAAATCTAAATAAAAATGAAAACCTGGACGTACCGGAGGTACGTTTGTAGGCATGCTTTTTTGAGCTGAATAGCCTAATTTTGAAGCGCCAGCTCTCAAATCGATATTTATCGATCGTCCTATCTCGACAATGTTATTTCGATAATGCTAATAACTCGGAATCTATTCGACATACGTTAGTTCCGATAAAGCCAAAAAATCAGGTAAAAAATAAGAATCAACGTGTTAGGCGGCGAACGACGTACTATTTTTGCAAGTGGGTCCAAAAAAATTCCAAAGTTGGTCCATAAGAAAAGCATTGTCGATTTTTAAAAATTATTTCGACAATGATCGAAAGAGATCGACGATAATCTAAGGTAACGAAAAATCGACCAAAAAATCTAGTTTACGTCAATGGGAGACGATTACCCTGAGACGCCTAGTTATGTCGTAATTAAGGAAACAGTTTTAGTCCCATAAGGCTGCCATGTTAATTCAACTCGATATATATCGAAAAGTATCGAACTTTTTTGAATTTTCAGATTTATTCTCCCGATGAATATTTTTTTAATTTTACCACCGAAAATTTCACCTCGATCGACCCGGCAGTTTGGGCTGTGAATTTGTATCAATGAATAAGTGATCAATCCGAATGCAGCTTTATATTATCCAACGAGTCGATTGGGCGCTTGAATTCATCAAGCGGGTAATTAGGGGGGGTGAAAACATAGTTGTGTCACATATTTTCGAGTCATGTGCCCATAAGTGGTTTAATATTCAAAAATTTACTCGCCGTTTTTTGAAAGGGTAAGGAACTAAATTTTTCACTGTTAGAAATATTTGTTATTTTCAATATGATTTTATTTGACGGATAATTGATTCTTTGATCCATTAAGTTAACCATTGACACATAATCGGAATAAGGTTTTAAAAATTTCAAGAGAGTGTTGATTATGTGGTTATTTTTCAACTGTTTAAGTCCATAAGCATTGTGATAAGTCACTCTTGAAAATACAAAGCAGATTCTTTAGATAAATATATAAAGATATTCCACTTGCAAAACGAATATCCATAATGCAGTTTGTAAAATACTGAATTGTAACGATTCCTCTAATTTCTTTGGTCTTAAAAAATAGTCATTCTCAAGATATTCCAATTTGCAAAAAAGATTTGGCATATTTTCTATCATAATCGTATCGAATTATCAAGTATACTGACACGTGCATTGAAAATACGCAATCCGATTGATTTACCTTCCAATCTTTGATCATCAACACTAAAATTCCTGGTCGACTATGTACGTGCATGCAAAATCCTATGTTATAACGATTCGATATATTTTAAGAAAAAGCATATTCGATATGCATCAAAGGTGAGACTACATGCAAAACATATTACCTTTGGGAATTGTGAGGAATACCAAGAAGTACCAAGCACCAAATTTAATTGGTCCAACGGATACACTATTCAACTTGTGCCAATGTTATGTATTTGTTATAATAATCGAATCCATTCTTCGATTATACTGGCATTTGTATTGTTGAATCCGCAATGCTATTGATTTAACTTACAGTCTATGGCTATCTTCCACATAATTATATTGGTCAACTATGTCCTTGGATGTAAAATCCTTTATGTTATAGCAATACGATATATTTTAAGAAAAAGTAGATTCGATTAATACCGAACGTGAGACTATACACAAAATATGTTTCATTTGGGCATTGTGAGGAATACCAAGATGTACCCATTTGCCAAATTTCATTGGACCAACGTATAAACTAATCAAGTTTTGCAAATTTGCGTATTTGATGGAATAATCGAATCGATCTTGCGAATACACTGCCATCTGTACTGTAAAATCCGCATGGCTATTGGTTTAATTTTCAGTCTGTGTGTCTACTATACAATACCTGGCCAACTATGCCCTTGGATGTAAAATCCTATATGTTATAGCGGTTCGATATATTTGAAGAAAAAGCATATTCGATATATATCGCACGTTAGACAACATACAAAGCATATTTCTGTTGGGCAGTGTGAGGATTACCAAGATGTGCACATTCGCCAAATTTCATTGGTCCAACGGGTATACTTTTCAAGTTATACGAATTTGTGTATATGCTATAATAATCGAATCGATTTTTCGATCATACTGACATCTGTACGGTAAAATCCGCAATCCCATTGGTTTAATTTTCAGTCTATGGGTATCTACTATTTAATACCTGGTCAACTATGCCTGTGGATGTAAAATCCTACATGTTATAGCAATTCGATATACTTAAAGAAAAAGTAGATTCGATATATATCGAATGTGAGACTACGTACAGAACAAATTTTCATTGGGCATTGTGAGGAATACCAATATGTACCCATTCACCAAATTTCATTGATCCAACGGTAAATCTATTGAAGTTATGCCCATTTACGTATTTGCTATAATAATCGAATCGATTATTCGATCATACTTACATCTGTACGGTAAAGTCCGCAATCCTATAGGTTTAAAATCCAGTCTATGGGTATCTACTATTTAATCCTTAGTTAACTATGTCCTTGGATGTAAAATCCTACGTGTTATAGCAATTCGATATATTTTAAGAAAAAGTAGATTCGATATATATCGAATGTGAGACTACTTACAAAATAAATTTTCAATGGGCATCGTGAGGAATGTCAATATGTACCCAATCACCAAATTTCATTGATCCAACGGTAAATCTATTGAAGTTATGCCCATTTACGTATTTGCTATAATAATCGAATCGATTTTTCGATCATACTGACATATGTACTATAAAATCCGCAAGGCTATTTGTTTAAAATCCAGTCAATGGGTATCTACTATTTAATCCCTAGTAAACTATCTCCTTGGATGTAAAATCCTACATGTTATAGCAATTCGATACATTTTAAGAAAAAGTAGATTCGATATATATCGAATGTGAGACTACGTACAAAACAAATTTTAATTGGGCATCGTGAGGAATACCAATATGTACCCATTCACCAAATTTCATTGATCCAACGGTAAATCTATTGAAGTTATGCCCATTTACGTATTGGCTATAATAATCGAATCGATTTTTCGATCATACTGACATCTGTACTGTAAAATCCGCAAGGCTATTGGTTTAAAATCCAGTCAATGGGTATCTACTATTTAATCCCTAGTAAACTATGTCCTTGGATGTAAAATCCTACATGTTATAGCAATTCGATACATTTTAAGAAAAAGTAGATTCGATATATATCGAATGTGAGACTACGTACAAAACAAATTTTCATTGCGCATCGTGAGGAATACCAATATGTACCCATTCACCAAATTTCATTGATCCAACGGTAAATCTATTGAAGTTATGCCCATTTACGTATTGGCTATAATAATCGAATCGATTTTTCGATCATACTGACATCTGTACTGTAAAATCCGCAAGGCTATTGGTTTAAAATCCAGTCAATGGGTATCTACTATTTAATCCCTAGTAAACTATGTCCTTGGATGTAAAATCCTACATGTTATAGCAATTTGATACATTTTAAGAAAAAGTAGATTCGATATATATCGAATGTGAGACTACGTACAAAACAAATTTTCGATGGGCATCGTGAGGAATACCAATATGTACCCAATCACCAAATTTCATTGATCCAACGGTAAATCTATTGAAGTTATTTCCATTTACGTATTTGCTATAATAATCGAATCGATTTTTCGATCATACTGACATCTGTACTGTAAAATCCGCAAAGCTATTGGTTTAAAATCCAGTCAATGGGTATCTACTATTTAATCCCTAGTAAACTATGTCCTTGGATGTAAAATCCTACATGTTCTAGCAATTCGATACATTTTAAGAAAAAGTAGATTCGATATATATCGAATGTGAGACTACGTACAAAACAAATTTTCGATGGGCATCGTGAGGAATACCAATATGTACCCAATCACCAAATTTCATTGATCCAACGGTAAATCTATTGAAGTTATTTCCATTTACGTATTTGCTATAATAATCGAATCGATTTTTCGATCATACTGACATCTGTACTGTAAAATCCGCAAAGCTATTGGTTTAAAATCCAGTCAATGGGTATCTACTATTTAATCCCTAGTAAACTATGTCCTTGGATGTAAAATCCTACATGTTCTAGCAATTCGATACATTTTAAGAAAAAGTAGATTCGATATATATCGAATGTGAGACTACGTACAAAACAAATTTACATTGGGCATCGTGAGGAATACCAATATGTACCCAATCACCAAATTTCATTGATCCAACGGTAAATCTAGGGAAGTTATGCCCATTTACGTATTTGCTATAATAATCGAATCGTTTTTTCGATCATACTGACATCTGTACTGTAAAATCCGCAATGCTATTGGTTTTAAATCCAGTCTATGGGTATCCACTATTTAATCCCTAGTAAGCTATGTCCTTGAATGTTAAATCCTACATGTTATAGCAATTCGATATATTTTAAGAAAAAGTAGATTATATATATATCGAACGTGAGACTGAATACAAAACATACTACCATAGAGTATCGTGAGGAATACCAACATGTACCTGTTTACCAAGTTTCATTGGTCCAACGTACACACTTATCAAGTTATGCCAATTTGCGTATTTGCTATACTAATCGAATCGTACTTTAGACACTGCTGACATCTGTACTGTAAAATCCGCAATCCTATTGATATCCCTTCTATGGTCACTCCCTTATCCCTGCCTTCTCTAATATCCCCGCTTTCAAAATTAGCCTATGTTCTTATATTGGTGACGTAATTGGACGGGATGCGTGTATTTCTTACGGGGGCCTAATACAAAAAGATATAAATTCAAATCGATGTATCTTCAGTAGGAAACATAATTCATCTAAATAATTTATGTGTGCGCATAATTCATTTTTTTCCTTACATATTGTTAAAATTTTTATTTCCGTAACTATGTAAATAAGCCCAAAAAATGGCTCAATCGAATACAACCTTGTATCGATCATAACTTCGAGTCTAATCAATCGATTCGCCTGATTTAACTTTTGTCGGATGAATGACATTTTCAGTCGTATTTTGTATGACATTCATGTTCAAAACTTGATTAATAAAAAAGTTATTAGCGATTAAAGCGTATCCAAGGAGATTCGTATCGATATAACTCGCACATGAATCGATCGAGCAAAATGGTCATCATTGCAAAAGTTGACCATTTTGATAAAAGTATTACCCTAAAAATTTCATTCATGTAGCTGGAACGGTTGCTAAGATATTCAAGATTGCATGCTCCACAAAAAAATGGCGACAATGATTTTTCGCTTGCAGGACATTTTTCGGAATTTAATTATGAATAACCCAAGAGGGATACGGCGAAAGTAAGCTCAAACGTGAGGGTTCGGAGAACCCTCTAACGGTTTTTCTTGGAGATTCCAAATTTTCATATGGCACATGTCTCAACGCCGAAATCCAAGATTGAAAATTCGACCACCTCTACAATGGAAAGTCGAAATCGTTTATTCCTCGGAATTGTTTCGACATATGAAAATTCCGAGATAGCCAAAAAATCAACCAAAAAATCTAGTATCTTGCGTTTCAAGGAATTTGTCCTGCAATGATTGCAAGTTGGTCAAAAAAATTCTTTACGTAGTGCCCTAAGAAAAGCATGGGGCACTTTCAAAAAATCATAAAAAATACTAAATATCAATTCATCGCAATGACAACCACACCAAAAAATCAACCAAAAAATCTAGTTTACTTCAAGGGAATGTCATGTTCCTCACATATTTAGAAATACATTAAAAAAGTGAAAAAGTTTTAGTCCCATAAGGCTCCCATGTTAATTCAAGTCGATATATCTCGAAAACTAATCGACTTTTTTAAGATTTCAGATTTTTCCTCCCGATGAATTTTTTTTTACTTTTTCGTCCAATATTCCATTTAGCCACACATATCACAGTTTGGGCTGCTAATTTGTATCAATCACCCAATCAGTGAATTAGTTTGCAGCTATTATAGGGACGTTAACGAGTATATAATGCTTGAATTCTTCAAGCGTGTTAGTGAAGGGTATAGTGTGTATCGTTGTGTCATAAGTAGTTTGGTCTTGGGTCCATAAGTTGTTGAAAAGTTCGAAAGATTCACCACGTCAAGTTAAAGCAATTTAATATATTATATCAAAACGGATACTCGATGGTAATCGAAAGTTGGCCCATAAGCTGCATTATTTTTCTATTTAGCAGTAAGTGAAATAATAATAAGTACTCACATTCCAAATTTAATTGGTCTACCTTAAATACTTATGAAGATATGTCAATTTGAATATTTGCTAAAATAACCGAAACGAACTTATGAATAAAGTGACATCTGTATTGAAAAATACGTAAATCTAATCAAAACTTTCATCAAAATATCCATAGTGATTCATTCTATTCAACCACTATCTATAAACCTTCTCAACATTGCCCGTGGATACTAAATATTATGTGGTATAGAAATTTGATATATTCTAAGGAAACGCAGATTCGATATGTATCTAATGTGAGACTACTTACAAAACGTATTTCCCCTTTGCCTTATGAGAAATACATATATGTACCCATTTACCAAATTTCTTTGATCTACCTGAAATACTTATCAAGTTATATCAATATTCGTATTTACTGTATTAATCGAATCGAACTTACTATTATACTGACATCTGTACAGTAATATACTCATCGCTATTGATTAGAGTTTCGTTATATGGTCATCAAATATCTATTACCATTACCAATATGCCCGTGGATGGTAATATCTATGTGATAAAGCAATACGATATATTTTTAGGGAAAGGGGATTCGATATATATCGAATGTGAGACGACATAAAAAACGTGTATCCCCTGTGCATTATGCCAAATACCATTATGTACCTATTTACCAAATTTCATTCATCTATCTCAAATAATTCTCAAGTTATGTCAATACTCGTATTTCATATAATAATCGAATTGAACTTCGATTATACTGACAACTGTATGGTAAAAATCTCATAGCTATTGATTAGAATTTCATTCTATGGTCATCCACTATCTACTACCATCACAACTATGCCCGTGGATGCTTAATTTCTACGCAGTATAGCAATTCGAAACATTTGAAGAAAACGAAGATTCGATATATATCGACTGTGAGACGACATACAAAATGTTTATACCCTATGAATTATGCTAAATACCAATATGTACCCAGATACCAATTTTCATTCATCCACTTCAAATACTTCTCAAGTTATGTCAATATTCCTATTTTTTATTATAATCGAATCGAACGTTCGATTGCACTGACATCTGTACGGCAAAATGCTCATAGCTTTTGTTTCGAATTTAATTCTATGGTCATCCAAAATCTATTAGCATCACAACTATGCCCTTGGATGCTTAATTTTACGTAGTATAGCAATTCGATATATTTTAAGAAAACGCAGATTCGATATATATCGAATGTGAGACGACCTACAAAACGAATACCCCCTGTGCATTATGCCAAATACCAATATCTACCCATTTACCAAATATCATTCATCTACGTGAAATACTACTCAAGTTATGTCCATATTCCTATTTCTTATTATAATCGAATCGAACATTCGATTACACTGACATCTGTACGGCAAAATGCTCATAGCTTTGGATTTTAAATTCATTCTTTGGTCATCTAATATCTCTTATTATCGCACATATGCCCGTGGATGCCGAATCGTATGTGTTATAGCAATTCGATATATTTTAAGAAAACGCAGATTCGATATATATCGAATATGGGACTACATGCAAAACATATTTCCACATTCCATTATGAGGAATACCAATATGAACCAATTTACCAAATTTCATTCATCTACCACAAAAACTTGTCAAGTTATCTCAATATTCATATTAGTTAAAATAATCGAATCGAATAATTCGATTATACTAACATAGGTTCTCGGAAATACGCATGTCATTTGTTTTTTTTTCATTGGTTGGTCGGTTCACATGTTATGCCGGCACAACTATCCCCGGAGATGAGTATTCCAATAAGTTATTAGCTTTCGATAAAATCCAAGAAAACGTAGTTTCGATATATATCGAAAGTAATGACCAGTACTGGACTACATTTTATTAGGTCAAATGCACAATACAATGATGTACCGTTTCGCCAAATTTCATAGGCTTAGGTGAAATACTTTGGAAGTTATGCGCATTTCCGTTTCACCATAGCAGCAAAGTCACCTTCTAAAGCATGGGCCCATGTCAATGCAAAATCCGTATACATAACAAATGAGTGTCGCCTATGCGATACTGGTTTCGTAATGAAAAAATCAATACTTTAAAAAGTTATGCCGTGAGGCTTTACTGGGTATAGTCCTGTCAGCCCTCCGCAAATTTCACCCGCCTAAATACATGAATGGGATAGGGAAATGCGTGTATTTCTTCCGGAGACGGACCACCGCCCGCTTGGCGGGGAGGAATGGCGGTGATTGCCGCGGGCTCAAGAAAATAATTTGGGAAAATTTCGGAATGAAATAACTCGTTAAATATTACGAAATCTAAATAAAAATGAAAACCTGGACGTACCGGAGGTACGTTTGTAGGCATGCTTTTTTGAGCTGAATAGCCTAATTTTGAAGCGCCAGCTCTCAAATCGATATTTATCGATCGTCCTATCTCGACAATGTTATTTCGATAATGCTAATAACTCGGAATCTACTCGACATACGAAAATTCCGAGATAGGCGAAAAATCAGGTAAAAAATTAGATAAATTGTATTAGGCGGCGACGGTCCTACTACTACTGCAAGTGGGTCAAAAAAAATTCCAAAGTTGGTCCATAAGAAAAGCATTGTCGATTTTCAAAAATTATTTCGACAGTGATCGAAAGAGTTCGACGAAAAACGAAGGTACCAAAAAATCGACCAAAAAATCTAGTTTACGTCAGGGGGAGGCGATTGCCCTGAGACGCTTAGTTATGACGATATTAAGGAAAAAGTTTTAGTCCCATAAGGCTGCCATGTTAATTCAATTCGATATATATCGAAAAGTATCGCATTTTTCGGGATTTTGAGATTTTTCCTCCCGATGAATTTTTTTTTAGTTTCACCACCGAAAATTTCATCTCGATCGGCCCGGTAGTTAAGGCTGTGAATTTGTATCAATCAATAAGTCAACAATCAATCTGCAGCTTTTATATATCTAACGAGTTGCTATGCGCTTGAATTCTTCAAGCGTGTCGTGGTGGGTAAGGAGATATAGTAGTGTCATAAAATGTTTGGTCTTGGGTCCATAAGTTGTTGAAAAGTTCGAAAAATGCACCATGTCAAAGGTAAAGCCGTTCGATTAATTTTATGAAAACTCTTATTTGATATTAATTGGAACTTAGCCCATTGTCTTCATTAATTTCTATTTGACAGCAAGTGGAATACTAATATGTACTCACACACGAAATTTCATACCTCTAACTGAAATAGTTATTAAGATATGGAAATTTGCATATTTGCTACAATAATCGAATCGAACTTATGAATAAAGTGACTTCTGTATTGAAAAATACACAAATCTATTCATACTTTCATCAAAATATCCATACAAATTCATTCTATTCATCCATTATCTATAAACCTTCTCGAATATGCCCGTGGATACAAAATATTATGTTGTAAAGCAATTAGATACATTTAAGTAATCGCAGATTCGATATATATCGAATGAGAGACTAAATACAAAACATATTTCTTATGTGCATAATGAGGAATACCTATATTTACTCGCTTACCAAATCACATTCATCTACCTCAAATACTTTTCAAGTTATGTCAATATTCGTATTTGTTATAATAATGGAATCGATATTTCGAATATACTTACATACATAAAGTAAAATGCTCAGAGATATTGATTAATATTCATTCTATGGTCATCCACTATCTCTCACCTTCTCAACTATGCCCGTGGATGCGAAAACCGACGTGGTATAGCAAATCGATACATTTTAAGGAAACGAAGATTCGATATATATCGAATGTGAGGCTACATACAAAACGTATTTCCCCTTGGCATAATGAGAAATACCAATATGTACCCATTTACCAAATTTATTTGATCTACCTTAAATACTTATCAAGTTATATCAATATTCGTATTTGCGATATTAATCGAATCGAACTTACGATTATACTGACATCGGTACAGTGAAATACTAATTGCTATTGATTAAAGTTATGTTCTATGGTCATCAAATATCTATTACCATCACAACTATGCCCGTGGATGCTATATACTATGTGATATAGCAATTCGATATATTTTAATGAAAAGCGGATTCGATATATATCGAATGTGAGACGACATACAAAACGTATTTCCCCTGTGCGTTATGAGGAATACCAATATGTACCCATTCACCAAATTTCATTCATGTATCTCAAATAATTCTCAAGTTATGTCAATATTCGTATTTCATATAATAATCGAATCGAACTTCGATTATAATGACATCTGTATGGTAATATTCTCATATTTATTTCTTCGAATTTCATTCTATGGTGATCCACTATCTATTTCAATCACAACTATGCCTGTGGATGCTTAATTTTTACGTAGTATAGCAATTCGATACATTTGAAGAAAACGCAGGTTCGATATATATCGATTGTGAGACGACATACAAAACGTATATCCCCTGTTCATTATGCCAAATACCAATATGTACCAATTTACCAAATTTCATTCATCTACCTCAAACACTTCTCAAGACATGTCAATATTCCTATTTCTTATTATAATCGAATCGAACGTTCGATTACACTGACATATGTGCGGCAAAATGCTCAAAGCTATTGATTCGAAATTCAATCTATGGTCATCCATTATCTATTACCATCGCGCATATGCCCGTGGATGCCAAATCGTATGTGTTATAGCAATTCGATATATTTTAAGAAAACGCAGATTCGATATATATCGAATGCGAGACAAAATGCAAAAAGTATATCCCCTGTGCATGATGCCAAATTCCAATATCTACCCATTTACCAAATTTCATTCATCTACCTCAAATACCTCCCAAGTTATGTCAATATTCCTATTTCATATTATAATCGAATCGAACGTTCGATAACACTAAAATCTGTACGGCAAAATGCTCATAGCTATTGATTCGAAAATCATTCTATGGTCATCCACTATCTATTACAATCGCACATATGCCCGTGGATGCCGAATCGTATGTGTTATAGGAATTCGATATATTTAAAGAAAACGCAGATTCGATATATATCGAATATCGGACTACATACAAAACAAATTTCCCCATTGAATTATGAGCAATACAAATATGTACCAATTTACCAAATTTCATTCATCTATCGCAAATACTTAAAAAGTTATCTCAATATTCATTTTAGTTATAATAATCGAATCGAAAATTCGATATTACTGACACCGGTACTCTGAAATATCCATGTCATCTGTTTTTTTTTTCAATTGGTTGGTCGTTTTAACATGTAATGCCGGCACTAATTTCCTTCGTAGATGAGTATTCCAATAAGTTATTAACATTCGATAGAATTAAAGAAAACGTAGGTTCGATATATATCGAAAGTGATGGCCATTATTGGACTTAATTTTAAATGGTCATAATAACAATACAATGATGTACCTATCTGCCAAATTTCATAGGCCTAGGTGAAATACTTTGGAAGTTATGCTCTTTTCCATTACACCATTGCTGTAAATTCACCTTCTTAGCCTATGGGAAATCCCTATATATAACAAATGACTGTTGCATATGCGATACCGAATACGTAATGAAAAAATCAATACTCAAAAAAGTTAGGCGGTGAGGCTTTACTGGGATCATAACCATGTTAGCCCTCTCCAAATTTCATCCGTATACATGCACGTATGAGATAGGGAAATGCGTGTATATCTTACGGTCACCGACCACCGCCCGTTTGGCGGAGAGGAATGGCGGCGATTGCCGCGGGCTCAAGAAAATAATTTGGGAAAAATTCGGAATGAAATAACTCGTTAAATATTACGAAATCTAAATAAAAATGAAAACCTGGACGTACCGAAGGTACGTTTGTAGGCATGCTTTTTTGAGCTGAATAGCCTAATTTTGAAGCGCCAGCTCTCAAATCGATATTTATCGATCGTCCTATCTCGACAATGTTATTTCGATACTGCTAATAACTCGGAATCTATTCGACATACGTTAGTTCCGATAAAGTCAAAAAATCAGGTAAAAAATAAGAATCAACGTATTAGGCGGCGAACGACGTACTATTTTTGCAAGTGGGTCAAAAAAAATTCCAAAGTTGGTCCATAAGAAAAGCATGGTCGATTTTCAAAAATTATTTCGACAATGATCGAAAGAGATCGACGAAAAACGAAGGTACTAAAAAATCGACCAAAAAATCTAGTTTACGTCAGGGGGAGGCGATTGCCCTGAGACGCTTAGTTATGACGATATTAAGGAAAACGTTTTAGTCCCATAAGGCTGCCATGTTAATTCAACTCGATATATATCGAAAAGTATCGCACTTTTTGGAATTTTGAGATTTTTCCTCCCGATGAATTTTTTTTTAGTTCTACAACCGAAAATTTCATCTCGATCGGCCCGGTAGTTTGGGCTGTGAATTTGTATCAATCAATAAGTCAACAATCAATCTGCAGCTTTTATATATCTAACGAGTATATAATGCTTGAATTCTTCAAGCGTGTTAGTGAAGGGTATGAAGATAGTGTAGTGTCACAATAAGCCTAGTCCGGGGTCCATAAAATGTTGAAAAGTTAAAAAAATTCACCATGTCAAAGGTAAAGCCATTCGATTAATTTTATGAAAACTCATATTTGATATTAGTTGTACTTAGATCACTGCCTTCATTAAATTCTATTTGACAGCAAGTTGAATACAAAAATGTACTCACACATGAATTTCATACCTGTAACTGAAATAGTTATGAAGATATATCAATTTGCATATTTTCTACAATAATCGAATCGAGCTTATAGTTAATGTGACATCTATTTTGAAAAATACACAAACTTATTCATACTTTCATCATTATATCCATACGGATTCATTCTTTTCATACATTGTCTATAAACCTTCTCAAATATGCCGGTGGACACTACATATTATGTTGTAAAGCAATTTGATACATTTTTAGTAATCGCAGTTTCGATATATATCGAATGAGAGACTAAATACAAAACATATTTCCTATGTGCATTATGAAGAACACCAATATTTACTCATTTACCAAATTTCATTCATCGACCTTAAATACTTTTCAAGTTATGTCAATATTCGTATTTGTTATAATAATCGAATCGAAATTTCGAATAAACGTACATATGTAAAGTAAAATCCTCATAGATATTGTATATATTCATTCTACGGTCATTCACTATCTCTCACCTTCTCAACTATGCCCGTGGATGCTAAAACCTACGTGGTATAGCAAATCAATACATTTAAAGGAAACGCAGATTCGATATATATCGAATGTAAGACTACATACAAAACATTTTTCACCTTTGGATTAAGAAGAATAGCAATATTTACCTATTAACCAAATTTCTTTGATCTACCTGAAATACTTATCAAGGTATATCAAATAAGGTATTTACCGTAATAATCGAATCGAACTTACGATTCTACTGACATCGGTACAGTGAAATACTCATTGCTTTTGATTAAAAATTCGTTCTATTGTCATCAAATATCTATTACCATCACAACTGTGCACGTGGATGCTAAATTCTATGTGATATAGCAATTCGATATATTTTAGTGAAAAGCGGATTCGATATATATCGAATGTGAGACGACATACAAAACGTATTTCCCCTGTGCGTTATGTGGAATACCAATATGTACCCATTCACCAAATTTAATTCATCTACCTCAAATAATTCTCAAATAATATCAATATTCGTATTTCATATAATAATCGAATTGAACTTCGATTATACTGACATATGTATGGTAAAAATCTCATAGCTATTGATTCAAATTTCATTCTATGGTCATCCACTATCTATTTCCATCACAACTATGCCCGTAGATGCTAAATTTTTACGTAGTATAGCAATTCGATACATTTGAAGAAAACGCAGATTCGATATATATCGAATGTGAGCCAACATACAAAACGTATTTCCCCTGTGCGTTATGTGAAATACCAATATGTACCCATTCACCAAATTTAATTCATCTACCTCAAATAATTCTCAAATAATATCAATATTCGTATTTCATATAATAATCGAATTGAACTTCGATTATACTGACATATGTATGGTAAAAATCTCATAGCTATTGATTCAAATTTCATTCTATGGTCATCCACTATCTATTTCCATCACAACTATGCCCGTAGATGCTAAATTTTTACGTAGTATAGCAATTCGATACATTTGAAGAAAAGGCAGATTCGATATATATCGAATGGGAGCCAACATACAAAACGTATATCCCCTGTGCATTATGCCAAATACCAATATGTACCCATTTACCAAATTTCATTCATCTACCTGAAATACTTCTCAAGTTATGCCAATATTCGTATTTCACATAATAATCGAATTGAACTTCGATTATACTGACATCTGTGTGGTAAAAAAATCATAGCTATTGATTCGAATTTCATTCTATGGTCATCCACTATCTATTACCATCACAATTATGCCCTCGGATTCTTAATTTTTACGTAATATAGCAATTCGATACACTTGAAGAAAACGCAGATTCGATATATATCGAATGTGACTCGACATACAAAACGTAAATCCCATGTGCATTATACCGAATTCCAATCTGTACCCATTTACCAAATTTCATCCATCTACCTGAAATACTTTTAAAGTTATGTCAACATTCCTATTTCTTATTATAATCGAATCGACCTATCGATTACACTGACATCTTTACGGCAAAATGCTCATAGCTATTCATTCAGAATTCATTCTAAGGTCATCCACTTTCTATTACCATCGCATATATGCCCGTGGATGCCGAATCGTATGTGTTATAGCAATTCGATATATTTTCAGAACACGCAGATTCGATATATATCGAATATGGGACTACATGCAAAACATATTTCCCCATTGCATTATGAGGAACACCAATATGTACCAATTTATCAAATTTCATTGACCTACCTCAAATACTTATCAGGTTATCTCAATATTCATTTTAGTTATAATAATCGATTCGAAAATTCGATTGTACTGACATAGGTTCTCGGAAATACGCATGTCATTTGTTTTTTTTTTCCATTGGTTGGTCGTTTCACATGTTATGCCGGCACAACTATCCCCGGAGTTGAGTATTCCAATAAGTTATTAGCATTCGATAAAATCCAAGAAAACGTAGTTTCGATATATATCGAAAGTTATGACCAATACTGGACTACATTTTATATGGTCAAATGCACAATACAATGATGTACCGTTTCGCCAAATTTCATAGGCTTAGGTGAAATACTTTGGAAGTTATGCGCATTTCCGTTTCACCATAGCAGCAAAGTCACCTTCTAAAGCATGGGCCCATGTCAATGCAAAATCCGTATACATAACAAATGAGTGACGCCTATGCGATACTGGTTTCATAATGAAAAAATCAATACTTTAAAAAGTTATGCCGTGAGGCTTTACTGGGTATAGTTCTGTCAGCCCTCCGGCAAATTTCACCCGCCTAAATACATGAATGGGATAGGGAAATGCGTGTATTTCTTCCGGAGACCGACCACCGCCCGCTTGGCGGAGAGGAATGGCGGCGATTGCCGCGGGCTCAAGAAAATAATTTGGGAAAATTTCGGAATGAAATAACTCGTTAAATATTACGAAATCTAAATAAAAATGAAAACCTGGACGTACCGGAGGTACGTTTGTAGGCATGCTTTTTTGAGCTGAATAGCCTAATTTTGAAGCGCCAGCTCTCAAATCGATATTTATCGATCGTCCTATCTCGACAATGTTATTTCGATAATGCTAATAACTCGGAATCTATTCGACATACGAAAATTCCGAGATAGCCAAAAAATCAGGTAAAAAATTAGATAAATTGTATTAGGCGGCGACGGTCCTACTACTTTTGCAAGTGGGTCAAAAAAAATTCCAAAGTTGGTCCATAAGAAAAGCATTGTCGATTTTCAAAAATTATTTCGACAGTGATCGAAAGAGTTCGACGAAAAACGAAGGTACCAAAAAATCGACCAAAAAATCTAGTTTACGTCAGTGGGAGACGATTACCCTGAGACGCCAAGTTTAGTCGTAATTAAGGAAATAGTTTTTGTCCCATAAGGCTGCCATGTTAATTCAACTCGATATATATCGAAAAGTATCGCACTTTTTGGAATTTTGAGATTTTTCCTCCCGATGAATATTGTTTTAGTTTTACCACCGAAAATTTCACCTCGATCGGCCCGGTAGTTAAGGCTGTGAATTTGTATCAATGAATAAGTGATCAATCGATTTGCAGCTTTAATATATGTAACGAGTCGATTGGGCGCTTGAATTCATCAAGCGGGTAATTAGGGGGGGTGGAAACATAGTTGTGTCACATATTTTCGAGTCATGTGCCCATAAGTGGTTTAATATTCAAAAATTTCCCCGCCGTTTTTTGAAAGGGTAAGGAACTAAATTTTTCACTGTTAGAAATATTTGTTATTTTCAATGTGATTTTATTTGACGGATAATTGATTATTTGATCCATTAAGTTAACCATTGACACATAATCGGAATAAGGTTTTAAAAATTTCAAGAGAGTGTTGATTATGTGGTTATTTTTCAACTGTTAAAGTCCATAAGCATTGTGATAAGCGAAACTTGAAAATGAAACGCAGATACGTTAGATAAATATATAAAGATATTCCACTTGCAAAATGATTGTCCATAATGCAGTTTGTAAAATACTGAATTGTAACGATTCCTCTAATTTCTTTGGTCTTAAAAAATAGTTATTACAATTTGCAAAAAAGATTTGGCATATTTGCTATCATAATCGTATCGAATTATCAAGTATACTGACACGTGCATTGAAAATACGCAATCCGATTGATTTACCTTCCAATCTTTGATCATCAACACTAAAATTCCTGGTCGACTATATGCGTGCATGCAAAATCCTATGTTATAACGATTCGATATATTTTAAGAAAAAGCATATTCGATATGCATCAATCGTGAGACTACATGCAAAACATATTACCTTTGGGAATTGTGAGGAATACCAAGATGTACCAAGCACCAAATTTAATTGGTCCAACGGATACACTATTCAACTTATGCCAATGTTATGTATTTGTTATAATAATCGAATCCATTCTTCGATTATACTGGCATTTGTATTGTTGAATCCGCAATGCTATCGATTTAACTTACAGTCTATGGCTATCTTCCACATAAATATATTGGTCAACTATGTCCTTGGATGTAAAATCCTATATGTTATAGCAATACGATATATTTTAAGAAAAAGTAGATTCGAATAATACCGAACGTGAGACTATACACAAAATATGTTTCATTTGGGCATTGTGAGGAATACCAAGATGTACCCATTTGCCAAATTTCATTGGTCCAACGTATAAACTAATCAAGTTTTGCAAATTTGCGTATTTGATAGAATAATCGAATCGATCTTGCGATTACACTGCCATCTGTACTGTAAAATCCGCAATGCTATTGGTTTAATATTCAGTCTGTGTATCTACTATACAATAACTGGCCAACTATGCCCTTGGATGTAAAATCCTATATGTTATAGCGGTTCGATATATTTGAAGAAAAAGCATATTCGATATATATCGCACGTTAGACAACATACAAAGCATATTTCTGTTGGGCAGTGTGAGGATTACCAAGATGTGCACATTCGCCAAATTTCATTGGTCCAACGGGTATACTTTTCAAGTTATACCAATTTGTGTATATGCTATAATAATCGAATCGATTTTTCGATCATACTGACATCTGTAGAGTAAAGTCCGCAATCCCATTGGTTTAATTTTCAGTCTATGGGTATCTACTATTTAATACCTGGTCAACTATGCCTGTGGATGTAAAATCCTACATGTTATAGCAATTCGATATACTTTAAGAAAAAGAATATTCGATATGTATCGAATGTGAGACTACGTACAAAACAAATTTTCATTGGGCTTCGTGAGGAATACATATATGTACCTAATCACTAAATTTCATTGATCCAACGGTAAATCTATTGAAGTTATGCCCATATACGTATTTGCTATAATAATCGAATCGATTTTTCGATCATACTGACATCTGTACAGTAAAATCCGCAAGGCTATTGGTTTAAAATCCAGTCAAAGGGTATCTACTATTTAATCCCTAGTAAACTATGTCCTTGGGTGTAAAATCCTACATGTTATAGCAATTCGATACATTTTAAGAAAAAGTAGATTCGATATATATCGAATGTGAGACTACGTACAAAACAAATTTTCATTGGGCATCGTGAGGAATATCAATATGTACCCAATCACTAAATTTCATTGATCCAACGGTAAATCTATGTAAGTTTCGCCCATTTACGTATTTGCTATAACAATCGAATCGATTTTTCGATCATACTTACATCTGTACGGTAAAGTCCGCAATCCCTTTGGTTTAATTTTCAGTCTATGGGTATCTACTATTTAATACCTGGTCAACTATGCCTGTGGATGTAAAATCCTACATGTTATAACAATTCGATATATTTTAAGAAAAAGTAGATTCGATATATATCGAATGTGAGACTACTTACAAAATAAATTTTCATTGGGCATCGTGAGGAATACCAATATGTACCCAATCACCAAATTTCATTGATCCAACGGTAAATCTATTGAAGTTATGCCCATTTATGTATTTGCTATAATAATCGAATCGATTTTTCCATCATACTGACATCTGTACTGTAAAATCCGCAAGGCTATTGGTTTAAAATCCAGTCAATGGGTATCTACTATTTAATCCCTAGTAAACTATGTCCTTGGATGTAAAATCCTACATGTTATAGCAATTCGATACATTTTAAGAAAAAGTAGATTCGATATATATCGAATGTGAGGCTACGTACAAAACAAATTTTCATTGGGCATCGTGAGGAATACAAATATGTACCCATTCACCAAATTTCATTGATCCAACGGTAAATCTATTGAAGTTATGCCCATTTACGTATATTCTATAATAATCGAATCGATTTTTCGATCATACTTACATCTGTACTGTAAAATCCGCAAGGCTATTGGTTTAAAATCCAGTCAATGGGTATCTACTATTTAATCCCTAGTAAAATATGTCCTTGGATGTTAAATCCTACATGTTATAGCAATTCGATATATTTTAAGAAAAAGTAGATTCGATATATATCGAACGTGAGACTACTTACAAAATAAATTTTCATTGGGCATCGTGAGGAATACCAATATGTACCCAATCACCAAATTTCATTGATCCAACGGTAAATCTATGGAAGTTATGCCCATTTACGTATTTGCTATAATAATCGAATCGATTTTTCCATCATACTGACATCTGTACTGTAAAATCCGCAATGCTATTGGTTTAAAATCCAGTCAATGGGTATCTACTATTTAATCCCTAGTAAACTATGTCCTTGGATGTAAAATCCTACATGTTATAGCAATTCGATACATTTTAAGAAAAAGTAGATTCGATATATATCGAATGTGAGGCTACGTACAAAACAAATTTTCATTGGGCATCGTGAGGAATACAAATATGTACCCATTCACCAAATTTCATTGATCCAACGGTAAATCTATTGAAGTTATGCCCATTTACGTATATTCTATAATAATCGAATCGATTTTTCGATCATACTTACATCTGTACTGTAAAATCCGCAAGGCTATTGGTTTAAAATCCAGTCAATGGGTATCTACTATTTAATCCCTAGTAAAATATGTCCTTGGATGTTAAATCCTACATGTTATAGCAATTCGATATATTTAAAGAAAAAGTAGATTCGATATATATCGAACGTGAGACTACTTACAAAATAAATTTTCATTGGGAATCGTGAGGAATACCAATATGTACCCAATCACCAAATTTCATTGATCCAACGGTAAATCTATGGAAGTTATGCCCATTTACGTATTTGCTATAATAATCGAATCGATTTTTCGATCATACTGACATCTGTACTGTAAAATCCGCAATGCTATTGGTTTTAAATCCAGTCTATGGGTATCTACTATTTAATCCCTGGTAAACTATGTCCTTGAATGTTAAATCCTACATGTTATAGCAATTCGATATATTTTAAGAAAAAGTAGATTCGATATATATCGAACGTGAGACTGAATACAAAACATACTACCTTAGAGTATCGTGAGGAATACCAAGATGTACCTGTTTACCAAGTTTCATTGGTCCAACGTACACACTTATCAAGTTATGCCAATTTGCGTATTTGTTATACTAATCGAATCGTACTTTAGACACTGCTGACATCTGTACTGTAAAATCCGCAATCCTATTGATATCCCTTCTATGGTCACTCCCTTATCCCTGCCTTCTCTAATATCCCCGCTTTCATAATTTAGCCTATGTTCTTATATTGGTGACGTAGATAGACGGGATGCGTGTATTTCTTACGGGGGCCTAATACAAAAAGATATAAATTCAAATCGATGTATCTTCATTAGGAAACATAATTCATCTAAATAATTTATGTGTGCGCATAATTCATTTTTTTCCTTACATATTGTTAAAATTTTTATTTCCGTAACTATGTAAATAAGCCCAAAAAATGGCTCAATCGAATACAACCTTGTATCGATCATATCTTCGAGTCTTATCATTCGATCCGTTTGATTTAACTTTTGGTGGATGAATGACATTATCAGCTGTATTGTGTATGACTTTCATGTTCAACACTTGATTCACAAAAAAGTTATTAGCGATTAAAGCGTATCCAAGGAGATTGGTATCGATATAACTCGCACGTGAATCGATCGAGCGGAATGGTCATCATTGCAAAAGTTGACCATTTTAATAATATTATTACTCTGAAAATTTCATTCCTCTAGCTTAAACGGTTGCTAAGATATTCAAGATTGTATGCTCCACAAAAAAATGGCGACAATGATTTTTCGCGTGCAGGACATTTTTCGGAATTTAATTATGAATTAACCAAGAGGGTTACGGCGAAAGTAAGCTCAAACGTGAGGGTTCGGAGAACCCTCTAACGGTTTTTCTTAAAGATTCCAAATTTTCATATGGCACATGTCTCAACGCCGAAATCCAAGATTGAAAATTCGACCACCTCTACAATGGAAAGTCGAAATCGTTTATTCCTCGGAATTGTTTCGACATATGAAAATTTCGAGATAGCAAAAAAATCAACCAAAAAATCTAGTATCTTGCGTTTCAAGGAATTTGTCCTGTGATGATTGCAAGTTGGTCAAAAAAAATCCTAACGTAGTGCCATAAGAAAAGCATGGGGCACTTTCAAAAAATCATAAAAAATACTAAATATCAATTTATCGCAATGACAACCACACCAAAAAATCAACCTAAAAATCTAGTTTATGTCAAGGGAATGTCATGTTCCTCACATATTTAGAAATATATTTTAGAAGTGAAAAAGTTTTAGTTCCGTAAGGCTCCCATGTTAATTCAAGTCGATATATCTCGAAAAGTTATCGACTTTTTTAAGATTTCAGATTTTTCCTCCCGATGAATTTTTTTTTACTTTTACGTCCAATATTCCATATACCCACACCTATCACAGTTTGGGCTACTAATTTGTATCAATCACACAATCAGTGAATCAATTTCTAGCTTTAATAGGGACGTTAATAAAATATTTTCATTGTTGGCGTACAGCATAATGTCAAAGCATTTCTTCGCAATTAAAGATTATACATTGTTCTCTATCATCCTCCTGGGTCAGCCTAACGTGTAAGAAAGCATACTTAAAGTTTGGAGTTCAACGACTGGGATATATTTGAGGCTATTCTTGGTCCTTCAGCCTGAGAATGCAGGGGAGATAAGAATAAACCGGGGTCATTAGATTTAGATTAGATTCTAATTTCATATTTATATATTTAGTACAAATCCCACATAAGTCTTACTTAAAGGTTAAAGTGACACGATATAAAAAACATAAAAAGCCAGTAGATTTAAGCATAATAAATGTAATTAAATAACAGTGATTTAATGGCAATGATGATAACCTTAACGATTTCCATTCAGGTGGGAATTAGATCGCATGGTAAAAGTGTTGCTTGGAAGTGAGAACGGATCACCGTGGTCTGGAAAAGAATGCATGAGGAAGAAAGGCGGAAGAAGAGGGAACGTTTGGCCAGGGAAAATCTTGAAATCCGCAATGCACAAAGGATTAACTTAGCCATTAAAAATCATACAATTTAGTTGGGATTCGAACTCGGATCTCTAAATTGCTGGTCAGGTATGCTACAAGTTACACCACCAAGTCATTTTTAACCAAGGTGAACCTCAGACTGGGTTATCCGAACATGGTGTTGGCTTACACTGATGTTGTTTTGTGTTTAGTTGATTACTCGCAGAACTACACACGCATTCCCACTGACATCTATGAAATTGAAATTGGGCGCCTATGTTGAAACTTCTTTCGGGGTTATCGAATATAATTAGCTTGGTTTAACCGTAAACCTGTTTGGTTTCCTAAATAGAGCACTGACCTTTGGAGGTGTTGTTTCATGGTCGCTTGAAGTTTTTACTATGGGAACGCTGCAAAGTTGAGTTTAGTCAGCCACAATAATTTTTACTAATTTCGATTATTTTATTAGTTTACTTGGTATTGCAACCAATTGGGAATATTTTTCGGCTCAGAAGATTTTTAGGTGATTAACTTATTTTCTTGGGAAATTGTGGTAAAAATTGGAAACATTTCGTGTCAGTGTTATCCTTGAGCGGAGTAGAAATGCATAAAATTCGTTATTTTTTGTCAATAGTAATTTCTGAAAGTCTAAAGAGAATACCCTAAAACGCTGAGGTAGTTTTCTGAGCATTTTGGACCGCAAGGGCAATGACATTCACGGGAATCCATTGATATCTCTTTATCTTGATTTTCATTTACTGCATTATAGTTAGCGTTATTTTATGGTTTGATTTAAAAACTGATGTTAATCTTAATCGCTCTTACTGAGTTATGTTACTGCAATGGACTACCATACATTGTACCGTGCCTCTATTAACCATCCAAAAATCATTGGCCCCTCTGTCTCTCTTTCCTCGAATTCATCGCCTTCAAAACGCCCAAGGCTTGTCAGTCCTCTTCATTACTGGCTGTGACCCTTATATTACACTCCTTTTCTCAGCATGTTTTCTTTCTTCGACTTCTGTGCCTTCACTTTCCCATTTCTCTTTCTCTCTGTTCATCGTAAATTTCTTTTCCTCCTCCGCGCAAACACATCTCTAACGTCCCAGGTTTATTCTTATCTCCCCTGCAGCCTCCTCGGACTGAAGGGTCAATAATAGTCTTAAACATATCTCAGTTGTTGAACTACAAACTCCAAGTATGCTTTATTACTCGTTAGGCTGACCTAGAAGGATGTTAGGGAACAATGTATAATCTTTAGTTGCGAAGAAATCTTCTGAAATTCTGCTTTACAGTAAATATTAATATAAGTTGATATATATTCTGTCGAACGGTTAATTTTTTCTGCGATAGCCCATCTTATTTGAGTTTGAATTAATGTTTAAATAATTCATCTGGTTCAAAGAAATCATTCATCATTCATTCATATGGTAACTCATAATCATTTTCATTGAATCTATCGCATCTATTACCTTGGTAATTTTGGCGTTTTTTTCCTATTGTTAGAACGCAAGTATAGAAGTATATATATTTCATTATTTATTGATGTTGTTTGCCTAAAAATTTATTGGATAAATGCCGAATGTCTTATTCAATCAAGTTAAAATATCTAAAGAGAAGCTTTTCTAGCGTAGTGGGCTATTTCCTCACTTGATTACAGAGTTATTGAGTATAGTTCTCTGTATACATGGACGTGAACACATGGGCACGATTTCCATTAGTAAAATCTCGGAGCTAATCACTAGGAGCCTTTGAGCAGTCTACATGTTGTTTTTTACGTATTGGTGGCATGCAGATGGGAGCTATATTTGATCATCTGATGTCGATTACGCTAGGGAATTCAAACCCACCTCTCATTAGTATTGAGTACCGTATTGCTCAGCGTTTGCCTTCTCCTTGCTGTTGATGGGATTGCGATCGGCAGTTGCTCCACCATTGCCAGATGCTCGACTCGATGCCTCCTGTAATTCTTCATGCCGTATTTTTCATTCAAGACAGATTACTTCTCATTTCTTAGGTTTTGTTTTTGGCGTGTTCAATGAGTAATGTTGGTTATGGACTTTAGATAGCTAAAACTTCGGCAGATCGATGGCAATTCGTAATAGTTGCCATCGATTAAGGAAATCAATGTCGCATCATAATCGATCCAAGTAATTAAAATGGCCCAATCATTCAATTTAAGGAAGTTGGTTTGATTATTGAAGTGCATGCCATTTTTATGAAATACTCAAATAAAACTTTTCAGCCGAACTCGATCTAGTGAAGGCCACAAAAAATCCGAAGAATGCTTAAACAAGTACTGTCATGAGAGAAGATATGAAGGTTACTGCTGGGATGTAAGTTCTTCAGTAAAAAAACTGATATTCTATTCATTATATCGTAAAGATTTCTATAAAAATAAAATTTAGGTACCACGCAGTGATGCCTATTGAAATATTAGCAAATAAATACAGTAACTGCCGTCAAATCGCGTTAGTTTCGTTAAAATGACGCGACGGTGGGCCTCAAGTAGGTGGAAAAAGTATTTAAGTATAAATATGCGGATCGAATTATTCACATTTCCTTCGCTTTATAGCGTCGATGGAAATCGTATTTGACGGTAAAACTTCCTCATTAATTGATGGCGATAGGATGGGGTTGGAGAGTTTATTATCAAACAATTATAGCGTCTTCATTGTGCATGCCAATTAAGGACTTTAACCAATCCTTTTACATTTAACGAGTGGAACAATCACAAACTCAATCCGACCAATGTAGGCAAACCCTGACTAAATCCATACTACGCCGTGAAGATTTCTTGGGTCTTACAACGTGTCAGCAACGTTTCGACAAGCGACTCGCCCATCGTCTTCCGCCCATTCATTAGGATTCCTTAATCCCTGAAGACGATGGGCGAGTTGCTTGTCGGAACGTTGGAAGGAAATGTGGAGGACCTGACCCGGTGAAAAACCCGAGAAATCTTCACTGCTATTGTTTGTCGGGGAACAACCAAACATTGCATCCTTTTTACGCCGTTTTATTGGAAGTCATAGCTGACCGACTTTACTAAATGCTGTTCAGAATCCTCTATTGTTGTAATCGTGGTTCAGAATGACATCCATTAAATCGTTCATGAAATAGAATGGAGTGGGAGAGAGAAGGAAGTGAGAAAGAAAGGAGGGAGAGGGGTATCGGAAGTGCAAGTGCGGACAGCAGCAGCAGCAGCAGGAGCGAGTGAGCGAGGGAAACTGTTTGCCTCGCGGTGGTTTCTATTTGCAGCAGACAGGGTTCCCTCTTGGCAGTGGGGCGCACGGCGCGATGATTCCTCACGGTGTTCGGGGCCGAGGAAGGAGGAGAGGGGGTTTTGCGAGCGCCCCCCACCCTCCCGACCTACGTGTTTGTGGCCCGATTGGGGAGGTTTGGGAGGACGCTTGCGGTGGAGGGGGAAGCCCGGGGCGGTTTGGGAAGGTCTGAGGTAAGCAAGGGGGAGGCCTGTACGGCGGGGGGAGACTTCGGGTGCATACTGTATTCAATCGGGAGGATCGAAGCGAATTACGTGGGCTGCCTCCATAGCTATATCCTCTAACGTCCATTCATTAAATAGCTATAAACCTAAGCGTTGTTTTGGAAGAAAATACCGGCTCATGTTTGGGGGTAACTTGAGATTTTGTGGTATTTTTATGTCGATGGGAAGTAATTTTTTTAAGCGCTCTTTACTGTTGTCGCATTCGCGATTTGATGAGTTAATGACTGGCAGATTTATTGCTTATTTCAGGTTTTAATTTGTGGAATTTATTTCGTAACTCATTGAAAAAAACTGTAGCAATTATGCCGCTCCTTTTTCAATGAAATACTTCGTTGGTTAACGGTTTAAAGTTGAGAATTCCGTTACCAAGGCTTTCATTTATCGTTACCAGAAAAGAATATGTTCAATATTATTTTTTTGTCTAAGTTTGCTACGGAAATGTTCATGGCTCTGATTTAGTATTCAGGGTACGTAAATAAAAAAGATCAGTTTAGTAAAGTCATACCACTCTCCAGTTATTTATTTAATTTCTGATTCATTGTTTAATGGAGAACGTTATTTAGTGGTTATAACAGTGCTTTGCAGGCTTACACATCAGAGGGGAAAGATGTGAGTGACATGTAAATTTTACAGAAACTCAAAATATACAAATTTATACTATTATAGCTTTGATGATGAGTTAGTTAGTGTAGCTAAGATGTACTTCATATTCATCCTTTGTGTCGATTGGGGTTATGTGATTTGTATTTGTGATCTTTGTTTTATAGATGATGAATGCGATTACTCTAATTTTTGCTTCAATTTCTATCTGACGTATAAAGTGGAATTTGGAGGTTCTCTGATTACTGCATTTTGTAGGAGTTCATTATGCAACTTTCTTAGCTTGATGCTACTCATTTCTCCGTGCTTTTTTTTTCGAACAGGAGCGGACGGATGTCCGATAACTATTTGAAATGAGAATGTATTTTAATAAATTGACTTTTTAAGTGAAAATTAAATAGATTATTTTTGGAATTGAAGTTCGCTGTTATTTTATCGTTAATACGAATAAAATAGGTTTTAAATGTTACATTATTATTATTTTTTAATGTAATCGAAAAAATAAATTTTAAACTAAACGTCACTTTTTAAATCTTAAATCAGTGATTTTTTTGCTAACTTTCCTATCTCTGGATTCATAATGGTGAAATGTTATAGTATACTTCTCAGTAGCTAACATTTATCAACCATACGAATGCTAGATTTCTTACTACGGTTATTTTTACTATTTCCGTCACTTGCATCTGATTCGTCAGTTATGAAATTCAAATAAATTTTTTAAATTCAGCTTTTGGAAGTTTAATTTCATTATAAATTCATCTATTTTAAAGCTTGATCGTTCATCCAGAAGTCAACACTTCTTCATGCCCACGGGCCACACATTTCAATTGGTATTGCTTCGCGAGACACTAATACCGTATTTACACGCTCCTGTTAGTCTATGAAGTAGAGCCAGAAAAGTCTATTTTGAGATTTTAATAAAATGACGAATATATCCTTTCTCCAACCTCCTTAAACTATGCCCTTGGCAATGTTTGCGTTAATAGTGGGGCACCCCGAGTGTACGTTTTTCTTTTATGTGGAACGTAAAATTAGAGTGAAGCTGTCGTCATTTCACATCACAGATAGGGGTTACCCTTGTGGAAAGAAGTGGGTTATGTTGGATTGAGTGGAGAGAGCAGCTTAGAACGAAAGTCTCCTCTACATGATAGGGAAACGTTCATGAATACGCTTAGGCGCGAGCGGAAGGATTTTCCGGGAAGTGAATGCATTTGTCTGCGTAGAGCCATGCGAGACCTGGCTGTATTCTCGGAGGAGTGCTGGTTATGCATAGATATGATTGCGACCTGGGTTGAATCATGGGTTAATATTTGCTCGCTGAGAGCTTGGGATCAGATTAGGAAGGGTATTATGCTCCTTCCTAGCCTTACCCTTTTGCCTTGCCAAAGCCATACCGCTTTGGGGATGAATGAAAGTCTTTGTTCTTCAAAGGATATGCCTTATGGCTCCAAAGCAATCGTGCGAAATCGAGGATAATACGAAAGGGCGTCTGAAGGCTTATGGTTTTTTCCGTGTCACCTGGCTCAAGTTTTTCGAGAACGTTGCGGAAATAAAACTGAAAATCGCGGAACTGCATTAACTGAATATAGCCGTATACGTATTATGTTAACAATGTATGTACTTGAAAGTCAAAAAATTCGTCGCCAATTTGCAAACGAATGCGTTTAATATTATGAAAACTCTGCTTATATATATAATTTGAAATTTTTATGATTAAGGTAAATTTATAATGCGTGTTGTGTAATGACTCACGGCCCGATTAATGGTGGGTTTATTGTTGTGATCTTCATTTAAATATTTTGAGTTGGATTCATCCTCCCCGTAGACGCTTGGCGGATATCGATTAAATTTAAGCAGATTGGTTTCAGATAAAATTCTCTCTGAAGAGACCTTTTATAAATAACATTTCACATTATCTGTTTTCGTAGTGAAACTGAGGGCTGAAGTTATATTGGTGAATTTTGGTGCATCTTGAAGTCGGCTCGGAGGAGGTCGCGTTCTTTTACGTATGCTCCTAGGATGCAATTGGATTTCGCGGATTTTGAATTTTGCATAGTATCTTCCTCTTTTAGTGAAACACGTTTTAAATTCATTCTGGACTGTAATTATCGATTGTCTCCAATTTTGGTGAAGTGAATTTACCTTTTTTTCTGGTTATAACATTTTTCCGTAATAGATCCCTTTGATGCGTAGGGGGTAACGTTTAATTATATTTCTAAAAAAAATTGGAGAAGATATTACGGTAACCCACCGTTTCTTCAATTTTATTTGTTCGTTCCGATAACATTAAGGTTGACTTGACCTTGGCATTTCGCTCGTCCCAGTTTTAGTTAATTTTGAAATAGGTGGTAAGATAGCATTTTGGTTCGAGTCATTATCATTGTATATATTTATTTTTCTTGCGGCACTCGGGAAGACTTTGAACTGGGTGTGCATCCTCTCAAGCACACAATGCGGGGCGAAATTGATGCCAAAGCAGATCAACTTTTGCGTAGCAAATTCCGACCATTTCATTATGCCGCATACTCGCGAATATGCCGCTGTTTTCAAAGATATAAAAGCGATCATTACCCCTCTATGCGGTCTCGTTTTGCACGTGCCTGTGCCTACCTCGGGTGTAAATGAGTGACGAAAAGGTAAACTTATTTTGAGTTCGGAGGGATTTGCGTTTGTGCATCGGTGATTTTTCTCGCTTGTCGGAGAGCTTTGAACTCGTTGCGACGCCAACACATTTTTAGCGTATCACTTTCCTTTCCCTTATCCGCCTGCCCGTTACTTCCTTGAGAGACTCTGCTTCCTCCTCGCATGCGTCTAAGTAATATCGCCCGCTCTGGAATCTTGGTGGTTTGTATTCAAAGTGGGGTGTAAGAACGGAGTGTTGAGGTTACTCAGATTGTGTTCTTAAAGTTTCTATAATTGAATGTAATCTTATCATCTCAAGTATTAAAATATGTATTTACTCAATATAACAAATTGCAATACTTTTAGGTTCATGCTTCCAATGAGAATATGTGGCCAGAAGGTAATAAAGGTGAACATTATTGATGAATGAAGTAAGAGGTAATGCTTTCCTGGCGAGTATAGTTAAAAAATGCCATTCGGGATTCTAACTAATGTTTCTCCATTAGGCCGACGCTTCGGAACAGCCCTGATGATGGAACGCGACTCGGGTTTCGAAACGTCAACCAAATGTAAAGAGAACTCGTCTAAAAGCACGAATAGTCTTTTTACATTGCTAATGTTAATTTCTGAAAGTAAGATGTCCTTGCTGAAGATACATGACCAATGTTTTGGTCAGTAGATGGTTTAATGAACATTGATTACTTTGCATATTTCACCTTTTACTTCATCACTTAGGTTCCTTTAATACTATCATAAATATTTCTAACAGTTTTCTAATTTTAAGTTCCATTAAAACTATATGGTTATCGACCCTCGAATTAAAACTTCATACTTTTGTGTGATCTCTAAAGGAATTCCAGCAAGTGGAATAGTAAAAAGTAACCGTCCCTTGTGGGAGGTCCCGATGAGATATGCAGCGTATCAGTTGCGTTCTCTTAGAGTTGAGCATAAATTCATTTACCCTTTCTCTTACTTTTTATTCCTTATTACTCCTTTTTATTAAATAAGGAATGCTTAAATGTGTCGCATATTTTTATTTTTGGCGGTAATAGTTGTACTACTTATTTTCCTCCAAATTTCCTATTGAAATTGTAAAAAAAACGTTTACCAAGGATGAAGCCGTAAAAAATAAATTCTTCACCATTTTCAGTACGACATATTTAACGTAAAGTATCGGTAAAAATAATGTTATTAGCTATACAACAGCCGATTTAGAAATATCTTAGTGAATGCAAATCAATGGATTTCTTGGCATGACAAAAACCTCTATGTGAATATTTCTTTTTTTCTCCTTCTTGTAGCTTATTCAAATGTTACCCCTGAAAGTACATGCGCTGAATCGATTCGCCGTCTTGTTCTGGCTCCCGTGGTTTGATTTCGTGTGCCTTATCACACATTCCCTCCCAGCAGCACATGGATGGGTGGGTGGGGTTGAAAATTTTCTCCCCCTCTCTCCCCCCCTCTCTCCCCCTCTCTTTCTCTCACGCTCTTCCATTTCCTTCTCTGTTCGCTCTCCTCCCCCCCTCCCCCTCCCCTCGTCCCATCACGCAAGAAGCGGTTCCATAAACAAGGCGCGACCCTCGTTTCGGGTTGCGTGCTCCAAATTTTACTCCCAACCCCTCCCGCCCCTCTCGCTAAATCCCTCTTTCCGCTTCCAATCTCTACTGTGTACCTAACTCCTTTTTCTCCCTCTCCCTTTTAACCTTCTCTCTTCTCCCTCACTCTTTTTCCGGCGGTCGGGAAAGAAAGGATTTTCCGTCTTTTCTTTTTCTTATTCTACTCCTGGACATGCGGTCATGCGACAATTTTATCACTTAAATTTGAAACTTGCGGCTTACATGGATTTTTACTTATCTTCCAAATTTCCCGTTGAAATTGTAAAAAAAGTTTAACAAAGATGTAGCAGTAGCTGATTCCACGTGTGCCTAATTTTTAAAACACAGTCCCCGTTGAAATTCCGTTCGCATCTTGTCTTGTTCAGGTTTTGAATCTTGCATTATAAGTGCATCTCTTTCAACTCTCCTCGATCCCGCCGTCTGGCAAATGACGAGGAAACGTATTTCTTGGTTGAAAGTCTGGCGGGTCATTGTAGCTGTTTTTCGGGTGTACTCCGCGTATTTGTTCGGTTTTTTTCCGACGTTTAGTGGCAATCGCTGCTCCCTGATACCATGAGGATAGTCTTTATGTGGAGGGAATCAATATGGAAGGTGGTTGAAAGGGGAGGGGGTGAAAGAGTTGGCTTTTTATTTTGCATAATTTTTTAGCAGGACCCCTCAAGTGTGTCTGATTTTTAAACCACAGTCCCCGTTGAAATTATGTCCGCATCTTGTCTTGTTCAGGTTTGAATCTAGCATATTTAGTACAGATCTCTTTATTATTCTCGATTCCATCGTTTGGAATAAAACCAGATAATACTTGCGAATGTATTGTACAGGATAATGTTTTGGGATTCATCCTGCTCAATCGTTCACAATGATTGGATCAGTTTTCAGTTAATATATCGGAATTTTTATTGCCATTGGAAGAATCTTCTCTTTTCCGCTTCCGCTTACGTATTTCAAAGCAACAGTCACCGTGGAAAATGGATTTGAGTCAGACGCTAAAAGAATTTTTTGGGAGAATAATCGTGTGTAAATTCTAAAATTAAGAATGCTTGATAACGCAGCAGTAGAGGGATTGAGTTAGTGCATCAACGAGTGATTTATAAAATAAGGTAAATTGGGTTATAGATAAAAAAATACTTTTAGAGTCAGGCGAATGCTAATGGAGGTTGAGGAAATATAAGGCGCAAAGAATATTACAGTTATTCAGCCTACGGAAGAGAAGCGGAAGAGCTATAAGTATCCAGTTTAGGTATTTAACTATAAGATTACAACGGTTTTAACAATCATTAGTTGACAGTTATCAGTTAACAGGGACAGTGTAAAACGGGAAAGTGCAAGACGTAACGGTATGTTGAGCACCACATTATACAATTATTATGAGTTGAGATTGATATTAAATTAATTCTGACCCTGGTAGATCAACTTCCCCTCTTAAACAATTGGGAATGGATATCTTCAAGAGCAACACGAAGAACTTAATATTAGAGCCACACTATATTTCCAGGTTCTACGGAGGCGATAAGTTAAGAGAGATGTTTTGCCGAACGTATAGGTATGGGAATTCGTTTTTTCCCTCGAACCATAAAGGAATTAAATAAATGCTAGTCGTAATTTCGTTAGAGTATTTACTTTTTATGTGTAAATGGCTGGTGTCCTAACACCCCCTGCCACACGCCTTTTAGGTGGCTTGCAGGGTAGTATGTAGATGCTTCAGATCAGGGGTCTTAAAACTTTTTTCATCGGATTTTGACGGATTTCGACCAATGTTGGTATATTGGTGCATATCATGGTATCTAACCCCGTAGTGTTACATTCGGTTGCGTCCGGCTCGTCCTTTGCGTCGATTTCTCATTACCATTTGTTACGTCACGTCATATAACTTCTACGGTTGCACATCCTGCCGGGTAGGCACACCTCTTGACAAGCTCAATGAGAAAACGTAAAAAATATCCTGCAATGTGACCATGAATTCCAATTTCCAAGTTTCCCACTTCTCTGAGCACTTTCCTTACCGAGCACCGCCGGGTGGCCTGCTAATTTATCGATGAAAAGGAATAGGAAAATGAATAGGAATATTGAAGGGGAAGGTTCATTTTGGGTCTGAGAAACAAACACGGTGATTGCCAATATACTCAATACATACCTAGGTAACCGTTAGAACACCTTTTCGTAATTAAAATAATGTCTATTTGAATGATCTTTGGCTTTAATCGCGTTGACTGGTTCCACGCAACATTTATGTGTCATAATATTTCTACTTTCTTTTCTTTCCATCCGTGTTTGCCCAAGTATTTTTAGCGAACGTTCTGCTAAACGTAGTTCGTGCTCACCCTCTGGACGAGGCAAAGAGAAATCGGTTGAGAGGTGTGTGCTCAGCACCTTCAGGATTCGCGGCGTTGTTCGTGCAAGTGGTTTGATGGGAGTTGCCTTTATCGTTTTATTTCCAGTGGATATCTTTAAACCAACTGCCCAGTGTTGTTTTCCTTCTCATCAATATTTCCTTTCTGTGAGTGCGATATGGGTGTAACTGGAAGATACAACGTTGGCGTTTTAGTTTGGAAAAATCGTAGCATGAGATATGAGGATCGTTTGAAAGAGGTGGTACATTCTATGTGAACTCAAAAGGGGTGGAAGGGAGGAAATTTCCATGTATAATAAATTTAAACTTAGCATTTAGCAGTGAAATTACACATTCCAACCTTATTTTTTAAGCTACGAGGCACGAGAAGTTTAACTTGCATCGTAGTTTCTTATCTTTATCATTCGGAATGAACCGTACCTATGATGAAAATATGGATTTTTTATCCATAGTTTGTTATTTAATCGTTTTTTACTCGATATTTTATTTTTAAATGATATTATGAACGATTTTAATTAAGTTGCAACTCACATTTCATATTTTTAATATTAAAAATGTTATTGTTGCCACCATTAGTGATTATTAATATCATATGAATATTTAATGCCAAGGAGCTATGATATGCTCAACCGCACTAATGCCAATCATTAGGTGTCGGTACAATAATGTAAATGGGCTTGTAGATAGCCTACAGCTCCGGTATATAGGGGGCCCCAAGAGGCAAAAATGTCTTTTAAGTGAAGAGTAATTATATCGGTTTTACGAATGAATATTGATTTTATTTTGGGATTGAGTGTTTTTCTACAATATTGTTTACTGGAAATATCTATATTCCTTCACACATCTAGACTAAGGGTCAAACGATGTTAAATGCATCAGTTACGAACTAAGCATCCATGTAATATTTTCGTTCTTAATTCATCCCGACGACTAGTAGAAATGAACGAACGTAGAAATGAGAAAAGTAAAAACTTATTTCTTAATGTACCTTTCTTCATGGTAAATAAGACGACCTTCGAATCAGTTAAAGTAATGCCTGGATTTGGATTTCTCTCTTGGTCGTTGACTCTGTGTGTTACTCATTTTTTAGCTCTCACGGTGTCTTTCGTAGCTTAAAAATTCAACGATGGTGGTTTGTGAGAAAATCAGAATTTTCGGCTTCAGTATGTAAATACTATGGAAGAAATATTTTGCCTTTTTGAAAAAAAGTGATAAAATATTGTCGTTTTAAGTTATTACTTCGTGGTGGGTCTTATCATTACCTCTACGCAAATCATATTTCACATTGAAATCCCCTGGTATTCAATGAATTTGTGTGACTGCCGTTTCTTATTATTTTTTCCTTTTCCACCACATCGGCGTGCTAAGACTCAATCTTGCTTGTCAATAAAATCACTACCACCACGGTAATTCGAGGCAGTTTCGAAGACCTTGATTATAGGTTCGAGATATCTAATCAATTTGTGGAGGTCAATTGACATGAACCAGCAGTTTGAAAATTATAAGGGAATGCCATGCAATCCCGTTTAGTCCACATTTAAGGAGATCGCCGGCGATTTTTCTCTCACTTTAGTTTCGGAAGTTATGAAGGCTGTCTTTCACGCACATCTTTCCGACGGGAATTGAGTCATTAGCGTTCTGGTTCAGCGGCGGTGAATGGGGTGGGAGGAGGGTGGAGACTCTTTTAAAAGTCTTTACGGGCGTTTGTGGGGTGTGCGCTGTGTGGGGGCCTGCCTCCTTTCATTATCCCTTTCGCGACGTGACCTTGCACCCTTTCATCCCCTGCAACTCCTCTGTCAACGGGAGTGGCACCATCCTCTCTCTCCACTCCCGCTTGACGTTTGCCTTACGGATTTTCTTCCCTCGTTCAACCACAGAATAAGTCACGTGACTCATTCCCTGTGAGCGATTCTTAGGTCTTGCGAATGGGAAGAGGTTGGCATATGTTAATTTTTCCATTTCTGAATTGAAGTAAAAAGAAATTTATGGTTCTGTCCACTGCCCGAAATTTAGTTTTTTATAACTGGCGAAAATTAGTTGGAACATATTTCCTCGCGGCTGCACCGACAGCTACCGAGTGCGCCCACCGGGTTGCGGATGGTGGGTCGACCTCAACAGGGTGGGCATTAAATCTTACCCTGATCATAAAATTTTATTACAGAATAACCGTTTGACATAAAAATTTAAACTTGATGTTGTTACATTGGTCAGTGTTACTAGTTTTTTTTAAAGACCACTTTTGCCCCCGTGGTAGCTCCGAGAATATTGATGCGGCATTCCAATTCCCGCCAGGTGTTTTGTGACATGTGGCATTAAAATCACTGCTATGGTTGCAGTCTAACAAATATTTTGCAAAATTAGAGGTTGAATCGCCTCTTACCCAACACTTCATGTGTTCATTTGCCCTAGTTTTTATGGCACGCCCAGTCTGGCCAATATATACAGATTTACAATTAGAACTTCCCGGAAGATAATCTTTTTAAATCTAACGACGTGTTAATAAAAATGTTAGTTACTGGGATCGTTATGTTGACGACATTTTATGCTTGTGGACGTGTAGTTTTCGACAACTAGACAAATTTTTAGACGTGTTTATCAGCCTTCACGATTCCAATAATATCACTATGGAAATTGGGGGCAATACTTTGAACTTTTTAGATTTGACCATAGATATTAACTCCGGGATACATGCATTTTTAATCTTAAGGAAACCCAATTACAGTGATGTTGTTATACCCAACGATTCGTGTCATCATCACACACATAAAATGTCGGTATTTCACTCTTTGACACACCGCCTGGTGGCCATTCCCATGTCAAATGAAAACTTTGAAAAAGAACTATCCACCATAAAATTAATTGCAGTTCAAAACGGGTATAAATCTGTTACGATTGACAAAATCCTTGATGGGAAACTTAAAAAGCACGCAATGGAGACCATCACAACCTTGCCCTCTACATCTCCTATTAGTGACAGATCTGCAACCTCTTGGCGGAAAATACCATTCCTTGGCCTCCTATCTTATCGGGTGACTGGAATGTTTCCGAAAGATAAAGAAAGAATATCGTTTTATAATATGTCAACAGTTGGCAATTTTTTTATTTAACTCCAGGCCAAAATTTATTGACAAGGACTAAAGCGGTGTATATGAACTGTGTTGCAATACGCCTAATTGTAATTTTGTATATATTGGCCAGACTGGGCGTGCCATAAAAACTAGGGAAAATAAACACAAGAAGTGTTGGGTAAGAGGCAATTCAACCTCTTATTTTGCAAAACATTTGTTAGACTGCAACCATAGCAGTGACTTTAATGCTAAGGTTCTCCACAATCTTTGTAAAGTGAAAAAGTAGGACTTTCTTGGACATTTAGAAATTTTAAGAGCATGTTGCAATAAAAATATACGTTTGGTAAACGAAATTTTGTACCCCTCCCACTCCTCTCCTTTATTATCAGTTCTCCTGGACTCAACACGTAAACCCACTGACCTTGAGCTGGACCTGAATCCATTTCCTCGTTAGCTCTTCCCTCTCCCATCAACACCACCTCCTACTTGCCTTAACCCCCCTCTCTGGTATAAATAAGCTCGCAAATTTGAGTATCTTCACCTTTAAAAATGACATAGTGTAATGTCGAAACCTGGGTCGGTTAAGTAAATTTCTGTGGAAGATACAACAGTTTATCTTTTATTATGTTTCCAATAAGTCCCCCATTTGAATCTCCGGCGGGGAGAGAGGCTACGTCGGTCAAAGGTGGTAAAATTCTGAGTAAAGGCAGTAAGGGAACAATTCATCAGATTCTGAAATGAAGCATATTTCTCTATGGGAGCGGGGATTGGACGTTGAAAGAAGCTGAGAAATCAAGATTGGGAGCATTCGAAAAGTAGTGCTACCGAAGAATTATGAAGATAAAATGGATCGACCGTATAAGTAACGAGGAAGTGCTAAGAAGATTGTGAGAAAAGAAAAGTTTTCTATAAACCTTAAGAAGAGGACGGGACAACTTAGTCGGCCACATTATGGCTCATGATGGCTTGATAAAAACAATCGGATATCATTTACTATGAAATCAGCATTTAAAAATAATGCACGAAAAAGTAATACTCACCGTATAGTTATCTTTTCGATGAAATCCGGGGAGGAACATAAATGTTTGCGATCTTTTTGGACGGAATGCCTGAATAAATTGGGAACTTCAACTTAAAGAATTAAGCTACCACTTACAAAATTGTCATAAAAGAGCTTTCCCGTTACTTTAAACATTCATCAAAAATGATTTATAATGAAGTTTTGCTTCTAATTCAGGATTTTTTTGTGAAGCGAAAAATGTCGATATGTTCTCAGTCGAAGCTTTCTGAACCACCACATCAATTCGCATGGCCCTCTGGGGTTTACCGTGTACTGCATGGGTTTGGAGTGTTTCTGACACTGCTCATCTCTTTCCCCAGATGACTTCACACGCTTTCCTCAAGTGTTTTAACAGTTTTTCTGTTACTGCCACCGTTTCATGCGAAGATGTTAAACAAAGAAATCGTTGTTTGCATTTACTCTCATTTTCCTTTTATTTACTCTTTCGCCAGTGTTCCCTTTCCTCATGGATATCCACAATCTCTTCAGCGTCTACTTTCTTTCCCGAAATATTTGACGCGAATAGTTTTATCAAGGTCAGATCCCTCTTCCTTATTCCTTTGCCACACTTGTCCTCACTCCATCACTCGGATAAAGAAAAATAAGCCAGGATGTTTGGAGCCTCGACTCCAGTGGCTCCGCCTGTAGGGATTTATCGCGGTGAAGTTTCCAAGAAATATCGTGTTACGTAGATACCCTCAAAAAGAAATTCTATAAAATTTATCGGAAAAGGATGACTGTTGTTGTTTTCACTAAAAAAGGTGCGTATCCAAGTTGGGGGAACAGGTAAGGGCAATTGTACCCTCCCCCCCACGATCATTAGGATAATATTTGTCATACATTTTGTTAAATACGAGGGCAAGTCAGTTATTATCCGCAATTCATTTATATCTTTGTTTATTTTGGTAGTAATGTCGTTTTACGTCGATGTCGCATACTTTGTTTATTTATTGTTATGTCTTTGCAAGTTTCAAGCTGCTAGGTTAGTTTAGTTATCGCTGTCATTCTGTTAATCATGGCTGCCCCGCTTCCAATTTGCACCAAAGAAGAGCAACGTTCGGTGATCCATTTTTTTGTGGTCGGAAGGCGTACCAGAGACCGAAATTCTTTGAAGACTTTCGGTACTGTACGGGAACAGTGCTTTGCCACAACGGAGTGTCTACGAATGGATTGAAAAATTCCGAAATGGTCGCACAAGTGTTACGTACGATGAAGGTGCCGAACCGTTTACCGCCACAAATGAAGAAAGCATTGAGCGTGTAGTGTGTACGTGGTATGATTCTTTAGATAGATGAGTAATTATTGACGAAGTGGCTCATCGTCTGCAAATTAGTCAAGGTTCTGCCAGCGATTTTTATATAGAATTCGTAGGCAATATTGTAGTATTGTATGCATACACTGTTAATAATAATATACATACATAAGTTATAACTACATTGCAGGTAATAATTGACTTACTTTCGTAAATTATTTGTAATTTCAATCGAATAAAAGTAAAAGAAGCTAACATTTTATTAAGGTAAAAGTGAATACTGATAGAGGTAGAACATTGATAGAGGTAAAAGTGAATACTGATATTTTCCTTTTATAATCACCTGTCCCTTTGAACAAATAATAATAGTTTCCCTTGAAACGTGGCAGAATCCCTAATTTCCTGTTGGCCATGCGTCGTACGTATATTATTAGGTTACACTACTAGTTGGGGGTATTTTCGTAGTAGGTACTCGTGAAGTATTTTTGGGTAATAACTGTTCAGGCAGCACTTTATAATGATAAATCCATAATAGCCCTATGTAAGTTACACCATCGAGAGCTTTCTGGTGCAAATTGACTATAGACAGTTACCTGTTTTGAAGAATGACGAAAATTGAAATAGATGAGGGTCTTGAGGGGGCTTTGATCAAAGATCATCGGCTTTCTGCTCGTTATCGAGTGAACCGTGAGTATCCCTTACCACATAATGGGAACGTTTCTATGGAGGCACTAATGGAGACTAATTTTTAGAGAGCCAATGGAAGTTTCATTCATCTTTCTTCTTCCGTATCGGTTTCGCGGCGGTGGAAAAAAATGTAGCACCGATGAAGGCTGCGGAGAACCTCGAGTAGTCTTTCTCCCATATCTCAACCTTTTCGAAGTTATCTGATACGTTTCCTACCCGTGGGTGGTAGGAAAAGATGTTGCCGAGGAGGAGAGACGAGTGGCGATGGCTAGAGGGGAGGCGATGGCTAGAGGGGAGGCGATGGGGCGCTTTGGGTGGCGGTGAGTGGAGAGGTGTCATAAATGCTTGGCGTCTCGGAGCGGAGGGAAGTTTCCAACGGCGGAGTCGGGTGGGATGAGAGGAACAGGTGAAGGTCCAAATTAAGGGGGGGGGGCTCTCTCCTCCGCTGGGGTCCGGTGGGGAGGCTAGGTGTGAGGAGAAAGAAAGGGTGGGGAGATGAAGCGACTTCCACTGGGCCTTAACCATTGAGTGGTCGTGTAGTAATGTAAATACTCGCGTCGCGACGTATTTTTGCACACCAAGGATCAAGTTTGCCGTGAAAAAATATTTGGTTTAGCCGGGGTTCGAACCCGGATTTCCCGATTATCAGTCAGGCGTGCTAGCCAATTACACCTCCAACCCAGAGTGAACATCAGGATGACTTATACCGTACTAGGTGTTGACGTCGCTAATCCACATCGCGGAGTTTACGACGGAGGTCGTGCTGACTAAGATTTAAAGTAATAATGGTTAAATGGATGAGAAAAGAACTATATAAAGCATTTTATATTGTTTTTTTCATAAGATTGAGTATTCTAATTCATAGTTTTGCAGATTAAAATTTGTAAGTATTGTCTTCGTCTATCAAAATCGTATCACAAACGCTCGCGACGAGTCGTAGAGCGGAATTTTTAAAGACGCAAACACTCGCGTCGGGTCAAAACCCAAAATTTCTACGCTACATAATTCATATATCCGGGCACAAAAATGGCATGGAAAGAAAGAAATGCATGGAAAATATGCTATAAGATTACATGGAACGCATATTGCTAACATATTTAACTGAATATAAGTTTTATTCATTATAAAGAACTCTCGGATCATACAGACTCGACGCGACTATTTCAGGGTAAAGAATTGATTCAATCTACGAGTTAAGCCTGTTATGTTTTTTTACTTAGTTTATTTATTTCTAATCGCTCGTGTAAACAACGCATTTTGACCTTTACATCAGGAGCTCACATGACCAGCAGTAAACGACACAAATAGCCATATCCTGGATAGAAGCAATCTAAACTGGCGGGTGTCGAACCCGCGACCTTCGGTTTGGTAAGCAAGGACTGTACTCCGAGACCGGCGTTTGGGTTGATAAAGTTAGAGCTCACCCTTAAAATGGGTCACAGACGAGTTAATTTGACACACTAACGGTAGAGGGGGTCCGTTCTTTTCCCTGTGCTACCTTTACATTTTGCACTTTAAGGAATTTATACTTGGAGCATCATACTTCGATCATGTGTTAAGCATGCTGCCCACTCGGTCTCTTAGGAGTTATAATCCGGAAAATATTTTATTTTCTGGATTCCGGTTTTGCAGCGGTTAGGAGATTCAAAAATATATTTCACTATTTTTTTTTCGAAAACATCCTTCCGAAAAATTTTCTCATTTTTTTTTGGTTTGATTTCAATTTTCACTGGTAGCTTAACCTTGACCAATTATAACTGACTATAGGGTTGGAACAGTGAGTGGCGGCATGGGAGGGAGTTGCGAATGGTCGGGTTGTTGACGTGGAGGCGAGGGCGGGTGGCCGTACGCTGTGGGGAGAGAAGGGAGCCAATGCCGGGACCACTTCAGGTGACGGCTCCCTCTCAAGGGTGTGCGAGGAGAGAAGGTGGGAACATGCGCGCGATATTGCCCTGGTGGCGAGGAAAGTGATCCCCCGGGGGGAGGGGACTCGAATTCCCTGCATATTGTAGCATTCACGAAATGACATATGTCTCTCAGGTATCTCAGAATTTTGCATCACGCTCGGAAAAAATTATAGGCTGATTGATGGTTCGAAAATTGCGAGTTTGTCTCGAGAAAAGACTGGAGAAAAATTATGCATCGTGACGTGAGCGCTATGCGGTGCGCAGACATGAGGTTGAGTGAGGAAGATAGGAGGAGGGTCGATTTTTTCCCTGTATTATTGAACGACTTTTCTATCCTCCTTTACTCAGTGATTTGACCCGTAAGTTATGGTAAAGTTCACCCTGGAATTTTGCAAAAAGTGTGAATTCTCGGTGTGCTAGAGACTCGGTGGCTGCGCCCTAGGCTTAGATTGATGAGCAGTTGAGAATAGATATCTTTTACAGCGACACGTAGAACATCGTATTAGAACATCGAATTCGAGGCATAATTACCTTAGCGAATTTTCTTTTCATTTGGTCTCCTAACACTCCACACCATAGGCCCAATGAGGCGGCTTGCGGGGTTGTATGTAGATGTAGAATTAACACATTGAGGGTATTGGGCCAGTTCCTTTTCTAAACCACCCTGCACTTCTTGAGTGTGGAATGGGATATAGATAGGCTTTGCCTGAGATTCGAACCTATGATCCTCTAGCAGCCAAACACTCTACCCATTACAATACCACTATTCCCCATCAATTATTCTTACGCGCATGTAATCGAGAAGGCAGAGAATAATATTATTTTTTTTACGAGTTTGGTGCTTTTACTTTTCGATAGAGTCATGTGGTTATCGGAGTTTTTATCAGAGCAAATTTTGAATTTTTCAAAATAATCGTTCAAGGAAAATTCTATCAGGTTATTAGTCACCCTGATACCTCGAAGCTCTTGAGAATATATTGAAGTGCTGCCTTCACAGCCATTTCTTCTACGTGACGTTCTTCTGTACTGCCTACTCTTGCATACCTGAAGCGCTTTTTAGACTACCAACACTTAAGTATTTGCTGCGTAGTTGAGGGAACCTGTTTGGACTGCAGGTCAAGAATCAAGTTATATATTTTTTTCTCTCAGTGAAATTTTCATTCTTTATGTGCATGTAAGGGTGCGTTAGTGAAGGTTAGACGGATATCTGGCTAGCACGTGTTTATTTATTTAGTTTCAAAAGTCTTATTCTACAGTATCAAGTAAAGTTGAGGAGGTGTAATGAAGGTATCAAAATAATCAGCCTCTGTCTGAACTTTTTGGAGATCATTTTTGTGAATAGATACATAGATAGAATTAAGATATTTATATGAAATATTTCAAACCCTGCCGCGTGAACGGCGGTGAAATATACAAGAATTGCCATGGAAAAAATTCCCCTGGACCGGGAATCGAACCACGGACCTTTGGCTTTCCGGGCCACTGCGCAGACCACCACGCTATCCAGGTTCTTTTATTTTAAATAGATATAGGTATAGTTGCCATGAAAATTAAAGTATCTGGATAGTGTGGTGGTCTGCGCAGTGGCCCGGAAAGCCAAAGGTCCGTGGTTCGATTCCCGGTCCAGGGGAATTTTTTCTCATGGCAATTCTAAGATATTTATAGTTCAGAAAAAATCCGTAAAAATAATAATATTAAATTACATAAATAAATTATATTTTGCTAGCACATTACATTAAATAAAATATAAATGATTACAATGATATTCCAGTTCATGACATAACCGATCATAGCAAATGCAATAACTATAGCAAAGAACGGCAAATTGAGCTATTTTCCAAGCCGGATTTTAACAAACACAAACAACAAGTCACATATTCTTAACTAAAGAATAGTGCGGTCTTAACTAAAGAATAGTGCGGTTTTGATGGAATTTTTTTTCCTGCAGATGCATTCCGACCTTTTCCGTTTAATTCATTCCTTCAGCTCAAGTATCTGCACTACATCGCGTATCGACCTGATTATGATTCGATTATAATTTTTGCTCGAAAATTTCACCTATCTCTCTGCGTTCGCCGAGGGGAGCGAGCTGGAACAATTAAAGCTCTGACGTTTTGAGGACGGAGAGGCGTTTGTCAAAACATCGCAGTGCCTGCCATGAAAGTCATTAGCGAAAGAACTCCGAATAAATAATATCGTATGCAGGGATCGAGAAATTAATTTTAAAAAAGTGATGGTACGACGGAGGAATCCTGGTGGCTGTCTCTCGTGAAGTGTCATCCCTCCTACCTTATATTTTTCATGTTATATCCCAGTAAAAAAAAAGCAAAAACGTCAGGCCCTAGGCCGCAGCACCTGATCCCGTATTCTTCTATCCCTCGCGGGAGCTCAAATATTAAAATGGAATTAAGGGAGCACGTCGACTGCTCTCTCATTGCTGCCTTATATATTTTTTCGTGTCTCCGTAATAAAAATAAATACGAAGCCTAGCGCTCTATGCTCTTTTGTTCAGTTCGCGACGAAATCCAGAGTTCTTTTCCCTGAATTTTATTATTTTTACGATTTTCTAAACGGAAAAGGTTATAATAATCCGAGAAATATTTTTTCTATGAATCTAAAAGGGTCAGGAAAAATAGACAGAAAGTAAAAAAGCGTTTAGTATTCCTATGACGATACTTTTCTTAATAAAAAATATAAAGGCAGATAGAGGACGTCTCACGGCGACTGCTTGACAGTCGATTTTGTTCTTTTGTGCAAACCTGTATTGTGGACTCATCTCTGAAGTCATGGATTTTGTGTTTAGTAAAATATAAATGGATGTAGAGTGAGATTGATTGTCGACGAGTTCACTTTGTGGAAATTCATCGATTGTAACGATAGATACAGGTGCAGTGTGGATTTAGAGTGGTTTAGAAAATATTATCGGCGATATCCCTTAAAATGATTATTTTCCCTGTAAAAAAGTCTATTGCATATATTAACTTTATATTCCCTCTTTATCTTCATTTTCAATTTGCTCATTCCCCCTCAATTCATCTAACGTTTATCCCTTTAGGTCACAAATTTCCATGAATTTTTTGCATGGGTCTAAATCCACCGGAGACTAAATCCCAGTGACCGTTTTTCGAAAAAAACTGTGAATTTTATGCGCGCTATAATATTTTCGCAGTTTTTCCAAAAACGCGACTTAAATCGTATACTTTCTTCTATTTCACCTCCGAATTGTTCTCTATAAAATTTATGCTGGAGTGGATTTTGGGGAATTTGGGAGAGTTTTTGGGGAATCATGGAAGACCTTCATACCCTCAGAGTGTACATTTCTGTCATGAAGGTGAAACGCGAGAGTACTTCTCACCAGGGGCGCAGCTAGGAATCAAGGCTAGGGGGGGTGTAGGTGCAACTAAACCGGGGTTTGTGGGGGTATGGAATACCCTCCAGGATAAGCAGTAGGTGCGAGATTAATAAATTGCGGAAATTTAATAAAAATGGTTCAAAATGGTGAGTTTTACGGCTTTCTGAGTGATATTTTATTAATCCTTTCACTATTCTAGTAATAATATCAATCCAATTACGTAAAATGGATTAAACTTAAAAATTTCCCTGGGCTCTGGGGGGGGATTTTTCCCCCAAATCCCCCCCTTGCTGCGCCACTGCATCTCACATCCCAAGACGCGTTAGTGGGGCACTCAACTCATGACAACGGATAAGACCCGCGGACGTGTGAAGTGGAGAGTGATTAAAGCTCGGGAGATATCCCTGGTCACTGAATCTGAATTTGAGCATTGTTTCCGGTGTGAAGAGATGCAATATCACCGAAGGTCTGAGTGGAACCTCCAACAATGGTCATAAGTGCCATTGGAAAATAGAGGGAGGGGCAGATGAGCTCTATCCGAAATAATGAGTGTCTCAGGGATAGTAATTGGACTGAATAAAGAAGAAAAGAATTGATTAAAATGACATGCGAGTCATTATACGCACTGACACAGTAAATAAATTATGATGGATAAAAAGGGAATAGTCAACATTTAGTGAAGAAATTGCCAATAATTGAACTGGCGACAGGGGTTACTAGGTCCATCTTCATAATGATGGTGATAGATATAAGTCTCTCGTGATACAATGACAGATGTTTAAGAAGTCGATGTTTTAATTTTAATTGAAACTATGGTAAATAGTCCTAAAATATGCATGGAGATGTTATTGCATAAAAATCGCTTAGTCAATGATATTCTTGTAAAAAAATAATAATTGAATCCTGAACGCATCAGAATTTCAAATTATTGCACCCTAATGATTTCGCGGGCTAGTAAATGCTAACAAACAGCTTTTGAAGTTTTCATTCAACTCTCTCACGGTATTGAATGCATTAGTGTAACCAAGTGTGACACTATTGTGCGAGGGAACGTGCGAGGAAAGCTCGATTCGCCAGCGGTCATCCCCGCTCTACTTTTCCCCGCCCGGCCCAATCGGCTTCCCTGGGTGAGCGGCCCTCCCTTCCCCAGCATTCCCCTCCCCCGATCACCGCTGCAGCAACAGCATCCTCGGCTCGCACCGGCGCCCTCGCCAGGTGGATAGATCGCCCTCTCTCCGCATTAATCCCTCCTTGCCCCCTTTTGCGCTGCTAGTTGGCTCCTCTGAACTCCTTTTAGCAGAAAAACGATCCCCGTGCGATGCGCGCGGGTTCAACTGAAGTCAGTATCGGACCTCCTATAAATTGGCCGATGTGTAGGAAATTATAGCGGGAAAATTCGTAAAATTCGTGCTCAAGAGGAGTAATTTTCGAAATTTTGAAACTGGCTCCCGGCCTCGATGACAGCGGGGAGGCGTCCTCGCTTGCCAAACTGAATATCGCGGGTTCGAGTCCCACCTGGGTAGGTAACCTCTTACCACGACATGGATACGTGTGGTCGTCCATCTTTGTGTGTTTTATCGTCCAGAAGTAAAGGTCAAATTATGCCGTTTTCAGGGCGGTGAAAATAAATAAATAAGTAAATTAGTAGAGGAAAGAATGTTGAGTTAGCCAGAAAGTAGAGGAGGAGAGCAGTTCCTCATTGTGAATTGTAAAGGGAATTCAAGTCCAATCGGGAGGGTAGACAGGCTGAGATGAATCACTAAATACTCCCGGTAAATCTACCGCCACAGGTAGAATACTTATCGTAAATTTAAAAAATATCATTAAATAATAAAATTAAATAAAACTATCGTAAGCGATTCCATCATCATCATCATAAGTCAACAATACTAAGACTGGTTTGACGCAGCTCACCATTCCTCTTTCCTTTAGCTTTTTCATAGCGATGTATTTCTTCTCTTTTTCATCCTTTAAAACCTGTCCTATGTAACTCATTCTTGGCCGTCCCTTTCGCTTCTTCCCTTCCACCTGTCCATCCGCTATTGTTGTCATCAGGCCATCATGTCTTATAATGTGGCCTACGAAGTTGCCCGGCCTGCTGCTTAGGGTTTTTAATGATTAAGTATTTGAATATCCAAATTAAAATCAATTCGAAGCATGCGAGCGGAGAAAGTAATCTCAAATTTGCATTCATTTACAATTCTATGCTCTGAGGACTTTCCCAAGATTGTCGGACGCACAGTTTCTTGGCATCAGGGGCGCAGCTAGGATCTGGCTCGGGGGGGGGGGGCTAGGCGCAACTAATACCGGGATGTGTGGGGATATGGAATACCCACCAGGATAAGCGGTAGGTGCGAGATTAATACATTGCGGAATTTCAAGATCAAATAGTTCAAAATGGTGAGTTTTACGGCATTCTGAGGGACATTTTTATTAATCCTTACACTATTCTATTAGTAATATCAATACAATTAAGTAAAATGGATTAAACTTCAAAATTTCTCTGAGGTCTGGGGGGGTGGGGGAGGGGGTTATCCCCCAAACCCCATCCTCGCTGCGCCACTACTTGGCATCACTCAAAGATGTAGTATCGTGATTCGATTTTATTGTGTTGAGTTGGCCCATTCCACTCCCATATGAAATCCCCAATCCGCTTTCCTCCCGTACAGCATGGCTGTGTTGGCCCGCGATAGGAGGCGCCTCAAGCAAGCCGCGTTACCCAAGACGAGGGTTTGTAAGACGCGCGTGTCAAAGCGCTGGCAGCGTAGACGTCGCACGTGCAGACCACCTCCCGTGGAAGTGCTCTGACGCGAAGGACGGAGGCCGTCCAACCGTCAACTCTCCCTTCACATGGCTACAAACACGATGTTCTGCGGTGGACTTGCGCTTGGCTCATGCGGTGATTCTCTTGCTTCGCGGGCGTTTCATTGGCGCCGATTGTTGGCCCGGGACCGTTTATGCTTTTACGATCTTCCGCAAATACCGGGGAAAATGGCTCTTTCGCGTTGGAGGGTGTAATTCGGACCGGGAGTGTCTTTTGTCCGAATGTTTAAGGACGTTTTTTCTGCTCAGTTTTCGTAACACGTGGTGCTGGTGTTAATACCCACGCATTGATGATTTTAAGTAAAAATCCCGAATTGGATTAGTAAATACCCACAGTTTGAAAATACATCCGGGTGGTTATAACTCTTAAAAAGTGTAAATTTGTTTTGGATGAAAATGCAAGGTGAAAAATATGCCTTATTTACGTAAAAAATTCAACATGATGCCTGTATATGACATGTATAGTCATCATGTATATACTAAAAGTTAGCTCAATTGATAAACTTGAATCAGTTGGGCACCTATGTTAGCCTCATACCTATCTTGCTTCCATTTCTTATATTCTCTCTCCTGTCTACAGGACTGTACAATTGCAATCATTTAGCACCATGTTCTATGATGCATTTTTGTCATCGTTACGCAAATTCTGATTCGTCATTTCCTTAGTTTTCCCACTGTAAAATCATCACTATGTGAAAACTGAAGGAATGGGGCTCCTTAAACTATTTTTTACTCCGCTAAATCCGTGCAGACGGTTTAAAAAGGATTAACTGTCATTCTATGTCCCGTCGGATGCTTCGCCTCGATGTCTAATTGCCTCAGCGTTCAGGGTGCTCGCTGGATAGTCATCAATCTTCGTTCTTAAATTATGCCTCGGGATTAGCTGGTGTTAATCACTTCGGTGCATTGATATATTTATTAATTTGATACCCTCTGATCTTGGCGAGACACTTGGTAATTAGTTCTTGGTGACCAAAATAAACTGATGGGGATGATCCAGGTGTGAATTATTTTTTTCTGGCGAATGCGAATATAGGCGTGGAACGAGAAAAAAATCAAAAGATCCTCGTCGCCTAGGAAACGAATTATGAAATTGTAGAACGCCAGCTAAGAAATGAATGGCATATATCATCTGTGAGGGCTTGGACTCAGAATTAGACGCTTTCGGATTTGCACTCGTTGCCTAATCCAATTAACCCACCTAGGTATTCTTCTTCTCTGTGAATTTTATACGAGCTTCTGGGGCATACGCGACTACGTTCTCTAAAAGCACGGGACATAAAATTCGTACGAATATCTATCCGAATTAATCTCCCAGAGCCCTGGAGTCTAAGTAATTTATTTATTGTTAAGTTTGGACTTTGTGTAGACTATCCTGAGAACACTAATTTCAGTAAAGTAACATGCAAGATGCAATTTACAATTTACTTCGATTATGATGTCCCAAAAAAATGTGGGGCAATGATGGAAAAAAATTTTAATCTACAATTTTTCATGCCTGCAGCCTGAGAAAAATAAATAGTTGCCTACTTAGCGTGTTATTACAACTTAATCAGTTTCAATTAGAGATTGTGGTCGTAAAATGTGTTTACTTCATCCTGAGAACTTCATAATAATGAAGTCTTTCCAAGTTCCAGCTCCAGCAAGAAGTTTCAATACTGCCTTTTCTCGAAACTTTACCGTTCACAGGTAAATGGCCCACGAATAACCATTTTCACAGTGCATTCCGTCAAATCGTGTTTCTTCTTACGTTCTTTCATATTTTTACCACTGAGAGATCCACGTGACCATGAATTCCTAGATCTAAGTTTCCCCTTCTCTGGGTAATATCCTTCCCGAGCAACGCCGCGGCGTTGGCCGGCTAGTTTCAGAATAATTTTGGCCGTAACTTCGGATGGTCGAGGAGTACCTGTAGATGTATCGCAACGATCGCGGGTGCACTCACACCCGTCTTGAGAGATCGGCCGTGCCGCATAATATCCGAGCAACAACCTTCCGCTCCTCGCGCCTCGAATCGACTCTCCTCGGAACACGCGCGCACACGATCTGGGAATAGACGAGGAACGGAAGGCGGGGGGAGAAGAGTGGGGGGTGGACGTGTTGTGGAGGTTAAGGTTGGGGGGAGGGAGGGGAAGGAACTGTGAGGAGTAGGGGAAGGGAGGGGAGAGGGGGGGGGATGGACCCCGCTGGACTTAATGCGGATGGTGCGTCGGAGGTCGTTTTCTTCCCGCTTCTCAGATGTTACGTATTTACGCATCGTCAAGATTATCGCCTCTTTCGTTATTTTTTCCGAGTAGGGTTCGCTGGGTGGCCTGAGGTTACCTCACTCGTGGCTGACAAAGTTTCGTTTTTCAAAACTCTTACGAGCGTGTCGTTAGGAATTATGTGAAACTCAGCCCGCGGAAATTCTTCGAGAAAGAAAAGTGTTCCTTGACTCGACCTTTGTACTAAGCTGCTTTTACGTCAGCGAAGTCTTCTGCATTCTCGAGTGACCCAATTATTAATGAGGTGCGTCTTCCAATTGATAAACGTATCTTCATGTTATAAAGTGCAGTAGTGATGAATTTTAGCGTAAGATCTCGTCAGAAAAGAACGGATTTTGGTTCTTAGCACTGTTTAGTATATTGGGGTTTTCAAGAGAAATTTTTACTTTAATTATGTTGTAGAATGCTGCGGTGTTATATTGGGTGACTTACATGGTTGCGCCATTCTGAATTTTACTGCAGTATCCTGTAAGATTTAAGGCCGCTTTCACCATCTATTAATTAAAATATCCGTCGCGGATAAGATCCTCAGGGGGCTGAATTGTTATTTCTCTTATTTCGTGTCTTGCTTTACTTTTTTTTCCGTCGGCGCGCGCCTAGTCCTGAAATATTAAGATGCTCTCCCCAGTAGAACCCCAGATGTGAATTATAAAATGGGTCATTAGTAAGACTTAATTATCCGGAATGAAAGAAACAGTTGTTGGAATATTGTGTATCGCATGAAAGCGGCGAAAGTGTCGCTGCCAAAGTTTTCCGTCGGCTATCTTGCGTCTCTTCGGCATGAAATGGAGAAACGAAGGGGGGAAGTATTTTTGAATTCCTTAGAACCTTGATCCGGTTTAAAACGGTGTCAATGTTTGCTCCTTATTTACTCGCGCGAAAGCATCTGGGTCTCATTTTATCCTTTAACTCACCTCATTCTTTCCAGATTTGACCATTCTGCTGTGAGCACCAAGGAATATTTTTGCATTTGATAGTTTGTATTTGTATTTGATCAAGGTATAAATATATAATAGAAAGGATGTATTTTTGTTTGTCCGCTTTGCATTTTAATACGGCAGCACGGATTACAACCAAAGTTAGTAGGTCAGTGCATCTCATGCTGCCAAATCCTATTGTGCTACTAGTGTTTGTGTCCAACGCGTCCTTCGCGTCATTTACTCAAACCATTTGTTACGTTACGTCAATCAAATTCTGTGGTTGGACATCCTGCCGAGTAGGGACATTTCTTCACTCGCACTAACGAAAACATAACTCAAATAATACTACACTTACCTATTAATCCTCTCGATGCGAACCTTATTGCTGGGGATTGAGTTTACAAGATTGTTTTGGTCTACAAATGCACGGACAAAAATAGCGATGTAATGGAGCGGTGTATTTATAGTCTATAAGCTCATCCCATGTGCGCTATAGGGTAATCTTTTTTTCCATTGTTCGCCGTTCAGAATGCCTAAAATCCTGCTGTGTGACCATGAATTCCAAGTTCCAAGTTTACCACTTCCCTGGGTACTATCTTTCCCCAGGAAAGCCGCGTGGCCTGCTAGTATTTAATAATTTGTGATGCATTAGCGGGACTCGATTCAATTGTCCTCTTGCGATAGATGATTCCTCACCGACTTTGTTTTTGGATGGATATTTTCCTTTTTCGCTTTCGCTGTTTTATACTATGAATCCACCTCTATTATTGATTTTTTTTTTACCGATAATGTCCTAATTATTTTTGAACGCCTTTCTGAACTCGCTATGTCTGTTAGTCTAAATCAGCGATGGAATATTGTAATTGATTTAACCCACTTCTAATTTTCGGATCGGCCTAAAAATTTGCACAATTGCTTGCTTTTGTTGATAATTCAATATTCAACAATGAGACATTTAAAATTTTGTTTCATTGTGCTATAATTTATTAACTAAATTCCCACGTGGAAAAATATTTTTAAATTTTCTCAATAGGTGACCCTATTTGTAATTTATTTTGGTGGATATTTCTTCGACAGCTGTGGATAATTCGATTTAATGGTCCAAAGTAGAAATTAATATAAAATAAAAAAATATTGAGGAAAAGTAAAAAAAAAAAAACGGTACAAAATGTACTAAAAATTAAAATAATAACCTTTTCATCACTCGGAGAATTAAGAGTGGGTGCTTATTGGGAGTTGACAGTCATATTAATCCAGCCAATAGCAATTAAAATATCGTGAAATGTATTCATTGGTGGGTGGTTTATTGCTTTTCCTGAAGATGAGTTTTCCATTCACATAAATCTCCGTTTTGTTGTGGTATTTAATTTTTGACTGATTTAAGAGGAAGTTTATGAAGGAAATTCGATTAACCAAATCCAAGTTTTAATGGGACGAGGATCTCAAAATTTCAGTGAACCAACATTTTTTAAATTTACTCAAGAATTGTAATATTGCACTAGAATCCCGTCTTCAGAATCAATTGAGATAAGACGTAGAGCGATGAGATTAGTCTCACGCCTACTGACGGCATAATTTATCCAAGATACAATTTGCATATTCAGTTGCAGTAAATGAGCGTACAAGCCTGATCCAAGTCTGAATTCTTTGGAGCAAAAAGTTGACGCCGTGATAGTGTAGAAACATTTTAGTATGAAATTAATGAAGAACTTTTACATTTCAGTTTCCACTCAAACGTTGCACGCCTAATATTAACTTTTTAGGTGAATGATCGTGGTATTTAATTGAGTTTATCAACATGATAGCGGGAGAGAGAAAGACCTGGGGATGTATTAACGTTGGAATTTGATATAACGATAAATGTGACCTAATTTGTACATTCCATCTATTACATTTGTTCTAAAACTATTGTTACGTATCTTAAAATTTCTTTTGATATTATATTACTCAATACTTTTGAAAATATATAAATGATCGCTGAAAAAATAAATTTTTTGGTTGTCTATTTTTTCTTATTTATTTCGCTTATTGTTTCGGCTATTGTCTGTACATTACTTATTCTATTGAGCCAACTGTCAATCAGTGATGCGATCTAAAGTAATGAGTAGCATCGATTTCACTACCTTGCTTTGTGCAATAAGTTGTAAATTTGTTCGATAGTTATGTAACATTAATTGATCTTGTAGTATGGCATGTAATTTTCTTTATACAAAACACTATTGCCGCTTGAAACTTATTTCTGAATTGTTGATGGAGGCTTCTGCGGAGTGGTTCAGTAGCCGTAGCTTGGCTTCCTTGTTGTCTTCAGTGTCGATTCAGCTTCGTGCGACATTTTTGCCGGCGTTGCAGCAGATACCTTCATGCTTGAAGTCTGACTTTAAGACTGAAGACGCCTGCCGCATCGCCGGCGAAACTATCGCACGAAGATGAATCGACGCGGGAGAGAACCTGGAAGCAAAGCTGCAGTCATTTCTGAATTGCCGTTCATGTATCCTTTTTTCACTAACTTCACATAGTCATTTCTTCAGACGATAAGTCTCTCCCAGCATATGGGCCTTTCCCGGTCTCAACAAGGGTAGCATTGGCGGCGAGGTAACGATCACTCTCAAACGTCCTTACCATCTCCTGCTCTGACCATCAAGTAGCTTCTCCCTCTTTAATGTCTCTCGGAAATTGCCCAACTTCTGGCAGAGCTTCTCCGACCATAAACACGAGTCTTAAGCCACGTGTTGGGATCAAAATCACGGGATTTCACTCAAAGAGGATAGTTATGTGCAAAGTCTAATTTTGAGTAAATTTAGCCTGTGACATGGGCCATGCCAGGGGTGGTTGAATTTTTAAAAATGAATTTTACCCAATTATTTGGTTTATACTTTAAATGAGGATGATTATGAGATTATTATCTGTAGAACTAAGCAATATTTTAAAGAATCGATCATTAATAATCGAATTTAATGATGACAAAAAGACTTTTTGTGTGACCATAACTTAAATTGAAAAATGATTTTTTCCTTACCATTTGAACTTTAATAATGCCATTTATGAGCAATACCAGGCCCCCACTCATCTCTTATTGTGGAACCAGCGTTTATTTTTATTAATATTTTCCCGCATTAGTTATGGGGTTACTCCAATACAGGCCATTATTTTTATCTTACTTAGTTATTCAAGACCTTTATAAATGAATTTGGGGACTTTGGGAAGTGAATACCCTGAGTACCTCAGGAAAAATGATAACTTTGAGGGGTGTGCTGAGAGACCTGTTACAGTTTAAAGCCAATCGGCAATACAAGGAATTATTCTCCTTCCAATTTAGCCTGTTATAACTACTTTATCATCCACGGAATGTCGTCATAAAAGTTTCGTAGCTGGTATGTAGTAGGATTGTGGATTTGGAAGCGATTCCAAAGCACGTTGGTTTGATTGAGGCGATTTAAGTCTTTATCGGCAATCATCCCTTTGGAGTAGCTATCTTTGACGGTGTAATGAAAGCTGTTATGCAGTGTTGATGACTTATAAAACTATCCCGAGACCATTGTGTGGAAATACCACCCTTTGAGTACGTACCTCATTATTTTCACTTTCCTCTGTGCAATCTTTCGAAGCTGGCGTCATTTATCCACGGAAAGCACGACCTCAATACTCTTCTCCACGTAAATGCTCGAAACTACCTTCAACTAACTCCTTCATCCACTTCGCCTTCTTAATTTAAATGAATGTATGCCGTTTGCTCCCTTTTTCGCTTGAAAAATTCTCATTTTTATTTCCTCTAAGAGCATAATGTGTCTTCTTCTACTTCTCAACTGTTTTGCGGGAGTGCTTCTTCCCTCCACTTTCAAGCCCTGTTTACACGGTACATTAACACGTACGAGTTAATGTTCAAACGTGTGCGATAATGAACGTAAAAACGCACTTTGTTACCACCCAACTTGTGCGAATGCATGAACAGAAAATAGAGCCTGTTCTAATTTGGTTCATGCATTCTTACATCGGTCCACCGAAATCGGTCATACATGCACACATTAACTCGTACGTGTTAATGTATCGTATAAGCAGGCCTAAAGAGTTAACTGTGTATGGTTGTGCCTCACATTTACTTCTCAAGCGCATTATCTTTCATCTTCCCTTTAATCGCTCAATATTTAAGCACGAATTAATGTTCTAGTACCTCTTAGCAAAGGAAAATATTCTTTTATGGAGAGGATGATGCTAAAGATTGACCCAAATCACTTAATAATTAAACTGCTACTGTTTTTGCTGTAATGATGGTGATCAATGCTAAGTTATTTCTCATTGCTAAGTATAGAGTTAAAGAACCTGATGATTAAGTTGTTAAAAACATCGTGTAATACATTGGAATATGAGTGAATAATGTCTTAATCGTTTACAGTACAATGTTCCCATTTGGGAATACATTTACAAAAATTCATGAAAATTATATTTCATGCCTGTAATTACTGTTATAGCTTTTGTTACGTAAATAAAGTATGGAAGTATTTTTAAAGTGAATTGCATGACTTGTGTATACATCGTTCGGTAATTATACCGTTCAAAGTTTAAGTATTTTTTTATCGCCTCTGTAGTGAGTATGGGTTTATTTGGTATTTTTCCCTACACTCGCTTTCCAGAAACAAATGCTCATTCATTCAAAAGATCAATATATGTATATTACATTGTTAAACTTAGTTTTTTTGGTCAAGTGTGTAATTATTTTTCAAGCATTAGCAAAATTTTGTGGCGTTTTCGCATTTGGAAACTTGCTTGAAAACTCATTGAAAAAGTTTTGTTTGGGTTTTATTTCGTAATATCCCTTAATTAGTTATAAAACATATAAGATATAAAAAAATCACTCGGTAAGTTAGTTCGGTTTTTTAAAGGTTAAGTTACCTGCGAGACAATGAAAATGCAAGTCGGGTGTGGGAGGCACTGAAAGCTGTAAGGATGAAGGACGGACGGTAGTGTCAGGTATTCCAGCCGGTTTATGCACGTACAATGCTTATACCAGGTGGATGATGAAACCTTTTCAAATATAACTTCTCCACCAATGCGGAGAAGTAATCAAATAAAGAGAGCATGAGCACAGCCAGTTGACCACTAATTGGATAACTGAAAGATTCCATTTCGCTATGCTGCGCTGGAAGGAATTCTCTCCCTCAAGGATAACAATCCGCTGTGTCATTGGCATCGTTTGCTGGTCAAGTCTTTATACTTCATTGGTGATCAATATGAAATTACTACACTCGCATTGAAGAGAATATTTGGCCCCGTATCTCCTGCGTGGTTGCCTAGTGGGTAGAGCGTTGGGCTTCTTAACGGCGGGATCCGGGTTTAAACCCCTGGTGAAGCCTACAGTTATCCCCAAACAAAATCTAAATTGGTGAAGTGCCAGGAAAGGATTCGGAATTTTTGATAAAGCAAAACTGGCTTAGCCTGGGGTGAGGTCCTTGAACATGTTCGAAGGATATAATCCTTACGGGACTCTTTAACTCGCTGCGAATGTGAAGGGAAGGGAAAATGACGCCATGAATACATTGAATTTTCTATCATGAATCGATATATGCTGACACGAACTCGATTTTAACCTTCATGTTGTATTTTGTTACTCTGTTTGAAAAATATTCGTATGAGTGTGAAATTCCACACGATATTCATTGATCATAATTTTCGGTGTATATATTATTTTGGAAATGGCAGTTTACCGTACAAATTATTTTTAAAATTAATATCGTACGGGTAACATGTCGCCTTTGAGTTTGCCGTGGCTCCCAAGTTCTTTTAATTGCTTGTAGTTCATATTTGTTCGTAGAAATACAGGAAAGTTATGACGGGATTCAATTTACTGTGTGAGACATTTCTACTATTTCTCTCTTATGTCCTACACCATATCGATGGCTAAGTTCTAACCACACGTATATCAAAAATAGCAACTCTTCAGGAGATCAAAAAACTATTATTTTTTCTAATTGTAGTCTTAAATTAAAAACAAAAAATTCATAAAACTGAAAAGAAGTATTCATTTGCAAACAAAGAGTTATTTTTGCTTTAATTTTATTTTTTAATGTTATTACACTATGTTTAAGATACCGAGTCGAACCGGCCAAATTTTGAGATAACTGTTGTAAGAACTTAGCCATCGATATGTATCATGCGTTTGCAATTGGTATGTGTTCCCAAATTGTAAATGTAACCCCTTCTAACCCAGAGCTGCTTCTTGGAGAAATTAAATTTCAAGACATATCATTTTACAAATGCGACAATATTCTACTCGATTCTAATTATTGTGGCAATTACATATTTCGCCATTTAACTTTGAAGCACAAAAGAACACGCAGTTTAAATTTTTCCTGAATAGAGCTGAAAATGTATAGATTTTTGATGTTGTTCAGATGCAACATTAGGTTATAATGGGTTGATGGGAGAATATGTATTGTTGTCACCGTAGAGAATGATGGCGTTATGGAGTGGCCGTGATTTGTGACGGAAAATGGACCAGCAGCACATTCCACATATCCTGGCCCCCTCTCGGATACTAGGTCTCGTTGTTTCGCGTGCCCGGAGCGTGCGGGATGGTGTGGGGGGGCGGGTGGGGGGAGGGGGTGAGCAGGCGCTTGACCCTGAAGGGGGATGAAGAGGGTGTGAGGAGGATGGGTAGGCAACTCGGGAGGGCACAGCGGAAACGGTCCGCTTGGCGGGTTGCGGCCCAAGGGGATGTTTTCTTTCTCCCAGGCACGGCTCGCTGTTTAGTTAGCCGGGCTGGCAAATGCGGACGAATTTCCAGGAACTGGAGAAAGGTGGAATTGGAGGGAATGTGGCGTGGGGGTGTGGGGGGAGGGCCTGAGGGTTAATAGAAGGAAGAACGGAATGCTTTGATTGGAATAGGCCGTGCACCGTCGGTCGAAGCTGAGCGCAGTGCTGTGCGGAGACAGAATAACGTATGCGCGTTGATTGAAAGCACATCATTCGTCATGGAATGGCTTTGACGTGCTATTTCAAGAATTTTCTTGGTATTGTGGTGATTTCCTAGAATGGAGTGAAATAAGTAAGTAATTTACTGCAGAGTGAAGCAGTGTTGAGAGTGTCTATCGATTCTCCTGTTGAATGGAAACTCATGAAAGTCATAACGGGATTCAATTTACTCCGTAGACTTACTTACTTTTTTCTTTTCGGTCTATTCGATTGAAAAAGTTCCTAATTGGTTGAGGATCATCTTTATGTAACTTTTGCCTGGGGAATGACCATTTTTTTCTCTCGGAACTTCCGGGCTGTGAGATTTACGCTGCACAGCAGTGGTGAGAATACGAATGAATATGTCTAACATGTGTGCCAGTGTTAATCTTGCGTATAACAGCTCTACAGCGTAGATTTCATGAACTTGTTATTAATTATGCTAAAACTTTTTAGAATAACTGGTGAGCTTTTACTGGAAGTTGAGATAAGGTTACAGAACCAATTTAAGGCCATTATCACATTGGACAAAGGTGGATCTAGGAGGGGGGGGGGGGGGGCACGGGGGCACGTTAAAAAATATGATTTTTAATACGGTCCCGTTATCATTGCGTTCGTTTTTTATTACGGGGTATCCTTGTGCCCCCTAGAACAAATCCTGCATACTGTCCTGCTTGTGCCCCCCAGAAAGAAATCCTGGATTGGATACTTGATTTTTCGAAAATTATTCTAGCCCTAGTGCACAAAAGTGCCCTCTTGTTAAAAAATCAAGCTTAGGGCAGTGGTATTTTGATTGGATAGTTCAAGTGGTCTCTTTTTTGACATCTCAATGAACCTTGTGAATATTTGCCATTATTTATTCCCCTACCCACTGATTCACTTGGAAAAGTGCATGGCTACAAGTTACGCCCCTTTCTCCTATTCCTCACCATTTCTCCCTTCTATTGACCTGTACATTTTCGTGCTATTTGCATCCGAAGCCTAAACTTGATGGTGACATGATGAATTGATCCATTTTTAGTATGGAGAGGTGAAATATTTCTTATCTTTGTTATGTGTGCCTTATAAGATGGCATACTAATTTCAATTAATAACGTTATTTACTCGAGTTTGAGGTAACTACGTATTTTGCACATGCATGGAAGGAGTAAAATAATGCCAAAATACAATTGGCTACATAAAAGAAATGGCTGGCGATGGTTCAGATAGAAAGTGTAATTCTCAATTGGGCAGTAGCGTGGACGTTGAGGTATGGGGCAGAGAATATGCTCTAGGCATTGAATATTTTTGTGTAGTGGAAGATCGAAGAAATGATATAGACGAGGAGCAATAACTGACAAGAGCAGCAGGCGAAATAGAACTTGCACTTATAGGAGGGAGGGTGCCAGAAACTGTGCACAGGAGGAGGAAATGGATGAAGAAGCGAGTGAGCGTTGGGAGAGCGTTGTTTTGGATTGGAAGTGGGTGCGACGATTGATGGGAGGAGGACAATGAAGCGGGCAGTAATGAGCAGCAGAGGTGGAGTGGGGCAATTGTTGTTGACGGCGCGGGATGGTGTGTATATGGAGTTGGATGGTAATAGTTGTGGCGTGCGGATGTGTTGTAGCTTCCGAGTTTGTTTATAAAGTGTAATAACAATATTTGCGAACCATTGAAGAGAAAATAAAAAAAAACCGTTACAATATAATACCCGTATTTGGCTAAACTTGTGACGTCATTCGAATTTTAGCTCAACTTAGGAAAAACAAAAGACCCCTCCAGGGAGCATGGTGGTAGCTGATGAAGATTCTATGACGAGCATGAAATCCTGGCCCTCTGGTTCAGCGGCTTCAGTGTGTCTGAGGGGGAATTTGAGAGGGTTAAGCCGTGGGAGGAGATAAGTGTGGGGCGATGGTGGCAACCTGTGGCACGCGAGGAGCTGAATCTGGATCACGGGTCCGTCATCTCTCCGAAACCACCCATTAGGCACCAGCCGTAATATTACCGCTGAATTTTTTTGCAATGCATCGTTATCTCTCGAATCCTCTTGACTGTGGGATGCCCTCCGTTTGCATTCAAATCACGTTTAAATGGCCGGTGGCTGAATAGGATCCTAAATGCTCGTTGTCGGAGCCGACCCTTGTTAACCAAGGAAAATCGTCGTAATCACCGATTATCCGACGCTGTGGGGTGCGGATGCATTTTATCCACGATTATGGCGTGGTTTCACGCTTGATAAAGGGCGTCTATTGGAGCTCTAATTACAGTTTATTCGAGCCATTTAATGCGGCAGGTACACCACCGATTCTCCTGGATGCTGTGAGCGGATTATGGGTTTTGAAGAAACAGGTGCAGTTCCTGCCCATATGTGACCCATAGTTTTAAAGTTTTTTCTCGTAATTTGTGCCATAAAAATGTAAGTTTCAGGTAAATCCACGCTGTCCAGTATCCATCAATTTTCCTTTCTCTCTCGGGGCAGGCGCATAGTCAGAAATTTGCATCGTGGGTGCTACGGAGTTATGCCTTCACTGATATTTTTGTTGACATTTCGCAAGCATCGGAAAACCATGAATTTAAAGTTACATTTTATTCATAAGTCAGCTATATATTTTGTTTACATACTGCTGAAAGTTATATTCATCGTTATGTATTGGCAGAAATGATAAAATTAACTATGTCAAAACATAGTGTGTTAGAGGATAGATTACCCTGGATTAGTGATCTCTTCATCAGATATACTATTGGTTGTCACCACGAGGGAAAAAATTCTGGTGCGGGGGATGAAGCTTCCAAAGTCCCTCTTTCCCCTTACGGCTACTTTCCTGTGTGTGATGAGTAATGTGTTTTTGTAGATTTTCCCCTGTAATGCCATGTAGAGCCAGGTTTTTCAGTATTATTTTTCCTTTGGGCCATTCTATGTTAAGCGATCTGGTGGTCCCCACTCGACCATCAAATATTTCGATGAAATTTTCAGCAAACAATAACACATGTTTCATTTGATGATACGTAAATTATTGCGTTCACTTATGAAATATTTTCTGAGATACAGTCATTCGAATGACCCCATGTCGCGGCCTGCTACAGCATGAGGTGGCATTTGTGGTCACTTTGAGACGTTGTATCTCCTCAAATGTGTGATCAAAACATATGAAATATATTATCGATACCTAGGGCTGTTTGTAATAATTCTCCAAAAAATGGTCACAAATGTGAATACCTGTAGAAAAAGATAAGGTTTGGACACACGTTTCCCGTGGAAGAAATGTTTTGTAGTAGTTATAATGCTCACAAGGTAACCTATGAACGTTAAGTACAAAACTGTAAAATATAGTAAATTATTAGCCTGGCATTAAATTACGAATTGTACGTAAAATGTCCAGTTTTTGCAAAAACACCGAAAATTAGACATTTTCTGTCTAATTTTACCAAAAAAGACCCGCTGGAATTTGTTATTATTATCATCATCATTACTATTAAGGAATAGCACATTGTATCAGCTGTTTAAAACCTTCAGTATGTCTTAAATTTATATTTATTACATGACATTTCAAGTACATTATTACTTATATTATTCTTACCATCATTTTCCATACCATCATTTTTCCATACCATCATATTATTCTTACCATCATTTTCGATTGAAAACTGCGGCCCCCGTGGCGCCATTTGTAGCGAGCGTGCATACTCTCTCTGCGCTGATTTTACTCCTCCATTTGTTTCCTGTTCTTCCCCCTAAGGGAAAAGGACCCAATTTGTCAGTTACTCTTTATACCCAGCAAACACAAAAATCCAATGCGGTACCCCTTCCATCCTGGTTTCATAATCCTTTCCAACGCTTGCTCGCTCCTATTTATTGTTCTTTGTGCGGTGCGCTTCATTTATTCGAGATGCGTATTCCAAAAGTTCTTTCAAAAATTTCTATACCCGATGTCATTTGCAGTTATATCTGGAAAACATTTGGGTGTGAACATACTTTTTAAATTTTAATATGAAAAATTGAACAATTAACTTAATTTAAATTATATTGTTCATTTGCGTGAGACAGAAGGTAGTGAGTTGTTAGCAATACTTTCCAGGCTATCTTAATTTTTGCGAGCCTAATTTTTATTTGCGACTTGGTCTCTTGGTTTTGTTGTTAAAATATTATCTAAGATGAATTAAAAGCGTGAATGCGTGTTTATTTGCGCCGGACGAATGCTACGAAAGTTATTTACAGTTTAAGTCAATTATTTGTTATCGGCAATATATGTGTGGGTATTTGTAAATGGTATTTTGATCTTGGCCTATATGTGTCCTCCATATTTCGAGTTATGTTCAACATTTCGTCGTAAAGGATTTAATTTTTCGTCTTTCACCGTGTTTTGTATTTAAGTAAGATCAGTTAATAAGTTATGCTTACTACCGTAAAAATTAAAATTTAATTATTTTTTTCGCTTCTACAGACGAGAGAAATAATCGGCAAAGCCATTTAGTACTTAGATCCTCGTATCCACTCCCTTGAATGACTATTTCTTTTTTCAGACGGCCTAGGCCATTTTATCTCCATGACGTTGCTGCAGGACGAGCTCTTTGTATCGCGCAAAACAATATATTTCCATCGTCCTCTTAATCTCTCTCGAGTCGACAGAGATAAAAACTTGCTGCACTGTTCCCCACGTACCAGCTGTTTAGCCTGTCCGATATTAAATGCGCGTTCACTCGCAATGAAAGAGCTTTTCCGCATTTTCACAAAAGTTCTTTTTTTTAGTATTTAATAATAGGTGAATTTTCATTTCGTGTTTGGAGATTTTTTTTAGTTTTTCGGAAATAAACGTATTACTGACGAGTATCATGAGAATTCAGTCAATTTTTTATTTTCTCATGCAGGATTAAATTTCATTCATAATTTTAGTTAACCTGAAATTGTCTGAAGGATATAATGGTTGAAAATCTTACGTAACAGGAACTTCTTCTATTCTGCGATTCTAGATATCTTACGTCTCAAAGAACAGTCATCTCGTTTCCTTAGTATTCAAAGCTAAGGAGCAGAGATGATAAAAATATTGTTGTCACGTCAAGGGTTGAGAGTTCTCGCTGTTGGATGCATTGACTGTAAACTCTAAGCCTGGAGGGAACATCTCCTAATGCCTGGTGACTTGTTTTGTTTCTCTCGATGCTATTCCCAAAGTTTTAATGAGGGCAGATTTTCTCCTTGCTCCTAATTTTTCCAGAAGTATAATTTATCTAAAAGCAGTGAAGGTATATTGAAGAGGGACAGTACGTGGTATGCAGATTATTATTACTGTATTAATGAATCTTTTCATTCCGAGGTCTGTTTTGTTGGAAGCCAGAAGAGGTTATCCTATATTTTTAGGCTGGGTTGGGCATGAAGGATTTTGTGATCCAAGATACGACTGAGGCTCTATGAATGCTAGCCAATTGCATATATTATTATTTCCCATCAAGCTGTAGAATTTAATCAACGCGGGAGATGTATTCAGAATACCGATTTCCAGGAAAATTAGTCGCATGATTCTGCAAAGCCAATGTTAAAAGAAAATCATTATCTGCCTAATAGTTTTCAATTTAATCGATGAGTATTTACTGCAATAAAATTTGCGCGCATTGTCATTTTTAACGGTTCAATGCGGCTAAAATGCAGCGTACTTTTTGCTCTAAACGTATTGTTAAAAAATTTTGTGGCTACTTGCTCTTTTTATAATGATAAACAATAAATTATTCTCAATACTTGTCGCGAAATTCATATTTAATCTTGGCTGTAAATGATAAAGAAAATTCATTGGGTATGAGGGACGTGCTTTATGGGTATGAGACCATTTATACATTGTAAAGTGTGATATAATTCTTAAACTACTCAATTAAAGGAATAAATTGTAGAAAAATGTTAAAGAATAGGAAATCCAGGTAAAATAATTATACGATTTTAATTTAGTGATTACTTGAATTCCTACTTAGAAAATATTTTGAAAATATTTGAACTTTTAGCATAATCGAGAACACTTTAAGAAATCGTTTCTTTACGCATCGGACTGATTTGACTAACTTTGATGGTTTTAAAATGAACAAGAAGAAGGTTGTCTCACTGAAGTACCTCTTGTTTTCTCCTGTAGTGAAGTATTTACTGTCTGATTTACTGCCTAGTCTTACTGATGTTATCGACCTGCGGTTTATTACGATAATTGATTAAAATTGGAGCAATTAATTATTTACTGGCTAGAAATTACTGGAATTAGTATTTAATAGCCAAATAAAATATTTAATAGTTATTCTCCTTATTTATTTGACATGAACGGGTATGAGAGACATTGAATTAATTTGTAATGCATATTTTTCAACAGAATTTTCTGTATTATTCCATTTTTAACTCGCGTTTTTTGTTTGATACTTCGAAGTTGTTCATCGAAGAACCTACCTTTCATTTTTCGTCGTAAACTTTTGTTTTTAGGTGTCGGGAAGGGGAATGAATAATATTTTCCATGTGCTGTGAAATAAAATAATTATTTCGCTAATATTTGAATATTGATTGATAAAAATAATACAGATTTTGTCATATCATTCCTTAAATAGATGCATAATGTATTACCGCTATTTTCCAACGCTTTAACTCAATATTTGTCATAGATAAATTAATAAAGGTTATTTTCATTTGTTGACGACTTTCTCATCTTCTTAGACGGAAGATGGCGAATCAAATGTAAACATCTATGAGTACACTACGTAAGATTACTTACGCATATTTTTTCTATATTTATGACTCATTTTCAATTCAATTCCCTGTTAGTTTATGTTTTATTATATAAATAGCTTTTCCTAGAGGACAAACTCGTCATGTTTTTCTATGAGTTTTCTCGGAAAGATGAATAACAATCTTGGTATTTAATGATGTTGGAAGATGAAATCTGTTGAAAAATGTTACATATATGCCGGCATTGCGAATACGTAGTCAGCCATGAGAAATATCTTTAAATATATTTTATCATTTCAATTGTCCCTCTTACATTGAATGTCTTCAATGAAGTACGAGAAAGCAATTCATTTCAGGCATATCTAAAGCATACCTTTGTACTCGACTACAACTTCTTCCTTATTTTACATGGAAATCCCAATTCAGAAGCAAATTTTCATTTTTTCCCTTCGTTATATCGGTTCATTGAACCAGAAATTCATTGAACTCAAGTAAGAAAAATGGGAACGGTGCGTATTCAACGTTATTTTTGAAGATATGTCACAAAGCTTCCCACGAAATCACATCTTTCTTTGGTAAATTCTTACAAAGGTCAATCGGAAAACTAAATTCTCGATTTATTTTATATAATAATTTAAACTATATATATGATGAGGGTGTGCCAATAAATAAAGCTTCCGCACAGGATATGCTTTTGACTCCTTTAGTGTGCCTATTATTTTATTTTCTATTTCTAGCTGCTTTCTTATTTGATCTAACGTCAAACTTCTAACCAATCTCTCTCTAAACTGTTTGTAAAGAAAATTGGCAGTGTTAATAACTCTATTTTTTTGCCTAAAACTTACTGAAATTATATATAAGACAAGAAAGTCACTGTTTTTGTTCTCTTTTCATCTTGCGACAGACAACAGACAGGGTAATGGTATTATCAGCGAGAGTAGGGTACTAGCATGTTCAAGTTCTATTAGTACGTTTTCGGTGATGTTTCTCTTTGATGAAATACCTACTGGTGTTCTTAAATAATGCATGAATATATTTCTCTCATGTATGGCGAGGAGAATTTATCGAGTAAATTTAGATTCAGTTTCTATGTTGGTGAAGACTTGAAAGTTGAATTATTGAATTATATTCGATGTGCGATGATGAGGACCGTTCAAAGTCAAGGCACTGAACAATAACATTAAACAAGTTTCAATAAGAATAACGATGCAGGGGGGTGATTGTGTTCTCCGTTATAATTCCGATAAAACCTTTCGAATGGAATATTTTTTTTGGCTAGGTATTGAATGGTAGAGTATTTAAATACAGTGAAATGAGTGAAATCTATACCTTCAAGGTCGAGGGGGGAGGGGTGGCAGGTAATTGCTACATCGCTCTCTTAAAGGTTTTATTTTGGGGATTTGAAGGCTTATGGGATTTGAACCCGGGATACCTCGGTCACCAGCCAAGCTACCACTAGGCTACCACGCTCCCTGGTAGATTAATTAGAGTATAATAATAAATAAACGGTTGCTATTAAACACTGGTCTTATCTTCTGGTCTCCGTGGTGCTGTGCGGGATTACAGCAGTAACTCATGAGTCCTTTGCAGGTTCTTGTGGCTAGAGATTACATCTTTTGTGATATGCAACAAATGAAGTTGTAAATATGTATTTCCATTGCAGTATAACGTATCACAGCGATTAAACTCAAGGTAAATATCACTTGACACTGATTTTTTTAATCTCAATCTTATTGTATGTACATTCAATTCAAGATGGCTCTCTGCCTAACAATCCCTTATTTTATCTCTCATCACCATAGCATCAAATCAGCCAAAAAAATTAAATAAAAACAAACATGCTGACAGACAAATAAAACAAACAACAAATGAACTAAAAAACAGAAAACAAACTAAACGTGTACAAAAGTGATTCCGGTCATAAAGACACTTACATCAAGTAAAAGTCACAAACAGAGTGCGGTAAATATAGCTAAAATGTAATTCTACAGCAAGTTCATGATTTTATGTGGATATTAATTGTCCATTGGTCTTTCTGTAGTGCTCTTTATTTATCTCAGCCTGTAATAATTAATGAGATAATGATTGTAATATGCTGTTTGATTGCTTTTGTTGTGTAATTATTTTTTTCGGTACTGGTGTTATGTATGATTTGAATTCGCTCCTCCATTGAAGTTTGCTCTGAAAATGTGATGTTTAGAATATATTCCAAGAAAAAAACAGGGAAATGAAAAGGAATGTAAAACCTGAGCGTTGCGACAGAAAGAATGAGACGGAAGGGTTATTGGATCCACACGAGGGAAGGGGAAATGGACGCGTCGCGAGGCCACTGTTGCATCGGGTCTGGCTTTTGTCCTTCTCTTTCTCCCACTCGGTTCGCAATCCGCTTAGAGCGAGTCATTTATCTGGATATGCGAAGCCTCAGGTATACCTTGTCGGGGTCCCTTAAATCTGTCCCTTCTCCAATCCCGCGGATGTTATGAGACCTACCACTACCGCCGCCTTGCCGTTTCCCGGTTGCACATGTGCTCACGGGTAACTGTGCTACTAGTATATGCCGCACGAGCGAGTTGAAGTGAAGGGGTTTTCTCTTATAATTCCCAAGTGCGATAACACAGCCGTTGCGGTCCTGCTCTCTTATCGATTTTCTCCGGTATGGCATGAACGTCTTAAGAAATTGAATGGGCGGTAACGTACTGTTTTAGGGAATAGTGCGTGTTAGTCCAGGGGTTAGAGCACTTGGCTGATGATCGAGGGGTCACGGGTTCGAATCCTGGACGAAGCCTTTGGACACTCTGGCTGGCCTCGGTAGCGTCGGGGTAACGTCTCCATCTGCCAACCTAAAGGTCGCGGGTTCGAGTCCCGCCGGGTTGTATTTACCACCATCCAGGCCATGGATGTCTATATGCTTGTATAAAAAGTTCATTGTAAGAAAGGACTATCAAGTTCTAAATTCACTTGTAATAATTATGACCTTATTATTATTACTTCCTACACCACAATTGCCCCTGTATATATTAATTTGTTTGCAGCATATGAAGTACAGCAGTCATGAGAGTACGGTTCATAGATGTAGGTTCATAGGTTCACTATCCTCCTCGGTCCCAGGACAAATCTACCGTTATTTTTGGTCTGAAATTCATGTTTTACGATTAATTAGATGGTAGCAAACAACATTAGTGATTTCTGTGAGTCATGCTTCAGTATAATGCTGTCATCGATCATGAAGCACTGAACTATTTGCAGTATAGACATTTCACTCAACCGAGCTGGAAAAATGTAAACGTCGAAGTATTGTATTGTAAATTGTTGTAGTAACCGAAGAGGTATGGGGAGCGTGGTAGCCTCGTGGGAAGAGCAATTGGCTATTGATCAATAGGTCACGGGTTCGAGTCCTGAGTGAAACCTTCGGACGCCCCCCAATCAAAAATCGTCGAAGTGGGAAAAAAACCGGCCCCTCCCTATCCCGAATGTGTGAAATTCGCATACCTGTGACTTAGTTCGGAGTGAGCTCTATCCTCACCTTTTCAATGATTGGGTTGAATTAGTGAGCGAGTCAAAGTGTATTTAAATGTCAGAAAGGAATGACGGCGTCACTCAGTGGATTTGTTTTATTAATTTATTATATTTATTTATTATATTAATTCCTCATATGTTTATTTTCGGACCAAGGTTTCGACGATTTAGAGCTTGATGATGGTTTTTTTATGATGATGGTAATTTTACCTTGATAATGACAAGCAAAATTTCCGAAACCTGGATCGGGAAATGAACAAGTGTGGAATCGTCAAAAAAGAATAATTTTTCCGTGAGAATTATAAAGGGATTTTTTGAAGCTTGATTTTTCGCTTTCCACCCTCTTGACCCGGGTTCCAATCTCGGCCGTGGTGGAGTATCTTCAGAGGTAGCGCTATTCCTGCTGGAGTGATTTTTGAAGGGCACTTCAAGTGCAGCTTTGCGTCCATCGGATGGAACGTGAAGCCGTGATCCCCGTGGTGCCATTCGTTTAGAGGAGTCTACTGCCGACACCAGGTTTCTCTCCACCCATCCTCCCTCACTCTTCCCTCGGGCGCAAGTGACGTAAGCTGTCTGTTACTTCTCCCAAATACTTTCCTTCTCTTATATGAAAAATAATTATCGCTGTTGTATTATATCTTTTGGAATGAGACAGCGTTGGGGACGTCTTGGCCCCAATTCCAACAGCTGCAGCGCGGAGGGAAATAAATATAATCTATGGGGAAAGCTGGGGATCCACCCACCTATTTCTCGTTGACGTCATTGGATTACGAGGATTTTAAGCCACCTGATCTGATTCCGTGGGAGTTTTACGTCCTTAGGAGAGTTTACGCACTCAGAAAAATCTACGGAATAGATTCTGGGTGAAAAATGCTGAACTTCACCATTTAAAGTTAGTGAAGTCAAGTGGGAAAAAGTTGACACGTTGATTTTGGTTTAAAATTATATACGATTTGAAGGCAAATAATTCTTAATTAATAATCATAATCTACCTCAATTACTCGCAGCGTTGTCTTAATGTACTAATGAACTAATGTGATAAGGTATTGAGGAGAATAAGATAAGGTATCGTGATAATTTAGCTAGCAAATGACTGGCCTATTTTTTTATACATAACCTAGTGAGTTAATTTTTAGCTACTGCCGTAAGTTTTATAATGTTAAACCACCTATTTCACTTTTTTAATATTATTTTATTGTGCTTAATCCAGAAAATCCGAGACTTCTCGGGTGCAGCACTGGATTACTAGACTAACTCCTGGAGTCCTTTGCAGGATTTATCGTATTAGAGATTATCTCGTTTGTAATATATAAATAATAAAGCTACCAAAATGTCTTTACTTTGCAATCAAGGCAACAAAAAAGTGACGAAAATGTTGCTAAACTATAATTCTCCAGCAAGTTCATGATGTTGTGCAAATATTTAACGCTTTTTGGTCTATCTGTAGTCTTCTTTTTTTAGGCTCAGGCTGTATTGATTAATGAGGTAATGCTTGTAATATTATGTTCGGTTGCTTGTATATTAATTATTTTCTTCGGTAGAATTTACTAAATTTTCAAATAACATAGTTATTTTCAACTATCTTCACTCACTCTCTCATTCAACATGAAGGTCAGTTTGAATAGGTGATGATAGAACACGCTCGAGATTGAGCCATAGGCTTGAATATGTCACCCATTGAAGGTACTTTCTTTCCCTAGGATACTTTGCTAATCTTACTTTTATGATTGATTAAATATTATTATAGCCTGTATTGTTAATAATGAATAGTATTGTGGTCATTACATGCTTTCACTATGAAATCCGAGCATTTTTATTACTAATATAACTATCTATACACTGAAGCCTTCATTTGCGAAATAGTAGTTCCGATGATACTCAAGGAGATGTTATGGAGCGATTAATGACTCATCTATTCATGAATGTATACTATTTTTGGCCGTTATTTTGGGTGGGATTCATTTAGCTTCGTTTCGTTTTTTTCCCCTTTCTCGATAGCATTCTTGCTGGCCTGATTCAGAATTCATTGCGGAACCCAAATTCAGTTCCACCTCAGTGAAATGCTGTTGCAGTTTTGACTACATTATCATAATTTTAGGCTATGAACGTCCATTAACGGCGGTGTTACTAGAGATCCCAAATATTTTTTAGGAATTGATGTCGTTTACAGCTCGTACAGGCGAAGAATTTAAATCCGGCGAATCATTAGTAATTCCGGTGATCCTGATCATGTACATAATATTATAATTGGTAATGTAAATGCCTTGGAAATAATGTGGAAGGCATGTTAAAAATATTTGGAGAAGCTGAATTAGGTCACGATATATGTAGCATTTATCTTAACGTGATGAATATGATAGTTTTTCTAATTGGTGTAACTTTAAATTTCAGATCAGAGGATGTGATGATTGTATGAGAGCGTCTCGACCTCAACTTTCGTGTCTCAGTAATATTTTGCCAAAGGTGCTTCTCAAGAGTCCTCGGAGCATTTGATGACTTTCCATCGTGTCAAGTAATTACATTTACTGAGCTGGTAATTGACGTCGGTTTTGTAAGTGATTCAACTGGTGCATTAAGGTCGAAGGTTCAGAGCTTCTGTTTTCTCTATCTTTATGGTACTCATCTTTCTCACTTATTGCGTCTCTGTTCACCATCGAAAGATGGGCACTATAAATACCGGCAATACCGCAGCTTAGTACTTTGAAACTGAAAGCGCCAGTAGAATCACTGGCGAAACCCATAGTCATAAAAAAGAACGATTTACCAAAGGTTGAAATTGGACGATAGTCTTACGATTGTTATTGGCTGGCAGAAAGGATGGATTCATTAAGTGCTTTTGCCTGTTGTCGTTGTCATTATTGTGCGCGAAAAGAAAGCACAACGGAATTTATGTGACCGACGCTGAATTTATCTTAAACGTTGCCTTTTTTGTTCTGCTGGTGAAGTTCGGCGGGGGGGTCATAGTATAGTAGGGGCCATTTATAAATCACTTTCGTCGATGGGCTTGGAAGGAACTGATGAAAATTTACGAATTATCTCGTATTAGATTGGAGAAAGACCCAATCGGTGATATTACAGTTGTTTATTTGTTATTATCGCTAAGGCAATATTTTTACTTGTGGATCATATAATCAGTTGGTTGTATTACTCGATATGAATCGAGTCATTGATAAAAAATGTTCATAGAAAAAACAAGGACATAGCCAAGACTTAACACCATAATTGCTGCAAAGATAATTATGGTTGTAAGATAATTGTAACATTGCGAAAAACACAATTGCTGACAGGGGGAAAAACCCGTTGGGGTTGCATTTTTTTACCTTGTCATAAATATCACTTTGGGAGGACTCTAAAATTTCGTTTTTTTTCTCGCAGCTATTTCTTAACCTTAAGCATTTTGAGTGCAATATCGAAGTATTTGTTACAAACAAATAAAAAAATTTCATTTATCAATGGTAGCATTCGAATCACTTTCATATCCCTTCAACCATTCTTTAAAAATCGATGTTTTATGAAAACATGAGTTACGAAAACGCTAGCTTGAAAGAGAATCGAATGGAGTGATATGTCAAACCAATTCTAGAAATTTTGGTTGATTACGGAGTTAATCCTATCGGTTACGATAGAATTGAATGGAACGTTTTGCGAGTTAGCTGAGCTCGACTTTTTTGGACCAATGTCTCCAGTTCAAATCTAGGCTAAGTCTTTGACACTCCATCTATTAACTTCTATTCTCGTCCTTCCCCACCCTTGCTTGCATGAATGTCTTTCTTATAACACGGATTTTAACATCCCCTCCCAGGGGGTTACCGCAGTTTAAAAAAAAGTGACATGAAAACATCTCCAGAAGTTGAAATAAACCAAAGACAACTATTATCACGACGAACGGTAGTGTTTTCAATATGAAAGGGCGAATACATCGCGTATTTGGTGGACACACCCAGGAGCCGCTTGGGATAATTGGGGGCCCTCAACTGGGGCTCATCTTGGGCCCCCCTTTCATGGATATTTGGGGGGGGGGGGGGAGTCCTTCCCCGAAAATTATAGGAAATCAAATGCCCGGAAATAAATTTTGACGCCATTCTGATAGATATAAGATAAGATATAAAATCTATACAGATAAAAGTTAATAAAAAATAGCAATTTCTTAAGAAAAAAATGCTTCGAAAAGCTAAAATTTCACAGCTTATAAAATATAAAAATGTATTATGTTTCTAAATCATTTGACAAATTTTTTTTTGGAATTGGTCGACGAAATTGACGAAATTGGGCAGAAATCTAAAAAAAACCTCTAAAATAACTTTTTCGGACAACCCTTTCAAAAAAGCATTAGGTTCTCTTTTATTTTCGGACACTTTTATTTTAGTTATTTTTTCACGTTATCTCTTTACAATGAGTATGCATACATTGCAAAGCAACTAATAAAAACGTAGAATTTTATAATTGCAAATCAACTTTGGTTCAACTAATCCGAGTTTTTTAATTACACCACTCTCATACGCTTCACGATAAACGAGAGCGTTTTGTGCGCCTCTAATCTCGGGGCCCTCGGGCCCCTGGTCACACACCAAAATATCGGGCGTATATGTTCGAGACTTCTTGATAGCCAAATTCGTTTTTGCCACTATTCCTCTTAGATTTTCCTCCTCTGCGTACGATATTTTCCCCTTCGACCCAGCGGTGTTGCCCTCATCCGAATGTCCATCGATTGACGCCGTGTGTGTGTCTATCCCTTGCGAGGCGCGCGTGGAAAAAGTTGAACCTCGACTCCGCGTCGCATCACCTCTCGTGTAGACGCTCGTTTTTTCCTCCAGGGGCGTCGTCGCAGTGTTTATTTTTGTTTTCCATCTCCAGTCTCATTCTCTCGAGTCGTCGTGGCGATTTCTTTTCCCTTCGCTCCATAAAGAGAGGAAACCGCCGTTTTTTGCGTCTCCCACGCTCGCACCTTTTTTTAATCCACCCCATCGCCTCCTCCCCCTCTCCCTCGTCCTCCTCTTCCCCATCCTCCTCCTTTTTTCGCGCCTCGATCGTCATTCTGATGCTCTTCCACGCTTGGTTATTTGGGGAGGCGACCGGCGGACCAACCGGGGTCGCATGCGCCATGTTTGATTGGAATTCGGGAAAATTTTCACAATAACTAAATAATGTTATCTTCAAAATTATCGTTTTCCTTATGTTGTTATGTCACTTATTCTTGCTGTCATATTTCTATTGATCATTGTTTACTGAAGGGTAAAATTTACCGTTCGAATGTAGTAATGGAATGGTTGTTTTTTTTTGTTGTTGTCTGGCATGTTTTTGTTCGTTTTCCGAGTTCACACCTGCCAAAGCTTCGGAAGGTACCCTATAGAGATACCTTTTGACTCCTGAAATAATCTCTATATTTACCAAAATATATAATGTAATTTTATTCAATTTTAAAATATTTTTTGGAGAATGATTTCCATTCAAAATTCAAAATGGGGTTTGGGAAGATGGTAAGGTATTTGAACCGGCAGCCGGGGTCATTTTCGGCATGAGGGAAGAATAGTTAAGGAAGGGTGGAGGTAAACCTGCCGACGGCATTAGCCTGCTCTTAACGAGAGGAGACAAGGTGACCATGGCTCAACGTCCCATCCGACGAACGAAGTGCTATGCATGTAGTGCATTGCAGAAAGCAGAGATCGGAAAATCTCTGGAAAATGTCCACCACCGCCGAAATTCGAACTTCGACCCAGAGGGTGGGAAGCCAACCAGCACTCTGGTTACCACAGCAACCAGATTTCCCGATATGAAAGGAGAGTGGGATACCCGCACACCCAATGTTCCTCAATTCTTCATCTATTTGAATAATTTCCCGCTTTACAATTCCATGTTCTTTTTCATCCCTCATATTGTCGGTAGACAGGAGCATTTTTTCAGAAATATGTATCTAATGCCTGCAGTACACATTTTTACTTGCAAGGATATAGTTTTTCTAGTTCACCCTTTCGTTTTCGCTCCAACGAGAATTTTCGTTACATGAAACAAATATCATCTTCATTCATGGTTGATGACCGCCATAAGCAATAAGTTTATTGCTGTCATCTTAGGTAACATCGAGTTCAGCAATGGAAGATGAGTAATTGAAGTGAGCTCAGCATTTATCAGTCTGCACGAGGGCAACAAAATAAGTGGTAGCAATGAAGGAATGCATGGTAATGTCTCGGTATTTTTTCACCGGCTCTGCGTGAATTTTTACAAGGAGTGATTTCAATGAAAGGTCAAGCACAGTGGCGGATCCAGAGAGGGGCTAGTGGGAGCTATAGCCCCCCTCTTGGGTATCCAATTTACACTAGATAAAATGTTAATTTAGCTCAGACCCCCACTACCGCTGCGCTGGGAGGTTACCTCCCAGTCCCCCGCTTAGCTCCCCCATGTCCCTATCCTGGATTCGGCGCTGGTCAAGCATTAATTAAAACAATCTCGCATCATACATCAGGCTGAGACCGAAGGATTCTCTCGGGATATGAAGGCAAGACCCTTCGATCAGCAATCAAATGCTCCTGACGCCTATACTCAGAGTGATGGATGAGTTATTTACTTACATGCACCCTCTGTTCAGCCACTTTTGCCGCCCCACCCCCTCCCTCTCTCCTCCTTCCATCTCTTTCTCTCTCTCTTAACCTTCGCCTCCTTCCCGAGCCCTTATAACTGACGCCTGGCTTCCTTTCGTCATTCGCCAACTGCCTCCCTTCCTCCTCCTCTCCCACCCCGCGTGCGTGTCTCCGTCTCCGCCAACTCTATCCCCCCTCCTTCTTCATCACACCCACGCTCACAAACACCTCAGTCTCTCCCCCTCCCGGACCCTCTTGTCGCCCTATTTATCCCACGCGGACCATGTTTCCCATCCTGCCCCTTGCGTTTCCCCCTGTGTGTAAAAATGCGGAGGGATTTTTTTTTTAAATCTGCCCTCCAGCCCTATTTCTACGGTTGCCCTTTCCGATCATCCGCTCGCCACAAGACTAGAAATAAAGGTATGGTTCGAAAACGTATCGATTCGGGACTGATTCGATTCGATCCACTTGCAAATCGCTCGTTTCTACGTCCTCCTGTGTGTGTCCCCAGCCACGCCGATGGAAATGTGAAGGGGATTCTTTTTTAAATCTGCCTTTCAGCCCTATTTCTATGGTTGATTTAACCGATCATCTACACGCCCCAAGACTAGAACCCTGGGTATGTTTCGAAATCGTATCGATTCGGGAGCAATTCGATTCGATTCGCTCGCAAATCACATTTATACGACGGTTAATTCTAGTATTATAGATTCCTTACCGTAATTCGAGTTTTTACCGCAATAAGTTTAAAGAGTGAAAATATCACGGAGGAAAAATTGTTAGTTTCCACGGTTGCCTTTTCCGATCATCAGCTCGCTACAAGCCTGGAACCGTGGGTTCCATGTTTCGAAAGCGTATCGATTCGGGACTAATTCGATTCGATTCGCTCGCAAAGCCCACATCTACGACGGTTTATTCTAGCATTAGAAATTCCTTACCGTTATTCCGGATAGTAAGGTTGAAAGAGTGACAATTCCACGGAGGAAAAATTATTTTTTACGACCAGGATCCTGGTCTATGTAAATGAATTTTCTTTTGTGGAATTTCAGCATGTGAAGTGCAGTTGCCGGTGACTAATGGAAGGTACGCCGCTAACCAGTCCACCGTGATTACTTCCCTGAATAACGCATTTTAACACTACGCGCAGCTTAGGTGATGGTGTGTGATTAGCACTACTTTGTGAATAGTTCCATTTTTTGATCAGTAATGCTGTAATATTTGGTTAAAATTTTCTGTCGAAATCTGAATAAAATTTCATTTGTAGAGTTACCTGTTCGATACGAAGACGAATTTTTTTTAGCGAATGTGAAATTCATTGTGGAAATATCGTTGGCCATTGCTTGGATTCGAACCTGAATTTATAAATATCGGAGGAATATGGCTAGGTGGTGTAATTGTTAGCACACCTGACCGGCAATCGTGAGATGTTGTCAATGCGTTTGTAATCCCTTCATGATTTGTCTAAGAGTCGTCCAATTTCTTTACAAAATGTTTTAAGTAGATTAATATAGTTTCAGTTAGAAATCCATGATTCCCATTCACATGAAAATCCTTGATTCGCGCCGTTTTTTCTCCCAGACTTAAGTTTCTCTAGTCAGGGAGGTATTTTTTTCTTTCTCGTAGCTTTATATCTATGGTTGCTTTTCTAAAGCCGTCAGGGACTGAGAGAGGGATATTGGGTAGAGAAGAAACAATATGAGGAAGACGCGAATATCGGAGAAGATGGACTTTGGATCTCTGTTATTTTTTTACTGGAACCTGGATTTGGGTAACGGAGGTTGTGAGTTTTTAAAGTAGCATTCCAATTACTAATACTGTAAATTGGCTGTGAAATACGGGTGGCATAAATAATTCAGGTAAGATTAAGACATTTGGGCTCTTTATTATTTATTTCCACGGCCCGGCTACCGATGCCGGAGGTAGCGCATTTTGGTCCCTTTCCCGATACTTAGATCATTTTGCTTAATAATAATGATGCCCACACAAGATTTTTCTCTACTTCTTTTCAATATAATGCGTTTCACTCATTCATAATAACCTTTCCCACCAATTAATTAATGAGAGAGCGGATTGGATCTCATGAAATGAATTCTAATTGATTATATTTCTCACTTTTTCATCTCGGCCCGAAATATCTTCCCTACGCAAGAGAAAAATAATTATATTAATATCGTATTATAATAATCGAGGGTTAGTCTTGATCAACGGTTTGATTGAATAAAATTTTCGGGTTGGTCGCTGGCCGGTTGCAGCATTGAGTTATTTATTTTCATCAAAATGTTCGCATATAATCGAAGAATAAAACTACACATTTCCATGTAAACGCATAAAGTCATTGAACACTTTCTATTAATAGCGTAGAAGTTGTACTGAATCCCATTTTTGTTCCACATCTTCACTGCTGCGAACGTCGCGACGTCGATCGCATCCTAAAAGACTACATGAAAGTAGCTTTCGAATCGAAATAAAAGTTCCATGTGAGAATACTTTTTATTCACTGCTCAAGACCATACTCATCTACCAACCTGATTTCTGTCACCTCTTGCTCATTGTGCAATTATGACTAGTCAAGATGCGTGGTGATACTGCGTATAGCTCCCTCTGGCGGAGACGAAAACAAGATGGAGCAAAGCATTGCAAAGCTCTAACCCGCCAGACTCCCGTTCGCCACTGAGTGACTATTTTAAAAGCCTACACGACGATGGCCTCGGATGATGGATATTTCTTCCACTCTCTCACGCGGGCGCATTCCAGTGAGTAATATGTTTACGTTCCCGTTTTGTAGGGGCGTTGATATTTTTTGCCACATTCTCAGCGGAGGGTTATGAGAGAGAGGGAGTCATATAAAAGGACAGGGGGTGAAATAATGGATGATTTATTTACCGGCCGAGGCGAAAGCAGGCAAAGTGTTCTGAGTGTGTGCTTCTCATCTCTTTTGCAGCCGCTGTCTGGTCTCTCTCTCTTTCCATGGCCATTTCATTGCTAAGCTCTCTTGAGAGACGACCGCTTCATCGATCTGCCGCTTTAGGTCGACGGTTTCTTTTTATTATTTTTCTCCCGAGGAAATCTTAGCCTCTCGTGCGATAGAGAGGCGTCAAAAAGTTCGTGAATTCATTTTCAGCCGTCAAGATTTCACGGGTTTGATTCGAAGAGCGAGCGAGTCCTAAGTTGAGGCTGATTTGACGTTCCGTTTTGTTTGTATCGTGTGAAGTTTTTCCCTCGTGTTTGTGAAATTACCTCGAAGGCTTTGCGGGATACAGGTATGGGAAGAAAATTTTTTTTCTCTCTCTACCGTTGCATATTCTGCCCATGATGTTCTGCAATTGAGGCATAGCCGTTAAAAGAAGTAGGGAAGCTACATACTTGGAGATAAGTATGAAATTCACGTAGGTTCACAGGTTTAAAAAATTTGAAATCCAGTATTTCGCGTTTTTTTAAGGATAGATTGTTGGGAATGGAATTAAGTTATCACTAGATACAAACTCAAAAATCATTTTAATACTCACGCGTGTGTCGAGTGAATGATTTGAATGAGAAAATCGTGAGATAAAAGACGTCGTCAATTTGGTGAAGTGAATTTCCATCGATAACAATGACATATTTGTCTTCATGGTAGTAACTTTATCATAATTTTTGCTGTCGTAAATCCATAAGTTTGATTTGATATGCCGACTCTATCCAGATATATGGAAGTTGATTTAGTGCTTCTCTCTTCACAGCCATTATTTCAAGCGCTAGATAGAGCCACATCTCTCACTTATATTTCGCGATATTCGGATGCAGCCGTTGAAAAGTTACGATGCATACTCCTTGATATTTCACAGTGCGTCATCTAATTCTAGCTTTACAAAGTGCCAAGCATGTCTAGAATACCGTGGGATTCAGCTCGTAAGGTTTATGATGGTCACGGGGTAGTTTGGGCGATATTGCTATCTTCCGCAAACAAGCGAGGCGGAGCAATATCACAGGTTGGCGTCATGGGAAAACAGCAGGAGTTCATCTACGTAGGGATGGGCAGTAAGACTTGGGTGTTCGCCTGACTGGATCCGCAGAATGTCAAGCGTGTTATTGCTTGTTTCTGCTTATTGCTTTCAGATCCATACTTCAAGTGAGGGATGTGAATTAGCTGGTGTGATGCTATAAGTTTTAATAGCATGTATAATTTTTAAATTAAATATAATATATATATAATTTTAAAATTTAAAGCTCGTTGTACCTCTGTGAAGAATGATTTATCGGCTTTGGCAACATTTTTGGCATATACAGTGGAACTTGGTTATAACAGCATCGGCTGTAACGTCAACTCGGGTTTAACGTCACATTTTATATAGACCAACCAAAATTGAACATTTTATGTTGTACGAAAACCCGTTTATATCGTCAACAAATATTGTAACGCTCGGTTATAGCGTCAAAAATTGTGCGATTCCTAGGTTGCAAAAGTGGTAGTGTGATTTTATTATGTCCCAAAGTTCATAGAAACCATGTGTAGGAACATCAAAAGCAAAAACAAGTCACAAGCTGGACGTTGAGCTGGTGACGGGATGCAGCTCTTTTGTTTAATTGGTGTCTGGAGGGAGCGGGGGCTGTCCCGCATACCTGGGTCTTATCCCTTCCCACCCCTACATTTTACAAGGTCACTTACAGTGGCACACTGTATTGTATTGTATTCACTCAGATTAAAGGCTGCTTTTTTAATAACGTCACTCGGATATAACGTTCCATACGCGTTATATTATTAACATAACAGCTCCATAGTAAGAGTTCACTAGAAAGGTTTAAGGTTCCTTTCAGTCCTATAATAATACAATACAGTTTAAGATAAACTAGACATTTTTCGGCTTTCCGGTGGTTTATTGCGAAGGATATGCCTTAAAAACTCAATTCGCCACACATTACTAGACAACACGTTTCTCCGAAGCTAAGTCACGAAAGTTTTATCAAAATAATTGCAAGTGTATGGTAAATATAGGAAGATGTCCTCAAATAAAACATTTGGAGCTGGTAAATAAGGATTGTGATGGCGAGAAGGATGTGATGATGAAGAAATCCTTAGGCGTGGAAAAAAGAGCTGATTAATGACAGAACTGAGCGAGAGCTGCGTCAAACTAATCTTAGGATCGTTGACCAGCGATGTAGATGATGATGAGTTAAAAGAAAATCAAAAGCTGCGAAAATCTAATCAGTAACACAATAACAACGCCTTGAACCTCAGCTACCGGGATTGGACCTATCTACGAATAATTTCCACAAAGTATCACGGGCATTCTCTTAATAACCAACCAATCAGACAACAAGAATCAGCAGCATAGCAGAGTGAGCCTTTTCCTTAAACCTAGCAGTAAGGCACGGAGCAAATACACGTAGAAAGTGGTAACTTACTGGATAACTTAGTTCACTGCGGCAATTCCTCACATATGAGGGAGCTTTCTTACAAAACGACCAACGGAACTCGACGTTCACGCCCTCAATCGTCAATAATGCTTTTTTTCTCTCTCTCTCGCGTTAGGGTGAAAATCAATAAACATATTCGTCGTGTGTCAACGGTGGAAGTGTCCCTCTCTCGCGTGCGGAACCGGGTCACAGGCGATCGAATGCGAGTGAATTAAGGCAAAAGGGAGGAGGTCGGGAGAGCGACAGAAGGCGGAAAAGACGAGAGAGAGAGCGGGAATACACGCGTGGCCATATTTATTCCGAGCTACTCGGAAGGAGACAGAGTAAGCTATTGGGAGAGTGTACTATGGAATGGATGGATGACTGAGGGCTCGCGTACGATCGTCTCCGATGACCGATCGGGGCATTAGGACCAAGGGGACTGCATGGAAAAGGCCCGATTCAACCCCTTAGTTAGCTGATTTCTGTTGCCACTTCGGTCGCATTTTAATCTGTTTTTAAAACTGTCCGCGGCGTGTGATGAGTGCAGTGCGATCCATTTTTTTCCAATAATTTGAACAAAAAATTTGAAATTGCGAGGGCTAGCACTGAGCTTTCGTGAATTCGATGCATCACATCATAATCTATATTAATTTCGATTAAAACTGCGGATTATACCTTATTTTCCCGTGATTATACCCGTGAAACTCGCATCAATTTGCCCGTCAGCGACGCGAGTGGCGACTTTCGTAAACCCATTTAAATGCGCGGTGGTTGGCAACACATTTAGAGGCCGACTTGAGGGTCTGCTTTTGTAATATTCGTGATTGGGACGTACATATTGAGAGGATCTTATGCTTTATGGTCCCATCGGATGAGAAAATTCATCACGGGATTTCAACTACTAGTAGGTCAGGAATGGAGTAACGGACTTTTAAATGGCCACATTCACCACCGTTTTCGATAACTCTACTCTCCAAACGTCTAAACTTGACATGCATGTGTCGCGTAGAGCGTACAAATACCGTAGTGCATGATCGTGGAAGTAAACTTTAATCCCCATGGATGGTGCAGTGGAAGATAGATGTTGGTGATGATTCACCCCCTACCAAACACCTCTGTAGATGGCTTGCAGGGTAATAGGTACATGTAGATTGTAGATGTATCAAAAATGAGCCCCACAAACACTCATTGCTACTTAAATACTGTTATAACTCAATGTCCATCTTAGAATGAATTTTCATGGATGAAAAATTTTTAAGGCTAACCATCCACCCCTACTAGCGTATTCAGCCCCACACAGAAACTTGGGCATCATTTTCAGAAGGAAAGATATGAAGATAAATCTAGTATTGAGAATATTGTCTTCGATACAGGAAAGATTTCTCGTGCGCAAAACAGTAATTATTTCAAGTTAACCTGGGAAGAAGTCCCATTTTTAATGCCATCAGAGTACTTAATTTTAGTAGATTTTGCAGAGAAGGTTGGAGAAGGTAAGAGAGAACAGAACGATAACTCTTTAAGATAATCCGCTGGCGGTCGACCTTAAAGTAGTACCAATTCGAAAAATTACCCGCAGGGGATTCCTGATAAATTTACAATTCCTTACCACGGTCATAATACCTACAGCATAAAGACAGAAGGCATTAATAGAAATTTCAGGCGCTCAATGGATTGACCAGCTGTCAGAAGTGTTGCCTTTAGAGGACGCATGACCACCCGGCCGACCGTTATATATTTACCCGGCCACCATGACGCATGACCACCCGGCCGATTTATAAGAAAAAAGAAAAAAAGAGTTTGAAATCAGATGTACTCGCGAAAGTTTGTTTTCAAAAGCTTTAGAGGGAGGGGATGGTTGGTTTCTTGGCGCCCAGACACGCAACAATTGTGAACGCTGGACACGAAAAATAAACCCGAGTGTTGACAGCAGGGGTAAAGTTGAGCCAATCGATGACAGAAAGGCAAAATAGACTTCAAGTGAAATCATTTTCGCGAGTTATTCCCTAATATTTTCTTTGAGAATATGTTTGAAATCTTTTTGAAGGTGAGTGAAAATGGATGAATCGGCGACGTAATGGATTTGGAAAAGAAAGGAGTTTCTTTAAGAAGATATGTCAGCCTTGATTACAGGACATCATCTGCAATTTTACTCTGTATGTGTATACCGTAAAAAAATTATGTAACGTACTTGTGGTTTTTCGGGCTCCTATGACTTTAGAGAACTTTAGAGAATTCTTCTCACGGTATTACGGAAAGATCGAAATATTGTCAACTACTGAAAAGTTTATGCAGCTACCTCTGGCTTTATCATTGGTGAATGCTTTGAAATCATAAAAAATGTTATTAATGGGCCCTGTTAACGGTGAAAGAATCTGCCACAGAACGTCGGCCAACTATTTTTAAATCAATAGCTGTTTTATTTCCTAGGAAACATTGGATTTTTAAAATTTTTTCTGTAAAATGCAATTCTATATTGCCAATCTAGAAAAAATCTCTGGTCCATCACTTGTTTAGGGTGATATTCACTGTCTTTAAGAACATCCAAACTCAAGTTTCGCCCGTGGTAACTCGCGTCGCACCAATGACGACGCCAAATTCTTCCATCACAAACCCTCCATCCCTATCCCAACCTTAGGGCTTCGTAATGCTCACCACGCCGCGTCGGATCCTCTCTCCTTTCAATCTTACCAAAATTCCCTTTCTAGGATGCTGGATAAAAGTTTGTTGACTTTAGACCAGGCCCCTGAAGAGTTACTGCACGAAGTAAGTACGGGGGCCATGATACCGCAATCAATCCGCCTAATTTCAGCTTTTGAAGAACAAAATTTCGATATTTGAATGCGCGTAAAGGCGAGTCGTGATGGGAATGCGACAGATCTCGGTAGTGGAATCGTAGAAATTCCCCTTGAATGAAGGCTGGGGAGAATGCTGGGGAAAAGGGTTCGTCCGCCTTAGGGGGGTTATTCTGTGTATCCGAACGAAAATGACCAGTTTCGGAATGCTGATGAATCTTCAAACGAGTCGTTCAATGAGTCGTGGCATCAAAAATGGTACGTTAAAAATGAAACGTTATTCTACATCAACATTTTACCCTGCAAGCCACCTCTAGGGTGTTTGGTAGGGAATGATCAATCACCAACATGCAGCATGCAAAAGTATTTCCACATACATACCACACGGACATAAAAATGTTACGCATTTCTGAGGAAGTGAGCCGTTACTTGCACGCCGTAAGCGGTCACTTATTGACCTTCCAATCAATCCCCATATTTGGCTGTATCTGTGCCGTAATTATAATTTGCGCACAGATTGGGAAAGGCAAAATAAAACCACTGGAGCTTTTGCCGCGGCGTCATATCCTATATCTTCATTCCGGTCGATTTCCTTTCATTCTGGTCGTTCACGGTTCCGATCGGGATTCCGCTCGCTTTCAGCTGCTCCATACTCTATCGCTGTTTCCGCCTAGACTTCTTGGCAATGGCACGGCCACCTTTCAAGTTACATTCTCTAACACCGCCCGCCTATTTGGCTCCTTTGGTGTCACTTTCACTTTCGAAGGGCGTCAAAGCAACAGGGAGATAGGTATCGTTGGTCTATCTCACGAATATAGGATCTGTATGAATGCATTCACGAACTAATTTCATGAATGCAATTTTGAGTTCAGTTCATCGATGTTTATTTTCACATGGTTTATACGACTTAAAAATATGTTTACAAGTTCTGTAAAAATTTCCATTTAATCTGTTTTACAAGTACAGAGAGAGACATCACTGAACTGCGGAAACGTAAATGGTTGGAGTTTGTGAATTATCTTATTTGTCCATCGGTGCATTTCTGTCTGATAATTTCTTTCCAACTCATGAATGATTCATTGGTCGATTTTGAGGGTTGATTACTTTTATCTAATTACAGCTATTAAGATTTAGTGTATGTGCTAGTGAAAAAAATTCAAATGTCCTATAGTTTGATGATTAGGACCACCTCCTGTTGTGAAGGAAATGATTATGTATCGCATTTTAACCCAGAAAGTGCTTTTACGATGGAATATCATGATCGCAGTTTTACGTCCGGACCTAGAATTCTATTTACTCATGGAAATAATCGAATGCACATGATCTCCTAAGCTGAATGTCTCTTAAGGTAGCTCACTGTGTCAAAATTGCAATAATGCTCTGCAATTTATCTACCCGATAAAATCCGTTAGATTCGCTCAAAGTGTTCTAAAGTTCCATTTTCCTACCTGAAAAGGTTTTACACTCTTGATATACTCTCTAGGAGAGTCTATGACCGGGTATCCGACTGTAGGACTACCTAACTCCTGAAAATTTTACCCTAGAGACTGCCATAGTGTCTTTAAATGGGAGTGGATGAGCTGCAATGCCTCAGAATGGGCAAGAACATGGTAGTTTTCCGTTCCCTTCCACATCGCAGTACTGCAGCCGTTAAAGTAAATGTTACCACGCCTAGTGGAATGAGTGTTGTTGTCCGACTGCTATGATCTCCCCTGAAGAAGGGCTGCTTACCCATCCTCCGCGTGATGGAAAACTGGCAAACTGGAATTGGAAAATGACGGCTTATCTGGAAACTTTGCCATCATCTATCGCGTTACCTCTTTTAAAACCCTAGGTTTTAATGGGATTAGTAAAAAAAGTAGGATGCCATACGATTAGCCACAACGCACAGTGCGCTGAAATCGAAAAAAGCTGGCCAAAAATCGCTGTAGTCTAAAGTATTGCTAAATTAATGAAAATTTTTGCGAATTGGGTATTGTATGGACACAATCAAACTTATTTAGGATGATTTAGTCCAGAACATTGTTTAGGAGGGAAATAAAAATAAAAAAATTCATAACAACTAATAAAGTTAATGAAAAACAATTGACTAAAACAAAATTCCGCTCTTAATTAACCAAAAGAGTGGTACTAACAATAAATATCCTCAAAAATTCTGAATTATTAAATGTATTTCATTGAATGGGAAACAAACGTCGAACTTTTTCGTATAAATCGCGCACTCACGATTTCATAGATTTTTGTTGATTTTTGGCGATCTATAAAAATCAAACAAAAAATTTTGACAAAAAAATTAACTTCAGTTTTACATGCCCTGGACATTCTAAAATGATGATGTACTATTCCCGGTTTGAAATGAAAAAGTCGATACTTTGATTTTTGGCTAGCTTTTTTCAATTTCAGCCCACTGCACTGTGCAGCGCTACATTAGTTTTTTAATTGCTAAATGCGAATTATAATTTTTGTATCCAATTCATGTTCGCCCTAAATTCTGATTGAGACTCAGGTTTGATATAATGACAAAAATGCAGTTGATACTGCTTGTTCATCATACAAGTCGAATAGGGAGGGGGCTTAATAGTTGTGGAAAGAGTCCTTGAAGTAAAAAAATGGGCTATTATCACGGGAGAAAGAATATTTTATGAAGATTTCACAAGGATTAAATGGGTGGCTATAATTTTTTGCATTAGGATTTTTAATTCGTGTAATATCATTTTGCAGTAGCATTTGGAGAAAAATATTCGCTTATATCCATACCTATTGAAGATCGACTGTTTTAATGCTGAGTGAAGAAGGTTGTACGGGATAGGATTAGGGACGACTGTCAAGGAAAATTACACACAAGTACAATAGTTTGCATATAAACCGCCCCCGTTTGCTAGTTGCTCATCGTTGCTCGGCAAGTATCTGGATGCTCCGGAAAAACTCCGAAATACATACGCGTGGTTTTTCTTTATCTAAATGAAGCCATATTTCTCTCGTATATAAAGGCCAACTGAAAATGGACAATTATGCACACCTTGAAATTAAGTGAACTGCTGTAAATATCAGGGCCATGACTGCTAAATACTTTATGTGATAGGCGTACAATTAAAATTACCCTAGATGAATCCGAACCGTTGGGAATATCTTCAATTCCATTTTATAATCCTGAAAAAACATCATTTTGCGTGATAAATCGCACTTAATAAATATATTTTTGGTTTCTTGAGGTTGTTCTATGAAAATTTAAGAAGCGTAAACTTGGATGTCTGTATTAAAAAGAGACTTTAGATGAAAAATCAAGCGCTGAGAAAAATACACAGCTCCTATATCTTAAGTATGAGAGGACATCGTAGGGGAAGGCTAAAATCTCGGAGAAAATTGTACTATTGGAGGCAGACTTAATGACTTCAGGTTTACGTACGCCACTTAGCTTCTACGGCGGCGGAGGCACCTGAAAAATCGAGGGAAGACATTTCGCTTTGTGAACTCCACGCAATCGGGTGAAGAGTTCCCTTAACGTCTTTTTTTCAGTGACGAAGATTTCTTCTTGCGTTGGTAAATCATCATCTCAGTTCCATCTAGAGCTTTCGTCCGGAGATTTCCTGCTCCCTTAGGCTCATATCAATTGATAAAGTAGGTCATTTATCTTAGTTAGTGGTTCACCAGACTTGACCCCACCATAAGCCATTATCGGCTTTAAGTAGATTTATCTTACTGCCGACTATAGGTACCGAAAAAATTTTCTGGCAACTCCTGCGTAAAGATTTTATCGAAAATCGGGGCGACTTACTACCTATATATATTGAATAGCCGCTAGCAAAAAAAACACCTAAAATGTAACCTTAATCTAAGAAATAATTGAAACAATAAAAGTTAATGTTGTACACATTTTATTTTTAGTTGGGTTTAATTAATGTAAAATGTGAAAAATCTAAATACCTGTAAATAAGTTATTTTATTAATCTATATATATAAAAGAAAGTCGAAAATCGTGTTAGTTAGAACACTTATAACTCGAGAACGGCTGCACCGATTTCAATGAGATTTGGTTCTTTGGATTCGTCTCAGGCGGGGTTAACATATAGGCCATTAAAAAAAGGATAATTTCCCAAAAAAAATTCATCTCTTTCCTATGGGCATGCTTTTAGGAGTTATAGTAACACAACAATTGATAAGTCGGTCAAAACTACAAATTAAATAATTTGTTTTGTTTTTACCACTTTAATAACAGAATTTAGTAACAATATAACATTTTAATTACTAAATATATTCAAAATATTAATTAAATTGAAATTACATTTTTTAAATTTAATTCGAGCTGATTGTAAGCCCAGCCGTGGCCCAGCTAGAGTTGACACTTCACTACCGTGTTTGTAAACAAATCTCCAAGCAATTGTTGACAAACGGTAATGTCCGTGTTCCTGTCATCAACAAAGAGTTCCAGAATATGATTGATCACCAAAAGAATCAAAGATGGTTGATTTAGCGAGCAAGAACGAAGATGTTGATGACTAAAACGAGGTAAATTCAAATAGTTCGTACTCTGCATTCTCTGGATTCGAATCTTTTAAATGTGTAACAAACGAAGACGAAATCACCAACTATCTATCTGAATATTTTAAGTCCTTGGACGTACCTGGCTTACCAAGGCACGATTTACAGAAAAATGTAGTTTCTGTGCTCATGATCTTTCGAAGCCTAAACCAACCATAACTATCCAACGGAACGTGTTTGATCATTAAAAAATTGGTGATGAATGTGATTCACGCAACTTTACTCAAAGGAAAATTCAAAGGTTAGGAAGTCCTCATTCCGTAGATTCCATGATCTCAACTCATATGCCCTTTTGACCTTAAACGTATTAAATTTACAATTCGTGTTGCATTCGTGATAACGATTAAAAAATCGCATGGTCATTCTTTCAGTTTTTGTGTTGTTTGTGCTCATGTGCTAATGAAAACCCATGATTTTCTCATGGTCAATTTAGCGTGCTATGTTCACGAGTCGATAAACCATCCTCTGTATTTCTTCCTTCGCTTCAAGTGCGTAGCTAGGATAGGGGGTTTTGGGCGCAGCTAATACCACGGGTCTGTAGGGTATAGAAAACTCGCTAAGGTAAGCGGGAAGTGTGGGGGCACTTCCCTCAGACATTTTTTAAGATAAATGGTTCAAAATAGTGGGTTTTGCGGCTGTGTGAATAGTTAAATATGTTTTGTTGGTAAATTTTTACAAGAGGTACAATCCGGATTTCGCCTTCAAACCTTCACTTTCCTGTAGTATTTTTGCCTCCCAATTAACGTGGTGACATTCATTCCTGGCGGAAATTAATAGTTTTCGAGATATTTTAACTTTTATGGACCTATAAACATTTTTTTACTGCTAATAACGCAAATAGCCAACAACTGAATGCGTATAATTTTTATTTCATGAACTGCTTTATTAAACCACAATGCCCAAAATTTTTTAAGCTAAAACGTAAGACAATTTGTTGAAAAAAATCCGCGTAAACGTGCTCCGATTCACCCTATGTAGATTCAATAAAGAAAATGTCTTTCTGACAAGCAATTTTGGTACTCATTTACGTAGTTTTATTGAATTTGTATCCTTATTTTATTATATATTAAACATGATTAAAAACGATACATCCACTCTTAATTTATAAATGGTGTAAGTAAACTGTAAGTTCATTGATTGTTAGGCGGTACGAAGTTCGCCGGGTCAGCTAGTTTTAAATAAAATTCAACTATAATCAATAATAACATTCACAATTCATTTGATTCCTAAGGTAAATGTATCATGCATTCATTAACAGAAGGTACAGTACATGCGTGAGGTCAGGCTTGTATTAGTTGCGTTAAGAGTTTCTGACTCCCTTGAAACTGGCAAAAAGATCATAGGATATTTCTAGCGATGACGAAATGTCCTAAAGTGTAACAAATTCCTTTGATATTTAAGTAAGGTGTTAATGGAATCTCCGAAAAAAGACGAGATCATAATATTGATTCATCATTTATCACTTTGATAACTGACGAATGCTGGTATATTTATTCAGCTGATATCTTGAAGCCTCCGATAAGGTGCTTATATCACCTTCGGTTGACATAATGGTAGTATATCTTACCCACTCAATAATTCACCGGAATGGATACTAGTTCTTATCAATTTTCGCCTTATCTTCCTGTGCGTGCATACATTTTATTGTGCATTATTGGCATTAAGTTAGGTTTAGCTCTTCCTTAATCGATGGTATTTATTTAAAAAGTCTGCCCTAGAAAGATAATTGGTTGAAAGAATAATCTTCCTGGTGATTGAAGAAATTTTTATGATACAAATGGTATCAAGTATTTAATTTATGTTATCATCATAGAAGTCTCATTATAGAAGAGCCATAATTTACTATCATATTGGATATGTATCTGTCTCATAATTTAAAGTCAAATTAATTTTTTTATCCCTCATTAATTAACGAATGGAGGCTATTTATGAATGAAATGAACCGTATCATCAGTAATACCAGACTATTTTTAGGACTAAGTAGTACCATTAATCTAAGGCTTCTCCTTCCGTCTGATTAATGGATGACTCTTATTTCGTCCTTCTTACACTACACCTGTAATTTATTTTATTAGAGATTCCACATTGTGTAAATATCATGTCTTATAAAAATATGTTGCTGTCCGCTGTATTCTGTCTTATCCAAATAACAGAATTAATCCACCTCCAGCAGTGTTTGCTTCCCTATTTTAATGTTAGCTTTGACTTCTTCTCTTCAACTGCATACTAATGCTTGTTTTTTTTCAGTTGATAATTATCCATTACCTCATCCATATTAACCAGAATATATCAAATTCATAACTTTATAATGCTACGCATCGCAATTGCAAATGCCACAATGCAAAATATTGGAAGTAGTGGATCGATGCACACTGCAATCATCATTTCGCTGAGGAAATAAAAAAACCGATTAAAAAGCGACTTAAGTGATTACAGAAGTCAACCTTACATAGGATAGCACCTTCTCCACATAGTCTCCTTGTCTATAATCATCAACCGCCAGTTAGTACGATGGAGCTGTGCAGTGCGGGATAAGCTTCTTGTCATGCGGATTTTTTAATGGAGCTACTACGGTGAGAGCGCAGTTCCTTTCAATCCTCTGCACAGGCATATATATATATCCCTGGAGAGGCTGCGCCGTAGCGGCCTCTCTCCGCTCGAAATTTCAAATTAATCCCTTGCATCTGCATTTAATTAATAATTTACCACATTCGGGTTGTTCGTTTCGGTCCAAATTCTTAAAGCGTGAATATTTATTCGCACGCCTCATTATTGATATGTGGTTCGTACTTAGCGGGTGACTTGGGCTTGCATTTGACCTAGTTTCTTGGAAGTGACTGAGGAACATCGGAGTTCCGAGTGTCCTACAGTGCTCTTATATCGGTGAAGCTTGGGAGATATGTATGCTATCTTGAATATTTTTGTATAATTGCGATCTTTCCTGTGGTTTAGTTTCTTATGCCTAACTTATGCTCAAATTTTTACTTTTTGAATGTGCAGTTTTTATATCAAGTTGAGAGGTTATTATTTTAAATGAATGCCTGAAATGCTATTTCGAAAAATGCATTCCAGGATCATGATATGGGTCAAACTTCAGTTTCATTCCTAGTGCAGTTGATCACCAATTTATTTTATAAATGGATGGCTGGAGATACTAAATTCTCTTTTGGAACCCCAATTTCATGCAATAAACTCAATCAGATAAGGAATAGACTTGAGTTTAAATGCTTCACTATACACAATTGGGAAGCATAAAAAATGTTCAGGACTCTGTGAGAATATCTTCCACATAAGGAAACATCCAGGAAGGGATTTACTTCAGTTGTGATTCCGGCATTCTTCTATTTAGTTGAGTTATAGCGTGACTCATCTAAACGGTTCAACTAGATCCATGTGACTTTTTTTACTTTTGACTACATTCTGTAGTTGATATTAGAGAAGGAGTACTTTGAAGAGAGATAATATCAAATTTCACAATTTTTTAAGGAATAAATATAGATATTGAATATCACCATAATTTCAAGGAAACTAAAGTAATTAATTTTCTATCATCGAACGTTACGTGATACTTATATCGGTATTACTTGTCAATACATTTCTTTATGGTATATTAATATGCCTAGGTCGGTTTTCTTCGTCAAATTGCATTTTTTAATTGTATAATTTATATAATATGTAATGTGTATAATGCATTGCGTTCGATAAGAGCGATAAATCCTTTTCAAAACGATCAAGTAAGTGGCCTGGTGGTGTATTGTACCTGAGAAACTAGTCATCTTTTGGTAGTACCATACGGTTACATCTGTGGCGTCCTCAGCATACCTTTCTATTGCGATGGATACTTTCTTTCCCCGGAGTATTCACACTCTCCTCAAAGCTCTTACGGGCGACCCAAAGGAGCTCGAAGCTCTTAAGCTGTAGTGTGTTAGGTGGGCTTCTTTCTCGGCCTTAGAGCTCTCGATGTCCAAGTGGCGGCTTCAAAATTAGCAGAGGCTGAGGATTCAATTAAAGAGAGGCTCCGCGATGCACAAGTGAGCTCTCTGTTCAAACTCTCTCTCTGCGTTCACTGCCGTAGACCACCTCCACTGTTTCGCCCAACCATTATCTCCCGTTCTTTTCTCCCCCGTCCTCACCAACGCCTCCGCCTCCTCCTCCCCTTTACCCCCTCTCCCCCCCCCCCCTCGGTGGTCACACAGTGCCTTTTATCTCCCGGCTCCCGTTGTTGTTCGAGCCGATTCTTGGCTCCTCACCCTCCCCCTACTTTCTCCCTTGGCTGTCGGCCATTACCTCACCGTGGAATCGCTCGCTGTTCTCTACGCTTTTGTTTTTTGCGCCCTCACCTATTTTATCGCTCCCCATAAACGTTAAGCTACAGATCTAGATTTTTACGAGGGGAGAGTTATTTTTTTATGTAATACATATATGTATATATCTATCTCGAAGAATTCCTAGAGATACGTTTCCTTTATCCGTTCTATATAAATGCCCTCAGGGATTGTTTTGGTCTCTTTGGTCGCCGATTTTGCGTGTTTGTTTACGTCGCGGTTATCGGAGAAAGAGAAGACAGTAGCCATCATCTTTGTTCGGGCGAATCTCGTTGCTTTGCAAAGTTTCCTCTCTTTCCTCTTTTGAGTCGGCATTCAATTTGGGGAAACGGATGTAATATCTTTTCGGGAAGGCAGGTGGGGTGGTGGTATGCGTTTGTCTGAAAAGGAATGAAGAGAAAGAGAGAGGAATAAAAATCGCGTAAAGCTGTAGATTTTACGTTTTTTGTCGTGATTAGAGATATCGATGTCGGAATTTCGGCGTCGCTACCGATTCAGAAACTTTAGACTGTTGAGGGCATTATGATGGGCGATGCGAAAAGGTGTTCGTACGACGTGGCATAGTTTCTCTCTCTTCCTTCAAAAGTCTGAAATTCTCTTTGGTGCCGGAACAAAGTCTGCGCTGCATTTTTTCCTACCGAAACAGAATGTTGCCTTTTGAAAGTTACTCTCCGTGCTTGAGATTTTTCGTGTATCAAAGTGGGTGTATTAAAAAAGCAGCAGTTTGAATTTCAAGGCTTGTGTCCAATTTAAATCGTCGATTCTGGATAAAAACCCTTTCATGCAGCTTGGATGTTTATTCTTGGGATCTTTAGACTTTAAGGTACTCTTTAAGAAAGTGTATCGCCTTTTTACTCCGTGTTCCTCTCGTTATAAAACATACTTCTCATGCTAGGTGCCCCGCTATTTTTATCGAAACAATCATCTCTAAGATATGGGATTCCTTATGTCGGATGCCATTTCTTGTATTTTCGTTTACCATAAAAGTATTTTCCTCTCCTTATCTTAAAATTGAGTGCCTTGGATAGGCCTTATTCTGCGAATTCCTGCGTCGAAAGACGGAAATGATATTTTTATATGCATAAATAAAATTTATTTTGTAACGTTCAGTATTATGGCATATTTGTAGATCAATGACCTAAAAGAAATCAAAATAAAAAATCAATGCCTTTCGGGAGTCTATCTCCGCTCGGTGGAACAAAACTCATCCTTAGAATTAATTTGCTTTTACTTAATTATAAGTTCCGTATCGCTGTTTATCCGGGTAGAATCACGGCGCGGACACTATGAATGTCAAATGCTTCTATTTTTCCTCTGTTTGTGTGCATATCATTCGCAGCTCATTATAATAGTGGCAAAATGAAATTTAATGTTATTTACAGGCTTTTATTCATGTCATTGTGTATTTGTTTCTTCTCAGACTCTGCCAGCCCTATTTAATTTCTTTAAACATTTTCTCCACGTCTTTTTGGATCATAAATTTCACTCTGTGTCTATATAATTTCCTCACAACTTCTTATTGCTAAAATGTCATTATCTTTTATTCTACCAAACATCCCTCTTGTAAATTTCCGTCGCTCTTTCTCAAAACTCCAATTTTTCGTATTCCTTGTTTACTCTTGGCGTGTCCATGTCTAGCAAAGAAAGGTATTTTTTATTGTTTATTTACTAATGATAATATTAATGGGTTTATAGTACACTCGTTCCTATCATATTTTGTATGACTGAATTAGGTCAAAATTGGTTTGCTTCCGTAATTTAGAGAAAGTCATAACTTGTGTTATTAGGGCACCGGGAAAAAGGGCTATTATCAGGATTTAAGTTTAAGCACCAGCAGTCACGCATAGATCCTGAGGTTTACCGTAGTTTTTATAGAGGATATTTTAAAAGTTTACATGACAATAAAATGCGTAATTAAATGGAATAGTTCGTGTACAACGTATTTTATTTCCTGTCATAAAATAGCCACTTTGTTTTCTTAATGCATCTTTTTTATATTGAGTGTTGAACATCATTTACAATTTGAAGGAATTCTTCTCGGGTTTTCCACCGGTTGAGGCTTTCCATGGCCGACGTTTCGAGGCTCGACTCGAGCATCGTCATCAGGGCAGTTGAATGATGACGATGCTCGAGCCGAGTCGCGAAACGTCGGCCATGGAAAGCCTCAACCGGTGGAAAACCCGAGAAGAATTCCTTCAACTTGTTCGCCGGGAAAAACTTCGATCCTATTTCATTATTTACAATCTTTTAGTTGTGTTTCAGAGGGCGATTATTTCATTGGTTGCATTGGATAGTATGTTTTCAAGCTTAATAAAAGTAAGTTTAAATCATTCCACTGCAGATTTTATCCAGAAATATGCCGATGGAATCGGTTAGGGTATTTCGCTATGAATGGGAAAAATGAATAATCTATCAAATATCGTTTATACTGAAAATCTGCTTTATGTAATACACTTTTTGATACTGCACAGCATTTTAATTATTTTTGACATTCCCTGATTTACTCGTAATGATGCTCTCTCCAAAATTGGCTTATTATCGTTTTATGGTTGTCATTAAAACACTTCGGCGGCTTGTGAAAATGAACTTTCCATAATTTATTTAAGGTGATGAGTCTAATAATGAATGCCTTTTTAAATGGTAATAAGATAATTATTATTAGGAAATCCCTCCTTTTGAATTATATAAAAAATTAGATGACTTCCTTAGAGATGTTTGAGCAGGACTGGTTTCTGAAGTATTAGTATGGAGATGCTTTATGTGGAGGTTTATGAATGGTGTGCAATCTGTCAGAACTCATTGAGATTGGAAGACCGTATTTCACTATCTGAGGTTGCAGTCCGCTATTCATTAGGTTTTCCCAATCTCCGTGTCTCGGTTCAACATTATTTTGCCATAGAATCATAGCAGTGGTTTCTTGTTTTGGATAAATCATTAATTATTTTAGCATAAACAAATGTTTACATCTATATCAATGATTATTTATATATCTGTAAGTAGTGCATCAGAAAATATCGTTGGTTGCTAATATTTTAAATTAAAATGTGCGAAATATCGCTCTTCATTGGGATTATATAATTATTTCAATCAATATGACTATGTGTATTGCGTTGAAAATATTTTACACTGCTTTCATATATCTTTCCTTACCTAGGTGGATAAATCCATCCTTGAATTCGTTCAGTGATGTACAGATATACCAAGATCTAGCTGTGCCTCATTTTAATACGTTCTCTTCGTAATAACATCAATTTTGTGAAACATTAATTTAATATCAAGTCTTAAGATTATTATAATGAGTTGGACTGCTTAACTCAATGGAATGAATAAAACTTGTAGATTTGATGAAAAATGCAGTAAAAATGTAACGTTCCTCTTTGTTTAATATCTACATTTGATACTGTTTTCTGTTTCTTATCCGTGGTCCAGAGTCAGAAATATTTTCTCTTTGGGTAATAAATTCTCTTTTTTCCTTTAAATGGCTTTCATATTTCTGGTTTGTGCTGTAAAAAATATCGTTCGTTGACCGACGGTGAATTCTATAGTACACTCACGGGAATGTGCTTGTTGAAATGACACGAAATCCCACGGGGGGTCATCAGTTTTTCCGGACAATGAATATTTTGTATTGTGTGTATAACTGCATGGTATTCGGCCGAAACGCCATTCACAAAAGTACTCCCATGGCAATTCCTGCGGTAAACTGTGGTGTAGTTTACCTTCAGCTGCTGAGAATGAGAAGGTATCCAAAATTTACCTGCTGATTTTTACAGATATTGTGTCAAACTAACTCATATGTTGTATATTACCTATGTCGAAATTTTATCTAGGGCGGTTCTCGGGGGAAAATAGAGCGATTAATTGATTGGAAATCAATAAAGCAGCGTACGGCTCAGTTTTCATTCTTTTAATTTATCCTCTTTAATGGTCTTCCGTTAAATGTGTCTAATATTTGGTTGACGGAGAGAAGAGAGGAGAGAATATGAAATGACAACATTAGCTAAGAAAAAGTGAGGTTCCTAATTTCTAGTCTTGTCCATGTCTTGACATTTTGCTCTCAACAATTTTAAATTCTTTCCTTAATACCCTTCTACCTCTCAGGAATTTAAATTATATTTGTGAAGATATTTATTAAAAAAAAAAACGAAATCGACGCTCATATCCTTCTTTATCAACATAGTCAGCTTATTAATACATATTAGAAAAAATAAACTTCATATGAAAGGAAAAAGGGGAGTATTAAATAAATATTCTAGGCAGTATAAGATTCAAAACTGTCGTATTCGCACTTTAAATTTTATTCTCTAAAGAAAAAGATTGTGGAATACGGATGATGTATGTTTTGCATTAAAATTAATTACAAACTCCATCGTGTCAGTCAAGGTTGAGGACAATAACACCAACTTGCCGGAATCATCTATGATGCGTAACTTTTTTTTTCTTAATTTTCGTTGTAATTGATGGAAAAGATACTTGTTAGGCATGGTGATGGCAAAGAAAATGTATATCATGTTAGTTTGAATAAAATTGATCAACGGAAGTATTGCATGACATGGAGAGTAATTTGTACTGCTAGCATTTCTCTTATGATATGCTAGAGTCATTACAAAAAAATTTCAATTAATTTTCTCTGAAGTTGTTCAAAACTTTGTGTCCATATTTTTTTTTGCATTTTTGTCAGTCTGCGAGGTTTCTTTTTCTAAGCTAAAGTCATTCTTGCAAGTTGGTCCATTCAACTCATTGAAGAACAGATTCGGTAGCTGAAAAGGTTTCCTCGCGAAGGCGTCTTTTCCGGTAGAGATGAGATAAAGGAGTTAAAGGAACGGGGAAGCCAACGGAAGGGAAAAGCTTGCATTTGGTTCATTTGTTTCAACTCAAAAGCTGGGGCTTTGTTAAGAAGGGCAATTAATTTTCCCTTGTTCTTGTTTCTTTGGACATCCAAAGAATGATTATCATTTTCCGTAGCTCTACTTAAGAGGAGAACGCGTTGATTGAAATAGGATAGAATTTAAAAAGTTTTAATGTTCAATTGAATGCTATTGAGCTTCATTTAATCTTTCAGTAAATGTCCAGAATGATTTTAATTATATGGATTTACTTCATTTGTCAACTTTTATCTTTATTTCCATTGCTCGATTGACATGTGGCGAGCACTGTACATATGTGACTTCCTCACTTGAAATTTCTTATTTTCACCAATTTGCCAAGTCATGATATTATGTCTATTATTTTAAAACATCACTTGCATGTTTTCAATAATCTTGCAGCTAAATTATGTAATTAGATTTCATCAGATCATGTGAAGACTATTGAACCCAAATTAAAATACATTGTACTTATTTGCGGTGTTTTGTATGGCACTAAGAATGCAACGCAATACTTAATGCCTTTTTCATTTATTTTACAGGTAAAATCAACCAGTGCAGGCTGACAGTTTTTCTTCATTTTTATTTTCTGTGAGTATGTTTCAAGCAATACGTTTTTGGTAGCAATTATGGGAAAAGAAGCAAAGCAATTATTGTTTTTTATGCTAAAACGTTTTCTAGCAATCTGTGATTTTGATTTTAACATTCCTCATAAAGTAAGTCAAATTTCTCATACACTGAAAGGCATTCAGCCAATTTATGCTTATTTTAGCCATTTGTGTTGATCGTCGCATATTTTGTTTGGGGTAGGCGCAGAAGTATAACCAGCTCACTATTTCTGATATGCATGAGATTCCTTTCTCCTTTCAGAGCTTCTGTCTTTATTTCTTTGATACTGGAATTGCGGTTACGGATTGTCTTTTTCTTTTGGTCCGTCTTATTTCATGCACATCTCCATTAGAATACTCCTAAAGTTCAGTTAATATAAATTGAAATAAAAAAATTGCTAACGGTAATCAGCAATTTACATGGAAGTTCTTTTAATTGCTACTGAATTTTAATCATATAAATCAATTTCAATCATCATCATTTATTCAATAAATACTTTAACATTAAATGAATACTTTTGGAGTAAACGATTATGTCAGTTTTGAAGTCACCATGCTTGATAACCATTTCAAATCGCGGCACGTTGGCATTATGAAACTTCAGAAAAATAACTTTTTAACCAAAAAAATGATTAAAATGTCCAGTATAAATTTTTTGTGTATTTGATTTATGCATTTGATTATGAGCAACGTAAGGCATACACTTGTTATAAAATACATACCGCCCTTCTATTGTGCACATCATGATTTCGACTTGATATTTCATTAGCAGTTTTCAATATACGTATTTACATTGTAGGTATTTTGACATGAGATTTCATTGAAAAGAAACATATCATCATTACCTTCGTGGAGGTAGGTGGACATGTCTTATCCGTCTGAGTCATCCTCAAACTGAGTCTGATACTTGAAGCAGGTGGTGTACTCAATAGGCTTATTTATTTCCATAAAATTTATGATAAGAATTGGTCTTTATTGAGCATTTTGTTGCTCTCATCAATTAAAGATTCCTATTATTAGACAATTGACTTAAAGGCAACGAGAAATCGTCATTTCCTTCGGTATTACGCGTCAATTGGTCCGGATTTACTCTCCTTGTCGCATCGTCCCAGCACTCCACTTCTACTTGTCGGCTTACCCCGAAATACCCTCCCTCCGTGCGATACCCTAGACTTTCTGCCCCTCCTCCTTTGCCTTACCATTCGCCCTTTCGCATCAGTCTATTCCCACTCTCGGATTATCCATCCGTCGTCGAAGAGGCTCATTTCCTGCCCCCGAGAGTCGCGCAACCGTGAGTGCGGATATTCACTGCCGGAAAGCCTATCGTTCACGGCTCGATTGAGGTAAGGTCGGACCGAGCTGACACCGTGGTGAGGGAGGCATGTATCCATACATACTGTGGGTTAACTCTTCTTGGGGTTCCCACCGGCTTAAATAATCCATATTAACCAACATTTCGAGCTCCTATTTCAGGTCCTCCTCAGGGCTACCATCTATTTTTTTTATAATTTAACCAGTTTGGAATTCAAAGGAGATTTTACCCATATTATTCGCTGGGAAATCATCAAATCATCTGTCATCCAGTACTCATTCAGCCGGTCAATATTACAAATTGATTTAACATTGATAATTTTTTTACCTTTATCTATCTAGTTGTTGCTATTTTCCTAACTCAGGCTAGTGACAGAGTTTTTGTGCAGCGAAAAGTACACAAGTCAAGATCTTGAAGTCCAAGCCCGAGTATACCTCGGGAAGCATATTTCCTGCCAAGGACTCGAGCACGAATAAGAGCTCGGGTTATCGTATTTGATGCCATGGAAAAATATTCCGTCCAATTTTCCTCGGGCCCTAACTGTATAGCCTCTTTCTTTAGCTGTTTGGTCTTCTTGTGTGGAAGTTTTATCCATTTAACAGCTCCTAAATGTACTTGCTTCTCAATGTACAGGATTTTATAAAAAAATCAAAAACCTTGGGCTTTGTACGACCACACATGAAAATGCCATGGGATTCAAAGTGTTACATACATGAAAATGTAGGTTCGCAGCATGCAGAAAATCCAATGAATATTTATTTGAAGTAATGAATTTTGAGGTATTTGAATCATCAACATCGCAATCATCGTGTAACTTACGTGATCTGAATTCAGCTACGGCATCAACAGCTAAACATTCAAACGATTGAGCTGTGCTTAGTTGCATGTTATTGTTATCATAATTATCAGGTCGTGAAAAGCTATTTTTGCCAAAGCGATATTTATATTCAAGTCTGATGAAATTTTTTTCCTTATTGAAGAAGCGTCAGAATAAGAGTGAACATAAAGATTAATGTAATAGAATAAAAATATTATTAAATTAAAATTATTTTATATTAAAATACATATAATGGGAATTTAGCTTGGATATCTGGAGAATCCTATTTTTCATTTCATCATTCAATTTGGAATCGTGTACGGGGATACAATTACAATTACCGGTGAAGGCTGGTTCCCTCTTTGAAATTTTTGCATGTTGATGCTTACTTTTTGATGGACATATTGTGATACACAGCTGGCCAGCCATCTGTTTACCCATTATATTCAGTTTCCGTTATACTGTAAGTCTGGTATATTTCCGAAAACCTCTCCTTTATAATGTAATCTTCTCTCCAATTTTGTTCATTTTCCTCCATCGTAGTTTATAGCGTAACCCGATGCGTTTTTGAAAACCTCATATCGTTTTCTCTGAATCTCATGCCCAAAACTTGTGCGTGGGAAGCGACATATCTCGTCGTTCGCAATAAAGTTCACGCTCGGAGTGGAGTTGTGATTTTATTGCGCCGCCTGCCAAGTTTTGACGAGTGCGGGTCCGGCTGCGGGAATATAGTCGGCCTGGCATCGGCCGACGGCGGTCGTTTTGAAGTTTGTTCGTTTATCAGTCGTGGTGGCGTCGCTATCGGAGCCGTCCCTCTAATTGTGGCGGGCGATGGTGTCAATGTAAGGTGCGGGTCGTGAAAGAGGCAGTTTGTCTCCATGGCGTGTTGATGTATACTATCTGAAACCCTCCAAAAAGTGAAAAGACATTCGAGTAGTCCAGAAAAGTTGACCTGTCTATTCATTTGCTGACAGGTTGTAAGAGGTTTCTGGAATAGAGGATTTCATATTATGGGTCCAAACTGTTAGGCCTGTTTTTATTTAGGAAGTTTCATAAAATATGGCGATAAAGGGAACTATTTTTGCCAGAAAATGTGATTGGGAGTAGGTTTTAAATGCCCAACAGAATCCTCAGTTTGTAGTGAATCTCACCATCCAGTGAAGTACTGCCCAACGTGATTAACTATCAAAGATTTGCTCGGTGTGCGGCAGAAAATATCGTTCGCATGACAAAAGGTTCGATTTGAAAATATGAGTGGTAAGAATCATGTAAAGAAAATGGCTGAAGGAAAAGCAAATAATGCTGGAACGTAATTGCCCAATATTTAATGTGCCATTCAAGAATTATTATTGTGTGATTAAGGACAATTGTTGGTTATAATTTTTCTAATGTACCGTATCCACATCCGACTTCATTTTCCAATAAATATAGATATATCACGTAAATTTAAGATTATATATTATTGTTTTCAACATTACTTTGTCAAATTTTCACATGGAATGAAACCCATCGAAAGACATCTTTTGTTCACTTTTCTCCATTTATGCCTCGAATGAAATTATCAAAATAATTATTGTTTCGGTTCATGAATGGCAAAGGTTCTTGAATATTTTTAAGTTAAATCAACTCGTCAGGGCAAAATATTCCTTACTGTACTCATCAAGTTGCGGTCATCTTTTCGGTAATGATGACTGATGATGTTGGCAAAGTAGGTATTGAATGTGCTATAAAAATACCTTATTTACTTTGTCTAAATATTTTCTAGTCCATAACTAAGATACGACTATGGATTTAATCTATTCAAAGTATATAGCTGTCTTTTGGGTATAAATAGAGTAATGTGCAGTCATAGCTATTCCTATATTTCAATCAGATCGATTTAATTTGGAAGAATAAAGTCTCTACTATGTATCCAATGTGATTTTTCACTGACATAAATCCCTCTTCTTCCCCTTAATTAAACTGAAACTATTTTTCACATCCATTTCATCCCCAGCATCTAATCTCTTTTTCGAAGTTAGCCGTATTTATTTTTCTTCATTGTATAGTTGCTATTATTCAATCCCTTTCTCTCAAACATTATATGACTGAATTTGACTGATTTGATTTACTGACTAAAAGTACTAATATTACTACTTTTTTCATTATATTGATTGATTACTATCACTGATTATTATTATATCACTGACTTTGACCTCGCAATTCGGCGATTAATCGAATTCAAATAGAATTGACCTAAATCATTTCGCACAATACCTTCGTTTTCACCATATAATTTTCAGAATAATTTAATTTTTTCGTTATTAACCAAGATTCCCCTTTCCCCCACTGACGAATTCCACCAATACCTCTTATTTCTGCAGCTTCTCGTCTTCCTATGGGCTCTCCCTTTTTAAACCCTCTTTCATTGCTTTCCTTTGCATTCATAATCGCGACGATCCTCCTCTCAAGTGCAAAAATTCTTCGAATTTTCGATCCTTAGTCGGCTGTCTAATGAGAAATATTTTCGCCGAATATTCGGTGAAAAATGAAAATCAGGATTTTACTCATTAGTTCGCATTGCTTCGCCGGAAATCGTGACTTCTGCGAAGCAGCATAGCGTGATGGGCAAGCCTGTGGATTAGCTGTCAATCGGTCTCAATTATGATTCATCATGAATTTGATTTAATTTCTCGTCGCGATTTTTGGTTTCCTGTCACTGTCAATATTATTAATTTTCCGATAGTTTAAAAGATAAAACGGATAAGTAAATCATCATAAAAGGATAGTTTAGAAGGATAATGGAGAATATATGACAGCTCTAATTAGTGAACGAAATTAATTGATTTCATTTCCAATTCAGGTGGAAAACGCTCAAAGTTTTGCAGTTTTGAATTGCTAATAAATATGAATGAAAGAAATGATTATGTATACGTTGATTTTAATAGCAGAATCATAGTTTACGCGTTTCTAAGTTTGTCAAAAGCTGAGAGTTCAATATCGGTTCACAGCTACCATCGAGCAATTCATTGACTACAGTGGCTCTTCTGTGATGCTTTGACTTTATTATTTTTCCTTATCCTAGTCTCGAAATTCATCGTAAATGTAGAGAAAAAATGGACGAAGAAGGTTTTCGGCGATACAATAGCCGAAAAAAAAATGCAAGCTATACTTGTAATTTAACAAAGGTGCCTTAAAGGTAGGAGAAATTTCTGTTTGTGATTATTGGCGGTCGTGGATGGTCGATTTTCCGAGATGAATAAATTTATGAAAATAACTATTGATATACGAGGTGTGTTCAGATAATAGTGGGAAATTTAGTTTTATGAAAAGAAAATTATTTACTCGTCAACGTTAATGTAGTAGCTTTCATAAAAGTGCACATCACATACTCATTAGAATAAATGCTGCTAACCGTTTCTTTCACTTTTTCATCGGGTTTCGATGTATTGAACGCTTGTACCACTCGTAAATCCTTGTTTTAACAGCAGTAGGCTCATCATAGGCCTTGTTTAAAATTTCACTCACTTTCTAACCTTTATTTGCTGATCATTATTTTCAATCATTCTTTGATCCATTTCTTTTGACAGAAGAAAATCGTCAAGCCCATGAAAACGCGTCTAACCTTAGCGGTTACCACAGCAAGTAAACAATGAATGCAGGTGAAAATTTTATCATGCTTCTGGGAATGTATACCAACATATTCAAATATTTTTTGACTGCCGGACTCCCCAAACCCTCGAAAAAAAGTAATACCGTTATAGCTTGAGTACGCCTCGCAACTTCAGTTATTTTTCCAGTAGTTTATTTCCGACTTTTATTGTTTTTTGGCGCCCTTACGTAGGTTAGCAGTCAATTTTGAGAGAGCGATCGGATATATTACGTGATATTTCTATCGGTAAGTCTACTTTCAATCTTCAGCTGCAATTTTTTTATCAACCCATTTTCATTTCTTTCCGGAATTTCCTTCAATTTACGTCTCTCCCTGCGGAATTTCCCTCGATTCCCGGAGCGCATTCTATTTGTAAGTTTACTCTGTTTGTGACGTCTGTGGCGTTATCTCTCTCTCATCGGTACTTTCCTCCGCACGCGGGTCTTGATGTATTAGCCGCGGGCACCACTGCGTTTGCTATTTCCCGCGAATCCTCTTGACATAGTTGCTGCAAGGCGGTGCGGCAATCTGATGGTATTACGGATTACTTGGGAGTAGTTTGAAAGCGCTGGAAGGCGTGTGAGGCGTATGCAAGAGATGATCATGGACGTCCTCGTGCAAGTACAGCGACCTTCGTGATCAGTCTTAAAGTCTCATTCAAATAATGTTCTCTCGCTATTTAAAAAAAATCAATGTGTCTTATTATTGGAAACATTGGTCGGAAAACAATCCAATGCTACTTTGCATTGATTTTTTCAGTCATATGTAGGATTTTTTTTAAGCTTCTTGGTGTTATAATCAGGGAAAGCTGTTTTGAACCTCTCCGTATCGGATATTTAAATCAAAGATGGTAATAACCCACTAAATTGATACCCTTTTTGCGACATAGGTTTCTTCACATAGTGACACCAGTTTTAGGGACGTGTTCAACTTGATTGCATGAAAAGGTTCCGCTGCCATAAGGAAGACATAATTTACTGGAATTGAAACTTTTAGGTACTTAGGAGGCAAATGCTTTGTTAGTCATATCAATCATATTATAAAATTGGGAAAGTGGTTAACAATTGGAACTGCCGTATTCCCTGGATTTGAAACTCTATACAAACCTTCTTCTGAGACCATGAATTGGAGACGCTAGAATTTCGTCAACGATTTGGAATTGACGTGAGATTCCTTGTGGGTTTGGAATCTGTTTCTTAATGAAAAGCTTTCGTTCGAAATCACGTCGTTGACATTTCCTTTTTTTCCAACGGGATGTGAAATAAAAATGGAAATAACGTGTAAATTAGGCAATATTAAGAAAAATGCGAGTTAAAATGATTTGCTATGAAATTCAAATATTATTGCCAATGTATTTATCTATAATTGTTTTTGAAGATGTTCGGTGACTGTTACGGATCAGTATTTCAAGGTTAAGGCTAAAGGTGACCTCGCACTCCAAAAAAGTAATTTACTATCCTATTCTCCGATTTACTTAATGAGATCGTTAAGTAGGTAATCGATTTCGATAAAAATCAGAGGTCAACAGATTTTACTCATATTACTTTGATTCTGAGAGTGCACGATAGGGAGCGAGTGAATTCGACGTGCTTTAATTAATTTAAAAGGCTGGATATATTTTATGAGTGATTACTTGCCCGTGCTAATTAAAACCTTCTCTGTCGGTTTAAAATCAATTCAGGATTCCATCAATGCTTTTAAATGCCATTCAGAAACCTTCAATCTATTCCCCTCCCTTTCCATTCTCGAATGCCGCATGGAGATAAAAAAAGGAGAGAATAAAACCATTCCCTCCCAATTCTGTGCTCTGCCGCTGACACATCTTTTCACACCGTTTATTTATTTTTTCATCCTCGATCGCTGGTGTTCGTTGTAGACGCCCATCACTTCGTATTTGCGGTTTCCACTTCTTTATTTCCTCCGCATCACATTTTCTGTCGTCATGGCATTGCCCGTTTCTTGTGTCCCGCCTTTTCCGTCCGATAGAAAATATAAATGTGAGTGGATATAGCGGGAACTTTTTGTGAGCGTTTGTATTTGAGCCCGTGGATAATGCGGTTGACGGGTCGTTTCTTCGAAATCTTGGTCGGAATATCTCTTGCTGTTCGATACACACCTCTCCGAGGGTCCTCTCGGCTGGCATTCACGCGATCCTCCGTTCCCAGAAGGCCTCTCTCCCTCCGAGTATTTCCTTTTAAATTTTTCGTCCTATTGGAAATATTCAGATTTCCACGTTTCCAAAGGAGTTCGACTCGAAGGTTTTTCTTTCTGAACCCAGTGGTAATAATAATATTGTTTGAGTTTTATCAGAATCGCGATGTCCTTCAAACCAAAGTGAAATTCAAATGCGCTTTACAGTGATAAGCCTCTAGACTCAACCTCTTTTGGGAAGAAAAATTATGAATTGGAAAGTGAAAGAGAGCTCCTCAGGAGTTTTTGAAAATCACGTAATGCTATATTTAGCTATAGTGTGAAATAAATCACTTTGTGATGGTCCACAAAACTTTATTATTCCAACCCAGGGTTTCAACTACCATATAGTCATTATCAAAGTGAATATATAGTAGTCGATGCCCAGGGTCGCAATTATAGAGCATTGTGGAACATTACAAAGTGATTTATTTTGCACTATTAATATGTGGTTCTACCAAGGGAAGCCTGAACATTTGATATATATTAGCTATATTTTGCGTTGAAATTTTTATTATGGGAGAATCGTTACTTCTTACTTGCGCGCGACTTGGTTGTTTAATCTGGATATATTAGTTCATGTTTTTAGTCTTTCACCGGTAAAGATATTTATCGTTATACTGGTAATTTTCATTGGAATCAGAATTGAAGCACTTAATTAAAGGAAAATCAAGTAGAAGAGCTGCTAGAAAATTGTAAAATTATATATATAATAATAATAATAATAATAATAATTTTATTACTCCACACACAAATTACATGACAATAACAAATTTGAGTAATTTTAGGTAGCCGCGAAGGATAACCTGTTTGAGGCTACCATCCAAAATAATAATATTTATGCTTTACATATAGTGTTCATTTTGTGCTACCTTGATAATCTATGCAACCAAAGTTTAAGTGCGTACATGAAAAAAACAACTAAAGTACTATTTATAATTCATTTACAACAATATTTGTTCTGCACTTTCTTTAGTGAGAAGCCAAGAATGTACATTTTGAAAAAACTTTTTTAAAGACTTTGAAATAAAACATGACTGTGGTAACAAATTAAAAACCTTTGGTCCTACGTACAAAAAACATCTTTTAAACAAAGTCAAATTTGGTTGTGGTAAGGGCACACTTATTTTACGCAGGGCAAAGGGAGAAGGCAGGGACTGAAATATTTTAGAGTTGCCACTTCTAGCATAAAAACATCGTAGGACCTTATAAATATATAGATGCCTCAACGGAAGCAAACCCAAATGAAGAAAAAGTGGGAAGGATCTTTCAAATCTGTCCTTTTTCAAAATAATACGTACAATTCTTTTTTGTAAAAAAACAGCAGGTTTCAAGGAGTTTAGATATGCGCCACCCCAACAAAAATGCCATAGCTTAGCCTGGTATTTACTAAGGCTTTATAAATTGTCTTTAGAAAGCTTTCAGGACATTTATTTCTAATGAAATAAAAATTTGCCAGTGTGTGACGCATAACATTTGTGAGACTGTTGATATGTTGATTCCACTTTAAGGAATCGTCAATTGTTACTCCTAAGTACTTAATACTAGAAACCCGTTCAATGGGTAAACAGCTATTGCATAAAGTTATAGGACAATTTTCTTCATGATAATGTAAAACCCAATCAAATTTGTACCTGTTACATAAGTTATAACATATATACTTCGTTTTAGCTACACTCATATTCAATTTGTTGGAGGCAAACCAACGTCGCAAATTGATCAGATCTGACTGTATATCATATTTTACATCTATCCAGTTTAAACCTGAATAATTTAAGGCGACATCATCAGCAAATGCTGTCACATGACCTCTAAAATTGAAATTACACAGATCGTTTATATAAACAAGAAATAAGATTGGACCCAAGACAGAGCCTTGAGGCACTCCAGAAGTTATCATACTATAATTACTATAAACATCACCAATTTTTACACACTGCATTCTCGATGACAGGTAACTGTTAAACCATTTCAGTGGTATTCCACGAATTCCGGTCCTCTGAAGCTTAAAGAGCAGAATCTTGTGATCGATGGAATCAAAAGCCTTGCTAATGTCAATGAATAAGCTGCCAGTGCGTCGATTTGAGTTTATGACACTGTAAACATGAGTGAAATAATTTTCAAGAGCATCTTCTGTGCCCTTTCCACTTAAAAACCCGAACTGGTTTTTGCTGAAGAAGCCTTTTTTGTCTAGAAATTTAATTAATCTCGACTTGACTAGCTTCTCTATTATTTTGGAAAATATCGATAACAATGAAATTGGACGATAGTTGAGTATACTTGAACGATCCCCTTTTTTATATAAGGGCGTGACCACCGCCTTTTTCAACTCGTCTGGAAAAACACCACTGGTAAAACTTAGGTTAAATATATGTGAAAGAACGGGAGCTAAGTCATCAATTACTAGTTTCAAAGTTTCACTGTTTATGTTGTCGTAACCGGGGGCTTTGCTGGAAGGAAAGGATCTCACTAATTTAGTTATTTCTGCGGGGTCAACTGGTTCCAGATACATTGATTCGAAGCTATGTGAATAACCGCAACACTCAGCGACGAATTCATCAATACCACTATTATTATTGCCATCAAAGCAAGAAACAAAATAGTCGTTAAATGCTGTAGCTATTTTAGACGGAGTAGAAGTGATACTACCGTCTATTTCCAGACAGATTTCAATTGGGCTGAGTGGTATGCGACCGGTTATTTCTTTAAATATTTTCCATTGCATTTTAGAGTTCCCATTTGCTCCTTGGAATCTTTTTAAATAGTAGTTATTGGAGGCAATCCTGAGTTCCTTTTTTAAATTATTTCTACAGTTAGTGAATTCCTTTGCTAAACTTTCGTTTAGTGGATGGCGTCTATATTTTTTAAGTAAATAATTTTTCCTTTCAATAAGGTTTAGTAGATGACTAGTTATCCATGGTTTTAATTTTTTTGCGTGTGTCATAAGTATTGGATTTAATTCTTGATGCAGATAGCGCACCTATTAGAAAATCATGAAATAACGAAAAAGCCTTTGATGCGTCTACTTCATTAACAACTGGACCCCAATCTACTTCGGCTACTTTGATTTTAAAATATTCATAATCTATCTTAGTTTTGATAGGCGCAGTCATTAATTTTTCTTTGCATAATGGCTCTTTCACGCTTATACAACAGCTAATCAAGGAGTGATCGGTTATTGCTTCATGAAGCACTTCTGTTTGGAGGTTATGAGAGCACATTTTATATAACCTAGCAAACAAGTGATCAATACAGGTAGCGGAGCTTGCTGTTACCCTGGTTGGCGATTCAATTAGACACGCTAATCCCATGGAGCTCATTAAGTTTAAATAATGATCAGAATCATTAGAAGGTACCATAATATTTATGTTCACGTCACCAATGACAATAACATTACCTTTTAAACTATACATTAGCGGTTCAAATTCAGTTAAAAATTGTGAGACCGGAAAATTTTGATCTCTATAAAGAGCAATTAACTGTAACTCAAAATTTTCAAGTTTGAGGGCCACCTGAACAAAATCAGCAGTGACAGCTTGAACAATAGTAGAGAAGCAATCTATTTTACTTTGCACATAAACAATAATACCTCTAGCTCGACTACTATTACTACATTGGGCAAAGTATTTATAACCATTTAATTTGTAATAGTTGAGTTCATGTTCACAAACCCATATTTCACTTAATATGATTATAGTCGGTAAATAAGAAAGGCTATGTAGATACGTTTCAAATAAATCAAAGTTTGCTCTGAGACTACGGATATTTTGGTGTATAATACTTAATACACTACTGTGGAACGTCTTACTATTAGTACAATCTGACATTCTTAATTTTATAAAAAATTTATATCGTCCAAACTTGTCAAAACAAACACTGGTTCTTTCTCAGCTTTTCGCATTAGAACTTTACCTCCACGTATCCACAAGTATTTATAGCCTTTCTCATTTTTAGCAGCTCTTGCAGCATGCAGCACTTTTCTCCTCCCAGGACAAAGAGCCTCGTTTATGTAGAGAGGGGTGGGTGACACATCGAGGTTCAGGTGCCGCGTAGAGAAGTCCCTCTTCACTCTTCTTTTTGCCAGTAGATCTTCTTTGATGTGTTGACGGAGGAACTTGACGTGGATACCACTATGCCCACTATCCGACTTGGGTTTGAAGCGGTAACAACTCTCAATGTCGTGTGCTTTGACTGTAACCCCCAACTCGGCTCCGATATTACAAATTATGCTCGGGAGGTCTTCGTTTTTTTGAAGTGGGTAACCGTGAATCTCAACTGAATTTACTAAACTGCGTTGTTCAAGGTCATCAGAGTGTTTTGCAAGAAGCGCAATTTGCTTCTTCAGCGATCGATTTTCACTTTCTAAAGAGTCCATTCTAGCATAGCACTCATCGAATCTCTTACTGTGAGCCTCAAGCACCGAGGATATATCGTCCAGCCGATCATATAATTTGTTGATCGAGTCTCCAAGATTAGCCTCCGTTGACTTCAGATCAGCTTTGATTTCTTTAAAAAGATCTAAAACTGAATCCGTTGGAGAACTGGTGGACGCACTTTTACTCGGCGCACTAGTAGAGTCACTGTTCATGCTGGACCTGCGAACATTGGTGCACTCGATGCATCGCCAAACTTTCTTGCTAGCTTTAATTGCTTCAATTTCCTGTTTAGTTACAGGAATATCTAAACAGTTTCCGTGGAATTTGTTTCCACAATCGGAGCACTCCAACACTGTGTTTCGCACTATCTTTCTGCAATTTTTGCAGGAACTCATTCCGGTAACGCGCTTTCACGAGCCAGTAAGTACAGAAAACACTTAGCAAAGCATAACCTTGAGTCGAGGAGCGGAGCAAGACGTCCGAACTCGACGGAGGCCTGAACTGAACTGTGTGTATCGGAAGCTAACAGAAGCAAAATAGAGACTTTGTACCATTGAAAAAAAAAAGAAACATTTTGAAAAAGAAAGAAGTATCAGAAGTATCGCGTTCCATAGTGGGCCAATTCCAGATAAAAATAGTTGTTACTACCATTAATTCATAGAAATAGAGAAAAGTATGATTTTTCCTGAAAGTACCAATAAGCATATGGAAATAAAAATTATCGGCACTAATTCCGTAAGCCAATGGGAGGTTGGGAATTCGGTAACCCGCATACCGTCGGTATGAGAACAAACTCGAAAATTTTCAAGCCTACTGCTTCACATTTACGTCAAATATAAAGCGGTGCCTTGTCCCGTTCACAAAGCGTCTTCTAATGCGCCAATCTTAAGTATAGCCATCTATATGGACGTGTCACCACCGCTTCATATTTTAAGGAACATTGTCCTTCTAATTCTCTTGGTGTATTTATATAGTTGATAGTTGTTGTATCAATTTGATACTTTTACTAAATTTTGAACCTAAATGAAGAGATTTTAGTAGATGAAATGATATGAGTTGAGTTACATAGAGGGCTTGTGTGCAAATGAAAAGTTTGTGAATGAATACCACCCTCCAAAGAGACACTAAAACTTATCTATCCACATTATGTTCTCCTGGCTATGTGGTTATTTGGAAACGGAAAAAATTTAATTCACAGGTGGGGCTTCGTCACTGTTTGCTTGTTTGGTTATGTAATTCAACTCACCAACGCCCCCAAAATGTAGTTTTCCTTGAAACATTAACCCTGATCCTCCGAGAGTGGTTGCAGGAGTATTAGAGCTCGCTGTCAGACTATCAATGATGAAATTTTTGTGTAAAATTAATTCCATTCACGGAAAAGTAACGAATGCCACGAATTAATGATCAGCACTCCCCAGATGAAAATTTGGTGCCTTCAAGTGTTACTTAATAGAAAATTTTCAACCAAGTTTACAAAGTTGGCAAAGATAGGAATACTCTAAGCTAAAATAGCTCTATCCTCATACGACGTTGACATTATATATCAGAAGTAGTGTAACGTAAGACGATTAATTTTCAGAACCTTTTTTATTTCCTTCAATTCTCTCCACCATACTCCACAAAAAACCCTTCACAACCAAAATAACAACTTTCAAAAATCAGACGTTACAGTCTTTCCTCCACCCTTTTAAGAATTTTGTCCATAAATGTTTTAATGCTTCAATCACTGGACAAAATTTTATTGCGATGCCGTTGGAGTACCCCTTGCCAGATGGTGCCACACCCGAACACTTACCGACTTCCAATCTATTTGATGCCGCTCATCGCCCTGCTTAGCGCATCCGCGTTCTTATGAGCTGACCCCGGCTAGACCAGCCCCAAGGCTGCATCCCAAACTGCCTCCAATGCTGCCAATGTCACCTCCACCGGCCAAAGCTCCAAGACTGCCCACTCCCACGGACAGCCCACCTGGCAGGGCAGCAGCTCCACTGCTATAGCCAAGGGCTGATCTCCTTGGAAGGGGTGGACTATCACCAAACCGACCAGTACTATTCAGTCCTAATGATGGGGACACCACACTTGGCAACACTGCAGCACGAGAAACATCAAGTAGAGGGTTTCCACCAGCACCCAGACCCATACCAATTCCATGTAGACCTTCAGGTAACTTTGAGGGCAAGCCTTCAGTCTTTTCATTCACACGGTCCATTCTCACTGTCATTTTCCTATCATACAACAGCTGATTATGAAGCATAGATATTGCTTGCACAGCTTCAACTGGATGCTCAAATTTCACCACACCATGTCCACGACTCTTTCCATCTTTGTTTCTGTTAAGTTTTGCATTAGTGACTTTACCAGCGAGACGGAAGACATCCCTCAATTTCTTTTCATCAATTTTGTAGTCCAAATTGGCAACAAACAATCTGCTGACTAGGGGTCCATTTATTCCCAGGCATTCTAAAAACTGTGGGCTCAGTCCATACGTATTGCCCCACTTGTTCTGAATTGCAGGTGAGGTAGGACCAATTGGACCAGGTAAAGGTGCTGGTGCCTGCCAGCTAGACCGTGGTTCATCTCTGGGGCGACTACTTCCTCCACTCATACCAGCATTTGGACTGCTTGTAAAATAACTGTCTGAACATTTCTGAGCTCAATTTGTATTTCTTAAGCAGTAAATTTTTCACAAATTCATAACTATCAGCTTTTTCCCGAGGTTCTCGAGAAATTATATCATTAATCTCGTTTGATAGTAATCCCGTCAAGTAAAATACTAATTGGTGTTCCGGAATACCGGCCCTATCTGCCTGCCTTTCAAAACGTTCAAGATATAAACTAATGTTTTCCCCGTGAGGATCAAATTTATCCATATACCGAGTTATATCTATTTTCGGCAGTGTCCTCTGAGCGGTCTCCGTCTCCAATCTATCACACTCGTGGTTTAAATTGGTTTGTGAAAATTTTAGTTTCTCCATTTCTAACTGAAAACTTCTCTGTCTTTCAGCGTCTTCTCGTTCCAATCTTCTCTCTTCTGCCTCTCGTTCCCGTTCCAATCTTCTCTCTTCCGCTTCCCGTTCTAATCTTCTCTCTTCTGCCTCTCGTTCCCGTTCCAATCTTTTCTCTTCAGTCAAAAACTTCAGCATCTCTTTAACAAATTCCTCATCATAATCTTTACTTTTTAGTATCGCTTGTTTGTACTCTACGACTCTAGCTTCCCTCCCCACATCAGCTCCTACTTCATATGCGATTTTGCACAAAACATCTTTAGGGACTCTAGCCAAATACGACATTGTTTAAGTTTTTCCGCAAATCTATCACCTAAAACACTCACTAAAATGAGGAAGTCAGAAACAGCACCCAGTATGCTCACACCATCCGGCAAAAAGGGTACTCACCTTTCCCGAAGCAAAAACGCCACACCAGCGAATTAAACTTCCACTTCTTCCGAAAAACACCAAGTCGTCTTTGCTTGCAGCTCCAACTTCTCAATGTGCGTCCTTCCTTGAAGCAAATACCATCTCCAGTCCGCTTCCTCGAACCAGCAACCGTTCCAACGCTCAACCCGGCCGCTGCGTCTTCTCAATTTCACTCAGGCTAATTTTTCCAAACCTGTGTCAAACATCCCATCCTCGTCGCCAGAAAAAACGTGGGCTCACACTTACGTCTGTAACGTAAGACGATTCATTTTCAGAACCTTTTTTATTTCCTTCAATTCTCTCCACCATACTCCACAAAAAACCCTTCACAACCAAAATAACAACTTTCAAAAATCAGACGTTACAGTAGGCGTTCAAAGTTCTGTTGGGACACTATGCAGTCTTGTAAAATAATTTGCAAGCAGTATTTAAATTTTCTGTCTCGCAGCGTATTCTTGAAAGCGAGTAATTCGCATAATATCAGTTTGTAAAGTTGCTACCTTTGCTAAGTTTTACGCCTAAATAATGAGATTTTAGTAGATGCATGGTATGAGTTCTTGTGTTTCGTAGAGGACTCCTTTGCAAATGAATAGGAAGTTTTTGGATGCATGTTGCATTCTCAAGTGACACTGAAACTTAGGAGGCAATGATCAATGTTACACAGCTAGTAAATTAAACAATAACTATCCCTTGTTTTCACTCAGGATAATGGAACTTGATACTTTTCTTGATAATAGAACGTGTTCGAGCGTGATACTAATGCTTTGTGGAAGATTAAAAAAAATGATCCGAAGAGTACTGGATTAGAAGCTGAAGTTAGGAAGAACGCCGTTTGATGTTCATTTAAAAAATGGTTTATTGAAGATATCAATGGTGAGAAAGCGTTTTTTAAAGGCATGCAAGGAAGGCCACGGCAAAATAAATTTGTGTAGCCAAGGAGAAAATCTTGTTCATCGAAAATTTCTGTCCTACAGAGCAAGGTGCTATGGAGAACGGAAAGTTTAAATATATGGAGAGCTAATAACGGTAAATTAAGTTTAAAGATGATTTCAGTGGAAATTTTGAGAAAATTAATTGACATTCAAAAATATTGGCCTTTTAAAAATCACTGTTTGAAATTGTCAGAGTCAAGGTTATGATGCGAAAAATCCATTATTTAACGGCGACAGTACGAGTCATTTCAATTGTTAATTAATGTGAATAATTAGTAATAACCTTTTCAAATCAAATTTACATTTGTTATTTCGTATCTAGTAACCATTACTTGGAATTTATCTGTTACATCCATGTCATCATGCCCAGAAATACTGCAGTGCTTTGCATTTAATTATAACTACATCGGATAATGCCTCCTTTTTTTGCAGAAAATGATTTAATTTTTTCGCTGATTTTGCTATTTTATGTTTTTTGTGGAATTTTGTCCAGGAGGAAAGCCGGAAAGAAATAAAATTTAAAACTTTCGGTTGCATGAATTTTGTTCAGTTTAAAGTAAAATATAGGATTCCTCATAAATTTATACTGCCTCATTAGCACGTGAGATTTTGGCAATTAAAAATGGATCGTAGGATCTGATTCAAAACCTCATTTAATGATAGTAGTTCGTGGAGACACAATCTCCATAAAAACTGTGTTGTGCTAAAATTGTTTTCTGTGTAATTACTGATTTAACACATTATAACCTAATGTTGCTTCTAAGTAACATCAAAAATGTATACATTTTCAGTTTTATTCAGAAAATATTTAAACTACATGCTCTTTTGTGCTCCGCAGTTTAATGGCGAAATAAGTAGTTGCCACAATAATTATGATTGAGTACAAAATTTTAACATTTTTAAAATGAGAAGTCTTGAAATTTAATTTTCTCCCAGAAGCAGCTCTGACTGTATCACCTACATATGAAAAGAGTTCATGAAGTTGTGAAAACAACGTTTAAAAATTCCTGTTTTCGTAATCGCACGTCCACGAAAAATGCCTTTAATTTTAAATAATGGTTTTAATGAAAATTAAATTTCATATTGAACAGTTCCTTTGTGAAATGTTCCTGACTATATAATGGCTGGATTATGGTGTAAACGAGTGAGGAGGAAGGGTAAGGGTAGGGTGGAGGTATTAGAAGGGGTAGTTGATTCTCAGTGCAGTGTCCCTAGCTTGAAGTTATTCTCGCTCTCTTGAGTGCTACTTCCTCCTCCTAATTTTCTGCCTTTCGCTGCACGAGAAATTTATGGGGTAATTAATTGGGGTGACTGGTGGATTTTCGGGTTCACTGGCGATGGTGAAACTTTTTTGACGAGAGGATGTGTGAGGAGGGAGAGACTTGTCTCGCTTTGTAGGGAGTTTAACATTAACACCAGACTCAGAGAGGATTTTACTCATTTTTTTAAAAACCGTACCGGATGTTTCCCAAAACCTCTGCTGATATATCTCCCAGCGGCCATAATTATTGCACGCGGCAGACCTACCTGGGAACATTTCCTCATAATGTTGTCAACAAAACGCGCGTGAATATTATGTGTTTATTTAAGTTTCGGGGAGTGGCGTATTTCCGCTCCCGCACGTTCACAAAAATTGAAGCTCCGAAGCAGAAGCTGTCTGGTTGGTGTGTTGCGAGGTCATTCGCTGACTTATTCCAAGTTCAGATGCTTGTATGTCACGCTACGAGTGGCCGTAAATTTGCTCTTGTCCCTGAATTCAATAGATTTAAGGTATAGGGCATGTGAAATCGTTGTGGCTGTTCTATTTTTATATTATTATGTACATGTAGCCATCGTATCTTTGATTTTTGAACCTAGACGTTTGCATTTTGTGAATTAAATATTGCCTATATATGGGTATACAGTTCTTGGAGTACAATTTTTTTCTATGATGTTGCCGTCGATCTTTTATTTTGGTAACACCTTAATTAAAGGTATACCTTATTTGTACACGGGGAGTTGTTATTGTGATGTACGAATTCTATTTCGATAAAATTTTATATTAATAGTAGTTTCCAGCTTGTGATGGAGGATTCAGCAATGAATCATGACATATACAGAATTTCCATAGTTTTTAATGACATGATTATAAGTTTAGTGATATTAATAAAATCACAAACAATAATGAATAAAAAATTATCTTTCCACACTAATTTTTAATATAATAAACTTAGTGTCGCACAAAAGACGTATAGAAAGTATATACCTACACAAATTTTATTTATATGACACTAAACAATTTTGGTGTAATTTTCTAATACACGTTCACATGTCATCATCATCACTCGTCTGCAATTCTAAGATTAGTTTGACAAAGGTCTCCTCTCTAATATCTGGCCAGCTTATCTTTTCACACGCGCGTTTTTAATCTTTTACACATCCTTCTTTACATGTTCCGTAAATATTATATTCGCGACCTTCCTTTTCCATTCTTGCCATCTATTTATCCCTTGGCGATTGTTTTTATCAATCCATAATGTCTCAAGATATTGTCGATTGATTTATTTCGTCCTATTATCAAGGTTTTGTCGAGGCATCTTTTCTCTCCTCATTTTAGGACTTGCTTATTATGCACTCGATCGATTCCTTTGATTGTCAGCATTCTTCTGTGGCACCGATTTCGAAAACCGCTAATCTTGGTATGTATTACGAACATTTGAAAAGGGGTAACTGGTAGTCTTAATTAAATCGACATGAGGAGGGATTTCAAGAATTTCATCGATGAAAGTTTGGAATGAGTTATGAAAGATGGTGATGTGAATACTGAGGAAATAGTAACGGGATGGATTTTGTTGGATTACTTAATTTAGACTATGAATTTTTTTTGTCAAAATTTTTAGCAAGTAATAGGGATTTCTGCTCTCGATATATTTTTGTACAGATACACTCTCCGGCTCTATTTTCTTTTGATTGGAACATTAAGTCACTTCAATGTTAGGAATGTAAAGAAATGAGTATGTTGAAAAAAGTTCTTTGCGATATCTTCAATCAAATCCCGTCCTGCATTGAGTTTTTATGACGTCTATTCTTGCGCTAAAATCGCAGACATTTTTTCGAATCACTGTATTGAGGGTAAAGTGGAACGCGTACGAGTGGGTTGTCTAGTATTTTCAGGCGCGCATGGATATGTTTTTGTTCGGTATCTCACAGTGCGCGGTCTTAGTTTGGTTCCCTCCCCTCTCTATCTCTCCTGTCGCCCTCCACAGGTTTTGCCTCTCTTCGTCGGTCTCCACGGGCCAGAGGGCGCCAGCTGCAACATCGCCCTCATCCCTCGCCGGCCGTGAAAGTGTCTTCCCCCGCATTTTTTTTCCTTCCCTCTCCGTGAAATGCATTTCCCCGGAGGCTGGACCGTGTTTATCTTGGGAAAATCGATATCTTTCCCCGCGCCGGGTTATATTTTTTCCCTCTCTCCGTCGTCGGCGGGTTCACGGCCAGAGTGTCGGGATGATCGTGGACTCAAGTCGGCTCAGTGGGCTTGTGGCATTCCTTTAACTCGCGATGGAAATACTTGAGTTAGATTTGGTAGTGACGGTCATATTATTAGAGGTGTTAGCGATCTGCGATTTAAATGGATGCTTGGCACAATTGTCTCTTACTAGACCCATTTATACTCTCTGTTTGCTTTTTTGACGATATTTTCCGAATGCGATTAGAGTAAAGAGAAAGGAAATATTACGAAGGGGCAGATATAAATAAAAATTGACGTGGTATGTTCCACACTTTAAAACTTAATTTCTGACCTGGGTCAGTGTGCTGTGCGGTCGAAACATGGATTAAAATAATGAGCGAATCAAATGATAGCTATTTCATTATTTATTGGCATTAAGTTCAACGAAGTAATTTCAGTGAAATATCAAAGCAGTCATTTTAAGATAATATACACTAATAATGACCATGATTGCGCCCAATAATATAATATTTTACATTATTTGATTGCGGAGCGAAATTTTGGCAAGAGCAAGTTCGATACATCATCTATAAGTAATGTTTATTTGCTACGCTATGTTTTCCCGTCTAATGACTGTCCCTCCCATTTAATCGTGGCGTGTTCCCAATACGCTGCGCTCATTTGCTCGTCTCCACTTCCTGCCCGCATGATGGACGAGGGTGAATGTATGCATATGTGCCTCCGAGGCTCCTTAGGAAGGGGAGTTGACGGAAATTTCACTCCCGTGCCATTAATCCCTTTATCCCTGTTTATACCGCGGGCCATTTAAGGAAGCACATCCGTACCTCGCGGTCGGAAAATCAACGGCAATCTCTGGAGCACGGATCCTTTGCATTAAGGAAGTTTCCTTGATGAGTCGAGACTAAGTTTTTGTCCCTTCTGATGTCTACTTATCAAAGATATTGATTTAGTGGTTTAATTTTCATACTTTTTCCATTTCGTCATGCCGACTTCTGTTCTTTTTTGAAAAAGCTATTGTTCTTGAGAATTATTCTTACCTAGCGTTTTTATACATTCTGCACTTATTTCTTAGCGTGGTTGTTTTACAGCCGACCATTTCACGAGTTATTAATCGATTATTAACGTCACGTTCTAGAAGCTGTGTGTTTATTCAAAGTGTAATGTATCTAAATTAGAAATGTTAATATTTAACCGGTATTAAATATTTATAACGTGTGCAAGTAATTTAAGAGGAGTGTTATTCAGTGCAAAATTTGTCATGGTAACCCACTTGTCATTTCTTTTACCCTCGTTATGACGACCAGAAGTATATTTTGAAAAAAAATTTCAATGCAAATTTGTATGTTTATTGTTTATGGTGTCTACTCAAACTATTGGCATATGTACTTTAGCATAACTTATGTGCATGTGCATTGTACATTCATATAAGTTATGCTAAAGAAGCTAACTTGCGCCATGCTATGTAATTTTGTATTAGCTGAGCTGAAATCAATTTAAAAAAATTGGCAATGTAATTATTTTTCTTATTCCGTGTGGAAAATTTTAAATTTTGGATTTCATTTGTTACTTATGTTTTAACTATCTCATTATTTGTAGGCTGTATTTGTACCCAATTTAATAAAGTATGTCCAGCGAATCATCGTAGCAATTATTTTAAGATGAAATAAACTCATTAAACCACGATTAAGAATAAACATCCTTCGATTATGGAGGGCAAACCAATTTGTTAATTTTAAGCTTTATCAAATTATGTTTTTCCAATGATATCAGTTTAAAAATATTTTAAAAGAGACAATTTGATTCAGCTAAACGCCTAGCGATTAGAATGCTTACGAGTTACAGTTAATCTTAGGCACCGGAAAAAAATAGGAAGTATTTTATAAGAATATGCAATTTATTTTACGGTGAATGAACTTTATTTGGTACTGACTTGCAGACGCTTACTTGGCCGAAAGTGGGGCACTCAAAAATAATGGAACAGGATGAAATGGTACCGTATCTAGCTTAACGCTGGGTGAATTCCGTACAAAGTCTGTTTCGTTATGGCGGACTGAATTGAATTTCAGTTCCAGAAATATTTTTCCGCGTGAGAAGGAAGGGGTGCAGAGCATAGTCACCCGGGCCATAAATTTGACGGGTGATAATACCACGAGGACGAGAACAACTGTTTTAGCTTTCGCATGTAATTCAGATGTAATCAGAACGCACATTCATTCATCGTGTGTGCATTTTTTTTTAAATTAACGAAACTCCGCGTTATGCAGGAATTTCGGTGGAAAAAATAATTAATCGGGCTCTCGCAGTAATAATGCGTCGTGTATTGTGGACTGGACAAAGAGAGACATTCACTCTGCTGGAAAGATACATTTTTTTCATCCCCTTAAAATATTCCCAGTGGCGCCGGAAGTGTATTCCGCGCGGATCCGCGTAGCTTGCTTTTGCGGAAACGCTGCTTTACAATCGCCGCTCACTATCGTCGGCACAAGTCACCCGCAAGCGCAGCCCGCTACGTAAATATGAGAGGACGGGGTATAGAATCGACCTAGTTCCACGATGCTTGGGAACTCGCCGCTATTCCATTAAAACCTCCTTCCACCTTGCGAACATGCTATCTGTCTTTCGTTCTCCGTCCAAGTACCCTCTCCTTTGAGCGATAGCTGTGCGGTGAAGTGCTGAGGTTCATCTGTTCACGTGCGTGGGTTTATTCCGCTAGAGCATATATTAATGTAAAAGGACGAAGGACGTGGTCGTTTTATCTTGCGGTGGGCTTGGTTTGTAGATATTTTTTAGAGCGTACACTGTGACGATATTCTTTTTCATCGTCAGTGGATGTGCTTGAAAGTTAGGAATATCCATGTTGAGTGAAGCATTTCGTAAGACCAATTTCTAATCTAGGGAGCGACTCGTTTCAAGGTAAGTTAAAAAACGATTGCCATTAGGTGATTTTTTTATGACAAACACACTCGAAAACCTTCGTTGGGCTTAATTTTTAGCCGCTGTGGTCTATCAAAAAGTCTCTTTTTGGCATGCTTTCATTATTTTTTAATGTCACAGTATTGAAAAATTGAGTGTTACTTATCGTAATCGCTCATTTCAGATGCTCATCTAAGTGCTCATTTATTGGGTGATGCTAATGACTTATTTTTAGCGACGCAATATTAGGGAACTCACAGGTAGGTACCGGATAGGATCTCTACTACAAGGTTTTTCGTGATTTCGTTTCGGTAATTCTAAGTCATGCCACGGGCACAAACTTCACTCAACACACACCTCATTTAATGATAGGCCAGAACAAATTATTTATTCCAAAATCGGTGAAATTCCTCATTGATTTTAATTGGAATTGGCTATGGTTATTGTTGAGGTTCTATTCACAACGAAGACTCAGTCGCTGTTTCTGAATAAGGTAGTATTTAAAGGCTTCATTCCGTCTGTGGTGGTCTTCAACGAGCTCTCAAAATCTTCAATTTACATTGTTCCAGAAGAAATCGGGTGGAACTCAAAACTTCTCTCAGCGAAGGTTAAAATTTTTCTAACTGAAAATATTTTGAAGAGAAGAAAACTGCCCTCCTTATATAAGAAACCTAGGGGTACAGCCAAAGTTTTCAAATGAAATAGGCTGTCAAAATTTTAAAACTTCAACATTTTAATTGGTACGGATTGATTAAGGTCCACCTCGAAATGTCAAGTTACCATCCATGCCCTTAATTAGCTTTTGGATCCGTTATAATTGGAAGTTATATTGTTAAAATAACATTATTTGGTATCTGATGCAGATTATTCAGTCTCAATATTTTCATATTAGTTACGTTCTGTAAAATTTAATTAGTTTGGGTCTCAAAGTGTTTGGAACTGGATTTCGCGTTACAATGATTTCTTTCTAGCTCACACAATTCCACTGCTGAATCTCTTGCTTGTCGTCTGAAAGAAAATTGTGTTATCTGTGACAATCACGTATTGCGTTTATTTGACCAAACTCGGTAGGTTTTATTTTTCAAAAGGAAAAGATAAGGTCAATGCTAATTGTACCGCTTTTCAAAACTGCCTCTCGAGAATGGTGCTCGTTTGGTAAGAACTTGTACCTTTTAGGAAAAAGTTAAAAAAAATTGTGCTCAATTCTTTCTTCGAAGCTTGTTTGGTACCGACTAAGTTTTCTTTTTAAAAGGCTGGGACACGGGAATGCTTATAGAATTTAACGAGAACCAAAATGAAACTGCTATCAGTCCTTTTTTTAGACTTGGAATCACTACGTTTTCCCGTAATCATCATAACAATGGTTTATATGTTTCATGCTACGGGAGAATCTTAGTTGCTATCATTAAGGTTGGAAATAAGTGGAGTGGATTCCTCTTTTTTTATTCGTGAATCAACCTCTTTCCCCGCGGCACACATTTCACGCAACATGCCTCTCATTTTTATCGCATCAGGGAAAGGAAAAATAAGGAGACTTTATAAACGAGTTCGAGTTCTACCATTCCCGATGATTTTTCCCGCTTTCAGATACTTTTTCACGGAGGATGTACAAGTTATCAAGGATGCAATTGAAGCAGTTCTTTATAAGACATAATAATAACCTGGTATTGTGGAAAGTATAACCTACATTTTGAAATTGAGAAATTAATTTTCCTTCCTATAAATGAAGTATAAATAATGTATTTTTTATTTGTCCTTGAGTAACATATTTTGTCAATCGTTTTACTTATCCATCTTGCTTCGCTTATGCACATTGATATTGTTGAGATGCATCCGTGAGATGTTTTGGAAATGTGCACCTAATGGTTGTAAACCGGCGATTTCGCTACTGTGCGATAATATGTCGAGTATACCTAAACTTGTTTTGCTCATAATTTTCCTTGAAAAAAATATTGTTTGGTACCCTCGTTAATTCTTTATTTTTTTTAAGAAATGTGTCTTTTATATCGTGAGTTCTAAGTATTTAAAAATCGTGAATGGAACTTTTAGGGAAATTTACAGCCATGGTTGAAAAAACATATTTCCATGTTCATTGGAGATTTGTTTTGACTTTACACATTATTGCTATCAACTATTTTCCTAGAACCCAAAATTACCCGGGCTGCTTATCGTTCTTTTTATACATGGATTATATTCATGATTTATAATAAATATGGAAAATGACAGTTTCTTTGGAGCAATAGTTAAGCTTCTGTTTGTAAAGGTCAAAAATGGTGAATGTTGTGCATGAATAAATTTGGGTAATGGGATGAACCATTTTTTTCTGAAATATTCTCATCCTTTTTATATTTTGCTGAAAGCCCTAGCCGTTAGTTATTACAACTTTTAACTAGGCTCAGCTGCCACGGTGGAGTTTTTCACCCGCTAACTTCATATTATAATGGGCTTTCATCATCATGATGAATCGATTATCCCGGAATTTGTTTCACCCTGATCTTTGCTTCGAATTTTTACTCATCAGTTATTTTTCTCTTTTGCGTTATTCATCATCTTATCCATGTATTTTGTATGAAGCCCTTGATTTCCGTCCTTTCTAATATCTTCTTCTTCGGCGATTGCTTTGAACAGAGCATCGCTTTAATAACCTGGCAGATCCCGTTCTTGTTTAGGCCATGAAATGGATATTTCTCTTTCCTCCCCATCTTTTTAGAACTTCCTCAACTCTCACTCAATGGACACATTTGAAATGTGGAGATGAATGTGTGAAGCAATGATGAACCTTATTACCTCTGTAATTCCTTCCTCCTCCTCAACGACATTATTATAAAGATGCTCGTCCCTGGCCCGTGCCTTCTTTCTCTCTATGGGGAACACTCCCGAATTTGGGCTCAAATTCGGATGACGTCACATATTTATACAAAGAGGGAAATTTCCTTGGAAGTTCAATACGTGACCGCTTGCGACGCACGAGTGGCGGCTCACTTAAACGGTTTATTTCTTTTGTGGCATTGATGTAGCGCCCAGAGCAGCGGTCTCAAAATTTTTCAGTGTAAGGGTCACATTATGCATATCCCCCATTCATGTGGGCCGGAGGAATAAAAAATAAAAAAACAAACCAGTGCCATACATTTAATTTCCTCAACAATGTGAGTGCATACATGAAAGAAATAAAAACTATCTGGTTGGAAAAAAATCAAGGTAAACTAAATAGATTCCTGCCTTTAGTTTTATGGAACCAAATTAGGGTGACGAATGGTACTGTCGTTTGGACTTCAAATTTCATTAAAATCAGGTTCCAGATTGGATGAGCCAATTGTTAGAATTGTAACTAAACACAAAGGGATTTGTTTGGCGGGCCGGATGGAAATATGTGTCTGGCTGGATGTGGCCCGCGGGCCATAGTTTGGAGACCTCTGATCTAGAGCAACGAATGAATCATTGAAGGGTTCATTTGAAGACACAACAGCTCTACGAATGTGGTAATTTTCAGTACAGAGTAAGCCCTCAAGGTATCAGGTGTTTCCAACACTGGCCAACCAAGGAAAATCCTGAGATGTTATCTCAAGGCCGTTTTACACGGTACACGGAATTGCGCAGGTTAGAACTGCATTAATTTCTAAAATGGCGTGGAATTGCGCGAATGCATGAACGAAATTAGAACAGGGGCTGTTTTGCCGTCTCGCATCCACGCATTATCGCATGTGTTCTAGCAATTAACCGCTTTACACGACGCAATTTTGATTGCGCCTTCGCACGTATGTCAGACTGCGCAATTCCGTGTACCGTGTAAAACAGCCTTCAGAGCTGGTTAATTGTGTTGAATTCAACCCATCAGACCGCTCCCTGGGTATCCCTGAGCTTTGCCGTTCCCTTCGCGGGAGAGCGGCACCACCTGTGATTCGCGGCAACCTGTGACGGCGGCCGACGGACGCGGCGCAGAGGAATCAACTGAGGCGGGAGGAAAGGAAGCAGGACACGCGAAGGAAAAGACGAGCGAATCTACTCATGCACTTGTGCCTCCATGGAACTAAAGCCAATTAAATTCCTTTGAAGGATGATTTATTTTGCCACTTCGGTCAAATTCTAATCGGGTTTCAAAATGTCCGCGGAACGGTGAAGAGTGCAACTTGATCCACCTTTTTTTCAATATTTTGCAGTGTATTGTTTTTAATTGCGATTTATAGCATAGAAATTTTATGAACATTATAGATCTAATTATTGTGTATAAAAATTTCAGTTAAAATCCCTAGTTAAACGTTATTTCCCCGTGAAATACGGATCCTTTAGTCCGTCAGCGACGCGAGTGGCGACTTTTGTGAACCCATTTAAATGCGCGGTGGGTGACAACACATTTAGAGACCAACTTGAGGATCCTATTTTGTAATATTCGTGCACTAAAGCATGGGACGGCGATACCAATAACGATTTGGGCATTTCATAGTTACAGAAGAACTAGTTCATTAAAAAATGAAAGAAATTAGTTGCTTGATTGCTCACTTCATTTTGAGACAGCCTCAAAGAATGGAAGGCAGAAAACTGACCCTTTTATTCTAAAACGCACCAGTCGTAAGATCGAATAGCGGAACTCTATTCTCATCCACATTATTAACAACAAAAAAGTGTTCCAACCTCTCAGCATAGGAACCGAACTCATCTCATCCCACCGAAAACTCTTCTCAGAGCCATGTCGAAATCTAATGGTGCCCTAGACTCTTGGTTTATCCTCGTCGCCAATGAAGTGTTCCCGGGTAGAGGATGTCCGAATGAACAACCACGTGGTCCATTTGGATAAACGCTTTATTACTCTCGTGTCTTACTTACCACTCATAACCGACACAGTACCGTTACAACATGGCGCACACTCTCTCACGCTAGAGAAAACACATAGCTACATATCAAATACTCTCGACCAGTGGTGACATCTAAAAAACAATAGACACACAATATAAGTTTATATACACTTCATTTTAAGGTTTTTAATATTACTATTCAGTGTTAGAAAAGTTCTCGCTGGATAACGCGTCAAAGAGTTTTTAAATCCCGACCGTCCCCTATTTTAAGCCCCACAAAATCAATGTAGATACCTTCTCTTACCTTTGAAATTGTGTCTCAAATATTGAGATATCTGTGGCGGGGTGCTTGCAATATGTAGGCTTCGTGATTAAGCTATCAATTCATGTCATAATCAAGCATAATCAATCCTGACTATATGTATACTTCTTGTATATGTATACTTCTTTCGTGTACGCTGATTACTCTGCCGCTTCAGGTGTGCGATATATTTCCATTTTTTAATCAAAACTGGAGGGTTTTGCTTGGGGTGGCTTTGTTCACGAAATTGCGCTAAATTATGAGGAATATTTTTAAAGAAGTTCTTGTACCTGCACGTATGCGAGAGCCACTACGTTAAACATCATATTGTATTTAAATAGATATAGGTATTGATCTCGGGTGGCATACAATGATTTTTTCAGGTTTCAGAAGCACCATAATTTCGACCTTACCTCATTTTCTAGAAAGCTTCCAGAAGGCCTATTATTACAATATACAAAGCAGAATGGATGAACGTCAATAAATAGGACTCTGATAACCTCGTCTACTGAGAAATAATATTTTTACGATTTCATAGTGACTCAACATCCACTTCACCCGAGTTTTAGAAATAAAAATTTTGATGCTGGTTTTTTCCAATATGAAATATTTCATAATGTATTTCAAATGGCACCCTCGTATTTTGTGAGTCCTAGTACTTCTACTAAGTCAAAACATGTATTGCTTGCTAGGTAACCCTTGGGTGTGGATTTTTTTTTAAATTGCTCGCGGTGAGTTGCATTGATACGTATAAGTAAATATTAATGGTCACTGTAATTAATTGCCATCCGTTGAGCTCTTAATTGAAACCTAATTGTTGCTCTTTTCGTTCGAGGCTGCTGCAGTTTTAACCTACTGCCGTGTTATCTGTAGCATGTTGTATGTATTTCACCATTCCATTGTTTTAGGTTGTCAATTATTTTTTATTTCTGAGTTTTTGAACTACCTGTGTGCGTTGTCAACTTGTCAATGATGTGAATCACGTGACTTCCAGAACTTTTTTTTAAAATAATTACCCGAGGAATTTCGTGAAACCATCCCAACAGAGGCATTGCTTGAGTATGTTATGTTGTAATGTGCGATGAGGATGAGTACATTAGACCCAATAGATCTAAATCTACATGAAAGCCTCCTACAGAGGCCTTTGGTGGGAGTTGAACCATCACCAACATGCGCAAGAGGATTGAAACTTGCTTCTACGAACATGCACGAAGCAACATGTACGCTACATGTGAGACATAAGCTATGGGAATTATCTGCGTCCAACTTATGAAATAAATCTGCCTATGATCCTGGAAAATGCAAAATATGCTGTCAGAAATACTTTGGAAATCCAGAAACATTCATTAAAGAATACATAAGCCAGTAAACTGCACTACCAGTCAACAAACCTATTTCTTCTAACGCTGCACTTATAGTCTCTAATCGATTGCGGAGAAAATGACATTCTAAATCTATCTGTTCTATAGTCTATCCCTCTCATTTTATATTTATGATCTGATCTATAGTAGTATGTAGGGGCTCGTGAGATATATCTAGAGCTTCGTCGGAATATTAGTGAAAAGACGGAAGGTGCTGAAGGAGTCGGTGACCGCTGGGTTCCATCTGTGTTTAGGAGAACATGACTACTAGTCCCGGGACTTTGGAACACGGGTCAATGACCTCATGTTCTATAATTCTGGCACCTCCTGACCCACCCCCACCTCCTTCCCCTCGTCGAACCCACCCCCACCTCCTTCCTTTCGCAGGACCCACCCCCTCCTCCTTCCCCCTGACCCACCCTCACCTCCTCCCCCTCGTCGGACCCACCCCCGTCCCTTGGCATAACTCTAACCCCTCTGGAGGAACAGGGGTTCGATGACCTGCCTTTCCAACCCTTCTTGGGACCCTAGCGACTCCTGCCTATAGGACAAAGCATCATTCTTTGTGGCATACCCTCCCTCGTCACAAGCCCAGCCCTAGTTCCGTAATTAAAGTGTCTTCGGAGATTTTGGAAATTCTTATGTAACCACTTACCCCTTCTCTCTGTGGAACAGGGGTTCGATGACCTGCCTTTCCAACCTTCTTGGGACCCTAGCGACTCCTGCCTAAAGGACAAAGCATCATTCTTTGTGGCATACCCTCCCTCGTCACAAGCCCAGCCCTAGTTCCATAATTAAAGTGTCTTCGGAGATTTTGGAAATTCTTGTGTAACCACTTACCCCTTCTCTCTGTGGAACAGGGGTTCGATGACCTGACTTTCCAACCCTTCTTGGGACCCTAGCGACTCCTGCCTATAGGACAAAGCATCATTCTTTGTGGCATACCCTCCCTCGTCACAAGCCCAGCCCTAGTTCCGTAATTAAAGTGTCTTCGGAGATTTTGGAAATTCTTATGTAACCACTTACCCCTTCTCTCTGTGGAACAGGGGTTCGATGACCTGCCTTTCCAGCCCTTCTTGGGACCCTAGCGACTCCTGCCTATAGGACAAAGCATCATTCTTTGTGGCATACCCTCCCTCGTCACAAGCCCAGCCCTAGTTCCGTAATTAAAGTGTCTTCGGAGATTTTGGAAATTCTTATGTAACCACTTACCCCTTCTCTCTGTGGAACAGGGGTTCGATGACCTGCCTTTCCAGCCCTTCTTGGGACCCTAGCGACTCCTGCCTATAGGACAAAGCATCATTCTTTGTGGCATACCCTCCCTCGTCACAAGCCCAGCCCTAGTTCCGTAATTAAAGTGTCTTCGGAGATTTTGGAAATTCTTATGTAACCACTTACCCCTTCTCTCTGTGGAACAGGGGTTCGATGACCTGCCTTTCCAGCCCTTCTTGGGACCCTAGCGACTCCTGCCTATAGGACAAAGCATCATTCTTTGTGGCATACCCTCCCTCGTCACAAGCCCAGCCCTAGTTCCGTAATTAAAGTGTCTTCGGAGATTTTGGAAATTCTTATGTAACCACTTACCCTTTCTCTCTGTGGAACAGGGGTTCGATGACCTGCCTTTCCAGCCCTTCTTGGGACCCTAGCGACTCCTGCCTATAGGACAAAGCATCATTCTTTGTGCCATACCCTCCCTCGTCACAAACCCTGCCCTAGTTTCGTAATTAAAGTGTCTTCGGACAACTTGGAAATTCTTATGTAACAAACGGCTAGTTTGGAAATGGCGAAAGACTCTTTCTATAAATCCGTGCCCTCACTTCCTCCTGTTACCCCCAAACAAACCTTAATATGATCCATATCAACCAATACAGGTATTGCAATCACGCAGATGATAAGAAATGTGAGCGCCAGCCAGGTAATTGGAAGGAAAGGTAGAGATTTCATTTTATAATTTATTTATTTATTTTTTACAGTTAAATATTTAAATAAAATCCTGGTTCTAGAGTCACTTCTTCTCTGCACTGTAAAATGTCTCTGTAGTTTGAAACTACTTCGTGAAAAGCCACGTTAAGGCATGTTTTGCATGTCACACACTCACACTCGCGGCAATTTGAGATTTTTCTTACGGTATGGTCACTTGAACCAACAGCACGCGCAATATTCTTGGCACAGCTATCACAAATGGCACACGTACAGTAATCACTGGAAAGTGGTTCTGATAGTTCAAATGAAAGCAACAGACTGTCTTGGATTTCGGCCTCTGTATCATCATCATCATCATGCGTTGCAGCGTCGATGATTACGGTTTCCGCCGTGCTGCTGATCTCCTCTGTATTCCCTACAGCCGCAAATACCTCGCCATTCGGCGACCAGAAGCCATCCGGAAACTCTCTTTTTGCTGTAACGGGTGTAGAGCATCGAAAGCCGTTCTTGATAGAGGATGGTGGATCGTCATAATCTGAGTGATCGTCATCTTCCCAGCTATAAAGGTTGGCAGCTTGAATCTGAAATAAAGGATTTATAAGTTTTCAGTGCTGGACTCGGGGAGTTGAAAATCGAATACATTGATTGGTAACAATGACCGTAAGAAAAAAAAAAAAATGCCAACGTGCTTACCTCTCGTTCAATTTCCTCAGGAGTGATTTTCTCATACTTGTCGTCCATGTCAATAATTGCCTCTGTTGTGGGTCGTGGATGGGTGCTTTCCGTCCGACGGGTAAGGGACAACTGAGACCCACTCGCAACCCTTTTTCCAGTGGTGGGGGAAGTAAAGGCGGGGGAAGGTACGTAAGTGAAAGAAAGGGAGGGAGGGAGTTGGGAAGCATTGTCTAAATGCGGATGCCTTTCCGTATTTTTTGACGGCCACCTCTTAACAGCTCTGCAGTGGCCTTTCAGGCACGGATCGGTAAGGTTCTGCGCCGACGTTATGTGAGTGAAGGGGGAGTTGAGAAAAGGGTCTGCTGTGTTTAGCGCCTTATGTCGATGACCCTCCACTTTTGCATTGCCGCTTTTTCGAGGGTCCAAAGAATTTTCCCGTGACGGCTTGAACGATTTTGAAAAAAGAGATTTCGTGTGACAAACTATAAATCGCGGGAAGGATGGTGAAAGGTGTTTAAGTGTCTTAAGGTGTTCCTAAAATTACTTATGATTTGTAAAAAGGGTTCTTCACCCCTTGGAAGGATATGGTCAGTAAGAGAAATATGTATGCTGAAAAGACCAAGGTGAATGTATTTTCCCATGCGTTTCGAAGGAAACTCACCCCCTTTTATTTATTTATTTTTTTTTTTTGAGTGGGGGTATGCCAGTTCATACCCTTAAAAGGGCTGAGAGTAGAGCTCTATCGCTTGTTTGTCTCGTGGTTGCGTCTAGAGGCCAGAGTTGCTGTGTGCTACGTGTGTCGGTTGTCTATACACTTTGCTATCCTGCTTATCACACGTCGATCCTGAGTGAGAAGTCGCGGTGTAGTCAGTGTGTCGACTGTCTTTACATTTCGCTATCCAGTTTATCACACGTCGGTCCAGAGTGAGAAGTCGCCGCGCTGTCAACCTTTTCGTGGGGACTACACGTTGCAGCCAATTGAAAACAGAATCTACAGAGGGGAACGCATCAGAATCGCCAGGAAAAGAAGTGAGTTAATAAATCATTATCATTATCATGGATAAAATTTTTGAATTCGTGCCGGCCGCTGAAATAATTCGCGCCCATCGTTCGGGAGCGTTTACAGACTTAACTCTTCTGAACAGTGCCTTGAACGGTTTGGTGCACCGTAGGGTTGTGCTTGGGGAGGAAGTGGGAGTAGACGATCTGATTAATATAATTCAAGATGTGAAGAAAGCTCAGACCGCTTCGACTGCAGTTGCCCCTAAGGCATTAAACGTCCCACCTAATTTTTCAAACACGGAAAATGAGACTCATCAGGTGTTACCTGCTTCACCAGGCAATGCCTCTCCTTTTCCCACGCTTGATCGTGGATTTGTGGACTTTTTGATGAAATCGCAAGCAGCAGAAGAGATTAATCAATCAGTGTCTCCGCCATCAGATTCTGTCTTACCGGTTGCGGACGATGGATTCTCTACATCGTCAATGCCGAACATCAACTCCACCTCTAGCTCATCAAGCTCTTCAAATACAACTCGTCCACCTTCAGAGTTTGAAAGAGAGAATTCTGACCAACAGGAAAATATTGCTCACTCTAGCGACTTGGATAAATTTCATGGATTGGATGTTTTCTCTCCTCACGTTCCACCTGGATTCGAAGAAACTCCTTTTAATATCGACTCCCAAGCGCTAGAGTCTTTAGAAAATTCATTCCTTCCCCTTCACCATGAAACGCCTCCTTTTTTAACAGGAGAATTGTTCTGTGGCGCCACCAGCTCTGATAATACCCCCCGCGAAGATCAGGGGAGTAGTTCCACACTCTCAAATGAGTTAAATAGACCGCGTATACAGCCCAGCTCATCAGACGCTCTGACATCTAACGTGATGGATGAATTGAGCGCGGATTGTTCTCCCGAAGAAAACGGGCCGGCGGAATCATCTGTTGAACCTCAGCGGGGAGCACAAGAGGGTGGTGGTGATCCCGAAAATATATTTTTCACTATACTTTCCGAGAACCGAAGTTGTTTGAAAAAATTCCGCTTGAACGGGCGGGAGATTTCTTGCGTTTTGCGCCCAACTCCCGAAGGTATGGATCCCTTTGCATGGTTTCAAGCATCACTAGATGCGCTAATCAGTGAGTTGACCGAAGGAATCCCTCCAAACAGTAAGGCGGGAATGTCCATATACACCTCTGAAAATCCCGGAAAACCGATTAACATTTCCTATCGACGAGTTGATCAGTTTAGTGCCGAGGTGATTTGTGGAAGAATCGAAAAAGTTATTCAGTCCAACGAGACTTTTCTGTTAAACGGGATACTGCATGTAACATTTACCTATGTCGAGATGCCTGTCGGAGGGAGCCGCCTAAAAAATCGCCTCTGTTCTTTCCAAGACTTTTGCGAATCGAAGAAATCAATTGTTGTCATTTCCAATAGGGATAACCTCTGCTTGGCTAGGGCTATATGTGTGGGGATTTCACGTCATGAAGACACCGACAAAATTTATAAAGCAATGAAGAGAGGTGGTGGCTTACAAACGCAGAGGGCTGAAGAGCTGTGTGAAGTTTCAGGGGTAAATTTAAATAATGGCGGTGGTTTAGAGCATCTCAAATCCTTCCAAGACCACCTTCCGTCATACAGTTTAACAGTTTTTGGGGACCGTAGGGGAAAAGAAGTTCTCTTCGAAGGACCATCAACTCCGGCAGAAGATGGGAGTGCAAGGAGACACATCGACTTAATTTATGGGGATAAACATTTCAACTATATTGTGTCCCTAAAAGGGGCCTTTAGTTACGATTATTACTGCAGGCCTTGTCGGGTAGGCTTTTCTCACCTCTACGAGCATAAATGTGCATCAGAGTGCTCCAGGTGCATGAGATCGCCGCCATGCGATATTTGCGAGCCAAATGTGACTTGTGAAGTGTGCAACAGAAACTTTTATGGAGTAAGATGTTTCACGCAACATTTAGAGAGGAGGGGTAGAGGAAAGGCGCCGTGCGACGTCTTAAAATATTGTGTGAACTGTCAAAGAGTGTACAGTTTGGAACACGCGAAATCGATGCACGTTTGTGACGAAGTCTATTGCCAGACGTGTAAGAGTAGGCATGTGTCTGATAGAAAATGCTACATGTTGCCAAAGGTGAAACAAAACAAGCCAGCGACAAAGTTTCTATTTATTTTTTATGACATAGAGTGTAGACAGGACACACCTCTCCCTGAAAGAACTGGACAATTTCTCCATACCCCTAACCTCCTTGTCGCACAAAAATGTTGTGGTGAGTGCATTAATGATGTATCTATGCAAGCTTGCACTCAATGTGGAGAAAGACAGGAGGTATTTCGCGACTCGGAACCAGTCCTAGACTTTTTAAAATCCGTAGTGGTCATGAGGAGTAGGGGTTTTAAGGAGATAATTTGCGTGGCACATTACGCCAAAGGTTACGACAGCCACTTCATCATAAAGGCAATGGTGGAGAAAATGAACTGGCAGCCGAAGATAATTTCTACAGGGGCCAAATTGATATCTGTGGAATATGAGGGGGTTAAATTCATCGACTCGCTCAATTTTCTTCCGATGCCTTTGTCAAAACTTCCGCAGACGCTGGGACTGGATAGCTCCCTAGCGAAAGGATACTTCCCGCATCTGTTTAACAAGAATGCTAATAGTAGATACGAGGGATCTATGCCGCCACCTGCTGACTACGGTGTGGAACAGATGACGAGGAAGGATGCAGAAATTTTTCTAAGTTGGCACAGAGAGATGACGGAAAGCAATTACGTGTTCAAAATGGACGAGGAGATCGTGAAGTATTGTGTGCAAGACGTGAATATTCTTCGTATAGCCTGTACAAAATTCAGGCAGGATTTTCTGAGCCTAAACGAGACGGATCCCTTCAGAGAGGCGCTGACCATTGCCAGCGCTTGTATGTGCGTTTTTAAGAAAAAATACTTGAAAGCTAATGAGATAGCCATTATACCTCCAAGAGGATACAGATGGGCAGACATTCAATCCCAAAAGGCCATTAAGTGGCTTTTGTCTGAGGAGCGAAGTCGCGGTCAAGTGATACAGCACGCTGCAAATGGAAGAGAAGTGAGAAGGGAGGGGAAGAAGGTTGACGGGTACTTGCAAACCCCTGATTCGAAGATAATTTTCGAATTTAACGGGTGCTTTTACCACGGCTGCCCCAACTGCTTTCCAAATAGACATGAGCTCATTCATAAAAACTCTCAAGAAACCATGCAGTCGAGGTTCGAGACGACTGAGAGAAAATTGGATTTTTTTACCCAAAGGGGCTACAGGGTAATCCAAAAGTGGGAATGCGAGTTCGATAGGGAGGTAGAGAGAGACAGCGAGTTGCATGAGTACTTGAGGGAGCATCCGTTGTGCGAAAAAAGTCCTCTAAACCCCCGGGACGCTTTCTACGGAGGGCGGACAAACGCGATAAAACTCTATCATCGGGCCAATGAGTCGGAGGGGGAAGAAATAAAATACATAGACATCTGCTCACTATATCCTTATGTGAATAAGTACAAGGCATATCCTCTAGGGCATCCAGTGATATACGTGGGCGAAGATTGTCCTCCCCTCGAAGAGATTGAAGGATTGGTGCGCTGTGATGTTCTTCCCCCTACCGACCTCTACTTGCCAGTATTGCCAATGAAGGCCAATGGAAAATTATTCTTTCCGCTTTGCCGTAAATGTGCGCTAGTTGAAAATCAGGGGGCATGCTGTCACACGCAAGAAGAAAGAAAGCTAATGGGGACATGGGTTACCAACGAGGTAAAAAAGGCGGTGTCTCTGGGATATAAGGTGCTGAAGATACATGAAGCTTGGCACTATGATGATATTACAGAGTATTCCAGGGAAACGAGGGAGGGAGGTCTTTTTTCGGGCTACATAAATAACTTTTTGAAAGTTAAGCAAGAGGCTAGTGGGTGGCCTAGTTGGTGCAATTCCGAGGATGAGAAAGAGAGATACTTAAAATTATTTCTCGAGAGAGAGGGTGTGTGTCTGGAGAAGAAGAATGTGGAGTTCAACGCTGGAAAACGATCTTTAGCAAAACTCATGCTCAACAGTTTCTGGGGCAAGTTTGGGCAGCGTGAGAACCTGGCTCAGACAAGTGTAGTAAAAAAATTGGACGAGTTATACACAATGCTATCGAGTCCCACGGTCGAAGTGCATCGGACAGTGGAAATAAATGATGAAATGTTATATGTGCACTGGGAAGAGGCCGCCGATGCAGTTAGCGCCACACCTAGCGGTAATATTGTATTGGCGTGCTACACAACTGCTCATGCTAGGCTCGAGCTGTACAAGTATCTTGAGCATCTGAATAGACGCACGATTTATCACGACACAGACAGCTGCATCTACACACAAAAACCCGGGGAATGGGCACCGCCGATTGGCGACTATTTGGGTGATATGACTGACGAGATCGCACCCCTGGGAGAAGGGTGTTTCATCTCTGAATTTGTGTCTGGTGGACCAAAGAACTATGCATATGTGGTGCGCTCGAAATGTTCTCCAACTTTCGAGAAAAAAGTCTGCAAAGTGAGAGGCATCACTATAAACGTATCAAACGACCAAAATGTGTGCTTTGATGCGCTGAAAAAGATGGTTCTTGAAGATGCTCCGGGGCGGAGATTAACATACAACCACCGTATCTATCGCCTGAAGAACCATGACATTGCGACGAGGACTGAGACGAAGCTGTTCCGAGTTGTCTACACAAAGAGGAAAAGGACCGAAGATTTTTGTACGCTTCCTTATGGGTTTAAACGAAGAAGAGGAGATTGAAGCTGTCTGCCTACAACTTCTCATTCTTTTCTATATTATCAGTAACCTCACTATTTCTTTTCATTTTCCTTTAAGTTTCACTCTCCAATATGCATTCTTATTTTTCATTTATCTTTATTTCTCGTAAATAGCTTCTCTTTACTTAAACTGAAATTGTGCATCTCTTTTGAATAACACATTTTTATTTCACTTCATCTTTCTCTCTCAAAATATTTCTTTATTTTAATTCAGTTTAATCAAGAATATTATTTCCCTTTTTTTTTTATTTGTATACTTCTATTATTTTTTATTATTTAAAAATACCTCTGTATTTTAATTTCGATTTACTTAAGAATATTACTTTCAATTTTTATTTGTATACTTCTTCTATTATTTTATCATTTTTCCCTCCGATGGACTATCACCTTGACGTGGTGGATGGGCTTAAGAACTCCTACCATGGGAATTCAACAAAGAGTAGTCCTTCTTTTATCAAATGCATGTGTCGAGACCAAGTAGCGTAGTGATGTGGTTTGTTATCCAATATAAGCGTAAACCCAACCTAGAATTGCTTAATCTCTAAGATGGATCTAAGGCTGAAGCATCCTTTCTGCGCGTTAGTTGCAGGCCCTTCCTCATGTGGTAAGACTTGTTTTACAAGTAAGCTGATAACACTTCAAAAGGATATGTTTGACGTGTCGTTTTCCGACATAATCTGGTGTTATGCAGAATGGCAGCCTTCTTACGAGTCTTTAAAACCTTTGGGTGTCACTTTTCATGAAGGACTACCAGATATGAAGAGTATTCAGCCGTCAAGCGGCGCTAAATTAATGATCCTAGACGATTTAATGATGGAAAGTAGCGATAGAGTCGTGGTAGATTTATTCTCAAGGGGAAGCCACCACAGAAATATAAGTATTATCCACCTGACTCAGAATCTGTTTCATCAGGGAAAGGGAGCTAGAGATATATCACTCAATACCCACTACGTTGTATACTTTAAAAATCCTAGGGATAGGAGTCAGATTTTGAGCCTCGCACGGCAGATTTATCCGAGAGACATCAGATTTTTGCAAGACGCGTATGACGATGCAGCGCAAGAAGCTCATGGATATTTATTCATCGATTTAAAGCAATCCACACCCGATGCATTTCGATTTCGTGCCAAAATATTTCCGGACGATGCACATCATTATTTCTACCAACCGAGGAAATGAAATCGAACGACTCGTCGCTGGAATGGTAATAAATAGAAACAGACACTTGGTCAATGTTTTAGTCACCATGAAGCAGAGGATAGCTAAACACATCGATATTCTGAGCTTCATTGCACGCTGTAAACCTTCGATACGCGCAGCAATTCTCAAAACGGCGGACCCTGGGCTCACCAGAACCATATGTGAAATTGTTGATAACACGCTGAAAGGGAGAGTGGATTTGACTGCTGCACAGAAAAAGCGATTAGCGAGACACAAAGCTTTACTGCGTAAACTCGCAACGGGAAAAGGCTGTTGGCAGAAAAAGAAGAAATTAATTGTGCAATCGGGAGGTTTTATTTTACCACTACTCTTACCAGTTATAACTGGTGTCATTTCCAGCCTTATAAGTAATGGATCACGCTAAGAAAATGGTGCTTGTTCCTCATGAAACTTTGCATCGCATGAATAACCCAACCGTTCCGATGACCAACAGCGGCCAAGTCCTCTCGGCCCTAGATGACGAGATGGAGAGAATTTTACGCGCACCCATGCAATCAGACAGTGAAAAATGGAAGTTATATAAACAATGTCTCCATCGTTTTCTACACTTTGCGGGAGAGGAAAGGAAACCATTAGGTCTACCTATAATGGAAAAGGAACGCAACGTGGACGATGAAAGTTCTGTCGCTGCAGGAGAGGAGAGACGCATTCCCCTACGGTCTGAAATTATTAATTCAGTACCACTGAAATACAGGAAAAGGGCTGAGCTTCTCGTGAACAGAATCTCGTTGTCAGATAAAATCAGCTGGAGCTCTGATGGAACGGTTACCATCAATGGTGGCGTTATTCCAGGGTCCAATATCATAGATCTAGTTGGAGATATAATGAGAGAGAGGAAAAATTCAAACCCTATCGGTATCGCTTCCTTCGCGTCATTATTATCGGAAATAAACACGCCAATGGAATATATAGGGAATCGCCCGCGACTTCAAATCATTCAGAGCCACACACCGAAGGTGAGAGAACGTAACGTAGAAAGGCTGCCATTTATGCGTCGGAGGACTCAGAGTTCACCAAAGAGTTCATCCTCCGCTAAGGAGACGATCATTCAGCGCTGGACTCCATATCGCTTTAAAAAATGAAGAAGTCTGTGGATTCGATACTTCGAAATATTTATTACGACCCTGCGCATCCTGCGTCATATTCCGGAGCAGAGAAGCTGTGGAAAGCTGCACCACCTACTTTGTCAAGGAAAGACGTCAGAATATGGCTTCAGAAACAAGATGCATACACGCTTCATAAGCCCTTAAAACGAAAGTTTCAAAGAAATAGATATATTGTCGACAATATGGACGATCTGTGGCAGGCGGATTTAAATGATATGAAGCATATAAGAAAGCAGAACGATGGATTCAATTATATTCTCACTGTGATCGATGTATTTAGTCGCTTTTCATGGGCGGTCCCTCTGCGCTCAAAGACAGGCGCAAATGTGACAGAGGGTTTTTATCGAATATTGAAATCAACGAAACGAAAACCTCTCAAACTCATGACCGATAAGGGCAGCGAATTTTTAAACAAAACATTTCAGGACTTTTTAAAAAAGAATTCGATTGGTTATTACCATTCTAATAATCCGGACACCAAATCATCGATAGTTGAACGCCTAAATAGAACTCTTAAATCTCGGATGTGGCGATATTTTACGATGTACAACACCAAGAGATACGTTGAAGTCCTTCAGAAGATCGTAGACGCGTACAATAAATCCATTCACTCTACAATCAAGATGGCTCCAGCGGACGTTACCGAGAATAATATTCTTCAAGTGTGGAATAATGTCCACGGCGCTGTGAAGAAGAAGAGCGTAAGAGCGCGCCTGAAAGTTGGAGACAGAGTGAGAATAAGTAGAGAGAAGGTGTCATTTCGGAAAGGATACGAATCGAATTGGAGTGAAGAAATATTTATAGTTGAGAGAGTTATTAAGAGGCGGCCGCCAGTTTACGAGTTAAGAGATTTAGAAGGCGAAATAATCGAAGGTACTTTTTATGAACCCGAATTACAAAAAATTATTCTCTCTAAATCGAGGACATTCAAAATAGATAAAGTACTTCAAACGAGGGGGAGAGGGATCAGAAAAGAGGCGCTTGTCAAGTGGAGAGGATATCCCACCAAATTCAACTCGTGGATTCCAGCGTCATCGATAAAGAAGTTATGATGTCTGAAGAGTTCTACCTCACGCTCCCTAGTAACAGCTCTATGTCTAGTCATGGGAGCAACACAACCTCTAAATTTACATGTCTTCTGCCTAGAAATATCTCTTTGGACGGGCAGTGGGAGGTCTCTCTCGCAGAGATTCACTTCCCCATGACAATTTGCAACGTTTATGGTAAACAGCGCGAATATTCCGTTTACCATGCCAGTAGCAACGACTCTTATTACAGAAAACTACCGGCGAGTCACTACTCATCTATCGTAGATCTCGTTGAGACATTTAACGAAGATCTAAAGAAGATTTCTAGCTCTAACGATGTGAAATTTTCTTACAACGAACGGGGAGTTATTACAATTGAGGCGATAGACACAGTTGTTACCATATCTGAAATTTTGGCGTTGCAACTAGGGTTTGAGCCTGGGGGTGACATTGTGGAGCAGAAAAAAGCTAGGCGCAAACCCGACCTCGATATAGGCTACCCCTCTCAGATATACGTTTATTGCGACATCGTCGAGCCGCAGGTAATAGGCGATACTGTAGCCCCTCTCCTGCGAATAGTTAGTACGGCGGCCGAGAAAAAAAAATTTGGTCTCAACGTTAACCACGTTTTCAGCAGACCATTCTACGTTCCTATTATGAAGAGAGAGTTTGACACGATAGAAATAGATTTAAGGACTCACGCGGGTCATCCCATACCATTTCTTTATGGGACATCAGCTGTAGTACTTCACTTTCGCAAGCGTGGGAGCTATGGTAAAGACGAATAACAACTACGATCCTTACACTCGTTACTACCTAAATCAGGTTGGAAATGGGGTGGGATCTGTTTATCAGGGAGTTAGCTATCAAAAAGGTCACGGTATAGGGAAGTTTCTGGGAGGGCTCTTTCGATCCGTGCTGCCATTACTGAAAAGCGGTGCTCGCACCGTGGGTCACGAGGCTCTTAGAACCGGAATGAATGTCATTGGCGACTTGGCCTCGAACGATGCACAGCCTGTAAAAAGGGTGATACGCAAACGCGTTCTAGAGGCTGGAGAGAATCTCATGAGAAGGGCGGAGAGTAAAATACAGAGGATGACAGGGGGTGGGTATATTCAGAAAACGCGTAAGAGGAAGTCTCAGTCGAAGACTACCACCCGAGGGAGTAAGACATCTACTTCAAAGAAGAAGAGGAAGATTAAGGGGAAGAAGACGACGACGGTTCTGTCAAGAAAGATTTCTAAGCAAGACTTGAAGGACATATTTACCTAAAATGTCTTTTCTGCACCACCAATCCTGTGAATGTGTAAAGTCTGAACTCGATCTTTTTTCCGTGCCGCCAACACAAACGAGTATCGAGGATGGTCAGTGGATACACTATAAACCCGTTTCTACCCTGTCCGATGACGCTCCTTTGGAGTTCGTAATACCAGGACATGGTGAGGAGTACTTAGATCTTTCGCATACGCTTATATCCATAACAGCGCGAGTAGAGCGACCGACACAGTTGGCTGTGGACGATTCTGTAATCGGCCCGGTAAATCTATGGCTCCATTCTCTATTCTCCCAAGTGGATGTTTTCCTAAATCAAAAATTGGTGACGCCCCCTAGTCATACGTATCCGTATCGAGCATACATTGAAACAATTCTCAATTACGGGCCCGCTGCGAAGACTTCACATCTCACGGAAGCGCTCTGGTACGCTGACACACCAGGGTTAATGGACGATTGTCGTAAAAATACAGGAGCCATTAAAAGACGTCGATACACTGACGAAGGACGTTCTGTAGAATTAATGGGCCATCTACATTGCGATCTATTCAACCAGGAAAAATTTCTTCTGAACGGAGTAGAGATGCGTCTGAAACTCGTTCGGTCAAAGTCGGAATTTAACATGATGGCTTCGAGAATATACGACAACGTTAAAGTGAAAATACTTGACGCGGCACTTCTCATTCGTAAAGTGAAAATAAGCCCGTCGGTGTTAATAGGGCACAGTCGCGCTCTAGAAAAATCCACAGCGAAATATCCAATCACACGTGTGGATATTAAGACCATCACGATTTCGAAGGATGTGCAGAGTAAAACTATGGATAACATTTTCTTGGGACAACTTCCAAAGCGTGTGATTGTAGGATTTGTCTCAAACGCAGCGTTCAATGGAGATATGGTATCCAATCCATTTAATTTCCAGAATTTCAACCTCACATTCTTGTCTCTGTATCTTGATGGGAAACAGATTCCAAACAGGCCGTTGCAACCTGATTTTTCGGGATCTGGCCTTTTCCTACCGGCTTATCACACGCTCTTCTCAGGCACAGGCATTCACTTTCAAGACGATGGCAATGGTATACCCAGGGAAGATTATAAGGACGGTAACTTCCTCACCGCATTTGATCTGACACCTGATTTAGAGGCTAACGCCTCTCATTGGAGTCTACAGAGGCATGGAAGCCTTCGTCTGGAAGTAAGATTTAAAAACGCTTTGGCCGAGACTATAAACTGTCTGTTGTACGCAGAATTTAATAATATTCTCGAAATCGATCGGCATCGCAATGTCGGAGTAGATTACAGTAGTTAGCGCCCGTAGGGAGAGAGAGAGAAGGAGAGAGAGAGAGAGAGAAGGAGAGAGAGAGAGGAGAGAGAGAGAGAGAGAGCGGAAGAACACCTCAAGGTGGGGGGAAGTGTGAAAGAGGGAGAAAAGGGGAAGGAGGAGGAGGATAGGGGTGAGAGTTCCGAAACTAGGAGAGGTAAGACTTATAAGCGTTCGAACTCCTAACTAGCTTTCAGTACGAAGTGACGCCGCTCTGAGATGGCAGCTATTGTGGATATTCAGTGCTTCAAACACGAGGGCGAGCTAGTCGTAAAAGAACTATCCATCGTTACCTCTGATAGTAACAGCGCAAAAACATGGCTATTCAAACCCCCCTATTCGAGGAGTAGGAGAATTGAGAAAGAGGAGAAGGAGGATTTATGGTTAAAAAGACATTATCACGGCCTCTCTTGGGACGATGGATATACCGAATACACAGATTTACGCTTTATTCTAGAATATCATACATCTGCGTGTACTTTTGTGTTTTCAAAAGGTCGAGAAAAGTGCGAGTTCCTAAAAAAAGTCTTGATTCTCCGGGAAGTACTCGATTTGGAAGTTTTAGGATGCCCCTCTCTTAAGAAATTAAAATTCAAAACTACTCTACCCACTAACATCTGTCCTGTTAATCATCGAAGCAGAAAGTTTGACTGTGCAACGATAAATTGCGTTTACCTCCTTAAATGGCTACGCAAAGATGGATTGAAGAGGATTTCATCTCCCGAATTTCATGTTAAATCGTTTAATGGGGCGTCGAGTAGGTTTGCTTTAAGTACAAAACGTTTAGCAGATGCTGGCTTTTTCTATTCGGGAATACGCGACGTTGCTATATGCAGTGTGTGTGGTATCGCTATAGGGGCTTGGGAGGCATGGGATTTGCCAGAAAAGGAGCATCATCGATGGAATCCTTACTGCCCCATATTTATATCATCACCTACGTGCAATGTATCGTGCATAAAGACGTATGAAATGAGATGGACTTCTCATTTCGAAAGGAGTGAGCTAGATGGACGGTATTCAACTGACGCGCGCTCTAAACAAACATTGTGAGACTCGTTCATTTTTCAAAGGTGTGTTTGCAGCAGATAACTTGCCTAAAAACTGCACTCATCCCTCAGCCCTGGTAGTGAATACAGACCCCCAGAGAAAGTCAGGATCGCATTGGATTGGAATATTTATAGATGAAAAGGGAAAAGGGGAATACTTTGATAGCTATGGACTGCCTCCACTTATCAAAGATCATAAAACCTTTCTTAATAGGGAATGCAAGTCATGGCGGTACAACAACGTACATCTCCAGAGCTGGACTTCAGCAACGTGTGGTCTTTACACATCCGTATTCCTAGCTTACCGTTGCACGGGGTTTTCCATGAAGAAATTTTTAAATATATTCAGCGCAGACCACGACTGCAACGATAGGCTCATTTTAATTCTCTTTGATAAAATATTCGATAGACGGTGTAATTCATGCTCTACGTATAAATCTCTATTCTGCGTGCAAGTCGGGAGGGCCGCGACAGTATCTACACCCTATACGAGCGTCGGTGCGAAGCGACCATCTTTTCCTCCCCTCCCCGCTTCTCCTCTTTCCCTCCGTCTTTACCCCTACCAGGGGAGAACAGAAAGAGCCCAGCACTGAAAGGACAGTCACCAGTCATCCCACAGCCATGGACACACCTAGAGGTTCCTTCCGGATGCCGGGGAGAGGTGGGGTGAGAGGATCGTCCCATCGTCGGGGTTCACGCCCGTACTCGCCTCGGCCACCCCATAGCCGCCGGTACACACGTCCGTCCTACGAACCGTCCATCATGCCGGAGATTGAAGAGGAGGAACAAGCCATGTGTGAGCCCTCGCTGCCGCTGACTCGAAAACCTCAACACCTCGGGATACTTGAATGTGGTTATAAAGTGAATTACAGTGATACAAAGCGAGTGACAATCGGCATTGACTTGAAAAACAAGTGCAACCCCTTCATAGCGCTGAGCAAAGTTGGACGCTTCTCTGTCGTGTTGGACTATTTGGGCTGGTGTGAGTTAATGAAAAATGAGAAACTGATAAATTCATATTTTCATAGTGATACGGTGCCGCATAGTATCCCAATAGGGAACTGTGTTTTAAAATTCAAATGCATATACGGCACAAAATCCATCATCTTGGAGGACAAAAAAGACAATAATGAACTAACCAGTGTTTACTTGGCGAAATCCTCTTGGGATGGACTGTTGGCCTATGCTGATTGTGTTAGAATGCGATGGGAGGAACGGAACGCATGGTCTTCGTTCACTCTAAGACTTGTAAGTGCATACGTTGATGCTGTTTTCAATTCATATCACAGTGAGAGCAATAGCAATCACGAGAGAGCTTTTTGTGAATACGTTGACACTGTGAAAATCAACATGTCAGAGATTGGAAATCCACCAAACTCCTTAAACGCGGAAGCCCTTTCAAGGGAAATTCGCGCAGTCTTATCAACTCGCGAAGGAAATGATTTCATCACTGATTATGTCGCTGTGTGCTCCTCAGGCTCTGATTAATGAATGGAAAATGTGATACATACATTTATTTTATTTTTCTTTCATCATATTTTTGTATTCATGAACCTTTTAAATAAAATGATCGAATTTACCATGTCTTTCTTTCCACTATACTATTTAGAAAAACCCCGCATGCAACCTCTGGTAATAAATAGGGTTATGGTTCTCGGAGACTTCAACTTACGAGGCCAGCGGAAAAGGTTACTGCTTTCCATAATGTCCGAAGACACTTTAATTATGAAATCAGGGTTGGGTTTTGCTACGTGGGAGGGTATGGCGCAAAGGCTATTCTTTGTCCTATAGGCAGGAGTCGCTGGGGTACCAAGAAGGGTTAGAAAGGCAGGTCATCGAACCCCTGTTCCTCCAGAGGGGTTAGAGTTATGCCAAGGGACGGGGGGTGGGTCCGACGAGGGGGAGGAGGTGAGGGTGGGTCAGGGGGAAGGAGGAGGGGGTGGGTCCTGCGAAAGGAAGGAGGTGGGGGTGGGTTCGACGAGGGGAAGGAGGTGGGGGTGGGTCAGGAGGTGCCAGAATTATAGAACATGAGGTCATTGACCCGTGTTCCAAAGTCCCGGGACTAGTAGTAACATGGAGTGGAATAAGAAATTTCCTTCATTTCGGTTGCCTTAGAGATTCATTGATGAAATGTTCTCGGCCGCAGACGGTGTTGGCGAGGGATTTTTGATGGCTGGAAATGAGGGCTCCGTGCTGCGAGAGATGTCGGTCTGGTTGGAATGAAATTGTGGCTGGAATGCGCAGGATGGAGGCGGTGGCAGGATTGAAGGCAGAGAGATTGCGAAGTGAGAGAGGGAGAGGCCACTGATGACTTGTGTTCTGGTTAGTTTCGCACATAAATGGAAAGATGAAATTGGTGTCGAATGGGAATGAGAGCACAAAATTTTTTTTCTCGAGTTTCGTTTGAGCTGAGCCGTTTGAATTATTTTTTTCGAAACTGCACCAGCATCGACATTTTTGCCAAAGATAGCCCCGGATGGGACTGCGTCAGAGAGTAATTTAACTTGTTGTTAGGTAATGAAGAAGTGAGGTTATGTATAATGCAAGTCTGTCGTGTGCTGGGTCAAACGTAATAACCAGTTGTGTTTGTCACAGTTATGTTCTTTAAAAAAATATATAATTTGATGCAGAGCGATTTTCACATGATACAGGTTAGTGAAAAAATGGCCAAATAGGTTTCAATTAAAGAGGCCTGAGAGCTGTGCCATGCTGGGAAATTTCTCTACCCTTCACTTACAGCGTTTTTTTGTAAAAATAGCTAATCGTTCATTTTTATGTGGATTTACTATTAGTTTATCACCGTATGTTAATAAAACCGTGTAAGTAAGTAAACACTACTTGTATTGTCTTACTATTTATTTGTGGTGATTGTTGAAGATCTATTCTTTTCAACTTGCACTCAGAGAAAGGCTATTCCAAGTAAAGTATTCCCCTGGGCATTTCAGAGGGCACACACGAGTTTCGGATCTCACTATACATGGAAATTCTCAATTTAAAGGCTATAATGACTGGTTTACGCTCTCAATAGCCATGTCATGACTTGGGTACAGTTTCTTGTTTATCTTTTTCTGTATTGATTATAATGGTCTATTTCTTTTGTGCATCGTAGACACGACTTTATATTCTCTTGTGTTTGGTCTCTTAAAGATTTACAAATATGTATTTCCATTAGTAAGACTTGCGGTAAATCGCCTTGAAATCCCTGCCAAGTAATAAAATGTCTCACGGAAAAAACGTAATAGACCCATAACTATTAAAAAAATGACCATTACTCATCCGCAAGTGGTATCAAGCGCTGTATACCACTCAGAAAGGAGGAAAGCAGATATATGTTACATGTGGTTCTTTTTTAAAAAAACATTTCCCACTTCATAGTCCTATTCCCACATTTTTGCTGATGTTCATGATTTTTTTGATATGATCGGATTTTAAGGTCGAAGTTTTTATATTTGTAAGCCTTGGGATTGAAGCTTTGTTTCTAGTCCGGGGAGATGAGAACACAGAAAATCTGGTTGAGAAAAGCTGGGAGGATGAAAATGAGCCCGCGCTCCACGACCCTTACTTTACCGTTGGAGAAATAGAACTGGAGAAGAAAAAACGGAGTTGAAATACCTTCTCGAGGTTTGCGCTCCCAGCGGCATAGCAAAGAACTTCCGTCCTTTCTATCCTGGCCTGGCGCGTTTTCCGGGAATTCTGCACTTATACAACTTCCTCGACTCACCGTGGATTGATAGTTGCCATGGTAGCTCGTAAAGACGGAAATAGGGGCTCAGCCTGGTGAACATTTTTCACCAGTCATTGATCGTTCCAAGGAAGAAGACTACCATTTATTTGTTCGTCTTCATTTAAATCTCATTATTCAATTGGGGGTTCAAACTATGACCAAACATGAGTACATTACAAAAATACTTCGAACTTGTTCGGTTTCTCAAAACATAGGACAGTAACAGGACATTAGATGACCTTTGAAAATGGACCACGATAAATAAGGCATCGACAAACAACAACTCTAAAGAGACCTCAGCAATAAATACAGATAAATATTCATGTCATCATTAAAATAAACCATGCAGAACAACGCTGTGAAAGAAAATCTATGTGAATTTACAAGAGATTGTTTTCAGCATAGGTATGGCTATACACGAGTGTCTCTCAGATATCTCGTAGCTCTTCGGTTTCTGGACCCAGTTTCTTCAAAATATTACATGAATACACTGTGAAAGATATTCATCTTTTAAAAATTAAATGCATGGTAATTTATTTTCGATTTTATTTCAATCTACTGGCCCCTGAACTTAATTTTTTAATGTTTCTTTATCCTCGAGTCGTCCTCGCCAACCGTCTCGCGTTGACGTCTCTTGCTTTTCTCTTCCAAGTATGAAACTTCAGCTCCCATTTACAATGATTTGCTTTTATTGCTGAGGTCTCTTAAGAGTTGTTGTTTGTGAATGCCTTATTTATTATGGTTCACTTTCAAATGGCTCCTTATGCCCTGTTTCTGTCTTCATTATTATATGGCTTTTCCAGTACTGACAGCTGTTCGTTAAAACTCTCACGGGTACTCGTCATGTTAAATAAAATTTTTGGGCTATGTCGCCCTGTCAATTTTTGGGAAGCCACAACATTTCCTGAACGATGCTGGTCGCTTTCTCTATTATTAATTTTACACACTTAATTTACATACAGACAATATTGGGAAGCCATGCAGTTTTCAAAGGGAAGGTGATATAGCAATAAAGATAGAAGAAAGAAATTCATCTGGTGGGATCATTGAAATTTAAAAGGTCCAAGAGTCTAAAAGAATGCGTGGGTCACCTGATTGCAATTTCAATGATGCAATCGAAATTACTGTGGTTGGAGCACAATATAGATACGTTTATTAAATATTATTAATACGTATTCACGTTGATTAAAAATCCTCGCCTAGAAATCATGTATACCTGAAAACTCATTTGTACAATTTCTGCCCTAAAATATTATTTTGTTCCGTATAGCATTAACGGCATTGTAATATCTGGTATTTCCATAGCGTCTTTATCAGAGGCGTTGGCTATTTCCGATTTTTCTCTTCGAAGGAACGAGGTATCGAAGAAAAATGCCAGGAGAATTTCATTCTTTCTCTACCTCTTTTGGCAACTCGGAAAAGGTACCTTGGGACGTAAACTAGTACCTTGGGCTGAGAATTCAGGACTGAATCCGATTTCTGGCCCGGAAACTAGAAGATGATGGGAAGGTCACAACGGTGACTCGAAATGGGAGGCAGAGGAAGGAATTCTGTAAGTTCCTTTTCTCGCTGTGGCTTTCGCGTGTTTGAGGCTTCCAAATTACATTTTGGTGAAGAGCGTTCTCCGTGTATGACTTAAAGAGTCTTAAAGCATTGCTGCGTAAAAATTCTATGAAATCTAATCGATTACTTTATTAATTTGCGAATACATTATTATGAATTTTCTAGCGTTTTAAGAGAGCGCCCTAGCTTCAACATAACACAATTTCCTCTTTCGTAATTTAGCGCTGGTTCTAGCAAACATAATTTTTTTCATTCTTTTGTTGGGTCACGGAAAGGAGGGAGCAACATTTTCTTCAGTATAAGTAAAGGAAATGATCGATTTGCTACTATGATAGATATCCGTCGTTTCAGAATAAATGTTTTAGAAAAATGGACATAAAAATAACTTTATTGAGGGTTTTAATATGATGTAATGATTTTTTTGGCTCCTAATAAAGATATTACGTAATTACTTCAAACATTTGTCTTTTGTCCAAGGAGTCACAATGACAATAAGTTTTATGAATTTTTGCGGGCAAAATATTTCATTGTACGCGCGCTGCTTCAGAGTAATTTCACTAGCTTTTCATTAGTACTGAGGAAAAATGGCTTTATTAATTCTAACCCACTTCACATTCCAGTCATAATGATGCTCCTTTTCCATCCCCTTCGTCATTTATCGCACGTGGCCATTTGAATCGAGGTAAAAGTATCATTTGGTGACTCCCGTCTGAACTCAATTACTGAACTGGCCATCTGAAAACACAAGCGAATGATATGGTGCTGGAAGAATTTGGAGATAACGAAATGTATCGTAGGTAAGCGAAACAATTGTAATGAAAAATTTGGAGGAAAGGATTTAGTAGGGCTCAGTAAATCAATTAAATAAAAGAGTAAGTAATGGAAAGTTACTTTGGTGGTTCTCTCGGTCTCTTCTTCCGATGTGGTGAACAGCTATTTATGAGATCAAATAAATGGCCCCTTTCGATTTCATTGTGCATTTGATTTTTCTCTCTAACCCTTCAGGAAATTTGGGGGATATCTCCCTTTTAGACACCGGTAGTGGTAGCTTGAGTGTTGGCTTCCCGCTCCGTTGGCCCAGATTTAAATCACGTCGGAGGTTTCTCAGGTCTTCCAATCCTTGCTTGAGTGCTTTGTTGAGATCGTTAAGTGATAGCGTTAAGTCGTGATCCCGTTGACTCCTTTTTCTTTTATATGTTTTGAATAGGAGGCTTGACATGATCTAAGCTGTCAGTCGCTTCATCCAAACACCTCACTGCATTCAGAAAACTTTTATGAGTGCTCGTGAGAAAGTTTTCTGGTGCAATGGGAATTTTCCTGAACTTTCGATATTATTCTTATTCCTTATTTTTTTCAATCTAGGCGGTAATCAATATATTTGGCAGAAATCCTTCGAAACATCGTCCGTCGAATGGTCAAAAGAATGTTTATGGTTGAACATTGGTCCTCTTGGCGCCTTTTTTAAAGGTAGACTAAATGGCTCAGATGATCTAAACCATAAGTAGCTTCATTCAAAAATCTCGCTGCCTTTAGAAAACTTTTACGAGTGTTCGCGATAAAGTTTTATCGCTCTTTGGGGAAATTTTCTTTCAATTTTATGCTTATTATTTATTTTTTCAATCATAGCACCCACCTATATTTGTAAGGTATTCTTATCAATGAGATTTTATAATATTTTGGTGATTTCATGATGGTAGTAAATCGATACATTGATTCATTTCATAATTATTTCCGGAACTGAAACATATGATTTGGATTGTCTAGAGGAAAAAGATAGTGTGGACGAGTAAAGGGAGAAAGAAGACAAACAAAAATTGTTTGACACCCAGAGGAACTCCTGGGAAAGGCCGGGAAGAAATGCAAAGAGTTGATTTTTTGCTTTCTATATTTTTCTTTACTCCCCGTGGAAGAGAAAGTAAATTTGGACGGACGGAAGGGACGGATTGGAGTGTTAAGGTGGATGTGATGGATGGAATTCACAGTGTTGAGGTGAAGTCACAGAGAGAGTGGGAACCCTCGTGCAGAAGGGGTTACTAGGGACCTCTGACCTGTATAAAAAGGGTCTATTTTGACCCTTTGGCCTGGACAAACAAGATTGCGGAGATGTTCTGCCTTGATTAGAACTCGGTTTGTTGGGTTGACTTTTAGGGTATATAGGCGGCAGAGCGCAGTGTTTGGCGAGCTCGTGTGTGCTTGGGACAAATGAAAATTAGAAGATGCTTTATGATATATAAGAAATCCTTGTATGTAGAGGCAAATATAGTGACGGGAGGGTAACGTGGATATTTCTCTTTGCTGAGGAAGTACGCGATCTCATCTCGGGATATTGGTCTCTGACAGCTGGGCGACGGTATTGGTCTAGTTACTCTGAAAATGTACCGCGGTATTTCGATTGTAGGATGCGTCAGTCTTGTGACGCGATTGACCGGCAGGGACTTCAATTGAATAGTTTTTTACGGAAATCCGGTAACCAACAATTTGTAAAATTTAGGGAAATGAAAAAAATTACTTGCTCCAATAATTTAGCTGTTTATGCACCAAACGAATAATTTGATGCTCAGTCTAATGCCTTTAGAATGGTCGCATTTGTGTTTATTTTCTGGACCAAATGATGTATTTAAAATTTTAGATACATAATTGACTAAAAATTCAAAATCAAAAAACATTTCGGTTTTGGTTCAAAAAACGATTCAATTCAAACTTTGTATTTTTCTAATTAAATCGTACCGTTTTAATTTATAGTGGTTCGTAAGATGTATTATTCAAACCCACGAGTTCAAACAACTCTTTGCTTTAATTTGTCATGCATTACAAAAAATATTTTATTTCCTCGTTGATAGTATTTTGCTGTTCATGCGAATTTCCATGAATTAAAAGCGCTTAAAAAGAATACCATATATGCCTGGCAGTATAATTTTCAAAATTTTGCCTATATTTCGTAGTAATTCTATCATTAGGAAATGTTAACATTATCCCATGCTAGAAAGGCGACTGATGGCGCCAAAATTGAAGGTACGAGAATTATGACATGGCCTGTTTCTCTTTAGGAGAGTATATCCATTTACGACGGTTGCATGCAGTTCAAGATAAAAATGAAATTTAAAATGTTCAAATAAACCTTTCAATGTTAAAATGTTAAAATACTCTAGATATTTTCATTCGTAGACTCAATGCTTTTCCGAAAAAGTCTTTAGTGCCTTCAGCACTTATCATCATCGTTTTCTTTTGGGCTTGCTGCCTTTTTTTCTTTCTTTGTAAGCAGTTACATAATTTTTACCATAGCCCTCCACGGGCTTTTCCTGCCACCATGAAATATATCCTTTCACCACTGTAAAGTGCCACTGATTCCCTCTTTACGTGCGTGAAAATTCATTTTCCGCGGTGTCGGAGGGAACCTGTTGCTAACATTTTCCTCTATGAGCCGCGGAATTTATTCGCGTGAATCCTTTTTTTATTCGCACACGGATGAAACGTCTCCATAAATGACGAGAGCGATGTGTGGAGAGTAAATGTTTTTCTCTTAGGTATATAAATCTTTACTTCAATGGCGGTCATAGCGAGAAACATAGAAGCAACGACGAGGTAAGTTCCAAACTGACGCTATGCTCAGGTTTTCTATCCCGTGTCTTTTTTCCCGTCCTGTGGTTTCCCGAGAGGGTGTCTAGGAGATTAACCGAGTCTGTGATTAAACGAGTCTCTGATTAAATGCCGTAGTCCGCGGCGCCGGTCTCATTTGGGCCGGTTAGGCGGAATTTCTTCTCCGTGTCAAGGGGAGATGAGCGAGGCCCGGCTTATGAGAGACGCGGCCGCAGTCATGGGGACTCCCTGGCGCGGCGGGGCGCAAATTGATATCCTTACCCCATTCGTTACGAGCCTGCGGTTAGTAATTGGAAAAAAAAGTCAGGCACTGTAGGTGCTGAGAAATCTTTAGCGGATTCATCACCTACTCGAAGAGTTAGTGTGATAAAGCTCGTACGTCAGATGAGCTATCTTTAGTAGTCTCTGTAACGAGTAGTCCCGTAATTTTTCATTTGGCTATGTTAAATACAGGAATGATTTGTATTGACTGTATGTATACTTTTTAATTAAGTAGCCTTGTATATTCAAAAGAATTACAAAGTGTGAATAAACAAATATTGAATGAATGGTATGCATTGCATGTTTAAATCGTGTATGTTATCCCATGCTAATGTGATGGTTTTATGATACTATTATCATTATTTTGGGACTTAGAGTGCTCTTTTTACGTGAGTATTTGGCGTGGAAAAATATTGTAAATTATTACCTAATGTAGGAAATTTAATTTTTTTTCTGGTCAGACCATGCATATTAATCATTGAGAACATTAATGATATAAAAATGGTTGTTTTTATCATACAAAAATTACTAGTTTTCGATGTGCGTTGGGAATTCGCAGTCACTGAATTTATTTTATATGTGAGGCTAGTTTTAATGCTATTAATGAGTTCTTATGTACTAGGAGCATAAATGTTTTGATCCTTTTTCAACAAAAAAGTTAAAACACATTTACCATGTTTTTTACCAATTTTTACCATGTTTCTGCCTATCATATTCCGATTGGGTGGATTCTTCGACAATTCATACACGAAGAAATTAATGCAAAACTAACGTTTTTGTCAATTCATGTCCTAAATGTGGCACTTCATGTGGCAATAAGGGTAAAACTAGGCGAGGCATTCATCGCTCCAGAATTAAAGCGACTAATTACTTTTTCATAAATATAAAACGCCATTAATTGTGCTTTTAAGTGCCGCTTTTTCCTTCCATACATATTCAATTTAAATCCTCTCCCCTTGGTTATACATCGACATCAAGAGAGAATTTTAATCACCTTCACTCCTCACTCCTAGACACCACAGAACGACTTCGGTAATCGCGTGCCACCTGGTGACGAATTAGGTGGCCGATGGTGTCACTGCTTTCTACGTTGTTTTGGGGTCTGATGGTATTATTTCACGCCATTAGCGGAAGTGAAATGCGGGCAAGAAGTTAAAGGAATAATTATTTTCTCAAGAAGTGCGATAGCTTACAAAATGTGGAGGTAATACGCTGAGTGAATGAAAGAGCTATCCGAACTCTCCGCTTGCTGTCGATTTTAAAAGATTTTGAAGAGTAAAGCGCGGCAGATAGTGCAAATTAAATAGCGAGACACAAATTATAGGTTACTACTTTGCGTTGGGCCGTGTATTCTTAATTTTAGTTTATTTTCAAAGAATTAATTTCCTAAGCTAATTATGAACAAAGCTTAAACATCGAAGTAATATTTGTATATCATGTCTGCCATTTTTTCTGATTGGAAGCATCATCAAAAGTGGAAGAAACTTTGAGGAAATCATTCGTGTACTTAGCAATGTTTGTCGATATGGCGGATGAAACTGTGTTTAATTCTACACCTTATTAAAACGAAGCGGATCCAGGTATCAGGGGGATCGGGTTGGTGTGGTGGCTAGAGTGTTGGCTTCCCACCCGGCGGGCTCGGGTTCAAATCCCGGCAGTGGCAGAGAATTTTCAGAGACTGCCCGATCCCTGCTTGAATGTTGTGTGGAGGACATTTCAAGCGCAACACTCCGTCCGTCGGATGGGACGTTAAACCGTGGTCTCCTTCTTATGAATACGAGAAAATCGGTTGAAAGTTGTACTTACATCTCCCGCACGACAAACAGAGCAGTTAACGTCAATATTCTAATTCGAATTCGTTCGTCTTTCGTTAAGAGCAGGCTAACGCTGACGCCGGGTTTCTCTCCACCCTTTCTTCCACACCCTTCCCTCTTGGCGCAAATGACCTCAGCTGTCGGTCGCCTTCTTCAAATACCATATATACCATACCAAGTATCAGTAATGTATGCCGTCATGAAATTATTTAAATAAGCAGTGTAAGATGACAAAACTTGGGCCGACTTAATCGTTATTAAGTGTGCTGTCTAATCATTTTTTTATTTCCCCGTCATGTTTCAATTAAAGGCGTGATTTGGTTGAAATATGGTCCATTGTATCTTGTAATTGTATATATTTCACTGTACGTTTAGAGAGTTCGAAAACGTCGTAATGTGACTACACAGCGGCTCGCAGTGGGCGTGGCTAGCATAGGTGGAGAGTGGTGGTCTTAACCACTTTGGGTGCTGGTGTATTTTGCCAGGCCCTTCTCTAAGTACTGGCTGTTTTTATTGCACTTTTTAGAGCAATGTTGTGAATATACATTAAAAGTTACGAGGAAATAAAAACTCAATTTATTGCACTAAAACCTTTGAAATAGTTTCACATGTATCAATATGCTAGAGAGCAGCAAGTGTTAAAAAATAGCAATATTTTTTATTTTTAGAAAAGTTAAAGGATTTTTAAAATTAACTTCTCAAGAAGTGCGATTGTCAAAACCTAAATTTCTACAAATCTACAAAAAATAAAGGATTAAAAATTAATATTCCCTGACTGGAGTATATTTTGAAAATTAAAAATAAAACTTATTTTTCTCTAGGAAGTATTTATTTACATGAAATATGATGATGAAATTGGATAAATACGCGGAGCAAATATACTCTACAAATTCGGATGGCCGTGGCGATGTCTCGGCTAGCGAAAAGGCCGGCGGCAGTGAAAGAAAACGCGGGGGAAAGAGGGTGCGTGGGGGAGGAGAGAGGAGTGGGGGGAAGATCTAAAAAAGATATTAGGGATGAAGGGGAAGGGGAGAGAGAAGACGGAACGACTCGGCGACGTTCGGCGAAGTTTCGTACGCCGGCATAAATCTCGCGGAGGCTTTGCATATTTTTTGGAAATATGTTTTCCTCTCTTCCGTTTTAAAAGCAGGGCTGGGTCGGTTCATTACCGTGGTGCGGGGGAGGGAGCGGAAGGCCACCACAGTGGTGTAGGTGGCCTCGCACCTCTCCCGAAACTTAACTGCTGCCCAACCGAGTGACATGCCTTCACATCGCGTAACCCTAGTTGGCAAAAGCGATTTCGCAATGAGACGGATCCCTCCAGATCAAACTCATTGCGGTGTTGTTTGTTAATAGCTTGCGCTATAATCTTGAGGCACACTGATTAATTTAACATTCGCTAATATCGTAAATTAAAAAAACTTTCAATTTCCAATTTCAAAAATTCAATTTAAAAAACCGTCAATTATTTTCGGTGATAATTTTTTATTTTGAGATGTTGGTAAGTGTTGATATGGGTCTGCTCTGTAAACGGTTGAAAGTTTACATATTGCGTGCGCACTGTTGAGTTGACCATTTCCATCATTTTCCCATCATTTAAAGGTAGTTTTTAAAAAATAATTCACTCAGTGACTTAACCAGAAGGTTGGTCTAGTTAGGTGACGGTAGAGGTCACCCCGTACTTGGCCCCGGGACGTGAATTTCACTCATCCACGGTAGGGGACTAGTTACTTTCCCTGGGCCAACTCGCATTTCGAGGATGTTGAATTAGAATTTCCGAACGCTTCATCAGGGATTTGAACCCCGGACCCCTCGGATCGGAAGCCAGATGCTCTAATGATAAGGCTACCACATTCCCCTTTGCTACGAGGTAGTATTTTTATTTTTAAATGCAGGTAAATTTTGACAAGTGTGTATTCTGTGTACTCAGATTTTTTTAAGACCGGGGACTAAGTTTAAATAAAATTATTCCTTATGATTAGAGATGCGTGAAAATCGCAAATGCGATAGATGCGATATAGATGCGATGTGCGCAAATTAGTGCGACATAGATGCGATGACTGGACTTTTATGATATTTTTTCGCAAATTTGCCTTTTCGATGGCATAGGGGCGAAACGTGACCGTGAACCGCCTGAAAGCTACACCTCCGCCACTATATGTCTTATTCCTTAATTTACTATTGTTCTACAACATGATTATTTTAAATATTCTGTATTTTGTCATATAACTGTGTTTCACTACATTTTATCGTCATCTACCTCATTATGAAAATAAAAAAATAGACGCTACAAAATGCGATAAACTGTTATTGAAAGTGCGATAAAATTAAAATGAAAGTGCGATTTTCACGCATCTCTACTCATGATATCAAGATCAGATTAACCGGTTGGTGACTTCAAAAGCACAAAATGCTTCCGTTTGTGTGGCATCGATGCGTCCTCCTGAGTCTAAGCGACAATACCCTAAACCTTCGATAATAGCAATGTGACTGATGATGATATGGAACATGCACTCTCCCATTTTAAGCCAACAATCTTTAAAAGTGGTACATGTATTTTTAAAGGAATAGTGGCTATGAAGGGAAAATATGCTAGATTAATCCTTCAGTTCTGTATTTTTGCATGTTGTTTTAAGCTGAAATCTTTCTACCCCTTTCTACCCCCTATATTTACCATTATGTTAATGTGGAACTACCAAGGAAAAGTGTTTTAAGGCAAAGGTCGTGATATAGGTTTATGATCGGAGACCTTCATCCCCATGTAAGATACATTTCTATTAATTTTGTCTTTATGTCAATGATTTAGTACGTTAGATTAGTACGTTAATTTTAGTACGTTTTAGTACGTTATATTAATGGTTTTCTTATTTTTTGTACGCACTTAAATTTTTGATTTTTTCCTAATTCTCATAATTACCTTGAGAGGTTTGATGCTCTTATCAAAGTCTGGTGATTCTGTTCAGGTGACTATTTTTTAGAGATACATCATGAACATTTGCTGGAATTTATTTCCACAGACATATAATAACCAGGAATATTATTATTTTGGTACATTTATCTATTTTTGTTATTGGTGGGTGTTTTCCTTATAGATATTAATTCCTGTCCAACTAAAAGAGGTGGGAGGTTATCGGTGCCTGGATCATTCCGCCGCGCTAATTTTGGAGCCCGGGTAATTGCTTGGCACTGCGTCCAAATCTGGTACCGCCTCGTCTTTCGCGGTCAATTAACCCCCATCATGTGCCCCGTTTACTTTATTCGGAGAAGTGTTTCATTATGAACATAATAAGGAGGTTTTTTTATGAAGTGTAGCGTATTCGGCTCTTAACAATTTTTAAAATTAATTTAATGAATGAGATAACCTTTTCCGAAAAATTTATTTGACTTCTAATTCAAATTGTTTACAAAAGTTCAAATATCTAATAAATTGTAATGTTGGACAAAAAAAAACATATGTGATATCTCTTCCGATTGCGGCATTCAATTTTCTAAAATGGCGTCTCAGGCAGTGTGAATCGGAACTATATTTGATTGTATTTTGGCTCGTTGTCATTTCCTTCGGTTTCCATCGGCTCATGCTTGAGGATATAAGTGGTGATTACTTGGCTTATGGGTTTTATCCAAAAATCTTAACCTTTAACATTTATACAGTAATTTTTTTTCATAAATAATGTGGTATATAATTTCAGCAATGTATTCTGCAATGTGACAATTGATTCGCATTTATTATAAGTGATTTAGGTGGCCCTTAGTTAGGTAAGGATTCCTCCACAATCCGAACGCATTCTAATATGCTCTAGATCCTCTGGAAGTTAATAATTTCTTTTTCCTTTTGCAGGTAAGCACGCTGGGAATTTCTGCCTTTTTCCGGCTTCGTTTTCTCGGATTCTATGTGAGTTAATCTCTAGCCTTGGGGCCATAGTAATTTTTGAGGATCTTGGCCTACCCCATAAATTTTCAATTTTCAGGTGTTACTCGCTTGTCAATTCTTCGTCAAAGCCTTCGATGTTTTAAGCGAATTTGGGATGATTAGGCAACCAGGAGTATTCAAATGTCAAAGGACATATCTAAGTTTAGAAAGGGAAAATTTGTGGAAAAAATGTAACATTCGTGATTTACTGTTTGTAATCGTGAGTACTTACTTATTTTTATCGCTAATGAGTCATGAATTAAATGCTCCCTGGTGATGTCAAAATCAGATTAACCGGTTGGGTACTTATAAAACAAGTTATAGACATCATAGGTGGAATTATTTTCCAATTTAACATTTTTAATTGGCCAATTCCATCAGGATTTCCTGTGAAGATCGGCCTCTCTCGTCGATATCCGTGCGAATCAAGTGGCAAAAGTCCTTTTCTCTTCCGTCCTTGTTAAATCGCAGCATCTCAGACAATGCTTCAAAGGAAACTCGCTGTCGTTCTCCATTTTTTCATTTTCCATTCTTATTCTCCGTTTATCGCAACTTTCTCCATCCTCTCCTTTTTGCAAAAGTTTTGCGCCACCGCACACGGTTCGGGCCCGCTTCCCCGAGGACTGTAAAGAATCATTTTTTTCTGGTTTCCGCTCGTGCTGGCCTTATAATTGCAACATTCCTGCCACATGCAAAGGAAAAAAATTAAAAATTCCCCGAAAAGTGTTCCGGACTTATTGGTTGCAAAATCGTGCCGCAATCAATCCTTCTCTTTTTATTTCAGCGTTTGAGTTTTTTTTATCAAGAGTCGGGAGCTCTTTGTCTCGAGCGATTAAAAAACAGTCGAGCAATATTCTTTTGTTATCCTGCTGCTTCAAGGGTTTTTTTCATCGAGACCGGGGCAAAAGAGAAATAATAATTGTATCCGGGCGAGGAAGTGTTTGTTTTCGAGGAATTTCCTTCTCAAAACCCTGAGCAATATTTATTGGAAACGTTCGTTTTCAATTATGAATTTGCTTTTGAAAATGAAATTAACAGGTCAGGATTTCATCCTTGAATCATAGGTATTTAATTACCTCCTGTTTTTTTTATTTCTTTAAAATTTCAACCCCAAGGATGTAGCCGTTTATTGTAGATATTTTTCAATTTGATTATTAATTGCGGAGTATTGGGTTGGTAATAAAAGGTCGACTCAGTGTTTTGCTCAGCTGTCTCTTATTCTGTAGTCTCTTTATTTTTTGACATAACTTTACTAATCTTAGATAAAAATAGTTCTTTGTATTCAGCTGCAGAGATTTATCGTAGGGTAGATAAGAGAGCTTGGTACTAGTTTCTTCCTTTATTTTGATTTCTATTTCTTTTATTTTAGAAAAATCTAGAGTTTTTCATCTATTTGACTGGACTTAAAGATAAGATTCATCTGTAGTGGCGGTACCTCACGTCGCCTAAATAGTTGGTTGTATTAGGTGTTAGGGAACCAGCAACACGCCAACAGTTAATCTGTTAGAGAATCCTATAAGTGAGCGTTTAAGCTAAGAAATATTACTACGGTCTCGTATTTATTTAATGCTTTCATCGTTTGAGGGAGTAATTAATTAATATGCCTATTTGTTCGCCTGATTATGAATATTTTTTCGTAGGGGCCTGGAAATATAACACGGTTATTATTTACAGATATATGTCAGTCAGTCTGAATGACAGCTACTATTTATGGCCCAAGATATCTAAGCATAGCTCGTAGCTTCCGAATCTCTGTTGGATCTCGACTTAGTCTATGTAAAAGCTGTTTATTATGCTATAGTCTCTTTTTACTGGTTGCTTTTTTTCACGAGTGGTGTCTCTTACTTTTGCATTTTATTTTTTCACGGATTAAGTCTTTCTGCACCGGATCCAGTATTGTTACAGAGTTTCCAAGGTTCGGCCGGAGGATTTCGAAGTATCGCCTTCCTATAACTTCCCCATAAGTTATTTAATTACTCCATATATTCACTTTAAAAACATTGACGTAAATAAAGGACTGTATACACGGTACATTAACAAGTACGTTTTAATGTGTAAATGCGTGAATGACTTCGGTGGGTCGGAATGGAGCATGTTCGGATGCATGAACCAAATTAGAACAGGTCCTATGTTTGTCGTACAATTTGAGTGGTTACACGGCGCATTTTGGCGTTTATTCTCGCGTTTATGCATTTTTAAATTTACTCTTATGTTTTAATGTACCGTGTTAACAGGTCTTTACACTTTTAAAACATTTCATTGGTGATTTTCAATGCCATTTTATATCACCTGGCATGTATCATCACTCAGGCGTCAAAACCTTGGAGTGAAATTGAGGGAGCACGTCATTGCGCAATCTGACGCATGTACGAAAGCGCAGTCATAATTGCGTCGCATAAAGCAGTGAATTGTTAGAACGCATGAGAGAATGCATGGACGCGAGATGGAAAAATAGCCTCTGCTCTCATTCCGAGCTCGCATTCTCAGAATTTCCAAAATGTTTTCAGAGCTAACCTGCGCATTGACATGCCCTGTGTAAAACGGTCTTGAAAAGAAATGAGGGAGAGTTTTCACCCCCGATAGAAAACATAGCATTCAGCCCGGCCACGTCGTTCGCACGCTTCACAATTCGCTTGGCCGGAAAATGTGTAAGAAAAGAAAGAGCCAGTGCTAGGTTCTGCGTCCAATTTGTTTGGCAGGCCGCTTAGGTGAGCGGGTTTTAATCTGCCGTCCGTCCGCTCTGCGGTGCGGCTGCCCTAATGCCGTTTGACGGGGCCTCAGTCAACAGATGGGAAGGTTTTAGAGTCGCAAACCTCCAAACAGGACGTGCCAGTGCCTCCGACGTGGTTTTCTCCGCTCTTATTTTCTCTCTGCTCCTCCTCGGCGCTGCTGCTCCCTTCCCATCGCTCTCTCGCGTTCACTTGTTTGTGTTTTTTTTTCTCTCCGACCACGCCGTGCAAAAAAACCACTCTCTCTGTCTCTTTTCTCCACACGTCACGTCATCTCCTGTTATTTCTCTTTTGACGTCCCCTCGAATGGTTCTCCACGTGAGAATTCCACACCTCTCGACCGTGCCATCCTCTCTTTGCGGGCGAGACGAAACATGCCCTCACATCCCCGTTCTCGAGACTCTTTTCGTTCATGTATCTCGTGTAAAATACAGTGAAATCGGAAAGTTTTTGGTAGAGTCTACAATATCGTAACAACCTTGAGGCAGATAAGGAAATGAAATCGAGATTCTTGGGATTATGGTTATTAATATTTTCCTGAATCACGGTTGAAGCTGGTCTCTTTACCTTTTATGCCTTTAATAACATGCACGCTGGTCGAAATTCTTAGAACTCTCCACGTAAATAGTACATAAATATAATGGACAAGACTATTTATAAAAAAAGTTCAATAAGAATATCAAACATGAAAGGAACGGTCGATATGGGTATTTTACCTAACGTGGTTTAGTCCTTTTCTTAGCTGTTACTGGCTTTAGTGATCGAAGTTGACATTTCAACGCACGCGCTCACATCCTTATAAGAGGAGATGTATTGTACTCAGGCCAAAGATTTAGCTTCAGTCCCTCCTCTCTAGCTGTAGTCAGCATTATATAATGCGTTAAACGTCTATTGAAACGTTAACATAGTAGAAGCTCACGTCCCTGCGACGAGATGGTGGTAAAATTTGTTGAAGGGGTAATATGATGGAAGGGAATAGAGGCGAAAGTGAGCGCGAAGAAGTCACGTTAGCCACCTTAGATTTTCTGCGTTGATATGGAATTTATCACCACATGTGAGGAATTCAATTCATCATGGGGCATGAGGTAGTCACCAGCAAACTTGCATACGGTGTTCACACCTCTTTTTTCTGCGGCTGAAGTCATGCAGTCGAAGGACTTAAGTCTGAATCTATACTAGGAATTTCAGCAGTCATGATTCCAGCTGTAACATGCTGTATATAAAATTAGATTTAAGCAATGGAAACTTAAGTAATTCAACTTTTATGATAATAAAAAGCGTATTTTTTTATTCTATAAACGCTGAAGAAACTCTGGAAACCCAATTTCTTGTGATTCTGTTCGATTTGCCTTTGCATCGAGACTCTCCATAAACCCATGGCCATCGACTGCATTATAAACTGCATGAAAGGGAATACGTTTATTGTACGCGGTTTTATAAGTCATTTTTACTTTTAAGGAACGGGCAATGAATAATTTGTTTAGGGGATCAATCTAAATATTAAGTAATCGTGTGGAGGTTTAGTGCCAAATCACTCTCGTTATGTCGGGAGGAATGAATATGAACCTCTTTTTTGCTTTTGCAACGGCAAAAAAAGTTAGTAACGTACATACATCTGAGGTGGTATTACGATTCCTTTGAAAAAATTCTGCCCCAGATCTGGAGAGGTAGTAAAATTAAAAGCGATATCGAGAATATTCGGGATATCTGGTTTTTCGTTTCCGATTCTCTTTGGTTGCAATGCTTGCGAATTGAGATAGCCCACTGCCTTCCACTTGTCACGTCGTGTTTGTTTTCGTCTTTTTGCGAGGTGTTCCTTTCACGCATGGTGTTCTGGAGGGAGAAAGCCTCACTCTTCCAGGAAAGGATTTTCGTGTGGTGACAGGTTTTTCTCTCATCTTTCATACCTAGTCTGCGGAACTCATATTCACGTACTTGTTTCAACCCAGTGATCCACAATAAATATGAGGAAAAAATATGATAGAAGCCATAATGGCTCAGACTATCAGAAGATTTTTCATTTCCTGTGATATCTGCCACATAAAATGGAGAAATCTTGTATCTGTTATTTATCCGTTGCACGATTTGATGATGATTATAATAAAAACTAGGAAAAAAACAAAATTCACTCTACCGACGAATATTTTATCTGGTTTCTGTGGCAGATAATGGTGTTACCAAGTTTCTTTTTAAAGCAAAAGAATTATAATTGTACTTTCTATCGTAGTTAAATTGTGTGGATTTTTTATTCCAAACTGCAAGCTTTAGAAAGTGAAGTTGTATATGTGAAGACCTAAATATTTTATTCATCCCCTATATAAATTATCCTTGGCCCGTCTCTTAAAAGCTATGTATATGAATTGCAAAACCGCCTGCGATGAATGTATTTCCTTAGATTGTATGCAATTGATAATGAAATATAGAATCCGTATATTATTTACAAAATATTTTCATAAGATTTCACACAAAACCTTTGAGCTAGATTTCCGATTTCTAGGCTACCCTTTAACAAGTTTCATATACATGTTTTTTAATAAGATCAACCGTTTAATGCGTGTTGTAGTGGAAGCTATACATTTTGAAGTGAAAGGTATTTGCAATTTTCCAGGGTGGAAAGTGCAGCTAATTTTCATTTCAATAAGTCTAACTTCCACCACATCTCACCTATCAAAAACACGTTTTTTAAGTCTATGTACGGCCATGTTTTTCACAGAAATGTGTTCTCAATCAGTGCTCCAAATGTATGCATTTATTAGTTGTAAGTTCATTTGTTATATCGAAGTTTCATTAGGTTCTTTACCATTACCTGTGTACCATATTGAAAACAAATGCTTAAATAGTCGTGATATAGGTGACTTCATTTAGACAATCTATTTCAAAACTTGTTGCTCAGGATGAAGCCCCATCATAATCAAAATTTAAATGTTGTATTATGTGCGGGAACATCTAGGTTGATTGGGTGATAGAGCTAAACTTTTGAGAACACGGGAGCTGTAAGGATTTATTTAAAATATATTACGGAAATCCAACGTATACGCTTTAGTTACTGGAGAAATGTTTACCAAATATTATAACTGCCATAAATAATCAGAAAGGGCTCTTAATAAGGGCCCCTTATATAGATATTTGTAAAAGCTTGATGTAATCAACAGAGGGCACTATTGATTCAAACATCTGCCGCTTAATGTGTGTGTTTATATTTCATGGAATCCATTAAACGATTTGTAGTGGCCCTATGAGGGAGCTCGTGCTTAAGCCGTAGAATTAAATTCTGATTTAAAATCAGATTATGTCCGTGGGCTTACATTTGCCGTGTTTTCTGTAAGCTGGGAACTAAAATTAAGCGTGGGCAAGGGGAGAGGATTTTCCTCTTAATTAGACATATGAACTGCGGTAGATCAGCTTTAGGCAAGGTTTTAAATCTAATTTCATGCCAGCCTAAAAATTTGGGAACGTTGCCGTACTTCAATTTTTTCATTTTCTGCCTAATTTTGTTACCTAGCTTGAAGTTAAATCCGAAAGATGCGGGATTTTTTAAGTGAATAAGTTATTTTTAAATTCATTGTTTTTAAATAATGAATTATTTCCTAATGAGGGTATTGTGGAATTAATTTAATATTTGGATATGCTTATAAGTGATAGTAGGATTTATCATCACAAAATTTTATTCTTTTTTAATAACTTTAGCATGGAGGAGGCATTTATCAAACTGAGAGTTATCTTGTCATAAAATGAAATAAGTTATTTTTCATTGAAGAGGAGAACATTTTTGATGTTGACTCCGCATTTGTCTTGACTATACCATATCTATATGACTTGCTTATTGTTCATGGCACCTTTAAAGATATTTCCCCAAAAGAGTGTTTTTATTAGCAATGTCCGTCCTCATCAAATTTTCCTCCAATTTTAGTGAACCAGTCTACAATTTCATGTGTAATAGTGGTGGTATTTTTCTCTCCCTACCCAATCCCTATAAAAATATTAATATTTCGGCTTATCCATTTCATGCTTGTAAATGGAAAATTACTGAGCATGGTTATTGCAGCAGCTAGGTTATGAGACTAATAATTAATTTAAATCACTGAAAAAGCTGGTGTCAAGTACAAAGCTTATGCCTCCATGTAAAAATCCTTTCGCGACAATTTTTTGTCTATGCTCATCAATCATCATATATAGTCCTGTATCTCCTTTTCTTCTCCAGAATTTTTTACTAGCAATTGGGCATTTCTCAAATGATCCCAAGTTTGGCATTTATTCGTTGGCGTCCAACATTTCGCCTGTTTCTCCGATATTTTCTTCCCTCACAGTGGCCTCTTTTTCGTCATTTCCAATTCGCCATCGTCCTTTTCACTCTACCTTTCTGCTTCCCCCCCACAGCCTCCACCAATCGGTGAATTCCTTTGATCGGGAACTTTTCGAATGGAATTCCGAGTCCTCCTTTCAGTCACTACCTTTGCCCTTATCCTATTCGCACTCTCCTCCTCGCCTCGCCCATCCATTCCCGTCCACCCATCACGCCCACCCATTCTTCCTTTTCTTCACCTTTCCTTTCCCATTTCCCCTCTGATCATTCCCCTTCATCCTATCCTCATTTTTGATCTATGTCCGAGCGTTTTCCTAGCCATTCTTCCTTTTCCGTTTGCATATCTGCATTCATCTTATACAGATTCCCATTCAATTATTGTTGTTTTCTTTCTGTACCTTTTCCCTCATAGAACTTCTTTGCCTGTAGAAATTGGTTTTCCCGCTTAGTTACTGGTTTATTCTTGCTTTCAAATTTGGCATGAATAAAGAAAAATCAGTGCAAATTGATGGCGAAGCCGCATTGTAGGAGAGAATGCGAGGCAAGCCGGAGTAGGGGAGAAGGGTTAGATAATTTATAGTTAGAACGATACTCAATAAGCCGTAATATGCAATCACTAAAGTTCACCCTTGTGCAGGCAGGGATTGTTCCATTCTAGTCTACCGGCATCATTTGAATATATTTGATAAGTAGGCATTATTTACCTCTGAGTTTACAAATTTATATTTAATTTTGAAAATGCTTGATTTGAAAATATGAAGTACTAAAGGTGTAAGTCTGTAACTAACACTAGTAAATGCTTGTAATCATTGATAATGATAGTCTAATTCATGCACTTCTATCGCGATTCACGAGAATTAAACTAATTTCTTAGCAAATTTAATTAAAAATCCAGTGCACCAAGCTTCTTGCGAAAGAGAGCCTTCATTTTCCCGAACGGCTAGATGATGTGGTTAAATTAAATGGTAGAAGTAGTAGATGCAGAGGGAAATGATGTAGTAAGTTTAAGTAAGTAAGTAAGTTTAAAAAATTGAATATCACAAGTTTTATTAATCTATTGAAAAAGTTTATACAAATCATAGATGCCTTTGAAAGTCTGCTACTTATTTTACAAATATTTACTAATATCTCCATGAAGATTGTTCGTATTTTCGCGTTGGCTGATCGTACTTAATATGCAGGTTTATTTTAATGGTTTTGTTTCCAGAAAATCGAAGCAGAGATTTGCAATATAATTGTTTTATGAAATTTTATAATTTATATTTCTTTGAACAAAAGGCAATTATAACGTTCTTATTTCTAAAATAACGCAATGATACTTTGGATGACACCGATTTCAAGTTTTGAATAGAAAACCGGGCCATTAAAGTTTATCCGTTTGGGCGAAAATTATATTCATTATTTTTATACAGAGATTATAATGCGTAAGTTTTTAAAATATCAAATGAGTTTTGCGATGCCAGTCAAGGCGGCTAGCGAGTCGTTATTTCGGGAAATGCCTTTGATATAAAGGGAGAAATAAACCAGGCAGAGTGTGCTTTCCTTTTAAAATACTCAAAGTTGTCAGCTCTTCTATTGCGCTTGCCCATTTCCCCATGCTTTGTGGTCAACTAATAAATTTTGTTTGCTCGTATCAACTGATTTATCCTATTGTCAATGTAGAATTATCATGCATTGAAGTGGGAGGGGGAAGTTTAATTATTAATATTTTCAAATAACTTATTGAGATTAGTAATTTTGTGGTACTGATCCAATCAATAACTCGCACCGAACAAAATGACATTAATTTTAATAATCAATTCTGACAGTTATTCGGGTTTGAAGGAGAGTTACGTATTTGGATGTTGTCTCTGAAGAGGAAATTGCGAAAAACAGACCCACTTTGATTTTAATAATAATTGCAATATTAACATTAAAAATGCTTTAAGCATTTGACAAATTAACAAATTTTATAATAAAATAATAATAATTAGTGTTATTAAGTAGAATTAGTATTCTTTGATAAGTAATATCGTAGAGTGGTCATCGTATGAATATGGGAAACCGCCTTGTGTTTTTTATCATTTATTTTTTTTGTGCCAACAATGTACATGATATTTTTAGACAGGATGCGTTCCCAGAACTTCCTTAACTACTTCTGCAAAATGGTAATAAACATTCTCACTTGGTCGCTCAGGTGACCACGAGGTGATCATTATTTGAATTGCGTATTATTTTATCATTGTTTATTTTTTAAAATTCTTATGGTGGACGGATAGATGGAAGGATGTGTGGAGAATGGACGGATGGCAATAGGAAGAGTGAATGAGAGAGGAGTAGAGATGAGAGGGAATAGATGCAAAAGCTGAGAGGAATTTCCGGAATGGCGGAGAGTTCGCCCGGAATTTCGGAAGCTGCTCAAGTCGAGAGGGGAGACAGTGAGGGCCAGAGAGGAAAGCGGGAAATGCGGTTTGGATTGGGACCACTGGGGTGGAGGTAGTGGGAAGGGCTGTAAGAATGATTCGAGAAGATATCGGAATGGCGGCTTTGGATGGATGGGTAGTTCAAATGGTGATGGACGGGAAGTAATGTCATAAAAAAAGAATTAAATACGACCAAATTTCATGAAAAAATGTGAAAGAAGAATAATGGCCAAATTATAAACAAAGCATTCATTTACAGAAGAAGATCATTGAATATAGTGCAAAAAATTGATCCTTTGAAAGCTAGTTGAGTCTTAAGAAAAGAGATTTTTTAAAGGAATCTGTTTCAGTCATATTCGATGAATATTTGGGATATAACTGCTTAGAATTTTGGCATATAACATTACAGAGTGTATTTATTGTGAATAAAAGTATTCTTTGGAGCAGAAACACCAAAAAATTATTGATTTTCGAAATTAATACTTTCAGATGGAAACTAATTCATTCGGTGATAAGCCTTTCGGAATGTTAAAAGATCTTCTCCTGGATAAGGTACTCTACAATCAGTATCTTAACAGCATCCACCCTTACTTTCACCATCGTCCAATTAGTTGGGAAGATGTTGACGTGATAAAATCCTAGTAGGTGCATACCATGAAATCCATTTTTATAGAGTACGTTTTTGTAGCTGTGGATTTTTCGTCTTTTTGTTTAATGTTGTGCTATTGGATGAGATCAAGTACATTAATGGAGAATAAGAAGTAACAACAGCACTCATTTTACGCCCAATTGTAGCTGAACTGTAGCGATAAGACACGCTCTTAAGCCACTTTCCGACTTACTGTGCGATTCACTGCTTCGGGAAAACTTCACGCATAATATTTATTCGATCTATTTGAATCATACCAGATATTCAGTGTAGGATAAATCTTAAAACATTTAATTATTCCTGGCAACAGCTTTAGTTGCTTCTTCATGTAGTCAATGAGAATTATAGTTTATCAATTTGCTTTAAGGATTGGAAAAACCTATTCATAAAAAAGTATAAAATGGAATGCGTGTTGCATTCTTAAGTATGTGAAATATAATTTCTATCGTCGAGGATTAATTACTTCCAATGGTTTGAAAGGTTTCAGGTGTTAGTCATACTCATTTATTAGCCGTATTATGTGTGACTTTATATATACAAAGAAACTTTTTGGCCGAACGATATACTTGTAGCCAGCGAATGGGCATAATTTTACTTTCGTGATTTTTGCCTTTAGTCCGGCCATGGCTTTTTTCTCCATTCTTTGTTGCATGCGATTCCTGTTCACGATACGCTCCTTTCTGGACGAATTTACGTTCCAGGAAGATGATAACTTGCGGTTGGACGCACTTTTTGGTATAATATTGTATGGAAAAATATATTGCGTGCCAAATTTTATTTTTCCTTTCTGCAGTGAAGCAGCCTCGCCCCAGACGGCTGGTTTCGTGTTCTGCAACATAATTCGTCTTGACACTTTTGAATGAACTTCGAGTAAACTAAAGTGGCCATAGTGAATCAGTCATGCGCTTTGAGATCGTTGAGTTAGATTTAAATCCGATAGATCTTTTATCCACCAAGATGAAGTGGTAACATCTTTATGATATTATTCCATGACCTATCCCATCGTGCCTTATGAGATTCGAGCATGATAATTGTTAGTCCTAGGCCTGGTTAATTTATACTTTAATTATTCTTGCTTAGAATGGAACAGTCGGCTGCGATCCTACTTTACTAGAATTTTTATCGTGACGCAGTACTATTTTCTTTAAATTTTCAGTGGTTTTATAGTGGACCATTGTCACAATTTGCCTTAATATTTACTATTAATATTTGACCGCATTTGTTTCTGAATTTTAAGCCATTTCCCGACTCAATCGGCGATTCACTGTTTAGAGAAAACTTCACGCAAAATATTTACTTTATCCTTACTTTGAATCATGCCTGATATCCACTTTAGAATTAATCTTAAAATACTTAATTATTATTGCCAACTATATATCAGGGGACACTGTCAAAACAAAACACCTCCAAAACATTTATTACATATATATCCTTAGATTGAAAAGATTAGCTGATAGGAGAACTGAGTGGAGAGCTGCGTCAAACCAATCCTAGGATTGTTGACCAGTGATGATGATCCTTAGATTAACAGGATAATAGTATTAAGTTTTGATGTAGTGATGTGACACGATAAAAGATAGAAAAAGATCGGTTGAGGGGGGAGTGACGTTTCCTTTCAAGAATGATGGTTGTTCACACCCTGTTCAGGAGAATTCTATAATTGAAATACCTGTGTCTTACGAAGAAAGAGAGAGAGCCATTCCAGTTAGTCTCCTAATGTTTCATGAAGGCAATTGCCTGCCGGGCGACTGGATTAGAATTAAATGGGATTGCATGCAAGCTGACTATCGGAAGAAAAATAAATTTTTAAGGCTGCGGGTGGAAAGGTCGTGTTTCTCCGGGAGTCACGCAATGTGTCTGCTTCCTCGTTGCCTTTTTTCGCCGAGTGCTTACAAGCCTTTTCACCTGAGGAAGGAAAGGAAGTAGGAATTAATTGTATGGTGGCCGTGTAATTTCCATCAAACAATCGTGAAATGGCTGCTTTACAAGCTTTCCTATTCTTTGCCTGTCATTTTCGTCGCCCGAAAAGTTGTATGTCCGTGCAATATGGCTTATTCTTATTTAGGTAGATGATTAATTTGACATCAGTTGTCAAAATGCTTTCTCACCTTCCAATTATAATTTTATCTACATATTTCACGGGTTTTAAGGACTTAATCAAATTCGATTTTTGTAATGACTGAGGATGTACTCATTGGTTCATATTTTCTTATGGAAAGTTACGCTACAAATAATATTCCATGCGTAAGAAACGTAGGTGTCTCTTAGTAAAAAATCAAATTACGATATGAAGCTGCCTCATAGGAAAACGTTTTGGGTTTATCACATTCAGATGCTATTTCAGAACTTGTGCCAATATATTTCACGTCAAGGGACACCGTCACAACAAACACGTAAGGACTAATGTTGTCATTTTTGAACTTTGTCATTCAAGTTTATATTCTTATTATGTTAGGTGATCAATACTCTTCCTGAATCTTATCAATATTTCTTTGTATTTGTGTCCTGAAAATATGCAAACGAATATTACCAAAATAGTTACAGGGGCTATCTGTTTTGTGTAAACTCATGATAAAATTATAGAAATACTTATTGATTATAGTAAGCCCCGAGAAATCTTGTCGGGGTTATCTGAAAATTATGCAATCCCTGCAATCTGAAACAAGAATTTGAAGATCACCATTTACTCGTTCTTTAGTCAATAGCTGATGGAATACTCAGCTCTCTAATGATATTTTAAATATTTGTTGACGTGTGTGTGTGGTCCTCATATTTAGGCATTTCACATTTGAAAAAGTGTCTGTAAATTTCTATGTGTACCTATTTTAGAAAATAAAGTTAAATGCAAGCTCTTCAAGCTGTCCAAATTCTACTCTTCCAGTCCTAGTGGTGTGGTCCTTAACGCACCCAATCATTATCGTCTTGATGACCTCGGTGCTATTAACATTGCTTCCTTAGGCTTGAGGGTACAACGCAATCTCTGCCGCATTGGTCACGATCCGCGGTTACTCGCGCGGCTCGCTGCAATTTGTTGCACCTCTCCCGTCGCATTCCCAAACACCCACACACGAACCGGAAGACTTCTCTTCCATGAAGTATCTCCTCACGAGCAGACTTGGCAGTACCCTCGATCGATATCGCTCGTCTGTGTGAACAAATCGTATCTATTTTTACAGAGTTAAGAATAGGCTCGTTCACCTATGTTATTTTATAGACAAATATAATACAGCTTGTAGAATGAAGAGACGTATAATTTTCCATTTTCCGGCCTGTAACTTTCTTCTCAAGTTATCGACGAAAAATCGGCTACCTTTACACTTTCGCAGATGAGTTAGTGACGTCAAATCCTGGCAAATGTATCACAACTTCTTCCCATCTTTTCGACTTCGCACATCGACCTCAAGGCATTAATACATTGATAGAAATAGCAAATTATTTGAAATCAGTATGCCTCATTAGACTCCGTTATGTTAACTCAATAGCCAATGACAATTATGAGGCTACAAGTTGTCAATTAATATTGCAAATTTGCCGGCAGCACTCAGTACATATCACGTAAGAAATAAGTTAAATGTACAAAATCTTCCAAGAAGGAACAATTTGAGCACAACGGCACAGTTACCTCAGCGTACTATCATCAGTATTTTTAATACTCAAGTTTGACTTTTCAGTAATAATTTAACGTACACGTCTGTGGTGGTAGTCTATTTAGCCTTTTCATGAAGTCTTTTCATTTGCTGTTTTAGACATTTCTGTTGGCAGTAGGAATGTCAAATAAACTTTTTTTATTCAGTCTACCATATTTGCGTGCTGTTGAGCTAATAAATAGTCGGCAAGATTTAGCCAAAACTGTCCTTATCTCTCGCCTAATCGCCACATTTTACTCCATTAAATCCTCAAATCATCCGCAGTTATCAGTCTAGAAATATTTTATAAAATATTTCTAGAATAAATTAAATTTAAATTTTAACATGTATTTATAAGACATTTCTGCAATTTAATTTTAACTATCTATTGCCGCTTTTGAATTTTATGCACACTGTTTCCAGTTCTCCTTTTATGCTTTGCGTAAGCGTCACTGATGATCCTATTCAATGGCCGACTTGTGTGACTTATTTTTTTCCGACTCACGGAAAATCGTCATGTGCAATATTCGCACTAATTCTGCAACATCCTCCAGGCAATATTTATCGCGATGGTGTTTCGTCCCGCGAGTGGACTAGGCCGCGCGTTTGCGATCGATGTCACCCGTCTGTGCAAACCAGCACGCTGCCGTGTCCCCTTGCTTTCCCTCTATACCAGTCTTTCCCTTGGGCACGGCCGTGTCAACGGTGAGGGAGTGGAGGATACGAGGTTCGGAGCTGGTCGTGTTTTAACGAGCGCATTCCGTGCTTCGGACTCGGGGAGAGAGAGAGAAAAAATATGTAAAAAAGACAAGTGGCTACGAAACTTTGCCACCCGTCCCCTCCAACCGAAAACTGTCCACCTCCAGGAGTGTATGTGACCCCCATATTCTTCATTCTTACTCAGCTGAGCGGCGGGTCGATAAAAACGTGCGATTGTGGATATTAACGATCTGTCTTGGTGGGAGCGCAAATTTCTTTTCGTGTTGTTCTTTTCTCTCATTTTTTATTTTCCTAACCAGGTTCCCAAAGCCCAAAGGGTAAAAAATACACGATATCCACGCACTCTTTCGGCCTGTGGTACCTGAAACTGTGACAAAATCTCTGGATTTTCATTTTTCGTCCACGAAAATAACAAGTTTCTCAGAAAATATTTCGTAGGTGAGAACTGGAGACTTTTATCGAATCCAGAGCTCCTGATTCGGGCACTATGCTTTTCAATCTATCTAGTAATACCAATAGAGAGATATTTTTACGGATTATTTTTAAAAGATAGGTCTGAATGTTACATGAGCGTAAAATAAAGATAGCCTTACAGTGCTCACTGAAATATAATTCGTTTCGTGACTAAGTTGTTGGAAAATAATGATAATGGAACAAGTTAAGTTACTTCCACCGATTAATTAGACACGACCGGTTTCGGCTCTTAGGCCATCTTTACTCCCTGTTTGGTAATCCGTGAAATACACCTTCAACAAAACAAACTCATCAACGATTTAATATTTCCCAACCTAACCCCAGTATTACTCATCACTAGAGATGCGTGAAAATCGCAAATGCGATAAATGCGATATAGATGCGATGTGCGCAAATAAATGCGGCATAGATGCGATGACTGGACTTTTATGATATTTCTACGCAAATTTGCCTTTTCTACGGCAAAATTCATACATTTTGGGCCGAGTGGAGTTTAAATGCTCCGCCGACACTCACCGCTTAAAGCATGTGAGCGACTGGCCAGCTGATAGATGGCTGGGACTCAACTACGCCGCGAACTACAAGTGGGCGCGGGCATGCTACACCTCCGCCACTAAATGTCTTATTCCTTAATTTACTATTGTTCTACAACATATTTTTTTTAATATTCTGTATTTTTTCATATAACTGTGTTTACTACACTTTTTCGTCATCTACCTCATTTTGATAATAAAAAATAGACGCTACAAAATGCGATAAACTGTTATTGAAAGTGCGATAAAATAAAAATGAAAGTGCGATTTTCACGTATCTCTACTCATCACCTTACCAACCTCCTCTCAACCTCAACCTCTCTCTCTATCTTCCTCTCTCGCCATATAATGCCTCACTTTGCTCGTATTTTCCATAAATATCTTCTAGGACGTCAAATCGTGTGTGTGGCATTTAATCCGGAATTTAAAAAAATTACGTGTTTATTTTATATTCAGGAGGGTGTGCCTTTGCCACTTCCTGTCTTGGTTTTCCTCCTCGTCGCGCATGCCTTTTGAAGGCCCACACATCATCACGGTGGGTTCATCTCTTTCTTAAGCACTTTTCGTGCAACCCTTCCACATCTTTCACTTTCCTCTGCTTAATCCTCTCTTTCTTACTGGTCGTGGAATCGGAATCGTTTTCTCTGAAACGGGCTCATTTATTAGGAATCGAAGGTAATTAAGTTTAAATAAAAAATTAAAGTACATATTGCATACCTTTATATGATGTGTAAGCTCCTTTTCTTAACTATTGGCAGGGAAACATAATGAAGGCGTGGAGATATCCGTTCCTTACCAAATGTTACACACATTTGGTAAGGAACGGACCATTTCGCTTCGTACAGAATTAAAATGAGCTCGTTTAGTGTGAGATTCAGATTGACTTTAAAAAGCAAAAATAAGACTCGTATATTACTTTTTCGGATCCATAACTCATTTTCTCAGATATCATAGGAGGAACATATAATGCGAGTGGAAATTGTGTCTTCCTGCTACATGGTAAATTTGATTTCAGCCATTAAGCTCCAACAAATTTTATTTCACTCTCATATAAAAATCAAATATTCGATAAAGTTCCGTCTACTCGTAAAATTCACACCATCAACAGGTATCGTGGTAATTCCTCAATTTTCTCTCTGAGAGGTATCGGAATCGGATCAAATGGTAATGAAGGCAGAACTTCTACAGTCTTACAGCTTTTTACGCTCCTTAAAGAGAAAGGGCTAAGAAATTTGATATAAACCGCCGATTATCGCCCGTTTATTTCGTTACCTGTAACGGAGTAGGCATGAAAGCATAGTGAAAAAGCCCATTTATCTAATTGTGCTAAGTGTATGTTTTTACCACACCAATAATCAGGGCCTTCATGCTATGAATGTCCCTGAAAATGGTTTTCTGTTATTCGAGGGAAGGGAAAGTTTAATAATTTGGAGTCATCTATCAGTTAAGGCTGATTTACATGGAATCCGTGCATTAGAAAAAGCATCAACGGCCGTTAAGTTAGCATAAATTCCGAGTAGTGGTATTATATACAACGGACTTCCAAACACTTGCTCTAAAAAATTACATGCATTCTCTTTCCCTTCAATTATTTGTCTTTGTCATTCCTTCCCCCGAAAGTTTTGCAGACTTAATCACACACACGTCGTGTTGGAAAGCGTATATGTCACGGCGTACACCAGCTTGCTAGCTCGTTTGATAGCTAATGGTGGAAGGGAGACGATAGTTTCATATTGAGGCCGAAAAATTGTAGATTTGCTCCCCTAGGCTTTTATTTACTATCATATCCTTTCATTTTCAATTCACTTTGTTATGCTAAAATCCCTGTCTTACATAAACGCACAGGGTGAGATTTGAGTTAAATGCTGTGGTATCTAAGTTACTTGTGGTATCATCTTTGGTTTTTTTCCTCATTCCCCTCTGCTATCTTTTTTTGCCTATTATTTTGCCTCCCTCCATCTTCATTTAAGTTTTAATTCGCAACAATCAAGAATCATGGTCATTGTCTCTCCTTGACATAACTGATTAAAACCATGCGGGTCCTCTGTCTTAGATGAGTACCCTAAGCTAGAATAATTGCAGTCCATCATCTCGTAATTATTTTTTTTCACGAAAGTTTTATCTTTTCCATCTGTGGAATCTTTAAATATTTTTCTTAGATCTACGTCTTTAAATATTATGGAAGGAAGGTGTTTGGTATATGATTAATATTCTGCCTAATTTTCGCCTAGACGCTGGAAATGAATGGGACCGGATAATGGTTAGGAATGAGTGACTATGAATAAATACTTATTCTAGCATCATTTTTATGTTTGTACTTCGAATAACTTGAAATCAAGTAAAAATTACTTGAAATACAGGCATTCTAAGAGTAAAAAATTGTCAAGTTATACTAATACTACTAATAGTTATAGCACTACCATTTCCCTGATATTAGTATTAAGATTTGCTAACCGACATTAGGCAAAACTGGTACCAAAGGGAAGAAATAACCAGAAATGATATAGGAAAAGCAATGTGGCTTACTGTTATCGGAAAGGGCCCTAGGAACCGCAGCTAAAAATAGACGAAGTTTTGAAGTTAAAATTCCTTCCAAATACTACCTTAATTAGAGTTTTTGCTTCTTTTAAATTATCTGTCGGTGTTGGAAGTTGAACTGGAGCCGTCGGTGTGAGATACTCTAACAAACCTACAACAATATGTCGTTTTGAAGTATCATTCAACCAACTACCCCATTATTTTTGCAGCATGTTTTTAAGATCTCCCAGTACTGAAATTAACTTGGCTAATCGCATTAAAAATAATTTGATGCTATTTCAAGGGCTCCAAATGCCTTTAAAATCAGTGAAATGAAATAAATTACCGTTATGTTATTTTAATGGAATAAATGAAATATATATTTTATCATAATGATAACGTATGCATACATATTTGAATTCATAATCAGTCTCTTGCTGCACGAAGACTGGTTGGGTTGCTTTGTCGAGAAAATGTTATTTTTCCCCTGCGACTAAAAGATATTGTTGTCAGATTTGGTTTTATAAACATGAAAAAATACATACATATTGGATTTTTTAAATTCTTTTTTGATCACTACGTTCTTCGTTCCGATAGATTTATTTGAACTCATTATCATTTAAGGCATAAATATTTGTCACTTTTAGAAAATAATTCCTCGAATGTCATCAGAAAATGCATTGAATCACGCCGTTGAGTAAAGTTGCGAAATACGTCATGATTAATTGGCTCTCTTTTGGCCCAAAAACCCGTCAGGAGATAAAAATAAATTGTGACGAGCGTTTAATCTGGCAGATTGGTCCACATAATCAAATTTATCGCGATTACTAAGGATCAGAGCGAAATAAACTCATATGTTACATATCAGTCAAGAGTGTTTCATTGGCACACATTTTCAATGTTTATGATGTAAACGCATTTAATCAACTAAGCCTCTTCTGGTTCTCCCTCAACGGACGTCCTTTCTTTTTTAATATTTCAATTTTCTATACATTCGTCCAGCGATATGCTGAGGTGACGGTGCGTATGATTACGCTTTTACGAGCTTTTATATCTGATTCGGCGTTTGAGCCTCTTATAATCTATCCAAATACAACTGAATTCATTGATTTATTTTTAATGCCGATTTCAATATCTTGATTAGTTCCACTGTGCCTACATTATGTCAACCTCCTCTTATGAATTGATTTCTAGGGTGATAAATGTGCAAGAGGGTTTTCAAAAATTAAAGATATGGTAGTGCAATTTGCGTGAAGCACGTGAATTTTAATGACTCAAAATCGAATGTTGTCCTTTGTCCGAACCCATAGTGTTAAAATTTCAATGGAAAATCCTTTTTTCATCGCAGAAATTCATATGGAGTCGAGGAAAATGTATTGATTACCATCCTTGATTGTTTGGTTCAAATATTTGAGTCATCGAAGAAAACAAGTCCGAATCCATTGCAAGTGAGAATAAAATTTTCTGAGAAAAAATGATTTAATTAAGGATTAAAAAAAACTCAGATTGCTGATAGAGACAAGTACACTCTATGGCACTGGTGTCTATGGATATTATATGTAGAAATTCGTGGATTACCTCAAAAAGCGTGTTCAATTTCCTAATTTCATAACTAATACAGATAAATACATATGATATCCCCGAAAGCGTTAACTTTATTTGCATCCATTCATGGCTTCCTAATTTTATGAACTTGCTCTAACCTCAGTTAGAGGGTTAACTCAGGGTTACTCAGATCGTTTGAATATTTTCAGAATCCTCGGCGAATGGTAGTGCAACTTCATTTAACGTCATGCTGAAAAGGTGGATATTCGGCTTCAGATTACCCAGAGTGAATTAATAAAATTAAAATAAATAAATATCAAGTAAAAAGTAGACTACGGAAAAGTATTTTCTAAGAAAATAACAGAAAAATATGGCGAGTATTTGTGTAGGGTTATCATGAACAGATACTTTAGATTTAAAATATATTACTATATTACTATTCTATAAATTAGATATTCCTCTTTTACTTCGTTCAGCGTGATTTTCTTTTGGGATTGCGCTGGAGAGGAGATCTTTTATGAAATTTAGTTTTACAACATGAAGTATAACTTATGACTTCTCGTATAGCATAAATTTAGGAAACCACCGGGTGACCCCTGAGGCTCCTGTAATGGTGTAATCTGGCTAGATAACGTATATTTACCATGGAAAATAAGGTTTTCGTAAATAAATGGTTTTTCATAACATGATTATTTTTTATCTCTCTTATTTTTTTCCTGTCTTGTCAGGTTTCTTGGCAGACGTAATGCCTCTTTTACGCGACAACTTTCTCTGCGACAGGGAAACTTATCTCGTAACCCGCCCATTCCAACCCCATCGAGACACTGCCAATCCCTCTTCTCTCGCTGCCTTCCATCCGGGTGAGGCAAAAAGGAGACCTCGACCCGGGTCTCATTTCGTTTGCAGCCTAAATGAATGTTCCCTCGACGTAACTTTTCGTACCTCAGCCGCCCTCCATATATTGCAGTGCTCCGAAACCCTGATTCGAAATTCTCAGGCTTCCATTTTCCCTATGTTTCTGGTAACATTCTACCTTGGGAACCCCCAGTTATTTCACTACAAGAAAGAGAGATAAAACAGAATCAGGTATTGAAACACCATTTTTTTCGAAAACCTTATTTCCCAGGGTAAATTAACGATAAGTATACTTGTATGAGAAGTCATAAGTTATTCTTTTTCTTAGGAAATTAAATTTCGTTTGATGAATTCAGGAATTTCAGGATTGAACTTATGGACAGTATGAACAATAAAGTATTTCATCAATAATGAAATATTTCAGTCTTCAGATTATCTAATGGTAACTAGTTTCTATGTGGAGGGGTCATCAGGAGATATCCTCCGTTTGAAAATTGAATTTGATTGTACCAGTAATAATTCTACTGCTCTGATGATCAATGAAAGCTTACGTTACATTATGATCAGTGTTTACAGTTAAGATAGGTAAAATTTATCGAGGGATTAAAGAATTTTGGATGAATCTATATTTTTGTCATAATTTTTTCGTTTGTTTTATCGTGATTCTTGATCAAAAAGATTCTTTTATTAGTGCTCGTAATTATTAATATCATTAATTTATTCTTTTACCATTTTATGAATATTTCATTTTTGGACAATGTATGAATGACATATGTAACGTTTACTTTACAAAATATTAATAAATATGTCTCTCGAGTATACAACTGCCAATGAATCTTATCACGCCGTTTTGGAGTAATACAATTTATTTTTTCAATTTTATTTATTTTCCGATTTAGAGGGGAATAATTTTTAACATAATTAAATTTAAATTAAGTTACAAACATAGGATATTGTGAGCTGGATAACCCCTTTTAATTTTATCACTTACATATTTCCATCTCTTTCGATCCAACTTCTGTTTTTTTGTGCACCAAGTCTGCGCATCTCATATTTAGATAACCTAACTTCGCGGTAGCCATCTGTTACACTAAACAACTTCCCTTTTAAGAACAAGGACTGTTAAACATGCAGTGCGATTCGTAGTACTGGGGATAGGTTTTTATTTCTATCTGCTCATTGTTTACCATTTGCTCACAATAGAGAAATATCCCTTCTATTCTATAAAATGGAGAGAGGTATATCCTGATGTAGAGTGAAATTCAGTCGGGGAGTGGACACCTTTCGGGTATGGAGGATAAGATTTGCCTCTTCAAATCCATTTAATTGTACATTGAACCGTGTAATGCTAAAAATAACATTAAAAATGATTTCCACGGAAATTATTCCTGTAAATATCACACAACCTTCATCAGCCATCATTCTTAGTTGGGTGAGATCGCAGCCATCTTGAGAGAAAGGTCCATATGTATGTGCCACGTGTGTACGCCTTAAAATTCTTTCTTTCTTTAAGTGTGAGAATAATTGAATATATTTTTAATGGTTTTTATAATATTAGTTTTTCAATTATCATTAAAATGATTAGATAATATTAAAAATGATACCTGTAAACATGCCTCAACCATCATCAGCCGACAAATTCCGTAGATTGAGATCGCAGCCATCGTTGAACTTGAGACAATGGTCCCTATGTATATACCCGGGCCACATATGTCTGTCATAAAATTCCCCCTCCCTTTAAGCGTGGGATCTCCTTGATCGTCTCGCACGACTGGCTTAGTCTTCCTTCTCCCGCGCTCCAGCCTCCCATCCTCGCCTCCCTCGCCCTCCTTCCTATTCATCTCGCCGCCTACCTGTTACTCTTATCTCCGAGGCAGCGAGTCTTTTGACTCCATGTGCGATTTCCCTCGCTCCCTCCTTCAAGCGCTTTAAATTAGCACTGCTGCCGCAGATCAATATTCCCTCTTTTCTTCGTCTCTTGCACCGCGGGGCTTAAATCACGCCTGCACGGCCGAGAATCGTGTTGCATGGGGTACGGAATAAAAGGAATGCCTTTCGAGGAGGAGAAAAAGAAAAGGGGAGACATTTGAGAGAGGCTGTTACTGTGAGAGTTCCTTGGCAGGTTCATTGGGCCAATTATTCTGCAATTTCCTTCCGTTTGTTTTCTTAGAATTTTTTTCGGTCGAGGATAGTGAAAGACCGATGAATTACGTCAAATTGGGAAATCACGTACCTGTTGCCGTGGGATTCTTGAAGTGGAGTTACTGAAGAGTAGTGTAGTTGCCTGCGTTTTTGTTTAGCATGTGGTTTTTAACTCTCATAATTAATTATTATTTCCGCGGAGGAAAATATAAACTGAGTCAATGTATCGTTTGTTGTGGAAAGAAATCGATAAATTGCCATTGTGATTTTTGTGTCGCAAGAATGAGAGGAGGATTGATAAGGATCGCAGGACTAATTAAAGGAATTCCATAACATCAGTGGTCTCATGGTAACGAAAAGCACCAATTAGAACTATATTTATGAAATGAATAACAAATGTCGACGTTAGAAGTTGTCTCAACTTGCCTCTCTCCATTAGAGAAAATTATTTAGCTCGAAACCAGATATAGTTCAGTCCCATTCTAGTGAATTATTTCTAATTTCAAATTTCGACATAAATCATCATAGAATTGAAAATAGAAGACGTAATCATGGTGTGTAGCACCTGTAACGAATTTATTTTGAAAAAGAGCAGAAGAAGAATTCTGGGTAGAATATTAAAACTTTAACGCATTTTTCTAATTGAATTCAACTGCTAAGGCGCCATTGGAGATACTCAATAAGCTTGAAACATCAACGGGAAAGAACGCGATTCTTGAAAAACGTCATCCGATGCACTCTATTAATGGCACATCTTATAATGATTGATGTCGAGGAAAGGTAGTGAAGAGCATGAAGGAATAATCAACTTAACAGCTTAAGAAAGCATGCCTATAGTGGCATAGATACGATCTCGGAATGATTTAATAACCATTTGGATATTGTGGGTATTATAATTGAAGAATTGGATGAGCAATAATGGTTGGTTTGTATTGAATCTTTGGGAAAGGCTGTGATGAACTCGTGCTAGCGTATTTTGAGCGCGAAGAATGTGCTTCTCGAGCAGATTAAACGGCGCGGACGTGCGGGCTAAGATGTCCCTCTTCCAATTATTTCCACTTCTTCATCCTGTAAAGGCCTTGTTAATTTCCCTCTGAATTCAAGGCGCGTCGTATATTTTGTAAATTTATTTTTATTTATTTTTAAACTGTCGAGGCTAACGAGTAGTTTCTTGTTCTGAACGCAGTTAGTACCGCAGTCAGATGGCGTTACAGTACCATCGTGGTCGTACGTCTTTCCGGGAGAAAATTTTAAGCGGTAATTTCGACTCTCAATTCATTCTTTTTTTTATTCGATTTGCTCTCCTAGAATGGCCGACTGGGAGTCCTACGTCCTCATCAAGTATTCCGGAAGCGTAAGCTGTTTTCCTCGGTCATTCCTCTCCCATTTTCATTCCGGAGGCGAGCCTGGGGGCTGGATGGTCATAGCTTACGCGACAGATTTGGAGGAAATTCACCCTCTTGCCTCACCATTCGACGCGCCCTTCTCTTTTTTTCCTGGTGGTCAGAGGTGGTGTGTACACTGGGACCAGAATTTATATTTTTCGCCGGAAACATTCAAGTCGTTCAATTTCATCGAAATAGCCACTTTGGGAGTCCCTCCCACACAAGCGTACATCGATGCTTCCTGTGCATCCAGGCGAATATCCATGTTTGGTGCGTCTATCTTTGTGATAACTTTGAGCTCTTTTAACCGTGACAGATGGGGAAAATTCTTCAGAATCACCAACTTGCTTCTCAGAACATTATTAGGATTCATCTGTTTTTTTTTTTACCCTTTCAATTACTGGTTGTGTAGTGCGGATTATTAGTTGAAGCCGAACGTATGTTGTCAAATCATGGGTTGACAGGCGTTTAGTTTCTTGGGTGATTACACTACGTTAGTAATAACCGTGTAAGATTACACAATTATATCACAGAATTTAAGAGCGCAATACAATCAAATTGGGCTTAATATCAGTTCCTAACTTCCGCGCGTAGAAAAATGTTATGGAGAAAAATCATTTTGCTGTAGTTGTGCGTATCGTTATGAAATAGTGTCTCAAATAAATCAAATAAATTATATTTGGTTTTAACATAATATTATTGAGTTACTGTTAACGATACTATTTAACGCTATTGGTTTATAAATGATGTTATCAATGAGGCCCAAATTAAACGCCGCTTTCAAACTATTTTTTTGGGATTTTCATTAGATTAAAATTCTGTTTGATCCAATTTAAAAATGTTATTGTTTTCCGTAAAATCAGAATAATCCTATTCATCTCAAAAGGAAAACTATGGGGCTTTCTGGGTAAACCATCTTTAACTATGTTTCTCAGATAGCTCGATTGCTCACATTTCAAACGAATAATGAAGGCATAAATTCCTATTTCATGTTTGGAAGTTCTTCTTTTTCACTAGCCGCCCTCCCACTTCGGCAAGTCCATCCTTTCCTCCGAGTTTTCCTTGCCTCTTTTTTTTTAAGGTTACTCTACCCATCCTTGCCAAGTCTTTTATCCCATAGTCGACATCGTTTCCTCCGAATGTTCATTCTATCTGCCGCCATTCTTCTGCTCCCCTCTCCTTCCTTTCGCCGTCCAATTTTGCCGTCCAAACGGGCGATTCGTTGGCGATTGCCCTGGGACCTTCCCACGCGCCCACCCCTTGCCTTCTCTCCCCCCCCACCCGACTCCAATTGCGTTGACCCCTTTATAAAATCGCCACCTGATGCGCCGGGGAAGAGTTCTCCGTTATTCTGCTTACGGGTGTTCGACACGCAATGCCGCTCACACAATGATAAAAATAATGGGCTCATTTCGCTGCTCACTTACTTGTTGACCGCCGCCGTTGTAATATTTTACGTGGTAATTTAATTAGTTGGATTATAGTCATTAAAATGATCAATATTTTTCGATCATCGATGTCGAGTCCACAAATAAGTATTATCTTGGAACTCCTTTTTCAATATCTTGTAAGTGAATGGTGTATCTTGTTCGAAGAATGTAAAGTCAAGAAAATTTCTGCCTGCATGGAAAAATTGTTTCTTGGAAAAATTACTAAGCGTGTTCAAATGCATGATTTACTACTCATATTTTTTTTGAGAAATTGGCGCAAGTAAATATATACGATTACATTTTACTAGCGCTACTACTTTTATCATGGTTCATTTTTGATTGTTCAAATAATATTAACTAAATATTATTCAGGAAATTATCTACTTCATTAATATTCATGTGAAATTAAGAGAAAATTTGACGCAAACATCATTCCCAAAGGTCTCTTATTTAACTTTATAAAATATGATTACGATTACGAAACAAACTACCTATTCTGTATTAAACGTTAATAGAAATTATGGAAGGGACAGACTGTAAAAATATTGCGATCAACTTGGGAATGGCAGCATAATTGGATTACGGAAATTTATAAAAGTCGAATGCACCGAAGGCCTAATATTTATAACTCATAATTTGTACATGATGACATCAATTCTTCAAAAAAGGAAAATGGTTTAAATATTTAATGGTTTAAATATCCTCAAATCGTGTACTTATCACAAAAATTATTATTGCTCTCCTAGCTATTTCAGACGACTCTTCAGTTTCATTTACTACCATTTTGCACCACTAAATGGAATCTATGAAATCAAAAGGATATCAGAATTTTTTTGCGAACAACTAGCCCGAGAGGTGGGCGTTCTTGTAGTAAGAGACTTCGTGGCTAATTGGAGCAGCAAAGAATCCGTCTCGTTGCCCACCTAGTACAAAAATCGTTTATACCAGCCACTTCTTGCCTCGAGCATCATTTTCACTCATCGCTCTCGTTCATACGAGCGGATTCCCCTTTTCGGAGTCCACTAATTGGATTTCACTATTGGATTTCCGCCCGGAAGCCCTCACGGATTTGTAGATGGGGCCTAGTGCGGCGTATGGAGGAATATTGGTCTCGGAAACGTGCGAAAAAATCGTAATTTGATTAAACATAGAAAAATTGACGTTTTGGGATTCAGCGGGGATAGTCGATCGAACAGTTCGTTTCCAGATATTAAGTGAAGGATTCAGTGGGATCGGTAAATAATGGAAGGAATGTCTCTCTTTCAGTCTCTTACTGACCTCACCAACCAGATTGATCTATATCCACCTTCCGAGTATGAGTCAGTCAGATAGTCTAGTGGAGCAAATGAAATACATAAATGAAGATCACTTGCAATGAATGATTTGCTTAAAATTCAAATATCGTATTGTGATAAAAATCAATTATGATTTTAGATTGTTATTGAACACATGGAATATTGCCGTCAATACCTTAGCGCAATTTCTCGCTATTAGATTAAAAAATAAAGAGTAAAAGAAAGCTATTACGATTATCTCTCCTGATGATGGCTCCAAAACGAAAAAGTATTGTCTGATATTTAAAATCTTATTATCTTATATAAAATCTTATTATCTGATATTAAAAAAATATCCGATATAAAGTGCAGCTTTTGAATTTCGAATACTGGAAGTGTTTTCGTGTAAATCTATTCTAAAAAAATGAAAGAATCGATACACATTTCCATTTTTCAAATATTGAGTTCAAAATACACTTTTTCGTTTTGGAACCATCATCAGAAGAGATTTGAAACGTAATAGCCTTCTTTGACTCTTTATTTTTTTATTTTAGCGGAAATTGCGCTAAGCTACCGCCGGCTATTTCTCATGTGTTCAGTAACAATCTAAAATCATAATTAATTTTTATCACAATACGATATTTGAATGTTAAGAAAATCATTGATAGCAAGTGATCTTCACTTATGTATTTCATTTCCTGCAAAATACTCAAAACGTGGTTACAACTATAGAGTTTTCAGTGTATTATTTCCTTTGTGACCTTGAGTTGTTGGGTTGTTATTGAGCTTCGAGAACAAAGATCTGGCAAAGAGGAAGCCTTAATAGGCAATTTAGTAAAAAAATCTCAGTAGATAAGAGATGAAAGAGAGAGAGAAAGAGCGATAAGCTTCGAAATAAGATTCCCTAGATTTATGTGCCAGGAAGCGAAAACATGGTAGTGGTGGTACTCTCCACTAGAACCATACGGCATATCATAATAGAATACTCAGAGAGCTGTGCAAGAATACACCTTTCTGAAACGGAAGGAAAGGTTCCAGTGATATTGCTGATAGTCGTGATAAACTTTCGGGAATCTGGATGACGTACTGTTTGCAATTCCCGTACCTCTGAACAAAATGGACAATATGTAGAAATTTAACAAAATTTATCATTCTTTATAATTAATGCTGAGTGACTCGGTTTTACCATCTGCCATTATTTTCGTGACCAAGGGTCTCTACCGCCTGATGCGAGGAACTTAATTATAAAACTATCCAAGGCCACAAAGTCATTCAAAATCCTGTTCGTCTTTATTGCGACATCTGTAATACTTTGTGTTACGAAGAACCCTGGTTTCACTTCGCGCCCTTGGAATGGGAAAGCCAGTGATTTTCTCTCCAGAGAAACGAAATCCGTCTCAGCTCGGGGAAGGCGAAGTGTATTTGTGCGCGAGATAGACGAGGAAACAGGAAGAGAGAATGTTGTTGTTGGGAAATGCTAATTTAATGCTCGAGGACGGCGTGCTCCTGGTTAAAATACTTTCCAAGTTCAACGAGGGCAACAATTCCGGGTAATCTTATTTTTGTGACGCGCCGAGAGGCAGCGCCCACGAGTTGAACAAAAAAAAAATCATCTTCCGGGTGGGCAGCGGCAAGCAAGCTGGCGGCTTATGCATGTATTTATTTTTTTCTCTCCGTAAAGATGCGACAAGTTGTTCTGGAGTGGGCGAGGACTGTGTGCACAGGATGTGTGCTCAGTGGACGCGAAGGAAGGGAATTGAAGGGAGGGAGGTGGAGGAGGAGAGGGGAAATGAATGATAAATGAGGAGAGCGGTGAGAGAAGAAATAAGTGGTGCGTCCGGATGGAGAGTGAGGAAGTCTGCTCTGGGAAAAGAGGCTCTTGGAGGAACAAGGGAGAGAAGAGGCTCGGATTGCGAGGCTAGGATTGGTCGTGGGGTTTATTTGGGGTGGAGACCCTACAGACAAGGCCGTTGGTGCCATTAAAGATGGGCGGATAGGCTGGCATCGGAAGAACGGGGGTTTTTCATGAAAAATAGTTCCCGAGTTTATTTTATGGAAGCCTACCGTAATATGATCTGAATTCGTCCCCTAAGCTGCGGTTAGTTTATTTGTGACTATTTTTCCCCAATATTTGAGTCAATTTTAGTTATCATTGCTTATTGAAGTGTCTTATTATCCCACAAGTAGCTTTTTATGTATTGCATTTGGATAATATGAAGGCGTGGAATGTTTTTTCGCCTGCGTTTAAATGTCTTTCTTGAGAAAAATATTTAGATTTGTTGATGGACGTGTTAATTTTTTTATACTTTCTTTTTTAATTTTTTGGTATGGTAAGTTTTGATTAGTAATTTTACGTAAATATTTTTAGAATGTTTTGCAGCCAATGAAGGGTGAATTTAGAGTAAGAGAAGACGTGAGTGTCGTAGAGGATTATTATGAGCATGTTTCGTGTACAAAAAAATGTTAAAACGTTTCAACAATACCCAAAATTGAGCAACGCTGCTTTGTCAAAGCTATTTCAATATGAATCAATTCCGAAAATGGTAATATTTTTTATCAACAAAACATAGAAAAATACGGGGTATGACTGTTTCTATTTACATGAAGTAAATTCAACTACCATTAATTCTAAAGGTGATATTGGAAAATAAAGAAGTCACAGAGTCCTCCTCATATTCTATCGCTCGTACTTATCATGTAAGAACTAGTGGATATCTTATCATTTAATTGCGGAATTTTGCGTGAAGGATTTTCAACTTTTTGTTTTCAAAATGAGTACGAATGAAGTTTAATTGGTTGCAGCGTGCCCCTGAATGTTGCAATTTGCTTCGAGGAAAAAGGCCAAATGACCACAGTGATTAATAACACACGTAGCGTGTCACAAAAATCCCTTAAAATATATTGTGCTCATGAATAAGCGATAAGAAAGTAGTATTTGAAGATAACTGCTAGCGTAATCGAAGGTGTAATTCAAATGAGGAATAATGTGTAGCCAATTATTCTAGACTCGTGCTTAATAAGGCGATTGAGCAAACTACGTTTTCATGCGGCTTTTGTATTTGCTCACAGTCACGGATATTTCTTTCCTGTTATATTAAATCAAAATAGCATGTGGAAGGACAAATAAAGTTTGTGAACTCAAAATAATAATGTAGACTTTTTGGGTAACATTAAAAACCATGCGTTTGAAATACCACCTCAGAAACGGACGGGGTAAGGAAGCTAACACCAAGAACCTGTGAAACTCTCCAAGAATACAAATCGTTCGCGACAATGTAAAACGTTAAATTGTGGTGGGCATGCACACATTGTGTATGCAAAGTGGAAGGGAGGATTGAGAACTGGAACCTTAGTCGAAGGGGTAATTCAAAGGAGGTGCAGTCAATTATTCTAGTACCGCACTAAGGACATTCATCAAACTATGCTTTAATTCGGTTTATATATTTTCTCACCTTCACGAATATTGCTTCCCTGTTAAATTTACATAAGTATGGACGGAGGAGTAAAGCTTGTGAACTCACTATGATATTTGTATACTTTTGGGTAACGATAAAAAATATACGTCTGAAGAAATACCTTAGAAACGGAAGGGGCCAGGAAGCAAACACCAAGAACCTGTGGAACCCAGGAAGAATCCAAATCGTTCGCGGAAATGTGAAAATATTAAAGTGTATTGGGCATGTACACTTTGTGTACGCAAAGTATAAGGGAGGATAGAAAACTGGAACCTTAGTCGAATGGGTAATTCAAAGGAGGTGCAGTCAATTATTCTAGTATCGCACTAAGGACATTCATCAAACTATGCTTTTATTCGGTTTTTAAATTTTATCACCCACACGAATATTGCTTCCCTGTTAAATTTGCATAAGTATTGACGCAGGAGTAAAATTTGTGAGATGACTATAATATTTTTATACTTTTGGGTAATGTTAAAAACCATACGTTTGGAGTATGACCTCAGAAACGGACGGGGTAAGGAAGCAAACACCAAGAACCTGTGGAACCCACGAAGAATCCAAATCATTCGCGGCAATGTAAAAATATTGAAGTATGTTGGGCATGTACACTTTGTGTATGCAAAATGGAAGGGAGGGTGAAGTGGTCGAGAGAGGCGTTAGTTAGCCATGGGAAGGAGGAGAGGGGATGGGAGAAGAGGAGTTTGGTTGGGGGGGTCGTTAGTGCTCTCTCAAGGAGGCGCCGCAGTGGGATGTAGAACGAACGCAAATAGGTCCACCTGGGCAACGAGTGCTATTTTTGTTTCCTGCCTCGATGCCTCCTCCCCACCCTCTCCCCTTCCTCCTCCTCCTTCCACCACTCCCCCTCAGCGGCACTATCGTCTTCTTCCTTGTAACACCCGTCCCTCCTTTTGGTCTTCTTCCCCTTATCACCTTATCCCCCGTCCTCTCTTCCTCCTTGTTATTCTATTCCCCGCGGGGTTTTTCGTTCCCCGTTCTTCCTCCGGAACGGAGGCGCTGCCCCAGATTCAATTTTCCGCGGATTCGGGTTGTGATATACCATAGGATAAAACCCCAGCCGTTCCGAACGAGAGAGTTTAGTTAGTAGACGTTATTTCTGCTCCTTCGCTATGTGTACGCTAGACTTAGAAGTAGTAATAGTAGAAGAGTCAATATTGATAGTGTTACTAGTGGATCGCACTTGCAATAATAATCTCAGCGCGTTTCTTTGAAATTGAAAGGGTAAATAATGCAATATATACTATTTATGTTGTTAAACGTCTGTGATTTTTTCACCGCAACCGACCATCCATACAAAATTGAGCATTGGGCATCTTTATTATGCATTGAGAAACGTTTTTGAAGCCTCTGCGACCTGGTGGTAATTCGTATTATATTGGTAAAGAATTATGTACCCATTTTCTTGAACATTTATTTTGTATGTAAATTTCAAAGCGATAAAGACTGAAATTTTCTCCAGTCAGGCCTAAGTGCTACTATCATAATTACGATACTTCACTTTGTTCTGACTGTGGATGAATTTTCAGCCTCACAGGATGGTGATGTAATTGTCCTCATTTCCAGGAGGTATGAATGAACTTATTTCAGTCCACTGATGAGATTTAACTTCTTCCATCCATAAGTATAATACTTGTTTTCTTGATCAGAGCAAATTTCTAAGATTTGAAACTTGGCCATCAAGCTTTTAATATCTGTTATCAGTGAGTCAGTACGAGTTTATTGTTTCTTTCCATCATGAATCATTTACATCTACTAGAGCCCGAAATTAGCATAAATTAGAAATACTAGCTTTAAAATTTTCTCCTTAGAATACGATTGTGTTCTCTGCTTATTTTAAGTAGCAGACTTTATGTAAAGGCTTCATTATTCACGCCCGACCCAGTTGTTGTTGGAAATGGCTTGCCGAATTAAATCATTTCTGCGTCCACGAACAGTGCCTCAATTGTCTTCGGTCTCTTTTGGCTGCTTTCTTTGCTTTACCACCCCCTCCGTTCTCATTTCTCCCTCTGGCGTTTTGCTCCCTCTGCACCCCTTTCTTTCCATCTCCTCCTTTTGTTACTATTCCCTCCTCCTTCATTCTCATTCTCACTCCATTTACAACCTTTTCTCATATTGTTGCCTACCTAATATCTTCTCTTCCCCACCTGATGCCACTTTTTACCCTGTCCCTACATTTCTTGGGCCCTTCAAACATGCACAAGTGACACTTTCCTACCCTTTTCCTCCGTTACCTCCTCTTCATCAAGCATTTTTTCTTCACTCTTCCCAGTTTCTATAAGCGTAACCCTCGATTCGATTTCAAGTTTCTCCGAGTCGCTCTCTTCGTTCACCTGTTCTCTTCCCGTGTTTCTGATCAATCATGACATCCAGCTCCCCACATGCGACCATTCGGAACTTGTGTCATTGGAACTCCTCTCTTATTTTCACGCCTTCCTATCCCCAAGGAGTCTTCCTTATCCAGAATTTTCGCTTCCACCTGTCGTAAAATAGATTTGGTCTTCTATTCATCGTGCCCTTCCAACCCCGGAGAATTCTTCCAGTAAAAATTTGATGCAGCGTCATCTGTGAGATAAATTTGGGCTGTTTACTGCCGGTTGCGGAAGGTATATTATATTGGAAGATCTAACTCCATCGTATATTCTGCTAATATCAATTTTGTGAGGTTTCTACATCTATATTTTTTCACTCTGTCACTATTATCATCATACATTTGTGTACAGTATTCGCATCTGTCTGAAATTAAATATATTTAAGCCTTATTAAAATAGTAAATAAGCGTTTATTATTAAAATTTTTACTTTTTTTTTAGTTGCAACGAAGGGTCAAGATTAATATTGTGGGCTCTTTCGGAATTTTGGCCACAATTGCCTAGGATCCTCAGTAGAGCAACCCAGGGTCCTACAAGATAGTTGATTCCAAAATTAGGCTTCCAATTAACAGTTTTACCGCAGTAAAAAAATTGGACCAAGCAGGAGGAAACCCAATGACTTTTAGACCTAACAAAGTCATGTGAAAGGCGATACCATATCGGAAGAGAAATCTTCGCAAACCTGATTGCGTGTGCGCTGGAGACCCCTGCGGAAACTTATTCGTCAGAGAAAATCCACGTGGTGTGTGTTTGAGCGTTTTATGTAATTTTTAAGTTTATTTTTTGGATTGTATTGTACGAGTGTGGTCACTGTTGCAAGAGAAATCGTCGCAGACCTCATTGCGTGTGCGCCTGAGATCACCGTGGAAACTTTTTCTTCAAAGAAAATCTGCTGGGTGTGTGATCGAATACGTATTTTTTTCTTCTTTTCTCAATTTTAATTATTATTTTTAACAGGAACCTTTTATTCTTTGTATCAATCATTTCTCAATCTTTTATTTGCCTATTCCTACTGAATACTTTTATTTTATAATCGTTCCCTCTCCTTGCCCAATAAAGAGCCGACCTGTCTTTAGTCCTTTTATCCTTTTTAAGTCCTTCATTTATTAAAATCACGCGAGCACGTTTGTCGGGGCCAACAAACGTAGGGTCATGGCGTGAAAAATAGACACATAAAACGGCCATGTTTAATTAAATTACTGCACGCCCGTTGAGCGATCAGTAATTAATATTCCATATTTATTAGAGGAGTATTTTTAAACGTGATCAGCTGACCCTGTTTAAGTTTTCTCTTCGGATGGCGTTTTGAACCGATTATAGAGAAAAACGGATACAGTAGCAAGGACATCAGGAAGCGAATAGTATTAGCAAAGGAGGCGTTCATGAACAGGAATAAGCTTCTGAGAGGATCGTTATGTAAGAGTTTAAAGAAAACGTTAGTGAAGAGTTTGATCTGGAATGTAGCTTTGTACGGTGCGGAAACGTGGACACTGAGGGAGGAGGATGAGAGAAGACTGGAGGCATTCAAGATGTGGGTATGGAGAAGAATGGAGAAGGTGAAATGGGCGGAGAGGAGGAGAAACGACAAAGTGCTGGACATGGTGGGTGAGGAGAGGCAGCTTTTGGATGAGATACGGAGGAGACAGAACGTACGGATGGAGCGAGTACTTAGCGGGGACGGGATGTTGAAAACGGTGTTAGAGGGTAGAATGTTAGATAAACGAGGAAGGGAAAGGAAGGGATTATGAATTTTAGATGGATTGAAAGGGAATAGGCCCTGCAGTGATTGGAGGAAGGCAGTACTGGAAGGAAAGGGAGGCTCCTAGATTACTTCTTTAGTACTCCATGGAAACCTACCGTAATAGGTGGAATACTATAATAATAATAATGTCAGAATTTCTGGCCGGCGTACGATGGGTATAGCCACGGCCGTCTTTAAACAGGCCGGAGTGACCGATGTGGCAACGTCGCGCGCCCGTCATCTAGGAGGCCTGCGGGATTGCTCTCACCTGCGATCAAGTCTATTGTTTCGGCGTAGAATATCGGCAAAATAAATCGCTTTGCGGCAAGGAAATCCACTAAAAAACTGCTGTTTTACTTACCACGGGATAATCGTGCATCCATTGCTGATTGTGAAGCAGGAGCAGACAGGAATGATACAAATTAGTCATGTATAAAACAGATGATTTTATTGAAATATATAGTCACCGAATTGAAAGCAGTCACATAATTGTACAGTATTTTCTCTTATTGGAAGTGTGTCTAGCGGCATCCAATCTGTTATTCCTCACTTTAGTATAATTATTTAGAAATACATTTGTCAGAGTTTTAATAAATCTTGCAAAAAAAAATAACTGTTCGGTACATTGCACTGAAAACAGCTGTCTTCATAAATTCCTCTTAAATTATCGTCAAGGAGGATAATTTTAAGAAATGTAGCCTCATACTTGGGTTCTGCTAGAGTCATCATAATGACCAATGCATGAAGACCAACACTTATTACAGACATACAAGGAGAAATAAGTCCGTTTTACACGGTACACGGAATTGCGCAATTTGACGTACGTGCGAAGGCGCAATCAAAATTGCGTCGTGTAAAGCGGTGAATTGCTAGAACAGATGCGAGACGGCAAAATTGTAGCCCAATATCAGGAAATCCTGGGTAAGAAACTAGAAGAAGTAGCAGAGAACCTGAGTGTAAATGACTCGATAGAGAGAAAATGGCATAATATAAAAGAAGGCTATGGAAGAGGCTGCAAAGGAGACCATAGGAGAAAGAAAGAGAACAAGGAATGAAGAATCGTTTGATAATGAGTGCAGAAAAGCTATAGAAAGGAAGAATATGGATCGGAGAAACACCATCCAGAAAGAGACAAGACAAAATGTCAAAGATATAAAGAAAGCAGAAGACAACCAAATAAAATACTACGAAAAAAGAAAAAAAAACAGCACTTAAAAGGGTATGTGGAAAAGATTGAGGAACTGAACGCACAGAATGAAAGTAGAAAGTTATGCCAGGCAATCAAACGGATGACAAATAAATTTCAACCAAGAACAAACGCATATAAGGATAAGAATGGGAGGTTGGTTGGAACAGAGGAAGAAGCAATGGGAAGATGGGCCGAGTACTTTAAGGAATTGCTGAATGTGAATGAGATAGATGAGGAAGATGAGGAGGATGGAGAAATGTTGGACATGAGGGTGGACACCAGTATTAGTAGGCCATCAATTGAGGAGGTGGAGGAGTCGTCGATACGGAGAGCTCCCGGGGAAGATCAAATTTTACCGGAGTTAATCAAGTATGGAGGAAAAAAATTAACAAAGAACCTACGTAGACTGATATGTGAAATATGGGAGAAAGAAGAGATGCCTGAGAAATGGAAGATTGGTTTAATTTGGCCTATATTCAAGAAGGGAGATAAATTGCAATGCAGCAACTATAGGGGAATCACATTACTAAATGTCACTTATAAGATACTTTCTTGTATACTGCCGAGGAGACTTAACACGTATGCTGAAGTAATCCTTGGTGAATACCAATGTGGCTTCAGGCCGGGAAGAGGAACAACCGACCAAATCTTTGTAATGAGACATGCATGCATGGAGAAATGTTATGAGTACAACATTGACCTACATATATTTTTCATTGATTTCCAGCAAGCTTTTGATAGTGTCAGTAGAAGAAAAATGTTGAAGGCATTGGAGGGATTTGGAATACCAAAAAACTAATTAAGTTGGTAAATATGACTATGGAAGGATCTCAAGCTAAGGCCTATATCGGGGGCAAGACTAGTGAAGCCTTTAAGATAACCACTGGAGTAAGACAAGGAGATTCTCTATCAGCAGTACTATTTAATCTGTGTCTACATGAAGCCATGAAAGAACTGGGGTTAGAGGGGACAATTGTGCATAAATCTACTCAGGCATATGCCTATGCCGACGACATAGTTCTAATGGCACGGAATATGGATTCTCTGAAAGAAATATTCAAAATCTAAGAACAGAAGAGTAAGAATATAGGGCTCAGAATCAATGAGAGAAAAACGAAATACATGAAAATGTCGACCGCGGAAGACAGAAGATGGACTCAAAACGTCACATTTGGGCAGTACAACTTTGAAAATGTAAAATATTTCAGCTACCTCGGTACTAATTTAAACTGTAAGAACTCAATGACAGAAGAGATCAACAAGAGGATAATGGCTGGAAATAGGGCTTACTTTGCTAATATTAAGCTCCTGAAGTCAACTCTTCTATCTAAGGAGATGAAATTCAAGATCTATAAGACACTTATCAGACCGGTCGTGACATATGGAGCAGAAACGTGGAGCATCTCCGCTGGAAACGAGCAAGCTCTGCGGATATTTGAACGGAAGATTTTGCGAAAGATATATGGTCCCGTGACAGATGGGGTAACTTGGAGGATAAGAACAAACAAGGAAATAGAAAATATTATCCGACGCGAAGACATAGTGAGATTTGTGAAGACCCAACGGCTAGCTTGGCTAGGTCATGTAAAAAGAATGAGTGAAGAAAGGATGCCTAAGAAGATTCTACATGGAAATATGGATGGATAGAGAAAAAGAGGAAGACCGAGGAAAAGATGGATGCAGGATGTGGAAGAAGACATAAAGGCTATGAGGATTGTCAGATGGTGGGAGAAAGTGCAGAACAGGAGAGAATGGACAGGCGTCTTGACGGAGGCCAAAGCCCATACCGGGCTGTGGTGCCGAGGAAGTAGTAAGTAGAGACGGCAAAATAGCCCCTGTTCTAACGAAATTAGAACATGGGCTATTTTGCCGTCTCGCGTCCACGCATTCTCGCATCTGTTCTAGCAATTCACCGCTTTACACGACGCAATTTTGATTGCGCCTTCGCACGTACGTTAGATTGCGCAATTCCGTGTGCCGTGTAAAGTCTATGAAATAGGCATCTTCACTACCCTCATTTGAAATACATGAACATGCACATATATCAATGGTTAAGTGCTGCAATGCCTTCCTGACAGCATACCCACAAACGTAATTGAGACCCGAATATTCCTCGGCAGTGATTAATATTGGTTTGCTCATAATTTCCAGGAGATCGAACTGATTGAGTATGAGCTCATCATCTTCCAACGCTTCAACTTACAAATGAATAACTTACCTTCGACTACAGCTAATACGATAGGTTAAAAAATGAACCTTCTAACGTCATCTCCTGCAAAAATAGGGTTTAGAGGAAGAAAATTAACTTCAAACGAGTCATGTCAAGTATCTTATTCACCACGAGTCCACTGCTGTAGAATGATAAACAAATAATAAACAGGCCTCCTCCGCGTTGTTGCCAAATATCATCCCTCCGGCCTGTTTAAAGACGGCCGTGGTATAGCCAAAATAAGGCTTAGGTCCTTCTATATTCAGTCATGTGTGGTCCATCATGTAGCATTTGCAGCATCCACCTCCATTTCACATCCGCGAATGCTCCTCTGTGGTGCGCCGGTAACCTGCGTGTATCGATCGATTGCCAGTTTAATCTTGTTGGAGCATCACTGCGGCTCCAAATTGATAAAATGTGCCCCTTCTCAATAATGCAACGCTCTACTTCCTGTTCTGAATTTTGGCCAACCTTATGGTTAATGTAAAACGTGCTACGGTGCTTTTCTTCTAGTCTACAATCTGGCCTCTAACTCGTTTGGTTTACCTCTATGCAGTATTCATCCGAGGGAAAGGCTAATGAACCACATTTTACCCGAGATTTCGTCCCAGTTGGAACAAATATATTGTCTTGGACCTCCTAGCCAGTGTGTTATATAGTTATTTTCCATTCTCTATATCTTAGTACATACATCTACATAACAACCCTCAAACCGCCTCAATAGTCATGTAGCATGGTATGATATTTGGAGGAGGCGACCAACCGCTTAGGTCATTTGCTCCATGAGGGAAGGGTAGGTAAGGAAGGGTGGAGAGAAACCCGGCGTCGGCATAGCCAGCTCTTAACGAAATACTCCAAGGGGACCACGGCTTAACGTCCCATCCGACGGACGGAGTGTAGCGCTTGAAATATCCTCCACACATCATTAAAGCGGGGATAGGGAAGTCTTTGAAAGTTCTTTGTGACGGCCAGGATTTGCACCCGAGCCTAGGCGGTGGGAAGCCAACACTCTAGTCACCACACCAACCCGAGCCCCTAATAGTCATGTGGCAGGGAATGTTAGGACACTAGTCGTTGGAAAATAAAAAGAAAATGCGATGACGAAGTTCCGCCTAGTTATATTAAAGTCCCATATTATTCGGGGAAAATTAAATTCCCATATCTATCCGTTCGGCAAAATATCTCTCTTAATTTATCGTTTCAGTCGGACCTGGAAATATAGTGGGGTTCTCATATGATGTTCTCCGTGTTGCTTTAAAAGATCTCTATATCTACCAGCGCCGGATCTCATATGCTCGCTACATTCTCAAGGTGTTGCCGAAATGGTACGAAATAGCACCTCTACTTAACTTTTTCATCCGAAAATCTTCCCACTACACGCTAGGTGAATCCTAAGTTCTTCATGGCTCTTCTACAAATGTTTCGCATGTGTTTTCCCCACGATAGATATCGAAGTTATTGTAACTCCCTAATACTTTACTTCTTCTATCGCATTTATATTAACACCATTTACAACATATACATGGGGATAGTTGAACTACCTACGCAAGAAATGTACCGCAGTGGATTTTTCGGAGCTTTTAGTTCTAGTCGCCACTGTTGGCTCCACGCATGAGCGTTGTTAAATATTAGCCGGGTTTCATCAGTTACCCAGTGAATGGAACGTTTAAATTTCACGGTGTGTCGTATTACTGTATAAACTTTCGAAGTCGGAGTTTAACGTTTTAGCTTTGTCAATATTTTCGGTGACAAGTTTACAATATTTATGTACCTAATAAAGAATCTATGGTTAAAGATTTTCTCTGTAACCTTCTCGCACATGAACAAAAAATATTTAGGATTTTGTCTAAGTAATTCACTAGGTATTTTTTTCTTGAAATTTCGCAGTGCAGTACGCACTGATTTTTTTGTATTTGAGCGTTGCACAGCGTCCCTTTCTTTTACTTCAAGTTCCTTCGATTTTTCACCGAAGATAATGGACTTTTTGAATAAGTTGTACTGTTTTCTCTTTTTCCTTTGGTCCATTCAAATAGTGGTTGAACCAGTGAGGTTCCTTACTATAAATATCAGTTTTTGAGGAATATGTTCGTTGATTCTTTGCAGTAGATCTCCTAAGAAACATTTCCACGTTACATCTGTGTTTTTAGCTTCTGTTTTAGCCACGAATCCATGAATGAATCATTAAACATCTCGCCATATTTTAAGAAGTTACATTTATTAAATAGATAAATATTGCAATTTTGGTTTTATAGGTGACTCAACTTATGTTTTAGGTTGCAGAAATAACTCCTTGATTACTTGTACCGTCAAGAATATCGTTTTGTTTCATCAACTTAGAATGCCTGTGTGAATACAGATGTGATGTTTTGTTTCCTCTTGTGGACTTGTAGACTACTTGGGAAAGTCAGCGATTTGAAAGTTTGTTGAGTAAGATCTCGCTTATTTTCCTATTTCTTTAATTAGGTTTTTCATCGCACGAATCACAATTTGTAGCTAGTAGAAAATCTATCCCAATAACTTTTACAATGTATTTTCTCTTTAAGTGAATGCGTATATTTGATCTTCTAATTGGAAAATAATATATTTTTCGAGGTCTATAAATAGAGTATTCTACATTCCTACCCCTATTCTTTCGTTGTTTAATTCTGCTCCATACGCTTACTATTTCGTTGTCAGTTATTTTTTTACCAGTACTGTTTAAATAAAAGCGCATCCATATTTGTAATTTTTCATGGAAAATTGATACAGAATTGTGATCTTAGTTTTCCGACAGCGATTCCCCAACATTGTTTTATCCGTGAAAATATTTTTCCCTCTACTTCTTTGCGTCCTTTTCCTGATAGATTTATTGCACATTTTTTGCTATATGAATAATTTTTGCTGTTTTTACAAGTTTGTATATGGAGGAATCTAGGTGTAGATAATAAGACTAATCCATCCATTAAATTACGTATTATTTAAAGTTATTTTACTGAATGAATGAGATAACTTTATCCCTGATATTAATTCTCGTTCTTTTTATTTGGAGGAATATCTGTCTTACGCATTGAAAAATTACATTCTGCAGGAATAACTCCATAATTTAATAAATTGGGCGGTTTAAAATCCGAATTAAACGGATAATTTATGTCCTTGCTGAAATATTGTCATTTTCTGTTTGGAGCATAACTCTTATTGATAGATTCACATCAAAAGATCCGGTAGAATCTCTCTCAATTCCATTTCAGAATTGTCGCCAGCGGACAGAATCCCTCAATTCAAGCCTACACTCAAGATATTGGCATGCTCATTATATTAAAGCGCCGTGGAAGACCGACAGGCCGTACAGGGCCACAAAGGACACCGTGGGTGGTCCGTTGGTCGTGGGTAGAAATGGGCTCCCCTTTCAGCAGCTGGTCGTCGTTTTTGGTGCCGCTTTGAAGTCCGTGGAAAGCGCTGATGGGGGGGAATGAATCCTGTGATATAAACATGGAAAGGCGATCTCCCACGTTTTCCGGCTCCTCGGTTTGATGTCCGACTCGGCCACTTGATTCCATAATAATTCCTATCTCCCCCTCGACCCGTCTCTCTCCTTCTCATCGTCCGTAATAGTCACCGTCAACCCGCAAGCATCGCCTCCTACTCGTTGGTTTCCTTCTTCAACTCAAAATCTAGAATTTTAGGTTATCCCGGCGCATGGTTTGATGAAAAATATCTCTGGTTTCACACCGGGAGTAGTATTGGCTTAATTCTCCCAACGTTTCAACGGCTGAGTCTGTTCATGCATTGAAGTCGGCGGTAGCAGAACATTGCTTGAACCTCGGCCATAGGATGGACTTAAAAAATACGAAGGTTTTGTGCCACACTAGTGACTATCGGGATCGAATTGTAAAGGAGGCGATTGAAATTAGCCTGGAGAAGAATAGCATAAATAGAGATAAAGGTCTCCAACGAAGCAGTGCCTGGAATGCCATAATTAATCGCTACATCCATACGTACACAACAAGAAGGGTTGTGTACGTATGGATGGAATCAACAACGATGTTGATAAATAAAGAAATAAATAAGTACCGTCAAAAGTACCGTAAAGAGTATACCCGTGAGGACGATGGCAGTCTCAGCCGTTGAAAATTTATACCGGCGTATAGTTTGATGAAAAACTTCTCGGGTTTACCACCGAGTGTGGTATTGGGTTAATTCTCCCAACGTTTCAACGGCTGAGTCTGCCATCGTCTTAAAGGGTATAATTTTTACGGAACTTATTTATCTATTTTTATTCATATCCTTGGTTTCCCTTATTGTTTACGATGTTACTCCCTGCCATATTAGCGCTAAATTTCTTCTCTCGTGCCGTAAGTGGTATGATATATTCTGTTAGTGTAATTAAATTGTAGTAAAATTTTACTCAAAAAGCTAAGCTTCTATTTCTTTTTTATATTTACTACTGAATGTTCTATCATTGGTCAATAGAATGATTTAGACGAAGATAGTAAAGCACTTATTTTAAAGTGCATTCATGACTCTCTAAACCTTTTAATTTACCAATATTTATCTCTATTCAATCTTTTTTACTCGTTTTAGTTCCCATTTTATTGACTTTTATAGTTAAAAAAGCTATAGTGGGAGCGCATATACGAGGTTATTGTACAGTGTATAGCTGAGTGGGTGAAAACGATGGCTGCGAACGTCTGAACGAGTTGTTGGTAAACACAACCCTCCCTAGTGTTATTCACAGTCATTTGAAGTAAAAATCCAAATTCATTCATTTCCAATGGCTTCGATTTGGTGGAAAATCCTTGAGGTACCAATTAAGTGTCTACAAAATTGCATTGTTTTCTTGTCGGTTATTTATGGATTTTAGTTAGAAATTTTCAGGGTATTGATCGTAACTTGAATTTCGGAGAATCATAGCTTATCATCAAATATTAGAATAGCTACGGCATTAGGTAACCGAATTAATTATCGGTCAAACGCATGAAAATTTTTGACGCTCAGCTGATAACTTAGTGAAAATTTGACAGTGATATACTATTAACTTCACTTCATATTCCAAATGGAGCGTTAATCATATTAGTGGAATGATGTTCCATCCCGCATGCATACGGAGAAGTATTATAATTAATTCATGCTGGCGCGTGGAAAATACAATTATTGCGGGTATATTCATTGAACAACATTCCTAAAAGATCCATTTTTAAAGCGTATTTAAGTGAAATTAGTCATATAAATTGATGTTTAGCTACAAAAAAGTAATATAGATTTTAATGCTATTAAGTACGTTGTGATTCAAGAGTGGTAATATCAAACTTAGGAACTCGATTGGTGAGAGTCTCTGTGTTATGGGTGCAATTCCTCCAGTTTTAGACTGCTGATTCCCCTGGGGCTCAATGAAACCTCACTCGAATACCGATGGTCGAGATATCTATGTCCTTCTCAGCCCGCTTTACGGTCAGATTCCCTTTCCGGGTCGACTCTTTTCTCGGTTCAACTATCGCCTTGAAGTCGTGCTTTGCGTGGTCGACCGTCAAACTCTTCCTCCATAATTACCTGCTTCTAAGTGAATATGTCGTCTTCCACTGACCTTCAGTCAGCGTTTGTTGTCCCATCTGTTCTTCTCCTTTTTTAGAGGAAACTTTTTCATTCTATCCTCGTCTTACCGCTTTATTCTCTACATAATATATTTCATGATCAAAAAACTTCAAGAGTAGAAAAGTATTTAGATTAATTTGATTAAGATTGCCATTTTGTACCATATAGTTTTAGGATTGCGTTCACCGTCTTTGTATTTACGGATCAACGCAGCTAATGCCATTCAGGATCTATTGAAGTTTTGTACTTTAAAACATTTTGTCTGGATTCATACTTTTTCTGTGAGGCAGTGGTGGATATATGGGGAGGGGGCTAAAAGCACCGATAGCATCCACCTTGGATATCCAATTTACATTAGATAAAATGGCAATTTTTGTTCAGACCCGTAGTACTTCTGGGAGTTTACCCCTTACTTAGCCCCCCCCCCGTGTTCCTATTCTGGATCCGCTACTGCTATGAGGCAAACAGATTTTAAATGCATAATTTCTCATATGATAATCACTACAATATTTAAGATCTGACCTATTGAGCATGTGTTTAGAATTGACTATGCGCCTAATGATGTTGCAACAGTCCTATTTTAGCTCGTTCTGTACCGGCTGCTGGTGGAGATGTTGCGAATGCATTCATTTAATATAGGTACTAGATGAAAATATTTTGTGCCTTAACTTTTTTAAATTATTTTGCTAAAATCAAATTAAAAGTAATTGAAACGATCATCGAGGTTTTATTCCACGGGCATATTTTTCGTTTGAAAAATTATAACTCTTCAATAACGTTGTTGCGACTTTTAATGCTAATAGAACGTGTACTCTATGAACTTCATTAGAGATTGTTGGCATCTCTTACTTGAAAACCTGACTTTTAAAGTGAATTACGCGAACGATGCGGTTTGTGTTTTTCGTTTTTAGGATGATCATTCCATCTTCATAGAATTTCATTTTCATATGGTATAATACCAGCCAAGGATAACTTTCATTACTGTGATTAGTGTGATTTTCAACAATCTCAGACTTTCAACGAAATACCGCTTTGATTATACATTTTGTTTTGTTTTTAAAATTCCACAGGAGTATGCTACACTCGTGGTATAGATGAATTTTATTTCGTAATTTAACTCGCTGCATTTTTCTTCGAAGCCCCTATAAAAGAACGCGTAGCCATTGATGTGAAGTCAGGGAAAAAAATAATTTCGTACTGGAAATAAGAGAATAGTCAGGGAAATCTCATGTGTTAATTGGTGTACACCCTGAGATATAAATAAGAATTTTTCAGGAGCTGATTAATCTGTGCCTAATGCGCAATTTGATCGGTGATTAAGTCGGAGATATAGTACTTTTGATATTTCAGCAAGGTTATAAAACTGAAAAATTAACCGTCTAAAGGCCGCTATACACAGCGAATGATTTAATTCGCATGATGAGTCAGCATGACCGTCTGGTTGAGTTCATTGCTTTGTTCGTGTGCGATTAACAGACCGTAATGAAGGCAGTCATAAGTTAACCGAAGGATAGGTCGTGCAGCCTCACGTAGGTACACTTTAATTAAGCAATGACTCCAGTGGGTGTTCGAGGGAAGTAATGGCCACATGCCATTACTTGAAATCCTCCTCATGCCAGTGAATTGGAACATGTACATCGCTTTGAAGGATTTATTTTTGGTATCGATGTTTTTATACCTTATGGTGACGTTAAACAAATGATTATATATTTCTTATAATGCGTTGTATACTTGCGAGTTCTTGAGGCAGGAATTCGTTTCTATCATAATGTTGTCTATGTTTTGTAAATTCATGAGCTCTTTTCACATTTTACAATATACTTAATATTGTCTTTATACTGATATCAGTCATTTCAGAATGAAGACTAATTTCCTTCCACATGCTTCACTGGAGTAAAACTTATATCATAATTATGAAATATATTAGCCACTCCGAGACTAAGGACATTCAAAATAATTTGTTTAAATACATATATGCAGTTTCCTTCCCCTGGGAAGCTGCAAAATTTGCATTGTTTCAACCGAGAGGAACCCTGGATTTAGGATGGCTAGGGTGGCTGTCTCTCTCCTGGTACGAAGGAATTCCTAACTGGTGGATTATGCTGATGACGTTTCCTTCGACAGGTGACGGGTCTGTGTCCAATGGCTTTCCGTGACATTGGAGCAGTTTATGCCAACGTTGCCTCCTGGGAGGATAATTCTAGTCATGCAACTACTATTTTACGCGCCATATTTCTGCCATTAATGTCCATGTGCTTATCCTTCTGCCTTTCCGTCTGAGCCTCATGCATCGCACTGCCTGGCGCAGCCATTCCCTCGGTGAACTTCACGGTGGAGAGGTGAAATTACTCTTCCTTATGGCTCCTTCCACAAGCCCTTTCTCTTCTCGTAAGGCACGTGCGGCGCTACAGTTGCGAAATGAGCAGTTGTGAAACTTACTTTACATGAGTATGACGGCGGAATATGAATTAGAAATGCTCTTTTCCTAAAGTGTCACTTCATATCTTCTACGCGTGTAGGAAATTCCATTGCTCTAACTGAATGTTCTAGAACGGGTTGCGTGATTCCAGAGGGATTGTCTATTGTAAAAATACATCGCTTAATTTTATGTGAATATATTTTTATGGGAAAAGGAGTAACGTTGAAATCTGGAGAAAAAAGGCAGGGAAGTTGAAGACGCTTAGTCTTTTTAGTTATATTGGAAATACTTGCTAATAGTAATAGGTTCTATCAATATCAATTAACTTTCGTGAATAAAAAAACTGTGGGCTTGAATGGTCTTTTAAATTGAAGTTTGTGATGAAATATATATTTGATATAAATAGTAGTAAGCTTTTAGTCCCTGAGATCGTGGCTATTAGATGTTTCCGATGACCTTGTCTTCCTTCTTTTATTCTCTTCATTTAGATCGTATTATTTTGGCAAACACAGTGAACCTATCAAAGCTATCGTGCAAACCCACGATCCAGGCAGCCGTGCCATGCAGGTCTCGAAATTGGTTATATCAGACAATGAAATTGGTTATCTATTCTTAGACTGAAACGCCTGGAGATCGCTATCAGATTCAAGATAAACTGGTATTGAAATAAATCAGTTCTCTATTAAATATCTGAATATTTTATCAAAATGGTTAATTTACAATGATAGTGATAGCTCCGTTTACGCAGTTTTACGCAGAGGTTTTTTTATGACAAGAGAAGTTCTTTGGAGAAGTAACTATATATTTAGCAGTCAACTCTTTCAAGACAAAAAGCCGTACTAACTGTATAACTAAAAATTTCTCATTATATAACATTTACTGAAACTAAGGGAGGCTTGAATTTCAAATAGCATCCAATGAATTCGAGCATGATCTCTTAAAAAAACATTGGCGACCAATGGAAAAAGAGGCACTAGAAATGAATATCTGGTAGGCTCAGGTGAGATGTGGTGGAACCAATCGCTCTTAAGTACAAGAAATCTCGCAAGTCTCAGCGGAAATAATTACTATTGGCTATAGCACGCGTTTCGATGCTTTCGCAACATGTTTGAAAATGTTTGTAGAGTGAATAAATTTTTTTTGTAGAACTTGCAATATCTCTCTCATTTATAAAATCAATTTCTTATTTCAGTATCAATTTTTGTTCACTATCGGCATAATATTTTCATCATTCAATTATAGGGTGCTGTGTGTCCATTCACTTATCTCGGTTTTGCTTGATTTTTGCTCTTTTTTCCTGCATGTTTTCTAGTTCTCTTGATGTTTCATTAAAATGGCAGTACCTTATTTAAGTGGTTCTTAAATCGGTGCACATCATCATTTACATCAGTGCCACGGTTTTGGGAAAACTACAACAATTGCCACCCCTCCACAACCCTTGATTTGAATGTTATAGTACTATAACGATATGATGGGACGATTTTCTAACGAATCCCTAACCCGTCTGCCTGCATGTCAGACCTAGAAGGCAGTTTGTGGATATTCGACTTCTACGCAACGGTTGCGTTCTAAGCCCTGCGAAATTTGACCGTCTCATCTCTCTCGCTCCATCCCTGTGACCTCCTAACCCCTTCATCCCCTCGTCTCCCCCCCGCTTCACCTGCTTGCCCCCCAGCCACCCATTGACCCCGCCGATTCCGCGCACTTCCGCCCCCATCCCCCGATTATGCGTCTCTCGCCTTGCCGAGGTCACAGCCGGCCGTGTACGGTGGCGTGGGTACCAAGGGTGGCGTCTGGGGCCCGCTGGTTAGGGGCGGCAGAAGAGAGGGTCTCCTGGCAATTGTTTCGCCCAGGTAGGATGGATGGTGACGGAGAACGGAGGTCTGTTATCAGTGCCAATGCTAGGCTTGATTATGTTCGGAATAATTCCGTATTTAGATCCCATTTTATTGTGTAGTGAGAGCTGCGAACGCCAATGATATCGATGCGCGCACAGGTGTGAGGATAGCTAATAGTTATCCGTTGATTTAAATTATTTCCATCTGAATAATTTTTCAGTACATGTTTCATTTACCTTATCCCAGTATGGATGCGGAGGCATTATTATCATAAAAAAGGTAATATTTGCTAGTTTATATTGTGACAATAATCTTTTACATCTATGTTTCGTTAGTGCACTGCAATGTGGAACATATTTTTGGTTAAGAAACTTACATGAATAATTTCATTCATTCCATCGCATAAATAATTTGTGTGAAAATAAGAGTCCTGATAAAATTCCAATGAATCTGGGTATTGTGCAAAACTCAATCGAAATTTTAGAACTACCGCCCACTTTTGTGCCTGGAGGAACAAAGGACCAAGCCTAATGACATTTGATTTCCATCCAGGTTTCATTAAAAGATTAAAGTGATTGTGATTTTATTAGCATCCGTCATTATTTGATGCCCGAAAAGCCTTGGATTACATATTTTCATAGCATTTGAGAATTTTCCCCGCATTCGAAAAGAAGTCATTCAAGTAAAGTCAACTTTTGTGGAGAGATGTCGTAGATTTTTTTTATGTCACCCACCAGAAAATTCAAAACACTTTTTTGAACTCCCAAATTCTTATAATTGCATTGGGAAGAATTCCGGCATTTAGGAACAGGAAATGAAAATTAGAACTGGGTTGTCCTATCCATAAGACTTCATTGGCTTTCTTTGTCGCTTGCTTTTCGCGACTCCTGCTCTCCCCCCCCCCCGTTTTTTTCACTGCGTTGCCGCAGGTGGTGAGTCAAATGGCCCTCCTATTTCCTGAACGACCATTTTCATGAGCGCACTTACGCTAACGGCGTTAATAGCACTCTCTGATCTACAGAATATGCCCTTCAGGGCGGGCAGAAATCCGCACCTTTGGGACCCTACTGGGCCCTTGAGCCAGATGACCCGGATCGCCCAGGAAGACCCTATGCTCTTTCAGCATCTTACATTCTCCTAGGATATTTGAAGTAAGTGAATTGTAAAATGAAAGAACACACGAGAATCCTGCAATGGTTACAGACTTACAGCCCATTCAACTTTCAACTGTCAAAAATTGGAGAAGTGTTGGAGAAACTCTTTGTGTCTATTGGAACACGATTGTAAAGAGACTATAGTTTAATATTTACGATTCAAATATTTTAACGCAAGAGCATACTTTATTGCATCAGCGGGAGTATTGGTAAGATTGAGTCCACGAATGCTGGAAGAGTTTCGAAAACGTATAAGAGAGAAACTTGTTTAAGGAATTTTAGATTCATATTTGCTGTAGTATTTGTGTTTTTGGAGTAGATTTGAAGAGTTTTTAAAATTATTTATGCCTAAATAACTTTTGAAGGAGTGGAAAGTGGACATATGTTCGTCGTTATGTATTATTTAGCAGCACGATGCATTTTGGCAAGGCAGTATTAATGCATATCTTGGTCAAACCATTTCCTATCTTTGATGATGTTCCGAAATCCATTAGAAAAATATACACGATATTGGATGATATTTCAGGCATATGGTTCCTAATGCGAAAGAGGTCGCTAAAAATGGAAATGCTGGTAATAAAGGAAGAGGTGGGAAAGCATACTGGACCAAATCCTGAGAGAGATCAAAACGAAACCCCTAGTGAGCTTCACTTGTGAATAGGCCTTTTCAGATGATGAAAACGTGGATGCTTTGCCTCAAACTCTATGCTAAAATTGGTGAATGGTAAACGAGGCAGAGGGCCAAGCAAATGCGGTATCATCAGTTAATCTAGCATGCGTGTGAATAGAATGGGAATAGAAAAGGGGGATTGATCCGATGAGACCAGATCGGACCCTTAGAGAGCACAGGGGAAACCTACTTGCGTAATTTGAACCTAATGCAAGCTTGTATGTGTGTTTCGATTCAACGGTACGAGTGGGGACAGTTGTTAAAATTCTCCTTTCTCTCGGAGACTGCTTGTGTGGAGGAAGGTCGCAGGACGTGGTAAAGAGGCCAGGAGGCAAGGGGGAGGTAGGGCTTAAGAAGGGTTCGCGTGGAGGGCGTCTCGAAGGCTCAAGAGGGCAGCTGGGTCGCGGCGGTGGACGAAAGCCAGGCAGAGTGGAACGACATGAAAATTGAGGGTGGCGGGCGCAGGACGTACGAAGTCACCCTAAAAGTAAAGGACCCCTCACCCTCTCAAACGCCACAACATTCGCCATCCAAACTAACCAGGGGGCGAACCCTTTACCCTTAGCCTCTTTCACCAAGTCCCTTTCCATTTCTTCAGAAATACGACATCTCCCTTCTGATATTCATTATCCGGGCTAAAGGAGAGGACACACTTTGAATTTCATTCACTACTTTTATTTGGAGACCAGATGGGGAAGAGAAATATTCATTGGAAGGGTGGAAGCCCATTGGAGGAAAAAATTCCATTCAATTCCATTATTGATACAAACATCTCCCTCTCTCTCTCTCTTTGAGGGAAATTCTCACTCATATTCTTATTATTTCCCTGTAAATTTCGGGCCTCGCCTTCACCCACCTTTCAACTGTAACCATTTAAAGTGTCGAGAGGATTATTTTTCTTCGCTGTCCCTAACATTGGCTTCGTTAATGGTGATTTATCCCCTTACCATGTCTTTCCGTGTTCTTCTCATGATATTTCAACCTCAGGGAAGGGATTTTCCGAAAATCGATTTTCAAAAATAAAGCGAAAGAGCGTTTCTGAGCAAGAATCGTCGGTAATTAGTTAGGGCATAAGCTAGAACGAAACGCCCAATGCGAGCTCTTTTTTGCCGGATAGTTTTTTTTTTCGTTCATCTGCTATAGATTCCTTTGAGTTTTCGTCTTGAGGGAGGATTTCTGGCTCTCATCCTTTCTCGGGAATTTCTTCTTAGCAGACGGAATAACGAGTTAGAGTGCGGGAAGGCCTCGCGTTATCAATTTTTAAGTGGATGTAAATGAGAGAGGGTTTATTTTTCCTATGGAAATGAGGTGGGCAGGAGGGGTGACCGTTTAAAATATGAGACCGGAATATGGTAAAGAGAAAACAGTTGTTGCCATCCTTCCAGAACACGAAAGGTGAATTCGGTTTCATACAAAAAAACTATGGTTGTTTGAAGCAAAGGTCGGAATCCCATTAGAATTTTTATGATTTTTCCAATTTTTGCATGCAAATAAGCTAATAACTTTGATCCTTTGTTCACGTTCTTGCATTCTGTTTCATGTCGCGAGTTTCATCCTATTCTTTTGGAAACTTCTTGAGGGCTTATCTTTTTTAAACTGGAAATGTGCATAAAAGCGTGTGCAATGTCGCTAAAGGAAAATAAGGTGAAGCAGCTTTGATAAATAACGGAGAATTAATGAATGTTATTTCAGCCATGTTTTTTTAACTCTGTTGATTTATTTAGTTCCAGGAAATGAAAAATTTCTAGTATTTATTTTACATTGTGTTTCTAAAATTTCAGACTCTAACAAAGGTACTAAAGCCAGGCTAAAATAATATGCACCTTTTCCTCTAGATACGTTCCTTCTCTGCTATCAGTTCGTTCAATAAAATCTATTCGTAGCGTTAAACTGTAACTTTATGTAATGCATACCTTATCACTTTTTAAAATAATATTTTATATTTACTTTGTATTGTTTTTTTCATTTTTTAATATCAGTTCCTTGATTAACACCAGTTGAATTCAAAACTAGGATATTCTGCAGAAGTTTTATTTATATTTCAATGGGAAATCTTTTATTTCGCACCGAAAAAATTGCATTCGGAATACCAGTCACTTGTGAAGCATTCAAAATAGTTAGCTAGAGCGAAAATCTGTTAATCTTTCCAGTTTTTTTAAGCGCCTGCCGGTTCTTGTCCTTTGAATTCTAACTGCTGAATTTGACCAAGATAGCTCGGTCAATATTTAAATATAGTCATTTAGGATGATATTTTCCGTTTGATTTAAAATTTCGGTGTTAATAATTATTTTTCTAGTGAATTTCTCTATAAATAAAGCGAAAATGATGTTTGCAAGGCAATTTTCACCGTCTTTTTATGCGTGTGTCTACTTACGAACCGAATTTGTCCTAGCAAGCAAGCAGTACTGAGTGCACTTTTCATGTTATTTCATTTATAAAATTGAATTTCCGAGAAGATGAACTGATGTCGTTATCAAAACCTTCGCCACCTAAAATTTTCATGCTTATTATTACTTCTTTTTCTTTGAATTTATCGAAATGACTTTAATCATCCCTAGCTACCTTTCCTACAACAGGCATTCACCCTTCATCCACATCTGCATAAAACCCTGCGTGCAACCTCTAGGGTGTTCGGCAGGGGGTGACCAATCACCAACATGCAGCATGCAAGAGGACCGCCACATGCACACCGCACGGTCATAGAAATATTACGCACACTAACAAAATATGCATGCTTATTCATAAAAAATTGCTAATGGTTAGTAATTCCTAGAGCAAATACATGCAAGGTTAGAACTATGGAAAAAACATTCAATGAGTCATCCTAGCGAATGACGCCATAAATCCTATCAATTGAGACAACGTTGCTATCCTTGATAGAGCGAGGGAAGAATGACATTTTAAATCTCTCTCTTTTGCAGCCTATTTCTTTGATTTTCTTCTCACGTCTACCATAGTACGATGGTAAACGAAGGATATGATTCTTGTCGTCTGAGAAAACATCTTCTTCGAATTTCCTAAGTAAAAAAGGAAAAATATTTAAAATGCTTTTATTTATTAGAAGTTACCCAAATACGTTAAAACACCCTCAAATTTGGATATATATTTGGGAAAATCAAAAATATAAAATGGGAGCAGCACGCCCAGGTGCACAAAAGAACAATAGCGCAGCGCCCGGCGTAAGCATCGCGTTGCTTTGCAGAGAAAAGATGACTCTTGCACGAAGTTGAATACAATTCAGTTATTGCTGACGTGGAAACTCAACAAAACCGATGATATTTCCATGAATATTTTTAAAATTGTTATTTTTTTTAAATCGTTATTTTTTTAACTACGCTTTACACCTTTTCTTGATCATGTTGTAGAACTCGCCACCACAGAATAATCTCAATATAAATACTGAATGCAATATGTGTCAGTTTATACTACAATCAAATGTTAAATGAAAACAAGTTTTGATTTCATAATTGAAGTTGAAATTCAATGACTAATAAAATACAACTTTATTAATAGAATTTTAAATTATATTATAGACATAAAAGTTTAAAAATTTAATTGACATACGTGAGGAAAGGGAATAGAGAGATAAAATAATTTTTTACGGAAGTTTGTTGTAACCTCGACGGAAAAAATTGAATGAAAATGTTCGCAGCAATTTTGACAGTTGCAAAAGTGAGATATGTATTTTTGCGCGCGAAAATGTTTTTCACCCGTCATTTTTTTCTTCTTGTTCCGTTCTTTTATTCATGCGCCGTGATTATTTATTCACGATGCGTCCCCTGAGGGAGTGCGTAGCGACTGGATCGCCAAATCCTCCGGCGGTTCCTCGGGCACCTCTGACGCATCAGGTGAGCATAGAGCGCGCTGGAACTCACAAGATGATCTCGGAGTGGCGAGAGTACGGAGGCGCCGTTGAGCGCGCCAGCGGATTTGATCGGGGAAGCGGATGTTTGGTAGGTCTTGGGTGAGGGGAAGGTGCGGAGGCGTAGTTCTGACATGCGATCCCAGAGGCCTGGTGGAAAAAGAATAAAAAAAGACGACGCGCGCATTGCGTGATGTATTCACCGCACTTGAGCCGGCGCAGCAAACCTTGTGGTCGGCCCCAGTCTTGTTTCACCACTTCGCCGTGCGGGCTTAGCGATGGAAATAAGCGTCGGCCGTCTGTGTAACGAGCGCTGGTGCAGGCAGGAAGTTTTGGGGGGGAGGAGGCAGGGGATGTACGCATTGCGTAGTTTCAAATGCACGTGGCTGATGAGACCTCCTTTTCGGGATGTTGCCATTCCGGAGCGAACAGTCTAACCATGAAGTTAGTCATACTTTTGGTTCATTAGATATTTCAATATTTTTACTTCGAATATTTATCAACTTGCAAGATTTAGGGTTTTTATTTGTTGACGAAAGGGGTTTGTTTCGTCGTTGCGTAGTTTCAAATGCGCGTGGCTGATGAGATCTCCTTTCCGGGATGTTGCCATTCCGGAGCGAACAGTCTAACCATGAAATTAGTCATACTTTTGGTTCATTAGATATTTCAATATTTTTACTTCGAAAATTTATCAACTTGCAAGATTTAGTGTTTTTATTTGTTGACGAAATGGGTTTGTTTCGTCATTGCGTAGTTTCAAATGCGCGTGGCTGATGAGATCTCCTTTTCGGGATGTTGCCATTCCGGAGCGAACAGTCTAACCATGAAATTAGTAATACTTTTGGTTCATTAGATATTTCAATATTTTTACTTCGAATATTTATCAACTTGCAAGATTTAGTGTTTTTATTTGTTGACGAAATGGGTTTGTTTCGGTCATGCGAGTCAACTTTTGTATGCCCAGTCTTCAAATTTAAGATAAATTATTTTATTAAAAGAGGAACAGAAATTCCAGCAGTCAAATTTAAATTAACTTATTACAATTGTTTCGATGCGTTAGATCATCGTAGATGCGAGACCTATACAATCATATTTCCTTTATATTCAGAGTGCACAGCAGCATAGTAGTGGATAGGCAGACGTGAATGAGTAAAGGAAAACTAAACGCTGTAAAGCTATATCGTACTGTGGTTTGAGACCAAATCCTTGTAAAACCATATGTTTATTGTTTTATTTTAGCATAAAATATCTATAATATCTATTTCTAGATATTTTATGATGTTTGTCTTTATTTTGATCGTACTTTGTAATGCGTTCCATTTGGTTTAGGAGTTCAGAGCACAAAATCTGGTTATTGCTCTTTTACATGAAACATTTTTTAAATTTCACATTATTGAAATTTGGACGGCCGTTTTCATGGCCGTGCGACATTATCTGGATGATATCGCCGCGACGCACGCAGCGACGAAACTGGGCGTCCAAAATGCGTGAATGTTAAATTTACAAAGTTTGTTATTTAAAATGAGCAATTTCACCGAGTGACGCCTCAAACTATTGATTGTTTATCGGCCTTTGGCTTTAAATTCTAACCTACGACATATTCATAGCGACTGGTGATTCAACAACTTTATGTTATCGTCACTATCAGCATAAAATTAGGGCCGTAAGTAATTTATGCTCTCGCATTAAGCATTTTATTTCACACAATATGATTAGGACTTATACTTCCGCTTTTATTACAATTAGAATGAATTTTTTCATCGGAATAAATTTGCTTATTTGCAATTTTATGTATGTACATAAGAAAGCGGTGACCTCTAAAATGTAGAAAACTGAAATAAAGATTTCTCGGGTTCCGCAACGGGTCAGGTCCTCCACGCCTCATTCCAACGTTTCGATGAGCATCTCGCCCATTTTCATCATGGATTCAGGAATCCAATTTGATTGAGTTCATTCAGGAATCCAATTTGAATGAGTTGCTCATCGGAACGTTGAAAGTAGGCATGGAGGACCTGACCCGGTGCGAAACCCGAGAATTCTTTATTTCAATTGCTCGCCGGGGTGGGGGGAAACAAAAATTATATCATTCTAAAAAGTAGCTATTTATCCAAGTGTGCATTTAGCATTCAACGCATTCTCTGGGAAGAGCTTAGCACTCTCTACAGCCTCTCGTTCTCTTTCTATCTGCTCTACAAAAACGTAGGCGTGATTTAATAGCCTTGAGAACACGGGCGAGGTGTTTCTATTCCTTCCCTTCCGCCACTTCCCGTGGCACGGACAGCTTCTGGGTGTGGCCTAATGAACCGACCTTCCGCGAAAATTGCGTTTCGGCCGACACAGAGAGGGAGAGAAATATGGTGGACACACATTTCCTTGGAATCAGGAAAAAAGGGTATCGCAGGCCATAATGGAGGAAGCGCCCTTAATGCATAATACGCTTAATTTGACCATGTTTAAGTTTTACTAACCAAGGAAAACACCCACTCAAATGCCTAAAACAAGCTTTTATTTTTAATGAGAAAATATTTGTTGAAATTAGTCTTTATTTATTTTTAATGAAAAAATAGGGACCATTACACTCTTTAAACGTATAAACTCTTATTTAAATGGTTAAATGAGGTGTGGCATTAACGTATTCTCCTACATTAAAGTATTGCCATTGATATTTTTGAGGAGGCGATAGGTTAGGTCTTATTGTCATGAGATGGGTGTAATCGGCGTCAGCATTTTCCTACTCTTTACGAAATTCTCTCTTGAGGGGGAATTGGTCAACGTCCCACCTGACGTGCTGTGCTTGAACTCCTCTCCATACAGCAATCAAGCATATTTGGAAACCTCGGTAAAATTTGTGCTTCTGCTGATATTTGAACCCCGGCCGTCGAAATGAGAAGGCAGCACTGCTGCCACTTTACCAACTTCTTCGTTTACATGAGTCATCAGTACAAAGTTGCCGCACGACAAGACGGAACTCAATGACATTAATCCGACTCCTTCACATCAGTCATGTGTGTTAAATAGTCCCTTCTCCTCCTGGCGAAATTCACAATAAAAAAGCACTAACCTTACCTATGTGGCCACTCAAACCTCAGGAGGTTTTTGGCCTCACCAACAACATGTCGCCATCTATCTCTATCCGCCATCCATTCTGCATCTGCTCTCATCTTCCCTAAGTCCCTTTTCACTTGGTCCTGCCATCTTAGTCGGGGTCGCCCAAGCGGACGTTTTCCTCGGGGTTGATTTTCAGATACCATTCTTAGCATGGACTCATCTTTTCTCCTCTTTACATGACCGGCCCATCTTAATCTCCTGCTTTTTATTTGCGCTATTATATCCGGATCTGTATATAATTCTCTGAGCTCTTTGTTGGTTCTGATCCTCCATACTTCATCTTCATTAATAGGACCATATATTGTTCTGAGGATCTTATTTTCAAAAACTATCAATTTCCTCTCCTGGTTTTTTGTTAAAGTCCAGGTTTCGGATCCGTAGAGTATTACTGGTTGTATTATTGTCTTGTACAGTTTTGATTTAGTTTTTCTTGACAGAAGTTTGCATTTTAGCAATGATTTAAGAGCCCAATAACAGTTGTTCCCGAGAAGTAACCTTGCATTTATCTCTACCTCCTCTTTATTTTCCTGTTCTATGGTTACTCCTAAGTATTTAAAATTTGTTGTCCTTTCAAAGGTATAATTTTGGACTTTTAAAGCCTCTGCTTCTATATTTTCTGCGTGTCGACCAACAATTAAGTATTTTGTCTTTTCTTCGCTAATTTCTAATCCTACTTTTTTGGTTTCTTTTATCAGAGACTCTGCAAGAGTAACCCATTTGCATCCTCCGCCAATAAGGTCACGTCATCTGCAAAAGCTAGCAGATTTATCTTTTTGCCGACTTCAATCCCCGGTTGTTGCTCCTTTACGACTTTAAGTGCATTTTCTAATGACAGGTTAAAAAGCAATGGTGAGAGTGCATCTCCTTGTCGTACCCCCGTGACTACATCAAAACCTTCTGAAAATTCATTATTTATCTGTACTTTGCAACTTGAGTTTTCTGGACATATCTGAGCCAGTTTGACTAGTTTGTTTGGGATTCCCATTCTCCTGAGATATTTCCACATTTGGTTTCTGTTGATACTGTCGTACGCCTTCTTAAAATCAATAAAGAGGAGGTGCGCATCTCTATTGAACTCCCAATACTTTGATAAGATTTGTTTAATGATATAAATTTGATCAATCGTAGACATTTGTTTTCTAAAACCTGTCTGGTGCTCTCCTATAATTTCTTCCGAGTATTCCTGTATTCTGTTATACAGTATTTTGGACAGTACTTTGTAAGCCGTGTTTATTAAAGATATTCCCCGATAATTGCTGCATACTAACCTGTCTCCTTTTTTATGCAGCGGGACTATTATAGAGAGGTTCCATTCTTTTGGTATTTTTTCCTCGTTCCATATTTTCACTATTAGTGCATGCAGCTTTCTTAAGAGAGCATTTTCCCCGGCCTTGAGGAATTCTGCTGGTATACCATCCTCTCCAGGAGCTTTGTGGTTTTTTAGAGCTTTTATCACGTTGCATACTTCCTCCTCAGATGGATCTTGGATCTGTATTTGAGGATATATATATAATTCATCTTCTTCTTCTGCTGGGATCCTGCCCGCATTAAGGAGGTTGCTAAAGTAATCCTTCCATATATTAAGGATATCTTTTTGGTTACAGGTAATTTTACCATCTTTACCTTTGACCCCAAATGTTCTAGGTTTAAAACTTTTTTTTTTTTTTTTTAAAGCACTAAGTTATCATTTAAAGGGATGAACGCCAGAATAAATTCGAATATGCTCAACCGATAATAAAAGCGTAAGCTATCACTTACAACATCACACTTATATAATCGTCAAATCGGAGGCATCATTTTCAGACGTTGGAACCCGGATCTACTTGACTGTAAGCCAGACTTCAACCACAGCACCGACCCGATCCCCGGCATTAAAAGGCTGGCGGGGAGAGGAAGAGAGCAATGTGGTGAAACTACGAGTAACACTTCTTTGGGATAGAGCGGAGAGATGACATAGGTTATGGTTGGGAAATATTATAGCAGAGGGAGCAAACATTTGGCCGTAATGAAAGGGAGTTGTTCAGCAGAGAGAGAGTAGGGTCAGGTGTGGGGTGGTAAGAGGTCCGGAAAGCTCGGCCACGGATCGGAGGGTGGATTTTGGGGTTTGAGACGGATACAGAGGGCGAGAAGGGATCGATGCTATGGGGATAATGCTCAGCCCGAAGGGTAGGGACGTGCTGACTGGCCGGTGGGTGTTTGAGTGGTCTCGGGTCGGGGTATCCCTGGGCAGATTCAGCCAATGACGGTGTCGAGTTTCTGGGTGTTAATTTATTTATGTACTGACGTTGTCACATACAGCATTTATGCCAATTTAATGTGAATCGGCAACATGTATAAAATGGATATAAGAAAGAAGTTTGAAGTATAAACAGTAAGGAGAACATAAGAGGAAAGATCGCATAACATACGAATTTAAAAAGATTCAACGCAAATATTAATGGGGAAGAAGGTAGGGCTTAGTTTATTACATTTGCATGGGACATTGCGAGGTTGACGAAAGTGTCACATGAGAGAAGGAAAGGATCGACATTATCTGGTAGAGATTTAAGAAATGAGGATAGGCGGTAGTTCATGGAACGTTTAATGCCGGTACTTTCATGGAAAATGAAAGAAAAAACTTTGTTATGCTAATACTTTTGAAAAAGCACGACCCGGGATTCATAGCATAGTTAAATCGTCAAGTCTAACAACGATGTGAAACCTGGGTCGTGCTTTTTCCAATATATTAGTGAACCTAACAAAGTTAATTGCTTCATTATCCTTAATGGAAAAGTTTCACTCTGATAAGCCTTAAGTCTGAAAGCCTCATAAAATTTGTGGAGCCTCATACCAAAAACCACAACTGGTTGAGCTCCTCAAAATTCTATTCAACTGAAATCTTGAAAGGCTCTAAGCTAAGCTTATTCCCGATTCTTTCTAAGCTAAGTGTTTGCTGCAGCTAAAATAAGCTAGCGATATGAAGGCAGAACAAAACTCTCAGCTAGAGTCGATATTTTGATTTGGCTACCGCTAACAAAAACAGAATTCAACACCTAGGTCTGGTGGGCTACCAGGTAATGACACTCGTGCATTGAGCGACCGATGACCTGATTTGATGCAGCCTTTTCTGTTCAATTTTCGACCCACCGGGCAACTCATCCGGCCGCCAATCCCGGACGTCATTTTGTGTAATCAACTCTTTGAAATGAATGATCCTAGCGCGCAGTCTCGTAAAAAGTATCCATCCTAAGGCCAAAATGTGTGGCCCCAACAACTCAGACAAAGTAGGCCAAGCGATTCGGACAGGTAGGCGTGTGAGATGCGGCGCGATGCTGAGATTTATCGGTTTAGCTTGAGACGACTGCAAAATTAATGGTTTCAAGGCGCTGGATTGAAAAATAGATATTGAGATCGATTTGGCGTTCATTTTGTCGTGAATGACGAGCCGAAGGACTGCATTCGTATGCATTACTTCACCTCCTGAAAACACCTCTGTAGTTGGCTTGCAGGGTAATATGTAGATCGTTTTGAAATTGACTTTCTGCGCAGGTGCAAAGTTAATTTTTACGTCAAAGTACGAATTTCACCTTAAAATTGATCGATACTCGAATTCTAATAGCGGGCACTAAAATATAGTCTTTGAAACCCTGTCGACTTTCTCTCTGATGAAAAAAATGGCGGAGAACGCAACTCCGTGTTAACATTTAGCATGCTGGCCCAAAAACCGCTTATCATTGCCTGTTTGCCGGCCCTTTTTGCTACTTAAAAAAAATCCATTATAAAACAACCACTCAACCCATGATAAATGAAAACATTATATTTCTGCATGCTTATGCTATATGTTGGCTTTTAATGGAACTAATGATACCAAGGAATGAACAGAGATGAGACACATTGATTACGTATAGAGCGGGATTAACTCATTTAAATATTGTTGAAAAGAGCATTACGTCAATTAACGTGAATGTTACGCTAATTATTAACAAAATAGGATATTATAGTTCTAGTGTCTGTTTATCTATACTTGTTTATTCCACTACAGAATCGATGTACAAAAACTAATTTTTGACTCGATGTCTCGGTATAGATGTGCAGTGTGGGAATATATCCTCGTTTATAACCTTAAGTTTATGCGACAAAAATATTTATCAGTTGTGCACAGTTTAAAAATTTCCTGGTGAGCAAACTTCTCTCGGTTTTGCGCGGGGGTCAGAAAAATCAATGCAGTCGTAGTTTCGGGTCCCCTCTCGTTAGCCATTACCTAGGCTACTGATTGGAATTAGAAGTGACAGTTGAAGATCGTTGAAGCCTCTCTTGATGGCGATCTCAAACGGTCACATCAAATTTTAATCAGTAGTCTAAAGAATTTGTATATAGACGGAACCCAAAACGTCGGCTTCCTTAAATTTTCTGACCCGCACGAAATCCTGATAGAAATTTATTTATTTCTCAATTTTCTTTCAACCCTAGCATTGGGGACAAAGTTTTGAAATTCAGTCGAAAAGCATCTTGAGGACCTCAAGTAGTTGTCTAGTTGGTCTAAGTCTCCTCAAATTTGATGACGCTTGCAGCTTACATGTCTTCGCCTTCAATTCCATTCATTATTACTTCGTTATCGTAGTGCTTCGTTACCCTAATGTATCACTAAAGTACAAGCCCCAGAATTTTCATCCTTCGAGTTTCTCCGCGGATCTCTAGAAAAGAAGGTTTGCATTTCGATATCCTGGAGATCATCCACAAATGCACAAATTTCATGGAATACCATAGTCTACTTTGCCAAAGTTTAAGGACAGTATACATAAACGTATGAGGGTGCAATAATTATGTATTGTGGTAATATAAAACTTGCGAAAAATGCAGTACAATGTTTGAGCTCTTACTTCACGTTCTTTCCGATAGACCACTTCCATTGTCTGATTATCTAAATATTGTGGGACCATGTTTGAATAATTTTTATCAAGGAATACTCACATTAGGACTGTTTTTCAGCAATGCTTGCTCATTTTTCCTCCTTTTTTTTAATTCGAAGGATTTGTCCTCCATTCAAATTTTAAATTCCTTGTGAAATTTTATTAATTTCCGAAAACATTTTTATCCTGGAGGACGTAAAACTCGGCGAGTCATCTTATAAAAGCCAGAGATTACAAAACTGGGACGCTGTAGCTAATTGGATGCCCTAATATTTAACCGAATGATGTAATCCGTTGAATTTTCATCGCGGAGAACCGCAAAATGAATGATGCGCAGCATCGTATATAAAGAAACGCAATTTAGGTGCTTACAGTTGTTGGTCTAACTTCTGGAAAAGTTGAATTCTAGTGAAAATAATAACTGCGTTATTTCTTTTCTTACCTTAAAATGTGTTGCAAGAATGAGAAATTGCTTCGCTGAATATTTAATGTTCGAAATTTTGGTCGGAAATGTGTCTGAGATTAAAAATAGGAGATTTCTTCCTTACGGCAAGGCATAGCGCATTCTTTATTTTCCCCAATACAAGGCTGCCCTGTAAAATTCCTTCGTTTTCCCCGCAGCGCTTTGTCGGTGGTAACTTACCGTAGAAAAAGTCGTCTAGGATGTGGGAAATTATCTACGCATTTAGTTATACTAATGTGGAACCCGTGAGATCGATATCACTTCCAAATATGACTAAATAAATGTTATAACGTGTACCTAAAAGAGATTAACTACTGATGACTGATGCCCTGATGACTAACATTTAATAACAGCAGTTATCTTTAAATTCCTAGAAAACTAGTGTGCCATAATATTTATTTCATATCGCCATCAGTTTACCTATCTGCATCTTATGCATAGAAGCAGATACCAAGTGGTCCTTTTTCTCCCTTCCCTCCATAGCGCACGCTATTAACTCTTCGCCCTTCAATACACGGCCTATCTACACCATCTGCTTTCCTTTTATATCTTCCAACAATTTCCCGTTCTCGACCGCCATTTGGAGCACATCCTCGTATTTTTCCTTCCAGTCCATCTACTCCCTTTAATCTCTTTCATGTCTTAAACTCGAATGCCTCGAGCCTATCCTTCTCTCTTGAAGCCTACCGATCTTGTGACGCCTAGTTCCGCACATTCCAGGATTCTCTCTAACACCTCATTGAATGCCATAAAGTGTTTACTGTTGACCAAACATGTGCTACGAAAACGATTTAGATGAGAGATTAGGCATATACACCCGAGGCAAAATTCTGTGTCATCACGCTATCGCAGTTTCCTGTAATCCTTGGGTAAATATTCCTTCGGGCGTCTTTTGGATGAATAAATTTATCATACATTTCCCTATTGACCATTTTGTGGAGGAAACGTGCTGAAACGCCTTTTGATTGGGGAAAACGTTTTAATTTCGGAAAGAAATTAAAAAAAAATTGTGTTTGGCAAGTGGAAGACATTTATGTTCACACTCCTCCGATTTTAGCGTTTTTTTTTTGCAAATATCAGTTGCAGACCACGCATATTTTCAATATAAAATCAAAAATTATTTTAAGAAATTATAATTTTTTAGGTTTTGCAGAAAATGTGGACGTTGGAGGCATTCTTGTTTGTTTCCTTTAAAAATTCTGCTGGTCCGCAATTAGTCGATGAAATAATATCTCATTAATGGCCCATTATGAGACCCTCTTTCGCTAATGTATGTACTTCACCCGTCTTTGGCAAAGTTCCAGTTGTTATACACCCTTACCAATCCAAAATAACTTCCAAGCTGAGGCACTGAGTTCATAAATACGTACTATGTTCGCAGCATTTTTTTAAAGTATCGTAGTCAGCGGATTTTATTAATATAAAGTGGTTGTTAACTAAATTTATGTGGTGAGATAAAGTGTAGAATTTAATTGTTTCCTTCTTTCGGTATAATGAGTGTTCTCACGATTTCATTGGCCGTTACTGGTGGCTTTATTTCTGCAGAAAAAATTATCGAGGACGCATCAATCCCGCTCGAAGGATCCCAGTTTTACTTGATTTACGCATTGCTTGTTTAAAGCGTTACGTACTATAATGAAAATTTCGAGGTCTGTAGAGTGGTTAATGTATTATAATTAGCTAATTCTTTATTACGTATTCAATTTAACCACCGCATGGGCTTTGAGGCGGGATTTTCGTAGTTAATGATTATATGGTTCTTCTAAAAATTTTTACTGAATATTTTATGGAAGGATTGGATTGATGAGGAGGGGCTAGGCTGTTGGATTCCCAACCGTTGGGCCTGGTTTCAAATTCCGAGACTGCCCGATCTGTGCTTCAGTGAGCACTTTATGCCCAGTGGTCCGTCCGTCGGATGGGACGTTTAGCTGTGGTTTCCTTGGTGCTTGGTGGTATGCTGAGAACAGATTAATGCCGACTACGGCTGGGATTCAATCCCCCTCTCTTCCCTCATTGCACAATTGACCTCAGCTATCGGTCGCCTCCCCCAAATTCCACACTATCAATTCAAGTTAACGGCGACAGTTTGAAACAGTGAGTGAATGTGCGTGTGACTGATTATTGAGTACGTGTGTATCCATAAACCACTGGGTATCCTAAGCAGGCCTTCCTTGTGAAGATTCCCGGTTTTTTGTGGAACAAGAAGGCTTAGTTGAGGTCCCTATAACCATAACAAAGGATCTTGTTTTGAGTGAATGTGTGTGTGAATTTGGCTATTCCGGTGGAGAGGCTGGGGTTTGGTCCCTGCGGTGAATCTCTCCCCTTCCCGCACACCAACACAGTGGAAAAAAATATTTCTCTTAAGGAAGACGAGCTTTTGGAGAATTCGGGAAAATACGGCCAGTTGAGTTTTTTAATTTTTCCACAAAAAAGTTTTAACTAATCACTACTTCAGCAAGTGAGAAAATATAGTTCAGGTCGAGTGGGTTTGTTCCCGAGTGTACCGCATCCCTCTCTCCCGTGATTTCTTGTGGACATTTAGTGATGGGTTGGTCGTGAGCGACCGCCTTGCGCGATCCAGATCTTTTGCGTGACGGATTGATGAACGAGATCACTCCGAAGAACGGCACTATCTTTTTGACCTTTCGCGACCGAAGTCGTCCGTCGGTTGTCGCTTTTCGCGATTGCGGTTAGTGATCTGTCCTTCGCGACCGAAGTCAATGTCGGTTGGTCGATTGTAATCGAGAAAACGTTGCCAGTCATTCACAACCGAAAACGGGCGATTGCGAATGAAATTCTCCATCAAATGCGACGCCTTGGACAACCATGGTTTTAACATTAAGGGGTTTTGTGACTTATTATGTAGTTCTATTCATAGTGTACATATACTCGGGAAAAGAGATACAGAAATAGGTGAAGACTGGTAGGTACTGACTGATTTAGGTAGTGACCGCCATCGGCCGCGACCAGTGGCGGATCCAGGTTAGGAACAAGGGAGACATAAGGGTAACCACCCAGCAGTAGTGATAGGGAGATGGGTAGTCTGGGAGGTAGCGAAAATTTTGATAATTTCGGGGCTTCTAGCAACGCTTTGAGCTTATCTCATTGCTAATTATCCAAAGAATGAAGTATTTCAAACAAATATTTATGTAATTTTTTTAAATTGTATTTTTGGGACTCTCTCCTGTATGCATTCGAAACAGAAAAAATGACCATTTTATCTAGTGTAACTTGGAAATCTGAGGGGGGTTAATAACCCCCCTTATCGCCTCCCTAGGCCCCCTAGTCTAGCTCTGGATCCGCCACCGGTCGCGATTGACATTGGTAGTGACCGACAATCGACCACTCGCGACCGATACACTCAAGTGAATGGTGAACGACATCACCGAAACATCCGATTCGTCTTATGACTTCGTGGAGAGAACTCCGCGGCGTGCGGATGGCGACCGAGTCCCCGGCAGCGGCGTCGCGACGCTGCGCTCCGGGCGTACGCGTGCCATTCGTCGTCCGCGTGCGCCGACGGGACGCGCACGGGAGTTTAGCACGGGCACGGGAGGTGGAGCGGAGGGCGGGGAAGGAGGGGGTCGTTGCAGGCGATCAATAACCCGCCGGAGAGAGCAAGACTAAGGGGCCTAAGGAGAGAATAAATAATTCAGCCGCACGGATGAAACATGGCTCATCACGGAGGGAAAAAGAGCGGAGCAACGATTCGTATCGCCAAATGTGTACGTTTCCTCCTTCTCATTTTTTTATTCATCTTGGGCTGACTACACGTGAGAATTCGTCATTTTTTACCTCAAAAATCCTGCGCGGGGGACAGCGTGTCATAAACATGTGTTCATGGGGGGTTTTTCTTTTTGAAGCATGCGGCCTCTGCAAGATCTTGATTTTAATCGGATGGAAACAGTTTCAGGCGATTCTTTGTGAATGGTGTTCATCACCCAATTGAATAGTTTTCGAGCGTTCTGAAGCATCCACGACTTGGAGCATAACATTAGATCAGTTTTTAAATGGAGCCCTATGTGCTAGAATAGTGTAGAAGCAGGACAAGTGGGTAAGTTTTGTTTTAAATGCAGGAGTCGAGGGGTGGATTTTGTTCCACGATGAATTCCTTTATAAATCACCCAATGACATATTTTTTCTACGATTACGCATAGTTATTAGTTTCGTTTGAAATATTTGTGCGTAATCGTTAATATCTTACCTCCTTTAAAAATAGGAGGGTAATTTTTAGCAACAAATTTGGGAAGGTTCGAAAACTTTCTCTGCGTACGTAACTAGAGTATCGACGACTTATTAATGAGACACTGTGGCACTTTTTTGTCGTGAAACCTCTGGTATGATTTAATTTTGTTATATAGGTACCTTATTCTTGAATTTATAGCAATACTCGTGTGAGGAGATTGATTAATACTTGTCTTTCTGCCATATTTCCCAGCGTATAAGTAAATTGCAGACTTGTAGTATGGTGTATGAATTCAAAATCTGGGATAAAAGTAATTTTTTAGACTATTAAGCTTCGCTTGATGGTTTGCTTGCCTTTATGGGTGGAGAATATTTCTTCTAGCTTCGGTTATTGATATTCGAAAACGTGCGGTGTTGAAAACATGTAGTAACTTTCTGGCCATCCCATATATTTGATATTTTACATTTTTCAATCCAGTGAGCCAAGAATTATAACGTATTATAAGTCTGAAATGTAGTTAACATAGCTAAAGGTTACATTAATTTGGCGTTATTCTAGGCGTTGTGGAGCATTGGTGAACTATTATAATACTTGAATGGGATTATGTCACTCCCAAAGTTAATTTTTGATCGAAAGGTGATGGATGAAAACCGAGTTATTCGAAGCACGCTCGTGCTACTCAAATGATGTGGAATTTGGAAAAGCATCAGAGTAGAACGCCCATTTGAGGAAATTACTTCGTAGGTACTAGTCAGACTTTGATTGATGGATGCCTTCTTGATTCCAGGAATTTCTAACGTTACAGAGGCATAATATATGATCATGGATGCATACCAGTATTGTCTTCAGGTATCGGTTTGAGTTCTTTTCACGAGTTGCAAAGAATATGTTTACGCTTTGCACATATGACCATCTCCCCATCTCCGGAGAGGACGATGTTCTGATATTTCACAATGCTATTCTTAAAAATGTACTGGCAAGAAATTCATTTATGAAAAATGCCATTAATAGAGTTTGGAATTAATGTATTGCACTCGATGTTGGCATTGAAAAAGCATTTGTGCAGCTACGTACATGCAGGATGACTTTTTTTTTTGGCAAACAACCTTTTTTTTTGCCAAATTCCGATGAGGTAAAGAATTTTTATTTTTTAAGTTTCATGGTTTGTTTGTTTACGTTTATTCAGTAAAGTGTACAAAATAAAAACGTGTAATATTCGGTATCCTTTTTATTTTAGCAAGTGACCTCACCTCAGCATAACAGCAAATCCCTCTCTACCACAGCCCCTTTTTTCCACTCATATATCATGTAATTCCCTTTTAAACCGCAGTTTAATCGCTACGTATTTGCTTTATATATATGCAATCTTAATACATGTGTGTACGTTAAAGTGCGATATTTTGAAAAAAATATGGAAAAAACCAGTTTCTGGCTATATCACATTTTGCTAAATACTTGTGTGGTGGCTCTATGACATAGATATGTATTAAATGAGGAAAACCCGTCTGTGAAATTAGTTTGCACGTCCTGTTGTGTGAGCACTGTCTCTAGAACCCCGAAAATCCAAAAATACTTTTATTCCTTTACAAAATGTCTGATTGTATCAATGGTTTTTATTGTCGTTTTATTCTGATGCTTTGATAAAGTTTTTTTTCGGATTACGCTACCATGCTTTTTTCCTGTTGAGATAAGCCTAATCGCTCTCGCAATGAGTTCATTGTTGGAAAATGAGAGCCTTGGGAATCTCTACACCGCAGGGTCCCATTTCAAGTTTATAAATCCCTAAACGGTCGCAAACATCACACACACCAAGGAGTAGAACAAAGACTGGATGCCAAAGAGGCGGGCAAAGTTAAAGCCGTAGGAAGCCGAGTGAGTTGCAAGTTGGAATCGTGGAGCATTCGGGTAAAATTAAAGACGCGGGCGAGGAAAAAGGCACGGAACTGAGGAGAAGTCTAGCACGCGATGTTTGTTGATCTCATGTGCTAAGTAAAAGGGATTAAGCACCTGCTACTAGATAAGAAATGTTGTATCCCATTGAGCAGAGCGCTTGTCTGCGGATCGAAGCGTGCCGGATTCAAATCTTCGGACATCCCCGATCAAAATCCTCTTACTACGACGTGGCCGTGGTGGATTGGAATAGTTTTGTAGCATAAATATGGCACACCAGTTGCTGGCTGGATCGCTTTGTGCTAAAAACCTGAGTGGTGACTTCATTTTAATGTATATGTGCATTTAACAATGGTAATCATTCGTGAAATAAGTGTACATGACCTGCCATATGTGCATTGTCTGTGGAACCACAAAATTCTTTTATTCCTCGACGCAATATCTCATTGTATCTATGTTTTTTTATTGCCGTTTCATTATGATGTCTTTAAAAAGTTCTTCTGGGACTACGCAAAACGTATCGCAGCGAGTAGTGCACTTGGCTGCTGGTTAAAGCGTGCCGGGTTCAAAATTAGGGACATCCCCAATCAAAATCCTCGTAGTGTGAGGTAGCCGAAGGAATGGGGAGAATTTGACAATGATCGGAATAATTACGATCGGTTTTAATTCCGAGCGTTTGATTCCGATTGGATTCAGGAAAGAAACAGGCTCTCCTACTCTGAATGTCGGAAATAAACATGCCTGTGGCCTATCCTGGGGTGAGCTCTACCCTAACCTATCGAAACCAGCCTTCGGTTTGAATCATTGAGTGAGTGAGTGGCATGTGGTAGTTTCTGTCGCTATTTTGCTCTCTTGACTTTATCATATTAGAGATGAGATTTTGTGGTTTATCGAGATGAAATGCAATGGTTTTGGAGTTACTTTTTTGGAATAACGTTTAATCAAGCCCATAGATTAAAATAATATATATTCGCCCATGATTGATAAGGAAAGCTTTTCAATTCCTTTCACTGCTATTTTCTTTAAAACAAAAATAGGGCTAAAAAAGGCTCTTAAATATTACCAAAATGATGTTTTATTCAGAAACACTTATATCCTAGGTTTTAAACCTCGCAAAAGAATAATAATGTTTTTAGCCTAAATATTTGATTTTGGTACTTTCCATTGCATTTTACTTTATATTTTATCTCAAATATCACATCATTAGAATTTACTCTTAATTCTTGAAGTTTTGTTTCATTTTTCACATGATCACTAACCCTCTCCATGATGCAACCCGAAGGTTGATTTGGGTAGGTGAGGTCAGAGCTCGTCTCGTACTGAGCCACTGCTGTATGAATTCACGCAGTCAGAGCAGGGTGGGGCAGTTATTTTCCTTAGGCCTCCTCGCACTTCACTTTTTAAAATTTAATTTGACCAAATCTTTGATTTTTTTAATGGCCGAAAGTTAGTTTTCAATTTCCTAGGTGTACAAAATTATATCAATATCGAAGGTACGAATGCAATATGGAAAAATATTTCCTGCACATATTACCTGTATATTTTTTATGCTGATTTCGTATTTACACATGAGGATTTTGTTTTGTGGGTGCTCCAGCCGGGATTTCAATCCTGGACTGGACCTCTGGATCGTGTTATTCCCAAATGAAAGCACCCTCTATTTTCACGTGCTATATCAGTCGTAATCTTTAATGCGTCATTTTGTGGTTTTTGTGGTTTAGGTAAATATGATGACGTGACGTCGCAGTAATTGCTGACAGTTGGTCACTTTGGCTAATAATTGCGCTCATGGATTTAACGGGAGTTTACGGTATGAAACGCATTTTAATCCCACTTCGTTAAGTTTATGGGAAATTTGGTGGGAGATTATCAAATAGCATGCAATAATAAGGTACTTACTAAGTATTAGAGTAATTTCATCAGGAGAGAAATGAAACCAAATGAAGTCCGCTCATTCAGCAGTTCTTCAATTTTGAATTATATCCCAGCGCACGATGGTAGACCTCTTACGGTGTATTCCTATTCCAATAATGGAGGACAGTGTCTGATAATGTCCTCGTCTGCTTATGTGTGCACAGCGTCGTTTTCCTCCCCGGAATTTGTTATTCTCCGTCATCGTATGCCATCCATCGTCTTTATTTACACCCGTTACTGGGTCTATTACATTTTGGTTTGCATATTAAACCCCCAAGGAACGTAAATTCATCTTAATACGTAACTATACGATGTATTTGCGACGTTTTTGTCGCCAAAATGGAGGTCATGACTGCCACTCCGACCGAAATTCAGCTCATACTCCACTTTAAACAATAGGCACGTGAATACTTCAATACAATATCACCATTGGAATATTTTGGTGAGCGCATAATGTTGGAGAAAACAGCGATGAAATATTACGCAAGTAAATGGTAAGTGAAAATTAATATGACTTCAGAATGGAGAACGGGAGAGACGGACTTACAAAATTGGGTAAGTTTCCCAAGCGAGAAAAATTTGTCATTTGGGTGTTTTTCGGGTGCTGCTGCGTGTAGCTGTCTCTGACGTTTCGCAAATGATTCTATATTAGACACGGGAAATGCCACTTATGTTGAGTGTAAAAAATGACGTAGAAATCCTATGCATGTAGAAATAGGATGAATTGGTAATGATGGAATTGAATGCTGAATTTTCTACCTTTAGTTGAGAAATTTTCCAGGAAATCAATGAATAAACAGAATATTTACATGTGAAGCGCGTTAAAGTCATGTGTTGCTGGTACAAAAATTCCGAGGAAAAATTCGAAGACGGCTCCATTAAGAAAGACGTTTTTTCGCTAAAACACTCCCAAGAAATTTATAAATCACGTTTTATTAATAATCCATTTACTGACTCAATCTCTTCTGTAAAATCTTACTTTAGGAAAACTGAAAATCGTATGGCGTCTGCGCTATTGGCTGGAGCAGTGAACTGGAAAGAGAACCACCTGTGGTTCTATGCGGGCGTGTGTGCAAGATCGTGTTCATTCGTTGTCACAGGAACTTGCACCATTTAAAAATTCCCCAAAAATATGGTCCCGAGGTTCGAGAGATTTGACGTTAGATAATGGTGGATTTAAATATGGGCGAAGAGTTGGCGAATGGGATGTGTAGGGGTCGGAGATGAAAGGGGTGATTCACCGCATCCTGTTTCTCCATCGCTCCGTCCCCGTTCGCCGTGTTTTGGGTTGGCGCGGGATCGACTTGTTGCACTCCTCACTCCCCTCCCTCCCGCACTACTTCCCCTTCCCCCTCTCCTTCAGCCTCCCTCCCCTCCCCTCCACCACGACCTACCAAGCTCCCGGGCACGGGTCGCCTCCCTCGGTGCGGTTTTTGCCTCGCCGAACGGCAGACGCTCCTACAGTGTAGGGATTGGAATCCTCCGCCGGGATAAGAAAGGGAGAAAAAACGTGTCCAAGATCCATTTTCTCTCAGTATTTTGCGTCGCGAGTAATACCTTTTACCCTAAAAAATTGGCGATGAATAAACATCAGTTGCTCGTGGTCGCCTATTCTGAAATACCTTTTAAGTCAGATAATTTAATATTGCCCGGAAAAACATGGAATGTTAAATAAATTGAAAAATAAATGTTGATAAATCATGTTATCTGAAAATGTGGTTTGTGATTTTTCCTTATTATTTTACTCGTGTCGATTTCAATAAATTTTGATAAATCATCCGACACACTATCTGAATTGTCATGTTGAGAATGACATGATTAAATGTCAAAATTTATCGAAATCTATACGAGTGAGGGAATCGTACTCCTTGAAGTCACCATTATGCTTTTTAAATTATTTTCTAAGAATTTGAAAGGTAATATTTTGCTGCACTTAAGCGTAATACGGAAGAATAGAAAAAGAATGGGTGCACTTAAGCATAATACGGAAGAATAGAAAAATAATGGGGCTGGGGAAGGAATTGATTTGTGAGGGAGAATATTGGCATTGCAATGTCAGGAATGAGCTATGTTTTTATCGATCGTAAGAAGTGAATTTCCGCATAAACTTTAATAGAATTTGCATTTCGGAAAATTTTATTATTTGAAGATAGCTTGGTTTTCCTTATATTTTCAGTAAAATGAGATTTTTTTTGTAATATTAAGTTCATTTGGACAACTTCATATTAAAAAATGATCATTAAAACTTAGTGTATATACAATAAATGCAACAGTAACAGTCATGATTTATAAAATATAATGCAAGGCCTGCTACTAGGAAAAGCGAAGCGTTTGATCTCATGGAATGCTACCAAGCGTTAAGAAGTAAATCCAATATTAGTCAGTTGGTGATTGGTTTAAAGGAAAATACCTTATATATGTGGATACTATAGTCTTTATGGCTGCCGATTTATTATGTAACCTTAACTATTGGATAATTTATATCGTTTAAACCTTTTGCTTTTACTTTTTTCCAAAATGCGTTTATCTGGCTGACACGCAGCGGCAAGGGTGAAGGGGCTCGCCGTGTCCAGGGCAGAGATAGTTCCCTCCCCTTCAAACAGGAAAACTCCGTGCCTCTCCTGTTCTTTGTACCCTGGGAACAAAAGACAAAGCACGGAATCCACGGTCCGTATGATGCGGAGATAGCGTAAGTTTTTTCCTCCCCACGATTCAAACCCACCAAGATTGCGTGGGAATGTTAATTATCTGACTAATTAGAGTCGAATTCGTTGTTCTCTGGGGAGGAGGAAAATTTGTGCGCGCGACGCACCAAGGGTGATTGTGGCTGAATGCAGGGTTTTGCAAAGGTTTCAAGCAGTAGGTAGGGAGGGTTTCCCTGGGGGGTGTCCCTTTGATAGGCTCTCTGCGTGAGGGAGTGGATGCTCTCTGACCCGTGACCCAGTTTGGGCACCAAGCTTGCCGATCCCCCGGCAACTTACCCTCAGCCGCCTCGGTCTAACGTGTCGAGGACTGTGTTTTCCACGCAATAGTTTTCGAATGTGGGCAATGCTCTCTGGCCCATAGTCGGGCAAACAGTCTATTGTGGCACTTCGATTGTTTTGGTTTTCAGCTATGTTACGAACTTAGGCTTTCATTGCGGAGGAGATGTGAATGTGATATTTGTCCATTTCCACAAGAGAGAGGGGTCAAGAGATTTGAATTCAGATACATTTGAGAGATTTGAGAGAGATTTGAGTTTAGATAGTAACAGGGCTGTACCACGTTTCGAAACGGAGGGATTTCATTTGCTGGTGGTTTTTTCGAAAGCTCACGTGAATCATCCTTATTTGCCACGAGGACCGACTTCAACGGGTAGTATTAACATTAATCAGCAAAATTTCTGTCGCTCCAAATCAACGGTCTGAAGTCAGCGCCATAGCAACATTTTTCCGGAAATAGATGATAAAACGTGGTGTGAAACCTTGAATTGCTGCTTTATGAATTCACCGATGCTTAGCCAAGTCTTTTTACCTCCTTTTTTTCATTTTTCATAGTCAAATATTTATTATATTTCTCTTCGTGGCGTACGTAGAATTTTCATCATGTCTCCGGGAAATTTCAATCCCCCTATGTTTTTGTTTATTCAGCTTAGGTCGTTTCTTTCTTCTTTTTTATTCATATCTACTACACCAAGAAGCACATTCGTCGAATCCAACCCAATATTAAGAAATATATTCTTTCGTGTTTCACTCGATTGGTTTTTTTCATGACTGTTAAAGTCACCTCGTTAGCAACCGAGGACAACTGTGAAAATATTAAAACTGTTCTCAAATAGCTCGCCAAACGTCTCTCACGTTGCTGATGTTGCTGCATCATGACATTAGCGCTGGAGTGTAATCGCGGAAGTTCGTTCATAAAGTAGAACTCTTCGTGATTATATTTTATTAATCTTTGCTTAAACGGTTTTCCGTAGTGAGTGCGTAGTATTTCCCCATTTTCTTTCGCTACCACTGGTTGAAACTTTGAGTGTGTTTTGAAGACGTGGATCCTTGAAGTGGATCTAAATCAGCAAAGTGTGGGTTGCGGCTTCAGTACGACATTAATGGGAAATGCCGAAGAGACGGCAGAAGTGCGTTAGAGGGGAAGAATAGTGGCTCCTTCTGAGAGGAAACGATGGAGGAATGAATTAATTTGAGCTCAGCTTACCGACGGAGCTGCCACTTGCAACAGACAGTGAAGAGTATGTGAGATAAAGCTGACGAAGGAAAACTACGCTTTGTTAGAAAAAAGAACGCAGGGGATCGGGTGGTCATGCGATTTTTGTGAACGCAACTATAGAATGTACCACAGTTTAAAATTATCATGAGGTATTAATATTTAAGCTATCCTTTTAAAAGGTCGAGGCGAATTGCTTCTTGGGCTATATAATTAGATTCTCGTTTTTATGCATGACCTGCTGGTGCACAGTCATTAAACCTGCGAATACTGCCTCATTATTTAGCGTAAGGTATAGGTTATGGTGGTAATTAGATTGTTCGGTATTCAAAATAACATTTCTGTACACATTTTATCCAGTACTCGTTGAAACAATTTTCTTAAAATTGACTCGTGTAAGTGTTGAAACCAGTCGGAGGTCAATGAACAACGTACCAAAATTATATGCTTTACATTTGATGCGTTTTTTAAAGTGAATTATGTGTCAATAAAATATATTTGCTTTCCAAACTATCTTTATCTATCAATAACGTTGTTCACAGAGTCACGGTTAGCTTAGCAGACGCATTTTTAAAGGATTTACTTCTATGCGTAGCTGAAATCTGGCTCGATAGTGTTTATGATATTTTAGCATTCAAGTTTGTCTGAACAATCCTACGCATGCAATTGACGAGGAGTAGTGTATCTTTTATTCTTTGTAGTAGTTCTTAAGTATGAATTAAATATTCTACTTTGTTTTTTCCAAAGTGAAAACATTTACACGAACCACCATCATCATTGAAAAAGCATTATTTTACAAACGAACTATTGAACATCCCCATTGATTTCCTGACGATGCTATATCTATATCGAAAAAATTGCTCATACAAATTTGCTATACATTACCAAATGTTAATTGCTTGTGGAAAATGGAATAAAATGCTAGAAAATGTTCATTGGTTTAAAGGTATGATTTTGTAAAAATTATTTATGTCTTTCGTTTGTCTACATATTAAAAGACTTCATATTTTCTTTTCAGGTAATTGTGGCTACAAAGCTACAAAGTCCCAGTGAGCGACATCAATGTGTTTTACTCTGTGGTTAAAGGTACGTGCGTTAAATGTAGCATCAAAGGATTTGCCAGTTGGCTACGATTTTGGCTACTGTCCTGTGTTTTCCGGAGGGGAGAGAATTCGAGAAGATGGATTTTCGAAACCTTTTAGCCTCATTCTAACCGTCTTCGAAAATTGCGGCGGACGTGAAATTTCACCAATTAGGACACGCGCTCTTGAGCATCGCGAAACTAGCTATTGCGGTAATAACCACGTGCTATATTCGCGCTCCAGGCTTCCAGCTCCGGCGGCGCTATGATTCACCCTGACCATTACCTCCATTATCTGTTGGGCTCACGTTAAATTTACCGCAACTCCCCAAGTGGTGATGTTGTGTTTGTCTCTTCTATCGGATCCACATCACAGTGCTCGTGCCGCTTGTTTATGAGCCGGCGATTGTTTTGCTTCGACCACGAGAGGAAATCGCGGTTATAAGATTTTCGGGAAAGAACCTCAGCACTTCCAGGTTTTCCGCCTCCTCAAACTCTTTCGCTACTGATTGTTTGTGCTCCTTCTTGCCAAATATGTTTACTCTGCTCCGTGAAACTGCTGAAGATTTTTAGATTGGTATCGATGGGAGACTTCATATCATATTTCAAGAGGTCTTCCTCACTTTGTGGTGAAAACTTTACTTTTCCAAGTCAAAGGTATTTCTTTATCTTGTGGGCTTCATCTTTCGAAACATATGATGTTCTTCCTTTTCTGAGAATCACTCTAGAATAAAAATTCTTTTTCCGTCTGTAGGAGACCTTATCCTTTTTCATGAGTTTCATTGAGGTAGAGCGTAGTAAATATTTAGGTGTATTTAATACTGTGTCTTAGTGGATATATTTTATTTATTATACATCAACTCATAAAATGAAATAACAGTTGCCTAATGTGACTGATTTACTATATTTAACTAACTATATTTTGGTAATGAATTGATGGGAAAAAAGGCATAAAAAGGCTACAGATCTGTAAATAAATAATTAACTCCTTCGCTGTAACGTTTTTCACTATTCAATGACAGGCACTCCAATACCTATTTTCAAATAGGTATTGGAGTGACTGTCAAATGTTTTTCACTCTTAAAAAAAATCTTTAGAATCGTTCTGACCTTGAAAAACCATATCTCATACTTATTCCAACTTGTTAACTATTTCCAAATTTAGAAATCCTCTTCAATCAATTACTAATCCGTAAATTTACTTAGCTCTGTCACTAGATATTGGTAGAAATTGGAAACTAGATTTTTATAACGAATAATTATGACGCCATGATTTCTATGACGTGTGCTAATTCTTTCTAATATTTCATATTTCTGCCTCAATTTATAGAAAGCTTGAGCAGTGAAGAGTTGCTATTTATGCTCGGGTTAATTCGACCATCCATTGCGGCGATTGTAATACTTTTTCAATTCTGATTTATCCGTAGCTTAGTCTGGCTCACAAATTATTGGCTTAGTTTTATTTGGTAATTGCTAGCCCGTAAAACTGTTAGCAATTGAAGCGCACTTATTTACAAGTCTAGTATGATTAAGACTCATAAATAATATGGGTTTCTGACCCATGATTTCGAGCCTAATAGTGGATGGATTTGGTAGATCGAATGAGCTTCAATTGTAGCCCAGCCTTTGAGACCTTTCTTAATATAGAGTGCCCACGCACTCTAAGCATGCCTATCACTTGTAAATCAAGGGCGTGTGTATATCATCAAAGGCATTAATAATAACCCATTCAACTATAATTCCATCTCAATATTTCTTGGTATCCTGCTCCATTGGAACAAGTATGTCAATCTGGCCGAGCTATGGTAAAGTCAAGTAGAAAGTATGTACGCAGGCACCGTCATATTCGATGCGAATTGCGATCATCAGGGGCACATTAAGCCATCACGGAACTTCAAATATTAAGATCTTCCCCAGCGACCATGTCGACCATCTACGATTTTTATCTTTGAAGTCAGAAAGTATCCAACTCTTCATACACCCTTATCCCATTACCACATAAGTTTAGCCTTGAGAATGAAATTCACTTCTGTGAATATGGATTACCAAATGAATAAAGTGAATTGTTGATCCCTATGAAATTTTCATGTTAAATTTCAGAATGAAGGTCACTGCTATAAAGTCTTAAATATCAAACACTATCCTTGTAATCCGTAATAAATGTGTTTTTCACATGCTCGTGGACATTGTAATTAAAATGTTATATTATTACGAAATGTTGTATTAAACTCTACGCTTTGAAATCGGGGGCGATTGAACAAGTGAGTGGGGAAAATATGGCAGGCGATATTTTTGCTGTGGTCGAAAGAGTTAAAAATGTTAAACGGAACCTCGTTAATTCCTCCATCTGCGCTGTCAATTAAAGTGTCTCAGACTCCGGAATAACTGGCGTCTCCGCTGCTGGTTAATAGATACCTGTCGTGCTTCCCGAAATCGTGGTGAATGAATGGTGGAAGATGAGCGCCCTGAGCCTGTTACAACCAGAATGCCGCCCCTCAGTGGAAGCAGGCGGCAGGGAGGAGCTCAAGAAAGAAACGGACAGCAGACGGGGCACTCACAGAGAGCGGGGAAGGGGTGGAGAGGAGAGGATGACGTAGTTAATTTAGACGTCTCCGTTTACTGGACGTCGCGTGGGACAAATTAATTGGGCAATATTTACCGTGGCACGTGCGAGGGCAAGGGGACTTGTTGGCTTCGTCGTAAATTCATTAGCCCTCCGCTTCTCCCCCTTGTCTCGCGCCGCCACCGATTTCCTATCCCGACGACTGCGAGGCGTCTCCGCTCCGGCGATTCTGGAGAGTGGCGTTTGTGACGAGTATTGACTGTCACCATCACTGCCCGTCCTCGTCTGCACATCCCCCTCGCTTTTATCCATGCTCTTTTTATGTTGGTAGGGGTATGTTGCGTGGTGGTAGTGTGAGGGGAAACGTGGTGGTGGATAGAGGTTCGCTGGTTTTTCAAAGGGTTTTTAGCGCGGCCTTTAACCTCGTTATTCGGAGGTCGGAATGGTGGTTATAGGTGTGTATAAATCTAAATAGAAGGCAGCTGAAGACCCTTCTCATTTGTATATTAAAAGGACCCAAAACTCCCTTTCGACTCTATTTTGTTTTATTTAGTTGTTTGATATTCACACGATATTCTTAAAAATTTCAGGGAGTATAGGGTACGTTTGCCAGTATTTCTAGTACAAAACTTTTGTCATTCTAACGAACTAATGTGGAGGTCTCTTACGTAAAATTTCTTGATAGGAGCCCCATTTCGTAAATCTTTTCTCCGTTGTCTGTCATTGTTCCTTGTCGACCATGATGGGTTTTGCAACCCGGAGGATTTGTCGTTTGGTTTCAATAAAAATCGTTGTAGGCGACAAGGGACCATTTTGGAGTCAAAGAGTAAGCATTGTTTGTCATGATGCTGATTAGGTGATACTAATTCCTGTGGCAACCTATTGCGCATGTCTCAGCTATTTCAGTGCACGCTTTCACGTCAGCTGACTCGTTTATAGTGCTTTTTCTGCTATTGCATTGACATAGTAAAACATAATGGAGTGGGTTATTTAATTAAATTGATACAAATCGGGTGGCACGTGTGATTATCTTTCTAGAGGTACGTGGTACGTTTCACATCGATTTATCGAAATGTTTTGTAATGCATACCGTGAGTGGTGTAAGAAAGGCAAATGATTCCACTTGGTCGGTGGAAAACATGATAGAGATTCTTGAGGCGTAGTCAGTCGGTCATCATCGAACATGTTACAGAGAAGGTTTAAACGAACAAAAGATTTGGTGTCATTACCTGCCTTTTCTCGAGGGTAGAAAAATTTTTCTTGTGCCTCTATCCTGCAGGCACAGCTTCATGCTGGAGGGTAGGTGGCCTCCTACAAATTGCTTGCGAAACTTGAACCGGGCAATATCGGGTATCCCTGCCCTTCATTTCGATAACCTCCTCACCATGGGAGCTCTAGCTCACAGCCTTATTTCCTGCCTATATATACTCGGGTACAACCTCCCATCTACGACGGCCCATGTTACTGAAACGCCCGTCGCCCTCAGACGGTGGTAGCGCCGGCGACCCCGAGTAAATTAGTTGGACGATGGGGGCAGGGATTTGGCGTTCGGGGTCACGGGGTCGTGTGGCCAGGGGGCCAGGGCTCTCCTCCTCCACAATATGGCCCCACTCCGTTGACCTGATGGAGCTGATACACACAGTCTCGCAACATGTTTCGTCGCCGCCTCCTCCCCACGCAGTCCGTTCGTCTGTCTCTCCGTCCTGTTTTCCTAGCATCCTCCGCTTCGCCTCGCTCTGTCCGCCTCGTGCCTTCCTCCTCTCGATTGAATTGTCCTCTCCCGTCCCTTCGAATGGCTTCCCCACGTGTTTCTGCTGCCTCTCTTCGTCCCCTATTCAACGCCACGAGTTGCGATGTGTGCGCCCTTGGTTCGAGCGTTGGCGGGAGTCCTCAAGAAATGACCCGGATGTGATGAGCTGCAACCAATCTTAGTCCTCACTGATTTAATCAGCCAAATTTTCATAGCCATCCTCAGGAACGAGTAATTTTATCTCTAACCACACTATCATCTCAATGCCAGTCCCGGCAATGATGGAGTTGTTTGCCTGCTGAATAGGAGGTGTGTAATTTGAATCCCGTCTATGTGATACCTACTTTTGGCTGTCAGTGTCGATTTTCTTAAATGGCATTTTTAAGCTAAATTTATCTCTAATTAATTATGATATTATTATCCAACAATAATGACACTCTAGTTCGTATTCCATGGCGTGAATCATTCATAAAAGGTATACCTCTAAGAATTAAGTTTTTTAGTGTAACGATTCTCGTAGATACATTTCATGCACCATAAGTTCTTGTAATAATTTCTTATTGACTTAATTATACGTTATATTATGTTAAATTCTTTTTGTTTTCATTTGCGTAGCGTACAAGAGGGGATAGGGATAATAGGGGATAAGAATTGCAATTATTTTTTAACTGCCGAATGCGTGCTTAATCCTATTTTTATTTAGAATATCGATTTTTTCATGGTCTGTTCCCCAAATTAATTGATTCGCGATCGAAAACCATTTTGTTTCTATGTGAGTTTTGAGATAATTACCCCTGAAGTAAAACTACTAATTATTATTTAACCCATGAGTTCTGGTTGAGTATACTTCCGGGTGAGTAGTTATTACGTTGAGAATAAACTACGTGAATAAATAATTTCCTTTTTCAGTATTTTTTGTTTTATCTTTTCCCAGACCGGCATCGAAAGACTGTGTTAGATATCCTTTTCTCATTTATTTGTGAAATGAGAGTAAGGCACCGTGCTGGAAACCTTCGTGAACATGACTAAAAATACAGTATTGGGTACGTCTGTGAAATTTGGTAAATTATGGGAAAATAGGGAAAATTAAGATTTAGTTATTTTCGAGATTATGGTTTGCCCAGAATTTACTAGTGGAAAGATATTTTTCACTCAGGATAAATCAATTGCATATTATTTCTTGTGAAAGTGCTCCGATACTGTTTTGATGATTCGATATTGTCACCGAAATTGAGTGCATTAGCTTTCAACGTGTTGCCCATTTTCTCATCAATTATCGTATGTTTCCATGCTTTGTAAATTTTGCGCAAGGTGATCTGAATCTAGTTTCACAGGCATATCTAACTATAGGAATTTAATTCTATTGAACAGCAAAATTAACAAATAAAAATGTCGAAAGAGGGAATACCCGCGAAAATTTCAGGCGAAAGTTTCTTATTAAACTCATTGTAAGAATTCTTTATTCCTAGGCAAAATCATGGAACTTATATTTCAAATCCATCCAATTTTATCTTCTTCTTCGCTAAATCAGTTAATCAATTCTATACATTTGGAGGCTATAATGTCAGCTTAAACGTGTTTTTAAACGCTTTTCATAATTTTTGGTTGCAGTTAAAGGTGTAAGATCCCCAAAACATTTCCAGTGGAGCCGCATTGCTCTGTGTTATTCATTTTTTTGATCTAGAATGTCGTTTTCATTTTGATTAATTCCATTGCTGTATCATAAGAATGTACTTCAGTCCTTCATTTTTCCGTCCATTCAATCTTTCGTTCACTTTCCTCACATTTTTTTTCTCCATCGATCCGTTTCCTTTTTTGATTTTTCATTCGCCAAAATGCCCTGCCAGAAGTCTCTCTCTTTTTCTTTCCTTCCACTTCTTCCTTTCCTTCCTCTCCCTTATTCCAGCTCCAATTTAATTTCCCATCGTCACCCCTCTCTCTTTCCATTCGTACATTTTCTTGCCCTGTCACAGGGTCACTCCTCTTAATTGCGTCTCCGAGTCCATTCACGCGCTCATCTCGCATGACTGCTTTGCCGTTCGTGTTTTTTGTGTGCGCGGTGGATTTTTTTTCACCAGATACCCATTCACGTTGCTTGGAGCATTTTGCTCCCAATATGTTTTTCGAACCTTTCCCTCCATTTAGTTTATATTCTTCGTTGATGCTTCCCCCTAAGTGATTGTAGAAATCACTCATTCAAATGAACCGTAAGTATGATGAAATAGAATTCTCTATCAAATATCATTTAGCTCATCCTGGTTGTGTAGTTGTTGTGGACGCCTGAATTAAGCTTTCTCCTTTTTCAACGGGCTCATCTGTTTAATGTATATTTACTTGTTGTAATTATATTTTTAGGTCATGAATGTCTCTTGGTTTAAAATTTGATACCCTGTCCATTTCTTTTATAACCTCAATAATTCACTTTTCCTGAATGCAACTAAATCATGGATAGAATTTTATATCCCCCAAAAATGGATGCCCACTCTGTGAATTGATAAAAAGTTTCGAGGCGTAAACATAGAGAATTGATGGTTATATGAAAATTTTAAATCTTTAAACTATTCTAAAAATAATCCTTATAAATTGGATATAATTGGCACATTTTTGCCTCATGTTCTAGAATTTAGACTGTTTTTTTATGAATACTGCCAATATAAGGTTTCTGTTGTTGATAAACCTTTCTTTAACCAGAATACCTATATTTTTTGCATTATTTGTTTTGATGCTTCTCTTCGTTTTTTTTTAAATTGCTCGCCAGCGAACTCTTCAGCTCCGGAGGAAAAAATATTTGTTTTTTTTTTTTCAAATCGAAGCCTAATGAAGTCCAAGTAAAATTGGAATATCGCATTCCCTGTCAGAATCCTGGTTCAGCGGCGACGGACGGTCTTTGTATACACTTTCTATATAGGTGCGTCGTCCCATCGGGGATAAAAGGATCCATTCATTCGCGTTAGTGACACCCATCCATCCCGTAGTCCTTTCTCCCGACGACCCGTCCAAAACCCGCCACTCCACCGACACCTCCTCCCCGTGTCCCTGCAGATTTTTTCCTCTATCAGCTTTCAATCTCCGCTTCCTTTCCTTGTCCCATCAAACTGGAGCGGTCCCCACGCGTCATCTGCGCTGGTAAGACCTATTCAATGAGATGAGCTTTACGGGTCGGGGTGGGGTTTGCGAGGATGCAAGGCCCTTTGATTAGGACATTAGAACACTTGTCTCCCGCGCGCCCGTAACGGGAAGCCCAGGGACGAGGAAGAGAATTGCGCGTGAGGAGGAGAGACAGAGAGATTCAAGGGGATGGTGTAATCGTGTTGGGACCTGGTGACTGACGCTTAGTGTTCCTGTGGAAGGAATATATTCCGGTTGTTCTGGCTGTCCCTGCTGAGGCTGTATCAGAAGAGAAATAAGAAGATCAGTATCAGGATTCCTGCTGTATTCAAGTCTTATCTTTCCCCGGATTTCCGTTTTTTCTATGAACATTTTCCTTGTTTTCTCAGAAAGTCTTCCTTGGGATTTTACATTTTACACATTTATTCATGTATTTATTCCAAGAAAGAGAATTCAAGGGGATGTTGCAATCGTGTTGGGGCTTGGTTACTGACGCTTAGTGTTCCTTTGTAAGGAATTTATTTCAATAGTCCTAACTAATCCTGGCGAGGCTGTATCAGAAGAAAACTAGGCAGATCAGTGTCAGGATTCAAGTCTTTGCATTCCTTACCTTCCCATGGTTTTCCCTTTCTTAATGAATATTTTCCTTGTTTTCTCTGAAAGTTTTTCTAGGGATTTTATATTTTCCACGTTATCCTTGCAATCCATTGAACGAAGATATTTGTTTATCATTTAGAAGAATGGCAATGCATTTAAAAAAATGCTGTTCTACGTTTAACTTCGGAGATGGGGAAAGTAGCCCGCGGGTAAATGGGTAAAGACTAAGTAGGAGTGTAAAAAAATTCTGCAGAGGAAAATTCATCGTCATCAATCTGAAATCAAATATAATTCCCCGAATTTCTGAGGACGGTGTTGAATTAACACAGCTACGGCCAGTTGTGTTTCTAAGGCCTGAATGTAATTTTTAATAGTATTATCAGTCCATTGCTTACTAAATCAGGAACCCTCGCGCCTTGTTACTCATGTCGGTGTGTGAAGTTCGGGGACAGCGATTAGTTGCGCAAAACCTGCTAGCTTCCCAGCTTTCCCTTCAATTGGACAGTTGTCGGCAGCTCGACTTTTGAACGTGAGCAGGGGCGGTTTACTCTGGTGTCAGGATCTATCCTGAGGGCTGATTAAAGGGAATGCTTTAGGTCTCGTGGAAAGGTTTTCCGTGAAAATGGGCTTGGGGGGAGCAGAGGAATGGTCGAGGGTGGGGATAGAGTCGGTCTCTCTTTTCTCTACTCCGCGTGATTGTCTGCGCTGCTGTGCGGGAGCGTTCTTTGGTGTTCCCCAACTCGGGCGTCGAGTGCTTTGCCAAACTGATAGAGGGAAAGGTCGTGGTGGTGATGTTCCCTGCGAAGCGATGGGACTCTTCATTACAGCCGCCTTCTATTGAGGAACGGAAGGGTTCTCTCTTGCACTCGATGCGAATCCGCGGCGTCTTGTTTTTCGGAAGCGGGGATGCCGGGAGCTAAAAAAACTCGGTTTTTAAATGAAATTCTTCATTTCAGGCGTTAAAAGTATTGGGAAAATACTCATTCTTCACATGGCAGAAGGCTTCCAACCAATTCTGCGGAAGGAAATGAAGCCAAGTTAATTGATTTTATAGTCGAGTTTTCTTTAGTACTGCCATCTCTGGGGGAGGTGTATTCATTATCGGACAAGAAATATGAATAATGCGGGGAAGTACCAGCAGGAGAAATGAAATCTATGATTCCAAGTTTGTGAACTTGAAATAGCTTCATTTCAATGAAATAAAAGCTTTTAGTATGCATTATAATGGAATCTCACACCGATGGGGAATTAATAAGTACTCTGTACAGGTATAGGTACTTCAAACAAGCACAGGCACTTTAAATTATTCTCTTGGCACTAAATACATTGGATTGAAGAAATGTGTTGGAGTATGATTGATTCATTATGTGGCTCAAGTAATTTTTCGGGTAGTTTTAGTCTTAACTGTGTTGAAATAAAATTGCACTCCGGCTACAAATATTCCTGGAATTGATGCTTTACTCATTGTTTGTTTTAACCAGAATGTTATCGCTTATTCAGTATTGTCTTTGATTTGACCATACATTGAGCAGGAAGAGCATTTAGTAAGCCTAATTAATTCGTGTCATCGCTGAAATTAATCTCTAACATGTGTCATGTTGCTTCTGGAAAATTTCACTTCTCTTTATCCATTCTTGATCGTTGCTGTCAAAACCTGTTCACCTGTCTTAGCGCCTAAAATACACAAGCGTTCCGAGATGATAGCGGTGATATTTTGGTCCGCTCGGCAAACACGCCGTGGATCACGGAGGTGGCGATACGCGCCGTAACGCGAAATCCTTTGCTTGTCGGGAGAAATATGGTTTCCATTATCCCGGCCGTTGGAGGCTATCGAGGTTCACCTTGCCGAGAGAAGTCCTTTGTTGAGCGGTGTCGCTTTTATTCGGGGCACCGCCCTGAAAAGTAGCAACAGCGAAGAGGAGAAGCTGGCTACGAAGGGATCGGATTGCGTAGTTCCTGGCGACTAAGACGATGGTGAGCTAGTATGTCGAGAGAATGGGAATAGGAGAACGGAGTACATGAAGTACAGCGAATACACACAGGAATTTAAGATTTAGGCAGTCGATTCGTGGAGGAAATAATTATTCGGCGGGAATCTTTGAATAGAAATATGAGCTCAACTCTGAGGAACAAATATTTAGAGTTATAGAGATATTAACTGATAGTAGATATTTAGAGTTTCCATTATGAAGTAGTTACGCAAAGTACCTGCTATTATGGATAAAGTAAACTACATGAATAACCAAAGTTTTTATAAATCGCATCATAAATCCTTTGCTTAAGGAGCCATTTGTGAAAATATAAACAATTAAAACGCTAGTGGTAATCCCTTATTGATGGTAAACTTTCGGTATCGTTACTCTAACACTCGCATATGACCCGATGGGTATTATCTTACTTTTCGTGTTATCATCCTTGACCAGAGGTAGGTGATTGCTTGTCATTAAAATAATATAAAAAAATCCGCGTGGTAAATGGCCTAGTGTAACTTAATATGGCAGTACCGGTGGAGATATCGATTAATACAGTTCTGAAGCTAACTGATCAACTAAATATTATAATTTCATGAAACTCGAGGAATTTTCTCTACAATGTTTTGTGGTGAAAGTAAAAATGTTTACTAAGACAAAATGGAAACATTGTAAATGACACTAGTGTCAACGGAAGGGCCTTGTGATCGTCTTTATATGAATACCTTAATTATGTATATTACATTTACTTTAATCATTATTTTAGCTATATTTTCCAAAGATAATTAGAATAGAGTGACAAAGTATTTCAAGGGAGAGAGTTTCATTTAATTCCCTATATCCTTTGCTACCGGCAACTCATTAACTCTTTGTTATTTCATTCTGTTGACCTGTAAAAGTTTTTTCTCTGGTTTACTCATCTATTCAGCCTAATCTACCTTTTCTTAGACACCATTCTTTACGTTGCTTATAATGTAAAATTTCTCCTCGATTTACCTTCCTTGCTAACTGTCTCCTTTCTATATTTTCCGACTAAATATTTTTTACCGTCCATGTCCATTACATATCTATGTTAGGTACCTTTTCCTCCATCATTTCCTCTTCCTACCATTGAAATATAGAAAGTAAGATGCTACTAAAGTAAGCGTGTGTGCTTCAATGCTCCTGCTGATTTGGAATTTATTATTCTAATATCATTCCAAATTACCAGGAGCATTTAGCACACTTTTTATCTTAACTCTTATCTGGGTTTCTATATTCTAATTTTAGGAGGCGAAAAAGACGGGGATAAAATAAACTTTGAGGTTGGTACTCGGAGGTACTTGGACATGGAGGGTGGATTTAGTTTTTTTTTCAGATGAAATAGAAAAGAGGTGAGGTTTGAAAGAAAAAATGTCGAGATGAAATTTCACGGTTTGATAAAATTTCACTACGATACACTGTGCGAAAGAGAGCTGAAGTATGACCACATCATACCTATTTTTCTTGTGGCAGCTGGCGTGTGGAGAATGAGAGAGAGGGTGGTGGAGCTGGAGCGGTGGCAGTGTGGAGGCCGCGGACTATAACGCTGCGGCGATCGCTTTATCGGAGCAACAGGTCGCATATCCCCTTTCTCTGTCTCTCTCCCTCTCTTTAGCCCTCGCCCTTATGGCCACTGCACGTGCCAACGCCTCCATATCTAGCGGAAGATATGTCGGCTGGCGAGGCAGCGCTGGAAAGATGAGAGAACGGGTGAGCGGTTTGGGAGGGCCTTCTTTGTCGCTCCTTTTTATCGGGAAAGATTTAAGTAGTCCGACATCTGCGGAGGATAATCTGTTTTCACACTAAAAATGGCCATCGATGAAAGCTGCAGCTAGCGTAGAAACGTAAAAGGATTACCGTATTGTCCCCTTTCCTTAGGTAAAAACATAGCTGTGGTAAGCGAGTTCCAGAAATTCAACGGAAAGATAACCTGCACTGGCATTTTTGGCCAATACGCGCAGGTATTGACTGTTCTACATGTCAATGGCTAAATTCTAACAACACCTACATCAAAATTTGTCGGGTTTGAGATAGGCATCTTAAAAAAAGTGTAAATGACATTTAAAAAGTAAAATTCAAGCAAAAATCAACTCTTTATTTGCAAATGTATGCTTCTTTTTCAGTTTTATGAATTTTTGGTTTTTAATTTCAGTGTACAATTAAATATTTAAATCGTTTCTTTCGCTCTCCTGAAAAGTTGCTATTTTTGAGATAATTGTTGTTAGAACTTAGCCATCGATATCTGAATCTGCGTCAGTTTTTTGTGAGGTTGCGAAACTGTACCGGAATATCATTCTTAATTCAGAATTCATGACTGATGTTTGCCGGTAAAAAATTAAGAGCAGTGTTTCTCAAGGAAATGTCCTTGAGTTAGGTGCGTGTATCTTCGTTTTACTCTTAATATTTCATATAACTGACGGCATTGGAGCATCAGATGGAGGATTTTACCTTGGGAAATAAAGATTAGGTACCATTGAAAATTTGCGCATGCTACGAGTGAGGTTGTCAATGAATAGTTTTGGAGTAATGGAAGTAAAAGGAAGTATTTTGTTGCTTTTATTTTTATTCAATCACTGGGCTGGTATAATGAAACCTTTCTGTAGTACATTTTCTACATAAAATAATTTGCTTCATTATTTTATATCATTAAGTAAGCGTAGAGAGTGTTCGCCATCCTTATCAGTAAAGAAAAGTTTGATCATAGATGCAAATACATAGTTGATAAATTCCACAGAGAAAAGTTGAGCATCTTTTAACAATAAGACAGGAATAAAAATTTCGGGCACAAATTGTTTTGAGCGGCGAATGGAGAACTCTTGCCTAATATTGCATTCCGTCTAAAACGCAGGCATGCATGAAGTCATATTGGGCGTTGGTTGCATTATTTTAAATCTTCTATATTTTCTGAGTTGTTACGTGTTGATATTGTTGTCTCATACATAATATATTAGAACCTGTATTTTTATCTGGTTACTTTATTGTGGCCATATATATTAACGGATATAATATGGATTTGATGCCATTGAAAATGGTTGCAAAGTTTTGGCTCTACATATTAGTAAGATTTGGGTGAAGCTTTTGCTTACTCCCACTTTTTAGCAAATTTTGGAGAAATCGTGACGCAGTGGAGGGTAATGAAAATATGTATTAATGCTGGTGATACTGTGTTGAAATTGAGCCTTTACTCGCGGTTTTACTTGCACTGTTATTGATGTTTATTGGCTAACAGATTCGTCCGCATGACCTTTGGACACTTGAGTTGGTAAACACGATTCCAAGGGGGCGCTAGATTTGCCAGTGCGGTGTAGGGGGTGGGGGAAATGAGAGAGAAAGACTTCGGGGAGGCATTTGAGATGGCCAAAGAGAAAAGTTTGGGTGGAGGTGGCCAGGAGATTGTGAGGCCTTGCGTCGGAATGCCTTTGTCGCGGAGGACGGAGGAATGCTATGAGGGCCCGGGGGGGAGGGAAGGCGCGTCTGAGGTGCCAAAGACTCTCGGCCTGCTGGTCGTGATCCGTCCGCGACAGGGGAATCCTTTGCGGCAGCAGTCACGTTTCTCGGTACATCTCCCGCGCGGTCGCGTACAAACAAACGCGTTTACACTGGCGCAGCGGCGTCGTCAAGATTTCTCGTTGTATTTCCGCGTCCTCAAGGAAACGTTCCTTTTGCTGGCATCATTCTATTTGGTCTTTTCGGATTTTTTCCCCGTGGTTTCGGAGCATTCCTAAGTCCCTCATCTCACTCTGCTGTGTATCGTTATCTTTGGCGTATGAGTATAATTGGAAAATTTGTATCAACCACAGCGTCATGAAAGTAAACAGCGCAAGTATTTTTCAAATGATGTATCAGAAAGAAAGACAATTGAAGTTTCCACAATTTAATATTTACTGCTTATTACGGCAGTAATTAATAAATTGTGGAACCTGCCATTGTCTTTCCTTTCAGATACATCATGAAGCAGTTACATCATGTCTCGCCAGGCACGATTGAATTTATTTTTCAAATGTTAATCTTCAGTTTAATATAATTTTCATGCAAAATTTTAAACCAAAATATTATGTTCAAGTATAGCTGGTAATCATTTAGAAATATCCTCAACAATCACGTCAACTTGGCTATTTCGTAAAGGAACCATGCCTTTCCTTTTTTTTTATAGATGAATTATGGGATATTTTATTCGTTTTAATTTTAGACATATATATGTTCTCTTAAACTTCTGGTTCATTGTGCTCTCCCGTTAGTTTTGATAAATTCGTTTGCTCTTAGATTTTGCGATAATATTATTTTGACCTAAGTTGAAAGCGTTACAGAGGGATTTCATAATGGGATGAAGGATGAATTATATTTGGCTGTTTGTATGTCTTCACTTACGATCTTTGCAGGAGAGATGCGCATTTGCTTCTATTTTACATTCCTTTCGTTCTCAGTGATTTCGCGTTTGACAAATTTCTTTGACATTCCCTTTATTCTTTTCACTCAGTGATTTAAACTGCACGTTGACTTGGATAGATGAGGCTAAATCTCACTCTAGACCATCTATAGACTTATCCACTTGCAATTATTTCTGACATATTCAGGTCAGGGGTCAGAGTTTTCATGTATTTCACCTCTTCGAGGCTGTCAAGGCTTTTTTTTGGGTGTGTCTTAAGGCTTCGTCCAGAAACCCAGCGGCCAAGCGCTCTACACACCAGACTATAACACTCTCACCATCTTCTCAGCTTGCTGTCTCGAATCCATTATATGCAATTTCTTTAACATAATTTTGCAACTTTAAGTGTTCTTATTCACATATAAAAACTCATAACCCAGTGGCCTAAAATCATGAGATAAAAGGCTAGCCTGTCTTTCTAATCGTTGGAAGACTGAAGAGCCTCGGCAATGATGAAAAAAGGACCTCTGTCCATTCATACAGAGCAAACGATTTAATCTTGCCGCAGTAAATACGTTGAAAAAATATTTGTTTTTCGTTTTTCTTCGCTTACGCTTTAATAATATGCAATGACGTATTAAGATACCACAAAGGACGAGGAATATTTAATTCAATCAGCTTGCCAGTAAATTTCGTTACTTCAATTGATTTTCCTAGTCCACATAACCAGTGACTATTTCCCAACTGAATAAGGATGAAATGCAATGTTTTGTGCTAGTAAGGCTGGCGGGTTGCATGTTCAAAAGGGAAGACCTGGTCATACTATTGTCAGAGAACACATCGAATTTACGGGAACTTTCTAAGACTCAAGGATTAAGTTAACCTGACCCTCTATAAAAAATAGATTTGGGTAAAATTACAGTTTAAGGTGTGTTTATATCCTTGACGATTTTGGTGAAAAACACCACTAAACTGAGGCATTTTTTGGATTGAAAAAATGTATTCTCAACCATGTATTTATTTATTTTCAACGGATCCACGATTTACAAAACAGCATTCTAATTTAAGAAGCATAGAAAAAATCATGATAAATGCATTAACTTTAGGAAGACCAAAAATAAAAGCTGCACTGCAAAAGTAATGAGGAGTTAATATAAATAACAATTATGAATAACAATACTAAAACAATTAGATGGTCTAAATACTCACTAATCCAATCAATGTCAAGCTCATAATTTATGAATTTCGCCCGTGAATTTAAATGCTATAATTTAAAAAAAGTTAACCTTTGATGCTTTAACTCCACGAAGGCAAAAGAGTCTTGAAAAGCCACAGTTACAGGCATATAAGACAGGTAACACAATATAATTTATGCTTCTTGAGTCGGTCGGTATAGTTAAGTTTACATCCATTTGCATTACTACTTTCCTCAACGGAAAAACAATCAGTTTCCTGTTTTTTAAAAGAATCATTGATCAAATATACGAGATTTTTCCGTTTCTTCAATGTGCTCATTCAGATATAATCTCCTTTGCTTGTACGAACTTCGTTGATGGCGTGGCAAACTCCAAAAAGTTTTTACGGTTTGAAGTTTTTCCGGGCAGAACTCATGCGAATTCGTACCGCTCATGGAAAGTTTTGTGGTACTGTAGTTGATCACATACGGAGCACTGATATTCGAACGTACATACTTTTCTCGGGTATTAAACGAGGAGGCGGAATAAAAGTTTCAAAGCTCAAAGGGGTTCATGGGGACGATGAAATTGGGAAGAAGGAAGTTTGGACTTGTTGTGCATCTGCAACTTACATCCAGAGTAGTAAAGCATTCCTCTTATTCGGGACACTGTGGCAGTGAAGCAGTTTGTCGGAATCTAGCGATTCTTTGCAAGGCAAACGGTATTTCATTTCTGTCGTGGTCTTCTATCCTAAAGATAGAGTTTATTGCCGATGCTAAAGTTCTGTACAAATAGTATTAACGTCCCTATAATAGCTGCGATTTGATTCACTGATTGGGTGATTGATACAAATTAGTAGCCCAAACTGTGATATGTGTGGGTATATGGAATATTGGACGTAAAAATAAAAAAAAATTCATCGGGAGGAAAAATCTGAAATAAATCGATTCGATTATTATGGCAAATACGTAAATGGGCATAACTTCAATAGATTTACCGTTGAATCAATGGAATTTGGTGATTGGGTACATATTAGTATTCCTCACGATGCCTAATGAAAATTTGTTTTGTACGTAGTCTCACATTCGATATATATCGAATCTACTTTTTCTTAAAGTATATCGAATTGCTAATACATGTAGGATTTTACATCCAAGGACATAGTTGACCAGGTATTAAATAGTAGATACCCATAGACTGAAAATTAAACCAATGGGATTGCGGACTTTACCGTACAGACGTCAGTATGATCGAAAAATCGATTCGATTATTATAGCATATACACAAATTGGTATAACTTGAAAAGTATACCCGTTGGACCAATGAAATTTGGCGAATGTGCACATCTTTGTAATCCTGTCAATGCCCAACAGAAATATGCTTTGTATGTTGTCTAACGTGCGATATATATCGAATATGCTTTTTCTTCAAATATATCGAACCGCTATAACATATAGGATTTTATATCCAAGGGCATAGTTGGCCAGGTATTGTATAGTAGACACACAGACTGAAAATTAAACCAATAGCCATGCGGATTTTACAGTACAGATGGCAGTGTAATCGCAAGATCGATTCGATTATTCTATCAAATACGCAAATTTGCAAAACTTGATTAGTTTATACGTTGGTCCAATGAAATTTGGCAAATGGGTACATCTTGGTATTCCTCACAATGCCCAAATGAAACATATTTTGTGTATAGTCTCACGTTCGGTATTAATCGAATCTACTTTTTCTTAAAATATATCGTATTGCTATAACATATAGGATTTTACATCCAAGGACATAGCTGACCAATATAATTATGTGGAAGATAGCCATAGACTGTAAGTTAAATCAATAGCATTGCGGATTCAACGATACAAATGCCAGTATAATCGAAGAATGGATTCGATTATTATAATAAATACATAACATTGGCACAAGTTGAATAGTGTATCCGTTGGACCAATTAAATTTGGTGCTTGGTACATCTTGGTATTCCTCACAATTTCCAAAGGTAATATGTTTTGCATGTAGTCTCACGATTGATGCATATCGAATATGCTTTCTCTTAAAATATATCAAATCGTTATAACATAGGATTTTGCATGCACGTACATAGTCGACCAGGAATTTTAGTGTTGATGATCAAAGATTGGAAGGTAAATCAATCGGATTGCGTATTTTCAATGCACGTGTCAGTATACTTGATAATTCGATACGATTATGATATCAAATATTCCAAATATTTTTTGCAAAATGGAATATCTTGAGAATAACTATTTTTTAAGACCAAAGAAATTAGAGGAATCGTTACAATTCAGTATTTTACAAACTGCATTATGGAAATTCGTTTTGCAAGTGGAATATCTTTATATATTTATCTAAAGAATCTGAGTTGTATTTTCAAGAGTGGCTTATTACAATGCTTATGAACTTTAACAGTTGAAATATAACCACATAATCAACACTCTCTTGAAATTTTTAAAACCTTATTCCGATTATGTGTCAATGGTTATTTTAATGGATCAAAGAATCGATTATCCGTCAAATAAAATCATATTGAAAATAACAAATATTTCTAACAGTGAAAAATTTAGTTCCTTACCCTTTTAAAAAAACGGCGGGGAAATTTTTGAATATTAAACCACTTATGGGCATATGACTCGAAAATATGTGACACAACTATGTTTCCACCCCCCTAATTACCCGCTTGATGAATTCAAGCGCCCAATCGACTCGTTAACGTCCCTATTAAAGCTGGAAAGTAATTGATTGATTGTGTGATTGACACAAATTAGCAGCCCAAACTGTGATATGTGTGGGTATATGGAATATTGGACGTAAAAGTAAAAAAAAATTCATCGGGAGAAAAAATCTGAAAACTCAAAAAAGTCGATTAGTTTTCGAGATATATCGAATTGAATTAACATGGGAGCCTTATGGGACTAAAACTTTTTCACTTTTTTAATGTATTTCTAAATATGTGAGGAACATGACATTCCCTTGACATAAACTAGATTTTTTGGTTGATTTTTTGGTGTGGTTGTCATTGCGATGATTTGATATTTAGTATTTTTTATGATTTTTTGAAAGTGCCCCATGCTTTTCTTATGGCACTACGTAAAGAATTTTTTTGACCAACTTGCAATCATTGCAGGACAAATTCCTTGAAACGCAAGGAACTAGATTTTTTGGTTGATTTTTTGGCTATCTTGAAATTTTCATATGTCGAAAGAATTCCGAGGAATAAACGATTTCGACTTTCCATTGTAGAGGTGGTCGAATTTTCAATCTTGGATTTCGGCGTTGAGACATGTGCCATATGAAAATTTGGAATCTCCAAGAAAAACCGTTAGAGGGTTCTCCGAACCCTCACGTTTGAGCTCACTTTCGCCGTATCCCTCTTGGTTAATTAATAATTAAATTCCGAAAAATGTCCTGCAAGCGAAAAATCATTGTCGCCATTTTTTTGTGGAGCATGCAATCTTGAATATCTTAGCAACCGTTTAAGCTAGAGGAATGAAATTTTCAGATAAATAATATTATTAAAATGGTCAACTTTTGCAATGATGACCATTCCGCTCGATCGATTCATGTGCGAGTTATATCGATACCAATCTCCTTGGATACGCTTTAATCGCTAATAACTTTTTTATTAATCAAGTTTTGAACATGAATGTCATACAAAATACGCCTGAAAATGTCATTCATCCGACAAAAGTTAAATCAGGCGAATCGATTGATTAGACTCGAAGTTATGATCGATACAAGGTTGTATTCGATTGAGCCATTTTTTGGGCTTATTTACATAGTTACGGAAATAAAAATTTTAACAATATGTAGGGAAAAAAATGAATTATGCGCACACATAAATTATTTAGATGAATTATGTTTCCTGATGAAGATACATCGATTTGAATTTATATCTTTTTGTATTAGGCCCCCGTAAGAAATACACGCATCCCGTCTGTCTACGTCACCAATATAAGAACATAGGCTAAATTTTGAAAGCGGGGATATTAGAGAAGGCAGGGATAAGGGAGTGACCATAGAAGGGATATCAATAGGATTGCGGATTTTACAGTACAGATGTCAGCAGTGTCTAAAGTACGATTCGATTAGTATAGCAAATACGCAAATTGGCATAACTTGATAAGTGTGTACGTTGGACCAATGAAACTTGGTAAACAGGTACATCTTGGTATTCCTCACGATACTCTATGGTAGTATGTTTTGTATTCAGTCTCACGTTCGATATATATCGAATCTACTTTTTCTTAAAATATATCGAATTGCTATAACATGTAGGATTTAACATTCAAGGACATAGTTTACTAGGGATTAAATAGTAGATACCCATAGACTGGATTTAAAACCAATAGCATTGCGGATTTTACAGTACAGATGTCAGTATGATCGAAAAATCGATTCGATTATTATAGCAAATACGTAAATGGGCATAACTTCCATAGATTTACCGTTAGATCAATGAAAATTGGTGATTGGGTACATATTGGTATTCCTCACGATGCCCGATGAAAATTTGTTTTGTGCGTAGTCTCACATTCGATATATATCGAATCTACTTTTTCTTCAAATGTATCGAATTGCTATAACATGTAGGATTTTACATCCAAGGACATAGTTTACTAGGGATTAAATAGTAGATACCCATTGACTGGATTTTAAACCAATAGCCATGCGGATTTTACAGTACAGATGTCAGTATGATCGAAAAATCGATTCGATTATTATAGCAAATACGTAAATGGGCATAACATCCATAGATTTACCGTTGGATCAATGAAATTTGGTGATTGGGTACATATTGGTATTCCTCACGATGCCCAATGAAAATTTGTTTTGTACGTAGTCTCACATTCGATATATATCGAATCTACTTTTTCTTCAAATGTATCGAATTGCTATAACATGTAGGATTTTACATCCAAGGACATAGTTTACTAGGGATTAAATAGTAGATACCCATTGACTGGATTTTAAACCAATAGCCATGCGGATTTTACAGTACAGATGTCAGTATGATCGAAAAATCGATTCGATTATTATAGCATATACACAAATTGGTATAACTTGAAAAGTATACCCGTTGGACCAATGAAATTTGGCGAATGTGCACATCTTTGTAATCCTGTCAATGCCCAACAGAAATATGCTTTGTATGTTGTCTAACGTGCGATATATATCGAATATGCTTTTTCTTCAAATATATCGAACCGCTATAACATATAGGATTTTATATCCAAGGGCATAGTTGGCCAGGTATTGTATAGTAGACACACAGACTGAAAATTAAACCAATAGCCATGCGGATTTTACAGTACAGATGGCAGTGTAATCGCAAGATCGATTCGATTATTCTATCAAATACGCAAATTTGCAAAACTTGATTAGTTTATACGTTGGTCCAATGAAATTTGGCAAATGGGTACATCTTGGTATTCCTCACAATGCCCAAATGAAACATATTTTGTGTATAGTCTCACGTTCGGTATTAATCGAATCTACTTTTTCTTAAAATATATCGTATTGCTATAACATATAGGATTTTACATCCAAGGACATAGCTGACCAATATAATTATGTGGAAGATAGCCATAGACTGTAAGTTAAATCAATAGCATTGCGGATTCAACGATACAAATGCCAGTATAATCGAAGAATGGATTCGATTATTATAATAAATACATAACATTGGCACAAGTTGAATAGTGTATCCGTTGGACCAATTAAATTTGGTGCTTGGTACATCTTGGTATTCCTCACAATTTCCAAAGGTAATATGTTTTGCATGTAGTCTCACGATTGATGCATATCGAATATGCTTTCTCTTAAAATATATCAAATCGTTATAACATAGGATTTTGCATGCACGTACATAGTCGACCAGGAATTTTAGTGTTGATGATCAAAGATTGGAAGGTAAATCAATCGGATTGCGTATTTTCAATGCACGTGTCAGTATACTTGATAATTCGATACGATTATGATATCAAATATTCCAAATATTTTTTGCAAAATGGAATATCTTGAGAATAACTATTTTTTAAGACCAAAGAAATTAGAGGAATCGTTACAATTCAGTATTTTACAAACTGCATTATGGAAATTCGTTTTGCAAGTGGAATATCTTTATATATTTATCTAAAGAATCTGAGTTGTATTTTCAAGAGTGGCTTATTACAATGCTTATGAACTTTAACAGTTGAAATATAACCACATAATCAACACTCTCTTGAAATTTTTAAAACCTTATTCCGATTATGTGTCAATGGTTATTTTAATGGATCAAAGAATCGATTATCCGTCAAATAAAATCATATTGAAAATAACAAATATTTCTAACAGTGAAAAATTTAGTTCCTTACCCTTTTAAAAAAACGGCGGGGAAATTTTTGAATATTAAACCACTTATGGGCATATGACTCGAAAATATGTGACACAACTATGTTTCCACCCCCCTAAATACCCGCTTGATGAATTCAAGCGCCCAATCGACTCGTTACATATATAAAAGCTGCAAAGTGATTGATGACTGACTGATTGATACAAATTCACAGCCCAAACTGCCGAATCGATCGAGATGAAATTTTCGGTGGTGAAACTAAAAAAATATTCATCGGGAGAATAAATCTGAAAATTCAAAAAAGTTCGATACATTTCGATATATATCGAGTTGAATTAACATGGCAGCCTTATGGGACTAAAACTATTTCCTTAATAACGACTTGACTAGGCGTCTTAGGGTAATCGTCTCCAACTGACGTAAACTAGATTTTTTGGTCGATTTTTCGATACCTTAGATTTTCGTCGATCTCTTTCGATCATTGTCGAAATAATTTATAAAAATCGACAATGCTTTTCTTATGGACCAACTTTGGAATTTTTTTTGACCCACTTGCAAAAGTAGTTGGACGTTCGCCGCCTAATACATTGTTTCTAATTTTTAGCCTGATTTTTTGGCTATCTCGGAATTTTCGTTTGTCGAATAGATTCCGAGTTATTAGCATTATCGAAATAACATTGTCGAGATAGGACGATCGATAAATATCGATTTGAGAGCTGGCGCTTCAAAATTAGGCTATTCAGCTCAAAAAAGCATGCCTACAAACGTACCTCCGGTACGTCCAGGTTTTCATTTTTATTTAGATTTCGTAATATTTAACGAGTTATTTCATTCCGAAATTTTCCCAAATTGTATTCTTGAGCCCGCGGCAATCGCCGCCATTCCTCCCCGCCAAGCGGGCGGTGGTCGGTCTCCGGAAGAAATACACGCATTTCCCTATCCCATTCATGTATTTAGGCGGGTGAAATTTGCGGAGGGCTGACAGGACTATACCCAGTAAAGCCTCACGGCATAACTTTTTAAAGTATTGATTTTTTCATTACGAAACCAGTATCGCATAGGCGACACTCATTTGTTATGTATACGGATTTTGCATTGACATGGGCCCATGCTTTAGAAGGTGACTTTGCTGCTATGGTGAAACGGAAATGCGCATAACTTCCAAAGTATTTCACCTAAGCCTATGAAATTTGGCGAAACGGTACATCATTGTATTGTGCATTGGACCATATAAAATGTAGTCCAGTACTGGTCATAACTTTCGATATATATCGAAACTACGTTTTCTTGGATTTTATCGAAAGCTAATAACTTATTGGAATACTCATCTCCGGGGATAGTTGTGCCGGCATAACATGTGAACCGACCAACCAATGGAAAAAAAACAAATGACATGCGTATTTCCGAGAACCTATGTCAGTATAATCGAATTATTCGATTCGATTATTTTAACTAATATGAATATTGAGATAACATGATAAGTATTTGCGGTAGATGAATGAAAATTGGTAAATTGGTACATATTGGTATTGCTCATAATTCAATGGGTAAATTTGTTTTGTATGTAGTCCCATATTCGATATATATCGAATCTGCGTTTTCTTAAAATATATCGAATTGCTATAACACATACGATTCGGCATCCACGGGCATATGTGCAATGGTAATAGTTAGTGGATGACCATAGAATGATTTTCGAATCAATAGCTATGAGCATTTTGCCGTACAGATTTCAGTGTTATCGAACGTTCGATTCGATTATCATAAGAAGTAGGAATATTGACATAACTTGGGAAGTATTTGAGGTAGATGAATGAAATTTGGTAAATGGGTAGATATTGGTATTTGGCATCATGCAGAGGGGATATACGTTTTGTATTTTGTCTCACATTCGATATATATAGAATCTGCGTTTTCTTAAAATATATCGAATTGCTATAACACATACGATTAGGCATCCACGGGCATATGTGCAATGGTAATAGTTAGTGGATGACCATAGAATGATTTTCGAATCAATAGCTATGAGCATTTTGCCGTACAGATTTCAGTGTTATCGAACGTTCGATTCGATTATCATAAGAAGTAGGAATATTGACATAACTTGAGAAATGTTTGAGGTAGATGAATGAAATTTGGTAAATGGGTACATATTAGTATTTGGCATAATGAACAGGGGATATACGTTTTGTATGTCGTCTCACATTCGATATATATCGAACCTGCGTTTTCTTCAAATGTATCGAATTGCTATACTACGTAAAAATTAAGCATCCACGGGCATAGTTGTGATTGAAATAGATAGTGGATCACCATAGAATGAAATTCAAAGAAATAAATTTGAGAATTTTACCATACAAATGTCATTATAATCGAAGTTCGATTCGATTATTATATGAAATACGAATATTGACATAACTTGAGAATTATTTGAGATACATGAATGAAATTTGGTGATTGGGTACATATTGGTATTCCTCATAACGCACAGGGGATATACGTTTTGTATGTCGTCTCACATTCGATATATATCGAATCCGCTTTTCATTAAAATATATCGAATTGCTATATCACATAGTATTTAGCATCCACGGTTATAGCTGTAATGGTAATAGATATTTGATGACCATAGAACGCAACTTTAATCAATAGCAATGAGTATTTCACTGTACCGATGTCAGTATTATCGTCAGATCGATTCGATTATTACGGCAAATACGTTAATTGATGTAACTTGATAAGTATTTCAGGTAGATCAAAGAAATTTGGTAAATGGGTACATATTGGTATTTCTCATTATGCCAAGGGGAAATACGTTTTGTATGTAGCCTAAAATTCGATATTTATCGAATCTTCGTTTCCTTAAAATCTATCGATTTGCTATCCCACGTAGGTTTTGGCATCCACGGGCATAGTTGAGAAGGTGAGAGATAGTGGATGACCATAGAATGAATATTAATCAATATCTCTGAGCATTTTACTTTATGTTTGTAAGTATATTCGATATATCGATTCGATTATTATAACAAATACGAATATTGACATAACTTGAAAAGTATTTGAGGTAGATGAATGAAATTTGGTAAATGAGTAAATATTGGTATTCTTCAAAATGCACATAGGACATATGTTTTGTATTTTGTCTCACATTCGATTTATATCGAAAATGCGATTACTTAAGGTGTATCACATTGCTTTACAACATAATATTTTGTATCCACGGGCATATTCGAGAAGGTTTATAGATAATGGATGAGTAGAAAGAATTTGTATGGATATTTTGATGAAAGTTTGAATTGATTTGTGTATTTTTCAATACAGATGTCACTTTATTCATTAGTTCGATTCGATTATTGTAGCAAATATGCAAATTGACATATCTTCATAACTATTTCAGTTAGAGGTATGAAATTTCGTGTGTGAGTACATATTAGTATTCCACTTGCTGTCAAATAGAAATAAATGAAGAGAGTGGCCTAAGTTCTTATAAATATCAAATATGAGTTTTCATAAAATTAATCAAATTGCTTTACCTTTGACATGGCGAATATTCGAACTTTTCAACACCTTATGGACCCAAGATACAACTACTTATGACACCACCATATCTCCTTACCCACCACGACATGCTTGAAGAATTCAAGCATTATATACTCGTTGCATATAATAAAGCTGCAAAGTGATTGATCACTTATTCATTGATACAAATTCACAGCCCAAACTGCCGGGTCGATCGAGGTGAAATTTTCGGTGGTAAAATTAAAAAAATATTCATCGGGAGAATAAATCTGAAAATTCAAAAAAGTTCGATACTTTTCGATATATATCGAGTTGAATTAACATGGCAGCCTTATGGGACTAAAACTTTTTCCTTAATTACGACATAACTAGGCGTCTCAGGGTAATCGTCTCCCATTGACGTAAAGGAGATTTTTTGGTCAATTTTTTAGTACCTTCGTTTTTCGTCGAACTCTTTCGATCACTGTCGAAATAATTTTTGAAAATCGACAATGCTTTTCTTATGGACCAACTTTGGAATTTTTTTTGACCCACTTGCAAAAATAGTACGTCGTTCGCCGCCTAATACGTTGATTCTTATTTTTTACCTGATTTTTTGGCTTTATCGGAACTAACGTATGTCGAATAGATTCCGAGTTATTAGCATTATCGAAATAACATTGTCGAGATAGGACGATCGATAAATATCGATTTGAGAGCTGGCGCTTCAAAATTAGGCTATTCAGCTCAAAAAAGCATGCCTACAAACGTACCTTCGGTACGTCCAGGTTTTCATTTTTATTTAGATTTCGTAATATTTAACGAGTTATTTCATTCCGAATTTTTCCCAAATTATTTTCTTGAGCCCCCGGCAATCGCCGCCATTCCTCCCCGCCAAACGGGCGGTGGTCGGTTCCCGGAAGAAATACACGCATTTCCCTATCCCATTCATGTATTCAGGCGGGTGAATTTTGCGGACGGCTAACATAGAACTATACCCAGTAATGCCTCACGGCATAACTTTTTAAAGTATTGATTTTTTCATTACGTAACCGGTATCGCATAGGCGACACTCATTTGTTATGTATACAGATTTTGCATTCACATGAGCCCATGCCTTAGAAGGTGACTTTGCTGCTATGGTGAAACGGAAATGAGCATAGCTTCCAAAGTATTTAACCTAGGCCTATGAAATTTGGAAAATAGGTACATCATTGTATTATCATTATGACCATATAAAATTTAGTCCAATAATGTCCATCACTTTCGATATATATCGAACCTACGTTTTCTTTAATTCTATCGAATGTTAATAACTATTTGAAATACATATCTTGAGAGCTACTTATGCCGGCATAACATTTGAAACGACCAACCAATGGAAAAAAAACAGATGACATGGATATTTCAGAGTACCGGTGTCAGCAATATCGAATTTTCGATTCGATTATTATAACTAAAATGAATATTGAGATAACTTTTTAAGTATTTGCGATAGATAAATGAAATTTGGTAAATTGGTACAATTTGGTATTGCTCATAATTCAATGGGGAAATTAGTTTTGTATGTAGTCCCATATTCGATATATATCGAATCTGCATTTTCTTAAAATATATCGAATTCCCATAACACATACGATTCGGCATCCACGGGCATATGTGCGATGGTAATAGATAGTGGATGACCATAGAATGATTTTCGAATCAATAGCTATGAGCATTTTGCCGTACAGATTTCAGTGTTATCGAACGTTCGATTCGATTATAATAAGAAATAGGAATATTGACATAACTTGGGTAGTATTTGAGGTAGATGAATGAAATTTGGGAAATGGGTAGATATTGGAATTTGGCATTATGCACAGGTGATATACGTTTTGCATTTTGTCTCGCATTCGATATATATTGAATCTGCGTTTTCTTAAAATATATCGAATTGCTATAACACATACGATTTGGCATCCACGGGCATCGTTGTGATTGAAATAGATAGTGGATCACCATAGAATGAAATTCGAAGAAATAAATATGAGAATTTTACCATACAGATGTCATTATAATCGAATTTCGATTCGATTATTATATGAAATACGAATATTGACATAACTTGGGAAGTATTCGAGGTAGATGAATGAAATTTGGTAAATGGGTAGATATTGGAATTTGGCATCATGCACAGGGGATATACGTTTTGCATTTTGTCTCGCATTCGATATATATCGAATCTGCGTTTTCTTAAAATATATCGAATTGCTATAACACATACGATTTGGCATCCACGGGCATATGCGCGATGGTAATAGATAATGGATGACCATAGATTGAATTTCGAATCAATAGCTTTGAGCACTTTGCCGTACATATGTCAGTGTAATCGAACGTTCGATTCGATTATAATAAGAAATAAGAATATTGACATAACTTGAGAAGTGTTTGAGGTAGATGAATGAAATTTGGTAAATGGGTACATATTGGTATTTGGCATAATGAACAGGGGATATACGTTTTATATGTCGTCTCACCATCGATATATATCGAACCTGCGTTTTCTTCAAATGTATCGAATTGCTATACTACGTAAAAATTAAGCATCCACGGGCATAGTTGTGATTGAAATAGATAGTGGATCACCATAGAATGAAAATCGAAGAAATAAATATGAGAATTTTACCATACAGATGTCAATATAATCGAAGTTCGATTCGATTATTTTATGAAATACGAATATTGACATAACTTGAGAATTATTTGAGATACATGAATGAAATTTGGTGAATGGGTACATATTGGTATTCCTCATAAAGCACAGGGGAAATACGTTTTGTATGTCGTCTCACATTCGATATATATCGAATCCGCTTTTCATTAAAATATATCGAATTGCTATATCACATAGTATTTAGCATCCACGGGCATAGTTGTGATGGTAATAGATATTTGATGACCATAGAGCGCAACTTTAATCAATAGCAATGAGTATTTCACTGTACCGATGTCAGTATAATCGTAAGTTCGAATCGATTAATATCGCAAATACGAATATTGATATAAGTTGATAAGTATTTCAGGTACATCAAAGAAATTTGGTAAATGGGTAAATATTGCTATTCTTCTTAATCCAAAGGTGAAAAATGTTTTGTATGTAGTCTTACAATTGATATATATCGAATCTGCGTTTCCTTTAAATGTATTGATTTGCTATACCACGTAGGTTTTAGCATCCACGGGCATAGTTGAGAGGTGAGAGATAGTGAATGACCGTAGAATGAATATTTACAATATCTATGAGGATTTTACTTTATATATGTAAGTTTATTTGAAATTTCGATTCGATTATTATAACAAATACGAATATTGACATAACTTGAAAAGTATTTAAGGTCTATGAATGAAATTTGGTAAATGAGTAAATATTGGTATTCCTCATAATGCACATAGGAAACATGTTTTGTATTTAGTCTCTCATTCGAAATATATCGAATAATCGATTACTTAAAATGTATCAAATTGCTTTCAAACATAATATTTAGTGTCCACGGGCATATTTGAGAAGGTTTACAGATAATGGATGAAAAGAATGAATCCGTATGGATTTAATGATGATAGTATGAATAGATTTGTGTATTTTTCAAAACTGATGTCACATCAACTATATGTTCGATTCGATTATTGTAGAAAATATGCAAATTGACATATCTTCATAACTATTTCAGTTATAGGTATGAAATTTCGTGTGTGAGTACATTTTAGTATTCCACTTGCTGTCAAATAGAATTTAATGAAGGCAATGGGCTAAGTTCAACTAATATCAAATATGAGTTTTCATAAAATTAATCGAATGGCTTTACCTTTTATATGGTGAATTTTTCGAACTTTTTACCAACTTATGGACCCAGGACCAGGCCACCATTTACACCACCATATCTCCTTACCCACCACGATACGTTTGAAGAATTCAAGCGCCAATATACTCGTTGGATAATATAAAGCTGCAAATCGATTAACCATTGACTGATTCATACAAATTCACAGCCCAAACTGCCGAATCGATCGAGATGAAATTTTCGGTGGTAAAACTAAAAAAAAGTTCATCGGGAGGAAAAATCTCAAAATTCCGAAATAGTCGATACTTTTCGATATATATCGAGTTGAATTAACATGGCAGCCTTATGGGACTAAAACTCTTTCCTTAATATCGTCGCGAATAAAAGTCCCAGAGACATCTTCTCCCATTGACGTAAACTAGATTTTTTGGTCGATTTTTTGATACCTTGGTTTTTCATCGATCTCTCTCGATCACGGTCGAAATAATTTTTAAAAATCGACAATGCTTTTCTTATGGACCAACTTTGGAATTTTTTTTGACCCACTTGCAAAAGTAGTGGGACGTTCGCCGCCTAATATGTTTTTTCTTATTTTTTACCTGATTTTTTGGCCATCTCGGAAAATTCGTATGTCGAATAGATTCCGAGTTATTAGCATTATCGAAATAACATTGTCGAGATAGGACGATAGATAAATATCGATTTGAGAGCTGGCGCTTCAAAATTAGGCTATTCAGCTCAAAAAAGCATGCCTACAAACGTACCTTCGGTACGTCCAGGTTTTCATTTTTATTTAGATTTCGTAATATTTAACGAGTTATTTCATTCCGAATTTTTCCCAAATTATTTTCTTGAGCCCGCGGCAATCGCCGCCATTCCTCTCCGCCAAACGGGCGGTGGTCGGTGCCCGTAAGATATACACGCATTTCCCTATCTCATACGTGCATGTATACGGATGAAATTTGGAGAGGGCTAACATGGTTATGATCCCAGTAAAGCCTCACCGCCTAACTTTTTTGAGTATTGATTTTTTCATTACGTATTCGATATCGCATATGCAACAGTCATTTGTTATATATACGGATTTCCCATTGACATTGGCCATAGGCTTAGAAGGTGAATTTCCTGCTATGGTGTAATGGAAAAGAGCATAACTTCCAAAGTATTTCACCTAGGCCTATGAAATTTGGCGGATAGGTACATCATTGTATTGTTATTATGACCATATAAAATTTAGTCCAATAATCGCCATCACTTTCGATATATATCGAACCTACGTTTTCTTTAATTCTATCGAATGTTAATAACTTATTGGAATACTCATCTCCGGGGGAAAGTTGTGCCGGCATTACATGTACAACGACCAACCAATTGTAAAAAAAAACAGATGACATGGATATTTCAGAGAACTGGTGTAAGCATAATCGAATTTTCGATTCGATTATTATAACAAAAATGAATATTGAGATAACTTTATAAGTATTTGCGGTAGATGAATGAAATTTGGTAAATTGGTACATATTGGTATTGCTCATAATTCAATGGGGAAATTTGTTTTGTATGTAGGCCCATATTCGATATATATCGAATCTGCGTTTTCTTAAAATATATCGAATTGCTATAACACATACGATTCGGCATCCACGGGCATATGTGCGATGGTTTTAGATAGTGGATGACCATAGAATGATTTTCGAATGAATAGCTATGAGCATTTTGCCGTACAGATGTCAGTGTTATCGAACGTTCGATTCGATTATAATGAGAAATAGGAATATTGACATAACTTGGGAAGTATCTAAGGTAGATGAATGAAATTTGGTAAATGGGTAGATATTGGTATTTGGCATAATGCACAGGGGATAAACGTTTTGTATTTGGTCTCAAATTCGATATATATCGAATCTGCGTTTTCTTAAAATATATCGAATTGCTATAAAACATACGATTTGGCATCCACGGGCATATGCGCGATGGTAATAGATAATGGATGACCATAGATTGAATTTCCAATCAATAGCTTTGAGCATTTTGCCGCACACATGTCACTGTAATCGAACGTTCGATTCGATTATAATAAGAAATAGGAATATTGACATAACTTGAAAAGTATGTGAGGTGGATGAATGAAATTTGGTAAATGGGTACATATTGGTATTTGGCATAATGAACAAGGGATATACGTTTTGTATGTCGTCTCACATTCGATATATATCGAACCTGCGTTTTCTTCAAATGTATCGAATTGCTATACTACGTAAAAATTAAGGATCCACGGGCAAGGTTGTGATTGAAATAGATAGTGGATCACCATAGAATGAAATTCGAAGAAATAAATATGAGAATTTTACCATACAGATGTCATTATAATCGAAGTTCAATTCGATTATTATATGAAATACGAATATTGACATAACTTAAGAATTATTTCAGATACATGAATGAAATTTTGTGAATGGGTACATATTGGTATTTCTCATAACGCACAGGGGAAATACGTTTTGTATATCGTCTCACATTCGATATATATCGAAGCCGCTTTTCATTAAATATATCGAATTGCTATATCACATAGTATTTAGCATCCACGGGCATAGTTGTAATGGTAATAGATATTTGATGACCATAAAACGCAACTTTAATCAATAGCAATGAGTATTTCACTGTAACGATGTTAGTATAATCGTAAGTTTGATTCGATTATTACGGCAAATACGTTAATCGATATAATTTGATAAGTATTTCAGGTAGATCAAAGAAATTTAGTAAATGGGTACATATTGGTATTCTTCTTAATCCAATAGTGAAAAATGTTTTGTATGTAGTCTAACATTCGATATATATCGAATCTGCGTTTCCTTAAAATGTATCGATTTGCTATACCACGTAGGTTTTAGCATCCACGGGCATAGTTGAGAAGGTGATAGATAGTGGATGACCATAGAATGAAATTCTAATCAATAAATTTGATCATATTACATTATATATGTAAGTTTATTCGAAATATCGATTCGATTACTATAACAAATACGAATGTTGACATAACTTGAAAAGTATTTGAAGTAGATGAATGAAATTTGGTAAATGACTAAATATTGGTATTCCTCATAATGCAATTAGGAAATATGTTTCGTATTTAGTCTCTCATTCGATATATATCGAATCTGTGATTACTTAAAATGTATCAAATTGCTTTACATCATAATATTTAGTATCCAAGGGCATATTTGAGAAGGTTTATAGATAATGGATGAATGTAATGAATCCGTATGGATAAAATGATGAAAGTATGAATAGATTTGCGTATTTGTCAATACAGATGTCACATTTATCATAAGTTCGATTCGATTATTGTAGCAAATATGCAAATTGACATATCTTCTTAACTTTTTCAGTTAGAGGTATGAAATTTCGTGTGTGAGTACATATAGGTATTCCACTTGCTGTCAAATAGAAAATAATGAAGACAATGGGCTAAGTTCCAATTAATATCAAACAAGAATTTTCATAAAATTAATCGAACGGCTTTACCTTTGACATGGTGAATTTTTCGAACTTTTCAACAATTTATGGACCCAAGACCAAACTACTTATGACACTACCATATCTCCTTACCCACCACGACACGCTTGATATATTCAAGCGCATATCGACTCGTTGGATATAATAAAGCTGCAATGTCATTGATGACTTATTGATTGATACAAATTCACAGCCCAAACTACCGGCCCAATCGAGTTGAAATTTTCGGTGGTAAAATTAAAAAAAAATTCATCGGGAGGAAAAATCTCAAAATTCCGAAAAGTGCGATATTTTTCGATATATATCGAGTTGAATTAACATGGCAGCCTTATGGGACTAAAACTCTTTCCTTAATTACGACTAAACTTGGCGTCTCAGGGTAATCGTCTCCCTATGACGTAAACTAGATTTTTTGGTCAATTTTTTAGTACCTTCGTTATTCGTCGAACTCTTTCGATGACTGTCGAAATAATATTTGAAAATTGACAATGCTTTTCTTATGGACCAACTTTGGAATTTATTTTGACCCACTTGCAAAAGTAGTAGGACCGTCGCCGCCTAATACAATTTGTCTAATTTTTTACCTGATTTTTTGGTTATCTCGGAATTTTCGTATGTCGAATAGATTCCGAGTTATTAGCATTATCGAAATAACATTGTCGAGATAGGACGATCGATAAATATCGATTTGAGAGCTGGCGCTTCAAAATTAGGCTATTCAGCTCAAAAAAGCATGCCTACAAACGTACCTTCGGTACGTCCAGGTTTTCATTTTTATTTAGATTTCGTAATATTTAACGAGTTATTTCATTCCGAATTTTTCCCAAATTATTTTCTTGAGCCCGCGGCAATCGCCGCCATTCCTCTCCGCCAAACGGGCGGTGGTCGGTGCCCGTAAGTAATACACGCATTTCCCTATCTCATACGTGCATGTATACGGATGAAATTTGGAGAGGGCTAACATGGCTATGATCCCAGTAAAGCGTCACCGCCTAACTTTTTTGAGTATTGATTTTTTCATTACGTATTCGGTATCGCATATGCAACAGTCATTTGTTATATATGGGGATTTCCCATTGAGATTGGCCATAGGCTTAGAAGGTGAATTTACTGCAATGGTGTAACGGAAAAGAGCATAACTTCCAAAGTATTTCACCTAGGCCAATGAAATTTGGCAATTAGGTACATCATTGTATTATTATTATGACCATATAAAACTTCGTCCAATAATGTCCATCACTTTCGATATATATCGAACCTACGTTTTCTTTAATTCTATCGAATGTTAATAACTATTTGAAATACATATCTTGAGAGTTACTTATGCCGGCATAACATTTGAAACGACCAACCAATGGAAAAAAAACAAATGACATGCGTATTTCCGAGAACCTATGTCAGTATAATCGAATTTTCGATTCGATTATTATAACTAAAATGAATAATGAGATAACTTGATAAGTATTTTAGGTAGATGAATGAAATTTGGTAAATTGGTACATATTGGTATTCCTCATAATGCAATGGGGAAATATGTTTTGCATGTAGTCCCATATTCGATATATATCGAATCTGCGTTTTCTGAAAATATATCGAATTGCCATAACACATACGATTCGGCATCCACGGGCATATGTGCGATGGTAAGAGATAGTGGATGACCAAAGAATGAATTTCGAATCAATAGCTATGAGCATTTTGCCGTAAAGATGTCAGTGTTATCGAACGTTCGATTCGATTATAATAAGAAATAGGCATATTGACATAACTTGAGAAGTATTTGAAGTAGATGAATGAAAATTGATAAATGGGTACATATTGGTATTTGGCATAATGCACTTGGGATATACGTTTAATATGTCGTCTCACATTCGATATATATCGAATCTGCGTTTTCTTAAAATATATCGAATTGCAATAATACATGGGATTTAACATCGACGGGCAAAGTTGAGCAGGAATATTATAGTGTAAGACCACATAATGAAATTTCAATCAGTAGCGTTGCGCATTTTACTGTTTTTGTGTAAGTATAATCGAAAGTTCGATTCGATTATTATAGGAAATACGTATATTGACATAACATAGTAGAAATTTGAGGTAAATGAATGAAATTTGATTAATGGGTACATATTGGTATTCCTCATAATGCAGAGGGGAAAAATGTTCTATGTGTAGTCTCACATTCGATATATATCGAATCCACCTTTCCATAAAATATATCGAATTGCTATAACAGATACGTTTTAGCATCAACGGGCATAGTTGTGATGGTAAAAGATAGTTGATGACGATATTATGAAATTCCAATCAGTAGCTATGAGATATGTACCGTACAGATGTCAGTATTACCGAATGTTCGATTCGATTATTATAACAAACACGAATATTGAAATAACTTGAGAAATATTTGACGTAGATGAATGAAATTTTGTAAATGGGTAATTATTGATATTTCACTTGATGCAAAGTGCAAATACATGTTGCATGTGGTATAACATTCGATATATATCGAATCTTCGTTTCCTTAGAATGTATCGAATTGCTGTAGCACTTACAATTTGGCATCCACAGGCATAGTTGAATTGGTAAAAGATAGTGTATATCTTTTGAATTAAATTGTAACCGAAAGCTATGAGCATTATGCTGTGCCGTTGACAGTATAATCGAAATTTTGATTCGTTTATTATAACAAATACGAATATTGAAATAACTTGATAGGCATTTGAGGCAGATGAATAAGATTTGGTAAATAGCTTAATAAAGGTAATCCTCATAATGCAAAGGGGGAAAAAGTTTTTTTTATGTAGTCTCACCTTCGATATATATCGAATCTGCGTTTCCTTAAAATGTATCGTATTGCTATACGACGTAGAAATTAGCGTCCACGAGCATAGTTTAGAAGGTTATTGATAGTGGATGGATAGAAAGAATAGAAATGGGTGACATATTGAAAATATGAAATGATATGCGTATTTTTTATACAGATGTATCTTTACTCATAAGTTCGATTCCATTGTTGTAGCAAATAATCAAATTCACATATCTTCATAACTATTTCAGCTAGAACAATGATATTTTTAGTGTGGGTACGTGTTAGTATTCCACTTACCTCCCAATAGAAATCAATGAAGATAATGGGCTTACTGTCGATATATATATAATCTGCGTTTTCATAATTTACGTCCAATAACTTCAATTTGACGTGGTGGAATTTTTGAACTTTTTACCAACTTATGGACCGAGGACTAGGCTACATATGACACCATATTATCTCTTTACCTTTTGAGTACACGCTTGAAGAATTCAAGCATTATATACTCGTTGGATAATATAAAGCTGCAAAACGATTGATGACTTATTGATTGATACAAATTCACAGCCCAAACTACCGGGCCGATCGAGATGAAATTTTCGGTGGTAAAATTAAAAAAAAATTCATCGGGAGGAAAAATCTCAAAATTCCGAAAAGTGCGATACTTTTCGATATATATCGAGTTGAATTAACATTGAAGCCTTACGGGACTAAAACTATTTCCTTAATATCATCGTAAATAAGCGTCTCTGGGCAATCGTCTCCCATTGACGTAAACTACAATTTTTGGTCGATTTTTTGATATCTTAGTTTTTCGTCGATCTCTATCGATCACTGTCGAAATAATTTTTAAAAATCGACAATGCTTTTCTTATGGACCAACTTTGGAATTTTTTTTGACACACTTCCAAAAGTAGTTGGACGTTCACCGCTTAATGCATTGTTTCTAATTTTTAGCCTGATTTTTTGATTATCTCGAAATTTTCATAGGTCGAATAGATTCCGAGTTATTAGCATTATCGAAATAACATTGTCGAGATAGGACGATCGATAAATATCGATTTGAGAGCTGGCGCTTCAAAATTAGGCTATTCAGCTCAAAAAAGCATGCCTACAAACGTACCTTCGGTACGTCCAGGTTTTCATTTTTATTTAGATTTCGTAATATTTAACGAGTTATTTCATTCCGAATTTTTCCCAAATTATTTTCTTGAGCCCGCGGCAATCGCCGCCATTCCTTTCCGCCAAACGGGCGGTGGTCGGTCTCCGGAAGAAATACACGCATTTCCCTATCCCATTCATGCATTTAGGCGGGTGAAATTTGCGGAGGGCTGACAGAACTATACCCAGTAAAGCCTCACGGCATAACTTTTTAAAGTATTGATTTTTTCATTATGAAACCAGTATCGCATAGGCGACACTCATTTGTTATGTATACGGATTTTGCATTGACATGGGCCCATGCTTTAGAAGGTGACTTTGCTGCTATGGTGAAACGGAAATGCGCATAACTTCCAAAGTATTTCACCTAAGCCTATGAAATTTGGTGAAACGGTACATCATTGTATTGTGCATTTGACCATATAAAATGTAGTCCAGTACTGGTCATTACTTTCGATATATATCGAAACTACGTTTTCTTGGATTTTATCGAATGCTAATAACTTATTGGAATACTCAACTCCGGGGATAGTTGTGCCGGCATAACATGTGAACCGACCAACCAATGGAAAAAAAACAAATGACATGCGTATTTCCGAGAACCTATGTCAGTATAATCGAATTATTCGATTCGATCATTTTAACTAAAATGAATATTGAGATAACTTGACAAGTTTTTGTGGTAGATGAATGAAATTTGGTAAATTGGTACATATTGGTATTCCTCATAATGGAATGTGGAAATATGTTTTGCATGTAGTCCCATATTCGATATATATCGAATCTGCGTTTTCTTAAAATATATCGAATTGCTATAACACATACGATTCGGCATCCACGGGCATATGTGCGATGAAAAGAGATATTGGATGACCAAAGAATGAATTTCAAATGAAAAGCTATGAGCAGTTTGCCGTACAGATGTCAGTGTAATCGAATGTTCGATTCCATTATAATAAGAAATAGGAATATGGACATAACTTGAGTAGTATTTCACGTAGATGAATGAAATTTGGTAAATGGGTACATATTGGTATTTGGCATAATGCACAGGGGATATACGTTTTGTATGTCGTCTCACATTCGATATATATCGAATCTGCGTTTTCTTGAAATATATCGAATTGATATACTACGTAAAAATTAAGCATCCAAGGGCATAGTTGTGATGGAAATAGATTGCGGATGACCATAGAATGAAATTCCAAACAATAGCTATGAGCATTTTGCCGTACAGATGTCAGTGCAATCGAACGTTCGATTCGATTATAATAAGAAATAGGTATATTGACATAACTTGAGAAGTGTTTGAGGTAGATGAATGAAATTTGGTGAATGGGTACATATTGGTATTTGGCATAATGAACAGGGATTATACGTTTTGTATGTCGTCTCACATTCGATATATATCGAACCTGCGTTTTCTTCAAATGTATCGAATTGCTATACTACGTAAAAATTAAGCATCCACGGGCATAGTTGTGATTGAAATAGATAGTGGATCACCATTAAATGAAATTCGAAGAAATAAATATGAGAATTTTACCATACAGATGTCATTATAATCGAAGTTCGATTCGATTATTATATGAAATACGAATATTGACATAACTTGAGAATTATTTGAGATACATGAATGAAATTTGGTGAATGGGTACATATTGGTATTCCTCATAACGCACTGGGGAAATACGTTTTGTATGTCGTCTCACATTCGATATATATCGAATCCCCTTTTCATTAAAATATATCGAATTGCTATATCACATAGTATTTAGCATCCACGGGCATAGTTGTGATGGTAATAGATATTTGATGACCATAGAACGCAACTTTAATCAATGGCAATGAGTATTTCACTGTACCGAAGTCAGTATAATCGTAACTTCGATTCGATTAATATCGCAAATACGAATATTGATATAACTTGATAACTATTTCAGGTAGATCAAAGAAATTTGGTAAATGGGTACATATTGGTATTTCTCATTATGCCAAGGGGAAATACGTTTTGTATTTAGCCTCACATTCGATATATATCGAATCTTCGTCTCCTTAAAATGTATCGATTTGCTATACCACGTAGGTTTTGGCATCCACGGGCGTAGTTGAGAAGGTGAGAGATAGTGGATGACCAATGAATGAATATTAATCAATATCTCTGAGCTTATTACTTTATGTATTTAAGTATATTCGAAATATCGATTCGATTATTATAACAAATACGAATATTGACATAACTTGAAAAGTATTTGAGGTAGATGAATGAAATTTGGTAAATGTGTAAATATTGGTATTCTTCAAAATGCACATAGGACATATGTTTTGTATTTAGTCTCTCATTCGATACATATCGAAAATGCGATTACTTAAGGTGTATCACATTGCTTTACAACATAATATTTTGTATCCACGGGCATATTCGAGAAGGTTTATAGATAATGGATGAATGGAATGAATTTGTATGGATATTTTGATGAAAGTATGAATAGATTTGTGTATTTTTCAATACAGATGTCACTTTATTCATAAGTTCGATTCGATTATTGTAGCAAATATGCAAATTGACATATCTTAATAACTATTACAGTTAGAGGTATGAAATTTCGTGTGTGAGTACATATTAGTATTCCACTTGCTGTCAAATAGAAATTAATGAAGACTATGGGCTAAGTTCCAATTAATATCAAATATGAGTTTTCATAAAATTAATCGACTGGCTTTACCTTTGACATGGTGAATTTCTCATACTTTTCAACAACTTATGGACCCAGGACCAGGCCACCATTCACACCACCATATCTCCTTACCCACCACGACACGCTTGATATATTCAAGCGCATATCGACTCGTTACATATATTAAAGCTGCAATGTCATTGATGACTTATTGATTGATACAAATTCACAGCCCAAACTACCGGGCCGATCGAGATGAAATTTTCGGTGGTGAAATTAAAAAAAAATTCATCGGGAGGAAAAATCTCAAAATTCCGAAAAGTGCGATATTTTTCGATATATATCGAGTTGAATTAACATGGCAGCCTTATGGGACTAAAACTATTTCCATAATTACGACTAAACTTGGCGTCTCAGGGTAATCGTCTCCGATTGACGTATAAAAGATTTTTTGGTCGATTTTTTCGTACCTTCGTTATTCGTCGAACTCTTTCGATCACTGTCGAAATAATTTTTGAAAATCGACAATGCTTTTCTTATGGACCAACTTTGGAATTTTTTTTGACCCACTTGCAAAAGTAGTAGGACCGTTGCCGCCTAATATAATTTATCTAATTTTTTACTTGATTTTTTGGCTATCTCGGAATTTTCGTATGTCGAATAGATTCCGAGTTATTAGCATTATCGAAATAACATTGTCGAGATAGGACGATCGATAAATATCGATTTGAGAGCTGGCGCTTCAAAATTAGGCTATTCAGCTCAAAAAAGCATGCCTACAAACGTACCTCCGGTACGTCCAGGTTTTCATTTTTAATTAGGTTTCGTAATATTTAATGAATTATTTCGTTCCGAAATTTTCCCAAATTATTTTCTTGAGCCCGCGGCAATCGCCGCCATTCCTCGCCGCCAAACGGGCGGTGGTCGGTCTCCGGAAGAATTACACGCATTTCCCTATCCCATTAATGTATTTAGGCGGGTGAAATTTGCGGAGGGCTAACATAGGTCTATACCCAGTAAAGCCTCACGGCATAACTTTTTAAAGTATTGATTTTTTCATTACGTATTCGGTATCGCATGTACAACAGTCATTTGTTATATATACGGATTTCCTATTGACATTGGCCATAGGCTTAGAAGGTGAATTTACTGCAATGGTGTAATGGAAAAGAGCATAACTTCCAAAGTATTTCACCTAGGCGTATGAAATTTGGCAGATAGGTACATCATTGTATTATTATTATGACCATATAAAATTTAGTCCAATATTCGCCATCACTTTCGATATATATCGAACCTACGTTTTCTTTAATTCTATCGAATGTTAATAACTTATTGGAATACTCATCTCCGGGGGAAATTTGTGCCGGCATTACATGTAAAAACGACCAACCAATTGAAAAAAAAACAGATGACATGGATATAACAGAGAACCGGTGTCAGTATAATCGATTTTCGATTCGATTATTATAACTAAAATGAATATTGAGATTACTTTATAAGTATTTGCGGTAGATGAATGAAATTTGGTAAATTGGTACATATTGGTATTGCTCATAATTCCATGGGGAAATTTGTTTTGTATGTAGTCCCTTATTCGATATATATCGAATCTGCGTTTTCTTAAAATATATCGAATTGCTATAACACATACGATTCGGCATCCACGGGCATATTTGCGATGGTAATAGATAGTGGATGACCATAGAATGATTTCCCAATCAATAGCTATGAGAATTTTGCCGTACAGATTTCAAGGTTATCGAACGTTCGATTCGATTATAATAAGAAATAGGAATATTGACATAACTTGGGAAGTATTTGAGGTAGATGAATGAAATTTGGTAAATGGGTAGATATTAGTATTTGGCATCATGCACAGGGGATATTCGTTTTGTATTTTGTCTCACATTCGATATATATCGAATCTGCGTTTCCTTAAAATATATCGAATTGCTAAAACACATACGATTTGGCATCCACGGGCATATGCGCGATGGTAACAGATAATGGATGACCATAGATGGAATTTCGAATCAATAGCTTTGAGCATTTTGCCGCACATATTTCAGTGCAATCGAACGTTCGATTCGATTATAACATGAAATAGGAATATTGACATAACTTGGGATGTATTTGAGGTAGATGAATGAAATTTGGTAAATGGGTAGATATTGGTATTTGGCATCATACACAGGGGATATACGTTTTGTATTTTGTCTCACATTCGATATATATCGAATCTGCGTTTTCTTCAAATGTATCGAATTGCTATACTACGTAAAAATTAAGCATCCACGGGCATAGTTGTGATGGAAATAGATAGTGTATGACCATAGAATGAAATTCGAATCAATAGCTATGAGATTTTTACCATACAGATGTCAGTATAATCGAAGTTCAATTCGATTATTATATGAAATACGAATATTGACATAACTTGAGATTAATTTGAGGTAGATGAATGAAATTTGGTGAATGGGTACATATTGGTATTCCACTAACGCACAGGGGAAATACGTTTTGTATGTCGTCTCACATTCGATATATATCGAATCCGCTTTTCATTAAAATATATCGAATTGCTACATCACATAGAATTTAGCATCCACGGGCATAGTTGTGATGGTAATAGATATTTGATGACCATAGAACGAATTTTAAATCAAAAGCAATGAGTATTTCACTGTACCGATGTCAGTATAATCGTAAGTTCGATTCGATTATTACGGCAAATACCTTTATTGATATAACTTGATAAGTATTTCAGGTAGATCAAAGAAATTTGGTAAATGGGTAAATATTGCTATTCTTCTTAATCCAAAGGTGAAAAATGTTTTGTATGTAGTCTTACAATCGATATATATCGAATCTGCGTTTCCTTTAAATGTATTGATTTGCTATACCACGTAGGTTTTAGCATCCACGGGCATAGTTGAGAGGTGAGAGATAGTGAATGACCGTAGAATGAATATATACAATATCTATGAGGATTTTACTTTATATATGTAAGTTTATTTGAAATTTCGATTCGATTATTATAACAAATACGAATATTGACATAACTTGAAAAGTATTTAAGGTCGATGAATGAAAATTTGGTAAATGAGTAAATATTGGTATTCCTCATAATGCACATAGGAAACATGTTTTGTATTTAGTCCCTCATTCGATATATATCGAATCTGCGATTACTTAAAATGTATCAAATTGCTTTAAAACATAATATTTAGTGTCCACGGGCATATTTGAGAAGGTTTACAGATAATGGATGAAAAGAATGAATCCGTATGGATTTAATGATGATAGTATGAATAGATTTGTGTATTTTTCAAAACTGATGTCACATCAACTATATGTTCGATTCGATTATTGTAGAAAATATGCAAATTGACATATCTTCATAACTATTTCAGTTATAGGTATGAAATTTCGTGTGTGAGTACATTTTAGTATTCCACTTGCTGTCAAATAGAATTTAATGAAGGCAATGGGCTAAGTTCAACTAATATCAAATATGAGTTTTCATAAAATTAATCGAATGGCTTTACCTTTTATATGGTGAATTTTTCGAACTTTTTACCAACTTATGGACCCAGGACCAGGCCACCATTCACACCACAATATCTCCTTACCCACCACGACACGCTTGATATATTCAAGCGCATATCGACTCGTTACATATATAAAAGCTGCAAATCGATTAACAATTGACTCATTGATACAAATTCACAGCCCAAACTACCGGGTCGATCGAGATGAAATTTTCGGTGGTAAAACTAAAAAAATATTCATCGGGAGAATAAATCTGAAAATTCAAAAAAATTCGATACTTTTCGATATATATCGAGTTGAATTAACATGGTAGCCTTATGGGACTAAAACTATTTTCTTAATTACGCCATAACTAGGCGTCTCAGGGTAATCGTCTCCCATTGACGTAAACAAGATTTTTTGGTCGATTTTTCGATACCATTGATTTTCGTCGATCTCTTTCGATCATTGTCGAAATAATTTTTAAAAATCGACAATGCTTTTCTTATGGACCAACTTTGGAATTTTTTTTGACCAACTTGCAAAAGTAGTTGGACGTTCGCCGTCTAATACATTGTTTCTAATTTTTAGTCTGATTTTTTGGCTATCTCGGAATTTTCGTTTGTCGAATAGATTCCGAGTTATTAGCATTATCGAAATAACATTGTCGAGATAGGACGATCGATAAATATCGATTTGAGAGCTGGCGCTTCAAAATTAGGCTATTCAGCTCAAAAAAGCATGCCTACAAACGTACCTCCGGTACGTCCAGGTTTTCATTTTTATTTAGATTTCGTAATATTTAACGAGTTATTTCATTCCGAATTTTTCCCAAATTATTTTCTTGAGCCCGCGGCAATCGCCGCCATTCCTCGCCGCCAAACGGGCGGTGGTCGGTCTCCGGAAGAAATACACGCATTTCCCTATCCCATTAATGTATTTAGGCGGGTGAAATTTGCGGAGGGCTAACATAGGTCTATACCCAGTAGAGCCTCACGGCATAACTTTTTAACGTATTCATTTTTTCATCACGTATTCGGTATCGCATATGCAACAGTCATTTGTTATATATACGGATTTCCCTTTGACATTGGCCATAGGCTTAGAAGGTGAATTTACTGCAATGGTGGAATGGAATAGAGCATAACTTCCAAAGTATTTATCCTAGGCCTATGATATTTGGCAGTTAGGTACATCATTGTATTGTTATTATGACCATATAAAATTAAGTCCAATAATGTCCATCACTTTCGATATATATCGAACCTACGTTTTCTTTAATTCTATCGAATGTTAATAACTTATTGGAATACTCATCTCCGGGGGAAGGTTGTGCCGGCATTACATGTAAAAACGACCAACCAATTGAAAAAAACAAATGACATGGATATTTCAGAGAACCGGTGTCAGTATAATCGAATTTTCGATTCGATTATTATAACTAAAATGAATATTGAGATAACTTTATGAGTATTTGCGGTAGATGAATGAAATTTGGTAAATTGGTACATATTGGTATTGCTCATAATTCAATGGGGAAATTTGTTTTGTATGTTGTCCCTTATTCGATATATATCGAATCTGCGTTTTCTTAAAATATATCGAATTGCTATAACACATACGATTCGGCATCCACGGGCATAGGTGCGATGGTAATAGATAGTGGATGACCATAGAATGATTTTTGAATCAATAGCTATGACAATTTTGCCGTACTGATTTCAGTGTTATCGAACGTTCGATTCGATTATAATAAGAAATAGGAATATTGACATAACTTGGGAAGTATTTGAGTTAGATGAATGAAATTTGGTGAATGGGTAGATATTGGTATTTGGCATCATGCACAGGGGATATACGTTTTGTATTTTGTCTCACATTCGATATATATCGAATCTGCGTTTTCTTAAAATATATCGAATTGCTATAACACATACGATTCGGCATCCACGGGCATATGTGCGATGGTAAGAGGTAGTGGATGACGATACAATGAATTTCAAAGCAATAGCTATGAGGATTTTGCCGTACAGATGTCAGTGTAATCGAACGTTCGATTCGATTATAATAAGAAATAGGAATATGGACATAACTTGAGAACTATTTCACTTAGATGAATGAAAGTTGGTAAATGGGTACATATTGGCATTTGGTATCATGCACAGGGGATATAAGTTTTGTATGTCGTCTCACATTCGATATATATCGAATCTGCGTTTTCTTCAAATGTATCGAATTGCTATTCCATGAAAAATTAAGCATCCACGGGCATAGTTGTTATGGTATTAGATAGTGAATGACCATAGAATGAATTTGAATCCAATCTACGAGAATTTTGCCGTATAGATGTCAGTGTAATCGAAGTTCGATTCGATTACTATATGAAATACGAATATTGACATAACTTGAGAAGTATTTGAAGTAGATGAATGAAATTTGGTCAATGGGTACATATTGGTAGTCAACAAAACGGGCAGGGGAAATACGTTTGTTATGTCGTCTAACATTCGATATATATTGAATCTACGTTTTCTTCAAAGGTATCGAATTGAATTACCACGTAAAAATTAAGCATCCACGGGCATAGTTTTTATGGTAATAGAGAGTTGATGACCATAGAATAAAATTCGATACAATAGCTATGACATTTTTACCATACAGATGTCAGTATAATCGAAAGTTCGATTCGATTATTATCTGAAATACGAATATTGACATAACTTGAGAAGTATTTGAAGTAGATGAATGAAATTTCATAAATGGGTACATATTGGTATTCCACATAACGCGAATGTGAAATTCGTTTTGTTGGTCGTCTCAAATTCGATATATATCGAATCAGCCTTTCCTTAAAATGTATCGAATAGCTATATCACATTAAATTTTGCATCCAGGGGCATAGTTGTGATGGTAATAGATATTATATGACCATGGAACGAACCTTAATCAAGTGCGATGAGTATTTTACTGTGAAGATGTCAGTATTATCGTAAGATCGATTCGATTATTACAGCAAATACGTATATTGATATAACTTGATAATTGTTTGAGGTAGACGAATGAAGTTTGCTAAATAGGTACATATTGGTATTCCACAAAACGCACTGGTGAAATGCGTTCTGTATGTCTACTGACTTTCGATATATATCGAATCCACTTTTCCTTTAAATATATTGAAAACCTATATCACATAGAATTTAGCATCCACGGGCAAAGTTGTGATGGTAATAGAAATTTGATGACCATAGAACGATACTCTAATCAATAGCGATGAGTATTTCACTGTACAGATGTCAGTTTAATCGTAAGTTCGATTCGATTATTACGGCAAATACGTATATTAATATAACTTGATAAGTATTTCAGGTAGATCAAAGAAATTTGGTAAATGGGTACATATTGGTATTCCCTTACTGCACATATGAAATATGTTTTGTATGTAATCTCTCATTCGACATATATCGAATCTGCGTTTTCTTAAAATGTATCGAATTGCTATAGCACGTAGAATTTAGCCGCCATGAGCATAGTTTAGAAGGTTATAGATAGTGGATGGATAGAATGAATAGAAATGAGTAACATACTGAAAATATGATATCATTTGCCTATTTTTATATACAGATGTAACTTTACTCATAAGTTCGAGAACAGTATTGTAGCAAATAATCAAATTGACATATCTTCAAAACTATATCAGATAGAACCTTGATATTTTTAGTGGGTACGTGTTGGTATGCCACTTACTTCCCAATAGAAAACAATGATGATAATTGGCTAACTGTCGATATTTATCGATAATGCGTTTTCATAATTTATGTCGAATTACTTCAACTCGACATGGTGGAATTTTCGAACTTTTTACCAACTTATGGACCCCGGACTAAGCTTCTTGTGACACAACACTATCTCCACACCTTTCACTAACACGCTTGAAGAATTCAAGCATTATATACTCGTTGGATAATATAAAGCTGCAAATCGATTAACCATTGACTGATTCATACAAATTCACAGCCCAAACTGCCGAATCGATCGAGATGAAATTTTCGGTGGTAAAACTAAAAAAAAGTTCATCGGGAGGAAAAATCTCAAAATTCCGAAATAGTCGATACTTTTCGATATATATCGAGTTGAATTAACATGGCAGCCTTATGGGACTAAAACTCTTTCCTTAATATCGTCGCGAATAAAAGTCCCAGAGACATCTTCTCCCATTGACGTAAACTAGATTTTTTGGTCGATTTTTTGATACCTTGGTTTTTCATCGATCTCTCTCGATCACGGTCGAAATAATTTTTAAAAATCGACAATGCTTTTCTTATGGACCAACTTTGGAATTTTTTTTGACCCACTTGCAAAAGTAGTGGGACGTTCGCCGCCTAATATGTTTTTTCTTATTTTTTACCTGATTTTTTGGCCATCTCGGAAAATTCGTATGTCGAATAGATTCCGAGTTATTAGCATTATCGAAATAACATTGTCGAGATAGGACGATAGATAAATATCGATTTGAGAGCTGGCGCTTCAAAATTAGGCTATTCAGCTCAAAAAAGCATGCCTACAAACGTACCTTCGGTACGTCCAGGTTTTCATTTTTATTTAGATTTCGTAATATTTAACGAGTTATTTCATTCCGAATTTTTCCCAAATTATTTTCTTGAGCCCGCGGCAATCGCCGCCATTCCTCTCCGCCAAACGGGCGGTGGTCGGTGCCCGTAAGATATACACGCATTTCCCTATCTCATACGTGCATGTATACGGATGAAATTTGGAGAGGGCTAACATGGTTATGATCCCAGTAAAGCCTCACCGCCTAACTTTTTTGAGTATTGATTTTTTCATTACGTATTCGATATCGCATATGCAACAGTCATTTGTTATATATACGGATTTCCCATTGACATTGGCCATAGGCTTAGAAGGTGAATTTCCTGCTATGGTGTAATGGAAAAGAGCATAACTTCCAAAGTATTTCACCTAGGCCTATGAAATTTGGCGGATAGGTACATCATTGTATTGTTATTATGACCATATAAAATTTAGTCCAATAATCGCCATCACTTTCGATATATATCGAACCTACGTTTTCTTTAATTCTATCGAATGTTAATAACTTATTGGAATACTCATCTCCGGGGGAAAGTTGTGCCGGCATTACATGTACAACGACCAACCAATTGTAAAAAAAAACAGATGACATGGATATTTCAGAGAACTGGTGTAAGCATAATCGAATTTTCGATTCGATTATTATAACAAAAATGAATATTGAGATAACTTTATAAGTATTTGCGGTAGATGAATGAAATTTGGTAAATTGGTACATATTGGTATTGCTCATAATTCAATGGGGAAATTTGTTTTGTATGTAGGCCCATATTCGATATATATCGAATCTGCGTTTTCTTAAAATATATCGAATTGCTATAACACATACGATTCGGCATCCACGGGCATATGTGCGATGGTTTTAGATAGTGGATGACCATAGAATGATTTTCGAATGAATAGCTATGAGCATTTTGCCGTACAGATGTCAGTGTTATCGAACGTTCGATTCGATTATAATGAGAAATAGGAATATTGACATAACTTGGGAAGTATCTAAGGTAGATGAATGAAATTTGGTAAATGGGTAGATATTGGTATTTGGCATAATGCACAGGGGATAAACGTTTTGTATTTGGTCTCAAATTCGATATATATCGAATCTGCGTTTTCTTAAAATATATCGAATTGCTATAAAACATACGATTTGGCATCCACGGGCATATGCGCGATGGTAATAGATAATGGATGACCATAGATTGAATTTCCAATCAATAGCTTTGAGCATTTTGCCGCACACATGTCACTGTAATCGAACGTTCGATTCGATTATAATAAGAAATAGGAATATTGACATAACTTGAAAAGTATGTGAGGTGGATGAATGAAATTTGGTAAATGGGTACATATTGGTATTTGGCATAATGAACAAGGGATATACGTTTTGTATGTCGTCTCACATTCGATATATATCGAACCTGCGTTTTCTTCAAATGTATCGAATTGCTATACTACGTAAAAATTAAGGATCCACGGGCAAGGTTGTGATTGAAATAGATAGTGGATCACCATAGAATGAAATTCGAAGAAATAAATATGAGAATTTTACCATACAGATGTCATTATAATCGAAGTTCAATTCGATTATTATATGAAATACGAATATTGACATAACTTAAGAATTATTTCAGATACATGAATGAAATTTTGTGAATGGGTACATATTGGTATTTCTCATAACGCACAGGGGAAATACGTTTTGTATATCGTCTCACATTCGATATATATCGAAGCCGCTTTTCATTAAATATATCGAATTGCTATATCACATAGTATTTAGCATCCACGGGCATAGTTGTAATGGTAATAGATATTTGATGACCATAAAACGCAACTTTAATCAATAGCAATGAGTATTTCACTGTAACGATGTTAGTATAATCGTAAGTTTGATTCGATTATTACGGCAAATACGTTAATCGATATAATTTGATAAGTATTTCAGGTAGATCAAAGAAATTTAGTAAATGGGTACATATTGGTATTCTTCTTAATCCAATAGTGAAAAATGTTTTGTATGTAGTCTAACATTCGATATATATCGAATCTGCGTTTCCTTAAAATGTATCGATTTGCTATACCACGTAGGTTTTAGCATCCACGGGCATAGTTGAGAAGGTGATAGATAGTGGATGACCATAGAATGAAATTCTAATCAATAAATTTGATCATATTACATTATATATGTAAGTTTATTCGAAATATCGATTCGATTACTATAACAAATACGAATGTTGACATAACTTGAAAAGTATTTGAAGTAGATGAATGAAATTTGGTAAATGACTAAATATTGGTATTCCTCATAATGCAATTAGGAAATATGTTTCGTATTTAGTCTCTCATTCGATATATATCGAATCTGTGATTACTTAAAATGTATCAAATTGCTTTACATCATAATATTTAGTATCCAAGGGCATATTTGAGAAGGTTTATAGATAATGGATGAATGTAATGAATCCGTATGGATAAAATGATGAAAGTATGAATAGATTTGCGTATTTGTCAATACAGATGTCACATTTATCATAAGTTCGATTCGATTATTGTAGCAAATATGCAAATTGACATATCTTCTTAACTTTTTCAGTTAGAGGTATGAAATTTCGTGTGTGAGTACATATAGGTATTCCACTTGCTGTCAAATAGAAAATAATGAAGACAATGGGCTAAGTTCCAATTAATATCAAACAAGAATTTTCATAAAATTAATCGAACGGCTTTACCTTTGACATGGTGAATTTTTCGAACTTTTCAACAATTTATGGACCCAAGACCAAACTACTTATGACACTACCATATCTCCTTACCCACCACGACACGCTTGATATATTCAAGCGCATATCGACTCGTTACATATATTAAAGCTGCAAATCGATTAACCATTGACTGATTCATACAAATTCACAGCCCAAACTACCGGGCCGATCGAGATGAAATTTTCGGTGGTAAAACTAAAAAAAAATTCATCGGGAGGAAAAATCTCAAAATTCCAAAAAGTGTGATACCTTTCGATATATATCGACTTGAATTAACATGGCAGCCTTATGGGACTAAAACTCTTTCCTTAATTACGACATAACAAGGCTTCTCAGGGTAATCGTCTCCCATTGACGTAAACTAGATTTTTTGCTCGATTTTATGGTACCTTTGTTTTTCGTCGAACTCTTTCGATCACTGTCGAAATAATTTTTGAAAATCGACAATGCTTTTCTTATGGACCAACTTTGGAATTTTTTTTGACCCACTTGCAAAAGTAGTAGGACCGTCGCCGCCTAATACAATTTATCAAATTTTTTACCTGATTTTTTTGCTATCTCGGAATTTTCGTATGTCGAATAGATTCCGAGTTATTAGCATTATCGAAATAACATTGTCGAGATAGGACGATAGATAAATATCGATTTGAGAGCTGGCGCTTCAAAATTAGGCTATTCAGCTCAAAAAAGCATGCCTACAAACGTACCTTCGGTACGTCCAGGTTTTCATTTTTATTTAGATTTCGTAATATTTAACGAGTTATTTCATTCCGAATTTTTCCCAAATTATTTTCTTGAGCCTCCGGCAATCGCCGCCATTCCTCTCCGCCAAACGGGCGGTGGTCGGTGCCCGTAAGATATACACGCATTTCCCTATCTCATACGTGCATGTATACGGATGAAATTTGGAGAGGGCTAACATGGTTATGATCCCAGTAAAGCCTCACCGCCTAACTTTTTTGAGTATTGATTTTTTCATTACGTATTCGGTATCGCATATGCAACAGTCATTTGTTATATATACGGATTTCCCATTGACATTGGCCATAGGCTTAGAAGGTGAATTTACTGCAATGGTGAAATGCAATAGAGCATAACTTCCAAAGTATTTCACCTAGGCCAATGAAATTTGGCAAATAGGTACATCATTGTATTATTATTATGACCATATAAAATTTAGTCCGATAATGTCCATCACTTTCGATATATATCGAACCTACGTTTTCTTTATTTCTATCGAATGTTAATAACTATTTGAAATACATATCTTGAGAGTTACTTATGCCGGCATTACATGTGAAACGACCAACCAATGGAAAAAAAAAACAAATGACATGCGTATTTCCAAGAACCTATGTCAGTACAATCGAATTTTCGATTCGATTATTATAACTAAAATGAATATTGAGATACCCTGATAAGTATTTTAGGTAGGTCAATGAAATTTGGTAAATTGGTACATATTGGTGTTCCTCTTAATGCAATGGGGAAATATGTTTTGCATGTAGTCCCATTTTCGATATATATCGAATCTGCAGTTTCTTAAAATATATCGAATTGCTAAAAAACGTACGATTCGACATCCACGGGCATATGTGCGACGGTAACAGATAGTGGATGACCATAGAATGAATTTTGAATCAACAGCTATGAGCATTTTGCCGTACAGATGTCAGTGTAATCGAACGTTCGATTCGATAATAATAAGAAATAGGAATGTTGACATAACTTTAAAAGTATTTCAGGTAGAGAAATGAAATTTGGTAAATGGGTACAGATTGGAATTCGGCATAATGCACAGGGGATATACGTTTTGTATGTCGACTCACATTCGATATATATCGAAACTACGTTTTCTTGGATTTTATCGAAAGCTAATAACTTATTGGAATACTCACATACGGGGATAGTTGTGCCGGCATAACATGTGAACCGACCAACCAATGGAAAAAAAACAAATGACATGCGTATTTCCGAGAACCTATGTCAGTATAATCGAATTATTCGATTCGATTATTTTAACTAATATGAATATTGAGATAACATGATAAGTATTTGCGGTAGATGAAATTTGGTAAATTGGTACATATTGGTATTGCTCTTAATTCAATGGGGAAATTTGTTTTGTATGTAGTCCCTTATTCGATATATATCGAATCTGCGTTTTCTTAAAATATATCGAATTGCTATAACACATACGATTCGGCATCCACGGGCATATGTGCGATGGTAATAGATAGTGGATGACCATAGAATGATTTTCGAATCAATAGCCATGAGCATTTTGCCGTACAGATTTCAGTGTTATCGAACGTTCGATTCGATTATCATAAGAAGTAGGAATATTGACATAACTTGGGAAGTATTTGAGGTAGATGAATGAAATTTGGTAAATGGGTAGATATTGGTATTTGTCATCATGCAGAGGGGATATACGTTTTGTATTTTGTCTCACACTCGATATATATCGAATCTGCGTTTTCTTAAAATATATCGAATTGCTATAACACATACGATTCGGCATCCACGGGCATATGTGCAATGGTAATAGTTAGTGGATGACCATAGAATGATTTTCGAATCAATAGCTATGAGCATTTTGCCGTACAGATTTCAGTTTTATCGAACGTTCGATTCGATTATCATAAGAAGTAGGAATATTGACATAACTTGGGAAGTATTTGAGGTAGATGAATGAAATTTGGTAAATGGGTAGATATTGGTATTTGTCATCATGCAGAGGGGATATACGTTTTGTATTTTGTCTCGCATTCGATATATATCGAATCTGCGTTTTCTTAAAATATATCGAATTGCTATAACACATACGATTTGGCATCCACGGGCATATGCGCGATGGTAATAGATAATGGATGACCATAGATTGAATTTCGAATCAATAGCTTTGAGCATTTTGCCGCACATATGTCAGTGTAATCGAACGTTCGATTCGATTATAATAAGAAATAGGAATATTGACATAACTTGAGAAATGTTTGAGGTAGACGAATGAAATTTGGTAAATGGGTACATATTAGTATTTGGCATAATGAACAGGGGATATACGTTTTGTATGTCGTCTCACATTCGATATATATCGAACCTGCGTTTTCTTCAAATGTATCGAATTGCTATACTACGTAATAATTAAGCATCCACGGGCATAGTTGTGATTGAAATAGATAGTGGATCACCATAGAATGAAATTCAAAGAAATAAATTTGAGAATTTTACCTTACAGATGTCATTATAATCGAGGTTCGATTCGATTATTATATGAAATACGAATATTGACATAACTTGAGAATTATTTGAGATACATGAATGAAATTTGGTGAATGGGTACATATTGGTATTCCTCATAACGCACAGGGGAAATACGTTTTGTATGTCGTCTCACATTCGATATATATCGAATCCGCTTTTCATTAAAATATATCGAATTGCTATATCACATAGTATTTAGCATCCACGGTTATAGCTGTAATGGTAATAGATATTTGATGACCATAGAACGCAACTTTAATCAATAGCAATGAGTATTTCACTGTACCGATGTCAGTATTATCGTCAGATCGATTCGATTATTACGGCAAATACGTTAATTGATATAACTTGATAAATATTTCTGGTAGATCAAAGAAATTTGGTAAATGGATACATATTGGTATTCTTCTTAATCCAGTAGTGAAAAATGTTTTGTATGTAGTCTAACATTCGATATATATCGAATCTTCGTTTCCTTAAAATGTATCGATTTGCTATACCACGTAGGTTTTAGCATCCACGGGCATAGTTGAGAAGGTGAGAGATAGTGAATGACCATAGAATGAATATTAATCAATATCTATGAGCATTTTACATTATATATGTAGGTTTATTCGAAATATCGATTCGATTACTATAACAAATACGAATATTGACATAACTTGAAAAGTATTTGAAGTAGATGAATGAAATTTGGTTAATGAGTAAATATTGGTATTCCTCGTAATGCAATTAGGAAATATGTTTTGTATTTAGTCTCTCATTCGATATTTATCGAATCTGCGATTACTTAAAATGTATCAAATTGCTTTACATCATAATATTTATTATCCAAGGTCATATTTGAGAAGGTTTATAGATAATAGATGAATGTAATGAATCCGTATGGATGTAATGATGAAAGTATGAATAGATTTGCGTATTTTCAATACAGATGTCACATTAATCATAAGTTCGATTCGATTATTGTGGCAAATATGCAAATTGACATATCTTCATAACTTTTTCAGTTAGAGGTATGAAATTTCGTGTGTGAGTACATATAAGTATTCCACTTGCTGTCAAATAGAAATTAATGAAGACAATGGGCTAAGTTCCAATTTATATCAAATATGAGTTTTCATAAAATTAATCGACTGGCTTTACCTTTGACATGGTGAATTTCTCCAACTTTTCAACAACTTATGGACCCAAGAGACAACTACTTATGACACCACCATATCTCCTTACCCACCACGACACGCTTGAAGAATTCAAGCATTATATACTCGTTAGATATATAAAAGCTGCAGATTGATTGTTGACTTATTGATTGATACAAATTCACAGCCTTAACTACCGGGCCGATCGAGATGAAATTTTCGGTGGTGAAATTAAAAAAAAATTCATCGGGAGGAAAAATCTCAAAATTCCGAAAAGTGCGATATTTTTCGATATATATCGAGTTGAATTAACATGGCAGCCTTATGGGACTAAAACTATTTCCTTAATAACGCCGTAACTAGGCGTCTTAGGGTAATCGTCTCCCACTGACGTAAACAATATTTTTTGGTTGATTTTTTGAATCCTCGATCATTCGCAAAAATCTATCGATCGTTAAGTAATGAATTTTTAAAAATCGACAATGCTTTTCTTATGGACCAATTTTGGAATTTTTTTTGACCCACTTGAAAAAGTAGTTTGACGTTCGCCGCTTAATACATTGTTTCTAATTTTTAGCCTGATTTTTCGGCTATCTCGGAATTTTCGTATATTGATAACATTTCGAGTTATTAGCATTATCGAAATAACATTGTCGAGATAGGACGATCGATAAATATCGATTTGAGAGCTGGCGCTTCAAAATTAGGCTATTCAGCTCAAAAAAGCATGCCTACAAACGTACCTCCGGTACGTCCAGGTTTTCATTTTTATTTAGATTTCGTAATATTTAACGAGTTATTTCATTCCGAAATTTTCCCAAATTATTTTCTTGAGCCCGCGGCAATCGCCGCCATTCCTCTCCGCCAAACGGGCGGTGGTCGGTCTCTGGAAGAAATACACGCATTTCCCTATCCCATTCATGCATTTAGGCGGTTGAAATTGGCGGAGGGCTGACAGAACTATACCCAGTAAAGCCTCACGGCATGACTTTTTAAAGTATTGATTTTTTCACTATGAAACCAGTATCGCATAGGCGACACTCATTTGTTATGTATACGGATTTTGCATTGACATGGGCCCTTGCTTTAGAAGGTGACTTTGCTGCTATGGTGAAACGGAAATGCGCATAACTTCCAAAGTATTTCACCTAAGCCTATGAAATTTGGTGAAACGGTACATCATTGTATTGTGCATTTGACCATATAAAATGTAGTCCAGTACTGGTCATTACTTTCGATATATATCGAAACTACGTTTTCTTGGATTTTATCGAATGCTAATAACTTATTGGAATACTCAACTCCGGGGATAGTTGTGCCGGCATAACATGTGAACCGACCAACCAATGGAAAAAAAAACAAATGACATGCGTATTTCCGAGAACCTATGTCAGTATAATCGAATTATTCGATTCGATCATTTTAACTAAAATGAATATTGAGATAACTTGACAAGTTTTTGTGGTAGATGAATGAAATTTGGTAAATTGGTACATATTGGTATTCCTCATAATGGAATGTGGAAATATGTTTTGCATGTAGTCCCATATTCGATATATATCGAATCTGCGTTTTCTTAAAATATATCGAATTGCTATAACACATACGATTCGGCATCCACGGGCATATGTGCGATGAAAAGAGATATTGGATGACCAAAGAATGAATTTCAAATGAAAAGCTATGAGCATTTTGCCGTACAGATGTCAGTGTAATCGAATGTTCGATTCGATTATAATAAGAAATAGGAATATGGACATAACTTGAGTAGTATTTCACGTAGATGAATGAAATTTGGTAAATGGGTACATATTGGTATTTGGCATAATGCACAGGGGATATACGTTTTGTATGTCGTCTCACATTCGATATATATCGAATCTGCGTTTTCTTGAAATATATCGAATTGATATACTACGTAAAAATTAAGCATCCAAGGGCATAGTTGTGATGGTAATAGATTGCGGATGACCATAGAATGAAATTCGAAACAATAGCTATGAGCATTTTGCCGTACAGATGTCAGTGCAATCGAACGTTCGATTCGATTATAATAAGAAATAGGTATATTGACATAACTTGAGAAGTGTTTGAGGTAGATGAATGAAATTTGGTGAATGGGTACATATTGGTATTTGGCATAATGAACAGGGATTATACGTTTTGTATGTCGTCTCACATTCGATATATATCGAACCTGCGTTTTCTTCAAATGTATCGAATTGCTATACTACGTAAAAATTAAGCATCCACGGGCATAGTTGTGATTGAAATAGATAGTGGATCACCATAGAATGAAATTCGAAGAAATAAATATGAGAATTTTACCATACAGATGTCATTATAATCGAAGTTCGATTCGATTATTATATGAAATACGAATATTGACATAACTTGAGAATTATTTGAGATACATGAAAGAAATTTGGTGAATGGGTACATATTGGTATTCCTCATAACGCACAGGGGAAATACGTTTTGTATGTCGTCTCACATTCGATATATATCGAATACACTTTTCATTAAAATGTATCGAATTGCTATATCACATAATATTTAGTATCCACGGGCAAGGTTGAGAAGGTCATATACAGTTGATGAAAAGAATGAATGGAAAGGTATAATATGATGAATGTATGAATAGATTTGCTTTTTTTCTCAATACAGATGTCACTTTATTCATTAGTTCGAATCGATTATGGTAGCAAATATTAAAATTGACATATTTCCTTAACTATTTCAGTTAGAGGTATGAAATTTCAGGTGTGAATACATATTAGTATTTCACTTACTGTTGAATAGAAATTAATGAAGATAATTGGCTAACTTTAAATTTATATCAAATATGCGTTTTCATATAATATATCGTATAACTTTAACTTGGTGTGATGGAATTTTCTAAGTTTTTACTAACTTATGGACCCCGGACTAAGCTTCTTGTGACACAACACTATCTCCACACCTTTCACTAACACGCTTGAAGAATTCAAGCGCCCAATCGACTCGTTACATATATTAAAGCTGCAATGTCATTGATGACTTATTGATTGATACAAATTCACAGCCCAAACTACCGGCCCGATCGAGATGAAATTTTCGGTGGTAAAACTAAAAAAAAATTCATCGGGAGGAAAAATCTCAAATTTCCAAAAAGTGCGATACTTTTCGATATATATCGAGTTGAATTAACATGGCAGCCTTATGGGATTAAAACTCTTTCCTTAATATCGTCGCGAATAAAAGGCCCAGAGACATCTTCTCCCATTGACGTAAACTAGATTTTTTGGTCGATTTTTTGATACCTTGGTTTTCCATCGATCTCTCTCGATCACGGTCGAAATAATTTTTGAAAATCGACAATGCTTTTCTTATGGACCAACTTTGGAATTTTTTTTGACCCACTTGCAAAAGTAGTAGGACCGTCGCCGCCTAATACAATTTATCTAATTTTTTACCTGATTTTTTGGCTATCTCCGAATTTTCGTTTGTCGAATAGAATCCGAGTTATTAGCATTATCGAAATAACATTGTCGAGATAGGACGATCGATAAATATCGATTTGAGAGCTGGCGCTTCAAAATTAGGCTATTCAGCTCAAAAAAGCATGCCTACAAACGTACCTCCGGTACGTCCAGGTTTTCATTTTTATTTAGATTTCGTAATATTTAACGAGTTATTTCATTCCGAATTTTTCCCAAATTATTTTCTTGAGCCCGCGGCCATCGCCGCCATTCCTCTCCGCCAAACGGGCGGTGGTCGGTGCCCGTAAGATATACACGCATTTCCCTATCTCATACGTGCATGTATACGGATGAAATTTGGAGACGGCTAACATAGGACTATTCCCAGTAAAGCCTCACCGCCCAACTTTTTAAGTATTGATTTTTTCATTACGTAATTGGTATCGCATATGCAACAGTCATTTGTTATGTATACGGATTTTGCATTGACATGGGCCCATGTCTTAGAACGTGACTTTACTGCTATGGTGAAACGGAAATGAGCATAACATCCAAAGTACTCCACCTAGGCCTATGAAATTCGGCCAGTAGGTACATCATAGTATTCCAAATATTACTATATAAAATAGAGACCGTAAATGGACATCACTTTCGATATATATCGATACTACGTTATCTTGAATTTTATCGAATGCTACTAACTTTTTGGAATACTCATCTCCGGGTGTTGTTGTGCCGGCATAACATGTGATACGACCAACCAATGGAGAATAAAAACAAATGACATGCGTATTTCAGATAACCGGACTCAGTAAAATCGAATATTCGATTCGATTATTATAACTAAAATGAATATTGAGATAACTTATTAAGTATTTGTGGTAGAAGAATGAAATTTAGTAAATTGGTACATATTGGTATTCCTCATAATGCAATGGGGAAATATGTTTTGCATGTAGTCCCATATTCGATATATATCGAATCTGCGTTTTCTTAAAATATATCGAATTGCTATAACACATACGATTCGGCATCCTCGGGCATATGTGCGATGGTAATAGATAGTGGATGACCATAGAATGAATTTCGAATCAATAGCTATGAGAATTTTGCCGTACAGATGTCAGTGTAATCGAACGTTCGATTCGATAATAATAAGATATAGGAATATTGACATAACCTGAGAAGTATTTGAGGTAGAAGAATGAAATTTGGTAACTGATTACATATTGGTATTTGGCATAATGTACAGGGGATACACGTTTTGTATGTCGTCTCACATTCGATATATATCGAATCTGCGTTTTCTTAAAATATATCGAATTGCTATACTACGTAAAAATTAAGCATCCACGGGCATAGTTGTGATGGTAATAGATAGTAGATGACCATAAAAGGAAATTCGAATCCATATCTATGAGATTTTTACCATACAGATGTCAGTATAATCGAAGTTCAATTCGATTATTATATGATATACGAATATTTACATAACTTGAGAAGTATTTCAGGTAGATGAATGAAATTTGGTAACTGAGTACATATTGGTATTTGGCATAATGCACAGGGGATATACGTTTTGTATGTCGTCTCACATTCGATATATATCGAATCTGCGTTTTCTTCAAATGTATCGAATTGCTATACTGTGTAAAAATTGAGCATCCACGGGCAAAGTTGTGATGGTAAGAGATATTGGATAACCATAACATGAAATTGGAATCAATATCTATGAGATTTTTATCATACAGATGTCAGTATAATCGAAGTTCAAATCGATTATTATATGAAATTCGAATATTAATATAACTTGAGAATTATTAGGGGTAGATGAATGAAATTTGGTGAATGGGTTTATATTGGTATTCCACATAACGCACAGGGGAATTACGTTTTTTATGTCGTCTCACATTCGATATATATCGAATCCGCTTTCCATTAAAATATATCGAATTGCTATATCACATAGAATTTAGCATCCATGGGCATAGTTGTGATGGTAATAGATATTTGATGACCATAGAACGAAACTCTAATCGATATCGATGAGTATTTCACTGTACAGATGTCAGTATAGTCGTAAGTTCGATTCGATTATTACAGTAAATACGTACATTGATATAACTTGATATGTAATTCAGGTAGATCAAAGAAATTTGGCAAATGGGTACCTATTGGTGTTTCTCTTAATGCAATGGGGAAAAACGTTCTGTATATAGTCTCACATTCGATATATATCGAATCTGCGTTTTCTTTAAATGTATCGAATTGCTATACTACGTAGGTTTTAGCATACACGGGCATAGTTGAGTAGGTAAAAGATAGTGTATGACTATAGAATGAATCTCTAATCAATACCTTTGAGTATTTTACCGTACAGATGTCAGTATATTCGAAAGATCGAGTCGAATATTATCACAAATACGAATATTGACATAACTTCATAAGTATTTGAGGTAGTGGAATGAAATTCGGTAAATGAGTACTAATTGGTATTCCTCATTATGCACATGGGAAATATTTTTTTATGTAGTCTCTCATTCGATATATATTGAATCCGCGTTTCCTTAAAATGAATGAAATTGCTATAGCACATAATATTTAGTATCCAGGGGCATAGTTGAGGTTTATAGATAGTGGATGAATATAAATGAATCGGTATGGATAATATGATGAATGTATGACTAGATTAACGTATTTTGCAAACAGATGTCACTTTATTCATAAGTTCGACTCGGTTATTGTAGCAAATATTCAAGTTGACATATCTTCATGACTATTTAAATTAGATCAATGAAATTTGGAATATGATTTATTATTAATATTCCTCTTACTGCCAAGTAGAAAAAAAGAAGATAATTGGCTAACTTTTGATTAGCTTCGACTATCCATTTTCATAAAATATATCAAATTGCTTTAACTTAACGTGATAGATTTTTCCAAGTTTTCAACAACTTATGGACCCAAGACCAAACTACTTATGACACAACGATACACACTATACCCTTCACTAACACGCTTGATATATTCAAGCGCATATCGACTCGTTATATATTTAAAGCTGGAAATTCATTAAAAATGCGTGATTGACCATAATTAGTAGCCCAAACTACCGGGCCGATCGAGCTGAGATTTTTTGTGGTAAAACTAAAAAAATATTCATCGGGAGAAAAAATCTGAAAATGCCAAAAAGTGCGATACTTTTCGAGATATATCGATCTACTTTAACATGGGCTCTTATGGAAAAAAAATAAATTCGCGATATGACCGACTAAATATCGCCGCACGCGGACGAGATCCAAATGGGAAACATTAGTTTTTTGACCGATTTTTTTGACATGCGAAAAAAGCACCTAGGTCGAACCGTTTTCGAGATATCGATTTACACGCGTTCTTATGTGATTTCGATTTTAGAGCTGGCGAACGAAACTTAAGCTATGTAGCTCGCGAAGATGTTGGCACAAGCCTAACTATTCGTTAGACTTTGGGTTTTCTTTTTTAATTCGGTATTGTAATAGTTTATGAATTATTTCATTTTGAAATTTTCCCTAATTATTTTTTTGGCTTCCCGGCGATCGCCGCCATTCCTCCCCGCCAAACGGCTTGAGGTCGGACTCGGTAAGAAAGACACGCATCGCCTCATAGGAGGGAGCATGGCAGTAGACGGGAGAAATACGATAAGTATGGGACGATACCCAATCAACCATCGCGGTCCATTCTTCGAAATGCATTGCTCTTTTGTTTTCAAATTATTATCTTAGGCCTCATGCACCATGGGTGGGTATATGAGTTTGATATAAGGGCCGCCATTGCCTGTTCGCCTAACCTATGCTGCCATTGAAAAACGCGAATTTGCACTACTTGGTTGGTATTACAGGTAGACCAATGAAATTTGCTGGAATGGTACATCTTGGTATTCTTCACGGAGCAATGTTAAACATACTACTGCTGGTGGGCTAACCTTCGATATATATCGAATCTACGTTTTATTGTATTTTATCGAATGCTAATAAGTACTTGGAATATGCATAAATGGGGACAGATTAGCCAGCCTAACATTGAGAAAGACCAAGAAATGGAATATCAACCAATGAAATTGCGTATTTCAGAGTTCCAGGGTTAGCATAATCGAAAGTTCGATACGATGATTATACCAAATACGTAAAATAGCATAACTTCTTAAATATTTTTGATAGACCGATAAAATTTGGTTATTTGGTACATCATAGTATTCCTCATAATTCACTGTAAAAATATAATTTGTATGTAGTCTCATATTCGATATATATCGATTCTTCGTTTTCTTAAAATGTATCGAATTGCTATAACACATAGTATATAGCATCGAAGGGGTAAGTTGAGGTGGTATTAAATAGTTGATGAGCATAAAAAGAATTCTGAATCATTAGAATTGCGCATTTCACCATACAGGTGTCAGTGTAATCGAAAGTTCGATTCGATTATTATACCAAATAAGTAAATTGGCATAACTTGATAAGTATTTTCGTTACACCAACGAAATTTGGTAAATGTGTACATCTTGGTATTTCTCATGAAGTACACTGGGAATAAGTACTGTATGTAGTCTCACATTCGATATATATCGAATCTGCGTTTTCCAAAAATATATCGAATTGCTATAATACTTAGGATTTAACATCCACGGGCAAAGTTGAGGAGGAATATTGTAGTGTAAGACCACAGAATGCAATTTGAATCAGTAGCATTGCGCATTTTACTATACAGGTGTCAGTATAATCGAAAGTTCAATTCGATTTTTATAGCAAATGCGAATATTGGTATAATTTAATAAGTATTACTGTTAGACCAATGAAATTTGGTGAATTGATACATCTTGGTATTACACATAATGTGTTGCGTAAATATGTTTACTATGTAGTCTCCTATTCGATATATATCGAATCTGCGTTTTCTTAATATATATCGAATTGCTATAATACATGGGATTTAACATCCACGGGCAAAGTTGAGGGGGAATATTATAGTGTAAGACCACGGAAGGTAATTTGAATCAGTAGCATTGCGCATTTTACTGTACAGGTGTCAGTATAATCGAAAGTTCGATTCGATTATTTTACCAAATACGTAAATTGCCATAACTTAATAAGTAATACTGTTATACCAATGAAATTTGGTGAATTGATACATCTTGGTATTACACATAATGTGTTGTGTAAATATGTTTACTATGTAGTCTCATATTCGATATATATCGAATCTGCGTTTTCTTAATATATATCGAATTGCTATAATACATGGGATTTAACATCCACGGGCAAAGTTGAGGGGGAATATTATAGTGTAAGACCACGGAAGGTAATTTGAATCAGTAGCATTGCGCATTTTACTGTACAGGTGTCAGTATAATCGAAAGTTCGATTCGATTATTTTACCAAATACGTAAATTGCCATAACTTAATAAGTATTACTGTTAGACCAATGAAATTTGGTGAATTGATACATCTTGGTATTACACATAATGTGTTGTGTAAATATGTTTACACTGTAGTCTCACATTCGATATATATCGAATCTGCTTTTTCACAATTTATATCGAATAGCTATAACATATAGGATTTTACACCCACGGGCATTCTTGACCAGGAATTATATAGTAGATGACCATAGACTGGATATAAAAAAATGTCATTGTGGATTTTACATTATAGATGTCAGTATAATCGAAAGATCGAATCGATTATTGTAGCAAATACGCAAATTGGCATAACTGGATTAGTATATACGTTGGACCAATGAAAATTGGTGAATGGGTACATCTTGGTATTCCTCACATTGCCCAATGGAAATATGTTTTGCATGTAGTCTCACATTCGATACATATCGAATCTGCTTTTTCACAAATTATATCGAATAGCTATAACATTTAGGATTTTACACCCACGGGCATTGTTGACCAGCAATTATATAGAAGATGACCATGGCGTGGAAATAAAATCAATATCGTTGCGGATTTTACAGTGCAGATGTCAGTATAATCGAAAGATCGATTCGATTATTATAGCAAATACGTTAATTGGCATAACTTCAATTGTGTTTCCGTTGGAGCAATGAAATTTGGTGAATGGGTACATCTTGGGATTCCTCACAATGCCCAATTGAAATATTGTTTGTGTTTAGTCTCACGTTCGATATATATCGAATCTACTTTTTCTTAAAATATGTCGAATTGCTATAACATATAGGATTTTACATCCAAGGACATAGTTGACCAGGAAATATAGAGAAGATTTCTATTAACTGGAATTAAAATCTACGGCATTGCGGATATTACAGTGCAGATAGCAGTTTTATCGAAAGATCGATTCGATAATTGTAGCAAATACGCGAATTGGCATAACATGATTAGTATTTACGTTGGACCAATGAAATTTGGTGAATGTGTACATCTTGGTCTTCCTCACAATGCCCAATGGAAATATGCTTTGCGTGTAGTCTCACGATCTATATATATTGAATATGCTTTTTTTTTAAATATATCGAATCGTTATTACATACAGGATTTTCTATCCACGTACATAGTTGACCAGGAATTTTAGGGTTGATGATCGAAGACTGGAACAGGATTGCGAATTTTCAATACACGTGTCAGTATACTTGATAATTCGATACGATAATGATAGCAAATATGCCAAAGCAATTTTTTTCAAATTGGAATATCTTGAGAATAACTATTTTTTAGTACCAAAGAAATTTGGGGAATCGTTACAATTTAGTATTTTACACACAGCATTATGGACATATGTTTTGCGAGTGGTATATCTTTATATATATTTATCTAAGGAATCTGCGTTTCATTTTCAAGTTTCGCTTATCACAACGCTTTTGGACTTTAAGAGTTGAAAAATAACCACAAAATCATCACTGTCTTGAAATTTTAAAAACCTTATTCCAATCATGTCTCAGTGCTAAACTTAGCCTATTCAAATAATGAACTATCCGTCAAATGAAATCATATTGAAAATAACAAATAATTTTAAAAGTAAACAATTAAGTTCCTTACCCTTTGAAAAACCTGCAGGGAAATTTTTGAATATTTTAAACACTTATGGACACAATACTCGAACACACGTGACACAACAATGTTCCCACCCTCCTTATTACCCGCTTGAAGAATTCAAGCACCCAATCGACTCGTTACATATATTAAAGCTGCAATGTCATTGATGACTTATTGATTGATACAAATTCACAGCCCAAACTACCGGGCCGATCGAGATGAAATTTTCGGTGGTGAAATTAAAAAAAAATTCATCGGGAGGAAAAATCTCAAAATTCCGAAAAGTGCGATATTTTTCGATATATATCGAGTTGAATTAACATGGCAGCCTTATGGGACTAAAACTATTTCCATAATTACGACTAAACTTGGCGTCTCAGGGTAATCGTCTCCGATTGACGTATAAAAGATTTTTTGGTCGATTTTTTCGTACCTTCGTTATTCGTCGAACTCTTTCGATCACTGTCGAAATAATTTTTGAAAATCGACAATGCTTTTCTTATGGACCAACTTTGGAATTTTTTTTGACCCACTTGCAAAAGTAGTAGGACCGTTGCCGCCTAATATAATTTATCTAATTTTTTACTTGATTTTTTGGCTATCTCGGAATTTTCGTATGTCGAATAGATTCCGAGTTATTAGCATTATCGAAATAACATTGTCGAGATAGGACGATCGATAAATATCGATTTGAGAGCTGGCGCTTCAAAATTAGGCTATTCAGCTCAAAAAAGCATGCCTACAAACGTACCTCCGGTACGTCCAGGTTTTCATTTTTAATTAGGTTTCGTAATATTTAATGAATTATTTCGTTCCGAAATTTTCCCAAATTATTTTCTTGAGCCCGCGGCAATCGCCGCCATTCCTCGCCGCCAAACGGGCGGTGGTCGGTCTCCGGAAGAATTACACGCATTTCCCTATCCCATTAATGTATTTAGGCGGGTGAAATTTGCGGAGGGCTAACATAGGTCTATACCCAGTAAAGCCTCACGGCATAACTTTTTAAAGTATTGATTTTTTCATTACGTATTCGGTATCGCATGTACAACAGTCATTTGTTATATATACGGATTTCCTATTGACATTGGCCATAGGCTTAGAAGGTGAATTTACTGCAATGGTGTAATGGAAAAGAGCATAACTTCCAAAGTATTTCACCTAGGCGTATGAAATTTGGCAGATAGGTACATCATTGTATTATTATTATGACCATATAAAATTTAGTCCAATATTCGCCATCACTTTCGATATATATCGAACCTACGTTTTCTTTAATTCTATCGAATGTTAATAACTTATTGGAATACTCATCTCCGGGGGAAATTTGTGCCGGCATTACATGTAAAAACGACCAACCAATTGAAAAAAAAACAGATGACATGGATATAACAGAGAACCGGTGTCAGTATAATCGATTTTCGATTCGATTATTATAACTAAAATGAATATTGAGATTACTTTATAAGTATTTGCGGTAGATGAATGAAATTTGGTAAATTGGTACATATTGGTATTGCTCATAATTCCATGGGGAAATTTGTTTTGTATGTAGTCCCTTATTCGATATATATCGAATCTGCGTTTTCTTAAAATATATCGAATTGCTATAACACATACGATTCGGCATCCACGGGCATATTTGCGATGGTAATAGATAGTGGATGACCATAGAATGATTTCCCAATCAATAGCTATGAGAATTTTGCCGTACAGATTTCAAGGTTATCGAACGTTCGATTCGATTATAATAAGAAATAGGAATATTGACATAACTTGGGAAGTATTTGAGGTAGATGAATGAAATTTGGTAAATGGGTAGATATTAGTATTTGGCATCATGCACAGGGGATATTCGTTTTGTATTTTGTCTCACATTCGATATATATCGAATCTGCGTTTCCTTAAAATATATCGAATTGCTAAAACACATACGATTTGGCATCCACGGGCATATGCGCGATGGTAACAGATAATGGATGACCATAGATGGAATTTCGAATCAATAGCTTTGAGCATTTTGCCGCACATATTTCAGTGCAATCGAACGTTCGATTCGATTATAACATGAAATAGGAATATTGACATAACTTGGGATGTATTTGAGGTAGATGAATGAAATTTGGTAAATGGGTAGATATTGGTATTTGGCATCATGCACAGGGGATATACGTTTTGTATTTTGTCTCACATTCGATATATATCGAATCTGCGTTTTCTTCAAATGTATCGAATTGCTATACTACGTAAAAATTAAGCATCCACGGGCATAGTTGTGATGGAAATAGATAGTGTATGACCATAGAATGAAATTCGAATCAATAGCTATGAGATTTTTACCATACAGATGTCAGTATAATCGAAGTTCAATTCGATTATTATATGAAATACGAATATTGACATAACTTGAGATTAATTTGAGGTAGATGAATGAAATTTGGTGAATGGGTACATATTGGTATTCCACTAACGCACAGGGGAAATACGTTTTGTATGTCGTCTCACATTCGATATATATCGAATCCGCTTTTCATTAAAATATATCGAATTGCTACATCACATAGAATTTAGCATCCACGGGCATAGTTGTGATGGTAATAGATATTTGATGACCATAGAACGAATTTTAAATCAAAAGCAATGAGTATTTCACTGTACCGATGTCAGTATAATCGTAAGTTCGATTCGATTATTACGGCAAATACCTTTATTGATATAACTTGATAAGTATTTCAGGTAGATCAAAGAAATTTGGTAAATGGGTAAATATTGCTATTCTTCTTAATCCAAAGGTGAAAAATGTTTTGTATGTAGTCTTACAATCGATATATATCGAATCTGCGTTTCCTTTAAATGTATTGATTTGCTATACCACGTAGGTTTTAGCATCCACGGGCATAGTTGAGAGGTGAGAGATAGTGAATGACCGTAGAATGAATATATACAATATCTATGAGGATTTTACTTTATATATGTAAGTTTATTTGAAATTTCGATTCGATTATTATAACAAATACGAATATTGACATAACTTGAAAAGTATTTAAGGTCGATGAATGAAATTTGGTAAATGAGTAAATATTGGTATTCCTCATAATGCACATAGGAAACATGTTTTGTATTTAGTCCCTCATTCGATATATATCGAATCTGCGATTACTTAAAATGTATCAAATTGCTTTAAAACATAATATTTAGTGTCCACGGGCATATTTGAGAAGGTTTACAGATAATGGATGAAAAGAATGAATCCGTATGGATTTAATGATGATAGTATGAATAGATTTGTGTATTTTTCAAAACTGATGTCACATCAACTATATGTTCGATTCGATTATTGTAGAAAATATGCAAATTGACATATCTTCATAACTATTTCAGTTATAGGTATGAAATTTCGTGTGTGAGTACATTTTAGTATTCCACTTGCTGTCAAATAGAATTTAATGAAGGCAATGGGCTAAGTTCAACTAATATCAAATATGAGTTTTCATAAAATTAATCGAATGGCTTTACCTTTTATATGGTGAATTTTTCGAACTTTTTACCAACTTATGGACCCAGGACCAGGCCACCATTCACACCACAATATCTCCTTACCCACCACGACACGCTTGATATATTCAAGCGCATATCGACTCGTTACATATATTAAAGCTGCAATGTCATTGATCACTTATTCATTGATACAAATTCGCAGCCCAAACTGCCGGGCCGATCGAGATGAAATTTCCGGTAGTAAAACTAAAAAAAAATTCATCGGGAGAAAAAATCTGAAAATTCCAAAAAGTGCGATACTTTTCGATATATATCGAGTTGAATTAACATGGCAGCCTTATGGGACTAAAAATCTTTCCTTAATATCGTCGCGAATAAAAGGCCCAGAGACATGTTCTCCCATTGACGTAAACTAGATTTTTTGGTCGATTTTTTGATACCTTGGTTTTCCATCGATCTCTCTCGATCACGGTCGAAATAATTTTTGAAAATCGACAATGCTTTTCTTATGGACCATCTTTGGAATTTTTTTTGACCCACTTGCAAAAGTAGTAGGACCGTCGCCGCCTAATACAATTTATCTTATTTTTTACCTGATTTTTTGGCTATCTCGGAATTTTCGTATGTCGAATAAATTTCGAGTTATTAGCATTATCGAAATAACATTGTCGAGATAGGACGATCGATAAATATCGATTTGAGAGCTGGCGCTTCAAAATTAGGCTATTCAGCTCAAAAAAGCATGCCTACAAACGTACCTCCGGTACGTCCAGGTTTTCATTTTTATTTAGATTTCGTAATATTTAACGAGTTATTTCATTCCGAATTTTTCCCAAATTATTTTCTTGAGCCCGCGGCCATCGCCGCCATTCCTCTCCGCCAAACGAGCGGTGGTCGGTGCCCGTAAGATATACACGCATTTCCCTATCTCATACGTGCATGTATACGGATGAAATTTGGAGACGGCTAACATAGGACTATTCCCAGTAAAGCCTCACCGCCCAACTTTTTAAGTATTGATTTTTTCATTACGTAATTGGTATCGCCTATGCAACAGTCATTTGTTATGTATACGGATTATGCATTGACATGGGCCCATATCTTAGAACGTGACTTTACTGCTTTGGTGAAACGGAAATGAGCATAACATCCAAAGTACTCCACCTAGGCCTATGAAATTCGGCCAGTAGGTACATCATAGTATTCCAAATATTACTATATAAAATAGAGAACGTAAATGGACATCACTTTCGATATATATCGAAACTACGTTATCTTGAATTTTATCGAATGCTACTAACTTTTTGGAATACTCATCTCCGGGTGTTGTTGTGCCGGCATAACATGTGATACGACCAACCAATGGAGAATATAAACAAATGACATGCGTATTTCAGATATCCGGACTCAGTAAAATCGAATATTCGATTCGATTATTATAACTAAAATGAATATTGAGATAACTTATTAAGTATTTGTGGTAGAAGAATGAAATTTAGTAAATTGGTACATATTGGTATTCCTCATAATGCAATGGGGAAAAATGTTTTGCATGTAGTCCCATATTCGATATATATCGAATCTGCGTTTTCTTAAAATATATCGAATTGCTATAACACATACGATTCGGCATCCTTGGGCAAATGTGCGATGGTAATAGATAGTGGATGACCATAGAATGAATTTCGAATCAATAGCTATGAGAATTTTGCCGTACAGATGTCAGTTTAATCGAACGTTCGATTCGATAATAATAAGAAATAGGAATATTGACATAACCTGAGAAGTATTTGAGGTAGAAGAATGAAATTTGGTAACTGATTACATATTGGTATTTGGCATAATGTACAGGGGATACACGTTTTGTATGTCGTCTCACATTCGATATATATCGAATCTGCGTTTTCTTAAAATATATCGAATTGCTATACTACGTAAAAATTAAGCATCCACGGGCATAGTTGTGATGGTAATAGATAGTGGATGACCATAAAATGAAAATCGAATCCATATCTATGAGATTTTTACCATACAGATGTCAGTATAATCGAAGTTCAATTCGATTATTATATGAAATACGAATATTTACATAACTTGAGAAGTATTTCAGGTAGATGAATGAAATTTGGTAACTGAGTACATATTGGTATTTGGCATAATGCACAGGGGATATACGTTTTGTATGTCGTCTCACATTCGATATATATCGAATCTGCGTTTTCTTAAAATATATCGAATTGCTATACTATGTAAAAATTGAGCATCCACGGGCAAAGTTGTGATGGTAAGAGATATCGGATGACCATAACATGAAATTGGAATCAATATCTATGAGATTTTTATCATACAGATGTCAGTATAATCGAAGTTCAATTCGATTATTATATGAAATTCGAATATTAATATAACTTGAGAATTATGAGGGGTAGATGAATGAAATTTGGTGAATGGGTTTATATTGGTATTCCACATAACGCACAGGGGAATTACGTTTTGTATGTCGTCTCACATTCGATATATATCGAATCCGCTTTCCATTAAAATATATCGAATTGCTATATCATATATAATTTAGCATCCATGGGCATAGTTGTGATGGTAATAGATATTTGATGACCATAGAACGAAACTCTAATCGATATCGATGAGTATTTCACTGTACAGATGTCAGTATAGCCGTAAGTTCGATTCGATTATTACGGTAATACGTACATTGATATAACTTGATATGTAATTCAGGTAGATCAAAGAAATTTGGCAAATGGGTACCTATTGGTGTTTCTCTTAATGCAAAGGGGAAAAACGTTCTGTATATAGTCTCACATTCGATATATATCGAATCTGCGTTTTCTTTAAATTTATCGAATTGCTATACTACGTAGGTTTTAGCATACACGGGCATAGTTGAGTAGGTAAAAGATAGTGTATGACTATAGAATGAATCTCTAATCAATACCTTTGAGTATTTTACCGTACAGATGTCAGTATATTCGAAAGATCGATTCGAATATTATCACAAATACGAATATTGACATTACTTCATAAGTATTTGAGGTAGTGGAATGAAATTTGGTAAATGAGTACTAATTGGTATTCCTCATTATGCACATGGGAAATATTTTTTATGTAGTCTCTCATTCGATATATATTGAATCCGCGTTTCCTTAAAATGAATCAAATTGCTATAGCACATAATATTTAGTATCCAGGGGCATAGTTGAGGTTTATAGATAGTGGATGAATAGAATGAATCGGAATGGATAATATGATGAATGTATGACTAGATTAACGTATTTTGCAAACAGATGTCGCTTTATTCATAAGTTCGACTCGGTTATTGTAGCAAATATTCAAGTTGACATATCATCATGACTATTTAAATTAGATCAATGAAATTTGGAATATGATTTTTTATTAATATTCCTCTTACTGCCAAGTAGAAAAATAAGGAAGATAATTGGCTAACTTTTGATTAGCATCGAATATCAATTTTCATAAAATATATCAAATTGCTTTAACTTAACGTGATAGATTTTTCCAAGTTTTCAACAACTTATGGACCCAAGACCAAACTACTTATGACACAACGATACACACTATACCCTTCACTAACACGCTTGAAGAATTCAAGCGATAAAATACTCGTTATATTTTTAAAGCTGGAAATTCATTAAAATTGCGTGATTGACCATAATTAGCAGCCCAAACTACCGGGCCGATCGAGCTGAGATTTTTTGTGGTAAAACTAAAAAAATATTCATCGGGAGAAAAAATCTGAAAATGCCAAAAAGTGCGATACTTTTCGAGATATATCGATCTACTTTAACATGGGCTCTTATGGAAAAAAAATAAATTCGCGATATGACCCACTTTAAATCGCCGCACGCGGACGAGATCCAAATGGGAAACATTAGTTTTTTGGCCGATTTTTTTGACATGCGAAAAAAGCACCTAGGTCGAACCGTTTTCGAGATATCGATTTACACGCGACCTTATGTGATTTCGATTTGACAGCTGGCGAACGAAACTTAAGCTATGTAGCTCGCGAAGATGTTGGCACAAGCCTAACTATTCGTTAGACTTTGGGTTTTCTTTTTTAATTCGGTATTGTAATAGTTAATGAATTATTTCATTTTGAAATTTTCCCTAATTATTTTTTTGGCTTCCCGGCGATCGCCGCCATTCCTCCCCGCCAAACGGCTTGAGGTCGGACTCGGTAAGAAAGACACGCATCGCCTTATAGGAGGGAGCATGGCAGTAGACGGGAGAAATACGATAAGTATGGGACGATACCCAATCAACCATCGCGGTCCATTCTTCGAAATGCATTGCTCTTTTGTTTTCAAATTATTATCTTAGGCCTCATGCACCATGGGTGGGTATATGAGTTTGATATAAGGGCCGCCATTGCCTGTTCGCCTAACCTATGCTGCCATTGAAAAACGCGAATTTGCACTACTTGGTTGGTATTACAGGTAGACCAATGAAATTTGCTGGAATGGTACATCTTGGTATTCTTCACGGAACAATGTTAAACATACTACTGCTGGTGGGCTAACCTTCGATATATATCGAATCTACGTTTTATTGTATTTTATCGAATGCTAATAAGTACTTGGAATATGCATAAATGGGGACAGATTAGCCAGCCTAACATTGAGAAAGACCAAGAAATGGAATATCAACCAATGAAATTGCGTATTTCAGAGTTCCAGGGTTAGCATAATCGAAAGTTCGATACGATGATTATACCAAATACGTAAAATAGCATAACTTCTTAAATATTTTTGATAGACCGATAAAATTTGGTTATTTGGTACATCATAGTATTCCTCATAATTCACTGAAAAAATGTAATTTGTATGTAGTCTCATATTCGATATATATCGATTCTTCGTTTTCTTAAAATGTATCGAATTGCTATACCACATAGTATATAGCATCGAAGGGGTAAGTTGAGGTGGTATTAAATAGTTGATGAGCTTAAAAAGAATTCTGAATCATTAGAATTGCGCATTTCACCATACAGGTGTCAGTGTAATCGAAAGTTCGATTCGATTATTATACCAAATAAGTAAATTGGCATAACTTGATAAGTATTTTCGTTACACCAACGAAATTTGGTAAATGTGTACATCTTGGTATTTCTCATGAAGTACACTGGGAATAAGTACTGTATGTAGTCTCACATTCGATATATCTCGAATCTGCGTTTTCCAAAAATATATCGAATTGCTATAATACTTAGGATTTAACATCCACGGGCATAGTTGAGAAGGTAATAGATAGTGTACGACCATAGAATGAAATTCTAATCAATAGCTATGAGCATTTTACTGTACAGATGTCAGAATAATCGAATGTTCGATTCGATTATTATAACAAATACGAATGTTGACATAACTTGATAAGTATTTAAGGTAGATGAATGAAATTTGGTAAATGAGTACATATTGGTATTCCTCATAATGCACAGGGGAAATATGTTTACTATATAGTATCACATTCGATATATATCGAATCTGCCTTTCCTTAAAATATATCGAATTGCTATAACACATAGAATTTAGCATCCACGGACATAGTTGAGAAGGAAGTAGATAGTGTACGACCATAGACTGAAATTCTAATCAATAGTAATGGGCATTTTACTGTGCAGATGTCAGTATAATCGAAAGTTCGATTCGATTATTTTACTAAATACGTAAATTGCCATAACTTAATAAGTATTACTGTTAGACCAATGAAATTTGGTGAATTGATACATCTTGGTATTACACATAATGTGTTGTGTAAATATGTTTACTATGTAGTCTCATATTCGATATATATCGAATCTGCGTTTTCTTAAAATGTATCGAATTGCTATAATACATGGGATTTAACATCCACGGGCATAGTTGAGAAGGAAAGAGATAGTGTACGACCATAGAATGAAATTCTAATCAATAGCTATGAGCATTTTACTGTACAGGTGTCAGTATAATCGAAAGTTCGATTCGATTATTACAATAAATACGAATATTGACATAACATGATAAGTATTTCAGGTAGTTGAATGATATTTGGTAAATGGGTGTATATTGGTATTCCTCATAATGCACAGGGGAAATATGTTTACTATGTAGTCTCACATTCGATATATATCGAATCTGCTTTTACCTAAAATATATCGAATTGCTATACCACATAGAATTTAGCATCCACGGGCATAGTTGAGAAGGAAATAGATAGTGGATGACCATAGAATGAAGTTATAACCAAAAGCTATGAGCAATTTACTGTACAGATGTCAGTAAATAATCGAAAGTTCGATTAAATCATTGTAAATTATACCAATATTGACATAACATGATAAGTATTTGAGGTAGATGAACGAAATTTGGTAAATGGGTACATATTGGTACTCCTCATTATGCAAAGGGGAAATATGTTTTGTATGTTGCGTCAAATTCGATATATATCGAATCTGCGTTTCCTTAAAATATAACTAATTGCCATACCACATAGAATTTAGCATCCACTGGCATAGTTGAGAAATTAATTGAAAGTCGATGAATAGAATGAATAGAAATGTATAACCTAATAAAAATATGAATAGATTTTCGTATTTTTCAAAACAGATGTTACTTTTTTTTAAGTTCGATTCGATTACCTACTGTAGAAAATATTCAAATTGACATATCTTCATAACTATTTCAGTTAGACCAATGAAATTTGAAGTGTTTTTGCATATTAGTATTCCTCTTACTTCGCAATAAAAATAATGAAGAGAATGGACTACCTTCAGATTTATATCGAATATGCGTTTTCATAAAATATGTCGAATCGCTTTAACATTACGTGGTGAAATTTTCGAACTTTTTACCAACTTATGGACCCAGGACTAGGCTACAATTGACACCACCATATCTTCTATCCTTTACACACCCGCTTGAAGAATTCAAGCACCCAATCGACTCGTCTTGTTTAAATAGGAAAATACGCAAGCTTTATGTTATAAACTCGAAACTCTCTTTCATCCAGGTCGGTAAAGGATGAAGGTTATCTTGCCTTTCGTTTCACATCATCATTTTGACCGACAGTCGATTGTTGGCGGAATAAGGGAAGTCACTACGTTCACATAAAATATAGAGAGCAAATACTATAGACTACGGGATGGTATTATTTGCGATAGTACGCGAGAATGCTTGAATTTTATTTGAATAAAATGAATGGAATTGAATGAAAAATACGTAAATTATGTACTATCATCTCATTTCACAGAACTTTTTCAGGATTTGTCACTTTATTTTAGTTCGGATTTTTAGTACTAAGTTGTGCCTTTTCAGTGATATGGGATGATATTTCATTGGAGAGCGGCGAATTGTTGCAGGCACTTTTCTCTGGGGAACTATATCGTCTCCATGAATAAAGTGAGATGCAATGGAAAAAGCATCATCGGTTGATTATTGAACCCATAAGATCTTATAGCTATTACAAGGTAAGCAGTTATAATTAGTTTAATTTAAATCTTACCTTAGGCTATGCAATTTAATTACAACAAGAAAATGATACTAGAAGCATTGTAAGCATTATTATTATATTGTATGGAAGTATCTTTACCCGTTTCGATTTTGGCTCTGTATTTTTTCCTTTCTCGGGAGAACGAGAATACGTACTAGAGTCAATTACGGTCTTTTTCCTTGCGCAAAAAGTTGTCTTTAATTAGGCTTGGGAGTGTTTTCTTTAATAGCCTTTCTTGATCCTACCTCGCGGGAGAGCTCTTAGCAGGTAGGTCGGAGCGAATGGGTTGGAATGAGTTGAAACAGTGAAGTGGCTCGGTGGATGAGCTGGAGGGCTAAAATAAGTGCTATTACGTGGAGGAGCATTATTCATGGGTTGGGAATTTCCTTCGGAGAGAAAGATAGAGCAGGGTCGACGTTCTACTCGAGGATGGAGATGGCGTAATGTTTATAGGAACGTGATTTTGAGCTGCTGACTATATATAGATTTTTTATACACTCTCATAATATTTTTATATAATCAAAATAATCACTCTGAATACAAAGATATTACCTTCAAAAGCGATTAACTAGTGACAGCTGATTTTCAGACCCTCCAGATATCCAATGAGTGAGTACAAACCAATTGCGTTGAAAACTCAACTTAAAAATAAGTCGGTGTGATTTTCGCGAAAAAGAAAATGGTTGTAATCCGCCTTCATCAATTTTGGGTTTGATTTAATTTTATCCAGTTTCATCTTTCTTACATAAATCAATTTCCTTTTACGTCTTCTTCCAATGTACTATCAATATTTTCTTGCAGTGATGGTTTCCCCATATTCGTACAAAGAGTACAGTGATTATTTCTGCGTAGCTCATCCTCATTATTAGTTTAAGGTGCCACATTCAAATATACGTTTATTTATTTTACATCAGCAATTTTATTTATTGTATCCAGTAATGCACTAGCTTCATTGTGATGGAGAAAAACGATCCTAGCAACCATTGTTATGAAGCGCCTTCGTAGTTCGATAATTGTGTCTCCAGCATCCAGTGGAATCTATATTAGGGCAGTAAACCGTAGCAAATTATCTAATTAAATTTCAGTGGAGAGTCATCTCTTTTGAAACCTACGGATTCAATCAGTCTGGACTGCGGTTGGGTTTAACGGAACTCTTGCGTGAAAATTCAGACCGGACGTAATTTATCAACTTCACTTCGCTGATGTGGTACTTTCGTGTAGTTTTCAATCTTATTTATTCAGCAGACGTTGCTATGATATCTTCACTTTTTCGACGATTGATGCAAGCTGATGATGATTGATACAAGGTCGTATAATGAATGTGGTCGTGAGCGAAGTCGATCTTCCGGTAGAAAAGCTTAGGATAATTATGTCCTCAAAAGCCAATTTAGGGGATGGGTCCAACTTCCCGAAACCTCGTTATTTAATCAGCCTGGATTCGGAAGGTACGTAGGGAGGTGAACCTGAACTCAGATGAGAAAACTCAGATCCGTTACCTCTCATGTTGCCCGTTACCCGTCATGCTGCTGTAATGAGACTCTATTTAATCTATTTCAAGTTAATTTATTTATATGCCATTACTGTGGTAGATTCATTTCCGTGAAAAGTACATCGACTTCCAATGAGTTCTTTAAGTGAAATACTCCCGTTCCTTTAATCATGGTGGTGAGCTCAGTTTATCTTCCGGCAAAATTTCTTGGGACATTATACCCTTAAATACCTATAGAGTGATGTATAAATTATTTATAGAGTGATTCCGCTGTTTCGAAACTTACAGATTCAATCTGGATAGGATCTGGCGGGGTTGAATTTAACTAAAAGGATAAAATAAGATTCTTACGACATTTTTTCGCCTTTATTATTTTGGGGTATCACTTTTCCATCCATTCCCCACAGTATAATTAATTTTTCTACATTTTAATTTTTTAAGAAGCCGTTACTTCATTGCCGTAATGGGAACTTCGTCATTCAGAGGTGGGTAGTACTGGTGAAATACTAGTGTCGTACTTCCAAGCATGGCTGTGAGTGAAGTCCGCCTTCCGGCCGAAAACCGTGGAAAATTATGTCCTTAAATGCCAATTAAGGAAGTGAGTCCGCTGTCTCGGAACTTTCGAGATTCGAGCGGTCGGAATTATAGGGATTTTTGGGCCAGAAAATCTGATTCTGAGGGAATTTCTAAGTCTTGAATCGAATTTTGGAAAGAAAAATAGAGTTGGAGTCGTATTGGGGAGTGGTGAGGAGAGATGGTTGGAAAGGTAAGGAAGAGAAATGGGCGGACAAGCGATGCCAGACGGGTCTATCTCTTGAGTTTTCTCTCCCATATTCTCAAAAAATACTACGGGCGTACGGGCAGCGTTACCTGGATGTGAAGCGAATGAGGCTGGTAACCGCTGGAGACTCGGAGGCTGCGCGCTAGGTTTAAAAGAGATTGTTCAAATCGAGAATAGATATCTTTAAGAGAGCGACACGGAGAGGATAATATTTGAGTCCAACTATATTTAAAGGTCCGACAGACGCGATAAATTAAGAGAGATATTTAGCCGAACGGATAGATATAGGAATTCGTTTTTCCACGAAACATAAAAGATTTTAATAAGTACTAATCTTAATTTCGTTAGATCATTTCCTTTTTATGTGTAAACGGCTGGTGACCTAACACCCTTTGACACACGCTTTTAGGCGGCTGGCGGGGTAGTATGTAGACATGCGCGTACGCGGCGGGGGGCAGGAGGGGGCAACTGAACTCCCTAGACGCAAAATTAAATTTAGTTGAAAGAAAGTTTTGAAAAATTTTCCTTAAATCCAAGAAAAGTGATATTAGTATAAAACATGTATTTAAAATATCTTTTCCGGGAAAATAAATTTAAAAAATAGTTAAGTGATGTTATGGTTTTTGAAATTTTTTGGTTTCCATAACCTTTCCGGTGTTACAACCTGAAAGACGGCTTGCCCCCCTCTAGTTTTGATCCTGGGTATGTCCTTGTATGTAGATATTCGATACTCAAGTCATCCCTGAAGGCAATGACGTAAGTTTTTACTTCTTATACTTCAATTGAAGCTAAGAAAATGTAATAATTGTTTTAGAAAAATCCACAGAGAAAAAATCATTCGCCTTGACCGGGATTCGAACCCGGATCCCTCGATTTCCGGCGAGGGAATGGAGGGATCCGGGTTCGAATCCCGGTCAAGGCGAATGATTTTTTCTCTGTGGATTTTTCGCACAATTGTGCATTGCGGGTGACTCCCGTAAAAGTTATCACCGTGGCTAGTCCCGGTATACTTAAATTCGTAATAATTGTTATGAAGATTCGTGTTGATGCCTTGGCATATTTCATTACATTCTATTCTAGACTCAAATCACCAATGGCGGAACTGACGTAAGTTGCCAATAAGGCGGACGCATGGAGGATAGTATTATGATGATTACTTTGGTTTTATTGAAGGAATCGTCGAGCTACTACGAAAAATAAAGTCGAAAATATTTAAGGAAGGTTTTTTTATTGGTTTTCAGGAGATATTTTGATACTTAGTGGTAACGGAAAACATCCTTAAAGATTCGAGTAGTAATACATTATAACCGAAATATCCGCTACTTTCTCACGGCGATTACTCAATTGGTTCCTAATGACAATAAATACGTGACTCCGATTAAAAAAATCACTATTCTTCGCAGAGTAGAAAAGAGAAAGTGTAATGCGTTGGTTAAACGCCTTAAACCTACAAAACACCGTCACAGTAAACGATGAATTGTAGCTATAAATGGCTATATAATGGAACGAGTCGATTGGGCGCTTGAATTCATCAAGCGGGTAAATAGGGGGGGGGGGGGAACATAGTTGTGTCACATGTTTCCGAGTCATGTGCCCATAAGTGGTTCAAAAAGCGAAAGAAACACCCCAAATATCGTTTAAATGAGTGAAATATGCGGGCAATACGCTCATTCACTGTCAACAATACTTAAGACCATCTTAGTAACCACGGTGATCAATGCTTCGGGGAACCGTTTTATTATGAATGATTTACGCAATATAAAAAAAATATAGTGTATGGTAGATGAACTTAAGCGATTTATCGTATTTCAGCCATTACCCTAGGATTGTATCACCTCTTGATTTACTCACCTATTTTTGATTTATAATGTTTGCATACAGCAAACTTAATGAAATTAAAAACAGCATTTTTAGAAAATAAACGAACAGAGACTAATGAAATGATTATCCCAATAATTATGTCTCGAATAATGAAGTAATGTTCGGATTTCTCTGACGATGTATGTCTCTCAATGGTGTCAATCTTTGGATCTAAGGAAGGTTTATAACAACAAAACGCATTGATTACAACAAATATATTAATACGGTTATGAAACTTGAATTGGAGAAAGAACCGAAGAATTTTCAACTGTCCCCGTTGATGTTAGATTCGGTAAGTAATAGCAGTTCGATATATTTTACAAAAACGTAGATTCGATATGTGTCGAATGGGAGCTTGGAAAGCAAATATATTTAATTGGTGCAGCATGAACAATGCTATAATAAACATATTCATAAAATTTCTTCGGTATAACATCAATAGTTAGACAGATACGAAAAATTGCATATTTGCTACCGTAATCATCGAATTATCAAGTATACTGACACGTGAAGTTAAAATGTCGTAATCCTATTGATTTATCTTCCCGTTTGGTCATCTACCCTATAATTCATGGTCAAATACGCCCGCGGATGTAAAATCCTGCATGTTATAGCAATTCGACATATTTTAAGAAAACGCTGAATCGATATATATCTAATGAGACAAAACATGCAAAACATATTTCCATTGGGGTTTGTGAAGAATACCAGGATGTGCACATTCACCAAATTTCATTGGTCCAACGGATATACGAATCAAGTTATGCCAATTTGCGTATTTTCTATAATAATTGAGTTGATATTTCGACTATACTGCATCTGTAATATAAAATCCGCAATGCTTTTGATTTTAATTCCGGTATATGGCCATTTACCATATAATTCCTAGTCAACTTTGCCCGTTGATGTAAATTCCTATGTGTTATAACAATTCCATATATTTTAAGAAAAAGCAGATTCGATATATATCGAATGAGAAACTATACACAAAAAATGTTTCCATTGGGCATTGTGAGGAATACCAAGTTGTACCCATTAACCAAATTTCATTGGTCCAACGCATATACTACTCAAGTTATGCGTATTTGCTACAATAATCGATTCGATTTTTCGATTCAACTGCATCTGCACTGTAAAATCCGCAATGCTGTATATTATAATTCCAGTTAATAGTCATCTACTCTATAATTCCTGGTCAACAATGCCTGTGGATGTAAAATCCCAAATGTTAAGGCAAATCGATATAATTTGGAAAATGAAGATTCGATATATATCACATGTGAGACCATATACAAAACATATTTCCATTGGGCATTGTGAGAAATATCATGATATACCCATTCCCAAAATTTCTTTGGTCCAACGGATATACGAATCAAGTTATGCCAATTTGCGAATTTGCTATAATGATCGTATCGATCTTTCGATTTTACTGACATCTGTACTGTAAAATCCGCAATGATATTGGTTTAACTTCCAGTCTACGGGTATTTTCTATATGATTCCTGGTCAACTATGTCCTTGGATGTAAAATCCTATATGTTATAGCAATTCGATAAATTTTAAGAGAAAGTCGATTCGATATATATCGAACGTGAGACTACATAAAAAATAAATTTCCATTGGGCATTGTGAGGAATACCAATATGTACCCATTCACCAAATTTCATTGGTCCAACGGAAAAACTATTGAAGTTATGCCAATTTACATATTTGCTATAATAATCGAATCGACTTTTTGATCATACTGACATCTGTACTGTAAAATCCGCAATGCTATTGGTTTAACTTTCAGTCTATGGGTATCTACTATGTAATACCTGGTCAACTATGCCCTTGGATGTAAAACCCTATATGTTATAGCAGTTCGATATATTTGAAGAAAAAGTAGATTCGATATATATCGCATGTGAGACCATATACAAAACATATTACAATTGAGTATTGTGAGGAATACCAAGATGTACCCGTTCACCAAGTTTCATTGGTCTAACGTATACGCTAATCAAGTTATGCCAATATGCATATTTGCTATACTAATCGAATCGTACTTTAGACAATAGTGACATCTGTACTGTAAAATCCGGAATCCTATTGATATCCCTTCCATTCTTTGGTCAATGCGTTATCCCTACCTTCTCTACTATCCCCGCTTTCAAAATTTAGCCTATGTTCTTATATTGGTGACGTAGATAGACGGGATGCGTGTATTTCTTACGGGGGCCTAATACAAAAAGGTATAAATTCATATCGATGTATCTTCATTAGGAAACGTAATTCATCTAAATAATTTATGTGTGCGCATAATTCATTCTTTTCCTTACATATTGTTAAAATTTTTATCCCCGTAACTATGTAAATAAGCCCAAAAAAAGGCTCAATCGAATACAACCTTGTATCGATCATAACTTCGAGTCTAATCAATCGATCCGCTTGATTTAACTTTTGTCGGATGAAACACATTATCAGTTGTATTGTATATGACTTCCATGTTCAAAACTTGATTAACAAAAAAGTTATTAGCGATTAAAGCGTATCCAAGGAGATTGGTATCGATATAACTCGCACATGAATCGATCGAGCGGAATCATCACCATTGCAAAAGTTGACTATTTTAATGATGCTATTACCCTGAAAATTTCATCCATCTAGCTGAAATGGTTGCTAAGATATTTAAGGTTGTATGCTCCACAAAAAATGGCGACAATGATTTTTCGCGTGCAGGACATTTTTCGGAATTTAATTATTAATTAACCAAGAGGGATACGGAGAAAGTGAGCTCAAACGTAAGGGTACCAAGTACCCTTTACGGTTTTTCTAGGAGATTCCAAATTTTCACATGGCACATGTCTCAAGGCCGAAATCCGAATTTGAATATTCGCCCATCACGACAATGTAAAATCGAAATCGTTTATTCCTCGGAATTGTTTCGACATATGAAAATTCCAAGATAGCCAAAAAATCAACCAAAAAATTCTCTACCAAATAAGTCAAGGAATTTGTCGTACGATTATTGAAAGTTGGTCAAAAAAATTCCTAAACTTTTTCCATAAGAAAAGCATAGAAAACGTTCAAAAAATAATAAAAAATACTGAATATCAATTTGTCGCTATGGCAACTATACCAAAAAATCGACCAAAAAATCTACTTTATGTCCATTGATTATTATGTTCCTCAGACGTTTAAAAACATAGAATGAAAGCGAAAAAGTTTTAGTCCCATAAGGCTCCCATGTTAATTCAAGTCGATATATCTCGAAAACTAATCGACTTTTTCAAGTTTTCAGATTTTTTCTCCCGATGAATTTTTTTTTACTTTTGCGTCCAATAAGCCAAATACCCACACCTATCACAGTTTGGGCTGCGAATATTGATGAGTCAGTCAGTGGCATATCGATTTGCCATTATATATTAGCTTAATGGAATTTTACATAAATATGAATACATCAAATATACATATTAATTACAGCGTTATGGTAGCTTACTGTCAACAAAATAGCAAGTGAAATCAGAAAATACCCAACAGTGCCAATGATTTCTCAACGTGATTTCCCAAGGTAATTGCTTGATTTCCTCCGAACTATACTTCCAAATTCGGTCGATAGTTGGCGTCTCGCTCGTCTGGATTCTCGAATGGGGACAAGGAAAAAGGGTCCTCCGCACTCCTTCCAATTGGTATTCTTCTACCGTTATGTTCCTTCCCAAGTCCTTTCGCCCACACTCGCGTGGAAGGTGCGGGTTACATGTGTGCCCGTTTGTTTGTGTTGGGGGAAAAGGATCGCGGAGTGTATGGGAAGGGAAATGTTATGCTCGCCGGGCGAATAACGAAATCGTTATTCCATTGAGTTGGCAGGGGTTGGTTTCGGGGATATGAAGCGTGAGGATACAGATTTTTTTTCATAAGAAGGAGTGACTGGACGAACGAGCAGGACAGAAATAGCGGATTGTTATGGAGAAAGGGAACGTTGAAGTTGAGGGTTTAGATAACCGAGGTTAAGGAGAAAGTAGAGATATAACGGCAGACGGAATTCATTCCATTATCCCTCACTTTTGTATTCCAAATTGACTGTATCGTTAATAATTTTTCTCCTTCCTTTTTCACGTAAGATGTATTTTTGTTTCATTTTTATGTGTAATAGTAAAAGTATATTAACCTCCTCGGTGATGAAGTACTTTATGCAATACATCGATGTTTGAATTTTTTACCGCTTGGATAAGTGAAATGTCGTTATTGCTTCTCGTTCAGCGATTCCTGATAGATAACACACAGCAGTCGCGTAAGTATGGAGGAGGGGGATGAGGGATAGATCCCCCCCAAAGCCTCAGAGAGTTGTAAGAATTATTCAAAGCCATTGTCTTGTTTAGACGTATAATAACTGCATCTGCTTAAAGTTAAATTTTAGTACCAAAATCGTTTGAAATGTATTTCCAGGCATGTCATTTTTCTAAAATTTTCCCGGACCTACTGGGGGGGAGGCGCCACCCCAGGCAATCCGATTCCTCCCCAAACCTTATTCCTAGTTACGCCACTGGATGACATCATCATAATAAAATGTTCAGAAATTTATTGGTGAACGACTTAAACCTATGATTTTTTTCGTGCTGATGGAAAGCAAAGTAAAATTAATTTGGCATCCCTGAGTTTTGGCAACAGCTTTAATTTCTGGTGTGATGCCTATAAAACAAAATTTAGCCATTTTAACAATCATTCCATGTATGAAATATAGACTAATCGAAAACGTTAGACTCAGTAGGGAAGAAAAAAGTAAAATCTGTTAATATTTGTGTGTATGAAGTTTTTATCTTAGTTTCATACACTGATGAGTGGCATTAATCAAAGTTTTATAACGTGACTAAACATAACCCCTAAGTTCTAATTGGCATATCTTCTTATTTTATACTATGAAAATATTTTCTTTGGTTTTTCATGAAAATCTTGCTTAATCGACAAAATCTTGTAGCCTCACCATATAATCAGAATGATGAGATCTGCTAAAATTAATGCCTCATCTTGATTGATGCTAAATATAGCGTTGCGTGGAAAAGTACGTAATATTTAAGCGCAGAGAAAAACTGAAATCCAGAGTGTGCCAATGGATTGCAGGGAGAATTTCATTTCGTCACAGTCATATTGATGATAGGATCGCCAATGCCACCTGGTGGTTTGTTATTCTTCTGGCAAGCTTCTTTTACCGCGTCGTCAGTGATCCATGACTTGCGAAACTTTCATATTGCTTTGCCTCAATCAAAACAAATGCCACGTGCATGGATGCCGTTATTGGCTCCTTGCGAACCATCTGTATTCTAAATATGGCTTCATCTGGCTGGTTTGCGCGTCTTCAGATGACGCTAATGGATCCACGCGTGCAATAGCGCTCGTGTAATCTAAGAAACCTGAAACTGATAAGAATCAAAAAATTCTCTAATGCAAGCAGAATAATTGGGTAGATGTACCATGCATAACTGAGAAGTTGCTGTGGCTTGTGGGACAGTGCTTGATGAATCATTTCAGATTATGCTTCCCTGTAAGACCTCTATTGTAACGCATCCCATTTAGGGATCCAACTTAAACGACTCTTAACCGTAATGGATTTCATTTTCCTCTTTTTGTTGGCTATGTCTGGGCTACAAAATCACCGATGATGTCTTTGTTCAAGTGTTTAATTGCAAATTAGTTGATTTATACAGTTGGTTAGATTAAAGAGTAAGAGAAATTATTAGCGGAGTCTATAACTGTTGAGAAATTAGATGCAAGTAGGGAGTTAGTGGCATTTATTTATACTTAGTAATGACGGACTGATCAGGGATAAACATAGGATAGATAACATCACACCAAATGATACATATTTTGTTTATAAACATGGCATGTGGAATGAAAATTATAAATTTGTGTAAAATTATTTTCTTTTTGCCGAAATTAATATTAAGGCCATTAATGTGAAACTTCTGGGGGAATTATAATAGATAACATGGCTCATGTGAGTGTGGTCGGCCAAACCATGTATCTAGATTGGTAAAGAAAAACATTAACCTCCGCTTTAATACCTTTGCTGCTAATTTGCATATTTTTCCTACAATCATCTATACATCTGCAATCATGAGTATTCTTAGAGTATGTACTAACTACTGACTAGTAGATTTAAATTTTCTACGTTTCCAGTTACAAAAAATATATATTCGTTGATATTTATACTTGATTTGGTTACATTTTCTTTATTTTTGTCATATTTTCTTTACTTTTATTTATTTATTGAAAACAACCAATGTAAAAACTTATGTGCCAATTTTGGTGGTGAGATAAATAAATAAATAAATAAATAAATAAATTAACATGGTAAAGAAGCCCTAAGTACCTCAGTGGTCGTGTACCCTTAGCTTGGCTAGCTAATGAGGTAAACGAGTTTTCATCCAACCATCAGTGAATTACATTTTCTACCCGCAGTGATAATTCTGTCCTCCATTCTATTAGATTAGTGGGAGTTGCCATTTTCGGTTGAAGTGGGCGAAATGTCTCAATCCAGCCTTTCGTTTACCAGGCCAGTGAAATTATCCCGCACGACGGGTTGTGTCTATCCGTTTCGTGCCCCCTTTCATTCAATCGCCAAAGGAGAGGAGAGTGCGTGAGCAGAATAATTCGGGCTCTCCTTGAGGAGAAGGAGAAATAATAACGTTCCCTCCCACGACTCACTCGCCGATCCGTGCGTCGTTTTTCCGACTCGGCGAGGATCTCACGATGTAAAGCTTTGCCGATGAAAAGGAGAGATTGCAGGAAGCCATCACCGATTTCCGACACGAGTACGTCTTCTGTGAGGAGACACTGCGGAGTTCAGGATATCTGAGGAGAGAAGGTGGGCCTCGGCGATATTAGAAATTGAATGACGGAATTTGATCATTTTTGACCACCATAAATGATGATTATGATAACTAATATCGGGAGGATAAGTATCGTAATATCGGGACCATAATACATCGCAATAAAATATCGTGATGAATCACCCAGTCAGTAACCAAATCCCAATAAAATTTCACAATATGTAGCGGATTATAACGGACGGAATATTGTAAGCCGGTTAGTATTGTGTAAATTATCGTAATATATGTTATTGGGCGGAGATTTGTATGGGGTGATATATCACGATATTTTGTCGTCGTGTATTTATAGGGCACCTTTTGACTCGATATTTATCGACTTTGGTATTTATCATTGGGCGATATATCGCAATTGGATAACAATATATCGATAGTACTCAATATCGGATTCCCGATATATTTAAACATCGTGATATTTTCGATACATCTCTAAGGCGTAAATGGGGTTGGCATTGTTGGGGGTAGGGGCTCTCTCAGGGATATCGGATCCCAAGTTGTCGGTGGAGGCAATTAAACTCGGGAGCTGAAGATTTCGCGAGCGGGTGGGTGAGGATTTACGAAGTGGGCTGCTATGTATTTGGCGTGGGAGTCATCACTCCTTGGCTTTTATGGTGAGGAAGAGGATAAGACAGACAGATATGATAAGACAGCCTGATCAAGACACGTAGAGGAGGAAAAGGAACCATTATAGTTCTTCTGTGATTTTAACTTCCATTAGAAGGCAATATATTAGAATGCAGTAGAAGAGAACAAGACTAACATCAAAATAGGGAAGCAAAAACTGGTAGAGGTGGATGAATTCTGCTATTTTGGAAGCAGAATAACTAGCGACGGGAGAAGCAAGAAAGAAACTATCAGCAGAATAACCCAAGTGAAGTGAGAATTCCACCAAAAAAGAGACCGACTTACAGCAGGAAAATTAAACATGGAAGTAAAGAAACAATTTTTGAGGACCTACATTTGGAGTATGCTCCTATACGGAGGTGAAGCATGGAAAATGACAGCAGCGGAGAAAGTAAGGATAGAGGGCTTCGAAATGTGGTGCTACAGAGGAATGACGAGGATCAAATGGATCGACAGAGTTAGTAATGAGGAAGTCCTAAGAAGGGTAGGAGAGAAGAGAAGCCTCATGAAAACCTTAATAAAAAGATGGATCAACCTTATTGGCCACATTTTGAGACATTGAAACAAACATCAATCGAAATGAAAACAAATTCGTCGAGGGGCGAGTGAATGGCAAGAACGGAGAACGAAGACCTCGAATGAAATATATGTAGCAGGTTAAAAAGAATGTGAAATAGAATAAATACGGTGGTGTGAAAAGATTAGCTGATACGAGAATTGACTAGATAGTTGCGCCAAACCAATTTTATCCAGTTGACCAGTGATAATGACGGGGGAAAGTCGTGCCGACCATGCCGTAGGGCCGTCTTTTTAAGAAAGTGTATCCTAGATGTGTGCCTTATTTTAATGAGATAAACCTGTGGTAGAATCAAAAGATTTACATGATAGAATCAAGGAACTTCTAGCAGGTTAACAATTCATAAGCATACAATATGTGCTGAAAATCAATAAGTATCCATTCCTTACAGTTACGAGAATAGTGCTAACCACTTTATCAGGGATAATGTATTCCATTACAATAGGACGATTATTTACATTTAGCCGGAGGTATGATTCAAGGAATTGTATAGTAGCATTTGAGTCCTAAAAAATCTGTCCCTGCCTTATTTTTTCTCTCCTACTTGTTTGGATAATATTTGCAGGCTATTAATATGAAGCGTGGTATTACTACAATCGCCGCAAAAAAGGAAGAACGCTGAACTTCAAGCATTTGTATGAAATTCTGCCGAAGCTCCGTAGGGTTGCGTCATATATCGTTCTACTCATTGTATATTCGACTACAACAATGAATCATTAAAAATTGTTTAAACGTTACATTTTAGCTTCTACGGTCGAAAGAGTGAAGAACACGCGAAAAACTATGAGAACGGCGAAACGGTCGTCTTCTTCATTTCGTCAGGGGCAAAGTATTTGAATGATGAATTTCATTGTACTATTTATAGAGAGAAAGATATCTTTGCATTTAAAATAGCTTTTTAAATTAAAATTACCCATTCTTTGTTTTTTTTAATGGCCGAAATATATTTCAATTGCCTAGGTGTAGAATAGAAAAAGAATATCAAAGTTACGTATGCTATATGTAAGAAATATTTCTAAATTTTTCATGTAAAGAAATATTTATGTTGTTCCTCTCACTTAAAATTATCAAAAAGACGAAAATGGACGTTTTGCTAGAGTGCATTACCGCGGAGCGAATTACACAGCAGTAAATCATTACAATTGGGTTGTATACTTAGTGTCATTTTTATTTGCACGTTTTTTTGTCTGATAATGATGTGAATCAATATTGAATGAGGGAATTTAAAAAAAATTGACATAACTAAAAGAAGTTTTGGCCTTTGGAAATTGGAAACCTCCAAGTGAGCATTTTCCAAATAAAAATTCACTAACTCTTGCTTTACTTTGTGGTATTCCATTATAAGTTTTCCTGGATATACTCAATTACTTATACCACTTATTTTCTTTATCAGAGCACGACGTGGGTTTCAATGAATTATCATCATCTTCAGGCGCAAATTATGAATTCATTGAAACGCGGGTCGCGCTCTGATAAAAAATAAGTTGTATAAGTAATTATGCATATCCAGGAAAACTTATTTTCCAAATCATTGGTGTACTGGTGGCGTAACTATCGGAGGGATGAGGAGGTTGATCAACCCCCAAAGTCTCGGAGAAATAAAAAAAATATAACAACTAAATAAATGCGAGTGCGATAATGCGAAAATGCGAGTGAAACCTAAATAATAAGTGCCAAAGTGATATAAAATGTATTTCCAGGCATTTCACAATTCAAACTTTTCCCGAACCCACCTGGTAATAGAATAGATGAGAATAGTTGCCTAGGGGGTCGCCCCATCCTCCCCCAAAGCATTATCCTAGTTACGCCACTGGATATCTTATTTAACCTGTTTACATTATACAGACACTTTTGTATCAACGCAGTCCGTTTGGATGCACACGTCGGTTGACTGCTTGTGAGGGAAGTGCGTGAAATCTGGGAATGGATTGTAGTTCGCTTAGAGATTTAGAATGGCTGGGCTTTCAAGGCCAGGAAGGGTTGGTTTAGTGGCGGGGAAGCTGCGGAAAATGAAGGGAGTGGATTTTGTTGTACGCTTCACGGATGCCCCATGGTGTGAGGCTGTATCGGGAAACGTCTTTGCGTGGGGGGTGTTCGGAAGGGCTGTTACTTGTCTCCCGGTTTGCGTTCGACGAGTGGGATGGAAATCCAAATGGGTTCCGAGAAGGGAACTTGTCGGGAGGGAGGAGGATGGATTCCTTCGCGACGTCTCCGAGAGGAAATGAGATATTAGCGCCTCTTATCAGCCCTGACAAATGGAGACAACACTTACCACGCCTTATTTTACGAGTTTCGGCAGTACTCAATCAGTTTACCCTGCCAGAATAAGCTACATTCTCTTTCTGTACACCATCACTCCCAACCGTTCTCTTTTAGCTCTGCTCTTGTTTTCAATGTCTCCTATCTCTGTTTGCAGCTGTCCAATCTCATACAATCTCCGGTAGCATGCCACCTTTCTTATAAATATTTTATTCCAATTTAAAAAAATGATTGATTAGACATAAATGCGAAATATTTACGGTAAAACTGAGTTATCTGCTGGGGACAACGAAAAAATATGATAAACACATCATGCTAAATCATTTATTGTTTTCAGCTGAGGTTTCTTTTTTATTGTAAGGAAGATGTTTATCTCAAAATCAGGTAAAATGTTCCGTAAATACGGCGTAATCAATTTCTTATTAGTAAGGTAGTATATTTTCTTTAAACTCATTAAATGGCTTGTGACCATTTTATTTCTTCCGAAGTGCTTCCCGAATTGCTGATTTTTTCACTGCTATTACCTTAATTCGTGTTACCTAAATCAATTCTTGCACATTAAAAAATTTCTCATCTCTAAATTTGCGGCAGGATTTGAAACCGGAAATTTCTTCGCTCTCGTCTCCCTGGTTTATTTTATTAGTATTCGTCATAAGACACTTCGGTGAAAGGTGAAACTTTCCTTAACGCGATGAAACGATTTATGCGTGAGAATAAAACCTTAATGCAATATTTCCCCTCCAACAGAGGAGAAAAAAATTTCATCTCGGATCGTTTTTCTGAAGACAATTTTTTTCTCCGCCTGGGGGAAAAGAAAGCGAAAGGCGAGAGCGGTGGGAAAAATAATGGGAATAAATCATGAGGAAGAGGACGCCCCGAAGTTACGGTGCATGTTTTAAAACTGGGTCACAATCAACTTGATCCGCGGAACGTATTTTTTTTCGTGTGAGAACGTAGGGATGAAGATCCCTACAGAGGAAGAGTTACAGGGAAAAGATTCAAACAGCGTGCATGAAATATTCGTGATCTGTTTTCGTCTCCCCTGAACTAGTAGTAAATTAGGAGGGACTTAGCTAGATGTAATAGGGAGCTATCTCTGGTGATACTAAAATACGATGAAACTGTTGTGAGATTCTACCAAAGACAATAAAGGGCCCTCAATATATTCTATGTGGTGATAGTCACTATGCCTTCATGATATATTAGCTACTGGTAGGTAAGGTAAGGTCTAATAACTGGAGTACATATCGAATTATCCCCGCCCGTCTCTCCTCCTCAATTGTTATTCCCTCTACAATTCTAAGAAAGCTTTTCCCCTTTCCTTCTATTTATAGATCCTATTCTCTTCCATCGCTTTCCCTGCTTACATGAAAATTTTCTCTGCCTATTCATTACTCGCTCCATCCAAACCCTTTTTCTCCTACATATTTCATCCTGGAGTTTCCTACCTCATCATTAATACGTCGTTGCTTTGCCTCCGTCCAAATCACTTTCACAGCCACATAATATTGTCATATTGATGAATTCTTCTCGGGTTCTCAACCAGGTAAATTCTGTCGTATAAGCCGACGTTCCGAGAGACGACTTGTCAACCATCTTCAAGGCCGTGTTACTATTTGAAAGTCCAATTTCACAGTATTAATTCAATTTCAAGTGTGAATAGGAGTGAAATTGAATTAACAGTCAGAATTGGACTTTCGAAGAGTAACACGGCCTTGAAAATGGGAGACAAGTCGTTTCTCGAAACGTCGGCTTATACGACAGAAATAATCTGGCTTAGAACCCGAGAAGAATTCATCAATAGTATTCACCTGGAGAAATTAAAATCGTTTAATAACGTTATATTTTCCCTTTTTTCCACATAAATGTAGGCAAGTGATTGGATATCAGAACTATTCTAAATTTAGTCACCTGTATACGTAAATTTTTTGCATAGTAGTGCTCTAACCAGCGCAATCTTTATTATGTCCGTATAGTAAAGATCTCATGCTTTACTGTCGCGTTTAAGGCTTTTGTCATGTACTTATACTGATCTCACTTCAGCCATAGCTTAGGGAAGTGCATTTAGTCTTGATGGTCGCTAGAGCAGACCAATTTAGTAGTTCTTTTAAACCCGAAATCGCAATTTATTCGGTAAATGGAAGAGAAAGATGAATAACGTAGAAAAATCCTCATTAAGCCATTCTATTATCAGTCTACATTGAAAATATGTGAAAAAACTGACGCCCACTTTTCATGAGTTGCTGACGTCATAATATTTCAAGTATTAATACTCATTCAGCAAGAACCGCTCATTGAGGGTAGGAATCGCACACAAAGTAAACAGCAATAGATCTCGTGGTACCAATGCGGGAAGTCGAAGATTTTCAGTGAAAAGCCAGTCCACAACGTCATTAAATTATCTTCAAAAGGTTTATAGACGTCGATTTCTCGGCGCGCACAGCTTGACGAGGCGACGGATCCTTATTTTTCAATCTCCATCACATCATAATAATTAAATTATTATAATAATAATTAAAAAAAGATGGTACACGAGCGAAAGAACACTTGAGGAAGCAAATAGCGAGTGAGGTTAAGGAAGGTGGCTGTGGAGATGAAGGAAAGCAGATGGTGGAGTGACCGATACGCAGTAACTGTCTTCATGGTTTGAATTGCGGTTGCCTTTGTGGCGGCGGTTCCTTTGTTTACGTTGAGCGCTCACTTAAACCCTCTGGAATGCGCCTGCTCATGACGCTCCTGCATAAAATAGTTCTTTACTCACGCCCCTCATGCACTGGCGACTTCATCTTGTGCCCACTTTTAGTCATGGCAGTCACTGTCTTCCCAATCTGGCCAAGTGGTGAGAACACTAGCATTTAAAATAGTCAATAGTTATTTCAGTACCTGCTTTTCATCGTAAGCAATGCCATTCTATGAATTCAAATGGTGGAGCCACCTTCTTCCGAGTTTAAAATCATCATAAATAAAAAAATCTTGAGGCCTAAGTAAACAGAAAATTGTACATTTATTTTCTTAATATTTTCTCTTTCAAAGCCGTCCCAGGAAGGTGATCTATATGAATTTCTCCTTCTGTTTTGTTTTCTTAACCGGCAATATACTTTTATATTTTTATATGAGGATTATTTTCATGTTTATACCATTTTGGGTTTGATATCCATTTAGGCACTCCCGTCTATTTGAGCACTCCATCTATTCAATTTTTGTTGTGGATCTTCTTTCCCCTAGTATTTTTTATCGTTACTGCAATCTTTTCTTCATTTAACTATGCTCTCTATCATTTTTTAGCTTATGTGCGTAGGTATTCTCAATGGACGTATAATTATTTATCTTTAAATTAGTTCTATTTAATGCCTTAATATTTAATTGACTCTCCTTACTCTTCACGTTCAAGATTAAAGATCGCACTGGCTATCCATATTGGCTGACAGTCCTTTCTTCTAAAAATTTGTTTTCATACTTTACGTGATCATCGATATTACGTCCTCTTCTAACTACCATCTACTTCTAAACATTTAAGTGGGCGATTTTTCGTGAACAGTAGCCTTATTATTTGTAATTAGTATTCGAAGAGAAATTAAATATTTTGACCGAGATACAAGTATCAGGAGGTAGTGGATTGGATTTTTTACATTGGTGGGGGAGAAGAATGGTTGATTTTTAGACAATCTTGTTTTTCGGGGCAAATTTTCTTGCGGTGTTAGCTAGAAGATTAAAAAAAAGCAAATGCGCTGATTTTTTAAATTTTCATTTCTAGAATTGCTTTAAAACCAGTAGAATAAAAGGGAAGTAAGTAGATAAAAAGTATTTCTATTTATGAACTTCGTGTTTGTTGGTGGTGGGTAAAAAGAAAGGAGAATATGTTAAGTCTAAATTTAAATGGCATGACTGAGGAAAAAAGGTGAAGGATTTCCAGGGAGAGGATCTCATTTGCTATTCACCTGAAAGCCTGGACCGTTATACCACAGCGGCCCCATCCTGGTTGATTTTTTTTCCTCGCCTCCGGAGAAAGTAAGTACGTTTGCTGAGAAGGGGATTGAGGTATCGGGGTCCATGTCGCCGGTTGGGGATTTGGAATGGTAATAAGTTTATTTCGACTCGGGCCGAGGCGTGGCTTTCACTCGGTTCGCCAGGTGACAGTTGGGCCACGAGGGATGGAGAGGGCTGACGGAGAAGGGGAAAGATGGTTGACTGAGCGAAGGCGGGGGAGTGCGGGTGGTCTCTGCGAGTGGGCCGGGAGATGGAGGCTCTCCTTCCCGCCAGAGGCGGTGAGGAATGCCGGGTCCGGAGGACGGGAGGGTGGTGGGATCGTAAATGGCCGGATGTGTGGCCTGAGGCGTTGGCGAAAGATTGAAAAATGTTGAAGCAGATGGCGTTTGGTCGAAAAATTTAGAAATAAACAAAAAATGCGAAACGGTTTGAAGCGGATGTTGATGGAATATGAATGGAAAGGAATCGTGCGCAATGCTAAGTGAATTCGGTGGTTAGTTGATGGCATCGGATGGGGAAAATCTAGGGAAAACATCAGATTAATATTGATGGATCCGTCCTTTTTATTCACTCTCGCGCGCTCTTTTTTTCTAGTCCATCATCACCGAAAAATTTAACAGTTAAAAAACATATTGATTTTTATATCCAGTGATAATTTCAAGAGAATATAAATTTTGTGCCACCATGTCGGAAGAGATCTGAGTCGGAATGAAAAAACCCTTCAGAGGAAAATGCGTTGATGATTGAATGATGAACGACATAAAATAAAGTATTGTAGCTTCAAAATTTTCCGTAGAAAAGTATCCAACGTTGTAGGCTGTAAAGTAGTCAATTTATCAATATTTTCCTAATAAAATCAACTGATTTGGGCGTTACTTGGTGGAACGATGAAATGTTCATGGTGAAATAAAACCCAGTACTACTCCACAAATTTATAAAATAAAAGTTTGTGGAACAGTACTGGGTTTTCTTTCACCATGAATATTTTCCTACTTTGAGCGTGATATTAAATGGATTTCAGTGTTTTAATAATGAAAAAAGGGAGGAAAAGAAACTAAATCAAGGAAACTCCTGTTAAAATCTGTTGAATAAATTCTTATATCTGCACCATATACTGAATCTATCTTGAGTTAAGGTATAATGAATCATATTTCATCAAATTCAAAGTCCATTTTCATAACAATCGAGTGAAATTTGCCTCTCGATCGTGCTTGAATTACCAGAAAACTTCGTATCCACCCTTGTTCGTTGGTGCATAGTTTTTTTCAGAGAATATTTCTATCCCGGCATTCTCTGTATTTCGAAAATTGCTGTCTAAGAATACATATTTAAAATTATATTCACCCGAAAAATTATTCTCGTATACTTTTCCCCATCCGAGGGGTTATAGAAATGTCATATACTGATAATATTTTGCCAGTTGAAAGTTTTCTTTGCCTTCATATAAATTATCTCTACCAAAACGTGTAAATTTTGATAGATGTTCCCGTAAATATTGAAGAGCGAATGCTCCAATGTCAAGGATGGAGTCTATTTAATTTTTTTTTAATTTAGAGCGTTAAAAATTGATGCCTGAAATGTTCACATTCGCTCTGATAATGGATAGATGCAAGCAGAAACTTTCCCAATTTAATGGCACTTTCAGCGAGTTGATCAGTAAAATTAAAATATTTCTGTTTCATGACATATTTAATTTTTCTTTTGACATATTTAATTTGCCTGTTTCCTCTGTATGTTTTGATTAGCTGGCTGGTTGGAATCAACATTTTAAAGATTTATTGGTTGCTTTTGAGGCGAAATGCATCGTTTCAACGGTTGCCTATATCCTGAGTATATCGTTGTTATTTATGTACTTCAAGTTTCCTTGTGCCTTTGAGTCCACTTCCCGAAAATCGATTCGATGAGGCGGCTAGTGAGTTGGATGCCGATCCCGTGGGTCCGAATTCCGGTGATGACGGATATATTGAGTCTGGCCATTCCAGTCTTGAGTCCTGTGTGATTGGCACTTCAAGTACAGCACCCCAGCTGTCGGTTGAACCATTGACCCGTGGTCCTTTCGCCGGCATATGCTGCTGAACAGCAAACTAATGCCGATTCTGTTTTATCCTTACCTTCGCTTCGCTACCCTTCCCTCATGGCACATATGACCTAAGCTGTTCGTTACCTCCTCCAAATACTAATTGCGATTTCCTTGTCTCAAAAAGGAAAGCTTTCTTGACAAATCGGATACTGAAATCGAAGCACGTATTTCGATCATACCTTTTATCTAATTGTAGTTGACCATACAGGATAAGATAGGAAGTTAGAGACAAAAGAGAAGTCTGGGCTCGAAGAGCAGTTTGCGCCCCAGTTCGTTTTGTACGCAGATCTATATCGGAAACTGCGCCTGCTATTGATGCAGGATTTAATGAATTGTGGTGTGGAGATTGAGTGGAAGACTTGCAAAGGTGAAGGCCCCTTGGGGTTGGAGAGAGAGAGAGAAACTTCACGACGGCGTTGATGTGTAATTTGCGATTTCAGCGAAGGGAGATTTGTGTAAAAGGAAGCGTCGGCGAAGTCTCTTATCACTGAAGGTCAAAGTCGTAGGATTGTTTTTCAAAACTTGAATCTGTCTGAGGCCCAGTATAACTTCAGAATGCGTTTAACTTTTTCCTGGACCTCTTACTCTTGTTTTGTTTTCACTTATTTCCGAGACCGTAATTTCTTAACAATTAATCAGGATTTTCGGGATACGTCTGTAACTGCTGCAATTCATGATCGGATCTGTTTAATCAAATGTAATTTCTTCCATGCTATATACCAGGGAATTCCCGTTTATAATCATGCGATAACATCCTAAAATGGAATAATATGGATATATTCAAGTTCAGTGAAAAAAAATGTCAGCACTTAGTTTTTCTTCGTACAGACTTATCAAGATTGTTGATTAAAATTTGAACCTTTATAGTTCAAGGAAACTTCAGGCCAACATTCAAATGGGATACAATTTTAGATCCCTGAGTGTCATTAAAGAAAATCCCCCGAAGTAGCTTAAAATGCTTTAATAAGCTGTGGAACCAGATCGTCTGCTAACGCTTACTGTTTTGATACCCTTATCTGCCAAAGCGTAATCCACCAATCACTAGGGGAATACAGATATTTTTGGGGGTTTCAAGTTTTGCTAATATTCTGCCAGAGGGATTTTCTTGATGTGATATTTAATTAACTAAATGATTAATGTCAGGAACTTACTTTGGGAAATGATGACTTATTCACTGCGCGAATGGAATTTAGTCAGCATAGGTGCCCGCAACTTCTTTCTATGATTTTCTATCTCATTACGGGTGATATTCAATTGTTGATTTGGAGCCGAGGCTATCATCATACAGGTAGACTTCCTCTTTTCTTTACCCCCCAGAAGTTATTAGGATTAGATGTCAAAGAGACGGAGAACCGTGGTAGTTTTCCAGGAAGAGGATGTGTGGGGTCTTTTGATTAGAAAAGTGGAGAAGTTCCGACGTTGGGAATCAATATGGATGGCAGGGAAGCTATAGGGAAGAAATACGGCATACCCTGGATGAGTTTGGTACTAGTTCATGCGTTTCTCGATCTTCCCGCATGTTTTCTGTCAAAAGGAAAGTTGAGGTAAGTCTCTACTCTCACGATTCGTTGGAAAAATGATGAGTTGATGGTGAATATTGAAGCGAATAGTTGGTATCCATTTTCCCAAATAATTCTTTTCCTTCATACATAGAGAAGTTTTTTCTACCTACCATTTATTGTGAATAAAACTAGATACAGTGCTCTATAACGAAAATGAAAACTTTTCTATTTTTGGACAATACGAGAAACTATCCCTTCAATTTTTCACCGGTTATTCCTCTGTAAAATTCATCATCCATCATGGTATATCCAATCTATTGCTTCGTTATTTATATTAATATGTTTTTATATATGTAAAATCGTTTTTTCCCATTAAATCAATGCATTTAAATAAAATACTTATTGATAAACTAAGATGCCATAGTTATAGTAACGTGCAGTTGCATATCCCATAGAAATGGAATAAAACTCAGAGTGTCTATTCTTCTCATTTTGCCTGTTCATGGCAAGCCTATAATGATTTATAATGATTGCTCCGTTTTCTTGAAATTCCCTAGTACTTTGTCGATGGTGTTATAAATTGCTTACCATTTGACTTGGAATCCGTAAGCCATGCAAATTTATGTCTTAATTGCTTTTGTGGTGACAGAAAAGAATTTCTCTTGGTCATTTTCTTCCTCCAGATGGTCTCCAAGCCCTTTTTTTTATCTAGCAATATACGTCGCGAGGCGAAATGTGCAGCACGAAAAAATAATCTCGGATGACCTTAGGTACTGAGATTCTGAGAGAAAATTGCAATATTTTTGTCTCCGCTAACGTAACTTGCTTCCCATATTTTAACATGCGAAATTCGAGGCGTCGTATTTAGATCTTTTCACCGTGTGGTAATATGAAATGAAGAAAATAAAGAAAAAACATCTGAGACGAGAGTTTCGAGCATTTTTACACAATTTCGACGAAAGTGGAGAGGGGCAGATGGATGCTTGCTCCGAGGAAGAGGACTGGTCGGAGCGAAGACGGTTTTCCATGGGGGGGAACGACGAAAGGTCACAGCATTCGGAATAAAAGTGTTTCGTGCAAGCATTATAGAGGGAGGGAGCCGTTGTAAGGGTGCCACGTGGGAGGGAGACCGGAAGAGTCTGGGAGAGGAGTGACTCGGTCACGGTCAACGCGGGAGAGTCGACGGGAGAAGCGAGTGCTTCATTGGAGAGTTTTTCACTTGGGCTCCGGGATTTTCATGAGGGCCCCTGCCGAAAACTTGACGTCAGAGTTTTTCGCTCGTAACGGGATGAGGAGGGGGCTAATGAGCGTGGACTAGCGAGGCACGCTCAACGCGCGCTCCTCGCGAAGGGTGGGTCCGGTCACACAGGGCGGACCTTTGGATTGATCCGGATGGTGCGCTGGTTGGTTGCGTTGTTTTTTAATCGTTCTTATCTTCCCACTTTGTTTGCAATTCCGGCTTTTTTGCGTCTTCATCAACATGATGCGCTGCAAGCCACATCTAGAGCAGTGGCGCCGACTCCATGGGGCCTGAGGGGGCCCGAGCCCCCTCAAAAATTCGTTATGGGTGTGAGGAAAAAATGTTTCAGGCGTTTCGATTTTCCCCGGAGTGTCCATATATCGAGATTCGAGTTATCAGGGTTCTAATGTTGATCATATGACTCTTCTAAAATGCTTAAAAAACTTAAAACTCACTACTTATAAAATTTCCCGGGGCAAGATCCACGGTATATTATTTGTAAGTCGGCATCCCTGATCTAGAGTCTTTGTAGGGCTTAACCAATCACCAGCATACATATGTCCCCCACATGTACACTATATGGTCATAAAAATATACAAAAATAAAATAATAAATTCAGATTCGTGTGGGTGGTGTGAGTTCCGACCAAGCCTGTATTGCCTTATGCAACCTGAGGTAAACACAAATTCATTCATCTAGAAAGCGAAGATATGCTATGGGCTAATAATATGGGTGATGCACATGTGATACATTTTATTTACGCCGATTACCATCTTTGAACGCAGAATGTATGTCTCATAGTGGGCTCCCGTCTTTTTCTTCCCCCTTAAGTTTTGACTATTAAAGTCGTAATTATATTCAAGGTGGACTGAAATTTTATTTATTATTTACTTCCTTACCACCGAAAACAGCTCTATAAGGCCTTTTACATCGGGGTTAATAAAATTCTAGCAGTTCAACGTACTCAAAGAACCATGAATTGGGTAGCGGTAACTTACCCAGGCGGGACTCGAACCCGTAACCTCCTGTTTGGCAGGCGAGGACTTTACCCCGCCGCGCCGCCACCGCAGTGCGTGACTTGTGCCAAGTGAAAAGTGAAGCGGGAAGCTGAATCCTCCCTTGATGGAATCTTGCAGTGTTTTATTATTCACATATTGCCCACACTTACTATTAGTTGAAAATTTACGATTTTTCTGTTAAATATAATTTTTCTATTTGTAAAGTGCTTCATAACGCTGCTTTTCTCTTGTTTTCATTGATTCTTATCGATCGATTATTTTATTATTTATTTTTTCGCATACTTTTGAGAACCTCCAGCGAGCTTTTCCTGACATGAGCCAATGCTATAAACCTCTTTGCTATATTCATGTACTTGTACATTTCTCAATAAATAAACGTCGTCCTTAACGTTGCGTGTTCCTCACTGTAGTTAAGTAGAAATAAACTTTTAACCATTCAACATTTTTATCATTTTGCCCAGCTGCTTAACATATTCGTGCCATTCTCTATGCTTTGTTGGACCCGCTGGGAGATAAATATAATTTGTAGGATGTTTCTACGTTTTTCGTCTTTTTGAATATTTTGATCATAATGTCAGCATCATAATTTCTCGGAGTGTGGCATATTTTTAACGTTATTTATTATTTTACCCCTAATCTTCATAGCCACGTAAGTTGTGTGTCATGGAAAACGTCAAAATTGTTGTCATTTTTAAGATGGGATAAACATGAAGATTAAATTTTCTTCGGGGAACTCTAGTCTTACGGTGTTTAAAAAACTAAGTTTTTCTCCCTTGCCTCCGCTAAAAGCTTTTCGATAAGTGTCTAAAGTTAAGTCCATGTGGAGGCCTTCTTTCCTTGGGAAAATCGAAAAGATTAGGCGATGATTACGTCGAAGGACTACTCGTGTGCCTTAGCGAAGGTTGGATGAGTCCACGAGCCCGTTATGGACTTGGTCCGGAGCCATGAGTGCAAAATAAATGTGATAAGAAGTAAAACTTATTAAGGGAAGGAAAAACATCCGTGACAGCCATTAGTGGGACGGAGTGAAGAACAAAAAGGAATTAGCGATTTAATTCTGCGATAAGGATGTGTATGGACAAATTACAGCATTCCTGACCTCTTGTAAAATGTGACGTCGAGCTGTGTTGGTACTTTGCTGGAATTATCTCTAGGCCATAATAAATTCAGTAACAAATGGTGATGAGTTTTTATCTGTCTGAAAGAAAGTATGCCAGATTTCAATGGAAAGTAATGATTATTGCTTATTTTTTTAACTATTACGTTTTGTAATTAAGTAATTTAATCTCCAACATAATTTAACTGCGGGCAGGCTCGTAGTCTATAACAACTCGTATCTTTGGTCCTGAGGTGCTGGGGAGGTACGCGGGTTTTGTAGACCACGTTTTGTTGCCAATTCACACCCATCGGAATAGCATGCATTTCAAAGTCAGCTATATATTTTATTTGCATATTCTTGGAAGTTAATCGTCGTTAAGTTACAGGAAAAAATTATGAAATTTAACTTTATCGAAAACTGGAGTGTCAAAGGACAAACAAAAAATTTCAGGGGGAGCTGAAGCCCCGCATCCATGTGGCTTGGCACCTGACCGTGGGTATGTGTACTTGTACATTAACGTGTCAATGCTAGTTTTGCTCTATAGGATTTTCTGACCCAGATTTAAATTTTTATCGTTTAAGATTTAAACAATTGGCTTTAATTATAGATTCTACCAGTTGAAATTTCGGAATAACGTATTAAATATTCAATATTGTAATGCTGTTGTCATAATGAAAGTGATAAAAGTTGTGAAGAGCACTGTCTTAATTCATTCGTAATTCTGAATTAATGGGTGAAATTGAGTACTAAGGGAAAATATATTTTATGCTAAAGTTCAAGCTACAACATGAAAGTAATTTTAGGATACAAAGTTTGCTCTATAGCTGTTGCCAACTTTCTAGAATAAATATTTTAATATGAATATGCAAATAAATATTTTATAGCCACAACTATTCTGTATGTCCTTCTGCAAGTATTCCACTCTATAATATCTTGCTGCAGAAAAATTTCTGCCGTTTTCTAATAGAAGCTCCGATTTTTGCTAACCTGAAGTAAATTTCGGTGGCATTGCAAGACTGTCGTCTGAAGTGGGGTTAAAACTGATGCATTTAGCGCTACGACTTACAATCGGTCCTCTCAAATCTCCTCAGAGAAGAATTGTAGATTATGTGGGATAAATATTCAAAATTTGCTCATAGCTCAGGGTCATGACCAGATCGGTTTCGCAATTAATAAATATCTCAGTCTTCCGGTGGCCGGAAGGAACTGCAATGGCTGGGTTAGTGAAGGGAGAGGTTAACAGCGATGGAGGCTGTGCTGCCATGCATTTATTTTTTAAGAATCCCGCAGCAACAACCTGATAATGCATAAATGCTTTCTTATTTAATTCACGGGAGCTTGGCCGCATGCTCAATTTCCGGTTCTCCTAGGCTCCTTACGTATTCATGGTGAGAATCGTTCGACTCTCTGACCTCCAGGTTAGTTACGCTGATATGCTGCATCGTATAAACGAGGATTGAAAAAAAAATGAATCCTTTTTGCAAGACGCTCATGGTGTAATTAAGTCAGCCAACGCAATATTCTTCAACAGATATTATTAAAAATATGCTTTGTGCAGTTGATAACCTTGTTAAAGAGACAAGTAGTCATATAGTCATTGAAACTGTTGTGGTCAAAATCACAAGCTCACCAAACATAGATTGCGCATTACTTTGTCAAACTACACCTCACGAACTCAACTCACATTATTTCGCTTTTAGGGGTCACTCCGCCAGGGATTGTTGAATTGTTCGCCGTAATTGTCTGAAAAACTGCTGTCCATGCACTGCGATGGTGCATCCTGAAGAGTGATTGGATCACTTGGTATTGCTAGTCCTGCGTAATATACTTCACTTCGTTTGCGTGTATAATGTGCTGGCCAACCGGCCAAACGGCTTCATCATTATTTTCGTGTTGTGAACAATTTGTTGCTGGATTTTTCCCAGTGCTTCTGATAAAGAAAAGACGAGTTTGCATGTTTGGTTTTTAAATTGTGGTAAAAAATTCTCGTGCAAATAATTTCTTTGTCTCAAGTATCGCAGTGTAATTGTAAATTACCTTAAGCTAATTGCATCAATTTATTTTATATTCTTATTTGAAAACAAAACCGCAAGCTTTACATCGTTTTTATTTTATGCCAAGACCTATAATGGCACCAAATTCGCGTTGAAATTTATTTGGTGTTTATTTTACCCTTAACATTTCCTTAGTTTTATTGTGTAAGCGCTGCGTACGGACGCCTACCGTTTAACATAACGCACACTTGTTTTTAATTCATTAAGATAGAGTGCTAAGCCACTGGTTTTCCCCGTCCTTCATCTCTGAAATTTACGCGGAAGTGGTAATTTATATATGTAGATGTGGAATCTGCGATTGTTATCCCTAAGTTGCGGTTTCTGTCAATGAAAGTTAGAAGGGATCCAATGAGAGCTACAAAACTTTCGCAATTCCCAACTTCTCCCTACACTTCTCATTCTTTGGCATAAATACCAAAGTTAACTTTGTCATTTCAGCAGTTCCATCTGTGGTTGCTTGCTAGCGAAATGTTCTCACTCGGGCGTGAAGAAAGAGATTCATTTTTGAGTAGGTGAATATGAGAGATTCTTTCTTGAAAAATGCTTTCGTATTCATGAAACTTATTATAATATAATTTTTAAATAAAATTGGTATTCATCTAGGATTTGTGAGATTTTAGTGGGAGGAAGTGATCGATTGGACTATTGAGAATTGGACTAATTCCTCGATATGGCTTCCTTAGGAAGTCATATCAAGGGTACTTTAAAAGTTATGGAATTTCTCTGCGGATGCGTGAATATTTTAAAATAATGAATTTATGTACTTTTCGTGTTTAAAATTACTATAATCACTAATGAGCGTGTACATATTTTTTTGCGATTAAGAGCCCAATGGCCTTATATGAGTTCAATTGGCTGTAGTCCAAGTTTATCTCAGGGTAAATCCTGTTTACGGTCTATTATCATTTATTGTTATTTGAATTGATGCCTCCTGGAGTGTACTAATGAGGTTACGTTATCCTACTGTGAAATGGCAGCATAGGTGGATCTTCTAATAGTAGTGTAAGTACGGATTTAGTAATTCGAGATATAGTTAAAAATATTTCACTTCATAATGCGCTGGTTCACTGTAATCAAAGTAAGTGTTGAACGAATAAAAATCTCTTAGCGTAGAGTAATTTTTTATTTCGACTTCGCGTAAGTCATTTCGAGTATCAACATATCCAGAGAATCGTAAATATGACGAAAAAAATCCGTCAAATTAGGGGCTCGTTTTCTCCTTTAAGTTTTTGAGGAGTGGCTCGTCGAATGGAAATTATATGTCAGCTTCATAAACCAAGAATGTTATGTACGTCATAACCTTTTCCTCCGACGATTCGCCCTTCTTCCCTATACCCTTTCCAATGCATGGGCTGATTTGAATACACTTAATCAATCGTAGAGATGTTATTATTATTATAGGAACAAACTATTTTCATCTCTTAATGTTCGAGTTCAATGGCACTCAGAAAAATCAACTTGTTGCTGGTTATATTTTTTCCGAAATTTGGGATGCTTGGCCTCCAGTTTAATCTTGTTGCATAGTGTAGCTTTTGCGGGAAGCGAGTGTCAGTTGAGTTAATTTCTTCAATTTGGAACAAGTGAACGATTAGGCTGAAAGCAGGAGGACTTAGATTGCCAGTGCCTATAATGAAATGCCGTTCCCAGCTAACTTACCACGACATTAAGGTCCCTGTGTTGGAATTAGGCATCGCAACGCCTCATAAGTGAGTCACAGTGGTAATTGGGCACATTGTATATCATAGCAAGCTCACACTATTTACTCCCCCTTATAATACCTTGATTCTCGACTAACGCAAGGTGCATTATGAAGGTTGTAGTTTCTTATTTAGCCCATTTACTTTCGATGTTGAAGCTATTTAAGTTTAATTTAGGGTAAGTGTGAAAGAAAATGTATGCTTCGTTTTAGGAACTTTGATTTCTGTATAAGTATCAGAAAAACGTATGGGTTTGAAAGTCTTCACTATTAGAAGTGGAGCGTGGTAGTCTAGCAGGTGGAGTGTTAGGATATTAACTGATGGACCCTAGCTCAAATAACATGTGAATCCTTGAAGGACAAGTAGATAAAAATTGTCAAAATGCCACGCTATAGGTACTCACCTATTATTCGGGTTGAAAAACTTAATAAGTGAGATTATTTGGTTGCCAAGGTAACATATGGCCACCCGGGAATCTAAGATTGCTGCTGATATAATGTCTTAATAATACTTATTTAAATATCAACAGGTTTGGAACCCTTTTCCTACCACTGAATTGATATATAAAATGATCTACCCGAATGACGGCGTTCGGTATGCGGAGATTATATAGTTATGCTCATATACTTAAATATACAGAAATAACCTGGATGAAAGATCAACTCAAAGAGTTATAAGCTATACAAAGAAAAGGGTAAAAGAGCTAGTTATTTATACGTTATAATTCCGTGAGGTCTTAGTAGCACATCAGAAAGTATAATGATACTCTCATCGTCGAGCTAATATATAACCACAGTTTTACTTCAAGATCAAAGTAGTCCTTGTAATGCTAATAAATACATCTGATTAAGTTCATATTCCTGGGCTGGGGATAAAGATGACCTTTTTGAAAGGAATTGTATTATTGCATTCGATTTCCATAAATTCCAGTGAGCATTGAGCCTTTCAATGATCACAGGGCACAATTCAGCTCTTCTCCGAGAGTAAAATTTGCCATAGGAACCTAAAAATATTCATTAAATCAATCGGCAAGCGACGCTCTCATTCATTACCTCTTGCGATTTATGTGTAAGTATTGCAAGTAATGGATTTATCTCTTTTCTACAAGAGCATTTCCTGTCACACACGCGTAGCTTTAGTACACCCACGACCACGACGTTAATTACATACTTGACACTCTTGGTCAGTCTCAAGTAACATAGTCTTAGCAAAAAAATTGACCAGCGAAGGTAAGGGAGATTGAACACTCAATTTTATTTTCAAAACAAACATAATTACTACTGTAATTTAGTGTATTGCTCAATTAAAACTTTTCTGAATATGCGCTGGGGAAGCCTTTTCACCTTGAAATCATTCGTGACGAGATTTTCTCGTATTCTCTGGTCGAAAGAAATTGCCCTAAACGTGGACGAATTCAGCTACACCTGGATAAAAATAGTAATTAAGTTATTTTCTTAGGAGTTATTTTCCTTTCTATTGACGAGACTAATCTCTTGAGAACGAATGCTCGGTACGTGAAAATTACGGGACTTGTGGAGAAACCGTGGTGAACCGTGAAAAATGAAAAACATCAAGGACGAATGGGGCTATTTTAATCAGATTTTTCCTCAAGCCAAAGAAGAGCAGAAAAAAGATAGGAGAGGGAGTGAGTGAAGCATTTAGTGACGTCTAACTGGGTCATCAGGGAAGCAGGAAAAGAGAAAAGTAAAAGGGGATGAGGAGAAAAAATGTATAAATGGGACTGCACACGTTGGCAAGGGGGTAGGGAGTTCCTTTAAGTGAAATCAAAGGTCTTCCCAATGGATTGTGCGAATGGGGAAGAAGTAGAAGAAGAGGAAATTTTTACACTCAGGTTTCGGTGCGTGCTAAGGTTAGAAGGGCGCCGAAGGATTGTCTTTAAGACGGCTCGGCAAAAGGGGGAGATGTGGACTTGGGGAAGGTTTTGTCGGTGAGTTGAGCGAGCAGGCACGTTGGTCCCCACCCACCTTTTGTGGAAGAGGGCAAGGGAGGTTAATGGCTAGTCGGATTATGATTTGCCAAAGAGAAAGGGACGAGAATTATGGACGTAGGAATGAGGAAAAAAGGTTTGGAGATGTGGAGAAGAGCTAAAGAGGATTATTATGAGGAATAAAATATCTATAGAATTTGCAATCGTGGTATATTACATATGCGGTGGAGATCTTGGGTACTTTATTGTCAAAAACAATTCCTATTTTAGATATTCTCTTATTAAATGCAAATTATGTTAAATAATTTACATTACTTAGCATTTAAATTTTTTTGCGATTGTCTCTTCTCTATAGAAATCACAATGACGATTACTGGCGTTAAATTTTATGTGCACATATTGATACCGAAAAATAATTAATTTAATCAATGAAAACCTATGCATGGGTACATTAATTTGACGCCTACATTCATGCTGACTGATCTAATCATCAATTTTTTCATCTTTATATAAAGGTTCAACGGACTTAATCACATATTACGACCCTTTGCGCATTTCATAGACTTGTGTAAATCAAATGTGGTCTTCGTTGATTCATTAAAATGTTTTGAAATAATTACACAAGTTAAAAGAAACTTAAATTTTCTTGAAAGATTTGAATTCATATGATGACCAAAATCGACGATTTTAGCGATACTGAGTGGTAGTTGTAGTTTGAAGGTTTTTTGTAGCCATGATCACCTATCTTATTGAAGAAATGTTTGCATATTAATAAATATCTCTGGTTAATTAGTTGATAGGTAAAGAGTTGTGTAGAATGAAGTTAAAAGTCAATATACTAAAATATAGTTTACATTTCCTTATCAAATACATTCACATGACTAACGATATTTTTGTTCCATAAGCTATGTATAAAACATTTTCGCATTTCCATGTTTCACTAAGGTTTCTTTCAGAAACATAACCTGCTGATACTATCGTGTTTTCGAGCATTGTTGACTTCTGATTTTTTTGTTTTCCTCTTGAGTGCACGTGCACCTTTCACCGTCGATCAATCGAATTTATACAATTTTGAGGCTTGTAAGGCCAGGGCCAAGAAGCCCTGCATTATTCTTTTATCATTCCGTAGCAAACGTATTTGGAAAATGTTTACAGCCATATAAATGCCTTAATGACCATGGACCAATGAATGCTTCTCAAATGTTTCGCGTATGGTTTCATTCGGTTAAATAAAGTCTAACTATCCGTCATTTGGTTGTTTCTTGCGATGAAGCCGATGAATCTTGGATTTATGGCTCGATTGTCAGACGGTTTTTGCGTGATTTTTGTGAAATATTTAGAATGGCCTGACATCGATTGGAAAAAATAAAAGATAGAACCATGATTCGAAACCGGATTGATTTTTTCTCTTTACAGGGTCACATACATATGTAAGGTGTTGAGAATAATTAACAGGGTATATATATTTGAGAAGTTGAGAATAATGGACGTATGTCATTTCTCCTTGACTTCAAAGTAAGATTGAAATAGAATGCAATTGAAGGGTGTGAATACCGACGGATATTTGCAGGGGGAAACATTTTCTACGATAAAGATATAAATTTTGCGGCACACGGTGTCTTCACCTCAAAAACAGTGCGTAGATTACGATCTCTTGAAAAATACTTTTTCATTCTACTGCAACAAGTAATAATTTTTAACGATAACTTTTCCTTCCTGGAATGTATAATAACTCAGAATTATTATTATTATGGTATTCTACCGATTAAGGTAGGTTTCCATGGAGTACTAAAGAAGTAGTCTGGGAGCCTCCCTTTCCTTTCAGCACATCCTTCGTCAATTCACTGTAAAGCCTACTCCCTTTCAATCCATCTAAAAATCCTATTCTCTTCCGTCCCTTCCCTCGTTTACCTAACAGTTAAAGTCATAATAGCACTTCCATTCATGTCGCGACATTCATGCATTGATCTCATATCCCTATGAAACGATGTTCTATCATTCTTCCACCATGTAAATATTTTTATCGGCGTTATTTAATATTATCAATTAAGAAGGAGTAGATAAAATTTTACCTATATCTCCCTTGAGTTATATTTTAATCAAAGCTAGTGCAGAGTTGTGCTCTTGCAGTGATAGCTTCCTTTCTTCTTCTCCGCTCCTGGCATATTAAAAAAAATGTTACCGGTCTGTAGCGCAATGTAGTCGTGTATTTTTGATGCATAATATATTCATCTCAAATATGCAGAGCTACGTTATGTACAGCAGTATTACTCAAACTTATTGCTTTTGGGCTCTATTGTGGCTACTTATTCGTTTAATTGTGTATCAATTGACATGCGTGCGTACCTGTATGCTGGAACCTGGGGAAATCATCTGTCTCCCATGGGTTTTGTCGGTTTACCGCGTCGAAATGAGTTCCGTCGTTTGACTCAATTTCCCTCCCTTTGCTTCCCTCGCGTGTCAATATTGGGTCGTATGAACGTTATTATTTGATTTACCTCGGATGTTTGTCCATGAAACATGATAAAGACTTCACGATTTTTTTATTCTGTACCTTATTTATAGATCTTCAATGTGACATGCAAGTTTAAGAATGGTTCTTATCACATTTTGTGGAGCCTCAAATAGCGTAATGGTAATAGCCGTCCAGGAATGACTTTGGAAAGCAATTTTTGAACCCTGAGTTTGTGTTTACTATAAATCTAGCAGATTTTGAATCGTTCTCTCCTTAGAATGGCATAAATTTTTGTATTCACTATTAAGTTTTTAATGATTTAAACGTTAATCCTATCACATCACGAACATTCAATTCAAAATGGGTATTACGAAATTTTACTTAATTTCACTTTTTTATGCGCTTTGATATTTCGCTAGCTTGTTTCGTATCACAGTTTTATTTCCAAAATAATTTGATGGGTTATGCAAAAATAGGCTCTAGAAAAGGAAAGTTTTAGAAATTATTTTTGCATTTTCTTTAGCGGAAATATTTAGAAAACCATTTATTAATTCGTGCAATACATTAGTCATTTACTTTATCTTGTGAGCCATTGTGGGTAACCTTGGTTAATGCGCCGGGAAAAATCAGTAAGGCCACTCATTTTATGTCAGTTAGTGGATGTAGGCCAAGCATTTTGATTCAAGAATAGTATTCCTGCTACTTATATACACTCTCATAATGTTATGCAAAGAGGTTATCAAAGCATATCCGTTATTTAGTTAAGCTTTTAATACAGACTCTAAGTACTAATTACCTAAGGAATACGATCTTATTTAATTTTTACAAATTACGTTCCATAATTTTTAGTTGTGTAGCCATATTAAAGCCTGTGGCTAGTTGAATAATTTTAATAATTTTTTGAGCTCGTAAACTTGATCATGCTCGAGTTGATCCTTCGTTGTGCATTTTTTCTAAAATAAATGTGCGATTGGAGTATTAAAACCTGAGTAATATACGATAGGCTTCAAATGTAACTTCAGGAGGACGTTAAAAAAGCGTAAAGCTTTTATGAGTGCGTCAATATGACCGTTTATTATCGCTCGACCAGCAACGATTACGGAGCAGCTAGTCTACGAGAATACCCGGAATTTATTTATTGGCGTGATTTCTGAACTGTTCACTTTTGCTGAAATAATTCCCGTTTCCAAATGGGCCCGGTTCCAAAGCCTCGAACGGTCTGTTGTTTTTTAATTTTTATTTTTGCAGAATCAACGAACTTGGATTGACTCGTCCCAAAATCCGCGTCGCCTTGTCAGGGCGTGGTCCAGTTGGCACGGCTTCAGGAGGTCTGTGGCGAGGCAACTGTATAGAGGCAGCGGAGGGGCTCAATAGAGTCCGCCACGGCAATGCAATGAAGCGCCGTATCGCGTTTGGTCACATCTCTGTAAATATCTGTCTCTCTCTCCGCTGTTTACGCGCGACTCACCCCGTCCAACAAAAGGAACGCGTCCACAATATGTGGGCTCGCGATCCACGGAAGCAACTCCGCTTTCCGCGCTGATTGAGGCGTTTTTCGGCTTGATGGACCTCGGTGGGTATGTGACGTGGCGTTTGAAATTTTAGGGTCCTCGTAAAGATTTCATTCGTTCCCCACGTTTTTTCGCCGCTGTCTGACTGCGATGTGAATTTTTTTTATTGTCCCACGATAAATTCTGTGGGAGGCAAATTTACGTAGCGGATTTTGGGTTACATAATAAATAAAGTGTTAGCTTAAATTTCACGCTGTGATATGACCACTCAACTAGTCTCAGCATGGCATAATAAAGAGGTGGAGGGACCAGTATTGTTCCTGAAAATGAAAAAAGTCAAACTGGCGAGTTAAGGTTACATGGAGAATTATGTTGAAAAATAAAGTAAAACTTTGGAGCATTGTATTTAATAAAGAAACTGTATAGGAGAAATAGGTTTTCGAGACTAAATGTGTCATGAAAACCAGACCTGAAGATGAAGCGTTATATTTAGCGCTTTCCCGCTGGATAGACTGCGTGAACAGTTCTCGGGATCGCCACCGGGTCAGAAAATGTATTACTGCCGACGTTTCGATGTCCGACTCTGCCATCGTCCCTAGGGCTATGTGTGTCGAGTGAGCATTTTCCTTGCAGTTCCTGACCCGATGGCTATCCCGAGAAGTCTTCACGCATGAAGCGTTATCAACAGAAATACATTTAATTTGTGCATAAAATCTAAGTAGCGAAAGAAGTTGAAGTGCTAAATTCTTTTGATAATGATCGGTCAACCTTTTGAGGTGATTGAATTAGTATGCAAAGATTTTCGCGTTGTATTTGCAACATATTCCATGAAGGTTGTGAAAAGCTTCTAAGGGAATAACAGTGCCTTTACTGGGTAGTGCATATTATCACTGACTTATCATCGAGAAATTGTTGAGTTAGGAAATGTGTTTGTTTTGGGGAGCGAGGGTTCAAGTAATGGTCGTGAACTAGGTGCCCTCTGCGTGCCTTTCCCTCCAGTGCTCCCTTGGGGAAAAGACGCTCTCCACGTGGTGCTGCACTCGCCTGCGTTGACTGGCTGATGAAGTACTGCTGGTCCCCATGCGTTCGTTGACATACACATGTGCGACCTCCTTGGTGTGTTCCGTGTTTCTCGTTCGCTAGGTGAATTTTCCTGTTGTCGTTCTCCTCCTATATTCCACCGTTCTATATTCCTATTCCTCTGTTAATGGTGGGACGAATTGTCATCTTTACCATAAGATATGTGAATAGTCGCCTTAATTTTTTAGTCATGTCTTATCTTTAATATTTTTATATTTATCTATGCCTACCATTTTGTTTCTCACAATTCGGCCATACGTTTTTTGATCATGAAGTCATATTAGTTTATTAACTTTTTAGCTGTGTTGCTATCATATTTCTCTACTAACGTATGAATATTTTTTCCTATTAAATGTGGTTACAAGTCTATCGGTCATCATATCATATTATGTATTCGTTGCATAGTTTTTACTAGTTCATAAACTATAGGCTTTTATCGAGGCTAAATGCGAACCTGAAATTTTGCTCGTGGTAGCCATTTTTTTCCTTCTAGTGGATCAGATTTGTCTTCCACTTCTCGATCATTATGGAATACAACGTGACTTAAATGCTCCTTTAGTTCCTTATCACGCGAGTATTTTGGTTTGCTATTAAAGGTAATAATAAAAATATGTTATAATAATAGTAATAATAATACAAAAATAATAATAAGTCCACTCTTTTATTATATTTTGGTATTTAAACTCTTCTCCTAGTCTTCCTGTTCTATCAACAGCTCTTTGTTATGACGGTTATAGTACTTATGCTGGTAATAAATATTTTTTTCGTTCATTTGTTTCCTTTACTTACGAGTATCATGATGCTGATATTTGTGGTATAACGTTGGATAGACCTGATTATAGCGTGTTGCATGATTCCTGGGCATTATTGAATCAATGCAAAAATTAAATTGGCACGATACTTTGATGTACATTAAAAGAAATGAATTTGTATGAGTTTTTGGTATAAAAAATTGGAAAATCCTTGCATACTTGAGCTTATTAATTTTTCTCTGTTGTTATAAATAATATTATCTCTCACTCACTCTCTTTATTACCTTGACCTTTTATGCCATCCATAACTTCCTCTTCTCTACAGAAATTTATTTGTTTTTGCTTCCATTTAAAATTTTATATTTTTCGTCTTTTTACAGGTAAGCTAATTCAGCTCCATCTTTGAAGAACCTGTAGCTGGTGGGCTCAAAAGAGTTAAATATTTCGGTAAAGTAACAATATAGCCGCATGCTTGGTCATTCATCTGTGTGTTTCATTTTATCTATCAAAGTATATTTTGGTTCGGTGTACGTGCATGTGAGAAATTTAAGTTGTTGCAGAATTTTTAGGGAGTGCGTTGTATGTCCACTCTCAGGGACCGAATAGCTTCTTCTACCGCGTCACTGTATTTGATATAAATGTTATAATCATATTGTGTCGTTTTTTTAAGCATAGCTAGGTCAAACGTTCCTTGCATTCCAATGAGGTAAATCTTTTTGATGTCTGTGACCCTGTAAAGAGAATAAATCAATCCGGTTTCGAATGATGGTTCTATCTTTTATTTTTTCCAATCGATGTCAGGCCATTCCGGGTGGAACTGAGGAGTTATAGCGTGGCTTTCCGGAATTATGAGAGTTTAAAAAATTAATTTTCCTCCGCTGTTTACACTTTGTATAACTTGCTGTTTATCACTCCTTCCCCACCAATATCACGTTTTAAGCTACAAATAGGAGTAGAAACTCTTCTAAGTCCTCGATTATTCTCCAACTAATCCTCAGTCGTTCAGTGCGACACACCCTCTGGTGTGAAGATCCAGTTCAATTTTAGTCAGGGGTGCGACAACCCCTCAAATCAGAGGAGTGGAGGAGAAATTTACCTTGCCCCTCTCACGTTGTTGCTTCACACTATCATATAAATGAGAAAAAAAGTAAAATTTGCTCTGAACAAAGGGACGAAGAGGGGCCAATTCATATTCTTCACATAAAATTATGCGCAGTGCTATAAATCAGAGTGAAAAAGGTGGATTCGCTATGTATGGAGGCGCAAATAATTTTGAAAATCGGAGTTTCCATTGGAAATTGGACCAAAATCTGTGATTTCTGAAGGGAGACTGGCCCAGAGCGTCATCCGCCACAATCGTGCCAGGGGCGGAATGAATTCCAGTACCGTGGATTCAATGGGATAATAACAAGTCAGAACTATGAATCTAACCCGAGTTTTCTCTATCCCTGTAAAAGAGTCACACCTTTCGATGCGATTTAACCCGTCGGAATGCAAGGAAATTTTGAGCATTATCGTTCTTGCGCCCTTGTTTGTGGTATCTCTGGATGTTATCACGATTTCGTTCACAGAATCGATTCATCGTTAAGATCCATGACGAGTCCTAGAGAGGAGAAAATGATACGGAGTGGGCGGAGAGTATAAAAGTTGGTTGATAATGGGGGTGAAGTTGATGGGTTTCTCGGTTTAGAATAATTGAAGGAACTTAATTCCTCGGCGGATTTGATTGCCACTCTGCCCGCGTTTTCGCCTGCGTCACGCGGTTAACCCTTTTCTCCCCTCCGCTTCCTCCCCGTCTCCCTTTTATATTCCGTGTTTCCCGCTGCTTGTCGCTCTCACTCTGCGCATATCACCTTTTTTTGTCCTTCAGAGGAAACAGTCGGGGTGGAAAATCACCCGAGTGACGCCGTCCGCAAATTTAATGAAAGCGGTTTGCCTCCCACAGCTTCCCCACTCGTCATGGAAATTCGCAATGGAACATGGAATTTTTTTACGATCGGCCATTCAAGTGATTTCATCATTTTTTATCTTCAATTTTAATTAATAATGCACTTTTATCGAGTTGTTTTCCCATATATTTATTTTTTAATCTTTTACCTCCCTTCGAGGTTTTGGAACTCAATAACGATCATTGAGCCGAGCTTTCAATTCGTAAATTATATCGGGTCCTTTTACGCTCCTCTTTTTTTTCTGGTTGGCATTTTTTCGGAGTTGCATTGTGTTTTATCGCCTTTCTGGTGTTATAGAAGTCGTGAAGCATTCGATTTTTCTTTCTTGGAGAATTGACATGTAATAAGCATGCATGTTACCTACCTCATTGTCAATTTCCAATGATTCATTCGGATTCTCAAAAGTTTGAGCCATTCAGCGTGACTTGAAATTCACCAATAATTAAAAACTCTTTTTTGAAACCTATGAATTAGGTTTTAGTAACTGAATCATTTGATAACTGAGGTGAAATTTAAAAACACTTAAAAGATGAGAAATTTTTACTTCGAAGTGAGAGAAAAACTCCAAGTAATTACAAGTGATTTGGTGAGATCAATTGTGATGTTTCGGCAATTCAGTTATTTTTATTATACTGCTTGTTTATTATTCGGTTATTCGCATATTATTTAATAATTGAAAACATTTTTTGGGTATCTTATATTGGTGAGGCATTTTAAGCCGTTTCGTCTTCCCAAGAAAGTTCGGGCCATGTTTGCTTATGCTCTCAACATAAACTCAAACAATAAAAAAGTTATTTTAATGGATATGTTTGATAATCAACTGCATTTTCTTTTAAGATATTTTTGAAAATGTCTCTAAGAAAATAGTCCCCATCTTATATGATTTAATTCAAAATCATGAAAAATATCACAAAATAAATGCTCAACGAGCGCTCACGTTATTAACTAAAAGTTGAACGTTGTTAAGTCCATGTGAAATGTGAGCACAGATACGAAGGCGCTTGTGTAAGATAACTTCTTTAGAGTTTTACTTTTTCTCGGGTTTTGAGATCATAATGTTGCAGTCCATTGAGCAAGGAAATACTGAGCCTCCATACTTCAGTTATTTCAGCCTTTTTTTACTCACCATTTTAATGGCACTCTTATTTTTAGTGTTTCATTGATTCTTAAGGTTTACAAGCAGTCTATTTAACTGATTAAGGTTTATGCGACTAATTATATTACTTATCATATGATCAATTATAAATGACTTATGCATTCGAAATGTAAACAACAGAAAAAATATTGAACTAAAGACGAAAATTTCAAAGATGGCATCGAACTACGGACTTTTACAGTTTTTCCGCATTTTTTATGTAGCAACGCTAATGAGCACAAAGTTTCAGTACATATCGGAACGAATAGGATAGTCGGAAGTTTCGGGTAATGCTTCCAGGCCGGACTTTGATGACTAGTATATGACCAGGTACATCGGTATCTTACTGTTGGTCAAGTCAGGTTTCTTTACACTGTCCCTTTCACAATCTTCTCTCAAAGCACCTACTACCCAAGCTTACTCTACTAACTTACTAACGTCTTATACTATAGCTTTTTTCTAATAGTTATTCGTTCACTTCCCAGTCATGTTGGGCTGCTTGATCGGCTCGAACAATAATAATGGCGTCATCAACAACCCATTTAGTTTTTGCCTTGTGAAAATGCTCCTTACTATGCACCTCCTTGTGAAAATGCTCCATACCGTAGTAAAAGAAAAACTTTCATTTTTTTAATGGATCCAAACTTCGATTGAAAACACACCCACCAATGTTTAAACAGTTAACGGTGATCATTATAGTGCCAAATACTGGCGAAATACTTGAAAATGGAAGGCTGTTGTAGAAACTTTCGTCAGTTTAAAGGATTTTAACTTTTCCTGGTGAACTACTGCAATGAATCTCTTTCTTAAGTCCTACCAGATAAGGCACTCCGTTTGAGCAACTCTCCGTTAAAGCGTCAGCAAATATGTTGAGCCTGACACGGTCGGAAGCCCGATAAGGATTCATGGCTCCGTCCATGTTTACGTGAAGTGTAGATAAGTACCGCATTACGGTATTTCTTTCACCATAGGGACGATATTGGGTGCTTTCCATTCATGCGACTTACAGAAACTGGTTATAACTCTCAAATTCCTGCGCATAATCGTTTGTTGACTTTTGTCACATATGTTGGCGACACACACAGAATGGAACACGAAAACCGCGACACAAGTCTACTTGTGTCGAGGTGTGTCGATGAATGGAAAGCACCCATTGTCATCATCAATGTTGACGCACGCTGAGTGTGGGCCCAGCACTATCAAAGTAGATATTCTTTCTCCTAGTTCTTCGTTTACTCTCTGGTCGATCTATCCTTCATACTATCCATTCCTAGGCCCACCCACCTGAAAACTAGCCGAAGAATTGTTACCTCTCTCTCTCTCTCCCTTTCCGCCGTGCGAGGTCCCTTCGCGAAATTCGATTGCGACCGCCGTATTTTTAGAGTCCCAAGCGGAGCAGTGAAACGAGATCTTCTTCCCTCCGAACGTGCCTTCTTCCTAAGACTGCCTTGCCCTCCGCTTAACTCAATATTCATGCGCTCCGCCGCCTTCCTCGCCTCATCTCCTGCTTCCCAACTTTCCTTTCCTCGTCATCCCCCCCCCACTTTGATCCCCCCTTTCTTGCCTCCATCCCGAAAACCCTCCTGCTCCCATTCCTCCCGCCCAGTTCTTGCCGCGTCTTGCCGTCTCCGCCGAGCGAATTACCTAAAATGGTAGCAATTTCGCCCCTGGATCCGTGGGTTTGAATATTAACGAAGGCGCGACGCGGCTTTAAAAACCAATCGAAATCAAAGCTATCTCTCGATCCTCTTCCTCATGGTTTTTCCCTTCAACCTCATCTCTCCTCTATGCGCTCCTTGGTGGTCGTAACTGTGATGATTGAATGTAAACAGATATGACGACATAACTTTGTATATTCCACCTTTACTTCCGACCTAAGTTTCGACTGCTCAGCTGTCATTTTCAAGATTAGCCTTCAAATTGATATCTCTGACGTGACTGTGACTACATTTCACCAAATTACCCCTTCAAATACCTCTGCAGTTGTCATTTTCAAGATTTACCTTCAAAATGATACCTCTGCCCTTCCTGTGACTATATTCCACCAAGTTACCCCCTGAAATTTTAATTTTATTCGGGACGCAAACATAAACAGTGGTGGTTCTGCATTGGCTAACAGCAGAGACCTATAGTGTAACCCTCATGGAATCTTCGATATCACTTTGGTAACAGGAAAGGGCAAATTAAATACTCGTGAATGGATTTATTACAATTGTGGTATCTCGCCTCTTTTGTGAGTATGAAATGCAATGGAAAAATGATGATGTCGAAACAACCAACCTGGAAAGTATGTCATCGCTGTAAAGTATGATGTAACCCTTTTCCAGCGAATTATTCCGGTGAAGTCGACTCGGAATTTTCTTCAGGTTAAATCTTTATATATCGCAAACGATTTCACGGTCAATTCGTCCTTCGTCATCTATCCAGTTATGCATTTAAAGTCTCAAAAATCAGGTGACTCTTTTTACTACTGGCTGGCCGTAAAGATCTCGAAAAAATTAACTATATAAATCCTCCTTTTAACTAAATTTCCGAGATCCTACCGGCCAACCAGGAATAACAGGAGTAACCAGATTGCTAAGTTTGCTAATGAATAGATCTCAACGGTTTTAATAAACTCAAACTGTTCCACTCACCCTGGTGATGATGGAAGAGTCGTCCGTGGAAACGTTAGTGATATATTATGATTCAATTCTGAGGAAATCCCGAGAATAATTCATCAAAGCTGCAAGTCAAACGATGCTAGTTAAAGAATCAACCAGTCAGGGATCTTTCCTAATACGGAAAGTTCGGTTATTCTCTTGATCTAGGAATTTTCCCTTACGATCATGGCCGCATCTGCAGAGGCCGAACTCTTTCCTATCAGTAAACAAAGAAGCAAATTAACCTGACTTATTATGAACCCGACCAATCTAAGACATATACCTCCAACAGCAAAAACCATTTATTAGTCGTGAAATGTGCTGTTGAGGACGTCGACAGTATTTTAGTCTATAGGTTGACAAAATTATCTTCTTTTTATTGGCTGATTTTGAGAGAAATTTGAGTTTTTCTCCGCAAATTACTATCCCAAGTCGAATTCGTTTAAGTTTTTGCTAACCAAGTTATTGCTCTCTTTGACCTTTTTACCTAATAGTTTTCCTTTGTTTGGTAAAGTATAGTTGTAGTGAACATGGCTTTACCCTGAGGGTCGCACTACTTTGACTCCCTTCAACTCTTCCTTCATTCAGGGTCTTTCTCTTCCTTTACGGCGAGGAAGGAGCTGTTGAATGTGTTCGAGCATGCGATGATGTCGGGAGAGAGTGCGCATCTGTTGATTCCTTCGTGTTCCCGTGGGTTACCTCAGCTACATTCGCCTTTCATCCCTTCGTCTTTGCCCAGGAAGTTTCTCGTCAAATGTCGCCGTCTGCTTTATTCACGTTTGATTGCCGCCGAAGGAGAACTGGGTCCTGGGCATGGAGAACGAACTTGGCCATCTTACTCTTGAGGCTCCAATCGAGGTCGCTGGTTTGCCAGTGTCGTAATTTAGTTAATTACTCAAGCATTAGAGCGAAATAATTGCTTTATACTGTCATCCTTTAATTAGGTGCAAAAAGTACTGCCCTACGTATTTAATTTTCTCATGATAAAAATATTTCCCCAATTTGCCGTTTTTGTACAGAGTAGTGCTCCGTCTTATTTTCGTATTCTCTCGTAAATTATCATGAATATATTTTGGTTGGCGTCAAAATTAAGGCGATTCATGAAGTGAAATATCTGGCAGTGACGAGAACTTCGAACCCATATAAGAAACATTCAAGAAATAACACATATAAAAAGTATTTGCGGTAGAGCCCTGAAAAAGCAAGCATTCGTCTAGCGTATCGTGGGAAGGTTTACGGATGAGAAAGAGAAAAAAGAGAGGTGCTACTCCGCACTCGTGCGGACACACCTTGGATATGCAACGAGCATATAGGATCTGGATCAGAGAGACTTAATATCTGAACTTAATAAAATGCAAAGGAAAGCTGCGCGATTCATCAAAACCTGCTAAGGGCGTTCAGAAAGCGTTACGCAGATGTTAAATGAACTGGACTAGGAGCTGCTAGAGACTCGGAGGCAACTCGCTACGTTTAGATTACTTGAGAAATTGAGAATGGAAATCTCTCAGAGCGACATCATATTAGAACCTCATTTTATTTCCTGGTCCGACTGAAACAATAAATTAAGAGAGATATTTTTCCGAACGGATAGGTATGGGAGTTCTGTTTTCCCCGAACAATAAAGGTATATAATAAGTACCATGCGGATATTCGTTAGATCATTTCCTTTTGATTTTTAACGGCTGATGTACTGATAACCCCCGCCACACGCCTATTGAGGTGACTTGCGGGGTAGTATGTAGATTTAGTTTTTACGTGAGCAAGGACCCCTGGGAAACACCCTCCCCTGCGAGATTCGTGTCCAATGGAAGGACGAAGGTCGTGGACTGGAAGCGAACAGTTTAAATGCGTGGGCCTCAGGTCTTTCGCTCACAATTTCGAAAGGAAAGGAAGGGATCCGCCCAAATACTCCTCGCCACCACCTGATCTTCGCATTCGTCTTAACTCCATCTACACTCCACAGCGCCCTCACGGCTTTTCGCTCCAATCCGTGCCATTTCTCACCGCGCAACGTACCAAAACGACGTTGATTACCGCAAGGGAAAGAAATTCGAGTAGAGAAACGCAGGACCGGATGCGTTGTAGCGATTGGGCAGATTTTTTTTGCGAGGAATGGTCTATGGGAGAGTAGATCTTCTCGGTCTCACTTGTGGTTCAGAGAAACTTTTTCTCTGGGGATTGAAATAGGATCTAAATCAGCTACTACGTCCCTGCGATGTTGTGAAGGACACTGAGAAATTATCGAGCGATCAAAGAGTTATGTAATCGTAGAAAGACATTTAACTAGTGCCAAGTTTATAAAAAATCTTAAACCTCATGATATTGCCCCATCCTGGTATTAAAGTGACAAGGAAGCAGTTATTTGTCCAATCTGTCGATAGCTGTGCTTGACTTGGAGGAGTGTGTCTTATACCGGTGAAAATTTACCTTCGTTGTAATAAATTGCTCTGGAATACCAGAACCTAAGTTTATTATGTTTTAAAGTATTAAAGACATTGAAAAATTTCTCTTGTTATCATGAATCCGAGATTATTACGGAGTCATGTGGTTTCTAGTTCATAGTGAAATCTCAGTTGCACGACTCTCCCAATCCAAAGAAAAACGTCGTACCAAAGAGTGTTATACAAGTGAAAATTCTTGCTTAAGGAAGCCTATTTACTATAACTTAGAGAAAAAATTGAATGAAAAACGATTTATTCCATTTTTAGATGTCTAGATTTTATAAATTAATCCGCAGAATAAAAACAGAACTTAATTGAAAAAAATATTTACAGTATCCTGCAACACTACTATTTTGCTCTCTTGAAGACTTCATATTTTTTAAACAAAAATTCAATAAAGGAAACATATAAATGTGATGCGATGTCAAGTGTGAAGCACTTCAATAGTCCTCATTACAAGGAAAGTAAATTTTTTGCGGAATTAAAGCAATGCGGTATTTAGTTCAGAATGCAAAGCTGAATTTTAATTTCAAATAATGCTAAAAAAATTGCTGTGCATAATAATACATTATTAATACATATTGATGCGGCTGCAGTGGACCGTTTTCGCAAGTTCCACTGCGCTTGTTTGAAACCTGAGCTCCTTATAGAAAAGAAGACGTGAGGAGGTGGATTTGAAGGATGTGCTGCGAAGAAAATGAACGTGGAGAATGTAACAGCTCGTGGCCCAGCGTTGTTGGTGAGAATTTTTTCGACAGAGTGAGACGTGAAGGGATTTTTGGAGGAGGTTGCGAGAAGAGGCCTTTATTGAAGAATTGGACGGATGAGAGGAGGAGGAGGAGGAGTATGGTACGGACATGTTACACGGAATGGATGTGTGAATTCTCGGAAGAAAGGGACTGGCGTAAAGTGATACGAGGATCGTTCTATTTGTGGGAGGGGTTGATCGGAAATGGCGTCATGAGTATGAGAGCGTCGGAAGCATATGGAGGAGCATGGGCGTGCCTGATGGGCATCGCTAAAGGATCGTGGGGCAAACTCAAGAGCTTAAGTGGATATGAAGAAGAAATTTCGGAAAAGTTCCTCAGATTTTTTTTTGGCTTAACAGAGTGTGTAAGTGAAGGGGAGTGATTTCCTTACCTTAATGGGACGAATCACTACCACTCCACCGGCCATTTTCCGTGTCGAAAGATTAATGCTCACAATATCATCTTGATATTTTCCCAGAGATGCCTCGTAGGTATAGCATTTGCCTTCGCCTAAGATTTGAAAATCGGTGGCATTTGGAGGAGGCGACCGACAGCTGAGGTCATTTGCGCCATGAGGGAAGGGTATGGAAGGAAGGGTGGAGAGAAACCCGGCGTCGGAATTAGCCTGCTCTTAACAAAAGGTGCCAAGGGGACAACGGCTCATCGTCCCATCCGACGGACGGAGTGTTGCGCTTGAAATGTCCTCCACACAACACTCAAGCAGGGATCGGGCAGTCTCTGAAAATGCTCTTCCACTGCCGGGATTTGAACCCGAGCCCACGGGGTGGGAAGACAACACTCTAGCCACCACACCAACCCGATTCCCCATTTGAAAATCATTAGCTCAGTGTTTTCTCGAATGTAAAATGATTATACTTGAGATACTTCCATAGGTTAAAAAGGGTTGACTCTATGAACTAATATGTATATGCAAACAAAATGAGACATTTCAAGTGCGTAGGTTTTAAACACGTAATGCATCACACTTAATACAAAATAATTCGTGCATATAGTTTAAGCTCAACGATGGATATCTTAATTTCCTCCTCAATCCCTATGCGCATGGGACATGAAGAGGCTTGCGGGAGGTATTATTAATAAAATTAATGGCGTCACTCGCTTGGACGGTTCATTGCATGTTTTTATTTCTCCCATTTTCTAACCTTGAATGGAATTTCTATATGAATTACCAACCTTTGAAAAGTATTATTTTTGCACGAATTTGGACATATATATTGTTAATATGCTTAATATGTTTATGACCGTTTGGTGCGCATGTGGGGTCCTCTTGCATATTGGTCATTGATCACTCCCTGCCCAACACCCTAGAGGTGGCTCGCAAGATAATGTATACATATAAGTAGATAGATAGAAAATAGACGTAGGAAGATAACGCACTGGGCATTCGCAAGGTCCTAGGAAAACCAAGAGTCGACAAAAAGATCTAATTTCGGGATTTCTCAATCCAGATCCTTGCGTACGTGCAACATGACTTTCCTTTTTGCAAACCGCTCTCAACGGTGATGATGATTTTGCCGGAAGAGGGAAACCGCGTACGCGGTGAAACTGCTGGTACGATTGGCTCGTTTCGTTGCAGGTTTCCACGATTTCGCGCGGGCTGTAATGTCTCATTTGTCTCCTGGGACGGAATACTTTTGGTCGATGGAGAAAGGGACGGAACCTCGGGTATTGGCTCACTCGGAAGGAGAGCGAGGCATTGGGGCCGGGCCGGGTTTAATGTTTGGATTGAGCCGTTCCTATTCTCGCTCGCGGTGGAGCGAATCGCATACTTGGCGAGATTCGCCGTCTAATTGGCAGTCGCATTGTTGATTGCGCTCGACTCGAGGGAAATGAGTAATACCGTTAATAACCAAACCCGGAAACTTCTGAGATTATCCTCCCTGCGTACATTTTCGGAAGCCTGGATTAATTAACATGCCGGAAAGAGCGCCTGATATTTTGGAGTCAGCGCCATTATCGCAGAGGAAGAATTATTCGCGTTATTATTTCTAAGGTTAAGATGTATAAATACTCTTGGTCCATCATCGTGTTTTCCACCAGCCTCAACTTGGCATTCCCTCTTGAATTCCCAGTAAGGCTTTTTCCCTTCAATTCTACTTGTAAACCCTGTTCTCTTCATCTCATTTCTCCGTTAACCTTAGATCCTTCCCTACAACGCGGCTTTTAACTTCCTCCTCGTGCTTTATTCTGGATCCCTAAATTGTTAACATAACTGACCTTCCTACTTGTGGTGTATTTCTCTGCATTATCATCAGGAGTTCAGAGCTGTTCGTGCGTTTTGTTATCCGTAATTAGTGATGGGTTGAGGTTACTATATGTAAGTGGTGCTGACTTAATGAAAGGTGTAATTTGAGGCGTGTACTAACAGTAATGGGTGTCAGACTATCTTTTTAAAAGCTTACTTATGCATAGTTAGAAGCCCCTTCCTGTTGAAAAGACTCGGAGTTACCATTATCTGACATAATACTCGTCCAAAACCATAATTGGAGCCATTTCCGAGCTTAAATGTGTAGATTAATTTTTCTTCCGCTTGTTATCCAAATACTGTGAAATACTTCAAGGGACTGTAAATAAAAATAAAAATACAGCGTAGGGCAAGTAAATGAGAGAACTTTAATTAAAACGTCCACCGCTATGATACATGTTTCATTTTGAAAGCAACCATACCGGAAATTAGCATGCGTTATACCATTGTACTAGTTTTGTGGATTTCAATCTATTTCTTCTTTTGTCTGCCACATTCACCACGGAAGGTTATAAGACGTAACCATCGCTTGTGAATTGGTTGGCAGGATTCTTTCCTCTCTCCATAGATTTATCTTTAGATTGACCTGGTATTGATAAAATCATTTTTAAATTGAAGGATTCATTTTTTGCACTTTTCCCGCTAGAAAAATAGTCAAATTACTTCAGCTTAGACTAAGAAACTTATAGTTGGTGTGAAGATTCGTATTGTAGTCATGGCATATTTCATAAACCTTCTCCTATAAAATTCGTTATATTCTGTGAGAAGTAAAATACCTCGACATAAGTTCTTTATGATAACGGATTCACAGGATTTTTTACGCATGTACGATGTTTGTGTTGTTAGCGCTGAGATGCGTTAAGTGTTAGGAAGGAATAAGCTGCTCAGAAGCTCATTCAATGCGCATGTGGTTGCATATACTAGTGACGGATTTGAAAAGTGCTTTTATTTCATGTAGCTTAATTGTTGGTAACATTTAAAACGGAGTTATCTTATTGCTACAAAGACTCTTAAATGATACAATATTTTTTGCGCCCGGAAAGTGGGAACCTAAAACTTTTTTTTTTAATTTGCATCTCAGACGCCAACTTTCATGCATTCGATATTAAAGGCAATATATTTTTTTAAACTTCTGTCGCGAGCTGTTTAATATTCAGCACTTATTCCGACACCAACCGTAGCCTATTATCGCTTGAGCCTTCAAAGGATGAACCCTCATCTCAACGAGGAACTTGCCGTAAATGATTGATTGGACCCGATGAGTGAGGGATATATTGGGTAATAACTTACCCTGAAATTAGCTTTCTCACGGGAAGTCCTTCATTTCCGAGCGCCGTGGAGCATTGTGGTCGCTTGTGCGGCTGCCAATGTATGCCCGTGAACTCGTGTTGTTATAGGAGAGTGGAAGGAAGGGGAGTGAGGAACTCGGAAGGGGGACAGGAGGAGGTTTCCTTTGTTGAGGGGGTGGGGGCAGAAGGGTTGGCAGCGATTTTGAAGGGGGTCGACCTCCGCGAAGAAAATGGGCCGAAACGCAAATTAGGTCGACAGACCGGCGAGGTGGGTCCCCATCTCTCTATCCGGTTGGATATTTAAATGCATATAATAGCTGTACATGCGTTGAGGGTGGTGGAGAGAAAGAGAGAGAGGCAGAAAATATTCCTTTCTTTCTCTGACTCAGGTTGTCATCTTGCATTATTCTTGAATATTTAATTTATGTTGCGAGACAATACATATTGAAGTCTTGATAAGTGAAACGGTAAATACATTACTACACTACCGATCCTGTCACAAGTTTTTTCTTAGCGAAACGTAAAGTGGTAGTAACCTTGGTGGTTCCAAAAACCTCATTTATAATTCAACAGTAAAACATAAAGGCATCAGTCGTGGTTGTAAGCGGAGAGAAAGATTCAAAACTATTCCGTTTCAATTAAAAATGAATGACCTGAAGTCTAAAATGCACACAAAAATATTATACATTTTGATTTTTTTAAATCTCAAGATTTGGAATCCTATACAAAGACGTTTTCAGGGGATTCTGTATTCATACTATAACTGGGTATCATATCCAGTGACGATTTGCGTCGGACTGTATACATGGATGGCGGCTTCAGCGCAGGAGCCGCAAACTAGGTATTCAAGTTGATACCATGAAAGTTGGTTGTTTTTATGTTCGGAGACAAGATTTTTTCATGCAACATACGCATCTTCATTCTATATTCCATTTTGACTGCCTCATTTTTCTCATAAATTTCTGAGATAAAAATTCTCTTATTTCATTAAAGAATTTCTCACGGATTTATTTCCGCTCATTTATTCTCCGTGTCATTTTTCTCTTCAATAAGAGTAAAAACGTCTGTCTTTTGTCCTTTCTCCATTCTCTACCTTATTAAGAAAGATGAGCCACTTTATTCAGATTAGATGAAATGGATCAGAGCAGTCCAATATATCATTGGCCAAATTTCTTCGCCAGGCTGGAATCAGAGGTGTCATATCATTGGTATTCATCACTTTTGCACATTATTTAAGTTTATAATCTGCAGCCAAATGAAAATCTATACCCTTGCAATAAAGTTCGCAATGCTAATTTTCGCACTGTTTGTAATGCTTTGAAGTTCGTAAAAAGTTGGGCTAACTTTTCTAGCCTTCTTGTTTTTTTGTTAGTAGAGCGTACCAATACTTAGGAATTCCTATTTGATTCGTAAGGAGTACTAAACGAAATAATGTCTGAGATATTTTTTCATGCCTACAAATTATATTCAATTGAAATGAATGTACCCTGGACTAGTATCCATGAGTTCGAGCTACCAATGCATTTCAAGCAACTTTGCATTGCTTCACGAACCACGCTGAACTTGAGGAAAAAGAATGTATTACCTGTGGGAATAATGACCTTGCAAGCCAAATTATAAATTTAAGCAACTCCTTAATTCCATGATAGCTCGGGACGAATCTGAAATTAATTTGATTCCGATTCCATTCCTGCAGTCTTAATCTCTTTTCAATTCTTTCTCTGATCTAGCAGACTTTACCAAATGCAATGATTGTTATCTGAGCTAAACGGTACATCGAGAAAATTCTTTATATTGAGCCTTCACATTCCCATTCGCTCGCCTAGCAATTAATAACGAATAAATTCGCTACTTCGTTTGAATTAGCGCAGCGTAGGAGATGAGACCTTAAAAACCCATGTTCGTGAAGGCTGAATTTCGGATTAAATGGAGATACTACAAATTTCTCTCAATTACCGCCAGTGGCTATTATCGATCCTCGAAAGTAGTCAATCGAAACACTGTTTTCTCCTCACTTCTTCTTCATATATTCGGTAAATTGATTGGAATTGAATTTTTCTCAGGAAAGGTGATGATAGTCAGGAGAATGATGCCAGTAAAAGAATCGCCTTATCTAATGGTAAACATATTTTCAATTGTTCGGTATCCTTTTTTCTCCTCACCCTCTACCAAAGCGTTGGGCTCCGTGTATCTTATTTATACAGCGCTTCTGGTCATATTCAGCAGTGGGTGATTACAGATTTTTCTTGTATTATTCTAATCATAAAGTTCCTCTTACCTTTACTGAGATCTGGCGCTATGTCCTTTCACCCTGATCAATCTCGAACGACTGCCCATCCCAGGCTTCGTCCCACCTATATACCCAGCCGGCAGCCCGCGAATGAGCCGCCGACTTGGCATAGGGAGGTAGGACGGTCCGGGAAGGACAGTCGGCCGGATTCAGGGCGGTAGGAACATAGCACCAGGTCACTACACGCGACTTATCCTTTATTATTTTTAGGTACAAACGTCTTACATAGTTGCTCTTAAAGGCTAAACCCTTTCCTTTCATTAATGTATACATCACCGCCATATTGTCTGTATGCACAATAACATTAGTCCCAATAGGGGTAATACTCAATATATGGCAAGCCGCCATCACCGCCGCCACGCACTCCGCGCGGTATATTGCCGTCTCCCTGGGAAGTACCCAGATCTCACAAACATCCATTTCTGGTGCGACCCATGCCACCTGCCACGGTGTCGCGTCACTGTATACATCCACACTCACATTATAGTTTACAAAGTATCGTGGTCCGTGAAACACCAACTCATCCCATAACTGATTCCACCACCTGAGGAAGCGTTGCGCCGCATCCTTTATTAAGAACAATGGGAGGTTCAACACATACACCACCCACGACAAAAAGCCCAGTGCCTTGGGCATATCTCGCTTCCTTAAGCGAGTAATCACTGATATAATGTAATGCACACGCTGAAGTGTGGACACTGTCAATTTCAAACATAGTTTTTGTGTATCAATTCTTACACCTAAGTATTTAATGTGCTGTTGTGGGAACAAGTTACATTTGCTTTCATTGAGAACAACTCCTAATTCTACTGTCACAAATTCAATTACACTATCAATTAACTTTATCTGATCTGCATTAAGTACCAATAACCAATCGTCTAAGTAACACAACATGTATATACCAAACTTTTGAAATATTTGCTCTGCGACCGCTCTTGCAAATCTTTGCATGATAGCGGGTGCCAATGTGTGCCCCATCGGCAGTCTGTTCCAAATATAGCCCTGGTTTTTATAATATACCCCGTAATATTTCCTATGGTGCCTATCAATTTTTAGTTGCCAAAATGCGTCTTTTAAATCAAGTTTGACAAGCCATGCGTTTTTGGGAATTGTGACCAACGCCTTCGCCGCATCTTTAAGTGTAAAATGCGGCTTTCTAAAGTACTTTGTCCAGGGACTTAAGTCCGTTATCACTCGCGTATCCCCGTCTGATTTAGGGATAGCAATGAGTTGAAAGGCGTTTACTGGCCTAGCCATTGCTAGGATTTGCCTTCCTACCAGGGAGTCTATGTATTTGGTCATGGCTGCTGACTCTCGCGTTGTTTGCCATACATAGGGAGCTTCGGGGGGCATGGGTAGATTTGCTCCCTGGGTTACTAGCTCCACCACACTGGCGGAAGGGAAGGGGAACACTTTCACCGTGGGAAATTCTTCATAGGCACTTTGGGAGGCACAAACATTTACATTTACATTTACATTTACACTTTCACTGTGGATTTCACTATCATGATGCACTATAGGGGGGGAGGGGGGTCTTTGGACTAACCTTATGCCCTTTGTATTATGAAGAAGGTCCCCAAACGTTGGAAAGGGCATTGAGACTTCATTGTACGATTCATCAAAGGTGGATGCCCTTCCTGTGCTCCTGCTTGTCTCCGTTGTGGTGCTGGTTGAGTCCTCCTGGGACTCGTTGCCGCTGTCGTCCTCCGGTCCGGACTCAGCGCCGTCGTCCTCTTCTTCTTCCTCTTCACCGTCGGATGACTCCGCGTCGGTAGAGGTGGTAGTGTCAGTATCCGGAAGACTCACCGCATCCTCCGGCGCCCCCGAATCGTGCCAGTTTAGCATCAGCTCCGGCTCGATCTCCCCATCTGCAGTATCGCCTTCAGTCTCGCTCCCGCTGCCATCAGATGTCGATTCAGGGCAGCGTAAAATGACAGCGACTGCCGAGGATTGGGGATTAGTTGCGTCGGCCTCTGGCTCCGGAGCCCCCTCGTCCGGATCCGCGCCCTCGAAAGGGCTGTTTGGTCTGCCCCTGTTGCTGGTACCGCGGCGGTGGTGTCGGTGGGCTCCGTCGATAGTTTGGGGCCTGATTGATGACCACCGTTGGAACCGGGGCTGGTACTGCATGTGCCGGGAGTCTCAGCAGCGAGGTCTCTGCCGTTTCTACAGCCCTAATAGCTGTCTCCCACCCGTATGTTTGTACAATCGCTAAAATCCTCAGGCGATTGTAAACTATATATCTGGTTTCGGCTGCAAGTGTAGGCCATTGTGACGCCAACGTCAGCAAGGAGTCAATTTCATGAATGTCTCTTCTGGTAAGCTTCTTGCTGTTTCGATTGCCTTTCACAGAGTGAAAGAGCTGGAGCACCTCCTGGTCTTCTGGTGGGTCCAGGTACGAGGGCGGGTTGTCTGTTGCCAGGTCCTGGAAGGTGAGGTCCCGTTGAGGTTGCGGGGCCGGTGGATTGGCTGCCAGGCGTTGAGACTGCGCCAGCTGCTGGGTCAGAATCTCGAAATTGCGTGTTAAGGCCAATGCCCACTCGGGCATTTCTTGCGAAAACATAATGGGTGAGTTACGGGCCGCTGCGTTTCTCTCGGGGGAGTGAGATGGAGTTCGCCCCTGCCGCGCCGTGGCGCCGGTAGATGCTGTTGACGCCGTGTTGGTGGACGTCGCACTGGAACTCGCACTTGGATGAGACATTTGCGTAGTCCTTCTTCGGGTTGGGTAGGGAGAACGCACGAAAACTGGGGACGAACGACCTGATTCGGACATAGGTCAGGTGCACCGGAGAGATCTGGCGCTATGTCCTTTCACCCTGATCAATCTCGAACGACTCCAGAATTTTAGTACGGTTCTATATTTTTTAACTATTGATTCGCGTAAGGAGTGTTTTCTTTTTTAAGGGATCCATAACACTCATTCGTTATAATACGATCACCCCCGAGCCCTGTGACTTTCCCTGTGACTTCCTCTACTGAGAGTGTGTGTGACTACTTGGTCAACTATTCTAGTGTGTCTTGCGGATTTTATCCGTTGTTAGCTCTTTCTTTTTGCATTCTCGTAGCGGGGAAAGTAATGAGGCCTATATTTATTGAATTATTTTGACGTTTATGCGACCTTATGCTAATTAAGTTGCACAAATTGAAGTATCGTAGTTGAAGTTTAAGTTTCGATCATGTAACAGAAGGTTCACTGCTGGGAAAAATATGGATCCCATAATCATACTATACGCCTCAAGAGTCTCACTGCTCATGCGCAACTCTTAACAACTAGCCTGAAACCATGCAATCAATGGACTTCTCTGATGAACATTTTGTCTCCTGTGGTCCATGTTGAGGTTGGGAATAATGGTAGAGTGTTGAATGAGCATATCTGTTTACGCATACTATCGGAGAGCCTTACAGCTCATTGAGCAAAGAAGGTCTCTAGTCGACGAAGATACAATGGTGCTTCCACGATAGAAGTAAATTAACCCATTCGTCTCTCAGCTAAGGCAAAATAACATGTTTTAATATGGTTTGTGAAAAAATAAATAAACTTAACAAAAATTAAGCAGTTCATTCAAAAAACAATAATTAATGTAAACAATTAAAAAAAAGCAACAAAAATGTAAGCAATTCATCTTGCCTAACTCTATTTTTTCAAAATTCAATCATAAATTTGTCGTGGCCAAAGGCGAACCATACGATTTCTCTCCCTACGTATGGATGACCGTCATATCGCCTGGGAACGAGACGAGCGAGGGGATGGGGAGGTGAGAGATGGGTACACAAGGTGCTCTTCCCTACTGCGGCATTCCCTTTCTCTTGGTAGTGGAAAATAAATGGGTGTGGCGCGCAGGGGTTGCCAAGCGGTACTGAGGCCCGTCTCTTATGAGTGAACAGAAGGTAGTAGCTTCTGTGGGGAGGATTTGGGAGGACGGGTGTGTAAGATATGTTGGTAATTGAGAGAGGGACTTTGAGCGGGAGAGTTCATGAAGGCCGTGCTTTGATCAACAGGTGGAAGCCGTGTCCTCGCCCTTCTTAACCTCCTGTCCCGAATCCGTCGCCTTGACTACACCTGCAAACCCTTTCTCTTTGACAGAGCTGTCTCACTGAAGACCATATAACTAAAATATTTTCTAATCAGCGTTTCTTGTTAATTATTCTGCAGTAATCGGGGGCTGGATACCATGGCATTTATTTTTGCTTTTCTTCACTGTTAATGATTTTGCCGAATATACCGCAATTATAATTCTTGTGTGTTGTTATGGAAGCTTGGTCCAGGAATGAAGTTTAATTTTCGAGTGAAGCCTACGTATATCGGCAAATGTATTAGCCACGATCAGGGCTAACTACCACAAAACGCCTCAGCTGGCCATACTTTAAAGTGACAAAGCAACATATTTTTAAATGGTTTGTGCGAAATAAAATCAATAAAAGAAAAATTTAAAAAACAATGCAACAAAAATGTAAGCTATTCATCTTAACTTACTCTATTCTTTCAAAACTCAATCATAAACTTGTTGTGACCAAAGATGTGGTCGAAGAAACGTTTAGCGTGAAAAAATTGCATGTAGAAATGCAACTGATTCATAATATTTACTAATACAATTGATTGATAACAATAATATGAATCCGCTGTGATTCTGAGATATGATTCAGAGGAGAATGAAGCCGTGGATCGAGCATGTGGAAAGCGACGCGATACGTAAAGTAGGCGTAGAGAGGGACGCTGCAATCATGATAGAGGGCGAAAAAGGATCAGATTTCATGGGAGAGAATATCAATTAATAGAATGAATGGTTTATGCCGCACTGATTAGGGAAATAAAATGTTTGGCTAGGTACAAAGGTGTTTTTGGGTAAAACGTTTTTCCCACCTCTACTAAAAACTACGTTAATCAGTAGTTTATTTTTATAAATATTTATAAATCAATAATTTGTATTTATCATTCAATCTTGTTTTATTTTTAAAATAGTTTTTATCGACACCTAAGAGGAAAACCTGCAATCCACCTCAATTGGCATGTGACGGTACAAGACGTCAATCTGGTAGATAGCATATTAGTGCAAAGAAACGAAATTATAGGTGAACCCTGTGAGAGATGCGACTGCTTGAGATCGGCCTAGAATTATATAAGTACCTAGTAATTTAGGACAAAACGAATCCCTATACCTATTCCTTTGTAAAAACATTTCTGTTATTGTATTGCGAGTGCCGGACCTGATATTATTGAGCTGTTCAAGATGGTATTCTCCTTGTCGCTCTGAAAGATGTCTAGATTCGTTGCAAGCATTTGAACTTACTTGTGCCATTCAAATGCTGCAACAAGCCAAAAATCAAAATTCGATCGGCTAAAATTTGTTTTGACTGATTAAAAAAAGTCGATTTCGATCAAATCGGAAATTGGAGTGAGACAATCAATTTTTTAATAAAAATCGAAATCGATTTTCAATCAACCCATAGTACATACCATAGTAAATTATTTTCTAAGACCACGTTTGATCGTTTTCTTGTAAAATTTTTGATCGCATCTAGGTTGTAAATACTAAAGAATTATTAGGATCATCGAAAGTCATAATTAGCGCTAAAAGCAGACATTGTGCTAACAACGGACCTTGAAAGGGAATATAAATTAGAGTGGTTTATATTTATCCTTTCTTTCGTGACGAGGATATATGAAGTTTCAAGGTGGCGTTTGAATTACGACTTTGCATTTATGATAAAAGAAATTGAAAGCACTGTAATTTTATAACTTAAATATAACCTCAAAGAATGGAAAATTACTACGATTTAAATCTCTGATTGTCGGAGGAGAAGGCTAATTCCTCGGTCATGCTTCACTTAGAATCGGAAATGATAGTTTTGGAAGAATTATTTCCGCAAATAACCGATTTATAGTTACTAATGCAATGGATTTAAGTTCCAATTTGTGGAAAAACAATTAGTTGGAATTCTTAAAAAAAGTTGCATCCGATAAAATCGTGTTGTGAACCTTGTTGTTTATTAAAATCAATGTTGCAGAAGGACGCTAAATTGATATTTCATTTTAGATTGGTAAATCTTCCTCGTTTCCTAAAATAACTTTCGTATAAGTATAGGAGGGTTTATCTATGGTAAGGTGTTGGCGCGGAATTCTGTGATTTCTGGGTTAACCTTTTGGGAGATATTGTGGGATTCCTTTTTGTGTCTTTGCGGATGGAAGTAGCCGGATGAGGAAAAGGAAGACGGTTAGCGAGTTTCCTAGGAACTCGGATATGACCCCTCGAACGTGATGGATAAGGAGAAACTTGTCAAAGAAAGGCAATTTCAAGTTTTTTGACCTTCCATGCGAGTTCGATTCGGAGGTGGCGTCTCCAGCGGCGAGACTGCGAAGAAGAAAATAAATAGCTCACGAAGAGAAACAAGTGCAAACTCCCTTCCTGCTACCTCTTGTCCCCGGGGATTTCTTTTCATGTAGGCTCTTTCCTTGAGTCGTAAAGGAATCATGCATCACATCTCCGTTACCTACTAACGCAGTACTCTTACATTCTCTCGCGATGTGATGCAAGGAAAATACTGCGAAGCCGTTGCAAGTCTGTGAATGACTGGGATAAAATGTTTGAGAAAACATCTCCATTAGGTGCCTAAAGCAAATAAAATGTCATATAAAGTGACTCGTTTACATTTTATGTCTTCAACGTGAGTTCAATTTTATCGTTCATATGTTTTTCACTATTTTTCACAGAATCGGATGTACTTTACGCGTAATAGAGGAAAACTCAGTCGTCCACCTCAAATTCAATAGTTTTTAGCATGCGCGCATCATTTCAAAGCATGCGGTAAGAGAACAGTCAGCAAACGAAAAAGTTTTTTAAGATTGCCGTAAAACGATGTTGCGCACCAAAAACTTCAGTGATAGGTTTGACATATTGTAATGATATAATGATATAATGACGGAATACCCTTTGCGAATGAAATTGTTCACCTACTAGTAAATTTTTGTTATTGTTGATCACCGGGGTCATGTGCGGTTCTCAACAGTAGCTTAGCTTCAATGCCATCTTGAGTAACTTGAATTGCCATCAAGGCTGTTTTACAGGATGGATATGGAGATTATACCAGATAATTCGACGGGTAGATGCAAAAGGTAGTCTACCTGATAGTGTCACGTAAAAAACTGTTGGAATGGAAGTGGGGAACCCTAACAACTATTTATTCCCTGAAAACATGCATACAATCAAATGAGCCTCAGAAACTCATCGAGCGGGACTCGTCTCCATAAGGTGGGTTCCAGTTCTTTGGTACGCAAATGTATTTATGCTTGTGAAATGTCTTTGTTGTGCATATTCCGCTTAAAGTATTATCTCGCTAATTCGTATAAGTAATCAGTTATATTCATTAACTATCCAAAGGTGGTTTATGATTAAAAAAATATTATGATAGCTCCAGTTATCATGCAATTGCGGTAATGGCCTTGTTGGAGGAATATATATTTAGCTCATTTTTGTAATGAGAATTTTTTGTGAAAATAATTGAACTTAGTGAACTTTCACAGCATTTTAATGACTCCGACCCAGTTTTTAACTCATATAAACCCTTTTCAGTTCAATGGTCTATAAGTGACTTTATTATCGTTGAAACTTTTTCATAAATTATAAAAATTCGTGGAAACCTGCAGAATTAATTATTTTCACGCATGAAGTCTGATAAAGTAACAGATATTACCATTAAGTGTATGACTGATTCTTGCTGTCCGAGAAAAATTTCTTCGAAGAAAATGAAGCGGGGAGCGACTTCGCTTGCGTAGCAATTCTTCCAATCATTGCTAGAAGAGGAAGAATCCAACCAGTGGGTTCCCTCGCGCTAAAGGTCACCGTGGGTGAGGCTAGGGCGAGATAAGAAGCTCTAGACGACAAAGGATTCTCCCATTACGTAAGAAGAGTGGATGGAGTACAAAGCTAGCCGTTTCCCCCTTCCCACTGGAGGCCAAGGCGGTGAAACCATAGCAACTCCACAGGGAGAATGCGTCCACCGTGGACACGAAGATAATTCGCCTCCTTAATCGAAGAAGGGGAGCGATTTCCTCTGTCCGAAAAGAAATAAGAAGACGAGGAAATGTCGCCTCGGCGGGGCTTTCTCTCTCCCTTGTTATTTTCTTGTCACGGCTCCTCACATATTACTCCACAGCACCTCTCTCCCACTTTCCCGACATGGCCGTCGCCAACTGAAACCTCTTCGTCCGTCCCAATCGCATCTCGCTCGCCTCCCTGCTAACCCATCATCCCTTCCCCCACCGTCTCAGGAGAAAGGAAGAAAACTGGTGCCATAATCCTCCTCTCATCTCTTCTTCTCCAACTCTTCGCTTGATCCCTTTCCGACACTTCTTTCTTTCCATCGCGCCTTATCCATTCAAACGGTGTCTTTCTCCCGCAAACCAATGAAGCTATTATATCTACTCGCACCTGCTCCTAAAGCCACGTTCACAAAAGTTTTACTTGGCTTATTACGACCGAGGCTTGTACATGATGTATTCCAGATATTACATCGCACTCTTAGCTTAAATATTAAAATAGATTTTGAATCACTTTCCACGATTCTATGGACACTATCTATGGACATTACCGTTATCCCTGCGACTGCCTAGAATTGAGATTCTATCTCATAATTTAAAGGCCTGGTCGAGTTATGTCGCTTTTTATAGTTATTTTTTTTTCATCGCGCTTTATCCATTCAAACGGTGTCTTTCTCCTGCAAACCAATGAAGCCATTATATCTACTCGCACCTGCTCCTAAAGCCACGCTCACAAAAGTTTTACTTGGCTTATTTCAACCGAGGCTTGTACATATTGTATTCAAGATGCTACATCGCTCTCTTAGCTTCAGTCTCGAAATAGATTTTGAATCACTTTCCACGGTTTTGGAACTATCCATGGGCAATACCATTATCCCTGCTACTGCCTAGAATTGAAATTCTATGTCATAATTTAAACGCTTAGTCGAGTTACGCCGCTTTTTGTACTTCTTTTCTTTCGATCGCACTTTCTCCTTTCTCTTGCAAACCAATGAGAGCTATTGTACGTACTCGCACCTGCGTCTAAAGTACCGTTCACAAAAGTTTTACTTGGCTTATTTTAACCCTTACATGTACGTAAAGTATACCAGCAATTGCATCGCACTCTTAGCTTCAGTCTCGAAATAGATTTTGAATCACTTTCTACGTTTTCGGCACTTTCTATGGACAATGCTATTTTCTGTTTTATTCCGGATTTGAACTTCTCTCTCATAATAGTAACGCTAAGTCGAGTAACGTCGCGATAAGTTATTGCGATCTAGTTGACGCTCTTATTCTGAGGTATTCATGATGGAGTTATTGGAAGTGAATATAGCTTTTATATAAATCATCTCCTTTTTACATTGAATTACAACCAGTGAACCCTCGGTGCTAAATTCAAAGTTCGAAAGGGTGATGTCGAGGGCTCTATTAGCTCGAAGTTCGATAAGGCCAAGAAATTAATTAAAGTATGTAAAATAGGAATGCACGAAAGAACTGGAATTAAATTTATCATGAATTTCTTAGAAAAATCGAATTGCTGTAAAATTTCGATGCTGTTTTGTCAACGTTGCATCTGCTAAGTAAACCGTGTAGCCAAAATGCAATGCGACAAATTTTTGTGAGTAAATTGTTATGATTAGTGAGCAAAGGAAAAAATTTCGTGGCTTAGTGTTACGTTTCCCATTCTCGAAGTATCAGGTTTCAAACTCTTTCAGGGCTTTCAAAAAGGTCAAAATTTTCTCTTTCAATTCCGTTATACATTTCCTCCCTTCTACGTCTCTTGTTGACCTTCTATCTGTCCAAAGACTTGTCCTCTCTCTCTCCACGTATTATATCCCAAGCTCAGTGTCCTCGATTCTCTTCCGTCCAACACCCTAGGGATGCGTCTTTGAGGAATCCTACGGATTTTAGCCATCTAGGGAGACCCGTCTTTTGACCTCACCTCGCCTCCGCTTTTCTCATTGGCTCAGTGGAAAATCAGCGACCTTACTCTCCAGCGCCCATACCTGCTCCCTCAAAGGAGGGGCTGTTTCATCCCTCTACTCCTTCTAAGTCCCTTCAGCATCATTTTCTTCCTCACGCACCGTTTTTCTCATTCGTCTACCCATTGTTCTCCGCTTCGTATTTCTCCGCACGTTATCTTTCACATTTCCAGTTTCCATCGCTACGGGATATGAGGTAACGATCCCTCGATATCTCAGAGCTTTTTCAAGCCGCGATGTGAATGTGCTTTTTTCATTTTTATGTTATGTATCATATGAGTTCAATGAGTTAGCTTTTTCTATCGTTCCGAAATTTTTTTTCCGGAGGAAAAGGAAGGAAGCGCAGGAAATTCATTTTTCTACCTCTGTCCGGTCGTATTGGTCCCTCAGTAGCAATTTGGGCCTATTGTGTCTGAAAAACGGGCTGAGATAAGAAGCAGATCGGAAGAGGCGGAGCATCGCGGAGGTATCATGGTCAGCCAAAAGTGTATTTCGGTTCACGATAACGGAATGTCGCCTTTTTTTAATGTAAATGCATCTATATCTACATACTACCCCGCAAGTCGCTTCGACGGGCGTGTAACAGAAGATATTAGGAAACCGGCCTTTAACTGTTCGAGAACACGAAAATAAACGTCGTGCGTTGTAAGAGATTTAGAAGCCTAAGTTAAAACTTGCATTTATTTAATAATTTTATTGCTTGAGGGAAAAACGATTTCCCTTACCAGTTATCATCGGGAGTGAGTGTTGCACTGAAGGTACTATCACCTATCATAATGTATCAAAGAAGAGAGAAATGTGCTTGTAATCCAGGAGTCAATTCAAGAAGCGACATCCAATTGTTTTATGACTGTGAATTCCACATGACATCTGTCTTTATTGTTGCATTTTTATTAGTTATAATTTGCTTTCTTAAACCTTAGCGCATAGTGATTAATTTATTGTTCTCTCCCGGTTCTTTATTTCTTCATTACTTGGCATAAAAGCCATCCATGGGACATGCTTTAGCGATGCACCTCGAAACGTGCAGGGTGGTAACAGCTAAATGAGTATGTTGTGAAAATGTTTTCAATTCCAATGAAATTCAGCTTTATTTGGTAAAACCTATAGCAGTTTCAATACTACCGTGTCGTTTTAAAGAGAAAATACAAATAACTAACAATATTTGAGAATGGTAAGGAATTTTTTTTGCCGGTCGAGGTTGTACTGATCTGTAGGGAATTCAAAGTTTTAAATATATATTTATTTAGCCAAGAACTCCACCTTCCTGTGAGTAAATTCGCAAACCATTGGAGATACGTGTTGGATTATGCTAGCTCACTTGAGCAACGCGAAGTGAGAACATTTCGCTCCCCAAAATTACTCCCGACTCGAGTGCTTTGCCTTCATTTTCGCTTTCCCATGTCATGAATTCCGTCCATTCAGCCCACACCCCACCCTCCTCGCCTCGCTGCGCAAAGTTCCACCGTTTGCACCTCGGCGATTCCCACTCACACCTCGGAAGGCCCTCTCTAAGTGGGCACTCGCACGCCAACGCCTCTGTCTCGCATAATCGACCTTTCCCGAGCACTCGTTGCGGGAGAGTTTTGGGTCTTCGCTTCCATCGCTCTCGCCCGTGGTGTATCATCATCACAATGCCCACAAAGTTACCTCATGCATAGTTCACATACTCAGCGCCTCGCTCACGTGGCGAAGAATATGATTCCAACCCCGATGCCATCTTTTCACGAACACTAGTCCTTTAATATGGCTTCGTCGTCCATATAAGTTCCTCATGGTGAATATAAACATAGCGCACATGTTGACTGCGCAATACTCTAAAGATGAGGTCCGAATTGGAGCTGCCGAAAGATGCTATTATTGAAAATGGAAAAAGGTATTAAATTTAATACTAATAAATATAAATGATAACTTTCGGCTTTACTATTTGAGACCTCTATATAATTGAAAATAAAATAATCGCGCTCTTTAAAGCCCAATTGTGATGTAGAATGGGCATGGCCTTAGTTAAATTTGTAATTAAGCTGTGATACCCAGGTTTCGCCCATAAAGCATCACATGGAAGACTTACGAAGTGAATTTTTTTATTCTCACACCTATATACGCTTACGTTTTATTGAAATCCTGTTATCTCCCTTTCGTACCTAAGTGTTAAATTTTACGCTAGTAAAATTCTCAAAATGAACCACATAATATATAAACAAATGATATCGTCAAAATCAGCATCCTCTCGGCACTGGCGCAAGGGCATGGCGCCTGGGGCATTCGGCATGGCGCCGGGGTAAAGTTCCCGACTGCTAGCCTAGAGGTCGCGGGTTCGAATGCCGTCTGGGTGGTTTGACCACAATCCAGGGCATGGATGTATGTGACTGTCAAACAAGTTAATTGTAAGAGATCTAGTCCTAAATTCACTTAAAATATAGATGACATTATTATTTATATTATTATTTACCTCCCAGACGCGGAAATACGGGGGGGGGGGGGGGGGTGGCAGGTTAAGATATAACTTGATCATACCTTTTTCATTTAAATCTTGAAAATTTGCGCAGAAGTCAATAATCGCTCTAGTTTATACTTTCCCCGAGGCCCCGAAGCGTTTGCGCTTTGGATATAAAGATTTCCCGGGTTTCACATAAGGTAAGATTTTCAACATCTGCTTTCAACGTTTCGATGTGTTACTCCTCTGGGATTAAGGGATCCAGTGCCAGGGAGCCATTCCGTGCTCATCATCCGTCACAACCGTATAATTCACTCGGACGAAACGAAGCGCCCATGCCGATCCCATGGGTGGTGGGATCGCTTTATGAAAGAAACTATTGAGAAACTATTAAAAAAAACGACTAACAAAAATAGCGGCCACAACATCAGCAGAATCTGGGTGAACCCCTTGAAAGTCCGCGAGGACTGGCAGCCAATCACGAGACGCTGGGAGATGAACCGCTATTACGCGCGGTAAATTTATAAGTATCAAACTGCGTGTAAACCCTTTGTGTAAACGGAATGGCATTGGTTTCCTGTATGACTGAAGAAGATGGGCGAGTCGTTTATCAAAACGTTTGAAGGACATATTCTTAAATCTTACCCGATGTAAAACCCCTGAAATTTCACTGCCGTTATTCGCAGGGGAAATTACTAAATCGCATTCTAAGAATTATGGCAGGCTTTCCCGGGGTATTGTGTCGTAGAAAGTTATTCGGGATTTCCACCGGGTTAGGTTCTAAATCATGGGCGACGTTTCGATGAACGAGTCGGTCATCGTCATCGTTCTCTGATGATGAACGACTCGTTCATCGAAATTGGTTCGGTGATGCTGCACCGAAACATGTCTCTATTCATTTATTCTCGTTCATCGCCATCATTTCATGATGATGAACGACTCGTTCATCGAAAAGTCGGCCTTGGTGGAGAACCTGACCCGGTGGAAATCCCGAATAACCTTCCGAGATACATCGCATATGCTTTCTCTCTCGCGTGGGATATGTGTTCTTTCCCGAGCCTCCTTTTCCCAAACACCTGTGCTTCACTCGGCGTCAAGCATCACTCTCAGACTTCACCGTCCACGTATACCCACGGCCATTCAATTGGCCTGAAAACTTTTGCTTTGCCATCCTATTTTGCTGTTCCTTGAAGGCGTACTTCCATTTGCCTCCGCTCCAGCCGCTCGCTACCGTTCCCTTCCCTTTTCCCCTGGTGACATTATGCGAGGCGGGTTTCGTAGGCAGGTGTCGAATAGGTTTCATCTCGCTGTTTGAGAGCGACTTCATCTCCGGGGCTATTTCGTCGTCAGTCATCCGGTCGCAATTTCCCCCGCTTCCCGTTCCGCTTTTTCTATTCTATCAGCTGGGGTGAGGTTTCGTGTTGTTGAGGGAGTTCTGCGGAGGTAGGCTGTTCTCATTTCCCATTATTCGCCAAAGAATATCACTCTTCGCTTTTTGTGTCCCTTGTTTCAGACGCATAATTATCTTTAGATCAATAAGCAAAAGGATATGAAGGGATAGGCGCGTCGTCAATTGCCAAAATCTGGATCGCTGCATTATTTACAATAATAAATTGCGTTTCTATCAAAGAAACTTAGTACAGCATGATATTCTATCTGCAAAAATGAAGATATCAAATAGCCGGCTTAAAAATGAAAGAATGAACTTTTATCCTAGTGCCTTCCAAATAAGTTGTAAAATTGTAATAAATATAAAAACCTTAATCGGGTTATAATGTAAATATGTACTTTCTTTGTATAGCGGCTAAGAAGTCTGGAGAACAGTTTTTTGGGGCTTACCCTACAACTATTGAATTAAGTGGATGAGCACGGAGAAAGTTGAGTTATAATAATTCATGCAATGCTGTAAGCACCTTTAAGTTTTGCCTTTAAATGCAGCCGTTGTATATCGATCGGACGAGAAAACACTGATAAATTCACGTCATTTTCCTGTGTTAATCAGGTTATTTTTTTAATGAATGAGAAGAATGAAGACGGGAGAAAATTTTAATTAACTTTAATTTGATTCTCCTTCTTTGTGTACCAAATAATAGATGATTCTTTATAAATCGCCATTATTTCCTCAGGAATGCATTGGAGGAGAAAATATTTGAGTTTAAGCCGATTGGAAAAGCATGACAGGGTCACACGTACCTATGAATTTGATCCTATTATTCAATGTCATTACAGTGACGGAAAAATTGAGTTGATTCAAGAGAAAGGATGTTTATGAACAATTAGTCAGTAAAGAAATCGAGGATGGTAAGGTGATGAGATGTCGCTCTTTAGTTCGTCGACTTTGAAAATACCTGCCTTGTAAAATGTTGATACCTCTGTCGTATAGAATTGCGCCTTAATCTCCGTTCAAAATTGCGTGGAACCCCTCATATTGCCATATTATATTTTTGTTATTATTAGTGTGGAAAAATCGCCAATGTGAGGAGGAAATTGATAGTTTTAATGGGAAAAGTCAGGTTCATCCATTCCCTTACTTTTTTTACCTGAAGAAAATTCGATGCCTCTTTCTCAGAGATATTGTCACAGCTTTTTTTCCGATTTAAGTTTCATTTCGCTGTCTCAAGAGAATTCGGTTCCTCCCGAAGTAGTTATTGTTCGGCGTTCTCGTTGGTTAGACGATTGGATAAGAATTCATAAGAGGCAACCCTTATCCTATAGGAGAAATAAAATAAAAAAGTCAATCGTTCATCGCCTTTTTGGAAATTTGTGAAGCGGTACTCGAGGGTATCAACACCACTAGGATGTCTATTCAAGCTCTCATCACTAAGGAAAGAGTTTATGGAGGCTATCTGAAGGTTCTCTTTCTTGTGATACGTCTTCGTAATTCCGTCTTAATTCATATATCCTTTCAGTTTGTCTCAAGTAGTCTCAAATATCCCCCCGTCGTTAATGCTACTTGAATTGCAACGGTTGTTCCAGAACTTTAAGGATTCGCGCAGACAGCTTGTTGGTGAAGCCACTTTGCGTTCTCCTCATGCCACACACTGATAATCATAGGATATTTTAAAGTACGAGTCATCTGTTGTCTTTAGGGTATATGGAAATGCCAATATACGGCTCCTAAAAGTAAAAGCCTCGGAAAAAATAGTAAATGGTGAGGAGGATAACCCAGATAGGCACCATATAGCAGCTTCATATGTCGGGGAAACGCAAGTATCTCTTTAGAGACGGCTTATTTGGTTTCAAAATTCGTTTAAATTTTTACATTCATGGGAATGAGAAAAAGAAGTCAATTACAGTAATTATTTGAAAAATATGAGCCGAAGGAGACTTGGGGAGGGGTATGCCAATTTCAAAGGTTTCACAGGAGAATATTGTCATTTGATGTAAGAAATTGTCGAAGAAAATATAATTATGTTCCATCAGCGACTTAGTCCGAGGAATTCTTAATTTAGCAAGGAAATTTAATTTTGATGTAGGTTTAGCTTTAGCGAAAAACCTGTTACGTGGAAAAACAAAATAGAATAGCTGAATCTGTGGGCGTAATAAGTTATAATAATTAATTATCTTTTCTTCTGCTCTGGGTAGACGAAATTTCATTAGATTATGAACCGTGGTTCAATAACGCATACTTTCCTTGATCATTTTGATAACTATTCACCAATTAGTTTTGGCTATGAAGACGGAAATATTTTGTTCCCCCTCCCATAGATAAAACTATGCCATAGATAGAACTATGTAGTCCGTGACATTTCCTCGCCAGTTTTATTCACTGGCATTTCGTCAACAACACGCCAAGTCAAGAAGCGAGGAGACACAAAATCCTTCCCATAACTCCATAATTTACCGTGTTTGGTATGTGTCGTTGAAGAGGTGCTATGTGCTAATTTGGAGGGTGTAATACATTTTTAAGCCATCAGATTCGGCGGAGAAGTAACGTTGGCTAAAAACTAATTCAATGGGAAATCGAAATCATTAAAGTTGAATTGAGGGACTGGGAGACCAAGGGCTACAAGTGATTTCCGTTCTAAACATAGTTAGCTAAAGTTATTGATCAATGAAATATAAAAAAACTTGGTGGCAAAGGGACACGAGTGATTCTCTGGGCTGTGCAAACATTGAGCGAAAATAAAGTTCGCTACTAACTATCCAATTGATATCATTTGTTTTCTTTGTCGAATTTCTGTTCCTAACTCTATTTAGAAAAATAAATCACTTTCACTCCTATACTTCTCATGCCTTGTTCAGAGTACAATTGCCGCGCGATCGTCCTAACGATAGTTGGCCGAACTAGCAGTGTGAATGCATGCCCTGGCAATAGTTCCTGTAGTTCTGAACGTTGCCACATTACGATGGTTAGGCGCTGGCAGACCGGAAGAGGAAGCGACAAAGAGAAAGACGAAAAGTTCGTGAAGCTCCCTTCGCTCTATTTTTTTCATAAATTTGTCCAAGCAAGGAATAATATGGGCGGAAGAAAAATTATTCGTTAAATATACGTTGAAAAAAGTTATATCTTGACCCTGCATACCTCAACAGCTTTGCTATCAATTTCTCGTTCTAGTTAGATATCAGCACTAGAGGGCAGCACAGGTTTTAGCAATCGTTGTGTGAATGCACGATAGTTCCTACGATTCCTGAAACAATAGTAATTTGAACGAGGCATCACCCCCTAATCTTGAAATGGAAGTAGAAAATATTTTTTAATGTTGACATGGTTTCAGTCGGAGGGAAGAGGGCGAATGCGTATGGAGAAAGACAGCAAAAAAAGGAAGGGGTCGAATGAATGCTAATATTCTTTGCGTGGCACGTCATAAAGGGTAGATCGATCAAAGAAATGAGGGGGAGCAAATGAGGCAATTAGGGTCGCTAAGTCGAGTACAGGGAGACTCTCAAAGCTGGAAGCGACAATTAGGACTGAGTGAGGGAGGAATCGCTTTATCCAGTCAAGCAGAAAACGAAATATGAGAGCTAAAGCATTGGAACGGGTTGGGACTTTAAGAGGCAAATCCCTGAAGCGATTGGAGGAAATGTGTTTATGAGCAGTTTTAAGGTTGTTGCGTAAAGGTCGGAGGAGTCAACGCGGAAATTCTAAGAGCGGAACAATTTGTTACGCATCATTAGTCTGATATTTGATGAGAAAGGCGTTATTTATGAGGTCAAGTTAAAGATCTCTTCAAATAAAAAGTCTTGGGAAAAATTCTGAAAGAGAATATCTCCAGTTTTTAAACGCCTTTATTTCTCTCAGCGGAAAAAAAGGTTCCACGCACTTTTCTTATTACTCCTTAACTCTTAAAATATTGATTCTTTTAAAAAATGCGTGTGATACATGGCATTACAATAGTACTTCAAACTACTTTCAGGGAAATATGATGTGATGCTTTCCCGACGAATTTAGTGGGTAAACTGTTCTCGAGATTCCCACCGGGTTAATTCTTTCATAACGGCCAACGTTTCAAGCTCCGTATCGGCGCTCATCGTCAGGGCTGAGTGAATATTAATTTATTTTTGAATAAATCAACATTCAGCCCTGATGAGGAGCGCCGAGATAGAGTTTGAAATGTTGGCCGTTATGAAAGAATTAACTCGGTGGGAATCCCGAGAACAGTTTACCTACTTTCAGGGATTTTGCCCAATACCAAGGTGAGAATGATATGTGGAGAGTTACACGGTACACAGGATTTCCACCGGGTCAGGTTCTCCAACTCCACCTCGGCCGACGCGTCGCGACGTTTCGATGGGCGAGTTGTTTCTATACGCCGGGAAAGCCTACGATCAATGAGAATGATATGCTTTCCCGCTTACAAGTAGCGAGAATTCTTCATAGGGTCTTTTGGTCAGACTACCAATAGCCCTCATTTCGACTCATCTCCCCCGATACTGATACCCAAGTCGAATATCGAAACGTCAGCTATGGAAATCCTGACGCGTTAGACAATCCTAGTGGAATTCTTGCAATGTGAGCAAATAATAATTATGATAAATATTAACTAGCGACACATCAATGGAATTTTTCTGTGAAATTATTTTTGCTCGCAATCTAACTTAATTTTTTACTTCAACCCAATACACACATTTTTTGTGATGTATGTTTAAATTCTCACGCTCAAATTATAACATTAAATCGAATATTGCGAATTTTTTTATTAAAATAATGGATTTTTAATCTGAAATTAATGGTATCGCGAAGGTAGTGGTTGTGTCGCGAATACATACATTTTCGAAATATTCATTTAATAACAAATATTTTAAAGTAAATACTGAAGTTTGAATGCATCATTTGTTAGTTTTAATTATTACAATGTCTTCCACGCTAGTTATAGGTCATAAATGAACTATTTATACCTATATTCCATTTGGATTCGATATTTTTAATATTCAATGATATTTGACAATAACTCGTCGAGGTGAATGCTGAGGTTTTATTTAATTACGATAAAAATTGTACAGTTAAATTGAAATATATTTAATTGTGCTCTGGCATAACCCTAATTGTATTCTTAGTTTTATATACTGTCTTCGTACTTATGATTTTGCATTCATTCATCGAATAAATTTTCTATAGTGCACTTATCGATACTGTATCTTGACTTTACGACTGGTGACACGAATTTATGTCTGTCATTCAACACCTTTTGAGTTATGCCAAAATTTGCGAAAACCAACTCTTCCTGAAGTGCAAAATGAATTCTTTAATAATGTGAATTTACAGGATAAGGATTTGACCCAGAGTGAGTGAAGGAAATTCCGAATTATCACGCGCAGTACACGCCTTCAAGTGTCGTTATAAGGTCGTGCAAACGGAAAATCTGCCTTGTTTATTTTCTCCGGCTCTCGATTTGATTATGACGTCGTTGTCTAACAACCAACGAGGGGTGGGGTTGTAGCCTCTAAACCGAGTGGAGGGGAGGGAGCAAGATGAAAGGAAAAACGAGACCTGGTGGTCGAGGAGAGAAATTACCGCGAACCTTTGAGCCAATATTTCGCCTGCAATTTTCCGCCCTTGTTTCACGTCAAAATTACGCCATCGTGGAACTTGGCCGAATTTTTGCACATTTCTTTTTCATCTCGAGATAAAATTTCCGCCCGTCTATCACTGCGGGCGGAATTTTGTTCACTTCAGTGCCTCGTGATCGGAATTCTTCTCATATGTTTTATTTGGTCTCGTGGTTCTATTTCTTGTTCGTTTTTCCGTTTAGGAGAATTGGTCCACATTTAAGATCCAGTTTTCTTGCTACTTTAATGAGGATATGGTAGTATTAGCAAAGTTATAAATATACGAGTAGCTGCTTTATATTATTTAGGGTTCGCAAAGTAATATTTTTATATGTGTAAAATGACATTTGAGGCATATTATGTGGACTGGATTTCCAAAATCTCTAAGGCCCATCCCCCATCACTGCAAAATATTTATCCGAAGTATCGTAATGTATCTAGCGTGTCAAAAATATGTTTATTAAATGAATTATGTGTTAAATATTTCAACAAAATTTCTAAGATTTAAAAAAACTAATATAATCTCTCCCCCATGATCGTTTCCGTTCATGGGGAAGAAGTATTTTTTAACGCTTGCCGCTGTTGTTAACATGAGGAACATTAAGAACACCTTTTAAGCTTGATTAAAATAGTATTTTTACTACTTAATGATTAAATTATCGTTTTTACTGTCAATTCTTGCATTAATAATTTCTATAGATACATAGGTAATGATGGAGTTTTACTATTAATAACACATTTTTGTTCTAATCCGCCTTATTCATTTTTATATTAGCTTTTTGCCCAAAATTATGACCCTTGGATATGAACCTCGATATTAAACATTCTAGGATTGATTTGTCACTGTCTTCTTGTACCCTAATGGCTTAGTTCTTCTGAAGGATCTAAGCCATAAGGATAATGCATTAAAAATTATTTATTTTATGTCCGATTTACTGTAATGAGATCATCAAGGAGGTGAGGTGATTCGGTTTAATACATAATTTTACGCCGATCTATAGATAAATCGGTAAGAGATAAGGCGTGATCATATTGAAGTAGGAATTTAACTGCATTACGTACCTCTGACTCACCTCTGAACTTCTATTTTATCATGGAGATGCTATGAATACATTTAGGAGATGATGTAGACCTTTTAGAATTTCACCATTTCATTTCATATATTCTCTGAGAAGCGAGCCATTGAAATCCAATTAAAGCGTGGAGGAGGTAAGACTGATAGACGAGACTTCCCCTGAACATCCGGGTAGATTAAAAAAAAATCGGTGGCAAGGGATGTGGAAGGATGGCTTACCTACGGATTTTCTTTATCCGTGACGTTACAACGGATGTTCAATGGGAATACGTTTTTTGCGGATAGATTTAATATTCATTGGTTAAGAATAGCGCTCTTTGAAATCCCCTCTCCCAGTTCACCTTACCTTTCTCGGTATAATATGATGCACACGTAATATTCAGGGGAACGGAAAAATTGCAAAGGTAAAGTCGCCTAATTATAAAACCTCTAGGAAACTTCAATGACCTCGAAACCCCTAAAATATTGAATGGTATTAAGTAGGGTGATATTTTGCACAAAAACCGATGAATACGAGTGTAGGTTCATGATGGTATCCCATGACAAGCGATTTTCGCTATCACAGAAGAAAATACTTTTTATCTCTTTCCCGGAATGAAGAATCTTATTAAAGACTTAGTTTAAATTTTTTTACAAAAACCATTCATTTCATTTGGTGGAAAAATTCCGATTTCCCGCCAAGTATGCTAATTAAGTCCCAGATCCCCAACTCAATTGCTTAGCAACCTTCTCTATCGCAATATTCAGATTAACTTTTAATGCATCAGGAGTTCAGCAAGAAAATAGAATATAGCTCTGGATTTGATCATATCATGTTATTTTTAACATACCTTTTACTTTTCTTTCCCTTCTCGCCCGACATATTTCTCTCTATTCGGTTTTAGCACCACCTTCCCGATTAGTAACCTCTTCATCAAAGCATCCATTCCTCTCTTATTCCCTCATTAGGTTTCCTCTCTTCACCCACTTCGTCCATTACACCGTGAATATTCTTCTCCACTCCCACATCTCGAAACTTTGCACTGTCTTTTCGTCCGCCTTCCTCATCGGTCCAGTTTCAGCCCAATTAAAACCTCTCCAAGCGCTCTCGATATCAGACTTTTGACTAGCCTCTTAATTCACAATTTTGCGTAACGATACTCTCATTAACACTTTCCTATTTATGAATGCCTCTTTTGCTAACTAATTTCCTTCCCGAGAACCTTAAACTGGTGGGAATCCGCAGTGAGGGATGATGAGTAACACGACAATAAAAGGAGACTATAAAGAAGAAGCTGGAGGTTGGCTTCGCTGTCATTCAGTTGGTAAGAGGAATTATCGAGGTTTAAAAGGATGATCTGCGCGAAAGGTTAGGGCTGTGTGGTGGGAGAGAGGTTATTAAGGTAGCGATCGCTTATTGGCTGGACTTAGATCGATGGGACTTCGAATTTTTTCGGATCCAATCAACGAACGTGATTCTCCCAATATCTTTGTATGCCTCCTCGGATTTTCACCTGAAAGAACAACCTTGTGCTTCTTATTCCATCTTTGGTGTGTTAAGCAAGCCAATCCTGTGGCACGGATTTCAGAATTCTTTTGTAAATATCAATTTCTTTACTTTTCGGGTCAGAATCCACTTTTTTCCTTTTCTTATTAAATCCTTTTACCAAAAGCTTGGTAATGTATCTTATAAAAATTTAGTATTTATGAAGCTACGAGGTTTGAAGGATTTTCTTTATTTCTCGTTTTGAAGTAGATATCATTCAATTATTGTGATGCTGAATGGTGAAATTCGTCGTTAGTTATAAATTTCAAGGAAGATATTTCTCCTTAGTTTTTAATGGAAATGTTCATTTTCATTATGTTCTATGAAGCGCCACATTTTTTGTTCAATCGTGCCACCAAACTGATTCAGAAATGTGACTGCATTTTTACCGCTTTTTATTTATTAATTTTGGGTCGCATAAATTCTATCCTTTTTACCCAAAGTTGTGATGCATAATGTTTCTTTAGTATAATATAAATATAAATAATTATAAATTAAAAATGTATAATATTAACATGTTTTAATAGCTTAGTTATTTATTTCATTAAATTTAAGTTCTTCAATGATGATAAGTTCTGCATCTGCATCGCCATTACTCTCTTTCACAATATTTAATCAAATAATTCATTATATACATGGCAGTTTTATATCCACTTCATATTTATCGCTCCGCTGTCTCGAAAAAAAATGAACGATAGGAGAGCTCCTTCCCCTGACAACTGAAATCTAATGAACTCATATCTTTTGGACTCGGTAAATCAATATCCGTTCCTTCCTTTCCTTTTTTTATCTCTGTAATCACTAAAGTTTTCCCTATCAAACGTCTTAATCCAATAAACCCTTAATTCTTTCTTTATCGTCTCACCATATTCTCGCAATAATATTATTTCTCCCAACAACATAATATGATTCCATAACACACTATACGATAAGTATCGCCGTGTATTGAGTCTTCATTTCATTGTTGATAAATGTACCATTAATTTAGGACTAATATCTATATGCTACCAGTATCCAAGTTTTGACGCTGGATTTTTAAAAATTAACACCTTATGCTCCAACCTACGATACTGTTTTCTATTTTCAGTGTATCGTATATAAGGAATTAATCGCGTAGATTTCTCTTGAATAATTTACTTATTTGCAATAGCTGATAATTGACTATCTGCATAATCTATTACCGATATACGTGGAAATGTTCAAGGTAGCCATTTATTAATTTCTTAATAAATGAAATAACTAACATAGTTGACCCTAAACCAGACGAGTGTGAAGAATTTTCTTGTAGATCCTGGGAAACAAATGCGTTTGTGAAAGTTTCCATTTTATTAAATTTATTTCCCAAATTGTGTGATTATCATCTCATCTACCGGAGCCTGGTAAATCGACGTTTTCCGTATTTTTATTTTCGGGCATATTCCACGCAGACGCTCAATCCTGGGTTGAATTTATTCGCGTACCTCTATTATTTGGCGTGAAACAGACGTCCTTGATATTTCCCTGTCATCAATCTTGATTTCGTTCGAAAAGGCCGCTAGAACTATTCTTTTAACCCCATTCTATTCCTCCAATTTTTTTCAAACCGTCGCACAGTGGTCTGAAATCGGAAAAAGCTGGACAAAAGTCCAAAATTGCGTTTTTTGAGGTAGAGACTTGAAACTTGGCGTATATACTCACAAATAGTTGGTGATCACGGTATAATAAGTTATTTCTCCTATATCTAATCCGTTACTGAGATACAGGGGATCAAACATGACCGAATTTCCAAAAACCCGCCCGATCTCGTTTTTCTCCGAAAAACTTCGGAGTTAAACTGCTGGTAGAGTTTTTGAAGGATTTTAATGCAGTAAAAAACGTTATATTCCAAAAATATGGTACTTTATCTACATTTTCCATTATTTTTTAACTTTTTGGTTAGTATTGGTGCAGTATAATGTCGCAAAATGGCGGACCCTTTTTTCTGGCCAAATTTGACATAAAGTAGACAATATCTTTAGTTTAAGAAAAAACATATCTCCAATTTTTCCTCAGAGTATTTAATAGACATCATTTAAGAGAATGGAGCAAAAATCTTTGAAAAAAGTTTGCCCCTTCATTAATGAACGCGATTTTTCGATCGCGCTGCACGTCCCGGCTCCGCGACACGGGGGCCTAGAGACTCGGGGACACCGTTGGATATTTCACTTTGTTTGGAACTTAATTATTTAAAATCGTAATTTTAAGCACACTATACAGTCTCTATTGACCCAAAATACTTAACTGAAGACATTACTAGAATATTGGATCGATATACTTGGTTACTGAACGCCGTAACTCTGGTAAACATGCTTTGGTTTCGAAACCTAACTGAATCATTACACTTTTTCTTTCACTACGGAAGCACATTAGGAACACCCTTTGGGTAGGATTTAAGTTTTCTCGCGAAGCTTGCCATGCACAGTTACCAGGAAAGGCTGCAGCCCGGATTCTTTCACTAATTCTTTCCCTTTTCACCCACGCCGAGGAGGAGCGTGCGAAAAGGGACATTTTATGATACCGCGCGGCCGTTGAGGGAATTTCCGAAGGGGTATTTTTCTTTCCCCTTCAGAAATGCATCTTACAGTCCGGCCGTCGAGAGTTGTCCGATGACAGTTCAAAAGGAGGGGCGGAGAACCCTGCGCCTGCACGGTTTGCAGCCAATTGCTGTCCCCCAAACGCACCTCATACCCTCGCCCAGTCATACAACGTTGTCTCATGGATATGAAGCACTGAAACAAGCCTGAGCCACCAAAACAAGCCCTTTCTGCGAATCGCCGGATTTTTCCAGATAATCTCACCTATAATAGGACATATATATTACTACTCAATTGTACCATTTCGCCCAAAAGAACAAAATATGAAACGCAAAAATCCTCTAACTCATACCGGTTGCGTTATTCACCAAGCGAAGGGGAACCATGGTACTCATGAATAAGTATTCATCCGAAATATCTGCCTCTTCCCACACCTGTTTATACTGGGAATGGCCTGAGCTTCCATCAAATCCATATTTGCAAATTAAAATGCAATTCGCTTCATTACTGGATGATGGAGCAGTGGAAACGCAAGCCAGTATCCGCGATGCTGTATGGTGTAAAAGGGCTTGTAATCTCACTTCGCACAAGTTTTCTGTAATGCGAATTTCCTCCGGGTAAGCTGCACGTTTTGCGTTTAATACTCGCATATAACTGGGATAAAGGTTGTGCCCGTAACTAAGAGCCGAGCGTCTTAGTGAATTATACTGATTCTTTGTCAGGTCAAGGGAAATAATCAAAGATAGAGCCTCCTCAGGTGACATCTCCGAATACATTTCGTCTTTTTTCCTCCACTTAGTCAGAACTCTTTTTGCTCTAGTGGGAGTGGTTGTCGTTATTTCCGTGATAAGTTGAGCGGCAGCACGGTCCCCTTCCTGTTTTAGACTAAGAGATGCAGCCAACGCGAGCTCAGCAGAAGAGGAAGAACTTCTGATATCATGCACTTTTCTTTTTTTTGACCTATCTGAGGAAGTGATAAAATCTTTTTTTGGACGCCCCAATGAACCTGATGAAACAATAGGTTGAAGATATAAATTCCAAGCAAAAACCTTTGTTCATAATATAGCGCTACAAATAAAAGTCAGAAAATACATACCGGTCGTTGGAGAAGTACTTGGCAGGTATTGTCGGACCACTTCCGGGAAAATAATTTCCTCTGTGAGCCATGCATTATTGCGAGCTAAAAATTGATTATTTAAACGATGAGATTCTTCCCACCTTTTCTGATATTGTAACAAGAACCACTTTAAAAATTCATCCAGACTATCACTGGCATCGACATGATTCTCCAAATTCAAACTTCGGGATAAAATATCCAGAAGGAATTTTTTTTATCACAAAATGACATTCCCTTCATCACCAATATCTTTTTGTGTAACTCCAAACGTGTGATCTCATATGATGTCATGTCAGCGCTGGAAAACACGAAAAACCGGAGCATGGATCCGAAAGTTAAAAATATGTAACAAAAGTTGCACGATGACCAGCATTCATATATAACGCCAGAATATCAAAGCAGCGAAAGAAAAATCGCCAAATTAGTCAAACGGAATAATAAAAGCTGCGGAATGACGTTTAAAAATAAGTCATGACAGAGAAAAATAAAAAAGACTCAACTGGAAAAATGGCTCTACTCAGAAGAACAACAAGGGAAACCGAGGCCCGAACACGGAAGTAAAAAGCGAAACTAATTCAACGATGTACACGCAAATTCACTGGACACACAGAAGATTATACCACTTCACTAGGTCACTGTACGCACAACACTCTTTCACCAAGTTCAAAATAGATCTGCAAGCTACATCTGTTATCTTGTAAGATGCATTTCTGAAGGGGAAAGAAAAATACCCCTTCGGAAATTCCCTCAACGGCCGCGCGGTATCATAAAATGTCCCTTTTCGCACGCTCCTCCTCGGCGTGGGTGAAAAGGGAAAGAATTAGTGAAAGAATCCGGGCTGCAGCCTTTCCTGGTAACTGTGCATGGCAAGCTTCGCGAGAAAACTTAAATCCTACCCAAAGGGTGTTCCTAATGTGCTTCCGTAGTGAAAGAAAAAGTGTAATGATTCAGTTAGGTTTCGAAACCAAAGCATGTTTACCAGAGTTACGGCGTTCAGTAACCAAGTATATCGATCCAATATTCTAGTAATGTCTTCAGTTAAGTATTTTGGGTCAATAGAGACTGTATAGTGTGCTTAAAATTACGATTTTAAATAATTAAGTTCCAAACAAAGTGAAATATCCAACGGTGTCCCCGAGTCTCTAGGCCCCCGTGTCGCGGAGCCGGGACGTGCAGCGCGATCGAAAAATCGCGTTCATTAATGAAGGGGCAAACTTTTTTCAAAGATTTTTGCTCCATTCTCTTAAATGATGTCTATTAAATACTCTGAGGAAAAATTGGAGATATGTTTTTTCTTAAACTAAAGATATTGTCTACTTTATGTCAAATTTGGCCAGAAAAAAGGGTCCGCCATTTTGCGACATTATACTGCACCAATACTAACCAAAAAGTTAAAAAATAATGGAAAATGTAGATAAAGTACCATATTTTTGGAATATAACGTTTTTTACTGCATTAAAATCCTTCAAAAACTCTACCAGCAGTTTAACTCCGAAGTTTTTCGGAGAAAAACGAGATCGGGCGGGTTTTTGGAAATTCGGTCATGTTTGATCCCCTGTATCTCAGTAACGGATTAGATATAGGAGAAATAACTTATTATACCGTGATCACCAACTATTTGTGAGTATATACGCCAAGTTTCAAGTCTCTACCTCAAAAAACGCAATTTTGGACTTTTGTCCAGCTTTTTCCGATTTCAGACCACTGTGCGTCGTTTCCTTCACAAGCTCTGGATCTATAACTGTCGTTTGAGTCACCTTCGGGTCTGTTTTCTCGCTCCGTCGCGTCCTTCCGTATTTTTCCGCGCGAGTTGGTTTCCACGGTCGTCACGCTCTTACGAAACTTGCGAACGCACTTCGGTGCGTCATCATCACCATCGGGAATTTCCGCGACACACAGTCGAAGCGGGCAAATCGCCACGGACTGATCAATCTTCGGGTCGGACTTCCTAGTTCCATTTTGAGACGAAAAACCCCAGTGTACCGTATCGCGATTCCAAATTGCTTTGTCGATGTCTGGTGTCAATAAATAACCATCCCTGCAATCAGCATCATCATCCTTTATACAGAGGGTAGTAAGGAAATGGAATGGAGTGGGTATACGACAGTATACACCATATCAATAATGCTCTAACTATTATTTTCTCGCCAGCCGTAGCGGCAATAATCCCATTTCCTAAAAAGCACTGTTGCGGTCTTCATTCCTTTGATGTACCCGAAACTATCAGTAACTCGAGTATGATACTCTAAAACAAATAACCAGCTCATCTACACAAATATAAAGAGCATCTTTTTTTTAAATATAATAATTTTAAAGATGCTATGTTTATTTTTGTTTTAAAGATACTATGCAAAAATTATTTCACTTCAAATTTATATTTCTTGTAATTTCTCCAATTTTCAAAGTTTCAATTTTAAGATTCATTTCAGGGGGATATGTTAAAAATTAGGAGTCATTTTTTTCCTTGCTATAATAGGCACGAAGACTTGAGAGATATGGGAAAAACTGTTGCCTACATTTGAAACAAAGTTTATTATTTCATCTCTTCGAAACAGTGTTTTTTAACTGGGTTGGTGTAGACATTGCAAGAGAAATGCATTTCCTTATGCTATCACTGGTAGAATGGCTAAGGCATTCTATAGACTGATTTGTATACTGCCTGAAATACGCATCAAATATTGCTCAGCGGTAATTCTCCTGTTCTACCCTGGGATTGGGTCCTTCAAAAATACTTGAAACATTAAAAAATGACTTAATATGATGACATTTGGGTCGGCAATGCAAAACATTTCTACAGAGAATGAGAATTTTCGTCAGCTGTGAGTTTATTTTGCAGTATGATTTAATGTATATTCTATTTATATAATTCTTGTTAATTGATACATATCCACGTGTCTTAAACGCAGTTCTATTTTCATTCTCTTTTCCTCCGATTCTTATATCAAGGACAAGACTTGGATCACAGAATTTTTGTTTGGCGTTATCATTTTTTCATCTTTGTTTCTTAACCATTTTTTATGAAAGCCGTTCTGATTCTTAAATGGCAAATGTTTGGAAACTCAAATGTTCAGACAACTTTGAAATCAAAATTTAATGCTTATTTTTTTCCTTTTAAATGTATACTTGCGGTATTTACTTTTCTTCGTCACCTAGTTACGTTCGTTACCATGAATAGACGGTATTGAGATTTCCTGCGAAAAACTTTCACATTTTTCACGTTTGACTTTATAGCCCTTGATCTTCTTCGTATCATAGTCTCTTTATATCCTTTCTTCGCTACAAAATGGATATCTTCATGTCATACGCCTTAATTATCATTCACAGACCCCTTTATTCCCCACGAAGGCTGAAAGATCCTTCGGATTTCAGCAAATCGCGTCCTCTTGCTTCGGCCCCATGTATTGTTTCACCTTTGTCTTTCAGTCCCTTATATTACAATCCACGGCCCTCTTTCGCCTTTTTTTTTACATTTGTTTCGTTTACTTCGTCTTTTCCATCTTTTCCTCCTCGGTCTTTTTCGTCTTTTGTCTCGGTGTCTTCTTCCCCAGCCTCTCGCAACTCTCTTCACCCAGGCTCAACGAACTCCTCCCTTCCTCTGTGCCTTTTGCCTTCCCATCTTATCTCGCTCTCCTTCTTGTCTCAATTATACTGAAAAATATTTTTCCACGTTTTTCGTCTTTCACTTTCCGCTCTCTCTCATGTCCCTGCAAGAAGTATCGATTCAAAAAAAGATTCCTTCTGTTATGGGGAAGCGTCGAGGTTCACCGGGGGGTGGGGGACGTTGGTTCTCTGACCAGTGATCCCGGTTCATATCCGGGGAAAACATTCTAAGCCCTGTTGCGAGGTATATGACTACCTGAGTTAGACCTAAAATTTGTTTCTTTAACTCTATTTGTTCGGCTAAATCGTTCTCAACGTTGTCGTTGTCGAACCTGAAACATCTTGAGGTTCCAAGGTTATATTCTCTGTGTTGCTATGTGAAATTTAAATTTTTGACCAACGAATATTCTATTTAAACTTTTTTACCATCCTAGAATCAACAGCTAGTTATTCAAAGCGTTTCAGAACTTCCACTGTTTCACGCAGAACTTCTTAGAATTTTCTTAGCATTGTGAATAATAAGCAGTTGCTTAGTGATTCCACATGAATTCATCTAACAAGAGGTGTAAACATGTGTCTATGAGATGTAAACAGAACAGAGCGCTCTGAATATATAACCTTAAGTGTAGTTGGTTATATGTTTTAACCGAGTACATATAAATTGAATTTGTATACTAGGAGTGCTTTGTGCTTTTGTATCTGATAATGACGTGTAACGCCGTAACTTGGTCGTGTCGAGTAAATTCATGCGGTATTGTGGAACTACTTCTTATTTATTATTAGGTATATTGACAGCTGTTACTACCCATGATAGTCTGTGGAAGTGTTGGTGTTTGAAATCTTTTTGTTCTTCATTGAACAGTGCTATCTAAAAAAATAACGATTAAACTATTCTTCCCGTCATATAAAAGTGGAAATGTGGAAATATGACGTGTCATGGGGTTTTGCACTTTTTGCCGCTTACATCTACATTTACGTACTACCCCGAAAGCAGCCTCATAAGGCGTGTGTCGGATGGTGTTTAGTTCTGGTTACTACTCTGGGCTCCGCGTGAAATGATCGTTGTTTAGATATGATGATATAATGCCACGGTCGGATTGATCAATGATTATGAGACGGATTACAACGTGTGTGTGAAAGCTAAAAATCACATTCTCCCAATTCCTACTCTAATGACGGATCTGATCCATGTCTTACCGCCCGTCGCCAACGTTGTTAGCGGAACACCATTTCGACGTAGACGCTAGCTCACGTTCAGCGATATCCACTCGGAAGCATTTCACTTCTGTTCCCCTGCCACGCTCAAGCGACACGTTCGGGAAAGGAGGGAAAACATCTGATGAGTATTTCCATTCCCTCCCAACCACCTCCTCGTCATCTTCATTTCTTTTTTAACTCTCTGGGTCTTCCTCGCTTCGTAATGAAGCCGTTCTCCTTTTATTCCTCTCTCTCTCTACTTTTTCTCCTGAATTAATTACGTTTATGGTGCCTTGTTTTCCTCGGGTGGGGGGGGGGGGGTCCGTCCCCCCCTCTCCCCCTCCCTCTTTTCTGCTCCTCCTCTTGACGGTGCGGGTCTCCGTCGCAATTAGAGGTTGTCTCCGGCACCAAGTATTTTTCTAACTGTGTCCGGGAGTTTGCGCCTCTTTCTTCATTTGATACGTGAAAGATTCCCAGATGTGACACGCCCTGCTGTTAATGCTCTCCCCTTTTCAATTGTGGCGGTGGAACGTTAGTGCTTTTCTCACTTTATGCATTACAGTATCTACGAAGTGTTTAGTCATGTTAAAAAAAACTGTCGAAGACAGCGCTTTAATTAAATGAGAGAAGACTATGTTACAGTGCTGCTATAAAAGAAGGATTTAAAAGATAATAATGAACGGGCGTGGGATATTAGCTTCCTTATGTACACCAAGAATGGAAAAAAAATTTACCTTTGCTAGAATTTGCTTTCTTCTCGTTGAAATCAATGCAAAAATAAAATAAGCAGTGCCTCTTGTTGTTCTTCATTCCTTGAGACTCCAGTACTGCCGCGTAACTTTTTGAAAATTTTATATGGGGATAGAACTACTGGGACTCCGGTTTTTGACAGTTATCTTTTAATACATTAATTCACTATATTTAAATTTCACCCATCATGAGTACTTGATGGAAATGATACCATTATTTTCGCGGAAAAATCTCCCCGATAATTAAGTCTAACTTTTTACCCACGTTGAAGATGCACATCAGAAAATGTATTCATTTATACTCACTGAAATCCAAATCAAAAAGGAGAGTTACGACTGAATGCTGTTAATGTGGAAAGAAAAGATACATTCCAATTTATGTGATACTTTGCGATACTGTAACTATATATTGATTTGCTACTATTAATTATATTTCGAAGTTATTTCAGCGGCGTGTCATATTTTATTTAAATTTCTGAGCTGTGACTTCAATTAGCATGAATTTTATTAGGAAAACTAAAATATCCAATATCCCGCATTCCTGATAGCTGAATGTTACAATGATGCACGGTGGGACACCTGTTTTCGCCTTCGTGGTCATTTTATGGTAATTAATAAAACATTGTTCCAATGAGAAAGAAAAGAGCTCCTTTGTGCTCTATAAGTAATTATACCCTTGGAGTTTGTATATGAGCTAAAAACCAGGTCAAATTATGGAACGCGGCTAATGAGACTCATCTCAGGTTTCATAGGGTTTTCAGAACTTGCGCATCTATATTTAAACCTAAAAATAATGGCGAACACATTTTTGTACTCTGCGTGCGTGAGAATCACTTTTCCGAAATGAAGAGACCGTATTAATGTCTCGTCTTTTCCCGGTTAACAATGGTAGTGAATATTTCTCGGGTTTCCAAACGGGTAAGGTCCTAAATATTTCCGAGCTCATTGATAACGCATATAGAAGGCGCTTAGCTCTCCTGGCGAAAATATCAAATTCGTGGGTGGCATTTAGTACTTCGGGCAATGAGTAATACTAAATCATGCCTCTATTGATTCAACAACAAGCTCGTGCTAGATGAAGTGCCTCGAATTATTGAATGTTAAAGAAATACTACAGACTTTATATTTAAATTTTAGTAAAATCAAATGTTTTACCTCACGTATAAACACGATCATGAAATCATCAGTTCAATTTGAATTAACGATTAAAAACGTTCCACCATAACATAAAAAACTAGAGTATCTAATATGTCTTCGTATGTATATTTCCTTAATTTAAACCTTTAATTAGATATCGTTTTTTGTTCATTTGGGTAGAAGCTCTTTTTGTTTCAAGAACCTTAAACGTAGATTTACTTTATCTCATTAGCTCATTTTAAGGTTGAAGCGGCTGAGAGAAAGCAAGGGCAGAAAAATATCAAATCAACGCGGTATTATTAATTCACCAGTTTCCTACAACGATAAATCTCCTTAAAAATTTATTGCTTATATATTTATAAGGGTTCTCTCAGGAGTTCCCTAAAGTATTATGTTTTTATTACTTTTTTGTGCAGTTTAACTGATTACAATGGTCGTGTGCATGAAATTATTCTGAAATTTATTAGTTTGCACTATTACGAATTCGTCTTTAGATGTGTTATATCAAAGTCCATTCTTCTGCGCATCTTGTTCATCCCAAAATGTTTGATTAACTTGCTTCGATTTATAGCATTGATATATTCAATATAACCTTGCGTAAGTTAATTTTTGCTCTGAAAAGTTCTGTGTTCATTGTTGCTCAGTCCAATTTCAGCTCCTCTGTGGTTAGCGTAGTTGATAGAGTTTAAATACTCTGAAATGTGATAAATAAGGAGAATTTAAGAGAGATGTTGACGAGATGGACGCCGAGGCTGTGTATTTATTTGATGGGAAATAAGAAAGCGTGTTCGAGAAAGGATGCAGCTATTACGCGGCAAATATAGCAATTGCTGGTAAATTGTTTTTGCAATGAAATCTAACGACTCCCACTCCTAGCGTGTTAATATTTTTCGCTCAACGACCAGCAGGTGAGTTTGTATCATACTCCGAACGTACAGACGACCACCTATAGCTTTGTTCGAGTAAAAATGAAACTCATGATCATAAATAAAATTTACTGCAACGCAAAGAGGGAATGTAGGAAATGGACTTAAAATTAAGAAAAATACGAAGATTTTGCGGCAGGATTAAGGGGAGGGGCTTCATTCCGTATGCTCAGCGAATATACGAATCAAATTTCATCGATATAAAAGAGAAAACAGTATTTCTCTTAACGGCTGTTTTTGATTAGATTTGAAAAAAAATGTTATTGAGGAAGGATAAATGTTATACATTTTGGTCTTGGTGAAATCTTTTCTAATTATTTCCTCTGTACTTAGTGACAGCTGCAGTCGTGGTTTTAAGCCGATGCATTTTTTTTTAAAGAAACTGGTATAATTTTCCTCTTCACGTGAGTTTAAAATGAAACGGTTTCGCCCTAACCTACGAGGACGTAAAGAGGTATTGAAGAGGACGTGAACCCGCAGTAGCTGCGTTCAGTTCTTGCGCCCGGGGCTGAAGTTTTTAACTGCCTCATTTTTCGGCTATAAAAAATCCCATAATGCTGTTTCGTGCTCGTTTCACAAAGGATTCTTGAATCCCGTCATTTCTTTCGCGGTGACCCAAGCGTTCAGCGACTTTTGTTGCAACCGACTGTGGTTGGTAGATTGTATTCAATGTCTGGCTCGTGGAAAATCTTCCTTTATGAGGTTCCACTAGGAATTGTAATTTTCATCAAAATTTAAAAAGACACCCAGAAAGGAGCAAGTGAACATGCTCGGATAAAATGGGCTTCATCGACCTTGGTTTTGCAGAAAATTGGATGTTTTATGCTTATATATTTTGGAATGTAGCTTAAATGCGAAAATTTTTACCAACTCATATGGAAATGCTTATCTTTACATTGTAGATATAACGATTAGAGGTGGAGTATATTTATATTTTTTATCAGAAACTGGTGTAAGATCCATTATAGAGTTACAGTCATTGTAATAATCAACTATGGGTAAACCAATACCATTCAAAGTCTGCCGGAAGCGATACATTGTGGGTATATTGTGCCATTGAAATAATTCTAGCCAATCTACTATTGGTTTTTTTATTCTAGGCCAATCATGGGTCTCACTGAACAAATTCCTGATTATTTTGGAATTCAGTTATGTAACTGTAATTATGTAAGTATTAAAAGATTAGCTGATAGGAAAATTGAGTGAAGGGCTGCGTCAAACCAATCTTAGGATCGATCGGGGGCATTCTGGAGGAGTGAGCGCTTAAAGCACTACCACAACAGCTGTGAAAATTCTCCACGATTTAAATAGTTACGCAGATGCTCTGTGTGAGCCCTCCGAGCGGTCTTTTCAGCCGATACTTGCCTGAGCACTCGTCGCTGATTTGCTAGAGCTAAAAAATTGATTCTAGGTCACCGGTGGTGTATTTTTAGTTGATTAAAAATCCACTAAGTCGCGCCTAATTCATTTTTTTCGTTCAGGGAGGCTAGGAGGATGTTAAAGAGTGCTTTGCTGATTGACGATGGTAAACTTAAGGCAAAATGCGTATTCTTGATGAAAATGATGCCAATGTCGATTTAAACTGCTAAAAAATCTCAGGTGAAAAATCTATTTGCTGAATTGTATGCGTAAAACGTAGCGTTAATTGGTATCTAAGACTATTGGGGAACAGTGTAAGGCATTTTTTATGCTACAATATTGAGAAAAATATATTTTTTTCGAATCGCTACAAATACGGAAAAATCTTCCCAATATAAGCCCTCCCATAAGTAGTATCCAATCTTCATATTCCATCTCATCGTCCCATCTCGGTTTCCATTTTTTTTTACGACTGCTTTTGGTTGCGTTTTGGCCCACCTCATTCTCGGCCGCTGTTTCACAAGCGACTGCTGAGGCTACTCATCTCGAGAGGGTTCACATGCCCACTGAACGTTCCTTGCTGTATTCACCGCTACCTAAGAGACCCAGCCGGCTGAAGTCGTTCTCCCGTATGTGACTCACTCAAGGGCACGTTACCTGTGTTCTCGGAATTCAATTATTTCTTGTTGGTGGAGCTTCCGTAATCCCTAGATGAAAGCGACTTCTTTTGCATTAAGAAAGTGTCGAGTTGATCGACAGAGATACTTATAAAGCCAATGCTAGCTGTAGTAAAACTCTATATAGTTTTCGCAGGTGGAGAGACTTTCGGCCAGCATGCATATCCATTAGCATTGGCTTCTTGATGGGATATAATAAAGCCTTTTGGCTTCATGATAATATACCTCGAGTAAATATTTTTATGAATAAAATTTGAAAGAACACAATCGAAGAAGATATTATTTTTATCATCGCCATATGTTGAAAAATTACACTTTTTTCGCATGCATTCTCCGCTTGTCTTTATTCCGTTTGTTACGTCACGTCATACAACCTCTTCGGTTGGATATCCTGACGAATAGGCATACCTCATGAAACTCTCAAAGGAAAAACTCCAAACTCCAATTTCAAAAAAACAACTCCAAAGATTCTACACTTACACTTACCTCTCAGTGCAAGCCGTTTTGCTAGGTTATGCGTTTACACGTCTTTATTGGTCTCTGCACATACATGCACATATAACGATTAATGCTGTGGAGCGTATTTCTAAGATGATATACCGTACCTGCTATAATTAGATATGCCTAAAAATCCTGCTTTGTGACCATGAATTCCAAGTTTCCCCTCTTCTATGGGTATTATCCTCCCCGAGCATCGCCGAGTGGCCTGCTAGTAACTTATAAATGGAAATTTTTCCAACCCATAGATTCAATCTCGCCACAAAAACACGATGGCTTAAAGGCGGAGGTGAATCATTATCACAGCGGACACTCTTTCCCTATCTCAACGCGATTTGTTGGGCACATCCTTGGGCACTTCTGTGCTCGACGTCGTCGAGACGAGAAATTCCGTACTTGAACGAACTCCAAGCCTCATCGCGGCTGATGTGGAGGAGTGTTGAGGGACGGATTAAGATGGAAGTGTCGTCGTTTCATCGCATACAATGGTTTCACTCGCCCTTCCTCGAATAAAATGCCGTGACGGGTCCTCTCTCCGACCCTTTTTACCTCTAAATCCCTTGCCATCTTCCTCTTTATTTTATTTCCGCGCTTTACCAGGGATCACTCTGAAACACTTCTCTTTTTAACGCCTTTATTTTGCGAGCCTCGAGCGGAAAGTTCTCCGGAAAGCAGTTTAGCCGCGCGTTAAATTCGCTTCGTGGTCTGCGCCCGTGGGAGAAATGCAATAACCGGTTTTTTTCAATGTGGACCTCATTGTTGTCAAGAGATCATGGACATATTAAATCGGTTTCGTATAGATAATTATTTTTTCTCATAAATCATGGATCTGCATTGTAATAACTCACCAGCTTAGAATATGTCCTTGAAAAAGTAGTCTTTTTTTTGCATCAAGGGTGAGATATTTTCTCTATTCTTGGGAAATGAATTTTTAATTGAAAATTAATGAAAAATATGTGCGTTTTGTTGTAAAATATCTACGAATATGCTATGCGGAGTTTTTATTGAGAGTATTCTTTTAGAGATGACGCCACGAATACTCATTATGTATGATTGATTCTATTACTCATAAAAAACGATGAGTTTTTATTCAAAATTGTAGAGTACGTTTTGGCCGCAATAGCACCTCATCCTGAATGTAACTCTCGGTCAGGTTGTTTTTCTTCGGAAATATTTGTTTCGTATGGCTTGCATTTTAGGTGTTAAATATATATTATCATGGGTTACGCATTCTTGCTAAGGTTGACTCTTCCTCATGAGTTAATACCTGTTTACTGGGTATATTAGCTCGTATAAGTTAACATGTAAAGGTTTGAAAACGAAAAAGAACGTCAAAATTTACCGTGGAACCACCCAACTGGTGCAAATGGATGAAAAGAAAATAGAACCTGTTCTAATTTGATTCAAGTTTTTCACATTTTCCATTCCGGTCCACAAGCATCGCTCATGCAATCAGATATTAATATCGCACGCGTTAATACATAATGTAAACAGGCCTTTAGACAGGCTCTTATGAGAAATTAAAAACCGATGTATCAAACGGTGACGTTTCATGTAGAGTGGAAGTTTTTAATTACTGATTTGCTTTATTTCTTCTATTATAATACATAATCTTCTTAATCAATCTGTGTTTAAATACAGGTTTAGTTTCGTCGCAGATATGACTACCGAAGTACTTAGTAGAACAAAATAGTATGTTAAGATCATTTTATTAAAGCAACTGCGAGCGTAAAATAAAGCTCTGTTAAATCTTTTTGACATTTCTTGCGTTTAAATTTTACTCGGCCTCATCGCACATTTAGTGTGTCCATCAGCGCTGAAAACCAGTGCCACTCTCATTACGTATTCACGTATTTCCTATCTCGCATCTCTCAGAATGCCAAATCTTTGGTTTTCTAACGTTTCTCCGCATTTATTTACCGAGAAAAATAATCTTCTCGCCTGGTGAATCCTTATCATATCTCGCTTCCCTGCGGTCCAACTGTATCTTTCTCCCATCAAGGCCTCCCCAGAGGTCTCTCTTTTCATCTGGTTTCTTCTCAGCGCAACGTGTCGAGCCATTTCCCTAATTGGCCTCCCAGGCACCAACATATTCTTTCTTTAAATGTATTTTTTTATTCGGGTGAATGTGGACGAAAGATGTGAGAGCCTCAGTGAAATAGATGGATTCAAGGGCGTTGGAGAAAGAAGGCAGAGTTTTTTGTGGCTGATATCTGTTAGTGTAATAAGCATAGGTGTGACATGAATACTATGTCACAAGTTGAACAGAATACGTACGCGCCGATAGAGAAACATCGGTCGACTCTTTACCTCACGATGCGCGTTGAGAATAAAACATTTTGCTTTATACCGCCTTTAATTAGATAATATCATAGCTATGATTTATCCGAGTAATCACGTCGATTTATTCTTGAATGCATTTTGGTCAGTGAAATATAGTGAAATTATAATCTAAAAAAATGTAAAATTTCGTAGATATCGCATTTGTTGATTGATTGATTTCTCAAAGAATATAAAATAAACTGGCATTAATATTCTAATTTCATTTTTTTACATTTAACATCGACCGCTTGTTCATTTTGAATGGATAATGCTGGTCGTAAATATTCATCATGCATTGGAGAGACAAAAAATCGCATTATAAACTACTGAATATCCAGCATCATAAAATAATTCATCACATATACGTGAAGGATAGCAAGCCGTAATGCCATAACAGCCGTAAATACCCTTGCCTCCGTATAATGTTTGATTCCGATGACTTGAAACCGCTAATGCGTAACTTAAGCACTTACACTTAAGCAATATTTTTGGGATAATTTAAAGTAACTTTTTCAGAAAGTGTCTTGCGGTTAAGTGTATTTACAGCGAAAAACGAAGGTAGCAATTGAATCGTGTACCAAAGGTTGCATTTTAATCCATAATATATGAGCAACACTTTGTATAATTAGCGAATAAAACGTTACTTTGAAATACATATTCGATATTTACCTTTAGAAAATGAAAGCAGTTCTTGAAATGAATCATTTTTGAATAGCCTCCCTCGTTTGATCATTACCCTCCGACTTTGTGGAATTCTCTTTGGTACGTATTTGGAATGCTTTGACACCATAAAATGAGAGAAATTCTTGGAATTATTTTGAGCATAAATTGCTCGGGAATCTATTTTGATTGCGCTTAATTCTATTTCAGCATTCCACTTTTGGGACGTCCTTTAGAAGGTCAAAATGCGCGGTGATAAAATTTACAGAAGTTCTAAGAAGCCCACATTGAATACGTTAAACCTTTCTTGGCATCCCACTTAAAGGGAGTAAGTGTGTGTCAGATACACAGGGAGAGGATGGCTCGAGAGAGTCGCTGCGAGATGAACGCGGCTTTTCCCCCGAGAATCCTCGTGTCAAGTGACGGAAAGTCTTCTTTTCGGATTATGAAATTCAATAAAGTTGAGTATTTATCCTTTTCGGGAGTGGAGCGCGATGAAATGCTGAGAGTCATCTCCGAGAAGGAAGACTTCCTACCGTTGCTGAGGCCTCCGCTCCGGGCCCGAGACAATCACCTTATTTATTTTTATTACTGAAGGAGACAAGTCTGGAGATGGTGAGGTAGGAAGGAGCAAGAGAAGTGCGGAAGAGAGGTGATGTGGCTAGGGTAAGGGTTAGGCGGCGCTCTCTGCTACTCCCTGCACTCAAAGTAATTTCCCCTCGGATTGAATGAGAAACCCACAAAGAAGAAAGAACCTGACCCTAAACGACGCGCCCGCGGAAGAAGCATTGGACTTTAAGAAAAGCCATACGTATCGAAGGATAGGTTTTCTCCTGAACGCGGACAAAATACAACTGCAGCATATCACCATCATAAAATATAAACATCAAATGGTAATTTACACACTTTTTTCAATTTATACCTCCACCAACGGCCATTTTTTCGATACTCTATGTCTTTTTCAAAGAATAGAGCGTGATAGAAATGACGTAGTGTTTAAACTATGGTCGGTAGTGGAGTTATATATTTAAGTGTGGAAATTACCATTTGTTCTTTATATTTTACCATGGATACATCACATGTCCACCACGTCATGCCCGAAGCGAGTTCATACGTTCAGCTTATCAGTAGTACTGCCGTGATGGGTTTCGATTATGAAATACTACCGTTACATAGTCAGTACGAGTTTTTGGCACGCTCTCGATAAATGGTAATCATCGTGGAAGTAATTGTATTACAAATAAGCATGTAAAGTTGGAATTCTGCCCACTTTCTGACCTCAAGCACGAAAGGTTCCCCCAATTCGTCTTGCTCCAGGCGGTTTTCTTGTGCCCCGACTACTTGACTTCCTCCGATATTTACAACCTTCTTCTATTCCATCACTGCCACTTTTTTTTCCCCAATGTTCGCCAGTTTCTTTTTCTCCTCTGAATCGTTTTTAAAAGTGCTCTTTCCTCAGTATCTCCAACTAGACCCTTCTTCTTTCATTCTTCTTTCTATCCTATAATCCATGTTATGAAAAGAAATTCAGGTGAACAGAGAATTGGGAGGAAGGGAATTAGATTTATTGATAGGATGATAGGGAGTTGCCCTCATTGAGAATTGAAGAGGGTCGTACAATATGGGGAGGAAGGAAAACCGGGGTGATTCGCAAAATGCTCGAATCAAACTAGCCTTCACCGGTAGAATACATTTTGTTAGTCACACGTTTCTCACATCCCAAAATTGTCCACACCCATTATCTCAGCAGCTCTATCCCGTTTCCCTCTTATTTCATGATCTACTTTCGCCGCTCATGCAACAACACTCTATGCCCAAAGACTCTCAATTCTCTTCCCTAGGTAAAACAATATTATGGTACTAGTTTCATTATTTATCACTTTATAATTCGTTATATTTTTGTTTCAATGGAATAATTTATTTTTTGAGAGGAAAGACTGACTAGATACTGACTTTCGGCTAAGATTTTCTCTAAGAGACAACAGATACTGTTTTTCATTTTATGCGGATATATTGATATCCCATGATTTCAGTAATTATAAGCTGTTCAAGATTTTTCTTTAAGTATCAGTATGTGTATCAGAGTATGATAAGTTCTTTTGGAGCTTCTCCACGTAGGGTTTCTGTTCATTTACAAATGAGTGCCAAATTTTGCAATTGCCTGAATGGAATTAGAGAAAGCTCTATATCCATTCCCGACATTCTGACATGCTCATCTCACGTCTATTCAAGTTTCTTTGTTGCACAGTTCTATGTCACTCGTACAGGTGTGTTCGTGAAAGAGAATGTGCTAAAAATGTGCTGCGAAAACAGCCTTCGGGAAACAATATTGAGGGATGGTTAGGAAGAGAGAGGGGAGCTTGGAAGCCTAGTGGGTACTGATTGAAGGGTACCGAGTTTAAATCCCAGGCGAAGCTTTCTTACACCCAAAAAAAATACTCGAAGTGCAAGGTGACCCACGGAAAGGAACTGAGTGTGTGAAATTTACTTGCCCATGGCTTAATCCGGGATGTCATTCTCAAGGGCTCTGCCCTTCCCAATCATTCTTCAAGTTTAGCCGCCGAATGAGTGAGGAAGACAGACTTGAATTTTAGGGTGGTGGCCTAAACAGCGAGGGAGAAGAGAGTGAAGAAATACTGATACGTAGAAAGAATGAGAAGGGAGGAGCCGATGGATTTTTTGTGAGGGTGATAAGGCTTTGGGAAGAAATCTCTTGAGGATTTAAAGAAAAAGAGGTGAAAGCGGGGGCAAAGCTGAGGGAATATTGGGAGACTCTTGAGACGTGAAGGAGGAAAGAAGTTGGATCTCGGTGAGGATAAAACGGGAATGTTGAGGACGAAATGCGATCCTAGAGGAAGGAAGTGAGGGGGCGGGGGAGGGGGACGAGGAGAAGGAGGGAGGCGGGAATCGGAAGGAGGGGCATCGCGAAACAGGGTCCCATTTTTTGTGTAAAATGTTCAGCACTAATTTGACAATATCTTATGAAATTAGTAAGATGTTTTAGTTGTTATTTTGATTGTACGTTAATGTTAAAATATTTACATCATCATCAATTGCCAATAACCCTGTGGCTGTTTTGGCGTAGCTCTTATCGTGAATATTCCATCAGCTAATCTTTTATTATCTACGTATTTCTTCTCCTTCGCTTTCTTGCGTTTCCTGCTCCATATATTTTATCCGAAGTCTTCTTTTTTTGCTCTTGACATCTAATTGTCCCTCTAATATCGTACACTTTTCATTAAATATATTATAATTAAACGGATTTATTAAATAAAAGAATAATACCATGGCTATCATTCCAAGTAATACGTTTTTATAATTTCATGAAGTGTTCAAATCGTGAAATATGTTTTATTAATATAAACGCAATTTAACGCATTTTTACAGTTTTTTTCCAGTTTCCATTTTTGTACTTGGTCCAGTTATCATTCATTATTAAAAATACAGCTTGTTTTTTATATAAATGACGTGTTATTAAGGCTAAGTGAATAAAAAACGGCATAAAGCTAATCAGATCGGATCCTTCTGCATTTTCTTAGCCCCTTCTTCAGAAATTAGCATCACTTAGCCGGCGGCTGGTATCCCTGGCGGTAAGAGAGAGAAGGAGTTGTGATAATTGAAGGCTGGGACACGAATAATCTGAACTTCACTGCGGAAGGCACTCACCTCCAGAGGAAAATTACAGTTCTAAGCGCAAGAGGGTGTGCAGCTTATGTTAGACACTATAAAACTTTTTTATGGATTATTAGTGAAACAAAGTAATGTTCTGCAAAGTAGACGAAGACATTAAAACATCGTGCAACGTATTATACCCACACTTATTCTCGTGGCATTCCGATCTATGACAAATTTGAACCGATAAATTTGGCCACGCGTCTTGGTAATAAATACCCATTATAATTGTCTTGTTGTGTCCTTTGCCATTGCATTATTTACTTTCACCTAATAATGCTACTTCTTTTGGTATCTAGGAGCATTGTCGTGCCTTTACTGGTGTCTTAGAGGAAAATGCGGGAAATAGGAGAAGCCTTTAGTGCGGTAGTGGGGAAGGAGCCGTTAAGCATAGGAACGAAGAGGTGTGTTTCTCGAGACTTGAGGCGAGAACGGGTGATTGTACACAGGCTTCAGAAAGCAAAGGTTTTCGTTTGTGAGCGGGCGAAAAATAAGAACAAAGGAGACAGGTGTGCACGACGCTAGAGAGAGAGAGAGACGCTAGAGTGAGAGACCTTTGAGGGCCTCAAGGCTTCTCAAGCTGAATGTTCGCGCTCTCCCACTGGCGGAGATGAGAAATTGGAGCAAGTGGAATCGTTATCAAACATTCGGAAGCAATATGTCATGACACAGAAGGACGAGGAGCGGAGTGGAAAGACTACAACAGGGTGTCGAGGATGACTAGAGATGGTGCTCCTGATGAAAGGACTGATGTTGTGATCAAAGAATGCATATATATATGTGTGCAATGGTAAACAGCGAAAGAAAGACTGGTTTTGGATGCTGACTCCTGTGTTGATTCTGAGCCGAGAGAGTTGGAAAAGCAGAGTGCCGAAGAATAAACGCTTTCGAAAGCGATAGCCGACGGCGGATTCAGTTGTGGATCGAATGAACGCGTAAAATGAGAAATGTCTGTGCACACAGAACGTCGGAGGAAAGAGGGAGATTTCGCCGGAATACTGTGATTGGAATGCACGTTGAACTTTGATAGCTTTTGCAAGGACTTGAGGAGAGGGAATACCGTTGAAAATTTTCTTGCGTATTGAGTTAAGATCCTGCCCTTTGTGAGGCAAGAAGATCGGTGTGTATAATAGAAATTTTCATTGGAATGTTTAACCTCATTTATTTTTTGTCGTATCATGTATGTAGTCAACGAAACTGTCGTTAGAATCTAAATATATGCCAGAAGTTAAAGGCCATTTTTAGGGTACTCGCCTCGGGATGTGTTTCCATTTAGTTTACGATATCCCGCATGTTAATAGTGGTGCTTTAATGTGCTGTAATGAATTTGCTTGAACTTTGTCGTTCGTCGGCGAATTTCTAATCCACGGTGACATTGTGGTCATTCATCGTTTGTAGAATAATTTAACGTTTTATCCTTTCATTTATAGAAACTATTGAACTAATTATCAGTAAGACATCGCTGAAAAAATGTTTAATTTCGAATTTATTACCTCATGAGTGAGATGGCAAAACATCTTTACCGATACGAGTTGTGCGAAAGGCACCATGAATTGCTTGAATTACTTAAAACTCTAAGTGTGCATTGAGTTGTCAAGTCTGATATGGCCGATTATCTCTCTTGCAAAGTCATTTTTCTCAAAAAAGCGGAATTCGTAGAGAAGAACTTATGAAACTGTCGACCACTTCATCAAAATTAGAGTCGAAATAGTATTTTTGCGCTAGCAGTATTACTAGTCAACCCCTGGATAGGAAAGGTCGGTAGTTATGTGACGAAACGGGAGTTTGGATCCCGAAAATCTTACAGAACAGGTGCCAGATATTAATATTTATCGTTTTGTTAGTCGTGACTTCATCTCCCAACATGACTCTCTCTACATATAACTAAGATAATGGGGCTGAGGGTGTATGATGGCGCTTATGCTGAGAGGCTAGGGAATACTGCAAACCGTGATGGAGGGGAGGATGTTGGGTAAATAGAAAATGCAAAGAAACAAGGTAGGTTCATCGAATGCAAAATAGAGCAGTAAAGCGTATTCCAATTTAAAGAAATAAATGTGTCACAGGAATGAAGACAAGTGGGTCTTTATTGCGGTCCTCTTTTGCCGCATGCTAGTGCCACTTAACCAGAAGATTGAGAGTATTAATAAATTGTAGGCAGTGTTTCTTCTGGCTTCATTCCGCGCTTATCCATTTTTCTGGACAATATTTCTTCAACCTTCCATTTGGCTTCCTCTATTCCAGTAAAGTGCCGATGCAGAATTTGGTCTTCAATTTATACACACTGTTTGGTGATTTATTTTGTGGAGGTGTGCTCTGACTGCTCGAAATCCTTGAAGAACCGTATCCACGCGCTGGCGAGGGGGTAGCCGTCCTCACGGTCGAAGTTTATCGGCGTTTTTGCAATTTTAATAGCCTCAATGGAGGTAAAATAAAAAGTATTGACCAGTTGTTATTTAAAAAAATGGAAAATAAACCACAGATCACATAAAATTTTACTTTAACCAGGTTTAAGCGTGTCCATTCTGGGCAATCAGCAGTTGCTATGGTGAAATCACGTAAGCAACATTGTGCCACTCCTTCCTGTACACAACCTGCGCGACCCGGATTCGCCACTGTCGCACGATCAAAGCCCGTCGTCCATGGGCCCACCGCCCCTGACCCCGGCATGGCAACTCGGGGGGCAGGACGAGGAAGAGGAGAAGGAGACGGACGTGGACACTATAGGGTGGCAGGAGCCATGTGGAGGCAGGCGGGCACTCCGAGTGAGTGATGAAAAAGGTCGAGAGTCTCCGGGTCTCGTCGTGGAGGGCGCGAGTGTCGGGTTTTTAACTCAGGGATTTCTCGTCATCGGATTCGTTTGTTTTTATTTTTACGACGCGAGTGGGGAGAAGAGGAAGCGGTGGAGGAGGATTTAAATGCGAGTGGGGCGTGAGGAGGCCTGCTCAGTGGTGCGCAGCGTGGAGGACGGATGAGGAGGGCCCGTGGGAGTGATTGCTCAAGGCACTCGCGATTTCGTGGCTCAGGGCGCAGGAGGCAGAGGCTGCGGAACGCATACGTGCCTGTGGCTGGGAGCAAATAACGTGGAAGAATCTTATATTAGATTAGGCCCTGAGGTTGAGAATGATTCAGCGATGGTCCGTTTTAGGTTTACGTTCAAATTGTATGTTAGCTGCCACAACTGCGTTGAAGTTGATGCTCGAAATTAAAAAAGTATCTCCTATTTCTCTTACCTATTTATTTACTAACAATAAGTGAAAAATGTTTCGACTTATTGCTGTCTTTCGAATTTACTTAATGGTGTGTCAGTTTTGCCGAAATATGTTGCTTTTATCATTTAAATAGAGGAAATAAAAAATGTTTTTCATGCATGGTGTAAATTAAATTTGAAGTAAAGTCCAGGCATAAATATGATGCATCTCTCCGATGTCTCTATAGCTCCGGCTGCTTCAATTTAAACTCATATTTTTTCCTCAAGAAGCAGTGAAGCAATATTCACAAGCAATAAATCAAACAAATATTTATCATTATAACCGATATGGGGATTGTTGTTCTGAAAATTGGTCATCTTAAGATAGCTGAAAATAATATCAACTCTGCCATAATTTTTGGTTAAATGATGCTTTCCTGGAATGTAGTTTTATACTGGGAATTTGGAAATAATTTTCAGCGTCAAAAGCATGGCCGATTCAAACCACTTTCTGTGTGAAAACTTAAGATTAGTGTCTATCTTATCTAATAAACTGTCTATACCCACATTTGAATAACCAATCCCTAGGTATCGTCATTGACGTGAATGTCCAATACGATATCGTCCATTTTGAGCCAAAATTTTTGCCTCATTTTATTTTTTAATGCTTCGTAATAGCTCTACAAAGTTTTAATAATAGCTTGTAATATAAGGAGGTAAAAATCTTCCTTTACTGATTGGGTGAGAGAAAAAAAAGCTTGAAGTGAAATGGGGGACGATTTGTTTTACTAACTTGACCCTTTGACGTGCGAGATTCTAGATAAGGAAGACAACCCCTCTATATTCCTTTGAATATACGGCTCACTTGACAGTCTTGAACTTACTGGAAGTACAGTCATAGAATGTTTTGATATAGCAAAAAACTTTGAATCTTTTCAGGCACTAAGGAGAAACCCTAAAAAAAGTGATGAAAGTACATTCTCCCCCAAAATGTTCCTTCAGTTTCCTTAAGCACCCACACTGTTTTCTCTCATTGCGACCGACTGTGATTCTAACCTTGAAGAATGGCCATTTATTCCACCCTCATAGCCATGGATCTATACATTTTCTCTCCCTTTCTCTCTTTATCTGATGCATCTGAAAACTTTTAGTGTGACTGTGACGGCCTGAGTGCTGCAACTGTAAGGAAAAACCAAGGATGTCGAAATATACTGGAGGGGGCACCACTGGTGCCGAGCGTGGAGCGAAGTGCGGCAGGAATATAGGTACTTGGGTAGGATAAGGCGCGCATACTTTGACCAAAACATTGGCAATCACATAAGGGGGCATTTCCATGAAAATGTCAACTTTTTCTCACAAATTAAAATTTAGGCTGGAAATATTTTATCTTTATAAATCAACAGCTAATTGATTGAATTTCAAGAAATCAATGTTTGAAATATTATTCACATCCTTGCTAAAAGTTTTCAAACTATACTTCGATTCACAGAGCTTTGAAGATGTTTAAAATCATTCCAATTAGGAGGTTGACCTCACAGTAATTCCGTCACATTTTTATTATGGGCTTGTTTAGAAGGTATTTCGATAATTAATTTTGTTTATGTACATGAAAATCACCTTCATAAATGTTTTTTGATCATGCACAGTTCAAAGTTTTACAATTTTTTTGTATTTTACAAATAAATCGAAATATCCTATTGCATAATTTTCTCTATAGGTAATTCCGTCACTAATGGAATTGCCCAAGGGTCAATGCTTACTATTTGGTGGAAGTTTCGGTCACAACTCTTTAATAGATGAAAATATACTATGGAAAGCCCACCGTAAAAGATTTTTTATTTCTTCATTCGTGGGCTTCGCGAAGTTATGTCTCAAAAATATTTTTCCAGGAAAATAGGTATATTATTATTCACCACGGATCCGTTCTACAACCAGCTCAGCTGAAAATAAAATTTTACGAGTGTATAATAGTAATTTCCAAGCGCTTATACTGGTATTTAATTTTTATAGCCAACGTAAATCTAGCAATTACAGTAAAAAAAGTGTATTTTCAAGGATAACCCCACTAGTACTAACTGGACACAGAGTTTATGCATAAATGGAATTATCGCGAATGATGCGAAAACTCCGATGACAATCGCTGGCTAAATACTAGTTTATGGTACCAAGTACTGGTTTATGGTAGCATTTTTCACTTAAAATATATCTATTAGAGACTAAGTAAGTGTATACATTGTGAAACTAAGATTGCGGTACTCTGATCACGCTAAAAACTCGGAAACAGCGCCTCCTGATATTTCTAACCCCATTGGTTGTCGCCCACCGGGTATTTAAATAGGTTTACAGAAATCGCCACTCGCGTCGTTGACAGACGAAGCGATCCGAGTTTCACGGGGAAACAAGGTATAATTAGGTGTGTCAACCGAAATTTACATTCATGACGGTGTTATTTACCAAATTCATATTCCTCGCATTACAAACATTATGCTGCAAAATATTGGAAAAAAGTGGATCGAGTTTCAACCATCACCGCGCTGAGGACAATTTTGAAAGCCGATTTAAATGCGACCAGAGTGGCAACATAAATCAACCTTCTGTGGGATGGAATTGGGCCTCCTCTATGCAGTCCCCTCGGCTGCAACTGTAAAGGCCGTTTTACACGGGGCACGCACTTGCAAAATCTAACGTATGTACGAAGGGGCAGTCAAAATTGCGTCGTGTAAAGCGGTGAATTGCTAGAACACATGCGAGAATGCGAGGACGTAAGATGGCAAAATAGCCAATGTTCTATTTCCGTTCGTGAATTCGCGCAATTCCACATCATTTTAGAAATTGATGCAGTTCTAACCTGCACAATTCCGTGCCCCGTGTAAAACGCCCTTAAGAAAAAACCCCCAGACCTTGCCTTCCCCGCTATCAAAGCTTCAGGTCCCGAGAACCGTTTTCCCTGGCGTCCTCCCGCCAGTTCGCCAGCCACTTCGGTCAATTCGTTTCGGAAAAATATAGAGGTGCGATTGGGATGGGTAGGGGGGACAGAGGGGACGCCACAAAGGATGAATAAAAGAAAGGAAGGACGTGGACTCGTGGGTTGCCGGTTGGCAGCGGTGAGAGACGCACGGGCGTAATGTCGGTGTCGGGAGTGTGGGATGGTGAGTGGTATATGGGTGTGTGTTGTTGGGATGTGCCGTGGAGGAGACCACGGGGGAGAGCAGCGGGTTGCGCATGTGTGTGTAATGCCGGGATGTCCCTTTGGGGTGAGGGTCGCAGGATGGGGGTTTACCGAGTGTGCCATAAAAACGGGTTGACTGCTCGCGAAACGATGGATGAGGCGAAATAAAAGAGACAACGTGGGGGAAAAGTGAAGTCGCCTCCAGACTCTCCTTTTTTAAAAGCTACGGTGTGCTATTGTGAGAAAAGGAAGTGAGAGGTTGACGGATAAAAATGGATGGAGAGAGAGAGAGAAAGAATCGCAGAAAGAAATAGGGTGGAAGTTTGAGAGAAAAATGAAACCACAAAAAACTTTCAAGCAACGCATGTTTAGACGCAAAATAAATGGAACGTACGCCGTACACTCGCCAAATATGAGGCGCAGTGACTGCGCGAAGCTGTACCTCCATAAAGCATCCACCGGATGTTTCACAATGATGGCGGGATTTTATCGCTTTGTAATACTTATTAAACTCAAATTACGGTTAAAAATGATGCATCAAATGAAGAGTAGTAAAGGAATTAAAAATAAATATTTCGAATTTGGCGAGCTACATCCCGAAGCTCGTAATTATCATGGGTGAATATTTGCTCGAAGTATGCATGCCTAGTAATTCTCATTGTGATTCAACCAGAAGGTTTTTTTAGCATATGTGAGGGTGCATCTCACCTCTGACTAGGCCACAATTAATTAAGACTAAATACATATGAGTGAGTGGGAAGCCAAGGGGTACAAGTAATTTACTTTTTAAATAGAGAGTTAGTAACGAGAAACTAGGTGTAGAAAACAAACGAGATCAATTAGATACTTAGAAGTGCATTTGATATTCTACTCGATGTCAGCACAGAACAGACACCACCCACTTGTATCCCTTAGCAACCAAGTTTTTGTGTATTTCTTCTAACAATTAACTTCACTTTACTCTGTTGAGAAAAAAATCACTTGCACCCCTTGGCTTCCCATCCCCTCATGTACATATATGTGACTTTAACAGAAAAGGATAAAGCAGCGTTATTTTTTGATCCGGTGAGTAGAAACCCATTGTGTGCATGTAGCAGTTGTAAAAAGAAACACATTTTGGCCTATGATATAAGACGTACAGGAATGTCGGCGTAGAAATTAATCGAAGGATTATTGTGTGATATTTTTACATATCTATATTGATGCTCGTCTCTGCCGTTGGAATTTTGTCAACTCTTGAGTGTTTTTGAGCACGAAATGTCGAAAATAATAAAAATTTTCACTAGGTGAAAAAATTATATTTATCATACCAGTCGCTGCCAATTAAGTAATATTAGATGATCGTAACCACCACGCAGTATATCCTATGGATGTACCTATCATCAGAAAACTTAATGAAATTTTACCAACTGAAATTGCATTGTGATTAGATGGGATAATATAATTCTTATCCTTATTATTTTGTTGTTTTCTTCACAAGGCGGTATTGCTTCAAATGGCAGGAGCAGTCATTTTGCGATTCAAATTCAACTCCATGCTAATTAATTGATCCACTAACTTCATCAACACGTGCACTTTTGGGGCCAATACGGCGCGACCAAAGTGAATAAGATGAAGGACACCCACGCAGTACACGAGGATTCTTAAACTAAATTGTTTTTCCCCACCTCAGATTTAAGAGAATTACGCAGTGCAACAACTGGCAAGTAACAACCGATGAGAGATAATGAAATTCTCTCCTCCATTCACGAAAGTTTCCTTATTGGGGACTTGGTTAATCCGGCGAGGCACCTGTCGAAATCGATTTTACCGGAAAGTCGGAATGCCGATTAACTTGTGGAGCGGAAGGCGGAGAGTCTCTCTCTCTGAAAGTCGGAAAAGGAAGACAAAGTCGAGGGGAAGTGTTGAGAAAGTGGTTGAGTGGAGGCGTGGGAGGTCGCTTTTCAAGAGAGACGGAAGATCAGAATGGAATAAGTAATGAAAGGTTAGAGTGCGCGGGAGAAGATGGTGGAGGGGATATGCTTAAAGGAGTCTCACTGAGTCGAGATCCGGAGAGGGGTAGAAGAGCAGTAAAAAGAAATTAGACGTGTAAATGGAAGACGGATGGAAAGAAATGAGCGGGAAAGGAAGAGAACTTTTTCGTCTTCCCTTTTCGTTGAGTCGTTGCCCTCCATATCATCTTAATGCCCGCCCACGTCTCGGTTCATTGTTTCAGACGCTGGGGTTATATCTCTCCATATCCATCCAGACTTTTCCTTTTCCCTGTATTCCACCGCCGCAGATGTTCTATAAATGTTTTAAGCATGAATCACTCGATCATTTTTTTTCATCGCGAAAAGTGATCACTCGAGTGATCGCTTTTCGCGACCGGAAAAGTGGTGACCGACTGATATGTTGTTTCAGTGACGGTTTCAGCGGCGGAAAAGCGACCTGACGAGTGATGAAAAAAGTGATGGGAATCCCCATAATTGCAGTGATCGTGAGAAATAGTTGCCGGCGACAATGATTTGCGAGTGATCACACGAGTGATCGCTGTAGTGATCCCTCGAAAATGACGAAAATAAATGATCGTGTGATTCAGACTTTACCCACACATTGTGGTGCCCATGCTTTATCTTGGTTACCAAGCTGAATACCAAAATATCCCAGGTATGCATATTTCACAAAGCCTGTTATGTTTCCCTATTATCTTTTAACATATATTCCCCGCAGACCTAACAGAACAAATCAGGATGATCAACACAGATTCCTTGACCTGAGCTAATTTTTTTTATTAGATGATGTTTTACAAAAACTCACAGTTTGAAATTATGTCCGTCCATCTCCTCTGAATATCCAAGAACAATTTATGAAACAACAATGGCCGTCAAGGGAGCAGAAAATGTGGATTTTTATGCCCTCTAACGGATACTCCATGAACTAATTTCACTGTCGTTTTCTTATGGAAAGAAAGGACTGGGAAAGGAAGAGCGGCGAGAACTTTTTCGTCTTCCCTTTTCGTTGTGTCGTTGCCCTCCGTGTCTTCCTGCCGCCCGCCCTTGTCTCGGTTCATTGTTTCAGACCTTGGGGCGAAGTCCATATCCTTCCACGGCGCATAAACCCTCGGTCTGTGAGTGGTGGGTGCGGTAATCAAAGGAAAATATTACTCTTGCGTGTCGTCCCCGCGCGTTGAAATGCATACCTTTTCCTTTTGCCACTCACCATCTCTGCTTCATCATCGTAAAATTCTCTTATCGTTTAACCTCGCAGCATAGATATGTTCCCTCTTTCGTCGGAACATGAAATTAAATCAACTCAGTAGAATTCACGTCGCGTACAGTTACTTCCAGGCCGGTTTTCATATTTGGGTGTTCTTTGTCAAGGAAAAAACTTCTTACTCCTTTAGTGTTTTGATTATTGTAATCAAATGAAGGGAGCAAGTTGATGGCTGAGGAAGTAAGATTGGAGATAATGCTCAAAAAAACTGCAGACTGGAGGCTCAAATGATGTACTAGAATATGTTTCACGCATAGAAATATACACTCGAAGGCACGCGAAGGGGCAGATGCATAAAATAACATGAAGGGATTACCGTGGTGAAAGCGCTTTCAATCGTGGAAAAGGGAATGAGATGGAGTTCGACTTAATTTGTGGAAGTTGCGCAAATCAATCTCATTGTAAAAAAAATGTGAAACTCGGCAATGTGTGCTAAATTTGACGAGAAATTTTTGTATTTCAGAGAAATTTTAACGGCGCATGAATGCGGAAATAAAACCGTGCATTTGCAGAAATCTTTTCGTGGAGGTAGAGGCATATCGTATATCGATGGCTAAGTTCTAACAACGCGTATCTCTAAAATAGCAATTTTTCAGGAGAGCAAGAAAATGATTTATTATTTTAATTGTATGTAATTTTAATTGAAATTAAAAACCAAAAATATATAAAACTGAAAAAGAAGCAAAATTTGCAAAAAAGTGTTTTTTTTGCTTGAATTTTTTTATTTATTAACAGTATTAGCAGTATTAACTCAGACCGGCCAAATTTTGAAATACGTGTTGTTGGAACTTAGCCATCGATGTATTGATAAAAGTCGTTTTAGTCCTAAGGATCGAGTCACCATCAGATTCATTTTGATTTAAAGGCATTGATTCCATGGCGAGAGAGATATTTCTATTTTTTAAATGGTGAGTACAATTGAGTGATTTTTATTTCACTTGCCTTGAGGAAGGCAGGAAATCACGTCGATTAACTGTATTGGTAACATCAACGCTCACGGGAAAAGAACCTTGGAACACGTAGTTCCTAAATTGTTTAATACGCTACCACAAAATTTGCAATCAATAGAAAATATTTCTCTACTAAAAACGCGTCTGAGACATTGGTTACTAGAGAAATATAATGATACCGATATATGAGAATTATGTTTGCTTATGTGATAATACATTTATTTCTTTGTCTTATAGGTATGTTAAAAATATGTTATGTTATGTACACATGTTAAAAATTTAATGACATTATACTACTAAAAATGTTAAACATTGTTTTGTTAAAAACTAATCAAAATTTATGGTTTAAACATGTATAAAGAAAGATACATATATTTTGTCTTTATTTTGTCACATATATAATTTCTTTCTTCCAATACGAGAAATATCTCAAATGCAAACACGTTATATATTTAAAAAAAAAATTTTTAATACATATATTCCTGTAATGTTAATGTGTATTTATGTATGTACTCTTGCTCCCTAATAATTTTATAATATGTTTTTGGCAATAGTGGAAACATTATTAGTGAGAATTCATGTTTGCTAATGTGATAATACATTTCTTTTCTTTTTTGCTTAAAGTTATAACCTTTTCTGCTACCATTTCTAATCTCTGCCATTAAGTTTCTTATATTATAAAAAAGTCTATTGTTAAAACATATTATTACATTATATTGCTAAAAATTTTAAACATTGTTTTGTTAAAAATTAACCTAAATTTATGGTTTATACATGTATAAAGAAAGATACATATACTTTGTCTTTATTTTGTCATATATATTTTTTCTTTCTTCCAATACAAGAAATAACTCCAATGCAATCACGTTATATATAAAAAAAAAAAATATTTAATACATATATTCCTGTAATGTTAATGTGTATTTATGTATGTACTCTTGCTTCCTAATAATTTTATAATATGTTTTTGGTAATAGTGGAAACATTATGAGATACACAATTTTAAAAGACAATGTACGACCACGAATAAAAAAAAACTAATAGGCACCTGCTGACAAGCCTTGAAAGGCTTAGCGGGACCTAGACTTTTTTTTCACAATGTATTTTCTTGTAAATGACATTTCATCTTTGATTAATGTTATAAGTTTTTGTAAAATTTCTAATCTCTGCAATAAATATTATTATTATTAAAAAAAAGAAAAAAAAAAAAAAAAAAAATCATTTGTTCGCATGTGCGTTTCCTCTGCCCTTGGGCTCAAACGCTGAATATGGTGCAAAACACTACACAGCATTGGGTTCCATGATTGCTCTGAGTTCATCATGTTATCTATAAATTTAGCGTTGCATCCTTCTTAAAAAGTAACTCTGTTCCAAAGTAAAGATTGCCTCTGCCTATCCTTCCTTTTCTTTTATGTGCAATCCATGCCTCCTTTTTCTACACGTTCACCTGAAGTGAGAATGGCAGAAACGCCTTAGTTATCCATCTCCTCCGCTCAAAAATAATCAGCAGTCGAATGAACGAGGGAAGCGAGGAAAAATATTGCGCTTGCGTGTGCCTGCCTGCTCTCGTGCGCACATGGTGTATCTTTTTGCTGTCGTTTGTCTCCGCTTTGTTTTCGTCGCTTGGGGGTGTTTTTTTCTCGTCTTTCCTTCACTGGGTTGGTGGGCACGGTGAAGGGGAGGAGATGTGCACGGGAGCATTTGCCGAAAATGAGGCGGCGACTCGTCAACCGTGCTAGGCTTTACCCCTCGAGGCAACTCAGTTTCCATGGCGACGAAGTGTTTTTTCATTGCCACCGACTCGTCGTCATCCCACGCATCATCCTTTCTTCTCCTCCATTCCACTCCTCCTTCCATATCTTTTAACCTTTACGATCGTCAGTATCTGTTACCAACGATTCACGAGGACTTCGGATAGATCATATATTTTGTTAAACCTATGCATGGGCAGCTAGCTATGACTCCTATATTGGAATAAAAAAACTCAAAATATACAAAATCATGGGACTGACCTTTAGTAGTGCATCCTTGAGGTATGAAACTAGATCAATTTTAAATCTGTTTTCATAAGCTATTGATAATAGCAAAAAGCTAGGCTATTTAAATAAAATAATTTAATAATAAATTTATATAAATATTTGAGTTAGTATAAAATTCTCTTTATCAAATGTTTTTATAGTATGAGAAAATTCTGATGTCTCCTCTGGATTTTTAGTATTCAGTGTTGTAAATACTTAATCTGTATGGTGAGAATCCTTTGTAACCCTTCTGTTAAGGAAGTTTGGCTTCGAAGTTTCCTATCTCACTGTTTGTGTGCTGTGTGTTTGTTTTGAAGTTACGATGGTGATAAAATTTGAGAAAATATTAGAATAGCAAATGCCTTTTGAAGTGAGTTTCTAACCCTTCTCAGATTCGTAATCAAACTATTAACCATTGTCTGTCTCGTACTTTTCTTCAAGTTGTCGTCCATTAAACCCTGTTTCATCGCTTGGTTCTCGTTAAATTGGTTTTCCAGTTCATTAAAAGGCGGTTAATAGGATATAATTTTAACACGTAACGCATGATGGCGATATATTCTCGTTTTGATTAGATGATATTGAAAAAATACATCTGAAATCATGTTTTAAGGTTAGTATTTACTTATCGAAGAAAAGGTAGTATACAACTCAAGTATTGATCGGATATATATAGTATAATCCAATTACCGCGATCTTTTTGAATGATGCTGTGCGTATTTGTAATTTTGTTCGAGCCCTATCTGTTGCTGAAATTTAAATAGTCATATGTATTCAGAATGAATTGGAATGTATTTACTTCGGCTCTTAAAAATTGTTGTGACGGGACGTCACTTGAGGATTCAGAACTACTTCAGAATTTACCACCAGCCAAAACTTCTACTGATTCCTAGTCAAAGCCTATATTAATTAAAATAGCTAATCTTCACGTTCAATGATAATTAATGCTTTTATTTGACTATATTTGCTAGCAATTCTTTTACCAACTTATCCTCGTTGCATGGATTAATTATGGAAAGATTAGTTGGTACTCAAACTCGCTTGTCCTTCATCATCGTCGTAGAACATGATGCACGGTCATTATGTTTTGATCATAGGTGGTTTTGTGCAGGTCGAGTTATCCCTCCTAGGTACTCGTGTTGTCTGGTATTAGATTCAATATCACTCCGAGCAGCGTGGAACATGCGGTGTTCGTTGTTGTCCCCTTACCCTCTCCTCAAGCCTCGAGGTCAACGAAAAGAGTACCCCGACAGCTGAATTGAAAAAAAAATAGATTGTCACGTGGAAGGTTCGCTTTGGGTCGCTGGAGGTGTGGAAGGGGGAATTTGTGGATCGTGTTATTGTGTTCGGGATGGGTTCAGGAGCAGGGTTGTCGATGCAGCAGGCGGGAGTAGTGGGCGGATGCCTCTCGTTGGATAGACGGCGAAGGGGAAACACGGAGAGAGCAGCAGGCGACCCAAGAATCATCGGGTAATAATACGGACGTCCTCAGTGCCCCGCTAAATGTTCAGCGAGGAGGACAGTCCAGAACGCACGTGTCACTACCGCTATTTCGATGGCGGAGGAGAGTGGATAGAAATAAATATAAGCGTTGAATCGGAGAAGAGGAAAATTATTTACACTCTCTCAGTTTGGGACAAAAAAAAGCTCAGGTGATATGACGGGAAGAGTGATATCATTCAACGCACGGCTGGATAGAAATGATGCTGAATTTGAATCAATCCATGCTGATAAAATAACGGCATTTATTTAAATTCAAACAAACACGAGTGCTCACATTTGAATTTTCTCTTCAAGCGGTTTTTACGAAAACTTTTAAGCGGTGGAAAGAACATCAATAGGTTGCACAAGTCAAATTTGATGGCATGCTAAGAGAAAAAAAAGAAAGCTTGGGTGTGAAAAGATTATCTGATAGGAGAATAGGGTAGTTTCCTTCATAAAAGAAAATGAAAGGCATTGATTGCTATTCGTAACCCACCATTAGGGTTTTCATAATATAGAAATTATTTGGTCTTAGGAAACCCAGTTTAAACGAATGGCAATGGTCAATTTTAACCTCATTTGAAAAAGGTCAGATTGGCGCCCATGCGATGCCACTCAACGTGGCATCACAGGGACCTAAATTCTATACGAGTAGGTAGGAGTTTTACATCGTCTGAGATTACCAATGCATGCATGAGTCACAGAGCTCAGGGAAACCTCTTAATAATCACTTATTAAAATTGTCTAAGGTCGGAAAGTTTCCTTCGTTTGATAAGGTAGTAGTAATCCTTATTTAAGCCAAGCGCTACCTGTTAGCAGCCTGCGTCGTATCAGCGCTCAAGCCTCGCCTCAAGGTCACCTCACAGGGCGGCAGCGGGAACCAGAAATACGTCACACGGACTTTTCCCATCATTCCTACTTAGCCATCGCGTTTTCGAGTGCTTGAAAGTTTTCACTTTTCGTTTAATCGCGTAAAATAGATATCGTCATTCGAAAATCTAAGAGCGTGAAATGCATACTCCAGGAGAAATAATCTTTCGATTTAGGCATTAAAAGATAATAGGAAACCACCCTATTGAGTGGAGTGCAGTGTCAGACCAATTTTCGGATCGTTGTCAATTGATAATGATGATGATGAAGTGATAACGTTGCCCTGCGGATGCCCTTTCTCTAAAGGCCGAATTTCAATCCATGTACAAGGTATACACCATGTATTAACTCAAGCACATCTTGTGGATGAATAATATCATTTTTGGTCGAAGTTTTTTTAAGCCTTTCATCGGCATTTTAGCCAATCAAATTTAAGCGGTCTACGTAAAGAAATATAATTTCGAATGAAATACTTCCACTAAGAAATTCATCATTCATTTGAGATCTCTTTCTTCAACGAGTTACACTGGTGTATCTACGCTATCCATTTGTTTCATTCCATATCCATGCCATAATGATTACATGCATTGAAAATAAAATAATTTAAGTTATGATAAGCAAAACGGTCTCCTCTAGAGAAACTGGATTGATGCGAGCACACGATTCATCGGATTTAGAGCTTAAGTTTTGGCTATTCGCGATGAAAGGGATATAACAAAAATGATGCCCCTGTTCTCAGCTGCCCTCGGAAGAAAGATTCTCTGGAGTGATATTGGGTCTTCATAGGTTCCAGGACTTCTAACGCGTTGATTCACATGGTATGCGGGGTAACAAGGGTGTCCTGCTCGCTTCTCGGATGAGAGAACTGAAGGCGTTGAGTATGTCCTAACCTGATGGAGGGAGCTGAGACACTCGTAACACCGACGTCCTATATGTGGAAGTTAAAGGATACATTTTCGGAGAAAATGTGAAGATACATCACTCACTGCCAACCGGTTGCATTTTATTTTTCCGTTTAGTATAGACATTTGAGGTTTTCATGAACAGGAAGGAGCGTATGAGAGGATCGCTATGTAAGAGTTTAAAGAAAAGGTTAGTAAAGAGTCTGGTATGGAATTTAGGGTTTACGGAGCGGAAACGTGGACACTAATGAAGGAAGGTGTGGAGAAGAATGGAGAAGGCGAAGTCGATGGAGAGGAGGAGGAACGACGAAGTGCTGGACATGGTGGATGAGGACAGGAAGCTTTTATATGAGATACGGAGGAGACAGAAGGTATGGATGGGAGGAGTACTTAGCGGGGAGGGGATGTTGAAAATGGTGTTAGAGGGTAGAATGTAAGGGAAACGGGGGAGGTGAAGAAAGAGAATAGGATTTTTAGATAGAATGAAAGGGAGTAGGCCTTACAGTGAATTGAAAAGGGAAGTGCTTAAAGGTAGGGTATGCTCCCAGAATACTTCTTAAATACTCAATGGAAACCTACCTTAATCAGTAGAATACTTTAATAATAATAGGGACATTTAGCTATATCTCAAGTATGAAAGTTTTAGCTGTTAAAAAGCGGAAGTAAAATATTTAGCATTTAAAGTACAAGCAAATTTTGGAAACGGTCCACTAGGTAAAATCTGAGGCTTTCAATATTATGAATTTTTAATCAAATGATTACCGGGAATAAAGAACAGCGCAGCGGGAGTGACATGTCCCCTTCAGCAAACGCTTTTGTATTTCGGGGCCGAGGGGGGAGCAAATTGCGGCATTAACTGTATGGTTTTCGTGCGGATTGAGTCTGCTTCTTACTATGAAACAAAAATGCATTTCATCTGCATCTAAATTACTTTGTGAACCTGCTCTAGGGTGTTTGGTAGGGGGTGATCAATCACCAGCATCCAGCATGCAAGAGGAATCTCACATCAACACCACATGGACATAAAAATGTTATGCATACTAGCAAATTATGCTTCCACCTCCACACAAAGGCAAAACCCGCCTATTACTCATGAAGGCAATTTGCCAATAAAGCTAGAAAACTCAAAACATGCTGTTACAATTAAAGAAAATTCAGAAACGTGCATTTAAGAATACATAAGTTACTAGAATGCACTAAAATTCTACTAACCTATTTAAATTCTAACGCTGCCGTTAGGGTCTCTAATTTTGGAAAAAACGGCATTATGAATCTATCGGTTCTACCGTCTATCTCTCTTATTTCATTTATATTATCACATCTACTGTTGTATGTTGGCGTTCGTAAGTTGGCTAATTATATGGCTAACTTCGTCGAAAAATGCATTGCTCTTGAATTTACGTAATAGGCTAAGTCTACTTTTCAGTCTACGGTCAGACAGAATTCCCATTTGTGTTTATCCAAGAGGTCAGTAACACTAACAAACTATCGTAGCGACTTTTGACGTGCCTGAAAGTTCTTTTCTGCACACTGTATGTCTATTTTTAAGCTTATTTAATTTATTCTTATCATTTAATGCACCTTTGTCAATGTGTTGATTTTGGAAAATGCTTGGTCTTTACATTCCTTCCTTATCATCAAATCAATTTAGCTTCTTGCCCGTGACGAAAAGTAATCTGTAGCGGTGTGATTTGAACACGTGGCCGTCGAATTGTGTGGTGAGGAACACACCACTGCCACTGAGGTTGGTTGAAATGACGCGTAAATCATTTGTTTATAATTCACTACAGCAGGTACTATTATATTTTCCCTGCGAGGACGTTCATTTTTCTCTCATGTGTATATCAGAAACCTATCCGTCACGCATCTAACCCTCATTTTTCTTGTTCTTAATTTTCTCACGCGAACATTGATTTCGCCTTCGGCCAGGAGATTGAAAAGTCTCAGTTGATATTTTATAAATATAGATGGAAGTATTGCCACAGCCTGCGTGGTAACCTTAGCTATGAGGGTCCCGAAGGCGTGAGAATCAAGTGGTGGACTGCATTGGGTCGCGAGTGCCTGCGAGAGAGGCTTCTACGTCAATCCTTGGGCCAATTCATCACTTTCCTGAGGCTCCCTAAGCCAGAGGTAAAGCCGGCGAAATTTATCGCAGGCCATAATCGTCATGAACCATTTTTCACCCGTCGCTGTGGCGGAAACATCGCCCGTCTTTTTTTCCCCGTGTTGTGAAACCTCACAATTTAATCTGAGTGGTGGTATACGTTTTTAGAGCTTTTCCTACGGAGAATGTGCAACTCGTAGCCAATGACGCGGATGCTGGCTGCGCCGCCTCGATATAGATTTTACGGTTATAAAGTGCAACTGTTGATTTTTATTTTATGGATACTTGAAGTAAACTATGGAGCCATCTGGTGGTCATGCAGTGAATGTCTGCTTTTCAATTTTTTTTACAAGGAAACAGTGGCTATTCTGCGGTAACGGCATGTCGGCTATTTAATGTTTTACGATTATTGTTATGGCGTAGTTTAAGATAAAGAAAATAGGGCAAGGAATACCACCGCTATTGCACCTACGCTACTTCTTTCAAATGGAGGTATGGAATAGCAAGTTACCGGCGGTTTCCATCGCTTGAGTAAGATATTAATGCCGTCATCAGTCTTCTCACTATCGGACTTTATAAGATATTACCCTTAAAATACCCTTTTGTATTCCATTGCATATAAAAACTATATATTATTTAAATGCTTTAACTGTAGCACATTAATGAATCGGAGCCATTTCTGGGCACTCATTAAGTCTACGTGTGAAGAAAGTTGTTTTTTTTTCTGTAGTTATAATTCGAACGAAAGCTTCTCGTAGGAATTAATACTGCTGCCAAGCAAACTATAACTGGTATGAAAGTAAATTATCAGGGAAAATCAAATTAAATGAGGCTCTAATAAACGTAAAATCATGGAATTATGATAGTATAAGGGAAAAATATTTGAAAAAGGTTTAATATCTGTCCAAAAAAGTTGAAATTTTTCTCATTCGTTAGGATAGATAGATTTAGGATAGATTTAGTGAAAATCTCTTATTTTTTGTTTTTCTGTCTGGCTGACGAAGTGTTACCTATGGAGAGTGGAGGATACGTATAGCTTGGGGATTGAGGATGAGAATATGCATCGATCCATTCATGGTGCTATTTTGAAGGAAGCAAGAGATGGTGAAATGATTGGAAAGATGTAAAAGGAGATGTTTGACCTATTCGGTGAGCAACGGGTGGTGTTGAATAAATTTAAGACTGCTCATGGGTGGTGCAATGTGAATTAGGGTGAAACTGAGTTCGGAGAGAAATTTTGGGTTGGTTGGAATGAGGAGAAACGGGGTTTATGAATTGGGTGTATAGAGGCCAGATGAATGTAGGAAAAAGTGTGACACGTGAATATACGTAAACCGTAATAATAACAATCTTACATAATGATCACACTTATAAACATCGCCCTCTCCTACTCTATTCTCTCTCTTACTTCTATACCTGTTATATTATCTATAATATTTAAAAGTTTACGCCTGCACTCATTTTTCTTCCCAGGTCTTTTAAGCGTATATTTGTTGACAAAAATCTCCCTTTACATGCAGAAGGGTATCCACCAACAGCATCAGATATACGTTGGGATCAACTTTCTTTGATCCTTGCCCTTGAGATTATAACACCACCATTTTTAGTATTACGTACGCTAGTTATATAAATTATAACAACTGAAGGACGTGAGCTATGCATTGAGATTCGACATTGTAAGACTCCAGCGTTTTAGTAACATGTTTTGAGAGTTGGCTTCCTTGCGGCAGGCAGTGTTTAATAATGGATGATGTGTGGTAGGAAAAATGGTTTAAGAGGAGAAGAATGGGCGAGGTCAAGGCACGGGGGAGAATGCTACCCTCAAGTTGAGTACGTGAGCAGGAAACGAGAAGAGTGTTGCGAGAAGTTGTTCACTTTTGCAGGGCCGGCAACGCGTGGACGGAGGAATAGGTAGGAGTTTTCTTCCACCGACAACAGGGGAAGAAAGCAGCGGCGTGATCCGTTATTCATTCACGCATGGCGTAAAAGTACTCTCCTCCTCTTAAATGCTCGAGTTTGCCATTCCTACGGCATTCCCGAAGTTCCCAAGTCGACTAAAGAAGGATGTATCACTCTTTTTCTCTCCCGGATGAATTTGACTTCCTTCCCAGCGCAGTGGGACTTGGGAGAAAGGTTTTCGCTCGCCTGTTTCTTCTCGTTTGATAGTTGTTCTTTTTGTTTGATCCCAGTGATGTAGAATAGTGGTAAAACACGTCTGTGCATTCTTCTTTGGCCTGGAAAATCAGGGAGCGAACTGTTAGAACAAATATTAGTATTCTCATGCCTGCTTTCCCCGTCCTTTATCCATCTTTTCATTACTAATTAACGCCAATCTACAGAGTTGAGGTAACAGTTTAGTATTTTGGAAATTTATTCTTTCTGGTAATGACCTTTATTATCGTTTTCCCCGTAGAAACATTTTTGTTTCATTGTTTATCTGCTGTTCGGAAAAAGTGGATGCTCTGTATTATTCCTCTTGGACTCCAGTAATATTGTACCTGTTTAAAAATAAACCTCATGGAATTTTTAATTATATGAAGTAGTGTGTGGGAAGAATATTAAATATAATTTGATCTACTTATAGCATGAGGTTAATATAATAACATATTTCTGAACAAGATTTTAAGGATGCGATTCAAAATTGGTTGTTCTGGATTTAAGAATGTGGCAGACGGGATATCAATTAGCCCACTCATTCATTCTTGGTGAATATAACTATTATATAAAAGATTATATACACTTATATAGACATATAATATGCTTAGACAATTGTGCATATGAATATTTTGTTATCTGGAAGAATTTAGAATACCTATCCACGAAAATTTGGTGCCTCTAGAGTAATTTCTTAAAAGTCTGTAGTTAAGCACATGAAAGTTATTGTAATTTTGATATCTTATTTTTCCATATAAAGTGTTATAAGAATATTGAGGGTCTCAAGGCCATGGTATAGGAGGAAAAACCATGTTACTCATGATTATTTTTTTCCACGTGTCCCGTTGCTGTCATCCTTTTGCATTTTTAATGATGAACTTTAATTAATGCAGCGGGTAAAATTCATTTAAATTTAGGTGGTGACGGAAAAATTGTAATGATACCCTGAGGTAAAATATGTGATTATCAGCAAGGTTTATTTGGTTCTTGTATTTATACATATCGATAGCAAAGTTTTCCTAAATGTTGTGAATTTCGGCAAATAGTGATATGATAATACTCATAATATAATATTTTAATTAAATTCAGGCAATGTATTGGATTTGAAAGTGTATCGTAGGTCAAGAATGGTGATGTAGAACGGGAGCCGGAAGTTTTCCCTCAACTTGAGCGATCAACTTCGCAAGTAACTTTTCCTTTGTGCCCCCACTACTTTGAGAGGCATCTCAAAGGAATTTTTATTTAGACAAATGGCAAAGTCAAAAATAGAAGAATGCATCACAAAGCTTGCTCGTTTGCTTTAACGAACGTGAAACTGGAATAATTGATGCTCCGTTGTTTTTATTCAGGCTGGCGGCGAAGATTGGAAAAGTGGTAAAACTTTCGAGTTTGAAGCAATCTTTTCGTGTGCTTTTCGGTTAACTTCCTTCCCTTTTGTGGGAGCACATCCCTAGCCCTTTCTATCGGAATGCGAAATTTAATTCCTCAAGTGAACTGAGGTCGGGAAATTTGCCTCACCTCTTCGTATTGCTGCCTGTTCTCTCTACTGCCGCCAACTCCCGAATAAGAGCCGGATCACTTAATCGTGGGCAATTGAGTGGTGTCACGGGTTTCTACATTTGTATGGTGCTTTAGAGACGACATTTCAGAATTATCAGAGTAAGATACTTTGCTTTTTCCTCCAGTTTTGGCTATTTAATGCCCAGTAAATATTACTATTTTTTAGTTCTTTTGAAAGCGATCAAAAGCATCAGCACCCAACATGGCCTGAAGCTTGCGTTGTGGACACTGCTATGTAAGATTATCTGGAGTTTTAATAAATACCTCGTCAGGGTGCCCTTTAGGGAAATGATTTCAGGTATGCGCAAAGCTAATATCTTTCGATCAAGGAGTCAAGAAGAACAGTGCTAAATGAGTGAGACAACGTGTATCGATGCATGTCGTTCGTAAAAGGACGACATTAGCGACTTTCGGCGCGTTCAATGCCCAACTTGGCTACGTTATAGTAGTTTTCGGGTTAAATTCTGTAATGCTAATCGCTTGGGAGGCCAAAGTCACTCTTTGCATCTTGAATGATTGCCAAAGGCAGCCATTCTGTTTCTTCACGGGGCGAGGTTATATCACATGGCGCCTTAGCGATTATGTTTTTAGCATTTCGTAATGTCTGCTTTTGTAGATATAAATATTAGCCATGTGCTAATTCGATTGGTCGTTTTCCGACTCTTCATGCTATTCTCCTTAATCTTCGCCTCTTTTCATATAGCCCGGTCAAAATAGAAAATTGTAGATCAGGAAATTATCTGCAAAATCGTCATGGTACTTTTTTCTCTAGGATTTACAATTTCTGATATAACGCCATTCGAAAGTTAGCCGGAGCCGTATTCTCCCTGACTATTAAATTGAGCTATCCGAATATTGTTATAACGTAGGTTTCCACGGCGATGGTTTGATCTCTGCATTTCTAACCTGAAGACGCTGGCAGGATAGCCAGCGAAACTGTTGTCCACAAACAAGCTGATGCGGAAGGAAACCCGGAAGAAATGCAGGGATCTATCCGGGTATTATTGGACAGCTCCAGCTAACTTTTGAATGGCATTTTCTCAGAAATACTAAATGTTAGAGAAAAAAAGTATGATGATAATTTTGTAGATAATTTTTTGATCTACAATTTTGAACAGAACACGTATTATCTTAAAACTAACCGTTTGGCCAAAAAATGCAAAAAACCCATTTCTGTGACCTTTGACATTGAATAAAATATTTTGCACATACAGGATCGATGGGGACTTTTCAGGATTTCATTAGAGTGGTATTCCTAAGTTCCTGTAAATTTCCAGCTTGTTGGGAATTTATGCAAGGGTACTCCTATTTTTTGGGCTAATTTAACCGGGCTAATAGCCAAATTTCGTAAAATCTGTGCCTTATATTTTCTTCTCATTATATCATCCTCCTAAATTTGAATTGTTGCCCATGTCTATGACATGAGAGAAGGATGTTCACTCTGGTGAGTTTATAATTGTCTTGGCCTGTAAAAGTGTTACCAGGGCTCTGAAAGCTGTCCGTATCGTAAGTTGTCTCGTCTTCCTGGTCTGAACTGGTGAATGCTCACGGGGTCCATTCATAACTGTAATGGGTTCTTCATGACATATGTGGTTATTTCATGACAGTGGTGGTGATGATCACTGCCATGAAATAACCAGTGATTTATTTAAGAATCCACTATTGTCAAATGCTGTATTTCTTTAAGAAAGAATATACCAAGAAAAATTTCTGGTGCAATATCTTCTCTTGTCGTGGCTTTTGTCGTATTAAACGTTTTTAGTAGCTCGGGCTGTAGAGTTCTTGGTTCAAGTTCAGGTCGGTGCTAAGTATTTTTTCTTCTATGCTAATCTTGGAGCAAAAAAAGGGTCTTTCCCGACCACGAAAACTCTTTCTTTCCTACTTAAGCTCCTCGCTTTATTCGCTTCCCCTTTCTCCTTGGAACTTTTCATACGATTCTTCACTCTGCTTTTTGTCATCCCTACCTTGTCTTCACGCACCCTAACTGCCTCACCCACCCTTGTAAGCTACAAACGTTTCAACGTCTCCTTCACTCTCTCAGGAACAGCTATTCCCTCCGCCTCTTCGCTGCCATCCCCTCCCCTTCGCTCACTTTCTGCATCAATATTTAATCTACCCACTTCAAAGAGACTTAAGCAACGGGATGGGAAGGAGCGGGGTTATCGCAATTGCAGAGCACGTCCTATATCTTCCTCGCCCTTCCTTCTCCAGCGAGTTGGTGGCTGGGACGGGTGTTCCGTAGGGAGGGGGGGGGGTGGCTCAACCATTGTGGGATATTTTGCGGTGGGTGCGAGCACAGAGTTGTGGAGATGCCGTGAGTGAGTGAGGGTGGCCTCGGGGCTTAAGGGATGTTGGCCGAGGGATTGCCCTCCGGAGGCTCCGAGGATCGAGGGGGGGAAATGGGGTAGGCAGACGTGTTGGTGCGGTCGCTGGTTTTTAATAGAGCGTGGATCTACCGGTGCGATGCGATATCGATATCACGGAATCGAACATTTCAATATTTTGTTTCACTCTTTCACGTAAGTGGCCGGTGACCTAATACGCCCACTGTTTCCATGACTAGTAGAGGGGAAAAAACTCAAGTTACACAAATATATCTTAAGCTACCTTTACTTTTATTGTAAAAAAATAATCAAGTCACACTCAAGGTTTAAGAAAGTTGTATTTAAACTGATTAAACACCTTTACAAGACCATACCGTCTGATGATTTAAAAAATTTACAATTGTGATTCCTTATTTTTCGGCAATGCAGACGGCCCAGCAAGGGGAGCGCGCGCCCCCCCGCGCCTCCCATAGGTATCCGCTACTGGCCCTGAGACTTTAAACGTGTGACTGGTTTTAAAGTGGAGAGCGATAGCTTAGAGAAATCTAGACTATACATTATTATTTAAGTACTATACCAATTAAGGTAAAATTCAATGCATTACTTAAGAAGCATTTTGGCAGCCTCCCCTTCCTTCATAAACTTCCCTCTTCAATTCACAATTAGGCCTATTTCCATTCATTCTATTTAAAAAGACTATTCTCTTCCTTCTTCTCCTTCGTTTATCCAATATTCTAAACAATAACACCGTTTTCAACACCCCTGCTAATTACTCGCTCCATCTATACTTTCTGCCTCCTCCGTATCTCATCTATAAGTTGCGTCTCCTCACCCACCATGTCCAGCACTTCGTCGGTTCTCCTCCTCTCCGTCCGCTTCACCTTCTCCATTCTTCACCGCACGCAAATCTCGAATGCCTCCAGTGTTCTCTCGTCCTCCTTCCTAAGTGTCCATATTTCCGCACCATAAAGCGCTGCACTCCAGGTCGCCATTCAAAGTAATAAAAATAATATCTGAATGCCAGCAGACTTCCTGTTTCACCTATCTCATTTTCGGCTAATCGTTTAAATAATAACGGCAATTAACCTGCCGAAATCTAGAGCGATAGAACCAAAATTCTGTGAAAATTTATAATTTTTTGTGCTAATTTTAGGCGTTTGTCAGTGTACCTCGCGCTGTGTTAGCTACATACAAATGAAAATGGATTACCGTTGTGATTCTTTTATTGTACCACATGGGCGTAACGCCATATTTTTCTCTTACAAAATATTATAAGATCACTAATGAAATAGTTTTCTTTTACAATTGTACTTTATTTATTGAAATAATTACCTCCAAAAAAATGAAATACCGTTACAGGAGCCTGAATTTCATCTGATGGAGGACTCTATGATATTGTAGGTATTTGTCACAATGTCAGTAGCGAGAAATACTTAGTGTCTTAATAAGTTATTTCGGTTTCCTGAGAGAAAGGTTGAAGAGAGAGAGACGAGGATGATAAGGCGAGAGAGGGTAGCGAGAGTTTGAAAAAGGGGCGAAACTTTCAAGACCTGAGAAGAGTATAAAAGTAGGAATTATGAATGAGGGAACGGGAGTAAAAGGCGCCTGGGAAGGAGCTCATATTTAGTGCCACCTCCTCTAATTTGAGAGAGGCCTCTGGGTCGCTTTAAGCCCCTTCAGCCCTCACTCCTCTTCTTTCCTCAGTGGGTCGTGGAAGTTTAGTTAATGCGGCCCAGTTCTCGTTCGAGAGCCGGAAAGGTTAGCCATGCCCCGTCCGGTTGCGGCCGCGTTGTTGGCTAGGTGAGCCCTAAACACAGTGTCTGCCTTACCATAGACCCACTTCTTCGTAAGAAAGTTACTAGATATAAGTACATATATAAGTAGTCCTATAATCAAAAGGTGTAATAAATTCAGTATACCGGAACCAGCCACGGTGAAGACTTCACGGAGTCACTCACAATGCAAAAATTGTACGAAAATTCCACAGAGTATAAATCATTCGCCTAGCCCAGGATTCGAACCTCGAAATTCCCAAGACAGGTAGGTTATCTGGGTGCAATAAGGTTAAGGTGCTGTATAAAACTTGTATTTTTAATTAAATGTTGTTTTAGTTCCTTAATCATCCTTTATTTGGGAAAACACCAAAAATGACCTTTCGTCTATTTAACTGTTGACTCATGCTACCGCAGCGACGTCTCTATAAATGCATATTAAGAGACTCAATATTATAAAGTATTTTGAGGGAAAGAAATAGCAGTTGTTATATGAAACTTGCATGTGTAATTTTTATTTTTATTTCCATCTTTTATTTGAGAGCACCAAAATATGGCGTTCTTAACGACCAGCACTAAAATTTACTTTCCGATGGAATAAATTCTGAGTTTGATTCAGAAATTAATTTCAGTCTAATGGACCGGTTTTAAGGCGTTTCTATTTCCTATTTCCATTTGAAAGGAGAAGCAGGTGAGAAAAAACATTTCCCATTTCTTTGCGGGATGAAGAAGCAATTATTTTTTGCTAATGATTTACTTGTCAACATTAGACGCGCACGAAGAAATAATTGAATAATTAACTATCTCCATATCTTTCTGTAGGCCTAATCCCTTTTATCAGATCCTGGTTATAATGTAGTAAATTTTTAAAAGTAGCATCGTTAAATTCTCATCTCCTTTTTAAATTCCCATGCTCTAGTATTGTAATGGTGTTTATTTAGTCCCACTAGAGGCATTACCTGATGTTTTAACGCACTAAAAGCAAGTACAGTTTGTGAAAAGCCGATGAGAGGGACTTAATGGAAGGAGTAGACATTTTCCAGGACTCATGTCTCGCTTCTTATCATAATGCCGTGTCGAAGTGGATGCGTGGTCGGAAGAAGAATCGTAGCTGCGATGATGTACTTCAGTCCTCATATTATTTGAATTCCTATAAAAAGTGACGACAAAGAGGCCCTTTTATCGCACGTGCCAATTTGTTTAAAAAATGCAATCGAAGCGTAGACTTTGATACTTTTTTATTTTCTACCATGATAAAAACTGAACTCACCTCCTCTTCAACTCCACCTGACGGATTACTCTTTATTTATCGCCAAGTTGAGATGCATGCATATCCATGAATTCTGCAGCACGTGCTCGGATTCATGAAATGGGTCTTTGATCTTTATAGCACCGCTCACGGGGTAGTATATTATATTCCTTGCATCGCAGTAGCTTCTACAAAAAGGCCTCGTCGCGAAAAAATTGCACCACTCCTATCCCGCCCTTCTCTCCAAACTCTCCACGTCCGGAATATATTTTGTGCCAATGCCGCCGCAGTCTTTCGAATGCTTTCAGAGGGTCGTTTCATGCCATTGCAGCTATCAGCCCGTCTCTCCGTCTTGCTGCACTCATCTCACGCTTGAAATGCACAGAGTGGTGTCGTGGGCACTCAGCGTAACACACTTTGATGAGGAATAAAACGGGACTGAGGCACACGCTATCAAATTCATTCCACAAGTCGACAATATTTTTTGCCTTCGCCGCGTGCATCGAATCTTCATATTTTATCCTCTTCTCGAATTGAAGGACTTGACTCTCTCAGTCATGCGAAGGTTCTTTTCCTATCCCAATGCAATGGAAGCTCCTAGGACCAAATGGGTTATCATGCATGCAATCCTGCTTTAGGCCAAGGAAATGGTTTTCTTTTAAAGTTTCCCCGTATGAGCCTCTTTTTTTTGGAGCATCTCTTTTGCATCGATAACAATTATGCTTAAGCTATCCCGTGCCTCTCTGGCCCTAAGATGTGAAATATCCCTCTGGTAATCTTTCTAAACTTTTTTTTGTTAAGGTATGGCACATGTATCTGATGGTTATTTTAATTTAAATATCATTTTCCGTAGCTTATCCTTCAGCTATCTATACATTTTATTTTGATGATGTGGCGAAATTGTTCGTGTTACAATTTACTGTTTTTATATCAGGAATTAAATTTGTAGAGCTTTCTTTGATTCGTAAATGAATAAAACACTCGCGCTGTGTCTATCAGATCCATTGCGCCCGACGGAAGGTTAAGACGAATATAAATAGATTTTAAATGACTTTGTGGTATTTATGAATAGGGTTTTGTTGATGATAGCGGTTTCATTCATGTTATTAATTTATTTCAATATTTAAAGTTAGTATTGGTCGCTTTTTGAGTGCGATGATTCTGAGACGTCAGTGCCAGAGCTCCCATTCCAAAATGCAGCTAAGGTGACGGCCATTTTAGTTTAATTATCATATCTCAAAGTGTGTTTTAAAAGCAGTGAATATATATTAAGTGATCGCAAAACACAATGATCTATAGATTAACATTAAGGCTCTTGGTAGCGGTATCCTCTGCATCCTCTTGTACCTTATTGAGTAAAACATCTACATTCTTGGGATTCGGATGTTGAGCCTAAATCAAGCTTCAAGAAAAAAATATACTCAGTTCGCTGGCATCCCAGCTCAGTACGTTTATTTGAGAAATTCTTGTACGTTGAGGTTGTTGTTTTAAATGTATTTTTAAGGTAATGTTTTAACGTGTTTATAAAATTCATTCATTACATTAGGGGACATTATACGCATATTCAGTAAAACCCGATTTTTTCGCTTGCCTGCCTAAGTGATGGCAAAGCAGACGAAGGAATGGGAGGGGTTTACTAGATTTTGCTTGGCATCTGTAGCATGCATTTAATTAAACCCTTCCATTACAATGGAGTTAATAATTACTATTTTGTATCTAAAGGCAAAGGTAAAAAAATATATTTACTCAAAGTGAATCCCGATGAGATTTTGTAAAACACAGTGTGAATTTTATTTCAGTACAATAATTAAGTAGGCTATGTAAAATGATAGCAGGAAATCTCTACATTAGATAAAGTCAACTTCAGAAACGACCCAGAAATAACTGAAAGCACCATTTCTCACAGCATTCACCCCTGATCTTTCTTTTCGAGGCTGATAGAGCGAAAATGCAAAATCTCAATGGAGCGATTTCAAATCCCCTCCTATCCATCCTTATCCAGTTCCCTTCCAAACTCACGAGAGCGCAAATTTCAACCTTTATGGGGGAGAATCGACACGTAAATGCCCGCTATCGAGAATACTCTCTCACGCGCTCATAGCAGAAAGGAATCGATCACCCATTGAGTCGATACGCGGAACAAGTTCACCTACGAAGAGGAATTGATCCACGTCCCTCAAACCGTCGAGCCTCGATCCCGTACATGGTCTTACCTCTGCGCACGAAAATATGCCATGCATCGTTGAGTCTGCTCGAGTGTGCTCCAAGTATTCGAATAGCGGGATTGGGGTAGCGAGTCTGGTACTCGAGTGCTCATGCACTCGTCTCGGCACTCGGGAAGCCAGACGAATGCAATCATATGCGGTAGTATTCACCAATACACCTGTGACGTATTGGTCGACGTAACAATCGAGATACCCAGTCATACGACTCAGGTCCGAGGTACTTTTGTAACAGCCTCTTTATTCGTGCATTCGTCCAGATTTTTCGAGTACTAAGACGAATTTATTGGTACTCGAGCTTATGTCTAGGTGGTCGAGTACCTTCCAGGATACTCAAGTACCTATGTTAAAGCACGCAATGGAGGATAAAAGTATCCCGACAAAGCAAATACCGCCTCTAGCAGTCTGGAAGAAAATCAAGCAAACAAACAAGTAGAAAAATCAGACAAGTAATACTTCCCTCCTAAAACTGTCCTCACGTTCCCACAAGAGTTAATAATTAAAATGTTAATCTATAATTCAAATCGGAGGCTTCTCGTATTGAACTTTCCCTGGGAAGAAATAATAATCGAGGGTTACTAATCTTTTGATAGAATTTCCTTATGATTAGCTACTGTTAATGCTCGATTAAACAGTAAATACCTTGATTCTGTGTGTCAATGTCCTTCAAATTTAGTTAACGCACTTTCTTTGTAATGGATATTTAGGAGGACAAATCATTCCCGATTTATAAGCTGTATTTTGTGTTTGCATAACCATCACGGGTCAACTATCCTAAGGTTGGTTTGACGCAGCTCTCCACTCAATTGATCTGTCAGCTTATTTTTTCACTCCTACGTATTTCTTCTCTTTCATATAGTTTTGTCAAGAATTATTACATGTTTAGAACTCAATCTATTTGTTAAAAATTTCAGGGAATGTGGAGGTCAAAACCTTATCTGCATTTCAAGTATGAAATTTTTACGGATGTTGACATTTAATACTGAATGTATCCTGTAACTTTCAACATTATAGCTTTAAGCTTAAACAAGTTCATGAAAAAATTGATTGTTTGAGGCGTAACTTGGTGAAAGCGATTCATAATTAACATTAAAAATAAGAACTATGTGCTTTCACATTAATATTTATTCACCTGATAATTACGTCTAGCGTTGAAACCATGGTCGTGAATAAATATTACTGTGAAAGTACAAAGTTCTTCTTTTTAATGTTAAGTTCATGAAAGTTTTAGCCTTAAAGAATTCATGAAAAAACCGGTCAATGAGTCCAATTAACTTAAGCCTCGTTACTAATAGAGTTTTTTGTTTAAAACTCTTTCAGTTAAGTTTGCTGAAACGTTTTTTTTGTTAAAAACTCTAATTTTAATCACGAGTTAATATTTTTATTATTTTAAATGCTGGCAGATTTTGAAAATTAATTCTCTCTGTGCTCTTTAATTTTCAAAGTGATAGCCTTAAGCTTTGAACTAGTAATACTTCATGAAAAAGAGTGGTCAATGAGTCCACTTATCTTACCCCTCGCTACTAGAAGTTTTTTTGCATTTTTTAATTTTTTAAAGGGGTTGCGGAGCTTCACACATCCCAACACGAGCCCGCGAGGCGTGAGGAGTCAGGCGCGGTCGTCCCCATTCCCTCCAAACTCACCCCCGCCCTTATCTTTCTCTGTCTCTTTGGCGCGGGCACGTCGTCTAGACGCGCTTAAACCTTTTCTCCCTCCCCCCTCCTTCAGTCGTCGCTATTAACGATCCCTCCCGCAATATTCCATCGACGGGGAGGGTGTCCCGTGTCCTTTGCCTTGCATGTCACGCACGCGTGATCGAGACCCACCCTCGATCGAGTATTGAGCAACGAAAGAGACGGAGCCTTAGGGGACCGATATCGTGGCTTCTTTTTTTTTTAGCGCAATAGTGTCGGATCAATATCCTGAGGAATGTGCCATATTGAATGAAGACTCTTCTTGATAAATTTTTGTTCTTCAAGGTAGATGAATCTCATCCAGAGCTTGAATGATATTACTTCCTGTATAAAGACGCGGCCAATAAATTTGACTATTATAATCCTGGGTATACATTTTTTAAAATTTTTTCTTAGTTGTATACTTGTTTTTCTTTATGAAATTCATATACAAGCCCTTCATTCTATCAGCTTGTTTTAGCCTCGCTAGGAATGTGGTTTTTTAAAGGTATTTTTGGATAATTATTAGGTATTCCATAAATTCATAGAGTTTTACTCTATTTTTTAAATTAGTATTCACTGTAACCTTGATATTTGGTCTTTTGGTATCAGCTCCAATTAAGTATAATATTCTGTGTATGTTTTTTGCAGGAGAAGGACTCACTATGAGACGATTGCTGTTGTCAAGTTACCTGTCGTAAAGAAAACCGATGTTTTCTTCAGTCGATCTTAAATTCATCTTCTTCGATCCATTTTTTGTCGATTATTTTTTTCACACGTAACAACCTTCGCATGCAACTCAATATTCAGTTATTGCAAGGGCGTCGATTTTCTGTATTCTGCATTATTCTGTATTCTGCATTCTTACTTCAAAACCAAAGTCCGATGAGTTACTTGAGAGGTGGGTCTAGACTGGTACTTACTGAGGTGGGTCTAGAATCCGTGCATCTGCGCTGCGTGAATTTTTCTTTATTATCTGTTGAATAGGCAGTCATTAATTAATTTCAGGTAATCAGTGATAATTATGATTATACGAATAATTTGCACAGCTGGTTAAAATATGCATGCGCAGCCTAAGTAGACTTAACTCCGAATAAGATTATAAAAATACCAAAACATCATCAAAAACTTAAAAAAATCGTCGATACTCGCTAATACATACACTTGATCCTAATATTTGTGAATTTGGTAATTGCGTTGGTGCTGCGAATGTTATGATTTATTTCTATAATGCCATTTTTTAAATGTTTTCCTTAAGGAATTGTTTTTTACTTGAAATTCAATTTTAAATGAATTTTTTATCACTTTCTTTAACGCAAACTTTCAGAAAACGAAACATTGCGACTTGAACTCCGCAATGTATACGCTTTGCATTGAAATAGTAGAAAAGCTCACAAACTTATGAACTTAGGCATACCTAGTGGCTACGTTATTCTGCTCTTTGGCATGTGACTCTAGGATAATTGCATTAAAATGACCGTGAAATAGAAGTTGTGCGAAAATTCTACAAAGAATCAGGTAAATTAGTAAAATAAAAAGCTTAACTTAAGCTATTTTCGCAGGTATGGCAGAAAAGTCTCGGACGAGAGGAGGGGAAGCAGAATGCAAGACAAGTGCATTTCAAATTGGCCAAGTTTTTTTAAAAGGCATAAGCGCATAAAAAAGCGCATGAACATATGGAATGAGTTTTGAATGTCCACGAACAGATATATTTGATTAAATTCAGCTCGGAAAAATTCAGCCGTCAACTAATTGCTTTTCCATGGAACGGGATGAGGAATGCAGTATGCCATAATATGTCATCTTGTGCTCTATATCCTCTATGCATTGGTTCCCATTAATCTCTCCTGCTTAATCTGCCGTTCACGATGCAGGGCCTTCCTTCCGCGCACCCGCACCGTCCGGATGCATCACGCCCCTCATTAATTCAAGCGGCATCCCGCGCTTCACAATGATCCACGCATTCGGAGATATCCTCGGCTGTCCTCTTATTCCTCTATCATCTTCCAGAGACGCCATGCATGCATTCGGCGAAGGGGTGGATGAGCCTGGGTTTGCAGCCATGTGCAAGGGGTCGCAGCGCCACATGCATTCTTTTCCCTCGCGTCTGTCGTGTCTTCACGTGTCCCTTAGTCGTTCGGTCCGCCGTGATGGCACTTCATGATCATCTTCTCTGATAGCTATCGCAACTACAGCGTGTGCCCTTTTTTAAAGGATTTTTCACGCGTTTCGCCTGCGCATTTCGTATTAAGTTGCTTTCCTAGTATATTTTATTCGTTATCGGCTTAACTCTATTGTTTTGAAAAGATATTCAGTTTAAGTTCCGTTGGTGACCAAGTTACACACCCCTAGTGATCCTTTGGCCTAATCGGTAAAGGTTTGGCTTCTAAATGAAGGGCTAGAGTTACACTTGGATTAAGATTTGGAAACTTTTGAGATATTTCATAAAAATATTATATCATTTTTGGCGATAGATCCAAGCAAAGTAATGAAGAAATTTTACGTAGCATGCCAATGATTTCTTAAATTAAATATACTTGGTTTGTAATCCTGTTAAAGCAATGGGATATTCCCAATTGAAATCCTTGATGAGCCAGATATATACGTTACGTATGCATAAAAAAATAAATATCTACTATGATGAGAATTAAGAGCTTAAATTCTAAATCTTAGAAGGAAAAACAGGATTAAATTTGGACGCTTTTGATGGATTAGATGGCATTTTCTTCACGAAATAGAGCCGCAATGAAACACTTAAATTACAGTTAAGTTACACACTGGGAGACATTCTCTCTCACTCTCTTGAAGTATTTACTCTGAGAAAATTCATTTGTGTCGTTTTCACATTATTTTGACGAATAGAAGTGGTGGGCTAGCTGATAAGTAAGTTGACAGCTTGAATTACGTTATTTATGCAGTTCCATTGTAATATCAACGGAAAATTTGTGAACAACGAACGCATGCGGGTAAATGTAAATTGACGGTAAAAAAAATTAAGCATAAAACTGTAATGAAATAATAATTATTTTATCAAAACTTTTCCCGTCATTTCCTCCATTCCGCCATTTTTTAAAAATATTATAAACTTTTCATAATTATTCCAAACTAGGCCCGGAACTTGGGCGGAGCAGAGGGGGCACATACCCAGGGTAGCATACTTTGATAAGTCAGGTAAAAAAGATTTGTTTATAATTTTTATAATTAAACTAATTCAAAATTATTATTAATATATAAATTATTAAACAAAAATAGGCAAATTTACAAAACATCTTCATAGCCAAAATACGGTGTCTTATTTCAAATTGCGCATTTCAAAAATAATATGTTACAGAAGTGGGTGGGGACGGCGGGAGCGAGGAGGATCTTGGGAGGAGGGGTGGCAAACTAATCTCTTCCACCCGTGACAAAACTCCTAGTTCCGGCCCAGTTCCAACCTTTACTCATTTTTATATATTTCTTCCATAGATAAATAAAACTTTTTCCATCATGCTCAGAAGCAGTCAAACGTGATAGCAAGAATCTTCTGTATAAATGGCCATCAATTGCTTTTATTTCAAGTATTTTGGAGCCTATGACTCCATTGAATCTTTGATTGTTATTCAGGTGTTACGCAATTTGATATCTATTTAATCTTCGAGGAAAATTTTTAGTAGAAGCTCTCTCGGTTGGGACTTCACCTTTGACGGCCCTTGTAGAAGTGACTATCACTTTGAATATTTTTTGTTGTGAATGGCTTAGCCGCCTAGGTGGAACACTCAAACGAATGGCCCGCGGTCGACTGTCATTTCAGCCCCCATTCCCGAGTTCATATTTTTTATCTCTTGCGGTCTGTCTCTTGCCTCCAATGAATTCTATTTGAGTCCTCTTTCTGATTTCTTTATCCTTGATCATTTTATATTTCCGGTTTAACGTCAAAGTAGAAGTTGTTCCATATTCAACCTCACGAAAGAAAATGTTCCAGTACAGACAGCCATCGCTTATATTTGAAGTCCGGCTCCCTGGAAGAAATACTTCTTTCCATATTAAATGTCATTGAAGGCTATGTTAAGGGGAATAATCAAATCATGAAATGCTTGAAAATTTGGGAATTGATCATTGCTCATTTGGAATGAATTGATCATTTGGGAATTGATCAAGCAAATTGATCATTCATATTTATTTTTTAATCTTGCTCACTTATTTTCAACGAGCAGTGGTTAATATTGTACACAGAAAGTTGTTTTCACATAAGATATTATCCCCTTCCACACAGTGTATTGAGAGCCATTTCTTTATTATGACGGTCAGACTTGTTTCGAAATTTTTGGCTCGTCGCGCTCGCGCTATTTGTATTAAGTTTCTTTCGCAGTAAAATGCATTGCTTAACGGCCTTAAACTCTATTGTTTTGGAAAATTATCAATGAAAAGTTCCCTTTGCGACCAAGTAATTGACGCTTGGGGAGCATACGGTCTATATGGTAAAGTCGTGGCTCCTGACCGAAGGGTTTCAGTTACATCTGGATTAAATTGAGAGACTAATTTTAAAAAAATCTCTTAATTGGCTTTCTTTGTACAAAAATAGTATATTTTGGAATTTGAAATATTAAATTTTGGGCAATCAAAAACTTTTGAGATATTTTATATAAATATTTCAGTATTTTTGACTACTGTGCAGTGATGAAGAAATTTTATGTAATAGAGCCAAGCATTATTTTTAATTGATGGGGTATTGGGTTTTCAACAACGGTTAAAGCTGATGAACTCTTCACGGGAAATCAGCCGGGTCATGATGGCCTTCTCTGCGCCCTGATGACGATGGCAGAGAAGGTTATCAAAACGTTGGCAGCAATGCCCATCCTGACCCGGCTGATTTCCCGAGAAGAGTTCATCAGCAAGATTCACTGGGAAAGTACCTTCTCCTTCACCGCTTAAGCTTTTGGATGCTCCCAATTGAGGTCCTTGTCGTGCCAGGTATACATCTACATCTACATAATACCCTGCGAGCCACCTCTAGGGTGTTTGGCAGGGGGTGATCAATCACCAGCATGCAGCATGCATTTGGACTCCCACATGCCTACCACACCGTCCAAAAAACGTCCCGTATACTAACAAACTACACTACTATATGCTGTTAGAATAATAATTGAATTAAGAAACATGCATTAATTTTTACATAGGTTAGTAGGCTACACTACAAGTCATGCAATCTATTTATGAGTTCTATTGCTGCCGTTATAATCTCTTATTAATCGTGGAAAAAATTACATTCTGAATCTGTCTGTTCTACAATCTATCTCTCTTATTTTATTTATATAATCTGACCTTCCGTAGTATGTTGGCGTCCGTAAGATATGGTTAACTTCGTCAGAAAAGACACTGCTCTTGAATTTATCTAAAAGGTTTAGTCTATTTTTCAATCTGCGGTCTGACAGAGATTCCCATCCGACTTTATCTAAGAGGTCAGTTACAAAGACTATCGTAACGACCTTTCACATACCTGGCAGCTCTTCTTCGCACGCGTTCTAACTCTGTTATTAAGCCTTTTTCATGAGGGTCCCAAACACTGGCAGCGTATTCCAAATGTGGTCAAACGAGGGAAAAGTAGCTAATTTCTCTCACTTTGTCGTCGCACTTTCCTAATATTCTTTTAACAAAACCCATATATTATATACGATACTTATACATAAAAATTGATAAATATCGACGCAAATGAGAATGGAAAGCTAAAATTCTAAAGCCTACAAGGAAAAATTAGGATTACATCAGAATACCATTTTTTCACAAATCGGGCCGCCATGAAACACAAAAGTAATGGTTAAGTCACACTTTAGGTAAGCAGTTACCTTTAATATCAAAACCCGGAATATGGGAAATACGCCTTTGGTGAGCTCTACCATCACCAATCCAAGCCAGTCTTCTGGTTGAAACATTTTGAGTGTGTGGAGTGTATTCTTGAGCTGCGTTGCATTTCCTTCCGTTTCCTCGCCCGCGCCGCAAACCGCACTCATTTTTCAGCTCCGCGCCTTCCACGTCGAAGTGCTGTCGCGCACTCATCTATCACGCCTTATCACCTCCTCTCTGTGTCCGCTCTTCTTTTATCATCGATCCATTTTACTCTCTTTCTTATCCTCCCTGGAGGAAAAAAAAACTCATTCGTCCATCTTCTTATCCCACTCTCCCGTTCATTGACCTCGAAGTTCGATTTCATAAGGTCTGCGAGAAATTTGTCGCTGTAGCGTCGGTTAGGATGGGTGATCGATTTATTAATTTTCTTTAAAACATTATTGCTCTAGAGATATTTCAATGTAGCGGAGTTACGTTGCCACGTTGTTCCTGGGATTATTAACCGAAAGTCCTGACAAGGGGAGTGTCCGAAACACGGGTCTCAGAATTCAATCTAACATTGCTGTGTTGTATTTCATCTGTGCTGTCCTCGAATCATACCTCAAATATGGGGTTGTATGGCTAATATGTTAGACAAAAACGCAGATAAACATTTACGGGTGAAATACGTTCTCTTCAGAACAAATACTAAGTTGAATTTTAGCGTGGTCCAGTGGTCAAGGTGCTCCTTTGCCATTCTAATGTCTCTTGGTCGAGTGTAATCTGCAACCTTGTTTTTCATTGTTTATTTAATTGTAAGTGGAAATCTGAAAATTTCGTACTCCTTTTGGTAGCGTAAGTTATGGGTCAGCTTAACCTTCCCCTGTCCAGTTTACTTCTTGTATGAAATGTCCAGTCAAAGATAATATTATTGTACTAAAAAGTTTAGGTTTTTTGCCTGCTATAAATTATTACAGTGATTCCCTCCTTGAGTTTGGCTAATATTTATTGAACTTATTCAAATAGGGCTTTCGTGTCGCAGTGTTTTCTTGCAACCATACATAATTTCTAATTGTACACCGTCGTTTTCTTTACTACTATGGGACAATTAAATAAGTGGTTACTCATGCAAGCTAGCATCAGCCACTGGGCACGGCTCACTAACTGGTAAATTACAGCCTACACCTCTTTTTTCAAGGATGACTAGACGCGCTGGCTAACTTATGCCTTTGGGGGGCATTAACTCAATTGCTGCGGCTCTCCATGTTTGTATTAAATTGGTTATCGATTTCCGATTCCCTGAGGATTAGCATGAAGCTTTGCAAACACGTTTTTGGATACACTGGGCAATGATCACGTCAAAGGCTGTAAGTCTTAAAATTTTATCGATGCATTTCGGCATGTACCCGTTACCACGCTGGAAAAGCATTATTGATGCTCAAATACCGCAATATTTAATTTTATGGTGTAATTGCGGCTTTCGACATTTATGTCTCTCTAATTTAATAATTCCTGTGAAATGAAAAGGAATGAATATGGCTGCGAAAAGTTAAGAATATTTTTTGGCTACTATTTACGATTCTTTGAATTCATTTCATATAAATATCTGAGCTACGAAAAAGGCCAAGTTATTAATCCTTTTATCCACTATCGAGTATCAAAAAGCAGTTCTTAAGTCCCTTCGGTCCATCCAAGGTGGTTGGAATCTAAGAATGAAATTATTTGCGAGTACTACAATCTTGAGAGTTTTACCTGTTGAAGAATGAAAAATGAATTTTCTACCCCAATATCAAAAAATATAACCATCGGATTACCTCATTTGGCTAAAAATAGTTGAAATTTCTTTTGCACTCTCTTTTCATTAAATGTTGAATGTCTAATGTTTTATTTTTCATTGTTTTCAGGTGAGTGGAGGTAGTTCATGGCATTTCCCTGAGTCATGAGGAGTCTTCCTAAGGTATTTGTAACGAAGCTCTGTGGCGCACTAACACGTAACTTGGAAGTATTATTTGAAATGTTTTTTTTTTCTTGTGGAATCAGTATAAGTTTCTTTAAATTGTATTTTTAACCTGAATATTTTTCAAAAATCATTATTTATTTGTATTATTGAAATAAGGACCGCTCTGCGCGGCATTTTCTTTGAATCCCGATAATTTAGGTGTGATCAAATTTATGAAAATGGAAAGTATGACTTAAAGTCGATGTCTAGTTTTAGTAGAATTAAATTGTCACTGCTTAATGTGTCTGTACTTGAGTTTTACTCGGTCCCATTGTATAATAAAGAAGATGACATTGCTTATAGTTGTACACAACTTGCAAAAATGAATCGCGATGTGGTTAGCGGTGGAGTAAATCCTATTTTTAAAGGGGATTTTTGATGCATCGGAGTGATACGAGGAAAACTTTGAACATTAGGAGCTAAGGAGATGCATGAAAATATCATGATCAGGAAGACGTGAGTTGTATTGCTAAGTATTGTGAGTGTGCAACTGCTTTCACCAGCAATAATATAGTTTTGGTTTGAATTGAAATGGCGACATAACTTGACGATATAGAAATTTCTTGCTATAATTATGAAAACAATATTCGTGGTTAGTAGGAAAGTGACGTTTGGAGTTAAGGAGCTGGTCTGGAGCAAAATATCCTATATCTGAATATAGCAGGGTGTAGTATTTTTTGGGAGAATAGATTTGCTAGAATTGGCATTATTGGGAGAATATGAGAAATCAGAAAGATGAAAACTAACTTCACCATCTTGATCATAATAATGGAACAACTAGTGGATATTTTAGTTTTTCTGAAAGTTAATAAAAAGGCTGAGCCTATGTTAAGTATTTGAATCGAGGTGCGAAGGAATGCTATGACGAAGTCTACGACACGAAGAAATTAAGTTAACATGAAGGGAAAGGAACAGATTGGGAATAATAGATGGGGAAGAGGGGCTGAATGAGTAATAGTGGGTTGAAAAATGAAGGTGAGTGGGAGATCGGGGAGCTTTGGCTGCCATTTATTGAAGCTAGCGTGTCAACTTCCATTTAAACTTTCATTTCAATCTCTCTCAACCGGTAGAGCACATCTATCAATAAATCTTAGGTCACTGAACTCGCAACCAGCGTGAGATTTGTGTAAGAATCGGAAAGGCTTTCTAGTCTCACCGCATCGGTTTTTACACGCTTTTTTTTAAAACTTGCTTTGTCTGTTTGCCTGTTTCATCGACGGAGTCTTATAATTTGTATTTAAATTTCGATCTTATTTTTTGCGAGCAAATCTTTACTCACCTGTGCCCTTCTACACACTGCGCTCTTCCATATTCATTTATGATAAACATAATTAGCACCCAGGCTTTGTTCTACGAGTGATGAAAAGCTTTTTCTTTCACTTTTTAGTGAATTTTATAATGTTTTTGGAATTAGCGTGTTCTTCTTAGTTTTTTAAATTTCTATTTTTATTAACTATCGCATCCCTTCGAATCATATTCGGTTTGGCATAGGATCGTCTCGTATTTGTCCAGATGAACTTATTGTTTGCAAAGATTCGATGGGGTCTACGTTTTCAAGTTTATCTGAAAACTTGAAGGTTTATGTAAGGCCTGAAATTTGAATTTATTGGTTAAAGCCGCTGCATGTGTTGACCCGGCTCTTTCCAATAAATGAGTTATGTTTCTGGCGGAAACTCTCAAGTATATTCCTTAAAAACTCGTATTCTTATTTTTGTATTTGTGCTCGAACTCTGAAGCTGATCAGTACTTTTCATGAGCTACGTTTTTGTCTCTCATTTCTTATCGGTTAATTGATTATTTTTTATTCATATTTCATCCATACTTCAAGATATAAGTACTGTTTTATGACTTGGAGTAAATTTTTTCAATAGCTTGGGTTAAGTTTCTAGTTGAATGCTAGGGAATAATTTTGTTCAAATCTTACTATGGGATTTAACTTTAGCTTCTAACCTACTGCTTCTTTGATGTTAATAATGTTTTTAATGTAATTAAACTGTGATATTTATTAAGTCTTAATACAATATGAGCATTAATGAATCTGTTGTACCATTCCGTTAGACGTGATCTATTCAGGTCTTTTCATTCTGAATGCTTTTTAATTATTATAATTTATGTCATTAAAGTAAAGTAATTAACGCAATTGGGTTTTATACTATCGCCTACGCTGTAATTTTAGGATCTACGACTATAAGGTACTCTTAGCTATTCATGAGGTACCTAATTTGAGCTAAGCCTTATTACTTTGCCGTGGACTCTTTTTTAGAAGTTCATGCACTCACATGAAGTTTGATAATTGGAGAATGGTGTTTGATATACGACAAAATCTCTACCTTTTGTACGGCTTTGTAATTAAGCCAAGCGCTAAGGAATTTCAGGAGGAAATCGCGTACAAAATTGCATCGTTTATTTTATGTGTAATTAAAATGCATGCCGTAATGCAAAAATCGTCGTATTTATTGCCCTAGCAGGATGCAGATCTTCTAGCGTGATAATATAGGATCAACTTAAGACTTAGTGCTTTAGTTGTGGATGGGAAATCGTTAAACTCCTTCCCTTGATTACCCAATGCAATCCATGAATGCACGTTGTGAGGATCGTAAATATTAACCGTCGAATCTTACTTGATTTATTTTCATTAAAAGGTTAGGGTTGATTCTTACTTTGGGTTTATCGTGAACAGAAAGAACAGAAATTTATTTTTGGTGAGAACGTTGAATATATTGAGATGTGCATGAGTCGATACGTGGTAAGATTCGTTTCAACTACAGTTTTCTTTGAAAGTCGATTAAATGAAAATAACTCTTGTGCTGGGATCATATCCACTACTATCTAAATATTTTGTGGTAGTTTAACCATCAACGGCTATATTATTAACGTAAAAATAGCGTTGTAAACATATATATGAATATCTATATTCTAAACGCCAACGTATTCCAATTTCGATCGTCTTGCAATTAACAGCGGATTCATCAATAGAAATTAAAATATCAATTTTCGCATGGTTCCAATTGTTATTGAAGAGAAACCTGTCAAGATGTTTTTACTTCGTGCCATTTGCCGTCATGCAAGTTTCAGATTATTAAGACAACCACTTGGTACTTTTATGAATTTTTAATTAAATTTACTGGTTTGAAACATATAACATATGAATGTTTCTAAAAGCTTGACCTAGGAATGACAAACATGATTTACTATTGAGTATATCCGGAAAGAATGCGGAGAATGAGGTTGTACGCCATGGCAATGGTCTGAATGCTTGGATGTGTGTTCCCACTACCGATGTGGCTTTAGCAATGTCGGAGGTACATACTGTGGGATGTGGTTGTAGAGTCGATGGCGTTAATTGACTGTGGAAGTTATGGGTAATAGAGCGAGAGCTCTGAGCATTTATCTCGACAAGGAGGAGTGTGTTGAAGGGGAAGCGAGACGATTAAAACTGTGGCCGTACAGACAGGGGTCGTAGGAAGAGCGCAGTATGTGTTGGCAGCTCACTAATGGATGTTTGCTTTCACACGGCGGGAAATTGAAATTGGAAAGTTTTTATTTATAGTAGGTAGGACGTTCGGAACAATACGGTCGACCAGGGGGCTCTTCTGGCGTGTGGTACTATTTGTTTGCGTACGAGCGGATGCAAAAGCTAAATGTTCGGAGTAATTGCGCGAAGTGAACATTGTGCACTTGGCCATTTTCAGTGACGAAGTGGTCAGATGAACGCTGATGCATGCACATTTTGAGGACTTTTTTGGTAGGGCTATTTGAATTTTTTTTCAATTAAACGTGTAATGAGTTGGTGCCATGAAACAATTTGTACGGTGTGCGAATTTTAACTACTGATATATTACATGACCCTCTTATATCCTTTTTTGGCTCCAGTTACTCTACAAGTATATGAAAATAAGGGGAAAACTTTATCTAAAATAGGGCTATGCAGTGAATTTGATATTTAAACCCATAGAAAACTGAGTTGAATGTAAATGATTTAATCCTGATATTTGGTACGCGAGTTATTTTAAAATGTACTTTTTCTGATCTAATTGGTTTTTCTATTCAAATACGGTCATAATATTGAGCATTATTCAGAAAATTTTTGTAGTAAAAAGTGGAGCCCTTTTTTGTGAGTCAGGTATTGTTTTTTAACTATTTGGCATCTTTGGTTTAATTCGATTATTTAATGTCAAAACTGAGTCCATGAGAGGAGGGGGTGAGTATCTTACGAGCGGCCGAATTTGGAAAAACATCCAATGATTTGAATCGAAGCAATGGCCAGGCTGAAAAGGTATTCAGGATTTGAATATGGTTTTCTCCTCAGTTCATTTTAGGTCGTAAAAAACATTTCCCAGCTCACTATTTGTCCTTGTTTTCATTTTTGGAGTTCTTTTCTCTTGGTATAAAGGAATATATATTTTATTTAAATGAAGCAAGCTGTTTTTACAAATATTTATTATAAAAAATGAATTATTTTTACTGTCAATACAACCCTCCATATATCTCGCCGTTCTGTTTAGCGATGTATGCTTTTTGAGCTCATATTGTTTCCAGATAATTTCTGAAATGCAGGTCCCTCGGCGGCTCTTGAATGAGAAAAATTTAAAACCATTACTTATTTGAATTATATGAACTTTTCTCGTTTTATTTTTGATCCTGTTAATTCCTGAGGCCTGCATGCTTTCTGAGTGTAGCTCACTATTTGAATTAGAAGTAAATAGTAACCTATACTTCGGACTTGAGGTACAATTTCTTTTTCAAAGATTTTAACAAAATGCTATAATTCTAAAAATATAATAGTTTTGCGCTCTAATTAAAGCCTTGCAAGTAAGTGACATATTGTTGGCCTGCTTGTTAAAAATTTGACTGCTCCTTGAATAGCATAAGTCAAGTTTAAATCACTGGATTTGAAATGTCGGTTTAATCAATTGTTGGAATCTGTCATTTATTTACGACATATTAAAACTTTTCAAAGTTTTATGTAATCTTATTTCATTATTTTAACGAAAATTTCCTCTACGATTAACCACCTTTCTCATGGTTTATCTGTGTTAGTGTCATAAACAAATATTCTTGGGTTAATGAATTTTTTAACAGTTTTATAGCACACGAAATGCACCTAGAGAGCTCCATAGAGCACTCCTAAGTATCAGATTCGAGGTATATGCCTTTCTCCGTCCATACTCTTTGGAAGCATGTAATTTTCTTTTCATTGTGACTGTTTTTCCAATGTGTAGCTTCAGGCATGCTGCTAGATACTCTCAATAGGAGTGTCCATTACGCCTACTTCCGCCGTAGACATTTGCTCCCAGATTCTCACATGGGATTCCCTCGTTGGGGTCGGGTGTTCATCGCGTGCTGACTGCGTCTTTTTATACCGGAATAACCGTGGCGGAGAGAGGCCTGTTCGGCGACGGGAGTAATTTGGCAGTAGGGATAAGGTTCGTCGACGAAAAAGGCCAGCGCGACTTAAAACCCTACTCTCCTTCCCCTTCCTGGTACAACCTATAGTTCTTCCAAGCCGTTACCCACAATTCCCTCGCTCCTTTCTTCCCCTCTTCCCGGCAGCAACTCCCTCCCCCTCTCTCGCTTCCGCGTTCATCTTATTTTCATATTCTTCCCACTCTCCACAAGTTCGCCGGTAAGAGTGGGGAACATTCGGGACCTCCTAAGGCGAGCATAAAAGATTTTCAATGTTCAATCATTTAAGCGACCCACTCCTCTCCTCTCGGCTGCGGTTGCCTGGCAACATTTATGCGGCAAAACAAAACAAGTTCGCTTTAAGCGACTCTTGACCTTCTGTATCTCGCGGCCGTGCCAGTTGGCGGCGCTCCGCCCCAGCGCAAGACGGTGTAGTTCCGCGGTCGCTTCCTACCTGCAGGCGGATGTACGAACGTCATGAATATTGTCCCCTGGGTGGCGGAGTAAAAATCGGGTACCATCTGTGTCTGTTGATACGAATTTCCCGTTTGTATTCCAATATCTCATCGAAGTCTGAAGGTGGTTAAAAATGAATGCGTCGTTTTAAGAGCAGGAATCCAGTTTGGAGCCTCTTTTCTTCGTTCGTGCTACAAGTAGCAGGCCTTAAGTTTCTTTCATGTGATTGAATTTAACTGGCGCTAAAAGTTTGCCCCATGCATCAATTATCTGCAGTAATTTATATATGTTATAGCGTTCGGTACGACCCGGAGCGGATGAAAGTGATTGCGGGAGGCGAGATATAGTGGAAAGAAACTGTAGAAATCTCAATCATTTTATTTAAATGGAAGCGTGCGTATAACTATTTGATACATTGGATACATTTGCGTTAATAAATGAATAAACCTTCCAGATTTGCAATCGTAACATTAAATTCTGTACTTCTCATTTGACTGATAATTTATGATGAATTCATCTTCAGAAGGTGTGCCATGCTGGCGTTACATCATCCAATGATCTCTCCTATGACCGACGCTCAAGCAGAGTGTGGTCACAATTACACATGGAATAGTGAAAAAACTTGACGTGTTAGAAGAAAAGTAACAACAGTTTTGAAAAAAGCATGCTTGTTTTAACCTTTAATCAGCTTAAAAATTTAAGTCAACAGTAAATGAGTTGAAAATGGTTCCCCAGTGTGATTTGATTAGAAAAAACTTCAAAAAGTCTTTGTCATCACCGACGTCTTAAAAATGTGCTTATGTCATGAACACGGAAGGAGTCATGGTTTAATGAATGAGAGCAGTTGACTTATATGTAGAGGTAAGGAGGCTTGAGGAGTAAGGAAGATATGTCTTCGGGAAGATAAGACTTGCCATTGTATCCTTACCTTCGCACATTTATTATCAATTTGAGTATACTTCTTATGGAAAATATTAGCTTTTAAAATTCCTTTTTTTGACGCGCTGAGTTATTATTATATAAGAACACACAAAAGTTTGTAATTTTCCACACTTTGATCAACACTGGCCTAGGTTTGCGCGGATAACCGTCATTATTAACGTGAATAGTATGAATTAATTATTTCTTAACTGAAGCAGCCTTAGCGAGGCCCCCCAAAAACCGTCGCGAAGTTTTTGTCATGGTTGAACGAGTGTTTGTGAAGGGTTTTCGGTAGAGAGGCTGGGGTTGGTCACTGCTGCGAATCTTCCCGTTCCAGCATACCAACACAGTGTTTTGTTTATACCTGCTACGAGGTCCCCTGTTACGGCCATTGGAGTGTTTTCATTTCCCAGTTTTCTGTCGTCTTGTTCCTTTGAATAACGCCATTTATTGTTTACGGTTATATTATTGTTGTAGTGGATAAGACATTTCATGAAAAATTTCAAATTTGATTTATGATAAAGGCCAATAATTATACCATCTCATTTATTTTTAGGTTTCCGTTGAACTTTGCACGTACTTTTGAGTAAACTGGCTCAACAATATCGATTATACTGAAAATGTGGGTAAATATCTTTGAAATGCAAATGTGATGAAGATAACCGGTTTGAGCTGTAGGGAATAGCTTACTTTTAGCCCATTACATTTTCATATATTAATATCTTTTGGAAGCCTTTCCTTTCAATCTATTTTGGCTATACCTTTCTCTCCGTTAGTGCTTGGTTCCCGTTCCTTTGAAAAGTTAGGCTTACATAACTAACGGAAATTTGCATTTTGATTGAGTATCTCTAAATTTAATTTTCAGGCCTTTCCTCTATATATTTATCTTTCTTTCTTTTCCATTGTTATCTTCTTTCTAGAGCACATGCTTCTTCTTCCAATGTCATGAAACAAATTCATGTCTCTTTTTCTCTTTTCAAGGAAAAAAACATGATAAGTATTGTAACCGTCTTCGTTAGAAAAAAATTGGATCACTAATCGGAAGCAACAATTTACAGAAGACGAAAACCTAATGTTTAGGTGTAAGCATTCAGTGAGGGAAGAAATTTTCAACAATTTATTTTTAACTGACCGAAATTCGAGATTGAATCTACCAATTACCGTTCAGGTTTTAATCAGTCCGGCGGTCAGGTTGTTAACCTGACCGCCGGACTGATTGGGCGATGTGGGTTCGGATCCCGGTCAAGCCAAATGATTTTCCGCCGCAAAATTTCTCGCACATTAATCCATAAAAACAAGCTTTCAATTGCATACGAAGTAATTTTGTTCTGAGTAACGTTGTGCATCAACAATATATTTTAATGCCATAATGCTATAGATCAACTTTCAGATACTATTTTTACGACAGAAGTGAGGGATTTATATCCTTACGAAAATTAATATGTTGAATGAATGCCCATGACCTAAAGGTAGTGCAACGACTCGGAAAGTTTGAACTCCTTAAGGTCGAACTCTCCCCTGTTGAGTATGGATGGCAGTGGAGGGACTTGAATCATCTCTCGACATTTATCGTCGTCGAACGAGCCCGGCGATTGAGTCACCGTGATGGGGGGGAGAAGGCCGCGAACCTCCGGGAATCCCACCAAATGTGGGCCGGTCAGGGTATTTGCCGTCTTTATTCACGCCCCTCGAGAGGGCATTTCTTCTTTATTGCTTTTTTCCGCGTCCTCTTCTTCCCATCTACCCTTTCCATTCCTCCCACCGCGCCGGTTGCGTTCCTTGGCCCCTTTTAACCCTTGGCTCTTCTTGTATCGGCCGAACCCTGAGACTTGGGGACGTCCACCCTAACCTCCCATATCCTTAAAATCCTCCTCTCTTGCGGGTGCCGTGCCGCCAGCCCTGAGGGCAAAGGCATCAATCTCTGTCAGTGGCTTCTTTCCTTCACCCCATACTCTTCTAACCGCGCTACTCCCGTTGCTCTACCTTTTTCATAGGAAACTGACGCATTGAATTTGAATATCTGATATTTTTTGGGTTATAATTACGTTTTGGGGCTCGTGGTAGCCCGTTGGGTACAGCGACGGGATATTGTCCTCTAAGTGTGAGGTTTCCTTTCGGAAAGGAATTACTCCCACTACCTGTGTGTTTCATAATATTGGATATGTGGTGTAGTGTATAGGGAATGTGGTTGGCTCTTCCCTCACCCATCCAGACAAGATAAATATTATTTTTAACATTGTAGTATTCTTTGTGTCTGACATCACATTCCCAATTTCCGACGCTGGAAAGCATATCAGAAAGTAATACAGCAAACCTCAAACTGTGACGATAGTAATGCTACCTTTTATCCATTTCTCTACATTATTTATCTCTCTGCACCATAGGCTACTTGGTCATGTTGTTTTGAATCCAATGAGATGGAAATTAAGCCGCAGAAATGGCTATTGTGGCAAAAAATGTTGATACAACGTCCTAGCTTATCATCAGACTGCTCGCCGAAGTTTCAGTCAAATTCTAGCAGTGAATAAAGGTGTTGATCTTTCGGGATTTATACCGCGTCGGTCCATATTTCTTCCGGGCAACAGTTTCGGCGGCGTCGAAGTCGGCTTCTTCAGATCACTGAAGGAACGATGCAGCATCTTTTAGGCCTTTTATATCCTAGCCGTCGGTGAAATTGCTCCCTATTGGCTATTTACAATATCCCCAGCTACTGATTGGCTATTGATACTCTTTTTTATCAAAGCATGTTTCCATGCCTGGGCGAGGGAAAAGCCACGCTCCCCATTGAAGTTATTTTCTTTCTCCGTAATCTCAATGGCATCGGGCATTATCAGCGGAAAATCTTTCTGTTCGGGTATGAACGTAGCCTTTTAAAATTTCATGCTGTGCGTGGGGTCTAACCGTGTACAGTGGCGGAAAAAATTAACGCGAAGCTCATTGGCGTCTGAGAGCGACCAGTTCAGGAACTACTTGTCTTCCAAAATTTTGCCCTCGTAATGCTCTCATACAACCGGGAGTTTTAAAAGCAATATATCCCTTATTCCGGGGAAATAATCATACCCGTCGCATTATGACAAGGCGCAAAAGATCCAGCTACGAATTCTTCGCCATATTCTCCGAAGTATGCTTCGCCCTCGACTCACCTACAATGGAATCTACTCTCGTCGGGACATAGTGGACACAGCAGACGCAGTGGGCATAGAGACTGCCCAATCGTTCCGGTGGTGTAGTGGGTAAAGTATCATGCTTCGAATCAGAGATTTCACGGATCAAATCCCAGATGAGAGCATTACGAGGGCAACGTTTTGGAAGACAAGTAGTTCCTGAACTGGCCGCTCTCGGACGCCAACGAGCTTTGCGTTAATTTTTTCCGCCACTGTACATATACACGGTGCAAACGCAGCCGCATTTGTTCTCTCCTCCGATTGCTGATTCTTTTGATGGCCATATACGATTTTCTCTCCTCGCTCAGAGTAACGTCTCGGTGGTAGACATTCTCATCCATTATTTTCCTTAATGACGTTCAAAATTTTCACCGAATTTTTTAAAGAAAATTCTGGAAATAATTAAGACTTTGGCATCTAAGGTAGTTCTCTGTTTATCAATTTAAAATATTACCTGTCAATCAAAACAAGCAAAATTTATATAAGAAATAATATTTGACTCAAACAATTATAATTATTGGAATAACAGTAATATTTCCTTAGGAAAGGCCCGTAATATTTGCCAATATAGAAATCACTTACACGTGATGAAGCATATGACTCAAAAGAACTGTGTGAGTGTTAAATAATCAGCTGATAGGAGAATGCAGTAGAGAGCCGCGTCAAAACAATTATTCAATTGCTGATTCCGTAATGACAGATCATTATGAAATCAACAATATGAAGCATTATGTACCAAAGGTGGTCAATAGTTAAAAGATAGTGCCTCTGTATTGTATGCTTTCTGCATTTTCTTCTTCACGAGTTTTCAATTTCCCGTTGGTATTGCTAAGGTGTCCATTTTCATGATAACAATCTCGATTCACGATTGATAACAAACTTGGTAATAATTCCGACGGGACTTTTATGGAATCGGTTTAGAATACGGTAAACGTGTCTTTCTCTTTTTTGATCAGCAGTAGTCTCCCGTGGCTTCATCAAATAGATTCAATTCAAGAAGGCAAGATATATTCTCAGTAGTTGGCGCGAAGATTTGAGGGTGGCGGCAAGGAATCCCTTGAGCATCCATACTAATCAAGTCACCATCTGCTCCGAATTTTCCGCTGTTTGCCGGCGCTGCCATTTCCTTTCACTTGGCGCCATATGTTATTCACGCTCTCTCGCCCTTATCCGGGCCGGGGTTTTGCGAGGGGAGGAGGGGGTTAGGGAAGATGACTCATAGATCTTGAGTGTTACCTTGAGCAGTGGGATGAGCAAGGATTTCGAAACGCTCTCACTTTATCTTCGCTCAGCTTTGAACATTCCGATTCTTCTTTCGGAGAGAAGATTACAAACCATTTCGCTCCCCTTTCGATCCCCTTTCGCTCTCACGTATTGGTCCGTGCTTCCTCGGTATACATTTTGGACTTCAATGTTAGAAGGAGAAATCTATCATCTCGCAATTTTCAGGGATATAAATCAATAAATAAAGTGTAAGAAGTGATTGTATTTTGATAAATAGTGGGTAATGGGGGGATCGGGTTGGTGTGGTGGCTAGAGTATTGGCTTCCCACCCGGCGGGCTCGGGTTCAAATCCCGGCAGTGGCAGAGAATTTTCAGAGACTGCCCGATCCCTGCTTGAATGTTGTGGAGGACATTTCAAGCGCAACACTCCGTCCGTCGGATGGGACGTTAAGCCGTGGTCCCCTTGGCGCCTTTCGTTAAGAGCAGGCTAACGCCGTCGCCGGGTTTCTCTCCACCCTTCCTTCCACACCCTTCCCTCATGGTGCAAATGACCTCAGCAGTCGGTCGCCTCCTCCAAATACCAATCCAATAGTTGGTAATGAAGTGATCGATTTTTCCCTCTAACTACTCACTAATCTTATAACGAGTGATAGCTGGCGAGAGAAAGATATTGAAATCTTATGTATTAATAATAAGTGCAATGAATGTATTCGCCAAAGCACCCTCATTTTCCATCTTAAAACGCTCATAAAGGGTTGCTAAAAGTTAAAATTTTATTGTTATTTACATCTCTCGATTATTTTGACGTTTGTTTCACCAAATATAAGATTAAACCTTTCATTTGAAGCGCTTAATACTCCTAGAGTTAGTGTTTTTGTAGCTCTCCCACGGAAAATTGACGTTGCCGACTGAATTTGTGATTAACCATATTATTCTCAGACCAACTGGGCATTATTACATCATCGGCGTATTTAAACCTACGAAGATGGGAAATGAAGAAATCAAGGTGTTTTTAAGTTAACAATTCAATGAAGCATAATTTTGTCACAATCATCTGATGCAAATAAAAGACGGTGTATTTGTTTTCAGTAGTTTCCTCGGTTACCTCACCCTACTTCATCTAACCGGCATCTACATTGATTACAAATCGGCTCACCTTTTTAATGGCCTAATGAGTAAATAAGACTATCAGACTATAGTCGTGCATTGAAATTGATTTTCCATTCCAAATATTGATCTTAATCCTGTCATATTGATTTGATGTTCCCAGTTACTAATAGCCAATCACCGTATGAATTTTATAGGAATATAATCCAAATTATATAGAAATTATATCAAATATAGTCGCTTTGGACTATTTCTTCCTGTTTGTTTCAAGCCTGAGGCCTAAATATTTTACCATCATTATCTAAGTAGTTAATATTTTTTAATTTGTGAATTAATGGCTGATGCTAAATAGACAAGAAACTGGCTCTTTATGATTGACTAATTGCTTGTGCCTAAGGAAATTGGGACGTTTTTGAGCAGGAGAAAAAAATAAAAGTATCTTCTCAGCGGGCCTGTGAAATTGTTCTCGGAAGTGAGAGATCCAATTCGAGAGGAAAGTATAATTGAGGTCTCTTTTGCTCTTCTTCATTTAGGCGCCCTTGGCCATGAATAATATCCTCCTCCTTTATGGACTTATCATGGATTATTGTTGTAAAATTTTCCCTATCTCTTGTCTCTCTTGAAAGTCTCTTGAAAGTGGTTCATTTCTTCCTTCTTTTGGAGTTTTAGTTGATTCCTACTGTTGTGATGAATCTTTCTGGGGCTTCCGACCGAGTCTGACTCTACAGATCTGCCCTTACGACGTTTCATAGGAATTCAATAAGCCCTGAGTACGATGGATTAGTATTCCATGGAAACGTCGGCAAAAATGGAGAGCCTGACTCGGTCGGAAGCCTAGGAAAGATTCATCGCCCTAGTTCATCGGGAAAACATCAAATCCTTCTTAGAGTAATGTTTCCTTCTGAAGTCTAATTTTTTTAACTAATAATAAATTATGTTTAGTCATAACTGCAAAGTTCGATGAATACTAAAAGAGAAATCCTGACGCTGACGTCCTCGTACCTGTTTCAAAATGAAGTTTCTCATCGTAAAACATTTTTATCGGAAAGTTTTGTATTCGTGTTAAGACTTGATGTATTTCGAAGAGCAGCAAAAACCAAATAGGTCCTATCTTGCTCATAAACAGCCTTTAATATACATTTAACAATTGTAGAATCGAAAACATTTCATAATTTGACGTTGAATGGATTAGCGTCATGTAATATGTTTAATTATCTGAAATATGTCAAGTTCCTTGACAATTTAGCGTCGGGCTCTGTGTGTGTATGGCTGGAAGAGTTCAAACTGGGCGCAGAAGCGGATAAAGAGAAACACGTGCAGTTTTATTTTACCACTCGTTCGCACGACGTCCTGAAAGTATCCGACAAATCTTAAAAGGGGCCGTCGATCCTGCTGGGAGGTTATATTTTTTCTTTTAACTCGGCGAGAGACTGCACTCCCTCCGTCACCGATTCCAGTCGCTCGCTGGTTGCATTGTGTTCCCTCACAATGCTGTCGTGGAACACCCTCACTCGGGGCGCTTGTCAACCTCACCCGCTATCGTTTCCCCCCGACTCCCTCGCTACCCGCCCTCCCTTCAGACGAGTTCTCTCAGCGTTTCCTCCAGCGAACATCCTCCTTCTCTTAACTAGCCGCTCTGGGCTCCCTGGCGTTGGTTCCTTTGTCTCTCTTTCACATCAGGATCAGGAAAACTTCATCCTTCCGCGGGCTTAAACTTTCTTCCCTCCGGCGCCGTCTTAGGTTATTTTGATATTGGGAGAAGTTAAAACAGTTGTGGGTGGAGGAAAACGTGGATACATTTCTAAGATATCGTTCGCCAATTAAAAATAAGGAAGTGTTACGCAGCCGCAAGTTTAAAGTTTGTTGTATCTACTTCTTTGAAAGTTCAGTTGCTATTTCCGGCTCTTTCTTAGAAATGTGCAGTTGATGCTGATAAGAATGATAATGCGATGTGTGAAAAAAATCGATTTTTCTCACTAATGCAAGGCAAAAGATGGCATTTTTTGGCGGAAAAACACGAATTTTTAATGTTATTTAGGAAATAAATCGAGGAATCTAATGTCTTTAAATTTGTTAACCCTGGCCTTAAAACCTTTTTTTGCGCTTCCAATTCTTCGTGAGATTGAATAATTGTTCATATATAAAAGTAATGAAAAAATTAGTATATTTCACTTGTGGACTCATTCCTCAACAAACACTTTGTTTACACCACTGCTCGAAAATCTTAAAATAAGTGTGACGCTTGTCGGAATGGGCTAATATTCACTTAACGCACTATCGCATAGAGGTGAAATGGAGACCTTTGTAGTCTTCTACCTGTTTAATTCAAAAATGGAAGTGCCGGCATATTCATCAAAATACTGCAGCAAGAGCATGGCGGATGATTTGAAGTTGTGGGCTATGTGCATGATCCATTGGATCATTACGCTCCCATGCGCGGGAATGTGGACGTGTGTTCTTCGGGGTCAAGACGTTGGTTCGCCATCGATCCGATAGGGGCCTCCTTCGCTCGCGCCTCCCCCGCCCGCATTCACGTCTTCGCCGCCTTCATTTGTTTGCCCATCGCTCCCCCTAAAACCTCCCTCACCCCTCTTTCCACTCATCCAACTCCCGCACTTCCTCGCGGGTAAGTCACTAACATCCCTGTCTCCATCGCCCTCTAGTCCCCAGCGGTGGCACCCCCATACGTAACGCCCATTCGCGGCGCCTTCGGGTTCGCATCTGAAAGATGTGAAGTTCCTTGACAATTTAGCTTATGGCTCATATTTCTCATAATCTTCCTATAATACATCTTAAGCAATTGTAAAAACAACGAAATTTCACAATTCAGGCGTTTGAATGGATTAACGCCGTAGATTATGCTTAATTATCTGAAAGATCTGGAATTCCTTGACAATTTAGCGTATGGCTCATCTTGCTCATAAGCTTCCTATAAGGAATTATAAAAGCAAAAACATTTCATAATTTGCCGTTTGAATGTTTTTGCGCCATGGATTATGCTTTTTAAAACGTGGTGTTCCTTGAAAATTTAGCCATTGACTCCCCCTCGACTGGTGTTTTTTTCGTGATACATAGCACGTTTAAAACATAACTCAATATCACATCTGCCCATAGGCATTTCCCTAACATCAAAGGTAAAAGCTATCTCTACCTCCTCCTGTCGCTTGCTTCTTCCTTGGTTTCTCTGTACTTTTGATACAATACTCACCTCGTCTGTCATTTTCAGACATCTGCCTCCTGTATTTTCTCCTTCCACTGTACCCGCGACTTCTGCATACATGATACCCTTTCTCCTCGAAATATGCCCGATCAAAGTTTGCTACCAAATATTATTATGCAGCTATTTATTTAACTGCCAATAGCATGCGTTAAAATACACAAGAACACAGTTAAAGTAGGCACTTATGAGGAAATAATATTAGAGAGGAAGGGGTTTGGCTTCTGAAAACCTCATGTTCAAGGAAATGGGTAAAAAAATATTACTGAAAGGAATGGTAGTACAGGGACGTTTGATGTAATTTTTCTACCTTAATCAATTAACTTTAAAGAGAAATTATTTGAGAGCTCTTTTTCATCTCCACGCCTCCCCCAACTCAATCTCATTTCAGGGATTTTTGGCACATTTAGCATAATTGTCGTTCATTTGGTGAAGGAATGCTTTCAATCATCTGTTCTGAGATAATTAAATGGAATTTATGTTGTATTTACGCTTTTAAGTCTCTCTAAGCGAGGATGTTATGTCATATAGAGAATTCATTATTTTATGATAATATTGAAATTTGATGGTAACCGGTAGACTGCTAGGCTCAATGATTTGATTTATGTAGCATCGATAATGCTTACCTCAGGACCTAAATGTTTTCAAATTATCACTGCTCTATGCCATTCTCCCCGGATAAAAACCAATGATTTACAATCGCCCGTATCCATAGTAAAAAATATGAATGAACAGAAAGAATTTATTCACAGTATATAACTGCATAATATTTTACCTTTGGAAAGCTTTAATGAATCTCAAAGATATCTCTCTAAGTAAAGACAACTTCATACTTAGCATTACATCATAATTAATGGCGTATAAAACGGCTATTTAGTGTAATAAATTTTACTTAGCCTTCCGTGATACAAAATAATGAAACATTAAAAGTACACGCTCTTAAATTCGGTAAACTATTCATTCAGGCTGATTAGATAACTATTTAAATGCCATTTCAAAGAATTTTGCCATTTACTGCCATGTCCACGGGAATCCGAATGTGCACTTAGGTAAAAATGCCGAAATACTGATTTTTTAAAAAGCGTATGATAGATAATCAGTGATAATTCGCATGGTGTTTACTAGCTCCAACTAAGGTTAGTGACAACAATTGCCTGTGGCAAGGCAGGAAACTTGAGGTGGTCTCTCTCCTCTCGGCTCGTGGTGACTACGGCTGCCTAATTGCATGTGTCGGGAGAGGCTCCCATTGTGGGGTGTCCTTTGGAGGTGTAATGGGGATCGGGTGGGCAGGGGGGGAGGGGTTGGCGGCCCGGATCACCGGACGAAGGCGGCCACTGAGTGAGTAATGGGTGCTCCGGGCGCTGCTGAGGAGGAAGGCATTTCGGAGACGAAGCAATCGGGGGCGCGGGGCCTTAAGCAGCGTTGCCAAGACTCTCGACGCTGAAGGGGGAGAGTCAATCAGCAATGCCGGAACCTTCAGGCCAGTTTGTTGAAAAGATTAGCGTTGGATTTGTTTTCGACGATTAACAAAAATTACTTTTGCAACTTTGGGACTTTTAATAAGAAAATTAGCCCGGACGGACGCTATCTTTCATCCTTCTGAAGTACCTAACGACTAAAGTACCTTCTAACGGCAAAAAGCAGCAAAAAGGGTGATGAAGTTGACTTGAGTTGTCTCTTAACCTCATCGATGTATTTTCGGAGTTCACTTCTCCATTCCATATTATACTCGTGTCTATGTAGTGGAGGATATCCAGAATTGGGAAAATCTGGGGGGGCTTTGTAGGGGAAGTAGGGAGTAATCCGCTAGTAGTAGTGGGGGTCCGGGAGGTTTCGAAAATTTAGAGAATTCTGAGGCTCGTTGCAAGAATTTAAGGTTGTCTCATCACTTATTTTTCATATAATTAAGACTTCAAAAAACAAAAATTAACGTACATTTTCATTAATTTTCTTTCTCTTTCCTGCAAAAATTCGGCAACTGAATAAAATTGCCATTTTTATGTGATGTAAATTGGATACCCAAGGGAGGCCAAACCTCCCCCTTCCGCATTCCCTCTCTGGATCCACCCCTGTACCTATGTTATTATTTCATCCCAAGATGTTTTCTTCCGTGATTTTATGATTAATTCTTACAAAACAGAAATGAAAAGAGCGAAAAAAATGACTGCGACACCGTGAGTTCGATAGCTTTTTACGCTAGTTTTATTCGGCCAAAATAATACGCTTACTTTCGCAGTAATTTCACAAAATTGTATCTATTCGAATATAGCTAAGATAGCTAATTTTTTGATAATGGTGCAGGGATAGAATGAAATGTGTTGCAATTGTCTTAAAAATGCTATGGGGATTGTCGGAAAAAGGAGAGAAAAATCTCGAGTTAATCTAAATTTGTACTTCATTTTATATTTACATTCCAATCACAGGAATGTGCAACCATTAATAAATATGTGTGCTCTCTTTCTTTGATTCCTTTCAATATATCACAATAAAATTTCATGATTTTATGTTTTTTTTTTTAAGTTTACTGCATTATTCATAGACCCTTTGTGCCTAGGACCAATGGGCTGAATTCAAGGGAAGGCTATGAATGAAGATATACAGTCTGGATGTACGAGGCCGGCAAAAGGAAGAAACTGATGGCGGCGTAATATACCACAGTCAGTCTTCAATGAGGTATGGGCCGTTGATTCTCTGCATTCGAAGGCAAAGAACGAAGTTCAGCTGTTTGAGCTGAAAGAGAAATGAGGGAATGAGGAAATAATTGGAAGCCAATTACGAAAAAAGTTGATTACCCACTCTTTAGAGAGGAAGAGAAGGGTTTTGTTGAGTACATTAGCTCGTGGGAGTTCACTCAAAGAAAGGTGTACGAGCAGGAAGGGAGTTCCCAGCTCTATAAAGTTTTTCTCCTCGGGGTTTCTCTTTGCTATTACGCCCGTGATAAATCGATTTTTATCAGTTGATCTCCTTATCGAATCAAGGTGTAGCTATTTACATGCTCTTTATTCCCTGTTATTACGAAGTTTTAAAACGGTAGACTTTGATCTGATGCGTTTCAGTCGTGTTTATTGTCCAACGTTATTAGTGGGTAATATCAAGTTTTTATTTGAGTATATATTCTATTTATCCTAAAATACTATAGTGTATGTAATTATAAAATATGCGTCGGGATAGTGGTTAACTAAATTTATTCTTGTAATTTACTCAGACGATATTTGATTTCCTGATACTTTCAGACATTACCGGTGTAATTACTTTCAAGACATAAAAGATGAAAACTTAAATATCGTCGCACAGGTCCGTCATAGGCAATCTTCCGGCTAAGTCAGTAACCTATTCAAATTAAAGACTATCAATGACAATATCTATCACCAGTGTTTACAACTGATAACTGCTTTATCTGTTGTACGAAACGGAAAATCTCGAGGTTCGCCCTCTGTAAAGACAGCTATGTGCGTTAAAAAACAGCAAAAAATTTCAAGATGCGGCATATGGTCAAGTATTGTGCCATCCAGCTGATTTTTCTGTGGTTTCATTTCTAATTAAAATGCACCAAAAATGTCAACTGCGCTTACTATTTTCAAAAAAATTCTTTTTGGACTTCCCTGATGCGACACTTATCAATGGACTCTGTGACCTATCCTCCAATACAAATTGCGTATTTTTAAACAAGATTTTTGAATGATTCTTGGGCATTAATGTGATCTTCGTCAAGGACCCGGTGAACTTGTTGGTATGGTATGGTATTTTGAGGAGGCGACCGACAGCTGAGGTCATTTGCGCCATCAGGGAAGGGTATGGAAGGAAGGTTGGAGAGAAACCCAGCGTCGGTATTAGCCTGCTCTTGACGAAAGGTGCCAAGAGGACCACGGCTTAACATCCCATTCGACGGACGGAGTGTTGCGCTTGAAATATCCTCCACACAACACTCAAGCAGGGATCGGGCAGTCTCTGAAAATTCTTTGCCACTGTCGGGATTTGAACCCGAGCCCGCCGGATGGGAAGCCAGCACACCAACTCGAACTCCCGGTGAACTTGTTGCAGGTATCACTTGGAAGCGATGAAAGTTTTTCTTTTCCTTTCGTGAGGACTCAACTCTCTCATCATTCTCCTTTCCTTTTGTTTATTTCTCACTTTCTCGCAGGACAAAGATTGCCGGGTCACGTTCGAGTTCACGAGTTGTACGTGTTTTAGGGACAGCCGCGCGAATCAAGCTTCGAGAAGGGAAGGGGTGGTGGGCGAGCGGAACATTCGTGTCGCTGTCGTTCCGCGACACCGCGGGGAATCCCTGCCGCGGTTGTGCTTCCATCAAATTCCACCACTTGCTCCTCTCCACTTGTTTTATCGTCGTGCTCCTTGGAACATCATCACCTCACCAATTCGTTTCCTACACTTTAACCTCACTATTTTTCTAGGTCCTACATAAACGATAGGACAAGAGAGTCTGTCGGCTACCAGAGATGAATCTAGCGAGGAATTCCAACAGCCTCTTCAGTCACCTACTGCATGCTGGTGATTAGTCGACTCTACCACACTCTCTGTAGGTGGCTTGTAGGTTATATCGTAGATGTAGAGTTTTATCTGCGGTTCGCGTTATACAAATTTTCTCGCATGAAATACATCACGCTTGTTCTAAGGTCCAAGCTCAACAATTTTTTAGTATCTCCCCTTGCATGCAATTTGGATTTTTTCATTTTCTCTTCACTTAAAAATCCATCTCTGAGCTTTCGTGAAGCGAGGCCCAGAACAAGGGGCTTGACCGTAGAAACGTTGGTCATGGTTATCTCTGTAGCAATGACTTAGCTTCACATTGGCATTATCCATCGACTTATTCCAACATGTAAGTACAGGTATGCAAGAAAGTATGAATATAGAGAAACTGGTGACATTCCTTTGTGATCGCGTGAGTTTCGGAACGGGAATAGACCCCCACCCAGTTAATGTGATGCCAAATCTCTACTTTCATCATTTATTTTCGGTGTTTTATCAAATAATTTTATTTAGGTAGCATTTGTTTTGCATGCAATCAGTAATTGCTGGAATTGAGTAGATGAGAGAGATGGCAATTTTAAAGAAATGTTTTCAGGTTATCATTCACATTGTTGCGTAAGCAAACAGGAAACTCTTATTTTAGAGAGTATCGAAATGTTTGAGCAAACGAGGAATTAGGTCTATTTCTACCCTATCATTATAAACTAACAATCTGATGCATTTTTATAAAAAAGCTACCAAAGGCTTGTATACTTTTGATAACGTACTTGAATGTAGAGGATGACTCGGGAATTAAACTGAGATGGAGCACTTTAGCGCGTACAAAGGGAAGGAAAGAGCTCCTCGCAAACACCATTTATGCATGCAGCTGCGGTATCTCCCAGGAGGCGTAGTTCCCGCATAGTGCGTGTCCTATATTCTCGAGGGTGTCTGAGGTAGAAGCGGCACTACCTACAGTGGTGCACCATTGTACCTCAGTAATAGTATCGCGGAAGATGAATCACTGGCTCGGAAAGTAATCTAAGTAAGGAACAGAGCATACTTCTGCGATGGCGATGAGTATGTTCCTGTTTTTCTGGTTCAGATTTCATCAGCGTGTTCCCAGGATAAATACCGTGATAAAGGGAGTGAGATAATCAGGGGGTGTTGTTCATAATGAGAGAGACTTAGAGGGGTTTGAAAAAGGAAATATCTCGATATCATTCAGCTTCTCTCTTGAAATACTTGGCCGAGGGAATGGTGAATGAAATTCTTATTGCAATTTGTGTTATTCTCTTTGCAGCAAATATGCCTCTGAACATGTCTATGTTTATATCAATATGCCTGTCTATTTCTTTTATCATCAAGGCGATGGAGCAAAGTGTGTGTAATCCGTTAGTGCTACATTTTAAATGTAAAGATGAAATGGGTGTATTTAAAAATGCAACTTATTTTTTGTTGCTACTCTACAATAAAAAAGAATTTTCTTATGACCTCCCAAGATTAATGATCTGGGGGGAGAAATCGAGAGTATTTTGGGCGAGCAAATGTGAATCAACGCGGCAAAAACCCGATAAGAATGCTGTTGTGTATATTAAGCCTCTAATTCTAGTCCCTTTGGATTAGGTATCTTATAACTATATTGTATGAAAATAGGAGCGAGTTTCATCTTTGTGCCTTTTCAAGTACTTTTCACATCCATCATTAGCTTCAGCTGATGTAATTTGGCCATCCCAGTGTCGGGCGTGCCGCAAAAATTGAGCTTCCCATATGAACTTGAATAAAATATCATCATTCTCCTCCGAAGTGTCTGAGCTATCGTGGGAATGGTAAGCAAAGGAAGGCATAAGAGGTGCCAGCGCTTCACGATTTCATGCATGTTGCGAAAAAGCCTCAAGAAAGTGCTCGTTCCATTTGGGTCTGAATATTAAAGGTGACGTGGTTCTCCACGTGATTTACGGGGAATTTAATCGCGCGCTAAGGATGGAACATAAATCACTGTGGAACGGGTGCCCTAATTCAAGGTTTAGGTGAACGGATAGATGTAAAATGATGGATGTCGTTCAGAACATGCGCGCCATGTATTGAGTTTTATCGCTTGAAGGACTGCTTCCAACACCGCCTGGCGCTTGGATGTTGCAATACAGCTTTTAGGCTTCTTCAGATTTTTTTCATGGCTGCTCAGGATCAGTTCTGCTCCAAAAACAAAAAAAGGACCAATTAGTATCCCTGCTAGTTACTGTAGCATATCAATTTATGCTTGCCCTACGCCTGAATGTCCCGCATGTTTAATGCACCAATGAGCTGATTTTATTTTTTTAATGGTTAGTGTTTAATTTGCATGCCTTTTATTTAATACCCCTTAAAGCGTTAAATTTTTAATGATTTAACTGTCATTTTATTGACAGTGCTTCGACTAAGTCGTATGTTTTCGTTCACACCTTTGTAAAATGTGGCGTTTGCGACACATTGGGAAGATTTCTAGCGGTGCGAAATTATGTCGCTTTTTTTGTTGATCTTAGTGATGACATTTACATCCACAACTTTCGTTTCGGGAGTGATTACTATGTTTTTGTAGCATTCAATTTTGTCGAAGGTCAGAAAATGTTTGAACTTAGCTATGAATTACATCCACTTTAGGGCCTAGTAGAGCAAGCAGTATACTGTACGATATTATTGCATTTCGAGTTAGATGGGTCCACAATAAGAGCTAAATTAGTGGAAGTAGTGCGCTCGGCTAAACAGGTTACCAAAACCCCTTGCTCCACAAGCTAATGTTAGGTGTACGTGTTCAACTTAGCTGGCCTGCCATTTTAAATATGATTTTATTGAATATGTTTGTGTTAAACTGTATTCGTTATGGTTATGCATTGTTTTTCCTTTTAAACTTGGTTGTATGCGAAGGATACTTCAATTTATAGATATCAGTAGCCACTGATTGCTAATGGGTTTTGTATTTTACTAAATAAATCCATCACTGTTAGGAAATTTAAGAAAGTTATTATAGCTTGCCATTATATTCCATGCCTTGCGCTTTACTACAAGCTTTGGTGCAATTTGACGACAATAACTAATTGTAAGCCGTTTTCATTTTTTTACCTTGTTTTCGTGTAACTTTCATCAATAATTGAGTCATTGTATTGAATCTTTTTTATTTTGTAATGAAGACGTAAAGAAAACGAAAAAATAAAAGCAGTAAGTTTAAAAAGACAGTGTGTATGGATAAGCGCCTAAAAATGATAGAGGCTAAAAATATGTTAGGTTTTCAATGTCTTTTTTATTAGTGTGACGAGTATATTCTGATTTTTACATAGTTTTCGCATTTCGTAAAATTTTTTCATTTCAGTCACTCTACATGTTTGAAGTGAACTAATTGCATTAGTTAGAACATTTTATTTTCTGGAAAATCGGTGATAGTTCTTTAGATAAATATTAGAGCTTTTTAATTCAGTAACTTTTCAAGTTTGTACTGCGTTTATTGTGTAATGTTGTTTTCCTGTTCATGCGTAACCAATGCGTCAATTTGGATGACTCATACCGCCGACTTCATCGCCTAGTCTGTGTTTCTGAAGCCTTCACCAGAACAGGAATCTATTGAAAATGACAGGCAACAACTAATGGACTAATTAACATTTGCATTTACGGCAAAGAAAGTATTTCACTGTAACTAGTGAAATTCAGGGGAAATTACCCTGGGATTGGTCATGCTTAAATTAGAGTTAAAATTTACGAGCGCGCAATGTCGCTCTCATTTGTTTTATGCGTTTTTTCCTCCTTGTTTAGCTGTCTCAAAGATAGCATACGGTGAAGAAAAAAGGTCCACGAAAGGCATTTAGGCAGCTGAGGAGTAATTCAACTCAATTTGAATACAGTGAGTACAGCGGTTTTTTTATGAAGAGTGATAGATGGTGTTAGGTACGGATTACTTTTTTTCAAAAACACCTCACAGAAATTGAAATAACGTTTTGTTTACTATCGTAATTGCTTTATTTTTTCTATTCACTGACTTGCATTCTTGACTCCTTACTTTAAACATAATAATATAAACTTGGAGTCCAGGTAATTAGTTTATTCATCACGTTTTTTTTGCCGAGGAAAATGGCAAATAGTGTGTGAGGGGAAAGCAGATCACGTCAGTGTTTGTGTAAAAAATAAAAGCAGTAAGTTTAAAAAGTAGTTGTAAACTGAAAAATAATTTTTCCTGTATTTTATGTTGAATTTTTTTGCGTATTTATTATCTGCAAACCGGCTATACTTTGGGAATGCCATCGCGTTTGTTGTACAGGGAAATCGAAGCCAGGAGGTTGCGAGGCGAAAGCTCGGAAGTGATGATGTTAATGGGAAATTACCCAAATGGGAGACATGAGATGATAGTGCACGCGGTCGTGAAGGTGGACCGGTTGAAAGGATACCCGCATTCGCGCGGCAATTTGTAGATGAGGTGTGTGGTGTATAAGGAGGCCTTTTACGCGAAGGGAGACGGAGGATATGGGGGAGGGTAGGAGGAGGCCCTTTCTACGGGAAAAGGATGCTTTCGTACCCTTCGCCCTTCCAGTACTTTCGCCGTGGAACAAAAGAGGGCGGTTTCACTACGGCAGCGGTGGAGGGGATGCTCTCGGACGTAGTTTCGGAAAAGTTCGGGAGGGTGTGAATGTCTCGCAGGACGGAAAATCCTCAGGTCGGTGGAGAAATTTTATTTCGTTCAGACACGGCTGCAGTCTCTTTTCAAACGGGTCCTTTTGATGGGGAAGGTCACCTCTGCGTAATGTTATTGGAATAGAAAATTTATATGGCACAGTTACAAATGTGTAATCAATGGGAAAAGTTTTTATTAACGTAGCCAGCTATTACCTTAGGCTTCTGAGGAGTGGAGATGTAATAGAATTAAGGTAACATAATTTCGTGAAATTTAGTCTCAGTTTTGAGTAACATTAACTCAGTAAATTCAACTTTTTAAAGTTTGGGAATGAAGTTGAAAGTGTAGATTTTACCTAGTTGATTTTTCGTTATGCTTGAATAAGGTATTTTCGATCATAGTATAATGGCCCTTGAAGGATCAAACCGAATCATGTGGCTTTCTTCATCGCGTTTTAGGATGCAGTTGGTGGTTTCGTTACTCATGATAAGTAGAATAATTAAGAGCGATATTTCCGCATGATTTCTTTCGGGGATTAAGAAATATCATGAGTGTTTTTAGGTGCTACTAGGGGAATTAATTCTTATACAGAGCCTTAAATCAATAATTTTTCAATTATACTCCCTTTTAAGATAGGTTTTAGTTTTTTGTTTGATTCTTTGTTAATAAAGCGGTATTTTGTATCGAAACCTTGGTGTCTTATTGGTAACATCTCGGTGAAATCATTTCATTAAACTTTTCATAAGAAATGGTTTTTCGGTTTACTCGGTCTCCCTCCTCTTTAATTTAGCGTTAGGTAATGAAAAAGAACGCTTATTTGAGTTGCTTATTTGTTTTGAGGTAATAACTAGCATACAAGAATTCTGATGGAGCATATGAGTTTTTCAAATCGATAATTCAAATTTGAAAAATGAACTGATTTTTCTTCTATCTTGCGTTTTCAGTGTTCAAATAGTGTCAGAAATTGCTTTTGTGTTAGATTTACTATTTTTGCTTAATTGTGCTAGGGAGAAAGTTGTCGTCACGTTTCATCCAAGGATTAAAATTAAATGAAAGTGATGTTCGATCAAATACTACATGTAAGTTGTAATTAAATCCAGAACTGTTAGTATTAAAGCAAGTTTTCTCATAGCAGGATCCATCCTATTTTAAATGACAAAAATACCCCTGCTTTTTTATTTGAACATATTGAAATTAGCCAATTTACATTTACATTAATTAATTGAGTGATGATATTAATGCAAAACCTGTCCCTTGGAGTAAACTTTCACACATTTCAAAAGAAAGCGTATCATTCAATTTATAAGACATGGACGATTTTTCGACGTGAATCATAGCGTGGGGGGCTGTAGTGAAATGGATGTTATTTTTCACAAATATGGGGAATGGCTGTTCGTTTGCGCAAGGGGATAGAAGCGTCAGTGCGAGGTGGCGTGGAGATGGAATTAACGAGAGGTAGAGGCGGCGTGGAAACAAAACACACTCACGAGCGTGCGGGGAAGGAGGGTCTGGATTTGGGAGACGAAAATCACGCGAAGGGACCCCTCTTTTTTTTATTTATTTTCGGAGTGCTCGTAAGAGTGAGCTGGGCGACGCTTATTACGCTGTGCACTCGGGTGGAAAGTTGAAAGGTTCCCGCTCCAAGCTTTTGGTTTCGAATTCCACGAATGTTTCGAATTGGTTGCGAATTTCATTCGATACGGGATGTGAATCTTTTCGCGTCTAAAACGTGTATGCGTGTTTGCGCTGACAAAGAGTTTGGCGAGAAGTGAAGAGATGCTTAATTCAATATTAAAGATTAATTAATTCAATTGGTATCAATATACCTCCTACGAAATGTTTAAGTGAAATTCGGCGCCAATAACACTATCAGTTTGTCTAAATGTGAATGAAGGAATGATATGTATATTATGAGCTCAATGAAGATTGTTAAATATGATTATTTTGCTTCTTTTTTGTCATATTTGGTTACTTTTAAACAGCTAAGCAGCTAAAAGTTACAGGTGATAAGTGAAAAGTGCCTAACTTTGTTCCCAATTCCCAGGTCGTAAATTAAAATTTGTAAATAAGCCATAGCGGCGACTACTCGCGATGCATCTGGTGAGAAAACCGCTATTCCAGGAGCATGTATCCTCTCGCCTTCCGTTTTTCGGTAAAGTCACATTTCATAATATCTGCCATATCATCAGGTTAAAGAAAAAACTAATTTCATCTCAACAGAACAAAATTAATTGATAAATACACGGAAAGTTTCAGAAGCATTTAATTTAAGTGCAAACTGTCTCTTCGTTAAAAAAACAAAGAAAACTATAAAGGTTAGCATCATGTAAACAAAATTAATAGTTTATTGAATGAAATGTGTGGTTTTCCGATTCGAGCGTATTGATAGCAAAACACTAGTGTAGGCCACCAGCCCCCCTAGGTAAATTTCTGGCTGCGTGCTGGTATGCACTGTGGTCGTACTACCATTTCGCCCAATCTAAAGTCTAAACTGCACACATCTGAAGAAAGCTGGAAAATACATCTTTTGTATAAAATGGTCCTTTTTGTTGCCAAGTATCGTGTACTGTTTTTTTTTTTACATTCGCGAGGTTAAGTATCGCGTGAAATGGGTTTTTTGAACGACAGACGCTGTCGAAGGGAGTCAAAGGTGTGGAAAAGGGTCTGGGAGACAGTGAGGCTATTACAAGAGAGAAACGCGTGGAAAGGGCACGCTTTCGTGTCGCGGCGGAGGGTATATAGGGAGGCTTGATTGCGCATATAGGCATTCCAGGTTACGTGCGGGACATTTTGAATGAGAGTTCCAAGTTTAAAATGCATTTATTAACAATATGCAATTCTACAGAGGAAAAATCTTATTTGTCATTTGGTAAGCAAAATCTGAGAGCTAAATAAATAAAACTTGGCTGAGGCCTGTTACCACGTATTTTCAAATGAAATGCATAGTGAAAAACGGACATCGTACGGGAAAAATTTTGGAAAATATATTGTGTACTTCGCAAGATATTATCACAAATTTCTGAATGTATTGATGTATTTTATTTTACTAATTGAATTTAGTAAAACCAAAACAATTGGCTCAAATTCATTTAAATATTATTACTAGTAACCATAATTGAACTACGTAGTTTTTATTCAGTACCTTTTATTTAGTTACGCCACTGTAAGTTCTGCATGCGATAATGGTCGGAGTTGAGGCAGAGAAGCAGAAGTGTGAGTGTGATAGAAAAAGCATGTGGAGAGGGCACAATTTCGAGTCGTGGCGGAGGAAATAAAGTGAGGCGGAAACTGCGGGGTGGTGACAACAGGACGAGAGGACAGACCGGGAGAGAGGGAGAGAGAGAGAGGGAGACTTTTGGGGGAAACTGGGGCGAAACGGTGTCAGTGGACTATTCTATACGGGACTCACCACCCAAGTCTCCTCATCCTAGAGTTAAGATAGAGAGCAACCTATAAGCAGTGGCGTCAGTTGCTTGACCTTATTCACTTAAACGTTCCTCTGCGCTACGTCTTTGAAGGAAAGCACGGCAGTGACGAAATTGATATAGGTTGGTATGAGATTAATTAAGCAGTATGAATTTATGATATGTCATTCATTTTTAGAATCATTCAAACTGGATTTCTAATTGCTTGTGCAAGTCATAATTTTATATCATTCAGTATCGTATTATTTCTTCATTTTGGGATTTTCCATTCCTTATGAGCGTTTGGAATTTTTTGCTTTTGCAGGTTATTTATTCCTTTAGCAAAATCGAATGCAATTTCCCCTTGATCAAGTATCGTGAAAGTGAGGCGGGGGAAATTTTGAGCCCAAAGATACGGGTAGTCAACTTTTAACAGGATATTTATGTTTATTTCCTTTTTCCTTCAATTAAAAATACGTTCATTATTTTATCGCTTTATATCGCTTTTAATTCCGTAACAATCTGAATTTTTTACACGTCCAATCTAAAGAAATATAGAAAAGATTTTTGAACTGTTATACATAAAATTGGAATTAAGGGTAGAACGTGAAGTGTGCATGAAGTGATAGCGAACCCTTTTTACACAGTTTTTATATGATGTAAGTATTGCATTCAACGTAAGCATTTTTCAAGGTCGGAGGGAAGGTGGGAAAAAAGGTGTGTAAAGTCAGCTTTAGAACAAATGAAAGCATCTGCTTTACTTCTTTCCCCTCCCACTCCACTTTTCGTATGAACGTGGTCCAAGTGCATTCTTTTTTTTGTCTTTCAAACTTCGCGTTACTCGGCTGTCCCTGCTACGAGCTATGGCAAAACCACAAAACATTACGTTGAGATGGCTCGTTATTTTTCGCGGCGGTTTTTATTTATTTACTTTTAAACTTTTAAAGGAAGAGTTTTAAACAATCGTGAAGTTGCGGAAGTGGAGCGGAAAGTTTTCAAGTGTCGTTTTAGTCGAGCCCGTGGAGTTTACGCCGAGGGTGTTCGTGAAACTTAAACTTTACGTGGTCGAAATTTCACGCGACAATATTTTGCGGACGTGCTTTTTCTGTGAACGTTTGCCTCGAAATTTTGCTTCCGTTGAGTTATTGCTGTTAATTGTGCACAAGGAACTGTCATACTCTCATGAAATCGTTTCTCTCGAGGGGAAAGAACTGCAACAATGCGAAATACGTTGCGGCGGTTTTCATTTTCCCTGCATTTTTTCTGCGAATATGGAGAAATCGTAAACTCGTATGCGGTTCCTTTTTCCATGCATTTCTATTCATGCATATTTGCAATAATTTATTAAATTATACATAACGATATTAATGTAGTAATTGCAAGTTTTGTATAAATTGATACTGATATTTTAGACCATATATTTGAACCGGTGTAAGTCTATTGTTTATTAATATTTACATATGATTCAATAAATCCATCCTGAATTCGATCATGAATGAAATTAGCGATATATTACTTTTTATCTCCTCATAAAATGAAGGTTAAGTATGGATAACTCAAAAACATATCCTCTAATAAAATTTTTTTAATACCAAATGAATGAATGTTAAAGGTATAGTGGATTACTGATTTTCCCTTGTTATTCCTAATTTTAATCCCTTTTCAGGAGTTTCATTTCATCTGTTTATTCCGTGTTTTGAATCAGCCAATATAGTTTATTTTTCCGTGCTGCCATAAACCACAATATTTAAATTAAGTCTCCGATAATTTCACACTTCGATACTATTCTACTAGTTTATTTTTCGAGCCTTTCTCTATGTCTCTTTCTCTACTGTTTTTACTCTTTTCATTCGCTTCGACCACGCTTATGCTTCATTTTTTAAAATGTTTTGTCGCTGTATCTCATTGAAACCCTCTCCTTTCTATCTTTAAAAAAATAAAACATAATTTTCAACAACAATTCAACACTTCATTTCATTAACATCATTTGATGCAATATGATACTTTTAAAATTTAAAAATATATTTGTAATTCCCGCTGTAATCTAGTTTTCATAGACATAGTTATTGGGTCCAGCTGTGTAAGTTAAAAGAATCAATAAATCCAGAAAAAATTCTCTGGCCCCGTATTACAGAAAGGCTCGTAGTATATTTGAGAAAGTTTGCCCAGAATTGCCCTAAGTTCCTGAAGACTCTCGTATCTCTTCACGTTCCTTTTCGAGAGAGGGAATTCGATGACTATGGCATCCCCCTGTGTCTCATAAATGGACGTTGAAGGTACATCGGAGGCAGCAGAAACGCAACTTGGGAACGCATAATCGCCTCCTCACTCTGAACTTCCTCCTAGAGAGGTCGTGTTCCCCTGTGGATGATGTCCCCCAAATCATTCCGCAGGTGACCTTAGCGAAAGAGACCGGAGAGGGCCATCCCTTGGGAATATATTTCCAAATATCTTGACAGGAGTTTCGGTGTTCCATCTCTTTCAGCCCAAAAGATGCAATCATTCATTCCCCTAATGAATGGAAATGTGTAATGATTATTCATAGAGTCCCTTAGGTTTCAGTAGCTGTTGATGGATCATTTCTCATCTGCTTTTCCAAAATATATCTATTTTATGTAATTGACAGTCTCTATCTATCTAATTCTCTTAGCCCTTTACTTGATTCCTCTCTTACGACACGCATGTATCTATGGTGCTCTTTCTCTTTTACTGATATTTGTTGGTATTATTCCCTATTAAGGTATGTTCCGATAACCCTGTTACTTGGGACACTAGAATTTAAAATATTTCCATTAAAAAAAAGTTTTTAATAAGGTTTCGGGGTGTCGTTGAAAGTTATTGGGAAAAATCTGATTTGAACCATAAAATATTTATCCGAAACTCTGCTCTCGTTGCTGACATCTAACTCTTGGGTTTTCATTAATATCACATCACGTTTATTTTACCACCTTTTTTCATGAAAGAATATCTATGAGTGTCATGCTCCCTTTTTTGATGCACTAAAGCCCTATATTTTTAGTCTACCTGTAGTTTTTCCATAGGATTCCGCCGGCCTGGAAAATCGTAATATTTATATAAGAGTTTACGATGAAAGAGTAAGACAAACATTTCTTCCATAGGGACGAGGTGGACTTGGGACGTAGGTGGCAAATGTTTATCGTTATCTATACCGGTAATTAAATATAACATTTCAAAAATATCATTGATTTTGTATTAGTTTGAGTTTATTCAAACTTATTTATTTATTCCAAGTTTATAGTATTTCATTATGCAAATAACACAGTTAGTTGTATAACTAGAATGATAAACCTATCTGCCTATTCAATTTATAATATTGAAAAGATAATTTCGAACCATCGGAAAATCTATTATGTGAATGATGCGATAGTATAAGAGATGCGGAAACGAATACATACTAAAATCAAGCTAGAGTATTTAGGAATAGATTAGTTGAACGATGAACTAGTCCGGAACAGATTAAGGACTCTACCCGTCCAGGTAAGGTAACTGGGAATATTTAGAAGGTTAGGGGAATAGAAATAAAGAGGGTGTGGATTGCATGGGAAGGGGCAGGTGAGCCTCGTGGGGTTGTGTGAGCCGACTGAAAGAGAGATATGGGTCTGACGAGGGTTGCTCACGCGGGAGGAGCAGTGGGGGAGGCGAAGAGGGATGAAGTCCGGGGCTGCTTGACATGAAGTAAGGGAGCCCTCCCATCACGCATAAACCCCCAATGCGAAGGTGTGGTAGCGATGGAGGGGTGTGGGAAAAATATGCAAGCCCGCGCACATCGGCCAGGGACCAAGAGACGGGGAGATATAAGGGATATGAGGCTGGGGTCGGACGTGCAGAGCTCAAGGGGGCGAAATGATGATGACGATGATGAGTGGGAGTGTGTTATGAGGCGGTCCTTGAGACAGAGAGAGAGAGAGAGAGGGGGCAGGAAACGGAGGACTCTCGGGATTACGCAAGGAAAGAGTGTGCAAAATAGGCACATTTACTCATGTACAGTATTGTAGTGCCTAAATAAGTATGAAATCGATTTAGGCTTGACTTGGTATACCTATTATACGATAGATCTATGCATATAAAAGAGGATGCCTGTATATCTTTCCGCTAAACATTTCCATATCGTTTAATGGATTTCAACCTAAGTTAGTCGGTAGGTGCATCTTACGCTCCCAAAGCCCGTTGTGCTACTTTTGGTTGTATCCGACGCGTTATTTGCGTCGTTTTCTTAATACGGAAATCATTTTTTCTTTGGTTTGCTGTTACATATATATACCATCATCATACCTGCTTCGTTTCTTCACCTAAAATTCGTGCCATCAAATCATTAATACCAATTTCCAAGTACTTTTCTAGGTACTATCTTTCTCGAGCAACGCCGCCTGGCCTGCTAGTATCATGATAAATGTAAAACACCACTACAGACCATGGTTGAGAGTTGAGACCGACCTTGAGAATAACCTAAAAGTAAATGAAGTACCTGGAAGCTATAGAAAGTGAACAGATATATAAATACCCATACGAGGAGATAAATACCTTCTAACTTGAAGCATATATATTAAAATGCCGCTGAATTCACTCGATTACCTCAAAGACTAGAATAATTAGCAATGACGTATCCAGGCATGCGTGTAGCTATATTGAATGATGCTGTAGGTACTCGTGTGCCTATCTGGGCCCATGGGTACATGAGTGCCTATCCTATACGATCACCTACCTGTCTGTAATAGATAAAATTGTCAATTTTCCTCAACCTCATCAATCGGTTTTGATTTACTCCTTCGGCAAATCTACACGAAGGTGATGTAGTGAATCGGAAACCATCGAATGAATTGAATTGATGACTGTAAAAATTCTAATTCTTTCTTTCCCTGCCATATTTCACCATATCAAGCTCTAAATGACTATTTTAATGACCCCTCTGAGTATTAGAGTATCATGTGGGTACTTGAATACCTGTACTTCAGTAGATTTGACTCTATCCTGACGCAAAGATACGTCGCTATGGGTATTTCCTCCTGAACTTCCGCTGGCCGCAGGTAGATGAAGGAAGTGAGGGTAACTCGGAGGCGGCCCATTAAAGCAGAATCCTTCTACTACGGTGGGTCCCTTTACCGTTCGCTCAGCCGAGCGCGGATCAAAATGGAGGAGCTGCGTGTGGAGGAATTAAGGAGAAGGGGAAGGTGTGCAATTACCCGCCATCAAACTCCAATCAAAGGATCTCGGCCACCTTTACATGGGCGCACATCCATCTCGTAAACACCTTTAAAAACCGGGGGCGATGAACAGTTGGGCTTAAAGAGGTATCGCCGCCGTCCTGTCTTGACTAAAATATTACAAGAATTCAATATCCAATTCATGCATAATTCATTTCATATTTCATGGATGATCGGGAATTTAGATTTTCGATTTTAGTTCATTCGTTAGATCATTCCTTTTGCGGTAGCTCATTCACAGCCTAAAAATTCTGCTTCAATTTTTAACATACTTAGATGTTAAAACCGCTAGAATATGATATAATGTCACACAAATTTATACAGCTTTGGGTTTCAGTGCAAAGATTTTTTACTAATTATTATGTATGGTTTATTATAAAGTACTCACTCAATATTTTGAGCCAATGCTTGAAATAGAAATTTGATGCACATGTTCAGTGGCGCCGACTCAATGGGGCCTGAGGGGGCCCGAGCCCCCTCAAAGTTTCATTTGGGGGGGCGGAGCCCCCTCAATAATTCAAGATAATAATTAAGTTGTATTATGCATTGTGAAATTACAAAATATATAGGTATTTTTTATTTTCCATGTTTGACAATAGTTACCTTTTAAAATACATTCAACAGTGAGTTAAAACAATAATTATAAGGTAGTACGCAGGTTAACTGAAAACAAGTGGTGTGAATTATGATAGTGTTATGGTGCTGATACACACTTTGAATTTAACCTCTTTCCGGGGCACGACCCCCAATACGGGCCCCTCCAATATTTTTTATAAGTTGGCGCCCCTGCACATGTTAATCTTTACAGAAAATTCGATGTTGACTCAAGTGATGTCGTTTAAATTATTTCTGTTTATCACTAAATGACTAGTGTTTTCGACGTTAGTTTTATCTTCTGTAAAACAATAAATCTTTTTTTTTAGACGGCTGCATACTTCTTCCTTCTTTTGCGTCCATATGTCTTTCAGTTTAGTCTTCCCGACTCGCTGTTTGTCTTTAAGGGAGTTTTTCTCAATGAATCCGACTCGAGGCATTGGATGTATTCAAGTATATCATGAGTAGGTCTTAATTCTCTCGGTAGAATATTAATTTTTCTCATGAATACGCTACGTAAATTAATTTTTTAAATCAGCGAAATGGTAATAAAAATGATGTGTGGTTACCTGATGAGTTTATAGATATATCATTAACCGTTATGAATGCATGAGAATTTTTCGTATAAATATTTTCCCCCTGTGGGAGAAAAATAACTGTGGATGGCGAGAGGTCATCAATAGCTGTTTTAAATGTGTCTTTCCTCCAATACACCCGTAAATTTTCCCTTCTCTTGCTGCGGGGCGTGGAGGGTTGACCACGGTCCGCTAATTGGTGCAATCTGAATAATTGCGCCGACTTGCGACTGAGCTCGTTGTGGCCTGAGTTGGGGTGGAGTTGAATGTCACTCCCTGAGCCGTTGCGCGGTGCCATCACCATGAATTAGCTGCATACGAGACGTCGCGGTTTACGAGACAACTCCCTCATGACCGAGTCTGGACGCTCAGAGAGAGATTTTATATGCCGGTGAACGAGCGTCGTTTAATTTGCCTTTCTACGTGAGTGGAATATTTATTCTCCAATATAGCTAGAAATTTTAACTAAGGATCTTGATACAAAATATTAAAGCCGCTTAATACTAATTTAATACTAGTGCTATGTGATCTTTTGTGGTAATTTTATTGAGTTTCAGGTGAATTTTGTCACAACTCTAGGGAAAATTTCCAAATAAAAGTGCCACGAATGACGCTTTGGTTATTAGAGACGATTTTAATGGTAAAATTAAATCCATTTTCCGCAACTCATAGGTTCGCAGTAGCCTATAGGCATTTTATAGACTTTAAACAAGAATATAATGCCTTGGTTATATGGTAATACGATAATCAGTTAGGATTTTCTATTAGCATCAAAATTCCTATAATGTGATCCCCACCTGTGATTTAAGTTTTGAAAATTTGAAACTTTTGTCTTGCTGGAATTATACGTAACATTAATATGAGTATTCAAAACTGATGACGTAACGGCCTCTTGCGAAGTTAAGCGGCTTATCTCCGAGATGCTTAATATTTTGGTCTCACTGCAGAGTAGTAATATTTGATATAAGTTTGTAAATTACACGTTGATTTAAAAAAAAGTCTTTGCCTTGATTGATTGTCGCACTCTATAGAGCTGGAAAATTTCTCAGTAACAGTCTAATTAAAGAAAAAAAATATTCTTAAATGATTCTAATATGACTTCTGTTATATTTCAAGGCAGTGCGTCTGTGAATGAAATCACTGCAGTGCTCTCAATTTGTAGATAGCAATTAAAGTTCGCTCATCTAAAGTCTGCGTTTAACTACCTCATATATCCACTCTAGCTGTGACGGGAGTTTAATTACGCCTGAAGAACTCATAGCAATGAATGGTACGCAGAGATGAAATGCATTATTTTATCTGTGCATTAAAATGTCAAGTCGCGCTTCGAATCTGCTCTGGTTTCGCAATACTGCTATTAGGTCACAGCAACTCCATTCGTTGTTTCTCTCATTTTATATCATCAGAAGCGTCTGAGATCAAGGTGCTGAAATTTGAATCTGAAAAATTTCATTCTTGGCTCTTTGTACTGGCTCGTCCGTGTTGTGGAATATTATGTCTACCGAATGAACTATCACTCTCTGCTAGTCCCGGTTTAGCATTTACCTTCCTTATCTCTAAATAGTTGAATAATTACTTGAAATGAATCTCAATACTCCTCCCATATTTAAAAATCGAAAAGGATGAACTCGAGGCTTGAATAATACTCAATTAAAGCTCATGTTTTCTTTTATATTTCTTTTTTATAAAATAGTGGTGAGGTCTATTTCACGAAATCGGTCGTGGATAATAGTGAATTCGCAATAATATAACTGTGAAAATTATAAATGTGTTTCAATAAAAACAAACACGGTAAAAGAGAGATATACTTATTGAGAAATACCATATTGAAATTTTATTCAGCGCGAATTCTTCTGAGGCCGAAGGTCAATTTTCATTTATCTACGCTGAAAGCACGTATCTTAACCAGAGTTCTTAGTGATATTTACTTTAATTATTTTATATTTTTCTTGAAATGATCTTAATTATATATCTTTGATATAACGGCCATACAATGAACCCATATAAAATGTGTTTAATCGTGCAATGTATTAACTAGCATTGATTCATTTTTTCGCCTCTAGAATTTTTCTGTTACTTAGATGGAAGTCTACCAAATTTATTTGTATCGTATACATATCATGGGTATTACTACTATTTGAAGTAATCACATGCGCGCATTGCACTATTGAATCTCTTTATAAGTGCTTCAAACATTGTGCAATGAAAGCCGATGCATTGTATGCTCTCAGACAAGATTTTATTTCCGTAATCATTCCGGTTATCGAGGGACCCCTAATAAACCAATTTCGTTTCTGAATGAAGTAATAAGAAGACAGTTCCGATGGGTCTTCAGGAAGGAAATATAGATAAGTCCGTTGGATATTAGTAAAATATTGTTGATGCCATGCCACGCGTCGAGTGTGCAACGTTTTCATGTTCACCTCGTTATTTTTAAAATCAGCGCCACGATATTATCGGTCTGTTATTTTTTTACTGTCACGGAGTTGTAGATATCACGTTTCAATGAGAAAGCGAATCTATAATGTTTTTATCCCGTCCGGAATCACGGATCCTACCTCCGCTTTTTTTCTGCTGCCATGGGTGACGTTTTCTGGGGATTACAAAACTCCGATGTTTCCCATTTGTTCCACAAATATTTGCTCTATTTCGCGTCAAAACGCTACATCGTTATATGACGCGAAAACATGCACCAAAATCCTCTCTCAAGGAAGCCTTCCTTTAATTTAAAGCAATAGCTTTTATAGTATATTCGAATCAAATAGTTTATATCGCTGAAAACCTGATTTTCATTTTTAAATTTTTTTAGTAGATTGCTATCAGATTTCTACAGTAATTAAAAGTATAAAAGTACATGGAATTTCTATTTTTATCTTCAGGTAAGGAGGTACGTTAATTGTTTATGGAGTGCAACTATGATTCTGGCTTATTTGCTTTAGTGGAAAAAAATTAGATTCAATTAAATAACTCGATAATCAACTAATTTTCGCTGGAAATCTTTATCCTTTTACTAAATGCGTTGGGAGTACTTTGTCTCTTTACTATGGATTATGTGAAATTAGCTTTAAATACAATAAGAGTCTGTATTGATATAATTAATTGAAAAAGAATTCCCGTGGAAGGTATGATTTGATGTACAGTTCTTAATTTTTAAAAGAAATACTCCCAATTTTTTCTTTTGCTTGCGCATGTATATATAATGTAAGTATGCATACGTTTATGCATACTCCGGTTATAAAATATTAGGCATTCATTTTGGACATTAAAGCAAGATTTGATGTTAAATACCCTCGTAATTGTGACGCCAATGGTTGCTTAATTTCTAACTCCATTTCGAGCCCTTCCAACTGAGCAGTGATGTGGTTGCCTGGGAAGAAATTGACTTCCCATCCGCTTTGAGCTAATGTATTCATTGGTTGGTTGGTGTGTCACAGTTCTTGTGCATTACGAGACCCGAATATCAGGTGCGATCGAAATTGAGCTCAGCGAATGAAGACTGACGTCAAAAAGGACGGCTGGGGTTAAAACAATGAGGAACTGATGTGATGGAGAGCGTGTAACTAGGTTTCGAGAATCGGGAATCGGATGATGTGAGGACTGATTGTATTGGTCGTCCATCTCCAGCTCTCTCTCTTCTCTTATCAAACGAAACTGATTTCCTCTGATACAGCCCCTCATGTTGAGCCTCTCTCACTTAGCTTAATATCTGGGGATCGGGTTGGTTTGGTGGCCAGGGTGCTGTCTTCCCACCCAGGCGAACCGGGTTCAAATCCCAACGAGGGGAGCTCTAACACGCCTAAATCTGTAGTCCACCAAAAAATGAGTAGAAGTGGAAGTAACCCGAAAAACAAAAGGGTAGTTTCCTTCACCAGAGAAAAGGAAAGGCATTGATATGCGACCCGTAATCCACCATTAGTGTATTCATAATATACAAATTATTTTGTTTTGGAAATCCCAGTTTAGACGAATGGCAATGGTCAATTTTAACCTCATTTGAAAAAGGCCAGATTGACGCCCATGCGATGCCACTCCACGTGACATCACAGGGACCTAAATTCTATACGAGTAGGTAGGAGTTTTACATCGTCTGAGATTACCATTACTTGCACGAGGCACAGAGCTCAGGGAAACATCTGTTAATAATCACCTATTAAAACTGGCTAAGGTCGGAAAGTTTTTAATAATCCTTATTTAAGCGAAGCGCTACCTGCTAGCATGGTACTCTGCTACCTGCTAGCATCTTCATCAAGCATCTGCTTGAGTAACTTGTGGTGGGCATCCCAAGTGTAGCACTCCGTCCGTCGAATGGGACGTTAAGCCGTGGCGCTATTTGTTAAGAACAGGCTAATGCTGACGCCGGATTCCTCTCCACCCTTCCCTCCTTAACCATATTTATATTGAATTAGGGTCGGAGATTCAGTCAAGATATAATAATGAGAGCTTGAATTCATCCTGATGGTTCTATTTTGCGAATTTTGACGTGAAAATATTGTCACATCTATCCGAATATGCAATAATATGTAACAGTGTTTTATCTTGCTAGCATATTTTTCACAACATTTTTATCGAACGGAATCCTGTTTCAATAGAATTATCAGGATGTGAATCGGATAAATTGATTTAGTAGGTAAAATTGATTTAAAAGTCCTCCCATTTTCGCTTCATAATCTGCACCTTAATCCGTAAATACTAACATTAGTACTCTTCATGAATTGATACTGATAAAAAGACTGGTCAAGGCTGCCACACCTTTTTCTATAAATTACAAGGAACAATCTAGTTGGATTGTTACGGAGGCTTCCACGGTGATTAAATTGATAATTCTTTTTCAGGTAAATACCGCATAGACTCAGTTTTAGTGGGCGACAGTTTCCATTCATTACATCTCCCGTCTTCGGGATTTTGGACCTGACGAGGGGAGCTGGAATGCGCCATTCGTCCACCAAAAAATGAGTAGACGTGGAAATAACCCGAAAAAAAATTATTAAACTGGAATGCTAATCTTTCAAGTTTGGATAACATCGAAGAAACCTCTGGTGGATTTAACGAATGTTTTACTTACAAGATTTTTAATTCTACAGTGATCTTCCTGCTTTCCTGGGAGATCCCCGCAATTATATATTATACTTCATAAATTAGCATTGGTAGCATGCGGGGTAACCTCTGTCATATTCCATGTATAATAACTTATAACTACTTGTTTTGTACATGAGTTGCTTTGAACTTGCACTCTAAATTTCAGTTCAAACTTTACTATATTTTCGCTCATTTTTTTCTTTTTTTCAATCGTATATTTTATTCGATATTTTGGGGTAAATATACAAAAATAGCATTTAGGTCCATAGGCCATGAGGGAATCTATTGGCCCTTAAAAGTAGTTGAAATTGAAAATTTAATTTTATAACCAGTGAAAATTGCAAAAAAAATTTTTTTAAAAACTAAGATATACAGTGGTAATATTTTAATGACATTAACTGCTTAACGTCCCTCTTATTCGCTTGTTGAAATGCATTTGTACATATATTCTGTAATGAGAGTTTCTCTACTGTGGATGTGTCTGTAGATTTCGAAGAAAAAGACACATTTCGGAAGATATTTTCTGATTCTGATGCCTTCAAAATTACATTAAAGGAGTAGTCACAATAAGTAATGAGGTGATAATAATATTTGCTTAGTGACAATATTTGATAGTTTTTAAAGGCTGGTAATCAACAGGAAACAGTTTTTCCTGTCATTTAAGCGTGGATTGCCCCAAGCTATACTCGATCGATCGGAAAATTATGGAATTATCTCGCTCCATTACATTCTTTAATCCTAGGTATCTCCTATGCTGTGCTCCTATTGTTGCATTCGATATTCGTGCACGTTCCCTTTGCATTAGCTTTGAAGCAAACTCTTTCCGACCCAATCCCCCGAACAATCAGGAATGCGTGCTACGTTGCACACTTGCCTCCCCCGTTATGCAACGGGTGAGGCGTGTGAAAAATAGTCCCCATCCTACCTCGGGCGAATCACTCCGCGTGGCGCCCGGAACAAACTGGGTTACGTTCAACCTCATCCTCCGGTCGGCGCGGTTCGTTTCACAATTATCATCGGCCCAAGCGACGAGTCCACTTTTGAAAGTTGGGCACCCCTTCGTCGCGACGTGGTGCGAATCTAATGGATCCCCCCTCCCTTCTCCGCTGTAACTTGATGCAACAGGATTTTCTAGGGTGATTACTCTGCTGAGGGAGGTCATATCGGGAAATGGATCAATGTCATTCTCTTCATTGAATAGCTAACTATGAGAAATCCTGGCCGCCACTTGAATTGCGTGATAGGTTTCTGCTGCCCACCCGCGTTACTTTAAAACGAAGTTTATGAGTGGATGGCACCGTGATAGTACGTAAGCGGCGGAACTAGCCTTTTTTTGTTATTTTTGGATTTCATTCCGTGTGTGCCTCTATAAATTCTTTTAGGCAACACTTTTTCATCGAAGCTGTTCATCTTCTGCAAAGATAATTCCGTTAGTATCGCCTAAAATCTAAACTACGTACATATTAGTAAATAATCTGCTCCTACAGTGCCATTTTGAAGACAGATTTCTGTTGCTATACATCATCAATAAATAAACTATTTTACGAATGAAAATCAATTTAAAAACATTTTTGTATATATCTTATATTATGCTGGAACATTATTTCATTTCCTCTGCCTTCTAAAAGATTATGAAGGCAAACTGCGGAATAAGCCATATTTTGGTTCCTGCAGTCAAAATGAAACCTGCTCAAAGTGTGTGTCTTGACGCTGTGAAGGTGCTTCCCTACAATGAGGATTCTTCTATCTCGAACAATCTGGCGACGGTGACTTTCAAACATTCCGCGACCTTGCCCTGTTCGGCAGCGCGAGGCCGTGGTATAATGGTGTGGGAGTGTATCCCCGTGACAAGAGTAGTTTGTACTCGGCAAGTTCGGATGCCGGATTCCGCCCATGGTGCTGGGGCACTTAATTCCGTGCTCGGCAACCTTGAGACGAAGGTTTTATTCCGCCTCCGAACACTCATTCTTTCCGATTGCTCACTTGTGCACCTCTGTGCTTGACTGAATTCTCTTTCTCCCTCTTTTTACATTTCAGCCACTCTTTCCAACTTTACCAAGTATTCTCTGTGTTCTTAATTCATTGGGAAGGAACTTATGCAAATTCTACTATCTTACTTATGAATTCATAGAGAGTTTGGGTCTGTTGCGTGCATTTTAAAGTGTTGTACGTCAGGTAGCACATTTGTTGTACAAAGGAAGTCATATTTTTGTGAGTGTAATTGTTTTAGATTTATAATAATTGATATCCTCATTTATGCATGCGTAGAGAATGTGACGTTTAAGTTGCAGTAATTTATTTCACGACATTAGGTACTTTTAGGCATATTGCATTCACCAGTATATGTTCTTTGCATCAGGGCCGGCCTTACGGCGGCCTTAACGATAGTTTTGAAAATGCAATTTCAACTATTACTGTATTGTTAAGTCCGTGCTAGACAAAAAATAATATTATGAAAAATAGAATAATAATGCAGTAATTTTTATTGTGCAATTGCGTTTGTCAGTACAGTACGGTGTCGTGTGAGTGATAACAACGAGTGAGAGAACTTGACATGAGTGAGAGCGGGCGCGGCTAGGAAGTATTTACATTATATTTACATTGCATATAGGATTTTACTGACTATACCAGTGACTGTGGCATCACCTGAAAGAAGTTTTTCACGCTTGAAGCTCATCAAGACTTACCTGAGAAGTAGCATCTCACAGGAACATCTAAGTTCTCTTGCTATGTTGTCAATTGAACATGATGTTGCTGCAAAACTTAACTTGGATGAAATTATCAATGATTTTGCCCAGAAGAAAGCGAGGAAGCAAAACTTTCTGTAATGCTGCTAAGAAACACAAACATAAACTTTTTTTAACAATATTGATGTTTAACAATTTCAATATGTATATTTTTGAAATATATGCTGCTGAACTTTTCATACAAAAGACAGGGTCAGAGACAGTGAAATTAATTTCAATCTGTGCTAAGATTATTACATTATTTCATGTTTTTATTATAACCCACTACATAAAAGTGATTAAACTTCAATGCAATGGGAAGTTTATTTTTATTAATTTATTACCATTTTTGACCTGCATGTGAAATTAAAACTTTTTTCATTTTACAGTAATTGCTTTAGGCTAACAACTAATTAACTTTCATAATCTAACTTATAAAAATACGTACCTATTGAAAAAGCGCGCTTTTTATGTTTATTTTACGTTATAATTTTATGAATAAATATAATTATAAATTTTATTTGTATTATACTATTTTGAACTCAACTGCGTTATGGTATCATAACGGCGTAATTACGAACTCTGAATTTGGGAGGGGAACACATACTTAGCTAGAGATTGGTAGGGATTCAAAATGCTCGATTTTGTAGATGGGGTATAGAGTTAAATATTTTAAGTGAAGGGCCCCGCACTGAAGGTTCGCCCCTAGCCCCGCACCTGCTAGGGTGGGCCCTGGTTTGCATTATTGATTGGTTAGTTGATGTACTAGAACTAGAGTGCAATGAAATCCAAAACAGCAACCCTTGGCTCTACTTAATTCGATGGAAGCTTGTCTGTCTGATTCAAAAGCGTTAAAGTTCACCTTTTCTATTACAATCAGGTAGAAATTGGAGGCGAAGGTGTCTGGTGAAAAAAAATTAGAAGTAGTTATTAACGTAGACAACTATTTTAGCTTTCATTACATTAGTTTATCCTTTTAATTTAAGTAAAAAAATATGGATTACAACCACTTGTTGGAGATGTGATGTGGAAGAACTAGGAAGGAATTTTTTCGAAAGCGGTGGTAGTGGTAAATCATCTAACATCGTTTCTCTGTTACAACTGAGTTTTAAATTTTATTGAATTAACCGATCTCTAAGTAGGTTAGCACCCGTTCATTCCCCGTGGAGTGTTATAGGTTGAAGATATAGACGAGTCTTCATCTCGAAAGCGTCCTAGAACTAGGGATTCTATTCTCCTCCTCATAGTCCCCGGAGAATGCATCATGCAGTTACACTCTTTCGCACGAATGAAAGCTTTTGTGGAAGTTTACAGTGAAAGAACCGAAAATGAAGCACCATTCAATACAGCAATTCAGGGATCTGTGAAAAGTAACTTGTGGAACAGTGGCGAAGTTGAAAAAAGGGTGGCATGGGAAAGAGCTTGGGTTTGAAACGGAGCTTTGAGGACTTGTTCGAGCCCTTCACTGGTGGATGAGGCTAATGTGGCCTCCAAGGCAATTATTTGCGACAAATATCCGGGATCGGTATAGCCGATGTTTTTTTCGGGGATGGGTGCGATTGCCTGCAGGGAATGTGAAATCTTTCCATGCCACGATATTAATAGTCACCGCTGAGCCTTCCCCAAGGGGACTTCTTTATCGCATTATACGCCGGCACGGATTCTTTATCTCTATTTTCCTTTTTAACCTTTATGCTCCCTATCATCAGTTCAAATCTTTTTTCTCATCGTCAAGTTTTAGCCATATACCCCATTCCCCATCTTCCATTTTTTTGCTTACGAGTCGAAAGTTCCCAAGTATTTCTCCACTTTCTCCTCAACTCCTTCCGCCTCTTGTCCCTTCCGGCGGTTCCTCGAAATTCATTTCTCGTCACCCTCTGCGTCTCGTGTGCCTCCGTCGATGCCTCTCACTCCACAGAAAAATTTTTCTCCTTATTTGAAGGCTTTGAAGTTCACTACCAGAACTACAATACTTCAAGTTTTCATTTTTTACAAATATATTTTACCGGCGAATCTAATTTCACTTCACAACATACTTTCTTGACGATATGTAAAACATATCCTTGAGTGTTGGGAGGTATTGGGGCCAGAAGGTGATATTATTTCATATCAATATGTGTTACATGCATAAAAAAACATTTAGAAATGTTACTTAAGATCATAATTCGTTTGAAACATTTTTATTTTTATGCGAAGGAGCCAATTTTAAAACGATCTAATAAAAAAAATACCAAAAACCATCCAAATCTATAAAAATGTATGTTTCCTCTACACAAAATACTAATAACATAAATAGTATTTCGTGTAGAGGTATACTAATGACATGAATACTATTTCGTGTAACTATTACCACTGTTCACCAGAGCTGTATTATATTTTTGTCCCTCAACCCTTGAGTTCCCTCCACTCAGTTACGGAGCACACGTGGAGTGCATTGACTGGCATGCATCGGTATGCCCACATCTATGTACATATTGTGCGGGGAAAATAGTAGGCTCACGTTCTCTGAGGAACATGGATAAAAAGTGTTAATCCTGTCGCCTCGTTGTGCCCAAGTGCGTGATTGGAATCCCAGATGTCGGGCGGCAAGGTACGTGATGTCACATGGGGAATTTTCAGATAACAATTTTTTTCCTTGTAATAAAACGAGGGAAAAATTTATCGGGGGTATTGAGTGTCGCGCTTAAAATTTCTATCATCCTTATAATTAACCCCTGCTCTAAATATGAGAATGCGCACTTGTATTCAGTTCTGGTATTTGGACCAAAAGCTGAAATCATTACGCATCATTGTGTTTTAAATAATTGGAAAATATTTAGGAAGTTTGCATAAGATCACAGTTTAAAACATTTTTATTTTTATGTAAAATAACCAATTTGAAAAAAATGCTATTTGCCTTTTGCTTAGAGACCTTAGTCTCGATTCTTTAAAAAAGGTAGGTGTTTTATCTTTAATGCTTATCTTAGATCACCATCATTAAATAAAAGATCACGTTCTAATTGTAGAAAGGAGCTTTCATCTCTTTCATTCACCTAAATTATATTTCCTGAGTGTGGAATTCATTTGACTTACTGAAATCCGAAACAAAAGTATTATATTTATTACCAAGTGAAATTGTTCGAACAGATAATCACCGCGCAGTGAACTCAGTGGTAACGGTATTATTTTTAGCATTATAATAGCTTAAAAGGATATTTTCCTCTCCATACAAATATTTATACCTACCTGTTTATTTATTTTTATTAAAACGGTGCATTTTCTTGGAACCTACGAATTGTATAGGTTTTAGCGCAGGTATTATAGGTTTGTGCGCAGTTTTATCACTTCATGCATTTTTATCCTCCTGGTTATTGTTTTTAACTAAAATATATTTTAGTAACCAACTATAGCCTTGTAAGTAAAGTATCCACCATTAAGTAAGGTTATAACATTATCCCCAAGATGACACATTGTTAATTGTACACGTTGGGCATTTCTCGGTACTGTGACTTATCATCAGTTTACTTATTATTGACATAAATCTAGCTAACGTTCTTTTGATTATAACTGTCGATGTTGTAATTTAAGCACCAGCTTCAGCTATGTCAGTACATTCCAATCTTAGCATATTTTCCGTTACTTCAACCTTTGAGCTCGTGGTGCAGCTTGATTTAGCGTCGTAATTGCAATTCACTCGAATTCCTTTGATATATTCTCGGAGTCCTTTGTTTTGATTAATTTTCTTCGATTATTGTTCCCTTGACTTTGATTAGGCTACTGATATCAGTTGATGGACTTACATGCCCACGGAACCCATTGATATTCCCCAATGGATGTTTTTTCTGAAAACCTACATTGCACCAATATTATTTCGAGTGCTATGTAAAGTTTGGGGTGTATATAAAAGATATTTATTATAGAATTCAGGCATTGCAAGTGTTATTTTTGCATTATAAATCGAAAAAGTATCATTGAAGCGATAAAATTATTGCTCAAGAAAAATTTTTCAATTATAGAAAATTTAATGCACTCGTCCAAAAATTTTTTAGTATCAATTATGACGGAGTTAAAATAATTTAGGGGCCCATATTTTTTGTATTTCGATTCGTTGGCTACTTTTCAACATATTCGCGGCCAAAAGTTGACCTCAAGTCTCACGCAGTTGAGTTGATGATGTCACGAACTAATGCCTAGTAGACTATTAACATTAACTATTTTCAGCTACTCCTCGGCCTCGCGGAACGGTAATACGTGGTTTGCTGTTGTGTACATTTTATAAACCGTTCCTTCCCTCAACAAAGGTTCTCCCTAAACAAGTTTATGATTTCAATCCATAAACCTCAAACGGCGTCACGAATTCATGAAAAGTGGGTGGTAACTTTCGAATTTTCTTGATTTTTAGCTTATTAAGAATAATAAAAAATAATTATGTCCGAATTTTGGACCATACCGTCCTGCTATACAAAGAGTGTTGTTACGTGGACACGCACTTATATCCAAGCCCTCGGCGGGAGAAAATCGACCACGGTGGGATTCGAACCTGCGATCCCTTGATGAGCAGGCGAGGGTTTTACCCATCCGTCACAGACGCCAGAGGAATGTGGGTGAATAGGGATGGTTAATTTTCGTCATTAATTATCATTCCGCGCGCATTTTTAATGAAAGTCAATTCCTTGCCTGAGTGAGCGATCTATTTCTTTTTATTCATATGCTAAACGTACTCATACGAGTAAGAATCGGCTATTATAAAACATTCCGTATCTGCCGTTGAGGGGGCTCATCCAGTGTATGGGTGAGGTAACTTGAAAGCTGAGGAAGGAGAACGGGAAAAGACAGGTGGCGTTCGAGATGTGGGTCTGGAGGTGCGTGGAGATGGTGAGTTGACGGACAGGAATAGGAACAATGAAGTGCTAGACTTCTGAGATACGGAGGAGATAAGGGGTTTGGATGGAGCCAGACTCGATTAGGGAGGGGATATCAACACCGGGTTAGATGGTGGAGGATTTGGCAACGGAAGAGAGGGTGGAAGTGAATAGTATATATAGGCATAATGAATAGCAGTTGTCCTAATGGTAAATTAATGTGAGTGGGTACCGGACGGGGTAACACGCAAAATTCTCCATGTTTAGTGGTGGATTACAGTAATTTTGATAATCTCCCGTCCTAAGCGTAGAGTTCTAAGGCCATTTGAGATCGCACTGCGGAGTTAAGACCCCACAAATTTCTCTCTCAGCCTCCGCGATTTATTTCGTTGTTTCGCGTTCATCCGCGCCCGCTTTCTGGCTCGAGACTCGATGTCATTCATCTCTGGAGTGGACCACGGGCTTCCGCTCTCTGCGAATTTCGCTCGTAGGACCAGTTAGAGCCTACTTCATGCCGCTGGGAGTCGGATTGCGCGCGCGGTGCCCAATGACCCTTGACCCCGATTGTTTTGGCCGCAAACAGCGGCGAAGCCTCACTCTCCCATAATAATTCCGCCTCTCTCTACTCTCCAGCGCTTCGTAGTTAATTTCACTCGGGTGGCGCAGCGGTGTTACCCCACCAAATAAGACATTGTGTTGGTCCCCAATTAATACTTTCTTTTGCCCAGTTATTTAGAAGTTCATGGGAAAAATTTGGGCCATATTTCTGCTTCAATGTCCATTAGTGTGCTTAGACTTAGGATTGAGAGTTGGATACGTCTATTTTTCCCATCTTAGTGACCTAAGAGTATATAAATTCATTATTCTCTGGCGTAGCTACAAGCTTTGGAGAAAAAGTGTAGCCTTTAAGGGGCAAAAAGAGAAAATTTTTAGTCTTCTTGCCAAAAATGTACCATTTGACGGATTGCTTTACTGGCACAACGCTTGGCCTACGGGCGATATTCTTCATCTATGCGTTCTGCATAATAATTCCTGATTGTTTGTTTTTCATCCTTGCTTCTGACCTGTTGATCAGGTAGCGGAGCGTTGTAGTAATTTTCTCTTGTTGAGAGTGCTTGCAACTTAACTATAAGGTTGAAATCATAACCTAAAATTGCTTCTCGGATTTTCAAAATATAATATGGTCTAAATATATTTGATCGCTGAGTGTGGTAATCTAAGTGATAGTGTTTGTTGCATACTCGTGTTGAAACTCCGATTGAATTCATGGAGGTCATAGAAGAAGTATATAAAAATTTTATTTTTAGCTTTACATTTTGTAATGTTCTCTCGTTTTATCTCTTACCAAATAACTATTAGCAGAATTTGAGATTACGATGAAATTTTAAAATGCACCAATTAACCCATTCCATTAACCTCACCGACTGTTGATTGTATTTAAGTATTTTTACATTATGTGGGGTGTCATTTACATTCCTTTAACAACGACGGTCGATCCACTTTCTCTGGTAGTTATAATTCCCCTCAGTTTAAAAAAATTATTTTACCTCGTATTCGCGAATTCGCAAGTGCTCCAAAATATGGGTTGAAGAATGACGTTTTATGAGTGCTTAATTATGTTAAAGTACGCAGTAAGTCATGCATAAATTATCCATATAGTTTGCGTTATTTTCCAGAATTTCTCCCAAGTTCCCTTTCCACACGTGCGCCCGATGCATTGTCGAAATTTCTACCTCTTTCTCTGATAAGTATTCTTCTTTAACATTGTCCTCTCGTTTTCTTCACGTCACTCAAACTGGGACATTCGATTACACTGCGTTCTTGCCTTTCCATTCCCTCTTCATACACTTGTCCATCTATCTGACTATCCAACAACCGACTGGAGGAACCCGACTTTCACATTTCTGCTCCTTTTTTCGTCATCCTCTGCCGAAACGCTTCTGATGTCCGAGCAGAACATAACCTACTCTGCAGTTGACGCGGTCTTTCGAGCTGAAGTTTTCGAAATTTTTTCATCTTGCTTCGCAACGCCAGAATTTCTAGGGGTGTATTGATTTTTGAGCGTTGCAGGTCATGTGTGTGCGATGTGTTGGTTGAACAATTAATACGAAAACGGTGTCGTTAGAAGTTATTAGACTGTGGAGGACACGAATCTGGTAGTAAACTCTAGATTTAAACTATCTCTCAAGGCTATGTATGTGCACTCCCTTACCACTGGCAGCCATTTATGTGAGCGTTACATTTAATATATGACTTTTAGTGAAGTGGAGGAAATATCGTGATGAATTGTTTCTGATCCCAAATTTTTAAGGTGATTTTCGTAATATACTGTTTCTAAGTTAAAATAAGAGTTAAGTTTGATTGTTTTCGGCAAAATATTCTTGGTAAGATGTCATTTTTCATCATTAGTCCGTCGACCTTTAATGAGGCACTTCTGTAAAACTGAGAAATATTTCACGGCTAGGAAAGGCTCATGGCGTTTCAAGATGACATTTTCTGGCATGCATTTATATTTTATAGTTTTGAAGAAAATCTCGCATGATCTCGAAGTTTAGGTGATAACTTAGAGAAGAACGATATATGGAAATTTGAATGTTCTGGCTATGAACTTAGGGATGATCTAGTTACTAAGCATGTTAACGCAGTAGAAGTTCTTTGACGATGATAATAGAGTGTACTAAACTTTCCATAGTGTTACGCAATCATTGCGGGATAGACATCATCCTAATATTTAATCGTTTTTTGGCCTCAGCAGATATCATAGCTTGGCATTGAATTCCAAGTGTGCTCAAATTGAGTCTTTTTCGTTTTTATCTAATATTAATTACATGTGATTTTTGCTAAATATAGGATTACGATTCAGCATCAAATCAATCTAGCGTTTTAGTTTTCATAGACTGTACCCTCATTTCCTCGAATGAATACTGATCGTATTTTATTATTAGGAGACGCAGGGCCATCATGTTGACCCGTCTATAATTATTAGTTCCTAAACTTTGGATCCACGTTTGCTTTGTAAAAACTCATCAAGTGTCTTATATTACTGAATGCCCTCTAGGAGGAATCAAGTAAAATAGGTAGCCGAAAACATAGAGATTTCAGTGTTTATTTATTTTTATGTAGCCGATGTCTATGCATTAATGCATCCTTCATCGGAAGATTTTTCCCCCGAGCACTAGTATAGGTTTTTGAGTGACGGTTGCGATGGGATGATCAGCGCCCGGAACCCCTGCCCGTTTCGGGGAAAAAGAATCGCGAATTGGAGGCACGAACCGACAGCGATGCAGCGGCGAGATTGGAGTGTCGCTCAAACGGTTCACCGACATGACGTGGGGGGGGGGGGGCGTTGCAAAATCTCCCGGCCAGTCGTCAGCTGTTTGATCGAGAATCATTGACGAGGACGACATGCAAACTCGCTCGCAAACGAAGCCTCCCATTTCTCGATTTTGACCTCAATTTTCATAATTAATTCCCTGGAAATGTATTTACCTCCCCCTGGTTTCGCTCGGAATAAGGTTTACTGGAAAACAATGGTAATGTATTTTATCAGAATGGTGATGAGATCGAAGTGGATCGGAAAATGTTAGTGTCATCTTGATATTGGGTATGGTGAGGGTATTCAAATCATGAAGTGGGATTTAGGTTATCGATACAATCATGCTAAAGTAATACTCATGATATACTGACGCGTTTGTTTCCTTTTCAAGCAATCAAATTTAAAACATATCACTTGATGAAATTTGTGTTCTTAATTTGATCGACAAAAATAAACCATATGGTCCATGGCGAAACCAAGTTTCTACCGTTTTTTCATTTTTTAATATTAGGCTATCGAGTTACAGTAAAGGTTACATAAGATTTATACAATAAAGCATGCGAAGTAAGTAAACATACATTCAGTAGCAGCGAAAAAGTTTTAGTTCATTCCATAATCGAGTAGCCTAATATGGTTTTAGCTATTGTATCCACATGCATTAGCCAAGAAATAATTGACATTAAATAGTTTTTGGGAAGGTTTTCAAATTATATTAACGTTCTTTCGTAAGGCATTTAATCTCTTATATTGAGGAATTTAATGTGAATATCTAAACAATAAATGTAACTATCTCTGCCGATCAGGAATCAGGGTTCGCTGAATTATGAGTAAGAGTTGGATCATAAATAATAATATGCTCGTGAAACGAGATTAGTAAGAAAATTAATGTACGAAGTGCAGCGAATCAGTCTCCTGGTTAAGGGCCGACGCTGACAAGGTTTGCTCATCTCAATGGGCGTCCCCTCTCAAAAGGGCACGCTGTTTTCAAACTGCTCTCGCGCCTGAATGAGCGTTCCACAATGTCTCTTTCATCTCTTAATCCTCGTCTCTGAAACACACACACTCACGCAGCGGGATGGCGGAATAACTCGCGAGTCACTCATGCGTAAGACGCGAGCACCTCCTGCCCGTCAGATTTGCATACCTTTTTTGAATCGCGGCCTCAGCCGAGCTTTAAATTTCCCCTGCTTCTATCTGCGCAGCGATAGAAGCGCCATATTTCCGCAATCTGACTAGGATATTACGCGAAATAAAGTGGAACTGGAACTCGCTTCCTTTCGCCGGATGGTATATTATTATTTTTCTAAAGAGGCGAGAGGAAAGGATTATGGTGGAGACTGGGAAATTTTTAATTTATCGCATAGAGCATTCTTCCTCCGTTCCAGGCGATCGAACTATTTTTTTATGAATTTAATTATTTTTTTTGGTAAAGAAAAAACCTCACCCGGCCGCGAGACAGAAGGAAAAAATAATGGGAAGCAAGAAAAAAATAATGATCGGGGAAGAGCGGAGAATCCCGCAGTGATTATGTGGCTTCCCCAGAGACAACCCTCTCGCTACCCCCAATTTCGACGCCGTTATGTAGACCGTGGTGATGCCTCTCCTGTCAACCCGTTTGGCCTGAATTGTGGAGGTGAGGGGATTCCAAGGATCTCTCCTTTCCAGAACAATCAGTTTTAAGGGTAGAATGAGCCGACGCTTTAGTTTGAATTCGGAAGAAATGAGGGATCAGATTTTTCTTCGTGTTCTCGATTTACCCTTGTTCTGTTCACCATCTTTCGCGTTACGATCGTTTTACGCCATTACGTAGACTCGACGACATGTGAAACCAAGGAAATATCGCTAGGTCGAGTGGAGTTTCTGCACATGGAATTGACATCATCCATTTCTCCAAAAAATAAACTTTAGTTAGACCTTAGTCTCAACGCAGGTGTATTATGTTTAGGTACGGATGATGTTTGAACTTTGAAACCTGGGTTGAAGTAAATATTATTTGGTAGAAATTGCAATTTTATGTGATAAATTCAGAATTTTAGAGCGTCACTGAAATTTAGTAGGTGTATTTATTCACATTTTATTTCTTTTCTCCGTATTCAAAGTTGTAGTATCTTCATTGGAATTTTTGGAACAGATATGATAGAGCAATAGTCACCTTATTTTACAGAGAAAATTTGTATTTAATTCCTTATTGCATCAGTTATAGTTACATTACACTACAATCCTTGAATGCTTCTCCCTCGATAGCGCACAAAGACAGAATTTCCATACTCTTGGATTAGTACTGCATCTTTCACAACAATGACGTGTACATGGCAACTGTCCGAATGCGGAGTGAGAATATTGATAATTTGTGCCTCAGGTCTGGCGGTTGCATATTCAAGGAAATTAAGCTCAAAAGGGCATGGAAATACAATAAAAATAGTTCCTTAATACCAGGTGAAACTGGTTGAAACAAATTTAGGTATGATCGATTTGGCTATTAGTGAATCGTAATATTTTTCTCCTATTTTATCGCTTTCAATAGGGCAAATGAATAAATTTTCTCCAATGGTGGTTCTTGTAATCAATTTGGTATCATTCAAGGTTGAAATACATTATTTAAATATTCCATCTTGATTATTTAAGGTCTCGAAATCATACCCTGCAATTTTACGTGGTATTTAAAGAAGTTTACTCTGTGGAATCAGCATCGATAATTTTTTACGTAATTATTAAGCAATATGGCAAGACATGAATCGCAACGAAAGCTTGCTATACCTTCTTTAAAAAGTTAAATACCATGGAGGGAGAGAAATTGGAGCTTTTCGTGTGCACCTTACATTTTGATTATCGATCTCTAATTATTTATTCAATTAAAGCGATCGTTGTGCCAGCTAGCGTCCATGTAGGAGATGACCCATTTTTTAAATGAGAGAAGTAATGATATCCACGAAGCGAGCAATTACGCATGAAATATGTCCTGTTTTAGTGTGGAATACATGAGACTGGTCAAGGATTGCAGAATCATTAATTAAGATATATGCGCTGAAATTTGAGATCATCCCTTTTCAATATGACCGATTCAATTAGACACCCATCCCGTAGGACAATAAATTAGTAGGTATATTATACACTGACGTACAACATGCCTATGATAAATTCACGCATTAATAATTTGATGTGTTTTGAAAAGCAATGGCCATAGCTAACAGATTGTAATGTCTCCATGTGTTTGTAATAGCGGGAATAATGTTCATTAGCAGCGTACAGTCCTCATTCCTGGGGAAAATAAAAATAAAATCTCTGTACTCCGCGCGCTTCGAAAAATTTTTACTCTCTAATTTATACTTTGCCTAAGGAATGTATTTTATAGCCTAATTTTTGCTCGCTTACATGTTTCAAGGGGCTGAGGAATTTGTAACTAGAACTTTTGATATTCGTCGCGTCGACTTATTAGTTGAACATTTGCGTAACCTCTGGCCTTTCAACTTCATTTACAATGACTATTATCATGCTAATCATAATAACAACTGATTCCATCAATTTTATAACACATTGACCGTCTAAAATGAAGTCAACGTGGTGAAGCAGAAACCTGAAGGCTCTGCTGTCATCCACCAAAAAAAAGTTTACGCCAGAGATTCCTACTGCCAATGCTTCTCTAACCATCTCAAGTACTGAGGTATTGGTATGTATATTCGCCTTGCTGTTTACACTTCACCCTCTAGAGGGATAATGGAAGGCTATAGAGAGGTGACCTATAGTCAAGTGATGCATGATGGGTCACGTTAGGTAAGCGACAAAGAAAAATATTTTTGTTTGTTATAGAAAGTATAAAAAATTGGGAGATGAAGGAAATGAGTAATCGTGTGCATAAGGATCGAATTTGTTAGTCATCTTTTCACGTTGGCCCATTCAAGGGTATAAAGGCGTGGTATTTCCTAGAAAATTTATCCCTTAGTAATTTTCATAAAGGTCTAACGAATTTTCACCAATTTCGCTGCGATAGATTTTTAGCTTTGCTCAGCATTTCTTACTGTCCTTTTATCTTAAGTATTGAGATATTTAGTCAAAAATGAACGGTAGCTACTATATAACATATTGAAAATCTTTGTACCAGAAAAAATCTTCGTACAAAGAGATTTTCACCAGGCCTAGTGTTTTTAGGGATGATGTTAGTAACACTCGAGGATTGGGATCGACAGAATGAAGTACGAGACCATTTTCCAAACTTTCGTTTACGTTTACAATCCGCGCCTAAGCGGAACTCCCTCGCTTCACTGTATCCACCAAACTGCGTTCATTCTAGCCTAAGTCTCATCTGTCCCCAGCACCGCTCCGCAATCATCCGAGCACAGAGGGCTGTGCCCTTGCAGAACAGCGATGGTAGTTCGGGGTTCATTTAATCTTTCTTCTCTCATGTGCAAAGTTCTCATCCTTGCACGCACACAGACACCAATCTCTGCCTTCGTTCGCGTCACCTTCCTCAATCCCTCCCCTTGTAATATCCTCGCGCAGAATGAATAGGCGCGGCAAGTTTCCTCGCCTGAATTTTTATCGACGGGTATTAGGATGGCATCAGCGAAGGAGAGGGTGGGTCAAGGTCGCAGAAGTGGAAGGTCTATCGCCCATGCGTTATGGGAGGGAAAATTTATGCCGAATGCCTGTTTTGTTTTCCGTTGGAGGCGCTAAAGTCGGAAGACCATGATGTATGTTCTCCCAAAAACGGTGGCTCAAAATGTTTTTTTTTAAACGAATGAGATTTCTGGTCCAACTTTTATTATTCACAAAACGTGAAAAAGTCAAAATCATCGCACAAAGTACTTTCCCATTCCTGTAGAATTTTAAAATTCAATGTAAGGACGCAGATAATTTGCTTTGTTTTCAGGGTAGTTTTTCCTTTTTCTCTTCTATATAAATTGCGGCTTTAACTGAAGACAAGCGAACTCTGTTTATTGATGTTATTTCCATAAATAAGTATCTTAACGTAATGCTTGAAATCGGTGTAAAATACCTTTAATCTTTTCTATTTTTCCATTGAGAAGATAACGCCAAAAATAATCTGCTCCCGGGGATCATACGAGAGCTGAAGAGTGCTGCTACGCTGTACTTAGGGCTCAGTGGATGTTAAATCCAGACCTAACTACAGTTAATCACTTCGGAAGAGGAATATATGTTTCATTTAATGTTAATTACTAAACGCTACTTCAATTGAATGCATAGCTGTGAGTTATGACTCTATGAATCCTTTCCCAACCGTCTTCTCCTCCCCGGATGAAAACACTCTCATACAGGTAAATGTGCTCTCAGCCAGCTTATTCTTATAATTCTCTCATTTTTCATTCTGCGTAGTTAAGAGAGCTTATGTTATCGTTACAGGAATGATATTGTGCACTTGTAGCATACTTGAATATGCACGTAATCCTCATTGTTCTTAGCAAGTTTATTGATTTAAGGAGGCTGTGTGGAAAACAGAGTAGTTGCGACTACGCATTTTTCAGCTGCTAACGTATATTTCGGCTCCTGAAGCGTACGGTTACCATAAAGATACGACAGGCAACAAAATATTTTTTTTAATTACCTAATGTATATGGGAATATAAGTGCAATTTTAATGCTTGATTGGCGATTTTTTCAATTTTCAAAACATTTTTATTATTTGTTTTTGCCTGTAATGGTTTTTTTTATCCAGAGAGTCTCCTATTGCTCTGCACCATTGCTTTTAAGAGGGTTTATTTTATCACGTAATTAGCTCTTTTTTCGGTCTTAAAAGTCATTAAATTAAACGATCGTCAAGGGAAAGGATACCGATAAGACTTCCTTTCCGCTTTGATTCATAAAAAAGGTTTTTCAGTAAACAATTTCCACTACCTATTTTTTTTAAGGCCGAAATTTGAATTTTGAAATTTGCTGCAAGTGATAAGGACCTTACATCAAAAATTTGATCCTCCAAGCTAATTAGGCATATTAATTAATTTTTTGGAACTATAATTGGAGTATAGTTAATGCCTTCTTTTAATGTGACCACGTTTCATAAAAAATATTAACTCGTAAGTGACTCGCTACTCATGAGCCCATGGCATATGTTTAGGGTTTACTAGAGATTTCTCGCTGATTAGCGGAAATATTCCTCTGTGTATGTGATTGTTTTTTTACATTATTGATTGTTAAATTAATCTGAGGAAAATAGAGCCTCTTTGATATATCATAGATTGTTATTCTTCTTGAGATTCAAGTTATTCTGTGAATTTCCAATGAATGCAGCGTTTTTCTATTGTTTGGGGTTTGTTCCGATTTTTTTGAAGATTATTCCTAAGTTTAAATTTTTGTAGGGTAAAATGTCGTTGGTGACTTATGAATATTATTATTTCTACAAGTTATGAATATCACTGTTAACTAATTAGGAGTGATACATGTCTATTACCTGATGAAAATGAAATTCAAAATTTCCGTTCATATTTATTAAAATATTTAGGACAAGTCTCAAGGATATGTCTATTGAATTCATTCTTAGATTAGTAAAATCTGAACTTATGAATTATGATCAAGAGTTTTTACGTACTGATGGTTCTATTTCCTGATGTGAGGTAAAAATTTATTTCCATTCCATCCGACTGCATTTCATCCGATGGTGATTCCTCTGAGAGGATAATTATTAGTTTGTCAGTTTCAGTTTTCTTTGGCTTAGCGTGGTCACTTTTTATTAATCCTGGACTTAATTTATATAGAGGAATCCTGTGTTATCTGACGTACCAAAAACGGTGCCTATATTGATTATAACGTAAACCATCGTGGTGAGTAACTTCATTTTTTTCACTCGCACATATCTGGGCTCGTATTTTTTTTCCTCTGCTGCATGTCGGACATGCTTCATATGAAGCCTCGTCTGATCCACTGTAATTTTTTCCACGCAAGCACTTTTGAAGAGGTGACGCTTCGAGAGCACTTTTTTTTCAGATCAGCGAATTTTAATTTCCCGCTCTCTCGTACGGGTTCATTGCATTGTTGCATTTCATGTACTTCTGAAAAAAATTTCTTAAACTCAAAATAACGTCAAAGATATAGCACTTGAAAATATGTTTTTTACTTGTGATTCATGATAAAAAGTTTTTTCTTTCGCAGAAACAGCAAATTTTCTCCAAAATATGTGCAAGGTGTTAAAGGAAAAGGAATGCTTAGCATCACCCTAATGGAAGTTAGAGTATCGGAACTCTTTCTGAAAATTTGACTAAAATTGCTCTTTTAAAGTTTATACATTTTTTAAATATTTATATTTGCTTGATTAACCTTTCAAGCTTTATCTGAGCACGCAGTAATGACATAATTGGGCATAATTCAACCTCGCATTGGCTCCCGCCACAAGAAATTGAAACTTTAAAACTCTTCCGCCTTTATTTCACATATTTTATATCAAATTATAAACCAAAATATCACCAATAAAAATCATTGTCACTAATTTTCTTGGGTGAGATTTCGTGGGCTAATGCCAGTCGTATTCATAATAGTCAAACCCATATATTTTTAAGGTCATATTATACTATTACAAAATCCTAAGCTAAGCCTTGCGAGAATTTTGGAACACTGATTTCGCTGCTATAATTACCCGAGTATCCAATATGGAAAGCGCAAGCAAAATGCGCAATTACTGAACCTTTCTTTCAGTCTCAATTTTTAGATTTTCTATTGAACTTATGATTGAGCTTTTTTAAAAGCATGACCCTGTCCGAAGTCGAACTTCTCCCTCAGGGGATCCAGAAAATTTATCCCCGATGACATTCTGGACCACTTAACGTATCCGAAGTTTAATTGAAATCCGTTTTCTGGCTTCCCGAGAAATAACTCGTGGCTGGGCCAATCCGGAATGGAGCTGGACGGATTAATAAGCGGTCGCAAAGAGGATTACCTGGCGCCCCCACAGGACCACGCTCCCGCCAATAGGTCGTCGCAAATACGGCTTTTTCGTCTTTCCTATAATTAGTCGCCCACTGTAATTAGCTCGCCAGATATTTCCTCCACATAATTCGCTGCCCACGCTTTTGTCGCATTCTCTTCCTGCCGCAATTCTCCGAACCACCTATTCGAAGAGCATTTCGAAAAATGTCTGCCATGGGTTTGAGAAATCGTACCACAAAATCCACGTTATCCAAGTTTTGAACATACGTGGAACTACAAGCAATCATAATTAGGGTTATTCCGAACTAAATGAAATTATTTTTTGTATCTGTATTTCTAGACATGATAGTTTTCTAGATGCAAGCAAGAAAACTATTTCTTTGATTAAAATGCTGATTTTTTTACATTACTTAATTTTTAGTTACATCGACGTGTGGATTGACGAGTTTTTACAATGTGTCTTTATTTATTGAGTTAACGTGAGCCTGCTTTATGCCATACTTAAGATAATTACCAGAAATAAGTTCTCCAAAGATTATCAAATTATCGAAATGTTCTCAAGGGAATAACATCTCCAGCAAGAAAAAGTACCAGAATGTCTTAACTTCAGGATACTAGAGATGTTTGTCGTTAACTGATGGAAGACGGTTAGAATAGATAGATGTGCTCTTGGAAAATAGAAATAACCGAAAAAGGTGGTGGATCAGTCATGTCATCAGGCTTGGATACGACTTGAACCTCTTGGAAATTGCCTCTCTGGCAACTATATATGTAACTATTCGTAGAGAAAAATAGATTCTAATTTTGAGAAACCCTTATCTGGCTTAAATTATTCTCATATGACTCAGTTTCTCCACGAAGTGAAACCATGGCAGTTCATATTCATAACAGGACGAGCGAATAGAGGTTGGTAATAATTGTTAGTAATTCAGTTCCACTCACTTTTTTTCCCATATCCACTTTTTCTCATTAGCTTTCTGAAACCATTAAACCTCCTCTTGTATTTTATTTCAATCAATGGCCGTCCGTCTCGGTATGGGGAGGAATTTTTTTAAATTTTTTCACTTTATATGGCCAAACCATCTAAAAAAAAGTCCATCGGGGGAAAATAAAAGGGCTCTCTCTCGTTAACTGGCTTGAAAGTGTATTTGGACCTTAAGCTTTGTGGTGAGTCTCAAAGTTAAAATAAAAAAGTTAAAGTTACTTCATCCAATTAATGTTACTCAAAATGGGAAGACTTGTAAAATGCTCTTATTTTTCGATTCGAAAAGGCATTCGCTCTAGAGTAGGAATAAAATCGCCCCCCTCCCTTTCCTCCTAAGCACTCTCATTTCACTAGAGAGAGGGTGGTTTTGTTCGTCGAGTCTACCGAACCCCGCCAACTCACCGGTATTCAATGCCGCAAAACCCCTGACCGCCCCGCGACAATGGCTTTTAATTAAATGTCGTTCGGCTATTGACCCGAGGGAGTCAAGTTCGACGAGGTAAAGGCACCTTGTAAAAGGGAGAGGCACCAGTGTGTCCCGTTAAAGCATGTTTTTTTTCTCCATTTTGGGCGCATTTCGGTTTTCACAATTGTCCGTAGCGTAGTGATGATGGAAGAATGAACCATTTTTTTCAATACATAATATTATAACGTGATGAATAGCATTGCAATGATATTGATTTTAATAGATGACGACATCACATATAAAATTTTAAGTTAAAATCCTTCATCGCATCTTATTTATTCAGATCGTTTAGTCCGTTAGCGACGCGAGGTCATTTTTACCAAACACTTATGAAAATATAATAACAAAAACTTCGTATTTCCAATTATGTTTATTGAACGACTACACTGCGATCATCATAATCAGCCCTGATACTCTTCGAAATCTATATTCTGTGTAGTTATTGAATAAACATGCGTGAGAAAAAGAAAGTTATTATTATTTTCTCATAACGGTCAGTGAATTACATGCAGCCATTCCTAAAAAATTTTCAAACTCATTTTAATGCGGGGTGGTTTGAAACAAATCTAAATTCTGACAGAAGAATCCTCTTTTGTAGTATCCTCGGTAGATACCCTGTGTCCGGTTGGATTCAATGGGAACGTACCCACTCACATGAGCGAGGAGGAATGGATTTTGTAGCGTGTAGGCTTAAGCTGGAGAATTTCATTTGTTCTTGAAAGTCATGGAATTACAGAGATAATCACTACATTTCTAGAGCAATCATATTTGCTGCAATAGTGAAGCGGTGATTTTTCCTCGTCTACTTTGGTAAAAGATACTTGCTCTCGATACCTACAAGTTCAGGTATCAAGCATAAATCTTGTACCAAAGAATATGAGGAAATACCATAAATCTGTTGATTAGCAGTTAACATAAATCTAGACCAACAACCTGTTACCACTAGCCAAGATTTCATTCAGGTGGTGCTCTATGATTGGAGATATATAATTTTATATCGAGTGTTCAATTCACTTTTTCAAGCTTATTGCAACGAATAACATTTTAATATTCAATATATATTTGATTAATCTATAAATTACTTATATAAAATACTCAGGAAATGCGCAAAAAATTATGGTAAAGTCAGGGAATTTCAATTAGCTGTTTAAGTGGCCGCCTTCAGTGTCAACAAAAGACAACCAAGAAGAGTATTTTTGGATGACGAGCAATGTAAAAGTTGAAATAAAACTTAATGCATTTTTAAGGAGTACATATAAGTTTCTTCCTGAAGGAAAATAACTCGAAGAGCATGGAATCGATAGTCGGTACGTCCAAGTAGCTGCTTTAGCTCTTCAATCAAAAGTGTATGATGTCCGCTTGCGTCACTGCAGGTCAAGCATCAATCAGTTTTTAAATGGATTGGAGACATCTTCTACGAAACTACTAAAAGGGGAGTGATAATTTTGTTGCCATGATATTATTTCAGTCATTGGTACGTAGTTATAGACAATATATGGCCTGGCCAACTTTGATTTTCTACAAGATTAGATTAATGGATGAAACAAATCACCATTTTAATTTGTGTTACTCCTTTTTTTAGCCGTTTCAAACCAACAAAAGGCATTTTTAATTATTTTACATTCCACTTATTAATCCTATAACTGGAATTAAAAATATTCATCTTGACGAGAGAGAACTTTAAAGGCCGAACCTCTCTATTAAATATAGCTGGGAAGATGTGGACTCCTTCATCTCCCCAGTGCTTAGGCCTTCTGGAAAGCCTTAGGCCGCGTGTGAATATTATTTGATTGTGTCAGCTCCTCATGAAGTGCTTTCTTTCGTCTAAATTTCAGGATTTTCTTGTCTTTTTAGAACTTCGTATTATATGGGGATGATATTTAGGCATTGAGTCCTGGAACCAAAATTAACAACTACATTTAATCAGAATGTATCGAATACCGTCCCGTATTCATTTTTTGTGAAAAAACCCTGTCCATATCTGTAAATTTTAATGTAGCATGACTTTTAAGAACCATGAAAAATAATGGCAGTCCTTTAATCGCAGCACAAACCGTCGTTCAATCTTGAAGTCAATATTAGAGTATTGGATTGTTATATGCCCCATGACTAAAAAAAGCTGTCCACTGGTTAATTTAAATACAGCTTTGAGGTTTGATAAATGCCTTTTGGAAGTTTTTCTGAATCTACTATGGGTGTTTTTGAATATTCTGCATTGCCGTAATTTACCATATTCACCAAAAAGAATATTCGTCGTACTGGTTCCCTCTGAAATGTGGTCAATAGGGTTTTGATCCCTCTATCAACCTACTGGCAAAGCCCTCGAGAGCTTCAGTCCACGTTACCTGCGTAGCTACGGTTTTGATGGAAGGAAGTGAATATGCTGCTCATGAGCTTGATTTTCTTTCGCTCATTCTCGCGTATTTATATTAACTCAAAATATATAATGGTATTTGTTGTGCATCTCATTACAGCCGTTCGATATTCCGTGTTATTTTTTGTCCGTTCAAATTTCCCATTCTTGAACATAAACAGATGGCCTTGTAAAGGTAGGATTAATAACCCCTTTTCATATAACAAATTTGCCTCAGTTGAGGATGCGACCACGGGAAAACAACGTATTTGCATTGCTAAACCATGTTAAATAGAGATAGTCCTCACCTTATTTTGCTGATTAAAATCCATTTGCCGTATGATTTCACTCATTATTTTTTTAGAAACTAATTTCCTTATTACATGAGTACCTATAGGGTATAGTCAAGAGTAAATTTTCTTGATATTGTCTCCTTGACAAGAATATGAGCACCTGATAAATATAGTGAACTCATGTTTAATACTTGTTAGTATGCGTGACACAAACAAAAGTATAATTGGAAAGTGAAGGTATGTAAATGAAAATCGTTCATGTGAACATGTGTCTCTAAAAACAAATAAATAGCCAATAAAACATGTTAAACTCGGTAAAAGATCTATAAATATTTAAATTTAATATTTTTTATCCTTTCAAATTGGTCTTGTTTATTTTCCTTGGACGTCATTGAGTTCTTTTTTTTTAATTCAAGAAGGATGTGGGGATAAAACTATACAAACCGTGGCATTGTATCGAATAATGAAAAGCGTTAATTTATCTAATTTTTAAGCAGTAAAAATATGCGACAATTAGTAATGAATTTGTAGAAACCTCATGTAATATTTATATGGTTTTCTCATGTTAAGCCGGTGTTGGATGAGAGAAGGGTTGCATAGCAATAACCTCCTGAGGTTAGGAGATATCTGTTTCGCAATTAAATTATGCAGCAGCAGGAATTCGACGTGGTTTAATTAATTCAACTATCCGGCAAAACGTAGTCGATATGATAATTTTATAATCCCTCTGATAAACTCGCTAATTCTGATCAATTGACTTTCCCTAATAAATGTTAATATCGAGTGAAACGCATCGTCAATCGTATAAAAGAGTAAATGGATATTGTGAAGTTCAGGATATATAAAACTTCCTGTTGGCAGTGTTTCCGTTGATAAGAACAATTGTAATTGGTCATAGGTGTATAAATTTCCTTGTCATTGTTATATCCTTTTAACCGAATATCACGATAGATTGAAATTAGGATAATTTATCAAGATGATAAAGATAATTTGATAAAAATCTGCCAAAAGAGCCTTCAGAGGCAGCACTTTACAACACCACAAAGTAAAATGATTGATGAGTAATATGCTTAAGTCGGCACTTTAATAACTTTCCTTATTCAGAGAAAGATTAAGAAACAACGAATGCAGTATAATAAATAGTTTAATAGCAATGCAAATGATAAACTCTTAATTTTTTTAGTAGGAGTTTATTTTTTATTATAATCATGTGGAATTGAAATGGTAGATCTATGCATAAGTATTGGCGTAGGAATTTCTGGAGCTACTTATGGCATTTTACCTCCTTTTATTTTTGTCTTAATTTTTTTCTCCTACATGGTTGTTGGTTGTGTGCTAGTACTCCTGTCTCAAAATATGTTTTCTAACTGGAAGATAGTGCACACGTATTCAAATCTAGTCATATCTGAAGCATACTTAATCATGACAACTTAGTCCGCGGGAAGGTGCATTTGAATCAGAGAAAATAACATAAACAAATAGATTACTACGACACACTAAAGGTGGGTATATAGTGTTCATTTCATTACGAGGTGTAGTTGTTCATCATACTCTTGAATAGCCACCTTTACCATTCATCCATTCACACGACACAATATTGAAAATAATTATTTTAAAGCTTATGTAAGTAAAAAAGGGTAAAACAAAATACATTTATGGAACAAATAAAAATCGGTATGGTTAAAAACGTTAGAAGCCGGAAATCAGAGCGTGAAACTTCAGATTTTCTTGGAGAAGTGTAATTTGAATCCTATGAAGTTTTTTCTACCATTTAATATTTTTCGTCTCTGTACTTTACATTCCATATTTTTACTTAATTTTGAAAATGTAATTCCGGAATAAATGTATTTTTAATAATAAAAATAATGGCGAATTTCATCCTTATTTAAATAATACAAATTAGATATAAATTTGCACCCGAGGACGTGATTGCGTAAAAAGTCATTTGTCTCATGCAGTGTTTTGAAAATAATATTTGTTAGCACTGGGAAATTCCCCTAAAATTACCAAAATTTAGATATAGAATAATTTCTTTCTTTAACAATTCCAAATAATAACTAAACATGAACAAACATGTTGTGGAGGGATAGGAAAAAAATGATTACTTTTGAAGCAAAAATCTTTCTTAAAATGATACTGAAACTGCCAGCAATGACTGAGAAAAAAACTACTTTAATCGGGCAATTTTTTAGCCTTAAGTAGAAGAGAACCTGACCTTTTTATCGCGGGTGGTGGTAGTGTTGTAGCGGTAGGTGGTAGCTGTATGCTGGTGAAAAAAGATTAGGGACTAATCGAATCGATTAGATATATGATAATGGAGTAATATTGACGTCATCGGTGGAAGGGAGTAAGATCTTCCGTGCGTCTGGCGTTCATCGCGTGCCCAGGGCCCGTTCCGAGGCATCGTTTCAGCTTAGAGCGCTTCGAGAGGTAAAACGGTCGGTGGAGGAATGCGATTCGTGCATGAATGAAATGGTGATGGGGAGAGGTCAGTGGTAAATGGTCTTAAGCAAGAAAGTTGGATCGGTCGCGTATAGTAAATGGCAAGGCAGACGGAATCCGTCTTCCTAGACGAGATGGAATAGGATTTATATTCATCCGACGCGCGGTGTCTTCAGGATAATTATCCGCTACAGCGAAAGTGAGGGTTGAACTTACGATCGAATTCAGTTAATTTCTGTGGTCGAATATAGTATCTCGGCTTGCAAGTCCTTGGTTTTTTAAAGCCTTAAACATTTATGTTATTGTATTTAATTACTTAGATTTATGCCTTTCAATTGCCATTTTACGTTTTCATCGCCATTTAATCTAGAAGGTATATAAAAATTATAAAAATGTATATAAAAAATTAAACATTTAGATCGATCTGTAGATGAAGAAATCAACAAATTTTGGCGATTAAATATGCATGTCTGTTTAAAAAATGTGTTAATTAATGAGTCAATTAATATTAGTAATTTTTTATTATAATTAATCTCTGAAATCTATCCAAAAACGTATACTCATACCCTGCGAGGAGAATGAAACACATCAGCTGGAGTTGAGTCCATAATATTTTCGTTGACTCATGCTGATATTACCTCCCTTAGTAATTTGAAAAGGATATCGTAAGTTATTTACATATTTGGTGTGACGCAGTGGGTTTTCTACCGGATTCACAGTTTTTTCAATTTTGCATAAACATTTGTGGTACATTGACGACTTTTTATTTATATCGGTTTAAGATAAATCCCAGAAAGCGATCTGCGTCATTAATGTTTCGAGCCTATTGATTTTGGGTGGTGGGATATTTTGGAAACAATATGGATTTTGAAAGCGCTTATTTTGAATATTTTTTGCAAGTCTGCCCGTTAAACATACTTCTGCTGTCCCACACTTCTATGTGGTATAAATTAGTTTTTTTATTCTATCCTCACTTTCCATGCATAATTGAACATAAATAACCACACGGTTCCCTTTTTAAGGCATAAAATACAGGTTGTGCCAATGACATTTTTACCTCAAGAATTACCTCAATTTTCGCAGTGACAAGTTTGCGACTCAGCCAAAGAAAATCTACCGGTAGGGTTTCTTTGCTTTTTAAATATATGGGCGTTTGCTTTTTTCAGAATATAAATTTGTTTTTAGTGGATATCTGCTCTTTTTTTACAAGATTTTTCTTAATTTACTTCGTCTGCTTTATTGATGGAATCTTGTAATTGATTTCTAAACCACTTTCCATTATCGGGTCGAATTGAAATTTTGCATACTTGCTTGCTTTTAATGAAAATGAAATATTCAATAATCAAACATTTGAAATTTTGTTCCATGGCGCTATAATTAATCAACGAAATTTCCATATATAAAAATAGTTTTAAATTTTCTCTGGTTGGTGATAGTTATTAATTTTTGGTAAAAATTTGTTTTATAGTTCTGGTTTGCTCAATTATATGGTTCATCACATAAAGTAGAAAATAAACATGAAATAAAAACATTTTACTCCCCAAAAACAGTGTTAAAAGCCCTTGAAGCTTAAAAATGAGCTCTTCATCACTCGGTAAATAAAGCGTTTATGCTAAATTAGGTTTAGTTTTTAATATTGCGTGTCAGTCCTCACTCATTCATCAGGCCTTCAACACACTGCTTCTGCACACTATTCTAATGAGTCTCATTAACAACACACGCTATGTTTCCTGGTAATGAAAATCCTATTTATTAATTTTTAGTGAATTGTTTCAATGTTTTTGCGAGAATCGTGTTTTTAAAAATCCTTTTCTTTTATTTTCATATTGAGTTCAGATATTGCACCGAATCGCCGATGTGAGTCATGAAAGCCGAACGTGAATAGATTTGGAAAAGATGTTACCGTGGTGGTTTGGGACATCTCGATTTCAGATTGGGAAAGGCAATGTAAAAAGAAGAGGAGCCACCGTAAGACATATTGCCGATCAGGTCTATTCCCTTGAGAGGCCGAGGTCATTTAATTCGACAGAGACGTCCGGCCAGACTATGCACTCATACCCCTAAGCGTCTCCAGACACGGAACGAAAAGCCGATGATGGCCGCTTTCCATGGGGACTGTCATGAGACGGAGATTACATCAATGAACGACCGAGGGGCAATTAATCCTCCGAGAGTGGATGGGAAACCTTGCTGTGATGTAATCAATAAGCAAAGTCATATACTGGTGTAGAAACTGTAGAAATAATAGCTATATACCGTTTGACAGTCCCTAAAATTGTGTGGAATTGGATCGTTCCCTAGCGTTATTAATCATAGTGTGCTTCCATTTCGCAATACTTGCCGGAGTATGGAAGATGAGTGATGCGTGAACTTCCCAGCTAAGTGCTTTATTCAATTCTAATCAAAATTTGATGTTCATATTTCCGTTCTCGAATCTCATTTCCTTAATTACAATAAATTTTCTTTCTCGGGGTTAATTCATGTGCAAACTCTGACGAGCAATAAAGAGCATATTCCTACTGACAGTGTCAATATTAACATTTTAAGTTGCTAAGCCCGGTATTTTCATCAACCTCATCGTAACCACGGAATTGCGTAATTTATTTTTTTTCCGGCTTTATAAATTGTTGCGTGTCCACCGCTCGTTTGAAACCATAATCCTCAACATAAAATATGCTCGCTTAGCGGTGGTGTAAAAATTTACCTTAAAATTGACATTTGGTTACTCCACCACTAATGGTTCCATATTTTTTCAACAATATTTCCTGCAATGAAATGCCCTTGAATTTGTAATTATTTTAATTGATAAAATTTTGGGGAGGAGATACTTTGCTTGCCCGCATCTGATTGTGAGTTTAATCTCGTTTCGTTGTAATATTTTTGCAAGTGCACCGGCAGAAAATAAAAATCGCCAGAAAGAAAGCCATTGTTCCGTAAGTATTTTTCCGGCCGATGAGCTGGGACAGGTGGTCTGCACCCAAGTGTAAGTCGGAAAATAATCAAATCAGCTCCACATCTCCTCCCTCCTCCATTATCGGCTCTTTTTTCTCATCCCCTGCCAGAGTCTGTTAATTTCACTCTCTTATTTCCAGAAATAGGCCTTCTTCGTAATCCTATCCCATTCTCTTCGCTCTCCCGTTGGGGGTTCGGGGATAGGGGATGGGTTGCCTGCTCTCCCCGACAAAATCCGCGTCGCTCGAGTTCTCCAACTTCTTCGTGGACCGCAGAGGAATCGGATCCTCCCTCTCTCCGTCTCCGCTACTACTCCAGTTCGATCGCGTGGTGTCCAATCCACTTAAACTCTTGGCCCCTCCCATTTCGCAACTATCTCGCTGAGTTTTGGGTTTCGAATCGATGCGGCTTGCGATACAGCTCGTGATGCGCTTTAGATGTGGCGTTGATGTGTGACTCTTTCCGTCTTATGGTATGGGATCTATCTATGGGTTACGCATCTATGAAACTTGTAATGTCAACTTAGTGTTGACAACAGATTTCATCGGATACTCGAATGAAGATATACGCAATAATAACTGCAGGATCAACTATGGGATAGCATTCCACTATTGATAATAAAAATATTATATTTAGTAAGATCCACTAAGCATTTTTAATGGACACGACCGCGTTTTCGTATCATGGTTTCAGATGTTACGAAACTCAGGTTGTGGCAAATAAAAAATGTATATATAATGAACCTTACCAAGTGCATTTGTCCTTATTTTTTGCAGCAAAAATCTGCGTGTAACGTCCTTGCGACTGGGGTGAATTTGGAACTAACGTCATGGATTTCATGTAGACCTACCTTTATCGGCAGAATACTTTAGTATTCACTTGTATTTTGCTATTGTCATTTGCGCCATGAGAGAATGGCTAGGACGGAGAAAAATTAGGTGTGCTGATGACAAAATGCATCCAAGCAATAAAAGGCCAATTAGCAAAACAGTAATGACGAAAGTAGCTATCGAAGTACTTAATATTCAAATCAAGGTAATTAGTTTGGGTTACTCCGCTAAAGGTACAAATTTGTCATAGTTAGTGTTTTCCTCTTCAAATTTTCCTTCGGGTTATCTTTACTCTACCAGAATATTAGACACAAAGTGAAACGGAAATTATTACGCTTCTGAGTTATTGTTCAGTTTTTTGTTTTATTAGATAGCTCACTTATGAAAATGGAGAAAGTAATGGTTCTCTAATGAAAATGATAAAAACATAGCTAATGACAATAATCATTTGTGCCTTTACCCGTTAACAGATTTTGTTACCTATTTACTTTCCCATACCCGGAGTTTATTCCTTGTAATCATGTAATAAACGTCGGAAATTAATTGTAATTATTTTACGGAGTTATTCACTTCTGCCAAAGTAAATAATTTAGATGCATTAGGAAGAATTTGAATTATTAACATCTTAGTACTCAACATATTGAATAATCAGTGGTTTTTAACCTTCCACTATTCACTTGGTATTGAATAATTTTGTGAAATCCTTCGGATATGATTACCGTGAGTAAGAGATCAAACTTTTTATGCATGATCTTTTCTCTATATCTCATTCACACCTTATTATTATGACGATATCCACCTGAGGTAGGGAGGTAAGATTTACGAGTGTTTAATTTACAGGTTTAATAATCTGGTCATGTATGGTCTGTGTTAAGTCATGATTCGTAACTAGTTGGAATGGAGTTATTTTCACTTTTGTTTACGTTAATTTCAAATGGAATCTGATGTATGCAAATTGCAGAAGAAAAAATTGCATGATTCCTTGATATTACAATTTTTATGTTCTTTTCTTAAAGCGCACGTTTTATCTAATCTAATACACGAATAATGCGTTACGATTATTGGGAAAATTAGGTATAATGTCCTGATATTTATAAAAATACACTGCAAGTACATCTAGTAAAATATTCAACACATTGAAGCTACTCGCTACTATTATTAATAGGATTTTTTAAAGGATAAAAATTGAGGGAACTTCTCCATGGCATGCTTTTATTTCTGCCTCCGTGAATTATTGAGAAGCGCTCATTCCGACGCCAACCGCCGCCTTTTTTGAACTTCTGAATAAGCTGACTACGCGGGTGAATGTGTGTAATGCTCCTCCTTAATTCTTGAGCAGCCGTGACGCAAGTTCAGCTTTAAGTACTTCTGTCACGGGACGATTCTTCTCACATTCTTCACTCTTCCTCGCCTATCACCTATCTATAGCTATAATTCTATCTCCCCTTTCCGCTTGGTTTCCCGTAAATGCCATGATGTAATTTCTCCTAATTGGCTACTGGTCCTTTCATTGGCCGGCCGGAGCGAAAGGCTGTCTCCTCACGCGCCACCCCAGTTCGCCTCTTAGAGCAGCCTTCATTCGTTTCTTTTTTCTATGTCGTCTCCTCAGGATTCTAAGGGACTGGTACTTGGCAGGGGTCTTCGACCTTTTTTTTTAATGCAAGAGCCAAAAATCGATTACGTATCGTCCGGAGGGCCACAATGCTCCATATCACTTTACCATCTTATTAATTTAATAAAAAATATAATTTAAAAGTGAAATAATAATAATTGGTTAAAAAGTTCAATCAATCAATGCGATTTTTGACGATTGCGTCAATATATATATTATATTGTGTTGCGCGATACAATGTTTTCCCCAGCCTCTTGGAGCCGCAAGAAATTAGCTGGCGGGACGAATGCGGCCGCTGGTAAAAAAAACTCTCGATTTATAGGCCCGCCTCCGTTTTTCTTCTCCATTTACCTACTCATTTACGTTTTTTTCCACTTTTTCCTGTCTCGCTTTCTCATCCCGGTCCATTCCCTCCCATTTGTATTCGAATGCTCCCCTGCACGACTTGCCGGTCGAAGGGGTCGTGTTTGACTGCGGGTCATGGAGAATGATGAAGAAATTCAATATCGTTTCATGTCAGGGAGCCTTTTGTCGCGACAGCTACCCCAAGTTAGCATTTTTTCCGGCTCTCTCTAGAAAGCAATCAAAGTGACGCTGCCTGCCGCCTCATTTTGATGGAGCCCGTGATAGAGCTCTTGTTACAAATTTAATTAATCTTCGCTCCAATTTGTAGGAATGATTTGTAAAGGACAATTTTTTTCTGGAAAAGGAAGCTTTACTTATGCATCAGGAATAATCAGCGACTTTCAAATTTCTATTGGTTTACGTAGTGATACCCACTCAATGTTTTGATAATATTACTTTCATCGTGTCATCGCAGCATATTTAATTCGCCTAAGGAGTCTGGAAATATAAAATAAGGGATTAACTTTGTCATTGCTGGAATAAAGTTTTGTCCAATACAATTGGTTGCCGACGTGTCAGTTGAGCCGCACTCAAATGCCTCCAGCATTCATTTCATCCTTTTTTATTCATTTTTTAATTACACGGTTGTCGTTAAAAATCCCCCAGCCACAAGACCATGAGGCAGCTCGCCCTTTACTACCCACGCACTTTAATCTTATGTTTTAAGCACGGTGGTTCCTCAGGGAACATGTTAGTTTTTATTTCAGAGCCCTTGATGCTATTTGACGCTACTCTGTTATGCGTGAAAACTTTCCCCGCTTCAACGGCTACATCTTCTCATACGTTAGCGATGGAGGGCACTCGGGCTATTGAGGAAAATATCACGAAGCAATCTCCTCCTGGATGATATATGGTCTGGAAAAAATCTTCACCGCAGTGTTGTGTAACCGTGAGCCACTCTCCCCGCTATCTCCTTTCTTACGCCAACAGCTCCTCAGTCATCCAACTCCTCACCGCTCGCACTCTGAATACTGGCTGCTGTCATTCTTGATTCTTCACTGCGGCTCTTTGCTTTCGCTCTCAATACGTTTGCTATAGCCTAGATTCTATCGTAGGTATTCTTCTTCGCCTCCCATCGCAGTGACGCTCACAGTTCCGCGTGGTGGTGAAAGTCATGGCCTATTTCTACCTTGTAATACACTTGGATTCTTCATTCCGTTTCTTTCTGTCGCTATCATTTTTCGGGAAACTTCGTGACATAAATTTATTATAAGGTGCATAACATGGCAACCTTCTAATTTTTTCCTTGCTAATACTAAATCTTATTTTTTTTCTCTTATACTTTCCTTCAACTCATGATGTGTGAATTTAAGACCTAACCTGGCCAGTAAATTCTATCAAAGTTACACTTCTTTGAAGGCCAATGAATTAGAAAATTAGGTATTAGTTTATTTATGCAAATGAGTGTTAATTACTTTGAGTAGGGAATCCCTATAAGCTGAACATGCTCCGCTGGAGCTATTTAAGAATTTACTCAATCACCTTTAACCATCACATAATTGTAGTTAGATCTGATATATTTGTTCTCCATACTTGCTATTGTTAGTTGTAATCCGTATTACTTTCTCTCCTAAATAAATTAATTTTTATTCTCTACCATTTTTGCTGCCTTTAGAACAGCAAAAAATCTGTGGGCATAGCTTCAATATAAATTTATCATATAAATTATTGGGCAATATGTTGCTCTAGTGGGTTAAGCACTTTGTTGCTGACATATGGGCCCAGTGTTCAAATACTCAGTGAATTCTAGTCTTAAGGTTATTGATGTATAAATGTTGTTGTCTATTTCATTTATAGTTTAATTTTTGTTATTCTTGAGTAAATTATATTTCACACTCCAAGACCGGTAATGATATTCATCAATTATTTTTAAATAGCTGTTTAAAAAAAATAGTATTCTATTTGTTGTTGTTTTTGTAAGCTATTAGAATTAGCAGTCTTTCGTTTTTTGTTATTCTGTTATTGTTGGACTTGTTTGTTTATAAGGCAAAATCTGCCCACTTTTTCTTCGCTAGCCTTATTTCAAAATACCGTTTACTATTGGAATTGGGTAAGTCCGGTGGACACCCCACTTAAAAATGCTCGAAAGGCGAGGTGACATCTGGAAAGGAACTGACCCCATACCCTGAATGCACGATTTACACGCACCAGTAGTACGGGGGTGAGTCTTCCCGCTTTACCCATAAGAAATATCTTCTGGTTGAATAAATGAGTGAGCGTTATAATTAAAATATTACCATTGCTTTATCGGCTACACCATGGGGCTCAATAACCTGTTAAAAACAAAGGCATTAGACCGATGAATTATGATAATTCTAAAAGATTAGCCGATAAGAGAATTGAGTGGAGTGCTACGTCAAACCAAACTCTGGTTTTTTTGACTTATGATGATTATCATCAATCACATTTGATTTCGTTGATGATATTAATTGTTTGAGGTTTTCCCTTGGTGTAATTGCATTGTTCATCATTCTATCATATGATTGGAAATGTAAATTAGTATTTTTTGGTGATTCTACGAAGCAAAGAGGGCTTTGATATCATTCGTTCGTGTCTCGCGCCCAACTTTTTATTGAAAATTTTATTCGTACAATTTTCTGGAATAAATGACATATTTTACGCTACTCATCAATTTTGAAGAAATATATTTACCATCCTAAAAAGCTAAAGCTAAGTAATAACCTAGAAATTATTAGTGTTTCCTAACAGCACCGTGTCCCACGAGCCAGCGATAAATATAACGTTCTTCGTAAACTGGCCTCAAGCTTCATTAGGATTTCATGCGGTGCTCTCCTAAGAGCTGTAACATCACACCGCATTTCTTTTTATGGCTTATTTATGGTGCAATAAAAATGCTCGCTCCAAGATGATCCGCGGAGTATTCCAGGAATGTCATTAGGACTATCATTAATGGAAGAAAAAGCTGCAATATAGAATGATTTGTTATTCATGTCATGAACGCCTAAAATCGTACATCAAATTAATTATTTACCCCATCGCCGTATTTTACGTAAATGTTACTTTTAATCTTTTTAAGTAAAATAAATTTTCTTTTTCGATGTTTCATGCAGTTTCTTAAGTTGTTATGCAGTGGGTATTTTCATGGAATTTTAGCATATTTTGCGGGGTTGCTATAGCAACATTGAATGTTCCAAATGAGTTTTACTGTTTGATAAATGGGACTAATGTTGTGTAAATGGACGATAAAATCTTGACTTTTATGACGAAAAAAATACATCGGTAGAATATTCATCAGTTTATCTTATAGAAATCGCAAATTTAATTTTTTTGTTTGGATAACGAGTCTTAAAAAGTGCCCGCCAAAATATTGTATATTTTTCCACTATCTTTGAGGGTTCTCAATTTGTGTGTTCTTCCGTAATTACTTCAGTGTATTTTCCTGTATATATATTTTGCATCAAAAACAGTTTTTTACTCAATTGGATTACGGTGTATGAGTATCTGACCTGAAAGATATCTTATTAGGGTATTAAAAGCGTATCCCACCGTGTGTACATTCGTTTTGTACTGAAAATTGCTTTATACTGTGTTTATTTATGACTAGACTGTCGCTAGAGCAGTAATTCCCTGCTAGATGATAGTTTGTACCTTAAAGATACTGGCTTTTACCAGATCCCCATCCGCTATTATCTCCCTGCTGTACTGAAAAGAGTGCAATCAAGAAAAATCACGAAATTACTTGATAAATTGGAAAATTAAAATCATTGTGTAAGACACCTTGATAAAAAGAAGTCAGTGCTTTGGTTTTGGTAATCTTTTGTTCGTATGACTTATTCATGACATAAATACTCTAAATATACCCTAATAAACCTGTAAAAGAACTTCTGTATAATTTTTAGGAAAAATATATTTTTCATTATGCCTCTGAGAAATCCTCCTGTTACTTCTGTCGCTCTCTTGAATGGGTAATATTTTCTAGGTATTTGTCGTCGTTATCGTTTAAGTCGTTAATATCAGGGTGTTTTAGAATTCGGGATGTTTATACAGGGTAGGTTTTTAGGTTATTTACCCTGAGATATAAATAGATGGGTCCTAGTCCTGTATCTAATTTTCCGCCCTTCTTACATCTTCTTTCGGGTTCCCGCTAGTCCTTGATTGCGCCACCGACTCCTATAATGACGCAAATGGTCCAGGATTCGGAGAGCCTCCCTCCCACATTCTCCCTGCGTGACTATTTGGTGACGCCAATTGGGCGTCAGGGGAACCAAGTTAAGACTCCCTCTGCGGAGACAGGGCAAGTGATTGCCTTACTTCTCGGTTGATGGGTGGGATAACCATGAGTAATCACGTGTGATGAATCACCAGTGCCTTTTACTAAACGCCCTTCACGGCCACAAACTCATTAGCCTCCCACACTGGATTCTGATCTTATTGTTGTCCCTTTTCTGGAAGCGGTAACGTGTGTAAACCGATTTATTTCATCTGTCTTTTTCCAACTGCTTGGATCCAAGCTGTATATTTTATTCTGCTCGGAAGTTAGTTTATAGCATGAGAATATCGTTGTGAGATCTATTGAGTAGCTTACGGGTGCCAGTAGAGCCAACGTCGACCACTATAAATTCTATTCATAGCCTTCAGGAGTATTCTAGGATAAACTCTTTGCTTGCCTTTCATAGCGTCGTTTGTATTAGTAGAACTATGTACTTCGGTGCATTGTCAATGTCAAGACAGGACCCACTTGGGGAATATGATCGGAGCCCCTTATTTTTCTCATTGGTGTTCCATTATTTTTCTTTTGTTGTAAAGTGACCGATTGGCTCGTTTAAATTCCTCAATTTATTGCTTCTCATCAATCTCTTGAGTCCACATTATATTTTTGTTCTTGTGGTAGACCGTACGGGGACTCTCGATCGTAACGGGAGAATTTTTAATGGTCGCCGTGACGAATCTCTGTAGTCATTGAAAACTGAAGTTTTTAGAAGTTTTACTATGTGTGAATTCTTTTCATATATTGCGATTCAGAAGCGACAAAATAAATAAAGTTAATAATTTAAAAAATATTTTGCCCTTTGTACCCATAGTTATGCATCGTCATTAACTCCGAGTCATATATTGTTTTTGTTCTTGCATTCGCTCACCCTGTATTTTCAAATCATTTTTAAAGTTGGTAATTTATGCTAGAAAACTGATGGTTCGGAATCCAACCTCTAAAATGCATGCATTTAATCGCTTGTGCATTGGATTTCAGAGGCATTTAATAGTCTGTTTTCAATACGCTGACATTCGTGTGACGCAACTTTTGTTTTAATTTACTCATAGATTGCCGTGAAAAACATGTTTCAGTGTATAATGCGATAACGATATAGATTCTCCATCCTCGAAAATCAATGCAAACCCGCGACGATCAATATTTATCCTTCTAAGCTAATTAATTGATCATCAATTCAAAACCCGGTACGTTTCAAGCGGAGCGTAGCGGGTTCATCCAAGCGGTAGTAGTGATGCCATGCACCGGACGCTGAGAGAATATCAATGCGACCATTATCAGTATTTTTTTCGTCACGGCATTTGCTATGTAAATTGATATCGTGTACTGATTGAATGACATGTGCGAATTGCGGTCGTTATTCTTTCGCCTCTCGTCGGTCTTATTTCTGCATGAATATTGGTTCAATCAATTATGCCCCTTCACAAAACAAGTCCAACTAGTTTGCGTATCCAATAAAACTTTTCCCCCACATCATGATTTTATTTCGAAGTTATTGCTGAATCGCTTCAATTTACATGTAACGCATGGCTCTCATTAATATTATACAAAGTCTAGCTTTGCGTGGAAATATGTAATAATTGGCGCTATTCCGAGCTATTCAGAGTAGCGAAATTCGTTTACTAACGTTGAATGATGTATACCGAAAATGTTGATTCCAACGTGATAGCTACTTCAAAAGGTCCTCAACTCCTGGTCCTTTCTGAATTTTTACGGGAAATATCTGTTACACTTCACTTATAATTTTTTTAGTTTTAATGTCTTAAATGCTAGTATTTTAATATAAAACTTATTAATAGTTACGCTTTAGGTGCATTGGGTTTTCAAAATATTATTATTTATGTATAGATTTCCAAAAGTCTGTGCTTCCACGCTGGATGGTAGTATTTTGTGTTTTTGTTTTCATGAAATAAATTTTTGAATTTGTAGATTTCCGCTCTCATTCAATTATCTTTCATTTCACTTCTAACTTCGTTAAGTTGAGATACGCGCTAGTAATGGCACTCGCTCAAACAAGTTAATAAAACTATTGATTCTTGATGATTTCGATATGAAAATAATTTCAAATGTATGACATTCGAACGCAGTACATTTCACTCTGTATTTATTTCTCTCCGTAGGTTATCTCCCATTATATCTCTTAACGTCTTTAATTATGTTTTCTATTCCACAAAATGTGATGCTTCTAACAATTTTTGATTTTCTTTTCTGCTGCAAAAATATTTGCCGGTAAATTTGCAGTTAGCCAAGCAACCATGGAATGAAAGTTATGTGATGTTTAGTTTTCTCCATGGGTATATATTGTTACTAACCATTTAAAAATTTAATTCCTATCCGTGTCATGTGACAGTAATTACAATTTATTGGTTTCAGTGCTGAGTAGAGCAGCGTTCCTAGATTAAATTAGAGCTCATTTTTAACTTTAAATAAGGCGTTTTGTGAAATTGGGACATATTTTGGAGCAACGCAATGGTGTAATTTGTTGATGTTTTTAAGAGAATAAGCAGTTGAGAAAAATTAGCGCTATGGCACGTAAAAAGTCTCCACGCATTATTTTCGCACGGAGTATTTAATTTGCCGTGTGTTTATTTTCAGGCCGAATGGAAATTAAATAGTTCCCTCAAGCTTAAAGTAAATGTATTCTCCGCTTTAAAAATTCACATACTCACTCTGATATTATAAATCAACAAGCAACAATATATGTGGTAGCTCAAAGACAAAAAATTGCTCACACTAATACATCAATATCTAATTCCTTCCCCTTTAAATACATGCAATTTTCATCGTAGTTTAAGAGTGAAGATGCGTATCTACTCTCAGCGGCCCAAACGTATCTTCTTCGGCCTGCTTTTTCCTGCTGATTTTTACCTTTCCTTTTCCTAGCCTATTATTAATCAACCCTCATTCAAGATAAAAAGACTGGTAGAGGACATAAAAGACGCAATCGTTTAGGATGCGAAAACCTTTGAAATAATTTGGGAGGCAAACAGTCAGGGTGACAGAGAAATTTCCCTTTCCGTCTCTGTCATCACCGTAATAAGACTGATTAACAAATTTCCCTTGCCAAGGCAGGAAAGGTTTCATAGGCCCACCATGGCCTCCTTGAAACCCAAATATAGAACAGCCTGAATGGCAAAGAACGTTGCTACCGTAATTCCTAAGCGGAAAATCTCGTCACAGTCTTTACAGGCGTCTTATAATTTTAGTCCACCCCATGTCATGGATCCCCTACTGTTAGCAAAGGCCTTTCTCGTCTATATGCAATCATCTTAAACCCATGTACCATTGAGTATGCGTATCGCTCCTCTATTAAGATTCTTCCCCTTTAAATGTGCCAATCAATCCACGTGGTGACTATAGCCATTTTCTCTAATTTCTTGATAGTGACTCACGATTTTCACTAGGAAATTGCCCTAAAATACCAAAATTCACAACCAGAATACTTTTTTCTTTCACAATTCCAAATAAATTCCAATTCCAGCTAAATGTGAACAAAGATGTTTTGGTGAGTATATTCAACCGGATTAGCAAAAAAATGATGGCCTTTGGAGCAAAAATCTTTTATGATGCTGATAACTTAAATACTTGTTTTTCAATTTTCATTTTACGTTTTCATCGCGATTTCATCGAGAAGGTATATTTAAAAAAATATAAAAACATGTAAAGAGAATTAAATTTTTAAATACCTTCAGATGAAGAAATATACGAATTTAGGTGATTAAATGTATATATCTGCTTAAAAATGTGTTTCGAGTCAATTAATATTAGTATTTTTTTTCTAATAATTAATCTCACATAAATGACACACGTGGCTTACAACTTTATGTCAATGTTTTATTCTCTCTATTTCATTTTCGATCATCTGATTACTATTGTTTTCGTCAAAGTACTTGCTACTTGCTATGGTAGGTTTACATGTAAAATTTGCTTTCCACCCCGGTACTGTCCCGTGGCATGTCTCATTTATCAAGAGATCGAATTCTATAAATTTCAAATTTGTGGCCAAATATATTTCATTACAGTCCGTTATAGATATAGCTGGTAGTTGATTTTTAACAGCTTTCAACTGATCCTTAATTTCATCATTATTGTATTTCATGACCTATAGTTATCGCCAGAAAAAATATTTTTTGTTAGAAATGGATTATATATCCAGCCTTAGAATATGAACGGGACAAAGGGTGATTTTTGAACGCTGCCGATGCGACCGAGGTTGAAAAATTATTTTCGTTGAGTTTTTTTCAAGTAGGTAGTGATTTTACCTGCATCACAAACATTCATAAATCCGAATACTTGTTCTCTTTCCATTCTCCCATCAGATAATCTTCTAACACCTACATAATTCTCCTTTACATCCTTCATCACCTACTTTATGTATCTCATCCGTTAACCTTAAAATCTATTCCCTTAACCTCTGCCGTTATTTCCTTGCATCTTACCTTCAACGATATTTTCGTTAGACCATCCCATGAATTGGCAGATTTAATTGACCTGTCCCCTACCCAACGTTTTCAAAAGACTTCCCTTCTCTCCTACTGTTTTTAGAATGTCCACATGACTCACACGATGCACGATCTGTAGCAACATATTGCGAAATCTTCCCTCATTTATTTTTCTGCTGCTGTCATCATCAATGCTTCATATCTCATCACAAAGGCAAATATATTGAGGGCTACATTGTTAGTTTTGCCTTTCGGTTTTTTCGCAGCTCTTATAATTGCAGCGCAATAAATGCCAATGAAACTGAGTTTTGGAGTACACACTATGCATTTATATTATCTCACAGATAAAAATATATTGAGTAGTCGGTCAATTTAACTGCTATCACATTTTATCGAGTGATATGCGTCTCACTTGCAATTTTTCGTGAAAACGATACCAGTATTAGTTGCATATTTGCTACAATCATCAATTGAATCCATTTTACCTGTTTATACCATGTTAATGTAAGGTTTGTCTATGTAAGAAATTGGTTCGAAAGGTACAGAAATGTGTAATTTTGAGCTGTCTGAAGAATATTTTTTTTTCTTTTCATATAATATCATATGGAAAATGCCATGGCCCTTGTCCTTGTACCTGTGCACTTAGAGAGTTCTGCATTGAATATTTCAGTGATTGTGATAAAATTTGGGATGAGAGTGTGGAGAAAGGAAGCCAACATTCACGAACGTGAGTTGCTTCCCGCTAATTAAATCTAAAATTACGTTTTTGCTGGCGCTATGGCAGTGGGTGGCTGAGGGTAGAGGAAGGGTGGAAATGTGGTTATTCCTGCTTTGCATTTCACAGTGTGTCCACGATGCGTTGAAATTGCATATGCCAACGACGCGAGGTGAGAGTTCGCCGGAAACCACCGCATGAATTTTTGAAGTTCTATTTTCCCTCTGAATTCTTTTTTCTCTCTTCCATTGTACATTTTGAGTTGCTGCTTTCATACATAATTAGATAGTATGATACAAATTTCTCTCAATTGTTAATAAATTTATGCGGGGTCAATATCGATACTCTTGGGTGATGATATATTGGAATGGGTGGAGATTTAATGCAACTTATTATTATATTTTACCCTGCGACAGCTGTGATTACGCGATGAATTTCATGAATTATACAGACAGTAGTTTTTATTTTTGTATTCTATAAGTTGTTTTTTGTTAATTTTGCTGCAAAAATTGGGGGTAGGAAATTTTGGATTTGTAACCACTGGTTCAATGTCCATACATTTTATGATTCTAAGTCATGACACATTTGATTCAGATATTCAATCTTTTTTAATGATACTAATGTGTCGTGGCAAGACAATTTCACCGTAATTGATACTCTGTAAATGATGGTATGCCAATGGAGTTACGATATATTGTTGGTTTGATACACTCAATGCTTCTGGGTTCTACTCAATTTACATATTTTCGCGTATCTTGGTGCTTTTTGTATTTACTCTTATGTTCTTCATACATAATGATTGACATATATCTTCTAATGATTGAACCATGCTTATGTAATTGCGATTCATTTGCAGCAATATTCTAAACATGCTCAACGTGTGCAAAGTTCCCTATTAGTGTTATAGAAGGTGCATAATTCTCGTGCACTCCTCAAATAGTCTCGCTGATAGTTTACTAACCCATGTGCTTTGCTTCTTTCCAGTTTCGGACTTCACGCAACAGCTGTCTCAGGTCTACGAGGCTCACGCGGAGGAACTTCAGCGCCTCGTCGAGGGTTTTCGAAAAAGAAATGCCGAGCTTAGAAAAGAGCGGTGAGTATTTCATCATTGCTTTCTTCCACGTATATAGCTTTAAAAAAAATATACTCCCATCCTTATTGGAGCTAAGGGGGAGAAAGACAAAGGAAAAGTGTAAAAAGCAGCAAAGAGAAACAACATAATGGATATGGGATGGAAATTATATTTGTGTATGCAGTTTAACTTTAAGTAATTGGTCAAATCCACTGATCCTATAATCGAGGTTGTAGTTTTGAAAATCGGTAATTTGGTGCTGCGTTCTACACTCAAAAAATGATTATCGTTTCTAATAAATTTCCAAATAAACGTTAAGAACAAAAAAATGTTACTTCGCTTCCAATGAATCGTAAAATACATTGCATATACAGTTAAAGAACCATAGTGCGGAAAAGCAAGCATTGTGTCCAGTTTTCAGCTGTTCATGCAGTAGTTACCATCAGCATTGACTGTTTGCCTGTTTGCTTCTCTGTTACCCTTTGCAGATTACAATTAACGGAGGGATGGCAATTATAGAGTTACATTTTATTTTCCGTATTTTCGTCGGAATTAATTTTTATCTTTGCGAAGGGAGAACCTATCTTAACCCTTAGTTACACTCTAAGCAGGGATTTAGCCGCATTTTTTTAAAATTCGAAATAGCGCGTTTAATGCGCATAGATCACTGGTGGTACACTATGGTATTCTATTTCTGTGCTTTTTCCTCAACCAAGAACATTATTGACTGCAATTCCTTAAGAAAAATTATTCAAGGTATTTATCGAGAAATGTGCATTATAGTATGCTTTATTTTTGTTAAAAAATATTGAAAATGCTTTTAATTGTTAGAAGTTATCCAAATGTGTTAAAATAACGTAAATTTTTATGTATATTTAGGAAAACCAAAAATATTTGAGTGCGGCTAAAAGCCACCAGCGTGCACTGGCTATATACTCGCGGGCGCGTGTATCTGACGCTTACAGGAGTTGATTCATTAAACTTATTGCCGTAAACGTCCCCATGCTATGCTCTCCTCTTAGCGGTCCGTGGGAGTAAACAATTAGAAATCTGCCCCATCATAAGGCGTCCAACGTAATTAATTCCAGAGTCATGAATTGCTTTTAATCCCATAAAATCAGGGGTTGGTCTAATTTCGGACACTGGAAATGTTATTTCTTCATCTCTCTCTAGAAATATCTTTGAGTTGAGTTTTTCCACAAATTTTGCTGTCGTAAAGTTTTTGGCGTTTTAATTGGACAGTGAAGAAGTTTTAAGAAAAGTAAGAGGAAATGTAAGCCTCCTAAAATCTAGAAGAGAAGACGGGGAAATTTAACACGTTGCAGTAATAGAAATGACGGCCTGGTGAAGATAATCATTGGAGGGAAAGTGGATGGGAAGAAATTCAAAGGAAGGCCCAGAATGAGTTTCATTATAGAACAAATAATTATGGATATAAATGAAAGGAAAAACGCAATTATCAAAAGGTTAGAATATATGAGAATGAGCGGAATGTGGAGCTGCGTTAAACTAATGTCAGGCTTAATTAGGTTTGATCCTTAATTACTTGCGGTTCTGCGAACTGTTTCCATCTTAAGGTATTTACACAGATCAGAAATTTAAAGGGTTTTCTTTCTGGAATTATACCTTCCTGGACCATGAATGTCTCAACTCCATGGGTGAATGATATCTTTATCAGATTGCCATAGAACCCACGGTTTCCGAGAATTATCTATACTCTTCCTCTATATACATCCACATAATACCCCGCAAGCTGCCTAAAAGGCGTGTGGTAGGGTGTATTAGGACACCAGCCGTTTATAGCAAAAAAAAAATGAAGTGCTCTAACGAAGCTGGGACTAGTGTTTATTAAAGTCCTTTATGGTTCGGGGGAAAAATGAATTCCCATATCTATCCGTTCGGCAAAACATCTCTCTTAATGTATCGCTTCTATTGGACCTGGAAATATAGTGTGGCTCTAATATTATGTTCTCTGTGTCGCTCTTAAAGATATCCATTCTCAATTGTTCAAACAATCTAACCCTACCGCGCAGCCTCCGAGTCTCCAGCGGCTCCCAGCCTAATTCGCTTAACATCTGGGTAACACGGTCGGTACGCCCGTAGCAGTTTTTGACGAAACGCGCAGCCTTCCTTTGTATTATATTCATTTCGCGGATTAAGTCTATCTGCACCGGATCCCATACGCTCGCTGCATATATGTTCTAGGTATTCCCCATATTGTCACCCTTTTAACAAATTATGTACCTTATAATAGCTAATTATGCTGCATTTTACATCGCTAATATTTTACTGATGTTTTACTTTTCTCGGAAAAATATTCCTTTTTTTGAGAAGTATGTTTCATGACCCAAGGTTAGATTCAAGGTAGCCCAAACGAGGCTGGGAGAAGCAGGCGGAATTCGGATATCATCCGGCAGTTCCGTGTCGGCGTAACTTGAATTAAACCTCATCCCATTAGCCTCACATCCTCAGGCTGCTCTCAGCCTTTGCATCCCTCTGCTAAGAGCCACGTAACTGGGATTTACCCTCGTCAGCAAGTTTCGGCTGTGGCCTTGCCCACTTCTATTTTCTGCCCGTAGCAAATCCGTCCAACCCAGTAGAACCAAGGAAAGTTCTGCACACAAAGTGCTGGATACAAGTATCGTGCTTAAAATTCATCGCATTGCTCCAAGAATCCGTTCTGATACTCTTTTATTCTCAATGAAAACATTTTGTTGGAGAATTTCAACTCATTTGTCCTCTTTCATGGCGGCTAAAGTGAGAACTAAGGTTATATATTTTTTTATCGTTTTCATTAGGAAATATTTCAAATGAAACGTCTGTACGCCGTTTATTTTTTCCATTAGTATGAAGTATAAAATATTATATTGGAATTTATTTGAAATGCACAATTCCGTGTAGTAATTGGAACATTTTTGAGGAAAATATCTCTTCAGGGCAATTGTTTTCGTGCTATGTATAATAAACATAATTAATTAGTGATATTACGCTAAAGCTTCGTTCACAAAATTTTAACTTGACTATATACTATCCTGTTAATATAATTAAAATATTAAAACAGCCGAATATTTCCCTGCATCTGGCTTATTTCACATAGTGAATATTCGAAGCACGCCAATTTGAATGAAAAAGTAATTTATTCTGTAATCGGTAATCATGATGCTAATTCTTGATTCTTACCTACGTATTCAGTTTATTTGGGAGAGGGTTGCTTATTTGGAAAAGCATAAGTTTCCCGAGTTAAAGCTCTGAGGAACAGCTTTCGGCCAACCCAAAATGTTTCTTTGGAGATGGACCGTGAAAAGGAGTTGGCTCTCCTTCCCTTAAATTTTGAACATATCATGCCTATGAGTCAATCTAGAGTGGGTTCTACCCTAATCTAAATCTATATTCGAATTGAGAAACATTAAAGTTCTTGTTCATTATCGTGGCAGAATATCTGATGAGAAATAAATTAATGATTGAATAGATTGACTTAGTGTTGTTAACGGATATTACCAAAGCATTTTAGAATGTCCAAATAAACAATAAAATGCATCGAATGAAATATTTTTCTTCATTTATCCTTTATATTTTATTTTATCTTAAATATAATATAAATATTAGGGCTTATTTAGTTCATTCAATTCTATCTCCGAAATATTCGTACTTCATATTTTTATTTTCAAATTATGTTTGCATGCTTTTATTTTGTTCAGTCAGAGTTGAATTTTCATTACATGCTCTTCTAATTGGCAGCATTTAGCTTGCCTGTAGGACATTCAGAATCAAAGAGGCCCAGAGCAAGTGCTGCAGGCAAACAAAATCCTAATAAATATATATTAAAACTAATTAAACGTTGTGTATAATTTTACATTGTGTGGCGGGTTAGTCTTGTTGGTGAGGCAACTGTTATTAATATTTCTCGATGCTATGTAGAGGCAATCATATTTCTGAAAATAAAAGCATTGAAAATGCACATTAGCATTTCTCTGCATAGGCTTCACATTTAGGGTAAATAAAATTGTTTTATTCGTATTGCAATGTAGAATTGCGCGCTGCATCACTTAATTCGTCAAAAGGCCGTGGGCGTTACACGTGCTAACTTCATTTTGGTCCGTATGTCTCATTGTACGAAATTGGTTCAATTATCTCTTTCAAATAGCATGAACTTCCCCCTCAAAGTGAGGGAATTAAAGGTAAAGTGGTCAATTGGCCTTCGCAGATTCAGTGGGAATCAGATGAAGAGGACAGCCATTTTCTGTTGTACGATAGCTTCCATTGTTTTGCTGTCATAAATTTAATATTCCAGTGAATGAATCTAGCCTTGACCCTGAAAATCTCCAGGAAACAGAGTTAATTTCGCAAATACTCAGTCTTTTCAATAATGGCAGGCCCGATTTTATGCTAGCCAGAGTTTTAAATACATCGGTGACAAATTTGGGACCCTTTAGCATAATATTCCGTGGTGCATCCTCCAGTAATTTTTAGGGAAGTGCATATAAAAAATTGAGCATTTTTTCATCAATGCCGGCAGTTTATTTCATAATTTTTATCATCTCAAAATCATTTGAAAAGTGATTCTAACTTTTCACTTACTTGATTCACGAAAACAGTTATGTCTGTCGTCATTTTCAGTAATTTATTTGCCACAGCATAGCCAAGATTAAATGCATGTAATATTCTGTGGTCAGTGATGGCTGGATGGCTTTTGATGAATGCTTTGTCTTTATGCAACATAATGAAGGAGCCGAGAGTAGTATCATAAATAAGAATAATGTTATTAGATACGGCAAAGACTTAATGGGTGGATAGATCATGCTCGCGAGAGGCCTATGAATTTATTGCGAAATATTATCTAGGTAAAGCTTCAGTTGAATTCATTCTCGCTCCTTAATAGCCAAAAATTTAGGGCATGTGGTCGTAATTAATTCACGCACGAGCTTGTGATTTTTTCCTTAATTTCGTTTTTATTGAAATCAAAATAATATGAAAATATTTTTGAAACCTTAAAATTATGTTATTTGACTCTGGACCGACGGATTAAGAATTTTGGGAAACTTATTTTGGGGCTGAAAGCTTTTTAGGCTGCTAGGCAGAGAACTTAGAAATAAGCAGGCGACTTTCCACTCTATGCGCCAGCAATAACCTCACTATTGTTCGCTTATATTGAATGGAATTGAAATGGGAGTGAAATAATTATATTGAAACGAACTCTTAAATTAAGCTCGAATTTGGCTATTTAGTGGTTTGAAGGTGGATTTTTTAAAGTAAAGAAAACTTCGGTGGAACCGTGATCTTTAATTTTGTCCCATTCAGAGCATTAATTCTGATTTAATTATTCCTATGAGATTTATTATGAAGTTATGTACCTATACGACGTCGTTGGTTGTACATTTTGCTTAAATGAAATCTAATAGTCCCTAAATTTGATTTATAGTAATTGTAGCGCATTGATTTTTTATGTCCTCTTATTTGTATGGCCTCATTTTCTTTCTTTTCAATTAAAATTTTCTCTCGATCTTATGGGAAGAGCTTATGTAGAGATTTTATTATTTAGATGAATTTTGTACACTCTTTTATTGTTTACTCCTTATTGTTGGAATTTTTAGGACGTGTATTAGAATCTTCGTTAATTCGCGTTCTTACGCTGAAACCTCGGTCACAACAATTCAACTTGACAATTTAACCTCTTGTCCTACCAGTGAAATATTACTGCAATCGGAGTTCAGACTGTTTATCAATCGTGAAATTTATGTCGGAGATTAATTTATACTTTTTTCAGATAGGGTAGTCTATTTAAGTTATTTTGCAGCAGTCGATTCTTCACTCAAGAAAAAATAATAATTATTTATTTATCACTTCAAATTTCTTAAATGTAGTACTTAATTTTTTTAAAGTTGAAGTAGATTTAGGTAGCTCAAGTGGTTGAAATACCAGTATAGAAGCTATCATGCTCTACTTTTTTCAAATCTTAAATTTAAAAAATGCTAGTCACACCAAATATTTATATTTTATGCATCATAAATATATATCATTAAATATTACACGTGTCAGAAAAACATATCATGTGACGAAATAAAGATACAAGAAGAGGTAAATAAGAGCACATAAGGTATTTTTATTACATGTTCGTTTCAGGAACTGACAAATAGACAAAAGTAGTCAGTGTGAAAAATGTTGAGTTATGTGGTTGAAGTAAAGTTGAGTTATTTAGTACGAGTCCTTTTTGTTTGAGAAATTAATTCTTATATGTCTTGTATCTCTTTCTTTCATCCATCCAGGCCAGCGTGCCAAAGCACTGTGTTCACGGCGTGGGAGACGCTCCTCGCCGAGGTCGAGGTGGACTCCCAGGCGCACTCGGATATCGCTTCCGTTCTCGGCCGCCAGGTGGCTCGCCCGCTGCTCGAGAAGACCTTCCACCGGAAGATTCAGGCGAGGAAAGTGTTCACCCATCGGGAGAGCTTCGAGACTATCCTCTCAAAGACTGAAGAGGTGCTGCAAAAGGTTGGTCCCCCACAATGTTGTTGACTGATTGAAATCGTAGGTCAAATTAGGACTCTGGGGTTAGTTTGACCTGTAGCAATGAGAAAAGATATCAGTGAATGGAGGGGAGAAATCATTCGTAAAATCCCTCTATAATGGTCACTGTTCCTTTTTTACCAGCTCTAGGTGATTGACTATGGACAACCTTGTGTTTTTCTCACTTTTCTAGCGAATCATAGACCAGTGGCGCGAGAACGGGCGGGGTTAGATCTTTACACAAGTGAGAAGCAAATAAAATAATAAGGGGCAAATAAAATGAGCAATTAAAAACTCGCAAAGTCAGATACAATCATGCGGAAAAAACAGAACACAAGAACGAAGTTGTTAACACTAGAACGAAGATATGGTGAATTACTCATGCTTAAATTGTCTTGGCATTATGTCGATTGTAAATATGTAGATAAAATCGGATATTTTTATCGATGAAACCACAATTTAATGTTTTACATTTTCGGCTCCTCGAGGGGTTTAACAATTCAAAGTTTGCGACTGCTTAAAAAAATTTATTTTTGTCAGGTTATGACAGGAGCAAGAGAGAGCTAAATTACTTCGAGGGAAATAAAATGACATGTGACCTAACGTATGACAGGGTTACTCTGAGACGAAGAACACAAATACGATCTCACTACAACTTATAATCCAACGAAAGAAGCAAATACTTCAATGAAGTGGTATCTAAATACTAAATCAGAAAGATAAAATTATCAGGCATATTTAAATGGAGTTTCAGGTTAAAGAACTTTTGCCGACTTGACACCACTGATCAATAATATTTCTGACCGAGGTTTTCATGCATCCATGCAGTTGTCGTTAATAATATCTTGTCGTGGGGTCATGTAGCATACCGTAAATTAAAATTAGATCAGGATAAAGTCATTCATCGACGTACAATGGCTAAATACTAGATATATTTATTTGAAAATATAAATTACGGATAGATTAGAATTAAGTGAGGCTAGTGGGATAGCCAGGAATTTTGTTCGGAGGGGGGGTCCAAAATCAGGGGGTAAATGTTTTGAAAAACAGGGTACAAAGTAATTCAAACTAATTTTAAAACTTTTCATAATACATTAAAAGCTTCATTTTTCTAAGAAATCTTTCGTAAATTCATGATTTTTTGTATTTTGTTTTCTTTCATAAAGCAAAGTGATTGTGTTTTTATATTTTGTGGGAGGGGGGGGGGAGTGCGGTCACTCTGGGGATCAAATAAGGCGAGTCTAATGCTGGAAGTTAGTTGCTCAAATAGCATCTTCCAATTTCTTTCCTTCCTATTACTAATGTACGTGAGTCATTTATAGATATTTTCCAAAATGCATATCGCAGCATGCATTACAGGTACTAAGTTTACCAATTTACATTATTTAACTGCGCTCATATCATCGCTACAGTGTGCTTGCGTTTAAGGTGGGGTCACAAGGAAGTGAGAATGTTCATTACAATATTCATACTTATGAATATGAGCGGTTTACTGCAATTGAAAGGCTACCTCATGCTTCATTATACTTCAACTCCATCCTTTTATAGTTTTAAACATTTTTTCCGATAATTTTGGGAAAGAAATTTTATGAACAAGCTTCAGATTTCTAATTGAAATTCAAAGATAAGAGCCTATTGGTAGCTAAGTTGGTTTGGATCTGGGAAAAACACCTTGGAACAGTTGTCGTCGGCAGATGTGCGCTCTCGAGCTTCAATTAGACTTTCATGGAAGTTTGACGATCGGAAGAAGAAACCCGCTATGGGTCGAGGCGCCGCTCGTGGCTAATTAGCGAAGCTCACCTGCCTCCTTCGCATCATTGAAAAATTGAATGAGCTGCTTTAATGATGGAAACTAATTGCTTTAATAAGACCTATTCATTTTTTGCTACGGCATAGTCCCACTACAACTTATTCCGTTATCAATTTTAGGTTTTCTTCCTCGCGGATATATTATCCCCTACGTGACGTGTAGGCCATTGTTTAAACATATTTTTTGCTATGTGTTTTTATTGCTACGAGTCTGTTTTTTAAGTGAATTTTCATATTTAATTTTATTGAAAACTTCTTATTTAAAATTGTGTTTGTTCTTGAAAAACATGGCTAAACCTATTTTAGCGACCCGTATGTTGTAACAGATTCGATAAATTGAGCGTATTGTTATAACAGATTCGAGATAAAAGCACATAACTTTCTCTCGTTGAAGCATATTGCTGTAAAACCCGTTTTATCTAAAATTGTCTGTATGAATTTCCGTCTTGATGATTTTTCCCGAAACATGATATTTTAACGGTTTTTGCACTTAAAGGGTAAAGATAAATTATACATGATAAATCTACGATTTTTGCTTGAATGGGTTGTCTTCGATGTCACGAGGAAAGGTGAGCTCTGACCTTCCTCGAGTTCGATGGGCACAATATTGAAAAAAGAAATCATTATGACTAACGAAGGCAATCAACCAGAAGTTAAAGATAATGAAGATCTTCTTTTATTTCTTAGAAATCTTGTGTGACTGTTGGCGATATAGTCTTTGCATTTTTTTTTGCTTTTTAAACATTGATTTTTCATTTTATAAATCTAATTAAATTTCAACTGGTTGTGCAATTATTTTTATTCGTGATGTACCAGTTATTGGTTCATAAGCTGCACCTTTCAATTTTTTTATCCCTCATTTTTTAAGTTTTTAATCAGGCCATTAAAGAAATCAAGAAAGAGATAGAAATAGTATTATTTGCAGCAAAGAAGAAATTATTAATCTATGCAATACGGTATGAATGCACTCTGCTCATTTAATCATTATTCCCATGGCTGTGAAAGTAATCCTGCTAATGCATTAAAAATATATTAATTGAGAATTTCCTTCCAAGGAGATAAGTATTAAATTTTATGCTTAACAATGTAAACAAAAATGCTTTTCATCAAGTAATTAATTTGATTTTCCTGTAAAAATTGAACTCAGTAAAATCACTTTGTTGTAGAATTTAGGAAAAAATAGATGCTAACATGATCTAATTATCACGTTATTTTACCGTATGACCATTACCTAATCGAATATCGTATTACTAATCATATACGCCTACCTTTTGCGCGAAGTAATGGATATATATATCCTTTTTAAGAATAATAAATGATCTTCGGGGAAATATAAGAATTACTTGAGTGATGGAACAATGTGTCAAATTATAAGAAGAGAATAATTTTTCAAGCTCACCGAAAATTTTAGATATAGCTATTATTATTCTGTGATATCCCTTCGCACTCCCTTTTCAGTGAAAAAATTGAATATTCATGCTGTTTTTTTGTTCTGCTTAATTTTTCTTATTTATTTCACTTCTAAATATTTCAAGGGTCAGCATTTCCAAGGATTTGAATAAATGTATTTATATAGGCATCTGTCAATAAACCTGCATATCGATGGCTCAGTTCTAAGATCACGTATCTCAAATTCGACCGGTTTGTGACGGGTATCTTAAACGAAGTGTAATAACATTAAAAAAATAAAATACAAGCAAAAATCAACTCTTGTGTTTGCAAGTGAATGCTTCTTTTTCAGTTTTATAAACTTTTAGTTTGTAATTTCAGTGTACAAGTAAAGTAAATTAATCGTTTTTTTGCTCCCCTGAAAATTTGCTATTCTTGAGATACGTGTTCTTAGAACTTAGCCATCGATATGATATCTCACTGAGAACTATTTTTGTGTTAGTATATTTTGGACGTTTACGTTTAAAATGATAATGTTGTTACTTATCTCTTCACTTTACTGTGTAAGCTTTCCAACGGACTGCATGTCGTAGAACTCAAATGAATGTATTGTGTCTTTGCAGTGTCGCCAGGATTACAAGGCGGCGTACGCAGCGTGCGCGGCTTCGCCCACGGCCGCGTCGCTCTCTGCCTACGTGGAGGCGCACAACGCATACGTCCAGCAGCTGGGCGCCACCAACGGCATGATCGAGGAGTACGGCAAGGAGACGCTGCCGCAACTACTCAGGGTGAGTTCGCTTTCCTTCTACAGTTAGTAAGTTAGGATATATATGAACACGCAAGCCGCCTAAGTGGGCGGGTGGCGAGAGAAGGAGTGTCCATAGCTTTGGGTGAGACACTGGACACAGCTATCTTCCGCGTCAGCTTCAAAAACCGCCGAACGTGAGGCTCCGAGTCATGTGGAAATTAAGAGTTGATGGCGATATACGGCCAGTGGCGCTGACTCTATGGGGCCTGAGGGGGCCCGAGCGCCCTCAAAAATTCGTTATGAAGGTGAGGAAAATATGTGTCAGGCTTGTCGATTTTCCCCGGAGTGTCCAGATATCGAGATTCGAGTTATCTAATGTTGATCATATGACTCTTCTAAAATGTTTAAAAACTTAAAACTCACTAGTTATAAAATTTCCCGAGGTAGAATCCCCGGTTTGCCCCTCCCCCCAATATTTTTTGTAAGTCGGTATCCCTGTATATGGCTCCCAATCGCCGAACTTGGCCCTGATGGTCTCACCCCTCATTGAGTGCGGTAATGACAAGCATACGATGTTCTCTCCTTGCGACTTAACTACTGTTGCAGTGTTACCAACTCCTAATTTAATACCACTAAGATCAAGATAAATGTTTTCGTTAACTTTGACTATTTTTCAATGTTTATTCTGTTATCTGGGGTAGAGACGAATCCAAAAAACCAAATATCATTAAAATCGGTACAGCCAGTCTCGAGTTATAACTGCTCTAACTAACAAGATTTTCGACTTTATTTTATATATATAGATTAGCATTACATTCAATGGAAAGGAAAGCTGATATCTAATGAGCAACTTTTAAACAAAGCTATTTTTTTTAAATTCTCATGAAATGAAAAATATACAGGAACATAGTGACTTGTAACAATTCTTGTAATACTAATAAGCATACTTCTAGCCAATTCGGTTTCATGTAAATTTAAAGAATATATGACTTCAAGTAGATTTAGTGGAAATGTTTTCGTAGAAATGATATTTATATTTCGTGCGGTATACCTGTGAAAGAAAACATTGACGCCCTCAGGGAAAAAATTCTTGTTTTGGAATTAAACGTCATTTCAATTGATCGATGCCTGATTTATAGTCAAATAGTATTCACACAGTAGATAGGTAGTAGCTTTTGTAAGTGGAATGTATTTAAGAGGTAATATTAGTCGATTTCCGCGCGTTGAACCAATAATAAGCTTCCCTGTCCTGAAGAGCCATTGGGAAATATATATTAAAACTTCTCAGCTTAATCAGATTACCCATCTAGCTTTGTGTTCCCTTGAAAAGTGCACGAGATGAAGCAGATACCGTGTATTCTCGTGAAGGAATGTTCTTCCTTTAAGCTGTGAAAGAGATCGCGAAAACAATTTCCCGGCACAGCGGGTGATATTGTTTGTGACCTCCCCTTCTTTATAAAAAAAGAGGAAACAAAAAATGAGGTAGGGATTCGGTTACAATTTATATCTTTATTTTTTTATTTAGCGTTCAGAGCCTCCTTCAACAGTTTGGAGAGGTGCGAGAAAAACTGCTGTCGAGCGTTTTTTTTTTCGCTAAATAAAGCGTCATTCTGGGTCTTGCGAGTGCGGAGAGGGGAAATAAAGGGAAAGACGAAACGTACGATGTAAGAGGAGTTGGTGGTGGGGAATGAGGGAGAGGTCTCCGGACGAAAAGAAGAGGAACAAGAAGCAGGTGGAAGTGGTTTCTCGTGAGTGACTGACTGTGTAGTGGTTTAGCGAGGAGTGGAGTCTGGCTATGCTCAAGATTAGGTATTCTTTCTGGAACTTGAAAGAGGGCGTTGAAAATGTGCTGAAATGAATTTGTATCTTACCCAGAATGAAATGAATAGTAAAACCTACCATCGTTACATCGCATTGTGAAGCCTAACGTTTGAGTGGAGTCTTATACGGGTTGAATAAAATTTTAACTCCGCTCATGGATGTATTAGTCCAATTGGAAGTATATAACAGCGTTTGAATTAAATCGAGTCGTGAAAGTTATTGGAAAACAGCCTCTTTTGCGTGCCTAAACTATTTATTTCTTTCATTTAACGTCGAAGACACATTCTGGAACGGGAAAAGCACTCAGCATTTTCGCGCGCTAGTTGCGCAGCGAGGGGGGAAGTTTGGGGGATAAACACCCCCCTCCCAGAGCTCAGAGAAATTTTCAAGTTTAATTGATTTTACCTTATTGGATTAATAATACTTATAGAGTAATGTAAGGATTGATAAAATATCCTTTAGAAAGTCGTGACACTCACCATTTTGAACCATTTATCCTTTCTGGGGTAGGGCCCCCGCACCCCCCGCTTATCCTAGCGGGTATTCCATACCCCACAGACACTGAAGTATTAGTTGCGCCCAACCCCCCCCCTGGATTTAGTTCTCAGCTGCGCCCCTGTCGCGCGCAACTATTAAACTAGATACGTCAACATCCTTATCACTACCAGGGTGATACCCTCGCGTTCATTCTCCTTTCTTTGTTTTTTTTTGTATCTTTTCTCACTTCCTTACTCCTACGTTTATGCCTGATCATTCTACCCATAAACACTCTAACCTTCGTCCACGTGCATCTTGTTTTTCATCCCTCCTTATAGAAAGTTCTTCAAAATTTCTCTTCTGCCCAAATCCTATGCGACCTCATTTCCTCTGAAAGGAAATCCCTCTCCTCAGCTACTGAATTCGTTCCGTTTGCTGAAGCCTGTGAAATTTTTCGCTTAAAATATATTTTCTTTTCAATTCATTTGTTTTAACGATATAAAATGAAAAGATGAGAGATGAGTCTCGATTTTAAGAAAACCTGATTTTCACGTATGCGCGAAATACGAAAAAATCTCGAACGTTAGAAGAAGGTTGTAACACCGGCATTACGTCTCCTTGTTAAAATAATGCAAAGCAAGTGTATATTCACAGAATTTATCAACCAAATATTTTGTGAAGGTATTGCAAATTAATTTCTTTTAACGTTGTTAAAATATTGCATCGCATCATATGGAAAACTGCTATTGATTACAGGACCTATTTTCCTTGTCACATTGATTTGATATTTAGACGGAGCAAAAATAAAATTTGTCAGAACATGTCTCACGATTTGCCCCACCCAATATTTCTACTCATCTTTTCCAATATCGATATTCGTAAGTATTAGAAACTATCGTGGCACCACTGCGCGCCCGCCCGCCTGCTTTGCGGATGCATTGAGGTTGAATGTGACATGTTTTGTCAGCGGTCGCGATCGTGGGGAATGAAATTTGGACTGGAGAAAAAAGAGGTGGTGAAAAAAAAGAAAGAGATTTGGATGAAAAGAGGAAAAAAAAGCGCGGTGAAATGGGGAAAGCTTTAGTACACAAGATCACGCGTCATTGGCTTATGGTTCGAGGAGAGATGTTGGAGGAGGACTGGTTGATTCCTTTTTTTATTCTGAAAAGCTTTTCACTCGTTTCCGAACCTCATTTCCATTAAAAAAATAAGTAACCACACTCCCTCTTCGGGAAGCCGAAAAATGTTGACCCGCCTGAATACAAACAGCCTTTCGTCATCCATTTTCAAATGGTTTGTTGACATTTTGTCGTGTAGGGACTATGTGATTGGAAAAAGATTACGGAGTAGTAATAGATTTAAAAAAAGAAGGGACATATTTTGGAAACGTTCCATATCAGATTATTTTTTTTGTAAAAACCTTTCTTCACCCTGCTACCCTCATGGTTTGTGTTATTGGTCTTTGATGAAGTCTTTGGTGAATAAGAGCCGTGGGCGAATGGCAAACAATGAATTTTCATGCGTGGGAATTCCATCGGTGCGAGTCTTGTAATTCAAACAGGAGACTTGGGTTTTTGGTTGGAGGCTGATGCTTGTACACACGCTGAGGATAACGTGGCAGTTTTGCAATCGAGGATATTTGCTGGGTTTTAACACCCGTTACTTCACTTCTCTCAAGGCGCGGCAAACCTCTGGGGTCATTTATAACCTCCTTTTATGCGTAAAATAATATTCAACGCTTAAACAAGAAACGACGAACGTGTGGTTCTCTACGCACATGTACGGGAACGAAATCATCGACGATTTCTCTAAAAATAAAGTGAGCAAGTCTTTGTTTCGGATATTCTTTCTATGACAGTTATCCGGAATAATCAAATCGCTCCCTTCACCAATATGCTTTCACTTACGTCACGCCGCGTCGTGTTAACCTAGTTGGCGCTTACGTTGATATCCTAAATAAATCGGTAACCATGGATTATAGATCCATCCGGATCTGGGTGCCTATTACTCTTATTATGAGCTCAAAGAAACGTTGAGTAAAGCTACATCAAAACCTTTGATCCCCTTCTTTTTTGACTTTGCTCTGTGTACCAACGCGTCAACTCTATGCGACATTTAACTATGGGTTTATTCTATTCACTCATGGGCTAAATGAATAACATGGGTGTTCGTCAAGTACAATTTTTTTCTGTTTGTACGTCGATAATGAGTTTTATTTACAAATTTAGCGATTTTAATACCGTAATTTATCTACTTGATTTCAAATTTTTGCTGCGATTACTCGTGGAAACAGATTGATCAAGCTGATTTACTTCGATCTCCTTATTAATTATACTCTATAATATTAATTCTGGCATACAGTGAAGTTATGATTTTATGAAACTTGCCGCGGATAGAATTTTTTATCAAGGACTTATCCACTAGATAGGCAGCGACAGCGCTTCACCTTTCGTTTTTCCTGCTGCTCTTTAATTTGAAACTCATAACCTTTGATTCTGTAGATTTAATGAGGCGCTGCTGCTGTAATGGTTGTTTTATTTTAATTACTCGGGGCAATCTCAAATTCTAATCCCAGCTAATTAACTGTGGGTCATTTAATGAGTCTCTGCAATACACTACCAGTGGATTTTATTTCCACGTATTACAGGAGAAAATAAATATTCTTGTGAAAAATTTCGTGTCTCGCCATTTAAATCATGCTTTGATTTTTTGTTCTTTCATTTCGCATGTGTCTGCCGTATGCCTTTGGTGGTGCCATGTGAATACACATTTACTCAGATGGTGTCCGAACTCCATGCTGAGTGATTTTTATTAAATTTATTTATTCTTACGTACGAACTAACTTCTGTTTCAAATAAAATTTCAGAATCAAAGATGAAAAAATGTATTTCCATATCCATAAATTATCATATTTTAACTCGAAATATCATATTTGTCATTAGGAAATGGATCCAGCTCATTTGTTTGGTAATTAATACGTTGTACTCCTTCGTATTTTTCCTCCGGTACCTACCTTATCACCCAGCTGTGTTTATAGAAAATGAAACTGAAATGCGTATTTACAGAGAACACGCGTTAAATTCTTATTACTTTTTATTATAATTGGTGTCAATAAATATGTATCACAATTGCATCACGGTACAAGTTTGATTTAATGCTGCAGTTTGGGCTTTTAGCAACCTTCGATTCTCCGTGAGATGTTAATTTTGTTATTGGGTTTGTGTGAAACTTTTGGAATTCAAATGTCATTGTTCATCTCATTCAAGGTTAATTATCTTCAATTATTGTGCATGTCTTCGATATTTACTCCTCATTCATGGATTTCTGCCATTTTATTCCTTCTCCTGCTTCCATTTCATAAAATATTGTCTCTCAGCTCGTTACCTTCGCATGATACCAGAGGGCGTGCATATCAATGCAATACGATTTATCGGCTACTATGCCAACCCATTCCTCTTGTCTAAGTATGGTTTAAAGTTAATCAAACACTTCGTGACTAACGTGTTATCAAAAAACCTTATTTTTTTGGATCTTTAAGAATCCTCCGACTACTGTAACCAACTTCAGAACTATCCCGGTTAATTTTACACCTTAAAAGTGGATCTTGATCTAATCACGATAAAAATCTATCATAGTGGATCGAGAAAAGAAAAGAAAAGTGGATCAAAGCATGTGACAAATCTTATGTCAAAAATAAGTAACTAAGGTCTGGGAGGTAGGCTAATCGTCCGCTTATATGGAGCCCTGGGTTGCGGCGAATATCTGGAATTTACATTCGTGACCTAAGAGCTGCACGCCCGCAGTTGCTTTGCCGTCCCATAGGGGGCGCGGCCTGCCACCTGTTCTTCCCTCAATAATTGTGTTCTCTCGCCCAATGAACATGTCCTTCAGGCAAGAACCCGACCGAGGCTCTTGACTGTCTCTCTCTCTGTGTCTACATTTCCCGCCCCCCAGATCCACCCGAAACCACTTCCCGCCTTCCTCCTCCCTCCCTTCGCCTCTTCATCCATTCTTCCCTCGAACGTCGCCTCAAAACGTGTTATCTCAGCACCCACCCGTGGCATATGACAGCTCTGGCACATTCCCCGTCGCGGCTGGGAGCATTTAAGAAACTAAGTTAAGCGACATTAAATTAGACTTTGGGGCACAACCGCGATGCATTAATATCCTTGTCCATGAGGTAAAGTTTAACAAAGGCCCTTTTGAATATTACGGTATTTTCTAATCCAATATCGATGGATCACATCAATCACCCAAATGAATCAGCTATTCAACCTAAGTATCGGTTTAGTACGTAAAAATTATTACGTTTGGCTCCAGTTCATTTTTTGCTATAATTATTTATGAAATCAAGAGTTTTAGGCCAATTTCCGTGCCTACTTAACGACATTTTAAGGAAAACTTGCCTTTAGGATTATGATTGAGATGTTCAAAAGGCCAGTATAAAGCTTTAATCATTAGGATATCATGGTCCCAACGCAAAAAAGTATGATTTCATCAAGTTTTACCAATAATAATTTTCGTTGGATAAGCTTACAGCACCACGAAAGTAAAAGGAATTAGACCCACTGTACCTAGTATATTAATTAAGTAACATTTATAAAGGATTGAGTGGTTTCTGTTTACAGCGGTGAGATGAATAATGTTGGTTGGCGAAGTTGAAAAAAATGTATTAATTATCTATTTTGAGGAAATCACTACCGCAAAAAATGGGAAAAATTATAATTTCCATTTTGTCCATTCTCCTTGGAGAGAAAGCATGAATTATTTTGAATTCGCGATAAATTTTAGCGTTAGGCGGAGTTGCGTTACGTTTTTTATTTAAGTCCTCAAGTTCAGCCTGATCGGGGCCTCATAATTCTGCCGGGAACGTTCATTTACCTATGAGCGATTCGTGCGACAGCTTCTCTCTCTGGTTGAGTGCTCCGCCTACATAAAATACCAAATCTGATGCCACTTTCGTTTTCCTCGCATCAGTGACGTAGTCAGTCTTCCAAGATGTGAGAGACAGAAGCGCTCGCAAATGGAAAATTCATGAAGGATTCTCAAAATAAATCCCCCGTTCAACACTTCACATCCCTTGGTTCTTCTTTCCTTGTCACCTGAACTTAATCTCGTCGACTAAAACCTTGTCAACTGAACTGAACGAACACTCAGGGACAATAGTTGTGTGAATTTAATTTTTTATGGGATGAAGAAAATAGCGCATTCGAATGGCCAAGTTAAAGCATCTCAAGAGCATTAAAAATCATTGAGTGCAAAATTTTCCGAGACCTTTAAAGTGTGGAATAAAACAAAGTTATTTTATTTCATTCAACATTGAGGTAATATGACGCATAACTTACGACTATTAGTGATGTCAAGAGACTAGTCAAAGCTTTCCTAGTTGACACTGGCATTTTATAGTACAGCAGAATACTATGAATACAGTGTAAACTAATTTCTCATTCATTAAAAATAATATGTAGTGTTTATCAAATTTTTTAATCACTCATACTTTTTGTAATTTTTATTTTATTTTGCAATGTATCTTTTTTTATTTGCCCATTCCAATGTCTACACGACCTGTCCGGCATAAAGAATATAAAAACTTTAACAAACGAAAACATTACAAATATCCGTTATGAGTATTTTTCCATCAAATTGCGTCACTGATTATTGGATAGTCCTTTGTCTTGTCATTGGAGGTAAGTGGAAGCATTTTTCTGATTGTGGTTAAGAAGTGATTTATATCATTTTGCTGAATTTTAATAGTCTTAGTGTAGGTAATTACAAAACGCCTTTTACTGAGCCTTTCGCCCACTACCGTTTCCGTCAGTGTAGCTTGTTCAGTACAGCTTGACAAAGCAATCTTCGTAGATGGGTGGTCATTATCCAGACTATTTGTGGAAATTTGTCATTGATGCCGAAAAAGAACTTTTAAGCGATTTACACTGTGCTATTCACTCAGCGATTGAAGCCCGATCATTAACATAAATGCGTAATCTTTCGTTGGTCGTTACTGGTATCACGGTTTTGAATGGCATTAACACATCACTTACGGTTTATTCCAAGTACAGAGGATGGAATTGAAAATAATATTATAATTCTCTTTTATATTAGTTCATAAAAATAAGCTTACACGATAAATACCTTAATACTCGGTGAAGGAAAATTCGTTTCATCAATTGCATTTAAATGTCATGACATGCATGTTAAAAGCATTCAATTTTTTGAATTGGTCATACGAGGATCACGGCGGAGAGGAACAAATGTTTGGAAATTCTTTCATGATGCTATAGTTGCTATTTATCTAATTGGCTCACTTATTATCACTCGGTGTAAAAAAACAAATGAATGGAGCTATAAAACTTGATTGTATTAATTCCTTAGGGTACGGAAGCATGCGGAATCTAATATATTGACACCTAACTCAAGAGTGTAGCATTTTCTAGCACAGAACATGCTACCTAGTCGTTTAATAATAGTATTTCGTATTTATTCCACTTTTACAAAGATTCATTGACTTACAAACAATGAAAAAGCGGAACATAGGCACCCTGAGGAATAAAAGAAAACAATATCAACCAATAAATCTCATTAGTGTAAAATGCACCTCGATAGAGGACACTTCAGTTACGATGCAATTCATTTAAATACATTCATTTTGCACTTAATTATCCAGTTCCAATTTTTGGAATCTGCATTTGATATGGTTTCATCAACTACAAATATGGTTCAAAGAGTGGTTAGTAATGCTCAGATAGCTCAGTAATATATTTACATTCGAAAAGAAAAGAATTCAAGGTAGTCTCCTAACTTTTCTCTCTTTTTTTTACCACTTCTTAATCCATATTGCCATTTCCCAGCTATAAATATGGAGAACAAGGAGAAGTAGACCTCTCAATTAATGGGAAAAGCAAAGTCCGTTTGATCAGCTCCACGTTTGTATCGGCAAAGGATAAACCATGAATCTCAAAGCAATCACATTTGGTGCAAACAACTCGGACCCTGGTGCCCCCTCCCCATCACAAATGCAATTTCAGAAGATTGAATCGCCGTTCTGTTCGTAATTTTCTACGCGGTTTCGGTCCCCTTTTCTCTCCTGGAGCCTGCATACAGGACGATTAATCACCCAGCAATCACTGATATTCTTGAGTGAAATTTTCGGAGAGGAAATTCCTCTCTTTTTTTCTACGTAAGGATTTATCACGTACTCACTGAATATTGCCTTATAGTCACTAAAATTGCCATAATATAGGGCATAATGGAATAAATAGTATGCGAAATGAAATTAGGAAAGACAAGGTTGGCCACAATATTGTTCGTGACGAAAAAAATCACGACGTAGATGCTAAGTTTGTAGCAGCCAGACGATAAGTGTGTGCCAAAAGTGCAATATTAATTTATATACTGATTGCTCATCTAAATTTCATGAACAATATAATTTTTAATCAATATTTTGGGTAAATTCGGCCAAATTAAATATATAAAAAAATAAAGATATATTTGGGTTATAATGAAAAAGGATTCTTTCCAAAAATAAAAGAGTTCCGAAAAAAAGGCATAACGGCTTATTTGATCCGGGAAACTCCCACTATTGCGTATACGCAACGTCTCACCTACGGCAAACTAAAAGTAATACAAATATAGAAATCGATAATTAACCTTATTTTAGTCTGTTTTATTTCTAATTCAACAAAATATTTGGATTTTTTAAATTTTTTCTGCTTGGGATTTAATGGGTTAAACATGGCATTACTGTAGTGAATGGAGGTTGAGCTTAGATATGAAAATATTTGAAGAACGATGGTTCATTTGATGATTTCCAATGCAGTGGCTGTGTAGTGGATCCTTCTAATTTGATTCTTACGGCGAATGATATACGAACGTAATCGAGCGTTCATCGTCTTTTCGAGCTCTCTCTATCATTGCTCAGTTGCAGGAGGAGTACTGCTTACACTCTGAGAGTACCAGTGTCAGTCTCATTTTCTTCTCTTCGCATTGAATGCCTCGCATAGGAACCTTGGTAGAGTTGGTGGAGTGTATGGCTGCTAATGGGGAGGAATTTTTTATATACTGGTTGGTAATAAAAGTGCCTCATCAATTACCGTTTAAGTTCCATGACGCATTTAGTATGTAATACCGTGCTCGATTGCTCCAATCTTACGTGTAGATGCCTATACATAGATACGTATGCCGTATCATTAGTCTGTGTCTCGCACGTAACTACTAATAGCCTCATTCTTCGCATAAAACCCATTTGTGTACATATTATTATTTATTTAGTATTTTACTATTCTAATTACAAATAATAAACTGTCTATTTCGTTCATTTTTATCACATTTGCAGCCACGCGCCAATTATATATTCTTACTAAATATTAATTTTGCTTATTAATGCGTATTTGTGTGAGGTAGCGCATAGAATATTTCAAGCGTTCGCTTTTCATTTCCTATCTCTGTGGAAACTTAATTCAACGGGTGTTTTGAAGATAAAAATGCTTCTACTGAGAATTCATTCCTTTGCGGATCGCAGGTTATTTTTAATGCACCTTTTTGCTGGGGATGAAAAAATGTATTCAGGTATAATCGGTGAGATTCATCCCTTTGACTATTATGATAGCAATTTGTATGCATATCTTTCTTCCTTTCCCTGAATAAATCTTTATGTTCTTTTTTTATCGCCATAACGTTTCATTCATCCTTTGCCTACAAATTATTAGCTATTCTCAGCCATCAGACGCCAACTACCGGTAAGAAAGTATATTTTACGATTGTGAGAGACTGAATAAGTGCTAGTTGCTTAAGTCCGATTTAAGCGACAAATTAAATATATAAAAAAGTAAAGAACTGTTCTTACTTGTCACATATATAAAACCTGGTTTTGAAATAAAACGGAGATATTGCCCCCGTAGAATACGAAATCTCGCTCTGGTAACCAGAGAGAGATACTGGGATCTTGAACCCCTCACAGGTTGGTAAACTTGATTTATCACCAACTCTACCCAAGCTATTACCTTTTTCACATGCATGGTGATGCCTTTTGTTTCCCCACGTCCTTATTTTCCATGCTAAAAATCCTCTTTTCTTCCGAAAGGGGTCAGAAGTGAAACATCTCGCATTTTATGGCTCCCCCAGAAGACCAACTATGAATGAGTCACGTTAAAAAAGCTAACAATATGTTACGTTTTTCCGATGGCTGTCAGATTTTCGAGAATAATATCCATTGCATTGGATAGTGAGAAATAAAGCCGTGAGAAATGATGCCAATGATGATGATTTAGGGCCACTATTTTATCAGGAGTGACTTTGTCCACCCCATTACTAGTAAAAATAGATCTTAAATAACTCTAAACATAGTTCTAAAATAATTTTAGCTTTCTTGTATATATTTGCATTCTGTTTTTTTATTTTTACCAATGGGTGTTCGAACATGCAGCCTGTAATAAATCCAACCTCTTTCTAAATTATTTCAGACATTCCACTGAATGATATTTTAAATAACCCAATAAATTTCATAAAGAAAACGTCAAGATGGAAACTACGTCACCAACCTATAGAAAAGCTGAAGTTTGTCGTTAAACATTTTAAAACAAGTATTTTCATTCTTTTTTATTGCGGTGGGAGATATGCGAAGTAAAGGGCCACGTATTTGGATTCCTTTAGTCTAAGGACTTATTTTATTCCCCGCATTGATGTATACTCTCCGATATTGCCTATGAATATGTAGATATACGAGTGAACTTGACTGCGCATGACTGCCATGGTAACCGCGTTCTAGGTTTTCTATTTTTTATAGGATTTTTTCCGCGCAGCAGATGTCGTGTAGAGTGCACCTTTCATCTTTTAAGGGCATATGAAAAATTTGAGTGCTCCTTCATGTCTGCGAAGAACTTCTGCCATAGCATTGAAAAGATCCCAGAACATCCTGAAGTGGATTTAATTTGCATTGCAAGGTAGTGGAGTCTCATGGGCATGTCCGACATATATGAATGCTGGGGGAATGAGTTGACAAAATATTTCATTCCTAATATTACCTACCATGCCAGCATAGTTAGTAATCTCCGTGAACTCCGCATTACAAGGGTCATTCTAAGGCTTAGTCAATTTCGAAGAAGATGTGCGTCGCTCGAGTTTTGACTCTATCCTTGGGTATTTATCAATGTTATTATAATGATATATACTATAATTTGTTCTCCAAATCCCAGGAAATAATTATTTAATTTTAAGCACCTTTTGAAACTCATTTAAAACGATTGTAACATTTCAATTTTTTCCGCATTCGGCATGCCCACATCGTTCCTTGAGCTCTATATTTTTTCCGATATCTGAACTCGTCCATGTTTCTAATTTAACCTGATTTTCTTCCCTCTTTTTCTCAAACTTAATATCATTTAATGTTTGTTGTTACTGCTATTCTATATTCTGTTTGCTGCTATGTTCAAGGCATTGAATTGTTAGGGGTAAATTTTCGGAAGTTGTCCGTATTTGATTACCACGCCTTGCCTCTTATCGTTGGCAGTAGAATCATAAAAGTGCGCCGTAAATCCTATTTTGGATTGCATAACCTTTAAAACTTATTTATATTTACTTTTCACCAAATAATAGTGCATTTATTTCTTAAAGTTACGACCTATAATCAATTTTTATGCTCAAATTTACCTTAAATATCGTTATCTTTCGTTTTTTAACTGCTGAGATGGTTTACGTACCTACTTTATGTAAATATATATGATATAAACATTAGCCTATTATTTATATAAGTATGTAAATATTTATATAAATAATAGGCTAGGTCCAGAACTGTGCGTATTGATGCATTAGAATTTCTTATGGAGAATTGCTAATCCAATCCGACTATAGCTCTGTCCTAATCGATCTATGTCGAGGTAATGCAGACACAATTGCGAAAATGGTTGGTGAGGAGACTAGAATGCATCGTATTGTATCTTTAGGTGATACATCCGTAGAAGTGAATTGCGGTGAGATGTAGTTTCGATATTATTATTATTAAAGTATTTTCCGTCTATGATAGGTTGCCATGCAGTACATAAGAAGTATTCTGATAGTCTCTCCTCCCTTCTTAAACTTCCCTAACAAATTCACAATAAGGACTATTCCCTTCAATTCTATCTAAGATCGTATTCTATTTCTTCCTCTCTTCATTTACCTAGCATTCTACCCTCTAACACTCTTTTCAACATCCCCTCCCTACTTAGTACTTGCTCCATCCATACCTTCTGTTTCTTTCCTGTCTCACCTAAAATCTGCCTCTCTTCGTCCACCATGTCCAGCACTTCGTCGTTCCTCCTCCTCTCCGTCCAATTTACTCACTCCATTTTCTCCTCTTTTCTTTCTCCATTCTTCTCCAGGTAGTTTCGATAATATGGCGAAATTTCAAATTGCACATGGGTGCGTTTGTTGATTCTAGAAAATTCAATATTTCGAGGAAGCAAATGAGTGATATTTGCAACAGAGACTGGTCATCATTATTCACAGTAGCTTAGGCCGTTTTTGTGCAATATTTCCGTGTTCGAGCATCCATCTCTTTTTTTTAATTATTCATTGCGTGGCAGAACCAAAGCAAACACAAAGTACTGTTTAACAGCATTTTTTTAAAGCTGTCGACTAGTTTCAACGGAAATATGGTCGTAATCGAGGCAAAAATTTTCCACTGCCTTTTATTTAGTTTCTTTTAAGAGAGAGAACAAATGAAATCAGGATTTTTTTCCAATTCTCTATCATTATAATTCTGTATATATTAAAATTCAATTGGCATTGATGTGTCTATAATTTCCCACTTTCAATTTAAAGTTATATTTAATTTTTGCCATGAAACCATGACAAATGTAGTAATTAGGGAATTCAATTAAATGTGACCATAAACTTATAATTCCTTAGCACCATTGGTTTAAAGGTCTGGTCATTGACAAATCCATTGACTAATGTCAATATATCACCGCAATCTTCCACAAATCTCTATAATTTTGAACGTTAGGCATTTGTGTGGTCAGCGATAGATTTAATTTTCCCGCGATGGATTTCGTGGAAGATCTGTATGTGACTTGAATTCTAATGAATTGGGTTTGGTACGTGAGATAGTGACCACTTAATGTACGATCTGGGATCGGCTACCTCCATCTGCGTGAATCCCATGACCGAACGTGTCGTCAGGGACCATTGTGACAAAATTTTTTGAGGCCCAAAACCCTAACTCCACAGCGCGCTGCAGCGGCTCGATCATTCAAGCACGTATCAGGGTTTACTCGACAATGCCATTATTATCATACTGAGCATTCTCATAAAAAACATATTTTATGTTACGAACAGTGAAAATAGGTTTCCACGTTTAATTCTAAGGAGTTAATTTGCCACAGTATAGGCAAAAAAACATTATTTTACTTCATAAATATATACCAACCTATATACGTCCGTTATTATAATGAAATTATTATTACTACGAATAAATATACAAGGCGGGGGGAAGCGCTCTCTTTTGTTATGATGTTATATATACAACGTTGTGGATCAAGACTGTCAGTTTATAGCCTTTTTCGGCGAAAATAATTTTAAAAATGGCTTTAAAATTATTGCCAAAAGACTACAATTACTGCATACCGTTGTTGTAATGTTTTTCCTCCAATTATTTATTAAGTTCACTTCATCATGGCTGTTTTCGAAATTCAAATGAGTTAAACTAAGAACAGTTCAATTATTTAATTCCCCTAAATAGTGGAATATTTTAGAAAGATTATAAATAGTGTATAGAATTACAGTCGTAAAGGCATAAATGAAGTATGAAACAAACACATACGTGGGTGTAGCATCTATTATCGCCTCTTAAAACTTGTTAATTAGCTATATCTAAGTTGAGGATCAGGTTGGTGCAGCGGTCTGAGTGTTGGCGTCGTGTCCCGTGTGCTCGAGTTCAAATCCCAGCGATGGTAGAGAAAATGTCTCCCTATAACGCCCCACGTTTGCTTTTCTCCGTCCCTCTAATGAAAAGTTTATCCGTGTTCACGTTGGTGCCTTTCGTTCTTATTTCATTTTCAAATTTGCCCACCCAAGTAAAGCTCGTCATTTGAAAATCTTTCGATTAATTCTCCCGCCCGGTGAATGTAAAGAAAACAAGGATACTACAATTTCGAACTATTCAAAATAAATAAAAGTAATAATTACATAGTTGCCTGCAATATTTTGAAATACCGATTGGCAATAATTGCTTACCTGACGATGATATACGAACCCGATTCATTGCAGAGCTTCAGGGGCAATATCAGCGCAACTAATAGTGTTTTAAGTTGTTGGGCTGTTTCTGAATGAGCACTTTCCCATTAATGAGGTCTTCTAAGCAACAGGGAGTAAAATAATAGCCAAAATGACTTTCACTCCATTTGCGAACGTTTTCTGTCGCTCTGCTTGTCCCCGTTACCCTTCGGTGTCTTCGTTTCGTTTTCGATAAGGCTCAAGTCCATCGCCTGGTTTTTCTCCACCTTACACGGAAAAAAAAGATTTGATTAAATTATCGAACTGGTGTGATAGGGAGTATTTTTGTTAAATATACTTAAACTTTGATGCAAATTATTAAGCACTTGATTTATTTTACCAAACGCTAGCGTGAGCTCTTGATATATTTCATCAAACATTTTGGTATTGCATAATTTGGTCAATTGTACGGAAGAGTTTCGTAAAAATAACCGAATTAATTCAATACGATTCTGAGTTTGATAACTTTTATCGAAGTTATGATTAATTTTACGAAGGTGATTGCTTGTTTGGTAAAAATTATCAAACTCTACATTGCTATGCAAATTTGGTTTGATAGAATTTACCAAGTGTTTCGTAATCTATCGAACGGTCTATCGTTCCTCTTATGTTTATACCAATACATATTTGCAGTTGAAAGATTCTTAAACAGGCCTTACATAAAAGATAAGTTGGTAGAAATGCTTTTGCTTTCATTATTTGTGATGGCGATAACGTTTTAATTTTGTTTACGTTCATTTTTCTGTTTTTTTCCTGCTTTAAATTGCAATACTACCCGTTAGCTGGTGCATCAAAGACATTGATTGAATCGCATATTATCATAGATATTAAAGCTGTAAGGAGATGTTTGTGTATTTCGACACATTAAAACTTTAATTATAGGTATTCCTGAGGTATAATCATTCGCGATCATGTTTAATAACGTGATAAAAGCCGTGATACTACACCCAATCCATGCTAAGGATATCACCTAGCACGTTAAAGCCATCTCTATATCGATGTAATAAGCCTGCAAATAAAGTTTTCTTGTGCATCTGCACTAGATATTCATATGGAGTAACTACGTAATGCAATTGTGTGCATCAAGTTTTCCTCTTAAGCATACAAAGGGAAACTGTAGCCACACCTTATTCACATTTCAAAACAAAGGTTAAATACTTACAATAATAATATATTACAGCGTTTAAGTTAGCAATTTTTATGACAACCGATTTAGACTAGTTGTTAGAGTCCTTTGCTACCACGCGGAGGGCCCACGTTCAATGCTTCATGCAGGCTTGTTATTTTTCCACTTTTTTTTTGTATTTTTTTTTTGCAGAAACTTACGCCGAACTCCTAATTTTATTATTTTCAATCATAATAGTGTTTTCTGGGTTGAAAATCTTTCACATGTGCACGCTACGTCGATTTTATTGCCCTTTCGATTTTGATAGTTTTTATCGAACTGCTGTAGCCATTTCGGTAACAATTACCAAATCAGTTTGATAGAATTTATCAAACTGGTTTGGTAATAATTACTGAATTTTTCAATGTGCCATATGAACCCAAAATTTTGATAAATTTAATCAGAAATCGATAGTTCTAATCAAACTTTTTTTCCGTGTACCTTCCCCGCCATTCTTAACCCTTTAACGGTCAAAAGACTTGCGATTTGAAAAAAGTTACAAAATTTGGCAGGGTGCATAATGTATATGTTATATGATTGAATCAAAATTTTTTTTTCTATATTTTCATCCCAAAAAGTTTTTTTTTTACAATAAACTTTTACAAATTGCGATATTTTTAAGCGTAATATGTCCTCTATATTTTTATAGAGGACATATTACCCCTCTACAGCCTTCATCTTTTGCTGAATGATTTATTATTATTTTATAAATAAATAACTGTCTACACAATTTTTTCCTCCTTAGTTTTTTGTTGCAAATTTAACATTGAACTATTCGCAGTATCACGCGTTGAGGGTTGCGTTTCGTTCAAGGGGCAATCATACTCCGCCTTATACATTTTGGTACAATGATAAGCCTTTCTGTGCTGATTCTTTCTGATAATAATATAAACAAATTATTTTAGATAAAATGTTTTATTGGGGGAGTGAATGAACTATTATATCCTGCATTTACAAAATTCTTTACAATAAAAAAAATGAATTTTCACTTCTAAAAATAATATAATTTTGCACATCACGACTTGTGAAATTGACTGAAACAGTCCTTACACAGTGCCACATTGCATTCTTTACATATTACGTTGCTCCTTTTCTCTTTCTTTTTGGTACTACAACTTGCACATCTCCAATATGTTTCAATTTTTCAGACATATGCAAACCTACAATCATAAGTTGAATTGTATTTTTTACTGTTGCAGCACCGGTTGAGCTACTTCGCTTTTTCGCGTAGCCTTTCATTGGCATATAACCTGATTTTTTCTTAGAACAATAGTTGCCAATTAGTTCATTCACCAATTTTGACCTATAATTTAGATGACTCAAGTGTTTTTGCCCCTTATTCTTCAGTATTTCTGTATTTTTATATACAATAAAGTCATTCACTATGGCACAGTCAAAAAAATAGTGAAAAAATTTACCCACCATCGACGTGATTTTTTCCCGATACTAGGTATATATAGATAGATGTTGATCAAACCTCCATCTATACCATATCATATATATTTCACACACATATATATATATCATCACTCCACCCATATATTTATTGTAATCCACAATAGCCTCTGTACATGGCACTTCTTCGCAGTTGCCAATTCTATGTCTCCTCAGAACTTTAGTAGGATTTGCTGGATTGTGCATCGTATTATGTACTACATTATATGCCTAATCATCTGTGATTTCCAGTAGTGCAAGCTGTATTTCTCTTGCCGATAAATTTTCCATGGCAAAAATTTTAAGAATCATTTATTCATAAAACGAAACAAAGTAATGTAGAACTGTGTGTCAATAACAAAATTATGAAAAGACTTTGGTTATCGACATGCAAAAATATAAACGTACCTCTTTGAAAATAATCCTCTATTTTCTAATATCTCTATTCCAACTGTGCAGCAGAGGTTTTGCTCTTTGTGAGTTTCTGAGAAAGACTGCTGCAAAATGAGCCTACTGAGAAATGTCCTTTTCGTAGCTACGATCTCAGAAGAACACAAACTATGCACATTTAGTGCTTGAATGATAATTAGCAGAGCCTGAATATTCTTCAAGTCGACCACTGTTGAGTGCAAGCGATACAATGTAAATAATTTGAGTTTCATTTTACCCCTTCGTATATCGTGAAGATTTCCTCTCCAGCTCTACATTTGTCAACAGCTGATAACGAGTAAGCGGTTCACCTAGCCGAAAAAAGAGCCGTCCGTCTCGCCTGCTGGTCTAGTCTATCGCGTGAAAAAAATAACGTCACAACTTGACGGAGTCCGGGGAGGAGAGACTACCCAAGAGCTGCGGTAATCGCAATAGTTACGTAATAGTTGCAACAATTGTTATTTGAGTTATTGCACATTATATTAGAATAATTGAAAAGGATGAAATAACTTGAGTTGTGATATAATGAAAATAAAAACAACTTGTGAATATTCGTAAAAATATTTATAAAATAAATTAATAATTATTATAAATAAAAAATATAAAGTGAATAAAAGAAAACGTAATTGAATAGGATTCATTTCATAAGTGACAATTACTAAAAGAGTGGAAAATATAAATACCAATTTTATCGCGCAAAAAACTCAGAAATAGGATTTTGAGGAAAAAAGATGAAAATAAGGAATTTTCAATACTTGAAAAATGCTCCTGTCTAATTAATAACTTTTAAAAATATATTTAAATTGATTTTACAAAGACAGAGAGACAAACAAATGATAAAAATCAGGGTTTACATGAGGAAGCAAAGAATTCATATACTGTAGCAGGGGGTGGGAAATTATAGATGTGTAGATGACCTGAGTGGTGGGTCACCTCCTCCAAATACCCGCCTACCAACATGAAACTGGGGATCGGGTTGGTGTGGTGGTTAGTGTTGGCTTCCCACCCCCTGGGCTCGGGTTCAAATCCCGGCGGTGGCAGAGAATTTTTGTAGACTACCCGATCCCCGCTTGATTAATGTGTGGAGGGAATTTCAAGCGCAAAACACCGTCCGTCGGATGGGACGTTGAGCCGTAGTCCCCTTGGCGCCTTTCGTTAAGACAGGTTAAGAGCAGACTAATGCCGACGCCGGGTTTCCCTCCTCCCTTACTTACCTATCCTTCCATCATGGCGCAAATGACCTCAGCTGTCGGTCGCCTCCTCCAAACACCATACTATACCGACATGAAACTGTAGACATTTCCTTTAGATACATCTCGTTTTTGCTCCTTTAGCTTATATTAAATCTTCTACTTAATATTTTGAAGGCACCTCTTCTCTCCTGAAGTAGAAACTTCCCGCTTTCCCGCGGAAGCATAAGCCGATTTTGCGGTAAAGAGAAGAGGGAGCTTTATGAGGCGGACTCGAAAGGCGGTGCGCTTCGTTGGCGTCGAGTGGATCGCCCTTTTGTGCTCCTCCGTCCTGATCGTGTTTTTCCTCGTGTTTCTACGCCGGCGGTGACCGATGAAAACACGCTATTTTCGTCGATCCTTTATTTCCTGTGCCAGGAAGAGCCCGACTCTATCCCCTTTATCACCTCTATACACACTCCCTTCTTTTCCTAGGTCCCCACCTCGATTGAGGGAGCGATACAGCCCTTGTTACGGAATAAGCCAACGACTCGGAAGCCGAATCCGCCAAATCTTCTTTTTTCTTTCGACTATTTGCATAATTTTATGCGATTCGAAGCTAAGACGCAAGATTTGTAGAGCTCTCTTTTTGAGCTCAGTCACTCTCTTGGGGTTTTTCCCGCTAGAAAATTAATCTAATAATACCAAGTTAGGACGCCAGTATAGATTTTGCGTCTCGAATGCATCGCTTCAAAATTAGTGTTGGAGAAGTACATCTCACGCGAATATTCCTTGATAGAAAAAGTAAAATTCGCGTAGGCACTAAGGATTTTACAATATTTTTGCCGTCTATTGGAAATTTTAATAATGTAAAATCTGTTTTCAAGTATCTCTTGAGAACCCCACGTGAACTATCTCTCCGTGAAATGCAAAGAGATGATGGTAATGTAAAAGCTGCCGAAGAGAAGCGTATGTATCGAAAAAAATCGAATTTAAAGTAATGAATGTTAAATGAAGCGGAGAGAATGTAAGAGCTCTTGATATTATTACTTTGTAACAATGAAATTTCATTAAAATTATTTATCAATGGAATTATGCCTATTAATTTTTAAAAATCATAAAAACCCAATTTATTTTATGATAAAAATTAGAAATGCAATGAAAATTGTTAAAGTTGTTGTGTCATTACCATCGACTGTTTTTATGCCAAATGGTAAGACTCAAATACCAAAGCTGTCTCCTCCTTAGGTTCCTTAAACCCTCTTTTTAACCTCACCGCGTCTGTCAACTTCATCCTTCTTTTTTCTCTTCTCTTTTCTTCTTCCACTGTTCCCTCGACTTCTGTATTTAAAATCCCCTTGTTCTTAAAATATGCCCAGCCTAATTCCCTTTTCTCTTTTGTATAGTTTTCAATAATTTTCTTTCATCCTCAACTCTTTCCATCAAATCTCAACTCCAGCTCAACTCTTTCCTCATTCCTCACTCTGTCCACCCACTTCACTCTCCAGCCTTCTCCATAACCACATCTCAAAAGTGTTGACCCTACCCCAATATTTTTTTCCCAAGGTCCACGTTTCGCATCCATGTTGCACAATACTCTACACACAGCATTTCATCAGTCTATTCCTCAGCTCTAGGTCCATACTACTACACAACACCTTTCTCTTCTTACTGAAAGCTTCTTTTCCCGTAACTATCCATAGCTTAATCTCTCTCTTACTTCTCCATTCTTCAATACTTCCTAGATATACCTTCTAAATTGTTCGATCTTTTCATAAGCTATGAAGAGAAGAATAAACTTATTAACAATCGAGTGTAGAAAAATTGGAATTAATTATCTTGAATAAAAAATAGTGACCTACGGGTGTATGTCGTAGGTCACGACACGCGGCATACACCCGTTTGTCACTCTTTTTTTAATCACCATGAGCCGCGAAAGCTTACGCTGTAGGAATGTTGGTAGATAGGATAAGTCAGTATTTGAATGAAAAAAGTTCCTTTGAAAAATCCAGATTTTGGGCACCGAAAATTAATGTTTCTCTGCGAAAAAGGCAGTGATGTGACAGAGATATTATTATATTACGTCTCTTGTCATCTAAAGCTCCTACGCACCGTGTCGCGGTTAAGAGGCGTCCGCAGCTTCGTGTGGGCATATGATTCAGAAAATTCACGCGACTAGGTTGATATCATGGTTCTCAAGTTGATTAAAAAGAGAGTGAAATTGGGTTGAATATGCAATTCAAAAAGCTAAGGGACTTTTTAATTACTTCCTTTTAGTTTGGACCTGTATGCAAAGATGACTAAAACAAAGGTTCACCACTTCCATGAACAACATAATATTTATTTCCTTAGAGAAAGTAATCCGTAATCTCTGATAAATAATTTTTTCTGAAATCGCGATAGAAGATCCTCGCGTACTCATGCTATCCAAATTGATGTAATTGGCCGAATCAGCGTTTTTGTGTATCTCATGGCCACACGTGGTGTGCTATGCCTACTATGTTCTAGTAATTATTTCCAGCCCTCAAAATAAAAAGGCGTTCATAAAGCGAGTTCTTTGCTATAATTTAGAGTGTTAATTATTTCTTTGCATTATTACTCGTAAAAATGCTGGTATTCGCGTTTCGGAATTTGGTCCTCTGGTATAACGAGGTAAATGACTACTTCCTAAGTAGTAAGTTAATTTAGTAGTTTATAGCTATACGTTAGCTATTCAGGAGTAGTTTATTTCCAGCAGAGGTAATGTACAACATCACTAGCCGTTGTCAATCACGTAAGTAGGTTAGCAATCATGCATTCACTCTAGAAGCTAGCTAAAACGCGCACCCATTTACGCATTCCTATTTCTACTAGTTACTCTCTTCCTAACAGTTTTTAGTTCTAATCAATGGCGTTTAATGCCCATGGATAAATAAAATCCAGGGGGTTGGGTGCATATGGATGGTATGAGTTCACGTTCCCAACTCAAGCTGTGATTTCAGTGAAAGTGAGTGATTAACTGAGAATTAATTTCACTCCTGCACAGGAAGAAAGGCTTTATCGCTTATGGCTTTGGGTGTAACGCACTTTAACGTAGCGCGTAACTTGTTTTTTTTTCTATTCCATGTCCACTTTGGCCATGTTGCAGTCCCCAGTCGATTATTATTTTTTTACAATGATGAGCACGGGCGAACAATGCTGTGTAATATATCAGTTTTTCCGTTCGTGAAAATGATATTTGTCGATTTTAAATTAGAAATTAATATAAATATCCGATTTTAACTTAGTTTAGCAGTCTGAGAAAATTTTAGGTGCTCTAAAATGCTTGTACACCTTGTGAAAATATGTAAACAACGCGTTTTTTGTTCTAGATAAAATTTATGCATTCTCAGTCTTTTGTTAATTTCAATAATATAATATTCATTGGTGAAATTCTAGATTAAAATCAGGAACATTAGTCTATGAATTTAATTTCAATGGCATTACCAGTAATCCTGTTGTACACTATTATGCTGCGAGTTATATTATTACGGTAATGTATGCGTATTGAAATTTATTTTTTAGCCATTTCTTCTATGAATGAGAATTTTAGTTAATTGTCATTTAGCGAAAATGTGATTTTTTCGCATTCATGACAAATGAAGGCCTCTTTCTTTCCTCGTGTATCAAGTGAGTTAAATATCAGTTTTATCCAGGGTAAACTTCCCTTTCACTGAAATATTTTTATTCACTTTTCATCACTAATTGTCCCTACTCGTGAGCACCAGATATGACTAGATCAATGGAGATTTATGTTGGATTTTATTCTTCGTATTCTAGTACATACAGTTCCGATGCTGAAATAAAATACAAAAACCTATGGGAGATAAGGTGCTAGGGGGTAACTTGGACTATGGGGTAACTGTTCAGAAAATTAGTTTGAAATGCAAGCCAGACCAAACTTTGGCGAGGCTTCCTTCAATCAAGAGCTATTAATCAGAATATCCAACACCAAACAAGCACCTCTAGAAGAGAAAATACAGCAACATTGCTTTGTGTCTCTAATTATGGTAAGACGCTCCTATATTATGGGTTTTGAAAGGAAAATCTGCGAGGTTTCAGTAACTGTCCTAGTACAACGGCCTTAACTTGCACATTTTTTAAAAAAGTTCCGTAAACAAGTATTTTTCTGATGATTTGAAAGTACTAACATACAGTTACCCCAAATAGTTGCGGCAGTGCTCTAATGGGATTTGCTATGGTGTGATCCAGTTACCCCTAAGTCGTGGGGCAACTGGGGCTAACTGAGCCGTGGAAGTAATATTAATTTTAAAAATTGTGAACTGGTAAAAATTACATTCAAGCCACAAGATGTACAAGTCCAATTTTTGATATCACATATCGTTTTTTTTCATTGCCATCCTCTGGTGTAATCTTTCAAATAAAATATTTGAGAATGATGTTGTGCTCTCACAGTGAAAAACTATGCCTCAGTTCTCCGAGCACCTTATCTGTAAAATCGAGCGTTACGGTGAAGTAAATATCTAATGTCCTTAACCACTTCTTGTTCTACTGTTCATGTTTCGGTGCATCCACCGGTCGATTCAATTCACCAATAGTGTTGGGAAACGTAATTTCTGGCCGCTATTTCCTCATCCAAGCCGTGCGTGGTAATTTAACATTCAGGCCTTGGATGTATGTGCTTGTCTGACAAATAAAATTTAAGAGATGACTTCCCTGCCCCAATTTCGCGTGATGAATGAAGAAAACATCTAAATACAATCATTCACATGCAATTAATACATTCATCTGCGGAAATGCGAGTAAAATGTTATACTAGATACGATAACTAGCTCATAATGTAAATTATGAATGATTTTTATTTTTGAAATTTATTGCTAAAAATCGTTCAGTAGGGAAAAATTATTCACCACTCTACTCCGTGTGAAATTATTCACTACGTCATTAAAGTTCAAATAAAATTGAACTCTAACCTAACGAAATGTGATTAATATCAAACTCATGGAGGTAAACTTACCCACCTTAATGCTCGCAGCTGTGTCCTCCGTAGTCACACCGAGAGCTTTTATGTACCTATGTTTCAACGCATCTCATCTTATCATATTCCATGCAAAAAAATTTTCGAAAGTACAGTATAAATGATATAAGGTTAATTTGTACGGCGTCATAGGAGAGAAGAAGAAGAAGAGAGAAGTAAATAAATAGGTCATGGACTGTATCGCAATTTGGTTGGTTTTCAGAAAGTCATGTGACCTCCGTCCTCACTCCCAGAAAACTTGGGCCTGCCTCCCGGTCACAAAGATATTTAAAATGGACTTTAGTATACCTTGGATACTATGTGGGGAAACTTAAATCAGAGAAGCGTTTTGTTTTATGCGCGCTAATTTTTTTATCACAAAAATTTCCTTGTTGGTTTCAGCCATTTGTGTTCCGGACCACATGACTAATAAATTTTTTCTACATTCTCGAAAAAAATTGAGCCGTTCTTTGCATTCTGTTTTTGCGAATATTTTCCTTCCACTCTCGAGGTTTCGGATTATCCGCCCGTGAGTCGCGGTGGTCGGCTAACTCCGGGCGGCTTTCCATATCGTGTGGGGAAAGTGCACGTCATTAGGCGCGGATGGTCCGAAGTAACAAGTCGCGAAGCGGAGCATCTCGTGTTTCGGTTTCCCGCCGTGAATGGCAGCTCTGCTGGCGTGCTCTTCACTGCTCCCGAAGACGCCCGGCCGTCCAATTTGTCTCCGCTTACTTTTCCGCGTCGCAAATTGAATAATGCCGACGGGGTAATGAGGACCGGAGGAGAGGGGGAAAGCGTTCGCAAATTGGAGTGAACGTCATTTTGGCGATCATTTTACTTTCGGAAGCTTGGAAGACCTTATTAATGGGAAAGTGCTCATTCAGTAACATCCTACCAATTAAATATAACAATTGTTGCGTTGATGTTTCCCATGAATCTCAGCAATATATCGGGATCGTATATCACCTTCAGGTGAGCAAGTATTGCCAATCGGTATTTCAAAGGATTGTAGGTACCTAAGGAATATTTTTTTCATTTCGGTTACAAATAAATCGATCTTGTAATATGGTTTTTGTCTCTACATGCACCGGTAGAAAGAATCGAAAGTATGATGTAACAATGTTGTCCTAGCGAATAAAATGAATGCAGTTCCCTCGGGGTTTGCGCGCGGTTCTGAGAAATTAATGCAGCTAACGTTTCGGGTTCCATCTTTGGGGTTACGGGTGCGTCGACAGCTAAGGTCATTAGCAGGGTTCCATCTTACTACCCATTCTCAATTAGAGTTAAATTTAAAATTCGTATCCTTGGGAATGGGTAACGAGGCGGAACCCGAAACATCGGCTGCTGTAATACCTCTGAACTGCGCGCAAACCTGAGAGAAGTTCATTTATTAATCGTAAGGTTTTCAGAAGCTGAGCTGAGCTGAGAGCTGAGATGGAGATCTACGTTATCAAAATTTAATTTTGCCGTATAATTTCTCCAGTCAGATAGCTAGCAAGTCATTTGAATTAGTAGTATTGAGTAAATGATTCTTTGTTTAACACTATAGCGTCAATTGATGGAATTAGGTCCCATTTTCTTATCCTATGGTGAATTCTTCATTTTATTGTTGGCAAAATGTGAGAGTGTAACAATTGCAAAGTGGAAGATCATGGCTAATAAGTTAGGAATTGACAATTCAGAACTTTAAACACATACAAAGATGATGAAATAGAAGAAAGCGTATTTAATATGCAAGTCTCTGACAGAAAATGTTTAATACTACTTAAGGTAACTCATTTTACCTTTGAATAACTTTAATTATAAAGCTATTTGTTCAATATTGCATATTGTGAAACTTTAGGTTTTCCCCGTTTTGGTGGAAATATTGCTTTAAAAATTGTAAAATTTGTTCTAAAATGAAAGTTTTATATCCTTCATCGATATGTTCTCAATGGAATAGCTGTAAGAACTATGGTAAAACGATTGAAATAAGACGCATTATCAATGATAATGTGAATTAATTTAGTCACTTGTGCCGACCTATCGTTTCAGATCGCGGCCCAGCATGTTGTACGAGTTTGACTATGGTGAACCATGCATATTTCTGTCAACGAAATCCGTTTATCTTTTGGCAAAAGAGACGAAGTAAGCACCGATAGCGGATTCAATTCTTTGAATGTTTTTCAGTTTTTATGCTGTTCTCTCCTTCTCTTGGGGATATCCCCACTAAGATTCCCTTGCATGTCATTTCGTGATCCAACTGCTACCGCTTCTTTCTGGGGCACGTAATAAAATTGGAGCGTGATTGACAGTCGGCACAAAAAACCACTGGTAACCACTTAGTTTCCATCAATAATTCTGCTCGCTGAGATGATCTTGCGCGTTTCCCGAGGAGAGCATGGGTTTTCAACTTAGCGCGCAGTTCATAATCCTGTTCAATGGGAAGCTCCTTGATCCCTCGTCGGCACACTGAGCTCGGAGTTCCTTTGCGAGTTTTTTTTAAATCATTTTCAGCCGGTTGGAGGGAATTAAGGGTGATGGACGTGCATCCTACGTATCCCATTGCTCGTTCACTGATTAAATATAAGTAATTGAATTTCCCGCGGCATCCCATGGATTATTCAAATGCATTCCTCGACGAACTCACGTAATCCACTTCGAGATCATCGAGTTAATATGCAGAAACCACAAAAGGATGCTCTTCTTCTTGCCTTCATTTTAGAAAATTATTTGTCTTTCTGCTGGTTGATTGTCATGTCGCATCAAATTTGCTCGACGGACTCATCCTCCATAATTCTGTGTTACCTGTATCTCATTCCCTTTTTTCAGGGGAAAATAGTAAAAACGTTGTCGAAATTGTTTATGAACTCTTTTTGAGCGAAAAGCTAAAACACTTTTCGACTTGGTGTCATGAAAAAGATGAATATCTAGTTCCGATCTGTTATAGGTGGCGTAATAAAAACACACTTGTATCATGCTGTAACGTATAGACGTAACCTACTGAAAGGTGTCGCAAAACTATTTTTGGAAGTAATATTTTTTTCAATGCAATAATTTTTTAAAGATTTATTTTAGCATACTTCAGGTTTTAGCAGGTTTGCGTGTAGCATTTTAGGAATTAACCCGTCTGGTCTTTCCTCCCAAAATTGGAATTCCCTTTTGAATTACGTCCCGTGGACTACAATTCAGAGAATGGTATCATTTATTCCTATGGCAGAAATTTTAAAGGAAATTTACTTTGCGTTTTTTCTTGCAGATGGACTACTTAAGTACTGATGTTGGCTAATTATTTCTCCCATTTTAGCTGTCTCATCCGTCATATAGTATAAATACTTATCAAATTTGTTTGGCTACTAGTGCAGTTAGTGGCTTAACCAGTATTTTGTTTAGGGGGAGGCCCAAGACCAGGGGGAAAATTTTAAAAACAGGGTACTATTGTAAGTAGAGGGTTTTAAACTAATTTGAACACTTTTCATAATCGAATAACTTCATTTTTCAAAGAAATTTTTTGTAATTCATGATTTTTCAGTATTTTGTTTTCTTTTGTGATGAAAAGTAAGTATGCTTTTATATTTCGTGGGGAGGGGGTTCCATTTGTTTCATCCATTACTAGGGAGTCACAAAGGAGCATCCGCCCTATAAGAGAAACATATAATTCTAGAAAAGACCAATTTTCACATAGAATTGAAGTGGAACCAATCTTTTTCGAATAACTGTGAATTTACTGTTGTAAAAATTACCGGCGTGTTCGCATAAGACCTTCCAGTGCTACTTGATTTTAATTTAATAATATATTGAGTATTTTCTCATATTTTTTAATAGTAATTAATTTTTTTCCACAGATATTATTAAAATTTTAAATTGGAAGATTATGTTTGGTTCTGTACTCGAAAAATGAACTCACAATCATAGCAGATAAATAGTAGGAAGATATAGTAGCATCGGTAAACAAAAACCAAATCGAAATTTAACAATTTCTTATTTTTTTACTGATTAATATTTAAAAAAAGCAGCTTTCACTGATTAAAAACTTCAATTTTTTAGTAAATGTGTTTTTGGGAGGATATAGTAAAATTTCGTTGGATTGAGGGGAAAAGGAAACATATACAACCAGATAAAAAAATGGAGTCAAAACTTTAGACTTAAACTAAACTCACGAAGAAAATCTAATTAAGAAGGGCAAGCATGTGGGGTCATGAAGAATATAAAATCATATTTTTTGATGTCAACGTAACATTGACCAATACGGTTGTCTCATAATAACTTGAAGCTGCTTGTTTTTGGTTACGGATTTGAAAGAGCCATAGAGTAAATAAATTTTTGCGCTGGAATCAAGGAGCACAACTCAGGTCGGAGTTGATCTCAGATACACTTGATATTTCACCGTTTGTGTACGCGTCAAAAGATTTCAGTGGCATATTGGAGCGCAGCGCGTAAAGGGCCGTGGAAAACCCTCTGTTGCTGTGGGCTGTGGAAAACCCTGACCCAACAGAATAGGCGATGGACACGCACCAAATTTGCACTTCAAGGGGACAGATTTTATCCAGTGCAGCCAAATTCGACACCACTAAACATCACCGAAATCCTGATCGTAAAGGAATCCATAACATTAAATAATTCAGACCTCAGGACAGGGATGATGAGAGTTTATTGCTGAGGAGGTTGAAAAATGGGTCATTGGACTCAATCGGTTGGTACAGTTACTATGCGTTTGTTATCAATTTAAGTATTTTTTTTTTCTCCATCAATTTGTGGCTAGAAAATTCCTACGCGCGGTTGAGCAGTACTGGGTACTTTCATAGCCCGGACGTTTTTATTTCTTTGTTTCTTTCCACACTTCTATATCCAAAGGCTAAAGCGTAATTTATTCCTTCCAAATATCGTTATTTCAATGATACATAAGGTTAGGTTCGAAATCTGACTTTTTGCCATTCATTTCATCACATGCTTGTTGAATGTTCCGGACACTAAATCTTTCCTTTGAATAAGAGCCAGGCAATACGTAAATACGTAAATTTGAATACGTAAATGTCAGGCAATGTACACCCAGTTCAATGTCTACCATATACTCATATTTCGCAGCTTCGATATCACTTTCCCCCATTCATACTCTTCATGATCAAATAAATTGCTATATGCTTTTCTTTGGAATATTTTGTAGATTTTTCACTGCTCACATCAAAAAAGAACGTGTACTTAAGCATATAAATTGCGGAATTTCTTTCATTTTTCTGATTTTTTGGGGTTGAGCATTTGAGACGCAAAGTAAATGCGATTAAGAAAAAAATTATAACTTTCCCCTAAGCTGTAGAAATATTTTTTTGCAAAGAAATGGGCTATAGCGTTATGCACGGTGTAATTTCATATCCATACATTTTTTTTGTACATCATATTTTAAGTTTCAAATTGAATTGTTTGCATTAATATCTGGTATTGAAGCTTTTTTTGGCATGGAAATACTGATATTGTGAACGACTTCATCCCTTCTATCCTATCAAGCCATTAAAGCTCTAAGGATTAGTGGTCATGTTCATTGCATAAAAATTACATAGCAGTACTGCTAATGCAAACCTGAGTGAATTTGGAATGTGGCTCCTGAAACGTTTTTAAGCCCATATGGAATAGTGAAGTGGTTTATCATGCTAACTCATTTAAGTGTGGGATGTGTTTGTAAATTTTCCTCTGAAGTATTTTCACTCATCTACCTCAGACACAGTCGTGGTCAGGGTACAGGAATATCCCAACTGAATGAGTTGTACTAAGTAGTAATGGTTTTTTCTATTTCTATCTACATGGATTAAGGTAGTTTTGATTTATTCAGGTTCACAATTGAGTTTATTGGCGTTATATCTGTGCATGATGTATTAGTAAGGAATATGGTAACTAAGATCATTTTTCACATAAGTGCGTAGATATTACATATATTTTGTATATTATGAGAAATCTCTATCCATGGAGGAAATTATCTCTTGTGCTGAAAATCACGCAAATATGCAAGCGCATTAAGTCATAGTGCCTTTTACTTCAGGGAGGTACAACCAGACTGGCTAATGCACCGACGTCCTACTATGCTCAGAAAGCAGGTTCTTGTTTGAATTGCATTCCTCCCTCACATGCCATGCATTATGTAGCATTCGCTTGGTTGTTCTTCTGGTTATCCCCTTGTATTATCTTTGACCCTCGGCTTCCTTGGTTCTAGATTCTCTTTAATCATATTTACTCTATGACTATCTAGATCATCCCATCTCCCTTATAATAGTCTCTTTTCTATCCCAGGGCAGCTTTCGTGTGCGGTTGGTTAGCATGCTGTTACGATGGCCAAATAAATGATGGCCTAATGCCCTTTTGTTTAATACAAAAAAATATTATTCTTAAATGTGCCAAAAGTGATGAAGTATAATGATTTGATTTATTTTATCAGAGATATTGCTGAGTTGTTATTTTACTCGACGCTTTTTTCTTTGATAATCGTTGATCTCTGCTCAATGGATTTCATCTTTTGATATTCTATAGTGTGCAAAAACATATTTATCTTAAAACACATTTGGGGGTATAGAGATATTTCAGAACCGTTGTTACAAAGTTCTGGATACTTTACGAAGCAGACTAGACCCGATCTAAGTGAAATAGCATCCGATAAGTAGAATACATTTTTTTCTCCTCTTCAAAGAGGCACTTTTTAGTATTCTTTTTAAGTCAGTTACATTGCAAGACATTCTAACATCCTCCTCGTTATTTTAAAGAAAATTCCTGGCTAGTTTAGCTGATTCCTTAAGTGAAGAGAAAGTAACATTTTGTTTTACTCAAAGAACTATGTTCTTGGGAATTAAATCAGTGCGAATTTTTAATTAGACTGCTCAATACAAATATCGGATGAAAGACATTTCATGCAACAGCGGGAATAGGAACTCAGTTTTGCTAATCATCGCGGAAAACATTGAACTTGTGATTTGAATAACAGTTTACTAGTTCATTCAGATGACGTCGTTCAGGTTTTTATCTCAGTTTATTTCAGGTTTTTATCTCCTCATATCGCCGTTCATTAATTCATATGTCCTAATTCTAATCAATTCAGCTTTTCTATTGCACAAAATGCCCGCGTGTTTCTTTGGAATGGAAAATCATCCGATGAATTATCCTCCAGATTGTGAAATTGAGGAAATAATCAGGGAATTTGAAAAATAATAATAAGGAAATGATGACTCGAATTTTCTGGAAATTTAAATGGTCAAAATCTATGTTTACAGTCAACTGCAATATAAAGAAACCTTCAATGGGTGCACCAAGTCACGCAAAGTTTAGACTTGTAAAGTTTGTATTTCGCAAAGGAAAAACAGGGAATTTAAAATAAACTACACTTTACCTTGGCCTTCCTTTCCCTAACACATTTTTAAGACCTTCTTATTATAAAATAGATAAATGCTTGTCAATCAAGCCTCTATTAAGTGCAGCGATTCATGGTCTTCACAGTTTTAATTACTAATGGTCCGAAGAAAGAATGACATGTTCAATGTATCTCTCAACAATGTATATATTTTTAGGTTATAAGTCTTGTCTGTCCTGTTTAAAAACACACATTATTTCACGTAACGGGAAAGGATGGTGAAAGAGTAGCATAATTTTTCTACAAATTACGCAATCATTCGCTTTGAACACAATTCAGCGTGCAATTAAACTTAGCTGCCTGTGAGTTAAATGCGAGATAGAAAGAAAATACGCCGAGAAAAATCAAGCTTCTTTGCCGCAAGCTCTACCATTTCACGGCATCTATGCTCCATTTCCCTAATTGTGCCCCCGCCCATTTTCGCTGGAGGACTGCTTCGTCGTTGTTTAAAGGATCATTCTTGACGGTCGCGCTCCTCTAAACGGTCAATATTTATCTCGTTCGTGAGTTGTAAACCTTGGCGGAAAGGAAAACCGAACCGTAGGAATTTCCGTGGGATTCCTTCGAGTCCCTACGAAGGAGAGAATGTGTGTCGAGCTGGAATCGATAATCGACCTACGCCGGTCAATCAGAGCCTCCACATTGCCGGATGAAAGAGTTTTTCGAATTATACGTGCCGCCTTCAAAGTGAAGCATATTCGTCATTTTTTCTGATCGATCTGCTCATCCTTCTTGAATTTTTCTTCTATTTATGATGCCATGTTACTTTTGTGTTCCTAATTTTCGTGGTATTCTCAGATTTCATAATGTTTCCATTTTCTTTCATAATTTGTTTAGCATAATTTCCAGTAGAGTGATAATCTGTGATGGTAACGAATAAAAATATATGGGTATTTTTTTAATGTTTACACTTAATTAATTTCCATATGACCCTTTGTTCCTACTCTTCTCAAGGGACCCTTTGCATAATGAAATTTATAGGGTGGTATTTTAAATTAATAGATTTGCTTTCCCGTAACACAAATAATAAATTAACTTTTCTCATGCTTTAGCTATAACAACTTGTGGTGATGAGGAGATAAATGTCCAAGAATAGTATAGATAGCGTCCACACCCCGACATAATTCAATGATCAATAAATCGATGAAAATATTTTTTTTGGCTCTTACATAGAGGCACCAACTCCTTGAGTGGTAAATTCAACCGCGTCCCGAACAGCGGCATATGAATTGGTTTTTCCCTGGAAATTTCCCTGTACCGGGAATCGAACGTTACACCTTCACGCGGCAGGGTTGAAATAGTGCATACAAAAAAGTGATATGTGAAAGCTTCGAATGTACAAATTTACATACCGCATAACATATCCATTGATATGATCGATGCTGGGGTCAGCCCATCTGCGACGTTGCCCCAAGCCCAGCAGGAAACGCATTCATAATTCAATGATCACCAACGTCCTCTCTCTATTTCGTGAGCAGGATTCCCCGGTTGAAATATTGAATATCTGTACGCAATGAAAATATGCATTTCTGGGATAGCCGACAATCAATTTACGACTCCGAAAGGTGAATTAGAAAAATTTTGAACGCATTAAAGAGATTTGGAATACTAATAAAGAGCGCATATACCATATTTTCACGCGCAGAACGTTTGTTTATTGCCTTGCGTCTGCTCAGTTCATAAAGATTCCCTCATATCTACTCATAACCCATCTGAAGATAATCCCGGCCCAACCCATTTGTTTATTTTACCTCGCTGCCGGGCGGAATGGGTATCCCTGCACGGATTGATAGATCCCTTTCATTGGCCAGCCATAAACACAGTCCCTGGTTCTGACCCCACATGGCCCCCGAGGAAACCCTCGCAGCGCACACCTCCAGTCCCTTCCTGCATATTTTATCCCAGCTCATAGACGCCGTTTCCACGTTGTGCAGGCAACGAGGAAGGTAAGTGGGGCCTTAGGGGAGCGATATCGCTGGATGCAATTGCTGCGGGTTATTTGATCTGCCTACCACTCCTCTCGATTGCCCGTTCTACTGTCAAACTGTCAAGGTCAAAGCGCATTCTCTAACGTTCGCTATCTCTATCTCTCTCCTATTCTCTTTCTGTCTCCTTTGCCATGTACCATCCGTCGTGGAGGCAAAGAGAATGAATCTTCGAAACATCTGTGCGGTCGGAAGGGACTTATTTGGGTGTCTGATTACTTTGGGCTTGATAGTACATATTTTTTCTAAGTCCTTCAATTTCTGTTATTTCTTTGAATTGAAGTTGTTATAAAGTGTTAACAATAAAAGTGGTCCTAAACTTATCAAATTGTAATAAAATATCTTTGACCATAGAAGGCTATTGTTGGCAATGACTGATATAACTCAATAATTAAAATCATCGAAAATCGGTGATCATCTACTAATAAATACAGTTTTCTCCTTCGAAATTTTGTAGGAAATTTCTTATTTATAATTGTTGCCGTAATATCAATTTAGGGAAAGATGATGTAACACTGTTTCTTACATTTATTGACTAGTAAAAAAGCAGTAATGGTGTACTGCTGTTTAAATCCGTTTTATTGTTTACTTGAATTATTTATATATTTTCCTATTTCCTGCATCGATAATAGTTTTGCGCGGCGTCGCTACGAAAAATAAATTTGATGAAGAAACTTTTTTCAATCGACTTTATGAGTCATTCATTAGGTATATTTTGGTGCAATAAGTAGATGATGACTTTCCCTAACATTTATTCATCCCGCTTTCGATTGAGATTCAGTATGAAATGCGGAAATTTTTTAGAATAAGAAAAATTTTCCAGGAGTTTAAATTGTTTCCTTGACTTAATACAAATTATAACACCTGTAACATATAAGAAAAATACAAACAGTTTGAAATTATGTGAACTTATTAAATGTTTTTTCAAGAGCGAAAGAAATATTATTGCTTATTTCGAAACGGAGTCATTGGGTAATAATTTTTGGAAAGAACTGACGACGCGCCACGGCGCGACGGTCTACGTGGAGTTATTATAACTTCATTCAAAGGAAAAAGTAATACTTTTAGTCGGAGCCACACATTTTCTATTACCCGACCTTGATAGATCCATACGAACATCTAAATTTCGGAAACCTATGCCGGAAAATAAACAAGTTTGGAATTGTCTATGAGTATACCCTTTTTCGGGATAATCTTTGTTGGATTTCCATCAGTGTAATCTTAAAACTTAACTTTTCTGAATCCTCTGTATTCTTTGACTTAATTCGCCGATCGCCAATCCATCCAATCGGTCCGTCTGGGTGAAGCGGAGAGACGAGGGAGTTGGGGTTGATCTCTCTCTTCGGTTTGAGTGTGTTAAAAGCGAGCGAGTGACCTATCGGTGGGCAGATCGCGGTCCAGAATCCGCACCGCTGCCTCGGCTAACCTCATTCATTCGGAAGAGTTAATTTTCCAATGCAAGGGAGGGAGTGAGGAGGGCTTCACGCACGTAGTCTCGCCATGCCTTTCAAACGAGCTGACAAAACCTGAATTGGCGTTCTGAATTATTCTCTGTTTTGATCCAGTAGCGGGTATTGTTCCCTCGTAGCGAACGCTATGGACACAAAGGTTTATTTTCCCTTCAGCGTCCCCATTAAGCCATGAAGTCCCGCGCAGTTTTGGACGATATCGCAACTCGCTTGGAATCAAGTTGAAGCTGCGCTCTCTATTTTAATCTCTTTTGACTGTTAACTTTATGATGAACCTGTGTGGTGAAAATAGGTTATAGAAAGGATAGTACACATATTAATAGCTAATCAAAATTTTTTATATCTATCTCATCACATATATTACGGTGAATTAGAATTAGTGTGTGTATAAATTTTACAATAGTTACCTCATGGCTCTATAAATAGAACTACATTGACTAACCGTTATTCTGGTGGCAATATTGTGGTTCATTGCGTGATGGAAATAACGGAGCGCCCCCGAAAGACATATTTTAAATCCAGTGCTGTTTTTGTGAACAAATGAATTTAGTAAATGAAGCTAAAATTATGCATGAACATTGTAATTTTTTTCATCGCTTTTACTGTTAGGCTTATTTATATTTATATTGTCTCCTTCCATGTTATTTCTGGTGACTTATTGACTTTTGATCTATTGCTATTGTTTATACTTCGAGTTTTGTTACGCTATTAGTGTCATATCAGTTGCAATGAAAAATATAGCGCATGTTGACAATGAACTGGGTCGCCAAATTGCAGGAATATGAACTAGTAGCTATTATCAGTGGGCCATTTATGCAGCTGGACTTTATATTACGTGCTAATTTATTCCTGAAAATGTACTATATTCCCCTCTATAAGATGACATGCGTCGCGGGATTTTGTATTTAGGGTCTATCTGTGCCCTGAATACGAGATTTTTTGGTCCTAAAATTGTACGTCACTCGCTTTCATGAACCCGGTATTGACTGTGGGTAAATGACAAAAGGTGACGTTTATGCCACCGTGTCCTTTTGTTTGCAGTTGCATGCTGCCAACAGTATCAGCACCGTGAATTGATAAAAGATGACCGCGATTAAAGAATGCATGTGTATGTACTCGAACCACTTTCAATTATAACGTAGATTTTGTCAGTGATTTTTTATTACTACAAAAGACCGCCAGGAGATGGTGCAGTAGATTTTCACGTGTTTACAGAGGTGTCATTAACTTTGATGATTCCATTATTTCTAATTTTAAAATATCTGAATTACCTATGGTTAAAAAGTAGTATCGAAAATTGCCTTATTGTGGAAAGTTTGAGGCGTGGATTCGTGGTATTGCTTCATGTCGTTGCTATCATCTCTCTCATTGCATTCTTATTTATCGGGCCAATAGCTAAAATTTAGTGAATAATTTGAATGTAGTTGTAAACATATGATGGCGGGCCAATGCCAAGTGTATAAAACGTAAAATATGAAGTCAGTAAGCAGTCTGTAACTCATTAGAAAAATGGTTTTTCATACATTTTATGAGCAAATATGAAATCCAGTTGTCACTTTTCAAAGATGGTCATCGAAATATCGATAGACATCGAGCTATTTTATTTACTGATATAGTGACTGACAAGTCTTTGTTGAATTGTTATATGACAAAATATGACGCATAAACTTCCTTAAAACAATGAAATGACTCGTAGTTAGGATCAAATCGTAAACCAATGATGTTAATGTAAAAGCTGCTAATAATCCTGACTTAACGGAAATATTTAAGGCTGTTAAGTTTGCATTGAGAATTACAAAACTTGGAAGTTATTTTACATGGAATATGTGGGCTTGATATATGTATAAGTATGCTAATATGGAGTTTTAGGAGAAATGAAGAAATCTACTAGCATCCGGGCAAAAAATACTTGTACTTCAATTCCTCTTTCTTTAGTAACTTTGCTCTACCTCGGTAACTTAACTTTCGGAAACGGGTAATAAAAGTTAGGTATTCAATAACTGTTAAGGAATTCAAGAAACCTGGGGAGAAATATGACCCCTAAATAAAATCTGTTTGACACTAAATAAGAGTGGAACTATTATCATGAAGCTAAACCTCTCCTCAAGTGAATATATTATCCTTCACCAGGTCGCTTTACTCTGCCGTAAACTTTCACCGTCTCGGACGAATACATTTTCTCATTGATTTTTTTCGATTTTATCCACCAAGGAGATAAAGTATTATCGATCGCTCCAGTTCCTATCTAATGTCGAGCGTATTTGTGCTCCCTCTGACGTTAATACTGCTCTGCTCGCTAGGAAACAGCGTGGGAAGCAGAATATTAAGTAGATAGACGATGCAAATTGGCTATCATTGGAAGCTTTCTATTTTTCTTTAATGCTTTGACGGTGGACCCTATCGCTATCCGGCTTCGTTTCCTGCGACTATCTTACTCTTGTTTTGAGAACCCATCAATAACTCCTTATAAGATTAAATGGCCATTAAGTCGCTGGCGGAAAAGCGCGCGGGGGAAGTGGTGGGGAAGAATGGACCTAAAAATAAAGTGTTCGGGTGGCAAGGGACAAAGACGTAAATGCGATAGTGATTTATCGATGCTTCGCAGAAACAGCGTCTCATTAAATCTTCTGAGAAGTCTCCCCCCCCTCCCTCGGCTTCTTCGACCCCATCGCTTTTCGGCTCTTACCCTTCACTCTGTTTCCAACCAATCCATTCCAGAAGCGCACTCGATCCGATTCCTGCATTGGCCAGGATAATGACGTCCGCGAGGACGTCAGACGCAATGGAAACTGTATTATCCCATCCTTCCCCATCCTCGGCTTCCCTCTCCAGTGGGCATGGTTGGCCTTTGAGAGTAGCGCTCGCCTCAATTTGAAGCTGATAGTGGATAAATTGGCGACTGAGAACGTTTAGCGAGCGGTAAAGGAAACAGAGTATGAGGGTTCAGGGAGAGCCATTCGAGGATACAACGCACCGGGGCCGGGAACCAAGCCAGTGGCTTATACGCCCGATCACCCGGGGAGGGGGAGGACAGGAAGGGAAAAAGGAAAGAGGCGCCGCCGCGATAGGAACCCGACGACGCCTCTGGGAAAGGATAGGAGCGGAAGGAACGGGACAGGGAAAAACACCTCAACGCTATAGAAGCGAAGAGGGCCCTACTATTAGCGAAACCAGTCAAGCCTTTAATGTTCTAACGATCTTGGAGGATTATTCTATGAGAAAGAATAATCCAACGATCAGATCGTTAGATCGGCAAAGGAAACAGCAAGGGGTCGCGAGCAAGGCGTCTACATAGCCTCCGCGATCCTGGCGTATTTTATACAATGCATCGACGTTTCAAATTTTTTAGGCCTAGCTAAGCGAAATGTCGTTATTGCAAATAGTTCAGTGCTCTCTGGCAGATGACGCTTCTATAGCGTTGAGATGTGTTTCCCCGTCCCATCCCTTGCGAACCTATCCTTATCCAGAGGCGTCGACGGGCTCCTATCGCGGCGTCGCCTCTTTCCTTTTCCTTCCCCTCCAGCCCCTCCCCGGGTGATCGGGCGTATAAGCCATGGGCTTCGTTCCCGGCCCCGGTGCGTTGTATCCCTGAAGGGTTCGCCTTCAACCCTCATACTCTCTGGCAGATGACAGCATCCAATGAATTGATCGATGAATTCTTCTCGTTGTAGAATAATCTTCTAATTTAGTTGGGAAATAAGGTAATGGTTTCGCTACTAGTGGGCCCCGTTGACTCTATCCCCTACCTTCCATTCCTATTGGTTCCCTGGAGGCGTCGTCGGGCTCTCATCGCGGCGGCGTCTCCTATCCTTTTTTCCCTTCCTCTTTCCTTCCCCTCCTGAGACGTACGGGCGCATTAGTCTCAAACTTAGTCCCGACCCTCAGGTTGTAACCATCGCGGGCCCGCCCAGGGAAAAATCATTGATCCATTGGCAGATGACAGCATCATAAAGAATCACGATAAATCGTTAAAGTTATTTTTTAAGATCTAATTAAACAGAAAACATGAAATTCAAACCAAAAATAACGGTAGGTATGCCCCGGGACTGAGGTAGAGCTAAAAATATATATGAGCGAATATAATAATCATGATTTCAATTAGAGGAAGCCCAATTCCATCCCTCAAAAGGCTGATTTCTGCTGCCACATTTTTAATCAAATTTCAAAAATGTCCGCGGCGCGGTGAAGAGTTTTATGCGATCCACTTTTTTCCCCAATATTTTGATCTATGGTCTTTGCAAATGCGAGGAATAGCATTGAAAAGTTATGAATTTGATAGATCACATCGTCGTGTGTATAAATTTCGGTTGACACTCCACATTATACCTTGCTTCCACACGATACTCGGAGCAATTTGTCTGTCAGCGACACGAGTGGGGAGTTTTGTAAACCCATTTAAATGCGCGGTGGGTGACAACACATTTGGAGGCCGACTTAAGAATCCTCTACTGTAATGAAATATTCTTGGTCGTAAGTTTCGTGATTAGAGAACGCATCCCTACCATTTGATCGGCAATTTTTATTTTTTATTTCGTGACTCATTGTTTGCGTTAAGCCTGAGTCATGTGATATTTTTTTCCATCCCTCAGAATGATATCTCGAGTGGCAGGTTTTCATGGACCAAATGAGTGATCGCGCGACCCATCTTTTTTTGAATCACTTGCTCATTCCCACCGTTCCTTTTCCATCGCTTCTTCCGTCACTTTCCGTATTTGGAACAGTCATTCCATGAAAAGAGTGACGCTACAATCACTGTTAGCGGCCGTGCGTTCTGATTGGCTGTGGGATGATCCAACGATTTGATCTTTGGATTTTACTTATTTATTGTAAAATCTTCCAAAATCGTTGGCACAATCAAGTATAGTTTCGCTAGTTGTGGGCCCTGGTCGCTCTCATAGCGGCGAGGGTATTCCCTATCCTACCCTACCACTCCTATCCCCACCCTAGCGGCGGCGTCGACGGGCTCCTAATCGCGGCAGCGCCTAAATCCTTTTTCCTTCCATTCCACTATCCTCACCGGGAGCCTGGGTGTATCAGTTGTAGTACTAGGTCCCGACCACGGTGGTTGTAACCTTCCAAGAACCCCCCCTTGGGTTCTCATTCGTGGCTGAGGGATGGTGCCAGCGATGGTTTCAGCGACGAAAAATGTGACTTACGGAGTGATAAAAAAAGGGATGGTATTTCCATCCCTGGAGCCGTCGTGGAAAATGATCGCGTAAAACGGTCAGTTTTCCGCCATCATTGTAGCGAACGCTTGAGCTGTCCGTCGTAAGGGCTGGAAATAAATGATCACGTGATTCAGGCTTTAGATAGGCGTTATCAAGTATAGATTATGTTCATGTACATGCTACCCTGCAAATCACCCTTAAAAACGTCCGGCGTATTATTGTCCCTTAAAAACCTCCGGCCCTTAAAAACGTCCGGGGTATTACGGCACCATCTGTAAACAAAAAGGGAGGAGAAAGAAAAAAAGAGATGATGCGTGTATCGAGTCTCACCTAGAATTTAATAAAATTCCTTATTGTTCGGAAAATAACGAATTCGTAAACATGTGATGAGAACCTTACTGAATAGACCTTCGGGGTGTGTACAATAAAATTGTTCAGCTAGCCTATCGTTAGCCTCAATATTAGAATTGCTGAGTTTAGGCGCAATGTGTCAGACAGGCACAGATGTGAAAAAACATTATTAACTCTTAGCATGACTCAGTGGTTCACCTTTTAAGTTACTAACATTAATAGTGTAAACGAACACTAAAATAAGGTCTTACTTGCTATGTATATACCCCTTTACACACTGCCATACGGCCCCTGACCAATCCAGTAAGGTGCAATTTAATAGTGCTCTTTAGGCTATTAAGTATTTTTATATATGTAATGCATTTTAGCACGTGAAGTCTATGAGATCAGTGTTTTTATTTTGATAACTTATTTATCTAAAAATGCTTTTCTTTTACTTTATTGCGCCATTATTTTGTTTAACTTTGCTAAATAATCCGCCAATGATCTGTCGGCATGATTGCGAAAAGCAAAAGGCTGCATAGAGAATTTCGAAACAAACACCTACTTTATATTTTGAAGTCATATTTCTTGATTCAGCGAATGCCGTATTTATTAATAAAGTGACTTCCAAAAGAAAAAAATTTCAACGGCGAACTGCATTTATAAAATTGAAGTTTAAACCCTGAGTTGCCGTACAAATAAAAGAAATAATGCTATTCATTGTGAAAAATATTGAGAATCCTACAGCAACAATTGCTCTAATCCATGTAATTTATGCATGCATTTTTAATATCTTGTAATAAATATGTATGGCGATAGCTGACCTGAAACCAACTCAACATTTTGTTTATCTTACATATGGCTAGAACTTCTAGGATTCATTTATTAAGTGCTCAAAGGCTGGTAAGAAACGCGTGTCCAAGGACACGAGAGATAAAGGGACTCGTGCAATTTTTGGAAATAATAAAATAAGAGAAAATGTTTGTATTGGATGAATGAGGAAATTCTCAGGGTTTTGAATTCAAAAGAAATGCAGTAACATTTATTTTAGGAAACATAAGAAAGATTATTTTCTGCAGAATTCTATTCCATTTTTTACACATTTTGTTATATACCTCCAAGGGATGCTAAATGATTTTGTTTTGAACAAGTGCAGTTGTCAATTCCCGTAGAAATCATAGAGGACTCATGCTTTGGAAACTCTCCTGATATGTCATCCGTTGGCATCGGAAGCAAAGGCTTCGCTATCTCTCATTGTTATTTAACTGGTGTGCTTCATTTGGCCTTGTGCGACTCATCAAAAATATGAAATGCATTGAAAAAAAATGGCCGGCTTTGATTGAAATGGAATATCCAGTTGAAGGCCTACTGAGGGAGATAACTAATGGTTTTGTCAGCGCTTGCCGTTCAAAATCGTGGCTTCCTATCGTTTCCCTCATTTTTCAAAGAGTTATTAATTTAAATGAACCCAAATTTATTATTCATTACAGTTTGAATCTATTTTTCGTGCTATTAATTTCAATGGCCATTAAATTGTAATTGAGCTTGCGGTATTTCCTTTCATGAATACCTGAAATGTTTGTAAAAGGCCCACCCGAAAGTCTTGTTAATATTTTTATGAAATATTCAATTAATCATCGTCATATGAGTACATACATAGTAAATTATTGAATCAATTTCATGCACTGAGCATGGGAATTTGAACTCTTTTTTTATAGTAAATTCTGGTAAACCTTGTGTCATTAGGCTGGCAGCCAAAATAAATTGAGGTGGAGGGAGTAGCCATAAATATTTTAATAACTGAAAAACATTTCAATATTTTTATAAATATTAATGATCATTGGGTTTGATAATTAAATAAAGCTATCAGCTGATAGACTTCGATTTGAGAAACTATGTATACTGCAATATTTGTAATTGTAGATTAGTGGATTTTACCTGAGGCATCATGTTCTGAGATCCGTGTCATGTCATTATGCCATGGCCTTAATAGTGTAGAGTTTTTTTCATGAAAAGCGCCCGTTGTTTCTCCTGGCATTTTTTTCATTTAAGAATCCTCTGAGTTTGTGGATAAAATAGGGTAGCTGTAATTTTGGCTCTAATAAACTTGTTTTCATCAGCAGATTCAATTAAAAATCAAGATCGTATAGGACTCAGAAATTTTAACTATACCAATGAAAATACCGCTTGCTGGTGACTGATGTCTTGGATATTTTAAGCACTTATTATGTTTTGAAAACTTGAATGATTAAGTTATAGCTCTACTTGGAGTAGGAGAGAATAGTTAGGTTACTCTAGCCATATAATTATATTGATTGCTGATAGAAGTATGGGCAAAGCATCGCAGCAAAAATAAGGGCATTAAAAAAAGTTTTTCCTGCATTAGGTTATTAAAATGTCCACATCATTTTTATGATGCCTGCTAATTTATAAACCTATAATTATATACAGCAGAAGAACGTAATACACATTTTATTAACGTTTTTACTGTGTTTTTACTGTTGAACTGTTCTCTTAGGTGGTGTAATGTTGAACTCTAGAGGCGTGAGTGAAAAACGAAAATGGGAACGTGTTCATGATTCCTGAAGTGGAGTTCTTGTAACCTTGACGAATGTTCCTCATAAATGGAATTAGTTGCAAATGAACCATCTCTTGAGTTGTATTAAATCTATTTGTCTCTCTTAGGATTTACGTCACCCGAATATTAGTAGTAGAAGCAGGCGAGATATATTGGAATGACATCCTGTAAGTATTGAAAGAACAGAGAGATGGCACAAATTTATTATTGAAAGTACGACGCGTTTCGGCCCTTTAATAATTTCATCTTTCTGTTCCTTAAATACTCACCCGATTATTATTTACCGAGAGATAAATAGAAAACCTTGGTGAGAAAAAATAAGGTCCATGCATGTTCTTCTATGACATATTATTCATTTGAAGCATTATTCTCTTGAATTTTTAATTTATCCAGCAAAATAGTTTGCGAACTTTTTGTTGCTTTATGGATCATGGTAGCCTAGATGATCATGGTAGGCTTCCGGTCGACGCTTCAAATCCCAAGTGAAACCTTAGGAAAACCGCCAAGAAAAGTCATATGTGTAAAGTGACCTAGGCAGAGGAATTGCCAATACTCTTCCAATGATTTTCTTTCACTTGCGTGTACATATTTTACTTTGGTTTGAGCTCTACACTCTGGTATCGAGATCAATAAATAATCAGCACAGAGTATGTGAGTGATTATATTACATCTATCTCTTCCATATCTTATTTCTGATTCGTTAAATATTAATTCGATTATTTTATCTGGCATTTATTGAATGTAACTTTAATTATGTTTATCTATTCATTTCAGGAACTAGAAGAAGTTTACTCCGACCTTTGTTCAATGCTGTCAGATGCCGTGGTGCAAGGGGCGGAAATTATTGCGTCCAGGGTACGTATAACATATGCTTTCTCACTAAAGTACTCAATTTCTCATGGGAAAATTCCAGGTTGAAGTCTGCATTGGTTCCCGTTGTATTTGTAATTGAATTGCTTAATATATTGGCACCTTTAGCAAAGGAATGTTATCCAACGTCCTTTCATATTGTAAGATACATCGCTTTAACTTGCACTCACCCATTGATATCGGAGTGCAGTGCACATCGTTAACAAGCTGTCCTTTTGTTTCCTCATGTAAATTATCCTCGTCTTTTCTGACTCACATCAGTGATGTTCATGCAGGAAGAGCATATTTATGGACGTTACTTATGAAGTTCATGAAATTATCAAGCTAATAGAAGCTTATAGATTGTAACTCGAATTGCTTGTAAGGTTAATGTCCCAAGTTGATTCCAAAATATTGAATGAATAAACCTCGCAAGTTCTTTATAAAATACATGAAAGTCTAGATAAGAAGAATTTTCTCTTTTTTTCAGTCAGTTTTCTGTTTGCTAATGTCGATTATGACGGTTAAGGTTTGTCACGTACTTATCACACTAATCGAAGCTTATAGATTTTATTTATTTTATTTTATTTAGTGAATAGCATGTTAGGTTAATCTCCCAATTTAGACATTTATTCCAAAAATATAAATAAATAAACCTCGCCAGTTGTTTATAAAATACATGCAAGTCCATTTAAGAAGGTTTTTCTCTTCTATTCTATCAGTTGTCTGTTACTGTCATTTGTTACGGTTAACGGTTGTCACGTGCCCCCTATTATACTGAAGCGTTCGGGCCTTTTTATTCGGCAAAGGGTGATATTAAGTATTTTCTAAACTAATCACGTCAGCAATGGAGGGGGTTTTTAGAGTCAATAAATTCTAATGAAGTAGATCAATAATATAGTACCTATCATATCAGGCCGTCATGAATTATTCATAAAAAACATTTTACAGCTATAAGTGATATTTATCTGGTCGATTCCATGCTTATCTTCTCGACGTTTGAAGTTCAATCTTAAGTTTTTTTTATGAATTCACAATGAGGTTTTGGGAAAAATAGAATAAAAATGGTAAACCTCAGATTTTCTTGGCAAAGTTGATCTCAAAAGATACGCAGCAGAATTGTTTGGAGTGGTGACGCAAATGATTATTATCAAAGTAAGGGATGAGTCTGATTAAATGCAAAATTATCCAATTAAAACTTTATTGAAATGGGTGTTACAAGGGATAAGGAAAGGTGATCCAAGATATTTTTTCCAACAAGTATTGTTCTCGCTGGCTCGCTCTTCTTAAATACGGTATTTAACAGTATTTTATTGAAGTAGCTATCAAAGATTCATTTTAGGAGGAAGACATGATAACGTAGCATTGGGAGATGATCGAAAAAATCCTGTTTAGCGACGTTTTTTCAAATACTCATTACTGGTGCATGATGCGTTTTATTTGAGCTCTTTTATAGCTTACTAGCTAAGATTTAAGGTATTAATGCATGAAATACTTTCATAAAATGTACATTCTAATATTTGTATATTAATTTTTTATAAAATATCGAAGTTTTCATTCAAGTTCATTTAATCGAAGGAAAAAATAAAGTTACATATAGACCACGTATTATAATGCAAAAATATTAACTATTTTATTATTTGTCACGATCGTCACGTCGGGGCAATCTCCTCTAAGTCACGCGGACTGCACTAGTATGTCTCTCTATTTTAAATGATAACTATTTTGTCGAAAAGTCATGTAAACTATTTCTTAAGTTTTGGCAGTGTTTTCTGTTCAAAGAAAAAAGCTGAGAAGTACATGGCTGTGTCAAACTGGTACCAAAAGCATCTGTGATCTCCTCATAAAATGAGCATCAATAAAGAAATTGCTATTGGACTAATATCGCAATTGATATTAATAGTATGATGATTCAATACTATAGTAGTTTAATTCTGAAAATGCCGCAGAAAATAAATACTGAAATAATATTCATTATTCCACGGCCGTTCCGTATTATTTCGTACATTTTTAAAATAAGACAATATAAAGTCCGGACACCAGCACGCGTAAAAGTAGATTTCAGTGGCTTTGCTCACGCGGCGTGTATTTTAGTGAATACAGCCTATACACTACATGAAATCGAGTGATTTATTAAAAACTACGATTCAATTGTCATTTTATGAACTCATTTTACTGCGATTAACCACTAAATCAAGTCATTTAAACGTAGAGAGACACAAAATTTGGCAGTTTTGAGGAGCACTCTGAGACATATGACTGTGATTAATTAATTTCAGGGTAAAAAAATAATTCAGATTGGAAGAAAATATAATCTAAGATAGAAATAAAAAAAACTCCTACCTATCGTAGGAAGTCGAAGTCCCTCATGAGAGATTCTTTGTTTGCTATTAACTAGAGCGCAAAACGATCTTATACGGTTAAGATAAATGTTTACCTTCGAATCTTTTACCCGGTTGAATGAAAATGTCGTAGAGTCACCTCTATCATTCTCCAAGCTTTTATACCTAAGCTCTAGTTCCTATTTTTCCCATTTCTCTCACTGCCTCAATATATGTAGTTGTTTCAATCTAACTAGGCACCTAAATTTGGCAATCTACCCGTATTACCCACACCATCACGTAGACAACCGCGGAGAGTGATTATAATTACTGCGAAGCGTCGAGACCAGAGCAGCTTTTGAAGTTCAATTTTCCTCACCAATGGTATCGCGATGTCTTTGGCAGCCCAATTTTCTCAAAATACGTGTGAAATCATGCAACAAAATCATAACGCCGCGTCGCGTCGGCAACTGCATTGAACGACGAATTAATGAAAAAATACGAACGGATAAACCGTAACAAGCCTCGCACCGGCTTATTGTTGGCAACCACATGCGTTAATTTTCGAGCGTTCCAGGGACCTATTTCTCTGTTTGTCTTCCCCAAATATGCGATGCCCATAATCGATGTGCTTCACCTTAAATACCTATTATCAGCCTGCTGGCTTACATCAGTTCCTCAGATAAGAATTCTCTCTGATTGGGCCGCGTTGCTTCCTTCGATTCAACGAAAGCATAAATTTCAAAAATAATTTCCCAAAATTTATGCAAAATGAATGAGGCATTCGCTTTAAACGGAGGTGACTGGAACTAAGAGGTGGAGTCATTTTCTCGGCAGCCATAATATGATTCACGCAATCAATGTCTCCATTTCCAACAAACGCAGGCACTAATAATAAAATAGTTAGTATTTTTTGCATAATAATACGTGGTCTATACGTAAATTTATTTTTGTCTTCGATTAAATGAAACAACTTCTATATTTTATAAATATTAATGTACAAATATTAGAATGTACATTTTATGAAAGTATTTCATGCATAAATGCCTTAAATCTTAGCTAGAAAGCTATGAAAGAGCTCAAGTAAAACGCATCATGCACCAGTAATGAGAATGATAATAAAAAAGTTAGCAGGGTTTAAATAATTTCTTTTTTGTCACTCGTGTCGTTTTAAACGCCATTAAATTTGAAGTGGAGAAGGTGAACATAAAGACTTCGGGAAATGATTCGTTCTTTATTTAAAGGAATGCATTTTCCCTGAATCTACTCGTCCCGAGTGCAATGATGTGGCAAAATTAAAATCCACCAATTCGGCCCTTCCTTTCATCGATTTAATGCACTAAATTTTGCAGCTGTGGTTTGACGTATAGCGCTATCATGCGTAAGGAATTATTTCATGCTCTTAAATCCCTTTCCTGCTACACTTTCGTTTGTAACAACGACGCGATAAATAATTCACATTCACATTCCGCATTCGCATTCACAATTCACATTTAATTCCATCAGGGAATTTGGTGGCTGAATTTCATACATCGAATACTTGTAATATTTTTACGTTCAGTATCACTACATAAGTACACGAAATCACATTATCATTAATAAATTTAGAGTGATTATCATTTTATTTTGGATCCCTGGTTCGATTATTTTGAATTATATTCCTTTTGACGCGTATAATTTCACCGTCTGCTCTTCCCATTGTTTTCGATAACTGTGCATTTGTAATACTTAGAAGAGCTTTGCTCTGTTTTTTATTCATTTATTTTCCCCTTTCTCTGTCCATTTCCTTGTTTTGATTGCGTCTGACCTTTTTCTGGAGATATTAACATCCGTTACTTGATGAATGCTGTTTGCTTCCAGAGAATTTCCTATCCATCTTATTGTTCTTTTTTATGTATTAACTATATTGTTATAAATTTTCCTAGTATTTTTTCTTGTGTAAATTACATTCCAAGCCTATTCTAATTCCTCTTCTGAGAGTATTTTAGTTACCTTCGCCATGATTGCGTATTTTTTCCTTTTTCCGTTACTGTGTTCATTTTCGGCTTCCATTTCACATAATTCTACCACCAGAGCTTATTGTTCTCTCTGTGCCGCATATTACATATCTTATTTTTTATTCACATTTTTAATTGCTTTAGTAGGTTCTCCATTGCTGTTTTTGCTCTTTTCCTTAACTGCATCTTCATTGAGCAACGTGGCCGTGCCTTTAGATTGGTGAATAGATTCTGAGTATAATTTTTGTGCTTGTTGATACTCGTATGGTTTGCAGAGATAAGGTTTATACGCAAAATATCTCTGGCGGAATGATAAATTGTGAATTGTTATTATTTTACGTTTCTTTGTTATATGAATTTTATTCATGATTTTTAATTATCCTCTTGAAACTTTAGATTCCATCAAGCGTCCACTGCAATATAGAATTTAATTCCATAGCAAATTCCGAGCGTTCTAGAACCTCTGCCCTTGAAACATAATAGGTTAATTCCACTGCAAAAAAGTTCAATGCGACCGATTTTGATTTTTTAAATATTCGAAATGAACTAAAGTTCTAACCGTATGCTAGTAAACTTAACTGGACGCGTGCTTTTCGTTCAAGATTCTTGCGAGAGTATAGGGAGAGGTAAGGGGATCTTGTGAGGAAGGAGATGGGAAGAGGAGAGGTCCTCTCCCGAGGGGACGTCGATCCTTTCGGGGGAAACCTGAGGACTTTCCACTCAAGCAGTCCGAAGGAGCCAAGAAGGCGCAATCCTCGGATGCTCTTGGGAAAAGACTTGGCGGACTTTCACTACTTCTCGCCCCTTCTGCTTCTCCTTCCCTCCTCCGTTTCTTCCACTCTCCTCCGTCCTTGCGTCTTCCTTCATTTGGTTCCGTCACTCTGTTTTTCCCTCATGTTTACTTTCCCCGTCAACACCTTTCCTTCCGCTCGACGAATCTGACAATGAGCACCATACCACGTTACGATGGACATACAAGACCGACCGAGCTAGTTTCAGAGTTGGGTGGCGGACTTCAGCGAATGTCTTTCAAGACTGGCATGAGGCACTGGACGGTGTTTTCGAGATAGGATGTTGGATCATGCCCAATTGCGGCCGCATATGTGCCAATTGGAATATGTGCGTACGTAAAGAGTCAGTTTAGGAAGCGAAGGTAGGAAAAGAAAGAGAGAGCTTGAAAGGATATGTAAATAGTTCAATGAATGAAAAACTGAGGATCGGAGAGGGATAGTTAAATGGACGAGAGAAGTGAAAAATCAAGCATGCGTAGCAAGACTAGAGAATTTATAAGGAAATAAAGGATAAATTACTAAGAGAAGAAAAGAGATTAACTCATTATCTGTAGGAAAGAGCCGTGGAATAGCGATAAGAATCCACAAAAGAGATCAGCCGCTATTCGTTAAATCTTTGCAAACTTATTAGCCCCACAAGCAACCCGTAAGCTGTTAACTTCATGACAAGCTACTGCTTCAATAATTCATAGGCCTTCTATCGATTTAGCAAGCTTGCTTGAGAATACAACGAATCCCCCTGTCTGGCCTTCCTTCCTGAATAGTTTTCTTTCTCTTATCCTCTATAAAGCCTATTCGCTTTCATTATGTGTTTAACTCCCATTATTCCGATCTCCTCACCCAAGATGTCAACCTCTTCGTCGTTTTTTTTCACCTTCTCCATTATCCTCCATATCCACATCCCGAACGCCCTAAGTTTTGATCGTCCTCTTTCCCACGTTTTCGCACCATAAAGCGCTACATTCCTGATCAGACTCATCTCTAGCTTTTTATTTACATTCTAATATAAAGGTTATTTCATCATATCTACCCCATTTATTAACGCCTGCTGCGCGATTTTCCTCCTCACATTCTTACCTCTCTATCCATTTTTTTGCTGTCCAAATGTTTTCACTGCTCCACCTGCTCTAGTTTCTGCCCATCTACTTTTCAATTCCTAAATTCCTTGCCCTCGTTGCATTACCAAATTGCATTGCTTTTTCCGTTGTTAACATGCATCCCATATCACTTGTACCGTTCAACAAAATCATCAAACTTGTAAACCATTCGCGGCTGGCTAATAAATGCTCGTTCTTACTGCCTTTATAGCCCACCCCTCCACTTCAATTCCCGCTTTTAATCGTCCCAATGTTCCCAAACCACCTCCTTTCCATGTATGTTAAACATTAAGGGCGATAGTGGATAGTCTTGTCTCACTATTTGACCAATGCTTCCTCACCCCTCCGTGGGGCTGCCTTCGCATGGCGGTCTGAGCCAAGCGAAGGCAATGTTACGGAAGAGTCGCTTATTTCTCCATTCTATGCCTAGGTTACTTTTGATTTCCGTCAATTTTACCGAGTCCATTCAATCAAATGCTTAGTCTAAGCCCAACGAAGTAAGCAAACACGTCCTGATCACATCCTAGATTGCTCTCGTCTAGGGTATTTTACACCGCTATTGCCTCTCTGGCTGACTTTCCCTTCCTGAATCCGACCTAATTTACCCCAATTATACATTTTTAATTGCCCTCATCGGTGAAACACTTATCAGCACTACTTAAGCCGCATGCGATATTAAACTTATGGCCCTAGAGTCTCCATGAGCTAATGCTTTGTTCTGCTCGGATTTCCAGTGCTAATGAGAATAGAATCGGAGAAATGCTGGTAATAGAAAGAATACATGGTCAATACAAATATTATTGCCTTCCTTCAAAAGCAATAAAAGGAAATTGGAAATGAAATCAGAAATATGTTACCTGAAAATTTCGCTTGAAAATACCTTTCAATAATGTGCAAATCCACGAACGGCAAGCGTTGTGTATGTATGACGATCGATTCTACAAAACGTTATCGTAGAACTAGTGCTTGAGCCTACTACAGACATGCATGTACAAATATATCATGAAACCACTTTAAAATTATCATGAAAATTTCCCTAATTAAATTACTGACAGGTTAATTTCCGGTTTTCAACGTATCCGTTAATAAATTATGGGCGATATTACATTTACGAGTTATTCAAAGCCACAAGTTCATCTTGACGCATTTACTCTATTATTTGTTGTGTTAAATGGGTATGTTCAAATATATATAAAAAAACATCAATATTTCTTAATTTTATGCATCTACAATCCGCAAACAGAGAAATTTCAGGCCGATGAAATCTTATTTGTATGAAATAATAGCTTTTGAATGGCATAATAATAGCAAGCAATTTTAAATTACTGTTCGCTCGAACACGATCTTTGTTTTAGACAGCTTGATCGCAAGTTATTGATTAGGAGAATATTAAGGGTTTGAATTACTATGTTTGTTTAATAGACTTGGACGAAAATATCAATGTCGAAATTAGACTCTTCCCCGCGAACAACTCAATTTTGGCGTTGATTGATCCTGCCTCAAAATACAGAAATTACCCGAGTTTGAACCCTGATGAACCTGCTCTTTATTTTCCAAAAGGACCGAAATGACACAAATTAGCTAGAAGACGTCCTTGAAGACCCCAACGCAAGCACAATTCTCTGTTAGGATTGGTCTCTCGAGCCGTATCGTGAGCAAACCTCTTCGCCTTAGGAGGAAAAGGCGGTCCTTGAAACGGAGACCGCACACAGAAGACGAGGAAAAGCCTTAATCGTCGCACCGCGTATTTTCATCCTAGTTCCTCTTCCTCAATGGCCGTTTTGCCCCTCACGCTGGCGTCTTATTTCCCTCTATGCCTCCGAAATGTCTTTCTCTTCAGTCAGATTCCCTCGATGTTTCATTTTTTCGTTATCCGACAATTAAGTACTTATTTTTATTGGTGTCAGAGTAGTAATTACTCTGAACCTATCTGGTTCAATTGCGGCATTCATAAATCATTTATGAAGGGATTGTTGTTTAAAAAATTATAGTCCTTTTTGTGTTAGATTGAATTACAATGTAATATAACAAAACCTTTATCAGTTTTCATTTCAATAATTCGTCACCAGAAATCATAACTTGCTCCACAAACTGGTGAAAATAAAAAAACACTAATTTTTAGCTCTACTTAATGACTACTTTTTTCCAAAAATTCTTGAATATGTATCGATTTTTTTCGCGTAAGATGTATTTATATGTACATATGCATTATGTTTGAAAGGTTTTTTTTTCACAAAATGTAAATACTGGGAATTGCTTGGATCATGTTAGTATCAAATGATAAGAATTTCATAAAATCTTGTGAATAACGAATGAAGTACAAACTAGTCCAAGGATGATAACTAGATAACGTGTTTTTCACCAATGATGTACAGAGCGTCATACTCAACCACTGAAAACTGCCTTGAATTAACTTCATTCACATAGACTCTCCCCTTATTTTCCTTCGCATTATTCATGCATATCGGAATGAAGAATACATGTTGCATTTTGTCATTTTTTGTGATGATTTTGTGATGCATCATGATGGGTTTTTGCCGGTAAAATGATGATTACCTATGATCGATATTTGTCGATAAATTTTATTTGTAAGCTGCCTTCTTTTTTTGCTTCTCATCGTTCTTGCTGTGTGTGAATTTGCAAATCCATTAAGTAAGTAAGGAATAATCAAGTAGGGAATCGAAGGTATCCCAAAAAGAATTTTGCACCTATTGTATGTTCAATCTTTTCCGTTGGGCTACAGCATTGTCGTGGTGAAACGCGGTCCTATGATCCATAGAGCTGCACTGGTGGGATTCATTATCAATTACTCCACCAATGTCAGATAGGTCGAAGGGTAGAAGCCAGACGAAAGGTAGTCCACGTGATGGTGTCATGTAAAAAACAATGTTGGATTGGGAGTGGGAAACGCTCTTCCCTAAAAACATGGAGTACAACCAATTGAGCCTCAGAAACTCATCGAAAGGGATGAAATTACGGAAAGAGTGGATGTCGTTCACAGCAGCGAGGTCGGCAAGGTCCTCGAGGTCCTCAACATGCGAAATGCTTGCAGAGACACATCATCATCATCAGCCGCAGCATTGAAGAAAGAAGAAAAGAAGATAAAGAAGATGGAGAAGAAGAAGGAAGCAATAAATGCAGGGACGTGGAATGTGATGACAATGATGAGGGTGGGGAGGCTAGAAAATATCAAAAGGGAAAAGAAGAAAGGGAGGATAGGTATCTTAGAGTTATGAAAAGTGAGGCGGAAGGATAGTGGGCGCTATTGGAGTGATGGATATAGGGTTATTTATAGTGGTGGGGAGGAAAGCCAGCGAGGGGTAGCTTTAGTATTAAACGGGAAGATGGGTAAACGAGTGGTAGGTATAGACCAGGTAAGCGATATAGAAATTGGTCTGGTGGTAGAAATTGAGGCGCGACCCACCAATCTTGCGGTGGTTCCAGCCTACATGCCCACAATCAATCATAGGGAGGAAGAAGTACATGAGACATATGGACAGATGGAGGAAATAATTGGAGAAACTCCGGTTAAGAAAAATCTAGTAATGATGGGGGACTGGAACGCCTCCGTCGGGGATGGGAGGGATGGAAACGAACTAGGAGAATTTGGATTAGGAATGCGAAATGACCACGGAAAAAAAGGCAGTATAATGACTCTAACCAGATATTGTAAAACTGGTCCGGTAAGTTTCAGAGAACATGTTTATTTAAGCAATAAATTTTCAATCTCTTCTGTCCTGTTTCCTCCTCCTTCTTCTTCTTCTTCACGATTTTCCACACATCCGTCTCTAGTCTCGTCTCTTCCTTCTAGTCTGAGAACTTCCTCTCCTCAACGTTCCCTGCCTTGCCTTTCCCTTTCCCTCTTCTCGTTTTCTCAGCCACTTCAGAATCTCCTTGAGCGCTCCTCCTCTCTCTCATTCTTTTGATCAAGTGAACACATTGGGACCGGAAAGACCCACGCAAACTCCGCACGGAAACTTTCCTCTCCTCCAGAGTGAGTGTCTCCTCTTTCCGTGATTTCATTCCTGACGGAAACCCTTTCGTTCTTCTGAGAGCCAAGAGATACCCACTCCAACAAATCATGCTGCAGATCATCACGGGTCACGAACCATACCAGTTACAAAAGCATGGAAAAAATAGTATCCCTGGTACAACCACAGTTATTGATTCAACCCGAAGGTTAGTGTGGATAGGGGAGGGCAGAGCTCACCCCAAATTCAAGTCACAGGCGTTTGACTGTCACAAAGTTGGAGCGGGGGGAGGGCAGTTCCTTTCACTGAACGAGGACTTCGAGGATTTTGCTTTGGGCTGTCCCAAAAGCTTCACCCGGGATTTGAAGTGTGAGTCTAAACTTTAGTTTGGAGTAAGCTTTGCCCCTATCCACACCAACCTTCGGGTGGAAGCAATGAAGGTGTGTTTGTGAGGGATGACATTTTTGCCATGCTTTTGAAACCGGTGTACCCTGTGTCCCCTGATTATCTGCAGCATGATTTATTGGAGTGGGTAACTCGCACTTTATGGATTTTGTTTTGGGCTATCCGAAAGGCTTTTGGGATTCAAACATAGGACTCTTCGATCAGTTGCTAAGCTCTCTATCCACTGAGCTAAAACGCTCCCCTGTCAAAGCTCTCATCAGGATTTATTTCCTTGGTCACAAAATAGAACAAAAAACTTCTTAGTGAGAAATTATGTGGAATATCATCACGGGTCACTGGCCTGACCAGTCATGAAAGCATCGCAATAGTGTTCTCCCTTAGCTCAAATGTATTTTCTCAAATCATGTATTTTTCAACACAAACATACTTAAGCACCATTAATTTTATGCATATTTTCGTTTTCTAGTGGCGGTATGGTGGGTCAAAATTGTGTGAAGAATGAGAATTTAGTACTCCTATACCAATTACGAATATTTATTCGTTAACAGTTCACCGAGAGCAGCCTCTTTGGGCTTTTGAATTCAAGATTAAGTTATAGTTGACTAAGTTGAACAAACAAGAAAACGTTATCATTTAAATTTTATCAATATCTAACATATTAGGTATTTACGATATCCTTTCGTTCTTTGCACAATTATCCTATTGATATACTCGTTAAGTCTAGGATTTTTCAGGTTTATGGTCGACGAAAAGGTAAGATAAATAAAGCATCATAATTATTTCAACACTATGCGCGGTGGTAAGTTATGCATTATCATCTAAATAAGTATTCGCAGTCATGAAATTATTGAATTTATAGGTTACATAATAATGTACTCTACCATTATTTTTCGCAAGGAAAATATGTCAACGTAGAATGTAATGTAAAACAAGGTTAAAACACATTTTACCCATTTGTGTAAGTGTGACGACAAAAGTTAGGACCATTTACCGTCGAGAATCGCAATATAACGTTTGTCAACGATTTCTTGACGCCATATCGCACTCCTTAGAACTCCTTCCTCCACTGACGCGAGCCTTCCAGCTTCCAGTGGCTCTCCCTCGGCGCACTCGTTGACCTTTCCCATTCCGTCTTTCCGCTTCGAGACTCCACGTCGTCCTCATCTGTCAGCAGCCCACCAAATCACCTCGCACTACATACACACACATATACAGTCTGTAAAATTGGAACTTCACTCCCGCTTCTTAGCGCCACCCCACGCAGACAAGGCGAAGCACGTAAACACTCCGACCTCAACCTGTACGGAGCCGTCATTCGCCGCCTCCGTTGGAGTAGAAGAGAGCAAGTTCACGAGGTCTTCCATGGGTCTTATGAGGCATCTCCCACGCGGAGTAAAATTAAACTTAAAAGTTATCTTTATCTAGAGGTAAAGGTAAAAGCAACATAGCTCCTTCATTTTTGCATTAAAACGCGATACAACAGCTTCAAATATAGAGCTACAGTATGAGAAGAAAATAACTAACGCGGATCCTTACTAGGACATTACGTAATATTATCAGTATGTTCCATACCTTTATATTTCTGTATTGATTATTGATGATTTTTATGAGTTTTTATTCGGGAAAATTATTTGACATTCAAGAAACGCATTGGAAGTATTGGATGTATGTTTCTGATGTTCACATGGACTAATATACGCATCACACACTTCGGTATTGATCTAAATATGCAAATGTGCTCATATTTTCATTTTATACTGTTTTCATTATGAGATTACGACCAATATATGCCGCCTCGTACCTCCCTTCGTTTGGTCCGAAACTGTTTGAGAATATACTGAGCAACTAAAATACGAATGAAAATTCGAAAAATACTTTTCTTATATATCAACATTGAAATGGGCAATGTTTCGTAATGAGTGTTCATACCGATCTCTTTCTTAAAATATACTCAAAATTTAAAGTGTTCCAGAGACGATGTTAAGCAGCGAAGAGGTATATTATAACAGAGTCCTATCTCAATGCGTCGAGTAATCGCATATGCGTCCACCATGGCTAGGCAGTGTATCGTTGTATGAGGATGTGGGCAGATATGATGTTTGTTTTAGAGTTATTGAACATATGCAGAGCGTCAGGCATTCAAGAAGAGTTGTTACCTTATCCAAATCCTGTAAGAACCAAGCTAAATACATTTGAATCGTGACAACTATATAAACGTCGGATAAAAGTGAAAACCCTTAAACTCATGCATGAAGTTATTGGAAATGTTTGATGCTGACAAACTGAATCCATAAAATTCAACCGGGAAATTGAAAGTAAACAAACTCCACTCTTCTCGACGCCTATGCTTCAACACTATAATTAGCAGTGCGCCATTAGCAAACAAACGGTGGGCTGCGACGACCCTACTTTGTAGTGATTATGAGGCAATCTAGAGGACTCTGTATTATGACGACCCCGCAGTCGACGCGGCAGTCGAGACCCCAAAGTATGTGCGGAAGGCGAGGAGGATGCAGCGCTTAAACGACGACGTGGCCGGGGAAGACATCAAACGGGTTCCTTTGCCGGCAAATGAGTGAGTGAGTGGCGGGCGAAGTCTAGTCGGTTGGTCCTCGAGGGGCAAACCCAGTCCGGGGACGTGGAGCGTGTTTCCTTGCGGATGTGCTTGAGGCGAGATACGGCAGAGAGCTCGTTGCAACTCAATTACGGAAGGAACGGTAGCGGAGTCTCCAAAGGTGACTTGCATGCGGCAGAAGATTCACGCAGGGCTTATCCTCTCCCGTGTTTGGCTAAACTTGGGTGAGGTGTTAGGACTAGACTTAATCAGATGACGTGGCGGCCCAAAAGGTCAAGCCCCTAGGTGGGGTGAAACTTTTGGCCCCCCAGTTTATTTCCGCCTATCAAAGACCAGAAGGAAGTTAGGAAGATAAAATGAACTTCATGGAAGCGCAGGGATGTACGTGTCTCTTAGTGATGAATGGGCTGATCGAACTGTAAATATGTGTAGAAAATGGTTGAATACAAATGGTATTTGCGATGATGAAAGTATACATAGTATTTCATTTCACCTGGTTGCGTATTTTCTCTCGGGTGTATCATCTTCAAGCATAAATTCACATATGTCTTTGCCTAACACCTTCGAGCAAACAAAAGGCATAAACTACTTAAACGTTTTAAACTTGCCGTTCACCACTTCCCAATTGACACTCGATAAAATCATAAAAGGATGCGGGAGTACAGTTTCTATCAACTCTGGTTGAATTCAGAAGTACGATAATAAAAGATAATATAATGCTTAAGCCGATGCGAATGCGTCATTTTCCAAAATTGATGAAGATGAACACCATTGTAGAGAATACAACGGGCATTGAGAAGTACTTAAACAAGTTACGCTGTATGTAGCGCATTCGACAAAGAAAATTTATATCTAAGCATACCTGGCCAAGCTTATGCGCTAGAAATTTATGGCATGAAATGCATTATAAGCAATAAACACGGATTGAAGAGAAATGGAGGAATGGACTACACGCAGTGATGTATTCAAAGAATTTGAGTCCAAAATAAGGATAAAAATTGGGAAAGAGAGAAGGAATCAAGCGCTATGAGCATTCTAACCTCCATGTTTTCGCCTTAAAGCTAAATGAAATATCATCTCCATAAAAGATGCAAAAATTTCTAGAAATTCTATGCATAAAGCTGTAATAACTACTGATTGATAACTAAGCGAAGAATGAACTTGAAGAGAGGACGAGAAGGAAATGATTGAAGCAGCCGTTAAATAGCATACTATTTGCTTTCCACAAAATACTATAACTAATTGACTCTCATATAGGGATAATGTAAAGGGAAATTTTGTGTGGTAACTGTTGGTAAAGTAAAGTTGGTAAAGGGTAACTGTTGGTAAAGTTTTGCAATAAAAAAGGAGGCATAAATTGAAGATACATTAGACTTGTGCCTTAACTTGGAATTCCTATTGCACAACATTAGTTTAGTAATGATCCAAAACTATTCAATCCAAAAAAATTGTATAAACTGTATTTCGATGGCAGCAGTTGAACTAGAAAATAAGTTATGGTGAAAAATGTATGATGATGAGTTGTACAAGTCCACCAAACATTCACGAACTAATTACCGAAAATATTTTATAGTTGAGTGATTTGCACGTTATACGTTCGTTTTATCTCTGAAAATGAAATTCTAAGCATGGAAATTTTAGCTGAACAATGCATTGCATCTCATAAATTCTGCAGAAAATGCATAATTTCACCGCAAAGGATACGGCGATTTTCTGAATTTTTTTTTCTTAACAAGGGGTGCACATCATCCACGAGAGAGCATTTTTTTGAGTGGGCAAATCTCATTCAAAACTCCCACTAATAGCTAATTACCGCCCCAGTACTTATAAAAAGGATTTTTACCGAGATCCTCTCTCAATTAGTGCCCTTAAAATGCTCGCTCTGAGCGATATTGAGCGAATCCTCGAAATAGGTTCTTCTCATCACTAATCCTCTTCCTGAAAAATACCTCTTTTGGCCATTTTGCATAAATTTACTCGAAATTTTTTAATAAGCCGCCGCAAGCTGCAATAATATTGGAGTCAAATTACAAAGTTTATTGAAAGATTTTTTAAAATGTAGGTACTAAGGTACATTGGGATTAGTTTCACTCCAAATGAAATATGCTACGTAAAAAATATTGGTGATAAAATGTGAAGAGTTGAAATAATTAAGTGATAATGAGAAAATTCTTTTGAGATTAAGGTTTTGCCGAAAAGCCACATTTGTTTCCTTTAGGCACTAGCGTTGAGATACATCCACCATATCATAAGAAAAACTATCAGCAAAACCAAATAAAAATGAGCAGGTAATCATTAAGACCCGTTTTTTCTCATCCCGTATTGTTTACACGATAGCCTGGCTTTTCATCTGAAGGATGAACAATAGAATTATGAAATTCACGGATGCGTTAATGTTTAAGATGCCAGGGGATGCTTAACGAAAATTCCGGATGAAATGGGTCATAATATTTTTAAAAATCCATGAGCCATTGTACAGTGTCGTGACCGGAACAACATACATCACACGGGCATCCACGACATTTACTCAGTCCGGCGTTCGCGGCAACAGTAGCTACGGGGGGAGTGAAGGGGCAAGAAAAACAAGGGAACGAGGCGGTCGGCCGGGCAAGGAATTCGTAATGATGACGGGACAGGGCGGCCGCGAAGCGGAAGAGGGCCTGCTGAAAATGTATGCACGCGTGGGGAGGTGTCAAGTGGACTGGTTCACGGGGCGTCAAAACAACACTGACAAGAGAGCTGCGTGGCGCGCCGAGGAAAACAATTAGGCTGTGTAAGGGAACTGGTGCGCGCGAGAGAAGTTGAGCTAGGCCCTTTCCCAACAAAATAAGTCAAATTAATGCCGAAAAACGCCCGAGAACGCGGAAAAGAGGAGTGATTATAATACTAACGGGGTTCTAGAAGGCAGATATTATTTAAAACTGCATTTTGTGAATCGATTTGAATTGAATTAGAACTGAGGGAGAAAGAATGTTTTTTTACAACGATTTTTTTGCGATAGGAATTCGATCCATTTTATACCAAAATCATTAACTGAGGAAAGATCTTTTTTACTCTCAGACAAGCAAAGTGCAGATTCGAATAAAAAATTTTCACCTTAGTTAATTACACTAAAATGCATGTCTTTCGAAACTTTCCACGCCTCAGGCTTTGAGTCTCAGTTGTAACATAAATATATGCCATGCAAATCAGGGTTCAAGCTGATAGTGATGTGATTGTTATAATAAACGAGTCGATTGGGCGCTTGAATTCATCAAGCGGGTAATTAGGGGGGGTGGAAACATAGTTGTGTCACATATTTTCGAGTCATGTGCCCATAAGTGGTTTAATATTCAAAAATTTCCCCGCCGTTTTTTGAAAGGGTAAGGAACTAAATTTTTCACTGTTAGAAATATTTGTTATTTTCAATGTGATTTTATTTGACGGATAATTGATTCTTTGATCCATTAAGTTAACCATTGACACATAATCGGAATAAGGTTTTAAAAATTTCAAGAGATTGTTGATTATGTGGTTATTTTTCAACTGTTAAAGTTCATAAGCATTGTGATAAGCCACTCTTGAAAATACAACTCAGATTCTTTCGATAAATATATAAAGATATTCCACTTGCAAAACGAATGTCCATAATGCAGTTTGTAAAATACTGAATTGTAACGATTCCTCTAATTTCTTTGGTCTTAAAAAATAGTTATTCCAATTTGCAAAAAAGATTTGGCATATTTGCTATCAATATCGTATCGAATTATCAAGTATACTGACACGTGCATTGAAAATACGCAATCCGATTGATTTACCTTCCAATCTTTGATCATCAACACTAAAATTCCTGGTCGACTATGTACGTGCATGCAAAATCTTATGTTATAACGATTCGATATATTTTAAGAAAAAGCATATTCGATATGCATCAATCGTGAGACTACATGCAAAACATATTACCTTTGGGAATTGTGAGGAATACCAAGATGTACCAAGCACCAAATTTAATTGGTCCAACGGATACACTATTCAACTTGTGCCAATGTTATGTATTTGTTATAATAATCGAATCCATTCTTCGATTATACTGGCATTTGTATTGTTGAATCCGCAATGCTATTGATTTAACTTACAGTCTATGGCTATCTTCCACATAATTATATTGGTCAACTATGTCCTTGGATGTAAAATCCTATATGTTATAGCAATACGATATATTTTAAGAAAAAGTAGATTCGATTAATACCGAACGTGCGACTATACACAAAATATGTTTCATTTGGGCATTGTGAGGAATACCAAGATGTACCCATTTGCCAAATTTCATTGGACCAACGTATAAACTAATCAAGTTTTGCAAATTTGCGTATTTGATAGAATAATCGAATCGATCTTGCGATTACACTGCCATCTGTACTGTAAAATCCGCAATGCAATTGGTTTAATTTTCAGTCTCTGTGTCTACTATACAATACCTGGCCAACTATGCCCTTGGATGTAAAATCCTATATGTTATAGCGGTTCGATATATTTGAAGAAAAAGCATATTCGATATATATCGCACGTTAGACAACATACAAAGCATATTTCCTTTGGGCAGTGTGAGGATTACCAAGATGTGCACATTCGCCAAATTTCATTGGTCCAACGGGTATACTTTTCAAGTTATACCAATTTGTGTATATGCTATAATAGTCGAATCGATTTTTCGATCATACTGACATCTGTACGGGAAAGTCCGCAATCCCATTGGTTTAATTTTCAGTCTATGGGTATCTGCTATTTAATACCTGGTCAACTATGCCTGTGGATGTAAAATCCTACATGTATTAGCAATTCGATATACTTTAAGAAAAAGTAGATTCGATATATATCGAATGTGAGACTACGTACGAAACAAATTTTCGATGGGCATCGTGAGGAATACCAATATGTACCCAATCACCAAATTTCATTGATCCAACGGTAAATCTATGGAAGTTATGCCCATTTACGTATTTGCTATAATAATCGAATCGATTTTTCGATCATACTGACATCTGTACTGTAAAATCCGCAATGCTATTGGTTTAAAATCCAGTCAATGGGTATCTACTATTTAATCCCTAGTAAACTATGTCCTTGGATGTAAAATCCTACATGTTAAAGCAATTCGATACATTTTAAGAAAAAGTAGATTCGATATATATCGAATGTGAGACTACGTACAAAACAAATTTTCATGGGGCATCGTGAGGAATACCAATATGTACCCAATCACCAAATTTCATTGATCTAACGGTAAATCTATGGAAGTTATGCCCATTTACGTATTTGCTATAATAATCGAATCGATTTTTCGATCATACTGACATCTGTACTGTAAAATCCGCAATGCTATTGGTTTTAAATCCAGTTTATGGGTATCTACTATTTAATCCCTAGTAAACTATGTCCTTGAATGTTAAATCCTACATGTTATAGCAATTCGATATATTTTAAGAAAAAGTAGATTCGATATATATCGAACGTGAGACTGAATACAAAACATACTACCATAGAGTATCGTGAGGAATACCAAGATGTACCTGTTTACCAAGTTTCATTGGTCCAACGTACACACTTATCAACTTATGCCAATTTGCGTATTTGCTATACTAATCGAATCGTACTTTAGACACTGCTGACATCTGTACTGTAAAATCCGCAATCCTATTGATATCCCTTCTATGGTCACTCCCTTATCCCTGCCTTCTCTAATATCCCCGCTTTCAAAATTTAGCCTATGTTCTTATATTGGTGACGTAATTGGACGGGATGCGTGTATTTCTTACGGGGGCCTAATACAAAAAGATATAAATTCAAATCGATGTTACTTCAGTAGGAAACATAATTCATCTAAATAATTTATGTGTGCGCATAATTCATTTTTTTCCTTACATATTGTTAAAAATTTTATTTCCGTAACTATGTAAATAAGCCCAAAAAATGGCTCAATCGAATACAACCTTGTATCGATCATAACTTCGAGTCTAATCAATCGATTCTTCTGATTTAACTTTTGTCGGATGAATGACATTTTCAGTCGTATTTTGTATGACATTCATGTTCAATACTTGATTAATAAAAAAGTTATTAGCGATTAAAGCGTATCCAAGGAGATTCGTATCGATATAACTCGCACATGAATCGATCGAGCGGAATGGTCATCATTGCAAAAGTTGACCATTTTAATAATATTATTACTCTGAAAATTTCATTCCTCTAGCTTAAACGGTTGCTAAGATATTCAAGATTGCCTGCTCCACAAAAAAATGGCGACAATGATTTTTCGCTTGCAGGACATTTTTCGGAATTTAATTATGAATTAACCAAGAGGGTTACGGCGAAAGTAAGCTCAAACGTGAGGGTTCGGAGAACCCTCTAACGGTTTTTCTTAAAGATTCCAAATTTTCATATGGCACATGTCTCAACGCCGAAATCCAAGATTGAAAATTCGACCACCTCTACAATGGAAAGTCGAAATCGTTTATTCCTCGGAATTGTTTCGACATATGAAAATTTCGAGATAGCCAAAAAATCAACCAAAAAATCTAGTATCTTGCGTTTCAAGGAATTTGTCCTGTGATGATTGCAAGTTGGTCAAAAAAAATCCTAACGTAGTGCCATAAGAAAAGCATGGGGCACTTTCAAAAAATCATAAAAAATACTAAATATCAATTTATCGCAATGACAACCACACCAAAAAATCAACCAAAAAATCTAGTTTATGTCAAGGGAATCTCATGTTCCTCACATATTTAGAAATACATAATAAAAGTGAAAAAGTTTTAGTCCCATAAGCCTCCCATGTTAATTCAAGTCGATATATCTCGAAAACTAATCGACTTTTTTAAGATTTCAGATTTTTCCTCCCGATGAATTTTTTTTTACTTTTACGTACAATATTCCATATTCCCACACATATCACAGTTTGGGCTGCTAATTTGTATCAATCACACAATCAGTGAATTAGTTTGCAGCTATTATAGGGACGTTAATTAATAGACGTTAATAGACGATATCTCTGGATAGGAGGAAATGAAATGGACTATAATAACTCCTCAGCTACGAAATGACTACATAGTCTACAGTGCTACATTCAGAAGCAGACGATCAGAAGTTAGGATGACAGAGCTCTCTTTTGCTAAATGAAAGCAAACTTAACGGGCATTATTTTATTAGGTTATGTTTCAAGGGCGATAAGGTAATTGGGGGACAGAGGTTTAGCGCATTTAGTGTTACTCTTATTTCCAATGCGCTAAGTTATAACAACCCTGTCGCGATGGTAAAGCTTGCGCCTTCCTATTGAATCCTATATCTTTACTGGCGGAGGAAATTTTTTACTACTTTGGCAGCTATGCCAGATAGTTCCAAGAATGGGAGCCATATTATATACATAGGAAAATTCTTAAACTGAGTAAATACTTAGACTAAGTAAATTTCGTACATGTGCGCGTTGTACGGGTCACGACGTTGTACATTGGCTCATAATGGATGAATTTTTTGTTAGATTTTTTTCTAATAGCTGAAACCCACAATAATAATCCCCTGGCCATACTTATATATAGGAAAAGGTAGTTCAAGATGGTGTCACGTACGAAACTTTGTTGGTAAGGCCGTGGGAAACCCTTCCAAATATCTCTTTCCTTAGATGAAATCATGGAGTGCAATCAAATGGAGAAGGAGAAGTGGGTGGAGAGGAGGAGTCAAGAAAAAAGTTTTGGGCACGATTAGGGATGATCATAGTGCTTGTGAAGAGTCTGATATGGAGTGTAGCGCTTTGCGGAGCGGAAACGTGAACGTGTTGAAAGATGAGAAGGAGCGATCTAAATGTGGGTGCAAATGATACAGAAGAGGATAAAGTGGAGTTAACGAAAGAGAAACAACGAAGTGCTTGACATGGTGGGCGAGGAGAGGAAGCTTCTAGAGCAAATACTTTGAAGACGAAGGGTTCAGATGGAGCGGGTTCTTGGTGATGGGTAGGGAATTCTCAAAACTGTGTTAGAGAGGAGAATGTTAGAGAAGAGAGGAAGAGGGAGGAACATAATGAAAATAATGGGTGGAAAGAGAGGAAAGTATGCCTAAATAGTACTGGGGATGTCCAATTAGGAAGGAAAACGTAGAAAATTTCTCCAAATAAACTACCGCAAGCGTTTGACTGCTTGAAATCAATATTTCAGACAACCGGGATATGGAGATGGGGAGATATGTCCACTATACAGATGATACAGATAGAGGTATGCCCATTATAATTTATTCCAGCTCTGAAAGGTTGTGCATGAAAAGTAACATCTTTGATACCTCGGCGGTCAAGAGACAGGACATAAATTAGTGTTTTTCTGTGCTACCGTGAGTTGTTTTAGATCAGAAGTGTATATTTCACGAAGCCCTCTATAATGGAATCATATCAAACGTATCCAATGATAAATATTTTAAATAAACCGTTCGTAAGGATGGAGAGTCTGAGAGAGAGAGGAAGGGGCCGTAAGGTAGGTAAATTAGAGAGAGGCTGAGAGGAGTAGAGGGATGTTGGGGGTAGGAGGAGGACTCGAGGGGCCTCGAGGTGTTTAGCGAGTGGCATTAAAAATTAATTGGAAGGGCAGGACGAGAGGAAAGGAAGGGGAATAGGGACGAGAAAGGGGAAGAAACTAAGGGGATGAATGTAGGGGGAAGGGGAGAAAGGGGAGGTGGAGGAGAATGAAATTGTGCCGTGGGACCGGAGATCGTAATGGCGAATATCCACCCTGGGAAGATGGGAGAGACGACCACAGGTGAAAATGATAAACGCGAATGGGGTAATGAAGTGTGCAGGAATGCCTTCATTTCGTTTGATTAAGGGCCGTTTATGTCACATTCTGCATTCTAGATCCGAGACGGTCTGGCTGGCTTCTCATCTGCGGGATGGACAAGTGAATAATGTAATACGCGAAGGTGGCGCTGGACTGAATGAGGGGGGCTGCTTTACGCTAATTCCAAACGAAATGGCTCATAATATATAAAAGAGCACGCGGGAAAAAAACGCGGTAGGCAGAAAAATTTAAAATTCATTAAAAATCCAGGTCAGGGTCATCAAAACAGGACCTCGAAATTTTCAGAAATAAGATAGAGTAAATAGAAGTAAATAGTCGGTAGGTTAGCGAAGGCCAAGAGGGCATTCTATGTAAAGAAGTATGTACTCACAGCTGAGAATAGAAGCGTTGCTGTTAGGTAACAATTCATCAGGTGCTACATATTGTGCATATTTCTTTATGGGAGTGAGGCAGGGACGTTGACAGGAGGAGAGGACTCAAGAGTGTAAGCGTTCGAAATTTGGTGTGAGCGAAGAATTATGAAGATGAAATGATTGATCGTGTAAGTAATAGAGAGGGGCTAGGGAGAGCGGGATACATAGGAGTGTTTTCAAACCCCTAAAAAGAAAACTGGACAACTTAAATCGGCCTCTACACGTGGCATGATGACCTGATGAAGACAATCTTTGAAGGGATAGTGAATGGGAAGAAGGACAACTGGAGTGAAGAGTTACATGGTACCAATCTTAATATTGTAGACCAAGGATAATGATAAAACACAAGTAAAATTTTGTCATCCTAAGTCGCATTTTATTCGGAATAAATTATGCTTTGTATATAACATAAAATTTTGCATCTTTGGCCTGGAAAATTATTCCAAGGTAGTAAGTGTGAGAATGAGCATATACAATTCTGAATGTTGAGGGTAATACGCTTAGTTGTTAGCATAGTATCAAATATTGACTTTTATTCGGTCAGTTAATTAATTTCACTTGTATCATCTAAAAACTATACTTTAATGTGCGATAGCTCTAAAATATTGACTTTCTATACCGTTATTTTTAGGAAATTATATTAAAAAATATGTATTTTTATGCCATGTATAACTCGGAAGTACTTGTGCAAACTGGAAAATAGTATTAATTAATACTACTGAATTCTTTAAACCACGCCTTCCTTTTTTATGATTTTCTTAAACAAATTGAGGAAAATCGCTTGAAAATTATTCGTACATGGGAGAAAAAATGTATTCTTACTGATAAGATGGGAGATTTAGATATTAATAGATTAAAATACCGGAATAGGAATGTTAATAAATTCTGAGTTGAGGATGAAATGGATCGCAGACTGAGAGGAGAAATGAGGGAAATGGTGATACTTAAATTAAGCAATAAAATGAGTGAATTAAAGTGGGAGTGAAGAACTTATGCGAGATATTGAGAGAGAAAGAAGGAATTTAATAAAATCGAGACCAAATGCCAGGATCGAAATGTGGAATGCAATCAATTCGACACTCAAAACTCCCTCCCTCATAATTGCTCGAGGATTCGATGATATAGCTGGGTAGCTAAAAGGTACGTCGACGGGGGAGGCTGAAGAATTCGGACGTAAGAACCTGAGACCTGACTTCATATAGAAAACTCGTACGGGCTGTATTTCAGAACCTGATTCAAACTCCTCCTCTCTATACCTCGGTGGTTCAGATTTCAAACTCAAGTCAACTTTCAGTCGAGCTCGTATTTTAAAAATTAACTTCAACTCAACTAACTTGAAAACTGTGATTAAAACAGTAATGAATTTGCCAAGACTGTTTTCATTCTTGTCTCGTGTTCATAAAAAAGCATTTCTGAAGTATTTTATTACGCGTGGGAGTATTTCTACAAGATATGTCTCGTTCTAATAACTTTAGGCGATGGGGGCGTGCACCCTGGAACTTGGCGATTCAATTTGAGTTGGGAACCATCTGCGGTATCGAAACACCAACGTGGCAAACGAGCCGAGTGTGAGTCGCGACTTGAGACGTGAGTAGTGATTTAGTGGGCCCTTAAACTGAAACTGGCTATTTTTTTCTTGCATACTTTGATTACAAATATGGCATCGTCTGGTATTTTGAGAATGTAAAATAAGTTGTAAGCAAATAAAGCAAGGTGTAAGCTTGTGAGTGTATAATAAAATTCAGTTGTCCTTATAGTCTTGAATACATGAGTTCCTTTCACCAAACGAATTGAATAAAGCTTATCACTTTTATATAGGATATTATAAATAATCAAGGCGATGCTTAAAGACATCAGGGTATAAATAATTACTGTAGGATGCTTCTATACCCAAACCAAACCAAATTTTAGCTTCCATTAGAAAATTTCAGCTGTAGACTGATTTCAAGTGATGCATGGGTGAAACGATGTGGATGACTAACGCATCCAAATTTACTTATCAGTTAACTTAAAGTTAAAATTCTTTAATGTATGTTTTAAGATAACTTTTAAGGCCATCCATTCAAGAAACTCCGGTTTCAGAATTTTGATCGAACGATGAAGAATATTTTACAAAAAAAACTTCATGCTTTTTTGTAAGCGGAAAAATATAAATTCCGATGTCTGAATGGACTCGGTAGCGCTGGAGAACCTTTCAAGGAACGAAAGCATCTCGTTTAATATGCCAATTTTGAATTCAATTTCAGCAGGCCTTATGTATCTCCAAAGACGCGAAAATATATTTGTTGGGACTTAGCTCTCTTATTTACATTTGACATTTTTCCTTTCTATCAAAAATTCTTGGAACTCGCGTTCCTTAATTCCGAGAAATTTTCCGTACGCCATTAACGCTTCATAGGATGTGATTTGTTTACGCAGGAGTGCCCAGCAGCTTCAATAGAGGTCCCCTTCGTCATTTTAACTGATCAAAGCCAAGGTATGATAAGCGTAAGAGGAAGAGAAAATTAAAGAGAGTACCTACACTGAGTGAAATAGGAATGATGTAGGCATGAAAGAGTAACTAACTGTCGGAACAATGGTAGAATATAAATATTGGTGGTAGACATGAATATCGGTTGACTTTTCAAGGTGGTGGTAGAGTAAAATCACAGCCAATTGGCGGCATGAGTACTTCTCGGGACAATAAAGCCGTAGAAAATCACCCCTAGTCTATTGGTGGGAAACTCAAGGGACACCGGTAGGTATGAGTGTTCTACGGAGGTTGGTGATCGTGGGAGTAGCAAAAAAGAATCTGCTAAATAGGAAACCTTAGTTCATGTAGAATATAATAGGCCTTCCTCAGAAGAAAAGAAAATATTACAAGAGTAGAAATACAAGAACCTAAAAGAGGATACTGAAGCTCTTCCTAAGATGCGAAGAAACCAAACTAATCAATGAAAAGATAAGGCACAGGAAGAGATGGAATAACGATGTGTAGAAATTGACGATGCTATGGGGGAAATCAGTGCCGAGAACCATCTTACAAGTGACTGGGGAGCCTGTAGGAGGGAACTAACAAATGAATAACGCAAGAGAACCCGCCTGAGGACAACTAAAAGCATAGGAATTGTCGGAGAGTATAATCAAGGAACTTCGTTGAATAATCGAAAGCTCTGATCTGATGAAAAATCGTGCCTACCTGAAGCTTAAAATATTCCCGCATTGTCTATATCACAGTTGTGGAGTAAGGAAGGTAAAAAATTGTTATTTTTACGTCCCAAACTTTCGGCATAAAGTATTGAGACTCTATTTTTCCATTTTACTGAAGTCCCTTTCTAATCCAATTGAGGAGTACTATAAAGCTGTTAACTCTAATACAGCAACAAGTGTAGAGAATGAGAGCTCTCGCGATCATCTCTCAAGGTAATGGGCCTAAGCCAAACTTTGTCAGAATTAAAAAAATGCTATTTCAATATTATTATTGAATTTTTAGTGCCACATTCTCATCTAGAGATTCATGTGGTACGAAAATAATTCCATAAGGACTTGTATAGATAGCTTACAATCCTTAGCACTCAGAATTCTCTCTTCCTCCAATCCAACCCCGTAATTTTGTTTGTTTTACGTAAAATGCTCGTCAAAAGAAGGGAAAAGGAAGTAAAGCTATAGTCACTTATTTATCAATAGTCACAGGGTGAGGTTAAAGAGAGTTATATTCATATTGCATATGGATAGGAGTATTGTAAATTATTTTTTTACTATTGCTTTCACACCATTTAATCCGCATTTTCTATTTGTCATTTATAAAATTAAAATTGAATTAATTCATATTTAAATATTTAAAAATCCCAATTTTCCATCCGAATGTGTAATAATTTTAGAAATTTTCTCTCTTAACCTATTAAATTAAAGTCTTTGACAACTTTTTATGTTAATGCATCGAAATAATTTATTTAACACGTATTTCGTCTCGTAATTGCGTTTAAATTACCGATCATATTCAAAATTAGGGAAAAGCGTTATATTTTATTGTTTATGAATTTTAATTTATTACCCAATCATTCAAAATGTAACCTAAATTAGACCCTTCGCAGTGTAACATTCAAACGTAATCCATTGAAATTTCAGTGGTATAAAATGTTCATGAAAAATTTTCTGTCATACCTTATTCTCCGGCTGTCGCAGTTTTTGCTAAATAAGGAATTAGAAACACAAAAATTTGTATGTTTAAAATCAAAATGGTAACCTAAGAAGTGCGACTGGAAGGTAGACGCGACGGATTATTGCGTGTACTTCGAATGACCGACATCACTTTTATATACGTTTCCATTATTTTTATGTTTCATTTTCCGATGTTCATTTGTTGTTAGTTGTATTTGCTTTTTGTTTTTCTAGTATTTTGTGTTGAGTTGGCGCCTTGATTACCAGGGGAAAAACTAGGGACTGTTGTTGAAGAAACCATACTGAAACGCAATAGATAAGGAAATATAAAAAATGGTCAAGTATTATATACATAGAATTATATAGAATTTTTTCTTTTATTCAAAGACTTTGATACATTAGAGAAACTCACTGGTGAGTCGCGAAAACCGCCCTGGACGAAACTCGCTTTATACTAAAAGTGGGTACATGCATATTGCATATGTATAGGAGTATTGAAAATTAATATTATATAATTGCTGTCTCGCCATTGGATCCGATTTTCTATTTTTCATTCCTAAAATTAAAATTGAATTAATTCAGATTTAAATATTTAAAAATTCCATTTTTATTCTGAGAGAGATCGTGAGGAGCCTCACGAAACGGCTGACCATCTGTAACTCACCTGTTGTCCAAGAAATTTTAGGATTTCTAGATAGAATTTAGAGGAGTAGGCCTTATTGTGAATTGAAGAGGAAAGCACATGATGGGATGGTGGACTACCAGAATACTTCTTAACCCTTAATAACCCAATGTTTCTTCTAAGCAACATCAAAAATGCATAAATTTTCAGCCCCATTTGGTGAATATCAAAACTACACATTAATTTGTGGTGTAAATTTTAATGACGAAATATTTAGCTATCATGATATACATGATTTGATGGAAAATTTTCAAGTTTTCAAAATGAAAAATCTTGAAATTTGATTTCTCCCTGAAGTAGCTCTGGGTTAGGGAGGGTTAAATACTCCAGGTAAACCTACATTAATAGGTAGAATTCTTCTTAAAATAATACTTTGCGCCGTCTGTGTAGTGCTCTCAGGTGACCTCGTCTAACACAAACCTCAATCCACCAAGGTTGCGACAGGCCAAAAATTAGCAGCGCCGAGTCCCGTCCCGGTAGTTCCTACTGCAATGTAAGGGCATAATTCACGTAAATAGACCAGTTAATCCTCAAGATTGTAGAAGGAACTGCTGGGCCTGAAAATAACGGCGTCTAGCATAGTCCATAGCTGCAGTTAACTCAAACGGTAGCTGCCCCGTGTTCTTCTACTTCCCGCGCACCTATCCTGATTGACTGGTGGCCTCCTGATGCGGCGCCACCTCTAGGCAGTGGCTATGAGATGAACCATTGGTGGGTCACAACGCGCAGAATTAAGTACAGCCGTGAGCTATCGGTGGGTCACAACATAGTCTGAACCAAAAGAGGAATTAACGTATTAATTACGTTTTTATTGACAGTCGTCGTTGAACGCCGTTTATATGATCATTGTTTAACTCATAAAACACTCTCCTCAAAAAAATTAAGGAAAATAAAAATTTCAAGTGCCTTTATACTGTTATAAGGGAATGAATTGCATATATTTCTCTCTGCAAAATATTCCTATAAATAATTTATTGCGGGGAGTGGTACTCTATGGAGTTATACAGGGGATTATTCAAAGCTGGGGTCTATTATATCATAAGCAAAGACGAATGAACCAGTTGTATCTATCATTTCACCGATCGCAATGTTGAGAAAGGCATCAAAACTTCCAAAATTAAAATGTATTGCCTTCAGTTATTATCCCAAGAAAACTTTGTCATTTATTTAATCGAAAAATACTGAAAACTGCGTTTCCTTAAAATTTCCTAATTTTAAAATTTTTATTTACTCGCTGCATGTTTGGTAGTTGAGTTGCTAGCTGAAAAGATGATAAGATTCAGCAAGTGCATTTAAAATTGGAGATGGTTTTTTGGCGGTACTTCAGTGATGACTTTGGCGACAACATACTCCTTTTCGTAAGTGAAAACGCAGAATGCAAAACGAAGCATGACTATTTTCGGTAACTGCGTATTGATGGAGAAATGCGCATGTAACGAAATCAGAAATAGTGTGTAGCTGCGTCTTATATAATTCGTCAAAACCGTTGAGGGAATTAATAAAAGGGAAGCTTAAATATATTTGATTTCATCGTAAGTGCTCGACTTTAACGTTTTTATAATTATTAATTCATCTTACACTCCACACTCCGTTATCACGATAGTGTTTAGATGTATTCTGTGTTTGAATTTTTCTCGTTCCTCCCGCTAAAGTCGAGTGAGTTCTCTTCCAGGCCACCGAGCAGGGGCGTCGCTACGAGTCGCTGTCTGCACAGTGCCGCTCCGTGGCGGGTACCACAGATCTTGCGAACTTCGCACGCTCCGTCCCAGTTATGCCGCATCACCATCACCCTCTACCCAGGTAAATATAAAAGTAAAAAAATCATGTATGGCGCAAGTTTTTGCCGCTTAAATTACTTTTACGCGATCTAATTAATTTCATATCTTGCTATATTCTCATTTTTGTGTCAAAAGAGATCATGCTGTCAATCTTGTGGTTAATAGAGATGCATAGTGAAACTAATTATTTAAGAAATGTCAATAGAATTCAACTTTATGCTTAAATATTGCGAAAGTCTTTTATTATTTCCCCTTACTAAATTATTTCTCTCTAAAAGTCATACATTATTATAAATTCTTTATAGTTTCTTTCGATACACTGATTAAATGGTACCAATTGGATGTAGTTGAATAATCTTTGTGCTCCATTTTAGGATTGAATGTTTCGTCTATCTCACAATGAAAAGTATGTTTGCATAAATTTAAGATTTTTCAATTACATTATTGTGAAATAGTTCCCAGAATATTCGTGGAAACAACAAATATTGTTCTTCGAAAGTATTTTTAATTATTTATCAATGTGACTGGAGATCTCAGTTTTCCCCATTTTTTAAAATCTGCAAAGTCTCATCACAAATGGTGTGAATGATTTAATTGAGACGGAAATTAATTAATCGGATAAATTGAAGATAGGTAAAATAAAACCTCACCCTTTCATGGGAAGCCCCAGGGTGGCGAACCCTCATCATAAGTCACTGCCATAATTCGAGGTAACTCCTCTTTGTTATGCCTTCGAAAACTTTTCAAACGAAAGTTGTCCTATTTGGCTAACTTTCTCTTCTGCCATTAAGTTATTATTGTAAGGAGAAATCGACGTTGTTATTCGGTTACAAAATATTTTTAGCTTGAGATTTTATTTTATTCGATACACAGTACGTATTTTTTCAATTTTTTTCACTTACATGCATTATGTAGCTAACTCTTGTGTATAAACAAAAATCTCTCTTCTTAAATAATTAATCATTTGCCAGCCTCGCTGGCGGCGGGGTAAATTTCTTGTCTGCCAATCAAGAGGACGCGGGATCGAGTCCTGCCTGGGGAGATTGCTCCTATCCTATGGTTTTTCGTGAACTGTTGAGGTTAAATTATTGAACATCTCAAAGTAATATTGCCGATATGTGTTGTATTAGATGGTATGGAAATAAATAGAAAATAAAATGAAAGTAACAGTTCACGGCCCAATTGTTCCAAGAATTTGGTTTCCTTATTTTAAGATTTACATAATTGGAATACTTATAGAGACCCACTATTTAAAAACTGAAAATTGATTTTCCTTTGACGAAAGACAAAAAGTCAATATAGGCTGCAGTGATTTTATATGGTTATGTAAGATTGAAGGAAATCTCTTCTAGTCTCATTTTTATTCTCGGGGGGGAACTAAGATAAACTGAGGAGGTATGTTTGCGGGCCTTTTTTCCAACAAATTGGTCGAGTAGACTTGGAAAATATTCACATAGCATTTTCTTTATTATTTGGCCAGTGTTTGACAATATTCACTGACTGAGGACTTCGTTCACCATGTTGCTCATTCATCGTGAGTAAATTGAGTACATGCACATTACCGGTACTCCGTTTCACCTATGATTAAAATGTGTCATATTCGCGTATTGTGCGATTGTAAAATAATTGGCTTGGAATCACCCGGTTCACCATTTTGTATATATCTTATATTATTATCTCTCTCTATGCCTTAGGTGATAATATACTAATTTTTGTGTCGTAATTATTGGTAGCGAGGAAATATTTAATACAAAATTTCTATTTTTAAATGAAATGGGAATTAGGATAGTTTATTTTAATTAAAATAAAATCTATTACGTACCGTATGATTTTGGAGTTTAAAACGTGCGCCCTTTGCAGGCCGAAGGCGTTCCATCCGCCTCAGCCGTCGACGGGGCAATCGTCCTCGCCGCCATCTCCCGGCGGCGGCGGCAACCTCGACATGGGAGGCTTTGACGGAGACGCCAACACGCTGGGGGTGATGGGATCTGGAAATGTGAGTACAACAACCCTCTCCTCCCTCCCAATGGCACGCTTCCCTTAGAAACAGTGTCGCAGCGGAGAGCGAGAGTGGGTCGCTGGGTCAACGGACGGGGGTGCATCCGAGGGCGATCCCACTTTGGAAGGATAGGAGGGAAAGACGAAGAAAGAATGACTCCGAGGGTTGCACTCATTTCATTCTTTAAGGGGACGCAGAACTACCACTCGACCGGTTGATATTAGTTTTCGTTTTTCGTTAGCGACTAATCACTTGTCCTAAACTTACTCAATTCGAAACTCTCATTTGCAAAAATAGTAGAACTTACCCAACTTTTGCCTGTACCTCAAATTAGGACACTGAGAAGGGAGATGGGATAATTACGAGCACTAATTGATTGATGAGTACTGGGTTATACGTTGCGGTGGGGAGAAAAGTCAATAATAATAATAAAATGCCTTTATTCGGGCGAGGTTGAGACTAAGAAGTCCCCTCTTCCACCTAACTCCACGATAGCGTCAATGCAAACATATTAAAAAATAATAGACAAACGTTTACAATACAAAGGTTATACCAATATACAATATTTGTGAAATGTCAAAAACATGAACAACTGTATGTGAAAATTTTGTGGAAAAAAGATTTCTGTTTGTGGGAAAAAACATGAGGATAAGGGTGTAGTATCCTACAGCAAAAAAAACCCACTGCAAGAAAACGCCCAAACAATGGGGTAGCTATGGTGTGGATAGGGAAGCTGCGTGAAATAGTGGTGAGTACAGGGCCGGTAAGTGATAGGACTTGAGGTAACCTTTTAATGGTTCAACTATACATGCCAACTATCAACTTTAAAGAGGAACAAATAAATGGTATGTTTACACAGATCGATGAAATATTCGGGAAATCGCGCATGAGAAAAATCTAGCGTCGATGGGGGATTAATTCTTCTGTCGGCGAAGAAACGGATGGGAACGAAATAGATGGATTTGGATTGGGAATGAGAAGAAAACTTCCGGGATGAGAAATCAGTGGAATTTTGCGTGAGGAATAAATTATTCATCGTAAAAACATCCTTAGAACACCATGAGTACACTGGGGAGAATTCAGGGGATCCGGAAAGATACCAGTTAAGAATAACTGGGGCACTGGAAAAATACTGGGCTAAATTTTCCAATTATGATACAAAAGTAAATTTTTGGCGGACATTGAATCTACTCCCTGAAAAGTTCAGGATGATACAATAATGTAATGTCAAAAATATCATTTCAGACCTAGGTTTATTATTCTTTCTTAATTTTAAAACCATTTACCAATTGTGCGAGCCCTATGACACTGCAATACATCGCGTCGATTATTACATGCATAAAAATAAGAATGGATAATTAATGATAAATAGTTAAATAAAATGAAGTTATTTGAAGTATGACGCTGTTACTGAAGTGGAAGGTTGATTCAGTATCCAGCGCGCACGATAATGTGAAGAGATAATAGCGAGCATAAATGCTATTATATTGGATAGAAATACCATAACTTAAGTGATTGCTGTTTTGTAACAGTGAATGTACATTTGAATTGAAATATTCATTAGTGTTTCATCATTTTTATCTCATGCTATAATAACCTTTGGGGCTTCTTTACGACGAAATGATCTCAATGGTCTATGCAATTCAATTCAATATTCATACCATGAACTCTATTTTATTTTAGAATTTTAAATATCGGTGTCTAAGTTTTTTAGAAGATTATGATATTGGCAAGCTATAAGTCGCTTTGTATTCTGACGTTTACGCAATCGTTATGAAGGAAATAATCACAAATTTCCCTAGTATTTTACACCCATTATTTCCATGATGGCCGTACCCGATAAAGACATCAAAACTTACGATATTTAAATGTATTTGCAACCGGACTTTATCCCGAGGAAAATTTATTCATGCTATTGAATCGAAAAAACCATTTATTGCGTTTCCTAAAATCATTGGTCTGCACATTATAACGTCAGATTAAAAAAAAGTGCATTTGTTTGGTATTTGATTTATTTATCAGGAAGAAATTGTAGTTTAACTGAGTGTATGTAGGTGAGGTGTGAGAGAGTGTGCTTTATACTTCGTTCCACTGATGAATAAAGTCCATCGTGTGGCGGAAACCTAATGCTTTACGTTAGGGAACAATTTTTCTGAGAAACTGAGTATGGTTAGTTTCGGTGAGCTTCCTGTGGTCAAATACATATCCAATGAGGGCAAGGACAGGGCGTGCTTTCTTGTGTCCGATACCATTTTCTATTCTCGTAAAATTAGTAAAATAAATGTGGAAGGTATAGACGGAACGAAAATTTTCGCTGTACAAAAAATTTTTATTTTTGCTTTTTTCGTTGAAATAACTATTGGTTTATATAAAGAGTACATTTGAAAACAGAAAATGACGTTTTCTGTTAAAAAATTCCATTTTATCACATATTGAAGGGATGATCCCGCCTTAATGCCGAAGAAAATGTCTATTTTGGATTGAAATAAAAATTACATCTCAAGGAATAAATTGATAACTATGATCGGGAGAAAAAGTTCTGTTAAGATTATACATATAAGTTTTATCTGCTATCATAAGAGACAAAGATAACAATAAGCGATAGAAATAAAATCTACTCCAATGCCAATATTTTTTTGTGAGATTATAACTTAGCACTCTTTTTTAAAGTTTGAAATATTTCTACTGGAATAAAGTGTCGAAAAAGATCTATTATATTCTTCGTACGCATTTTAACAATGGCGTTAGTTTTGAACGGGTCGAAAAAATAGTACACGCGATCTGTTGAGAGGGAGTGATGCGTCCTCTTAAGTTTTTTTTGTGTACCGTGATTTGATTTTTTATCTCCTTCAAAAACTACAAAGTATGACTTGTTTTCGCCATTAGTGCGTGTAAGAAGTTTTCACTTGAAAAACTATGATACATTTAAAATTCAATCTTATTTTATTCCATAAATTGAGGAATTTACTCTGTAGTTTTTGATTCACAAATCCAGAAATTTACAATGTAATGTTTACTCTATCGTGTCACCATTCCACATAGTGTCACGCAAACCATTGATTTTATTAAAAATGTCTTTTGAGAAAATGGGAAAAATCTGCTGAAGTAAAATTTCAAATACAAGTTATACAACTGCAACTGCAATCGAGAAAACACCTTTATTGAGGAGCAAAGATTCTGCTTTTCGGAACGTTACGCCAAACATAACAAACGAACAAACGTAGCTCAAAAACCTCCCCAGGCTTTGAATGGTTGCGTCGTTTGCGGTCCGATCCGATTTTCCCGCCCGAAACCCTGTCCGCTGCGCCACGGCCCTTGGTTCTTTCTTCTTTTCAGGGGTCACGGTGCTGCTGCTGCTGCCCGCCGCAACTTATCGATTGTCTTCCCCTCATCTCCTTCCCTGTCGCGCAATGCGTTCGCCCAAAACAACACCACCTGTGAGACGCTGGATGTGCGGTTGACGCGAAAATATTCCTCAGACACTGCCTTGTCGCTAATGCACCCCGCTCCTGACATAGTTTCGGGAAAAACTCTCTTTACCTAATGTTCAGGCTTGGAAAACCCATCAGTTTCCATGGGCGCTCAACTTCTTTCCCTGTATTTTGACTCTCCAGTCTGTGTGTTTCTTGTTAAGCAGCCACACGAACAAAGATGATCCTAGCATCGATGGCCATGGTAGAAATATTAACTGGATCGGTAAAAGAACCTTGAGCCTTCAACTATTCGGTAAACTGAGAAGAGTCCGAGAATTCTCATTCCTACGCTTACCAGGATTAAACCGGTACCATGGAATTCAAGGTTTACCTGTGTTAAGAATTTACATTTTAGATACGAATACTTTAAGCTGAAGTTCAATTAGCAGCTTCAATTTCCTAAATACAAGCCTGGTTTCATAAGTATTTCAGAAATACCCTGCTGATTTAAAGTAATCATATTAGAGATTTTCTTCAATATTTTGGACAAATTTTCTTGTGTTTTAGTAAGCCATCAAAAACCTCCCTATACGTAAAAAACGACGAAAACGCTTGTCTCACCGTCGTCATCTTGGATCATCATGCTATGGCGTAATATTCCGGGCAGCAGAAGCTTAACTCCTCAGTAAAGGTTTTTTTTTCAATTGTAGTGGCATAAATTGGGATTTGAAGTTTTATTTCAGCAGATTATTCCTGTTCTCTCATAAATACATTTCAATCTATTAAAAAAATTCGGCATGATAGCTCCTGACAATGACAAAAATAATTTGCCTTAATTTGGTTAATAGTTAGGTTTTTTGATTACTTAGAGTAGCAGGTCCATAGGTTAACCCATGAAACAACCCCATTTTACCTTTATCTTTACTTAGCTATGCCTTTCTTGTGTACTATAAATGCTAATTTACCCCTGTATTTCTCTATCAATGAATTTTTACATAATATTTCCAGGCTAATCTAGAACAAGTTATCCTCCGTATCACTATAAAGATGTGAGATACATATATAATATGGCGAAGAAAGTAGGGAAAAAAATTTAGCCTCGACAATTTACCACCATACTGTAAGGAAAAACTGTTTACTTAGAATTGAAGGAAGCCCACATAGATTAACACACAATGGAAAGCGCCATAGGAGAAATGTCACACCTGCGGAAGAATAAGCAGCGTAAAAACATGATTCACTGGTCCTTTTATGCAAAAGGAAACTTTTAGTTTCTGTTGCTGAAAAAAGTTTGTGCCGTGTGCGCTTAAAAGGGATTCTTTGTGTTGCCTGAGAGCTCGGTTCGGGGAAGCTTCTTTGTTCAGGTGTCGCACTAGATGCAAGTTTTAACGGAATGGAGCTTCGCACGGGCCGTGCTCTTCGCGCTACGTGATGTACTCGATAAGCATTTGGACCCTGTATTACCTAGCCACGCGAAGAAGAGGGCGATAAAAATAAGGCTAAGGAATACCTTCTTAACTCTGTCTCAATGAAGTGATAGTTTTCATTATTTTTGTATCCACCTGAACATGTATTCTGCTGGTCCCTCTAATAGCTTTCTCATCCTTCACTCACATTCTCTCTCTATTCAATTCCAACGACCAAAATACAGCATTTCGGGAGTTGGTATCATTTTTCATAGAAAGAGCCACAGTCAGTATGTGGTACGTCCAATCTACGGAATTCAAGTCACAGGCTAATGTAGTTCGTGGAGGGAATTGCTCCCTGGTTTACTTAATGTAGAAGAATGCATAGTGTACACGTTGGGTACGAAGATAAATGTTTCGAAGGACCAGGCGGAACACGATCATTGGAAATGCAATACTTCAGTTTGATGATATATGACAAAAAAGAACTCTGCAGTTCAACCGTTCTACATGCCGACCAAAAGCTGAATGCATACCCACGGCACCGGAACACGTGGGGTAGTTCCACAATTTGACTTATTTAGTCAACTAAAAGAATAATGAAAATGAAATTGGTGGTATTCAAAAATGATGACAAAGACTTCAAACACATAGGAATTTGGATTAGGAATGCGTGAAATTCATAATTAATCGCTTTAAGTTTGGCAATTTTTAATTGAATTTTAAATTGTTATTTTTGAGGTTTCATTCGTGCCTATGCTACATCGCATTTCAATAGTGGCACATAGGTATTAATCACTACATATATTTAAGTGTAACTCTTTTTAGTTTTTTTATGGCTACAACGACGAGTGTACCTGCATACTTTCGTGTTTTACATGGTTCGATTTTCGGAAAATTAGTTTGGCCTCAGCAGAATATGTACGGATAGTAATGTGAAAATTAGCAAATTTTTTAGCTGCCTTCTCTAAAAAAAAAAAAGAAAAATTATTAAATATGTTTTCAAGACAGAGAAATAATGGCGTAAACGAAAAATGGTGAAATAGGAGGACAGACGTGAGTGAATAGTGTAAATTACTATTTGGGACATTTATAAGTATCGATACTCTAGGATTTGGTTTTCATTATGTTATTAAGATACTAACTCGTGGTGGTATTAAATAACTCTCGACACATGGGAAGCGTAATATTTCGAATTAATTTGGACAATAGTTTCGTTAGACCTGTTAACCTCTACATTTTTATGTCTTTCTTGGTAGAGCGCGAAAAATTAAACTCATTTTTTTATTATTATGTCAGTTTAAGATGGCCTTAGATGACAAATACAAGCCTTTTCTAGTTCATGCATGTTATTTCTCAAGGTTTAGCATTTCCCAGGACATGAAAGCACCGGGGGCGTATCTACTTCCTGCCTACTATCGACGCAAAAAAAGGTAGAACGCTGAACTTCAAGCATTTGGAAGGAATTCTGCCGAAACTCGATAGGGTCGTGTTATTCATTGTTCTACTCATCGTTTATTCAACTACAACAATAAATCATTTAAATTGTGTAAAAGTAAGCGTTTAGCATCCATAGTCGAAATAGTGAAGAAGAGCACGCGAAAAACTATGAAAACGGCGAAACGGTCATCTTCTTCATCTCTTCACGGGCAAAATACTTGATAATATCCGCGACCTGGTCGCGCCGAAGGCGCGATTTCATGCTGTACCGGTGAGCCTTGGCTCACCCCAACCAGCCTGTTAACAATGAGTTAATTAAAAAATGGCGCGCGTGTACTGTTGTGGGTGTATTGTGTTGTCTGTGAAATAGAAACTTATAACTAATATTTACAAAAGGAAAATTGGCTTTTTGGTGGCCATTACATTGGTAACAATCAATGTTAATACATTATAAATATTTATTTTTTTGGTTAATTATTATTATATATTATTTATTTTTTTATATTAATTTTTTATCACAAATATTTATTATTTTTTTACCCATTCTTTTTCATCTTTTTAAAAGTATTTTTATTTTTCTTATCTTTGCTACATAGCATTGGCAAAAAAATTTTCATTTTTTTATTAAATCTTTTATTCAAACAAATAAATACCTTTGAAAATTGAATTTATGAATATGGAAACCTAAGATTAGAAGGAGGTTAAGACATAGTAAAGACTCATAGAAGAGTAACTTGATGAGGCAGTGTATGTGTTATTGGAATATGAGGATCATAATAATCGAATTTTAATTTTATTGATTGAACGACACATTTGCATGACAAAAAGCTTTTTAAGATTAAATTTAACGCATTTTTTCATTTTTTAAATGGCGGATAGGTAGATTTCAATTTCCTAGGTGTTGAAAAAAATGACGTTTGCTGTGTGTAAAACAATTTTTGTAAACTTTTCATGCAAGGAAATGTTTGTATGGTTTCTCTTACTCAAAATAAACTAAAAAAAAAATGCCCAGCGGCAATGCACTCCACCTAAATGTCGATTTTGTCTTCTTGATTTACTTTGAGTAACAGGAGCAATAATAAAATTTCCTTATTTGAACACTGATTAAGTTTTATTTACTAATTAAAAATGAGAATACTGTAATAATGTAATTTTCTACGACTCTGACAGTGAAACATTATTTTTTACCTACTACATAGTTTTTCTCGTGTTTTTCTTCTCTCTTTTGACCGTATAAGGTAGTTTACGTAGAAGCAATTCTTAATTATTTATTGTTGAAATCAAATAAAAAATGAGTAAAAAGATAAAAGACGCGACCCTATATAGTTCCAAAAGGATTTTATACTATTGCTTAAAGTTCAGAGTTCTACCTTTATTGCGCCGATATAAGTGCTATATGCAGAAGAAGATCCGTAGTGCTGCTATATGCCGAAAGACTATGATACTATCCTAGCTGTTCATCCACTAAGGAAAGAGTTACTGTGTGACTCATAGTTTCTATTTCTTTCTGCCTTTATTTTTCACAAATCTCAGAGGTATTTTTATATATTTTGTTAACTCGTCGACTAAAGCAATAATAGGAGCCTATTTTATGTTTAGTTTAATATTATAACGGAGGGAATTTTCTTTACACTTGAATTAATTTTTTATTAATCAGTTGTAAAAAGATTAAGAAATGACAATATTCATCGTGCTTCAAAGAAGAAATTCTTTCATCATGCACATTTTGTGCACAGTCTTGGGAAAAATAATGAACCGCCGTGGTACGGAGAGAGGTAGAACTTATTCCTCAGAGAGAGTGACAACACGGCGCCCACTTCACTTGTGATGCATTCCCCTAGGGTAATAAACGACCCATCTCGGAACAGCGAATGACTGAGAATGGGATACCTCCAAGCTCCTATTTGCCGACAAATAGTATTGAGAAGGAAACTTTTTAAATTTTCAAATGTAACGAAAATATCCAGTCCGCTGTTCTAGTTTTTTAATAATATTTTTAAATATAATTGTGTAAAAACTAATATAACCACCTTTTTCTTAACTGGTATCGGTAAGCTCCATTAAACTGAGAAGGAAATTGCTTGCAATAAATGAACCAATAATTTTATTCATTGGGCCAGGCGATTGTGGCTGTAACGCCTCAAGATCGTCGTGGCCATTTACACCAGGGGCTAAGTGGTAATCCAAAATCCCCGGCGACGGAGTTTTGTGTAGCCTTTGATTATCACCATTCTAAATCGCAGAGCCATTGGCGTAGCAAAGATTAAGAAAATATAGGCAAAGGAGAACAGCACGCGAAGTGTGTGAAAAATTCACATTCTATGCTTGAACTTCACCCTTAACAATCTAAACAAAACCTTAGATTTAATTATCATTTAACTTCATCTATCCACAATTTCTTAGTTATATATTTTAATTTAACAAGTCTGATTTTTATATCCTCTTAAGGTTAGATTTCACTTAAACAATGAACATGTCATTCTGGTGGTGGTCCCCAACTGTTACCATTCACTTTTATCTTGTGACTGAAGAAGGTAAAATTATGCCGAGGTAGACAAAAGAGGGGCTAAAGACAAGACAAGCATGGAAATAAAACTTCTAGAGTTAAAGATGGAGACGGGTATAGTTGAAAGGCATAGGTGAGGGAATATCAAAACCAAGATAGAGGGAAGGCTGTTGAGTAAGCGTAGGAAGACGAGGAAAGGAACAGGTGTTTTTGTAATGCGTGCGGGTTCTTGCCCTTGGTGTCGGGAAGCGAACAATCACACACAGGTATTTGAAGTTTTTAACCCAAAGTTTATTTCCATTCAAAAACCCAATATCCAAATCAATGCAATGAATATACATAAAGAAATGATGAATTGGTGCGTCCAGAATAGCCGAAAGTTAAGATATTACCAAGTCTCGGGAAGGAGAGGAGCTGCTGGTGATGGCACGGGTGGATAGCGAGGTGCTTAGGTCGCACGGGCCCTACGGCCCGCGCTTCGACTCCAACTGACGGCTACATTGCTGACAGACCAGTGACTGAGTAGAGTTACTGAGTGCGTGAGTCCCTGAGTGCGTCCTGAGAGACAATTGCATCTACACCGTGCCATTATATAGGGAAGTGGAACCAGGATGTTTTCGTCCAAAAGGAAGGGGAAAGGAAGGGGAAGAGGAAGGTTAGGCGTTCTTGAAAGTGAAAAGGTGCAAATCCCGAGGCATAGTTTGTCATAGCTGGCTATTCTGAGGCGTCACACAACAACATATTTATGCATATTTTGGAAATGTAAATCTTCCATTTCCGGATCACTACATTTTAATAGAAGGAAGAAAAGTAAGTCTTGAAGACGGAAATTGACTGTGGGAAGGGTAACGGGAATGAGAGATGGACTAAATGTATTATTTGAAGATACTTTAACTGGTGTAATACCATTATTAGTAAATTATTTGACTGTGTATCTGATAAAGTTCCTTTCTATTCATGTTTTCATTCACGGTATTTTTCCTGCTAAGGAAATTTTACGTAGAGCATTTTACGAATCATTCCAGCCTGTAGTCCAAATCCCAAATTAACTGTCCTCCTCCATTCACAATATGGACAATTTAATTGCATTTTATCAATAAATCCTTCTTTCTTCCTTTCCCTCCTTCGCTTACAGAACATTCTTTCACTTTAGACTTGAGACTTTGAACCAGCCAATAGTATCCATCTTTTTGAAGTCTTCATCCACAGTTTTGGGTAGTTTTGAGAGCACTGTCTTTATCTTTTCATACTTTACTTTTCCTAGCATTTACACTTCTTATTTGTGTAATTTCTCCTACGAAAGTTTCGAGCTGTACTGAGAGGAGTGTATTGAATATCTTTGTACATTTATAAATTTAAACTAGCATTTCGTGATAATATTTGCATAGCAACTCAAAACACAGTTTTAGTTTTTTTAGAGCAGTGTATTGAATATATATTATGTATTGTATAACTTTAAACAAGCATATAGTGCCCGTATTTGTATAGCCTCTCTAAGAACAGTTTCGGGTTGTTCCGAGAGGATTGTATCTTAATTTCGTTTCTTTTCTCTCTCGTTGAGTACAGGACTCATTGGTGCTGCCCCCTCCCCTCAAGAACGAGATCGTGTTGGAGCGGAGCGGGTCTTCATCGGTGGCGCCGCTGCGCAGTCGCTACGACGCTCTGCGCAAGGACGCCTCCGAGTTGGAGACGCAGATCAAGCAGGCGGCCGACGCTCTCGACACGCTCATCAGGATGCAGCAGAGGTGCGCACCCCCCCTCTTAATCACTCCATCCCCTCGTCTACTGAATATTCATCGCCCGGGTGGACAAAAATATATGCATGTGCACAACATTCGTTTATTAGAGCGGGGTTACGTAGTGGATTGAGCACTTGGCTGATGACCAAATTTCCCCCGGGTTCACAACCGAATGAATTCATTGTATAGCAGGTCTGCTATATTCTATAGTTTCATTTATCGCTATCTAATACCTAGTTTTTTTTTACCTTATTGAGGCTTTTCTTCCCCATATCCGTTTCGATCTGACCTAGAGACTTATCCCTTGGTCTTTCTCAGGTGACTTCTACACCAATATGTACCGCCATTACGTTTCGAACGTTTTTCATAACGTGGCTAATACCTAGTTTTTTTTTACCTAATTGAGGCTTTTCTTCCTCACATCCTTTTCGATCTGTCCTAGAAACTTATCCCTTGGTGTTTCTCACGCGACTTTTCTACCAATATGTACCGCCATTATGTTTCGAACGTTTTTCATAACGTGTTTAATTTACTGTGTTCTTCTTTAGCATACGTGTCCTTTCTTCTCCGATCCGATTCTTTTCCCCAATTCTTTCCCTATCCTTCCATTTTACCATCTACAACCTCCTATAGCATCATTTCTGTAGGGTTCTATTCCCTTCTGATAACTTTTTCGGTCGTTCCAAGCGTCTCAACCACAGAGAGCCCCCTCGTGGATAAAACCATCTCCAAAAACAAAATCCTTGAAAGCATGAGGTTGCATAGAGAGAAAAACAGCCCCCCCCCTTTAACCCTGAATGAATGAAATTCACTCGTGTGGGGCTTAGTTAGGGGTGATTTATACCCTTTCATTGCCATATCAACCTTCGGGTTGATTCATTGAATGAATTTGACAAAACTTGTTTTCGCCAATTCAATCGCTACACACAATTGGGTAGTTTCCTTCATCAAAGAAAACGAAAGGCATTGATTGCGATTCTTTACCCACCATTAGTGTATTCATAATATACAAATTATTTGGTTTTAGAAATCCCAGTTTAGACGAATGGCAATGGTCAATTTTATCCTCATTTGAAAAAGGCCTGATTGGCGCCCCTGTGATGCCACTTCACGTGACGTCACAGGGACCTTGTTTCTATTCGAGTAGATAGGAGTTTTACATCGTCTGAGATTACCAATGCATGCATGAGGCACACAGCTCAGGGAAACGTCTCTTAATAATCACCTACGAAAACTGCCTATGGTTGGAAAGTTTCCTTCGTTTGATAAGGTATTAATAATCCTTATTTAAGCCAAGCGCTATCTGCTAGCATCCTGCGTCGTATCAGCGCTCAAAGCCTCGCCCCAAGGTCACCTCACTTGCAGCAGAGGGAACCAGAACGACGTCACATGGCGTTTTCCCAGCATTCATACTTAGCCGTCGCGTTTTCGCACGCTTGAAAATTTTCACTTTTTATTTAATCGCGAAAAATATATGTCGTCATTTAAAAATCTAAGAGCGTAAAATACGTACTCCAGGAGTAATAATCTTTCGATTAAAGCAAAAAAAAATAATAAAACCACCCTATTCATCGAGTATGGACATTGTAGTCATATTATGCGCACAAAAAGGAGACCATTGCAATGAATAACACCTTTTTTGATTAATTTTGAACCATTAGTGTGTATTTGTGGTATTTTTCACATTTATTGCCACATGAAAATTCTGACTATAGCAAATCTAACCGCAGAAGTTCTTTCAGGGCCTCTGCGCTAATTCCTACGCTATCATGTGTTTTCAATTCCGTCCGAGCTGCTAATTGGAATTAGGGAAACTGTGTAGCGTTGGGATTCCCGCAGTGTCTTGAAAAGCTACATGTCTGAGGTTTCATAACTAGCCCAGGGAAATTTTCCTCCATGACGATTGGTTACATCGTTTGAATTTACTGGGATTACAGTCCCGATCTCTCAAATATATGCTGTTGCGATATGCCTTCTGTTGTAACAGAAGTCCTACCTTTCCACCAAACGATGTTCATAGTTTCCGAGTGATGGGTTTGCGGTATTTCTTGTTGTCTACCCAATCGGAATTTGGAAGTTTTAGGTTCATAGCACGTTTGCGTCCAAATTTCTTCCATCTGTTTTTTTTATCTTTAGTGTATGTGACTCAAACTGCAGGGTCCCGCGTGAATGTTGAACTGAAAGTTTCAAAAAACACTTGTTATCCGTTTCTCAAAAGACCCATTTTTGAATCTTGTCGGTTAATGCCATTTCCGCTTGCAGTTAGCGTGATGGTCATTCACTCAAAAATTCTTACCTCGCAAACTCTAATTTACGTTTCATCCAATGATTACATTCGTATACACGAGATATTGTATCAGAAATTACTACAGTGGTGCCACCACTTAACATTTTAAATGAGTTATTTTATAGCCTATGAATTTTGTTTTAATAGTAGGTAAGAAGGCAAAACCTTTATATTATTCTGCCGATAAAAATGGCACCCTCTCTCATAGTAGGTATTATATTAGTTATTTCCTGTATCTGCATTTAATTTCGCTGGAGTTCACTCAACTATATTTTTTTATGGGTATTTCGAGGGAGATAAGTCATATTCCATTACAGAATAGACGTTCACGAAATTGAAGGTAGAATTGGGAAGAGTGAGGCACTCTGTGGAATAAGATATGAATTTTATGAACTTAATCTTCTAAGTGCAATGCATTGCGAGCTACGGTTCATATTTTTTTGTTTTTATTCATCCGTTTAGCTTTTTATGCACCCAGTTTCTTGAGCTTAATACCATGTTTTAAATCCTACCCTTACAGCCGCTATTGTTTCCTAGAGTCAGTTTGCGATTAGTTTTCATAAATAATAATGCGATGAAAAGTTTTTATTTTTTCCCATATAAAGAGATGTATTGGCTTCTAAGTATATTTTTTAGCATATGGCGATGAATAAACATCTCAATACTGTAATCCTTTTGCTTCTATAGGTGCGGACGCATTATACAGGGCCGATGCGATTTTTGGAGAAAATAAACTAAGTTTGAAATCAATTCAAGATAGATGAATCAATAGTTTGAAATCAATTCACTCGGATTTAAATTTCTTTGCTCATAGCTCATAAAATATATTTTTGCTATCACAAAATACTTTCATTACGAATTGTCGTAAATATAATTTTCCATTATTTTCAATATTCTATTTATATTAATAATGAATGCTAATTGTTTGCGTGTGATGCGACTAAAAATACTTTTAGGCGCAGTGACAGTTTTACTTTAGCTAAAAATAGTATTCCCAAGTAAATTAGTTATTACAAACTTCATTAACATTCTTTTCAATCATTTCAGGAGCTTGGAGGCCAGCCTTTTTAACAAGGCCAACGAATTGCAGGAAGACATCAGTTTGAAGAGATTTGATCTACGTGTTGCTCAAATACATCTGGCAGCTGTACGGGCGCAGGTAAGTTTAAGAATATTCATATTATGCTAACATACACGTCGACAAGTATGCTTTTATGAATGGAATGGTTATCTGGAGGTCGTGTATTACGAGTGATCAAGATGTAACACTTTTCAACAGAAAATGAAAATGGTTGAATTTGTCGAGGACGAAAACAAAAGAAATTTTAACAGTGTGTGGAGAATTTATTTAAAAAATGAGGAAATCAAAGAAGAGCAACCGTCTATGGATATTGTGGATTAAAGATAACATTAAATTTTTAAATCTTACTTTTTTAACGTTAAAAACTCATTTCTATACTTGATCACGGTGGATGAGGCCTATTTGTGTAATCAAGGTATTTCGAAGGTTGCCAAGTGACCAAATGGCGTTGTATCATTCCCAAAATAAGATGCTTAAGTTGCATGGGAGGGGTGATAAACTTTTAGCCATGACGAATGTTTTCCTTCTGGACTCTACACTTTAAAAGGCAATGCGTAATAGGGGTGTTAACCTCAAACGAAATTACCCATTTAAGTAGATGCTAACGGTGAGTTTTGGCTAACAATTCACATTGGTGAAAAATTTTCTGCAATAGGTGCATTACATTTTCTTTGGTGCTCCGTTGAAATTTGTGCGTCTTTGAAACGGCCAGTTTCGGCGGGAAGTCAGGCTCGAATGGCTCTGACGTCACACACAGCTACTTCGCTGACTGCACGCTTTCGGTGAACGCCGTTATCCGTGCCGTGCTTGAATTTGTGGATGCCGTGGTGAGAAATGCCTTCGGATTGTGGCTTTGTGAGGGCTAATTCTACTACCCCACCTAAAATGAGTGCTCTGATGCTCATTTTTATCATGAATAAGAAGAGGTCAAGACAAGAAAAAAATCTAAATACGCAGTAATGACATTTTTAGCGCTCCGGAAATTCAAGGAGTCAAGCAGGCAAGTTAGGAGTCAATGCATATTAATTATTATAGCACTGTTAAATATGTTAATCGTACTTATGAGTATATTTTCCATCAAATATTTAATTTTGTTACGATTTACTCAGCCCTGGCTTCCATTTTTATTCGAATTATCCCCTAGTAAACGCTGAAATGGTTCTCGAGGGGTACATTTCATATTATATCACAAATCCCTGTCACGCAATGCTCGTTTTTTAGTTTTAAAGGCTTTTGATAATTTATAGCCTATAAAAACTTAGGTGACATAAGGAAACTATTATCATAAAATAATCACTTTTGTTCGTCGCAGATTTGTCTGAATCATGATATGGAATGGCGAATTATTGTCAATATTAATTCTTGTGAATGTTACTGTAAGGCCCCTTGCACACGCACCGATTTTGGACGGCCGGTAAAATACCGACCGATATTTTACCGGTGAAGCACTACTTGCACACACGCCGGATTTTCACAGGTCAAAAGATAAGTTGTTTGCTTGTTTAGCTGGCGCAGGGGATCCGCAGTGGCATTGGCCGGTAGCTAACAGACTTGTTACCATTGCCGGTGCGCGGTCGGTCAGTGTGCAAGCTCCCATGCCCTTCCATTGTTCACTATTGGAATGTTGCCGGCCGTCCAAAATCGGGGTGCGCTATGGGTCTATTATTATGGGCCTAATAAGGGTTGAAAACTATCTCAGCGCTGCCAGAAAAGAATACGGCGATTCAGTAGTTTGCTATATCTAACTTAAAAGAGAATAATATATACACTATGAAAGGAAGAGTTTGTCCTGAGCACAAAATCAGAAGAAACCACAGGAAAAATAATTTTTGTCACTTATTCTTCCGCCATACCCAGGGGAAACAAAATTTACAAATTCATTTGGTTCACAAAGTACTAAATACTTGATGGCATTACATTTTTTATACTCACTCCATGTCAAAGCTTGATATATTGGATCAGAGGGCTTTTGAATTTGAATTTCAAAACATTCAATTATATACTGTACATTGCTGTAATTGGCTTGAAAAGACAAAGGTAGATCAAGTTTGTTATGCTTCGGAAAGAATATTAAATTTTTTAAGCAATGTGAAATAAAGAGGTAAAGTTGCGTGGATAGTAGAAAAACTCTTGTCTTACTGATTTGTAATTGGTCTCCTAATCTCTCCAAGATGTCATTTAATTGAATTTTGATGATGGTGATGAAAATGTCTCTAGTGGCAATCTTAAATATTCCAGAGGGCAAATCAATGACGTACATTGGATCATTAGGTATTCCTAAGTACCTCTAGGGGTAGCTTCATTATTAAGTCAGTTATATTACTGTTTTCACCAACTCCAAAACTCTCGGCTGAGAATGTGCTCGAGAATATTTCATCAATAAACATTATGTTTGGTTACTGTGTGTCAATCTTTGGTGTATTAAAAATCTAAGACTATATTAGCATCAATTAACTTCGGTGATCATTGAATAGTAGCATAAACATTGTTCTTAATCTTTCGTAAATTATTTCCATTCAAATAACTTAAATTAAAATTGTTTTCGTCCGTTCGACTTATTTGGGAAGACCGCAAGTAAAACAATATCACGTTAACTGACGTTGTGATGCTGGCATCTAGTATAAATTTAACACTAACATTAAAAGAATCTTCACAGCAATAATAAGTTGTCTTGCCGTTGATATTTTTGGTCATATAGCATTGCTGCAGTTAACCATTTCCTTCGCACACGAGAATTAAGAGGCACATTAATAAAACGTTTTCCCGGATTTCTTATTGTGGTAGGATTACAAAGCGGTAGAAAGCAATATATATATACGCCTTCTTCCTAATTTCCTCCATTTTCACCCTCGTTGTTTCTTCTCTGACGCTGGATCACAGGTTTTTCAACCGGGTTGACGGCTTCCGCGAGAAGTTCGCTGTGTGTGACGTCAGCATGCCTTCGGCAACCTTCGTGCGCTTTCGGAGCGTTTGAGCCGGCCCTCGGATTCCACACTTTTCGCCTAGCCTTTTTAGGATTAAATTTTTGATTATAAAAGCGCTGAAACTGTCGCCGGTATCCCCTCGGTGTGTACTTTCATTTAAGACAGTAAAAAAAAATTGGTGAACAACCCTATTGCGTGCTTAATTTGTTTTGTCTTTTACGCCTGTATTTTGTTTTCCCGCAACCAGCTAACCACGTCCGTGTTTGCAATGCCTATATTCACGGCGTCGCTTGGGATATCTGTTTAATGAACATATTTTCGGCTGTAAGGAAGGAGGATCAAAGCAGATAGGAGAGATGCTTCCAAATGACCCTATTTCCCTTATTTCCTTCTCTATTTTTGAAATCCCTCATGAGCACATTTCAGGTCGATAAATTTCTACGATTCTTCGCTCATGAATTATTTAAAGCTCTTCAACCTTCCTTGTAGATAGATGACGTTATTCCCATCCCTGATTATTTTTCCACTCCGTTTTTTGGCTCTAAACTTGAACTAATATGTCATTTTTCGGAGGAGCATAAGCATTGAATCATGTGGATGCAAGCTTACAGGTTTGGATATGGATGTTAAGCGTTCGCTTGGACTAATTTATTTTCGTTTTTTAGAGAGAAGTGAAGAGGAAAAGAATTGAAGGAAACCCTCCAATTACCATGAGCATTATTTTTACTAAGAGAGTCGGTTAAAAAAAGAATGTCATTAGGAAGGGATCGGATTGGTTTAGTGGCTAGAGTGTTGGCTTTTACCCGTGGACCCGGGTTCAAAACCAGGCAGTGACCGTGATTTTTCGTAGAATACTCAGTTCCTACTTGACTGCTTGGTGGAGGGCACTTGAAGTACAGCACTCCGTCCGTTGGGTCGGAAGTTAAACCGTGGTCCCCTTGGCACTTATAGTTAACAGAAGGCTTACTCTGCACTCTTCCTTACCTACCCTTTTCTCTTGGCGCAAATGACCTAAGACGTCGTCCGCTTCCTCCCATTAGCATTTGAGGAAGCTATGCTAAGTGGGGAGAGGCAGTAATTGAAGGAGGTACGGAGGAGAAAAAATGAATTATTGGAAGGCAGAATGAGGGAGAGTGGATACCGAACACCATGAGCGAGGGAAAAGTGATATATGGGGACTAGAAAAAAACCCAGAAGACCTCAAGTAAAGCCAACATGGATGGGAAACGAATGGTAATATGTGCAATTTCTCAGATGGTGTTAATAGTTGAAATGGAGATATCTAACTCGTATACATTCTTATCCTTTGGAGTGCCTGTTCTCTTTGGTTATTGTTAGACGCTCTGCCTTTTAATTTAGTATTACAATGAGAGCCATAAAGCATCTGTGCAATTGAATAGTACTCTTCATAATCTCTATATAAGTTTGACACATGCTTCACATTTCTCTTTGTATTGACTAAAAATGTTCACAATTTATAACATGTATTTTCGACTGCATAGGAGAAAGCATAAAACTATTTCTCCAATGATGGCGAAAATACACCGAAGGAATTCTCAAGGGAGCAAAAAGCTGCTAGAGTAGTAGATTGAATAAAAAATATAATACCTTTTCTTTGGATATGAATGGTAAGGTGCATTTAGTAAAAGCAAGCCATCGTAGTAAAAATTGAATGGATAGCGAGTATATTTCCGAGGTTCTTGCACGTGTCGTCTACTTATAGCCAGCAGCTGTTTACATTAGCGACACTTAAGAAGATTCAAACAATGCATTCACTTTGAATACACTTTTTCTTTGGATCATTCTCCATGTGAAAGGTGTGGGAAAAATAATTGCAGCAATGACGCAAGGAAATTTGTAATGTGTGAGCTAGTAAATATTCGGCTTGCAAAGGCATTTTTAAGATGTATCATTGGCTTTCTTGAGTTTTCTTTCGCGTGCTAAGATCCATTTTGAAGTTTTTTATTCTACCTTTAGTACCATTTACTCGGTTTCTCACGAAGATATTTTTATTTATGTTTTTACTATAACGCTGTTTTTTACCAAGAAATGAATAGGTATTACGAGGAGCAATTTTCTATGAACTTTCTATGATAGAAGGGAGTTTATAAAAAAATTGAAAACGAGTAAACAGTCCTATCAAACAAAAATTTCTTTGAGAAGTCGGTGACTTTCCTCGCATAAATAGTTATCTTAGGGCTGAAATCATGTTGATATTTCAATAATGGAACCTCTTTCGGACTAAAAATGCCAACTAAATGGTTGCAAATACGTATTTCTGATTAAAAAATGAACGAAAAAAATGATAAGCAATAACCCCCGGACGGTATTTTTCATTTGACGTAGACAGCCGTATTTTGTGAAAAGAGAGTTGTTTTTTCCTCAGTTCAACACAATGTTTTTGGCCTAGCATATGGCTACCGCTCAATTCATAGAAAGATATTTTTTCTTTTTGTTTGAAATTTGAACAATCCTTATAAAAGTTATAAAAAGTGGACTTGAAAGTGGTCTTTATTAAATCTTTAGGATGACAACCGCAAATTCAAGTAATGTGCGAAATATACACAGGGAGAAAAATTATTTTCCTTTAACGGGATCTGATCTTAGATCTACCTCATTCGTGAGAGAAATCACCGTGGCAAATGAATTTTCACTCACAATTCTTGTCAGTAAAATTATCACGCGTTTTCATATTCCTTCCTTCAAAGAAATAATTTTCCCTTCGGGTTGAAAATGTTCCCATTGTTGCTTTATCGCTCAAGAAGGCCGTTGAGTGGTTCACGAAGGGTGACCCCCATTTGAACGGGAAGTGTGATTTTTCTTTTCGGGTACTTCATCCGGCGTCCGCGGTGAGAGAGAGAGAGATCCCAAGGCTATCCTCGCGGCCAAAGCCAAGGTAATGGCGCACTGCACTCCGCCAAGTACTGAATGCGTCCGCCGGGCGCCGTTGTTCCATCATCCCCCAGCGTGATTTGGCGGATGTCTGGGGGCAAGGAGGGGATGATGCTGAGTGGAGTAATCCGGGGAAGTCACGCGCATAATGCAGCGAGAGGGAGAGAGAGAGAGGAGGTGCATTGAGTTAAAATGGCGGCGCGGCGTGACTGGCGATAAAGGCTATGGTATGGGAAATGTTGGTCCCATGAAAATAGGAGTAGGACAGCCATCCGGTCATTTGACTACGGACCCAAATGTTCCGCAGTGATGCAACCACGTTTTAAGGTTCTTAAGCTCCCGCAAAGGGTCCTTCATTTTTCGTTACCGTTGGATACACAAATAATATGCCGTAATATAAGGAGAGTTCAGTATTGAAATTTTTAAACTATGTCATTAGACAGTTTTAAAATATAGAAAAATACGAAACGTGTCTAAATTATTCTGAGATATGAAAAAGATGAGCAGTATTCAATCGTACTAACGCTTTCTTGTTCTAATCTGGTTCTTTCTGGTCTTTAACGGTGATACAGGATATGCAATTAGTTGGAATATCGGCGCAGCATTACTGGTGATACAATTAGGTCGCGAGGGAAGCTTTGGTCCCTTGATGATAGGAATATGTCAGTCATTGGGCCGTTACACTATGAGCTCAAACCCTCCTCAATAAGCCAGCAACTAGTATGACTGGTACGCGCTCCATCGTGAAAGGAGGGAAGCTATTTCTTTAAAACACTCTCTGCTGCTATTACTATCATCACAATAAAGTAATACTAGTTAAAGTCTTAGAGGGCGAATCATGTAACCGAAACTAATTTTAAGATAACCCGTTATCTGTATGTACCTCTTGACTGCCAGAAAGAATCCTATTGCTTGAAGCAGTAAATACATACTAAATTTAAGAAAATCGAAAAACTTATAGTCTATCATTTTTGAATTTCTTGCAGAGGATGAAGTTGCATCGTTAATTTAAGTGATATTACACTAGGCGTGAATGCGAGAGATCTGAGTTTAATTATCGGCCAGAGTAAATAATTTTTCCTGAGTGCAATTTTCGCACTTCTTGATACAGAAACGTAGGAGTTAATGTCAACAGAGCGCTTGAAATGGGCAGCAGCCAAAAGGTGATGAGAAAATTGGAAACCCAACCCAACAACAGCATCCAATAATTACGGAAATTTGATAAAATTAGCTACGTTAATACTATTTCTACGAGATAAATTCCGAGGCCTTAATTGTGTTCATTCTTATTTAAGCCAGTAGAAATGATATGAAAACAATCGCTATATTTTGAATTACCTATTGATAAACTTTAGGAATCATTACTATGATTTTAGTACGTACGTTTTTTTCGCGAAAATTCGCTTTAGTTCATATTTACACTAAGGTATAAATGCGGAGTTTTTGTGATCACATCTACATCTAAATATTAACCCGCAAGCCGCCTAAAACGGCGTGTAGCAGGGGGTTTTAGGACACCAGCCGTCTACATATAAAAAGGAAAGGCTCAAACAATATTACGAATAGCATTTATTAAATTCTTTTATGGCTCGGGGAAAAACGAATTCCCATCGGAATTTTGAAGTAGATGATAAACTTTAGGAATCATTACTATGGGGGAAAAACGGATTCCCATCGGAATTTGTTTTTCCCCGATGGGAAAAATATCTCTCTCAATTTATCACTTCTGTTGAATCTCTATAATATGATGTTCTCCGTGGCACTCCGAAAATATATCTATTCTCTATTGTTCGAGCTATCTAAGTTCCGAGCACGTGAGTTGCTTTTCAACCGCCCGGTGATCTCTCACATTGTCTCTTACGTTGACGGTGGGTCCATTTTCGTAAAAGAGCCCTGTGGTCGTGGTTCCAGAGTCCGTTGCTGCGCGCCGCTCGTTCTTCGAAGCTCTGCTCTCAAAGTGGGGGAGGGATAATTGGCCGTCTCAATCAGCGTTGACGCTTTCAAATGGGTCTCTCTATCCCCGGGAGTGATCTCGCCCCGTCACATCCACGTCACGGCAGAATCGCCAAATTCACCCTACCAATCAATAACACCCCTGCCATCGACGCCACCTTTCTTTCTCTCCCTCTCTCCGGAACGACGTTTAGGCATTATTCTAAACAAATTGTTCCACTGCCAATGCTATCAACAATTTCACCCTCTTAAATGATGCAACACTTCCGGTCGTATTTCTTCTCTTTCGTTAATTATTTCTAGCTTAACTTGAAATTTTCAATGGATGTAAAATTGACCCTTTTAAACATTTTTACTCTTGTAAAATACAATTATTTTACCTGCTAGAAAATACCCAGTCAGATAATTGTCAAATTTAAAAGTAAAGTTTGAAGAGCGTGTTTTCTATATACTCTGAAAATTTCAGACTTAAAGCTTAAGTTATGAAGCAATAAGAAAAAAAAACGGCTAAGAGGTAGTGATGCGCAATTTAATTCCAACTGATTAAAAAAACGCTAATCTCATGTTTGTCATATTTTGAGTTAAAATTTTTGTATTATGGTGTGTTCTACTATGATTGCTCTAGGAATTTTTTGTTTCAATCTATTTATTACTAACTATTTTAAAGCAACATAAGTTTCGTGGTTCGTAACAGACTGCTGTTAGCCACCTTCAATATAAACTTGGAATAACCTGGGAAAGGAAGAGAAAAAAGGAGTTGAACGCTCCCTCACGAATGAGAGATGAGTTACATAGGAAATAGTGGTCTTAGTGGTTCTCTTTTGATCATTTTTTTAACGGATAGTACATTGGAAAAGTGTCTTTAAGGGAGGAATAAAGTTGTTGCTGGTGAAGTTAGAGAAATGAAACTCCTTCTTTGCATTCTGTAGTCATGCCAAGGAACAGTTATGTTGAAGCGAGGACCTTATACAAAAAAAGAAACCTAAATCACGAGTTAAAGAGAACAAAAAGCATCGCAAACGAAATAATTGTTTATATATATACTGGGAAAAATAAATCAGTTGTGTCAGTAATATCATAAGATATATCCCGTATTTGGGTTGATGTGTGTTCTAGAATTGGAAAATGGAAAATAATTATCTCTCCAATCGATGTATAGGTGAAATCAAGTAATAAATGTTAGTTCCCATATTATCAGTTCCCCATTTGAGATGAGTGCAGCTTTTATGTTGACCTTATAGATATAAGAGTGTGCAGATTAACAATTATATTTCAAGTACCACCAAAGGAGATCGTTGAATTGAAGCAGAACTTATTCCGCATTGAACTCACCTAGCTTTCGGTAGTGGATGTGGAGTAGGAAATTTATTTATTTTTTCTTCGATCAATCATGAATTGACTTACTTATCGGCTTGAGAGCCAAATCAGTTTTACCATACCTTGGGCAAAATCAGATCATCGGACAGTCGAGGACATCTCATGCAATTATCAGCTCTTTTGGCCAACGTTCTTTATACATGGATGTTGGACTGATACCGCAGATGATGAAACTGTGTTTTATTGAAATATTTTTGATGCTTAAGAAATCCTAATTTAAAAATAACTGACCTCGTTGAAGCAAAATGAGGTCATTTAGAAGTTGCACCTAGCGCCTGACTGCACAAGTATTTTAAGGCCATTAAATTGGGCCGTGAGATAGGGACGATTGCGTTGGATGCATTCGAATGATGATATAGGATCGTAATTAACAAAATCAAAAATGGCCAATGAACGGATGTTCCATCTTACTGGTACATTTAATATAAAAATGCAACGATAATTCATTAGCTCATTTTTAACTATGTGGTATTTCATTATAAGGTTTCTTGGTTTGTTAACTTAATAATACCACAATGTTTTTACATAAATCGACCCAACGATATAATTTACTCCTTATGATTATGATTACTCATTTAAACCCGGGTCGCTGTATGTAAAAAAAGTAGTGGTATAAGTAAATCAAGAGACCTTAATTATTGCATTTCCAAGATAACGTTTCATAATAGCTGAATGCCTGTAGCAGGTGGTGATGCATGTTGACGGAGAGCGGACGTCCACTGCGAGAGTATTTGGCTCGCTTCAGCATCGCATTCTGCGCGTGGCCTCCACCCACGGGTAAAAGGATTCCGACTTTGTGCTACGGCCGTCGGGGCCCTCGGCAAGCTGTGACGCAGGGCCTCAAAGCGGATTCCACAGACCGGCTTCCACCCTCCCCCGTGCGTGGGATCCTAGCAGATTCTGGGCCAATTTCACGCATTCTCGGCTCAACTCCGTCATATCTGTCGTCTCTACCTTCGCGCATCCTTTTATCAGACACCCACAACTTGTCGCGCGCGGCAAAAGAAAATTTGGTGAGGCATCATCGTAAAGGGATGGGTTGATAGGAGCGGAGGCTTTCTTATTCATTGGGGTTTCAACTATCTCAGGGAAAACAAAAGGAGTGCTCTTGACGGTCGAACCCCAAAGAATAGGAAGGGCACCGCACACCCTTCCAAATGCGACCTCATCAAATTCCATATGACCCCTTCCAGCTATTTCCATTCGTAATAAATCACCTCAAACTTTATTAAGTAATCAATGTGTTTTGCTTTAATGATATTTAGTTGTAATTCAATCTATTACACCTACCAAATAACATATCTTTCATCCTTTGGAAATGGTACCACGCTTTCCATAGTCTCTTCAGAAATTTTTTGTTATAAAATGTGTTACAATCAATATCTTTATGTAGTCTTCGTAAGAATCGTCTCAGGCCTAATTTATAAATCGGAATGCATAGTTTAAATAATATGTGCTTGATATTAATCTTGTTTGTCTTATCAAATTTAGTGCTAGCAGTTGCTTTGGCAGTGCTACATTGACTATAAATTTAATAGTAAGCGTATTTTAAGAGATGATATTTGATTAATTTGCATATGCTGTATGCATCATATGCATCGCAAAGGTATCGTTCATTACGGCTTTTCCGAGGTAATAATTGCTTATAAAATGTCATTAATAATCCAACATCAAGGATAGGACATTGCAATCTGGTTTCTTATGTCGTTCCATAGTCTTGATGGTGTTCTTCCAGTTCCACAGTCTTAATACCATTAAGACTATTCACATTAGACGTTAAGACTATAAGGGTTCAGATAAGGGAAGATTGTGATCTTAAATCATCAATGGGAGTTTTGCTTATTGTACTCAAATTCTGAGGCCAAAAGGTAACTTTCGTCGAATGTATATTAATTTTTATGATTCCCTGCTCTACAGTGTGGGAGTTGAGGTGTGCGACCGATACAGGATGAAAAGTACCAGGGATACAACAGCAACTCGGGAATACATAGTTAGTTCTCATTCCAAGATTTTAATGATTGAATTTATCCGATGACACCGTTTTTTTGTAAAAGGAAAGTCAATGATATCAAACACTTATTCGCTATAAGTTTCTAGTTATGGGTTCTTTTTTTCACTTGATAACTGATTGGTTCGGTAAAATGAGATTTTGTTTAAATTTTTATCGTATTGGAATATTTATTCTTTTTAGTATATTTCAACTTTATTAGAAACTTTCAAAAATGAAATGGTTAAAAGCCCATTTTCAGCCGTAAAAGCAAAATAAAAATAACTATATATCCAAATTATTGCCCTTTTATGCGTTTTATCTACTCTTTTGTATGTCGAAGGGAATGATTTCTCTTCGTCTTTCCGGAATAAATTACGGTACCTATCAGCAAGAAACATTTGCTTAGTTGAGCGTTTTGAAGGCCCTTGATTAAATTCTGTAACATTATTGATAGGGAATGAATGAACGACTCTGATTAATTAAACTTTGCTTTCAAGGCATTTAATGAGGTTCTATGAGATAAACGAGTGTTGGAATTGAAATTGAAAACTAAGAGAACCAAACGGTTATTTTCTACCAAGATTATACAGACTTTTATTAATTTATCTACGTAGAAAACCAAAATCTTTTTTATCTTCCAGAAAAAACTGGGCCAGGCAAAACCAAGAATAGATTTATTTTTAAAAAGATTCGGCGTGTCAATAGTGATGAAATCCGTAAACTATCGTGAGGTAAATGAACTACCTTATCTAGACCTTTACTCTGTTTGCTACTAAGTCTTGTCTATTAGTTGAGAGAGACTCGGTCGTGAGTGCCATTGCCAACGATTGTCGGTACCCATAGATCTTCGGTTCACCAGTTCAAGGGTGAAACGACCATCTCCTTCCATATTCCTATTCTTCTAAAGGCATCAAGTATTCGTGGTGTAGACCTGGCCTATCATTTCAAGCTTTTGGCTTGTTATTTGTGAGAGGCTGGGATATGTCAACGGGATCTTGTTCCCTTATTGGATCTCATATGCCGTTTTAAGTTCACCTCAGCTGCTGAAATCGAGGTGTCATGTTGGATCCCCGACGTACTGTATGATGATTTATCAATTTCTTAACCAGTTCTTCTTTTTATTATGCGTTTATTTATCTTCCTGACCGAAATAAACCAGTAAATCTGTGAAAATTAGAATGATCACTCATAATTAAGCTATTATATTGTTATAAAGGTAATAATATTTGGGAGAAAAGGCCTTGAGTTATGAATGAAAATTACTTAGAATATTAAATTTCACTGTTGGTATATGAAAATAAGCCAAAATTCTACCGCTTCATTTAAAAAAGATGCGTAGAGAAATGTCTGAATTATAAAAAAAATATGAGTGAGATACCCCAGCAGGCAGAAGTTTGTGGAGGAAAAAGATCAATCGCTTGAGAACACAAATGAAGTGATTCAGAGGTCTGTTTGCGAGGAGTTTCCTCAATTTACATATGGAGAGTAAATACTCGGAAATGTTTCTAGACCACCTAACGAATGGTTCGTACGGGATGAACCCGGTAGGAAGAGACGAACGGTCGGGCAGCGAACGGAAAACGAAGAGAAGGAGAGGGTAATTGGAGGAAGTAGGAGGAAGTAAAAAAGAGAACGTGTATGGGTGACGAAGAGGCTGCAGGAGATACTGAAGTGAGGCAGGATGAGGAGAGATAGAGGTAGCTTAAAGAGAAGTCGCTCTCTGCGCAAAAATTGGATCCCGAAGCATGAGATAAGAGACTCGCTCTTATAGGTCACAGGTCACGGCGTATCTCCCTTCATTTACTCTGCCAACCCCTCACCTTCCTCTAAAAAAAAATAAAACTCCCTCCTCTATCCACCTCGCCTCTTCTTTACCTAGCTATTGCGATGTTAGCTGAAGGAGGGGAAGGTAAAACGGGATGTGTGGGGTGAGAAATTCAGTGGGTTTTTGCCAGAGTGGGTGGAGGGTACACGCTTCGCGTTGGAAGGGGTTGAGGGCGTGAACAAAGGTATCGGAGCAAGGCAGAAAGGCTACTTCATTTTTATATCCTACGAGGATGGGCACTAGAGGTCTCTACGGGCAGCGCAACCATTCTCGATGACTCGTACAAGCTAACTTTTTTTTCCGGAGTGTGGGTGGAAGGTAATGGAATTGCGCATATGTTGGTTGCTCTGGGTATTTTTTTTCAATCCCCATTGTTATCTTGCTGCACCACTCAGCGTTCCATTTTCCACTGGCTTGGTTGATGTTATTCTCAGTTTCCTTTCCAACCCGCAGGAAATTCTAGTCATTAATTTTAGGGCAGTACTCCATTAACGCCTGAAATGTCACGGGAGATCATCTCCGTTGATATTTAAGGTAATAAAGAAAATTTCAGACATTTCACCTATAATATTTTGCATTTTGACCGTAGGGCAACGGTAAATTAGCTTGCAATTTGCCTTTAGAGTGTCGACTTCTTCATTAGGTTGAATTCAAAATGATAAGCTGATCTTTACTAAAATATCCTAGCCTTCTGTGGAATTACATGAATTGGACTTCAGATGTAATGATGAACTTGAAGGAAGAATTTACTAAATAGGGAAGGCTTGAGATTCTTGGTGATAGCAAGCAGGTGAGGTGACCTTTGCTGATTGGAGAGTAGGTTCTTTAGGGAAAATTTTGTTGGTGTTGGAAGGATACTAGATACAAATCTGACGATGGCGTAAGACGTCTCTATTTAAACCGAGGAGTAAACAGTTTTACTCCACCTTCCGGAAAATGTCGCAACTCATTGACATATAAGTGCTCTTTTGGAAGCATCCAAAAGCGTTTGTGGCGAGGAATTAAGGAACAATAAAGTTGCAAATTTACTCAGAATCAACTGTGAAGTGCAACTTGTTTATTTGAAAATTAAAAGTGGGTAATTTAATCTGCAATACACGATTAGTTCAAGTACATACAGACATCCCAAGGCTTTTACTTTGTTATTCATGGAGAGGTAAATAAAAACCATGCTTGATGTAATATTTTAAACTTTTTTATAAGCTGCGAGAGATTATGTTGAGGTTATGTAAATTTGAATGCGTTCTAAGTACTGATTCTGTAAAATATAATTCATTGGCTCAATCGACTGTTCTCTATCAGATTTTAACGATGGTTCATGATATTTTATTTTGAGGTATTGAAGGAAATAGGATATGTTTTATTAAAATTGTCAAAGTTAGTTTTCGTGACCCACATTACTGGAACTAATTTTCATTAAAAGTGTATAAAAACAAAGGAAAACCTCAGTTAAATTAATTTTTGTTAATTAATATGATAATAAATAATTGTTTGAAAATGGTGTTTTTGCATTTTTAAGATGCTTCAAATGTCGTAGATTGTTCGTCAGAGCAGACATAAATTTTATTTCTCTTTTTAGCGCGAGGATAAAAATACAATGTTTTTACTTTTGGTGGATAAACTTTTTTAAGTTCTGAGGTAATCGTCTCCATAGATATCGTTAAAGCTACTAGGTATAATTATCCAAACAATCAACCAATTTCTTTGCACTGATAGTTAAAAGTACATTTGCATTATATGGAGCATAAGATATCTGCTGTTTTATCATGAAAATATTCATACGCTATATGTGTAGTTAAGTCGTAATATTAACGCCTAATGAACCACCGTTCTTGCGTATTTTGCTCACAAAGTCATCAATAACTAATAGCTCTAGAACGTTCTCGTTTTGCAGAAAGTAATCGCTTAGTGTTTAGGTATGCTCTAATAAATATTGATTGAAAATAGAGATTGATAATTTTCTAAGTTCCATTTGTAATCATAATTTCCCTCCCTAGTTAGTTTAACGGTAGAAGTTGAGTGATGTGTCAAGTGCATAATGAATTGCTTCATAATTTTTACTGAGTACTTTATGATTTCACTTTTTCCACTTCTAGTGCATGTACTTAAGTTTCGGTAATAATTCAACATCATATCACCCGATCAAATTGCATTTTCCATGTGAATGAGTAAAAGTTAGATAGTATTTTTGGGGGAATAGTTTTTTCCACTCGTGGGTGAAAAACGCGTTTAATAGGAGACGAATTAGGGGGCTTTAAGCCCAATTTGAGGTTAATTTAAGTAAAAAAGACCAAATGGAAAGGGTTCGGGTTGGTGAGTTGCCTAGAATGTTGGATTACCTTCCCGAGGGCCCGAGTTCAAATCTCGGCTCTGGTAGAGGTTTTCAGGGACTTCCCGATCCACAATTGAAAGTTATAATAATAAGAATGATTTTTTTCACCCCCAACGTTTTGATTGCAACGCTAGTAAGGACCAACGTTAGAGAGCTTTAGGTGGTTGGCAAGGTCATAAGGCCGGAACTGAGTCGCTATCAAATAGCAGAAATGTATGCTAAAAAATAATGCAGTAAATATTACATAAAGGTCTGGTTACACAATACATTAACACGTACGGGTTAATGTCTAAATGTATGGACGCGAGAATGAACGACAAAATGCATCGCGTAACCACCCAACTTGTGCGAATGCATGCATAGAAAATAGAAACTGTTCTAATTCGGTTCATGCATTCGAACATGTTCCCTTCCAGTTCACCAAAATCATCCACGCAAAAGTACATTAATTTGTACGTGTTAATGTACCGTGTAACCAGGCCTTAAGTGTTGTTAATTAAATGATATCAATATAAATTTTCCATCACTTCTTGAGAAATAATCGAGTCTTTGGCAATTTTTAACATTTTATTTGGGAATTTCAAGCCCTCCTTCCACCAGGAGAGACGTTAAGCCGTTGAAAACTTACTTAAGCTGTTGGTCGCTTCCTTCAAATACCACACCCATACCATTCCTGATGAAGGATAAAGGACAGCACCACACGTGCCAAGAAGTGGATCCTATTCAGAGGCTCGGATCAGCGTTTTCGTGGAATCTGGCTCACTCTTTTCTCATTACCGACCCACGCTCGATCAATTTTCCGCTTTGTGCATGCCTATCCATCCTACACCCACATAACGCCTCGCAGACATCTTTTACAAGCCTTCTCCGCCCCTTCCATGTTCCGGTTTAATTTTCACCCGCCCGATCCCTTAAATCCTATCAGTCCTATCCCACGGCCCGACCCTTCTGTCATTTATCTTACCCCCTTGGTCTTCTAACCGCGGAACCGACTCGATCACGGAACGGTAAATTAATTAATCAAGTTACACAGCTGGATATTAAATGCCTATTGAGAATTAATTACGTCAATTATGCCCAAGCATAGCGTGCTATAGTCTTATTTTGGGAATAAGGGATCAGTTTTTTGCCATATTCTCAGATGTTTGGTTCAGTTTTCTTTCTTCTGCAAAAATTGTCTTGTGTAAAAATTTTCAGATATTATTTTTGCAAAATATTTAGTGATCTTTTACTTCCTCTTTGACGTTATTATGATAGTCAATATCCGAATTTCTCCAAATCCTTCTTTATATACCAAATAAATTTTTTACGTCATTGCGAGCTTTTTTGGGGTCACCTCTATACTACGATCTTTTCGTCTTGGGTAAATTATCCTAACTTTTTTTGTGTCTCTTTTTAGCTCCTCATGGTATCTCTGAAGCGTGTATGTCTCACCTGGAACGTCACGAGTTCTTTCTTTCCAGGATTTATATTTTTTGTCGAAGAAATCTTTGTCCCTGAAGAGGCATTCAACTTCCAAATCGGCTAATCGCTTTGGTTCTTAAGAATATGGAAACGCGGTGTCTTCTGCTATCCTGCACGCAACATCGGAACATGAATTATCGTCATTTTATTAAGTGCGCATTTGTATCGTAGTTCGTATGAGAAATCAATTCCGTTGGCCTTCTTCGTGATAAAAGTGTGAGAGTGGTATCAATTTATTCATTATATCGAGTAGTAAAAATAAAAAGACAATGATCATTTACTTTTGCTTTCAGCTCAGAATTAAAATTTTGAAAAACAAAATCACTGTCCATACGTGAGATATTTAACTTCGCGTCCAAGACCTCATCGGGGAAGAAGATGGGAGCGATTCTAATTCTTTTTCATAGATTTTGTAGTAAATCATATTATTATTCGGTATGATTTGTATATGAATACTACGTAAGAGGAAAGTTTAATGTCATTAACTCAATGAGTAAAATGTTTAGTACAATAAAAAAAGGAAATGAGATCGAAAAAAAAAGTTCCATCAGCATTCAAATTTTAAAATTGTATTCCTGAGTGAAATCAGGTTTATAATCAGTTTATACAATTTAAAACTCCAATTCAGGCTCTTTTTTCTACATCTACATACTACCCCGTGAGTCGCTTAAAAGACATGTGGCAGGGGATGTTAGAACACCAGCCGTTTACACATAAAAAGGAAATTCTCAAACGAAATTAATACTGGCATTTATTAAAGTCCTTAATGGTTCGGGGGAATAACGAATTGCCATATCTATCCGTTCAGCGAAATATATCTCTTAATTTATCGCTTCTGTCGGACCTGGAAATATAGTGGGGCTCTAATATTATGTTCTCCGCGTCGCTCTTAAAGATATATATTCTCAATTTTTCAAGCAATCTCAGCCTTGCGCCCAGCCTCTGAGTCTCTAGCGGCTCCCAGCCTAATTCGCTTATCATCTGGGTATCGCTGTCTGTACGCCCATAGCAGTTTTTGACGAACCGCGCCTCCTTCCTTTGTATTTTATTCAGTTCGAGGATTAAGTCTTTCTTCACCGGATCCCATACGTTTGCTGCATATTCAAGGTGCGGTCGGACGAGTTCGAAATAACACCTTTCTTTTACTTTCTCATCCTAAAATATTCCCACAATACGCTTGACGAATCCTAATTTCTTCAGGGCTATTCTACAAATATTCCTTATATGTGTTCCCTTGGAGAGGTTCGAGGTTATCGTAACTTCTAGGTACTTCATTTCCTCTGTAGCCTTTATGTTAATACCATCCACAGCATGACCATGGTTATAGTTGAATGGGACGAAGGCAGAAATCTCTTCAAATGGCACGTGGTAGTAAACTTCATTTTTTGCTGTTTTCGAAATGTACCGTATCGCTTCTGGGCCTATTGTGTCTCCTTCATTTAAATTACCTTAGTGTAACTGAAAACTTTAGTGTGATACCTCTTAACTCAGCTTTTGAAGAATGAAGTGTCGCACCCAATGTTTCTTGCGATCGATGACTGATATTCCGCTGGGTGACATTACTCATCATGTTGACTCATCAATCATTTTCTCTAATTACCATTAGAAGAATGAAAGAAACCAGTCGAACCATTCGTCGCTTTTAACTGCAGATTGCTCTATAATTCTGCCGATGCGTTATCAACCGCGGACCTTTATTCCTCGTAGATAATGAAAACGAGTGGAGTAATATTGCCTGCACGCAATGATGGTCTACACCTTGTATAACTTTTTGCGACAATTTTTATACCCATATCTTTTACTTTTCTAGTTCGCTCTCTCATAGGCCGAATAGGCAATCTTTTATCCTTTATTTCCGAAGTTGAATCTGGTGATGGTCCGATTATGCCAATGATGCATGCTATTCCCTCAACAAGAAATTAATTTGCGATAGAAAGATTATGGAGAACTTCCGTTGTTCCTACGGACACGCAATCGGCAACCGTGCTTCCGCGTATGGCGAGTAATGTTCAGTTAACCTTAGACGTTAAAAATTTGTTTTTTAGAGTAAAGTCTTCTGCCCAGAATATTCGACCGTATTTATAGCTTTTTTCTATAATAGATTGACTTTTAGACGTGTATTTGCTTTGAAAAGGCTGAATTCATGGAGTTAATATTGGATGCATCTTAAGATTTTGCGTAATAGATAAATTTTAAATGATTATGTACTGTTCTTAATCACGTTTTATTTGGTATAAAATCATGTTTTGACCGCTGTGAAACAATCCAAGGTATGAAGATAGGTATAGTGCTGTCCCGACAAAAAGACTTCGTGAAATGTTCTAGGGATCCCCACTGGGTCAGAAACTGCATAGCTGCCGACTCGGCCATCGTCCGGTCTGTGAGTGACGTCGGCAGTTATGCAGTTCCTGACCCGGTGGCGATCCCGAGAGCATTTCACGCAATCCAATATGAGATTCGCGAAGCTAAAAATGCAAAAAATGCCAAATGTGAAACATTTGAAAACATTTTCTTTGCTTTTCTCATGGGCATAGTAATCGGAAATAGCATATCTCCAATTTTTTTCTTTTGAGACCCAATTCGAAATTTGCGCTTTAGTGGTTTACTGGAATGCAGAACGGATGATTGTAGCCAGGAACTGTAGCTTGCGTTTCTCCTTGAGTCAAAGCACATGGCAATTCCGACGTAATTATCAAACATCACGAATCCGTTCTCGCGATAACGCCGCGTCAAATACCAACAAGCCATGCGCCCAGCTACGTGGTACATTCGGGGCCTCTTCTCAAAGTCGTAACGCCAACCGATGCAGCGGAATCGCTCTGCCTCCTAATTCATCGTTCATAACCGGCGCAGCATATGCCGATCAGGATGGCTGGGAAGGAGGGGGAAGTTGGTGAATGCATTTCGAGATTAGCTTGGAGCGATTTTCTTTTGCATGGTGGGTAGCAGAGCCACCCTCTCCCTTGCACCGGCTCGTTTGCATTGATTCGGCCCGCTCAGACACCCACGCGCCTTCAATTCCCTCCCACCCTCCGCTCTGCCTCCATTCCTCCCAGCTCTATCCAACTGCACTCCGGTCGTAACGCCTACGCCGCCGTTGCACTTGCGCGGGGGCATCACTTCTCAACGTCATTTGCGGTTAAAACTATCGATATATTCTAGATCAAAGCCCCATCCGTTGCCAAAGCACCTATATCTACAATGAATATCGTTGCGTCATGAGTTGCATACTTTAATCCAAACACTGGCGATGGTTATGACGATGATTTGGGTGTTTTGTTGAGTTTACTGGAATGAATGGTAGTCGGTAATAATAATATAAAACTTCACGATATTAAATATAGATGGGTGTTACCGAATGCGTGGTTTTAAAGGTTTATATTCACCAACTATTTTGCGGGAAGATCTGAAAATTGGAAACCATAATGCCAATAAAGGTTCTAAAAAATAGGCAACTCTGAAATCAGTTTTTCAATTCATTTGTCAATCGTCAATAGTGTAAAAAAAATATAACTCTTCAGGACCATTTTCTAACCCTAGGCTGGTTAATAATTACTCTCCTTTCCTTTATGATTACTGGGTTACCTGAATAACCATTATTGAACGTAGTTACTCTGTCCAACTTTAATTGACATTTGATTCATCACCATTTTGACAATCTTTCGGGATCATCAGTTTCGGGACGATGGCAATTGGACTTAAAAAATTCTTTGAATTATAAAGAATACCTCATAATTTTGATTTATAGTACCGTCTTCTATGAATTATGTGTCGTAAAACGTGAAATTTAAGTGAAGGAATAAGAGTTGTGGGGAAGTAAGCACGCAAGACATCCATGCATATTCAACTCCCTCTCTTCCCTTTCCAGCATGATTATTTGTACTTCATACGCCATTGTAATGCTAGGCGTCATCATGACTTCCTGAATGATGTCCGTTTGTCGTTAAATAGATCGCAAAGCAAATCATTCATCGCACTAGAAATAATTTATATCATTTACCATGTATCATAATGACTTGGTGGCTATAAATATCTCATTAGGTATTGCAAAGCCTGGCGTTCGTTGAAGAATTAAAAAAACTGTGAGATTAGAGAAATTGGCAGACTCCACGATGCATGTCCTCTCACACCTTTCTCGTTCTGTATCCAGATACAATTCGGTGCTAAACGCCACGCTATTGCGCAAGTGTGAAGGAATCGCTTAGTGCCTTCGAATATCGCTCTGTCATAACTATCAGAAAAGTCTACTTTAAATCATCATTCGTTACTTAATCGGCTAAGTCACCTAAAATTTCGGCATATTACACATTATCCTTTTTCATCAAAGTGATGGTATTGATACATGGGAGTAAGTACAGAGGGAAAAATTTTATTGCATGAAATATTTATTTTTAATGCATTCTAAATAGTGATATTTATTATTTTATCTTAGAAAGCTTGCGTTGGTTGTGAAAGCAACATCACTTCTGAAGGTTTTTTTTAGCCACTTTAACCATTTAAGAATGAGCGTGATCGCTCCTAGAAGGCAATCAATAATGCCTCCAAACCATTTCTATAGAATATAATTTTACTGCGTAATTGAATGATAAAGCTTCATTATCAGCTAATAGGATGATGCTAGCTTTCCTGCATGCGGAAGGTAATAAATTTTGTGTTATAATTTGTTTAAAAATCATTTATAGTGTGTTATTATTTTGATATTTACCCATATTTCGACATTTATTTATTTAGTGTGTACCACCGGGTGTCGCAAAGCGTGGCGTGTACAAAAGGAGAAAGATATATGAGCTCCATGTAACTGAAGAGCATGTCCTTCACCCTTCCCAATACATCACGGTATAATCGCCCACTCAGTGGCCCTAGTATCAATTTTCGACGTCGCGTGTGTTCAAAGCCGTCATGATATTCTAGATCAAAGCCGAGGCTGTAGCTAAATCGTTACGTAGTTCAACCTTTTTATGATGGTAGTGTATTCAATAGTTTTATTATTTTTATAACATTCCGGATGTGGGTGAATTTATTTTGTAGGCGATACAGTTGCAAGGGTGATAAAATGATAAGAATACAAAAACGAATTCCAGATGTGCAGGAATATTTCTCGGGTTTCCCACCGGGTGTCGTATCGGGTTGTAGTTCCCAACGTTTCCATGACTAAGTCCGTCATCGTCATCAGGGGTTATTTTACGTCATCATCCGTCATCGTCATCGTCATCAGGGGTCATTTTAACCCCTGATGACGATGACGGACTTAGTCATGGAAACGTTGGGAACTACAACCCGATACGACACCCGGTGGGAAACCCGAGAAATATTCCTGCAGAGCATACGCCGGCAAAAACTCAGATTCTACACGAATTCCAGATGTCTGCTCATTTAATTTTTTATAGGATTTATTTAATCGTCTTATCAGTTGGAGCATGATTGCGATGCGTTATTGAAACGTTAGATGAACAAAAATCGTTAGTTGAAAATTATAATTTGTACTGCATATAACGTGTTTTGTTAAGTTCATCCGCGTTATTTTCTTACACGTTTTCAAACATTATAAATGTGAAGAATAATCGTTTCCTGTAGCTTATTCATTCCAACGAAGGCTTGACCTTTTCGTAAAGTCATTAAGTTCGTTAAATCAATCATTTCTGGTAACTAATTTAGTATTTTGATTTAACTTTTACTCATGTAAAAGTGATAGCTATGAATATCGGTTATACGCTGGGGAATTCTGTGGGAGTAGGGAGTGATCACTATGAAAACATATCTCTAAAATGTAAACTAAACGCTATTGTGCACCGAAATTTAGTAGAAAAGATTCGTAATCAATATTAGGATGGCAATTTTTCCTTGAAATTCGTTTTGAAATTAATAATTAATTGGATGTTATAATTCGCATCAAGCACCATGTATTTTATCTGCCATAGTGCTCTTCCTCTCTAGGTATTTTGAACTTTCAAGCTTACTTAATACATATAGAATAATTTGAAAGAAAAAAATAAATACATTATTATTGGTCAGATGGTCTCAAATATTTAAATTACATTACAATTTTTATTTTGATTCACGGTTTTCATTCTCGTTAAATATTTTGATTAAGTTTTACCGATTTCTCCTGTTAAAAATTAAAGAAAATAAGTGCCTAAATTCGTCATCATCTTTACATTTTAGTATGTATCCACGTTAATAACACTAATCGGCGACGAATATCCACGGTAACCACTAGTTGTCATATCAGGTATAGGGTGAATAGAACAATTAATGGCAGTACACAAATTATTGTTGAAAATAGTCATCTTAAAATCACTAAAATGTCAGTTCTGAAGTGCTGGAAGTTAATGGTTAATTGATAATTTACATTATGTTTATACCCTCTTTCCCTCGAAGTTATATACATTAGGAAAATGGTAGTGAATATACTGAATGTAAAGTTGAGAGCCGTTTCCCGTAGATACTTCGGCAGCGAACATCTTTGGAGAATAACTAGAGTATGGCATTACTGGTAATAAATGTTGTTATAGACTCCTTTCAAGCATTATAGAATCTTTATCCGAATAATTTTTATCCCTATGTTCCCAAGAAAATTTCATGGAACTTATTTGCCGGGATAATACCACATAGAAAGCGGAGGAAGCGATGTGACTCCTCCTAAATGGCTGCGGAATGAGTACGTTCTTATCAATATATAAATGGTATTTTGGTATTTGATTAAGTCCTCTCTTAGGCATAAAATTTTGTGGTACTTTCGTCTGAATTGAATTTGAATTGTTTAGCTTTAAGCGTAAGAAAATATATTGCTTACCGTCCTGCAAGCTTTATGGTCAATTCTGATAACCGGCGAAGCTGGTCAGATAGTTTTAGAAATATTATCTTCATCTTGCAATGTCAGTCGCGAATCCTAATACCAAAAATCTTATCAGAGAGGAAATTGGTTAATTAATGATCAGTAACCTTAGAATATAAATCTTCAATAATCATCCGAATGCATCTGAAGATATTTATTCCTCTTCAATACTGAATATGCTTTGTTCTTTAGACCATTCAATGAAAAATTTCACAAGTATACCAACAGTGTATTAAGTAATCATTATAATTTTAATGAGCGATTTTTGCATGTAACGTTTCAATAACAAACATTAGTTATTCAAAATATTTCGCTTTTCGTATGCCATATAAATCCACCCTTTTTAACATATACTTTCGTCCCTCATGCCTATCGATTGCGTGAGAAAGGGAGTTAAGCTGACAACGAACGCAAAAATCGCTACCCTTCCACTCTTCTCTTCTACACTTTCCCCGCGCCTTTAGTTGATCACCCACGCTGTTGCATCCCGTTTTCCACCCCCGCACAACCCTTCCGCTGAGAGTCTGAGTTCTCGCGGACTTTCTCGACCGTTTCGACCGAGTTTCCATCTCCCAACCCTAATGCTACCGCCCACGTCTATTCCGAGTCTCTCGTCTCCCATAGTCCTCGCCCTCACATCAAGGCTCAGCAGCACAGGGTGCTCGGCCTCCCCCGCAACCACGCAGGCGTATTTATTTGCTCACTCCGCCCTTCAACCCTTGTCCTCGCCCCATTGACCCCCTCCCTGCATCTATCTTTATGAGTTTTGTTCCACGGAGTTTGCTCCCCTCAGAATGATGGACCACTCACTCTTTATTCATGGTTTGCACTCTAACCTTTCCGCCGACATCACTATGAGACCATGTCATTCATCTGCATCTATTCTTCATTCCTTTATTATCCATTTTACTTTTTTCCCGCACATCACCTTACAGTTTGGCTTGATCTTATGGCGTACTTCCAGTAGATACTTCGGCAGTGGTGAAATCTATGACGAAAATCTTAAGAGAATAGCTAGAATATGGCATTACTGGTAAGAAATATTGCTATAGACTCATTTCGAGCATTATATAATCTTTATCCGAATAATTTTTATCCCTATGTTCCCAATATAGTGCTATAAAGGAAACAGAGAAAGCAGTCCTCATTCTGGAAAGAAAATGGTCTCCTCTATAGTGATTCAAATGAATAAATTTATCATTAAATGACCCAATCCCTGAATTTATCTTTGCAAATTTAATTCCGCGAAGTTTCTTGCGTTGTGATTTATGCCTTTCTCCTTGCCTAGTCACCGCTTTCCATAAAAATTTCCTACCAATGTCAGCGTGTTCCACGTCATGATGAACAAGTCCAGCACACCCATTTACTTCCTCCCTATGTCCAATTGGTGTCGTTCCTTGCCCTTATTCCTATCCACATGCCCTTCGATGATAAATTTCATTAATCTATCGTGCTTCTAGATGTGGCCAACTAAGTTTTCCCGTCTTCTTCTCAGGGTTTTTAGTTGACTTTTTTTCTCTCTCACTTCCTCGTTACTTACTTTGTCAATATATTTTATCTACAGCATTGTGATAAACTGATTGTAATCTCGATTTATCGACACACTATTGTTGATGAAAGACATCTATGACGATATCCGATAATCATGCTATCATTGATGATTTCGTGTGATCGTCACATCGTATAGCTCTGCCAAAATGTCCATCCCGCCTGTACTTTTCCAATGCACCGCCCCATTTCCGTATATGATATCGTACGTACGACCGGTCGTCAAACTTTCTCGCCTCGGCAAGAGCCCTTTTCCGCACGCGCCCTGTCTCCCCCACTGAGCCTAAATGGCCCCGTCGATCTCGCTCGCTCTCGACTGTTGCTGGCAACCGGCCAACCAGACTCCCTTTCCTCTCCTTCCTCCCTTCGTGCTACCCACAGCTCCAGCACAAGCAACTCTCTCCCCTATTCCTTTTTTTTCTCGTAAGAGAAACCATGCGAAGAGCACAAGAGTTAGCGAGCCTTAGCCCAATTCTTGATCACGCCTGATAACTCCACCGCCCGAAACAACGCAAATGATAGGGATCCCTTAGGGTGACGAATGATGATGAGGGATGGGGAGGGATTAGGAGGGAGGGATGACTATTTGCAACAATAATTTGTGTACTGCCATTAATTGTTCTATTCTCCCCATACCTGATATGACAACTAGTGGTTACCGCGGATATTCGTCACCGATTAGTGTTATTAACGTGGATACATACTAAAATGTCAAGATGATGACGAATTTAGGCACTTATTTTCCTGTAATTTTTAACAGGAGAAATCGGTAATCGGCGTCTATTCCAAGTGAATATTATTGAAATTGAAAACGGTAATTAAACCGATTTTCATCATCGTCTGTTTAAGCTCCTTTACCTCATCATTGGAGAAGTTCTTCATTTACCTTCACCTGTAACCAGGAAAAGATGTTGGATCTCATATTGCCATTTTAATTCTTTCTGCGGTAGTGGATTCTATTGGTGAATTAGTGGCGGATTTTGAACTGCGCAGTGTAATATCAACATTTTCCAGGTATTTGGCGTAATGTGCACAGAATTGGGTCAAATTGATTCGATTGAATGTTTAAGAAACATTGAGGGGTCTAAGGACTAAGCCGGATTTTGAGTCACAGTTGAGGTAGAGGCAACTCTGGACCTTGGTTGTGTTGAAATGGCTGCTCCAAACCCTCGTTTTCTATCCCTCTTCCTTATTTTTTTCGTCAGTCTTCTTATCCAGTGGCGTAACTCGAGGGCGATAGATTCCCCCCCCCCCCCAAAACCTCAGAGAAATGAAAAAAAATATTTAAAACTAGTGTCTAGTTTTGACACATAATAACTGCATTTGCTTTAAAAATTTTAAGTGACAAAATGATGTAAAATATATTTCCAGGCACGTCATTTTTCAAAAATTTTCCCGGTCCCCAGGGATGGAGGGTGCCTGGGGTGGGGGGTTGCCCTCCCAGGATTCCCATCCCCTGCAAAGCACATTCCTAGTTACGCCACTGTTTCTATCTCACTCGCCAAAGGTTCAATTCACTTGACTGCAACCGCAGAACAGAAGCAGAGGGAGAGGTAGTTGTATTCCGTATCCCCCCCACGTGCAATCTGATGAATAGCCAAGTAGTTCGTTTCGATCCCCTCTCACGTTTTTACACTCTCCCCTACCAGTATCTCTACGATTTTTTGCAGGGAAAAGTTGACACAAGTCCCTGCCTGGGTTTTTGTTTCCCTCGTGAGTGGGAAAGCATGCATAGAACATTTGGTGGAGACGTTCGCATCGTGGACATTTTTCGTTCCATTTTCCTTCTCTCTCTCTGCAGCTTCAAGTCCATTTCTAGACACGGCTAAGAATTATTTTCATCCTGAAGCCGTACTGGCTTTATAAAGTGACCATTCCAGTTTTTATATTGTGAACATGACCAGATTATTTTTTACTGACACAATAATGAAATTACTGTTCTTACAGATGTCATTGGTGTTTTACGGCATTATTGGTGCCAAATTTGATCGTAATGAACGGAAAAGTTTTCAAATAAGAAAAATTTAGTTTCTAAATGAAATTAATTGCTACATTCCATCTGATAAAAAAGTCCTATGAGTTCTAATATGAGAGAGAAATTATCAGAGTTCTTTATTTTGATACATCAGGTATCTTTGTTTATCCATCGGAAATTATTTCTACTGAGTCTGAAGTTTGGATACTTGAAATCATTTATTTAAGGGATATTCTCTACTTAAGCCGATTTATTTATTCTTAAGAACAGTAAACTTCAAAAACCCAGTGTCACGTCTCGCTGTTGTTTGAATTTCCTTCCATGCTCACTATTATATCACGTTATTATATCTCTTTCCTTAATGGTTTATTTTATCATTTATATTAGTTTATTTATTTTCGTCGATAAGTATTTTAATGCTGAAAGGCTCGCTATGTAGTTCCCAACATCCTTAGGTGAACTCGGATGAATAAAACAACACATTAGGCTCACGAAAGTTACATCGACTTCAATCGACATAAAATGTCTTAATCGCCATAATCACATTGAACTGCCTGAGGATTAGTTTGACGCGGATCTTCATTTGTAACAGCTATTTTTTTTTGGTATTGACGTATGTATTCTCATTTTTATTCTTGGAAACTTTTTCTCGGTCCTTTGTTGATCAGCGAGTCCTTTTGTCTTTCGTTGATTCGCCCATTATTTCTAAAATCGAAGAAATTCATTTCTGAAACTAATCATTCCACCTAAAAAAGATAAAAGTTAAGTGAAAATAAACCACATTTTTATGACCCAATTTGAATATTGGATACTTGGGTGTTACAAGTTTTTTTTGTTGTTGTTGTTGTTGTTGTTAGAGCACCCCTTGTACAGAGACGTTGACGTACGTGGGAAGCGTTAGTGTATGCCTCTACATTGCTGTTTAGCATTCTCTCTCACTTCCACCTTATTTTGTTGTTTTAGAATAAAAATATACTTCACGGCTTCGCGGGCACCGAAATGTTCCCCTCGTTCGTGCAATACCTTTTTATTGCGGGGCAAAAGGGGCTAAGCTTTTGCTTTATCGGATGGGCAGGCATTTGTTAAACAAATCGTGGAGACGGCGGAGCGTTGAGGATTTCTGCGGCAATGTGACGCGGCAGCTTTGAATAATGCGGCGGATGCCTCGACTCCGTTGGGCGAGGAGGGAATTTCTCTCCGTTTTTCACTTTCGTGGGCCCGCGGTACATTGTGTGCAGTTCCACGTGGCCTAGTTCTCGCTCTCATTATTCCGCGGCCCTTTTGAAATCAACCGTGTGAGAGTGTTTCCATCAATAGAACAGCTTTTGCCCGGGTGAATGGGTTTCCCTTGAACAAACGGCATTTTTGGCCTCTGCAAATTAATGGTAGCAGTAATATTGCAGTCACTGGTTGAAGTCAAAGAGAGGAGGGCATTCATTCTAAGCTCATGCCTTGAAGCGAGCCAACTGGAAAATGTAAATTTTTTATAATTACGATATTTGTTCGTGCGTTAACTTGATTTCGGTAAAGCTCTCAGGTACTCAATTTTTATAAAGACTTTGCGCATTAAGCTTCGCCAAATCTTCTTATTAAGGATGAAATGTAGTGTATGCATTATGATGAATTATATTAATGGGCACCAAAAAATTATTTGGCTTGATACTTAAAATGCTACCTCGGGACCTTTTCATTTTCCCGTCCTTATTTCTTTAATCAGTCGACTTGCTATAAACCAGTGCACCTGAAATATTGTATGTTTATTTTACTGAAGCAGGTAAATTTAAAAGGCAGACGAGTAGTGTGTGATATATTATTACTAGTTTGCAGGCGAGTGACTGAAATAGTATTGGAAAATCAAGTACGTTTCAGTGAGTTTTTCAAATGCAAATTGCGTCGAATTCCTTCCTATGAAGAGGGTATTATTAGTTAATGAGGTAGTTATGAGCGATATTTTTCGCAGTATTCATTTCTAATATAATAGCTCCCTTGGGTAAGCTGATATGGTAAAGGAGGCGTGAGATTTGAAAGCTGGAGTGAAAGTGGGGAGAATGCTGTTTAAATCAATAAGGATCAAGGATAATCAGGCGTTGCATTGCCAGTCAGCGAAGGGGTTGCAGTCTCAAGTGGATGCGTGAGACAACTACTGCAAAGAGTATGGCATGAGAATAAATCACAACAAACCCAGGATATGCAGTTTTGTGAAGAATCGGGAGCTAGGTATGTGAGACTCAAGGAAACAGTAGGTGGAGGAAAAACTAGGAGGAGAGGATCATTGTGTAAGAGTTTCAAGAAAAGGGTAGTTAAGAGTTTGATCTGGAGGATAGCTCTCCACGGTGCGGAAACGTGTACACTGAGGAAGGAGGACGAGAGAAGATAGAGGCATTCGAGATGTGGGTATTAAGAAGAGTGGAGAAGGTGAAATGGACAGGGAGGAGGAGAAACGATGAAATGCTGGGCATGGTGGGGGAGGAGAGGCAACTTTTAGATGATACTGAGGATACTGAGGAGACGGAAGGTTTGGATGGAGCGAGTACTTTGCGGACAGGGGATGTTGAAAACTGCATTAGAGGGTAGAGTGTTAGGTAAACGAGGAAGGGGAAGGAAGAGAATACGATTTTTGGTTAGATTGTAAGGGAGTAGACCTTATTATGAATTGAAGGGGAAATTCTACGAATGGTGGGGAAAGACTGCCAGAGTACTTCTTAAAAATTCCATGCGAACTTATTTCAATAGGTAGAATACTTTAATAATAATAATATTAGCCCCCTTGACGCCACCTGCGTTATCGGTTCACAACATTCCATCAATATCTCCAGCTTGGGAGTAAGGGTAAGACCGCGGCGCGGGGGGCACACTGCTTACAAGCTTTTTTATTGAGAGATTGCGCTCTCGCACATTGAATATGGTGTAACGTGAGTGCTCCAGCTATTCGAATCTGTTTCCATGTAGTCAGCGAGAAATTTTCAATATTTGCAGCATCATGCGTTCTATGGATTCGCAGTCACCGCGGCATTGGAAATTTCCGCTTTCTGTATGAAAATATTTTTCTAAATTCTTAATTTATCCTCTAAAAAATGAAAAGTTTCACTTCTGGGCGTTGCTAAAATTTGAACAAATCGTTGGAAACACGTGAAGAGTTTTGAAGCGCTCATCATTGCCTATGCGTTCCAATGTCTTGCCTAAAATTTCCGTTTGACACATCTACAATAGTTGTCGTTTCTGTGGTTAATCTTCATCTCTTACCTATCAGGCGCGAATTCTACATTGAATACTTGAATTTTGATCAAATACCCTTGTGATTGCTAACCAATGGAAAAGTTCCATTTAGCAGCGACTGTTTGAAGATTAATTCGATGGTTATGCCACAATTATCGATGGATATAATAAGGTATTTCCCTTTCAGATTTGAGGATAACTATAGTTTTGACATTTTAAGGATATATTTGCTAAAATTACTTCCACAGATGGAACGGCTTCTGCCAAAGTGCAAACAAATTGTATAAATCCACCGTGTGCATGATATTTCCCCAAAGGGACTACGGCGCAAATTTTCACTAGTTTAAGGCCGTTTTACGCGGTGCACGGAATTGCGCAGCTTAGAACTGCATTAATTTATAAAATGGGGTGGAATTGAGCGAATTCATGAGCGCAATTAGAACAGAGACTATTTTGCCATTTCGCGTCCTCGCATTCTCGCATATGTTCCAACAATTCACCGCTTTACGTGACGCAATTTTGACTGCGCCTTTGTACGCACGACGGATTGTGCAAGTACTTGCCCCGTGTGAAACGGCCTTTATGCTGTGTGAAGACAGGTTTCTTATTATATTATCTCCATGTTATCACTTCTTACGCAATTGCTTTCCATGGAATTATTGATTTATAAAAACGTAAGCGATGTGCCAACTCTCTATCCAGCAAAATCGTTAGAGATTTAGGGAAGAGAAGCCAAGTGTAGCATCAAAAGAATGGCCATCCATCAAATGGTGACAGTTCCATGGAGAGGGTCCATTAATTCTGATATTCTCCCACACTCCATGGCAAAAACATCCCAAAGAGAATGCTTGATAGCGGAGGATAATCTCTCATGGTCCATGCATGAATAAGCGATATTTTATTATATCATAACTGGTCGCAATATGGCGCCGGCGGCGTTATCTCTCGCCGCCTTGCCTCGTTCCATAAATCGATATAGCTTTGCTACCTTGGAGGCGAGAAACAAAATTGAACCATGACACAAACGGTTCATTACGCAATCGTTGCTGAAGTATTGAGAACAAATTGCTTTCTCTGCTTTAGTTGATGTTGTTGTGATGGTATTTTTGCTGAACCATAGTGTTTACACACAATGGGTTTTCTTATACGTAAAATGGCGAAAATTCATCATTTCGATTAAAATGCCATTTTAAGTTGCAAGTTTTTAACCGTTGAGTTTCAAAATATGCTTATGAACATGATAACTTTTTGAATATTTTATCCCAGTACCTTTTTCAATACTTAACTCGGTTGAGTTGCGCAGTGTTCGTCAAGGAAAAAAAGGCTGCATTTTACGTTTATTTTTTTCACTTGCTTTTCCAAGGTGGGGTAATGTAATCCTGGTATTCTACTAGTCGACTTTTTTTTTAAAGCTCCCTTGCCCAATAAATGGGCTTAAGGTGAAAGTACCGTTTTTGTTTTATTTCTTTTTTTTGAAGGATGGAGACTGCGTCAGGTAATTACCATATCGCAATCTGTTTAAGGATTTTCGAATCCTTCCGCCCATTCCACACACTCCTTCCCCTGCCGCGCAGTATCCCTCCTCTATCCCAGCATCCTTTCCCGCTCTGCGTCGGACCCGTCACGTGAGCCGGCCCGAGACACGCAGTCTCTCCGTTCTCGCGCCATGTGCCCGCATTGCGTCCATTGCTGATTACTCTTTAAAATATACCCGCTGCCTGCTCCCAATCCACGCGGCTCTTTCCCTTCCCCGCACTCTTGGGTTGTACCTTATTTGCTGCTCTCTCGGGGGGAGTTAAGTTCTTGGACGTTGGAGCAAAGTTTTGCACGGGTGGTGGGGCGGTGTAGAGACCGGTGTCCCCTTCGTGCCCGCCTCCGTTTATCAAAGATGAAATATTCAAGGTCACTCTCTAGCCTTAAAACTCAATGGAACCGCTCACTTATGTAAAAATAAATATGTATTATCCATTTTATGCAACGACTGCAAATGCAAGATTTACACTTTCCCGGCAAACAACATGTAAAGACTCTTCTCGGGATACCGCGCGGGTAAGATTATATGAGAGCGCCTACGTTTCGCGTACCGACTCGCTACCCCACTAGACACGGCTACAGGGCTACTTCGCTTAGAAGCCGTGAAAATGGGTAGCGAGTCGGTACCCGAAACGTCGGCGCTCTCATATAATCTTACCCGCGCGGTATCCCAAGAAGAGTTTTTACAGGCTGAAAATGCGTTTTACATTTTCAATCGTTTTCGAGCTAACTTCGTGAAACTTGCACAAGGGAATATATTTCGATAACTTTTTATTTTCCGCATAGTTTTATTCGGTACTATGTCGACCGGTTTAAGCAATCCCGTGCCATTATAAAAAGAGGAAATACCGTATTCTAACGTTGTATTTTCCCTTTTTTAAACGTTTCTTAAAATGATACGAGTGTTGAAACAGTTTCAGGTTTTACCGCATAAAAGTATATTGAATAGAAAAAAGTTTTCGATAACTTTATTATTAGCGTTTTACCTGTTTACATTGAGCAAAATATCTCTTAAAAGAAAACTTGAGGTTTATTCTATAAAATTTTGAATGCTTACTGCATAAATTTTTAACCTATATGGATTGATGGCATTGTTAAAACTATTATTATTTTTTAAATCATTAAACTAAACAGTTTATTTTAATGGTTGTTGTTATTTTACGGATTTTATTTTAAATCATTAAATGGATACAAAATATTTTTCAGACAAGTGTTTTAGAGCTAAAACAATTGGGGATTTTTACATCATGTGGATTCCTTATGTAAATTGGCAAATTGCCTCGATTTGTCTTTGAGGAAATGAAACTACAGATTCCTTTTATTTTTATGATTCCAATAAATTGGAGGTTCTTATGTTCACGCTATGGCTATTTTTATTTTTTCATACGGTAAGTGCAATGAAATTATTTTTCCTATTACAATACCAACAATTTCATAATTATTTCATTGAGGTATATGCTTTTCGGGTAGTACACAGGGTCAGAGTCTTTATGGAGCCAGCGTGGAACCAGTCATCCCATATGCATACAGGCATATAGTAAGTTCCCCAATCTAACCGCCGGATAACCCCGAGATCATTCATATCTCCTATTTATGCTTTAATCGGCTCAAAAGATTTATTTCTCCATTTCTCTGTCAGTTTAGGGAAATGACTAACAGTCTTTTATAAAATCTTCACTTTAGTATATTTCTTCATATTCTCATCTTAAATCTAATCTCCCAAGTATTGAATTAGAAGCATTGTTCCGTTTCTCATTATTTAAAACCAAGACCAAAAGGTGAGAGCGCGCAAACTTCACCGTAAAATTTAATGATTTCTCTAAAACTAGTTTAAATTCAATAGGGAAGTCGTTATAGTCGTCAGTTTTCTTCCATGATTTATTTGGAATTTCCACTCGAAGTTCGTGGAGTTGATGATGGAAGTGTTACTCACAGCGAAATTTTCGTTGGGCATTCGCATTGATCTCAGGGACTTTGACGGAGATCCCTCGTTTATCTCCGCTGCTTCTACACGTATGCTTCCTTCTCTCTCTCTCCGTGCGCATCGCCAGTGATGCATGTGGCATCCTATTTCAAGGTCTCGGTCGCGATTCCTTTTTTTTAATTTTTTATTCATCCGCTCATCGCCCATTAGGGTGGCCAACTTTTCCGATAAAACTCGGGAAATCCGCCGCGATGTGACGTTTGCGCCGCGGCAATTGGAGCGGCGGAGAAAGATCGGCCGGACTGCCGTCCTATCACAGCCCGTTGGAGAGGCGATTCGCCCATCAGTCCTGCTCGCGAAAACTATCGGGGTGACGTGGAAATAAAATGTAGACCAAGGGGTTGGGGGCGAGGTTGAAAGCTTTATTTCCCGAGACGTCAAGCGTCGTTTGTCCCGCTTGAAAAACTGCGTCTCTTGCAGTCTACCCCAACGGGACGATTACGGTGATTGTCCCACTGACGAAGAAGAGTCGGAACCCTCAGGAGACCTGAAAATTGTCATTGGGAAGAGAACGAACTTAAGTAAGGGAATCTTGGGAATATATATATTATCATTATTATAGTATTCTACCGATTAAGTTAGGTTTCCATGGAGCACTAAAGAAGTAATCTGGGAGCCTCCCTTTCCTTCCAGCACTACTATCTTCAATTCACTGTAAGGCCTATTCCCTTTCAATCTATCTAAAAATCCTGTTCTCTTCCCTCCTATCCCTCGTTTACCTAACATTCTACCCTGTAACACCGTTTTCAACATCCCCTCTCCGCCAAGTACTCGCTCCATCCAAACCTTCTGTCTCCTCCGAATCTCATCTAAAAGTTGCCTCTCCTCACCCATCATGCCCAGCACTTCGTCGTTTCTCCTCCTCTCCGTCCATTTCATCTTCTCCATACCCACATCTCGAATGCCTCCAATCTTCTCTCGTCTTCCTTCCTTAGTGTCCACGTTTCGGCACCGTAGAGAGCTACATTCCATTTTCTTTAAACTCTTACGTAACGATCCTCTCAGAAGCTCCTTCCTGTTCATGAACGCCTCCTTTGCTAATGCGATTCGCTTCTTGATGTCCTTACTACTGTATCCGTTTCCCTTTAAAGTGCTGCCTAAATAGTTGAATTGCTCTACATGCTCAAGATTCTGGGAATATATATGGCTGTTATTTTAAGTTATTATAAAATATCTCTATTAATGTAGTCATACTTGAAGGAGTTACATTCAAACTTGCGTTTACAAGAAATTTGTCTTTATTGATGTAACAAAATAGTCATGGGGAAGAGAACGAATATAAGTATGGGGGAAGTCTTAGGAAAATTTATGGCTATTTTTTTAAAATATTATAAAAAAATCTCTATTAATGCATTTATTCTTTTATGTAGTTTCATTTCAACTTTCGTTTTTATGAAGTTGGCCTAAATAATGCAGCAATAACTCAATTTACCGTGTGCTCCAGACTAAAATTCGCAGTTTTTTGTTTTTAGGAGTGGGATTAAGATCCCACATAAATACACCTCAATTAATCCTTAAGGGTAATTCTACCTAAATTCAACAAACGTTTATCCCTAGTGGTCATTGGCTAAAATTAACACGAAGAGATACATAATCACGAATGTTTTATTTCTATGTATCGTTGCAAGATATATGGGAAACCAAAACTAATATAACAATTATTCAAAATTATATAATTCGATTTTTGGAACAATCTAAATTAGAGTAAAACCCATAAATATTCTGAAAATAATAACGAAATTATCATGGAAAACTGACACCTTAAGGGAAATAAGTTTGTTGAATTGATGTGGAATGACCCAGATGGCGAATCTCAAATATAATATCATTAATTTTTGTTTCAAGGTGTTATCTGCTGTATTTTATACAGTTGGCTCGTTTTACTAATCCTGGCGTCATCTGGTGTCCTTTTTTTTCAGAAGAATCCTAATCAATGGTTTCGTGATACATAGACGCCTCAGATACATCATTCTCTTCGTCTAACGGGATCTTCGTTAAGCCATGATCTACTTGCCACCTTTCAGTAGTATGAATTGACTCCAACACTGCGTTTGTAATCTTCCTTTTGTTTCCTCATCCGCGAGTTGCCTCATCTTTTGGCAGCCTACTCAAATTATCTTAACCTCTTCCAAGAATAGGGTTTCATTAATGGATCTCTGTGAAGTTTTGGACTTATTTACCATATGTTACCTGAAAATTACCAACTTCTTATCCCAGTAATGTCTGTTTGTCAAATTTGCAGGAATCATATAAATTTTAAAGGTGGAACTCAGGTGGTTCTTTACTACGTGCGAGAACATGAGTTCCACAAGTATTTCCAGACGCTCTTTCAGTTCCAAGGACCTAAAGATTTACGTTGTATTAATAATGAATTCATAATCAAATTAAGTCAATTTATCTGATGGAAAACTTAAAATTATGTTCGGAACTACCGACTAGCTTACTTACTACTACCTAATACTTACTTCTACCTAGTACTTACTAGCTCCGCCTCAACCTGAAAACCATGCGGAACATATCCATACCGTACGAAAAAGGTGCCGATTTCCTCATTGTAAATTACAATGCCACTCGGCTCGATTCGTAATACGTCTGGTGATTCCTCCAATTCATGTATAACTGTAGGGGTGGCTGTATGGACTGGAAAGGTCGAGACGAAGTCTCTTGGGTGGCTACCACGCATCTAACCGCGTGGTAACACGGGAGGATAGCTCAGGAAAACACGCAGGCCGGGGTAAGAGCCACGCGGTGCCTTGGATCATGATCCTTTGCGATTTCTCTCCTGTGTGTTAACAGCCGCATGCTCTCTCGGACTAAATGGCCGTGCTCTCGTCTCCATGGCAACGGGTGATTTTCAGAATCCACCCCATCTCAAGCTCTACGCAACTTAGCGCGCTTTGGTCGGCATCAAATTGCCCCTGCATTCCTTTTCCTCTTTTTTTCCCATACCTTTTCGCCTCGACCTCTCTCGCTCCTCTTTCATTTCATGTCATGCTCTCCTCTTTCCTTTGCCTCCTGCCGAGAGCGTTGCTCCTATACACCAACGCCTTTCCAAAATCATACCGGGGAGAATACCGTCCTGTCGCTTGTCTCCCCTTTTTAATCCTATCTCGCCATCTTCCTGCCGCTTTTTTCTCTAAAAAATTTCTGCGATGCCGAATTAATTGTTTGGATTCCATCCCTGAAACTATGATCGCCTCTCTGAATTTGAATCTATGTATGCTGGGTCAATGCGTGCTTGTATTTAGTGGCTAAGGCTTTCCATTCCTCGACTATATTCTGAATCACGCCCTGTAAACGTGTGGATAACGATTTAATAATGAGGATAACTTTGATTTTCTTGAGCAATCCAGTTCGTGAACGAATGTATGGGTAAGCGACAGCACTAACCCTAACCACAGTGTAATATTTATCAATTTAATTTAGTGGTATCGAACACATCGAAAGTATTTGCATCAGGTCAGCAGATATCTGCATCTGTCTGGAAAATTGGGCACCCAGACGAATGAATGGGTGTCTAAGTGTTCGATTCCCTTTGTATGTTTTCAATCACCAAGTGGATGCTAAATCGCCAGTGCTTATGTACGTTAGGTGCTCTCATAGCCCAAGAAGGATTTCAAGCCTTGTCAAATACCTTGCTCTCAGTTGACATTGGTTTTATTGCATAATTTATAAGTATGCACTCAAATATTTGTATTATATTGCTGCTGCACATTAGAGGAAAACGGATACAGCAGTAAGTATTAATCATCAGGAGGAGAATTGCATTATCAAAGGAAGCATTCATGAACAGAAAGAAGCTGATTGGAGAATCATTATGTAAGAGCTTAAAGGAAATGTTAGTGAAGAATGTGATATGGAGTGCAACACTTTACCTTGCTGAAACGGGAACAAATGTAGGACGAGAGAATACTGGATGCGTTCGACGACCAAGTGCTGGACATGGTGGGTGAAGAAAAACAGCTTTTAGATGACATATGGAAGAGACGGAAGGTATGGGTGGAGCGAGTACTTAACGGGGAGGGGACGTTGAAACCAGCGTTACAGGATAGAATGTTAGGTAAAAGAGGAAGAGGAAGAAAGAAAATTGGATTTTTTGATAAAATTATAGAGAATAAGCCTTATTGTGGATTGAAGAGGGAAGTGCTTGAAGGAAAGGGAGGCTGCCAGAATGCTTCTTAAGTACCCCTTGGATACTTACAGTATTTATGGTTTCAGTTGTTAAGCAGTATTCAAAATTCCCTGCGAAATCGAATGGTTGCTGATGAGTACATTACATATTTGTGGATGCTTCAGAACTCACTATCGCACTTGAATTTACCAATAGGCACAAATTTATGATAATAATCTCTTCAGACCCTACATTTTTTCCGCGGAATCCTTAAAGCCTTGAGGTTCTTCGAAATTGATCTTCAGAAGGGTTGCCTCGTGGCAGTAGTTATCATGGATTTTAATCTAATGCTGATGAAATAGATTCCTTGGAAGGATAAGCAAGGGTTGAGATGTGTGTCTGGTGTCTTTCAGGGAGATAGAGGAAATTCTTCCTGCCGACTGCTCACGAAACTATATCTCTAATCCTGTAAGATGTGGTTATACTTATTATTTTTTGGAGCACTTCTATAGTTTCTTTGCATCCAGCTGAAGTTAAACGGAGTTAATCGCTGAATAGAGGTATAAGACTTTCCAAAATTTGGCTGCAACACATTTTTTTCATTCCGAGAAACATTTAGCGCACTTCAGTGGCAGCTTCGCAAAAAGTAGTGAATACATGTGGAGCGCAAAATATGGCAGGCAGAAAGCCACAAAAGAAACTTGTGACCATTGATTACCGTTTTTCTTCGTAAAATCACGTATTTTTTTCTCTTTCAGCAACTTATTTTTTGGAATCTCATTTTCGTGGAAATAATTTAAAACGCCTATTAGCACAAATTTTTGTTGTGCGATGCTGAGTGAGTATTCTAACTATTGAGTTCTAGTGACTAATTTGTAGTTCATTTATTGTAAAAATTTCATTTCATTCGTTAATTTACCCTAGACGTAATTTTTTAAACAATTTAGTCCTTTGATTTTTGTCCAAAAGGTATTTTTTCCATGAAATCTCAATAGATGTTGAAAATCATTTCATTCAAATCTACTCTAAGTGAACAAATGCAGGATTCTAGCATAATTTCCCGAATTTTAGTAAAGGTGCTTAGATAAATAAGTTTCTCATCTGTTATTGTCTACTGCATGTGTCATTGAGGTAAATGATCGTTCCGTTACAATCTTAACGTGAAATAAAAAGTACTGAAGTAGTGGGTAATAGGTCAAAGTCGTGAATTCACATAATTTGGATTTTCTGCAGCCATATAAATTTTTAATGTGATTTATGAATCTGTATTTCAAAATTTCGAGACACACAATGGCAGTTGGGACGAGGTTTGAACGCGATTGAAATTTCACCAATAAATTGTTACTGCATTGATCATATTCATTAACGTTTCAACCTTACTTTGCGTTAATTTCTGGTAGCTATTCATTTCCTGGCGTCAACGCATCCAAATTCCCTCGTAGCATTTTAGATGTTAATAAGTATTATATTATTAATTGCCACATGGTATGATTCAGTGAGTATTATAAACTGGCTTTTGATGGAATAGCAGTTTCCTCCCATATTTTGTCTAAATGATGGAAAAATCGCTATGTGAGTCCGTAATTACTTCATGTGGGTTTTAATTGATAATATTTTATTGCAGCACGTGGAAAGTACGTATAAAATATATTTTGTTTCATCATCTTAGGAAAACATGTTCAAATTTTCAATTTTTTGACGAGTAGACCCAAATGGAGGCTGGAGATTTTGAATAGGGTGGTTTCCTATTATTTTTTATTGCCTTAATCGAAAGATTATTACTCCTGGAGTACGTATTTCACGCTTTTAGATTTTTAAATGACAGTATCTATTTTTCGCGATTAAATGAAAAGTGAAAATTTTCAAGCGCGCGAAAACGCGACGCGTAAGTATGAATGCCGGGAAATCTCTCCGTACGTCGTATATCTGGTCCCCCCTCCCGCCCGGTGAGGTGACCTTGAGGCGAGGCTTAGCGCTGATACGTCGCAGGCTGCTAGCGGGTAGCTGAGTACCCTGCTGGCTGGTAGCGCTTGGCTTAAATAAGGATTATTAATACCTTATCAAACGAGGAAAACTTTCCGACCTTAGCCAGTTTTAATAAGTGATTATTAAGACATGTTTCCCTGAGCTCTGCGCCTCATGCATTCATTGGTAACCTCAGACGACGTATAACTCCTATCTTCTCCTATAGAAACTAGGTCCCTGTGACGTCACGTGGAGTGGCATCGCATGGGCGCCAATATTGCCCTTTTCACATAGGATAAAAATGGACCCTTGCCATTCGTCTAAACCGGCATTTCTAAAACGAAATAATTTGTATATTATGAATACACTAATGGTGGGTAACGAATCGCAATTACTGTCTTTTGTTTTCTTTGATGAAGGAAACTACCCTATTGGGAGCAATTATGTTTATTCTTTGGAATGACACCGCGCTTATTTTTACGTCTTCTTCTGAAGCTAAGCACTTCACTTTGAATAGAGTTGTAAGATATCATTAAATTCACTAGTAACACACATTTTTCAGGACGAGGAATATCCTGCCCACTTCCGTAATAACTTCACAAACAGAAATAAATAACACAATATATTTGTACTAGAAAGCCACAAAAATTTTGTCTCCGTTGATGTCCATTTTCAACTGTCAAGTCAAGTTATAAAGCACTGTCTTTCAGCAACCTAATTTGAAAAATAGCTCAATTTATTTCCGAGGTAAATAGCAAAGTGTATCAATTGCAATGTAAAAGTTTACCATTTGATTAATGCTTGAGCGTTACTGTGCTATTATATATAGAATTTGTGGTACTCTATTAAACGTTTAATTGGGTTAAGAAAACAATTTCGATGGATACCCTTATTTGTACTAATCCTCTAAACTAGTTTTTAATTTTATTCGGGAACTTTATTGATTTGAGTGTAAAATTTAGGAGCAAACACTGTTTGTATCTACAAACGGAAGCTAAATTTCATGAAAACGAGCTAAGTGTGGGCGTTATTCGCCAATAATTTTGGAGTCGGTAGGTATTGTGACGCTTTTTGCCTCTCGATTTATAATAGAATTTTAATCCAATTACCTCCGTTCGGGAGAGAGAATTAGCATATACTTGACTATGCACGTAACACACTATGCAATTAATTACTCTCTATTTAATCCGTATTGGATGCCGTTCATTATGCGCCATCACTTCGCTATCAGTACTAATTTTCCGCAAATTCAAACCTGGTCGGTTACTCAGTTACCTAAGAAATTGGTCCAGATACATTTAACATAAAGCATCTACCATTGAAACACTGGCAGAGAAAAATATCCCTCAAGTGGCCATTATTAAAATAATTACTAGAAGGTGGACATATAAAAGTACATTTGTTGATTTCACAAGGAAAAGCATGTAATATTACGTTTCAGGAGCTTGAATCGGATTATTGAGAAACGGGGTATGATATTTTAATTTCTATGCCATCCTTCCTTCCTCTTCTGGTTCCGTCTCTATCTCCGAAAGAATAAACACTGATGAGGTTTGAAAATAAAAATTTCGCTGCAATGAGTTTTTTTAGAAAGACATGGAAAACAAAGCCATTACTTATCATTAAAAAAAGCATTAATCATTGTTGCAAAAAATTATTTTTTACTATATTCGTTTTCATTATCATCTTGTTTTTTCAATCGATCGTGATTGACGATTTCAATTTTTCATTTTGGAGTAGCAACATATCTGCGTTGCCCTACGATCAAGCTCATCTTAGATCCACGAAAATGCTATGCAGATTATTCTAATAACTCTAATATATGACTATAACTAATACATGTAACCGTTGTATTTCCAAAAGTATTAATTCCAGAAAAAATTTTAGCGGTCCAGTTAATAGGTTTTTCGCATTTTTTTCTTTCTTTACATCGGCTTTTTTCCGATACAGACTGCAGCTTCCGAGTTTTACACGAAAACGGTGAAAACATTTGACACTTTGCTGTTTCACTACTTAGCAGTATCTTCATGCCGTGTCCGTGATATCCCCTCCTCTCCAGCATCAAGCATGGACCCCACCACCCCCTCCGCCTCCTGCCAGACTTAGCCCTCCTCGAGGAGCGAGGGACCCTTGTGACCTCTCTGCATCTCCGCATCCAACCCCGCTCTCTCCTCTGCTCCTGCCACGTGGCCTCCTCTCTTCCCACGGCCAGCTGCGACTCTTCTTCCTGCTCGGAATTGCACCATCAGGCCCAAAGGACTTAACCATTTATGAATATATAGAAAGCAGAAATCTAGACTTGATTTTTTTAATTATCCTTCTTATCACTCTCCCATTCACGAAAACGCACCCCTCCTGTTCTATGGGCCGTGCTATCTGTAGTTTCCTGAAGTAATGACTCCTCCAAAAATTTCCTGTGTTTATTTATCACGCAGTTGGTGTACAACACAGTTGGTGGCGGGGACGGTCGGGAGGAAAACACGCATTTAGCGGATCGATTGGCAAGTCAATAGTTTTGTTCGCTCACACGGGCTAGGTTGCTTCCCATCATCGTTTATTGATACCAATATATAGTAGGTAGGCCTCAAGACGGAGAAGAGTTTTTGTACTCAGAAATTAATCAGATGGGGTATAGAATTAAAAATATTAGATCGGATAATGGCACTGAATTCACTAACAAGTCAAGTTAAAAAAATGAAAATTTCCTGTGTTAATTAGTACACTTTCCAGCATGCTTTGATCTTGCATAGTTATAGGTTTATAGAATACTCAGAGAACACGTACATTAACAATGAATTAGCGAACATTTTACTATGGAGTAGGGTGCACGTTCTGAATCCTGTACTACTTCTCAATTACCCAAAAATGTCGAAATGAATCCCTCAAGTATCAAACAAGGAATATTAAGGAAGGCAGAACTGTTGTCAATGTTATACGCCATCTTAAGTTAGATTCCAAGAATTGCCGAGAATTACCTTCATTTCGATGGTATCAAATATGTTTTTGCCTTGTATCCCCTCTATTAGTGGTTTTCTCACCCCCCCCCCCCCCCCCCCCGCTGCCGCTTACTTGCCATCCTTCTTGCTAACACGGTTTTCAGTACAGGAGCATTTGTGCACAAATTCCCTCCTGTTTTTATCACCTAGGATTTTTATCTTCTCTACGGCAATGTTATGTACTTGCTAACATTTTTCCTCTCTTTTCATCTCACCTTGGCACAGTAGGTAGGGAATTTATAGGTAGTTAAAATATCCTATTTCGGTTGTTTTACAACTTCGTTTCCATTTCCGGGTTAGATGAGGGTAGCTTAGGTGGGATATTAGTTGATCGCCTATTCAGTGATTTAACCCGAAGGTTGGTTCGGTTAGGTGAGGGTAGAGCTCACTGCGAACTAGGCGACAGTCGTGTGAGTGTCACTCTTTCAAGGTGGGGATGCCAGTTCCTTTCGCTTGGCCACCTCGCACTTTGAGGATTTTGTTTGGAGAGGTTTGCGAAGTCTTCACCCGAGATTTGAACCCGGCTTCTCTCGATCAGCAGCCATGCACTCTACCCACTAAGAAAAATAACTCAGGATTACCTTTTTTGAGCATTAAAAGTTTGTGCTCCGTCAGTTTAAGCAGATATCCAGCGTTAGACGATATTTTTAGCACGATAAATCTTTACCTTTTGAAATTTGGTATGAAATTAATTTGCGAGGCTATGCGTGAGCAAGCGTAGTACTGGACTTTTTGTGTTTTGGCCGCCAGATGGAGTCGAGGCTAATACGTAGAAACACAGACTCTCGCTGTCATCCTCTTATCTCTGAAACCCGAACTCTTTCCTCTCGCATAATATAATATCAAACCTTTTGTGTTCCGACCTCTCTTGGATCAAATTCCGGATTGCTTTTTATTCCAAGTGGATTGGAAGAATTGACACTATCCAGCATCCTCTTCATCTTATCTGCCCATACCCTCGCAGTATTATACACTTATCCAACCTTATCCTCTCAACACGTGACTTCACCTTTGCTTTTATTTTTCATCGTCACGTATACCGACAATCGATAGGAACTCTGCTGTTATCTCACGTAAGATTCTGATGCAATCTTTTCATCTCCTTCCCACTTGGGCATCATGTCATGAAAATCCTCTCTTGGCTTTATCGAGTGCTTCTTCCATTCAGCGTATTAATACTAATACTTTAACGCGATTTGCACAGTTTTTTTTTCTTTATGCCCCTTTATGCTTTGCAAAATGCTTTTCATTAACTGAACGAGGTTGTATAAATCCGTAGAGAATGTGAATAGAACTTGATGGAAATATGAGAATATGATTAATTTATAGCGATGACTAATATGGCTATTTCAAAAACTTTTGGTATTTAAAGGAAAAATGTAAACTTTTAAATCGTTTTTAACATAAAATTATTTTAATGAAAATGTAGAGACTAATTAATGCAATAGTTTATTCAAATCTCCAATTTGATCCACGTTTTGGAAATGAAACTGATAATATGGCCGTATTTTACCAAAATTTATATTTGTATTTTTAACTTTAAGTGGAATTGAACGATAAATATAAGAGTAAAGATGGTTAAAAGCATCATTTAATTTTTCCCTTTTTAAGTTGACAGAAGTAAATATGGTTCAGTGTTGTGATATAACATTTGGTGGGTTGATCCGCCATTCACCATTGATTTGAAATGGAATTTTTATTCGCTATTCTGTGTATGTTATCACTCTATATTTTCACTTGAAAACTAGGTGATGCACAAAAAAAATGTAGTTGAATTCGTAACGGCAACAATGCTCAAATTTTTCATTGGATGTTGGATAAAACGGCTCGTTTGGCTTGGAAATGAATGCAGGATTGCACTTCATTTGGTTTGTCTTGTTTTGTTCCGCCACCACGTTCACCCAACGGAGACTTGGGAGAGGTGAAGCGGAAACATGTTAGCACCAGCGTTATTCTTTCATCTCTCGATTTGACTCATTTACATCTCCATCTCAATGCCGAGTCTCCGAATTCATTCCCCCACCGCTCGGCTTCCCAAACCTCTTTCCCTCGCACTCCATTTGCCCATTATTCATTCTCCCTGCATCGGGAAGAACTTCGCCTTACACACCCCTTCCGCCCGCGCCCGAGTTTTTCTTCGTTGCCATGACGACCGGATACCCCCCTCCCACCTCCTTTACCTTAACGCCATGCCTCCTTTCAGGATTCCTTCCGGCTGCTCTCTTCACGGTTTCATCCCCATTCCGTCTTTCACCCCATCGTATCTCCTCCCCAATGCTAAACCGCGTCGATCCATTCATGACCGTACCACCAACACGATTCGTGCGAAGATAGTTCGGCGGAAGGCATTTTCGGGGTGGGAAAAGTATTTGGTTTTGCTAGAAAAACATTTATCTCGCTCCGGTGTGTGTGCGAACGCTAGATATATGTTGAATTCTTTAATAGGGTGCTTCATTTTATGCAACTGTGTTATAGTAGGGATTCCTGATGCCCGGCAAAAGTTGTGGAACCCAGCTGCTTGACCAACTATGACTTCAGTTTCTCACCTCAAAGTTAAAAATTTCGACTAAAAAATGTAGTGAAAATTAAAGTCCATAAATTATATTGAAAATGTTTGTGCAACCTTCATTTCTTGTTGAAGGAAAAGTGTACTTTTAAGGTCACTTTTAAGGTTAGATTAATAATTAAAAGGTTTAATGCATGCAGTAATGCAATTGAGACCCTTATTGAGCTAATTTACGAACATTATTCATTTACCGGTGAGGACCTGAGATGGACCTGAGAAGGACCTGAGATGACTGAAAAAAGAGGTTTTCATAATCTTTGTGTTGAATTTGTTCATATCGGTTGTTTAGTAAAATTTTAAAGAGTCCATTTTTTTAAGAACCGTAATGAGGGCATGTGCTTGTATCTTTATCAAAGTAATCAAATCCACGAATTCAATATTTTCATGCGTAGCCTCGTGGAAATTCACTATTAAACCATGATGAAAGCAACTATATTTAAATTCGTAGAATTTTTTAATTAGGTATTAGTGTCGACGCCACCGAGTCATCATCGGTTAGAAGTTAAAAATGCTATTCCAGTGGTATAAATATTAAAAAAATACGGGTGAAGAAGGGATTAGGGGAGGGTGATTAGGAGGATTAGGGGTGCTGGTACTCTCCCGTCATACCCTACTCTAATCCCTTCCCACCTGATTTTTTATTACTAATACCACTGGAATTGAATCTCAAGCTTGTACAACGTAATGGTGACGCAGCGGCATCGATACTATAGTTACAAATAATAAAATTGTGTGGATTTTGACATAGCTGCTTTCATTATTATTCAATGAAATCCATAATTATTGTTATTAATCTTCCTTTTGTATAATGACACAAGAGTGATAGCATTACTAATACCGAACCAAATGGGCAGGTAACCATAATAGGGGTTATTCCTCTGGTAATTAAAATGATTGTAACTCACAATTTTTCTAGTGCTTATTAGTTACATTTCAAATTTGATTCAAAGTATTGACAAATTTGATTTTCATTCTGGTATCAATTGCAGGAAAATACATGCCTCATTATTTTTATATATATTTTCTGCATCCATTCCTTTGCCGTTAACCTCATTCATTCTCCTTCGGGTGTGCCAAAGAGGTTGACCCTACACCACCGCAGCATTCGGTGCCTCCTCACAAATTTTCAACTCCTTCCTCGCTTACTTCGGCCTCATCACTCTCTTTTCCTTAACTCCATTCGTTTCGGACCCAAGCCAAGATTCTCTGCCATTCCCTAAAGTGATGAGAGCACCCCGGTCTTAAGTGACACAAAGTGGGAAAATCTTCAGTTTTTCTGGTCTGGTGGAGTTTCTTTTAGTTCATTTGATTCCTAATTGCATTCCATCGTTCGATTTCAATATCTGTGAGTTGAAATAAATTTAATGTATCCTAAGACGTCTCTAGCAATGCGGGCCGAGTGAATTCCAATTGTCAGGGTGCATATAAATGGGAATACATTCCGTAATTATCATTGGGCAAGATAAATATCCAATATAGGAATTACGTAGATTTATGAGATTTAGGGCTTCATAATCCTGTATTCATTTTCCTATAATGTACTGCAAAAATAGTTAAATTACTTTTAATGGTACATAGGAATTTTTAATAGACTAAAATGCAGCCTAAAACATCACGCATGCATTTCTAAAAATTAATATAAATGGATGGTATGGGTGCCTCGAAAAAATGTTACTCGTTTTTTTCATTTAGGTACTCTTGGTAAGTAATAACTATTAATCTCTTGATTTCATTAAACTTCTAATTACACCAATTTTACTTGCCTGCGAACTATTTCTGGCGTAGTTATGCCTTTTTGAAATTTAGCATAAAACCACGTATTAGTGTCGAAAACCTAGACATATAATTCTATTGATGGCAGTCTCATTCGATTTACAAAAAATATTTTTTTGATTTATACCCAGTCTAAAATGGTAAGTAGAAGTCATATACATTACTGTTGTCTTATGCCCTCTCTAACTAACATCTGAGGAACAAAAATCCTGAGCAATACCTCGAAACTCCAGAGTACTCACTGGTAAGGTATTTTAGCGGGCAATTTTTGAGGAGTAAGGTATTTTCTAGAAGGAAGGAGGTGATGGTCAGGTTTATTTATTTAAAAAAATCTTTACGTTTACTTCCTTATAATTACATTTCTTCTTTATTTCATATTGTAGATCATTTCCACCTCCGCTGTAATCAATGCCCCCGCTCCCATTTTTTTTTTGCTGTAGACTTTGCCTCTGCTAATGACCCAATTTCCATCCCATTGTTCCTCTTTTCAGTTTCTTTAACTTAATTCACGCTCGATTATCACATATTTCTTATCTTGTATTTATCTCTCACATGCTTAAACGTCGCCATGTTTTTACTAGTAGAAAATGTTTTGAAAATACGCGTCACTGTATATTTTATTCATACTATGAGGAGAATTCTGTTTTTGTCCAAGATAACGTGATGACTTACTTTTAAGTAGGGTATTCAAGTATTCTCACATATCTTTTTCGAATTTTTCTCTAATTTTTTTCAATTAGTGATGGTTGTGAGTGAAAAAAGGTGTCTTCCACCATTAATTATTGCATTTTGTTGTGTTTTTACTTTTAGCTAAGACCAATTTTCCTAAAGTCATTGAGTTATACAGAATATGATATGGCGTAAATGGAGATTTCTGAATTGTCAATATTATTTAAACTCCAACCTAGACGCCAGGATTCCGTAGCCACTTAGAAACGATAAATTGCGTGCAAAAATCTCAAGAAAACTCGATTCACGAAGCGTCAGCTTCCACACGCCTTTAACCATTTACTAAAGGTTATTCGGAAGCCTAGTCGTAGCCAATTACACGAAGAAATTAATCATATCCGAGCGAAAACTGAGAATTCCGCTGCGCATTATGTGAGAACCCCTTGCAACGCAAAAAAATCCGTTCCGGTTGAAGGAGGCGGAGCGGAAAATAAGCAGGCCGCAGGTTATTGGAACGGGGCATTCAGAAAAACACAATTTTGCGCGCGGGACTTCGTCCCCAGCGGAAATTTGAATTGGGTGTGAGGCGACACAGTATGGCGCTAGCTCTTATCCGCGGCGCAGTTTTCTCTGGAGTCCCTTTTGGCGTCGCTCTACCGCGGGATAAAGACGCCAATCGCCATCTCGTATGGCGTGTGACCTTGGGACTTGCAATACGGCAATGATCTTCAGATGGTGAAGATGAAGTCAACGCATGCTACGGCTTCGTGGTGGTGTGTTATAAGAGAGGTATGGAAGTTATGCTGTGATAGTGGTTGGTGTTTTCATCTATGGGAATCTGCGGTAAAGGAAGAATCTTTTCTTCTCTATGCTTCATTTACTTACCTTACTTTAATTTTCGGCGACACAGCCATTGAAGGCCTGTAAAAGGTTTCCTGTTTAACTTTGTAGATGCTCGATATCGATATGTGAAAATAAGATTCACTTCGTACGTTTCACGCTGAATTTTTATTAACACTGACCATATTTTTGGTGAAGATATATCATAACATTACCATACAATATCATTACCTTGATAATAATTTTAATGCAATGAAACCATTGTATCATTACATTAATAATGCCTTAACAAAACGGATACCATTGTGCTTGTTAAAAATATTCATTGCCAAATGTAAAAAGGAATTTTATATCCCGTGTAGGGCCTAAATGGAACATTTACGCAGGAAAGGAAAATAATGCCATTAAAACCTTTGCAGTTTTTACCAAAATCGATTTAAAAGACAGTCCTTAACACCAGAAGAGCAAAAATTGAGTTCCAAAAATGTTTATGAAACACAAATATTTTCATGGAAGAGGAATGAAGGGGTCGCAATTTAAGATTAAGATGGTGAGTGATGCGAATACATTACGCCTTTTCATTCCTGAACTGAGATGTGTATGCTATATTACTATTTTATCAGATTCTAGCCCTAATATCCATTGCATTTTTGACTCTTCGACCCTACAGAAACACCAATGGAATGTTTTAAATATCTGAATTTAATATTCATCTCCTCTCGTTTATTATACATTTTTTTTAATTTTAAGATACGGCTTCAGATTTCGTCTTTGTAAATGAAACCCCTGAGTAGCACGGTGATGTAGGGATGCGTCAAGGTGGAACTCTTTGAAGTTTGAGAGAGAGAAGAGGTGGGGCACGAGAAAATTGTAGAGAGGCTTAAAAACAAGGAAGACGCGAAATGCGCAGGGGTCGGGGTCGTCCTCAGAGAGATCCACGTCCTTGGGAATCTGTGTGTGGGAAACGGGGGGAGACAGAGTGGGGAAATTGGGGGTGGGGGGTGAGCTCTTTCGTTGCCCCTCTCGCGAAACTGCGGGGCAAAGTGAAAAGAAGCGATTCCGAGCGAGAGTGGGATGTGAAGGAGTGGAAGAAAAGAAGAAGAAGAAGAAAAAAAAGAAGAACGGAGTGCGCCAAAACACAGCGGCAGCACCACCGGCGGCGGCGTCGTTTCCCTCGTTTGTTTGCGGTCGGGCCCATCCATCGCATCGTTCGGACGCCATTCACTCTTCCCCTCCTCCTCACCCTTCTCCCAGCCGCACTCCCGAGTCTCTTTCGTGTTATGTATACATGCATCCCTCTCCCGTCTTGCTTTATCCATCTCCCGTTATTTTCATAGCCCCGATTCCTCTCTCTTTTTGGTGGGGGGTCTTCCATCCCCTCCTGGATATGGCCATCTCCCACTCTTACATATCAAACCTCCCGTCGCCTTCTCCTTAAGTTAGTTAGAGCGCTTCGGTAATAGTGACAAGAATTTGATGAAACATCGGTCGCATATTCTTTGAAAGACGCACTTTATACAACCCAAAGAAAAAGGTATTTCCATGAGCCGTTTTTGAGATATTAGACGATAAAATTAGGATAACTTATGATTGGCTATTAAGGAGAAATAATGTCTTTTTTGGGGCCAGCGAAGCTGTTTGTTACTGGACGTTGAGACGGCACTCATTAGAAGCAAAATTTGGTGACGAATCTATATATGTACATATGTATGTAAGTATAATTTCATGATGAAATCAGAAAGTTATTTAAGAAAAACTGCCTAAAACTTGCAAGATGGCCACCGAGATCTATGTTACCGACCTCGCAAAACCTAAACCACTCCACCGACTACGCATAAAATAAGCAAATATATTTCGTTTCCCGGCTTTCACATACGTCTTACATATGTTGTGTATGTAAATAAATATTTTTATATAGGATTTATTTATAGATTGTGAATATCTAGTAAAGGTGTGTCGTCAACAGTTCATTGCGCAAAGGTTCGAAGCAGTGTTGAAAATAGTCAAGTTGACTACTGTAAATACCTTTTAAAAATCGTTGTTGACGTCTGAATTGTGCTGAGGTGAAAAATGTGTCTCACATTTCATTCTTAATTATGTTCCTTTCCTTTATATTTTTTTGGTGACTCTTTTACGTAAATAATAAGTAGCCCTAGTATATCGCTTGACGTCAGCTAATACCACTCTAACCACCTTAATCAACGCCACCTAAAGTTGGATTGGATTTACTTTAGGTGGTGTTGCCTTAGCCTACTATAACCCATTGTTTCTTCAAAGTAACATCAAAAATGTATATATTTTCACCTCTATCAATGAAAGATTTAAACTATGTGTTCTTCTGTGATATAAAGTTTAATGGCGAAGTATGCAGCTACCGCAATAATTGTGATTGAGTAGAAAACTAAAATTTTTATAATAAGAAGCCTTGAAATTTAATTTCTCACTGAAACAGTTCTGAGTTTGAAAGGGTTAACGCTTCAGCTGCAGGAAACTTAGGTGTGGGAGGGTACCTGTGACTGCGGGAAATAAGTGCAGAACTTTTGACCATTTCTTCTTCCCTGGCTCTCCCGGGCTCTCCTTATCTCTATGGTCCAAACTCTTTCTCTCATGAATCAGAAAATTAGTCACCCCAGATTCTTACCCGAACTAGTTCCCTCATTTGCTAGGGGTCGCATTCCATTGTGATACTAGCCATGTCATTCTATTATCTTCTCAGTGCTTTCATGTGACTGGATGCGATATGTAACATGTATAGAAGAGTTTTATAGTAAAGCTAGATATCAGCCAATTTTCATTGTCTTTGGTACCAATTTGAAAAGAAAATTAAGATCAAACTTCAAATTTTATTTGCTTTTTAGATTTTGGCCGATGAAATAATGACACCAAATTATCTGAACTTCCAATAATCCATTCCCCCGGCAAAAAAATCGTGATGATGTCACGTCGGTATTTTACCTGCTCTACCCCTCCCGACAGAATAAAAAATTTATAGACTTTGGCAAATTTTCCCGCACAGAGTTAAAGACTAGTAATCTAGCTACCGCAGCTGACGGGTCAATATTGTAATCTCACTCCCACTTCCCCAACTATTCCCTCTTTATCTGTCTTGCCTCGTTTATATCCTCGAAGCATCACCGCGCTCTGTACCCTGAAGGATCCATCCCCAACTCCTCCTAGCTCTTCATCTTCATACCTTCATCAAAGATTAAGTGTACCTTGGCCTTTTATTAAGTGCTCAAAAATGTTCGATTCGACTTATTTCGATTTTTTTGGAATAGAAAAGAGATAATAGAGATAACGAATATTATTTGTAGGTGGACTGGTGCGAAAATTTTATTATTTTGCCTTGAAAATTGCTACTGATATATCTATCTAGCACTATCTCTTGGGTAAATATTAAAATTTTGAGAGGTACTCATAGACTTTTTTGGTCCATTAAGGGTCGTGCTATCATAGTAGCTGGAAGGAAACTGTAATATATTCGTGACCATAAATAGCAATGTATATACTTCAAGTAACCATGCGAAGAAAGTGGGACGTGGTCCCCTCTTGGTTCCCTCCAGGCATAACCCACAATTCATGTTTATTATTCAGATTCTCATCGCTGAAAAAAAAACTCCACAGAAATCCAGCAAGAGTTTATTTATTCATGCACTTTTTCCTACTTTTCATCGAGAGCGGTGAAAGGTGAGGAGAGGAGTTGCTAGGGGTATTGAATGAGGATGACACAAGCGATGCGGAGAGTGTTGATGAGCCTTCCACGTTGTCTTAGGGGTGTGGGATGGATGTGTGGTGCAACTGCTGGTCCATTACTCCCCAATCCAATCCCAACCCCCTTCCCTCCCTTCCATCCGTGCGGTGGAATAATGCGACCACTAGCTCCTTTCGATGCATGAAGTGTTTTAATCCGGACCTCTTCCACGTCTTTTTTAATTTTTAGGCCATGAAGTTATTATTTTGGACTGGGTTTTTTTTTTCTTTTTAATCCTTGCGGATGATGCGCCATTATAGCACACGAAGGTTGATTCTTGAAATGCGTACATACTTCGTCCTCGTATCGTAGGTTCTGAGGAACTTCAGTAGTTAGTTTTCTGATTTGATAAGCCCATTTTGTTTTTGAATTATGAGTTTCACGTTTCTATGAAACTAGCTGACCCGGCGAACTTCGTACCGCCTAACAATCAATGAACTTACAGTTTACTTACACCATTAATAAATCAAGAGCGGCTGTATCGTTTTTAATCATGTTTAATTTATTATAATAAAATAAGGGTACAAATTCAATAAAACTACGTAAATGAGTATCAAAATTGCTTGTCAGAAAGACATTTTCTTTATTGAATCTACATGGGGTGGATCGGAGCACGTTTACGCGGATTTTTTTCAACAAATTTTCTTACGTTTTGGCTTGAGAAATTTTGGGCATTGTGGTTTAATAAAGCAGTTTATGAAATAAAAAATTATACGCATTCAGTTGTTGGCTATTTGCGTTATTAGCTGTAAAAAAAATGTTTTTAGGTCCAAGTCTGTTGCATACACTTGGCCCTTTCAGAGGGCAGGTTGACACAACCCCAGACCGACGCTTGACTGATGCTCAAAATCGTGCAAGAAAAGCCCCTATGAAGCAGCATTCGCATTAAATGACTTAAGGCGCGCCAGTTTTAGTATCTCTATTTGGAAAAAATGCACTGCGTAAAGGTACTGCATGCGTAAACGCACCACGGTGAGCCCTACACATTCGGGTTTAATGTCTTGCGTCAACCACCTTCTGATAAACAACAGTTTTTGTTTTGTATCAGGCGCAAGATGAAGCGGATGAAGCTAAATAAATATAGCGAAGCAAAGCAGTGACGCAGCGACGGGAGGCTTTGGGGGATAAACCCCCCCCCCCCCTCAAGAGCTTAGAGAATTTTTTTATGAAAGATTTTGTTATTAATATTAGGGGGACGGATGACTAACAAACAAAACATATTTAACTATTCACAAAGCCACAAAACCCACTATTTTGAACCATTTATCTTAAAAAATATCTGGGGGAAGTGCCCCCACACTTCCCGCTTACCTTAGCGAGTTTTCTATACCCTACAGACCCGTGGTATTAGCTGCGCCCAAAACCCCCTATCCTAGTTACGCACTTGAAGCGAAGGAAGAAATACAGAGGATGGTTTATCGACTCGTGAACATAGCACGCTAAATTGACCATGAGAAAATCATGGGTTTTCATTAGCACATGATCACAAACAAAACAAAAACTGAAAGAATGACCATGCGATTTTTTAATCGTTATCACGAATGCAACACGAATTGTAAATTGAATACGTTTGAGCTCAAAAGGGCATATGAGTTGAGATCATGGAATCTACGGAATGAGGACTTCCTAACCTTTGAATTTTCCTTTGAGTAAAGTTGCGTGAATCACATTCATCACCAATTTGTTCAATGATCAAACACGTTCCGTTGGATAGCTTTGGTTGGTTTAGGCTTCGAAAGATCATGAACACAGAAACTACATTTTTCTGTAAATCGTGCCTTGGTAAGCTAGGTATGTCCAAGGACTTAAAATATTCAGATAGGTAGTTGGTGATTTCGTCTTCGTTTGTTACACATTTAAAAGATTCGAATCCATGCAGAGTACGAACTATTTGAATTTACCTCGTCTTCACTTTGAATTTACCTCGTCTTCACTGAATTTACCTCCTCTTCTTACCTTCGTATTAACATCCACATCTTCGTTCTTGCTCGCTAAATCAACCATCTTTGATTCGGAACACGGACATTACCGTTTGTCAACAATTGCTTGGAGATTTGTTTACAAACACGGTAGTGAAGTGTCAACTCGAGCTGGGCCACGGCTGGGCTTACAATCAGCTCGAATTAAATTTAAAAAATGCAATTTCAATTTAATTAATATTTTGAATATATTTAGTAAGTAAAATGTTATATTGTTACTAAATTCAGTTATTAAAGTGGTAAAAACAAAACAAAGTATTTAATTTGTAGTTTTGACCGACTTATCAATTGTTGTGTTACTATAACTCCTAAAAGCATGTCCATAGGAAAGAGATGAATTTTTTTTGTGAAATTATCATTTTTTTTAATGGCCTATATGTTAACCCCGTCTGTGACGAATCCAAAGAACCAAATCTCATTGAAATCGGTGCAGCCGTTCTCGAGTTATAAGTGTTCTAACTAACACGATTTTCGACTTTCTTTTATATATATAATAGATGACTTACTAGATGATTTATTTTCAAATTGTTTTGGTAGACATTGATGCTATATTTTTTTGCCTATGACTTTTTTTTCTGTGAAGATAAGTTGTATATTAGTAGGCAATGTAGCCACGTTCATGTTTCTGTATAATAATACTAGTTAGGGTATTCAGAATTATTAACTTTGGCACGTCCCGGAATATTTCCGTAGTCATTTGCTCCATAATGACCTCTGTATCACTCAAACAAATACAATCGAATATCAGATATATATTTTTCAGTAATGTCACATGCTCGAGTCTCTCACGGAATGCACATGGTGTTCAATTATATCCTGATATCTAGCCTAATCTGCATTACTGGTCTGATCTTTTGGTGGACGATGTTTTCTTGCTAGGGGAATGCTGTGAGATAAAATTCTTTAAGTAAGCATGAAAAATCTTTAGATTACATAGGTTTTAGAGCTCGGTCATATAGTATTTTATAATTACGGTGTCGGTTATTTTAATACATACGTACTTTAAATTCTTTTTTTGAAAGATCATTACTTAGTACAGTTTTACAAATATTATTCTATCGTGGAAAAAATAATTTCAAAGGTATCCATGGGACACTTTTAGGGCCCCCGCGCACTGGCAACTTTTTCAAAGCAACTATTTAGTTGCTTTGTGGAAGTTCAAATGAAACACACGAAATTGACTGCGGCCCCGCGCACGGGCGATTTTTTAGTTGCCGCAACTAAATAATTGCGTCCGGACCTATTCTGAGGGTGATTAAATTGTTGCCGGCAGGAATAGATCGCGTGGATGCTTACCCAACCCCGCGCACTGGCAACTTTTCAGTTGCTTGACGGCACTTGTTCGAAGCGCATATCTTAGGAAGTGTTTTGCAGGACGCGTTTTGCAAAGGTCTCATAGTTTTTAAGTTTTGGGATTATTTACGGTAATTTTAATTACTGAACATGCTCTGCATTGTATTTGGAAGCCTTATATTTACAACTTCACTTACCTTCACAGCACATTACATGGTGGACCACGGATCTCTATTGTAGAGACTATATAATGCTGAGCCTTGGAATTTCTCGCATTCCATCTACGTTTCTGATCTTGGTTCATTTCTTTTTCTTCGTTCAAGTCGACACCTTCAATTATTTCAATCATTTCTGTTGTTCGAAATAGGATTTCTATTTATAAACACCACATTGGGTAGGTTGATTTGTCCTTCCGCTGCGGTATATGCGTTACACCTACACTCGACGCCACCATTTCTTTAATTTTTTCCTTCCGTTCTTTCTTCCTATTTCTCAATTTTACCGCAAATGTTGCTCCGGCCTCATTACCTTTTGGGATTATTTGCGGTACTTTAATTTATTGAACAAGCCCTGGATTGTATTTGGAAGCCATAAATTCACAACCAACGGTCATATACCCTTACGGAAAGATTCGGCAATCCATGTTAAAATTCGAGTCTTAAGTTCGACTGAGGCGGCGCCAATCGTTCCTGCAGCGAATTTGGAGCTAATCTGCACAGGTGTGGGTTACTCCATAGAACCACTTTTTTTTCGTAATTTTTCGTTTAAAATTTAATGCTGAAATATAATCCTAACGTTCCTCTTTATTTTCTGGTACAGGCTCTTTTCAGGTTCTTATAAATTTCACATTTTTTAAAACTAGTGAGCATTATAAAATGAAAGTTGTTTGAACGAAGCAAATTACAGTTAATAAAAGGCGGATGTAATGTAAAATTCATTCAAATTTATCATGGATCTAATAGAGGAATCGCACTTACATGTCAAAGATAAGTAAGTGATTCTGAACAGAGGATTACCAAAAACAAGAAAACAATGTGTATCCCCAAAGATTCCACAGTATTGCAATCGTGATTGCAATCCAATGATTGCTGTACTGCAGACAGTGACGTAACTAGGAATATGCTTTGGGGGTGGGGGAGGGATGAGATGGCATGGTGTGGGAAAATTTTTGAAAAATGACATGCCTCGATATACATTTTACATAATTTCGGCGCTAAAAAATTAAATTTAAGCAAATAAAGTTATTATATTTCAATGCTAGGTAATTTTTTAAATATATTTTTTTTCCTCTGATAGTTTGGGGGGGATCTATCCCCTCACCCCCCATATTTACGCCACTGACTGCAGCCTAATCCTTCCTAGCTCGCTTCATATTTTATTTTCTTGAGTTTCCTCCTCATGTGTTTCTCGATCCAACATAGTCTCTTTTCAATAGTTTAGTCTCCTTTCCATGTATAACTAGATGGACGTATCTCTTCCCTGATACCTGGTCCCATATTAAATAGCCACTCCACCATTTTTACAGCTTCTCTAGTGCCCAATTTGCAATTAAAGCTATTGAAGATCATTCCTGGTACCTGTATAAACCAGATTTATTTAATTTGATTAAGATATCTATTATATTTAGGTGATCGAATTTGTGATCATTTTTGAATAACTTTATAATGAATTGGAATTAAAGGCAACAAAATTTTAAATAAACCGAAAGTTCTATGAACTTCTCCTACCAATTTTACACACAGTATAGTTTATGTAAATTTCTCTAAAAAGAGGATAGTCCACAAGGACAAATACTGTACCCAAAACATTTTGTTCCTTTGCTTATTTTTTCGCTGTCTCAAAATGAGCGCAACAACACAACTTGCTTTCACGAGATCCATTGTAAACTGAGCTGAGGGGCAACTATTTAATCGCCAGTGCGCGGTAGCGAGCAACTCTTGGGTGAGTAAATTGTTTAGTTGCCGGTGATTAAAGTTGCCAGTGCGCGGGGGCCCTTAGAGTCATTTTATTGTTGTAGAGAAAAGGTGAAGAGAACCTGAAATCATATCTATGCGATTGCTTCGTTCTTTTTTTTTAAGAAACATTCTTTTTTACAGTAGGGTTAGAGGGTTAATCACGCTGAAAATTCCAAATCGCCTTTTCTCCAGCGAAAGGGCCACGTGGTGGAAAAAAAGGCCCTTGGCCAAAAACACGTCGTTATCTCGCAGGTCCTGGCACGGACTCACGGGAGATCCTAATGTGCTAGGATGGAGGTTCTGAAAACACAAAAAAAGCATACAAAAGGGAACTGGAGAGAGAGAATGCAGTCTCTCCGACACCCGCCTGTAGCTGCTTCAATTTCCCCGCGATTGCTCCCTGCCCCCTCTTCCGACTTCGTCTCGAAAGCATTTCACTAACAGCGACTCACACCCTCAGGGCACTTGTTCCTTCTCTTATCCCTTCGTTTTGGGGTCGTAGGTGTGGGGAGGAGATTCGGGAAGGGGTTGTGTTGGGAAGACCGTTGGGTGGCCCCCGGGAGAGGACTTCGCCCTCCCTCCCTCTCTCTCTCTCTCGTGCATTTGCCTCCATCTCTCCCGCCTCGGCTCCCTTCGGCAAGGCTCGGCTATCCTCGGCTCCCCCGTGCTTTCGCAAGAGCGAGACTCCTTCTCCGTTCGCCCATCTCCTCCAGTCTCGACCTGCTCGCCATAGAGGTCTCTCCACGCGCTCAGGTGCGATACGCGGTGACGCCGACTTGTCCGTCACTTCCCATAACCACCTGCTCTCTCTCTCGCGCACGCAATAATTCATCAGTCCTCTTTCCCGTCCTGATATCCGCAGCCGTTTCCGGAGACCTTGAACCTCACAACCGCCGTCGACCCAACCTCCCTCTGACCTCTGGCACCCATCCTCACCACCCGAAAAACCGTGATTCACATCCTCCAAGTCCGCTCTCCCCTCCATCCTACCTTGGTCCACAAGCCAACCGTTTGGAGGACCTGCTTGTTCATTTGTTTTCCAAGTGGGATGTGGATTATCGCGCTGTATTAAGTGTGGCCTATATATCGAGTGGGGAATCGGAGAAGTTAAACCCTACCTGTGGCAACGGGTATCTGTCAAGGGAATTAAGGATATACCTGAGTTCGGTTCTATCGCTCGGCGTTAAATACACCCTCGTGTAAATTCGGCGATCCCAGTGGGTTCTCTCTTCAACCATTCAGACGTCCTCTCGACTCAGGGTTCCCGCGTGTTCTGCCCGTCACAACCTCCCCTCCGCAACCCTGCGCATAACCCCTACCCGGCCGAATCAACCATCCTCGAGCTCATCCGGTTGTTGTTGTTTGTGCGTGGAAAAAAGTTTCCCTTCAAGTGCAGCCAAATTAAGCAGAATCTTCTCGGTAAAGCTCTCGCAAAGGACACATAGTATCCGGGACGAAGTGCGCTTATACTAGTGAATTTTTTTTTGCTCCTCATCTCACAGTCGTACTTTTCGTGTTCCGTTCTTCCCGATATTATCAGCCTCTCTGTCTCCGGATCTATTGAGTTCTCTCCCTCCCCCTCATTCCCCTCCTTCATTCTTGATTTCCATCCCTTCCTCGTCTCCACGCACGTATCACGCGTCACCCTTCCTCCCCCTTCTCTGCTAAATCCCCTCCCGCACTCACCTGTCCTCCCACCCGGCTGTAACCTTTCCCCTCCGTCCAAGCCATCTCATCGATTTAACTTCCGCACATTCTGATATCTCTCCGTCCTTTCTCTCTCTCCTTCAACTATTCTTCTATCTATCTTAGATTTCCTGTGTACTAAACTCTCTCTCTCTAGTAACGTATCTTATCGGGTGGCTAACATTAGGCAGTCACCTTTTGTCTTTTCCATTTACCTGTCTCTTCTCCGGTCCCAAAGATACCATGGAAAGATAAAATTTGAACTGCACTAAGCCATGTTCTATAAATTTTCACCGTTTTTCTATTGATTGTGAGATACATGTTAGCACATATTCGCAATTCCTTTTGCATGGAGGTCTTCTATCATTATCCATTTGTGGTATTTACGGAAGTAGTGTGAACACACCTTGAGTGACCTACGCATAATAGCATAGTGCCTAGTTAACGCCTAGCATTTGCTGTTCTATACATGCATGGTGAAAGGTATCAATCCTAATTACTAGTATTCTCTTAACTTGGCAAATTTCATCACTCTTTATCTTCTAATAAGCTCTCTGTATTCAACTATATCTATCAATAGCTATAACTATCTTGCACGATTGTATTTCTCTCGAGCACTTTCAACAATATTCACTATCACTGTCCCCTCATACCTACTGTTGATCATATATTCCATCATTCCCCTGTGATTTTGAGAACTAGGAAGGAGGTGGTTCTATCTTATTTACTACAGGCATATTCCATTTTATCTCTGTACCCCCTGGAGCATTCAGTAGAAGAGAAAGAGTGTGGAAAGTGGGGCATTGTTGGAAATCGTATACATACTTGGTCTGTGCTGTCAAGGAACGTTGACTGCTCGCTGGGTAAAAAAACTCAACAATAGTCAGGCGAGTGAGGTGAGAGAAGATCCGTCATTCCTCTCGTCCATCGCCCTATATCTGTGGCTACGTTACGGCGTCCGTGCTGTCGCTCTCCTTCCCTCCGTCTCCTTCCGCATTCAAACCCTCTATTCGATCCCTTTTCCATTCACGAGGCCGTCTGCCCGCGCCTCTGGGACCGCGCTTTTCGTCCCACCCTCCCTAAGCCCACCCTCTGTCGCTTCCAACAGATACATCCTCCTCCTCCCATGTCCTCGTGCCAACCCATCCACACCCTCCAACAGCTGTTGATGCCCACGTAGTCTCGAGAACCATTCAACGACATACTTTTTTCTCTCTCCTCGTACTGTAGAGAAGGGCCTCCCCATCCTGGACAGGGTAAAGGGACAGGGGTTAAGTGGTCTTGGATAAAATCGGTTGAGGAACCGTAAGGTTATCAAGTATACAATACAAAGATAACTCCCGTTCATTGCTGTAAAAAGGGCCTAATATTCTCTGAATCCATTTCATACACTCAATCTTGACTCTTCTTCTAACGAAATCTTTTCCGTCAAAAAGGTTTGCCAGTCCTTCCACAATAGAGGATTGCGCCGGTATATTTGCCGGCAGAGTGGTTTTCGCTTCCAGCCTTGGTTGGTGGATCTGACCCGCTTTGACTCTCAAAAACCCAACTCGTCCCGTCCTCAATCTCGTACCACCGTATCCGATTTTGATCTCGTGGGAGAGACGCAAGTTTCGGGCACCGCTGCCGCTCACCGCACCCAAGTTAACACTCCGCCATGGGCTGGCTAACTCTCCGCTCTCATTTGGTGAGTTCTTGCCTCGTTATCACCCTCGCAGCCTGCCTGAAACTCTGTTTTCTCATTAGAGAATCTTTGTCTGCGGTTCTACATTCGGCTTGTGCAATTGTTTAAAAAATAAAAGACAACAAGTTCGTTGACTTCGCATGGCATTTTCTTCATACGCTTCTGGGTTGCTTTTGTTCTTTTTCATCAGATGTATTCCCCGTTTGCGTTTCATAAATGCATGCCTCAGGCCTTTCGAGCATGCTGTCGCTCGATTCTCTCTGCTTTTGTTTTATTTGCGAGTTGTTTTTGCTGGGTATTAAAGATGGCGGTTGACCGTTGTCTTACCATTCAATATTGCTGGCCTTATTTTTTAGCTTCGTCAGATATTCCTATGCTTAGAAGTATTTCTATGCAATTTATTTTAACATTTATAAATATTTTTGTGGGAAATGGAAGTATTAACATGCAATTTGTTCTGATTCATCATATTTCTTGAGCTTGCAGTAATGAAAAGGAAACTAAAGTGACTTTTCGCCAACCTTTTTGCAACTGAAATACTTGCACGTTCTCATGCACATGAGGTTGTTTTGTTCTGTGAGATTCTAACTGTTCACGTAGTAAACCAAGCTATAAAACTAAGTTTATTTAATATTTGTATTCATCTCAATATCAGCATTCCCGTTGAAGTGAAGTATAGACAACCAATTGTGGACATTCAAATTTGGATTCTGAGCTGATCCATAGGATATAACTATTATTAACTCCATTGATTGCCAAGCGTATTTTATGAGAGACAAAAGTAAATTACATGATTGAGGAATTGATAGGTAATCTTCAACGGCATAAATCTATTCATTTAGAGGGTATTCCTATCATCTACTAATGGCAAGCATGTAATTTTCTAAAAAAAATCTCAAGTCATACTAGGCCATTTCATGAGATTATCATTAATTTTTCTATCTATTCTTCGGAGAATTGCATAAAAAATAACGAGATTTGGACGCATTAGCTATTGCTTATGGAATCTCTAAGCCCATATATTTTCCGTGTAGGCAAGAGATTGCTTGCATTTATATCGCCTTCATTATGTTGAATGGCAATTAATCGAATTGCACATGGTCGAGTGAAATTATGTGAATTACAAATAAGAGTCCTTTAGTTGAATTGAATAATGTATTTTTAAAATGAATACAGGCTATAACCATTGTGTTCAGAAGAATTAGAACCCTCCTACGCTACGGAATCACTAAAAATGGATGGATATATGCTGGAATTACGTATAATCCCATGTAAGGGATTCATATTTAAACTGAATTTGCTAAACTTTTCGTTTACCTTTTGAATGAAAAAATATAAACCATCTAAAAAAAAGTTTAAAAAATTATACTAATTCATTGGAATGATATAGCCATACATCAACGAATATAATACTTCTTGAACGATGTTTTAAAGCTTTATTGTCCTCATGTAGTGCCGTAGATGTACAAATTATTGCTCAAAAACTTGTTAATGCTATTAGTGTTACGCATGTATAACTACATTTCAAGGTACGTTCTCAAATGACTACAGTAAATAATGGTTGGCACGCACTTAAAGATTAAATTGAATAAATAATCTAAATAGACTGATACTGCAGGATTGGTTTACAAAATATCTTGGTCGTGTTTTCTTCTCCCTGCATATCAAGGGAGTGTCATCCTTGCCCTATTTTCTTGGACAGTCGCTTAGATACGACGGCATCGGTATGAATGATAAAATTTTACAGGCCACCTAAGGTATGGTAGTCGTAGCAATGGAGGATATTCCGAACGGACCATATTGAACCATTTGTCATTCTCATTCTGCTCCAGTGGAGCCCTTTTGTGAATGGGTACACTGTCTGTGACCGTTAAAAGGGCTCCATTGAGCTTCATTAATTAGTATAATTTTCTTCAAGAAAAAAATGAAGATTTGGCTCAAAGTGCGCCATACCATACGCTGTTAAAGTGCAGAAATTGTGGAGAGTAAAACATATTCAAATGGTGCATTGCATATCATTAAACATTCCTCGCAAGATGCCAAGACAATATATCTCAGATATTCTGGCTCCAATGCTTCCAAATCTTAATAAATATTGAAAAACCTTTTTATTGAGTTCCAAAATAACAAAAATATTCCTACATTGATGAAAAAAGAAGAAAATTTCATTTTTGTCATTATTTTAAGTCCGTTTTTTTATATTTATCTTTCCTATATCTTTTAACATAAAATTTTCGGATTTGAGAAATACATGATGTATTTTTTTGTATAAAGCATATCATCCTTCGAGGGCGTAATATCAATATAAAAAAGAACATCCATTCACTATACTATTAATACTAATTTTTTATTCATAAGGAATTAATGTAGCATTTTCACCAATTGCCTTTGCAATGAGCAGAATTATTTATAGTTAATAAATGATAAAGTACAGGATTTTTCATTCTTTCTCATATTTTTCCAGCTTTCGTTGGCATCGCTGTAAAACAGACGCTAATTCTTCTTTGCCAATGTTAGAAGTACTCATCAATTTACCTCACTTGAAGATCTGGTAAAATGAGAAACTTATAATTCGTGTGAAGTAAAAGAAATTACTTTCATTTGTCTTCTCCTGCAGAGCTATCAGTATTAACTTTTGTTGTAACGATAGGATTATTTAAAAAAATAATCGCTAATACTTATGCTGTTTGAAACAACTTTGAAAATAATATATATAACTGATATTTTAATGAGGTCCATTGGAATATATCGCTCGTTTATTTCTAATTTTGTCTAGTTTAAATATCCTAATTGGGACAAATTGATATATTAAGATAAATTTGTACATCAGTAAAAAAGTATTAGTTTTTGTAGCATTATTTTTATTTTTGAGACATTTTACGGACAATTACATAGCCTTCCCAAATTTTCTGGCCAATGAGCGTATTGAATTCAGCTCTATGGATATTATCAATAGCATTTTCAATACCATAATTGCGCAAAAATTTACTTTTTCATTTCAGTTCCTCTATGAATAATTGGACTGAATATTTGACTTTATTCTGAGCCCAAAAAAGTTCAATTCAAATAAGTTCTTGTCATTTCTTTCATTAATTTTGTATTTGCGTTCCAAATAAGACTCAAAAACACTATAAAACAAATCACTTCGTATAGTGCGTGTATGGTGTTTGGCCAGCTCAGGGAAATTCAGGAATCATGTGCTAATTTCTCGCAATTGTCGCGCGTGCCCGAATTACACTCCTCATGTTCTCATATTACATAGCATTGTTGTTGTACATTATTTGGCAAATTTATTTTTAATAGGAAGGAGTAAAATTGTAAACACATTAAGCAGGATAAAATATTCAGCAACTGTATGAGGATTGTTGTTAGCCTATGCATAAAATGTTAAACAAATACTACATATGTTGCAGTTATTCAGAGAAAACATATTCATGTAATGAAGATAAAACGGGGAGTATCACATGGAGCTAAATACATTCTACCGGATTTGTAAGGTTTTCAAAAGGTCTAAATTATCTTCATGACTTTAAAACCGAATGCAATGAATCCTGCAATTTATAACTATAACCGCATTTGGCTGAATTCATCAATATCCCATCCTAATAGAACATTTTTTACATTCCTCCGCTTAAAGTCAAGACCATATTCTTATTATGTAGCATTCAAAGCAGGTAAAGAAAGATCAAATTAGTTATTATTTGAAATTTTATTTTAAGGCCAGATTTATAACGGTGTACTGGGGTATCGATGATCCGGTTGAAAAAGTAAGGGTCACTTTCGAGTAACTGACTGAATGAATTGATTTTTTGCTAAAATATACTTGTTAAATATGATCCACTAGCAAAGCGAGTTTAATATGCGCCATTTAAAATGTGGGGGATAGTAATGGTATATTACACAATTTTTTTTAATGTAAAAACGTGAATAAAAATATATTTTTCATAAACATACATTAATGCAGATTTATAATGGGCAATGCGTTTTCGCACGAAAATAATTGTTCTATGATGGAATGAATTTTGTTTAAAATTTACCTCCGTAATACCTATAATCAGTGGTGCTGTCTCGTCCTACGGACAAATTGCACCATATTGTCACATTACAGTGCCAACACCAGTTCTCCTATTTGATTTCGCTAGTAGCACCCAGGTGCTGCACGGGACTGGAGGGAAATTATAAGCCTATTGACTATTGACAAATAGAATCGCAGCTGGGATCGCCAAGAATTCTAAAAAATATTCCGTGATGTCTAATTGGTTACTCTTATCGCGGCTAACAATACCCAATATGGAAAAAAACTGCTGCTAACGGACAGATATCTCACAAAAATAGGGACTAAAAGGAACATTTAGTCCCCAAAATTTTCTGGGCTTCCCAAAAGCAATGTAGTTCACTGCATTTGTGGCGAGTGCGCTTAGAATTTTCTATTGCAGCAGTTAAAATGCAGTTTTATCCTTAAAATGAAACGAATTTTTTTTTCATTTATGGTGACTTTCGCCATAAAATTGTCGTCACACATTTGAAATCAGTTTTCTTATAGAATCTTATGCAAATTGATTGTTATGTCATGATCCTGGTTTTAATGTGGTCTTTATTTTGACAGAAACTTTTGGGTGGTGAATTTTCCTCACGCTGTCAAACGATGTTTTTTATTTTAATATTCCAAAATTTTTAATCCACCTTCAGTATCTTATGCTGTCCAGCATTTTATGTTTCAGGGGGGGACCTCTAAGATAGAATATTATTAATAAGTGTTCCATGAAGGTAGAAATATCTAGTGTTTTTTATTGGAAAGTAATGTTTTAAACAGATACTGAAGAAATTATACTGAAGGAAACCGCATAAAATATCTGTTTTTGTTGATAGGTTTATTCTTATTGTACTGACAAATTCTTTTCATGGGAAAGTTTGTCCTTCTTTGTGACAGTATTACGGCGGTCACTCAGAGAACGACCGAGAGAGAGAGTAATTCAGTTAGGAATTCTAAGAGTCAGCCATAGAATAAAAGAAGCCAGGGATTCGACATTTATGACATGAATACGGGTATCGAATATATGTTAAATTTGGTATGTATAATTGAGTAGGCAAAGAGTAAAACCCTTCACACAGAAGGAGGTAATTAAATACACAATTAAACAACTTAAAACATTTATTTTCATTCAACAAAAGCTTTTCCTTACTTTTCCTGGTAAAACTAAAAAAAAACTCATACTAGTAAAGTATCTTTTATCACATGGTTTTCTCTTCCAATAAATTTTTAATTGTCTTACAGAAAACTATGCTATCATATGATAATAAAATAAAGAAATGTATCCCTAGTCCTTAATCGCTAATGAAGTACTAGTCTCTGGCGTAGGCTTGCTAAATATTCAGTTAGTGATTCATTCATTTGGCTTTTTGTTTGTGCGTGCTTGACTTTTCCCTGATACCCCTTTTGAATATAGGCTTATTCATTGTTTTTGCACGAATCGAGTTGATGTAGAGGAGTATCTCTCATTTTATTATTCTCTATTTTGCAGAAATCTGTTTGTAGATTCATATGTGGTGTTCGTTAACTTGATTTTTCGCTGTTTTTTATCGGTAATTTTTTGTAATAAGACGTGTGATGCCCTAGCCTCTTCTATTTGCCTCAAAAACGTATAGTGGAACATTGACTGTAGAGATTTTTTCAATGGAAAAGTTTAGGGGTCTCCTTTTCACAGTGACCTCAATGATGTCTCAATTTTCAAATGTTGTGAAAATTTCCTGTGAACGAATAGTAATAATAAACATCCAAAATACCTGGAAGGCTGCATTTATGTCCCGATAAATTACCCTATGGCAATTATTTATAATTCGATGCATGAGGAATATACTATGCATTCGTGCATATAATGGCTTAATATGGCGTCATCTATCTTCGTGGGGCATCCATTACATTGTTAAATTTTAATCTCTATCAGTAATCATCAGAGTTTAGTTGGCGTCAAAGAAAACAGATTTATTTTATTACGAGGTTTTATATATCAATCACAATATGGTCGAAGCTCCTGTAAATTATCAAACAAACTTCGTTAATACTGTGTGAGCTTTTCATTTGTTCGCGTGAGACGGATTTCATTGATTTGGGCTTAACGATCTCCTTGGAGGCCAATTTGCCAGCCGTAGCCTCAATTAACGGAGATGAAAGAGACCTTTGAGAGGGAGCTCTTTTACTCGCCTTCCCGGGAAACCTCTGCGGTCGTCATTTTACTGGATTTTATAATCCTATAGGCCAAATTAGAACATTGATTACTGGTTTTGATAGCCTTTATCGATTTATTTGTTAAATTAAATGATGCGAATCATTCACGATACCTTTGCTATCGTGAAAGAGATGCGCGTTGCTGTGAAATGCACGCAAGTGTTGCTCTACATGGTTGAGGAGTTTACCATCTACTTCTCATGACTCAAATGAGTCTAGGACCTAGGCACATTGGCTCACCGTTTTCGTAAGATCACCTAAATTATATGTAATGTTGAGCCCAAACTGGGGTTGAACAGGGGACCATTAACACCTTAGTGGTGTTTTTGCCTCTTGTCTGCACGTGGCGTGGAGGTTTAGCGTCATGGTGGCACTATTTCAAGAAATGATTGTGACGATTTATTTGTGGCAAGAAGGCCAAGATAATAATGTGATATTGAATATATGAAACCATTATTTCAGCCATCATCAGAGAAGCGTAAATATTATACCCTGAAGGACTCGATCACGCGGCCTTTAGTTCAGCAAACGTTTACCCTAGAAGGTTGGAGTGCATTACTCCACTGCCGCTGAGGTCGGTAAAGAAAATTCTAAGCTTGATGATATCCAGGGGCGCAGCTAGGAATTAAGGCTAGGGGGGTTTTAGGCGCAACTAATACTTACGGGTGTGGGGGTATTGCATACCTACCAGGGTAAGCAGGACTTGCGGGGGCCCTCCTCCAGAAAAATTTGAAGAATAATGGTTAAAATGGCGTGGTTTACGGCTTTTTGAGAGATATTTGATAAATCCTAAAACTATTCTATAAGTAATACTGATCCAAATAAGTAAAATGGATTAAATTCAAAAATTTCTCTGAGCTCTGGGTTATCCCCCAAAACCCCCTCCCTCGCTGCGCCACTGATGATATCTATCGAAGGGCTCACCCCCTGAAAATGCTCTATCGTAACTTGTTAGTTGATTGATTGGATTATCTTAATGATTTGACTTGGGGAAATGGAAATTTTTAATGTAACACATAAGCGATGAAGTAATTCTTTAAGTTGCCGTTGAGGAAATTTTTATATGAACCGTAAATCAATCCACGGAATTAACTTTTACTTTCTTACTTGTAGACATTCATAGGAAATCGTCATTTACCCCCAAATCAACCCTTATGCTTCTTTATCCCTTTATGATAACTATGAACGCCACCATGCGTCATTGTTAGGAGTTAGGTGGCTAGCAGCGCCCTACAGGCATTACCGAACATATTATTATACGAGTACCCTCGTACCATGGTGTATTTAGTGGTGTGTAATTTCAATTTCCAAAGGGGTTTATTGAACGGAAGAAGAATTGTGCAGTGTGATCCTAATTCGTCTATTTTTTTCTCATCATGAAAGGATCTTTAGTTTTCCATTACGAGTCCAATGTTTTGCCTATTCATAACTGTAAAGGGTCAATAATCATAAATATTTCAAATTTATTGATGGTAACATGAATATTTTTGAAAATCATTTGACAAATTTCATATGTACCGTTCACTAAGCCGTTTTACTTGAGTAAATAATGTGCTTTTTTCTATTTTCAGGTACGTTCAACTCGTTTCATCAGTGGTTCAATCTCTGCTGGGATGCTCGTGAGTAAAATCAATCATTCGTCGATAATTGCGATCCGCAATGAATATTTTATAGTCTCCAAGGGAACTTCACTCGGGTGGAAATGTATCACTTGTGCAGTTTTGCTGTCATTCTCCTTTTTTTGTACTTAATGGTAGCGGTAGCGCATGTTGCAAAGAAATAGTCTGACTTTGGGGACTCTACTTGGGCCACCCGATTCCCTGGGATCATGCAGATTTTGCGTGCGTCTAAAATTACCTCGTGAATTTTACTCTTCCTAAAACTATTTTTTTATGAACAATCGCTGGTTTACCGACCAATAAAAATTGTAGAATGATCTCCGATAAGTCATGGCAGAGACAAGGGGATTGATTGCTTGATTCTGTTCAGAATTATTCAGATCGGTTTCTATTCCGAACACTTGAGTTCGATTGGTTCCAACGCGATCGGTTTTTTGTGTTTGATCGGGTTTTGTTTTGTGTTTTTCGTTCCAACAACGATATGAGCCTCCGGAGGGAGTTGCTGTGGTATACATTTTCAAACAAAACCAATTTTAATCAAATTCCTTTCGATACAACCAATCGATATTAACCGTTGGGATTGAAAACCGATCGGAATAATTTCAAACTGTGCAAGCACAACTCCCCCTCCCATGTGAGGCTGATGAGGGTCGACGTTATGATGAGTGACTCTCTCATTTGTTCTACCATTCCGTTTGTTGAATGTGATCGGATTGGTGTGGTGACTACAGTTTTGGTTTCCTACCCAATACGTCCGGGTTCAAAACCCGGCGATGGCAGAGATTTTTCAGTTACTACCCGATCCCTGTTTGAGGTGCTTTGCGGAAGGCACTTCAATTTCAGCACTCCGTCCGTCGGATGGGACGTCAATCCGTGGTCCCCTTGGAGCTATTCGTGATGGACAGCCTAATGCCGTAGTCAGATTTCTCTACGCATTTCCCTCATAGTACAACATCTCATAAGAAGGACTTCAATGGTTATCCAATGTGGAGCATTTCTATAGCTGTACAAAAATCTATTTATCAGTGTATTTAATGAGCAACCTCTGTGTTTATCATCATTTAACAGTTTATACATTGGACCTAATGGACCTTTGAATGATGAGATAGCAGAAAAATATCTCATGGAGAGAAACAAAGTACTTAATGGCAACCGCCTCGTGATCTCAGCTCTCGGTAGCCTACTTCAAATACCATACAATACGTCAATTGTAATAAAGATAAATATATCAATACACAATTCATATTTTCTTGGAGTATTTCAGAGAGTGTAAGTGTCATTGCTTATATTAACTTTCAAAACAGATTTTTAATATTTTTCTTGATGACTTCATGACGAGACGAGTTATGTTAATTAACCCAAGGATGGCATACCTGTGCTGGATGTACCACAGCGTATCCTTTTATATCAAGGAATTTATTTATACATAGAGTAGAGGTATGACCCTCTGCCATTTTGCAATAAAAAATAAAAGGTTTTTAATACAGTGGTGCTGGGTTTTACGGTTCCGAAAATATTCCGTAATGTGCAAAGATTTTTGGGTCGATTCTCGGCCGTCGTACATTCTTGTTCATTGCAACTTGTTTGAGTAACAGTGAGGTATCGGTGAACGTATATTTTATCCATCATCCTGGCATTTATCAGACTCTGGCAGAAGCAAAAATGCTAATTTTCGACTTACTAAATACTTAGTAGTGGATGCTACTGAGATTTCTTTCTCTAATACACATTCTTCTTTTGAACTAAAGCCGGGGTAACGGAGTAACTAGGATTACTCTTAAACTCAAGATACTTATTTTTTTTATTTGCCAAACAAAAAATATTAGTTCAAATATTAGTTATTATTGACTATAGTATTACTATTTCATGTCTCATTGAAATCGTTATTGCTGAGAACATTGTGCGTACTAATATCTCTTTGTGCTTAAAGAGTCTTCTCCGAAAATATACCCCAAAAATATGACATTTGACATAATATAAGTATGTAAAATAAGTACATTTCATAATTAATGCAAAGTTCAACTTCCTAAACTAAAAATTATCCTTAAGTCTGAAATAACTGGTAAATTTCCAAATGGTAATAATGTGTTACTGAATTAATACAGTGTAAATTTATATTTAATGATTATGATTCATTGTTAAATAAGGGATAAATGTTATATCTTCCCAATAAATGCGTACTTCAAACCGTTAAACGCGTTTCACCACACTGCCTCCAATTTATGTGAAACATAATTGCGCCGTTAACTTTTCCAGCCCTCATGTCATGAAATTAAGCCAAGTGGTACCGGAAACCAGCATCATCTTTCATGAATCAACTAATAGAAAACATAAATTTATTGAATGGCGGTAAGCCAAAGCATTGAAAAAAGAGACCTGTTTTGGTCTCGTTTCCTTGATCGTTTTCAATACCAGAGGAAGTAAAGGTCCATGTCACCTCGTCCTATCTCAATGTTTCCCGGAGGGCGCGTTTTAGCCAAACTCCTTTAACGCCGAAAATCCTGAATTAACGCCTCCGTGCACACGTGCGGGGGGACATAAACTAAGCTTCAAGCTTAACGACGTACACCCTACTTTACTTTCCCTTTGCTTTCGTCAACGAATCCCGCCAGCCGAGCGCCAAGTTGATCTCTCTGCGACAGTTAAAACTTACAGCCAAATGGCCGTGTGCCCTGGAAAAAAAACTCTCTGGCCATTAATGTCAATCCTGGAATGAATGTTCAGAAATGAGTCCTTATTGCTTCCGCTTCGCACGCGGATTCAAATAAATCACTGAGAAAAGCTTTTCTTTCGCTTCCGCTCTTTTGCCATTATTCTTAAGATATCTCCCTTTTCTTTCTTTCTCCCAGTCTTATATTGCTCCTTTATCTCCTCCAATGCTTTTTCTACCTCTTTTTCCTTTCCTTCCCTAAGCACATAATTCCACTGACTTAAACGATCCCTCTTAAAGGCATTGCGCTCTTATGGAACGGACATTTGTTGTGATCAGTTTTCCATCCCATCCACCATTGACCTTAAAATGATGGTAACACCGCGACAAAGGTGAATATTTATTTTCATTAATGGCGTTAGTACCTTGTGGTACTATTTTTTTATGGCTTCCGACCTATGATATCTTCTTAAGGTCTTCAAATAATCTGTATTAGCAAACGTTTTTCTTGGGATGGAAGCTTTAATTCTTTCAAGTGTTCTACCTTGACCGGAATTAACCCATAGTGCCTAAAAAGTTCTGTAGTTAATCTACATATAGTTAAAAATATGGTGATAAACTGTCATTAATTGTAGACCAATAACCCCATGCAGATGAATTTCATTTATACGTACAATGCCGATAATGCACATATATATTTCTCTTCACCTTAAATGCCAACATGGCCAAAATATCTTATATCCACGTTAAAATGAGAAAAAATGTCTTATTTTGAAAATTCATTATCTTGCTATCGGTAACTCTCACGAAACGACACCGAAACGACGCCACTGATTATGAAAGAAACTTTTAATCGGAAAAAAACTATGGAGAGAACGTTTCATTGAACGGGAATTCTTGCCAGATCATTAAATTTGACTAATTTTTTAGAAATCAAGGTAAAAATATAGGACTAATTGTAATAATAAACGTAAAGTTTCACGTCAATAACACATATATATTCTTCTGGAGATAAGTTACATTCATAGGTATGTTAACTTCATGGTATATCATCAACATTACATTGGACCACTAGCCCATAAAATAGAGGAAATATTAATATCTTTTGAAAAAAATTAGCTGGATATTCCCGCGCATGCTGGTCAGTAATTTGTAATTATATTAGCCATAATGGGCTAGAGAATTTCAAATTTACCGGTCTTCGGGTTTTACATACATGGTTTTTCATGTATCTTTTAACTTTGTAACTTTTGCAACCAGTCTCCATAATTACATGAAGAAAACTTGATGTTTCATTCATTTGTTACATTTACATAGATTTGGCTGCAAAAACTAGATTCGGCAGATTGCAAGTCTCGGCTGCCTGTAGGTCATGCAATTTAACATGAAAATTTGTCTGATACATTTGTTTGTTAAGGAAATTACCCTCGTAAATAACATCCTCCGCTTCTGAGACGTGCTTGTGCTTTAGTCTTCAGGTCGTTAGAGCTTTGTTGTCAGAGAAAATCGTTTGAGTGGATACACTTAGGCTTCCATGGGAGTTGCTTTCGCGGCGTCCATCTGTCATTCGTAAACTCCCTTCGTCCATCTTCCGTCGTAATCCGTTGCATGCCTTCGCCGACCTCGGCCTTGCTCCCGAGATCCTCCTCGGCACGTCACGAGGTCGTGTGTCCGTCATCCCGAATGGGTCGCACCCGCACCCGTCCATCCAATTGCCCGGCCCCATCCATCTCGCCACGCCGCAGACCGGCCCGCAGTGCGTGCCCGAGTTCCATCATCCGCTTCTCTCGCTCATTCCTTCCGCCTCCAACGTGGTTTGCTACCCTTTCTTCCTTCTCTACTCCCTTATCCTCCTTAGTACCGGGGCATATTTACACATTTCTTGTTAATTACATGTTAACAAACAGCTTTACCGATTCCTATGAATCATCCTTTTGTATGCTCATGACGCGTTCATCTAGTTGCAATAATGACATTTCACATAGGCAAGCGGTGAAAAAATTCAAACGCTGATGTATAGTATACAGTACGCTTGAACAGAGGAAGTTATTTCAAACCTTTCGTTTCCGTTATATGGAGGATACTATTATATTATTGTGAATTTTATTAAAATGACCACATCCGGATAGTTTATGGATCTTCAAATAAATCATTCAATTCGTCATTCATTGCTTGAGGTCAAAACGATGAGAGAATGGAAACCATTCGTTCCCGTGTAAGTGAGCCTTGTTGAATTACCTAGCGTGCTTTATTATATGAAACGTCAAATACTAAGATATGTTTCTTTCTTTCCTTCTTTCTCTCTGTACTGCCCCAGCGTATGAGAACTTCAGTAGGTATAAATCGAGGTATCAGGATTAATTTAATCATGTGTTGCTCTGCTTTCTTTTTCTGCAATTCTATTATTTGAGTGTATTCATAAAAATTCAACGTGAAAGGTATTCTTAGCTGTTTAAGGATCTGATGTTAGATAAATAAATTAATAAAAATGTATGCTTACTCTTTCTGATCTATTAAACCTTTTTAAAATATACTAATCAGATAACAGGGAGGGTAATGCTGACGGTAGGCAATATTATCTCACGCATATGCATACTACCTAAACATATTTGATAATGAACGTTTTAAAAAACCGAATGCACAAGCTCGAGGTATACATTACGCCTCACACACTTGAGACTGTATCTGTATAGACGTAGAAGTCACCCCCGCTAAGAAATGGGATGCATCTATTACTGTCACCCTTGAGGAGTTATTCTCCTTATTTTTGCGATTGCTTACACAAAATATCGCACACAATAATAATATAATTAACTCTAATCAACGAAAGAAACGGAATAAACGCGCTGTAAAGTCGCGAAAAGTCGTGAAAACTTCTTGTGCATGGGAATTGAGAGTATTATATTATGCCTAGGAAGTCTTGATATTTCATGATATTTCTATCATTGTTTTTTCATTGGTAATTGAGGACGTTAACTTAGTATGAATTCCGAGTTTTGTGGGTAAACTCATCGTTCTTTTGTTCATAACTTTTAATACCGCCATTTTTGTTCAAATAATTCCCTTCATTAATAATGTGCCATAAAATGCGAAGATTATTGCCTATATTTCTATGCTAAATTCACTTAAAGTACTATTATCACATCAGCTCAAGCGACGGGGAAAATTTGCAAAATTTTTATCTATGTATTTTCCATAAAAATGATGTACTTAAAAAATAAAATATAATGAAATGATTGATATACTTCATAGTGCAAAATCATGTATCTTTTCTCGGATTATCATATGCGAGAAGATCCTTGATACAAAGCTGTACTGACTCCTTATGTCTATCAAGTTTCGACACGGTTAATTTTCATTTTCCAGGTACTTATCTCATGCCTAAACAGTCTTCCTGGGTTTGATTCTCGTCAGACTAAAGATTAACACACTTCTTGTCTCCCTCTTGCCGTTTAGTTTTCGCTGTTCTCAGTAACCCGTGGCGATTAACTCCTCATAAAGTTACGCCCGAGGAAGAATTAGCCGGTCGGAATTCCACCCGCTAAAAGCCTTGGGCTTAACTTCCCTCGACCCGTGGTATCTTGAGTTGTGGGCCTTTCCCTCCCATTCCCTCTTGCTTCCCATTCATCCTCCGATGGCACGCGAAAAACGGAGCGGCAGGCCAAAGAAGAGGAGAAGAGAAACCACCAACCCTTGCCTCTCGATGGCAATTCACCATCCAAGAATGTATTCTCGCTTCGAGACGAGCCCTCGGGCCGATGTGCATAGAGAGTTTTGGCACGTCGCATCAGGAGGCCATGTCTCTGTTTTACGTCATCGAATCAACATAATAACGTTGATTTTTTGCCATCAGACTCAGGATTATATTACGACTATGGGCACAAACATAAGATTTACTCAAGTTAAACTGCTAAAAATCTATGTTAGATAGTAAGGTAATTATTGGATGTCAGTATGATTTCTTAAATTCCTCAGTTTCATTTTATGTGTTGCTCGTGTAAAAAAATTCTGCCTGGAATTGTCGAGAATTTGGATTAATATTGTGAAAAAGTCAGCGGTTGATCATTCTGTATACGTTAAATTACCACGGTCTTGAAGGATGATTGCATGCGCAGTTCAACGTGAAATCTAAAAAATGAACCTAACACTAACGTCTGCAAATTGTAGTATCATTCTGTCAATGATTGGAGATGAATGTAGGTTTTTCTGTGTAAGTTTCCGTGCAGATAATTCCCTTCCCAATATCCTCATTATGATTGCAAAACATTTTCTCACGGTAGATGTAAGTACCTTATCTTGTCCCCTAATAGTAATTAGTCAATTCTTCTTGCCAGTATGCCATATGGATGCAATAAAGTTTGTGTAAACCAATTACAAGGTGATGTTAATATTGCCTGGGTCTTTTTTGCGAGTGAAACGCTATATTATGACACATTTTTACCGATATTTTTATAATATTTCTAAGATTTAGTGCCAGCTTATAAGCTTACCTTGGCTTAAATAAGACACGGAATTGTAGTAGAAGTACACGAAGCCATGAGATTTAAAAAATAAAATTTACAGCTTCATTCGGACATTTTTGCCTTACTTTTTGCACAAGCTCATAACATATAGCGTATGCAATATTTTCGCAGTGTTCTCAATAACTTCACACTCAAACGACGAAGAAATGTTTCATACGCTTGCAAAATGCAATGTTTAGGATCACAATCTTCGCGGATTCCTTATGCTTTTAATGCTTTGACTGCATAATTAATATATCAGTGTTGGTAAAAGATTTTATTTAGTTTTATTTTTCTTTGACTTAGCCAGATTTGCTCTTGTGCACATTTATACGCGTGGTTGCCATAACTTTCGCTAAGATTCTTCAAAGGCTTCTCAAATTGAATTTATTTAGGACCATTTATCCTCCTTTTATGATGTTTTTGCGCGATGTAAGACAATTTTTCTACTATTTAAAGGCTAGGGATTTAAAAACATTTCATTTCGTAAATCCAGCTTATTTACATCTTGCCGTAGAAACCTAGTGCCAATGTTATTGCATTGGCTCTTGTATTGAGTCCGGATAAGTTGTTCTTGCTTTAAATTTATAACCTCACCCCTGTAGAATTTGCCATCGGTTTCCACTTTTCCTAATTCGCAGGATATAGTCCTTTGTTAAAATAATACATTTTATTCAATTAAGTTTCACTCACCTGAAGTAAAAAATTGAAGTTTAAATATTCAGTTTTTGATTATTGTGGAGAAGCAGATTGTGAAAATTAACATAGAAAATTAAACTGAATGATCTTTAAGAAATGTCTATCGATTCCTTTCAGATTAATTTGTGTTCAAACTCATTAAGTCATCTATTTAGGCTAGATAGGCAGTAAGTTTTAGAAGTTGGGCACAATGTGCGTTCTCCTACATCAATTAAGGTGTGGTGCATGATCCAGCTTTTCGGAAACGCGAGGATAATTGTGACGGGTATCTCCAAAGAGTGTTATGTTTTAAATAGTACATTTCATCTCCTAATTAACTTGAGAGATAGGAAATTGTTATTGGAATTAAAACTAGAAGCCCGTAGTATTGTTAATGAAGTAAACATTGCCTACATTAACTATTTAATTACCAAGTTGAGGTAGACGTAAAATAGTGCTTCCCGGTTAAACCTAAAGGTCACAAGGTCAAATTCTCATAGTATAGCTGCATGAGCTAGGTTACTGCACGCAATTAGCTTTCAACCAAGGCTCCACGCAACCCTGTATGTCACACCACCTAAAACAACATTACCTCACCCCATCAACCTCTGTGCCTGACCATCACTTTGTCAAGTCAAGTGTCAACCTGTATGAAACTATGACTTGGGTATATTTGTACCCATTTTATTCGGGATTATTTTATATATTTTTTGGCTGAATATCTCATAGATTTTACAATATATTTTAAATATGTTCGCAGTGGCTCTCTGGCTCTCTTAAATCATTTATTTTCCATCAACTGCACAATTAAAATGTTTAGATTAGGGACAAATTATCTACAAAATGAGAAGTCTTGGCGTCAATCCGGTCTATGTAGGAATGCACTATTTAGAGTCACTAATGGGTGAGCACCAGATACTTTTACACCTTCCACCTTTATCGGATATCAATGCTAGAAATAGAGACACATTATTGTAAGACTTCAAATCCACTTATAGGACTAGACTTTAAATGTTAACGTAGCGGTACCTAATATATGCCTTTTATATATTTCATGTTGTAGTGATGAGTTTAAAATGCACTAAGCGTTTATGCTATTCGCAACTTTACGTGAAACATTTTGAAATGCCCGTTCAAGCGTTCATCAGGTTGTACTCTTGTAATAGAAGAAGACAAATGAATTATAACGATCCCAATGTCATGCATTTTGATGTTCCCCCCCTTCCTCCTCCTCGGCGCGATGCCATGTCCAAAATCATTATGAACTTGTTAAAACGCGCCCGAATGCCTAACGCCCAATCAAGCGCATGGCTTGGCACGACACCCCTCGACAATGTAAACGCTGACGTCGGGACAAGAGATGGCTTCATCGCCCACCCGAAAAATCAACCTCCTCCTCCCGCTAAACAACCCCTTCCACAACATTACGGAGTGCGCAGCGGTCTTCCCTCCCCCCCAACGAGGAATCCCCCCAACTAAAAAAAAACACCCACCCACACTCATATAACCCGCGTTTCTATTCCCCCTCCACCACCCGCCGACCCCCTCCATCGCAGTGGAGGATTCCAAAAATCCTCTCCTCCCATACCCTCCTCCTCATCTACCCCACCGTTCCGCATACCCTCTGTTTTTGACACCCCTTCCCAGAATTCCCCCTTGTGTCCACGGTCCGCCTCCTCCCCTTTCCACCGCCTCACCTCAATATCCACCACCTTCCTTCCCCCTCATCCCCTCTTCTCCCTCCCCATGCCCTCCGCTTAAACTCCCCGTCGACGACCTGATCGATAATTAGCGAGGTCGGCAGCTACACGGCGCGGGAGGATGGGATGAGGATGGGTTGGGGGGAAGCTAGGTGTTGCGGATGGGGGAGTGGGAGGAATAGGAGGGGATGTGAAAGGGAACGGATGAGGTGAGGCTAAAGCGGGACATGTGAGAAGAGGAATAGAAGGAATGTGGATGGCGAGAAGGAAGTAAATAGGATTTGAAACATAACTAGTGATACATATCATCATCACCATAAGCCATCAATCCTAAGATTGTTTTGACGTAGCTCTCAATCAAGTCTCCTATCCGCTGTCCTTTTCATAGCGACGTATTTCTTCTCTTTTTAATCGTTTATAGCCTCTCCTATGTAATTAATGCGAGGCCGTCCCTTGCCCTTCTTCCCTTCCACCTGTATTTCTACGATTGTTTCCATCATGCCTCATAATTCAGCCAGCTAAGTTATCGCGTCTTATTCTTAAGGTTTTTAGAAGATTTCTCTTTTCCCTCACTCTTCTTAGCTCTAGTGATAAATATATCATCTCTAACCTCACCATTTTAGAAATTTTTATTAAAATTTTATCAGAGAAACTCTTTAGCTTGTCATTGCATGAATCCGTCGGCTATGCGAGAATATTTTACCTGCTTGATCATTTCTGTGGTTTTACATTGAATTTAACTCTCTATGTGGGTTCTGACGCTTCGCGTGAATGTGATTAACAGAAGAAGGTGAAGAGGGGAACGTGATGGGGAATGATTGAAGTGAGGCTAAAAGCTACGAGAAGAGGAGCAGGAGTATGGCGAGGAGTAAGGAGGACGGAAAGTGGAGTGGAAGCAAAACTAGTGATAAATATTATGCGGGAAATTAAGAAAGAAACAGGTGAGGATGGCTATAATTAGGGTAGAGGTGGGAAAATCGAGGTAGTTAAGAATGCGGTGGGCAAGGTGTTCTGGGGTTCGTTTTGAAAAGGGAGGTATATGGGGTGAAGGAAAATAAATATACTGGACGATGGAAAAACCTAAGCGGAAATAAGGGAAACAGTAATCAGAGAAGAAAAGTAGATCTTGATAGATAGGATGTAATGAATATGAAAAGAAATTTATAGGAATTGGCTAAATAAATGGAGAGGAAAACGGTAGGCATCAGGGAGGAATAGGGGAACGAGGTATTAAGGGTTTCGTTTTGGGAGGATGAATAACATGTGGTAAGGAGGAAGATCTGGAGGGGAATGAGTGAATGAAGGCTAAAGTTGAGCACGAAGAAGAGGCGCAGTTTGTTGGTTGGTGAGTGCAGTGAGGTAGCCAGGAATTTTGTTCGCGGGGGGATTGAAGTAAGGGGAGAAAATTTTTGAAAAACAGGGACCCAGTATAGAGTTTTAAAATAATTTTCACACTTTTCATGATCGAAAAAAAACTTAATTTTTCAAATAAACCTTTTGTAAATTCATGATTTTCAATATTTTATTATCTTTTATGAAGCAAATTAATTGTGTTTATATATTTCGGGGATGAGGGGGTCTGGACTCCCCGGATCCCCCCCTCGCTACGCCACTGGGTGAGTAGTAAGGAGGAAGTAAATAGGAGGAGAAGCAAGACTGGTAGAGAATGTGGTGGGAGGAATGAGGAAGATAAAGTTACGTGAGAGAGAGAGAAAATTTGTGAGGGAGGTAGGAGTATATAGGCAAGGCTTTTTGGGGTTCGTTTTGAGATGAGGAGGAGTGTGGGGTGAAGGAGGCGATTGATGAATGCGATATCAGAATAATAAGGGAAGAGACAAGGATGAAAAGGAGGTCGAGTGGTGAGGGTAAGGAAGGAGATGAAGCATGATTGCCGATAGACAACGGAATGCGGAAGAATGGAGGGTAAAATGAAAGAGGGGAGAGAGTAGACTCTATGATGGTAACAGAGGTTGGAATGTAGGGACCAATGTGTTGCGGGGCACCAGTTGGGAGGAGAAGGAGACGTATGAGATATAGATGAAGCGAACCGAAAGCGGAATACGATGTGGGTAAATTCATAATACTTATACTGTAGGTAAAAATTCCTAAGATTGGTGTACTGTAGCTTTTTATTTCTCCCTTTTCCAAGTTAGTACCATCAGTTTCCTGATATTTTTACTTGTGTCCTTTTCATTTTCCCGATTAACTTAATATGAGATTCTTCCTCAGCAGACTATTCCTTGAGTTGTTCCTCAATTTTATTCCTCGCGTAATTACTAAGAAGGAAATAAAGGGCTTAATTGGAGTGCAGTGCAATTCTTGTTCAGCGAAAGGGAATCCGGAGTGCCTCTATTATTAACGTCATACTAATGTAAATACATGTGAATCTAAATAGTTCGTTGTGATTGAAATGAATGTTTGGAACAAATCGTGGAATGCCAAAGAAGATAGCATCGATCGGAATTCAAAGGCGTAAAAAAGGGAATATTCACAAGGAAACGGATTTTAAAAAACCGTAATGACAAAGGGGCTAAGCGATTGCATTAGAGATTTGGTTAATGCTATGCGGACATCGGAAACAGTCTATATAAGGGAATACATCATCGCTAGAATGTAGTCTGTCTTCGCTGTGATGTTGGAAATGGTGTTCTAAGGTTTGTGGAAAAATGGAGTAGAATAGAATTTTCAATTTCTCCCAACTATATCTACAAAATATTATATTTTCTTGTAACAATTGAGAACTAATTTTGCTTTCAACCCATTTTTCCATTCTGCGATTTTCGTTCCTCAGGTGACAAATCTATCAGGCGCCTCGTGGAGTGACATATCGTTATAGCTGTAGAATTTTCCCAAAAACTTCCCTTAATGATGTCGCCGATTGTATTTGGATAGAAGAATTTTAAAAGGGTAAAATCAGTGTTCGAGATTATTTTTCCCCAGCATATCTTTCTTGACTATCACTTACATCGCTTTCTGGCTGGAAATCATTTGTTGGTTGATCAGAAAGACCTCTGCTACCGAGTGGAATATCCTCACTTTAGTTTATCATGTGATAATCTAACCAAGTAAAGCCCGCATATATTTATCAGTGTAATAATTATTCAGCATTAAACCGATCCATTCTGAGCTCATTTTATATTTATTTTATAGAGTTAAATGTAACAATTCGAAAGGTTTGCTCATTCTATCCTAGACATATTCGCTAGACGTAGATAAATCTCTCTCATCCACATATGCTTTTAGCAGCCCGAGTTGTCTTTATATGTAGACATGCTGGGTGAGAACCCTTTGATCCTCAAAATTAGTCCAATTTTTTTTGGCAAATGAAAGAGTGTGACTATGAATGACCTTTTTTGCGAAATGGGCAGAATCCCTCAGCATCAAGGACGTGCTAATTAACGAGGCTGGCTTTGTTCTCGTCCTCGGCTCTTTTCACTCAAAGAATTTCTCACCTTAGGTTTTCATTAGCTTCTCTTCCCGGCAGTGCTTCTCTTAAGTTCCTTACACTTGTGGCTGGTGTGAGCTTTCCTTGGTATTTTAATGCAAACAGGTTTTTTCAATCTTCGTCCGCTGTCTTCGATTATCACTCTTCCTTTTCGTTTCGTATACATTATGTGATCCCAAAGGAATATTATTGTGTTTCCATTGAATTATTTTTTCCTTGCATGTTTCATGATTCCTGAATTAAACCCGAAATTATTAATTCTGTTACAATTTACTTTGGTATGTTTTCCAAATGTAAAGTGATAAAGAGAATGTTATTATATATGAAATTTGTTGGTTTTTAACTTTACAAAATAGTCTTTTCGCCTTTTTGAAGGACACTCCCTGCCTAATCTATAATTTTTAATGGCTGCTAAGTTGAAGAAAAGTATTTTTATTCCATAAAGATATAAGTGACGGCAAAATTAAAACTGGCATCTTACTGTAAGAAAAGAAGCAAGTAAAAAAATCATTCATTGTTTACTCGGTAAATTTACTGAATATTATTGAGTTTGTACTCTATTTACTTTTCACTTTACCACATCCGTCAGTGTGCAACAGTTTAAAACGCAGTTCCAGCTTAAGACTGAAATGCGCACTCAGGAGGCTGCGGAGGGCGGTGCGGAGCGGTAAGGAGGGAGGATGCGGCAGAATCTGGCGCTAGAGGTGCTGGGAAGTGTGACGGGGAGGTAGAAGGGGGGGGGGCGGAACACGAAATAAAATGGATAGAGAAGCAGGTGTTTGGAAGAGTTGCAGGTGATAAAATATTGCGCGGATATTATTGTCATTTTAAACGATAAATATTTCAGATTATTAAATGAATCTAGTGTCATGCATGCATACATTCAGCTAAGGCATTCTTCCGGGTTTCCTTCCGCGTTGATCCATAAAAAAAACAGACAGCTCTACCAGTCAGCGGTAGCTGAACACCGTTTAAATGGGCCTACCCATGGCATTGATTTCGTCAACGCCACTTTAATGAATAAAGAGGGTCGTTACTACCTAAGGGTCATCAGGGAGGCAATTGAAATTTTAAAAACATCAAAAAACTTCAACCGTGAGAATGGCCACCCCCTCATCAGCGAGTGAAAAACGGGTCTTCAAGGATTTCGACCAATCAAAGCACACTTCCTCAAAGAAGGGGCCAAACAGGGTGTACTTATCGAAGACCAAATTCTGCATCGGCACTTTAGTGGACCTGAGGGGGCCAACTGGAACGTTGGCGAGATATTGTCCAGAAAAATGAATAAACGGAGGAGGAAATCCAGAAGAATCACTGCTTGCAGTCAAAATCTCCGCGGAAGCCTTCAGTAATTCAGCTTAGTTGATTTGCATCTGTGGGTACTTATATTATTATATCTCTTTATACTTTTCCATTTCTTTGATATCTTTAACCCTTCAGCTGCAAGAAGCATGCATGTACAAGTGTAACCGTTACAAGATGAGGATTCAGCATCAAATTCGGGGGCGTCATTACCTGGGTCCGGGGAGTACGGAGTGGAGTTAGGAGCGCTGCGCTGTCCTGAGGGAAATTTTTTAATTGCCAATTTGTAAGTTTTTAGCCAAATATTTCATTTTATTTTGAGTGATAGATAAAGTAGAACAACTTTAGACATTTAAGGATACAAAACTATTAAATTAATTAAAATGAAAAATATTTGATAAAATTTTGGAGGGGACCATGACCCTGTCCTCCGATACCCCCCCTTAAATCCGCTCCTGTTCGTGACTGCGGAAAAACTTAGAGCGTGCTTCCACATCGCCATAACCGCTCTTCCAGACCCTTCATATTCCTATGGCCCAAACTCTTTCTTTCGTGAATGGGCATTGGAAAAAAAACCTTCTTACCCAAATAATCTCTACCCCACTTGCTAAGGGTCGAATTCCATTCTCTTGAGGCTATAAAATTGTCCCATATCCTTTCAATGTGTTCCGGAGACTGGTTGCAAGAGTTTAGGTGGGTAAAATGTTTTATAAATGTGGGTGAATATCAAATGGTTTTCTTGGTGTTTGGAATCAAATTAGAGCATTACATAGAGACTCCTTGTTTTTTAAATTAATAAATTGGAATAATTTCATCAAATTATCGGAATTCTAACTATTTCGTCCCTTAAAGGGTGGGGTCTCCACACTTCCGCAAACTTTCATACCTTTCCGTGTGGAATACGCGATTTTTGCTACCGCAGCTGAGGGGTTAATAGCCCTTATGTTAATAACCTCTCACATTTGCCCCAGTAATTATCATTTGGTCTTCCTCGAGGGACTTTCCTTTAATATTTCCATCATGTAACGTGTTATGGCTCTCATGACTTTATTTTGGCACACGAAATGGCCATTTAGTAAGGTTCGTCTTTGGCATGCGGTGCTCTCCGGTGTCTCTCATCGTTTAGGTATCGCTTAATACGTCCATTGTTTGGTTATTAATATATCCTTTCATCATTATCCTCCAGCACTAGGTTTTGAAAACTATTTTCCTCTTCTAAAATGATCTCATCATTTATAAAATAGTATGGTATGAAGGATGTGATGATATCCGCTAGCGAATTTGAATTTCATTTTCCATTCAAATAAAAGTATCTCTCAGGAGGTGATCAGTTAGTTCTCAAGGATTTTATACCGTATAGAATGTTTGTCATCTGATCCTAGTTATTAAACTCTATCAAAGTTGTTTATCATTTCAATCCTTTTTCTTCATTCATTACTTCACTCCTACTTTTCCCAATCAGTGAATCTCCTTCACAAACTATTCATTCTCAATATTTATGCTGTCCATGCTTCCTTCTATTATCGCTTGCACCAGCAAGCGTTACTATTTTCATTTTAAACAAATCTGTGTTTTCATTTCGTTTTTATCTGCAGATACGGATTAAAATTCCATGGACATTTTTATTATTTTCTCTTAGCAGTTGATGTAAATCATGTGCCCTCAGTAAACCATGCTCAATAGAAAAATTACGAATGTTTTGCTGGAATCATGATGAGTCTCACCTCCTGTCTGTATAATTCAAGTACTTAATAGGATAAAATGTTTTATATTCTGCTTTCGTTTTATATGCTTTAATGCCCATTTTTATGGCATATAGGAAATATTTTAAATTTACGACAGGCTATTCAAATAAGTTTAAAACTCGGTTCGGTGGCACAGTGAGCTATTAAAATGGAGCCCAGGGGGATGAAATAAATAAGATAAAAAACGTTATCTTGATTGGCCCTAAGTTTTAGACTTATATTGAAATCTAGGCAAATGTGATTAATTTTCCATTCTCTCCAAGTTATTATTTCCTCACATATTGATGGCGAAAGATTTTTTTCTCAAATGGTTTGGAAGTATTTGATTTTTAGGGTACCTTCTACACAAAAATTTACCTTTAGAAAGCACTCACAAGGGAACCAAGAGATATTGAATGCCTTCAAATGGAATTTAGAAAGGTGAAAGTTTCACATTCCTAAGTTGAGCAAAGGGTCGAATATTTCCAATAGTTAGTCATTTCCAAATGGCATAAGGTATTGACTGTCTTTTCAGGCGAAAAGGTTTTATTTTACTGTAAAGGTTAAGTACTTCTCCGGAATATTAAGGAGTGTGTGTTAGATGAGGCAGATGAGGATAAGAAGTGGATAAGGTTCCAAGGAGAGAAAAATATAAATACTGTTTTTACTAACCTCATTAAAATATCCTCTGATCTAATTACTTTTTCTGCTGTATTTTGCTAATTACATGTTAAAAAAAGAAGTATCTTCCACGGTCAGGGTTTTTTGCCTTGCTTTCATGTGAGTATAATAAATTTAAATTCCTAAATATTTAAGGATTATTAATGTTTTTTCACGGAGAACTCTAATGAGATGCGCCAAATATACTGGCCGTGGTATTAATGAAGTGTGGGCACATTTTAATTCAGCGTATTGAATAATTATTAAATTAATGCAGTAAAGGTGGTAAAAATATCGTTTCAAAATATGATTCAACAAATTTTCGCTCAATTGATGTTTTCTGCGTATAATTATGTAAACACCAAACGGTCGTGACTGAGTAAAATTTTAGGCTTCAATTCATGGAAATCCATGATGACAATAACATAAGCCATTGTATGTAGGTTTCCGCTTTGTTTATTAAATACAGATTACTGAATGAAAATGGTTGTTAATTTGGCCAAACCAACTGAAAACAGTACCATGATTGAATATTCGGCACCATTGGTACCGTTTTCTTTCTTTACAACATCGAAAGATCTCATTTGGGAAAGCTGATTTAATTTTGGCGCTGGACAACTATGCTGTTTACTTTTTCGCACCTTTGTCAGCATGAAATACATTTGAATTACTTTCAGCAGATCAATTTTTGTAAAAGTACCCAATTCTAACACTCTTTTTATTGCTTAAAGTTTTCCGAATAAAACGGCTTTTCTCGTCTCAAGGAATCAAAAATTTCAGTGTCTCGTGCAGTATGAGGCTTCATTTTTTTTTAAACTAGACCAACGTCTTCAGTATCGATGTGGACCAAATTGTATCGCCGCAATCTTGGAGAGAGCGCCTTGGGTTGGAGGCGGTTCGTGGGTGAAGCTTTGAGGGGAGTTGACTGTTGAGGGCCGGGAGGAGAGGACAGCTTGGAGAACGAGACTGAGTAAACAGATGGAGAGGGCTTGGGAAAGAGTCTGTTCCCTTCGTTCGACGCTTGGGTACCTTGAAGAGGTAGGAGGAATTTCAAGTGGGATTTGGCCAGGTTGTTTCTGAAAAATCAAATTTGCGCTCGATTGATTTTTTCTGCGTATAACTATGCCAACAAGAAAGGCGTTAAAGTCGTGGCTGAATAAAACTTGAGATTTCAATTTATGGAAATCCATGATGACACTAACATAAGCCGTAGCCTGTAAGTTGCCGCTTTGTTTATAGAACACCGCCCAAAGCACTAGGAGATTTCAGTCATTATAAAAGTATCAGCCTTGGTTTTGAAATCATGTTCAGTATTTCATAAACGATGTGGAAATTATACAAATTTTATTCCAAAATTTTGCTGCTTTCACTGAGAACAAATATTGAATTCCATATATTTTAACTTGATAGTGGAAAATATAATCTTCGTCAATGGTATGCTATCTGTAATAAGTTTAGCTTAGATGTATGTGGAACCTTGTTATTGTAGATACATAAATTATACCTAAGACTTAATAAGCATGTATCAGTATGTTTGAGCCATAGCACCATTTTATTTTGAAAAAAATTTCGCCTCTCATTAGAGATATTTTTGCCAGTATTTCAGAAAATAATTCAATTTCGGTGTGTAAGTTTATCTGGAATCCTTTCGAGAACTACTACCTGCTCCAACGTAGAAGTGTTTTATAATTTTTTCATCACTTTTCAAAGCAAATTCCAGAATTTCCATCGGATGAAATGAAATTTGATGAAATTGGATGAAATGGAAATTCTTGAATGTGCAAGAATTTCCATTTCATCCAATGGAAATATTTCAAGGGATAGAAAAATATTTTGCGTGGAAGGCCTATTTATTGCACGAATAATATGGGTAAAATAAGTAAAGAATTACAAGTAAATAACATGATAAAAAATAATATTGAAATCAGATGGGCATATTTTAATTTTTTTCGAAAATGACACTCACTTAATTTAATTTTTCAAGTTATTTTAGTACATTAGTGAAATGCAGAGTAAGGTTTGTATTTTAATGTAATAAGTGACTAGCGCTTAGCACGTTGCTCCCATATTATTTTTTCTCCTTCCATCATTTTTTAAAATATCCAATGAAAATGTGATTCATAATTTCATTGGGGATTAAATGTGCTATACCGGACTGAAAACTTTATCATTATGTTATTTTTATCACATGTTGTGTACTTTAGTGTGAATTGTTGCTGATTCAAACTATTATTGTATATCGCCTCATTTATTTCAATGTTTTGCTTTACGGCTTTCTGAATACTCTTGATATTATTCGTGAAAGAGCATTTGAAAGTGAGGAATATAAAATCTTGATTTGACGCATTTCATACGAGGTTACCAATCACTTATAATTGCCCTCTACTCTAGTTTCACGCTTTTTTGATAAGAGACTGCACATTCTTCGTTGACGTGACATTCTAATGTGATCTAGCGCTGAGCCTAATTTGTATTTGGTCTTTTTCAATCAACTTGCCATGAAGCGGAAGAGAAAAGTGCGGACGGTAAAAAAGTGGAAGGAAAACGTTCCAAGTCGATTTTCTCACCGCCCTTTTGAGAAGTGGGTGTGAATTCAAGACAGCTGGGCGTTAAGGGTTTGCGTGCTGCTTGTTGCGTGCAAAATATTTCAACAGGGGAAAAATATGCTTCCTTTAAGGAATGAGCCCGACTAGAATAATTCGAGCAGCCCTTAAAAGTAACTGATATCGTTCCTGTTAACTTAGTATCACGGGTAGGGAAAGTGTTAGCATTGCTAAATAGCCAATAGCCTTGTTATGTAGTTTCTCTTTCTCAAAGTCTCCTTGTTAGTTACATTTCTCTGCATAGACTGTGATAAGGGATCTGGGATAATTTTCTCGATTCTTTGATTGCATTTCCATCTGAAGCACCATGTGAATATTAATTGTGGACGCTGTATTTATGAACCTCAGACTCGACCCCCTCATCTCTTTAATCTCACGTGAGATTGTTCAAAATTCGTATTATCAGTTTAAATAAATCCAACCAAATGAAGCATAGATTAACTTATTCAAAGAACCAATTTATTTAATTATTTTTATTTTTGATTACTAATATTGCAATTTTACACTGTTTTTTGTGGAGAAAAAAAACGTGATACTTGCCAGCACCTCCCCCACGCGTTTACCCCACGTGAGATTGGATGAGAATTGACTTGACCCCCTGCCCCCCTAGTCCCCCCATTAAACGCGTCACGTAATTAATGGAGACCCCCTTAGTTTCTAATATTTGTCGACAATTACCGATTTTCCTACCACTTTCATTTATTTTCTTTGAAATTGTATACATTTCTCTCCATGGAATAAGCAAGAGTATAATGTTGATTTCCATCGTATTTATTCAAAAATGACTAAGTTCGTTTTAATTACTTGTGACTGTGGGTACAAACTTAGTATCGCTCCAAAATAATATCTCTTTTAAGCTGTAATAACTTTTTATTCTCCAAAACTATATAAGCCATATTGGATGTATATTTATGTTTAAAACTTCAGGGGTCTCAGCGCAAGACGCTATGGTTGTTATTTCAAAAGATTCTTTGGCTAAAAATAATAGTCCTAAAAATAAAAGTCGTTGAGAAGTGATAACAGGACGTAAGTGCGTGAGATGAAGTGGCGGGATAAAGAGAAGGGTTCTTTTGGAGGAGTGAAGCATTAGGGGAGTGCGGGAGAAGTAGGAGGAGAAGGAGAGAGAGTTGTGAGATAAGCGAGAGGAGGAGTGACTTGGGCCGATTTGAGATGCTGCGAGAAGTGGAATGGGGTCGAGGTGGAGAGCGCTGATTTTCGCGATATGCACGAAATTGCGACCAGCCAAGGATGCAGGGTTTTATTCTTATGTATTTAAAGTCATATTGAGAACGAGTTGTGTAATTAGTGGAATCAACAAGAACTCTCCTCTCTTGGTACAAGTGCTTTAATCCTTAAGTACAAGCCTTAAGTAATTAATCATTGGAACCTATAAATGGATTAGATGACTTGTAGTGAGGCCTACTAACTTATTTAAAAATTTATGCATGTTTCTTAATTTGATTATAATTTCTAGCAGCATATGGTAGTATAATTTCCTAGTATGCGTGACGTTGTTTGGACTGTGTGGTTGCATGTGGGAGTCGAATTGCATGCTGCATGCTGGTATTTGATCACCCCCTAACAAACACCCTAGCGGTGTCTCGCCGGGTATTACATAGATGTAGATATCATAAGATAGTTATTCATATTTGTGAATAATTTTATCGTTATGGGTTTCAAGGAGGACTTTTTAGCAAAAAGGATTCTCAGGTTCTCTAACGGGTATTTGGTTGCATGTCTCACGACGTTTCGAAGAGCGGCTTGTCTTCATCTTCAGGGGATCGGATTCTGAACCATTAAAAGATCCCCAAAGGATGAAGAAAGAAAATGAGGAACACGCAGCCAATTACCTAGTGGAGAACTCGCGAATTCTCCCTGCACCTGATGAGCGGGGAAAATCTAAGAATCTACCTTATTTTAGCCAAACATTCACATATCATGCGGCATTAATCATGGGAAAGAATAAAAGGAGGAATATATTTTTTCCTCATATTATTTTTTGTGGTCATACTGCATGTGTGGTGAATATAGTTCTAAAATATTTCTTCATATATTCATATTTTCAACTCACCGAAAAATAAGTACGTCTAAACTATGGTTAGTCAGGGGCCGCAGATGTTACGGCTCCCTCTGACCTTGGCGAACCTTTTCGTGGTCGGTTAGCGTGGGCCGTGGAACAGACCAATTTGCGTGATTGGTTGAGTGTTATTTGTGTGACGGAATGTGGAGGAGTCTATCAAGGTCTGTGGCACGCATGCGCGGGAAATTTGTCACAGCATCCTTCGCCCATCCGTTTCTGTTTCATTTTTTGCTGGATCAGGCCATTTAGTCTGGGGATAGTGCGTAGGAGTGAGGTTTGCACACAGCACGTATCTAATTCAGAAAGATACGAAAGTTCTGACGATTGAGTCACTCGGCTATTTTTATCAAGCCTTCCTCAAGAATCTGAGGAGACAATTTTCCTCTTCTGTTCTCCTTGATTTTATGTACAGGAATTTCCATAATTCATCAATACTGAAATAGTATTGATAATTTGGTAGAGAAACAGAGCAAACATTCTTTTCTCTAGTGTTTTTTCTCCCTAACACCTTGCGAGGGGTGAAGTTTGGAGAAAAAAATTGTTGAATGTTATTTTTCAAAACACAAAGTACTGAAAATTATATATGCTAGTATGGTAGAAAAGTACCGTAACAAATTCATTGGTTTGGTAACAAATTAATTGAACTGAATATCCATGGAAAATATTTGTTATAAAACGTAAAAGGAAAAAATGTTTTGGATTGCATATGTCATATAAAGTATATTATTTTTGGTAGAAATAATTCTATGAGCCAAGAAAATATAATGGTCAGTTAAGTTAAGTCAATATTCAAGCCTTAAAATAAGCTATCTTGGAGAAAATCATTTTGTGAACGGAAGGGTAAGCACACAATCTACCTTCTTCCTAGAATTAATAATCTAAGCTCATCAACCGAGGTACATTTAATGATCTATTGATCTTTGCGTAAGTTTTATTCGTATTATATAATTTTTACCTTCAAAAATTTTATTAATCAATTTTTTCATTATTTATCGTATTTATTTCTTAATTTTAAACTGTTCAAATCATTCTCACTTACTTATTGTTAACTCTGAATATCAGTATTACGGTTTCATTTGAAAAAATATATTTTTTTATTGTAAGTAAGGTAACATGTAGGTACTTCCCAAAACTAACACAGATTATTTTTTTTTTCCACGATGCAAACTCCCCCCTCTCCACGCCGCATTGTAGTCGATTCGTCTTAGGTCACGTGGGTAGGTTTATGTGAGTGTATAAACGTAGAAGTAGTCGCCTCCCCTGGGATCAGTCTCACTTTCGGGATCTGTTTTTTTTTCCACATTTAAGGAGCTTTGGGGGATGAAGGTCGGGGATGGGTGTCACATGCAAGTTTTTTCGGACACTAATGCGATTAGAGAATCGATTCCTCTTGTTAGCCAACGAGACGGCTCACTCGGTAGTCTTTATATTTTTTTCTTGCTGCGAAGATTATTACCCTGATAGTGCTGATGTGCTGAGTAGGTGCCGTCTATACGTGGGCACGTGACCGCTTGGATCCTATTATGGAGTGTAGGCTTACGCAGGTTTTCTCCTCGCCTGTGACTCACTCGCAGTTCGGGTGTGGCCACTTGTGGATTAGCTGTGTCAGTGACACCTGACTCCGTTGTGTGTGGAAAAACCCAATATATCTCGCATTTGCTGAGGAAATGTGCTTATGTTGCATCGGAGATGGAAATCGTCGATAAACCAGCGGAGGATTTTCAGTGTGTATGTGCAATAAGATATATTTTTGCAAATTGAAGTATTTGAGTTCAATGTCAATGGTGAAACGGAATATACTATAATAACTGAATTCCAACGCTTTCATCTGTTTTAGTCGTCTTCTCCTACGAAACGAATATTTTGGTGGACTAGGAACCATGCAGCGGTGAGAACATCTAACTATCGTATTAACTTTTCTGTGCTTCTCCCAATAGTTTGTAAACATTTTTACCAATTTAGTTTATCAGACTTTGAAGCTTACGTTAGTTTCTCCATCCCATCTGCCTCCAAGTGGTATATTCGCAATAGCTTGGGTTTACTTTTTTCTTTGCAATTTTTTACTTATAGTTGTTTACGCTTAGTAATTAATCGTCAATATTGCTTATGAAAAGTTAACCTCAGTTATAATTACAGAAACCGCGGAGAGAGTTGTGAATATCTTCTTTTTCTACCGTTATTTTTGTTGATTTGCTTCGCCCAATCGTAAAAAAAAATCCATTATCATGGTCACTGATGATAATGGTACTGAGATATTAAAGAAATCTAGAGTTCTGGTTTTGTAATACCTTATCCAACCAGCGTTTGCCCAAGTGATCGTAAAAATCTTAATCCTTCGATGGTGAATGATAGATTTTTTTGTGAGAAAATGAAGTAATTAAAAATAAAATTCCACCCTGTCTGGATATTTCAATGATGAAATAGTTTGTTTTCATCAAGAACCCTCTTCCGTGTTTTTATTTTATAGCTAGAGGCCACGTTCATTTGAAGTCCTGTGGTTTGAAAGTCCACGGTCATCTATTCTTGTTTTTTGACTTCTACCTTTCAGGTGGAATCTCAACTGTTTCCATTTTCGCCCTTTCCTGTCGAGCGTGATGGTTTTTTTTCCATCGCATTGGCGTGATGAACTGTCCCGTGGAAAAAAGATTGATTGGCATAGCGACCTGACTTTTCGTGAGGTGCTGTCATGAGAACGGAAAATCTTTGCAAATAATCTGTCCCTTGAAAAGCAGACAAATTAAAAGAAAGAAAGCGAAAAAAGTGATGGCGATTGAATTATGCCTTTCAGCTCGCTTCCTGCCATTGATGATTAATGCACTTTCCCATTTTCAACTCAGTCTGTCATAATGACTAATGCCCTAACGACCTGTCGCAGACGTCCAGAGGATAGGTAGCTTTGGCCTCGGTAATTAACGTGGCTCGGAAGTCATTGAAGATAGGCGAGGTGATTGCTATTAATTACTCTCCTCTTCTCGCGGTAAAAATTTAGGGATGCAAGGTGGCCGAACGGTGAAAAAAACAACTATTGTGACTTTTACCATTTAAAATATTCAAACTTGCGTAGTTTTTGAACTGGATTTGCCTAGAGTGTTATTCAATCCAGTAAAAGTGCAGGTGTTGTAAGAAAATCATCAAGAAGGTCTAACTACAAAGACCCTACTTGATTGCTGCGGATTCTCACTAGAGTATTAGGGAATATTTATTTTGAATTATTTGAGAAAATAACCACGGATTAGCCAACGGCGTATGCTAAACAGTAACCAGGAAATGCACGTTAAAGATCGTTATTACTTCAGAGGAATTATCGCTGACCTTGACTGAGTGTTGCTTTTCATCCTCGCAATTTCCTATCCTTGAGAGCCAACTTGTAGGCGTCTCCGAAAAAAAAAACACCCCTCTCCAGTAAAAAGTTCTCGGGATCACCACCGGGTCAGGAACTGCATGACTGCCGACGTTTCGATGCCCGACTCGGCCATCATCCTCCTGGCTGTGAGTGACAAGTGAGTTGAAACGTCGGCAGTTATGCAGTTCCTGACCCGGTGGCGATCCCGAGAACTCTTCACTAAGTCTATTCGCCGGGAAAGTACGAAATATTTCTTCACCCCTCTCTAGTATGTGTTTTATTTTAAACATACATTCTTATTTTATCGCCACGCATTACCCTTATTATTGAGGAGACGTAGTCCTTAGCTTTTTCATTTTTTAGTATTTTTAATTTTCTAAAATCGCCTCATATCTCACAGCTCTAAGTCAAAGCGTTGTATTGGGTGCTACTTAATAATTTCATAATTAATAGTCATGGCTAAATTTTACGTACTTATTTCATTTAATTAGTTAAGTTCAATATATTTTAAATTATACTAATGAAATTTTATTAACCAAGATAAATATAGTCCATGTCATTGAAGGCTACCATCTATCTTAGAAGTTGCTTCTGAAGTCCGCTGATGCCCCTCTTCCCCAAAATTCCAAATCCCTCAAACATAAACTTCTTAGGGCTTATTCGGAAGTCTACTGGGGAAAACGCATTACATCCCATTCGTAAATGTTTAGGAAAACGAATAAAAACTAATATGTGACTCTTTAATAATACCTAATAATTTTCAAATTCCTTTTCTATAATTTCTTTAAACGTAAGCTACTCAATTTCGAAAAAGAAACTTTTTAGAGCAACAATACTTATGCTTAAGATTAGTGAAGGCTCTCTTTCTTAAAACTCTCTGCAACTGAATTTACTGTTATTCGTTTGTTCTGAAAACTTACCTCGACCAATTTTTTTATCGCCATCCATTTACCATATTTGCTTGAGTAAATGAGAAAAGTTAATTGCGCCAACGATAACATTATAGAACCAGATGAGTTATCAGTTTGCTACTGTCTGTATTTTCAGCTAACATTTTGTCTCCTCGTTACACTTCTCTGCCATCTATCATTTTATAAATGGAGGTAATAACTTAAATTCCTTTATTCAATGCGAAACGAACAAAGAGATATCTATCTCCAAGTCTAAAATGGATAGCGCGGAAGAGGAGAGAAATGGAACAATACCTCTGGCTCCTTTCTTTTCTCGTTTCCGCTTCTTCCACCGCGCTCTTTCCATTGCTGACCCAACCCATTCCTCATTTCCTTATCATTTAATCCATGTGAGAAGCTGCATTTCCGCCCGCGGTTTTGCCAGGCGGATCGCCCCTCTAATCGAAATGTGGGTTAAGGGAAGAATGTTTACGGCGGATTGCGCATATCTCCGGCGGAATCGTCACCCAGCTGGCAACGGTCCTATGTTGTCGTGTCTTTACTTTCGTGGAAGCATCTGGGTGACCTGGAGGAAAATATAAAATGGGAGCGTGTATATTCATTGCTTATGCGCATGGAGAGCCTGCTTTCTCTTGCCGTTGGATGCGATTGCTTTGCATCATAGGGACCCTTAGGCAATTACCCTATTTCTATTGCGGTGAATATCTCACCAATATTATTTATATGCATGAGTCCACCATTTATTTGATGCATATGTGGCCTCACATACGTCCTGGCAATCTTCTAAAGTATTTTTTAAACTTTATGATTTGCAAAATGATAATTGGTGCTTACGCAAATAATGTAATGCTTGAAAAGTTCCAGGAATTGAAACGTGCGTTGACACAGTTTTAGAGCAGGTCACAGTGAATTTTGTTTCGCTAAATGGTGCACCAAGTTTGTTTAATACGAATTCCTCTCAATTTCGCGGGCATTCCGTGCCTGCATGTGAAGATTCAAGTCTTCATTTTCACGCGTATTTATGTTATAGCCTTTGTATACCATAGTAAATAGTTGAAAAGGTAAACCCTACATGGTAAAACATCTACGCCTTGAATTTCTCATTTGTAGCTATGAATCAAGGTGGTGTTCTTCAAATCGGATTTGATTTCAAGACGATCATTATTTTTTTATTTTCTTTAGTCGATTGATATGCACCTTAGGTAGTCGGAGCGTATTTTTGGCGGTACATATGCTCATCAGAGCCAGAAAATACAAAAATTTGGTTAAACGAAAAATGAGCACCTTACTGTTTCAATAAAAGGTCGTAGTATTTTCTACGTTAGGCCTCCTTGATGCTACATCAATTGGTAGTATTAATCGAAATACTTTTTTAATTGATCATAACATTCCCCTTTTTAGAGTCGTGCGTTTAGTATCATGGTGGCTGAAATTAAGTTCCATCTGTCACTATGAATATTGGTGGCTTAGAGAGTTTTCCTTCATCTGATTTAAAACTATTCAAATGCCGGCTTTTAGCCGGCTTCGGTGGCGGCGGGGTAACGTTCTCGCCTGCCAAACAAGAGGTCGTGGGTTCGAGTCCCGCCTGGGTAGATTTCCCCGATCCAGGGCATGGTCGTTTGTGTGCGTTTACTTGTTACATTTATTGAACACCCCGGTGTAAAATGGCCAATACGAGCTGTATCCGGTGGTTTGAGAATAAAATAAAATAAAAAAAATAAAAAAATAAAATGAATAATTTTCAATCTTATCAGAAGGAACATTGTACTACTGTTTCTTCGAATGTGTTAACATCTAAAAGGTGTATGAAGTTTAAGATATTATTAATATATTAAATCCCATGGAACTTAATTTCAATTTTTCAACGGTCATATAACAAATTTATCAATTTACTTATTGGTAAAAAAATGTAATAGGACGCTGCTTTTCCTCTTGATCATGGTCTCTTTTGACTCATTGGGGTCGTTAGTCTGTTTCCGATCTTCCAAACTTTCCTCGGCGATCTGGTTTCTAAGCGACGAGTTAAGGCATGTGTGGGCTGATTATCATCATTGAAACCGCAAATATATTTCAGGAGGCGATGAAAAAAAGCTTTCTTCCCATCTTCCATTCCAAGAGTCTCTCTTAACTCAAGAGAGATCACAGACCTCAGGGAAGAGGTCCGGATCTTTGCACAACTATTTTACTAAGAGGATTCGTAAAGTTCACGGATAAGACGGCTCTTGTAGCGATGCTACAGGACACAGACTATGGAAGCTAGATCACACTGCAACGAACATATATTACGCTTTGTCATATCACACCTAATTGAAAAGAAACAGAATTCCATAAAATGAAAATAATCGGATTAGAAACTGCATTGATATCATTTAACTTAGCTTGGAGACTTAAATTATTTTTATCTGTCTAATATTATTTTTTTTAAACGTATCAATCCCTCTCGATCGATCAATTTTTGTCATTGAAAATGTTTTAGACCTGAGGAAATCATTAAGATTCGTCTTCGTATTCGATGAGCGATTATTTATCCAAAAGTCTTTTCTATGTGCTCTGAATATTTTATGGTGATGGCTTAAGGCATAAACGTTTGAAATAGCCGATTAAGCGGGCATGTTTCTTATTCTTAAGTATTTTTTATCGTAAAATGCACATTTCTCATGTCATTTCCCCGAGTTAACATGATTTTCATTCACGAGAAGCCTAGAGGTGTTTTTCAAGAGATGAACGATAGCCTTCCTTGCACCTCTTTCAAAAGGTTCATAACGAGTGATCTATATTATGCTCGTGTGCCTGTTTTTAGGCCTAATAACTCGCAATTTACGTCCCAACTCTCTTATATAGGAAAAATATTTACCTATACGTTTGTTCGGTCGGTCGAAGGCCGTTCCATTAATTTCAAAACGTTATTTCCGCTGAAATGCATGGATAGATTAATGCAGCAAAACAGAACCTGCTTTCGGGATGAAATTTCGTTTGCTGTTCCTCATCTAGTTGCTCTCAAATCAATAGTTGAACAAGTTTCAAATAATGAACTAGCACCATTCATGTTGTTTTGAATATCAATTTGCGCTCCCATGCTACTAAAGATTTTCTCTACGTTTTTCTTGGAAATTGCATCCGTTCAAAAGTCAACATGAATAGGCGAATAAAAACTCCAGGGAACTCCTTATCCACTCCATTCCATCTATTTCGTTGGCATATTTCTAAATGATCTCGATGCAAATTCCATTTTTCCCGTCGTTTTTCAAGTCTTTTGATATTTGTAAAGTACAAGCTATACTAATTGAATTTTGTCAATATTACATTCCCTACACAACGGCTTAACTTGCCTTAGTTTAAAATTGATGGTTTAACCCATTAGTGCATAGTGTCCGATATATCGGACGTGTGTATTTTATTTTGTTATGGGCTCCAGTTGACTTGCGCTACATTTTAATACTGTTTTAAGTTCAAATGGATGTCTGCCTTCACCCTCCCGATAATATTTTTGTGAACTCATTGAATTTATCGACTGGAGAAGTATTAATGTGAGACATGCACACGTCCGATATATCGGACGCTATGCACTAATGGGTTAAGGCGTAACTTTGTGACAGCGATTCATTATGAAGAATGAAAAAGAAGAAACCTGGTACATTATCATGAAATATATATTTACAGAATTATACGACCATGGTTTCAACGTAAGACGTCCTTTTATTTTTTATTCGACAAGACCGAATCCTGTGTCACTGAATCCTGTAATACTGTCACGAAATCCTGTAATAAATGTAAATGTAATCCTGTGTCTTGCTATAAATAATAAATATTTTATTATTTATACGACCTGATGATGACGTTTTACGTTGAAGCTATGGTCGTGTGAATGTGCAAATAAATGCTTCATGTGAAAGTAAAAAATTTCTTCTTAGCTTAGTTTGCTATGCCGTTCATTTTTACGTGAATAATCTAAATTAACGAAATATTCTAAGTAGTAAGTTCTACTTGTTCAATTCATTCATTTAATTCAATGACTTGTTCAATTCCCTACGAGAGCATTATTCAACGGTTTAACTTGGTTTAGCTTGTAATGACGTTCATTGCTATGATTATAAACTTAATTTACGAAATATCTTAATAGCACTCTCCTGCTTAACAGATTAAGATACCGTATTCTCAGGAGAATTTCATCTCAAATTTCCGACTGATGGTCATCTGATACCTTCGTTAGTATAAGCCTCCGTTGCCAAATTTACCCTCGTTTAAAATTATACTGCCCTTTGATGCAATTCATGCATGCGTCTGACAGAAAGTAAGGTAATGGGCGTGGGCCGAAAGAAAATGGCCGTTCAGACTGGGGGATCCGTAGGCGGGTTGTTCTGGACAGGGGAAAAATGAGGCCTCATGTAGCCAGAGAGAAAAAAAAACTGGAGTCCAAGAATGGATTCAGTTGGTAGGTTTAGGTGCATAAGGTATGGTGGAGCGTGGGCTAGTCTTGTTTCTCGTCGGGAAAAAAACGCTTTTTCTCTTTGAATGCCCTCATTTACTTCCCTTTTCCGTCCGCCCTTGTGCTTGTCTTCCATTTATTTCCTCCTTAGAAGGCAATTTCAACCTCCTCACTCCGTTCTTCTCCCCGTGCCGATTTATCTTCTACGCAAACCTATTTCTCTTTTTTTAGATCTAAGATCCTTCCTCCAATAAAACTGTTTTCGTGGTTTCTGTTTCAATTCTGCGTCTAGATCGGTACGGAACATTAATATGTCCAATTAATTTTCATCATTTTGATGTTTTTTCCAGTCACGATTTTTTTTACTCAAACATCCCCTAACGATGCCGAATTCATTCTAAAACCATCTCTTCATATAACTGTTGATCAATTCTGTGTCTCGGTATCATTTTACATTGGTGTAAAGCTTAAATTGTTAATGGATTACGGCTTAACTTGCCGTACGAGTAAATTGGTAGTAATGCAAACTAAATCATGCGAATTGATTGGGAGAAGATATAAATATGCTAAATATTCTCTCACCTTGGGTATAAGAAAATCTTTTTTGAGAAACATAAAAAAATTAAAAAAGCTCCCTAGATAATTCACAGTCACTGCGCTTGTTTTGGACCACGGTGATGTCATTGGATATGATTCCGTGGAAAGGCTCTCCACTGATTCACAGAATTGAAATCCTTTTTCAATCAAACATTTCTTTCTATCCTTTCTATGGTGTATACCTCCTACTTTATCCTATTTTTAGCGTCCTTTTTTTCAGTACTCCATACTTTGACAACTATTATCGATATCTGCATTTAAAGACAGTTAAATTAATTAGCTTTTTTCCAAACGCCAAGGATATCCAACTATATTTACAGAGAGCTGTTGTAAGATAACAAATGCTGACATTACGCCTTTTCTGAGTAAATGTGTGAAATAAAGATAGATCACGGATTCTAAATAGCGAGGGAGAAACTGTTCTATGTAAATATGATAATTAAAAGAGTACAGGTGACAATCAAAGGATGAGAATGTAGATATACGTTGAAAATGTAAGGTATAAATGTCGTTCCCCAGCTGATGGTGTCCAGGAGCGTTTTTGTTATCATCAATAATTCTTAAAATGGATATTCAAGGAAAATTTTTGGACCCATGAAATGAAAATACTTAGCGCGATAGGTGAACGTTTCAATTTCACGCAATCCTTTTTCTTAACGCTTTATCCAATGAGTCCAGTGAAAGTGGTTTCAACCCGTATCATTTTCCGAGCATTCCAGCAGCGATGTTATCATTGGCTGGATCTGCCTTGTAAAATAAATACTGAGGATGAGCCAGCCCTTAAAGCCCTCGATAGCGAAGGAAGGAACAAGAAAACCCCCTGTCGCGTTAAGTTCTTCTGGCTCCGGGCTGCCGCAAAGGCATCCGGATTCTCGTTCCATTTCCACACGAGAGTATTTATGGCACGGTTTGGGGAAAATCCGTCGGAAAGTGGAACATTTTCCCAGCCCATGCTTTGGAGTCTTTTTGCTTTTTATTTTACTTTGAGTGCGTGTATTTTTTAACATCCCCATTCATTTTATCCTAAAGAAGATGACGCTTATCTCTGCTGTTCAGTTCCACAATACCGTGAATTTGACGAAGGAAAGTTTTGCTTTTATTTGAGCATGAAATTATACTGTTAATATGCCATGGAAATCTATTCTCTATTAGAGAAAATACAACCTACTCACGACCATTTCCATTCAAATTTCGGAGGTGAAAATATGAATGAGCAAACTGAGGGTTTGATTTTCTGATTGTTGGGATAGAGATCTTTCTGAACTTCTTGTGATACCATCTTTTAGCTTATCTTGCGTGAAAGGCTGATACGTCTGGTAAAAAATATAGGTTTTGCAATCTACAAGTTTTATTCGAAAGTTTATGGCTTATAGTTATTTAAGTTATGTTGGGGGAAATTTAAATTAGTCTTAGGGTTAAGGTGGGAAAACATTCCTGTATCGGGAGAAGAATTGAAGTACTTAACCAAATAATCTCCTTATTAGAAGGGTATACTATTCTGTGCTCAATCCTTAGGTTGCAGCGGACAGTTTTTGCTGGAACAAACTTTGAATTACGTAAAGATTGAACACTTTTAAAAATGAATGGGATAGTGTTCCTAAGCAATTACTACTCAAACTGAGGTTGCAAATCTTCTATCGATGTTAAGCCGATATCATCATTTAATATCTCTTTGCGGGGTATTTATTCACATTGACTCACATTAAATAGTAATAGTGATAATTGAATTTGGCGATATAATAAGGATCGAAAAAATGCCCAAAAATGAATTCATCTGACATTTTTAAAACATGGATAATGAAATAATTTATAGAGTTCTCTGGAAATGGATTCGAATTAAACGATAACAGTTGCTGTATACCTGCCATGTCATTAATTTAGAGAAGCCATTGTATGAAGAAGACATCAGAGGTTGTGAATACCTATTAGAGTGTGTGTAATTCACAGTTAGTATTACCTTATGTCTATTTCGTCGACATTTTGTGCGGTCATTGTATTTTTTGCATTCGTCTTTTCCCTACATAGTTAGTATTTCTTTTATAAAATACAAAGCATCCGAGCACCCTCTCCATTCCCAGGCACATTCGTTATCCTCCTCACACGGTTAGGAGATGGGACAAGTACTATCTCGTATGGTGTTTCCCTCAGGTGAGAGGGAGGGAAAGATGGTTTGCGTGTTCGGCGGGACTTGACTGCAACGCGGGAAAATGGCGCATTCTGGGCGATTCCATTGGTCGCGCCCCCCTTCCTCCGTTCGCTGCAAACTCCCTTTCCGGGCCGCGCGCGCGCTTTCAACTCGATAGCGATCGTCGCTTGTTTTGTGGCCGCTTGTATCGTCACTCACCGTCGTGTGCTTGACGATGTGTATGCTCTGTCGCCTGTGCGCGATAATGCTGGCGAGTGTCTTGTCGGAGATAATGGGCTTCACACCGCAGGCCTATGTTCTTGCCACCTGGAGGGGAACCCCAAGAACGCGGATATTCGGGCTTGCGGCTTTACCATCTAGGGTCCTCATTGTTATTTATGTATAGTCACTTGGAATGAGTGATACCTCTGAGGTTTCCTTCAAGTACTAAATATGCACTTCTAGAGAGGGAGATTGAGGTTTTTTTTACGATTTATAACATGCGTTAGCGATTAAAAGAGTTACTTATACTATAATTACTGATATTTTTGCCTTTTCTTTGTTGCTCAATACAATTTACTAGCTTAATGGAGCATCACTTCCTCAGTGGCATTTTTAATGCATGCCATCACCTCCATATGTATTCCGCTGCTAAATTTCCAATCTTTATTAATAAAACGCTTCGTTTAACGCCTCGCTTACTACATGAGTGACCCCGAACTTAGGAAGAATAATTTCTTGCCGTAACCTTGATCGCTACTTCTCCCGCTATCAGAAGTGTGTGATCGGTTGCGTTTGATCAGGGGGCGGAATGGCTGTCAGTAAGCATGAGCCGTAATATGTGGTGGCCTATGAAAAAATTTTAACTCTGCTGAAAGATGTTTTGGACACTCATTCATTTTACTTATTCCACAGATACCGAAAGCGTGCATTTTTCAAATTTCAGACCTCTGACGAGCTACCTTAGTTATCTAGCTAATCTTTTTGCATTGGTGACTCTCCCAATAAGAAAAAGTTGGTATAATTTGTAGTATTGCGGGAGGACTGTGATTGATAGCCGTTAGATATTTAGATTATTACGTTGCTAGCATATCCGAGAAAAGAGGAAATGAAATGATCCAAGTGATTTGAGTCAATAGGTAAATTACTTTCATGTGTTTTTATGTTAAAAGTTGTCTTTCCTGGTACGAATTACATTTTTCCATCTTGAAGAAGGGATGAAGTTCAATCTCAGTCAAATTTTAAAATAAGATACGCTGGTCAAGAAAAAAAATTCCACACGACTCTCCTACATACAACTGCATCAACACGTAGCCATGTTTTCTTACCTAAAATTTTATCCACTGGCTATTTCACAAAGCAGTGATTGATATCAAGGCAAAGTTTGCGAATAAACATAATCAGTAGATATGGATCGAGCGTTTGAACACCTTCAAATAGAGTTAGAAACTTCAGAAAACGATATGTAATTATTTTGTTCCTTTCCATCTAGCAACATGCCGTGGTCACTGAAGCAAGACGCATTCTGACTATAAACCAGAGGCTTTTACTTCTCTACACCTTTCATTTTTTTAAATGGGGGTCTGTAGTAACATGAAAAAGGATAAAATCCCTCGCTGGTAAATGGAGCAAACTATGTCTGCGCAGTGGTGGTCTATGTGTTCGGCGACTAAAGAAATCGGGAAATGGGAGCTGCTGGGAGGGAAACCTCAGCTCGCGACGAAATGGCTTTCCCATCTTTCACTTTCCGGCTCAGTGAACCTTTCGATGCATCATTTTTGACAAATTTCTCCCGCGACGAATTGATTTTTAACGGAGTACTATTGCCGATAAATGTAGCCCGAACCTGACGTGAAAGGGTGGGAGTCATATATGTGAGATGTGGGCTCCGGGAACGGTATGTGGGGTTGAAGGTGAAAAGATATGCGTTACAGCTGGGGAAAATTGAAATATTTGAGAGAAAGCATACCCTGAGATTTGAAAAACCCGGGTTTTCATACCTCAGGGTGGATGACATAGGTGTACATCCGATTGGACACTCATGCACCCAAGTTATAAATGGTAAATCAATTTTCCATTTCATAAATAACGGAGAATGACATCTTAACCGATAACCCTTATGCGTTACTGCTGAAGCCGCGAGAGTTATAAAACGGCAGTTTAAATAAGGCGATTTGCTTGGGCGGGTGAATTAGAAGAGTGAATAAATATTATAGTTTTTGCTATTTTTTAATAGGAAATAATTCTGCAAGATAATTTTACGGCTCAATCAGAGAACGTAAGTGATTTTTGTATCAGATAAACGTAAAAAGAGTTTTCCTAATGCTGATGATGCCCATACAATCATAAATTTACTCATTTTGGGTTTTCAACAATGGCGGTGGTGAGTACTCATTTTATTACCATAACAGTCAGTGCTTCAACGTAGAGCGGAGGTTGGCTTGCTTTGATGAGATAAGAGCTCACTCAAAATAATATAAATTACACATTTGTGGGGTAGGAGAGGTGGCTCTATTACCTGAGCCACCTTACACTTTGATAGAGATTTTTTTGGTACTGAATGTCTTCACCCGACATAAATACCGTACCAACTCGTATTCACTACTCACATCAGTTGACTTGACCCGTGGTGTCAGGGAATAGATTGACACATGTTTTATCGTTTGCATATCATTGCTTAGCGTCCATATGGAATTGAATTTGACTCCGTGAAAAGGTGTACCTTGTTTTTTCTATGATTATGATCTCCTCACTCTTTCGCTGGAACCACATGACTAGTACAACATGCATGCATTCTCGAACAGATGTTGTTATTTTTGTACATATTTTTACTTCAGTGTTTCTATGTCTTTGCAAGCATTTGAAAATTTTTAATCCGATATGGTCAAAAATCTACGCCTCGAATTCCCAATTTGTTGCTATGAATCAACTTGGTTTCTCTCCTTCCAGCTCGGGTTCGTATTCTAAATTTAGTTTTTTTTCCATCTACTTAAATTGTCTGGTAGTCATTCATGAAGTTAAAGGTGATTTTTTGATGGTTTATTCCCCACAGTGTTCAAAGGCTTCAGGCGATGTATAAATACCGTACCCACTCGTATTTACGCGACTCACATCACCTGACATGCACTGCGGTGTCAGGGAACGGTAGGGACGATGGGGCTTTAGGAGTGAAAGGCCGATCGGCCAGGTGTCCGAGTGAATGCTTCGTATTTGACGCCGCGCCTGTGTTTAGCGTCCGCTGAGATCGCCGGGCAAAGTCGCAGGCGATAAGGGAAATCGTTCACGGAATGTCCCTATCAGATGTCGGGGTACGTGGACGGTTGAATGTCGTGCGGGATAAACGTGTCTCTCACTCGGGATTCGTGAGAAATTGAGAAGGGGAAAGTGCATGCCTCCTCTAAATCTAGGGGGGTAAAATTGACACCGTCGAGGCAATGGAGGAAAGTGCAATAGCACTCATGTAATCGGCTGATTTAGGAAGCACATGCGACGTCTCTATATTTTAATCGAAATAGTGATGGTGTATTTTAAAGCGAACCCTTTCAAAAAAAAAATATCGGACTAAGTAATTTCCATGCATATGACATGATTCTTCGTCATATCCTTTTTATTCGGTTTTATCCATCAATTTCTATTTCGCTTTTAGCTATATATTGTTTATCAATAAGAGAAGCTGTTTTAGGCGTATAGGATATAATTAACGTGCCTACTGCCTAATGGATTGTATGGAATGGTATGAGACTTTTTAAGGTTAAAATACGGTCTTAGAGCTTAGTTTTTGGTCTTATAATTGAAATTAAAGCTGTTTTCTTACTTTTACATTACTTTACAAGAATACCAATAATTATTATGAAGTTGCTAACATTAATACTTTTTACTAAAGCGCATCAAGCATGTTGCAAAACATATGCTGGGGATATATTTGCTTTTCGGATGCAAACTCTTATTCCAAGCAATTAAATAAATAAATGTTTGATTATTTGCTAGTATCTTTACAGTATTTTATCACCATCCATATTAAGTGCTATTATCTATTTTCCTATGTTCACGTAATTTTGAAATAAACCAGGTCAATTGAAGACCTGTATTGGTGATGTACAAGTCCAGCAGCCCTGTTTGCCATTTACTCCTCAATCCTAACTTTTTTATGCCTTATGACTCTTTTTCTTGGACTTACGACATATTTACCTTCTTTTTCTCCTTGAGTAAGCCGACGGAATCAAATTAAAACCTAAGTTTATTTCCGTTATCACGAAAATAAAGAAATTTTGCCATTAATTTATCACGAGGAACGTAGGATTAACTTGGTGAGAGCATGAATTTACTCCCTTGAAGACAAACTTTGATGAGAGAGTGAATATATCGAGTCGAAGGATAGCAGTGTATTCATTTTATTAACCCTCTCATGTGTTCTCCTTGCATTACGACGACGGTATTAGTAGTACCTCAGAGTGTTTAGAGAGTAATATCCTATTTTGAGTTACCTCTGTACTTAGAGCTGTGGTGAATAACTCCCCACTCTGACCCGTCTTCCGAAATAGTAAAAAAAATATTTCGTGAGATATGCGTTTCATTGGTTATTCCAGCTCTGTTGAGCATGTGAGGTTCAAAGTTGGCCGGGTCGCTCTCTGACACAGGTCGATTACATTGTCATAATTTATTTGCAGCCTGTTTGGCCTTCGGGGGTCCGGAGACTCCCTGGTGCGGCAGGGGTATTAATTTTCCACGAGGCGTGCTGCTCTTTTGTTTCTCTCCCACTCAAAGTGGATGTTTTAGCTGCCATGAGAGGCGTGAAGCTCGAGCTGGCGTTGCGCTCAGTTTCGTCCTAAATCTGCGTGGTCTAATGGCAATTAAGAAGGATTTTTGCAGAAACTGTACTTCACATTCTTAGGTACAATTACCTCTTCAAAGTGATAGAAAACGTTGAAATACTAGGGAGTATCCTCAATAAAAACATTTTATTTCAGACAATATTACTTTCAGTCCATATTCATTCGCAATAATACTCGCTAAAGTAATCATTTCTTTAATTCTAAGTTACAAAAAGCAGTGGACACTTCACACTTAATACATTTGAAGTGCCTCTCACTCAATTTTTACGGATTTTTCGCACTGTATGTGATCGAGGATAATCAATTTTTATTTTTTGGTAATTAAGAAATATTTTTAATCAAAACATAAAAATATTTTTTGTTCGCGGGGAAAAACGAAAACCTTTCCAGATATTAAATAAGGTACTTTTGGGGAAATATTCAGAAAAATTGGTCTTTGATAATTTATCGTATAGAATAGCGCATAAAATTTCTCAGATGCATTTTTAAGCAAAGTATTTTTTATGCAAGAACACGTCAAGTTTGAAAGAAGTGATGGCCAAAATAATTTTCTTGGATCCTGTAAATTGGACCATCATGCACCGAAGACTGGCGGGGAAGACTAATCTTTCCATTACAATTTATTAATTGAGAATATATGGCATAATAATACAAGTTAAAGATTTATAAAAAATACTCACTGGCCTGGGCTTTCTACCAGTTCGAGAGCGGTATTAAGGGAGATTTACTGAAGTAGGGAGGTGCAATAGGGATGTAACTGGTATTACCAACGTTGATTGACGGATGACGTTTCAAATGAACGGCCCCTGACGTCATAATAAAATGTGGTATGGCCGACGATGGAAGGATTACTTCTAATCCCAAGTCATTATCACTATATCCTACTTGCTAATTTTTAAAACATAACTGCTTAAACATACTTCACAGTAGCTTATCCTTAGGAGTTGTATGTAGTGCTCACGTATGTACATCATATCCTTACGCTGAAATTGTCTGCATATCTCAGCCTTAAGTCCCTTTATATATTAAACAGGGAAACCATTAAGATTATCCTGTTCCTGAAAACCAACAGATTATACCAATGTGCACCTGTGACGAGGTCTTAGACCTTGCGGCCATTGTAGTCCATCTCTTTGTTCCCATTCGCAAATGTGGTCGGATTCCCTAAAGTCATTATTTCTGGTGATGTATGCGTATACCGGAAATCTGAACCTAGAGAAATCTAAAATCAGAGCATAGCCCTTAGGATGCACCATTGGGAGCAAAATACTATTTGCACAATCAATTTAATTGAAGCGAGTCGGTCTGGTTTTTGTTATAATTAGTTTACGAAACCAGTAATTTTGAGTAAAATCTGTGGCATATTCTATATTGTTAGGGATAAAATATATAGATAAAATTTAATGGAATATGGCCCTGCGTTTTTAAAAGAGGGTGTGAATAGAATAAAAAATAATTTAATTTTGGACGTCATCGCTGAAAACGTTTTTACTAATCCCCTCCGATATTGACTTTAACCGTTGAAATTATTAAAGGCCTCTTAACGCTTTTATCGCAAAGTGCATGTGTTTTTAAGCCTCAGATTGGCGAAAGGAGCGAAAACTGCGGGATTAGAGACTTGGATAAACTTTTGAAGGACTTTTGGGGCGCCTCATGAATCTTTTTGATGATCCCACGACCTTCCAATTATTTTATTGGGATTCCAGTGGCGAGGGTTGGCCGCAGGGAAATTGCCAAAGTAGCTTGATTGGAAGAACTTTCTCGAGTTTCTTACATCTCGAAGGGAAAGCCGAAATTCGGATAATAACGCGGATTATTATTAGAGTTCTTCGACTTAGAGGTATACACAGTTTATCCAATCTTCGAAAAGGCATGGGTAAGTGTTATGAGATAAAGAGATGGATGTTATGAGACGTTTGATTGAAGTTGTTAGATTTACGACCGTAAATTTAATATTAAAGACAAATTCATGATAAAAATTATCTGGGCGTCCCAATAAGTAAATATTTTAAGCCTACTTTAAACAGGAATGAATACTTCCAAGGGTAAGTACAATTAGGATGAATCTAAAATTACTAAAAGGAAACAAGATTCAATTGAATTGAAAGCACAAATGAGGAATAAATTATAGCATTCGTATTTGCCTAATCCCTACACTTTCTCCGATCGGAACACAAACCTTTAGGTACTTAAATCTTCGCGGCAATGAGTACACTAGCTTATCATGCTGTATTCCATGGGGCAGAAACTAAAAGTTATTCGGGAAAATGACTTTATATTCGTTGCCCTCGCACTAGAAACTAATTATTGGAGCATAAGCATACCATGGAAGATTTAATGGAGCTTAATTTTTTCCCATTTTTGATGAGAAATTATTATTTTTCGTCTGGCTTTATTACTATACGTCGTCTCTACGTCCTTCATGAAGCAATGCATTGGGAGGGAATTGTCTTTTTTCCCAGGAATGCACGACAAACGCGATGGCGTGAACGTGAGGCGGCGGAGGAAGAGCAGAGAATAGCTGAGCTGCAGGAATTGGAGAGTCTCGCAAGGGGTTGAACCCGGCGGAATAAATGGAGTGAAGTTGGCGAGGGATGTTGGGGGGCGGGGTGGTCGCTAAAAAAGGAAAGGGTATTCCTGCATAAGGGATGGGGAGTCAGGGTAGTCCAGAGACACAAGAGTTTAATATGTAGGAGCGGTAATCGTTGCAAACCCCGCGGGTGGACGGTTCGAATCCAATATATGGAGTATAACATTCTCCTATAGCATAAAGTCTGCGGCTTCATCATGTGAATATTTGTGATGTCACTTATAATGTAAATAATTAAAAAATAAAGATGACATGTTTTCGAAACCATGGTCGTGATTTGATTATGAAAAAGGTTGTTAAAATACCGGCATATATTTGTTCAGATCCCGTCTAAGGTGAAGAATATTTTTCCTATTTCTGGTTTCATCATTATGTTTACTAGTGTCATTACGACTATGGCTGCATCACCACCGGCTCCTCATCCCAAATGGGTGATAGTGGTGCGGGGACATTGTGTAGGCTAGGAATGGGAGGGTTAACATGTAAGCGCGGTGGTTGGTGCAAATTAAGGAGGGGCGAGGGTTGAGGGTAAGAGGCCGGGGTGAGGGGGCGGGTTCTCCGGGGATGAGAAGAGGGACTCCCCGCCGAACACGCTTCCCCTCTCACGGCGGCGAGGCGCGATAGAGGCCGAGGCTCAGCTCCGAGGACTAAGTTGTGTAGTGTGGAAGGCACAAGAGGACGGGATGGCTCGCGTTTCGGCCACCGTCGTCGCTTGATCCCCCCGCGAGGGGGAGTGGAGTTCCATCTAGCCCAAGAGTGGTGCGCGGGTGGAGGAAGGTGGTCGGGGGAGCCTCGCGCGGTTGCTTGGCGACAGCCTAACATCATCAGCACTTTTCCCCTGCCTTCCTCATCCCTTGGAAACCCCCTTCATCAATTTCCCTGGGGGTTTAGATGGTATATTGCATCGCCAGCTCTTCATCTTAAGGGATCCGGTTCGAACTCAGTCGATGGTGACGAATATTTCGCCTGATTGTGATTCGATCCTCAAACTTACAGAAGATAGTGGAAGAAAAGTGTGACGGCCTACATTAATTAGTAGTTGCAGTCATCCCTACGTTATCATGCATTAATTTTCCTGCATAAAAGAGTGCTTACGACGACATTATAGCTTCTCATCCGGCCATATCGGGATTGAATTTTGGTTAGTTTTGATTTCATGATTAGGTTACCTGGTATTCGTGCATTGATGTTTGATCACACTATTTTCATAGTAATTTTCTTTTCTCAACTCCGGCAATTCCCTATCAAACCCGGTGTCAAGGATGACTAAGAATGTACTGACTGATTCCCATACCTAAGATTTTTTATTGAATTTCGTCTAGGGTGTTGAATATTTCGCCTTGTTTGGAATCCATCTCGAAATTCTCTTCGCATTTTATGGGAACGGCTGTTTCCGTTCCCGATCCCAACAATTTGGGTTGAATCCAGGAGGTGACAGAAGATTTTTCATTTAATTTTGGCTACTTATCAACCTTCTTGATACTATTGGGTGAGGTTTTAAGGCCCGTTTTTACTTAAGAGACAGTTCAGTATCCAGGAGATAGTGGAGAATATTTTCTGTTTCTGATCGTTAGCCCAAATTATCTGCGGTTGGTACAGTCAGAACAAAGTCATCGTTCTCCCATTCATAACTTGTTTGATACGATCCAGAATACAGGGACTATATTATGGTTTATTAATGTTTCTGTCATTTTATTTCTTAGGTTCCAGCTGGAGAACTTTCTTGGAAAACAGGAGAAAGTGAAGAATTTACATGTTGATTTTGGTTATTTCACTACACTACTTGAGGCTAAGTACATATGCTACACAACTGGTTGATCATATAAAATATCCAATGAAGAATGTAGGCAATAGTGAATACTCTTTATTCGCAAATTTTTCTGTAATAGGTTAAGAAAGTAGGAACATATCACCAGGGGAAATTATTAATGATTTCACATTATGAGTACCTGTTTCGAAAGATGGCGATGCTGAAGACTCACTCCTGTTACTAACTATATGTAGAACACACCAAGACTAGGATTTCTTTCTTCGGATAGGACGCTGAACAGTCAAGTCAAAGTCACCCTTTATTGAGATATGCTGCGGATTTGTTTCCTCTGATCTGAGAATCCTCCGTATGGAAGATAATCCTTCCTGTGATTATTGCCTTTATTTAAGACGGGAGACCTCCGAGGGGAGTACACTGGCTTATGCTTGGACCATTAAATCGTATAAACCACTTCAACCATATTTGAAATAAAGTAACTCTTAATTTTTGAATCAGGATATCATACAGAATTCAGGTGCTGCTGGAGGATTTTTCATCTAATACTTGTTCCTCCCTGAACGAAGAGTATTTCACCCGTAATACTCCTTCCGGCGGATAGGACGCTGAGCAGTGAACTACTTGACACCCTCTTGTGTGAGGAGACTACTGCTGATACCGTGTTTCTCTCCGATCGAGTCGCTCGTTCACCACTAATAAAACCCATCCCCCGCCAATTTAGGAAGGAGCGGGCGACCTCGGACTCCCCCTAATAACCCGCCAACCAACCGAATTCCGTCTCGTCTCCTCATCCGGCGTTCTCTTCCTTCATTCTCGGCCCCTTCCCCTCTTCATATCATCCCCCTCTCCTCCTCCCTACTCCCCCCTCTCCCCTCCCAGCCTCCCTCGCCTCCCCCACCCCCCGCCCTCCACACTCTCTCTCTCCTCTTCCGTTCAGCCGGGTTGGAGGGCTCCCTCTCGAGCCTTTTTTCAATTGACACGGAGCGGCTTTTCAGCTCGGAAGGGCGAGAAAGGGGGAACCAAGTCTCCCGAGCGCCTATATACACACTGTTACTCGTGCCGTGTTGAGGAGTGTGCTGTTCAGTGCTGGATTCTTCGGCATTCCCCCCCGCCCAGACGGGAGAGAGAGCATCTCCTGCAGCGTGCTGGCGGGGAGATTTTCCACTCGGCCACCGTCTCCGACTCAACTCGGTTAGCCGCTGTTGGCTGTGTCGGCTTGGGGAAATACGGGGCCGGTTCTAGAGATTACACAAGTCAGGTCCATCGTAAAGCTTGTCATTTATTCTGGTGTCTCAGTGAAGGTACGTGCGATTAGTAGAATGAAGGTGCGTTAGCCGGACGGACGGTGCGTGTGTGCAAAACTTATTCCATGCCCTCATCCAGGGGCAGTCAGTTTCTCATCCAATACATTCTGGGTAAAAGTGAATCGAAGTCCAACTATCAATGTACTGGCGTCGGAAAAGGTGGGTCTAGTTTTCAAGACCCTCGAGCTTGGTCCATGCTGCAGATTCCTCTATTAATTTAGGCGCCACAAGGAAGTTTCGTAGGGCAAGTGCAATGGATGAAATGAACTGAAGGCGGACTGAAGGTGCATTTTACTTTTCCCCTCTTATCATCCCGGGGTAACCCTTCAAATATGCGCAAGGGTTTTGTGTGATAAGATTACCACGCTAGTTCTTCTGCCAAAACCGTCGCGCTAGAAGTGAACCGAACTCGCGACATTGCCCTTGCGATAGGGCGGGAGAAGTATTGAAGGCATTCAAGTTCGATCGATGGAGATCGAGGATTTTTTTGGGATCGATACTGGCCCGTGACAGCGGTTTGTCAGTGGAGAAGTGCACCCTCTATAAACTTGTCTTCTATAAAGCTTTGTGCATACAATGATGTTCTTCTGTTGATGCACGTGAACCTTTCCAGCGCTTGGAGTGAGTGTTAAAAAAAAACTCGTTAAGAAGTCCGTGTGGGTGAAGATTGGTAAGGGCTACCCGGGAAAGATTGGATTCCGCTGTGTTGCTTTCATCTGTTCACCCCGCGGAGAGCGAGGATTTTCGGCGGCTTGGGACCGAGGGTGCGCTCCGGACGAGGTAAACTCATTTTGTGAACCCTCACTCCGATGCGATGCGATGAAAATGTGAAGAGAAAAGTCTCGAATTTCTGGCCTGAGATACTGTCAACCGTCAGGCCTCCCGCTTGTGAGTATCGTGACAGCGCATCCGAGCTTTCATTGTGTGTAGCGAGATGAGATGCAATTGACGAAGGTCGGTGTGACGGCGTGATGTCGCGTTATCTCGCTCGTTGCCATTGTTTTGCTGTATGATGTATTCCCTCGCCTCTTTGCAGTGTGAATTCATCATCTCAGCTTCACTCAAATAAATTCTTTTTTTATTTTACCCCGCTAAATATCGTGAGAATAAATATATTTGCATTCATCTAGTTTCAGTACCTATTCAATTCTCCCGAATATTGGTCCACTCTGATTTTAGTCCCTCTCAGCATTCTCTCTGCTTTTATTAATACTTTCAACTAGCTAATAGATAAAAACCTCAGGGCCTTAATCAACTGCGAACCAGCTATCGCGCAAACGGCGAAACGACATTACTTGAACATCTCAAGTATTATACTCCGAGCAGAGACATAATTTTCCACATGGAACAATTTTTTCATCCTTTGTCATAAGTGTATTTTTCATTTCATGCCTGCATTTTATAAATAAATCGCAGAAATATATATTTGTTTGACATATATGTGAGCTGTGGATTGATTATAATTTTCATCTTGCAGAGTAGCGATTGTAGTGAAGTATTTTACCGACCCATATACGTTACAGCGTGAATTTTTATGCTTGGAGAAATAGATTATTGAATTTACGCGGTTCCTCTCAACTTGTAAATTATAAGTACCCTAGCCTTACTATCGACCGGTGTAAATTTCTTTTTGGATTACAGTAGTCCCTCGCTTTACTGTGTTAATCCTTTGGGAAGGTTCGATCGTAAAGAGAATTTCATCTTATGTTTATTCTCTAATATATCCGGGCGATTATATATGCCTGAAGAGCATTAGTAGATGTAAATTCTGCGACGTTAATAAAGTGTTTTTCTAAGAAATGAGGCTTATAACTTAATTTTAAACAAATATTGAGCGTGTAGAACCATAATCGATGAGTTTAGAATTTTGAAAAGCGCGCGCAAAATAACCTTTGACCGTAATCCATCATAAGTCGAGCCAATCGTAAAACGGGGACTACTGTACTTAATAATTACTGTTTATTCCTACCAGCAAGTTTTCTGCATCCCTCTCCCTTACTCGGCTCCGTAACCCCCTTACCAATGAGCCGCGCACCGCTTCTCGGCTTGGCGTGCGGTGGTTAAAATTTAACGAGCGACCTTCGCGTGATGTCGCATTACTTTATATTGTCTCATCCACGGCGGTCGTCCTTGTCACCGTCGCTCCTCAACCCGCTCTCCTAGGTGTCACTCTGGACTACCTCAATTTGTACACACACCCTCGCTAGTACGTCCTTGACTCTCTGGTCGGAGTAAAAGTGGAAATGCGGGCCTGAGGTTTTGTGTACACATCATCACCATTCGTTCTCTCCTTTTCCCTTTGTTCCATTTTACTTCGCGATCTTACTTCGGGGTACCTTCCTCTACCTCACCTAGAATTTCTGGTTCGCATTCATTTGTGCACACGCTCTTTCTAGTGCACCCTTTCACTTTGCTTGCGACGGTACGCAGTGAAACTGGAGTAGTTCTTCACTGGATATTCTTTCTTTCATTCGTTATTATGTCTCAAGACCGCTCCGGTTTCCTTTTATCTCCGCCCTGGGATAATTTCTTTTTTGCCTTTATCAATTCTTTCCTCCGTTAATTGGAGTGCAAGTCGTCGGAGTGAAAAATTAAGTGGCGGAGGGGCTTCAATTACTCGAGCCATCTTGTGGATCCGACCTCGTTCAAAAACGCGCTCCATGCAGGATCGTTCCGTTCTTTTTCGGATAAGACACGTCCTGTCAACTTACACTCTTTCTCGCTTTCAAATGTTGTTCACCGATAAGTGGTAGAATCGTAAACTGATGTGTAATGGTGTCAGTCGTCAGACCTTGCACTTCTGGTGTGCCATGGCATTGTACTGAAAATGTTTGTGCTGAATTGGATTTCCCAATGATGTAGGCCATAGTGACAAAACAATTCGGTGTAATTTCATACTTTTTTCTTATATTTTAACCATCCATTACAGATTTTAATCCTCCCTCATCCCATATCTTCTAAATAATTTTATATTCAATTCAAATTTATTTTTCCGTATCAAATTTTTCATCTCGTGCTTACATAGAAAGTTTTTTCTAGGTAAGCACGATGTAAAAAAATTTCTTGGTAAGTACGAGATTCTCACTTTCAAAAGTGTACTTTTTACTGTGAAATTCTGGCTGTCTGGTGTGTAGTTGATTTTTTTAATTCCCTGATTTTACTGCTGTTTCTGAGAATGAGAATTTTACTGAATTTCTGAGAAGAATGGTCTGGTTTTTTAATATTGATCACATGAAAATATAATTTGGCAGACTAGCGATTTTGATTTACATCTGTACGGAAAAATTAGTGCTTTTCGTAATGTAGTTTGTAGTATATGTCATTTACTGTGTCAAAGTCCTCTTAAACATCCTTTTTTTTAAAGTTGATATGTGGACAAGTTCCTGCTACTTCATTATTTTCATTTTATGTTAATAAGATAGTAAACAGGTAAAAATGGTACCTATAAAATAAGCCGCGTCTTCTTCGAGAAATAAGTATGAGTGGATGTCTACGGGATAATATAGAGCTCCCATTTGCATTTTCAATCCCAATCTGTTCTGTAAGCATTTTAACGTAATCCACATGTCCGTTTTTGGTTTTATCCCTGGAAAATTGAACTCCTGCCCTAGAGTTGTCGAGTAATTACCATCCATCCCGTGGTGAGCAACCGTCGATCCACTCATCCCACGCCTCTCGTTGCATAACGAACTTGGCCATTTTTATTTTCCATGAAAAAGTCATCCTAGTCACCCCGGCGGCGTTGGAAGCCCATTGTCTTGTATATAGGTCGTGAACTTATCGATTCCCAGGGAAATCACTGCATTTTATTACGATTAATTCGATTCCCTAGCCAGCAACTCTCAAACTTGATGGTTCGAGTTGATGCAGACAGATGAGCTTCCCTGTAAAAGGCATGCCGAAGGATATGGTGGCAAAAAATTAAATTATTAGAACGGAAGTTATGTTCTTGATGGTAAGTTTAAAATATGAGACTAGGATGGTCAGATTTTTTTGTAAAATGTTTTATAATAGTAACAGTTTAAGGAATTTGCGTCGGAATGATCCGTTAGTCTGTTGTATTATTTTCAGTAGAGGGTTTTGTTGTTCACAGCAATAATTGATGCTTTTTTGGTCATTAGATGTATTCTGTATCCTGACTTTGTAAAAACATGTTCACTTTCATTTTCGGATACTCCATGAACCAGATAAAGGCGTTTACAATCGATTCGGGTTTATCTTATGTCTATGGGGAAAACTTACGCCAATATTATTACTAAGACGATCATTGATTATTACGCGTACCAGTATTTTTGCAACATTTAATTACGTATATTTTCTTACTGGGAGTACGGTTATTTGGACACTAGAAAAGCCTTCTTGTGTAATTTATCTGCTGAGAGAATAAAAATAGTTTCGCTAAGCTCTAGAAGCTTTTTGATTTTCTCGCAAGGATTCCTTCATTTTTATCCGGGAGTGGCTGCATACCAGTAGCTCAAGATGTTTGAATAAACTTTGTATTTGAATAGGATGATTCAAGGTGAAGAGTATTTTTACGTCGAACTCGTAAACATTAAATGACCTTGCTTTGATCCTAATTCTTATGTGCTTTCGGTAATTGATTCCCTCGAGGCTGTTAATAGCAGCATTACATTGATGATCGTGCCTATTATGGATCTGTTCATTTACATTTTATTTCCATTACGACTTTTATAGAGCTCTCTGATCCTATGATATATTGTTGTCGGATCGTTTTGCTCTAAGATGGGAAATGGGGAGGCATTATTGTTGGAAATCTGGCTGAGAATGTTCGTTTCCTCTGGCTCCAATTCAAGAATTAGAAATAACTGCAGCTTCTTGAAGTGGTGGGTGAATAAAAAAGGTTTGTTTCTTTTTCTGCGTGAATATTTAAAAAAGACTGCCCTTTTTCATTATTAATTTCTATGTTTATTTTAGCCGCAAGGTTTGAGTAATTTTTGACGTGAAGCATTGAAGAAATCTGGCGCCTGGTTTCGCAAAACGATATGAAACGCTTTTCGGAGTGTTATTGGAAAATCCCCAATTTTATAGATAATTCAACGCGTTTACTACTATGAAGACTGCCGTATACACGTCGCATGCTAAATTTTATTACAAATATCCTGCCTAATTTAATACATATCCACATTTGAATTGGCCGTATCATAAGGGGAGGATTGTCGTAAATAAAATACCTCAATGTACTGGAAACGCGATTGATTTAATGGTTTCTCATGGTGTATGGTGCATGTAAATGAAGAAGTTTTATTTTAATTGAGAACAAAACTCAAATGTTCTCCCTTTTCAAATTCTAACATGAATTGTAACCGCGTGAACGACAGTGGAATTATTAGCAACTGCTTTTCTAATAATTCGTCGATAAAATTTATTTTTTGCGAGAAATTGATAATGTAGAGGATCCGTTTCGTCTTTGTAGTTTCCCGGGATTTTATGGAAAACGGAAACTAAGCGGATTCATTTGAACAATGCTTTCGAAAGTTTCATATGACTTATTTCTCTTCTCTTTCTGTTCGCATGTTATGCATAAAAAGGAATGATTCTTCCATCGTGCCTCTACTGATGCGAATTAAAAAGGGGATGTAAATGACCTAATTTCTGCCTGGGAAACACATCGTACACATTTGCACCCACATATTAATTTTGGCACTAGCTCCAAATCGTGCTTCAGGTGAAGGAAGCTCTTAGCTGCTGGAACGTAATAGCATTCAATGTAAAGCATTCTCATTCTACTTCCAGCCTCGTTTTCTTGTGAGATTTCGAGTAGAAAGAAGCTGTTGTTGTCAATTACTGTGCTCTAAGAGCTCAGAATTGAATTGCGAAAAAGATTGAGTGTGAAGATGCTGGGAGTACGTCTGTGTTGTACATAGATGTGTCTGCATCACTCGAGTAACTATGAGAGACAATAGATTTACTTAGGCCTGAGTTTTTGCACCGATTTCTCTACGTTACTAAGTTTGTATTACATTTTATGAACCATTGCATCGTTATTGAGTATGTTTGGGATATTTTGATGCAAGTAAATTTTACTTTATCGTTGACCCTTGCATAAACTATGATAATTGGTTTACCTCGGAAGCGGTAGTGCCCTTGCGTCGCTATTTTTAACATCGCTAAATGAATATTTTATTTCCTCGAAAGGATTAGAGAATCGATAGATTAGATAGATTAGAAAATTGAATTATATCCTTCTTCCTGAAAATAAGTCCATTTATTTACTTGCAAATATAGGCATGCAGGTTTTATTCAGGTGCATTTAAGAATTGAGGGGTGTTGTCGCCCCAAAAATAGGTGATTATTACTGTATGCCTCCGTCCTTGAGTTCTACCTCCAGGATACAGAGTCACGGTCATCTCTCCCTGTGAACATTGTATGGATAAGAGAATATTTATTACGCTTCGTTTAGGACTAACAAAATCGTATGTCTGAATCTTTTGTACTATAATCATCACAAAGATGCATTTGCCTTGATATTTCATCATCAGCCTAATTAACAAGCTAAAAGTATTTCATAATTTCTTCTTGGAATCTTTTGAAGTTTGCTGTCAATCTAGGGGGCATAGTGTACTTAGACGTATGTGTTTGTTCAACTTCGACTCGAATTTTTACATCTTTATCGTTTTGTTGGGAAACAATTTTTTCTGTTTTGGGTTAGTTAATGAGGGACAGAAGTCATTATTTATTGCACTTCTAAGAAATAATCTTTGTATAAATACCTAAATATCTCTCAATTAGGGGCAGTATGGAATCCTCAACGGGGTTTTGAGCAATGCGTATATTGGTCCATCATCAATAAAGGATCGTAGGAAATAGTAGCGTTTCTTTCCCCTGAGAATGCTCGCAGCGAAATGCCTAACTTGAATCAAGGTGATGTTCTTTACCACTGGGAATCGAACATTAATTGCCGCTACGTGATGTCCTCGGTACGAATACCAGCCAACCGATATCCAGCTCTTCGGTATTCAAAGGCTCTGCTACCACGCTCTTTGACGGGTTGTAGGGATGAAAAAAAGAACTGCGAGACTCGGCGGTGTTCTTAATCACATTTTCACCGTGAATATTGGGAGTGGAGAAATCCAATTGTGGGGAATAAAACGGAATGGTATCGTGAGGGGTGTTTTGTGTGTGCATACACGGGGTACGGTTGAGCGGATTGGGGCGGATTTTCAGCAAAAGAGTGTCTGAATGGCACAGGGGTCGTGTTCGCACTGAGTAAAGTAAGCAAATGCTGCGAATCCATTCCCACTGTTCGGGATATAATTTCGAGTAACTTCAGTTGCAACCAGAGGCAGCGTTAGATGTTCCCATGCTACTTCTTGCCTTCGATCGGGAAAAAATATAGATAGGCAATTGATGCATTAATCTCGGATCAATAGAGAAACTATTGATAGAGGGCCATAACATGTAAAATACGGTTAATCATAATTGTGCTACTTCATTCACTCTTTTTTGAGTTATATACATACAAATATGTCATTAAATGAATTAATTCATTCCTAATCATTTAACCTATTATGTTTTTATTTTAACATCGAGAAATTTTATAGTATACAAGAGCGATCATCGACTTCTGCGCATGGCTCCAAGATTGAAAAGGAAAAATCAGAGGACATGCGTTGGGTCTCATTGGCTGACTATTACGATGACATTTGTCATCATGTCTTTCATTTCTATTTCAAATTTTATTTACGTTAGATTAGATTATGAATCAAAAGAACAAGTGTCTATATTTTTATTAAATCTGAAAATAATTTCTTCATTCAATAGGTTTTACCTTTGCCTACAATAACTTATATGAAATATATATTTTTATATTATATACATTTATGCATGTGTACACAATCATTTACAACAATATTTATACAATAGCTTATAACTTTAAAATTTCATATAATTACAACATGTTATTTTAATGTTGGCCTCTGCTTTCGTTTATTGCGCACCCGCCTTGAACGATCTTGTGTTTATATATACTCTTAGGCTGACTCATGAGCACACATCGTGGTCGACTGATGGAGGCAATCCAACGTTATAGGGCTACAGCTTGTCTTCCCAGCATTTCCGTTCTCTTTTTCCCTTTCCTCCCAAAACTCTGTCCCTCCCTCCCGCTGGGTGCCTCCGTATCCCACCTCTCCCATCCATCAGTCCACCCGCTCCGCATCTTAGCGGTCTCATATCTCTCCTCCTCGCGCCGCCGCCTCTCTGGATACCGCAAGAGATCAGCTCTGTTCTCGCCCCGCTGCCTCTGCTCTTTTCCACCCTTACGAGGGATTTTTTTTCTCATCGCCTCAATCCACATTGCTTCTTTTTTTAGCGTAGGAGGTAATCCACCGGTTGAGTTTCGCATAGAAGCCGTTGTCACGCTTGAATATGTAACGTATTCCGGATTTTGCATGTATGTAACTATCATTCTAACTCTCTAGCTTTCGTCTTATGATATTTCATGGAAGTGACGGGCAGGTTGGGTCGTTAGCGTTAATAGGCGAGGAAAGTGAATACTTTCTGTGATGAGAAACAGCCGTTAAGGAAAGGCACTAAGGTCTTGGTAATGCTGTTATTCACAGCCGGCCAATAAATTCCATGGCATAGGTTTTGAGAGGAGAATATTAAAGATAATTCCAGAATTCAAACAATGGTATAAAAAAATAAATATTTTTTGCGCTACGGGTCTCAATACCAGTTATCCATTATAGAATCATAAGTGGGATATTATTTTTCACAATATAACAAATATTCTCTTACGTATCGTTGGCATCATTAGGTGAGGAAGGTTGATACCTTCTTTGGTGATTAACAGTCGTTAAATAAAGGTCTTGATATTTCTGTTATTCAAAGGCAGCCAAGTAATTCCAAGTCACCCTTAAACGTTCATCCGGGGTATAGGATGCTTCACTCAAAATACCCACAAAATTGCGACCATTCAGGGATCGGTTTTTTTTTTAGTTCTCGGTCATCATCCATTGGTCAGTGAGATCAAATTTTGGGTCGTCGAAAGAGTAATGAAGGAGAATTGTAGTTAATCATAGCGAACTTATGTTCACGAATAAGCGTTCCGAAGAGTCTCTATCATCTCTTTGTGTTACTAGAAAAAGTTAATAGAGTAATTGTAATTTTGGGGAAAATAATATTCCACTTCTGATTCTAAAATGGATGATTGGTATTGGTACCCGCAGCGCAAAACAGAACTATGTATTTATACAATGTTTCCAATTCAGTTATTCTCAACAATCTTCTCCATTCGAAACAAATGCCATCAATATTTGAACAACGTTTTGCCGGTATTTACAGCCTGATACATTTTTATATTATTCAGCCTTTCAACTGTCAAATGCTCGCCATACATGCAGGCTCTTGCTGTCCTGTTAAATATAGTTATCATCAAGATGTTTTTTTTCTATAAGCGGGCGATAGGTTTCCTGGAAGCATTTATGCTACTAGGCGTTTTTGAGCCTAATCGTATTAGGTGTAGGCTCCAAGGTTAGAATGAAAGGCTTTCCTGGCGCTGGTTATTAATACAAAAATGATTCTACCTTCTCGGGGAATAGAGAATTATGCCACCCTCTTTGGATGTCACGAAGCTGAAATTCAATACTCCCAACTGCTATTCAGCTTTTAATTGGTTTTGCCGTTTTAATGCGATTTACATTTCGGCCGTCCAGCGTTGGATTGAACGTGTTAACGAAAATCCTTCATGATTGCTCACACACTACTGCGTTTGAAGAGGAAGCCCCATCCTTCTCGTCAGGCAATTCTGCAGTGAGTTATATTCGGTTCATCCTACTCGCTACGGGTTCTGATTAACGCCATTTTCATTCAATTTTTAATCCAAAGTCGTGTAGGCTAAAAGGCGACGTTTCGTTCCTGGTACTCCATGGTACGTCACAGGATCATCTATATTGTCCTTGGTGTCGTTTCATCCCGTAAAATTCCTCTTTCCTTTCTCAATTTGACTTTCAATCTTTTATATCCTCCGTATCGGAAAAAAATAAGAAAATTTTAATAGCGCACTGCCTCATCTTTTCAGAGTAATTTTCTCTCGGGGAGTGACGTAAAACTATTCTTTCGCTAAGGTGGTGTGGTAATGGTTTCTTCAAGTCAAACCCAGTAACTGAAGTTTTTTGGTTGTATTATTACATACTCAAACTCTCATATATTTAGAGAATATTAGCACACCCCGTTGGGAAATAAGGTGGAAGACATTCCCTTTTTCGCCAGTCATCCCCGAGCCACAAAATACGAGCGCTCAAGAGGAAAAAAACGCGCTGACAGCCGTACTTAATAGACAAAATGGATATTTACTATGCTCATACGAAGATATTTACTTGTTTTTCGCGTTAATAATTTTCCCCCGTTAGGTATAAAAGCAACTGATAATATGACCATAGGGATATTAGAATTAGGTAAGGATTCACGCTCTAAGGCTATATAGGGATGAAATTCTGGAGCAGAAATGGTGAGTGCTGAAAGAAAAATCTACACTACATTAACGGCGTTATCCACGGAAGTTTGGCAGCGGGATGCCCTCTCCACCTTAAAATGAATAATGACATTTACTTTAGTGTAAGCACATTGTAATCACTGCAGTATGGGATAGGGATAAGGGAATAGAAGGCATATTAAAGTAAATGTTTTTATTAAGTTTATTGTATACATTTCTAGTGATATCGTACTTCACTTACGCAATGATTGAACTCGAGCATTGGTAAGAGGATAGAACTCGCCCCATACGAAGCCAAAAGCGCATGAAATACTCTAAATCAGTTTGGGGTTGCCAATTTCTATCCCTATAGGGGTATGTGCTTGCCACTCATCGGAATCATTCCGATAGATTTTGTTTTCTTCCGAATTGTTGATTCTGATTGGTTGCATTGCGATCGAAATTTGTCATATTTGAAACTTTTTCCTCCGATGACTCGATGCGAGAGCATTTGCGTGTCATACATAAGTGACATACACTATTCTAGCTTGAGGTGTTTGATTCATCAACTCTCCAAGCTTGAAAGAAGTTCTCTTTCGCGATATGTACTCATTGATGTAATTGTCAATTACTTTCCCCTTTAAAAGTACACTTATAACTGGGGAGTTCTTTTTTAAACACCCTGTATGTATATAATCTATGTGGATGCCTTGCCGTATTTCACGAATAAGGGGATTAAACCTCGTGTGGTTTCCTCCTTTTATCTCGATATCCTTACTCTGTTGCGGAACTCATTTCATTCCTCTACTCTGGCCACTTTATCTCCTCGTTTGTGGGGAGTGATAACCGAAAGGAAGTGAAGAACGGACCCGGGAATGTGGCGGTCGGCCCTCCACGTCCCGCACTTTCCACCGCGTTCCCACACTATGTCATTACGCTTTTCACCCCTCATTGTCTCCGACCCCCCGACGTCGTCGTCGCCGGACTCCGTCGGAGTGCTTTCACGCGCTCCCTGTCATCTTTCATCCCTTCAACATGCCTCCTAATGTGCTCCCAACCCTCCGTCCGCCTCACCCTTCCCTTTTCATTACATCACGGCTATTTTTTTCTCCCTAGAAACTCGCCCTGTAATCTTCTCGTAGTCTAATGCGTCCAGTAGATTTAGGTTTACCTCTTCTGTTCCCAACCTTGTCTATAGGCATCTTCCCGCATATGAACATCTCGCGCGGTAGTGCAGTCTTAAGTCAGTATAAAATGACCATTTTATAGTTTGATTAGTTTAAAGTGTATTTCTTAGGGTCTCTTTCCATCATCATGTAAAGGCATTACTGAGGAAGTTAATTAATAATAATTATAGCATCTGAAAAAAATTAGTTGGTGGAATTAATTATGTGTAACTTCATTTTTTTTACTTTTTTGTTAAAATATATATTTTCCTCCATTCTGCGTGTGTCCTCGATATTAAGCATTTCTTATGTATTTTTGGGGGAGAGGGAGGTGGAAGCTATCCTTTCTTCCTTGGTTCTGCTAGTAGTCTATGTAATTCGTCCTCACGAGCCAAAGTTAGGATATTGAGTTTAGCATATGACTCAGTAAAGCTTCCTATCAATTGGTAACATTTATTTACCATTCTCGGATAATTAAATATTGCTATACATATCTGTCAACTTTTCTGAATAAAGGCGTCTCCTTACCACTTCATCACGAAGTCTACTAGAAGGATTTCTACGTGCATCGTCTCATTTTGCATGCAAATTGGTTCTTCCCTGGAATGCTAATAAGCCTTTCATCCTCGTTCCGTACAGAAACCTAATAAATCGCGCAGATTTAGGATTATTTCCTGTACCATGTCTATCTTTTCTGTAAATAGTTGGAAAATTGGCTTGTGAAAACCACTAGCATTATATAGTGTTAGATAAAATTGCGCGTTAATGGGTACTGGTCACCACTTTTTCTTCCACTGAACCCAATTTTTTAAGGTGTACTTTCCTCTTGAATTTACGTTCTCTTCTAAGACGCTTGATTATAATTTTTTTTCTTTCTGATTAGTTTTTGAGAAAGGGTTTCCTTTGTACGTGTTCTCTAGTTTCTCCATATTCGTTGATTGCTCTCATGTGATTTTTTGCTGAACTGACTTTATTTTACCTGTCTTGTTAAGAAGAAAGTAGTTTAATACCAGATGTAGACATCAATATTTCCGGTTATTTTAGCTCTACCGCAATAAAATTATGTTGTAATTTCTGAGTTTCATTTCGACATTGATTAGCTTTTTAACGAACTTAAATTTGAGTTTTATACTGTTTCTCATTATGCTGAAAATACGTGTACGGTCCTGCATTAAGTAGGGTGAGTAATAATTTTACTCCCTAGTTGGATGAAGAGACTTAGCCTTTCAATCCGTGGTTTGCAGAGAATTTATGGAGGGAGATCGTATAAAGAGGAAAGAAAAGGTAATGGAGTGCTTATTAATGCGGATAAAATGGAGAAACTGAGGAATAAATAAGGGGAAGTTTAAGTGAGTGGCTACAAGAGGTATTGGTTTGAGAGACAATGCTGGAGACCGTCATTGGAGGATATTTGGTTAGCGAGGAGGAGGAAAAAAGGCTTTATGGAGATAATGAAGAAGGCTAGCACGGCTGTCAAGCTGAAGATGGTGGCTCTTCATTCTGACCTACACCTTACTCTGAGGCATTCATATACTCATAAGTACTTCATGTGGCACCATATTTTTTAAATTTCATAATTGATGGATGAGGATGATTATGCTCAGTCACTTTCATGGCAGACGAAATACAAGAATTCTTAATGTAGAGCATACGCATTGCAGTAAAAAAATTATATGCAAATCGATTAATTTTGACGTTTCACAAGTGAGTACCAACTACCATTAATGATGAGTGATAGCAGTGGCGGATACAGAAAACACTCAAGGGTTTCCTTTACTTATATAAGGGTTTACATACTTATAAGGGTTAAGGGTTTATATACTTATAAGGGTTTACTTTTCTTTTATATATTGGGTTGCCTTTACTTTTATCGCGATAAAAAATAATCTAGTCACAGGCAGAGTAAAATAAAATTTCAACTAAAGTAATTATACACATATATAAGACAATTCCATCTTTTGATATAAAAAAGTCACAATCGTGGTTCTGCAATGTTTGCCAATACGGCCGGACCCGCAAGGGAGGGGCGCGCGCACCCTGCGCCCCCCATCTGTATCCGCCACTGAGTGATAGGAACTATTTATAAACATTATCCACAAATATTTCCCATCACTACTTAAATTTATATTTCAGTGCTCCAATTGAAGTTTTAACTTACCCTAAATAGCAGCAAAGACTGCTCCTATATTCTATCTTTTTCACAATTTATTGTATCTTTTGTAGGCGTTCGATATTTTCTCCTATTTGCGAAATTCATGGTGATGGTTTGCATTGGAAGGAGATTGTGTCGGGAAGAGCGGGCACCGGACTTCCATGTCGCACGCGCCGCCCCATTTGGCTTCGTGCCTGCCTCTCCCCACGACTGGATCCTTTTCATTTGTAAACGCAGCCCTAAAGCCATCGCATAGACTCAGCTTCACCGAACTCATGTTACATTCAACTCTCCCCCCCCCCCCACCTCCATCCATATCTCTCTTAGAAGCTACATGGCAGAGGATTTGAAGCTGGAATGGTACCAGCTGATTGAGTATAAACTGCCTCTGTCGAAAATGATACCAGAAAGTGTAAAGAGCGATGGCTATAGTTCTTTTTTGTATTCGAGCATAATTTTTCGTCAATATTTTCCATCAAAAATATTAATGCTAGTTATATAATTGCTTTCAGTTGAATTGATACATACCTTTGAGGTCACCGCGTTTTCATTAATAATCTTCATTAATTGAGGTTAGCACTAAGGTTTTTATAGCCTTTATTAAGTAGCGTCGTCGTATTTTACAAGGGTTTAAATATTCTTTGATTGCGTTTCTAATATTCTTGTACCACTGACGCGTAGTTGTACTTATATGACTTTGTTTCATGGATTAGTTCAGTAAAAAATAAATTAGCCGTAAAGTATCCTTTTTAAAACTTGGTCTCGCTTATCCTTAAAATCCTTAAAATGATGAAGTCACTTTCTATTTCTTCATTCACCTCCAACGCTTTCTTGTTCTTCCATCCGATTCCAGAAAACTAATATAATGATGAATCAGATGTCTAATAAATTTTAGTTTCCTTTTTTGTTTCCTGGTTTGAGCTAATTTTAAAGTATACTTTGACGCGTTCTAGAGTAGAGTACAAAATATTAAAATCATTTAAGATGCCGTAAGGTGATGAGACACTTTGGATTTATAAAAGCACTGTATAAATCTACACAGAATTTTGAAAATGAATATTAGCTACTCCTGCGCAGTAAAGCTTAATGCTATCAGAACTATGACAGAAAGTTGCTTGATATAGGAGAATTCTTCCTCCAAAAATATTACACCATTCTTCTATCGAATTTATGCTCTATAATCTATCGAACTTTCGAATTCACGTCGAAGTAAGCAATTAAATTTTCTGTAATTTATTCATTGTATTCAGTCAATCGGGATGAAAACCAATTTAATAATTTCTTCCCTTGCTGGCTGTACGGTTTTGGCTAGACCTTAGGTTTTCCTCACCAGTGTTTTTCTTCTCATGGCCTCTAATGGATCTCTACCTTGTGGAGTACGCTGCATGGTTCGTCCCCCCGGCTCTAAATTTCAGCAACGAATCGCCCGACTTGGTTGATGGGTGAAAGTAGGGCATGAGGGAGCTGTCGGGAGCTATTGGATCCTCCGTCACTTACGCGATGATCGCCGCAAACCTGTTTTCGAGCCGCTGGATAATTGAAATGTTGCTCCCGATCACTGCAGCGTCGAAGGAATGACGCAATAGCGCGCCCTCCGGTGTGTTGAGGTGCAAGTGTGTGCGCATCTGCAGATGTTTCGCAAGTGCAACCAACAGTGTCGTGATTTTAATCAACAATCTCGTCTCCCTGCGATTGCCACATGCTTCATGTTTGGTTATGCACGTCGTCGTAGGTCAAAGGTCGCCCCTGCGTCGTGTTTGGTCATTTTTTGCGGCGGTGCAGACTAGCGATGCGGTACGGGTTTACCGCGCATTAGGGTTTTGCTGAAATCGCGTCCTCGGCTCTTCAATGTAACTTCGGGTGACACAATTTTTTTAGTACACGATATTTTTCCATTTGACTCTGTGGAGTAGAATTGGAATTGTTTTATTTCTCGTGTAAACTGCTGTATCCCTTGCTGCGCGTCCTATGAGAGAATAAATCGTCATTGATATTGCTTGGAATGTGGCGAAGGTCCTTTAAATATCTATTAAATATGGACATTTTCATTTGAATTATTTTGATATATGTTTAGGATGCATTCATGTACTATGCTTCGTTTTCGTTATAACATAAACTTGATGAAAGTTTTACCAAAAAACTGTCTCGTTTAATACTGCAGGAGTAACGGTCACGTTGAGAAATTGTATGTCCCTTATTTTCGATGGGAACCTTTCCAGCGTTGCAGTGTGAATTTGGTTTCCTTGGACAAAAAAACCGCATAAAGCTCAGAATTCAAACAAATAGCTTATTGTCATCTCTACGAGTTATAATGAGAGTCCCTGAAAATTTTCAATGAATTCAAATGAAAAATAGTCCGTGGTTGTAAAGGGTGCCATTTCAATAAGGGAGCTTGTGCTATTTTGTAGATTTGGCGACGCAAGATCATCTGAAAGATATACTTGCAATCATCTTCAGGGTATTTTTATTCTAAACGAACCAAAACGAGTTTAAGTCAATTGGATTTTAGTTCTCTTTATTCTTGTATCTCTGCGGAGAAGTGCGGACCCATATTGGCGCTATGCGGACTGCAGTGGGCAGGAATTCCATCTTCCCGCGAGGCGAGTCTGGATTCACATCGCGACGAGTGCAATTTTCTATAGGTATTTTTTCCCCTCCCAGCTGAGCGAGAGCTTATTGCATCACACCCGATGCTAGGTTCAATTAATTTAGTTCATTCCACCGTAAACTCTAGAAATCAACGTGTGACTTCGTTTCCAGTTATTTTTTTCAATCATCGATTGGTCAAACGACTACTTTACCCGTCATCTTCATGGGATACTTACACCTACGCTCTTTTTAAATCATGTGTTTAATCACCTCACGACTTCGAGTTGGGACTCATAACAATGTCGATGGGATGAGTTAAGGTACAAAATGCTTTCCTAATTCTGGACAAAAGTCTATTTTAGTACATCACTTTTTCAAAGGTGGAAATCATTCACGTTGGCTGGAACTCGAACCTGGATCTCCCAAACTAGTTGCCAGAAGTGCACTTTGATTGCATAACCACGATTGCTTCGTAATACGTAGCTATCCGGTTTCGAGCGCAGGACATGGCAATTGATTTTCTAGCATTCAATTTTTTACGCATGTCACTTGTGCATTGCCTTTGTGCGAATGCTACCTACTCCCAAAAGGCTCAACACTGGGTTTCTGTGTGACAACAATCAATTATACAATTATTGAAATTCTACCATGACTTTTACACAAATTTAATCACGCGCAGTTGGTATTATTGAAGAGCAATTTAATGTCATCTTAAATTAATTAATTTTAGCTGAACTGGTCGTGCTTCTTTCCTTCTCTCTTCCTCTAACTTGATTGCTGCGTGATGAAATGTACAAGATAAATGAAAATTTCCCAAAAATGAGTCTCCAACCTTCTTTTTTATACGGATTTATTTCTTTTCACGCCTCTTACTTGTCTTTTATTCTTTCTTTTGCGCTTTACCGCTAAATCTTACCTCCTTACTCTTTTCTCTTCTTGTGTAAAGCTGGCACATCCCAGGCAATTTTCTTTTTCTCTCAGGAGCTTTCCTTGGATTCTTTGCCTCCCCTCGTGGGCGCTGTGACGGAGCGGATTCGGCAGAAATGCCAATAATCTTCCCACAGAGCCTCCAGTTTCGAATTGGGAGCGTAAACGTTGGGAGTGGCAAGTGGTGAAAATTGAAAGGCATTGCATAATGGGAAATGGCATTGCATTCTTTTGTTTCTAGTCATTATCTTATTTTTTGAAGCATTGAATTTAGTTAAGAAGACTTTATTTTCCTCCACATAACTTTTCCCTTGATGCAAATCCCCTAGTGATAAAGAGGTTGGTGATACGAAGTTCCTGTAATTAGATTACTGAAGGAAAGTGGTAAAATTCAAGCATTTCTGAATATTTTAGATTTAAAAATTCACCTTAACGTGTTATGGACTCCATTTGGTTGCGTAAATAAGTACAGTAATGTGCACTGCATGAATTGAAAATTTTATTTAGAAGGATGCTGTTATGAAGGACATTCTGTTTCGAACGTTTTGGAAATAAATCTTAATTATCTGTGGTGAATTTCAAACCCTTTTTGATCAGTGTATCAGTGTCCCCTGAATTTGTGATCAAAACTCTCTCCACTTACTAAAATTATGCATCTTCTTCCCTAGAATAATTTTTTAAAATCATTTTTCGTTTAGATATTTTCATTCGAGACTGTATCTTTATAAGAAAATTGCTATCAGTTGCCTCAGAAATGTGTTTACGCTGAACCGAGGTTGCAAAAAGCAAGCTCGCACTGGGAAAGTAAGTACCTAAAATATGTCTCGCTATATGAGTAAATGCTTCCATACGTCAATTAAATAAGTAATGGAAACAAGTAGTCGTAATACGAAGTTATCATAGGTTTTCATTCCTGCCGAAAAGTAGTTGATAAGTATAAGTTCGTGCTGAATTCGCTTTTATCTAGTTTTGATCTGGACCTAAATGAACTTACTGGTGAATTCAGCACAGACAATATTGGTAATATCAAACCCAAAACAACGTATAAGATTTGATCCTTATTCTAATGAATCGTTTTCACTGCATAGACCAGATAGCCACGTAATAGGTCAAATCGTGTAAGAAAATTTATCAGATTTTCGGGCAAAAATTTGAGTATCTCGGTTCAAATGATTTCATCATTTTTCATTTTCCAAGTGAATTTTCATTTTTCATTTTCATATTTTTCTATTTAATTTCCTACTTGACCTTAAGTATCCTATTTTCAGAATGGGTATTTTTTCTTGAATAACTAATTTCTTTAAGACCTTCTTATTTTTTTGGTTGGGCATAAGATGTTATGTGAAGTTACATTCAATGAGGCATTCAGGGTAATTAATACGTCATGGTAAGTTGAAAAATGCAGGTATGTATTTTCTGCTCGGCCAACCACTTTATTCACGTAATAGGATGTGTTGAGCATATAGTGTCTCTGCCCTCAACGTAATTATACCACATGAAATATTACCTCGAGGATTTGGCTTTTCCTTTGAAAGGGAAGCAGTTGCTCTCACACGCTGTTATGAAATACGGTGTGGGGGAATTTCTAACCACTCCGGTGTGGAAAGTGACCTTATTCTTTTTTTACCTCCATTTTAGAGTAGTGTTATATTTAAGCATAAATAATCAACTTCAATGTAATTGAAGTACCTGAAAGCTATTCCAAGGATTTCGTAGCTAAAATATCCTATTTTCTATCGTTAGCCAATAAAATTGATTTTTTACGTCGTAGAAATATGCGGAAGTGAATATTGTCTATGGCTCTGATATAGGTCTGATATAGTCTTGCTTAGAGTCATTTCACATATTGATACGCACCGTTTTATTTTATCGATTGATCATCATTATGTTTACTATTCTCAATTGATGGGTGAACTTAAGTTTGTAAAGGTAAATGATTTTTGCCTGAGGATACGTGCTTGCTCATTGCCTCATTGATGATGAATTTTTCATCCGTAAATTTGGCATTATTATGTCAATTTACTAAATTTAAGTGAAATCAATGCAAATCGCTGTGTGAAAAGTTAAATGTGAAGCTTAGCATTGGGACATAAATGAATTTTCTTGCTAATATAGCAATTAGGAGTTATAGAATATATTTTTTATAAATTTATGGTGAGGATAAAGTCCATTACTTTTATTCCTATTTTTTCGATACTTTGATCATGGATGTCAGAAGTATGAGCTGAAACAAATATTGGTTTATTAATTTTATTGCGAATCAAGGGGTTCTTATTATCTCATTGTCAGTGCCATCCGATAAGTACCTGAAAAATAGTAGGTAATGTTCAGGACTTTTATTTAATTATTAACTAACTGAATCCCATTGTTTATATATGAGATAGATAATTTTAAAGCAATATTATCATTCTAAGAAGGGAGTGGAAGATACCTTATCACAAACTTGCTGAGTGTTACCTTTAATAACTACAGTTATCCAAGTCATTGAACGTGCTTCGTTTTACGAGGATGGTCGCGTCACTGTGGAGAAATAGGAAGGGAGCCTGAGTTCAATTCTTAGTGAATGGCTTGGAACTAGCGGTGAAGTTCTCTCATCCAAACTATTGAAGACTATACCATTGGCGAGGAAGATTAGTTCGTGCCTCCGGCGCTTCATGCGGCGAGGCGAGGGAAGTAAACGATCTGCATTGCAGGGTGTCTGCCGTTGCTTTCAGCGGGAAAATGCAACCAAACAAGAATCAAATAAAAGATTCTCAGTTTAGAAGTTTTTGCATCAGAAGTTTTCACTCTGTTACCCTAGAATATCGTCATTACTAGTCCACAATCATATGATACGCACCTCTCCACTCATTTCCACTTTAATCTAACCTTTTAGCATATTCGTATTTCTTCTCTTTCACATCCTTCTTTACCTATTCCGTGTATTTTATCGGGGCCTTCATTTTCCGTTCCCGCCAGTAACTTCTCCCTTGATGGCTGTCTTCACCAGACCGGCGTCTCAGGATATAGCCGATTAGGTTTTTCTTTCCTCTTGCCAAGGTTTTCACATGGCTTCTGTTCTACTCTTCTTATGACTTCATTATTTACTCGGTCGATCAATTTCATCCTCATAATGCTTCCGTAGCCTCTCATATCGAAAGTCTTCTCCCTTGATATCTCCACTGATGTCATTATCCTCGCCTCACGCCCAAGACTAAATATGTTCCGAATATAAGTTCTAATAAATTGTTTCTTTCTGTCTTTGCTTAAATATCCCGTAATCCCGTAGAAAGTAGATATTTATTTCCGTAAAATGCTCTCTCCACAATTTTTACTCGCCTCTAAACGCGGAAAAATCATTGTTCATAGCCATTTGAAGACAGGCGTTTTGGTGTATTTTGTTTTGAGCTTTCCTATTAATGAAGGGATTTACTTGGATGGACATGATCTTTTTCATCTTCATTACTCGAAAAACAGCTCAATGTTGCCGTTCACAACAGGGGATTATCATCTAACAGCAACAAACTCTCTCAAACACTTTTTCCCTGGATAGACAGCACTCGAACCCGCGACCAGGCGAAGACTTTCCCCCACCGCTTTACCACCGAGGATGGCAAATATTGCACTTATGTCATCTCATATAGTTAGTGAAAATTCCTCTGGTACAATATAGAGTTTTATATTAAGAGCAGTCGAAAAAAAGAGATATTTGCATTATTTGCGTATATCAATGCAACGGGGCAGTAGTATAAAGATGGGTAGTTTTTTTCTTGATATCAATCAGCAGTTTCAGCATAAAGAGTAGTTTACATCTCTTTTTGTCACCCATGCCAAGTTCCAGAAAAGAAAAGTAGTCTCAGATTAGTGAAAATACGAGTATATTGGATCCATCGATAGCTCGAATTTACCTTGTTCGTTTTACACATGCAAATGAATGAAGTGATAAATGGACGTGAATGTATTTTAACCTCCTCTTCCTTGTTCCGTTCTTCCGCAGAAGGAGCTGTTCGCTTCGAAGGTGGAGAGTAGCGGAGGGGGTGCGGCTGACGGCTCGGGTCGCGAGCGCAAGATGTCCTCGGCGTCCACGGGAAGCATGCGATCCAAGTGGCTGAAGGCGTTCAAGAGCCTCAAGACGCCGCCCTCGTCCACGAGTGGCGGCGGAGGCGGCGGCTCCAACGCCGCGCCCACCATCAGGGAGACCGAGAGGTAAGCGCCCAACAGACATGCCACCACCCATCCACAACGTACATTCTACCAAAGTTTCGTTTTCAGCGGAAATAAAATAGCAGAATAGCGAAATGTACCTCGATGTTTTCCCAGCGAGTAATGTTCAGGAACTGGACTCTAGGGTTTTCATTCGGGTCAATAGGTCCATGACTTCCAACCTCCAGTTCGGGCACTTTCTTCAGGGAAATTTAGGGACTCTAGTGACTCATCATCGGGTTTACTGGTGCGGGAAGTGGATGAGCTTAAAAATTCTCAACGTATCGTCCATCTTGCTGGGAATGTCGTCGGGAGACTAAATAAGATGATTAACCGTTTCTCATCGGGACGGACCGTTGGAATCCCGGCCATTGTTGTATTTATTTGAAAAATTAATAAAACTTAAAGCCCAATATTAGCGGCTATATATAAAAAACAGGAAATGTGTCTAGGAAGGAAAGGCATCTTTCCCACACCCTGGTCACATAAAGTGATAGCCAGCTCCTCATTTAAAATTTAAGGCCGCATCGGTGTGTTGCCTCTCAAATCAGCCGTGGATAATTCACACATTTTCTAGCCATGGCTTTGACCCCATTCAGGAGAATGATTCTAAAAACAAACAAAGGAACCACCCTTTTCCCTGAAGAAGATTCTGGAGTTCGGAGTTGAAACCTCGGAGGACATGGAGTTATTGACCCGAGAGAAGACTAAAGACCCTCGGCAAAATTTTTGTCGGAAAAGAACCACTTTTCAATCGAAAAATACCGTCCGGCCTCAAACACTAGAAGTGGTTGATAAAATAAAAATATTTTGGTCACAAAACATTGGCAATAGAAAAATGGCCAGCATGAGAATTGGTGGGCATTTTTCGGCGTAAAATTTCATCGGCTCAACAAAATTCTCACTTTAGAAGTTCCACGGTATTAATTTCATTGGCTGATGAAGGCTTGTACTTAACCAGCAAGTTTAAAGAATATATCTTTTTTATCCTTGAGTAGCAGGTATCGCTGGTCTTGAACCGTCAACGTCGACTTTTCTATTTTTAACCGTGGTTGGTCATCATTTCAGGGCTCGATGACTTTTAAAAGATGTTCTCCTTTCTCAAGAACAGAAAACCACAAAGTTTCACGGTGCACAGCAGAAATTTCTCAGTGTTACTTAATTGATATATTTCTTTGATGCCCAAGCAGGTTCACAGATTCACATTAAACTTAAGAACATGACTTGAGATTAAATTTAATTCGTAGATTTTTTCTCTTGCGAAGTAGTTGCTAATCTGAAGGGGAGAGTGACAGTAAGTAAACATGGAGAAATGTGATTTGTCTCCTCATTCATTTTATTGACATGGATGCGTAAAGGAGACTAATATGTCAAAATTTTTAAACACTGTATGGCGCAGGAAGAATTTTAGGCTAACCTGGAAACATAACCTTCTAAATTAGCTTATATAATCATTACGATACCACAACAAGTTCAACTTCTGCGGTGGGGGTTTCACGCAACATACGTAGGTTGGAGGCTGATAAATGAAGCCGACACATCGCTTTGCTTGGACTTTAATCTCAAGTCGTGTTCTTAGAATGTGTTGTGTGAGCTGACTTGTCCCTTTCTAGGCATAAGATTGACCTTTGTGAAGATGAAGTGGCAATTTTTAAATGAAAAATGTCTGTATTATGAAGCTCAAGATCTTTTTCAGATATTTAACATTAATGGTAGTAGCCTCGTAGGCACTTAGTTCTACCCAACTATTTAAAGTTCATGTGGAACCCATCTTTAATTTTTTTGAACCATGTTAAAAACGGTTATCACCTATTTAATTAGCTCGAGTTCCCGCCAAGACGATATCATAGGCGCTGAGACATGTCTTCTAAAAACACGGGAGGAGACAAAATACTTATAACATAGATCAACGAATTCCCTGCCATCGTAGTTACATATTCAAATTTTATGTCTCGCACTTTGGTGTGTGATAAAACGTTCCAGGTGCTGGTGATATTATTCTCATAATTCTGGAGTTGCTGGTGCCATGCAACATATTAATATAGAATTCACATTCTATTGAAACCGAAATATTTATCAAATCGATTCAAGAAAGTCCCTATCGGAAGTTTTTGAGTACGAATGTTATGAATAACTATTTCTGCAGACAGTTTCACACACTTATGCAAGCTATGAGATTCTACTCTAATTGCGTTAATTTCATGCTGGTGATTCTCCAAATACCCTTCGTTCGAAATTACGACGTGATTTTATTCAACTGGAGAAAACATTGATGCCAAGCTCATGGTGCTTTGATTCATTTACGTTTTTTTCCGCGTCTTCGCGAAAGGCAACAGCATTTTCAATGGAAAAAAGCTCAGTGGGGAAAGCATTCACAGTGCTGAAAGTTCCGAATTTGAGGACATATCCCCATATATTGAGCGAATGGGACGTTTAATGATCCGTGAAAAACACCGTTCCATTCATCGTCGAAGTGAGGTTGCAATATGAATAAAACCCTTCGGTCTCCTTTGTTTCGAGACGACATTAGTTTTGGTAACTGAGTATCGATCTTTTTCTTTTTCCTCCCCTACCCTGTCGGCGGCGAAGCTGCCTTATATATATTTATCCTTCCAACTCCCAGCATATCCTTCTCCGTTTTCCATCACTCCATCTTTGCAATCCATCTTTTCAATCCTCTCTCGCAAAATCGTTTTGTTTATTCTCACTCTGTCAGTTTCTTATAGAAGTTTTTCTTTTACCACTTTATAATATTAAAGTTTAGCTTAACTAGTCTGAAATAAATACCGCTGATGACCGCAGTGGAAAGCAAACTTTTTAATCATCAAACTATAAACTGGAGTTCAACCATGTATCGGCTAGATTCATCAAAATTATATCCATCTGAGAAATAATTCCAAGAGTACCCTGTACTTTTTTAGTGATTCCACTCCAAAGAAGTTATAACTCAAATAAGTGTTTCCCTTTTAGGATTTGGAGCATCATTCAAGAGCTCGTTATGTCGTGATTTCTCAATGACACAGCTGTGACACTACATTTGCCAACGAGAAATATGAAATTATGCTCCGTCATATTGCCTTGTTGATTTTAAGTAGGTCAGTGTATTTCGTGCAACTTGAGATCTAGTGGCAGAATGCTAAGTAATCTCATCCGTTCCAAATGATGGAGGTTTATTTCATGTTCATATTGTCATTTTATACTTTAAATTAATATGCTTTTTAATAATTGTCTTTTCCGGATTTTTAAGTAATTTTGGTGCTCTTAAAAATAGTTCCTATCATATTGTTTCCATTCGAGAAAATATATTACCATTATTTTTATTTATTATCTCCGTGCACTTCTACTCAACGTCTCCTGTATAGAGGATTCACAAATTTCAATTTTTTGTTGATATCAATGATGGATTGCGTGTGAAATCACATTCAAGTATGCCAGTTAAAATTTAACATAAAATAAAATTTGCTTCTACAGATTAATATTAGCCCTACTATTTTGAAATCTACAAAAAAAATATCGATTCATTTAGTGCTTCAACAATTTATTCAACTTTATTTTGCAGGCCGTTTCACACGGGGCACAGAATTGCGCAGGTTAGAACTGCATTGATTTATAAAATGGCGTGGAATTGCGCGAATGCATGAACGAAATTAGAACAGGGGCTATTTTTCCATCTCACGTTCACGCATTCTCGCATGTCATCTAGCAATTCACCGCTTTACGCAACGCAATTTTGACTCGCCTTAGTACACGCGCCAGATTGTGCATTGCAATGTGCAAGTACGTTCCCCGTGTAAAACGGCCTTGAATAACTCTGATTTTTATTTAGGTTCATCTCATGAAATCATGAATATAGTACTTTTTATAACCTCAACTAGTTTTGAGTAAATGAGGAAATCTACTCAACTGATTCATGATTCAGGTTTATTGATTATTTATATACACTCCTCACTAGTCATGAAAATAAAAAATTATTATTTTAGTGGCTTCATAAAATTCACCTATTCGCTAATAGGAGTCATTTAAATTTCGCGAAATTTTACTTCAGCTTAATTAGTTGAAGTTTTGATGAAATCACTGTTTTTTTAGACCAAATTTTGAAACTACATGGCTTTGTTTCCTCATTCAGCTATTTCACAAATTCAAGGCAAAAATCTGAAATTGTTAGCCATGAAATCTTCTTTCCCCCATCTCTGCAGCCTGTATTCCTTCCCACGCTGCCATCCGCTGTGAATTATGATGGTCACTCTTCCGGTAGTCGATATGCGATGTCAGTGTTCTTTCCCTCTGAATTTCCTCGTCGGAGCAGCTGACGCCTACGGATTTCTGCGCCTTATGGTCCCGGCCAACTGGTCGCCGTGGACCACAGAGGGATTCGTCGAGTTTATAAAGGCCTTTGAGTTCATTTTGGGTTGAAGCTGGGAACAAAAACCACGTCTCTCGCTTTTTGTATCCATATGTCAGAATATTTGACGCCATATGATATGATAATTAAAAACACAAGATAAAATACCTCGTCAACCCTGATTTAGAAAATATATATCTGGAGTTCTTTGGATGACGGACTCTCTAGCTCTCTCCCTCTTTCTTTCTGAGTGTTTATGGAAATATGTGAAAACATCAGGAAAAAATTCAATTGACTATTTAATTCAGGATGTACCAAAATGTCCGGGGCCTAGTGAACGAAAGATTGTGGTTTCCTAGTCCACCGGTTGTATATTATTAACATCAAAAGCAGGTGTTGAATATACTTTGGCCTCGCAAATTCTAGTCTGGCTGAGAGAATGAGATGGAATCATAATTCATAGTGTGTCAGTTCTCAGCCTTCTTCCCGGACGTGAATCCAAAGGCACAATCACAATATTTCGTTCACTAGGCCCCGTAATCAAAGTAAATAGTTGTAAAAACATATTGCGCAGTTGTAAAAATTTATTTGATTTTAAAATAGAGTATTAAACTCATAATGCGAACGGTGTGCTGAAAAGGAGGCCAAAAAACGCCTATTATCCAAAAATAATTTCGAAAAATCTTAAAACTTAGCATCTCAAACTTATGGATGAGTGAAGGTCAATAAAAGTGTATTCGTCCAAAGTATTGGTGTCTTAAATCTTCTTCTTTAACTCTTAAACCGATTTCCTATCTATTTTTTATTGTTTCCTTAAGCCAACGATCCTATTTAAGGTAAGAATGAAGTTACGTTTACTTTCTCTGGTACCACTGGTTACATTTTGTTATATTTTGAACGTTGAAAGCCGATTAATTTGTTTTATAATCACCCCTATAGTGGCTTAGTGAGGACGGAAGACAACGTATTTCCGCTTTCAGTGCGATTTCCTAAGTTATGAGTTAGAAGAAAGGATGAGAGTTTGGAGGAGGAGAATTTCGTCAGAGTGAGACATCGGTTCCTTTGCAATTACTTCCGTCGAGCCTTCTTATTCAGTGAAACGCATTTCAAAAAAGTTTCGGAGATAAGCGACCGCTTGCCAGCCTGGCTCACGCCGCGCGCATTCATCTTGCGACAAAGACGTGTATTTCCTTTACAGTGTGAACTAATGGTTCACAGCACATATGCTGCGCGGAATACCGCCATTTGGAGCAATTCTAAGTTGTTTCGCGAGATTTACGAGTGCTTCCAGCTGTTACTGGCGTCCTAAAGCAAACTACAAAATATGTATGCGATGGGGTAAGCTGAATAGGAATGGTGTTAAATGTACCGAATTATCGCATTTTGTCCCACATCCCAAGATATCTGAAAGCTATCCTCGACTTGGGTGATCTCTCCCTTAAAGCAAACAAAAAATCAGATTTGAAAATGAAGTTTGCGTGGTAAAGTCATGTATTACTTTTCATCCATAAGTATTTTAATGTTATTTTATTTAATAATCCAATTCATACAGGTTCTAAGAACCTGCATAAATCCAATTCAAATTGTTGTTAGAATAATTTTTTCTGATTGTTCTTAGGATGCATTGCTCTTGGAACCTGCAGGCATTCAAATTACGATTTGTATGCAATTTGTATGGTCACCATTTATTTTATCTCCCTTTCTTTTGCATGCATGGGTAATTTTTTATACTTATTGTATATTAAATGAATATTACAAAAAGAAAATTAAAACAGGCTTTGGTCGTTACCTTGTCACGCATTCCAAATCCTACTAGAATAGTATAAGCTTCATATGGAATTCCACCTTTAACTTAAAGTTACTCTTTTGATGAGTTTGTATCTTTTTTATTTCATAAATATTTGTTCATTTGCGGTTGTAATCTTCTTTTTAATGGCTAAAACGGAGTTCCCGCAAATACTTCACGATAATTTAACCTAGGCTCTCCTTTTTGGCAAATAAAGCTGTCCTCAGATGACTGAATGGGTGACCTTAAGCACTAACGTGAGAGCTCACAGATAAAGATGATAACATTATTCGTTGAGACTAGACGTACACTAGAATGCCATTTCCTTGCTAAAAAAAATAGAGAAACATCGCCAGGAAAAGATAATGAGGGTTTTTGACTTAATTTTTTCCTTTCAAAAGCGTGCATTAAGGTCGGATCTCTCTGCGCCACGCGGAGAAAATGTGTACTTTTGTTTATGCATGTGATCCGGACACTTGTCCCTCGCTATCTCACTTTTTATGAAATCTCATGAGTTCTTCTTGTCTGTTGTGGGGTGGGGGGATGAGCGCGATTTTAATTATTCGGGTGAATGCAACAGATGACGCTACCATTCAGTAAAGGCCTTTCAGCCTTACGCAAAAATTTAATATCCGTCATGGAAATATTAGAGAAACATCTTTCAAGAGGTTATCTTTATTCTAATAGGTAAAATGCCGTCTTTTAATTGGTTTGCAAGAAACATGACGCACCGATGACTACCCTCATCTGTCAAAGTATATGCTTTGCACTAACCTGCCTAAAATTATTAATTTGTGAAACCTGTTCTCTAGTAAAATTATGGGTATGAAGTTTCTTTCCCTTACCATTGCTCTCTGGGTGGTATACTAGGTTTCTCACAATTTCACCCACTGCAATCGTTAGAAGTTGCACCTCTGAATATGTAAATCACACATATTTCTGACTCATTTTGGCAAAACTTTTTAATCCCTCCTGCATGTCGTGGGGTGGAACAGTTAATTCTCCCATCAGAGTACCACTAAATGAACTTATATGAACCTATCCAATTTATAGTAAAGGTTAAGGTGCCTAAATGTTTTTTATTTCAAATAGAAGTATTAGTGAAACAAGCGCGGAGAAATAAATAATAACACACTTTATAATCATACGCTATTGTCCCACAAAGTGCAGTCGTTACAAATTGTAAAGTAAACTGAATTTTAATGGAAATTCTCGCTTCACAAAGCTCTAGCTCCATACGCCGACGCTTCAACACCAACATCGAGAACTGCATTGAAAATGACAAAAAAGGGTGAGGATTTTCAGAAATATAGAATACCTAAAACACCCCCACCCCCAGTTAATACATTTCTGCAGGTGAAGGAAAATTGGACGATATGTTTCATTTGAAGAAGGTAATGCATGACTTTTTGTCTCCTCCCTCTGCTGGGTAGGATATTTAGATAGAATGAACAGAGTTGGGCCTTGTTGTGAATTGAAGAAGGAAGTTCACGTTGAGAGGGGAGATGAGAAAATTCTCCTTGGAAGCATACCTTGACCGATAGAATACTAAAATGATAATAACTCTGCTGTGCTTAAGGTTAGCTCTCTCTTTCTCTCTTTGCCATGACGAGGAGGCGGACCTCAGTTTACGTGCTCTGGACACTTGTCTCTTACTATCTCACTTTTGACAAAAATCTCTTGAATTCATCCTGGCTGCCGTGGGGCAGGAGGTTATGGCGTTAAAACCCCTTTCCCCCCGCGGCACGCCTTCCTCCATGACACTTGGAGAGTAGCGGGAGGCGACATTATTCGCGTGAATAGAGTCCACCCCTCCTCCGCCTTCCCTCCCTCCGTACTGGAGTCTCCTCTACCTCCGCCTCTTAATTATTCAGAGTCTCGGGCGATGCCTGCGATAGCGCGGGAGGTCGTTGAGTACGTACCTACGTTAAGGAGCCTTTGCCTTCTCCCTCCCCCCCCCCTCCTCCCCCAAGGACTAACCCCTTCGGCGTGCCGGGGATTTCGGCGTAGTTGACGAGTCAAGAGGATGATTTTCGTTCATCTCGCTTACATATGTAGTGTTGGATGAGGGTTAAGGTGCGCAAATTGTGGGCCTTTGACCGCCTCGCTTCACAAATTTCAGGCGCCATTCGCCGTCGCTTCAACGCAAGCATCGAGAGTTCCATTGAAAATGACAAGGGCGGGTATATTCGGAGATATAGAATATCTAAAACACCCCCTTCCCCAGAGCAAGAGACGTCATTGGACTTGTGAAAGAAAATACATAAATACATAAGGTAAAACTTAATTATAACGTGAAAACATATTGATCTCTACTTTCACGTCAACAAAGTGGCGTACGAAATTTAAAAATGTCAATTCGTATAAATAATTAAAAGTTTCGTTGAGGATGTCGTTCTAATAATTTTTAAAGGGATGTACGCCGTTTACACCGATGTTTCACAGAAATGTTCACTCCATTTTTGTCAATAGTCCTGCATGGCATATCGAAATAATTAATATTAAAAAATGGTTATTGAAAAAATGGAGCGAGGTATGACATATCTAGAGGTGAAGAACGAAATCGTGTAAACAAATCCTGGATGAGGTTGAAATCATCTTATTTCATCAAATACTACCATAAATCAACTCTAATGATAACTCATTATACGGCTTTGATCGTGTTTCCTTGAACGAAAGAGCTATGGTGTCCCTATCATTTTTTTAATATTAAGCCTTGGAAACTTGTGAATTTATAATCAAATATCCTTTGCTCTCAGCCTTATTTAAAGTAAGACATTTCCAAAGCTTATGCAGCTGACTAAAGGCTTTTGGAGACGGTATAACATTATTTTCAGACTCGATTCGGGATCCATCGCGTTTCATTATTTTATATCCCTCTTAATAAGATATTGAACATCTCACAGCCCTGAGGACTATGGCCGAGTCGGACATCGAAAGGTCGGCATTTATGCAGTTCCTGACCCGGTGGCGATTCCGAGAAAATTTTACGAAACTCAATCCCTAAGAGCCCTGACGTGCCAGGTCAAGCGAGGAAGCAGGAAAATGCAGATTTGAAATAAATTCATGGGTGGGGATACTTTACAGTTCCGTAACTCCAGATTCATAGCCCTAATTCACAAATTAATCCCCTGCTGTTGTCATCATTTTAAAGACTTGAATTGAAAGGCTTAAAAAACTATAGTTTCTAGACCTACAAACACGTATTGTCCCAAAACAGTCTATTTTTCAATCATTCTCAGAACGTGAATTAATTCCTTCAATGAGATTCTGTGCTTGTTCTTATACTGTTTTACTAACTTCCTCCATACCAACCTATTTATTCTTTAATTTGGAATAGCCTTGATAATTTACCAATGGAGTGAACAAGTTTAGTACATCTAAACTATGAATGAGTGTGTGAATGTAGAAATTAACCGATAAAGCACACCGACCCAGCGAGATTTCGAAATTTCATAAATGAAACGAGCACCGTGATAACTTGAAGTTTATCTCAGGTGCAATTTTTGCGTCCTCTGTGGATATAAAGAGTAAATTAATAACTTGATGATAACCGACGCCATCTGTGAGTGCAACGCCTGAGAATGGCAGCATAAATGTGTCCCCTTATGATAAAGAAGTCCGCTCGCCAGCGGTGTCTCGCCGAGATAAGCATCCGCGAGGGGTCGCGGGCCGGGGGCCCCGACGCCCCCTCACCCCCGTCGGCCCCGGGTTCAGGAGGAAGCCGTTAGGTTGAATGGAAGTGGGGGGGAATGGGAGTATATTTTCACGGGGAATCCTCCCTCCGGAGGCCCGGGGAGTTACCCTCGACCCTGCCGCGGGCGGAAGTTCAGCAAGGCTGCGCTTGTCACCCACCTTTATTCCCCATCCTTTTTCCAAGGTTTATTTTTTCCCCGCGCGTCTCACCCCTGCTATCTCACCCTTCCCATCCTTCCCGTCTTCCCACACCGACGCGACGCCAGTTTCCTCGTGCTACCTTAACGCCCCAGTGCCGTGCGCGCGAACCCTTATAGCTTTTGGCCTTGATCCAGGGGACTCATTCCAAGATTCCCTTAAGATTCAAGACGGCCTTCGGCTTCCCCCCCACCGACACCCGAAACCGTCTCGTTTTTCCTCTCGGTTTCTGCCGCTTCTCCTTCCTGCCTTCATCCTAGTTTTCTCTTTCGCGGTGCTTTCGTCTCCCATAAAGGTGGTTCATCAAGTAGGCTGGTGCGAAAAACGAAGTACCGTATTTCCCGGGCTATGAGACGCAACTCTTTTTACTAAAATTTTGGCCATAAAATCAACCGACGTCTTGTAGTTCGAGGAAAAACACCTCGTCCCCAACAAACGAAAGCTCTTGTATGATGTGAGGCACAATGTGGTGGAAGTTCTTAATATTAGTAAAGTTAAATTCTTGTTAATGCTTTTTGTAACAAGGAAATGCGTCGTATTAAAATAAAACCCGGTGAAAATATTGCAATATCTAATTTTACCAGTAAACGACAGCTGCTTCGTCAAGAATATGGCTGTCTTTATTGCATAATAGTGAAAATAAATATTTCATGTGAAAGCACAAAGTTCCTTTTTCATTCTTCATGATGAATTGCATTTACACCTCAAACCGTCAATTTTATTACACTTATCTATAATTTTCTGTTTTTAGCCAGCACGAGTCATAACGGTTCTATTATTCATGCCACAATCATTTCTACAAAAATTTGCAAAGGAATTCATTGATAATTTGGAAATAAGTCCATTTATGCTTATCTCTCGGATTCAATTATTTGTCATGAAATTTAGCCTGAATAATCTCAGTGCGCCTTATGTGTCTTAAAGACCGGGAAATACCGTTCGTGCCATTTTTATGAAATTTACAAACTTAGCTCTTCCGATTGCTCTCCGTAGGCCTTTAAGAAACAGGATTTCCATGCAATACATGCTGGTAATTGCGTACGAAAATCCACATTTTTATTCAGTTTTTTTTTTTAAATACATGTCAAAGCATAAATACGTACTTGATACATGCTCAAATATCTGAGCGCCGTTTGAATTATTAGTGAATTTATTCCGTAATTTAAGTCAAAATGCATTTTGAGTTGAGAAAACTGTAGTCTGGGAACTAAGTAATTTATCATCTAAGTCCCAATTTCATCAGAACTGTATGAGCTGAGACAAAATATTTCATAGTTGCACGATTGCCCTTGCAGTTAAATGGGAGGAAGCGTGGAGGTCCTTCTAAAGATGGCCAAATGCGCAAATTCTAGGCTTCTTTTCGGCAGGAATTTCATCATCCTATTTGTTTCGCAGTTCAATGTCCTTACGGCGCAGAAGACCGAAGCTGTCAAGGTCCTTCAAATACCTTCCCTACTTGAGGGATTAGGTTCGTATGATGGTGATTGGAGTGATGACTTCCTATGCCGAGGGCCTGGATTCAAATCCAGATGATGCTGGAGATGTTTTTGAAGGCCTAATTTCAAGCTGTCTCCTGTATGTAAAGAGTCTTTCAAATATTGCTCTTGTTACATCGGGAAGGTCGTTATATCCCATTCCCAATGTTGTCTTTCGTGAGGGAAGGCAAAGCACTGATGATGGATTGCTCAGCAATCCTCTTCCCATTCATCTCTTCTTCTCATCTCCCTACAGAACCGTCCCCGCAAAAATTGGATAACCGTTGCACACTAAAGAAGCCTCCAGCACGAGAGAGGAAACGTGCATGAAAGTGATGAAAATACGCGGAATTCTATGCATTAAGTAAGCATAATCACTTAGGTTTCTATGATTATTATATAATTAGTAATCATTAGGATCTAGAATGCTCTCACAGCCTTACAATGCGACGGTCTTACCGATAGCTATGACTTCATATTAATAAAGTAAATACAGACTGCTTATTATCTAATTTTTACCAAATCAAGTCGTAGCCGTTCCTGAAAATTATCTCTGTTTCTCGGGGTTCCTTACTTTCATTTTAAAAGGCTACCTTATCTCTGCCTCCATTTTTTTCCCCGTCCTCCTTTCTCCTCCTCCGAGGATTAAACTTCGTTGGATCGACAAGGAAGAGGGATCTTCATCAAAGTGGATCGTCGGGTTTGGAGGGCTTCCACTTTCAAGTCGCCCTCGCGCTCCAGAATGGAAAGTTCTCCCCCAATCATGAAATAATGACAGCGAGACATTTAAGCTTTTGATCATAGGGATTTCGATGGCTTCCCATTAATTTTTTGCGTATTTATGTAATATTTTTCTCTTGTTTAATAATAACCCATCCGATAGATCTTAGGTATGCAGCCGAGAAGATTGGAAATGATTTCTATCCCTTAATTAAGTGTTCCTTTTTCATTTCTTATGCTTTTTTTCTTTGAAGGCTCGATGTAATTATTCTGCCAATACCAATTCTGTTCAGGACGCATTAATTTTATGATTGGAGTACTATTAGTGGAACTTAACTCCTACTTTGATGTCCATTTTTGGGCTTGACTACGCTTCCTGGGCTCTCAAACAATTTTTAAACGAACGAATTTGTTAGAATTTCTAAACTGTGTTTAAAATACTTCTTTTATTGTAATGGAAATAATAATTGCTACAACGTATATATTCACTTGTGTGTGAGGGTAAGTAACCGGCTAGTGATAATAGTAGGTAGTGCATCTTAAGCGGTAGGTGTACTAAATCCTGATTCAATACGAATAAATCATATATGATGTTTATGTAAAATAATAATTTCACTATGGCTGATTCTTTTTTTACTCATTTGGGGAAAATCTCCTGTTAAATTAATAAATTTTGTACATTGAGTAACTGATAAAAGACTAGTGCCTTACCCTTGAATTAGTGATTTGTTTCCAATAAACTGATGAACTATTTTACGTATGTATTGGGCTTAAAATAATTTCAATGACTCAGCTTATACGTAGATTACCTATAATAATGTGATATTGCATACACAAGTATTTCATAGTTTCCTTTCTAACGCTATCTCCTCTCAAAATGTTGACAATTTTTCTATTCATCTCTCATCAATTATTTTTCCTTAGTTTCATTTTATCCCGATCTGAACAACCGCATTTACATTTTTTTATCACTTACCTTTTAGGCCTTGCCTAATACAAGTGACACTTGTTCGTTTATTTTCCGGATTCGTTTTCTCGGCCTCTTTCCTGAACCCAAGTCATTTGCGTGACGCACCCGTCACATCTGCTGAATAAAGGGGATAGATATTTCCTTTTTTGCTCTCGTTTCTTATCCGGCAGTAGTGGGGTAGTATTCATGTTTCGTCTAGGAATTGGAAAAACAAACTTTCAAAAACTTCTCTTGCCTCAAAATATTTTTTCATCGTGAGCCAAAATTCAAAAGTTTCCTTTGATTTTTTTGTCTAAAAAAGAAAAAAAGGGTAACTCCCACCGCGGAGGGTAGAACCCTTAAAAGTTTTTAATTAAACTCGGCCAGCAGGAAGACGGATGCCATATTGAAATCCAAGGTGGTGTTGGGAGGACTTGTAAATAAAAGAGATCGCGTAGCAGCGAGTTATTTCTAGGGGGTGGAGGAAGTTGGAAGGTCGCTTTTACGTAGGAGATGCTGTTTTCACAATAAGGACGATTCCTGTAGGCGATAGAGCAGATTTCCAAGAGTTATTCTACGAGAATTATATTATATATGAGGGGATGAGAAGCCAAGGGGTACAAGTAATTTTTTTTCTAAACTGAGTTAGGTACAGAAATTAGGTAAAGAAAAAAAAACGAGTTGAATTTCATTCTTTGTAGTGCATTTGATTTTCCACTCGATGTTAGCACAGAACAGAGAATCACTTGTATCCCTTGGGCAGCGAGTTTTTAAAATATTTATTCTATCAATTTCTTTACCTGAGTCTATTTAAAGAGGAAATCACCTGTAACTCTTGGGTCCTCACTCCCTCATACGATGTCGGTAGATGATGAATTTGCAAGTTGCTAGCCGAATCGTCTGCTCAATCAAAATACTTCTTGTTTGCACTCATAGTTGGAAAGTGTATTGCCCAAATAATTTCTTTCTAGTTAATTAACAGTAACTCCTAACAAGCAGACAGTTATTTAAGTGGTTGGAGCGCCTTGGTAAAAATTACAAAAATTTGATGAAACTTTGGTCACATATTCTTTAAAAAACGCACTTTTAATGATCCAAAGAAAAAGGTAATACCATGTGCCGTTTTTGAGATGTTTGACGGTAAGTTAGGAAAATTTGACATGGGCTCTAATGGAGAAACACGGCTTTTCCGAGCTAGCGAAGCTGTTTGAAACAAGATGTTGTTGAGATGGCACTAATTAGAAGCAAACTTTTGTACCGAATCTAAATATGCACGGTAAATAATTAGTTCGAGATAAAATAAGATAGATATTTGCGAAAAAACTTCGTGAAACTGGCAAGGCGGCTGGGAATCTCTGTTATCAACATCGCAAAATAAAAACCACTACACCGACTTCGTCTAGATTAGGCAAAGATAGTTAGTTTCCCGGCTCTTATATACTTCTTACATATCTTTCGTTTATATATAAATATTTTATTGAGGATTTACCGTTTAGATTGTAAATAATTAGTCAAGGTGTGTCGTCAACAGTTCAGTGTGCAAAGGTTCGAAGATGAGTTGAACCTAGTCAAGTTTACTACTATAAATACCCTTTAAAAATCATGTTTGACATTATAATTATGCTGAGATGCAGAATTCCACTCATATTTCATTTCTGATTATGTTTTCTTTTGTTTTAATTAATTGTTTTTGGCGTATCCGCGTAAATAATAGGTAGCCCGAGTACATCATTTGACTTCAGCCTATGCCGCAGTAACTACCTTATTCAGAGGCCCTATTAATAGTTATCTCCATTTCATCCTTTCAATCATCGTTGCAATTGTTTCCCTGGTGCGAAGCCTGAATAAAAAATAAAACTTCTGCCGTTGTTCCAAAATATGAACTAGTCCATGAGCAGCTCAGAAGTTTTATCTATCTGTGTAATGAATAGACTCATTCTACATACAGTTGAATAAGCATTAATTAACGAGAAGTTCTTTAAAGTATGTGGCTTCGGTTAGAACCTAGGGTGCAAGTTAAGATAATTAAGATAAAGATACCCTTGGTTGACTGGGTGCAAGATAATTCGTTCAATTTTTTTAATATCGTGTCAACAAGAGTGTTTACAATCCTTGACAAAAAAAACGCCCTAGAATGAGTACGAGCAAAAAAACGACAATTACATGTGTCGTAATATGCTCTCCCGAGTTAATGCTGATGCTGTAGGTCACTTATTGTATGGGTATGAGGTATCTTACGATCGTTAGTGGGTGAAGGTTCAGTTCTTCAAACAGGAAAAGTCGTATTACTTTGCATGGGTCGCTTCCTCACTTTCCGGCACCCTTCTCTTTCCCCTTCTGAGCTCGGGGCGTCCTTGGGATGACCTTACGCTGTTCTCCTTCCATCCTCCGTGAATTTACACAAATGTTTGCCTTCATAAGTAAATGGATCAAATAAAATAAACATTTTAAAGATAGTGCTGATGTGGGCGGAGTTGTATATGTATCTTGTTTTTTATGCTTTTACAGCATCCTACGTCCGTTTGGTGCAATATATCGATACGACGCGACGTTAGGATTCGTATTAATATAGCTAGTATTAATATCGCTAGCTTTACCAAATTTTTCCTTATAGATGTCGCATCTTCTTTCTGTCAGGTATTTGTAATTTTATATTGAATTTTGTCTGTTCGGATATACTTTCACTTATCTCTTCTTGGCGAGGAGTATCCTATACGATATCCCCCGCCAAATAAAATCTTATCCTTCCTTCGTGATGTTAACTCATTAATTTTATCAGAAGGAAAACATTAGCTACAGTTAACTATACCTAACTAGACCAAGGCGGTCTAATTGGTAAAGATAATCTGGTCCCTGAAACGAATGATATCCAACTTTAGAATGTAGGCGGCGGCTTTTCTGCCTAATGGTAAATATCCCTTGAAGAGAATTATGTAAGAAGTGAGAGGAAGACTCTTTTGGGAGTTAGCAATCACTCTCCCTGGATCTTTCTATCGCTGGCGTCGGGAAGTACCTAGTCGGTCCCTCAGCGGGAGAGATAAAGTCGTTAGTTGCTAATCCTAGGGATTGAGTCTCGTAATAATGGATCTCTACACCTGGTCGAGGGCAGCACCCTGTTTCTTTGTTGATCCTCAATTACGAGAGGCTTCATTCAAGGGCATTAGGGGAGAAAATACAAAAGGATAACTGAGCCTCGTGAATCATGGAAAATGTTTTATTTCTTTGAACGATAAGGCGCGAAAGTTGGGACAATTTCTATGGACTATTGCTTTTAAATATTCCATAAATCTTGCCGGTGATTGTAATTTAATAACCTTATGCCCTTCTTTCATGCTAGTTCCTAAAATTTAATAACTCAACATGTGCTGTGAATATAGATCATGTCCCTAAGTTCGACACGAGAACAATTAATTCGGCGATAACGTAATGAATGCTCTAGAAAATATTATATGGAGAAAAATGTGTAGTAATAAATCGGTCACACATTCACATGGCGTAGCAAATCAATTAATTCACTAGGTTCTCGTGGCATTGGTATAAGCATATTTTGAGGCTACACTCCAGATCAAACTCTTCACTAACCTTTTCTTTAGCCTTTTACATAGCGATCCTCTCAGAAGCTCCTTCCTGTTCATGAACGCCTCTTTTGCTAATGCAATATGTTTCCTGGTGTCCTTACTACTGTATCCGTTTTCCTCTAATGTGCTGCTTAAATAGTTGAATTGCTCTACCTGCACAAGCTTCTCCCCACCTACTTTTATCTCGAGTCTCACATTCCTCGCTCGCGTTGCTTTACAAAACCACATTACCTGGGTCTTTTTCTTCTTAGGACACCAAATTGTTTTACATGTATAGCACTTGATGGGCAAATTTTTGCATTATTCTTTATAGGCCATAGTGATTTGGAATGAATAGGCAAGTACCTAATAGTTTTGTTTCGTTTGCATTCAAACTCTCTTTCAAGTTTCGGTATTGGCGGCTTATTTCGAACCTTGTAGATTGACATAAATGACTTCTGGCAGTGTGATCTTTGTATTATTGGAATGATTCGCTGGGATTGAGAGAACTCAAGGGGAGGAAAGGGAAGAGAGAGATTCTGGGTTAGAGGTGATATAAAAGTACCTCGACGGAATGTGATTACGTTGGGGTAGGAAGTGGAAAAAGGTATAAACTTTGTTCTTTCAGGATAAACTGAGGGTGGTCGAATAAACTTTCCGACCGGAAAGAAGTTTGCCAAATCAAGAGGGAAAGAAATAGGAAATTGCGGCGTAGATAAGATATAAAACTCCATGTGATCAAACCAAAAGGAGCAGGATAAGCTAGAAGGATAAGAACGACGAAGGGAAAATCTTAGAGCGAAAAGAAGAAAGGGAAAAGTATGCACAAAACTGTATTTTATCACAAACTGAGAACGCACGCCGTAGCCGCAAAGAGGTGTTTAAGAGACGAATGCCTCAACACACATCGGATTCGTGTTATAATTTGTCGTAAGAATGCTATGAATTATCTACTGGATACTGTATTCTAGCAATAAGTCCTTTGCATTCCGTTTTATCATCTTTTTCCTTCAAATATTTAATTTCACGATTTTGAATTCATGGTTTTTCCATAGGAAGCAGTTTGTTACGAATAATTTCTTGTAAAATTTTATACTCGCACTCACCAGGGTAAATTTGTCTGCCATTTTAATGATTAGTGAACGCCTAAAGCTTCTAAATCAACTTTAGTTTTCTTAAAACCCCTCAAGGCTTTTATAAAAATGATGGAATTTAATACGACACGAATGATAATGACTGCAAACTATACCTCTTCCTTTTTTTATTTTAAGCGAAGTACGAAGAGAGTGTGTCATCAGGACCAAAACTTCCAAACTTCTGTTAATCTCATTATTATAAAAGTGATGCAAATCGTGTATTCGTATAATCAAAGAAATTTTCTGGCAACAATATCATACTTTTCTTTGGTATATTACCTTTTTAGCAATAATTTCTATCCGTTAAAAGGCATTCTTATTTCAACTTTGCTTTGAATGAAAGGGAATCTAAGTTCGCACGCTAAAATCCCTAATAATTCATTTTCTTGTATCTAATATTATATATGTTCTTCCTTACTTTATTAATTAGCAAACGGATGCAGCCAACGTCAAATAATTTTGCCTTCCAGGCTTTCTTAAATGCCTTTGAGATGACATGCCGTGTGCTGCATGGATGTAAATTTATATCTGTGCCAAACAATTTTAATTACCATCCTGAATAACATCAAGAAAACACTCTTCCAGGAAAATTTATTTTGAAAATTCTCCTCAAGGAATGGTGATATCTCCCATGTAAATCTGATCGTAAACGTTTACCTTGATTCTCAGATTATTTAACGAAATAATTGGCCAATTTAAACCGGAGATTCGTGCACAATCGTTTATGAAATAAGAGCTACAACACAGGAACATTTATTATGAATTTGACTTAATATAATTTTATAAATGTGAAGGAGATGGCATTGATGGGAGACGAGAGAAGGAAAGATGAGTTCGTGCTTGGGCCGGAGGAAGCAGTGGACGTGGTTTGAATTGCAGTTGGGCCTTTCTTTTCGTGTGGAGGGGGAGGTGGGAGTGACCCGATGGGATTGGCGATCGATGGGTGTGACGGGCGACGTCGGAGGACTGATGGGAGGCGGAAGTAATGGATTTCTTGGCGAGGGAGATGTGCGGTGATAAAGCGGAGTGGCTTAGGGAGACATGCTTGTGTGCAGGAGAATGCACGTAATGCCAGATGGGCATGCGTCGGTTGATAATCACATTCAATTCCCATTAATGGAATTCCCACGAAATGAAGCCATTTAAAATTACTAATAATTAATATGCCATATCGCTTAATGCAGGTGTTGTACAATTGATTGAAATGCTACGATCTATACTTCGACGTAAGTTAACGAATTTGAATTTATGTTAGAATGGGGTATAGCTTGAATTCGTCTCATTCCATGGTTATAGATTGGATGGGGATGCTTTTTTCTTTTCTCCGAAGGACTGTTCAGCATATATATTTCAATTCTCGAGGAAAGTTCGATTTACTGTTTTGATGTTGAATTCAATTAGACAGCGTCTACCCAATTACCATGCCGTAGTTTGTTCTGACAGTAGCAGAGAGACTTGGTTATTCCCATAATTAGCTATCTCATTTAATAAATCAATTTCTAATTGCCATACAAAACATGCCATTCCCCGTCGGAAATTCAATTATACTAAGAAAGACTTACACTATTGGCCATAAACGTGGAATTTTTCAAATGGCAATATCCAATTTACATGTTATTACGTGACTGTTCTCATCTCTCTGCGACATCCTAGGGTTTAGTTGTGTGTGATTCAAGAAAATACTGTTAACATGTGTTTAATTCACAAGACTATTGGTAAAATTGCCGATTAAACTAAGCAGCAAAGGTGACTTGCTGAGTTTTATACCCGACAAAAGAAAACATTACCTGTGGTTTTCACTGATTATGCTTCACACTTTAGACCGAATTTTGATCATGCATGAAATTAATTGTCGAGATTAAAAAAATTGTTTTTGTTTCTTAGGATGGAAGCGGAATATTAAATTTTAGAATATCATTCTTCTTTGAGAATTCTTTTGGTAAATTTCACTGATCTGTGTTAGTGGATGATAATCCAAATTCATTTTAATATTTCATGGTCGTATTGGAGTTTTTACCAACCTTAACTAAGATGCATTTATTCGGATTGTGCATGGAAAACCGCGCATTGGTGGGAGAATGATTAATCTATTAATGTCTATTTGCATATAATTTGCCAATCAGGCTACTTACTTTTAATTTTATGTCATAGGGGTGCATAATATTCAAATTTCCTTCCGAAGCTCCCTTTTGATTTTCACTACTCTCTTTGAAATTTGTAATAATAGCATATCAACCTGACGCTAATTTTCTGAAGATTTAAAATAAAAGTAAGTCTCCGTATTCTTTGTCGATTTATATTACCGCCCTGCATATTATTTGCGCGTGGTATTCCTCAAATCTCTCTTAGCCTTTATGATACTTCTTGCTGATATTTCCTGCATCTCACGAAGTGACCTAATTTATGCGAATATTTAGAGCTATCTGTCATCATTTTCTTCCAATTATTGTCTCTTCTGCAAGGGACCAAGTATCGGTGGAGACAGTATTTTTTCCCTCGATGCTTAGGAAGGAAATGTTTGCAATGTATTGACAACAAATAAGGTAGCTGCGGCGCGCAATAGCTTGTCCGAAATGGCCTATAAAAGAGGAATTGGATGAAAGACGGAGAAGAAACACGTTGTAAGAAAAAAACTCCACTTTATTCAACTCTTTGTGAATAGAAGGCGATATTGTTCCGTTATACTCGCGCACTGTTGGACTGGGAAGATGTATTATTGGGAGGAGGGTGAAAAGAAAAATAAAAGATCAGAAATGCGTCGAAGTTCTCATCGAAATGAGAAATGGCAGCAGAAAGCGAGCGGTCGGGCAGTCTTCGGCAGTTCCAATATCAATTCCTATGAACATTTGATGTGGAAACGGTGATCGTCGCGCAGCAATTCAAGCCAGAACTTTCGGATGGGTGTTTGGCTTCCTTGGAAATTTCGCGTCCTCCCCTTTTTTCCTGATATTAACCGCGCGTGATAAAATCGAGCCTTGTATTTTACCGCACACTTCGATACCTTCACAACATCAATTGTATGGGAGAGGTCTAAAGTCTCACGCGACCTTTTCTCTTTTTCTTGGTAGCATCTGCCGTTTGATTACGGTAGCGTCCGAAACCAAGGGAAGTATTCAAGAACACGTCTTTGTGTAAATTATTATGCCTTTTGTCATGACGTAAATTTCTCATGATCTGCGATCTTGGATCAACTAAAGTTGATAATGTGATGAAATTAAATTATGTTGGTTTGTATGAAATCCAGGTATTTTTTGAGTAAACGTTTGTGTCGCTTTTAGCTCATAAGAATTTTAGTCGAGTTCGTGAAAAATAAATATCGGTGAAAATTTTTTTTTACTGCGCCGTTTGCCAAGCATCCGCCTGGTAATACTCATTTATTCATTGGTGAGTTCCTAGAACTTCCCCTCCTCTCTGTTTATTAAAATGGCATTTTTTACACGTATTTTTATATGTAAATATAGATTTTTCTTCGTGGCCTACTCGTCATCTGAACAACTGCTCTATTTTACTGTATTACTAATTACTATTTATTTCTGAATATTACGCTATTTATTGATTTTACGATATTAATGTTCCTGAATTAGCTCTTAACCTTCTTAGATTATGATGGTTACGGGAACAAAAAGCCGTGGTTACTAAGAGTATATTATTCGAATTATCCTTTCCCGACGAAATTAGTCAAGACAGACGAAGTTGCTTGAGTGTACGGTGCTCTGAAAATATGGAACGAAAATAAAGTCCCTCACCTTGATGGGGATTTTTGGACGCACTTTTAAAGCACAGTGGATATACGAATTAATTAAAGTAGGGTGCATGATATCGAGAAAAATCATCTGAGGTATTGATTAAAATACGTGCAAGGTGTATTACCTAAATTTTTAAACTAAAAGTGACCAATAGCGTCACCTATCTTTTTAATCCATCAACAAATTCTCTATTCGGTCTTTCGTTCCCTTGTCACGAAAACCAAGTCGATCTTCATGCACTTCGTACGGGAGTACAGGTGGAGAATCACGTAATGCCGCGCACATTTGTAGCAATAGGAAAGGAAAAGAGGGAGCGAATGTCCGTGCTCTTTTGGGATCCATCTGGGGGATTGACGCCGGAGTGCGTGGGAGACCCAAGTAAGCCAGCCCCGCCCACTTAAAATCCTCCCGTCTGAACACATTCCCCCTTTTCTCATCCACTATCTCTCAAGTCACGGGATAAAATACCCTCCCCACCTCCCCACTGTTTCTCTTCCTTCCCGGTCGCGGATATATCCACCCGGGAATCGATCCGAGATACGCAAGATCCTTTTTTTTACGTCTCTCGCTCCTATCGAGAACTTTCCTCCCGATGAGCACGTGAGATTGTTTCTCCCCGGCTTCCCTCTTCCCCTCCTCTATTCTTCCAAGGCATCTCTGCGTAAGTAATTGCGTCCGTGGAAGTTTTGGGACTTTTCTCGAGGAAGAAAAATCCGAGGGAGTTAGACGCAAACAGGATCCCTTTAAAACGGAGATTGGAGGTGAAATTTGTAGCGGAAGAGATAGACTAAAACGAATCTTTTATTTTTAGTATTTTATTTCGTGCATAGTAATCCCTCCGGAATTGAAAGCCTCCGGGGTTCCTGAAGTGAAGAAGGTGAATGAACGTGTTTAGGAAGGGAGGAGGTTATATATATGCATCGGAGCAGAGCTCGGATGAGAGTGGTAATTTTCCGGAAAAGCCACCTCATGTGATTATAGGCCAGGATTAGGATTGATGGATATTTTTTTATGGCTCAGGTCGTAAAAAAGCCACGAAGTGCTTCTCAGTTTTACCGGAAAAGTTTTGAGGGGCTTAACCTAATTATATCACGGAATTCCCGCGAATCCATGGGCCTCAAAATTAAAGAATTAGCTTTAAAAATTTCCAGAGAAATTAGTGTCACAAAATTAGCTTACACAATTTATTATTCAAGAGACCAAATTTTTATGTTTAGCAATTCTAAATGAAGTTATGGTGGGAGGATAAATGACAAGTATCCTTTGTCGAGTTATATAACGCACCGTTATTCTTTGCATCCTTCCATTTTTCTGCATTGCCATTTAGGCCCCTATTTGTTTCTCGTGACACTAATTAGGTTGAATCACTTGGTTTTAATCAATTTAATTTGCAATCGTTTTGAATGGAAGCTTTTTTCTCCACTTTTTCATAGAAATATGTGCTCCTTTGGAGTCTACGAACAGCATTAAAATAATATTAATCATGGTTTTGGGTTTTTTGGAGCTGTATTTCGTGCCTAAATCTCTGCTCCTCGTGAATATACCATTTATTATTCCAGTGTTTTTTCATCTTTATGACGTAGAGCGGAATATATAGTTTATCGTGTTTATACGGTGTAGTTCTTGACCGTGGCTAGATTTGATATACCTTGTATCAGAAATAGGTAGCATAGCTATAGAGACCGCATTGAAAGGAAATAGGCAACTACTTCCATGTTTTTGAAGGTTTTTGTTTGTTTTTTTATTGCCTATGCATGTGTTTTCTGTGGCTAATACCAAAAGAAAAGTCTTAAAAAATACTTCACCTTGCAGAACAATGATAAAAGAGTCAAACGATTCAGAAGTTGCTCCGATAATATGGTAACTATAAGCAGTGAATATGAACTTCTTAAAAATACAACTCTAGAATATGGAACTTAAACCAGGTTTTGAGGTAGTTTCCTCCGCATTGCGTTGGAGGAAAGTTTCACCAGAATAATTCACCATTTATGCTGCCCTAAATTTATCTTACCCTATTTGTGTAGACTAGCTATGTGCGCGCCCTCCTTAGGGCTTCTCTGACGCTCCTTGTTTATTGCTAGCGTTGGTTTAGCGTGACGGAATATAATTCTCACATTCGCGCCTAGGACGCTTAGGGCCATGTCCTATTTGGGAAGCGGAGAATCAGCACGGAAGGGAACAGGAGAGGAGGGTTTCTCTCTCCGCCGGCAATAGGACTGAATTTTTCGCTCTCCCAGCAGGAAACCGGGGGTAATGCGAGGGTGGAAGGTATGGGTGAGGAAGGGGTGTGAAGACGCTAACGACGAGAGCGGAGTCGAGGCTCGATAGGAGGAGGAGCGACGTTAATGGTGAGAAACGGGAGAGGAATGGGCCCCGTAAGGACGGACGCGTGGGGTGGAGTTAGATGCATGGCTCTCTCGATATCGAAGAAAACACTTTGTGTGCAGGGCAGGAGGTGGGCATCGCCTCGGAATTGCAACGAGAGGAGTCGGTAGTGAGATAAACACCTAGGTATTTATGTGTCTTGGTAAATACCGCTGGTTTTTACCGGGGTAAGTAGGTGTTAAGAAATTCGTGGGCATAAAGGAAAATCAGGACCACGTGAAAATCATGGCTCATTTTACACTAAGCTTAAATTTCGTGATTAAGGGGTAAATTAATACAGATTTTATAAGTAATACGAGGGAATGTGAATATTTTGTTTCAAAAATGAAAAATATCCCGTTTAAACAGTTGGTAGTTTGATAAACACCTAGGTATTTATGTCTCGTGGTAAATACCTCGGGTAAATACCTATTTACCGGTGTAGGTATAGAAAAAGTCGTGAACATAGAGGATTTTCAAAACCATCAGAATATCCTAACCCATTTTAATCTTAATTTAAAGTTAGTGACTAAGGGGTAAATAGAAACATCTTAATTTAAATTTAGCGACTAAGGGGTAAATAAATACAGTTTGTATAATTAGTGCGAGATAATATAATTATTTTGTTTAAAACGATTGTAAAATATCATATTTAAACATCAAATCCCTTATCTAATGTCCTTTTGTGGCTAATTCATCAACTAAATGCAAAATAAAGAGGTTCAAAGTCTCATAAAATGAAAAGATTAACTTTCTTCTTCTCACCCAAACTATGAAAAAATTCCCATTCATAAATACCGTACACGATAATCGGATATTTACCCAGCCCACAGTATTATGAGAACCCCGAGATGAATGAGGACTGTAAGACGTACCTGTGGGAAAGATTTACACGCATAACTCTCACGAGGTCGAAAGCACTTTGGGTGGGCTGACTATGTCTCTGAGAAATGGGAACGAGAGAGAAGTACAGACATAATGATGGTACTGGGCCGTTACTGTCTTGATGAAAAATGAGCCTTCTCAGACTAAATTATTGCTTATATTTTATGCAATTAGAAATATATTTCATGTGATATCAGGGGTGGGCAGTTGGGCACCCTCTACTTACGTATTATCCCTGCGTATTTTCAAATCGCCATTGCTATATGTACACAATGTGTAACAAATTGAAGTTTCTTGAGACTTTTTTATCTATCATAATTGTACTATTTGGCAGAAACCTTCTCATTACGCATCATCACCCTTATAACAAATTAACCAAGCAGTGGATGAAGCGAAAAGGAGGAGCATATTGAATCTGAATTCGAATTGAGCGAGCAACATACCCTTGTGGCAAAAGTAGTGCACGTACCACTGCTCGGGAAACGGATGGGATATAAATATCGAAGTAAAAAATTCAATTATTGCGATCGGGACTGTGTCTCCCACGAGGCCATCTGCGGAGATACGGGAGAGCGGAAGAGGGAGGGTTGAAGAAGGCGGAGGGGGATGGATCGAGACTGGTGGAGATGGATGTATACTCGCGTATCTGTGACGGGGGTTGGCAATGTGAGGGAAGGGGCGGTCGGATGGGGAGATACTCCAAAAAGGATTGAGATAGGAGATTCAACAGAATCTAGGGACTGGCGCTTGCAAGCCGTATGCTTCACCGCGGTAACAAGGTTTTGGATCTGAAATCAATTTTGTATTACATGTGCAACTAACACAAACTATAAGATCATAGACTTTCTCGATGAACTAGTTTCAGGATTATTTCTTCTCGGGTTATTTGCCAGTCTACTTTTTCATGAATGACGTTTCGATGCTCGACTCGCGCACTATCATCAGAGCAGATGAGTGGGATTTGTCTGCCCCTTTGACGATGCGCAAGTCGAGAATCGAAACGTCGGCCATTGAAAACTTGACCTTTGAAGAGAAACCGAGAAGAATTCCTGTTATAGAAACCATTTTTTTTTTTTCCACCGATTTGATATACTTAGACTCCACAATAGTGCTTTTAAAAACGTTTGTCTTCGTAATTATCTCTCAATACTTTAAACATTTTCTTTCCTATTGATGGTTGTAGTTTTACTTAATGTGTATATTGCCATGTTATTTTTATTTTCCTTATTTCCTAGATATTTAGGTGGGCTAAATATCATTTTAATGCCTAAATTGAATTTTACCTAATTTTTAGTTTTCTCTGTCATGTATTGCTAACAAAAATTAATTTAACATAAGGAAGCCAATTTTGTTGGAGGAAGGATTTGATGACGAATACCGCGTAAGTTTTAACAAATGAACGCATGTTGTCGTTTCATTGATTGTAGTAAGAGATTTTATCGTGTACTAAGTCAGTTTGAGGTTATGAAGAGTTAGAGGTTGGAAATGTGAAATGTACGATGTGAATTGTACAGCGATTAATAAGATAAAGACGAGTTCGATGTGGTGGTGAAAATGAGACAGTTAGGAAGAGTTAAGGAGAACACATAGAGAGTGGCTAGAGAATTGTTCAGCAGGCTGAATATGCAGAAGTCATTGAAGGATGGAATGTTGGCCGGACAAGGAAGGTGATGAATATATACTAAATACTATTTGGGTTGAAAGAAAGGTAGCAGGAAATAGCGTAATTTCCATCAGTCGTTCAAGTTCAGGAACATGGCGATGTAAAAATAAATCTATCTTTACCATTAGATTTATTTGGTCAATTATTCTCTCCAAAATGTCACATCGTGTATGTGAGCGTAGAAAGGTCATGTATTTTAAGAGGCATCCAGTGTACATTTTCGAGGAAATGACCAACAACTAGTCAGAAGCATGCTTATACGGAGTCAACCCCAGTGCACGTTAAAATCCACGCAGAGATAATCATACGACTTGACCATAACTTGAACCCGGATACTCCGAAACTCAGGGTTGCTGGTTCGATTCCCCGGTCATAGCAAATCATTTTTCGCCACAGAATATTCCCGGGAACGTTTACAGTTTCGAACAACCTTTTGTATTCTCACAATGAAATGCACCTCAACGCTAAAGATGGTGGCATAGTAACCAAAAGCATAGGCATACATAGAAATTCAAACTTCAGTATAATTTTGGGAAATTAAAAAAAAAAGAAAATGAAATAGTAATAAATTGACTTGTATAAAAACCCTCATATTTCTCCCTTCGTCAGTATTGCATTTCATGGATATAAACTTTGAAATCAAATTAAACAACACGGTAAACTAACATATAGGTAAATTTCAATTTACCAATGAGTTACTTTGCGTTTTGGATGTATGGATTTTGCCATTTCAACCTTGGTCGGACACGCATAAGCCGAAAAATGCTCTTGTTTATATTTACTCTTGTGAGATAAGACTCTAACTTGGTAGTGAAGGTGAAAGAGGTCAACACATGAAATGTGAGGAGGGATGAAGGGAAGGAAATGCTTCAATGTTTTTGTGCGTGGGAGAGGCAAGTGGCATTGTCAAATGGGGCAGTGGAGTAGTTCCGAGGTGGTTTTTGGTTGAATGGGGTCATGAGCGACACGGGATTGACGTAGATGGGTCATGGGTCGGTTGAATGGCAGGGGATCGGCGGGAGCGCCGGGGGGAATGTGTTTGCACCGAGTATTGAGTGCGTGTCTGCCGCTCATCGATCACGGCGACTCCTCTGCTGCCCTCTTTCCTCCGGTGCCGCGAATTTGAGCTCTCATTGGGAGGCATCGCGCCCAACACTCAATCAGTCAGAAACTTGAAAACATCAGTCACTCATTGCTTGAACCCGAAGGTTGGTTTGCATTGGTGAGGTTCGAGCTCATCCAAAGGCTAATCGAAGAGGGGTCTAGAGGGCCGTAATTTCTGGAAAAAAAATTATGAGATTGTAATCTTTAAGGGGGCCCTCCGATGAAAGTTTTTACACACCAGCATGGCAAACAGTTTTTTAGAATAATTGATGAATATCTAAAAGCCACTTGTCTACACATACTAGACCCCGGACACATTAGCCATGATTGGTGTGAGTGACTGCAGAAGTGATGAATTCTTCTCCGAGATCACCTCAGAGTGAGACACGTGCAGTGTAGTTCTAGCATTCAGGGTGGGGAGTTCCATGTAACACTGTGAAGAACTGAGTTGGGAGGGTCCAAATGATTCATCGCGGATTTGAAATCAAGTCCATTCGGCCAATAGCCAAGCACCCTGACAGCCATGGTCCACGCTTCCTACTTTTCGAGCATTTTCAATCGCATTTCTCTTCCGTTTCGAATGTTATTGTCCATTTTGGTGGAATTTCATCTTCATTGAAAGAATTCAAAACGCTATCTGTAACAGAGCTTGGTCCAATCTCACTCATTCGTAGAATTAATCCACGCATTTGTTCCACCATACTAGATGCAGAATGAGCTAGTGGCCGAAAATTGAGATGACCATCTGATCGAATTTGAAATTTGGATTTCGCCCGCCCGGGCCCCGCGATGCAATATTTGGTGAGCTCTCGCTGATTTGTTGACGTATTTCATTTATTGAAAGATTCATTGAGCAAACTCATTGAAATATTAAATTTACAACTTTACTAGAAAAAATTGGTTATCTCTAGTGAATTTCCTGGTTAATGGATTTTTAAAGTCATAAAAAAACGGAAAATTTCATGAGTAATATTATTTATGAGGGCGCAAATATCATTTTCCATTAATATTTTTACCTTCTCATCCTACTCTGTCATAATTTTTATGTAAATATCTATTTTTATTAATTCATTTACAGTGTTCTTTTATTTTATTCGGCGAAATAAAACAGTTTCAGGGGGGAATGTTTTTGACATAGCCGATCACAGTGTAAGCTCTAAGGCTAATTTCAATCCATAGTATGTCTTGAATTTTATGTAGCCTGAACAACAGTATGAGTGTATTTAAGTAAATCTGGTTTTATTTCTACTGATATTTTTGCATAAATTGACATGAAAATCTCCATTTCTCAAATATTCCATCTTTGAAGGCACTCTAAAATATTTGCATCAACTATTCGTTTCTAAATCCCTTGCTTCTAAGTTCGGGTAATCATGGCTGTTCGAGGTCGATGAACTCGCAAAGGTCGGACATAAAAAACGTCTCCGGAGGGACTGTGAAAACCGCGGAGGCAATTAGGGATAGATGGAAGTAGGAAGCAAAGCTTGGGGGAGTGAAAAGGGAAAGGCGGCGAGTTAGAAGCCTCTTGTTTGCCCACGGGAAGTTTCAAGAACCCCCATGCTCAACATCCTGTCTCCTCTGCTTATTCCTCTTGTGACCGAAGGAAAAAAACTTCACAACGGATGTTAGATATGATTTATGTGGTAGGTACTCTGCGGGCAAGTTCTAATGCGAAGTACGTCATGCTTGATGAAGTAAGTATCTGAGTTTTCCCGGTGAATAACTTGGATGGAATCTTTTCGGGTTTCCAACCGAATTAGTGTCTACATGTTGGAGGCCGAAAATGATATTTGTGTCGTTTCGCAGGGAGACTTTCCTAAAGGCCGTTTTACACGGGGCACGGAATTGCGCAGCTTAAAATTGCATTAATTTCTAAAATGGCATGCAATTGCGCGAATGCGAAACGACAACGAAATTAGAATAGGGGCTATTTTTCCATCTCACCTACACGTATTCTCGCATGCAGTGACGCAGCGAGGCCGAGGGGGGGAGGGGGGGTTTGGGGGTTAACCCCCCCCCCCAGGGCTCAGAGAAATTTTTAAGTTAAATCCATTTTACTTATTCATATCACTAATAGAATACTGTAAGGATGAATAAAATATCCCTCATAAAGCTGTAAAACTCACCATTTTGAACCATTTATCTTTAAAATTCCGCAATTAATTAATCTCGCACCTACCGCTTATCCTGGTGGGTATTCCATACCCCAACACACCCCGGTATTAGTTGCACCTAAAACCCCCCCTCCCAGCCTTAATTCCTAGCTGCGCCCCTGCTCGCATGTGTTCTAGCAATTCACCGCTTTACACGACGGAATTTCGACTGCGCCTTCGTACACACGTCAGATTGTGCAAGTACGTGCCCCGTGTAAAACGGCCTTAACAGCTTCAGGGCTGATGATGCCGATGCCATATAGTACTCACGTCCTGGTCGCGATTTGAAGCTGTACCGGTGAGCCTTGGTTCACCCCAACCAGCCAGTTTACAATGATCAATTTAAAAATGGCGCACGCGTTCTGTTGTGAGTGTATTGTGTTATTCGTGTGAAATAGAAACTTATAACTAAAATATTTTAAAACAGAAATATTGGCTTTTTTGTAGCCATTACATTGGTACAGCATTAACAATGTCATTACATTATAATAATATTTTTTTATTATATATTATTATTATATATTTTTTATTTTTTTCATATTTTATTATTTTTGCCATAGTTTGGCATCATTTATAGCAAATATTGAGCGATCGTGAGCGTGCATATCATCATACGTCGGAACGCCTGCTTCACTAAGGTATACCTCTTAATAATATTATAGATCGGCCTCCTTAACGCAGATAAGTTTAAATTGTTTTGACCGAGCTAGGTATCTGATGTATAGAAGTATATCTAACTATCAACGTCTTAGCCATAAAATAATTCGGCGAAAGTAATGCATGTGGAGAGAGATTGAATTCGGTAGCTTTTATTTTGAAGGCAATACGTAAGGGCGTTTCTGAATTTGTCTCCCAAATATTTCAGGGGTGCGTAATATCGTTAGATATCCCTCAACCCTCCCCAGTTTGCTAGGATTGTGCTAGATACAGGGTGAGGGTACGGAAACTAAGCTAAAATTGCATTGCATGTATTATGATTGGCCCGATCGTTGATGGTGAGCGATGGTTTTGTAATCAATCTACGATATCGGCGGCGGTCGTCCAAGTGGTGGCGGGTGGTCCCGACTGTTTTAGAGCCGCCCATGTTTCACAATGTGGGTGGAGAGACGTAGTTGAGGGCTCACATGTGTTGGAAACAGTCGAGTTGTGTGTTTATCAAAGGACAAGTGGGCAGGGTCTTTTGACGGTCTTGCGCGAGAGTGGGTGTCGGGTCCTATTTTATCCCATTCCTGCCTCTGCTGCCGAAATCATGTACCTACCCTCTACTACTTTCGCATGGAGTGATATTTGTTTTTGTACATATTTCTATTACGCGTGTAAAATTGAGATTATTTGGAAGGGAATATCAAATTGATTATAAAAGTTATTTCATAATATTAAAATGACTCGACGATTTATTATTTAGTATTATTTGCTTTTATCATACGCCATAAGTCCTGATTATTCTTGTACCAGTGGTAACAAATAAACTCGTCGTCCTCTGACTATTCCGTTGCAAACAAATACTTTTAATGCCTCGCCGAGTTAATTAATTAATTTGATAGATTTTTAAACGAAAAACGCTGATGAGATACTAGTCAAAATTAAATTTCTGTGAATCAAAGAGCGGAGTTTAAGTTTATAACTTCCTGCTTGGGCATTTCTTCGATTTCGTCGGAGGTTTCCTTAATTAAGAACACACACCAGAGGCAATATTTTCTAAATATGTTTTTTTGTAATTTGAGGAAAATTTGATTTACCCCGTGATGAGTATTTTCTTCGGAGCATCTTGATAAATTAATTTATCGTGAAACATCCTTGGCCGCTTTCTAAGATTTTGTCTTTTAATGTCGTTTAGATTCCTCATAACATTGGAAATCGGTTTCAAGCTCAGGGACATTGTCAGAGATTTTGCAGGGAATCGCGGAAAATGATGAGGGCTAGAATGGAAAATTTAATGGGTGAATCAATAAGCGGGAGGAGCGACATATTCCTTCGTTGATGTTGAACACGAGGAAAGCGAAGCGAAGAAAAATGGATCTGTTTGCTGAATCTTAATGTATCTTTCGAGGTTTCCTCTTCCAAGGACATATCAAACTGATTTTGTTTTCAAAATATGACTTCGGGAAGGGATTCAACCATTGCTTTGATTCTGATTTTAGGCTTTATCATCATAATGGAAAATAAATTGTAACACTTCAAACGCACATTCGTTTCAAATTCAATTTATTTTGGTCAATTGTCAATTCTTAGGATTTTCTTGGTTCTTGGTTTAATTACGCTTCAATTTACCTAATCCCCTGGAGTACAACATTCTTTTCTGTTGGAAAAAGTAATGTTCGGCAATGTAAAGTGTGCATTGAATGCAATATCAAGAAATGGTCATCCATTTATGAGCTGAATAAGCATCATAAATGCAAAGAAGTGCTATTTAGTTTTTTATGAATGTTAAAACTTTGATCATGCTCCGTCCAAATGATTCTGAATAATGCCACAGCTATGATATTACGCGAAGCATTTCAAAAACAAAAGACAGATTTTGCGAATTATCATAGCTTTCAAAAGCGACTCCAAATATTCCTTCGTTTTTTTATGAATGGAGTATTTTTATGAAAGGAAATTATGTAAGGAAATTGAATTGTATCTTCTGCATTAACTTGATTGTTGATTCTCAGTGCTTAATGAGATAAAATACAAAATTATAGTGTTCAAATTAATGAGATTAATCAGAAGTGAGCTTAACAATAAATTAAGATAATGCTTTCCTATTGTTAAAACTAGTGGTATGAACAGAAATTTTGATGAAATTGTTTTTTTTACGTTGCCAATTAATGAACTTCTTCCTTCTGCTTTTTTGTGCTTCTAAAGTGTCGTGATCTCGAAATTGGTAATAAATTCCTATTTCAATTTGCCATTGCAAATATTTCATGCACAATTTATGAATAGATTCACCACATTTTATGTGAAATATAACGAAGGTATAAAACATTTTAAACATCTAGTCTTCTCAGTTTCAGTGCTAAGAAATATTTAGGAACGATATTTAAACGTTCCACAGTCTCGCCACGTCAAGCAACCGTTTATGTTTGCTTTGTTTCAATTTAAACGTCACTTTTCAATAGCATTCTGAAGTTATGTACCGCAAATGCAGAAAAATTACGTTAATTGATCAGTATTTTTGTAATTTACCCTGTTTTATTTTCTTCTCAACCAAATGTGTGGTTTGGCAGACTCAAGGCCTGTTTACTCAGTACATCAAAACGTACGGGCTAATGTCTTAATGTATGAACGCGAGAATAAACGCGAAAATGCACCGTGTAACCACCCAACTTGTGCGAATGCATGCACAGAAAATAGAACCAGTTCTAATTTGGTTCATGCATTCGTACATGCTCCGTTCCAGTCCACAAAAATCATTCATGCAAACAGACATTAACTCGTACGTGTTAATGTTTGTTTGCATGTCAAGCAGGCCTTCAGACATATTTTCCGTTGCTCTATGAGCGCTGAAATGCATTGGGAAATCCAAAAATAATCATTTTATCTGCCAAAAATGCTTGATGTATTGTGTGGTTCATTTGGACCTTGACTCATTATTCGTGTTTCGGAAGAAAAAAATATTCACTAATCAATTATTTGGTCGAGTGATGAAAGGAAATGCTGACAAATCGTGCTGAATTGGCCTCTTTAAGTATTGGGTCTCCCGTGCGGCGGTGCTAGTTTCCTGATGACGTCGTTTAGTGACTCGAGAGTCGCGAAGACGGCTAATTATGCCCCCAGAGAATACCTTGGCCACAAATGGTGACTTTTGACAGCCAGAGATCCGAAATAGAACATCCCTCGACTCGGAAGAAGGTTCCCCGACCCCTCTTCAACCTCTCCGCTTGCTTTTTTCCAAATTATTTTCCTTTTGTTGGTACCACTTTGTTATTGTTCCCTCTGGTTGCTCTATAAGTACCACCAACTTGCATTTCTTCACTCTGCTACCATAGTTCTGCATTTTTCATATATTTTCGTGCTCTGAAGTTCAAATTTTAAACGAATTGTCTCGTTCTCTTTATTACTAAGTATTTTCCTGTACCTTCGATGAAACTACCTACTTCTTCTCCTGTACACTCAGTTAATTTTGGTTCTTCTACTTGATTTATTTACTTTCATCTTTTAATATGCTAATCTTTATCTCTTTTTTGCTTATGCCCTTTCTCCTCACGTTTTTAATATTTTCACCTTATCTTTGTATCATTCATTGCATACATTTAGTTTATACAAAAGTAATGTTTGAGATTTCTTCACGGGATTTCCGTAATTTTAGGTAGCTTGTTGTAAGCTAGAGAGTCTATAGGCGCAGTCTACCAATATAGGCAAGGCACGTGGCATAAGATATACCTAAGAATTACTGTATAGGTTAACAGCAAATCGTCGGCATACAACTGCCAAATCCATGAAGATAATTTTCACTGTACGCAGGAAATGAATCTAATAATTTTTCGCCCTTAATTTTTCTTCTCCACAAGAAGATTTATCCTATAGTTAATCATTTCATATTATTTTTTCCCTACCTTGATTTCACTTTTTTTTTTGTTTCACCCTTCGTTCTTTCATCCATTGCTCATTTCTCTTCAGCGAGTACTTGTTTTAACGAATGTAATGGAGTCATTTTGCATTCGATTAGAGCTCTCCAAAAAAATTGACGTATTTGTAACGGATGATGGCTCTTCAGTGAATTATTGCACTTTTTACCGTGGGTTTTTCACTCATCAACCGCAGAATAATTTGATTACCGCTTATTTTTTGCCATGAATTTCTACTTTTTTCTTTCCACCCTCTTTTCCATACTCAACATGTTCTTTTTGCTACCATGCCATCCGCGAAAATCTCAATATAAGCCTCTCACGTCTTTCCCTTCCTCCCGGTGGTTAATGCTATTATTTTCTTCCTCCCTTTCCATGCCTATGTAATTCGTACGTGTTTGAGGTGATATTTTGGCTTCAAATACATTAGTTAGCTCACTTCAAATAGATAAATTTCTCCATAGCTTCATTAAAATCGAATTCTGTTAATGAAATGGAACTCACCGCATTTTTTTACTCGATGAACATTTTTTTCTCATGACAATAATCATATCACTCATTCCTCACATAGAGCAGTAATAACTATATCTAGTCCATATCGATGTTACGTAACTTATAAGCAACACCAATCTCTACTAGATATAGTTATTGCGGCTTCCGCAACACCGTTTTTCGCACTTGAAAAAATCACTAACCCCGTTCCGCCCCCCGGGTCTCCCTACATATATAGGTATGAGCGAGGTTCATGACTTCAATATCTTCAATGGGAAACATAAGATTTGTCGTCCTACATCTTTAGTTCCGCTTTATATACTCAGCTTTCGCGTTGTATTTAAATACATTATTTGCGAACCAATTTGATTGGTGAACATAAGAAAGTGAATGACGCAGCTAAATTTTTGTTTTTTTTCATATATTATTTCATATGGAAAATTAAACGATAATTTAAATTTATAATCATATTCAACCAATTAACCCGTTAACGCCTAGCGGTACCGTAAGGTACCATCTGGTAGTTCAATACTAAACGAACTTTTTTTGTTATTTATTGTAATTTGTTTGGGATTTTGAAAGTTTTAAACTAATAACCATGTTTATAATTACGTTGTTCAGATAAGTTTGCTTTTTTAAGCAAGATTTGACATTTTTGAGTAATTTTGGATGAATGATGAATGAATCTTTCTTCTTGTGAAAAGTAGAAAATATTTAACATTTTTTGCATTTGCATTTCTATTTTTTGACCCCTTAAGGGGCCTAGTGGTACCACATTGTACCAGGCTGTATCTTCAAGACTGTTTGTGCTAAAGGTATAAAATTTGCATCTAATCAATCAGATTTTAAAATTGAATATTACGAAAAAGTTCTGGCGAAATTTTTAATTCAGGCGTTACCGGGTTAAAGTAGTTCTTTTTAATTTTTAAAATAATTTCGACCGTAGATATTCAACTCAAACTTCAGCATTAGATATGCAATTTAATTTAAGTCAGGATTAAGTAAGCAATTCGACACTAAAATAATCTACAATAAATCACTTGGACGAAACAATTGATTTTTCTTTACCCAGGAAGTCATTTTTTGTCCTTTCATGGAGACCTTGTGGACATCATCGTCGAGACCTTGAATCCCCTTCGTTTAGCTTGGCCCACTTATATGCTCGGTGCTCGAGGAAAAACGGTGACTCCGGCACAGTTGTCTTCTCTGCATTGAAAGATACAGCGCACGAAAACTGCTCGACGCCATCTTTTGAAAGAGAGGCACATTTTTTGGGAACGTACCAACAAAAAATTGGATCAGTATACGGACAATGGTTTGAAAAAGTGAACCTCGAGCCACGTGGACTAAGTGCTCTGTGGGAATTCATTTTTCCCCCATTTTTAAATAAAAACCCTTAGCTAATATCATTTACTTATGTAGATTATTGTCCGAAAAATAGTTTAATGATTCCGTCACGATGTAACACCTTTTGCATTGGGATGTGTGTTAAAATTTCTTCATGCGTCTTTACACCATTTGCTAATGGTAATATATGGTCTAGAAGAGACATTCCTTTTTCCCCCTCCCTCCCGTAAATATACCTCTCTGGTTATGCGATATATTACACAGTAATGAAAATAGTAATATTTTTAAAATGTAGTTTGATTTTTCCTATTTCTAAGTGCAATTGCAAGTTCGTTCACAAACACTCCGGCCCCAGGGCGTACCCAGGATCATAACTAGGGGGAAAGCCATGGTCTAGGGGGGCAAGCTATGGTCTAGGGGAGGGCAAGCCAAGTTGTGACATTAGTTTATGATTTTATTTCCTTGAAAAATAACTTTATTTTACTTGCATATCTTATACTAATACATATCATTTTTCGTGGGTTAAACAAAAATTGTTGTATGCTTTCGTTTCAATTCAGTACTGATTTTGCTTAGAGACTTTTGCGATTTTTGCTTCTAGGGAGGGCAGCTACCCCCTCGCACGGTACGCCCATGCTCCGGCCTAAAGCATGTTACAATAATGCGTGTAGTTGATGAAGTCAAAGGCTTTGTCATGTCAGCGTTGAAATTTGATGATTTCCATTAGCATTTCTCCAATCACCTAAATTTATGATAAGTGTACAGTTATGTTTTGGCAAAGTGAAAACCTTGAATAATTCAGTAGAAGATTCTCCGATCGGCTTCAAAATGTGTTAAAGTGGCTATCCGCTGGAGGAATACGTTTTTTACGGTGGAAATAAACCATAACCACACCTTCATAAAATCAAAATATGTATCGGAACAAATTCTACTGCATATGCTGAGATATGGTGGAGCAGCACTCCAAACAGAATAAATTCGCGTAATCAAGGCAATGAATTGTGGGTGGTACAAAATGAAAACATTTTAATGTATTCTATTCGAAATGTATGTAGGAAGTAATGTAATCTAAATAATTTATAGCGTTTCAATCGCCGGATGGAGTGGCAAGGACATCAGGAAGAGAATCGCACTAGCAAAGGAAGCGTTCGTGAACAGGAAGATGCTCATGAGAGGATCGTTTTTTAAGAGTTAAAAGAAAAGGTTAGTGAAGAGTCTTACCTAGTGTAGCTCTTTACGGTGCAGAAACGTGGACACTTAGGAAGGAGGACGAGAGAAGACTGGAGGCATTCGAGATGTAGGTTTGGCGAAGTATGGAAAAGGTTAAGTGGACGGAAAGGGAGAGAAGCAGCGAAGTGCTGGACATGATGGGTGAGGAGAGACAGCTTTCCGATTAGATAAGGAGAAGACAGAAGGTATGGATGGAGGGGTACTTAGCGGGGAGGAGATGGAGATGTTGAGGACAGTTTTACCTAGGTGGTAGAATGTTAGGTAATCGGGGGAGGGGAAGGAAGGGAATAGGATTTTCAGATATAATGAAAGGGAGTAGTCCTTATTACGAATTGAAGAGGGAAGTACTTGAAGGGGTTCTCCCAGAATTCTTCTTAAGTACCCTATGGAAATCTACCTTTATCGGCAGAACACCTTTAATAAAAAATCCCAATCCTCGATAGTTAAACCGCACTATTGCAAGAATTGGATCTCTTGGCGCACGTCGTCGCGTTGCGAAAACGAATGAAGTGGCGGGGAAAGGAATATAATAGGATGTCTGTATGTTTGTCCGATTTGCGTTTCCATACGGCTGGAAGGATTGCCACCTAAGTGAGTACATAGGTGCATCCCATGCTCCCAAACCCCGTAGTGTTACTTTTGGTTGCGTCCGACGCTTTCTTCGCGTCATTTTCTTATTGTTGTTTGTTACGTCGCGAAAACAACTTCTGGGGTTGGACAACCGGTGGGGTAGGCATACCTCTTGACATGCTCAAAGAGAAAATGTAAAACTCCTATATAATCAGGAAATCCAAGTTCCAGGTTTCCCACTTCTCTGGGTACTAACCTTCCCGAGCAACGTCGGGTGGCCTGCTAGTTGCATATAAACTCTTACAAATAGTTGCTCCGTGCTGCAGGTACGAACGCTTGAATGCTGCGACCAGTTTTGCGACCCTCTATACTTAATACGCCCACCTTCTGCACTCCGACCACCGTCTTCAAAAAGGCTCAGCATTCCAGGCGCCACTCTTGCTCGACCCTCGACCGCATCCCGGAAAACATTTATCGTCCGGCTCTTCTGAGAGTAGTGCTTCATCTTGCGCCATCCTCACTCTTTCTTTCTCTTTGCCTCTCTCTCTCCCTTCATCCGCATCCTTATGCCACGAAAGTCTTTCCACGTGACGAGGCTGGAGATCGAGATAGTCGGGAATCAAAAGGGCAGGCAGAGGGGGTGGTGGAGAAAGGCGGGAGAGAAGGAGTGGCTCCTCGCGCAGGTTGCTCTAAAGTCGGCGGGAAAGTGGCCCCAGCCAGTCAAGTGGCGGCGAGCCTCCAGAGCCCACTTCAGGATTTAAGGGAGAGGCATAGTGTTTGGAAAGAGGGAAGGAATGGTGAGGATAGAGTAGACTTGTGACGATGCCGTTGTAGTCGCGATACCAGTGCGATACTTCCATGCCATCATCCGACTCTGATGGTACGGAGAAACGGGTCCACATTGCATCGCAAATGTTCTCCCATGCCTGCCGGTTTATACATCATTTGTTTTTGGCCTGAAAAGATAGGAAAACTGTACGGAAGACCAAGTTTTAATGAAAAAACTGCCGATATTAAGTAAGAATGGATATTTTTACATAGGTTATTGGACGATCTACGATCCGTTTAACAGTTGCCCAGACAGCACATTTGTGGTAATACATTTGTATTACAATTGTAATACAGTGTCAAATGTCCTCTATTACAATCGTATTACAATTGTAATACAGTGTCAAATGTCCTCTATTACAATCGTATTACAAATTCCCTTGTATTTTGCCTTTGTATTACAACTGTATTACAAATCATCTGTATACAAAACGTTTGTATACAACTGTAATACAGTTGTATTACAAAAATCGGTACAATTTGTAAGGTTACAGAAGATTTACCATTTGTATACAAATGGTTGTGCTATCTGGGTGAAAGAAAATAAATTCCGAAGGCCGTACCCTTTGCCTGACAAAAAAATTTGGGGGTGGTTAAGGAAGTTAGAAGGATGACAGTGGGGTGTAGCACAAAATTAAGCTGAAACACAGTGAAACAAACAATCGCGCAAGCTCATTCACGCACCAAGCAGATTTGCTCCAAGGAACAAAGTAGTGTGTATGATTGAGCCCTTGACGGAATTTTGCCCGCGACGAGGGAACGGAGAGAGTTAGACAGCTTTTACAAAAATTAGCCAGGGAGCCGCTGGAGACTCGGAGATTACGTGTTAGGCTGAGATTGCTTGAAAAATTAAGACCTGATATTTTTCAGAGCAACTCGGGAGGTTATCGTAGAACCTCAGTTTCTATGTCCATCCGTTGGAAAGGATATTTTGCCGATCGAATAGTTGTAAGAATTCTTTTTGGACGAACAATAGAGGACTTTAATAGATGCTGTGTGGGATTCAGTAGTATTTCATTTTTCTAAACGGCTGAGGCGACTTTCAGGGTTACAAGTCGATGAACTCTTAAAATTATGCCATGTAAGGTGTAAGTAATGGAAGTCTCTGTATGACCTTTTAATTCTACTTCCTTGTGTTATCAGCCAGGGCATGAGGTGTGGGGTAACATAAATTCCTAACGACAATGATTGTAATATTTTTTCAATGAAACTTGTTCGTTTCATAAATTTTATACGTGAATTTAAAAGGGTTTTGGTAAAAGTATTAAAGTAAAATTTCACGAGTTAGGCCTGTTACAGATATTGCGAATCGGCGTATCGTTTAAGAGGCGGGTACTCGATATTTGATCTCTGTATCGGCTGGAGTATCTGGAGGGAGAGAGAAAGAGTATTTCTTTAGTCGCTCATCCGCCTTCTACTTGAACCCAGAGAAACCTCCTCACCCACTTTATCCCTCTCCTCTTAATACCCTCTCGTCTTCCCATGGAGGTACCCATCTATCTATTCCTTCCTCTTCATAGCGCGCCCCTAGTTGCCTCATCTTCCTGAAGTCGCTGCACAGCTCATGTGGTACGCCAGAATAGGGGAAGGATAGTGGGAAGTGCTCTTAGCGATCCAAGAGTGTTAGGAAGGTTCGACTTAAGGGGGAGTAGCTATTTCTGCGGTGTGCATTCCGTACCACATTTTCATTCCCTTCAAAACCGGGTTATTGTGTGTGTGATACAATATATGGTCGTAGAGCATATGTACTACCTACGTCATTATTTCGTTGAACGCATTGGCGCATAATCGAGAAACTTAATTTATTTTTCTCTATGAATAAATAAGGTTCTCAGTCAGATATGAAGTCATGAATGAATAAAATGAAACCTCTGATGTGTTATTATGTGGTAATGAATTTGCTTCAAGCATGTGTAGATACTTACCTTGTTTAACAATTTCGCAGTGCGTTACTTCTTTGGGAATGAAATGACAGTGGTTCCTTGAAAGTTTGAAATTAAATGTTATACAATATGCTCAAAATTGCTTAATAATTAGTATTAAATTGAACTTGATAAGGCTATTGTCAAATTCAATAATGAATATAACTACTTATCTGAGCCCAATGTTTCGTTGAATACTAGAAATAAACGTAATTGTCTTTCCCACACCGTTAAAAAAATCTTCTAAAGTTGTGAATATTTATTTAACTTTGCGTTTGAATAATCAAGGAGCAAAAAATGAGATATTACGCTTTAACTCTGAGCTGCGAACAGTCAAATTTGAAGTCAATTACGGCACATTATTAATGCAGCTATTAAAAAACGTTCCATTTAGCTATTACTGTTGTCCAGCTCCCACGGGTGTAGTTTTTGGTAGAATGGTCTCCCATTAAGTCGGAATCATCAAGCAACAGCACATTTGTTGAACATCCCAGAGTGCTCGCGACCTTGACCTTGGACGCAAAGAGAAAGAGTCGACGCGAGGGGAACAGAAAATGGCAGAGAAGCGGTGCTCGGAGGGAAATGACGGCGATCCGAAATGAACGCACTCTGACGCATGTTTTAGGGGAGAGGGGGCGCCACCTCCTCCCCGAATCACTTTTAATCCCACTAATTCACTCTCTCTGTGTCGAGCACTTAGACTAAGTTGTAGAGGAGAGACAGCGTGTGAAGGTGACACGGGCGGGAATTGAAAGTCACGCGAACTGTCACCAGTTCAAGTAAATATGAACAAAACCGATTTTCGGATTGTGCGCATGTGACCGAGCAAGGAGATTGCATAGAGGATGCCAAATTCTATCACATAGAAGGCTGATTTCTGTTGCCGCTTCGGTCGCATGTTAATCGGTTTTCAAAACTGTACGCGGCGAGGTGATGAGTGCAATGAGATCCACTTATTTTTCAATATTATGCAGTATAAATTTGTCATTCCGAGGAATGGCATTGAAAGGTAATGAATTTGATATATTTAATCATCATACGTATAACTTTAGGTTAAATACCCCTAATTATACCTTTTTTCCCGGTGAATCTCGGATCAGTTTGTCCGTCAGCGACGCGAGTGGCGACTTTTGCAATCCCATTTAAATGCGCGGCGGGTGACCACACATTTGGGGGCGACTTGAGGATCCTCTTTTGTAATATTCGTGTGAGCGAGGTTGAAATATACTTTTGGAACGAAGCTGTGAGCAAATGGCTTGTTCGATCGTTTCTATGTAAAAACTGCACGCAAGGCAGCTTTTACATAGAAACTTTTATTTTTTTAGTATTTGGAGAAGGTGACCGACAGCTGAGGTCAAACATTTCCTTGGGAAGGTAAGGTAGGAAGAAGGATGAGAAACCCGGCGTAGGAATTAACCTACTCTTAAAGATAGGCACCACGGGGACCGCGGCCTAACGTCCTACGGACGAGATCCTAAACTTGAGGTGCCTCTCTCAAAGCATTCAAGTAGGAATCAAAAAGTATCGGAAAAATCTCCGTCTCTGCCGAGATAAGAATTGGGCCCACTGTGTGGGAGGCTAATACTAGCCACCGCACTAACCTCATCTCCTAACTAAATCCGTAGTCATGTGGTATGCCTGATGCGTGATTCCGGCAACAGAGTTTCTTTACATTATGTCAATTTTCATGAAATTCAATGCTAGAGAATAAGGATAAGTTTAAGGATTTTATTAAATCTATATTCATATATTTTCGCTTTCTACCGAAAGTATTTCTGCTAATATTTTGCTCTTTCTGTAGTAATATTTGAATGGGCGTTTCAATGGCATCGGCTTTTGACCCCGAGTCCTCTCGTTTATATTTTTTACTCTAAGGTTGAGAGATTTGGTCGTCCCTTGACCTACATCTTTGCAGAGCCTAACTTCCCTTGCTGATAGTAGCGTTGTAAACTGGATCTCATGTTTTCATCGTGGTTTGTGTTGTTGATGGCGGTAGTGAGGGTAATGCTGCATTGGGCGTGTTGTTAAAACTTTAGCTTCGGCCTTAGCCTGCGACTACTGGTTAGAAGGAGTTCACAACTCTCCACTCTTGCGCAGTCTTGTAATATTGTGTGAGATCGCCGATACTGTGCCCTCTTTTTCTATTTAACCCTTAATTGGTTGCGTCGGGTCATATTAACCCTACTGGATTTTCTTAGATGATTTTTAAAATAACGCCGTTCGAAATTGATTTTTTTCTAGTCTATAATCACTTGTAATTTTACAGCTAAGTAAAGCTCGACTATCAAAGTATTGCTTTTTTTCGCTGCAACCGATGTTTTAAACCGCCGCGACCTGAGCTTATTAGATTTTTTCCGCCTTTGACCCGGACGATTTATTCTGTTTTAGCCTTATACTTGCCTGTTTCATATAGCAGGCTGATTTCTTCAAGTGTTTTAAAGCTCAATATATTTCCCTCTTTTTATAAAATACATGTTTATATATGTGTATGTTCTCTGCATAAATATTGATACCGTTTTCTATGCATCGGCCATAGTTTATGAAATGTTTATTGTGTATCTAACTGGAAATTTAACGATAAAAATGTATAAATGTAATTTGAACAACTTACTTAGTGAGTAGCAGTAAAATGACACAAATATATTGATTAAATTTTTGCAAATCGCAATTAACTTAGCACTGGTCACAATGGCCCGACGAAGTCAGTTATGAAGGTTTTTGGGTGGGACCAATTAAAGGTTAAATGGCCTCCTTTAAATATTGATGGAAATTTAATGTATACTTAGTTTCCCGTGTCATTTTAAACTATTTTTGCACGCATTTTAAATTTTCCATTTACGACGCTTGACCTTTCCTTTGGGCTACAGCCCTTATTGTGAATTTAACAGAGAAGTTCATGAAGTAAGGGTGATTGCGAAAATACATCCAACGTACTCCACTGAAAACCTACTTTAATCGGTAGAATACTTTCATAATAATGATAATGATGAAACCTAAGCTCTTCGCCTAAATCCCAATTCAAAAGTTTTTTTTTACGCAATTCATTACCGGTTTTCAACCTGTGAATCTCATTTTCATCTTACTTTTTACGTATTTTACGCCTTTTCCTAAGTAATCTGGCAAAAATCCCTTGAAATTTTTTTTACTCAAAGTACGGGTTTCGCCGTATGCTCATTTCATTTCTGAAAGTCGTTTTTGTTTCGTTTTTCTGCCGCACCTTTCAGCTCTTGTCGTTTGTTTTTCTCTCCATGGGCAAGGGGAAAGGAATATGATTCACGGTTGTGATATGAATGCTCAAGGAGAAGGTCCGACCTGCGTCGTATATTTTATCGCGCCCAAAAAGCTTTCCTTGAATGGAAGGGGGGAGGCTGGGCGCTCCCGGCTGAGCTCCCTGCGTTCAGTACCCTTCTCCTCTTCCCGGCTGGGTAATTCGCTAGAGGTTGCGCCCGCGGAGAGAGACGAAGGGAAACAGGGGATGTCGGTGGAATCTGGGATGTGCCTGGGATATCGCAGATTGCGAGTGTGGCGAATTAAAATTCACGAGACGCGGACCCAGGAATAATACTAATTTTTCAGGGCGTTCGTTCCTCCGAGGACGGTGTGTGGATATCTCGAAGGTGTGGAAGGCTAACGCGGGGAATAAATTACCACGTGAAATATCATTCGCACTACGTTCACCGCAACATCTTACTTGTAAAATGTGTAAATATGGGATTATTAATCATTACTTGGGTGCTTACTTCTTACACCTAAACTCGTTTAATCGGCTATTGTGATCGCAAAAATTGAGAGAGTTAGCATATGAAGATTAACTCTGTTAATACAATACATAATTATAGTGCTGCTTACTATAATTTTTATATTGCGCCTTTGTAGCGCATGGTTAGGATTTTTTTTACCGATTCAATCTTAACAGCAGACAAGTCAAAGCATTACATTAAGTATTTCATGTTAAATTCATATCTACCTTCCTCTTGCTATCTTTACATCCCTATAAAACATTCGTGTTAATCACTTAATTCACAAACTTGATTCAGAAATGGAAGCTAATAAAATACTATATGAATGACTTTTACGATGGATTGGAAATACCCATAAACTTGCCAAATTAATAATTAGTGTAAAAAGATCTGGCGGAAAAAAATAAATAATAATTGGTGATATCAGGATGTTTTGAACATGAAACATTAGACTCTTCCTATTTATCCATACTCTTTAAAATTTCAAGGGAATTTTATTCGGGTGACTACCTTCAACTTACTGCCCGTTTTGCACCCGAAAGGTTGGACAGTACTCTTATAACGGAGCCATGCCATGTTGCTTAAGAAGGAAGGAGAATCAAGGGTAGCTGCGTGGACGGTGAGAGTTGTATCCAAAATGCATCCTGAGTGTATAGTAAGTGCATTATGCCCTGTGATACCCCCATTGGATTAAAAGACTTAGCAGCAAAGAGCTGTGGTGGATAGATAGAGGCGGGCTGCATGATTATGAATGGTAGGAACTCTTCTAAATGCGAAAGGATAGCTCCGAAAAAACAGAAGGGATTTGAAAGTGAGACCTGAAGTCAAAATGGGATGTGATGTATAATTGGTTTGTGGTGACAAAGGATACAAATGTGAAGGATAAGGGAAACAAGATAACAGTATAAAAATGTTATACTGCTATCGTGAATATTATATTATATGATACTAATATAAAATTATACTATAACATGGAGTCTTTAAGTAGAACTATGACGTGCAAAGGTGGACAATATTATGTCGTGATGGTTGCTGAATATGAAATATCACGCATACAGTGATTCAAACCAAAGGTTTGTTTTAATAGGTGAGGGTAGAGCTCACCCGTAATTTATCCACGAACTTATTAATATAACGCATTCATGGCATTAGAGGCCTAAGCAACTTCATGTGCCAATTAAACTTAAAATAATAATTTTATTACTAAGCTAACTTCTATCTTTTGCAGCCTCTGTTTTCTCCTCTTACAAATGTCACTATAACAAGATTATCGGTTGGAGATCTATTATGGATTGGGATGGTTTTTACAGCCCTTCCTGATTACGCCCTAGAAAAACATTGCCTTTGTGGGATGGGATTGGTTAAGTGACTGAAGTGTTGCCTTCACACTCCGTGGGCCCAGGTTCAAATCCAGGTAGCGTCCGAGATTTTACATATAACGTTTGATCCCTACTTAACTCCTTGGTGGAGAGCACTTCAAGTTCAGCACACCGTCCGTCGGATGGGACGTTGAGCCGCGCTCCCCTCGGTCCCTATCAGCAGGCTAGCAGGCTAATGCCGACGCCGAGGTACTCCCCACCCTTCATTCCCTACCCTCCCTTCAATGCGCAAATGACCTCAGCTGTCGGTCTCTTCCTCCAAATACCATACCAATCTGACCTCTGCTGCTGAGTCATGATGAGGATAAAGCTTGGTGACCCCGCCACTAGACAACCCTATTCCCATCTCCTATTTTTCCCCTTCCCTACCTCATAGTTTATAGGGGGTCACCACCTCCCCCTAAATCTCTTATACGCCTCCCCTTACCACCTCTATTTCCACTGAGGCAGTGGTGCGGCCTTAGCCCAGGGAAACACGTTTTCGATTCCGAGCGGCTTCCACCTTACATGCCTCGTGTTCTGCCTTCTCTCCTCGAAGCACCACCGTCCTGCATTCCATGTTCCGCTGAACGACATAACCATCTTGCCCCTCACGTACACCTTGATCGAGGGGAAAATTTGGGACTGGCAGCTGAGTAGTTCATTTTTAAGTCGTTGTCGGCCATGGAGTTTTGGTGATGCGAAGCAAAATATTTTTCCCATAAACGTAATGGCGTCGCATATACTTGTGGATTTTTTATTTCCTCTATTGCTGTATTTTATTCCAATGACATGTCCATGAAAATCAAAATCTGCAGTGTCATATGCCCATAACCGAGATCCCGGATGTCCACCGCTTAAGAAATGGCAGGTAAAATATAAAATTTGAATCAAACATGAAAAAGTGCTCTTTCAGAACTCTATAACTTGAGTGAAAAATAAAAAAAACATTTATTACCATTTTACCTTGCTACGCCAAGAAATACGTCGAAAAAACCTTTTGCATGAAGCCATAATGTTCCGATTTTGCGATGACAAATCAGCAAACAAAGACATAATAAACCCATTGAACTATCACCGTATGGGACGTATCCGCGGTTTTAGGTGTATATTATATATTTTTTTTGAACTGTTAGCTTAAAAGCCATGTTTTTTCCGTAATTTAGGAATGACAGTAATTTAGAATTAATTCAAAGTCACCAAGCCCCATCATCTTACAAAATATATATAAGGAGAGAGAATGCTTCGAATTTTGGAACCAAAGTATCACTTCCGCGGTTCTAGTATTAACTCCCATGTTACTATCTCTCTTACAAGCCTCAAATACATTAGCATGTCAAAAAAGGATACTCTATGCCCTATAACCTATACTCCCTGCTAGGTTAAAACAGTTTAGGGGAGCCATCACCAGTGGAACCACTCCCCCAACCCCGCTGTTTCTGCCCTTGCAATAGTTTTTCTTTTTGATAAAAAAAGCTAAAATCCCATTTAAGTGTACCTGAATGGTTATTTTTGACGATTACCTCCTTATTTTGTTTTCAAATTCATCTGTAAGTGATCTACAATTAAATTTGAATCATCTAACTAATGGAATTAAGATTGGTGTTGAAAATAACATGATTTTCTCCGTTTTCTGCATTAAGTAATCATGGAAAAATTTATGTATACTTGTTGAGAACGTTATTGATAAATCCAAAAAAGGATAGTGACCGCGCTATTCTATGTAAAAAAATTTTGTTGAAAATTTTCTTTCATCAAAAGCTTCACCTCCCGAACATAAAATATGATTGTGCTCTATTCTCTTCGTAAGTATTTCCAGTTATAGCCATTTCTAATTTCAAAAAAATACAATACTACTGTTACTTTTATAAATATTTTTGATTTAATTGAACCGTAATCTAACTTTCAGAAGCCAATTATAGCCAACATAATATTATCCATCAGAAATTCGTGATTGGAGAGTCAGAAAAATCCGGCGTGCCTTATAAACCAGTTACAAATTTATAAGAAAAATGTGATTATTAAGATGAAGTCCATTAATTTTATTTTCGTATAATTTTCGTTAAAAGCAATTGAAGGGTTAAACTTTTATTCACAGTGAGAGAGATAGCTGTGAAGAGGAAGGGGTCATGGTAGTTGCGCCTAAGGTGGATGAATGGCGTGGAATAGTCACCGTGTGGCCTGGCAATTCGGTTCTGCATAAAAATGGGACGATGGAGTCGAATGTCGGGCCAGAGTCGGCGTTGTGAAAAGGTGTCTCTATGACGCGGATGAAGAGAGGAATAAAAAAAACCAGCGGGGTTGGAAAAGTAGAGCAGAAAAATGCACACATTCGATCGATCAGTGTCCTATCGCCTCTCATCCTTTCTTTTTTATTGGACTTGGGAGAGAAACGAGCTAAAAAATCGAGTTGGTGCTCTGACTTGAGAATGGTCACTTGGAAGCAGGGATGGCAAGTGAAACGCAAATGTATTGTTTCGATCCGTAGCGAAACGAAAATACTCAAAATTCTTCAGTCGTTTAATTTCGATTGTCGTCCCTGCTTGGAAGGGCTGAAATGGAGGTGAGCAAATTGAGTATTTGCTAGGGCCACCTTTAATATTATTCTCTTTCAATTGCTATCTTTCTTCTTCCTCGATGTTATGTAAACTACCATATATATGGTTCGATTAATAGCCATTAACTCATTCAATGCAAGTCAAATTGTAATTGAGGACCCTGGAAGTCAAGGGGGATAAGTGCAAATTTTTATTTTTGGAGATAAGTACAGATAATGGCTGGTGGCGTACACAATACTATTGTGGCAAAGGGATACAAGTGAATCACTGATAAGTATATAAATATAGATTCAGTAATTTAATTTTATCCCCTTGTTACAACAATATAGTGTACCCTACCAACCATTGTCTGCCATTATCTAAAAAAACAGTCCATTTATCCCCCTAGACTTCTAATGTTCTCAATTGTCCTATCTTATGTCCGACACCGAAGTATGAGACGCCCTCGACTCATTAGAGTTCACGAAAGAACAGTTTTAATGCTCATACCACAATTTGCGGTTTGAAATATACCACATGCGCTGAACAATGCCTGATTTGTAGATAAGGCACATAGTTTTTAATCCATTACCGCACATTATTGATGGATTCGCTCATTTTTCTGTATTGGTACAGTATTAGTCAACGTGGCCTTTGACTTTTTGGTTGAAATGTAGTTATGGCGAGAAAAGCCCTTTAGTTTTGGTATCGATAAATCCATGCCTTATTATAAGTGCGGATAGAATTTCCTTCCAGCCTCACATTTAAGCCTTTGAAATATTGGCATTAAAGTCAATTTTTCTTCGGAAGAAGACTGGAAATCACAAAACAATTCACATAAATCTATTTTTTTCACTTTCACATTTCGTTTTTTTACTACCATCGTTTCATGTTTTTATTTAACCGAATTAAAACATTGAAAAAAGCTTTTATTTAATCGGATTAAAGACATGAGTGTTTCCCTGTAGAACCACAAACATTTATTATTCTTTGCTTTGAATATTTATATGTACGAATTATGCTCATATTTTTCCTTGAGATTTATAATTTTTCATCATTATAGGGTTGTAAAATTTTTATTTAAACAAAACTTTTGGGCAACGCGTTGAATTTTTAAGTATTATCAGAGATTTAAGCAGCAAAAAAATAAGCCTCTATATAGAGCCTTCCAATCTCACCATCCGTCTCTCCTGTCAGTCAAGGGATTCCTGTTCCATTACTTCCGAGAGCTAATTTCCCCCTCAGGAATCACCTCTCGCCATCGAAACTTTTTTGTTCCTATTTTTTGTCCCCCTCTGAGAAATGTGGTTGAAACAAACATCCCCACCATACGGAAGTAGACTGATGGATAAAGGACTGGATTGAGGCAGCTGTAGGGCAAAAAAATTCGAAGTTCCAGTAAAAATTAGTTCCAGGTTTAAACGAGAATAACTATATGCTATCTAAAAGTTTAATCTGATAGAGATGGATAAATATTAGAATGATTGTTAAACATATATATGTTATTTTTTTAATTAGAAGAAAAATATCCCTATTTCTATGGTCGACTTTCATATTTGTTAATAAGTAAAAAACTTATATTTTACTTTGAAACTAATAACATATTATTGTGTTTGCATTCTAATCTTGCCATAGAAAAGGCACCCTTTCTGTCATTTTTCATGGAAAATATTTTTTAAGAAATTAAACAACTCCTTCGATGAAATACAGAGAGTAACTCGTGTGAAAATGACTTGAACATTAAGTTATTGCTACGAAATAGGAAGAGAAACCATTCCACAATAAATATTTATCCACTACCTCCTTTTATGAGTCATATTTCCAGTTTATTTTTGATGAAATTTACACTGTGGAATTCACTGCGTAATTTTGTGATCGTTTTGAAGTTTTACCTTCCCAGCTTAAGATAAAAAATAATAATCAATGCAACATGATATTGATTTAGTTCAATCAGGCTGAAAGTCCAACATTACTAATCAGTAAAAAATATTCATTTTTTTATAAATGAGTTTTGCACTTTTCTTCTGCGTAATGAACCGATCCGAATGGTAATGTTGTGGTATCTTAAAATCTCAAAGCGCCTTTATCAACACCATACCTATTTCTATTGGAGAACAAGCAAAGGAAGAGATGGAAAGAGAGAGAGACCGTTAGGAGGTGGTGGAAAGATTTTATATGTTATAGAAAGTAATCAATTTATAATATGACTGTTGCAAATGGCATTGAATGAGGAATCTGCAACAGGAGTAGAAGTTTTGCATGGGAGAAAATTTTTTAAATATAGATTGTAGATAAATAGTTCTCATGTTGGACTTGAGATGGAAAGAAATACGATGTTGGAACGGAGACGTAGGAGGATCCAAAGATTTTATTATTCGTTCTTAAGTTCAGCGTTGAAATAGACTGCCACTTTTGCTAAAATCGATACGGAGAAAGATAAATTATCATTGCATGTGGGTTTATTGAAGTGTCTTAATGGAGTAGCCATCATAGCACTTGTCACGTTGAACTTGAGTTTATACTCACGTAGTATTTATATCGAATCAAGATGCTCAGTCGCGATTTTCAGTCGGAGAAACAGTTGCCCAGGAATAAATGAAAATAATAGCGTCAATGTGGCCTTACATTTACCAAAAGTCCAGGCAAAAAAATGTGCATTCAACTTCAATACCACTGTGACAAATAGAAAATAAGTAGAAAAAAATACTTTAAAAAGAATCTTGCTACTTCTCCTCCGTGCTTGTCATGCGTGTAATGATTTTTAAAAATCTATCTTGATGGCATACACAGAAGCTGAAAATCGCCCTAGTTTTTACTTACTGTGAGTTAGCATCGATAAATTTTATTGGGAGGTGACTTGTGCTTGGTAGATGTGAAGTAGGCAAATGCGGAGGGTGGGTGTGGAAGAAAAGGGCTGCAGCGTTTTAGGCCTCCCTCTCCCTAACTGGAAGTGTGTCCGAAGTGATTTTGAGGGGTCTCAGCCTGCTTGCTGGTTGTGGGGGAGGAGGGAGTGATATTAGGAGGGCGTGGGTGGCAGTGGAAACTAGTTTGCCTCGGGTAGCTGGAACTTTCGACTCTGTCATCTACTTCTCTCAGACCCTTTGAAATTATCCTCCCGTCCAACTCGATGGGTAGTGTTCACGAAGTGAAGAGTCTTTCGTAGGAGTATTCCGTTGCAAATCTTTTTTCCATCCCGGTGCCGTCTGGGTCCCGTAAGTGTCGTTTAATTCACTTATCCGAGGGCCACTCAAGGGTCGTTATTCGAGACCGATATCGGTGTCTCCAGAGTGAAACAATGCCCTGAGAATTAGAAATGCCCAGAGGAAATCGTTGGCAGTGGATCTAACTAAATCTTTATCACGAGGACCAGGGACAATGAGACGCACTTATCTTTTCGTTATCATGTTACTTGATTCAGTCATTACGGAATATAAAAATTTGTCATTCCTCATATATTCGAATTAATGAATAGAGTGACATTCGGAACAAGAATTTACGTAGAATCAAAATTTCATAATTGTGCTAATTCGATTTTAGGAAGTCACAGCGTGACAACGAAATAATTCGGTCTTATTAGAACAAAAAAGATACTTTCAAATAGAATCCTACTACTTCTCCTCCGTGCTTGATATGCATTTTATGATTTTTTATTTGTCTTGGTGGCATACACAGAAGCAGAAAATCGCCCTAGTTTTTGGTTACAGTGAGTTGGCATCCATAAATTTCACTGCTAGGTGACTTGGTAGATGTGAAGTAGGCAAATGCGGAGGGTGGGTGTGGAAGAAAAGGGCTGTAGCGTTCACGTCACTCTAACTTGAATTATTACAAACCAGACACATATTCTTTAAATTACAGTACGAGTCGTGCATCTATCGTGAATTTGACGATAAAGGTCTTACAACATGCAATATGTCTCTCGATAAATTTAGCAACGTCCTTCCCACTGCTTAATTTCAAGATTAATTTGGGTTTTCCTCAAGTAACGGCTACCTTAAGCCAATTTATGCCATTTTAAATTGTTTTGGACCCACTGACGCTCATTTTGAGTTTTCCACTCCATAGTTACGCCAAGTATATATGTAATCAATTTTTTGTATCCAATCAATCAAGTTTTTTCGCAAGGCTTATCGTCTATTATTCTCCGCAGAGTAAACTCCAGAATATGAACAGTATATAGTCGTATTTCCAATTCTATGCCTTAAATGATATAGAACGCGGTCTATATCCACGTGAATTCGATATTTTTTATTTTGTAACTGCGCATAATTATTTACTTTAGGCTCACATTTGTTCCCACGCTGCAAATTCCACTCATCTTTTTTTTTACAGAAATCCCAGGATTTTGGGATGCGTGGAGACTGTTCATCCTCATTAAAAGTATGCCATGTAAATTTTTCTTTCACTGATGGATGTTTGCAGAAGAGAGACCTTTTCAAGTAATTTAAGTTCAGGGTTTTTAGTAGGTATTTATTTGAAACGAAGTTGCTTCTTAACTAGACATTTGTCATTTTTTGTTTGGTTTTCTTTTGGCTTCAATTTAAATTCTTGTTCGAGGATAATGCAAACCAACCCTTTCACCGATTCAGCTCCATTGAGTGTAATACGCCTTATATTGGATTCCGCATTTTCACTTTGAAGCTATTTCTGAAAATACACTGGAGACGTTTCGTCTGGCTTCCCAATCATTTGAAGGTAATTCTCCCTCGTAGGATTCTTGTGTTCTCTTTCCAGGCGTGCATATAGAGTGGCATCAAGGGATGCTGCCAGCGTTAGTTTATTTCGCCGGAATAGAGGCCGTCTTTCTCTTCTGGCTGCTTTGAAGGAAATGGATTTCAACCGCCGTATAACTCAAGACACACACCTACCTCCAACCTTTTATTCATCTCTTTCCTCGCATCTACAACTCTCATAAATGATCATTTAATTTCTTCTTCTTTATGTTCCTGCAATCCGCTTCTTTGTTACTGCTAAACGAGATATTCCACTTCTTTACTATTTATTTTGCACAAATGTTAAGAAAAGACTTCGCTGTTTCACAAAATAAAATATATTTGGGACCGGTTTCGATACAGCGTATCATCATCTGGCAATTACAAGTATCAGTACATAGAATTTATATTGATAATGGGTACTCCGAAGTTCTCATTGACAAACTGTACCACCAAAAACAAAAACGACTCGCACTCAACCTTATTTACACAGATAGGGGGAAAGATGATGACACGAAATGGCGTAGAATCCCCTATCTCGGTCGTATATCCAACAGAACCGGAAAATTACTACCAAAAGATCAAGTGAAGGCTGCCTTCTACAGTAGAAATACACTGGGCAAACTGTTGGGCAGTGCCAATCACAAAATTAGTGCCGGAGAACACAGCGGAGTATATAAACTCCGATGCAATGACTGCAATTCCTGTTACACAGGAAAAACTGGACGGAATTTCAACATCCGGGCCAAGGAACATCGTTCATGTTTTATTAACAACAAAGAAACCTCACACTTTGCCAAACACCTCTTGGATTCCGACCACACAAGCGATTTCGAACCGATAATCCTACATAAAGAAAACAACGGCCCAAGGCTTAACTCACTCGAGCAGTTGGAAATTTTAGTGGGCCAAACCTCACCCAACATAACATTAGTTAACGAGCAATTGTATTCTCACCATTCACCACTTTTCAATGTTTTTTCTGAGAAACCATTACGGATGCCACTCACCAATCCATAACACCCCTCCCCGTATTTCGTCATCATACACCAACCCTCGGCTAACCCGTGCAGTGACCCATCAGCGACGTACTTCCCAAACCTACCTTCCCTTCCCTTACCCCCTTCCTCATTGCCCCCCCCCCTTTCTCCACCTCCACTCCACCGCCCCTCTAACGCCTTCAAGGGTATAAATTCTATGTACTGATACTTGTAATTGCCAGATGATGATACGCTGTATCGAAACCGGTCGCAAATATATTTTATTTTGTGAAACAGCGAAGTCTTTTCTTAACCTTTGTGCATCATGAAGGAGTTTCACCATGTTACGCCAACCACCATCGCATTTTTTTACTATATATTTATTTATTGCAGTTTCTCCAACAATATAAATCAATAACAAGAAAAAACTCAAAACTATCACTAATGAAAAATATATAATTTTCTCAGATTTACAAACTGCCATTACACACTTTAAATACTCTGATCTTGGACCAAATATTCCAATTCTCTGGAATCTGTTGTTTATGTTGCACATCCTCTTGAGAGGTGAGTTCTCGCCAAATTTAGTGTGGCATCCTTTCCTCAAAAACAGTCTGTGTTTTCTACAGCACACTTTGGGAGCATAAAATCTATCATCTCCATCAACTGTGAGTCAGTCACAGTATTTAAAATAACATGCAGATATATGAAATCATTTATACACCTTCTCTCTTCCAGTCTCTGCGTACCATACGCGTCCATCGGTCTTAGTTAATATTTTGTTCTGATATTTTTTTCGCTAGCGAAATTCGAGCTATATTTTTACCCGGAGAAAACAAATTTGACGTGAGATATTTTTAATGAGAAAAAAACACTTCAAGTTTTCAAAGTATACATTTGGTGTTGAGAAAATGCTAAAATAAAAATCGGGTATTGGAGTGGATAAAAGTCTCGTTTGGACAGAGTGAATATGAATGTTAGGAGAGAGCTGACGACAAATTTAAAAATGTTATTTTCTTCCTCACTAGTGCTCGATTATTATAAGATATTTTGAAACAGCACCCCTCTCATATTCTTTATAGTGAGCCCATCTTTTCATAGTTTCTTGTCCTCTGCATCCATCATTGCCCGTTCCTATATATTATCCGAGACCTATCTTTGCCCCTCGTGCCATCCAATTGTCTATCGACTTTATATTCAGCATATCGATGGCTCAGGGCCGTATTCTTAGTGGACCCTACATATCCGTCCCTACATAACAAAAGGCCCCTACATGCGTTTCTCAGTCGACCCTACATAAGTAGTGGGGGGTAATTCCGTCGTCAAGTTCTCTGAGATGACGTAGATGATTGTGCAGTGCTAATTTTACACTCTGGTGGTGTAATGGAACTAACTATGAAACTAAGAAAAGACGACCGAAAATTTATGACCGAGCATATTGTTTTTGTAGGGTGTAGGACTGGTTCAGCTACCTTACATCAAGTAGGGCCCGTTTAGTTCAAAAAACGGCCATATGTAGGGCTTGATGTGGCGTATGTAGGGCGAGATCGGTTTATGTAGGGGCTGATGACGTATCCAGGGTCGGTTGGCCCTACAGGGTCGACTAAGAATACGGCCCTCAGTTCTAACAACACGTATCTCAAAAATAGCAACTTTTCAAGAGAGAAAAAGAAACTGTTCATATTTTTAATTGTACTCTGAAAATAAAAACCAAAAATTCATGAAACTAAAAAAGAAGCATACATTTGCAAACAAAGAGTTGTTTTTTGCTTGATTTTTATGTCATTACACTTTGTTTTAAATACCTTTCTCAAACCGGCCAAATTTTGAGGTACGTGTTGTTAGAACTTAGCCATCGATATCCTCATTTCATTATGTAACCGATTAAGTTGTTCTGTTTACTTTTTATCTTTTTCAATCAAACTTCACGACCCTCCCACTCTTCTTAGCTGTTATTAGGTGACAAAAAACTGGGAGTAGTTTATGCGGTAAATATTAGGGGTTTGTTATTTTTCCCTTGATATATTCTCTCATTCCCTTTAAATCATTTCATTAAATGCATATTCATGATTTTGATCTCCTTTTATATTCATGAAAATAATTCTCATAGAATTTTTCTACTGTTCTCTTTTTGGAGCACCATTATTTCATCTCATATATTTTTATACTAAACAAATTCATTTATTCAGCTCTGATTTGGGCTCAGGTAGGCTCCAATTTGCATTTTTATGTCAAAAGCTTGTTATTTTAACGAGGAAAAGGAGGTTTAGAGAAGATAGACTTATCTTTCGGCGTATAATTAGAGTTTATTGTGCCCAGGGACGTTCGGTCGAGAAGTACGTCTCCATTCAAAAGATTAAGCTCTCTTCAAGGCGTGCTTAGGCCCACTCAAGTCGGAGGAGGGATACACTCCTTGGGATCCCCGTTTCTTCCTGCAACCTTCCTTAAAGCATCGTCTGAGGGAATTGAAACTAGTGATTATGCCTCAAGTTCTACCAACTATTCGCGGGAGCGTGGGCTGTTTGATGTGGATAATGAAAGCGTGGGAAGGATCCTCCTTGAATAAATTTCTCATTACCCGACCCTGTTTTAAAAACTTCATCTTTTGGGCCTCGACTTGGTTCGTTTTCATTGCAAAACGTAGGATTTAGTTAATGGAATGCCACTATTACTTGATAATTTCGTTTTGAGAGGAGCATCTAATAGATAGCATCCCGCCGCGCCGAAATGGAGTGGTACCTGCTCCTTCAAGTACATTCCGTAATAATAACTGTTTCTGAACCCGGTCACGGCGAATTTAATGTTTATTCTATGGTGAATTGACCAATTTTAAACTCTGGAAAAGTGCCTCACTTTGCTTTGCTATGAATTCGTGTGATTTTGATGACCTATTAAAATACCATGCTCCTTTGCCTAATTACTTTGGCAATAATAAAGGTATTCTAACGGTAAAGGTAGATTTACATGGAGCATTTATCAAAACATTCCCTTGTGCATAAGGCTTTTATCATTACTACTCAATCAGTCCTTATCAGTTTAATTTGTTTATAAATTCTATACTCCAACTCTCCGTTCCCCGCTAACTTAATATTCTTTCGTTTTTTGCACGGATTTTATCATTCACTTCCCGTGCAGCGCCAATTGCATCCGCACCCCGTTTCTTATCCTCTAATACCATTTTCAATTACAGCCATTCAAAATCAGTGGTGCTGGTAAATTTGAAATTATTTTATTGTTGCAATGCAAGCTGCAAAACCGCCGAAGTCGCTGAGAATTTTATGTAAGATAGCATGGGAAACGTTATTTCCGAGCTGTTGTGAGGGCGAAGAGACTCAGATATTGTGTGCTCGGAAAAATGGGGAACATCAGGCCGGTCCGTTCAAGAGCAGAACCGAGTCTGCAATATAACTCTCGAAGTGCTTTCCAAATAATAGCAACGCAAGGACGGATCGGAGTGCCTCTGTAAAACCACCGGTGCATGTTCCTTGCAATTGGAATCCGTCGGCGTTATCTCCTTTCCAATACTGCCCTTGAATCATTCAACATATCTGATAGTCGGGGAAACTAAATGGTTTTATCCATCTTCAACTATTTCGCTGTTTGCTTCCACTCGGGATATGTTCCAGTTCATCGGAAAAGTTTATTCTGTGCAATATTCGTGTTCGCTTATTTACTGAAAATACGTAGGTATTAACTTAGGAAATTATTTTATTTTTGGCTCGATGGCGTATTTTTAGATTTATTTTCATTCTTACACTCAAATATTGCTCAGTACTCAAAGTTTCTTTCCTTTATACCTTTTTTTAGTGCTACCATAAATACCTCCTAAAACGATGGAAAATTTAGCCATTTGCCGTATTTAACAAATTATACGTGATGGATACCCCTAGAATTCTCTTTTTTTTCAAATTATCAAGATAATCTTGGATACTGCTGCCATTTTATTCGCCTTATAAACTAAGATGCTCAAGTAGGGCGAATAAGGGTCACTTTTTTGCCATCAGCGGGTAAGACCGATGGCCCATTCTTCATTTGCGTGTTCATGGCATTTTCAAAGTCGCATTTGGCACAAATTTTGATAAAAAGTTTTAAAGGTGTGAAAGATTTGGAACCTTATGTCATCATTATTTCATAAATTATGAACTGTGAAGGGACAAAAATAAAAACTGCGCACTGCTGGCTAATTATAACATACACTCGATTCATCATATGGTCGTGACCGTGATCCCAGGGAGTAAAACGTATAAATAGTCAGCGTATGTATCACTGGTTTTTTTTGGCTAAATAATGTCCATTTAGAGCATTTATGAATGGTCATCTGAATTGACATGTAATCCGAGGCCAGAGCAAAAGCCATAAATAGAGTATTTCTTATTTTATTTTTATTTTCGCTCTTATTTTCTAAGGTTCTGGAGATACATTGATCTAATTAGATCTTAAGATAGATATGAACTGTCTTCAAGAGGACATTTTCCATTCCTCTTTAAAGCATAAAAATGTTATTGACGAATAAACACTGTCCGTAGGAAAATCACGACTTATGTAGCCCGCAACGCTTTCTCGTTTCTATCACCTTTTATTTATTCAGCCCTTACGGATAGACGTTATCGTAGAAGTCGTATCGTATAATTACACGCGGGTTAGTGAACTTTGACTATCTGCCCTGGTACGTGTACACCCTTAGTATTTACCCATATATTAAAATATCCGCGTACTTAACGTCATTAGGCGTGGGGATTGAGATTCCGGTGTGCAAGATCTGAGCATCTTGACTGTGGCCGTCTCGATGTCCTCCTAAGTTATCCCCAGCCTCCCCCCATTTTAGCATTTTTTTCCTGTTCGTCCCTTCTCCTCCGTGGCTCTTTCCCCTCTCCATCACGTATTTCCTCCTCATCCGTAGTCTCCGCTCCCCCTTGTCCCGTTTTGGTCTTCAGTTTGGACTCTTCCAGTCTCTCTCCTCCTCCCACGGTCCGTGCTCTCGTCCTGCGCTTGCCGATCGAAGGCTTTCAGGGCGTCCCATTCAATCGCAACGCTCTGTTGTGCCGCGTGCATCAATTCGATTCGGGGAATCCCCTCTCCCCGCTTTCCCGCCCATTTTTCCCGCCTTCTTCTAGTCATGTCCGTTTTTAATGACCAGCCGTCCGCTGCAGCGTGGAATGGGTTAGAAGGGACTTCGTGAGATGCGATTATGGTTCTGGGTTCCGCCAAACACTCGGCCGGACGAATCGCTCCCTTTTCGACCGGTCTGTTTTCGTGACGTGTTGTTTGTTAAAAGCCTTTACAATCTTCTTGTAATTTTAAAACTCTCAACTTGGAATATTTTGCCTCAGTATTTTTCAGATACAAAGTTTTCATCTATGAGATACGATCAAATGCTGACAGACGTCATCTTGTTGGCTCTGAAATTTCAAAATGATAACTGCAGTCTTAAATTAATAATTTGCTTGTCCTAAACGATTTATTTTCCAGTAAAAACTACTAAGTTTAAGGAAAACATCATTCCTAGTCTTTTTTTTCCTTTGAATTACTTTTTTAAACTCAAGTAGCACATTGAAATTTGAAAGGAAGTCTAGGGTAATTTTTTACCAAAGTTTGCTTGCATCTAAGATTTTACAATTTTATCTCAGTGTTTTCTCAGATTTAAAGTTTTCATCTTTATGATAGAAGCAATTTTTTTTAAATGTCCTAACCAATATTCATTTCATAAGTCAAATTGAAAGCATAAAAAAGAATAGGTACGGTTGGTAAATTAGGCAAAATGCGACCGGTTGAGCATAAGCGATGCGTCCCATTTAAGATTTTACACCGTCAAATAAATTCATTGTCCATTTCGTCGAAGTTTCGAAATACATTATTCTCAGTTTCACGAGGGTTTCATCGACATATTATCTTCTGTTGCCTTCCTTGCTCATCTAAGAGCTTCTAAAACCTCTTTGTAAAGGAATTTATAGTAACATTTCGAATTCGTGGCGGAGTATAAAGACTTAAGTCTTCGAAATTACTAAGGTATCATGCTGTGAGCAGCACTGGCCTTAACAAAAACTTCATGCGTATGGAAATATCTGGTTTAAACTTTCTTTTTTGTTGCTTTATAGATTGCCATAATCTACAAAGGTCATTATTTTTAGTTTTAATAATAAAATATTTTAGGAAGCGTAAATGCCAAGCCACTTCATCTCACAACGGTCTTCGAGACTATAAATTTAGTTCAAATGCGACCCGCGGCTAGTGCAATAATTTATCTTGAAAATACTTTTTCGCTTTTTGAAGCTTTGTGTGTTTTTATTACTTACTCGAATTTTTAACCGCATTATAAATCGTTTTTTCTCTCCTTCTGTTTGCAATTTCTTCGATAATAGTAATTTTAATATTGTAGGTAACTACTCAAGGAACTGTCAAATTTCAAATCAAATGTTTCATATAAGGTACATAGACTAAGTATTTCATTTTGACTTTTATTATTTGAATTTTAATGAGCTAATATGGAAAGGTAAAATATTGGGTGCAATGTTTGTGATTATCATTTTGTGCTAATCATTTGAGAGCTTTATTTCAGGGTTTCCATAATGTATGTATGTGCCTTCAATATGTCTGTCGTTTTAATTTTTCAAGGCTTCCATGGTTTGTTAAAGTCTCTGATCAGTAAATTATTCATGAGAACTTTTTTCTTGCCTTTTTACCATCAAGTACTCTCATATATTTATAGTATCAGAGAAAAAATCTTAAATATCATAATGACATTACTTTGGAAGTCAATTACAGCTTGCAGAATCTCCAAGTTGGTTGCTGTGATATGATATTATTTCATATGATATAGTTTCATTCTGTTAATTTTAATGATGGTGTTAAATTGAATTTGAAATTAAGTGGTTTAGCAAGTAATTCCTGTGAATATTTTAAATGAAATCAGTTTTGATGATTAAATCTCCCACCGTGTTATTAGCTGGCAGTGACGTTCGTGGGCATTTCTAATTTTATTCACGAAATCATCATGTACATGATGTCTCCTGCCACTCTCTTTACTCCTTAAATTATTAGCAAATTATGCTCAAATTCTATGGCCAGCTTCTATCGCGGAGAGATTTTTACCAAAGAACTTTGCTTGCATTTTCAACTTTTCTCAATTTAAATCTCTACTTCAAATATCACATTACCTAAATTTCAGCAACTTCGTGATCATTGTGGTGAACAGTGAATTTTTTCTTATGATTGCTTTATTATTTGTGTCTAAACATTGTGATTGCAGCCAACTGGAGTAGTGTATTACTAATTCCATTTCCTTTTTTTTGTTTCTTTTCCTTTGGACTTGCGGGATTCCTTCCCACACCTTTCAATCTTGTACTCGTCTCAACGTCGCCGTATCAACCGATTATATTCCTTGTTCCTTCACCTCCCGTTTTTACACACTATACTCATTCCATCGACCTTTTACCTCCATCCCCATGTATCTGTCTAATTGTAATTTTATGCGTCTTTCTCTTCTGAACTAATCCACACTATCTCCTTTCTATGAAAACTACTTTTTCTTTCTTATTCTTTCTACATCAACGTCTACGGTGTGCATGTAACTTTCATCTCGTTTCCTTTCCATGTTCTCTATCCATGTGTTTACTATTTTACAATATCATTCTGATGGTATCATCCATTTCTTCGTTCTGCTCTTTCCTGTACCGGACGGGCTTCCCATCTTACGAATTTCACAATACCCTATTCACGATTCCTCGTTTTTACTTTCTTGGACGTTTGATTAAATTCAACGAATTCTGTTTTATCTATTTCTGTCCACTTTGGACTGCTAAACTGCTATCCTTTCATTGGTTATTCATCATTCTCTTTGTACTCACTTGAAACTTGTGTTCACCCGAATATAATTGTCTTCAAATTTCTCTGACCCTGTGTAAACTCAATTATTCTCGTGGAATATTTTTTTCCTTCTCTCTCTATGTTTTCTAACTGTGTAAAACCAATTATTTGTACGTGATTTTATTTTTTATGTTGTCTTTCTTATACGTGACTAAAAATACTTTTGTCTCACATTTTCTTAACTTTTTTTCCTCACCCCATCCCTTCAATATCTTCTCCTCGATGTCCTCGTACCTGACCTCCCCGACCCATTCATGTCATTGGGACCTTACAATCCTATTTGCCCGCCTCTACAGAAAGAACCAAATGTACCACGCTGTGTCCACCATCATGTCCATGAGGTACAGTAGATTGAATCTTGAGAAAAAGAAAGCAAAAAAAAAGAGTGTAGAGTAAAAGAATTAATATGAGCAGCACAAGCGGACGCACTCGGAATGGGCGGCTCAATGATAATTAATCTGTGTTCTCGCTTCACTGCATCCGTCTAGAATCGTGTGCTCTCTTTCCAAACACAACCATATCCCATTTTCTCTCCACCTTCATCCCCTTCACCACGTTTCTTCACCCATCGCATGACTACCGTTTACTGCAGGAGTGTGTTGATTCCGTCATGGAGTAATATTTTCAAACATTTCTTCGTGATACGGTTTAATGCTGTAAAAATAACACAATTCCAATTTCACACTAGTATTCGTTAGCTTGTCGTATTATATTGCCAATTTTCTTACTTCGTATTCCATACACTTAGTAGAGAATTGATTCCTGCGAGTGGAAAGTTTGCAATGGAAATGTTAATCAATTTTCATAGCTTCCACTAAGTTTCGCCTTAAATACTTCTCCAAATCAAATAATTTTAAAGATGTGATGAAACTAAAACATGATAAAAATGTTAATAAAACTCGCTGGAATTCCAAATGAAGGGTTTAAGTCAAACTAAAGTTAGTCTTCGTTTTTGCCACGAAGGAAAAAACGTCAGTCAGTGATATTCATCCTTTTCAAGTTTATCATTTTTCGTTTTAAACGTTTATGCTGCCTGTTTTCTACCAAATGTGTTTGTGATGAAAATTTTACAATTACATGTATGATACCGTTTATACTCGTATTTTATCACTATATCATTGTATTTCCCCAGTCATTCTCTCCATTCTGCTTAATATTGGTTTTCACACTAACCGAAATTATATCAGACCCTTTTATTTACCCCAACTTCAATTACATGCATCGTATGGATACATCAGGGTTTTTTTCATCTGCATACATCATTAAAAATATTCACTGGTACAATAACAAGTTTACACGCAGCACTTAATGCCCCTTTGTCTCCTAAAAATCAGTGGAAAATCAAGTTTCAGTTGCTGAACAAAGAATTATTTCATGCTTAACATTGTAATTTGTCTTATTCCTTCGTCATGATATCACAAATGGTAAATACATATATACTGAATCCATGTATTGAGCGTATGCAAAGCTTGAAACAGGCCCTTATTTCTGCCACAATTTTAAAGTTTCTGGTAAATTTCATCTGCTTATAATTGCCAGGAAGAGCGAGTAAATAATATTTTCCATAATAATAAAGTGAAAAAGCTTTGTTTTGTCCCACCAATTTATTTTAAGGCATGACTAGTTTTAACGCAGAGCGTCATCATGAGATACATCATCAGACAACGCCGCTGCGTTGAAACTAGACATACCTAAAAATAAATTGGTGGAATGAACTGAAAAAGGCTTTTCGTTTCATTATCAAAATGAACTTCGACAAAGTTGAGCTTAAAAGGATAGAGATAAGCATTATTTTCCATTTTTTTTATACACCTACCCTGAACAGTCACCTGCACACAGTGACACTTCGCTCTCCCTATTCCTTTCCTCGTGCCCCGTTGTATCTCACGCTGTCTTTCTTTCTCTCTCTACTCTGCGCACATCCTCGTCTCGTCGTGTGTCTCCACACTCTGGCACAAATCGTCGGCCCCCAGAAGTTGGACCCACTTCTGGATACGCGTCTGCACCCCGGATAAGGCTTGCCACGCGTCCGTCATGTGCATGTAAAAAAAACTGATAAGCGAAAAGAGATCAAGGGGGCGAAGTGGAAAAATCTTTAGCGATTTAGATGAAAGTGCTCTTTTTACTTTCATTGGGCACGAAATCGCTTTGCACAGCTATCCCATTCTTTTTTTCTTTCTCTCTCTCTTTCCCCCGTGGCAAACGCTTGGCCGATCGAACGCGACGCGGGATTACTCTCTCAGCACGGCACTTAAAAACCCTCCCTCGGCTCCTCCCTGATTCAACGCCCACTCATTTACTCGATTAAGCCTTGCAGCAAGTTTTTTTGCACGTGGTTCGCACGACCCAACCAACGCACGCCGACTGGCCACACGATTCCCCGACACTGTCGAGGAAAATAGAACTCAAAGAGTATTAAACGCCTTGGGCTTGTTCAATTTGGCTGCTACCCAAAATTTCCCTGTTGGAAATCCTATTTCGTATATGTCATCGTTGGTTTTTCTTATAATTCTGCTCTGAAACTATTTTTTTCCAGGGAAAAATTTCTGCTCATTCCAACTCAGACGATCATTAGTCTATGTTTCAAAAGTAATTTACGCCTGGCCCTGATTTTTGTGCAATTGCAGAAAAATTGACTGTATTTTGAATAAGTCATTGGCCTTTAGCCCAAAATTCGCCATATCTGCCATAAAAATGACAAAAAAATGGAATTCGCCTATGTGAATGAATATAACTATTATGAGTTTCCTGGCCAGTTTAAAATATGTGTTCATCGTATTAAATTTCTACATCTATTTCAATGGCTTTATATTTAAAAGACTCCTTACATCACGAAATAGTTATCGGCATTTCCATAATTCCCTTCTCTTCCCGTGTGTTCTACCATATGTGAGGCCTCGCGGGATGGGCAAGGAAGAATCAAAAGGTAGCAGCCAATTTATTTTTTGCGTTAACATTTTTTACTTGACTATCTTCTCTAACCCCCTCATTTTTCTTCCTACCGCACCCCTGCTATTCCCCATTATTACGGACCCCAGTATTTTTCACGCTACTGGCACATCTCTTCAAATCTCCGTTCCTCCCAAAGAGGTCACATTCCTCGCAAGGAGAAGCTATTGCGCCGCCCACGAGGATGCCGATGCCCGTCTGCCTCCGTACATGAAAAAAAAATAAAAATAAATGAAACTTGATAAAGAATAAGCACCGCTTTTCCCCGCACTGACCCCCGCCCCCGTATCAACCCTCATTGCTGCATCCCCAACCTACTTGAACCTCAGCCCCAATTTGCCCCACTCCCAATACTGCCCTGCCTCGTATCTCCTCGTACGTAACCCTCCAAGCATTGCTGCTCAGCTGAGGCCTATCTCCCCTTGGTGAAGTTGTCACCTTTGTTTTTGCGGATCGCTTTGTGCTTTTTAACCCCTTCGCCTACATCCCCCGCTCGTGTGTACTTGTCCTCATTTTGCTTACTCAACGGAGATGATACCCCGCCGAGGAGAGGAGGAATTGATTTTATTTTGAACGGTGAAGAAGGTGGTCTTCATGTTTCCGTAGTGAGTGATTGGTGAAGTAACTCCCATGATGGGTTTCTTCCGTTGGTCATCTTTGCTGGCACAGGTTTTTCTTCGTGTATCGATTTTCTTCATTTCGGGATATCCACAGGGATTGAGTTTAAAGGGGGTTGAGTACTTGGTATTAAGAATTTTGGACATGTGTTCGACAGCACCGCAAACGGGGGGCTTAAACGATGAAAGTGACGAAAGCAAAGATGAAAGTATCACACATCCACTGGAACAAAAAGTCGCACAGGGTCACAACTATGGCCTTAAAAGAATAACTGGCTGCATGGTTGTTTGGTCGAGTGTTTGAATTTTTCAGAAAAATATAACTCAACGAAGTTAGTACTATTTGGGGAATGTGAATCCCTTTTCTTTCCAATGGAAATGCGAGCTTTATTATCATACTTGGGTAATTTAGTAGATAAGGCTCATCAAATTTCTGCATGTGCGGTAAACAATCACAAGATATCCAGATTTGATGTTTTTGCCCGAAAATCTGTTCAGTTAATTCGTCACCAGATTGATACTATAGTTAACGATGTACGAACTCACTTTCACTTCGTCTAAAGATAATTAATGCTTCATTCCTTCAAATTTTAGGTTATGCAGACCCTGTTTTGCTGTGCATATAGATATACATATGCTTTGAAATACTGAATATATTGAGGGGAGGTCCCTGGAGAAAAAATGGTCTGAGTATTCCGGTAGAATTACAAATTTTATGCTATTTACTTAATATTTCCGGTCATATATTCTGCTACTTATTCTATAGTAAGCTAAAAATCAATCTCTCTTCTGCGAGTGTGGTGGATATGAGCCCAAAATTCTCGATGAGAACATATCTAAAAAATTGTATCCAATGATTGCCAGCAATGTGACCAAAGTGGAGAAACTCAGGGAAAATGGCCCCTCGTTTTTGGTAAAGGTCCAAATTTATCTGCAGCGTCGACGATCGGTACAAAATTGTAAAACGAAAATCCCTTCTCCCTCATCCTCTACCGTTGCAGGTGAAAAAGGAGCGTCCTCCTGCAGTCTCTTCTGTTAGCGATAATATCAAGGCTCACATGGTCATTTCTCTGCGAACGAGTGTTGTGACGCATCAAATGGCGTCCCGACCTACTCGTAACAGTAGGGACCCGCACGCAAGCTTCGTCCTTGATTGGAAAAAAATGTTGGTTTTCACCATGTATATTCGTCAATTTTGATGCATTTCTCTTCTTATATTATGATTTCGTGGGGGCCTCCCGCATTTCGTTTCTAGTGCAGCTGAAATGAGCTTTCTTTCCTTAGGCTGTAATCGAATGCAATGAAAACAGAAACGATCATTGAAAGGTATGCAATTATGTGAAATAGAATGGAAAATAGCTGGAAATTTTTACTTTGACCTGCAGGACATTGCCAGAGCTTTCAATCCCTCAAGTCTCTTGATAGAAGACGATCGGTCTTAAGCGGCACTGCTAAAGAAATATAGTGATACAAACATGAATGCAACTATTTTAGACACTGATTTCGTGATTTCAGAATTTTTAACCCTATAAGTAAATGTAAGAATGAATTATCTTAACGTAATTTCCTACAGCTGAAAAATTGTGGCTGTTGCACTCTGGTACAGATGCATCTCTGGTGGGATCGTAGCTTTCGTTAGTAATATGCTAATTTCTTGTCGGTGGTATTAAAATGCAAGCCTTTGTTCTTGGAAGCATTTAATTTACTACCTAAAGCGCCCTGTAAAATCAAGCTAAAAGTTCGGGTTTTTTATTTGATTTTCTCACGGATATGAAACAGCCATACCATGTACACCAGTAGACTGATTAGACGACAGATAATGCGAAGCATAATGAGCGAGCAGTGTAGTGTTGGTGTGCCGCAAGGCTGTGTGATAGGACCGCTATACTTCTTTCGCCTAATTGAATATTTTTCTCTATTTGACGCATGTTACATGGTAGTTGCTTTGACTGGACCATTCCATACGCAATATACGAATGACTTTCGATATCTGATAATACATCCGTAACAAGAACTGAAACAGAATGGGCTCTCAGTGAACAGATGAGGTAGAATAGTGATTAATAATGGATATATAAAATTCACAAGCCATCGGGCATGTTTTGACAGATCTTCGCCCAAGTAATTCTTTGTATCTAGTTTTTATGATGGTAGAATAATTTTATGGAGAGATCATGTCCTTGGATTTGAAAGTTAGAATGGCTTTCGGAGTACCTTTCGATTTTCTGTGATCGTTTCTGTTTTTATTTAGTAGTAGAAATGAAATTTAAATTATGGCTGCTATCCATTTGTAGGAATTAAATTATTTATGGCAATAAACCATTTAATAAATTTGGTTTAAATATACATTAATAATCCTTTCTTAATTTAAGCTAATTATTTATGTTATTATGTGTGTGTCATTCTAGTTTTGGTTCAATAATGAGTCACATTTTGACTGCAGGCCATTTAAGAAGTTTCGAGAATAATTGTTTAATGTTTGAATGAAAAACTTAGATATTCGTGTCTCCTGTCCCATTGCACTCATGATTTAGTAAAAATTTTACATATCCCATGTTATATAGCAGTGGAAGTCTAGTCGTTTCCTTTAACTTAATATTCTGAAAGAACATCATTTACATAGCTGTCTTCAGAATTAAATCAACAAATTCCGACGTTAATTAATTAAATAAATGACTCAATAACCATTTTAGTAAAGAAAAATAAATGTTTCGACGACCCATAAATCCGTACCCCAGTCTACCTTTCGGCGTCACAAAAATGCATATTAGAATGTAGTAAATAGATTAACTAGCTCTCCATTTATCTACTTTTAACTTTGAGCATCTAAAATCGTAGTATTAAACCCTTAGCTGTAGCACCCTTAGGTAGAGTGATCCTGAGAGTAGTCGGAACAGCACGGTACCCTTTTTTTCCTACCATACAGCTTGTTCGTGAACCAGTAACAACCACACCCCCATTTTAGAACCCTTTACATGTATTGACCTTGCCTCGCACAGTGTTATGTTGTCGTAGTTGGCCTAGTAGTGAGTGAAGCTGATGGAAGAGCCAAGTGAAGTGGCAGCATCATTCTCTAATTAAACCATCACTTTGTTGTATTTTCCCTTGTGGTCCATGGACTGTTTTCGTGTCGGAAATGAGACCTTGACTTGAAAGAGAACCATATGGAATATAATAATTCGTCTGGAATGGTTAAATATTTTCTTCATAGAACATAGTACTGTTCACAGTTTGTTTTCTTGAAGGAAAATTTTGACGATTAACGCGTCATAGGAAAATAAGGCCATATGATGACGTGTCAACCGTCAAAATCAGTGTATTTAAGCTGAAATGAACAGTTGGTACCGAAAAGAAAATATTTTTTTACTTTCCCGATGTACTTTAAAAATAATTCTTTTAAATTCCATCCCTTCTATTCCGAACTGTTCGACGCCAAGGCTCGCAAATCCGTGAAAACAGTCGATTAATTCCTCCCGTAGAACTGTACATAACCTTTTATGTTGTAGATGTTTGTACTTGTTCGTGAGTAGTGGATTAGTCGTTCCTAAAGTAGATATTTGTGAGTGTGTAAAAGAAAAGTTTCCTTGTTATCTTGAAATGTGCTTTGGTGGTGAATAATATGAGTGAGTAATTTCTTGACTAAGTCTATTTTTTTTTTCAATTGTGCAATGTAAACGTCATAAATGTTACATCATGTTCTTTTTGTGTAACGATCAAAGACTCCAATCGCTTGATCTAATGTATCAGTGCCACAATAAATTTCAGTATACAAGTGTTATTTTTCTGTACGGCATTGACATTTATTTTCCATATTTAGAACAGAGAATTTGCTCTGTCATCAAGTACTATGAGTCTCTATCAAAATGCCATGCTCTCTCTTTGAAGGCTGAATCTCAAGGTCACACGCATCTGTCTGTGTTGAATGGGCCTTCAATCTGTCCGGCTTAAAAAAAAACAAACACGACCTCGCGTATCATGGCGTGATATCACACTTTAGTGAGTTGCTTTTTTGTGTGCGCGCGTGTCTTTTGGGATTGTGAGCTGCAGAATGCCTCACTTGTTTGTATATCTGTTCCCCCCTATTGTCGCTTTCCATGTGTCCCTCCCAACGAGCATTTCTCTTTACCTGGCTCGATTCGTATGACACCCTTGTCTCTCCCCTCGCAGAAAGAACAACGGTGCCGGAGTGGGAGGGGGAGGAGCCGCAGCAGAGCTCCCCCCGGGTGTCCACCAGTTCCAAGAATACACGTACAAGAAGATCACGCCGTGCGACATCTGTTCGCAAGTGCTCAGGGGTGAGTCCTGCTTCAAAAAAATATATTCAACGATGGCCACTTCGTATAATTCATGGTTTTTATCCGGATGTTCTTTTCACTAATTTCGCTCAGTGGTCAACCTGAAGGTTGGTTTTAATAGGTGAGGGTAGAGCACATCCTAGACATAGCCACAGTCAGCCAAGGAGTGCCGCTAGGGGGTCTATAGCCTTGGGTATCCAATTTTCACTAGATAAAATGGTAATTTTGTTCTCACCCTGTCGGTCCGGGTTCTATGCCTGGCGGTTCCACTTAATACTCATAATAGAAGTTACTTTTTAAAAACTTCTGTTTCACCATTAACTTTTGCACCACTGGCTGGACAATTCCACGTATTATAATCCAGACAATACATTTTCTTCCTTTATGTTATTTATCTTTTCTACTTATTCTACCAAGGTTGGAACTGAGTTTTCTGAATAAATGTCAAAGCTAAAATCATAATTGTTTTTCCCATACTTCATCAAATAGAGCTATTAATTATTGTCATTCAGATTTTTCACATCATTTGATTACGTCCTTTTAAAAAATGATAGTTTGAAAATCAGTGATGCTGCAATTTGGTTTTCAACATAGAGTGTTATTTATTCCATTCAATGGTCACCTCAGACCGTCATGGGATGATAATTTGGGAATCTAATTTGCCACTACCCCATATGTATATTCCCAACTCATTTTTCGCTAATTTGATGTGGTATAAATTCAATCGATTCGGCTTTCGGTTTTGATGTGGTATATTACTCAATTTGAATATTTTTTTCATTTTCCGTCAATAAACATAGTTATTTATCCGAAGCCTCTTTGTCACATAGCCGATATATGCCTCAGATATCGCTAACTACGCAGCTTAGTCTATGGCTGTTTTTCGTGTTAAGTTTGAGGGGTACGGAGATCGAGACACGCTGTTTAATGCGCAACACGGGTCCGCAGGTCACACGCGCCAGGGGCTCAAGTGTCGCGTGTGCAAGTTGAACGTGCACGTGGACTGCCAGGAGAAGGCGTTGGGCGCCAAGTGCCAGGCCAAGTCACGGCTCCTGCGGCGCCAAAAGTCCACGTCAGAGATCGAGACGGTGGCTTCGGGGCACCAGCACCACGCCGCCGAGGACGAGAGTGAGTACTTCCACCAATACGCATAATCCCACCATCCCCCTCCATCGCGGTCACACAATGGCAGAACTTATACTGCCATGTGAACGGCGTTGCAAAGCAAAAGTAGCGTGTGAAGTTAGATTTACTCAGGAAATTTTTTGTGCAAGTCACTTTCTGTCGCTCTAATATCGATGGTGTTGGTCAGATGCGATGGCTGGTGTGTTTGCTTTCCACCCTGTGTGCCTGGGTTCAAATTCTGATTATGTTGGAGAACTTTCAATGACTGCCAAAACCCTGTTATTGTGCACAGTTGAGGGCATTAAAATTACACTACGTCCGTCGAATGGGATGATAACTGACGATGCCAGAGACTTTCAGCCCTTGCTTCCTTACCTACCGTCATTACCATTTCCGACGGCGCAGATGACCTTACCTGTCGGTCATTCCCTCCAAATATCTGCCCAGAATAATTCCGACTTGAATGGCGAACATGATACTTCTCCAGCCCCTTTTTTAGTCGCTAGTAAAGAGTAAGTGATACGGACTTATGAACAATTTTCCCGTCAGCATAAGTATTTTCGCTTATTTTTGTGGAAGTACCTTGCACAAAAAATGCCGGTATTAACTTCATCTATAAAGAAACACGCTTTGGGGCAGTTTTATAAAGTCATATTTAGGTTAAATAGCGCTATAAAGGCTCGAGATTCCGGTCGCTTGAACGTGAATCTGCGGCCGACTCGGTATAACGTTGCCTAAAATAATCCAAGTACCCGAGCTAACTCGATGCGTTCATTCAGTATCATGACTTTTGGTCTATGATGATGACGCAATACAACTTTGTGCACTTCCTCGCTTTTATTTGGGAATAAGTGAGTCATCCACCGCTCATCCTCATTTTCCATAGGAACAGCGCTTTAGATGACGGTGTGTCGTCGTGCATTGCAATAAATATGGTAACAAGATGGAATTTTTGGGCAACGCTACCGAACGGTCGTCCGATTCCCAGCATATTTTAGATCTTGGCCAGGACACAGAATACTATACCGAAGTTTAAAATGCAATTATTTTCTTGCTTCATTCCGGCTACTCCGAGAAGTGGGTTGCATAAATTCATACCATGAAAACATATTGTATAGCAAAATCTGAGGCGATAATCGGGTTACATAAAATCGGGCGCTCACTGCATTGGTTGAGTTGACTGGTCTTCGTGGCAAGTACGTGTAATGCATGCGAAAGTGAATGCATTGCTCTGGTGAAATAAAGTTTTGATTTTGGATTTAAAGCCCTCGTCGGAGTAGACGATATGATGCTGGACACGGTCCGCAGCTAAGGCATCGATGGTAATTGTTCTGTGTTCTGATCAACCAACGTATAGTCAAGCCCACTGGTTCCCGAATACTTTTTTACGTGAACTCCCGTGTTTTCCTTAGACCATATTCATTACCTTATTGTTTGGAAAAAAAATTCATAAATATCACGGTGAAAGTTTAATGCAAAAAGAATTCATTTAATCTTGTTGTTATCCAGGTTTTGGCACATATGATATGATGTATGATTTTCTGTGAAAAGTGCGCTGTGTTTTTCACCTATTCTAAAATCGGGCCGTGGACCTTAGGAGTTCATGAGCCACCAGTAATTGGGAATCGCTGACAAGCCTCAATTCTAATATGGTGTTACCTGATTTTATGGTAATACACGTTAAGGTGTATATATCGTGCGTATATGGTATAAACTAGGGTACCATATCAGAATGGGTACCATGTAATAAGAGTCTAATGACGAGAATCTAGATTATATTCCTCAGATGTGTTGGACATCGTTCTACGTATCATTTAAATAATCATTTGGAGAACATTTGAGGAAGATCAGCTGTAACTTTCGTTTATAATTTTGGTAGTTAATATGCCGAAACGTTGGCTGGTGTCACAAATTTATATCCGTGCATTAGTCTTTTTATAATATAAGAGATCAAAATGTGACATTATGGGAATTTGTTTTTTACCGTTACAAATATTGTTCTTGGCATTATGAAACCCTTCCTAAATGTAAGTCACTGTATTTATAAGAAATGTTTCAATAGAAAATTATTTTTGAGTTTCCAAAGATTTCGCTTTGAAAATAATCGATCATTCGTTTATACCTATAAGCGTTCAATGAGTTCAACATCAGTGGGCGTAGATTGTACACGAAGGCTGGATCGAAGTTATAAAAGCAATTGTTTGATATGTTTTCCTAATTGAGAGAGTGCAATGTTTGCTTACGGCTTTCATCCAACGTGTAATATTGTGCACCCACAGCTAATAAAGTCATTATCAGCTAGAAATTACTCTTATCTTGATATGCAATTGCGCAAGTTTTGTGAGGATGCTTGTTTTTAAATATTTTCACCAGTAATATCAAAAAATTAGGCTAAATATTATATCAATATTGAGTTCAAATAGGTCGTCTTTGGTAGTGTGGTCGGCGACATCAAAATTACTGCCATGAGTTCATATTTTTTTTAAAGTCTGAAGTCCGTGGTCTATAGAAAACGATTTTTGAGTTTCCAAACATTTTGCTTTGAAAATAATCGATATTTTGACTCGAGATCTTTTTGGAGAATGTTTTTCGTATTATAATAGCCGTTTCTGTGTAAGTTGTTCTAGAGCAGCGTTTCCCGAACTTTTTCTTTCCACGACCCATTTTAGCCCATACGTTTTAGCCGCGACCCCTTAAAAATGGTTGTCTAAGTTTAAGTACATAGTTCACCATATTATTTGTAAACATCTCGCGACCCCTATCCTGACGGCCCGCGACCCTGCTGGGGGTCGCGACCCCCAGTTTGGGAACCGCTGTTCTAGAGGTTAATCTCTTCCCATGAATCAGTTATTATTATTTCTTTCAAAGACTCCATTGCAACTTGAACTAATTACGTTTTTACGCCTGGAAAAGAATCAACTCCGCAGAAATCAACTAAAATAATGGAACTGTTAGACTCATTTTCTGTATTATTTTTGTTATATTTTAAATTTATCCAAGGATTTTTATTTGTGCTTTGCCTTTTTAGGTGTTCCGGTTTTTGGAATACTTTTTTGCGGAAGAAACTCGATGTTTAAATGTTTGCTTTCAGTGTTCTCTTATTTTTAATATCTATGACATAAATTCAGTTCCGAGTCTCTTTCCTCACGTTATCACTCGCGAAATAATTGTTTTGTAATAGATATAGCGTCGTTTTTTACTTTCATATGCGCAGTGGGAATTTCATTTTCTACCTTTCCATTGCATTTGAAGTGAGGAAAGACTCTCTATTAATTCAGGTATTGTATTTTTTGTGTTCAATTTTGTGTTTGTTTTCTTTATTGAATTGATTTTCACGTCACATTTTGTAAAGATTCATTCAACTGAACTGTAAGGGTTAACAATCCTGTTTTCAGTACCGGACGGACCTCGCATTACTGAATCATCAGAGTCCAATTCTACTCCTCCAGCTGGGGAGTGTACGGCCAAAAAATTAGGTACACCTTTGAAATCGCAACAACTTTGTTACTCTATTCTTTGTGCTTTTTTCATCTAAAAAAACATAAGTAGAAACTAAACAAATAACGCTACGTAATGCGTGAAATTTTTTCTGCGTCTTATTTTTTTTCTACCACGGAACTCGAACTTCTATCGACAGCACGACAGCTGGCCGTGAAGTTAGCATGGCTGTCCGCCTACCTTTCTCTAATCTAACGTGAAGTAAGCGGTGACTACGGCATGACTCATTTTACGGGAATGATTGTCTGTATATATATCTAATCATTGCATTGTGTAGGTCGGGGATAGCCCACTTATAGCTATCGTTGAGCGAGCTATAACGCGTTTTTTTTACAAATTTGGAGGCTTGTTTCTCTTGCTCTAAAATAGCCGATGCCCGCCTTGTCTCTTGCAGCACTAACCTGTGAGGTATGGAAAAATGTGTGTATAACTTGTTAGAATCTTCGAAATTCACTCCAGATTCAGCTTCTGGGTGACGCAAACAAATGAGGATTGCCTACTTGGCCTCCACGATCGGGAAGCAGGGAAAATGTTGCCCACATCAGGAACGCTTGGCCCGGAAAGTTATTCTAGCATGTTATGGCCATATTTTTCCATTCCCTCTTTGTGAAATAAACTTTTAAATAATGTGTTACTGTAACTATCTTGGCTGTTATTACTTCTTGAGCTCAAATTCTAAGTTCCTATATCTATCTTTCTTTGAGGAATTATTCATAAACTAATATATACGGTGAAAACTGCATCTACTAATCGGTGTTGATTTGATTTTGGTTAAAATTCGACTGCATTAACAACTTGCGTGCGATTGGCAGCTACTCAGACTGGGCTAAAACTTATATTCGGAGTAAATTTTTGACCTATCTATAAATACCTCTGTTTTTGCAGAGAAAAATGTTTTCGTTCCATCTTGGTCTTTGTTTTGCCATGCAAAAATAAAACTTTCTTGCGTCAGATTTAACATAGCCCTATTTTGTTCGATGTAGCGGCGAGTCGCACCTGGTATTGATTTAGATGTACAATAGGCCTAATCAACAATCATGTAAGTACTAAAGCTTTGCTGGTTTTCTGGCAGATGGAGTAGCCTTGAGGTACTTAGCCTAATATTACTGTGTGATATTTATTGCTCCTTTGTCGCTTTCCTGGCCTTATTCACAACTTCTCCTTAATCCGCAAAATATGCTAACCTAAATCGACCTTGGCCTATCTCACATCCTCACTGTACAAAACATTGATCAAACGTATGTTTCTTCAATGAAAAAATATAAACAGTTTGCATATTCAATGCCACATAATAATGGCTGAGACACTGTAGTTTTCGATGGGCAATTTTGTGGATGTTTTCATAGGTCATGATATCCTCTACGCCAAGAACATTTCCTTATCAGATGCAACCTAACGCAGGTAGCTATTGATTTTACTTTGATAGCCCAATTTCATGTATGGCCATAGTTACGGAGTCAAGAATATGCGAACATCTATATAGTAGCTAAGCACTTGGCCTTAAGTTGTTATTATGCTAAGCCCCCTATATATCAATGCATATTTAGATCCGTAGCTTCATGGTATTTGCACTAATTTACGTAATATATGCTGCCATACTTGTTGGTCATACTTATTTCCGATGTCGATAAAAGTTTTTCAATCTTGTCTGCAAATATCTGTGCAAATATGTAATAAGCCCGTTGGTATTCATACAAAAATTTGGAAATTGACGAGCAACATGGCACTGAAACGATTTACACGGAAGCCGACCCTCTTAAATGTTAATGGAAGCCCCGCTTGTGAACAAATATATCTTCCCCTTCTCTCTTTCTTATTAAAGGATTCTACTCCAGTCGGTTGTTTTTCTTCGACACTAGAATAGGGGCGAGTCTACGTCTAAGCTACTCTTTTATCTTCATTTTCATGCCACCATCAGCCGAAACCTTTTTAATGGCAGCCGCATCAAACTGAGAAATAGTGATAGTGGACAAAAAGTCGTGAAACTGAAAGCCTCTCTTTCTAAGCTCTCTTTCTTTGCCACTTTTAGCCTTTTATCCCCGATTGCCCAACAATTCTATCTAGTTACATTATAGAGAATTTTTTTTCATGATTTACGTAGTTACTACCGGGTCATCAGGTGTAATATAAAGTGAAAAGTGTGGTCATTGCCGCGTAAAAATAATTTCGTGGAATTTGTTTACTCCCAAATGCTTGCGTTCGATTCTTGGGGACTTGGATACCCTGCAAGTAATCCACGTACTTTCTGCGTCGTATCATCTATTTATCTAGTGTCGTAAAATATTCATGAAAGGATGGTTATTGGGTAAACATGCGTAATTGGCGAGTTGTGTCACCTTATTAAGATAAATGCTATTTTCTAAGTGAAAATAATTTTGGCATTAAATCCTAGTTTTTCTTCCATGCAGTATTCCACGCACAAATTCCGACTTCGGATTTGCTCAATACCTATACTGTTTAGAAAATTATTTCACGGAAAATATTTCGTAATGGGTAGAAAAAAATGACATAGAAATCGCGTCGCTTTCAATGATCGTCATATTACTTGTAATGCCTTGTAAATGCCTTGAAGCTGCGGTTGAATAACTGAAATCAGTCGTTAGCCATCCAATAAGATTAAAACAATTCTGGTAGATTCCGAATGAAATGCGCAAAGGATGTAGTATATGTCCACTTTAATTTTCACTCGCACAATTAGCTTCGACGCATTCATGCATCAGCTTCGAGTACTCCTCATGGTCCCGGATAGTGGGACTAGGTTTCCGGGAGAGGGACGTTGAAGACATAATGTTCCTCAGCATCTCATCTCAAACCGTCGATTTCACTGGCGAATGCAATTTACGAGTAGGAAATGACGGCAGCCTTGAACTATTGACTTACAACTCAGAAAAAAATTTGATATAATATTAGCGAACGTGGCGGGAGGGGGGGGCGCAAAAATGAATCCTCTCTGGACTTGAACGAGAAAAAAAATTAACTTTCGTTACCAGCAATGGTGATGACTTGCATGGGCGTACCCAGAATCAAAACTGGGCGGGAGGGGGGGGGGAAATAGCTGTGGTCGTTCAAGTTGTAACTTTTTTGCACAAAAAATGTTAATGGAACCAAAATTTCAACGAGATTATGACAGCAATTTATAAGTTTTTATAATTATTTGCTTGAAAAAATAATGGTTTCTAATTTATTTCCATGACTTATACTAATATCATTTACCTTCAAAAGGAAAATTTTTTCACAACTATTATTTTGAACTAAATTTATTTTCACTTCTCACCCCTCGTTGGGTACTCCCATGATGACTTGTGTTTAAAAACTAGTGGACTAAGTATCTGCCATAAGGTCCTGCGTAGTTCTCCGTAACGCTTTCCTTGGAGGGTTCATTGACGAGAAAAAGATCCCTACCGAGTAATTGAACGTGTACCTTTTAATGAGATATCTCATGGAGTAAGGGAGTGGGATTGTTGAGGAATTTACTACCAGCTGTGACTGTGAGGGTGTTGAGATATTGAGCCTCACCCCACTGGTTTCCTCAGTTCAATTTCCCGCTGCATTTGTAGGTACCTGGGGTGGCAATCAACTTCTTCCCGCGACATTTTTATTCACGCCGTGCTAGAAGATCACTTTTATGCTTCTGCTCGTAAATGCACTAGTTATTTCTACTTACCTTGCTTCCATTGCGTAGATGTAGATCGTTCCCATGTGCCGTATGAGCTCGTATCCGACTTTCAGAGCTAAAGTCAGGACGTAGAGCATTCCATTACGCGTTCTTAATAATAGAGTGCATAGATAAAAAGGTGAGCTCTACGGCCTCAAGGTCAACTTGGGAAAGAAACACTCCAATGGCCGTAACAAGGGAAACGGCCATTGGAGTTTCTTTCCAAAATAGAGTGCATATCTTAGTAGCAATCAATTTTGTAAGTCCTCTTCATCCTTTCTTTCTTCCTCCGTTCTTCTCTTTCTTCCTTATGAAATCTCCAGTCTTCCCTTACAAAGTATGACACTTTTTTTTCAAGTTACCACGTTCATTGAGCATGAGAATATTCGATAGACTTGAATGAAATATCAGAAGTGGGCTAATCGTCAAATGTACCCTAAAATGGAGACATTTTACAGCACCAACACATTAAGGCTCGAAGAATATTATCATGAATGTGAAATAATATAATAACTAAGAATTAAATGCAGCGTATACACGAGGGAATATTAAATTAGATCAAAGATAGTTAGGGAAAAAAATAGAAGTGACAAAATCAAAAACAAGGTGACAGTAACACTTTACCAATATATATCTCCACGCACATTTGTTTTCACGTCCTTTCTCTCCGTTTCCTTTTCAGCGAAAACTAATTTATAAAGTAATATAAACGATGGCATCAATACGTATTCTAAATTACATAATTACATGCTGAACTTATACAGGGATTAAAATAATTCGGGTTCTCTTCAGATTTTTCTACACATCAGTCTTTGTTAATATGTTACCCATATTTTTTTAACCAACCCAACGCTTCATAATCTTATGTAGCAACAGTGGTGATAAAGGTTTTACTTCAAAAGCATATTTTAGTCCTTTAAATCTTAGGATATCTCGTCTTCCTGGCCACTTCCTTTTACACTTCATGGCTATCATCAATCTCCATCCGCCACTTCCTTGCACTCGCTTTCTCATTCTCTATTTATTTTCCCAAAATATTCCACTACCCTCTTGAAAAAAAACTCCCATCAACCCTGTTACTTTCTTCCGCTTCCACTCTTGTCTCCCGAGACTGAGTTCTACTTTAACGGTCGCTTCCTACCCACCCCCCACACGATCCTTTGACCTCTGTGACCCCATGAAATTCCGTGCCTTCTCTCCTCCTCTTCCAAAACAACCAGCGAGATTAAATTAGAAAAATATGAACATTCCTTAAAAATTAATTGTTCATTAATACCCAACTTTTTCCAAGAAATCATTCCCTGATCTATTGGAGGATGCTGAGATCCCAAATTTTGCAAAACAATGCCCTAAAAACTGCGATAGGGTGATCTCTAATCCCTCTCCTGACTTTATATATTCCTGTTTTAAATGCAGTTCAAGCAAACGTAGAGGATTCAAATTAGATTTTACTGTGGTACTCTCGAGTACGTCACTCTTAACGTGCGTGAATGAAATGGTTACTTTTTATGTTACAATGCGCTCTTGATTTAAATAAATCGCGGCCTTAAATAAAAATTTTTAGTGATATGAGTTGGGCTGGGAAGATTGAGAAATTCTGTCGTCATAGATCAAAGGGAGTGGGGAGATTGAAGTCACTAATTTCAGGACTTAGGATGGCTTCTGATGACAAATGAACCAAATTGACGATATCGTTCACGCCACAATCAAATCTAAAGTGAACCCTTTACACAGTTTGTTTGCGTAACGGTCATGAGGGTGAGTTTAACCTCTAAACGTCAAAATGGGCCCCCTTCTCCTAACTCCTCGGCTTGAACCTTTAACGCCTTCCGCCGCCACTCCCCGTATCCCCTCACCCCGGAATGTTTTCGCTGAGCGCCTGCCTCTTATATGCCCCGCTACCCCTAATCGTGTCTGCCCCCTGCCTCCTCCACCACTGCCGCCGCCACCGCCGTCCGGACGCCGCCGCTCCCCGCAGAGCCCCAGGAGGTGGACCTCATCTACCAGGTGCTGAAGCAGGCGGGTGAGATCAGCGGGCGGCGCCTCCCCGCACCCAACGCATCCTCGGCCAACGCCTCGGCCGCAGCCTCCTCCGCCTCCTCCTCCTCCTCGTCGGCCCTCGCGCCCGGGGGCGGCGGGGAGGCCGCCTCCACGAGCGCCTCCTCCCTGCTGCGGCGGAACCTCGGCAGGGGCGTGGTCGGGACGTCCGGGGCCGGGCCCTCGTCCCTCTCCGTGGGGCCCGCACCCAACGCCTCCTGCTCAGGTGTGTCCCGCCGGTCGAGCTTCAAGATCTCCATCCACCCACCACCCCCCACACGCCCCATTTAACCATCCCTGAAAATTTTCCGGGCCCAACATCGCACCTTGATGTACCACCACATTAAAGAAAAAAATAAAACAATATTTCCAGATCGTCTCTCAAGTGAGATATGCCTATCAAAGTAAGAGTGTATGTCTATAACCAAGTGTTCGCACACCCTGGAACACGACCCTAAGTCCAAAGGCACACGACTTTTTTTTCTCTATTTCCGTCTTTCCCTCCTTCACCACTGATGCCCTCCATGTGTCTGCATACGGTCTGCCAGTACGAGTAGTGGTGCCTACATAGCACGTAGGACTCCAATCCAAGGATTGGTCGTCTCCTCTCACCTTTGTATCTCTCTCACTCAGCCCCAGCTTGGTTGGTTGGAATATCCCCCTTCTTCTTCCCCATGTTATTTACCATACTCACTGCATAGCCTCCTCGCCTGCAGCGTGTCTTCTGTGAACTGGAACCATTGGACATCGCTACCTCCTTTTATAGCACGCTATCTCGCCTGAAATGTAAAAAAATGTTCATATGTGCATTGAGGTATGTATATAAGTTTGTATGTGCTATGTGACTACTCTGTCCTCACCTCTCACTTATGATTAAGCCAATAATTCTCTCCACTTACAGTCGACGGAGAAGGAGAATGTACGAGACAGACCCTGAAGGTTCTAGTTTATTACTTCTACCAATTTGTAATTTTTACGCACTCGTTAGCTCATGTGGCACTTTCTGCCATATGGTGTATGCTTTGGTCTGTTCCTACCCTTTTATGGCATCATATTGGCTCTGCTATATCCCCTATCTATTATTATCTTTTCTTATTTTTGGATTTACTTTTGCGATTTAAAACTACTAATCAAGATATTAACTATGGTGGGTTTTGAAACGACACGAAATGAAAATGGATGGTGAAATAATGTATTACTGATAACTAGAACCATGGGTATGAAACCTTGTTATATCCTTGCAATGTCATATCCTTGCAATACGTAACCAATTTACCACAGGATTATTGGGTGTATGCCTTGAGGGAATGGAATAAGATCTTGTTGTGCTATCATTGAAATTTATATTATTGTTGGAAGTATTTTAGCAACTAAGTCGACGCTTCAACTGGGTTAAATGAGCCATGCTTGCGAGTATGAGTCGGTGATGCGATGAACTCGTCGAAGAATCACCACTTTTTTATTGAAATTTTGACGCCGTTTCCTAGAGGCTTTTTTGTTGTAAAAATTTGATGCCATAATTCTCCCTTTATGTTTTCTACTCTTGCTTATGGGTAGTCGCCATCAGCATCTGTCCTGTACCGCTGCGACACCGTTTTCTCTGCCCCTATACCACTCTACTGACCGCTTCGTGTTAATAATCCCTAATTATGCATGTGGATAATGTCTCCACCGAGACAATACTTTGGTGTGCACCTCCTCAGCATGGCGCACCTACTTTCATGCAGGCATTCAGCAAAGTACTGCCTTTGAAGAAACAAGTCAGGCGACGTCGACGGTTCTAGTATGAGAGGAATGAATGCACCGCTGGTCAACAACTTTACCGCCTATCGTTATTTTAAATGAATGTTTGGGCTGCGACTTTACTTGACCAGTTGTTTACCGAAGTTGAGTTTATTTTATGCGTAGAAAAAATTGTTTTCCATGTTATATTTTCTAGCTACCACAGTAAATCGCATAGGGATGTTATTCAAGCAATTTTCGCACGAATTGTCCGGCGTTCCGTCAGGCATTTAAAAAAACAATAGGATAAGAACTTGGCTTCTGTTAAAGTTATCTAATTTATTTATCCACCATTTTAGACTCTAAATCCGTCCTGAAGGTCTATTTGTGGATTCCGGTCTCAATTTTAAATTATTGCGTAGGTAGCTTCTACAGTGGCTTCGATTACCGATTATTTTATTTTGTTTTATTAGGATTTCATTTAATGAGATCGCTAACACGAAATATCATTTAATAATGTTGTACAAATTAATTTAATTTAAAAGAGTGTTTTTAACATTTTTCATCTTCAGTGATGCTGCTGTCATTTTTAGGCTGCCAGATACGAAAATTATCCCTTTACAGGGATTTGTTAATATTTTTCTTGGTGATCCTAGCTCGTTTAAATTCAACAAAAGGTCGTAAATAAAAACTAAATATTCAGGTCGACAACTGTAGATTATTGCACATTTAAACCCTGGATAATTAAACCCTGCATTGAAATTAATTGCGTTAATGTTGCATGACCCCTCTAATAGTTTTTTCCCTCTGCGGCATCGTGACTAAAATTTCACAACCCAAAATATTTGTACAGCACAGAGTTTTCCCCCTAAAAATCATAACTTAACCACTTAATTGAATATCTAATCAGGCCTCTGATTAAAATATTTTCTTTTTCAAACGTAAAAAAATTTTTTCACGCTATGCCCTTTACCAATTTGTCCATTTTTACGGCATAAGCGTCTGTTGTTGTAAAGTTCTCACGTGAGTATTTCCAGCTCACATGAAAAATGGAAATAATGGGTGTTATTTCATTTTTTCCCAGTTTAATGACAGTAAGACAACATATGATGGTCTAATTTCACTGTAATCTATTGAACTTAAAATTTGATAAATTACCGATAAATCTATAATAGTGTAAATCAATACTTCATTACTATGAATAACTTATCCTGCTGAAAGTCTAACAAAAATATTTCGTACCAAAATATATCTCCCTAATGCCATTCACCTAAAAATTCTCAAATAAATTTTGTGTCGATATCAACTATAAGTATCACTGGGAAAATGAATATTTCCACTTTACAAAACAAGTAAGACCATTCCGCTTCTTCATCGTATCGTTAATAATTATCCTACCGATCTCCACGTACTTCAAGGACAAAAATGGGATGAATAAAGATAATAGTTGAAAGAAATTCACCGAAAAGTCAGGCTCCGGAGTGGATTCAATGAAATATGGTCTCCTAGTGATTCACGCGTATCGAACCGGACCGATATCGATGTCCTGAGCTCGAATCGATAGATGCGTCACAGGCTGTCGCCATGTTGGAACCATCACTCATTGGACCATTTTGCCCGTTCACTTTACTTTCCAGGGATGCCTTTTCGTTCTCCTCAGCTAGATTCACGGAGGTGGAAGCAATACCCCCACTCACCGTCACATCAGCCCTCTAACGGTAAGAAAACAATTTATCCCGAGACGTAGTGAGAAAAAAAACACTGTCAAAGCAGATACCTTATTTCACTATAGAGCAGAAGTAGCTTACAATCTCACTGATCTGAATCTCTATTCTTTCCAGGAGGCGATTTATAAGTTTTTTCCTTTTTGACCAGATCTTTTCTACGGTTTTCCTTTTGTACCGCAATCTAATGACTTACTTCTGAATTACAGGTGATGTTTTTGAAGTTCTACTTGCATCCAAAGGGTGCTCTCTTCTGTCATTTGGGGAGAGCTCGTCCATTTTGCTGTTTCATTTGGGAAAGGAACGTTTTACATTCGAAACGGTTTGATTACTAAGTTTTCACGTGAAACTTTGTTGAGAGTGGACAGCGATTTCAAAATTGTGGTAGAGCGTGTCGCGTGGTTCAGAACGCGGCAGCTGTTGTTGATTGGAGGTAAAGTAAAAAAATATTCGTGGTGAGCACGAAATATATTTAATACATAAAAATATATATTAAAATATGTATTTTTTGCCGCACATGGGGATGAAGCACTATTGGCACGAGTCAGATCACGAAGTATGCTCTTTGTGTCCGGTTTTCTCAAACCTTTTCTTTCTCTTTTCTCTTTCTCTTCCTCTCTCTCTCTTTTTTCACCTTGCACACTGGAAATAAAAACCCAAACCTAATGTTTGTATTAATCCCTCCCACCTCAATCCCACCCCGACATGCACCGCACATTTGCTTTCACACTCGCAAACCTTCCCCGACCTACTCTATGCGTCCCATACAATCATTTTTCCATTCCTCGACTCAACTGACGACTAACATTTTATCCTTCCTCATATATGTATCCGAATATTCACTTGGTATGATAACAATCACCATCACTCATTATCCCCTAATCATGGCCTGCCTTCTGCCCTCAATCAATATGACACGCACTTTTTCACGCATTCTGACGCTCAACTCCTGACAACTCCCGCATACCTTAACCAAAAAAACATGAAAAATTGGCAAAAATAACTGTCAAATTGATTTTTTTAAATGACCTTCAACTTAAAAAATAAAAAATTTAACAAACCATACCTCATCCAACCGACCAAAAAAAAATATGACATTTACGCGAACGATAATAATAACCAACCGAACCACGTGAACAAAACGGAAAACCGGAAACGCGGCCGGCGCGGCGTAGAGGCTGAGGTGACGCAGTCGGAGGCCTCGTCGTCCACGTCATCGAGCCGGAGACGACGGATCTTCGCCGGCATGAGGAGCTTGTCGGTGTTCCAGCAGAGCTCGGGAGGGAGCGGTTCCAACAGCCCGAAGACAGCGCCCGGCAGTCCCCTCAAGAAGGGCTTCTTCCACTCTGGGGGGTCGTCCACGCCGCAGGGCACGCAGAGGCAGAGGACCAGCAGCCGGCACAGCCACGCGCGGTCCATCTCGCTGCCAGAGAGTACGGCCAATCATAACATTCCACGTGCCCCCCACGAAATAGCTCCCTCCACCGTTAACCCCCTTAAGAGTAAATACATTTTGAGTCAAGTGAAGAAAAAGACAGTCAATTCTGTCTTGACCCTAAAAATCTCTGACCGACACCATAATTTTTCTAAGCGATCAGCGTCTTTGATAGAATTTTTTTGGGGTAGAAATAAAATTTTCGTGTTCTTTTTCCAAAACTTTTTTCTGCGCGCCCACCCTCACCTAGTTTGTATATTATTTATATCCCTTTCAGTGTCTGTCCCCCCTTATATTATATTCACTTTGGCCTTATGCCAAATAAGTAAAGGTTCATTTGTACGTGTTTTATTTTTATTTTATTTCATGGATTTATTTTAAAATGCAAATCGATTTTAATTTTCATTCAGTTTATAGCTTGGTTTTGCTTCGTCAGTGTCTTAGAGCATTCCTAAGGCGTAGCGGCTGTGTAAAATGCCTTATTGCTGTTTACTGCTCTTTATGTGCTAGCGTTCCGCTTCAGTTTAATGCCGTTCATACTGTCGATTCGAGGTATGTGTAGGTTTTCATACTTGTTCTACTGTTTAGAATTTGATGTTGTCTTTACTGTTAATAGATGTATATACTCCTTGTCCATTTATCGTACGCTGTACAAATCGCGTAGTTCGATATCATTGGCATGATCTTTGACTGTTCATTGATGTATTTACGAGGATTATCTACATATAAATATGTACTTGTTAGTTTCTCTTAGCTTCAAGTTATTAGAGAGGTTATATTTCTACAACTGTGGTTATCTCCTTCCTGTATACCAATTAATGTATTTGAGAAGTACGTAGGGAGAAGTGCTCGATTGAGCTGTGTTGCCTAGGCTTTCCCCCTCTAGTTCGTTATCATATTTTTCGCATTTGTTCTTAGCTTAACTATGAGGCATTTCCAATTGAGAAAAATTATTTGAAAAGATTGCTTTTTTGAAGACGAAATAATTATCAACATTTTTCTATAAATCTCTTACCAAATAATAATATTCGATTCAAGCAATAGCACAATACATATCGTTCGTTGCTTAATCGTACACTTTATTCAATGAAATTTTATTGCTAGAATAGATATGAATTTTATTTAATTTCTTGATTTTTATGATGATTTTATTTATTACTGCCATACTTTGCAATCGATGCGCTTTGAGCTATAAGGCTACATCCTGTTTGAACTGTATTTATATGCTGGTTTCATGATTTTGTTCCTCGGTTTATTTTATCAATGTTTTTTTCTCTTCCTCCTCCTGTACATCCCAACGACTGGAACTACCATACAATCATCCACTCTGCACCATCGCCGCTAACTAAACCACGGACGTCCGACTCAAATGATCCTTTTACGTGCCCTGCGTCCACACCGTCATCCCATATCAACGCCTTGTTTATCGCTATCGTGAACCCCAACCTATAACTATCTTTGCCATATCTTTACGTCTTTCTCTCTCTCCCCCTCTGTGTTTACTACCGTCTCCTTCACCCTCTTTCAACCCTCCCCCTTTCGTTAATTCTGTGTGAAATAACGGTGACGATCGCTACCCGATGTGAATAACTGAACGGAATCCTTCTTTGATCCTACGGTGTCTGACCTCCACTTGTAAATGTTCCCTCCTTTCCGGACTCCTTTTGTTCTCTCGCCAAAAAAAACATACACAAATGAAATCGCTCAGCCGACGAGCCGCCGGAGGAGGGAGCTGCCGCCGCCGGCCCTGCTCCGCCAGCCGGGGTGACTTCGGAAAGGCGCAGCAATAGATCATCGTCCGGGCGTCGTCCCGCCTCCAACCCAGCGTCTCATCCCGACCCGACTCCCGACCCCCTGGCGGCTCGCTCTCGCCCATTCGGACAGCCGCTCTTCCTCACCACAGAGATCCCGGACGAGAACGCATAGCTCTCGGTTCCCATCCTTACGTCCTTTATCGATAAACCCTTCATCCTGTCATGAAGCCATAGCTCCTCATTTTCCTTCGACCGGAACCTACGTGCGAGTCCTCGTCCACTGTCCTTCCGAGGCTCTATTTTCTCTGATTGACAACAGCGCCCCTCTGCGGTAGCCATTCGACCGACCGAACACAACGAAGGACTCGATGCGCAAGCGATTTTTAGCGCGGCGGTTGGATCCTGCAGCGATCAAAGCGAATTGTTACACGGTTACAGTTTACGTAATGGCTAATCGAAAGGTGTTCGTCGATCTCTTCTGTTCCCTCTCGTGCTGATCCAGGGTGAAATATTCTAGAATTTTTTCTAGCGGAGTACATATTGTTATTTTTGGAGAGAGAGAGAGGTGTGTGGTGCGATGGCTTACGTGGAAAATTAATCAGGGGAATTTGTGGAAGGTCTTATTGAGGCTTCTTTCACATACGAAATAGTCTCTCTGAGGAATAGGAGTTTGGGGCTCTCTTCTGAAGCCATATAATCTTATCCAAACGAAAACCCAAGGGAGGAACTTATACCACGCTGCCACTCCTCCGCCTCTGAATATAATGAACATTTTGTACTCCGGTTATAGCGTAATTTTTCCTGTAAATTACTGTTTTGTCAACATGTTTCATGAGTCATCTAAACTCTTGAAGCTCATAGAATACAAGGACTGCTAAGTGAAGGTTACGATAAAATGTTTTGACCATGAGCTAAGAATAGCAATGGTAGACATTCGTTCATGCTAGGAAGTCCCTAGAGGAAACGAGGGAAAAACTCTCCAACCCCCTAAATGGTCCCCAAACCCTCAGAGTCCATAGGTAAATGCCAACGCGTTACTCTGGTGCTATGGGTATCATAGATTGGAACATTGACTTGGAGTGTGGGAGATACTGATTGTAGGATAGCTTATTTGACTTATCAAAATGTACTACCATGAGGATGTATGACAGTTTTTGCTCTACAGCTGTAGCTTTAAGTAATCCTAAGGGAACATTGCAAGAGGCTGATTGTGCTGAATGGAAGTTCTAAATAAGTTAATTGAAAGACTTATCTTTGTAAGAAAATTTTATACTGACAAAAATTATTGTTTGAGTTCATACAGTTAAAGAATATATTCTATAAAAAGAATTGCCATTCCTGTTGGCAATCAAATCATGCTATTTGCATATCTTCATTCAGCATTAATGTAAAGAATAATGTAAAGACTTTTCTTTACATTAATTAATGTAAAGAAAACTGAGTCGGATCTTTCAGAAGTGAGTTATACTATTACTGTGATGGTATAAATTGTGCAATGAAATGCAATTTCTGTCAATATCATGTTTACTCGCAGGCAATAGCTGGGGATATTTTCTAGCATGAAAAACCGTAGCGTATTTATCTATTTCTCTCTCTCTCCGCTTACTCTCTCACTGAATCAATTATCTGATCTCTCGCAGTGATGATGTTCTCTTCATCCTTTCTGTCCATTCCGATATGCCAATGGCAATCATATAGGACCTGAGAATGTCAATGTTAAACCTAATATAGCTATTTATACATAAATTCTACTTTTTCTAAGTTCAGAAATGAACTTTAAAGTGATTATAAGTGTGCGGCAAATATATTTGATACATCAGTTTTATACATAATGTGTTGAGCTATTCAAAGTTTTTAAAATTCATGAAGTAGAGTAAATCTGCTGAGATTCCCATGTTGCATCATTTAGTTGTGATGAGTAAATTAGTTTTTATTAGGTCACACAATCTTATTTGAGGTAATGAAAGTGATGAACCCTTTCCTATGAGTTTCCTTTCCATTAGCAACCTTTTGCCCAGTTGGCATCTATCTTCATATCATCGCCTCCAAACAAGGTAATCAAATTTGAAATGTGAAGCTGGTGATATGTGGATAACCTATGTTTATATCCCAGTGATTTGATGTTGTGGAAAACTTAGCTGTTTTTCTGAGTATTTTCTCATCACTTGTGGCATGGCATGGGAATAGATTGAGTGGAATTTTTCGTCTTGAGTCCATATGATCCAACGGCAAAAACACTCATATTGCATTCCTGTCATACATTTCAGTGTATCCCTGGAACCATTATTGTACGCTTTTTGTCTTCCCTCACTTTGTGATACCCACTTAACATTTTTATACCAGCTTTTTTTTTGAACTTTTCTATTTATCATTTTGTATATTGCCTTCCTTGCGCCCTTTTCAGCTGCATTTTATCCATCTTAATAATAATGACACATTTTTGCCTCACTTGACAGGAAAGGTGCTAAAGGCTGCTATCACACTGAGCATTCAGATTACATGCTGATTATCTCTATTGGTAATGGTGCATGATTTACTGTCCGGCTGTTTTGCTTATTATGGGTAAAATATATACTTTGAAGACTTTTGCTCTTTTGTTAGCTATGTGTAATTAATTAATTCTGTTATTATTAGAGTATATCATATAAAATTTATTTTTTTTTATTTAACATCATCCTGATAGGTAGATAGTGCTCTATTTGTTCAACAATTAAAACATCAACCATACCTGCTGCCTATTTGAAAATCCACTTCAGGATCCCTATAATGACTTTGCCAAATCCCCAAAACTTCAATTTTTTCTCCCTCACAGCTTAAGTAATATGATAAATTTTAGCTTGAAGAAATATGATGCTTAACTTGTATAGATTTTTTAACATAATATTGCAAAACATCAATGATTAATATTTCAAGGTTAAATTTTCCTTTTTGTCCTCTGTTGTCTAAAGAATAATTTTAATAGCTACAATGCAACTAATATGAGAACAGTGTTTCACATTTTTCTTTCTCTCTCTGTTTTTCTTGATTGCTTCAACTTATGGCCTGAAAATTTGCTATTTTGCTGTATCTCTGGTTAAAAATATGCCATAGCAAGATATTGGCAAGTTTTAACACAAATATTCAATTCTGTGAATACATTCTTTCTTGAGCTTGCACTTCTCACTAAAACAACAGAAAACATCAATGCCAATATGCCAATGAATGCTCACAAAAATGCTAAAGTTCATGAATTTATATTATCGACCGGACACCCTTTGTCCTTCTTCCCCCAACCTCTCTCCCCTCCATGAACCTTGAACCTGCGCACTTCCCCACCCCCCATTGTGTGGAACCCCTGTGAACTTCAGCAGGTAACCACATTGGCATGCGGACATCAAGCAGCAGTGTGACCCTGAGCCGTTACCAGGAAGAAGCCCTCCAGCCAGGTCTTCTGACTGTCCCCAACCATGGGCACGCTCCCAATGTCACTGGTCTGTAAACCCATAATACCTACTTGTATCTTGCACCACGGGTCGAGGGTAGGCTTTTCAAAGGTCTAGCCCCAATCCTTAAATCGACGACACAATCCCTACTTCTTTAACTCTTGCAGTAAAAAAAATCAAACAAACTTCTAAGAATATATTTCCTGTATTTAGATTTTGAATTACATTGCACCAGCTACAGTGATGACTTGTTTTATATATTTAATATTTTAGGTTTTTAGTTGACACTTTAGTAGCCCTTGAATCCTCACTTTTATCAGCACAGGTTTTCTCTTTTTATAATATACCTAAATTTCACACATAAATTAACTGCTGGGCTCATTTTAGTGCATTAGAATCTTTTTATACTCAACAGGATAGAGCTTTTACAGAAAAGGATACATGTTCTATGTTGCATAAAATGATTCTTCATATGCTCAATGGATTTAATTTATTTTGCACTGACTGAAATTTGCTCTGAGGGTATTCCATATGCTTTGAAAGGGTTGGCAGTAGCTCAATTATGGTCAGATTTTCTTAGTGACAGTTTATCCATGCTGGATGAAAGGCTTAGTATGATGATTCTTAAGAAGATTTTTGTCCCATACACTCAATTAATTATGATCAATATTCTTCTGTTATTGCATTATATTTAATTGATAGGCTTTTTTAATGGCTATATTTGTTAGTCATTCTCAAGAAACTACTTGCCTATTAGGTATGAGAATAGTGTATCCTGCTCATATCATTCTCACCTAGATGATTAGAAGTTTGGCTCTTCAAAATTACCAATTTTAGGAAATGAGATCATTTTTAGAGTTGATAAAAAGTAATAGTGCATCAGAAATTTATGTACTCCTGCTTTAAGTATCACCAATGCATTTATGTAATATGTAGCCTAGTCACCATCATAGCATGTATTTACACAAGTCCAAACACCAGCATTTTATCTCAATTAAGTGAAAATTTCCATTCCAATAAATAACATCGGTACTTCTGAAATAGCGAAATGTTTTGAAGGATAAATGCATGGGCACCTCAGTGTTGAGGGAAAGAAATCACTTGTTAATTTGAAGGAATATATGTACTCACGTACATAATGCTCGGAATCTTCCTTTGTCAGGGAGATTTTAGAAGATTTAACGGTGCATGTAATTTTCAAAGGTTACATATATGAAATTGGTTGGAGCCCTTTACCATGATTTTTGCCCTTGCTCTCACGCACTCAGAGGGCTACAACATGTACATTTGGTTATATGAGGGTAGAACTGAGGCCTGCCTCATCCCCTGGCTTGTGAATTTCATGCAATGTGGTTATGGATGTTAGTTCCTAACCATGGATCACCTCACACTGTGAAGATTTTTTGGTGATATCCAGACCTCCTAGAAATGGAATCAAATTACATAGTTGCCATATTCTGTGCCCTCTAAGTTGCCATACTCCTTGCCTACCCTTGCTCTAATTTTCATCTTTGAACTGTCAGCTCTCTCATCTTGTTATGCTGAGCCTCCTTAGTCCGTTATACGTGATTGATCTCCACATAAATACATACAATACCCGTGATAAGGATACCCAAAACTTGGTGTAACACATAAACAGCTCTTTTAGCATTATAATAGTTGGAAATTGCCTGAATTTTTAGAAATGATTGAGGTTTCATTGGGATTTATAATGGTGTGTAGGTATCGTATTGATTAATATGAGTTGAAAATTAATCATCTACTTTATTGGACTATTTTTTTTCTAATATGAAGTTATAGAAAAGGAGTATGATAAGAATCAAGAACATGCATACTTTATTTCACCATTGTTGTGCAAATTTTCTGATTAATTGTTCATTGAAAGTGAAATTTGTGTTGACCCTTGTCATTTATGTCAGCTTAATTTGTTTTTCAAAGATAATGCTGTTTTGCTTTTTTAATCATGTATTGTCGTTTAATTCAAATTTTATTCCCTTTTGTTACAGTTCTTATGTATTTCCATAATTATATTTTATTTCCTATATTATTTTTGTAGTGTTCGCCGTGTGTAATATATTTTTTTATCAATTCTCCTTTATTTGAATCACCATGATAAGTTTATCACTCATTTTATATCTTTCTTTCTCAGATCCATGATATTAAATTAATGCATGCCTAGATTTTGCTTCTTTGCCATTATTAATACAAATAAAAGCTTTCATTAGTTACAGCGTGTTTGTTGAATAGAGCGACCAGGTTTTGAACAACCTGATTGGGGTTGATGATTTGAGCTATTACTTTATGGAATTTATTCATATTGAATGAAAATTAAACTACGTTTTTCCACATAAAATTTTATTTATGTGGAAAAACATAGTTTAATATTCATTCAACCTGATTGGGATTTGAGGTGAAGCAACTTAAATTAAACTTACATTTTTAGTTTTAAGGTTTTCGCAGCGATTAGATGCACTATTATAATCCATTTTCGGGTGTACGTCTGCGTGCTTAATATTTGTCTCAACGTTTCATTCCACTTACTGGGAACGTCGTCAGGAGAATGAAAATATAAACATCTATCGTACCGTTGGAAAAAACTGGTCCATTTTTGTCAAGGTATTTAAAAAAGTAAATAAAAATAAAATAAAAGCCAACTTCTTTAAATCATCTACTATAAAAGGAAGATGAAAAGTGGAATATTGTTATCTTATTATTGTTGTTACTTACATCTTTTTATCAGGTGTTAATATGAATTTAATCATACATATTTCACATCATTTCAAGTCATCATGGTCTGCTTACACTCCTTTGACTGGAAATCTAGGTTATTGGGGTGAAGTCTGTTTGTCCTCCATCGTCACTTTCATAGCGTTAGCAACGTACAGATGATTCTTTCTCTGGAAAAATACCTCGAGGGTATTCAGGAAAGAAGTCTCTTTTATGCATAAATCATAATTTTGCAAAATCTATACGCATAAAATTTAGATGTTAGTGACCATAGGGCTAGAAGATACCATATAAGGGTTATTATTCGCATGAAACTACAAATTAAATTGGTGATCTGGAAAAGTCTCACTCTTTGCTTTATCGTGAAAACAGAGAGATGTTTGCTGCAAATCTGTCAGCTTAACTTTCAGAAATGAATTTCTTTTCATTGAATTTCCCTTGAATATGCCCATGCGAAGAAAAATATAATAGGTATATGTATTCAATTCATTACGTATTAGGAAATTCTGCACTATAACTATGGAAAGGTACACTCATGTGGAGATGAGTGTCACAGTTTTATTCAAGGATCAGGCAGAGTTGACCAGGGAAGTTTCTTGCTGCACATGAAGCTGTGACTTGAAAAATGCCCAAGTACACCCTCATGAAATGTTGTGGTAGAGATCACTTTCTTTACCCATGTAGGGAATCCATATCTGAAATCAGTGGCGCCAACTCGATAGGGCCTGAGGGGGCCCGAGCCTCCTAAAAAATTCATTATGGGGGGAAAGAAATTATGTGTCAGGCTTATCGATTTTCCCAGGAGTGTCCTGTTATCGAGAGTTGAGTTTTCAGGGTTCTTATGTTGATCATATGACTTCTAAAATGCTTAAAATAACTTGAAACTCACTATTTATAAAAATTCCCGGTGCTAATGGACCCCTCCAATATTTTTTAATTAGTCGGCAGCCCTGGTTGAAATTCATTCTTTTTCATAAGAAAGTTCCCAGTACATACTAGACATGTTGAGTGAGGAGTGGAATTATCTGGAGTAAATACAAAGGACACTGTTTGGATGGAGTGAGCATTGAGAGGGGAGTGGATGCTGGAAACTATGTTAGAGGGAAGTATAATAGTCTGGGAAGGGGAAGAAACACAGAGACTGAAACCTGGGCAAGTCCGTGGGGATAACCTCTGGGGCCAGGAATATAGGCCTGAGACTTTATCTCTTGGACTGCAGGAGGAGGGAGGATGAATGGAAGGAAAAGGATGGAGAGGCTGCAGCAATAAGGAACCTACTGATATATGTAGTAGGGTTGGGAGAGGAAGGGATAGGATGGATCCCGATGCAATCATTAGGGCAACACAGGCCACCACTATGAAAACCAAATTACCGTATATGTCTGAATATAGTCTCCCCTTGTTTTCCAAAAATGTCCGTGGTAAAAGTAAAGGGGGGACTATATTCAAACACATTTTTTAAATTATTTCTTGAAACTGAAGTCACAAAATTAGGGGGGGGGGACTATATTCGGAGAAATACGGTAATTGTTCTGTGAGAAATGGTTGACTATCCTCCAGAGGAATACTCTTAGAGATTTTTCTATAGGTGAAGGGAGTAAGGCAATTAGAATTATAAGTGGAAAGTCAATGAATTCTATTGTGCATGGGAGTGGGAAATTGAAAGTAGGAGAAGGATAAGCCTATCAGATTTGCAGAATGCTCCGAGTCGAGAAAAAACAATATGTATCTACATGCATTTTTCTGTCTTGGAAAACTCCCAAACTTACAGATTGCTAGGTGCTGAAAAGTTTTTCCCAGGTCTAGATTTTTCCACCATTGAACCCTATAATGGATTGACTGATACCTCAATAGCCCTGTAACTTTTTTTTGACAGGAATCTTCAGTATATCCTGCAAGGAAAATTATCGTGATACAGTCCTGGAGACTGTATTAGTAGATTGAAAGAGTACATGCACCTCACCATGCATTATTTTTATTTGTCTGGCATGAATGTTTCATTGACCTGGATTGTTTTAATTCCTTCAAAATCACTTCTCATTACAAGACAGTTTCTCTAGATGCATATAATGTAAATAAAATGTTGGTTGGATACCTCAATTATGTTACATCACTGTTAAAGGACATTGATGGATAATTCAATGCACTGTTAATTATAGCTTTAGTGTTAGTTATTAGAAGTGGGCACTTGCTACAAAAGCTGAAGCTGTCATGTTTTATTTTTGCTTTTCAGGTTGCACCAATCATTTTTTCATTTTTCTTATCACCTTTTCTATTCAATTCAGGTGTCCCATATCCTGTTCATAAGCATACATCCTACTAATGATTTTTATTTTGAAGGGCTCTAATAGTAATGCATAGTTTGTAGTCGGATTGCATCAAATGTTCCCCCACAAGCTTTAATTTCTGTTATGTGTAAAACCAATTTTGTGCCATATTTTATTGATCGTTGGCTTAACGGGCTGGTGTGTACCAAAATTATTTATTTGTAATTAATCAACCCCTCTCCCTTCACGAGTGAGATGTGACTCTTAATAGGCATGGTAAATGATATCTTATTAAGTGAGGAACAAACACAAAGCTTGAGAACAATAATAAGAATGGAATGTTTCCTCAAAAACAGATGCAAGTTGGGGATATGGAAAGATGAATTGGCTTTTCATTGTACTAGACCTAAGTATTCAATGAATTGGCTCTACTTTGCCTTGTCTTGTTTGTAGAATGCAACTGTGCTTTTAAGTATTGTGTTTGTTTTTGTGTAAATATAATGCATTTTATGTCATTAGTGAGCATTGAATGTGCATTTTGTATGAGAACTTTTCATGGTCAGTGCTTACGAGCAGTGTTGTGTACCAAATGAAATGTGACCTTAGTACCTGTAAAAGGTGGCATTATCCATTCCTTGTGTGGGCTCTGTCATTACTGTTCATTTCCTACTACCTCCTCCCTTTCTCATTTCTCATGTGCTATTTGTTGAGTCTCTTTCAGGTGTAGAAAATGTGAACAAATTGCATTCATCATGGCTAAAAAATGAGATCAACGAATATCAATCATCTTTATTTCAACAGGATTCATTGATCATTGCAATAACTCCATTGAAAATTTTTGCTTTCTGATGAATACATTCTCTCGATGAAAGTTCATTGTTGTCTTGAAAGTTTTTATTATCCCATCCTGCCAAAAGAAAGTATTTAGTCATTTTTACACACAATGATCAAGTATAATATTTACCATTGAAAATTTTATGCCATTTAATTTTTTAGTAGTTCACCAGACATCAGTTGCATTCCATTTCTTTTAGGTCCACAAACTGTCATGTGTAACAATTCATCACTATCACTCTTTTCATGCTTGTGGATATTGATGGAACCACAATCATTGTTTTCGTATACATATCTCAATCAAATTATGTGTGAGTGTGTGTGAGGATTTTTTTCATATCATTAAGCCATTCATTAACTCTATGCTTTGAGTGTATCTTACCATATATCATTTATAAATTGTGCCAATGAGTTGCCTAAATTTCACTTAATGAAGTACAAGATATGTGCCAGCATTTTATTTTGCTTAAATATTCCTGGGACTTATGTATTGACATAATATTGAAGAATATCTTTTGGGATACACATTTAGGGATGGAACTGTAGACAACTTTAATGGGAAACTACTATTTTCTGCTTGGAAGGGTATTATGGCTTTAAAATTATTTTTCTATTATTGAGAGGCTCTCAGTTATTTGCTCAGTGAATTATTTTTGTATTTTATTAACGATGAAAATAATTTCAAGGGAACTTGATTGAATATACCAAATATTTTTGCTAGTATAATGTCCTCATGCATTTTTAAAGCCATACCCAAGATCATGTGGCTCAGTTAATCTTGTTCATCACCAATTTTGCATGTTTCATCATATCTCCTCAATGACTTTACAGCTCCTCATAGTCCTCGGCGTCAGAAACTCAACCTTAGAATGAAAAGCTTGTCCCTTGACTCACCTGAGTCTACAGAACATGTGCAACGACAGCGTAGACACGCAGCTGCTGATCACCAGACGAGTAGTCAGTCATCATCTTCTAGGATTCAATGTAACTATCTATGTTTACAAATTACATGTAGTCCATGTTTAATGTATATTCTTATACATATCTATTCATTTTGAGATTGTTGTCCTCTTTAATAGTTTGTACAGGAAGAAGAGACCCTGTCTGTCATCATAGTTAAATAAGAGGAAGAAAATATTTTGTGATGCAATAGTGCAGTTGTTCTATGCCATATTTTTCTTACTGATACTAGGCTAATGCAAATATTAATTTACCATCTTTGATTTATATGAACAAGGAAGTTAACTATGAAATATCAATAAATTTATGTGTAATGCGTTTAATTTTGTTGATATTCTGAACTAGGTAGAAGAGAAGGTGGTTGGCAGGAGGAAATCATTGGTTTGAAAATTTTTAGATTTAAATAAATAATATCACAGCCTGTGGCATTCACTTCACGTATCTGTATATGGGCTTTTTGTTCACTTACATCATAAATGTAATAGTTTATGGTACGATACTGAATACAATAACACAAGTCTGCACAACCAATATTCTAGTGGGTACCTTATGGGGAGAATCGGGCATTGATTGACCAAGTGGCCCTTATATAATGTCGAGGTAATCTTATCAGTGCATTTATTTTACGAGTAAATGTATTTTAAAAATTAGAGCATACACGAAAGATATTCACTGCTTTCACCATTTCATATCAACTAAACATACACATAATGTAGGCCAGAAACTAATTGTTTTTAGCTTTAGATAATGTGTGATATTTTATGCTATAAATCAAGATGTGGCATTATATTAACACAGCAGCAACCCTTAGCACTAAAGGTTGTCTTGCTTGAGTTTTCATTGGCTGGCTGTAGATGTAGGTATCAATAATATGGCTTGAAATAAAGTACTGGTACTGTGTGCTTTTTTTGGTTATCATTTACACATAGCCGTGCATGTCATATTTCCACATTAAATAAAGTTTCGTCATTAATGATATCCTAATGTTTGAGAGAGACAATCAGATGAGCATTAAAATTGGCTGTGGATTGCTTCTGTATGGTTAAAAGTTACCAGCCAATGCGTATTTGTTAAAACATGGCTTAATTTTTGAGTGCTGACTCAGAACAAAAAAATTTTCCCTTTGTGAATATTTGATCTAGAATAAAATAATATTGATATGGAGCCATGTTCACAATTCAGTAATTAATCTGATTTATTAAATTAAATGTCAAAGCAAATTTTAATGATTTAAATTTAGTTACATGAATCTCTGTCAGAAGTTAGGTTTATTTTTTACGGTTTATAAACCTGTTAGTCTCATGGTGATTGTATGTATTTTGTTTTTAGCACCTTCCAGTCCCGTCCATAACCGTCGCTTGCTGAGTGCCCGTAATATGAGGATGAGTTCTGTGGAACTACCAGATGAAAATGAAAAGTCTCTAAGTTCAGCCAGCACATCACCATGCCCATCGCCTGTAAGAACACAAGTAACTTACTTCATTTTGCCTCAGATTATGTTGATATGTGTATAATAAATGTTGAAATATTGCCCATAATACAGTGTTCATGGTAGCTCAACATACGTATTTTCTAGTTAGATATACAAATATATTAGGCATATGTGCACTTTAGATGTACATATATACCTGTAGTATGTACACCAATATCTTTAAGGGCATCGTGGAACACATATGCATAGAATGATCACTTTATCGGCTACCAGATGCGAGGAAACTACCTACAGTGGAACCTCGTTAAAGCGAGTACGGGCTATAGCGACACCCCCGCTATTACGAGAGATAACCGATGCACCGTCAATTGATCCTATAATAAGCGTGTTAAAAATTCGTTTTTACGAGACGCTTTCGGTGTTGGCTCTCGCCATAGCGAGGGTTTCACCGCCGGAAGACTTTCATAAAGACTCCTTAACCTCTGTAATTGCTAGCGATCTGTTAGAAATGAAGTTAATGGAGTGCTCAGTCTCAAATTTATATGGTAAACTGTCGTTCGATAAATATAATGATTGACGAAACAATGCTTTGCATGATTTTTATTCAGTGCGGCGCTTATAAATTGTTTGAATAGTTAGTCGTTATTTGAGTAAGGAAATTATGTGATGCAGAAAAACATTGCCTTTCGTCTGGATTTATGCTTACGTTTATCGGATAGATGTTTATCTGTCGCCGCACCACTCCTGTTCCTGTATATCTGTTCGCAACAGGTATATTGGCTATTATTTGCTCCACCTCGGGTAAAGCGACAATTCGCTATAGCGAGTGTTTATTAATGCACCGTGGGGTGTTGTTATATCGAGGTTGCACTGTATTTGGTATTCCTCTAAAATGCCATCTGATCACCCTAATATTTCTTGTATTTGCTTTCTGTTTTGCAACTATCAAAGATCTAATTTTTTATAGCTACTCATCATTGCTGAATTTTGATTGATTTTGTCTCCTTCATGTATGTGCAGTGTATTTTTTACTGTTATGATTCATCAGACTTAGGCGTTGCATTACATTGCCAACATTCCATCAATACTGTTGGAATACCTATGGAAAAATTTGGTAACTCTGTCCTCCTATTTGCTTATACATATTACTCTGTTGGAGCATATAACAATTATGTAATTTATTTTCATTGACTAAACATGGTATATCTGCAGAGCCCTGTGTGTTAAAGTGATACTCCATGGAATGCAAAATGCAGTGCATATAAGGCATGCTCATTGAATGCTGAGTGCTTTCTCCTTCCTATACTCTCCCAGGTGTGTAGCGTGAGCAGGTACATAGCTGGGGGAAGGTGTGACTGTGGTCAGTCCCCCAATATTTTTGCTTGGCAGCGATTGCTTGCTATTCATCCCCATAGCCCGTATCCTGACTTTTTCACAATTAGTATTATCACTTTGTGGACTGAGATCAGGGTCTTCAGCCCAAAATTAGCTCAAAATCGGATGGCATTGACTACTGTTGTCATTGTGCTAAAGTTTAAAATTTCTTGAAAAATTAGGTTGATTTCGAAAAAAATTGCTGACAGAGACCAAGCCAAACTATGGACATTTCAGTAAAAACCAATAATGGCTACAAATTTAAGCACTCTGCCTACAACATTTATTGCTTATTTAAAGAAACATATGGTTAGAGATCCATGAAATTCGCAATATGCGATATTGCAAGATAGCACGAAATGATGTGAAATCAGTAAATAGAAACGAAATTTTGCATTTTTTGCGATTTTTGGTGAATTAGCGAAAAAATCACTTCTAATGAGTCATATCATAACCTATTAAAGCCTAAGCCTTCATTGTTTAACACTGCTGACATTCATTCAATCTATCTCATTATGGTTCCAAGGTAAATTGTCTTGTTTTGTCTCGCACATATTGCATTCACATAATATCGTCCGCTCTAATGATGTCTCCGCCAGAATTTGCCGTTGAATTAATCACAGCCTCTCTCTTCGCTTCACATTTATCAATCGTGAAATTATCGGAAGTGTCTAGAATGCAGCGTTTTCTCTCCTGAAGAATTAGATATTCTAACTCAATAAAAACCTGAAAGAAATTCAACGCGGCTTTGAAAGAGCGTAAATATGAGCTCACATGCCCGGCACGTGTCAATGTCGAGCAGTAATTCCAATGACTCTCTGTGGCACATTAAACGGCGTTATTGGATAAATTGTTGCAGGAAAAACTTAAGTGTGGGTCTAACTTAATAATTTTGTTAATTTAAACATGGCCGCTGGCTGGGAACAGAAGGCCGCTTTCAGACGAGATGATTTTCCGCATGCCACTGTTTACGGCACGGCACACAGCGTGGCAAGTGAGTCGTCTCATCTGAAAGCAGCCTGAATTTCACGCTGTCGTGCCGTGAACGGCGGCTGTCTAAAAGTCGTATTGTCAGAAAGTGGCCTCAACGTAGCACTGCCTGCATTTCACACTGTAGATGGAGCACTGATGTGCCGGTGACCACGGCAGCTGTCGACAGCGCTGTGCCATCAACAGCGGGATTCGTCTCGTTTGAAGACATTCATATGGACTTATTGTTATTTGAAAGCACGAAGCACTAGCAGTTGGGGGAAAGAAGGAACAGAAAGGATAGGAGGAGAGGGGGTGCTAATTATTAGTGGACGGATCTTCAGATATTCGGTGCTCCACTGAGATTCAATGCAATAAAAAATCATTTCAACACACCCCCGGTTAAAGTTTATTTGTATCCGATTTAGTTTAGTTATCCGTGCTTCTTTCACGGCCTTTCTTGACTGATTGGCAACAGCTGTAATCAATATTAAGCGATTTTTTTGAACTTACCTTCCCTCAGGACCGAGGTGAGGGCTATCTAAAGGGAGCCCACGACATCAAAAATTTTGGTCAAAATTTAAGTTATACATCACTTGTGGTTATACCATAGCTACCCAGCACTCAGTTTAAAAACACCATCATGATTGGTAGTGATTCGCATTTGGACTGTTTTTAATCACAGCTACAGCTTTATACATCAAATGAAGGAAAGGAATTTTAAAATGCCGAAAACCTAGTTTTACTGTTCATACCAGGGCGAGTTGATTCGGCTCAGAAGGATTTTATGTGAAAGACATTATACATACAGTAAATTCTCGATTATACGAAGCAGGATTTTACGAAGTTTTCAATTATACGAAGTGATAGTGCGGTCCCGGCGAAAAGCCTATGGTAAATACATGGTGCTATTCGATTATACGAAGTTTCGATTTTATGAACCCCGGATCGGTCCCCAGGAGCGAAAGGCATTCGTTTATACGAACTATGGCGAAATATTTGTCAACAAAACTAGTTACGCCGGCGTATGTAGCTAAAAAAAAATCAGCTATCAACTGTGGTTCATCAAAAGTGTGAAATCGTAAATGATAGTGCAACTTTGGAGAGAAAGGGTTTGCCTCAAACCTCACGGTGGGAAATTAGGGGAAGTAGGAGTTAAGTAAAGTATTGCGACTGACATAATGCCCCTATTTACGTGCCTAATCGTAAACATTGCATCGACAATACTTCGTAGTTTAACATGTCAGGAAGGTCTCGCGGGATATTTCGTACACTCCTAATTAACCCTTTGCACTGCTGTGAACGTACCTGGTGCGTTCGCAAGGCAGGCTGCTGTGAACGTACTTCGAAGACTACTTGACTACTTTTCGCCGAAGCACTTCGAAGGGTCCCTAATCCGGGACCCTTTCCTCGACGAGCTCACCCTCGCTGGCCCCTCTCTTTGTCCCTCCGAGCCTTTCTCCCCAAAAGTGACCGCTCTGACTGCATTTTGAAAATCTATCAATCAATGCCGTCATCAAAAATAATTGTTTGCATCGCACTCCTGCCAATCAGGCATTCAAGTACGTCTCTGAACCGTGTTTCTGGGATGAGAAATAACGATTTTGTTAACTTTGCTAAAATGGCCAAGTTAATAAAATTGTCATTTTTCATTGCAGGAACACGGTTCAAAGATGACCTTTATTTCCTCCACTACAATCGCAAATTGCTGGAAATCGTCCGGATTCCCTTTGATAGCGCATCATGAGGATGTTCTCGAGGTTGGTAATTGATACAACTAGCCTACTAGTAATTCTACCGCTATAATATCACGGCTATAGTTGATTCGTTACGTTATACCTTCAGGAAGCTGCAGCGGATAAAATCGTGGAGGAGATTAGAGGCTTAAAAGATGATTTTGAAAAATTCTTGGAAAAAGCAGGAAGAGCACAGCGCGCAACATCAAACGATTTTATTGCCCTTGACGATGATCTCCGGGCTTGCGACAATGGGACGCCGGTACATACGTCGGAAGAAGCAGCGGCCGGGACTAGTCAGAATAGCAGTGACGACGAAGATGAAAGTGAGGAAGTAATATCACCAAATAAAAAAGAAGTACACGCTACCCTCCAAACATTAAGATATTTTGATCTGGCTAACGAGTTAGGTCCCCAATTTCATTCCCATTTATGCAAGTTAGAAACCATTGTGAAAGCGGCGATGGAGAAGGGCAAAAAGAAAAAAATGACAGATTTTTTTAGTAGTATCTTTTCGTGTATACAATAGCCTTCCTGAGTAAACAACTTAAATATCTTAAGTATTGGGCTCTATTAACCACAAACTTATTTTTCAGGCTACTCGTAATTAAGACGCACTTCTAACTCTAACCATGAACTTTCTTCTCGTGCGTCTCCCCGTTTTCCCATGCCAAGAGATCTTTCTTTCCAAAGTCTTTGTTTACTTCCTCCCGTGGCCTTCTGCTGATCTTGCTGACACCCACCTTACGCATCCCAAACCCCTCCTTCCCCAGCATTGCCCATTCACTCCCACCTAAAGTTACGGAGCTTGAGTGCGTCGTAGAAAAATACGCCCCCCAAACGTAAACTGAGGCAGAGCTGAAGGCCCTTTCCCCACCCTTCTTTCTCCTGCCACTTCACCCCACCATATGCTGACCGCTTCTTTCCTCAGGCAATCCCCATGCCACTCTTATTCACCCCACCCACTGAGAGTATCTTCCACTGTCGGGGAAATGGTGCCGCGCTTATAATTGTCTCTCTTCTTCTCTGCTGACGTTTCAATTGAAATTATTTTCATTGCTCTTTCCTCACTATATTTATTTACGATTATAGCGCGACTATTTTTTAGTGCTAAAGCTAAGAAAATCTTATCTCTACGTCAATGATTCTTTGCATAACTTTCATTACATACCCGGTTGGAACCTTGCTCCTGTCGGCATAAAAGAAGAGAGAAATACTATATGAACATAGCACTTCACACCCGGAATGAAGAATATGGTCCTGATGAAGAATTAAGTCATTCGTAGCAATGTCTGCTAAGATGACGGAGCACAGTATCCGGACGGAGAACTCAAACAGAATTTACTTCAAATATTCGCCAGAAGATAATCATGTCCTACATAATTTATAATCGTAACTGAATCTCAATGAAAATAACTAATGGAAAAGATAGCACATTCAACTGAAAATACAGAGTAACTCGAAATATTAACTTACGAAAGTTATTTTGGAAATGGGTGGAGGCCCTCGTTTTTCTTTTTTTTTCTCGTCACTGAGCGATAGAGGGCGACATAAATGGCGGTTAGGCCGGCTGCCGCTAAAATTCCGTGGGTGCTGGAAACAAATATATATCTTACGCGAACTTAATAGTTGTTATTCGCTCCTAACCACAAATTTATAACATTAAATTCTTATAATAAACTTTGCAATTCATTATTTGATTACGTTTTCTAAACTGGTCGGGAATTTCTTAAGCGATCATTGATGTTGAAGTATGAACGAGAATTGGGAATTTTATGGTGGTATAATTATTTAACAATCTATCACAGCATAAATCGATGACAAAAAGCCTTTTCTATGAATAATACCGAGAATAACCACCGAAAACGTTTAAATAAGACCACTAAAGACAAAAAATGGCGGAAGAAACAAAAGCGAACATTTTTTCGTGACTTATGAAAAAGGTTTGAAATTACGAAACTCGATTTTACGAAGTGCCAATTTTCCGGTCCCACTGACTTCGTAAAATCAAGAGTTTACTGTATTATGTACTGTGTAAATTTTGGGATAAAAGACATGAATCTGAAAGACATGACACTCTGTTAAAGCACATCAATTGCGATAAACATAAACGTGTGAAAGAAAGGAGACCCGCAAAACGACAGCTATCAGTTGAACTGACAGTTACTCAGTCAAAGAAAGTGAAAGAGGTGAGAGAGGAGTTTGTTGTCCCTACTACTGAAGCATTTTTAAATGCTGGAATTAGAATTAAAGAAACTTGATAATCCAAAAATTCAGGAAAGGCTCTCGGAAGTACATACATGAAGGGTGCTGGGGATTTGCCATCTGATCATATTTGCCAAGAATACATTCTGATTATAGGGAAAAAGAAGCAGGAAGAGCTTAAATATTGTGTTATTGGTCTAAATTAATACAATGAAACTAAAAACAAATTTGAGTACTATTTGGTCAATTTTTTCTCAAGTCTTCCTCACAAAGACAGTTAATCAAGTGAAGTATTCACGGTGCACCTTTTCTTGCTCACTCTATAATATTAATGCTTGAACCATTTGCTTCATTTGATTTTATCAGAAATTTTGTACTGTTGAAATTGTATTTAATGTTAATTAAAATGCTTAAAAAAGTGTAAGCAATCGTGAAATGTGCACCAAAAAATAATAAAACACCTAGAAATGTGCAAAAATTTTACATTATAATAACATCACCAAGATTTTCTATAAAACCGAAATCACATGCATAGTTTTAAAACGAATTTCAGCAAAAAGTAAAACCACTTTCACGGATCTCTACTTATGGTTATCCAATGTGTGGGATTTGAAAAATAAATTACCAGTGTAGGCAACCCGTGTACCAAACAGGCCCTACCCAAAGCATATTTTTAGTTAAGCGCCTGAGAGTTGGTAGAGTGTAAGTACCCACCATGACAGGAAGGTGCATATCCTCTACAATCCGCCTATCCACCATAATGGAGTTTAATTTTATCTAGAGATTTTTGGATCATTAGAATGTGCCAGTAGTCTTGAACATGGAGAGTCAAGCAATGCAGTGATTAATCTAAAAGTGCAATTGCACTTGAATATCAACCCTACAAGCACACATTATCAAAACAAAGAGTGCGTGTCAGCTATCCACTGAGGAGAGGTATGGTGTGTCCACTTCATGCAACCACTAATGTGAATCACAATTGCTACTAAGACTGTGTGTTTAGGATGCCACTGGTCAAATATTCATTCATATTTGTTACTGGACAGGTCCTTCTTTGAAACCTCTTGTTGTCTATGCTCCAGATATCATAAATAATTTTTTGTCACAAGATAAATTGATTTTTATGACAGTTTTGTTGCTTTGAGCAGTGACTTGCTGCTGAAATGTAGTTGCCAAAGTAGGTTGTTCACCTCAACCTTGAAATTTTGGCTCCTGTAAATTCTGCAATCCAGGCATACTTAGTGACAAAATGGACATACTACCTTGAGCGCGAGGTCAGTTCTCTGTGGTTTGATTACCCACTGATCAAAATAGCCCCTCTGACTCCTTAGGATTTATCCCATCTTACTCTCTCTTTGGGTGGCCTGGGAATAGCATGTTTTAAAGGAGAGCATGCAAGAATGAGGGAATCAAGGAAGGAAACAGTCATTGCAAACAAGTATGGTTTCACATGAAAAATCAAAATACGAACTGGTTTCATCTCACGGCCACATAATTAGAGTGCCTTGTGTGGCAAATTTTTATCTTATAACCAATTGCAATACCAGGCAGAATTTCCAGACTCAATTTTTTTTCAAATCGATTCATCCCTTCTGTCGGAATATTTGTTTTCCTCAGAGTTTTAATATTTTGACAAAAATTAAAATGGCCTGGCAATATATAGGTATTTGGTACAGAGTTAATCATAGTTAATACTATCATCTAAACCTCAATAATCTGGTGAAGTATGTACTAGTTTTTTAGGTGACTTAATTTAATGCCCCTTAATGGGTCTTTGTAGGCAGTGACCAAATACAGTGCCCTTGAGTGGGTCTTTGTAGGCTGTACGTATCCAGCAACGCATACATACTTCCCTTTTTATCCATCCCTGCTATAAATAGCAGATAAGGGTATTTTTCCTTTCGTTATTGTAAAAATCTGTGCAACAACTTTTCGAAATGAATGAAAATACTAAATGATTATGCTTATGCTGGCTTCTGTTCATTTTTATGTTTCTTTGGTCTATAAGACTGGTATGGCATTATCAACATACTGTATATCACGGCCTATAAGATACACTGGGATATAAGACTCTCAGAGATTTATCAGGGTAGCATAGATTTACTGCTTAAACAATCTTTATAAGATTTATTTGTAATTTTTAGAAGGAATTACTGTCACAGGTATAGTGAAACCCTTTCACTATGCACAGGCTCAAAAGAGAGTTATTATTGATAACTGTAATAAAGACAACCATATTCTTGGCAAGTCAGCTAGGCTTGGTGGAGGACGAAGTAATACCCTTGACAAACAAAGCACTGGCTGATTGAAGTGCCCATTTTTGAGTGAAAAAAAGGGTCTTATTGGCTGCAAAATAAGGTATTTCCTTGGGATTTTTATTTAAATAAGGGTGCCTCCATATGAAAGGGTATAGATTGTTAGGTACCTACTAAGTACAATAAATACTCTTATTTCTGCTGGGGTATTGAAAAATGATAGTAAGTTAGAGGTATCCACAAGTTACAAGTGCTCATAAATGAAGGATTCACTACATTCAACATTTTTCCATATTTTTGGAGGAATTTCTGAAAGAAGTGAGTTGTAGCTAGTAATTGCTAAAGTTGTCTGCATCTGTCATTTTCTTTGATACATAAATATGACTCTCATAATTTTTTATGTATCTTGAAAGAGCTTTGGATTGTCAGTTTCTATAATTGATCATCTATAATTGTGATACAGATATGGAAACTCTTAATTATCAATGCAGTTTGTGATTACCAATTATATTTACCTTTAATAAAGGTAAGTGAAAGGTATGTAACTCTAAAACGCTAATTTTTTTTGTGATTTGAATCAAGATGTATCTGGGTATATACTTGGACTGTTTATTGATTTCAACCCTATTAGTCTGAGCATGATAATTGTCAGAAGTAAAACTCACTGAGTATTTTGATGATATCATGACTGGATATGTGAAATTTGAAATTCATGTGGCTTTTGCTGCTGCATCTCTTAATGCTACCATTGGTATTTGATGTTGAAATATCTGAAAAAATGTAATTTTCAGCAATTTGATCTTTTTATAAGTTCTTCCTTTAAGTATAGTTTAAATGTTCACTGGGTGTAATATGTATTGTTTTTTTTAAGTTCATAGAATGGGTATGAGAAAATTTTGCCCCGTAAATGTTATTATAGCATGCTCGGATGCATTAGTTGATTTAAGACTCCAATTTATTTTGATGTAGCTTCCCTCGTTGGAATACTGTGGTACCCCGATCTATTGTTCCCGCATTCATTGTTCGGCATTCCTGGTCCCAAATTAAGTTCCACAAAGATAATGTAATTTTTTCCCACATCTATCGTTCCCTGACAATAATTTTCCTGCATCTACGGTTTGACGAAAATGAGACGAAATATATACAATGTATCATTTATGGTTAAGAATGACATGCACGTAATTTGAATTTTCCCCAAGAGATGGAACTCCCATAGGGAGAAGCTCAGTAGCATAGGATATTAACGCACAAACAATTAATATTAATATTCCTGTACACGGCTAAAATCTTGTTAGAATCTTTGATTGAATTTCATAATTACTCGCAAAAAGAAATCATGTGTTTCCTGGGACATAGGCAACCTAGTCAGACATTTCCTGCATTGATCGTTTACCCGCATTCATAGTTTTTTTCATCTATCCCCTTGAAAAACGATATATCGAGGTTCCACTGTAGAACAAATGAAATGTTTGTATTTGATTCGTCTGGATTGCACATTGTAGTATGTATGTCAATGGTCTCTGTTATGTTCATTTACTACCTACTTCTTGGATGAAGAAAATGACTCTTTGCCTAAATGTTTGCCAACATGATACATGTCTTTACTAAGATTGATTTAGGGGGACTTCTGAAACTAAGTTCATCAACATTTCAAATAAAAAAAATAAATCATCCAAGTTGAACATGATGCCTTTCTGCAGTTAGCGATTCATATGAGGTTGCCAATGCCATTTTTTTAATTTGACTGATGCATCTTTGACCTATAAATAAGGTCTTCCTGGGCAAATCAGTAAAGGAAGTAAAGAATGCTTTGGTTTTTTATTTACTTTTATTTATTTTTATTTGGTTATGGAATTTACACATAAACTTATTTGCAACAAAGTTGGTACTAACATGAAATTATAATATGTATTTTTTTTTAAATTCGTTAATATTAATTTGGGTTTGCTGCTTTCTTAGAGTTTACCTAATACATAGTGTACTCCAAGAAGTGTCAAGAAATAAGGCATGATCAAATTTAGGTTAGAGTCTAAGTAGTCAAATTAAATTTAGGCTACAATGAACAAAAGAAGTAAAGTTCAGAATTTGAGCATCATCATATGCATTGTAAAATTATTTGCTTTAGCTTACCCTATCCTTCATTAAGTTGAATATTTTATGAAAATGCTGACACATGCATGAAATAAAATATGTGTTTTCTTGCTTGTTTGAATGAAATGGTCAACTTAAAAAAAATAGTCTTACATGATAATTTTCATCCTCTCTTACTGTATTCCATTTTATTTTAATTTTTTGACGTGGAACCTAATTAGAAATATCGATAAATATGTACAAATTTTTGATGAAAAATTAATTTTTTGGATATTTTTCTTTCGCTTTCTAGAAACCTCATCGTCTTCTTCCTACCAATCTGTATGTTGTTTTATACAACTTCAAGTCAAGACATCCTGATGAACTGGATCTCAAGTAAGTAAACTTATGTGGTATATACTTCTATAGGGGTACATTTGTCTTAGTGTATTTCATTCATTTGGTTTTCTGTATCCATATTGCAAGGAATATTAACCCTTTCGCGCCGGACCTTGGTTCAGGGAAATTCTTCCTCAATACAAGTATCTTGAAAGTTTTCTTTACTCCCTTGTACGAAGCGTTTTCGCGTCAACTGAAGGCAGTGGTTCCCTTCTAACCATTTCTGGACCCAACTCAGAGGGTGCCCATCCCTTTCCTCGGCCTCTGTCCCAGACCCTAGAAGGATTAAAAGCCCCTTCCTAGCACGAGTTCGCAGTCAACTGGCTAAAATGTTTATGCAAAATATATGAAAATATTTCTTGCTCGCACCGATTTTTTTACATTCAAAATGAATTTTGTGTTTTTTTCTGAGCGTGCAGAAATTTTAAACGAAGTTCTAACGTTGATTTAGACGGATTTAATGTATTTACTAGTTGTTCTATAACTCCGTTGAGATTAACGTTAGAATTTTGTTTGAAATTTCCATGTGGTCAGCAAAAAAAGATGAATTCATTTCTAGCATTGAATTTCAAAAGTAAGCAACAAATATTTTTTTTGGAAAACACATTGCAAATAACAGTAGTTGACCGCGTAGAGAGGATAAGAAAGGGTCGACCTGAGCGGCCGAAGATGGGACTGGGCTCACGCTAAGGCGGATCGTGAGGGGCGACCGCGTCCGTGGGTCTATTGTGTCCGCGACGGTCACTTTTTCGACCTGTGCCGCACAGGCGTGGCATTCGTTGGTTAGGGTAAGAACATTCAGGATGCACTGGTGTGGCATTCGTTGTTAAGGGAAGAAAATCCTCGCCGCACAGGTGAGGCATTCGGCGTGAAAGGGTTAACAAAACATCTCCCATGTCTTATGTATAGGAAATGCCCTATAACAAATTTTAATGGTTTATATCGAATCTGTATACACTTTTCCAATGTCTTCAGATGTGCTTACTTCCATTTACGTCTTCTAGACAATACAGAATATCTACTATGTTTATTTTAGGTCATATTAAAAGAATAAATAACTAGTTTGCATTGAAGTCAGTTTATGAGAATCAGACATTCAGCGAGACATATATTTATGAATACTTGCTCTGCAATTTCTTAGCCAGGTGTAAAGTGTAAGAGAAGGAGTATCTTATACAGATAATCTGTGAAAAATCAGTTTTGGAAAATTCAATAAATGTGTTCACTTTCAGCAGGTTCCTTACCACCAAATTTAGTTGAATTCACTTGCTGCACCAAAGTGATTTATTTTCTCATTTACTTTTATATTTTCATCCTTTTCGTTTGAGTTAATATACAGTGTGATAAGGTTATAAAATCAAAAGTAGTATTCAACTACAATAAGGCTAGAACACCAGAAACATCTGATCCGATATGTTAAGGACTTAACATATCGGATCAGATCGCAGAGTTATTCTTCACCAAAGAAAAACCCTAAAATGGTGCGGAAAGTTGGCTGAGGAGTTGATATCATCAAAATCGAAGGTAAATGCATCTTTACTATACATGCACACAAATAGACAACGGGAAATAAAATGGGTGCTGTTGAGTTCCACAAAAACGTATTTCTCCATTAGGTATTGTATTGGCTAGGGAGGAAAAACATGGAAGAGGAGGAAGGGACATCGGGAGAGGAAAAATGATGTGTATTCCACGATGAGCAAAGAAAAAAGAATGAAAAGCCATGGAAGTAAGAAAACATTGTAAAGAATGCTGCAAGAAATCAGTGAAAGAAGGGAAAGAGGCTAATGGAAGAAGAAAAGTGAAAATTATGTTTGACTTTTGGCTTTGGATATCCTGAGAAACCATTAATGTGCATAAATTTTTGCAACACCACACATCTATATTTAAATTTTATAAATTTTACGGTTATTGTTCAATGCATTTCCTAAGTATGTCTTTAATCATACCACATATTATTCCTTTTAAATTGGCATCTACGGTAGTAATTTAACATTGTTACTTCTTATTGGATCATATGTGCACAAAATTATTATTTGAGAAAAAACACAAAAGAAGGATAAGAAGAATAAAAAAGTTTTATGCACATCAAGGTATGTCTTCTGTTGTTTGGGCACTTCATATACATGGTACCGAAGCAGCTGATACCAAATACATGCTAAGAGAGGCCCAAAAAAGTGACTGATTGACCGAAACAGTGCGAAGAAAAAGGATATTGTTTGGTTTTTACACCAAAGTGACAGGGATAAATAAAAATAGGATAGGAGTCCATGATCAGTTTCAATAATATTTAGTTTTGCATTAATGAATTTTTCTTCCAGAGTCAATCCATTTGCCTAGATATGCATGTAATCATGATTTCTGCAAATCCCAATTTATAATAATAATAAAAATTTAACACAACTTAGGCATTAAAGGCATATTGTAGATGTCACTTAAATATTAGTATGTGCTCTGTGTGCTTGTACAGATTCTCTCTGTGAGGATTTCTCTATAACCTTTGCTGGGCACACCACTGAACGCTCATATTTCTTGGTTTTCTAGAAATAGAGTATCAATCAAAAAAAAGAATAATTTTCAATGCTTCTAAAGATCTTGATTTACTGAATGTTAAAAACTTGCGTTTCCTTTCTCAATTTTCAGAGCTGGGTACAAAGTGACTGTAATTGACACTTCTGATCAAGATTGGTGGCAAGGCAAGTGTTTGGGGCGAGTAGGCTATTTTCCTTCGAAGTATGTGACCAGGTTGCAGCCAGGTGAAAGACCCTTGCAAGTAACCCACAATCTACAAGTTTCTGATGGTGATAATGGCCTCATGCTTCTCAGAGATCAGGTATGGAATTGAATGAATAAATATATCATCTTCACTGCCAAACTAGTTTCTGCCACTGAACCAAATAGCCATTGGTAAGGAATGAAACACAATTTCACAACTCAATATTTTCCACCCATTTTTTACTTGACCTTGACTGATTTCAATGCCCATCAGGCAAGTAGCCAGGAGGGCTTCAGCTCCCTCCCTCGAAATGTTTTCTGCTGAGAGGGACCTCAGGCAGCACCTATCCTCTAACCATATTTTATAATTATAATCCTTAAACCATATTTTGATATGTTCAAATTTCATAGTGTATGCCAATAACCAAAAAGGAATTTGATTTTCAGCCTATGCAAATGATAAATATGTAGGCAATTGAATTGAATGAATGGTTTTTTGGTGCATGCAAATTGAATAAAAGTCAGCATAGGCAATGTCTACCCCTCTAGTTCCCCCCAAGCATCTTGCTGTCTATGCAGGGACAGAACTAAGGAGTTTTTTTCAGGGGGGCAGAGATCAGTTTGCTGCCCCCCCTGTCCTGATTCCTCCTCTCTTCCTCTTCCTTCACCACGAAAATATAATGCAACTGTGAACTATTTTTTTGAGATGCGGCAGTTGAAAATATATACTGTATGTTTGCTAATAAGAAGTTTTATTAATATTATCGTTTAATGATTTATTACTGAATAATAAATGCTAAATAATTTAATTAGAAAAATTAAAAAACTTAAAAAAATAAAATTTTCTAATTTTGACGCCCGAGGCCCATGCACCCTCTGCCCCACCCTAGTTCTGGCCCTGTGTCTACATGTCTAATGCTTATGATTCATTTTATAGAGGTTTGGAGGATGGGCTCAAGGCATATTGAAAATAATGTAAAGGCATTCAAACTGATTAAGGTCAAAGATCAAGGTCAGGTAAAAAGGTGTAAAAAATGCATAGCCTGTGTTTCATTTATTACAAAATAAATTGTCACTTAGTCAACTTGCCAATGATTGAATACAAACAGTGTTTGTTTGTAACTTCATATTTTCTAAAGACTATCTTTGGCATCCATCGGTTTTCAAAATAACTTAAGGACTTAACAAAATCTTCATTTTGATAATCCTCAGTCTGGAGTATCTATTGCCCTGATATGCTAAGGGTAATTTAACTCTTTCATGCCAGAGCCTCGTGAAGGGAAATTCTTCCATGTTACGAATCCCTTGAAATTTTTTTGAATTCCCCTGTATGAAGCTCTCTTGCATTGACGGAATGCAGAAGTTTGCACCCGTCCTAAGGCAAGGACCCAACTCAGGTGTACACTGATCCCTTTCAACTGACTGAAATAGCCATGTCTTATAGGCACAAATATTTGTGGTTCCCATAGATGTTTTAATATATAAAATGGATTCCCTGTGTTTTTCTGAGAATGAAGAAATTTTAAACGAAGCTCATATTCATATTGACGGATTTAACATATCTATTCCATATCGACTGATTTGAAACTGAACGGAACTTTATTGATAATAATGCTAGAACTCTTTTTGAAATTTCCATGTGATAAGGGAGAAAAGAAGAATTCATTTCTAAATTTAGATTTATAAGATAAGCAACAAATATTTTTTGGAAAAAAATGCTGCAAATAGCATTGGGTGGCCACGCGGAGAGGATGGAAAAGGGTCCATCTGAGTGGCTGAGGAAGTGCCTGGGCACCCGCTAATCTGGGTATCGAGGGGCGACCAAGTAGCTGGGTCTATTGTGTCTGCCGCAGTCACTTTCCTCCACCCTGCACGGAATATACATGGCTTTCGTTCATTTGCATAGGAAAATTGACAATGCACCGATTTGGCTTTCATTCTCTTGCAAAGAAAATTCTAGCCACAAATATGCGGCATTCGGCTTGAAAGAGTCAAGAAAATGTTGGAATGTAAAAAAATAACATGAAATATGTAATCATTTCATGATACACAATTACTTTCTATATCTTATTTAAAGTTAATGGAAGTATTATGGTCCATATTATTTTGGAAAATTGTTACATTATCTGAAATCAATTAAATGGCATAATGTTGAAAAACATTTTTTTAGTGAGGCAATATATTTTGCTCTCACTTGAGCCTTTAAAGATCATTTGTAACTCACAGGAGAGAGAGATCACTTATTGCACTTACAGGAGAAAATTAATCAAATATTTTATTTGAAATTAATAGTTTTAACTCAATGCTTTTCCTGGTTATACATATATACTAAGTATGTTGATAAAGAGTTTGCATGGACATTTTTATATTTGTATTTATTCAATCTATATCCAATACTCGCTTGTCAGTAAATAACAGTTTCCTTGACCCTGTACGTTAAGCTTACATGGTTATTCCTTTGTACTCACATGAAATGCTAATTGAACTTTTTATTAATCCTCAATAGATTGTCATTCAGGTGGGTGAGGAGTTGGATGGCATGGTGATGATCCGCAGCGGTGATAATCGCCAGGGCGTTTGTCCACTCAAGTTTCTCCAGGAAGTGTGACACAGTCGCAATGTCCGTGAGGTTCATCAAACTCACTGGTCAAGGATGCCTCATTGCAAGAACTATTGCTCGAGATCGATATCAGCAGCTTCCCAGAGCTTGGCGGTGGTTAACGACCAGCCGACTGTCCTGTCGTCCTTCTCCTCGACAGCTCTCATCCTCATCTTCCTCCCTATGCTCTTGTTGCTGGCTTGCACTCCCCTCCATTGCCTTCTCCCCCAGCCCACCACTCCGTTCGATGCCGAACCAAGTCAGTCAAGCCTTCAAAGGCCCCTCCACGTTTTCACAGATGTGCCTTCCTCATCCTCCTACTCAAACAGGCACTCTCGCATGGCCACGGCTGCTCCATATCGTCGACCTACTCATTTAACGCGTAGAAGATCAATGTCTTTCACTAGACCACTGAGGATTCCTCTTGAAAGGGACATAATGTAAACCACGATAGTGCACCTCCTCCATCTAGAAGTCCATTTGACTCAAAGCATGGGAGCGTGTCATATATTTTTCATGTTTAATACATGTATTGTAAAGTGAAGCACATAAATAAGAATTGGGTCCATAAACCATTGATTTAATTATGTATAAGCTATAGTAGATACATTGGATGTGAAATGGTAAATTTTGATGTTACCGTTGGATTTGATGGGACATTTCATATGAAATAAGATATCATATCAGCTATTTTGTTTATTTTGGAAAAAGCATATGGAGTGCTTAATTAGTGGTGTAGTCTCCAGTGTTGGAGATCATAAAATCAGAATAGACCGAGTACATTTGTGAAACTTTTGGCTTAATCAAAAGACTTGTTTGAAAAGCCGGACAGTTTATGAAGGTCTTTGGAGGATATATGCAGTCTTTTCAGAGTGAATGCAGATAGTTCCTAAGTTAAAACAATGAACTGCATTACTTTAGACTGTTTTATAATGAATCATATTTTCTTCATGTCCCTGGTGGGAATGAAATCCCAGAAACGCATAGCAGTACACCAATGTGAATAATTTTTGGAAGCAATTTCAACAAAACTATTGTAACATGATGATGAGCTAAGAAGGGATGGAGGTTTTATGAGGTTTCAAATATGAATTTGTATGCTTAATATTGTTGAAGGAGCCAATAATTATCAGCTAAATGGGTTCAAAAGCGATGAAGATTAGGATTAATCTTTAATCACATGTTGAAAGTTGTGAGGGATTGATTCTTTTTCATCCTGAAGTTATCAGGAATTTCAGTATAGGACATTGTTTTAAATGTTCTTTGGAGGGTTAACACAAGGTACACTTAACAATTACCAGATTTTCTTAGCTCTAAGGACTGATCACTCGTGATATGTTTGGCTAATGTGAAGTGGTCCCTTGTTAACCCAGAAGTTACTCATATTCTGAAATAGTAGTTAATCTCCTCAAATGACCTACAACCAACAAGAATAAAATTTAACATAATCTCTTATTTTTATCATATAATAGGATTTTGTTTTTGAAGCATTTTGTACAGCTGCAACATTTCCTTCACCTACCTTTCAGATATACTTGACTCCAATGTAATGAGAGAATTTTTCTCCCATTATATTCTCAAAGCTATTTTTACATGACTTTGAAATTTTGTATCTATATTCATTTAATATCAACTAAAATTTCAGGGCAGGCCTTTGACGTGATCTTTGAACAATGAAGAAATATACATCTCTCACCCGTTAGGACCAAATTATTTGTGTGTGTGTGCATTGAAAAGGAGGCTTAATAGGTGCTGTAAATACATATGTGATGTTTTTTTACTGAGGCAATTTTTGATCTTATGTTATTTAATGTGATTGATTCAACTCAAATGTAAATATTTGACAAAAAAGTGGACTAAATGTGTTATATAATAGAAGCTTTTTTTTAAAACCTGTCATGAAAGGAACCGATCTGTGGATAAATTTGTTTAATAATTGAAATAATAAGGTACTGCTTTTGAGCGTCTGTTGAGGCATCAATTGCATGCTTCAAAGCCTTCATTGTTGTAAGACTGTGATTGTAGGCATTCTCTTTAGAGTGTAACTATCTCTAGTCACCAACTCTCTTGTTTCAAATTCTGCTGCATTGAACACCTAACTTATAACTCTGCAATGCAATGTGCAAATTTCTTGTCATCTTCAAACTTTCTTCATTGAAAATCATGCCAAATGCTCTAAAAGAAGCACGAAATATTAATTTTTGTCTGTAGTTCAGATAAACATAGTTATAAAAGATAAATTAACTCTTCAAAAGAACATGGGTGGTGTATAATTCAATTAAAACCATTCATAAAAATACAGACCTCAAAAATATATTTTAAAAATATTAAAAGTTAATAAATTTCAGATATTGTGACATGGCTCTGAGGTGGGGCTTGTGTTATGCAATTAGTTTGCTCATATTTGGATATAGCTGGGGATATGCTGTAGTTGTTACAGCTGTTTGAGAGCTTATGAGTTTTTATGTAGGTAATGTATTAAATATTGACTGTAAATAATTTGTAGATAGGTGAAAAAATTAATTATTTACTTGCATGTGCCTCGTGTTAATGCAGATGCATCTTTGCTTAGTTGCGAAGTGAATGCTTCTCGTACGGAACAATTTATGCCCGCCTGGAGTCATGTTGCAAGTTCATTTATTAATGTTGAGTGATCATGTTGGTGTTGTTGATTTGTTCACATTGAGGAAAATCTGTTATACATTTGTAAATACCTATTTCATGTTGCCGTTTATTGAGATTATTTATAAAAATTATGATTAGCAGCTCAATTAATTTGATTCTGTCCTTATTAATTTCTCTAAATTTTCATTTATATAGTTTAATTGTTGCTAAAGGATATGATTAAATGGAAAAGGAAACTTATAAAATTATGTTCATGAAAACATCCTGATTATGATGAATCAATATGCTTGGTTATTGCATCAAGCAGTGCATTGGTTAATCCTCCGCAGCATTCCTATATTGTGTAATACCAGCCTATGTTTGATGTGTCACGTAGTGTAGAAACAATGTTTTCCTTTTCGTTTAGGATAGACTCTCCAGAATTGTCATCATGAGCATAATTAATGGCTCAGTGTGTGAACTTAATGTTGATTATCTTATCCCATGCCTGATCATTCTCTCCCTAAAAGTATCTTGACTGACTGCAGAAGGCAGTGACTGGCAAATTTACCTTGCCCCTTTTTAAGGAGCACTTTTCAGAAACATCTTCTTAAGCGTGGGCCGAAAATTTGCCATTCTTTTCATGAAAAGATACAAATGGAATGTCAGATGTTGATGATGTTATGCCAAAATTTTTATCATCCTATGCCATGCATCTAAGGGAGAAACACATCTGTGATTCACCTTGTATATTCCATTCACATTAAATGTGATTAGTTTGCTAACACAAGTGTAATATACATGTATTTGAACATTCCCCTGGTAATGCACTCCTGGTTCCTTATTTGTCAAAAAAGAAAAAAACAATCACTGAGTGTTTTGTGTGCTGATATCACCAAATCTTAAGTGTAAGCATGACAATGTCTTCGAGTACCTACATGTGATTGTGAATTATTGAACAGAAAAGTTTGTGGCTTACAAATTGAGGAGGAACTTCTCTCTACAGTCCATTACTCGTGTTCCTGTCCACTTCCATCCATATCCCATCATCCTGTTAGTGCTGGCAGAAGTTTTTTCCATCGAGCTATTTTAATGCAAGACTTTAGTGAAAATTTTGCCCTCACAGTTCAAGCTAAATTTCATATTGCACGTTTTTCAGATATGCACTCTCACCAAGATGAAAAAATTTCAAGGTTTGCTGGAATTCCATGATATAAATACATGAATTATCATGTGCTAATTACCTGAATAGCTTACTTTCATTTGACATTTTATACATTTTTCTCTTTTTGAAGTTTTTGTTACAGACAACTTTGGTATATAATCACATGCAATTTTTAGCAAAAGTTCTCCTTACTCATTTATGAATTTAAATTAATTTGTATTGATGAATTAAATTCAGCAGATCTTTTTTTATATATCACCATGAAAGCTTTGGATAAATTAAACTATTGTTTTGCACTGATCAAAGGTATTTTAGATTTTCACTTATGTAAGGCATTGCCCAAACAGGGAGAGGAGTACATCTGTAATAATACTTAAGTTAGCTAAAATTCTAAAGATATAATTTTGTAAAATATTAACATTTAATTATAATGCACTCATGTTCCTAAAGTGGAATGGCCTGGTTTAAAATTAAGTTTTGCTGGCAGTGATTGTTCTCTTCTAATAACACCGAGCCAACAAATGTTTGTTTTCTTAATGTTTTGCATTTTAGTGGATAATTTGTATTCAGCTGCCACTTCCTTTATATTTGAAAATATAGTCTTCAATTAAGGATATAATAAACTGTGTTACTATAAAAATGTTTTTCTTCATTGATGGTGAATTTCCTTGAAACTGAAATTCTAAGGAGGATCCAAGCAGTAATGTGAAATTTCAGTGAGTGTTTCCTAAATGCATGCATCGATGGAACTTGCAGGATGTGTTGAACTAAAGAATGCATAGATTTTTCTTCTCACTGAATTTCTGAGTGCTAATACTCTCAAAATTCATCTTTTTTATGACATACTCTAGCTTGTTTCGCAAGTGATAAATAGTTTTCTATTCCCTTCAGTTTTCCTTCAATATTTGAAAACAAATCCCTTGTGTCATATTTCCATCTTTTGCAATAATTAGATGAATAAACAGAGATTCTCCTTGAAATGGTGTTATGTTTACCCGAGCCTCACTTTTAGCTATACAAATTGCCAGAGGTAATTATTACATACCTTAACATTTTAAAGATATATTCTTCACAACTTTTCACCCATCATATAAAATTATAGTCTCTCTGGCTAAGAAATGACATTTTTTGTTTTTGTCTATACTGTTGACCCTTGCTTAACGATATTAATCCATTCTGGAGAATCAGTTGTATAAAAAAATTCCGCCGTATGTACAAAATATATTTTTTACAGATGAGGAATCAAGTAAAACTCCATCAGAACAATCAAATGTTGCAATAGCATAGTATGCATTTGGTTGAAAAATACAATACAACAAATACAAAATGTAGAAATACATAATTGATGGAGATGCACGAGTAGCTACAAAATCAGTGAAATTTCTGATTTTAGAAAGCACAAGATCAGCTCAAATCACATTGTGAATACAATGTAAATTGCAAAGCTAGGGCCTACTCTATTCCAAACTTCGAGGAAATGGGTTGCCAAGTTTAGCCAGGTATTACAATTCATGTGAGGGATTATGTGGTGATACATGCATGGTGTCTTATTGTTAGTGAGATAACTTTAACCCTGCCTTCACCTTGATCCTCATCTTTCCTCCCCCTCAGATTCACTGACTTTGTTGAATGAAATCAATCTTCATAAAACCGTGGAAGGGTTGGCATACATAGTGGCTGTACACTTGTGAGTGGACTCGAACAGGGGTGTTTGGGGGTATGCAATACCCACCAGGATAAACGGTAGGTGCGAGATTTATGAATTGTGGAATTTTAAGATAAACTGTTCAAAATGGTGAGTTTTACGGCTTTCTGCGGGATATTTTATTAATCCTTACACTGTTCTATCAGTAATATCAATCCAATCAAGTAAAATGGATTAAACTTAAAAATTTCTCTGAGCTCTGGGGGGGGGTTTTATCCCCCAAAACCCTAGCTCGCTGTGCCACTGGACTCGAAGAAGGACTTGGATCTGTCAGGCCAATCAAAGTTAGTATTTAACAGTGGGAGAAATGCCTTTAGGAAACTTAAACCCTCACAGTGAAGCCATAGCAAAATCTTATAGCACAAAGAATAAGCCAATTTTGGGAATGGAAGAGTCTAGTTTTCCAAAACTGAATGTGACAGGTGGATGCACAGCTCTGTCAGGGTAATATTTTCAATTTTTATTGCTATGTATTAAATTTGTCTTATGACTCCTATGTATTTGAATGTCCTCTGCTTTCCACTACTGTGGCTTATGGACATTGACAGATTGAGGGAGTGGGTGGCCTCCCCCTTGTTATCTCTGGAAAAATTGAAATGATGGTTATATTCAAGCAGGTGAGTTTCACACAAATTTTTTCATGACACCATGAAAAAAGTGTTCAAAAATAATAGATGAATTTATCTAAGCCATAGTACTATGCATATCAGACCTCGTACACATTATCGCTAAATGGTATTGCAAATGATCAAGGCGCTACATAATATTATGAACTTCTCCCCCCCCCCCCCCCAAACCTTAACAACAAAACTTTTTATTTCTCTCTCACAGCTTCTAGTAGTGAAGCCATGGGTTTCAACGAGAATCAAGTAGGAGCGCTCAAACCTTTGGAGTCGCTACACACAATAGGGTAGTTTCCTTCATCAAAGAAAACGAAAGGCATTGATTGCGATTTGTTACCCACCATTAGTGTATTCGTAATATGCAAATTATTTGGTTTTAGAAATCCCGGTTTAGACGAATGGCAATGGTCAATTTTATCCTCATTTGAAAAAGGCCAGAATGGCGCCCATGCGATGCCACTCAACGTGACATCACAAGGACCTAGTTTCTATACGAGTAGATAGGAGTTTTACATCGTCTGAGATTACCAATGCATGCATGAGGCACAGAGCTCAGGGAAACGTCTCTTAATAATCACCTATTAAAACTGCCTATTGTCGGAAAGTTTCCTTATCCTTATTTAAGCCAAGCGCTACCTGCTAGCTGGGTACTCTGCTACTTGCTAGCATCCTGCGTTGTATCAGCGCTCAAAGCCTCGCCCCAAGGTCATCTCACTTGATGTCAGCGGGAACCAGAACGACGTCACACGGGGTTTTCCCAGCATTCATACTTAGCCGTCGCGTTTTCGCGCGCTTGAAAATTGTCACTTTTCATTTGAAAGCGAAAAATAGATATCGTCATTTAAAAATCTAAAAGCGTGAATTACGTACTCCAGGAGTAATAATCTTTCGATTTAGTCAATAAAAAAATACTAGGAAGCCACCCTATTTTGGAATCATAAATATCATGTTATTTCATCTAACAATATAAGTATAGTTTTCCATTTTCAGAGGGGATAAAATACAATATATATTGGTCAGTGCAGTAGCGTAATTGATCGAGCGTTTGGGGCCTAGGTTCAAATCCATAGTGGAATCTTTGGGCTCCCAAATACTTTAATTAATTAACGTCAGTTTTAAAGGTTCAACACGCCGCGAGAGTGAATGGTGCGTCCTCTTTACTCATTATTTTACCCGTGGGTACGTTCGATTGCAGATTTCTCTCGACTCGTGGAATCGATGTACGGTCGAAGCGCTGCAAAAAATAGATTACGGCGGCAGTGCTCGTGACAATGACGTGACGAGGGAGGGTGAGGGAGGCATGAGGCTGACGGTTCGAGCACCCATATGTCTCCACGCCGCGCACCTGTGCACCCCCACCGTCTCCACCGCACGTGGGCGTGGAGACACAGCTGTAAATGAAGAATGAACGAGTTCGTGAGAAAAATATGAAAAACGAAGATTTTAGTAGTTAGGAATTTTACTTTACTGGAGTAGTGAGCAGGATGGGGGTTCTAAACACGGTTTTAGAGGGAATTATGCTATGCAAGCTATGGAGGGGAAGGAAGGTAATAGGTTTTATAGATAGAATGAAAGGGAGGAGGCCTTCCCATAGATTCAGGAGTGATGTCCAATTTGAAAAAAGGAAACATACCGGCGTAATCTGCTAAATGACCCATGTAAATTTATCTTAACCGATATAGTACTTAAGTTATCTTTAGTTAGTTAGATTTAGTACTCGTGCACGTTAATTGTTGAATTTGGTGAACACACCGGAGTAAAATGGCCAATATGTGCTGTATTCGGAGGTATGGGAATAAATAAAATAAAATGCTTGTCGTTGGTAGGACAATTGACGCATGGAAATTACCGTCAGAGAAACTACTCGGTACTTAACGTCCGTGTAGGCCAATTTCCAGTGAATGCAGTGGGGGGGATCCCTTATACTGTTTAGAAATTCCATGAAAAAAAAATCACCAATTTGAATCGTAATATCATAGCAAAAGGCACATATGTTACTGACTTCAACAGAAGCATCATGTGCTTAGGGATACCCCATGTCACTGCCTCGGCGAGAAGCATGCTCTACGTTGAAATCCCAATTCAGCGACGTGAGACGCATTTCGCCGCTAACATTGAGAGGTGAGGCACGGATGAATGCACTTTTGCCTCACGCTTTGGTGCTTCCGAGTAAGGGGATTGCATAGAGGAGGCCCAATTCCATCCCGTAGGAGAAAGATTTCTGTTTCCACCTCGGTCGCATTTTAATAGGTTTTCAAAAATGTGGATCGCATTGCACTCATCTTTGCGCCGCGGACATTTTTGGAAATCGATTAAAATATAGTCGAAGTGGGAACGGAAATCAGCCTTTAATGGGATGGGATTGGGCCTCTATGCATTCCCCTTGGCTTTAATGCTGAAACGGTCAGTGTGAAGGAGTAGACGGAGAAGTGTGGAGCCGAGAGGTGGTGGCAGATGCATGGACCGCATTCGATGGAAATGGTGCACTCCTTCGTGAACCAAGGAGGGCCACCGCGATTGAGGTAAGTACCAACTGGTTGTCGCTGTACGTCAATATCACCCCCCAGGGAACTTCGCAAAGGAGGTGCGAAATTTCCATTAAGAAAGAAGTCGTTCGCCTTGAACGGAATTCGAACCCGGATATCCTGACTTCTGGTCGAATGCCTTACCAGTTAAGCTATCGAGGAGTCTTTTGTTTTGTGTAAATTATTTGAGTATACCGGAGAAGGATTTTCACACCATTTGTGCATTGTCACCACGGATGACTCCGTAAAGTGTTCACCGCGGCTATTCCCAGTAAGTATACTTAAATTACACAAAGGAGGTCCCATTTCATCACTTAGGAAGTTGATTTCTTTTGTCACTTCGATCGCTTAGTGATCGGTTTACAAAAATGTCCGTAGGGCAGTTATTAGTGCATCGCGATCGACTTTTTCCTAATGCATTGCAGTATAGTATTTGCAGTTGTGAGGAAAACAATCGATAAGCTATGAATTTTATAGATCACATTATTAGGGATGTTGAATTTGATTAACAGCCCCAATTACAGCTTTTTCCTCCGTGTAACCAGATCGCTTTTCCTCTCCTAATCTCTATCCTCTTAGTTTTCATAGAGCGATTAGTTTTATCTCATTTTTAAGTTTAGTTTTTGCTGAAGACACTGGAATTTAGGTCCGTAGTTTCTCATGCCTTTTCATCCATCACTAATATTAATGATTTCTGAGGAGTGTCATTAATAGTGTGGTGACATGCCAATTTTTTTGGTGTGTTCATAAGATGACGCTTTTTCATTATCTTTTGAATGACAGTAATGTCTTTCAAAATGATAATGCAGGAACAATGATCCAAAAATTAACATCCAACGCCGTTACAGGGGAGCGTCAGCGACGCGAGTGTCGACTTTAGTTATCTCATTAAAATGCGCAGTGGATAACAACACATCTGGAGGTCAACTTGAGGAGCCTGTTTTTATATGTGGGTTAGAATGGGGCCTCTTCAATGCAGTCACATTTCGCAAAGCCGCAAAGCAGCTGAGACTCGGCGGCGTACTCGGCAGGAGTTTGTGACGTCATTAACTCATCGGAAAAATATTTAAGACTGTCGTTTTTTCATCGCGAATAGATCGAGAAGTAGGCGACGGTTCGAAATAGTTTTCAAACCCTATCGCAATCGCCAGTAAAATAAAATAGGCGGACGAACCGATTATTTATTTTCTCCCCTTTTTATTTGGCATCGAGTTCAAATCAAATCCAAGTCCAATCAAATTATGTGCTCTAATCTGCGTTTTTGCCTCGAATGGCTTGAAAAAGTATCAAATTTAAAATATGTACCACGCATTGTTTACGTTATATTAACCGTTTCACTGGAGTAAAAAAATGCAAGTCCAATGCTGAAAGAGTGAAGTACCTACGAAGTACCGACGCATTTGCGAAAACACTCCATCTTTTCCTGAAAGACGCTGGTCTTTTGTATTGCCCATAATTAACAGGCAGCCAAAACTAATAAATTCTGAAATATTTTCTGCGTAGGCTCATATTTATATTTACTGTATAGGTACTTATAAGTACATTAATCCGATCATTGGATAGTACATTAAGCCGTGGTCCCCTTGTCACCTTTCGGCTAGAGCAGGTTCAAGGACACCGCACAGATGAGGACCAATTTCATCCCATTTGTTGAGAGAAGGCTGATTTCTGTTGTCACTTCGGTCGCATTTTAATCGATTTTCAAAAATTTCTGCGGCGCGGTGATGTATGTAATGCGATCCACTTTTTGCTAATATTTTGCATTATAATGTTTGCAATTGCAAGGAATAGCATTAAAAAGTAATGAATTTGATAAATCACATCATCATGAACGTAAATTTCGGTTAATACCCCCAATATTACCTAATTTCTCCGTGAAACTCGGATCAATTTGTCCGTCAGCGACTTTTAAAACCCATTCAAATGAGCGGTGAGCGACGTAAAAATAATCAGGCCCATTTGAGGATACTCTTTTGTAATATTCGTGAGCAGACTAATGCGGACTCCAAATTTGCCTCCATGCTTTCTTTCCTTCCATTCTCGCTCGAATGACCTCAGCTGTCGGTCGCTTCCTCCAACTACCTTACCTTTAACATCAAGTAATACGAGCGTGATGTGCCCGCTCCCAGCGGGCTTCCCCCGCTCTTTTCAATGCAGGTCCACTGAGGGATAGGCGCGTTTCTACTTTTAAAATGTAGGAAAAAAAGCAGGGTCTTATGTACAAATTTAATTAGAATGTTCGTGTACAAATTGAGGTCAGAGGACCTCTTTAAACACAACATTGGAAGTAATTACACTATCCTCTGTTAAACGCACATGATGACTCATACTTACGTATCAACAGGAGACTTGAATGTGGAATCAGCCGCATTTTGATAAAAGTTATTTAAAGACTGCGAGATATTGTTGCAAATGAACAAATGTATCAGTTTGTGCGCCGTTAACGTCAGGAATATTTACCGGTTTTTGTTTTTGTTTTTTTTTTTGTTATTTAAAAACTAATTTAAGGAAACCATAGTTATATTTAGGAAGTAAGATATGCCGTCGCATGTTCTCTGATAAATTCTGTGCATTTTGGTACCTCATTTGTAGAGTTTGGTTGCGTATAATTGAGAAAAAGGTATCTATACGGTAGAAATTTTATAGAAGATTTCCGCGATTTTTCCCAGCCATGTTGTGGCAAAATGTTCCCAGCCATGGTGGTTTTGCTTCGGGGGACGTATTCTGCCATCTACCAATATTACTGCTCAATCCATGTGTTTTTCTCCCATTCCCCTCGCTGCGGCCTTGTATCGCCAGTTGTGTTGATAGGGGCTGTGGTGTCGGTCGTGAGGGCGCGGCGATAATGAAGGACGGTGAGCCGAGGAAGGAAGAGAGACGGAGGGTGGGTTGGGAGATTATGTTAGGGAAGGGGGACAGGGCGGCGAGCCATTTCCCGTGTGAAAAGGGGTTTAGGAAATTTTATGGCGATTCTCGGCTCAAGAAAAGTGGCTTCTAGAAATCGCTCGGTAATGGGCTGGAAAATATATATCGCAAATGACGCTATCGACAGGAAAAATAACCTTTTCTTTTAGCCGGAGATACTCTCCTTGCGAGATGGCTTTGCTGCCCGCTTTCTTATGAGAATATTATGATATTGTGAAACTTGTTTCAAATGCTATAGAAATTTTATGTATAAAATGTATTTTCTGCATTTAGTTCTGATGGTATTTATCAGGGCATGATGATATTGGTAGGCAGGGTCTGAAAGATTTTAAAATGAAGTGAAATCCTAGTCAGCTGTAACACACGCTTTTAAAATATTTCAATTAATTTTATTCAGAATATTTTAAAATTATACCATAGGGTTATTCCACCTCAATTCAACAAATGCTTGTCCCTTCGGGTCTCAGATTTTGATGAAAATATCTGTATAGTTCTATCTCCGCCCCAAGATAAATACCTCGAGACGGCTATGCGCAAAAAAAGCTTGTGCATTTGATGCGTATTTTGATTTTTTTCGTATTTTTGCAAAAAAAGTGCCTTAAATTATATAATTTCTTCCATGTTACCACTCGTAGAGCCATGACATAAGACATATTTTTAAGCTAATACTTTGCTTAAGATACTAAGGGCCGTATTTTTAAACAATACTCTTATCGCCGGAGTGGGATGAGAAAGAGTTGTATCTCCACCTACTATTCGCAGTCAAGAACGTTCCTACAGCAACACCAAACTCTTCCTCTTCGAAGTAGTGGGTGTTGAGTTGATCGCTGAAATTCTCATATCTACGTCATGCGTTGTGTGACGTTTGCTGCCCACAGTTCATTGCGGCAAGAACGCATCAACAAAAAGAAGATCGCTTTTATTATTAAACTGGAGGACAACAAGATGGACAGACTTACAAGGGAAGAGACGAAGTTGTTGATTGGCGTCATAACTAGCGTCTGGAGGTGTTGGAAAGCAAGAAGACGGATGCATTATGGAATGCGAAGAAGGCGAGAGCCTAGTTGAATGTGCAGGACGAATTTAATTCGAACGAATTTGTTCGGAAGGTAAGTATGTTTGTTTGGAAGTATGATGGTGATAAATGCATTGTCTGATAGTTGAAAAGATTTTTGTTTCAATGAACAATTAATTATGGAAAATGGTTGCTGACTGATCGCTAACTATTTATCAAAGTCATAATTTTAAAACTATCTATAAATTCGGAGACATTTTCATGAAGAGCCATTCTGCGATTGCGACTATCCATGCTCGGCAGTTCGCGAGACAACTTGCTCATTTTCAACAAAAATCTAACATAACTCGTGTAAGTCTGTTGGTAACATCGACGTAGCTCATTCTAGGTTCGTAGCTAGTTCATTGGTTTTGGGGTTTAAAAACCGGTGAACAGCTATAACTTTTTTTTTAAGTCTTTGCTGAAATCCTCATAAAGTGCACTTTGGTGGTAGATTGCAAAAAAACCTTCGTGATTATGTCGCGGCCAGAGATTTTCCACGAAACGTATTTCCCTTCATTTCCAATACAAGATTAGACGTTATTCGCGCCATGCGATACAAGTAAATCTTATTTTCCTACGCCGAAATTAAAAGCTTCACAACAATAATTCCAAGTTAATGGAATGTTAATGGAATTATTATTGTGAAGCTTTTGGTTTCGGCTTGTAGCGGCGGGGTAGGGGTAACAATTAAAACGACTCCGCAATGGTGGCGGAGTTGCTGTAATTGTTATTTAGTGGCAAAGTAAATAAATTCGTGAATATACGTAGTGTACGTGTAGCATTATCAATTTTGGCTGTAGTGATGGATATTTATTTTTGGTTTGGTTACAAGTCCAGTGATATATTTTGTCGTAAATCTCAATGTAACGGATAATTTTTTCTATCTCACAGCGTACCGCCAAGCAATTGAGGAAGAGTTGTGATAATATTAAGATGAGGAAACGGGAAGAGCTGGCGAATGAAAGGCAGGAGATGATGAAGAGTGGTGGCGGACCAATGACATCCACCAGTAAGGAAGATTTGCCACCAGAGATGGAAATAGCCTTGCCGTCCGTCTCGTACTCTCCGGCGAATTCTGGGGACTCTGATGCGTTGGCGGTCCCTAGCGTTTCCCCGGTGGGTAGGGATGGGACCTTGGATTGTTTGCTTCCTCTAACATTTCTGAGATATCAGGCAAGTTGATTAAAAAACGGGTATGTTCCTATCATTATTGAAGGGAATTCCTTAGTGTTGCACTGAGATTATTATCAAGTAAAATATTATCATGTTGCATCTGTCAGTCAAAAAATATAAAATGTGTACAGTACCATGATTGTGCTTAAAGGAATACAACTTCGTTAAAGAGAAATTGACCTGCATCATACTAGCCTTTGTGTATTGTGTGGTTATTTTTCTGTGACCTTTATAAAATGTCATTGCATATCCAATATAATCATCATGGTTGAAGTTAAGTTGAGTTACTTGATGCTATTTCCAGGAATTATGTCACATGATTTTCATTAATGAACGTTATACTTTCTTATTTTTCCTCTGAGTTAAATGACCACCATCGAGAGGAAGCATACACTCCGAGGATGCAATCTGCAGGGACTTCTTGCAGTACAAAAAGGGCATAATTAATCAGGGAAGCGGCCATTGAGAAGGAGATGGAGGCTAGGCTGGGACTCACGGCATCTTACAATGAAAAGTAGGATGCCATCCAGCGGATCCGGAAGAGGGAAGCGGAGATTGCTTGTGCCATCAAGGAGCAGGAACTTGCCAATGCAAAGGCTGCTGGAAACATCATTCAGATGGAGGAGGAATTTAAGAAGTGTATCCAAGGCATACACCTTCAAACAGAGGAGGCGAAGTTGAAGCGTGTGGTACTTGTTATGATATATTTTGCTTGGTGTTGCTTGTGCTTTCATTTTAAAATTCTCCATTATCTTGATGTTTTTAAAGTCATTTGCAAATGATTATCTGCCAAAGGTTATTCAGGGAAAATATATTCATTGCAATTACCTAATTTTAGGGATAATGAAAACAAAATAAATGTAGTTAGAAGTTTGATGCACGTTTCAGTTTGAGCCTCTGCAGAATAGGCAAATTAGTGATGGGAATTCAAACTTTAAAATACTGGTACTAGCCTTAGGCTCAGTTTATGGAGGCTTTCAATTTTGAAACCCAGTGTGATAAAATTGAATCCATGCAATGCTCTCTGAAATGAATTATTACAAATGAAGATATTAAAAGCATGTGAATGATCATTGTGTTTGCATATGGATATTAAGGTATAATGCATGCTTTGAGGGCCTAATTATGCCTGTATTATTGCATGGAGTTTGTATGCATCATATGCTTATATGCGAACTTCTTTGCAAGCTTTCAGATACTCCTCTATGAATTCCTCCTCTTCCTTGACATTGGTCAGCTCCTGCTCCTGCTTCTCTCTCCTGGGCTGCTGGATACCTCGATGTCATGAAAGATGCCATAACTCTGCTGCCTGCTTCTATGCCTTAACCTGAACCATTTCCTGTGGTGATGGTGCCCTCTCTGTAACTGGAATGAGAACTTCTGCACCTGCATGGCTTTTCCCCGCCTTCATTACTCCTGCCTTTCATAAGCCATATCCCAACTCTTCCTCATCTAATTCTGCACATCCAACTAGCAATTTTGCCTTTTTTGCATTAGATTTTGCATCGTCTTCTTGCTATTGGAAATGTGTTTTGTGATTTTAATTTAAGTGCCAGCCAACAACTTTGTCCTTCCTTAGTAAATTTCTCTTGTTTTTGTAAATGTGTTTAATTTTCATTTAATAAAGCTAAATTCAATTGAACCTGTATAATGTTATTTAGCTGCATTTCCCAATCCCTATATATATCTTTCTTTCAATATTTTCAGGTAAAATGGTGACATAGGTAAAGGCAAGATGTGATGTAGTATGTAATTGTTGACAATTTTATGCATTCTTTTCATACAGTGAGTGGTCAACATCAAACGTGCAGTATGAGGTTCAAAATGAAGCAATTTTTTGGATAATTTTAACATGTTGGTGAAGGTAACACGAACTAATGGTTGGAAAAACTTTCGTTTAGCAAATTAAGTGAGTAATATTTATGTTAACGTGTAAGTTATTACTGCCTCCAGGCCAATCATTGCTGCTTTATCAATTTTATAGTTGCTTTCATGTAAAATTGTAAAAGACGTTTATTCATACCACCCATGAGTGAAAATAATTTAGTACTAATCAAGTAGTATGCTTGAACAATTCCACTAATTAGTCATTTCACTGCTTACTCAAGGCATTACTGCCTTTAAAGGATCAAAGTTTTTAAAAATTCCATTTTATATTTTAAGTAGTATCAGTCACATATATCAATCGTCACTGAATATGAAGGTTGATTGAGTATGCCTGCGGACTTGATTCTCCTATGTACTAGTGTTCCATTGCTGACATAGAATTCCTTATTTACATTCTTGATTACTTGCTCCATGTTGTAAGATATTCATAGCCAATTCAGAATATGGATAACAGGGGTAGGCCTTCCATTACCTTACTCTGTAATTCCTTCCTTCTATCAGCCCTTCCATCAGACAGTCATGTTTCATTATCTGGCTGATTACCACTCCATTTTTTAATTAAAAGTGATTCTGCTAAGGTTAGTTCAAATATTTATAATTTTAAAATAGAACTGTTTAATTTTATTTATTTCTTGAAATTACATTGCTAAAATCCAATTTTTTGGCATAATTATTATTATCACCCATGCATTATTAATGATTATTTATGCACACCATTGTATGTATGTCCCTACAAATATGAAATGGGTACTTTGAAAGGGCCTAACATAATGAGATAGGGTATTAAATTAGGAGAATGAAGTACCCGTGACAAGAGATAACTCTACCTATCTTCATGTTGTTAACTGTATTTATACATTGTAAGGGACATGCAAAGGAAGTGGGAGTCTTGGGCAGGAAAGGAAAATGAAGGAACTACCTATATGGATTTTCATTGGAATAATATAATTTTATTCAAGACTAAACAAGACCCATTACAATGGAACAGTACAGTATGGAGGTGTGTTTCGGAAGAGCTTTATGTATCAGTTAGAAAAATACACTAAAGGGATAAGCAGAATCCCATTTATTAAGAAGTAGAATTACTCAGCAACCACGGTTTGCCTCAGCTTGATATTTTCAAACCATAATATGCCTTGAGATGAAGCTGCCAATTTCAACATAAGATACGTTGTGATAAACTTGGTAAATAAACATTTACATACCTTTACGTTTAATGAAAACCATATGATCTATTCCGGTTTCCGTAAAATTAGCCTAACTCTCCCCCCGAACTCACAGTCGGAACATAGGTGCAGTCGATACCACCCAATACGTATACTCTAGGAAATCGACCTTTGTCATAAAAAGATGTCTTACATCTAGCAGTATTTTCCTCTGAAATTGGCAACTTATGTTTACATTTGTAACGAGGTATCAATGCCACCAGGTCATTACTGATGCTCTGTAACGGTTACCAAATATTTTGAACTCAATACCTTATAACGCTTCCCCTCCAAATGGAAAATTTCCATTCATACAATTTCCAAACTAAGGAGAAATCATACCTTAATTATTCTCAACACCGTCCCCTGAGCAACTCCGGGTAGATCGCCACAAACGAGATTTAATACTGTGTTACATAATCAAAGCGATAATATAAATCTTGCGTAAAAATACCACATACCTGGAATGACCCGGAGGCATAAAACCTAAAGGCAATTAGCAGTTTTAACATATACGGAATCGTCAGAACACGATTGCTTAGATGTTCACTCCATTCAGAGGGTAAAATAACGTCTGTTACGGTTCATATTGTGAAGCGATACCTCTGGAGAAATTCCTTTCTGAATAGTAGTACTCAATGATATTCTACCTATCCCTTAAGTGTATTCGTCCAACATAAATATACGACTCTTTCAACACATACCTTGAAAATTCAGCATCCATTTCATAACAACGGTTGTTTACTTACAGACTTAACGCTTTTTTCGTTCTTTTTATACGTTTCCTCATAACAGGCATATATTACGAAACAAATAAATATCATCACGTTAAAAAAGCGTAATTTTTATGGAATTTTGATCGCATACTGCAAAATGTGTCCGGAAAAAAATGACAAAATCCGGAGGTTAACAACGCATTCCGCCATATTAGGCCTTGAAACAGTTCCTACAATTTAGAAGGGTGGTCTGATCCATGCTCAAAATAGTAGGGAGAAATTCGGTAAGCTTGTAGATGGAGTTGATTCTACTAAGAAGGAGGTACGTTTAAAAAACGCTTGGAGGTTGATTTCCCCCTAGTAACGCGTCACACAGGAAGAGTCGTTCCTCTAGGAACGTCTTAAAATACGGCCCTAAGTGTATTGCAAATTCACTAAAGTTCCTATTGTTGTCATATTTTAGCATTTAAAAAAATATTAATCATCTTTTCTCAAATACTCTTCCTCAGAATTGGCCCAAAATTTTATTTCAAAATCTATAACCATCCACCCTACCACAAATAAAGTTTAGTAACAACTCATGCATGGATTTTTAGAATATATTTCAATATTTGAATTTTTCTCCCTACGCGGCGTTTCGGCTATTCCATTAGAGATGCATATCGTAGGTTTATCATAGATGTCTGTGCATGTTAAAACTGCTCCAGACCATAGTAATAATAGTAGTAACCGCAACATCAGTTATGAACTATAAACCCCGCCAATTTATCTAATCTATATTATTTAACATATGCTTTTGACGAGCCTTAAAAGAGAGCTATACTGAAGATTAGAATCAGACAACCAGCTATTATGACTTAATTTTCAAGTTAACTCATTCGGTCATGGTTAAGTAAGATATTTTCATTGTTTTGCGTAGATAAACACAAACAATAAAAGATACAGTGTCCGGCGCGATGCGGTGGAAATCTTTGATATTCAGCTTATTAAAACAACTTGTCTGTTTCCACACTATTTTATTTTCACCGACCATGGTTTCGGCAACTTGTGCCTTGTCCTTGTCCGTGTTCTTGACAATGGCACAAGTTGCCGAAACTATGGTCGGTGGAAATAAAATAGTGTGGAAACAGACAAGTTGTTTTAATAAGCTGAATGAACACAAACGTTTAAAAAAATTATGAAGATCACCATAAGTGATCCCTGAGTAAAAAGTAATACATTAATTTCTATGTCGGTCCACGTTGTTTTGGTTAGAGGCTAACGTTTATTCAACAATGTAATATGAATCTTATAAGATGAAAACGTATTCATTTAAACCATTTTATCATTCAATGAATTTTCATTCTAAGAGTCTTTATTTGATGAACGCTACAGGAAAGTTTTCCAGTGCATATTTTTTCTGTTTCCTATTTCGAACAAAAATTAATCGACGAGTGAAATGTTCTCTATGACACAGTTAAACAATTTTGCCTGTTTAATTTTTATTTTTATTAATATTATAAGGAATAAATCATGATTTTTATCATTCATCACAAGCCATCATTCCACCTATCGTATGTGAGATACATGCTACGACTATATTTCTTTCTGCGTCGGGGTATCAAAATCTTTCAAATGAAGTTTAAGTTTAGGAGCTTACGAAGGCATTATGAAATAAAACCACTTTAGCTTATCAATTCTGTCTTATGCCTGTAATTTTGATAATTATGAGTTATCATTTCCTCCAGTAGTAGTCCAAATTTCCACATCAACTTACATTATCTTGCATCGCTTTTATCAGTTGGACTTCATCACATGCCTGAACAATTGATTCAAAATGAAATTAAATCCTATCTTTCGGACGATTAGTTGATTAAGTCGATTATTTAAGTTCACGCGATTGAAGTGAACTATATCCGGCGTTACAAAGAAGGTAGAAATGTTAGCTCAGTTTCCACTATGCGGTATCGGTTGCTCGCTAAAAATGATTTTTCGTGTGTTTTCTAGATAGCGATTTCTGGAGAATTTAATTAACAAGGGCGGCAGAGTTAATTGTCTCGACTATCTAAATGAGTCCATCAGATAGTTCCCTACTCCACCGAATGTTCTTCACATGTTTACTGTTACCTGCCGATATAGAGTCGTCACGTTAGGCACTAGAAAAATCAGGAATTGGAATGAACTTCAAAGAAAATGAAAGGCATTGATTGCGATTCGTTACCCACCATTAGTGTATTCATAATATATGAATATTTTGGTTTTAGAAATCCCGATTTAAACGAATAGCAATGGTCAATTTTATCCTCATTTGAAAAAGGCCAGATTGGCGCCCATGCGATGCCACTCCACGTGACGTCACAGGGATCTAGTTTCTATACGAGTGGATAGGAGTTTTACATCGTCTGAGATGACCAATGCATGCATGAGGCACAGAGCTCAGGGAAACGTCTCTTAATAATCACCTATTAAAACTGCCTAAGGTCGGAAAGTTTTCTTCGTTTGATAAGGTATTAATAATCATTATTTAAGCCAAGCGCTACCAGCTAGCAGGGTACTCTGCTACCTGCTAGCATCCTGCGTCGTATCAGCGCTCGAATCCTCGCCCCAAGGTCCATTCACTCGCGGCAGCGGGAACCAGAACGACGTCACACGGAGTTTTCCCATCATTCATACTTAGCCGTCGCGTTTTCGCGCGCTTAAAAATTTTCACTTTTCATTAAATCGCGAAAAATAGATATCGTCATTTAAAAATCTAAAAGCGTGAATTACGTACTCCAGGAGTAATAATCTTTCGATTTAGGCAATAAAAAAATAAAAGGAAACCACCCTACTGGAATGAACTCAAACTGGACGATATGATCTATAACAAACCCATTTACGAGAAAGTCAAATTCATTTTCTCATGTAGCATGACTATATTTTCAAAATATGAAATTGGCTACATAGGATGCTGGGCAACTTTGATTGTTTATGTAGAAATCAGGGTGACTTGGCGCTGTATGTTATCAAGATAGGAAGCGGAACTTCGAAAAATTACTATACTGCCACAAGACCGAGGTAACTATTAAACTTCTAAATCGAATGGATTTCTACTTTTTAAATCATGTGATGAATAAGTAAATTGAAATTCTTAACAGGTTAACGGTTAAGTCATTCCCTCACTGATTCAAACCGAAGGTTGATTTGGACAGGCGAGGATAGAGCTCATCCCATATTAAGCCACATGGCTGCGAAAACACATACTCAGGGCAAGTCGTCCAGTGCCTTTCCTTGGGCCAAGCAGTCCCTCGAGGATTTAATTTTGGGGTGTCCGAAGGCTTTACCAAGCATTTTAACTCTGGACCTCTTTATCAGAGGCCAAAAGCTGAACCCACTAGACTACCAAGTTTCCCCAATCGAAAAACTTACTTAAATAGTATTCCTAATTAAAAAAACGATATCGTTCAGTAATGCACACGACGCGACGGCCTATTCTATTGTGGCTTATTGCCATGGGAACCCCAACACTAAAAATATGGATCTATTCCTCTTATTTTTTAGGTGGTGGGCTCCGCTGACTTTATAGTCAAGTTGTTAAGCAGGTTTTGTGGCTGTCCTTAACTAATTACTTTCTCATGATAAATTTGATTATTTAAAGGGTTAAATGGTTTTAATTAGATAGATTACCATTGTAATTATTTAAAATGGACGAATGCTCTCAGGAAAAATTTCGTACTCAAAATTGAGATAACTGGTTTTTTTTCGGCGTCGAGTCAAACATTTCTTATCAGTAGCTCAAGGCCATCAGCCTTGTGCTCCAGTAACGAGTACCCCAAACAATTCCGGTCATGGCCACTTTCTGGTCATACAATATAATGTGGCTAATTTGTCATCCTCGTTATAGGAACTCCAGGAAATATGCCGAGTCCGCGATAAGAATAAGGCTTTTCGCGGGCTAAGTAAATTTCCTTGAGTTTGTAAAACGAGTACAAATTTTCCGAATTGTATCGTTTGACCAGAAAGTGGCCACGATGGCAAGTAGGGTGCATACGCTTTATTTGAGACACATCAACGGACTGAATGTGTAAATGGTGGATGGTTAGAAAAAATGAAACATAGGTCTAAGAGAAACGATGCGCAACCGTAAGTTGTCAACATTTTCCGGTTTAGCGGCAAGAATATTTATAGATAAGATAGATATTATAATAACTTTGAGTCAGCGCTGGATTTATTAATTATGGTTATACAGCATTTTCATAGTGATTCTTTTCTACACGATAAGTGCAAAATAATCACTCGTAAAGAGGAAATCTTTGCATGTGCATGTACCAATTTATCATTATTGTCGACATTTAAAATCAGATTATCATAGCGAATTTGGATCTGCTTAAAATAGTAAGTAATAAATGGAGGGGTAACTTTAGGGTAGCAAAATTATTTTACATACTAGGTCCTACTGTTTGATAACAGGCCCTTAGTTCTTCTTGTGCCAGAAATTTCAGTCGCCGCAACAGATGAACCGCAATTCTTCTGTTCATGGATGAATTTGCCAAATTCAGGGAATAATAGGTAAGTTTCTGGGAGAAATCGCAAAGTTTAAATGCGGAAAAATAATTATTAGCCGGTAATGTGCGCCTTTTGAGTGCCGCCGCGTGTTTAGTTTCTTATTTTGAATTAGTGTTCAAGGAAGGGAATAGGAATTAAATCCTATCGGATGTATCCTTAATCATGTCATGGAACCTATTTCACGCATCTTTTCCTCATGGTATATTAAGTCAATAATTGTGGATATTTTTGGTTCAAGAATAAATAATGATAAGGTCAATAGTAAAAAAAAATCTTTTCGAAAAAATTATTCGTGTTACTGAGCACTTGTAAATTTTACTACACTCAAAATTTTTACTCTCGAACCGGAGTTGATTTGTGTAATAGTCTGCTTAAACAGGGTCCATGCCTCAAGGAACTGGAACTTTTATGATTTTAAGAACTTTATTTGCAATCAGGAGATATCGACAATTTAACTACAATGATCCGGAAATGTTATGATTTAAAAACTTTTTTGCAAACTCGTGAGGCCGATAAAGTTAAGTAATAATTGTCAAATTCTAAATCCTGTTTTTTCTCATAGCTACGAATATTCTCGTTGCTGTTGAGGCTATATGAAAGCAGCTATGATTTTTATAATTATAATTTTTTAAAGAATGCTTACCGGAAAAAACTATGGATGCAATTATTTAGCTAACCTTCTTTTTCTGAAAGTTGTGGAACTTTTAGATTAGCCTTCTTTTTTTCCTAATTTTCACTTTCATTTAGGAAAAAAGTAAAAAGGAAATAAAAAGATTGAAAATATTTACACAACCATAAGTACAATGTCTCCACCATATTTTCACAACATAATATCTTGCCATAAGTTTCCTTTGCTCCATTGTGAATGACATCTGTTCAACGAAGTGGAACAACCGTCCAGCTACAACTAGCTTTTGGTACATGTCTTTTGTTTCACCTTGCATATTATTCCTTCATCCTCGGTTTTAAATTAAAAGATAAAATTCACGAAAATGTACAAAATTTGGCCCTGTCATCTGCCCGAATAAACATCCCATTACATCTTATGAGTCCTCCCATTTTACCGCATCTTTGCCGTTTTAGAGACTCACGAACTCAATTGAAATTTCACATTTAAAATTGAATTCAAAGAGTAACATTGATATGAAGTTCAGTTTTATTTTAATGAACGTCTACCGTTTTACAATCTGTTAGTAATTGGAGAGCATACTAATTCGGGAGAGGAAATGCAAAGAATGGATGCACTAATACCGGTACAGATAGTGTTATAGTGGCGTACTAATCTAATTGGTCTGCGTTAAAGACGGTTGAAATAAAAAAATTAATTGAATTACGTGTTATTGCCACTAAACTCTTGGGTTTATTAGAACCCCTTCCCCTGATTGTAACATTAAATTATGATCAATTTAGACATTTAATCGATAATTTCCGAGTGGATTGATAAAAGCGAAAGATAAATATACAATTGGACTGGTTATTTTTGTTCCAGCTTTTTTACTTTTATGTGATATAATGATATCTAATTGAACGTTTGTCTAATTCCTTACGACGCGCTACATCGCATGCTTCTGAAGTGGCCTGCGATTGGTCCACATATCTGTGGTGTTGAATTTAAATATCAGACTTCAAGTGCATGACAATGTATAACTTTCATTTCTCCAAATGGACCAGCCATGGCAAGCTCTTTTCGATTTCAGCACACTGCGAGTTGCTCCATGCACCACAACGAGCATAAAAAGAAAGACAGCTGTGGAGGTAATGGATGAATGGCAATGCTGAATAGTTTCGTGGATTTTAATTCGCAGCAGCCTCTAATGCTGAGGCAAGTCTTACGTAAAAGAGCCAAATTTTCAATTCCGTTGCTAAGGTTATGCACAGGCATTGCTAATCTTTGGTCGTGTGCCCTTATCTCCTCCGAGGCCTTCTTGGATTCATAAGTATTTTCTATTAATCCAGATTGGAAAGGAAGAAAGCAAAGGAGGAAACGGCTGGCGAGTTCAGGCTTCGGGACGGACTAGTGTTTTATCGCCTCCGGGGGTTTTTATCTCGCGGTTGCTCGTCAGACGCCAGTCTGCAGTTCGGCACCAGTCGGCGACGTGCTCGCTGGCCAGGAAGTGCGCACTCACTTGTCATCCCGCGCGAACAGTGGGACTACGGGTGTGCGACGTGGCTTACCTTCCGCTGGGACCTTCGTCAAAACAATCGGCGGGACGCCTCGCGTCGCTCCTGCCGCGGAAAACGAGAGGTGTGGGCGTCGAGAATCAAATGGAGGGAGTGTCTCCGGACGAGCAGGTGGAAAAATGGATCACGAGTGTCTTCCTCCTCCGCGGCGAAGGTGTTTGAAATGCACGCCGAGTGGAGGAGAGGAATATAATCGTTCGCAGCTGCGGCGGCTTCGGCGTGGCTCGAGTGAAGTGCTTCAGGAGGGCCGGAATTAGGGCGTAAACAGTTCCATAGTGGTTTTATGAGCGCAGTTTTGAATTGTGGATACGAATGTATGAAATTTGACCAAGATGCTGATTGATTTTTTTTGTGTGGATTGATTGTGATTCAGGAAAAGAATGGAAACAGTGGGAACTGACCGGGTTGAGATGGCGTTAAAGTGAGCATGTGCGAGCTATTTTAAAGTGAGAAATCTAATGAATAAATATTTTGAAGACACAAGCTGTTGACTACGTGATCAAGGTAATGAATGAGCTACGCAGGATCTTGCTTGTAAAGTAAATTAGCCTGAAGGGTAGAAAATAAGCCAAAAAGTGAATATATGTGTTGAACCGGAGAGTAAAAAACCCCTTCAAGAAAAAAAGTGTTTCATCCGTAGTTGAGGTAAATGACTATTGCCGAGAGGCCTTTATATCAAAGAAAGTAAGTATCTGTCGTCAGGAAGGAACCAAAAAGAGTTCCAAAATAAAAGAGAGGAAAAATTGTGTGTTGCTCAGTGCTTGGTGACCGAGGAAAGAAGTAGTTTTCGACGAGAGAGAAGTTCGGCACCAACACAAGATCGTGAGATTGATGCCTATGACGTTTAGAAAACATAGGGAATGTTGTGATAGTTCTATTTAATGGACCCATTGCTTGAATTCTCTCTCACTTTGCGTTCCACCATAAGATTACTTTGCTTCTATGAAGGCACAATCGACATATTTGAGCCTAAGAAGCACCTTATTGTAAACAGCAACACATCAGACGGCATCGGTGCAAGAATGCTGCGTATATTGGCTGCTAACAGTTTCAATGTCGTGTGATGGTTAGAACTTATGTGAGGGTTGAATTCTACCGTAAAGACATTCTCAGCAGCTAGACCACCATGTCTACCCTCAAGACCCGGCAATCGCGACCCCGCTTCCCGCCTCCCCGAAGGCGGACTGCCTCACTCAACGAAGTGCTGAGCTTCTCTTTCTCCATCCCGGAGGAGGAACCAGTGGAGGAAACACCGTCATGCCCTCCCACACCAGAGTGGCCTCTGGCCGTGGAGGGGTCCTCATCCTTCGGCTGCTTTCCCTTCCCCGGATCAGCTCCGGACCGAAGGTACTCCGTGGCACTGCCGGCACAGCAGCCCGGGAATTTCCTCACGGCTCCCGTGCAGGTCCCGACCGGCAGGGACCGCTCTCCCCGCCGGAAATCTTACCCCGTGCCCGACCAGAAAGAGCCATCGAAGGAGGGCTGGGAACGCGAGGGTATCGAGGAGGCCGTGAAGGCTTGGAGACGGAGGCGAAGGGTGACGGGCCTCGTGGACCAGCTGCTCATCGAGATCTACGGACTGTGGGGAGGACGGGAGGGCCGAGAGAGGCACCCTTCCAGAGACGACTCATCAACTGACTACATGACCGAGTGGTCAACGACGACCGGGAGTTCCAGTCTGCACAGCGGCGTCGCGTTCCAGAAGGGGGTGGCATTGGATTCGCTTCGCAAGAGTAGGCTGAAGGGGAAAGGTAGGTGTCACGTACAGTGGTTCCTAACCCGTGAAATTCTGAGAAGAACTCAGCCCGTTAATTACTCAAGCACGGACCACTTTCGTCCAAATCATTATCTCTGGAAACCCTTCCTTACCGGAGTACTGCATGAAATAAGCGAATTTGTTCGCAGTCACGCGCAAGGTTGCAAATTTATGCACACCAAGGATGAAGTTTGCCATGAAAAAATATTTGCCTCACCTGGGATCCGATCCTAGATTTCCCGATTTCTGGTCAGGCATATTAGCTTGTTACCCCCCCAATTTATCATATGAGAGCGAACTTCGGGATGGGTTTTACCGAACATGAACCGGTCCTTATCGATAAATGACTGCAAATTTTCCCGGTGAGAAAGGTGAATGAAACTGTCAAAGGCTTCCAACCACGTTAGAGTTGGCTTAGTGCAGTCATGGATGCAACTTCAACCAAGTTAGAAGCCATTGAGAGCTTCATCCACCTTATTCACTTGGTAAATCTGGAGTCATTAACCACGCATCTTTCCAGAGAGGAAGCTCACTGGAGCATCAGCCGCCTGGAACGTCTACGGAAGGTTAAGGCCAAACTAGTAAGCGTTTTGGCTTTTGTGCTGAGGTGTCGGGAAGGGTGCATGGCGCCGAAATTCAAATTTGTCAAGGCACACATTCCCTGAAGACGGCAGAAGAAAAAGCTGTCAAAACATCGACATGGAGCCAACGCCAAGCTGCGGATGGGATAAGGCATTACTTAGCAGTCCCTTTAAGTGACGAACGTTTTATTATAAATGGATAGAGTGAAGGTTAAATGATATACATCTGAATGAACCAATTATCCATTGCTCAGTGTAGATGTAACTTTAATGAATTTGGGTACCAATGAGGCATATAATATCAATTAACTTCGCGGGAATAGAATGAAATATGTGCACAGTTTTCGTCTCCTCTACTATGATTATATATATTTCTCCACATCCGAGCTTAAGTGGCTTTTTTAGACAGCATTATTTCGACCTCTTTGAAGTGTCTTTAAGTCGTTATCACGTTGATAAATTCAGTGAGCGCTCTTTTTGTCGCATTATTCTCTTTAAGTGCGTATGTAATAAGATTTGATTCATCTAGACGAGGTGACGTTATGGTAGACGATTGTTAACACAGTAACTATGTGAGATAGAGCACTATCAGATTCATAGCTTTCGCCACCTGAGGAAAATTCAAGCTGCATTGCTGAAAAGTCTCTGAAACGGCACTGAGATTTTATTAATGCCATAATCTTTTATACAGACTAAGTACGAAGTTCCAGCATTTTATCTTCGTATTGTTTGATCTCCAGGCGCTTAGTCGCACATAAAGGGATTAGAATGGGCATGGCGTAAGGATTAGGGGATATTTTTTAAATTGCGTTGGGATTTTCTCATCATTGCCGTTGTTAAGTCTAACTGAAAAAATTACTGCATGGTTGACGAACACCGACGAAATCTGCCCCGCATTATGAACAAATGTTTGCATTTATAATCATAGGGTATCATTTTATCTCAAATTCCTTTTTTATGACCTAACAGTGTCCTGAAGGAGGAAACGTTTTGTAAATTCGCTTAGCAATTATATTTCTTCTTCACCTTGAAAATAGGTTGTCAAGTTTATCTTTTATACTTTGAAATAATCTATTATGAACACATGGGAACTGATAATTATCAAGGGGAAAACTAATCACGGTAAACACAATAACGTAGCTGACATGAGGATGTTATAACATAGTAAAATAAACCTATCTCTTTAATGATTAAAAGTATGAAGTTTCCATCAGCAGAAAATCTGCGTGATTCTCTGAATTTTTGCTCTTTAATGTAAATAAATAATACTACTCCAATTTCAGCGAGGTGCCGTTGAAAAAAATATTTGAAAATTTATCGTTGAGCTTAGGACCGCTTTATTGGTACATTTAAAGGGCAAAGAGGACAGTCCATTGTATTTACCAAATCATATATCTTACTTCTGTATTAGGTTGTCAACACAAGATGCTGAACAAATGAACAGTTCTTATATTAAAAAATTGTAATGGATCTGGGCATAGGTGGGTGGCATCAAAATCGACGCAATAATACTATTTTGGTGAATGAACAAAGAGTTTATAACATATTTTGATGTGGAAACAAACCTCACTTATTTCTATCCGCAGCTGCTCCCACAAAGCGTCTTTTCATATTTGCTATTTTCATTTTGAATTCTATAAAGCAAAATGAAAAATACTAATAAGAAATAATGCTCTTGGCAAGAGAAAGGTGAAGAAAGTCTTCGAGTTTAAAAATAAAATTAAAGTGGAACAAAAAATATTGTTTTTTTCCTGCTTCCTCCGATTATCGAGATTTTAGGAAAGGCTTGATTCTTTGTCTTGAGCGATTAATCTTGAGCGGCACTCAAAACTATCTAATCGAGAATGAGCTTCGGATTTAAGATAATACATTATCTTGATCTTGGTGCGGTGAACTTGCCTGGTTGCTTCGCTTGGCTCGGTGCAAATAATATCCCGTGTTTGCAGTCGGTGACGGTGGAATGAAAATATTTCGCTACTTTTGTTTGTCAACTTTTGTTTGACATCTGATTACGTAAGGCGAGATAAAAGAATACTGCGTCCGCTATATGATGTGCATGGCTTTTTATGTTAAGTAGAATTCGGGAAACACAGCCCATCTTTTCCATTTAATGGGTAATTATCTGTTTTAGTGTGATCAATCCACGCTCACTCAGTGATTCGACGGGAAGGTTGGTTTGGATCGGTGAAGATAGAACTCACATCTGCGTAAGGCACATGCGTGTGATTTTCACACATCAGGGTAGAGGACCAGTTCCTTTCTCTGGACCACCTCGCTGTAATTAGTTATGAACTCTAAAAATATGAAGAGTGATCATTTGGGAAGTAGAAGGCGGGTCGCTTTGAAATATATCTAATTGGTATCGCTATGACGCAGTAAAAAAATAATTTTGTTCAATCATTTAATTCTTTAAGTTTGCGTAGCTAGAACCGCTTCATGAGTATGAGACGTAAGGATACTGCGCCCAACATGGAGTGGTTCTTCCAACCAAATTCTGGCGTTCGTAATGCTTGATTTCAATTGCGTGAGTCATGTGCAATCTATTTACGAGTAGTTTGTTAGCCGGAGAAGTAAGTAATCCACAGATTAGTTATGCACTTGCAGTATTTCACTCCATTCCTCCACACTGATTCTACGGAAAATATAGCACATGTTTAGACTCATGCGAAATCAGCTTCACCTTAAGGAAAGGCGGAGAAGGGACTATTGCTTCACGGATGCACTTAGAGTTTGATAACAATGGAAGAATAATACTATCATATTCCTCTGTTAAATGTCGCAACAAAGTGGTTCTGAGATCAACGATATTTAAAAAAATATCGTCAAAAGTGCATCCAAATGCCAAGCAAGACAGTAAGATGCACTAAATGCTCGAGACTATGATTGATATTCCTCTGCAATTTCGGCATTCACCGCGATCTCTACCACGGTATTCAAGCAACCCCTTTTAGTGATTAATTTTAAATCAGCAATTTGATAACTGCTTACCCCCCCGGTAAAGATGAGCCATGCTTAGAGTTTTTCAACTGAAAATAATCGAAAATAATATCTTTTAAAATCAGCGCTAGGCTATGCTACTCTCTTTCGCTTTGTTTGAGTTTTTTCTCGTCGTATAAGATGGGTCGAAAAGGTAGAAATGCACGTATATGTTATAGGTATTCGTCATTACCTTAAGGTATCCTTGATTTACCGAAGGAAACTACATTTTCCCCTTATTTATCGAATTGAATTAAGATTCCTATAGTCTTTTTTAGGCTTATACATCGCTGGCTCATCTGTTATAAACTAACAGCTTATCCTTTGTGAGAAATATCTAGTGGATAATAAGCAACAGTTTTTCTTGCATCATATTCATGCTGGCATTATGAACGCTTTACATGCCTAAATTTGGTCTATTTTCAACCTTAAATCACTGACTCGGATTTCTAAACTTGAATGTATGATTGCTGATTAAAAAGAACATGCCGCCAGTAAAATAAATATGCATTTATCTCGGAAATTCCATATCAAAAATAATTATTTAAAGTTAAAAACAATCTCCGGGCTTAGTCAATTCGCATTTTAGTAAGAAAATAAATTTTTAATTTCAACACTATCTGTGGTAAAATATTTGCTTTCAGATGCCGAAACTTGGTCGGGAAAAATTCGTTCTTCACTTTTTACCTCATAAAATGCATTATGAAATGTTGGAATTTTCAATCTCAACTATATTACGGAGGAATTGAGGATCATACGAACTGGATAAGGTTATCTTGAAGGTCTTCTTATTGCAAGTTCTTTTAATAAATTAGTGAAAAGAACTGATATTTTCGTCGGAATATTTGGCCATGATTTCTCAGGGATAGAATTTTGTAATGTAGCTTATTTATCGATAATTATTTAGAAAACTTTACTAACTAAATTCTATTGAAATAATTTTTAACTTTCAAATCAAAAATTAAAAACAAATAAATACTTTATCTTAGCAACCATAATAGGCAACGCAAAGATTTCTATTACATCTAATATGTTTTTAATGAACCATAAAAATGTTGCCAATTTCATGCATGAAACAGTAAAAAATATGAATGAATAAATGAATAATATGATTATGTGACATTTGAGGCAACTGCTCATGCATTTAAATACAATCTGTTAAGTAATGAAGCTAAAAAAAGTTGGTTACAGAAATGGCATTAGTTTTCTAACGACAAGAATATTTGTTTTGGGTATTGTTTACCGTTTTCTAAAACAGTTTCTTATTTAAATTTGGTTCAGCTTCAACTCTAAATCACTGAGTCGGATCTCTAAACTTGGATGTCTGATTGCTGATAAATTCTACTGTACAAGGAAAATTTGTTACTGCCGAGGTAAGCTTTTCACTTCGCCTTTTGTAAGAGTTGATACCAGCTGAGTGAACTTTAATTGGATGATTAGGGTTAACAGATAATCAAAGAAAGTCATCAATTTCATCTCCATATAAAAAAAGGTGATAAGCTATCGCTGTTTCGTACTCTAAAGAATAATCTCTTGTGAAGTGGACGAGATTTTGAGATAAGTGATTCCGAGGAATTTCATGGATATAATTGCTTTTTTTTGGATTCCATTGATTCCGAAAACAACTAATAATAATTCGACCCCTAAAAACTGTATGAACTTGGTGGATATCATTTGGTAAATTTAACCCGTGTTTGTGTCGGATAAGTTCTATCAGATATAACCGAAAAAACTTTTTATTCTTTGACCCCAAAGTAATGTTCAGGTGTATTGTATTTCCCTGTTTACTCCATTCATAATTATTTGATATGCATAATAAATGTATTAATGACCTAGAATGAAATCACTACTATATCATTAGTCTCCACTATCACTCAGTGATTTGACCCAAAACAAGGTTGGTTTGGTAAGGTGAGGGTAGAGTCCACCCTAGACTAGGCCACAAGCGGTCACGCCTTCAGAGTAGAGGGGCCAGTTTCTTTCCCTAGGCCACCTCGCATTTTGACGTTTTTCGATTTTGGATGTTCGAAGGCTTCATCTGGGATTGATTGAACTTATTTAGGCATTGATTAAACGTATTGATCGATCAAATTTTATTCTTCTTGTCTTGAGCGTTAACTAATAAAAGTTTTATTTTTTCATCAAGACTGTAGAATGGCTGTATATCATCACTTAATACTTGATCTTTTTACAGATAAACGATGCAGGTTATTTCTTAATAATGTTTGGTTAACTGTTAAACATTAAATTTAGAAAGAATAGTTCACAACAGTTTTCATTATTTCCATTTAATCAGTCACAAATTGTCTAAAAAAATCGAAGGTATGAATAAATCCCAGAAAAATCGGTCGAGAAATAATGGCTTTATTGTTTAGTAAAACAAAGATGGACACAACCAGCAGGAAAAAGAAAGTGGTGAAGATAATTAGAAAGTAAACAACAGTCACCACCAATTTATAAAAACTATTTCTTTGAAAATTCATTTATCTATACCCAGTTTTTTACTCTTTTTTATGGCAGACATTGATGAGCTTGGGGAGATGGTTGCTACGCTAGAAGAGAACGTCAACTACGCGGGAAGCCTATTGGTTCGACAGCTGAAGAAACGCGACACCCTGATCTCGAAGAGGGACCGCCACTGCGACCTCATCACGGCTATCTTGCAGGCGGTTTCCGAGAAAAGGAGTGAGTAGCACACACTAATGAATACTTCCGTTTTCGCCTCCCCCCTCGCGCCCTCAACTTCCAGCTCATTATGAAACTCCTTTCCATTTATCTTCCTGTCGCATTTTCCCGCGTCGGCACCGAGCGCCCTTATGAATTGATTCAATCCTCCTATTAACGCTGAACTGTGGTAGGAATTGCTGAAATTTTCAACCTGCAAACCAACTGTCTTCGGTCAAAATCCGTAAGTTGCTTATTCTGCGCCGAAGGAGTTATCAAAAATCCTTGCCACTGATCGAAAAAATAACCGTCGCACAGCTTGTTAGTCGTTAGTTTTTCGAAGTCGAAAAACGAGTTCGGGCGTGATTTTGTAAATTTGGTCATGTTTTACCCTCTGTATCTTAGCAACGGATGGGATCTATGAAAAAAGACATTGTTTCATGATCATCAATTATTTGTGAGCATATACACCAAGTTGGAAGTCTCTGCCCAAAAAAAGCAATTTTGGAATTTTATCCTTCTTTTTCTGATTTCGGACAACTGTGCGATGTATCATTTTCATAAAATAACCTACGCATTACTGAGATGTTTACTGTGACACAATTCCACGGAGATCGAAGAAAAGGCATTGATTCTGATTGAATTATTACAAAAATAAAGTAGCAATAAATAATAGGATGAAAGGAAACAGAGAAAGGAATCGAAATCAAAATTTTTGTCAGGGTATCACAGAATTCCGTTTCATCTGGTATTTTCACATATTTTTTCCTGATATTTTTTACCCAAATGCAGGCAAATCACGTTGCTGGTAACAGCATTTTTCTGTTCAGCTGCTTCTCATCATTACCAGGATTTGGTCTTACACTCGGAGAGAAAGTAAGTAAAAGCCTTCAATGTATCTGCGCAGTAATCAAAAGCCGGGGCAAAAATTGAAAGCAGCTATGTAAATAGGAAATGGATTGCATTGCATGCTTAGTATAGATTTCCCTGAAATTCTGATAGTTCTTCGTCTTCATGAGCATCATATTAAATGGAAATAAAGTTTGTAACGATGTAAACAACATGACAGTAAACTTTGTCGTCGAAGGCAGCCCATCAGATCCATCACATCCGTGGTTCGATTTCAAACCCTGGCGTTTCAATATTGGTCACTTGCCCAGAATCCGAAAATCGCTCCGGTTCATGGTTAAACTAGGGTTCTAAAAGCGTTCCCGCGGTTAAAAAATAATACTAATAATGTATCACGAGGAACGCGGTAAGTTTTCCCAGGAATTGCATCCATCGTTGCCCTTTTTGGCACCATTGGCATTAAGCTAATTGAGTGTTATCCATACCAGCAGAGCCAACGAGTCATAAGAACCAATGGTATCCAGACAAATCTTAGGCACCTGCCGTCATGCTCTTTCACCAATGCGGGCGATTACCAATTAAACGTCAATAGACGGAAGCGTGATAATTGGAGTGGCGAAAACGTTTAGTTCCCTTCGAGGCAGCTATTTGTGCTTCTAATTATTACTGGAAAAACTTATCACAAAAAGCTATATCTGTCTTTTAAACTAATGCTTTTACATTAATAATATCTTGCTTTAATCAAAAGCGTATATGTGGTAGAAACTGGCTCACTCTCTAAGTACAATGCTTGAAGTAGGTAATGAATAAAAAGATTTTGGCATGGCACATTCAGTTGGGGTACTAGATTATTTCATATACATTGCATATGCTTTAGTATTGCTCTACGGTCGGGTGAATATCCCATTAATGATAGCATGATGTTAAAAATGATCAATACAATGAATAGAAGCATAATCTAATTGAAATTGATAGACTGACAAATATCAATGAATTGCGAAAATGTTTGGATTACTAAGATATAAAAATCCCTTGAATAAAGTTAATAACTATATAGTGCTTCTTCTTCAACGAATACCCCTCAAATTAATGCATTTCACGCGAAGTGATGAATATTATTTCGACAGACTTTACGAAAGAATATTTTCCAATCCGAGGTTTTTGTTGAACTATTGTTCATTTTGATTGGAAGACATGCATGCGTTCTTGAATTTCAGAAATTTCTTTCTCTTAAGACGTGCCAGCAGAATGGCCTACATAACAATTTAGCTTTGAAACGGAATTCCGTACCGTATTGAAAAATCGACATGTTGAGAAGGATAGCGCAGGTAATTGACCTTTCAAAGTCATCACTCGGCCCACACCATCAAAGACGGGTAACGCCCCTTCAATAGCCCAATGCGATGAATATATGAGATCCATTATATTCTTAGGAGGCATATGAAAATTTCTAAGATGCCTTCAAAAATCGTAAAAATTAGCTTAACGTCGGCAACGTAGCTTTAACTTGACAACTGGCATCTGTAAAATAGTCTTTCAAAATGTTTATAATTTGCAGCCTCAAATTTTTTTTCCTCGCAGTGCTGCGAACTTTTGCGGGGACTGTGCAAATTATGGCGTAAATTCACGATCATTATACATTTTTGAGGGGACGAAAAAACTTTGAAAAATAAAAAGAAAAAAGAATTTGATGCTTGATTCTCCGGCCACAGATAGATCGATAATGCAAATGCTTAGATAGACGAATAAACGGACGAGAAATTTTGAAAATAAATATTATAAAACTGGGTAAATAAGTTCTGAGGCAAAGGTAGGTACTGTTTATCTATACTATTCGCAAAGATGAAACGTAAGTCATGATTAAGGAATAAGTAAATAGGAAATTGATTGCAGCAAAAGTACATATCTGGCGAGGGTAAGAGAAGGAAATAGTTTTATAAAAAAAAGAATTTTTTTATTACGAAGCATTTTATTGGAGAAAGAATGTCCTGGAAACGCGATGTAGTTTCTCTTGTCATTCTGTCACATCGTTTTATTTTCTCATCCAGAGAGGGCAATTTATCTTCGATCAAATTTGGAATTCAGGTTCAAATCTCACGTGAAAAATGTTTTCATTGCCGTGATTGAGTATCTGGAGTCATCAAATCTGTTACATATACGTGAAAAATTAATATAAAAACAATTTAATTGATTTCCTTTCTATTAATGGCCAGGAGATGTCATCTTTTGCGCTCGAACAATGTTTGCGCTTATCTCCATTACTTGCGTGGAAATATTTCTCATTGCCATTTGTGCTAATATATTTTTTATTTAAGTATTGTAAAGCTCAGGTGAATTCAGGAAGATTTATTACCATATACAAATAAAATGGCTAATTCTTTTTTTAATATTTATAATGGTTATCTTAATTTGTCATGGCATAAAGTCAAATTTCTTAGGAGAGGTGTCGTGGAACATAACTAATGATAATGATAAACGAAAGTATCGTATTGTTCACAATTAATAAACCGAGTACTAGACGTGTTTCAATTGTTATATAACCATCCTTATGTACTAATAGAAACTAACAGATACTAATAGGAACTAACAGGTTCAAATCTCACGTGACAATTGAAACACGTGTAGTACTCTGTTAATAAATTGTGGCCAATACGATATCTTCGATTATCGTCATAATTGTGATGGAATATTGTACTTCTACTCTAAGTAGCTATTTATTAATTTAAAAAGTATTATAACGCGCTGAAAAAGACTAAATGAGAGCATAAATAGAATTTTGCGTTTATTGATGTGTCAAGCATACGAGAAATGAGACCAAGCCCATGAATTTCAATTGAAAACATGATTGCCCAGCAACTACTTCGTTACAGACCATGATTGAAGTTATGAACTCATTTCTGCTGCTCATGTTTGCGGTACTTCAGTTTATTTGGGTGGATAGTGGTTGAAAGGAAGTATCAAATAACGTCAACTATTTTCCTCTCCCATTTCCGTGCAGGTGCTAAGAGTTACGATGCTTCGCTATTTATGCATGATAACCATTCAAGGAATAAAAAAAATCAGGTTTAGGGCCATACTTTAGTGCCGGGCATTAAGGTGAGGAGAATGCTACAATATAGTAGTTGGACGGTGGCAGCACGTGACGTCAGCCCACTTTAACCTTTCATTTCCATGAAAGGATTTTTCGTTTACAATAGCTCTAAAACACGGATATCTGTTAAACTAGGACTCTTCCATGTTAGGCAGTTCATTTAATAGCCCCAATAGCATTTAGAATTCACATTTATTATTGGTGAGTATTGAATAAGAATGCCATTATTGGGACCAAATTAGAATCTTGAAAGCATTTAATTTCCCAAATTTGAATTGAATCGCGTCACCGATCAGTGGAAACGTTCCTTGCCACATCGACCCTTTCCCGTCCTGGTCTTCCGCCTCTAAGCCATCCACTGTGGTCTAGGTTAAGCTCCCAGGTGTTGCAGATGGGCGAATCTCCCAGCATCCCCATTCCACCTACCTGCCGTATCCGGCTAAAACGACTCCATGGAGAAAATACTGAATGCTTTAGAAACGACGACTAAGGACTGAAACGGGCTTCGGTAGTGACATAGAGATAACACAAGGCCTCAAGCATAGCTTATGTCACAAATATTAAAATAGAGGATCCTCTAGTCGTCCACTAAATAGGTTTTCACCCACCGTGCATTTAAAGTTTACAAAAGTGGCCGCTTGCGTCGCTAAGGGCAGAGCGATCCAAATTTCTGGGGAAATACGCCATAAGTAAGAATCATTTCTTGGAGTATTCTACCTATGTAGGTATGTTTGCATGGGGTATATGGGTAGAATTCTGCCAGTCTCCCCTCCATTCACGGACTTACTCTATACTTAGTATATACTTTATACTCTATATCTCTTACCTCTTCAATCCATAATGAGGCTTTGGGTTCTATCTTTCATTCTATCTAAAAATCCTATTCTCTTCCTTCCTGTCCCTCGTTTACCCAACATTCAACCCCCTAACATTTTTTTCAACATCCAATCCCCGCTGATTACTCGCTCCATCCATACCTTCTGTCGCCGTCGTGTCTCATCAAGAAGATGTATCTACTCACCTACCATGTTCAGCACTTCGTCGTTCCTCCTCCTCTACATCCATTTCACCTTCTCTAATCTTCTCTATACCCCCATCTCGAAGGCCTTCGGTTTTTTCTCGTCCTTCTTCCTGAGGGCTCATATTTCCACACCGTAAAGCTTAGCACATCCAGATAAGACTCATCACTAATCTTTTCTTTAAAATCTTACATAATGATCCTCTCATAAGCTCCTTTCTGTTCATGAACACCACCTTTGCTAACGCAATTCTTTCCCTGATTTCCTCACTATTGTATCCATTTTCCTATAATGTGCGGCCCAAGTAGTTCATTTGCTTTTCCTGCTCAAGTTTTTGCCCACTAACATTTTGTCTTCGGCTTCACATTCTTAGCTCGCGATGTCTTATAGGTAAAATCGCAAATCTTTATTCTTATTATGATATTTCTCATTCCATCACTCAACTCTCGTCTAACGCATCCACTACAGCCTGAGGCCCTCGCTGAATGGCTAATCAACGCCTGATCATCCGCGTTGTGATCAACCTTGTGTTTATTATAAATAACTTTTTTTTAATGAGTTATTACTGACAAGGAGAGAGAACGAACTTCTCCTCCTCTCTCAAATTTAGTACATATGACATCTTCTTTCACACTCGTCTTGCTCCCTTGTTCAGAAGGTCAATGTAGTTCAGCCATGAAATATATAGATATTTGAAATATTTAGTCGGCTACTTGAGAATAAACCGAAGGGATAGTGACATTAAGTAGTTATATTTATTGCTGTACAGCTGTCTAATGAAGGAAATTGATATTTTGGCATCATTATAAATATTACCATTGGGTACAAATTATATCCTAGGACTTCCGTCCTCTTTCCTAATACCCTATTTCCTTCATCCATCGAAGAGGGAACTCCATTTAGAGGTTAATTGATAGGCTTCTAAATCCTTTTGTTCAGTCGGAGGTGTTGGTTGGAGAGGAATAGGGCAGTGTTGTGAGAAGTAGATCCTTAATGAGGGTATCCCTTCTATCTAAAGTCGGCCGATCTCTCTCATGCGTGGTTAATTGAGTGCTTTCGAGAAACACTTCCCGTGTGGCCCTCACTAACCTCCCCATCCGACCGTAACCCCTGAATGCCTCTATATTTCCTACAACAAAACCCCTCGTATTGTTGTTTATCTCGAGAATGGACCGCGGGATGCGGATAATTCGCAGTAATCACCCAACTTAGCCGTGGAATTAGGAACTTTCCCTCCATGTATGTAAACTCCCCTTCTTAATTAACAGTTGAATGTTTCATTGAGCGTTCTTCTTTTCTTGTAACCTGTGCCATCTGATAGAAACCAATATTGTCTTGTGAAATATGATTTGACACTTTCCCGGCGAATAATGCGGGTAAACTCTTATCGGGATTCCCACCTGGTTAATTTATCCAAGCCAGCGTTTCAAGCTCTGACTACAGGCTCATCCTCAGGGCTGCTGAATGTTTGTGGTTGCTAAGTCTCATTGTTACAATAAATTAGTTAATTAAAATATTAAAAAATATAAAAAACTAAAATGTATTATGCCAGTTCTTTTATCGCACACAATGTTCAGCAGCAGAGCCAGAGGATGAGCCTGGAGTCGGAGCTTGAAACGTTAGCTATTGTGGATAAATTAACCCGGTGGGAATCCCGAGAAGAGTTTACCCACAATATTGTCTTGTTGGGGTGTCACCTTTACCATTATATTGAAGTGTCTTGTTGGACTCCATTGTTGCGGGATGCGTTATGGTCACCTTCCCTGAGATAGCAGGTTCGATTCTCACCTTAATATTTGCACTAACGATCAAAAAATTTTCCCAACAAATAGAGTGGCGCTATCGGTGAAAAATTTGGCTTTCTATCTCGTGGTATATTACCCAGAGACAACTGCTCCTTGTCGCGACAACTGAGATTTAACGTAGAAGTGCGCGTAAATTCTAGCGGTAGGATCATGTAATCAAGTTAATCGACTTAACAAATGTCGTTTAAGAAGAAGCCATTTTTTGCCACCAAATTACTCCCTCCGGTATCTGGGTTTTCGATTAGATTGTTCACGTAGCGCGGCAACATAGCAACAAGGGCAATGTATTACTTTCTACTCAAAGTGTGGGGTACAGAGAAGAATTGCGTCCTCTTTTTCACATTCTACTTAAATTTTATTTTTTACATGATTTTTCTTAAGCAATTGGCGTTAGTGATCATAAGACTTTACGGTGTGAGAATTTAGATCTTCATGAGTGTGACCTTGGAATAATAAACAGCAATAGAAGAGATAAAAAATTGTCCTCAAAGAATATGTGGCGTCAAAAACGTTTCCTCACCAATGGACATTTTTGAGGAAACGTTTTTGACCCGTTGTGCAGTCGATTCGCGAAAAGTTGGCAGATGACGTCACTCGAAAGGGGAAATACGTGGAGGAGAAGGAAACTATGGAGTGTCTGCTTGCTGTAAGTTACAGGATCGCCGTTTGATCGCGTATGATCCGCGTATGACATCCCTCTCAGTAAGCGCTGCTTCCCCTATTTTCTGAGATGGACCAGGCCCACCTGCGCTGTAGGCAACTGAGTGTCGGCCAACTTCCCGCGAGTGAAAAACACATCTCACATAGGCTTGTTTTCTATGTGTTTTTTTACGTGCCATTGATGATGACGGAAGAGCGTTGGAAAAGGTTTGGACCTATTAGTAAATTGCGTGGATGGTTGTCCACATTTACTGGCATTTAGTAACTAGTTAATTACTGCATTTAGCAATTAACGTTGTACTCAGTCACGCGTGTAGATGTAAGGAGTACAATTGGCATAAAAAAAGTCAATCGTTGAAGACGAGTTTCGAGCCCGAACATCCAATGTGGCAGCAATTTCTTGCTTGCTTCTAAGCTAATCCTTTCACTCTGTTGTGTCTTGATTGGTCTGAGGGATGAGAATAATTTGAAGAAATTTCCTATCTCAGCAAGAGAAGTAGAATTTATTCATAAGAAAATCGTGCTGAAAGTATTTCCTACCTAGTTATTGGTGTTCAAATTTTCTCTTGAAAATTTGCTGTTTTTTGCTTCCGTGCATCATTACTCATCCGCGCTTGACACATATACTCATAAATTGCTTCACGCGCGCTATTTTAAATTTATAAAAACCCTCTTCTGCAGTCAACCTAGGTACCTCTTTTGATCTCCTTTCCTCTTACGTTACTGAGGCTATTTCATAAATCTGCTTCAAACCTCATAGAACCATTGGATATGGCGAAAGGGCTCAGATATGGCGAGTTGCATAACAGAGGACCGTAGACATAGTAATAGTGCATCAGGAAGGGAATTCCTGTTGCTGTCAAAGTAAGAGGTTACTAACAGGAAATAGTTGAGAAGAGAAACATTGGAGAATTTAAGTGAAATCGAGTTGAAGGAAAACCTATCTTAACTGATACATTACCCTTTCGTTATAAATCAACAATTCAAATACATTAAAATAGGACTTGTAGCTTAAATTTTATTTTCTGAATTCAATAATAGTTATCTAAATGTCTTCAAAACGCACATTGTAAAGTTTATATACCTAATAATTGCCAAAAATTTCCCATCGCAACATTTGAATATCTATATCTAAAACTTTTACTGCCTGTTAGCAAGAATTAGATTCATAGTCGATGAAAGCTATTTTATTTATTTTTTTACCGTGTCGTTTCTGTCAAATACTAGAATTTATCTCTCTTTATTGGAAAAGCTCTCGGCAGGACTGATGCAGATAAGACAACTGTATAGATAAGACGGCATATTGGTGAATGCGATGTCGCAGAAAAAAATCATCTGAGTTAAAATCACAGTCTATGCAATGTAATTAACGGAAGAAGTAAAATGAAAAAAATATAAGGTGAATGATAATGGAAATGAAGTCTCAATTAAGGTGGAAAAGTCGTACGATGCATGAACTAAAAGCGTGATGAAGATCGATGCACGAGTTGGTGCCATTCAGTTTGAGAGAGCATTAAGGTAACCATGGGGGAAATATCCAATTACAAGGTTCGTGGAGAAGCATCAAAGATTGATGTGACCTTCATGAAAGTAGGAAGTTACTGAAGAGCGAAGTAAAGTGCTGATGAGACAGAAGACAGACGTTTGGGTATTCCTTTACGGATGAAGAGTTGAAAGGTGCACTGTAACGAACACAGAAATACGTGGGCGTGATTATTTGAAGGTCAGTTGTATCTCTTCTTCCACCCACTCTCACATGATCTGATGTATTACAGATTAATGGGACAAACAGAATGACGCCAATGTAATCATGTTGGTAATGTTTGGTGAGTTTTCCCTCAACCTTTGAAACATAACCAACAATAAAGTGAGAATTTGAGGTTATAATAATGTGAGAGTAGTGGTTAAGATTTTGTTTTGCCTTTAAATAAAAATATATCATTCTTTGGAGCTGCTTAAATTGTGAATTCCTTTCTTTCACAATTATTTTCATTTAGAAAGAGTGATTATAATTTTCCTCAAGTGTATCATTGTGTTTCAATCTCATTTTGTAATGCTAATTCTCACCAAATGCGGCATATGTACAGCAGGAATGAAGCACAAAAACTAGTGATTAAAAATAAGTCACATACGGGTGTATGTTACACTATTCCCTTGAAAAAGTGACCAGCAGTCGGTCGCGAAACGTCGGGGCTATCTCCATCACGACACGCGGCATACACCCGTATGTGACTTGTTTTTAATCATCATGAGCCGCGAAAGCTTCAATCAAGAAACACAAAAACTAGCTTCATCCTTTTTCTTTCCTTTCCAGCATGAGCCAAGCGCCGGGCTCCTTCACATTGAACAAAAAACGAATTTCGACTCCAGGAACTTGAGAATGCAATCGGTCGTATTTTGTCGTAATTTCTTTATGTAATAATTTTTTTATAGAATAAACCATTGTATTGAAATTTTCAGGGTTTATGGCATAGACTTTTCCAGCATATACCTCTGTTTTATTTTGTTAAAGTATTCTTCCGGTATTTTTCCGATCACCGCATCCCGTATACCTTCCCAACTTGGACTTCCCTCTTCCATCTCAATAAGTCCTATTCCCTTTCATTCTATCTTCAAGTCCTATTCTCTACCTTCCCCAACCTTGCTTACCCGACATTTCCCTCTAACACTGTTTTCATCATTCCCTCCTATCGTGTTCATTTGTAAATTTCTTTAGTCTTCACCGTATCTCACCTAGAAGCTGCCTCCCTTTCACCATGTCCAGTATTTAAACTTTCCTCCTCCGCACCGTCAACTTTACCTTCTCCATTCTTCTCTTTACTCACACCTTGAAGGCCTGCAGTCATTTGTCTTCTTCCTTACTGAGGTCCCATGTTTCCACACCGTAAAGCACTACACTCCAAGCCTTTACCTTGAATTCTGACATAACAATCCTCTCATCATCTCTTTCCTATTCATGGACTCCTTCGCGGCATAACCAGCATAAAAAGTATACCTCTGAGTGAATACTGACTTAAAATCGCTTTTATTTATTTTTCTGCTTTTTATTTGTGGTACCTGTAAATGTAGACAACAAATAAACGTCTTTAAAATTGAGAAATCAGAGCTTGGGCTCTCAAGATTACGCAACACTTCCACTCAACCGGACGTATTCTTTTTTATCTTTTAAATCAGTCGTACATCTTTTTCGGCTATTAGACTCTGAAAAATAACGCTATCATCTTGAAATTTTCAGAAAATATTGCGAAATGCTTTTAAAAATTCAATTATATTTTGAATAAAAAATGTTACCTCCCCTCAATTACTGAGGTAAAATTTTAAAATTTATGGTGCAGGTAAATCCTGGCAAGGATTTAGTTTTACCATCGTCATCAGTCAACAATCCTAAGATTGTTAGAGGCAGCTGTCCATTTCGCTCTCCTAGCCTTTTCATAGCGACGTATTTCTTCTCTTGTACATCCTTAATAACCTGTCCTATGCAAAAAATTCGAAGCCGTCCCTCACCCTTCTTCCCTTCCCCCTGTCTTTTTACGATTGTTTTCATAAGACCATCATGCCTCATTATTCAGCCAGCTAAGTTGTCCCATCTTATCCTAGATATGTTTAGAAGACTTCTCTTTTCTCCCACTCTTCTTAACCTCCTCCTCAGTACTTACTTGGTCGATCCATTTTTAATTCATAACTTTTAGTAGCAGCACATTTCAAATCCTTCCACTCTCAACTTCTCTGCTGCTATTCCACAAAAATTTAAAGATGATTAGCGTCACTTTAAACGAGTAATAAGACATGATAAAAGACAGGCCAAGTTATAGAGAGGCATACTTTTAACAAACAAGTGCATCAGGAAAAGATACCGACCAGGAGGAGTACTGAGTGCTCTAAGGATAGCACTTCTCCCTGATACCGGAAAATCAGTCGAGTGAACTAAGTACTAAACTTCTTCTTTCTTATTAGTATGAGACTGCAAACTTGTCTACGGAAGTTTTGATGTTGTGCTCGCTTGTAAATTTGACCTTTATTGGCGAAGCGGCAAATGAGAGAAAAATCGATATTAAGCCGTACTTTAAGGCTTTTAAGTGTACACTCGGAGCGTCGTCAATGAAATCACGGCCTTCCGCTGGGCAAACTTTGTGGTAACTGAAAACTTCGCCCATTTCGCACCGACGCAACGTAGAGGCCCCTCGGTAATTGACATCTGAGAAATTCCATCGACTGCAAAGCTTTCGACTCGGCGATGGCGGCCACGTGTGTTCCTGACACTCGACCTTTCTTCGGAAGCGTCTGTTTTGGGTCACTGCCTGTAGTGGACAGAATTGGAGCTCTCTAAGGGGCTTTGTTGTTCAGTAGAGAACATGAGGAATCAGGTGGAGGAGTGAACTGAATAGAATTTAATCCGACAGCCGAGTCATTGCCGTGTGTGAGACATGAATAAAAAAGTAATAAGTAGACAGCTAAAAAAATCGCATCTCCCCCTAATTTCAAATATTGATTGATGGAAAACAAATAATTGATAGCAAACAAATTACTTCAAAATTAAATCAAAAAGTTTTTAATGATTATGTAGTTACAATCCGAAGAGTTGTTAACACATTAATGTTTTAATATTTCAATTATTTTTTAACTTTATCTGAAATAGAAGCAATAGGCCATTTACATCACCGGTTTTCGAGGTTCTGTACTCTAAGAACCTAGGGTGGCATGTACACACTCACAAAAAATGCAGTAAATTTCATTCTTCTAAAAGATTCCGGTTCGTGAGGAATTTGAATGAAAATACTACATAAAAACATAGAGGGCAAAGAAATACTTCAAAACTCTCGCATGAGTTTGACGATTTTACAGCTTGGGTGTCAAAATTACTATCCCTGTGACCACCCCTATTGCACCAACATCCATGCTAACGATTTTCCTTGATATTATTATGAAACCATTATTTCTAAAAAAAAAATATTGAGTCTGGAGATAATTCATAGCACATCAGGCATCTTGCGCTTTTTTCACTCACTTGGTACGAGGACCAATAACTTTCTTGGGTGTATCTTTGAGTGTCAGTCTTGTTTTAGGTGTTAATGGATTCCAAATATGTACGGGTTGACGGTGCCGGGAATGAATTACGTAACGCAGAACTCGGCCTCTGTTGCGAGGGAAGGCAGTTAAGAGAGGTGGCGATGAGTGCGTCCGTTGCTGGCAGGAAGAATGATGAGCACAAAGGCACCCAAGTGGTCTCCCACTTTTGAAGTGCGGCAAGAAGAGGACTGAGGAGCAGAAATACGCCCCGTGACTCGCAAACACACCATTGACCACCCATCAGAAGAGTCTTCCCACTTTCCAGAAGGACAAACTAGAGCTTCCTTTTCTTTGCGGGTGTTTTTCTCCATTCTCTTCGCCTAGTACTCGATCATGGTGGCACAAGTGGTCATAAAAAAGAAGGCACAAGAGTGTTGGTCGTGACACGATCATTGCTTTTTGAAAGTGCCGATAATTTGTCTCCTTCGAGCCACACTGAAGTTGTTGAAAGAAAAGTTAGTTTGCAACTTCGTTCAAGTTAATAGTTGGTGATTTTCTTCTGACAAAATATTGAGGTATCAAAGATTTTTCATGAGGAGTCTCATGAGGAGCTTTTACGGGATCATTAGCGTCATACGCCTCGTGAGTCGTACGGTGTAGGGCCAATCCGAGTCAACCTCCTCAAAATCATGACGTAATTAGGCTCCTACGGTGAAAGTCTAAAGTCTTATCGAAGTGTTATCAGTAGTCCGGGTTCATATTTTACGTATATGATCGAAGATTTGTACAGTAAGATAAAAATAATGAATAGAGAGGGCAACGATTGGTTAGTCTTTAGGTTGGAAAATTTAATTTTGGTTAACAGTTTGAATCATTTGGATTTACAATGCATGATTTTGTGGATGAAAAGATAAATATATTTTGGGCTGCAATTTTTATGCAGCGGCTAGTTAAATATACTGGAAACCATGGAAAGTTCTATTGTTCTACTTTATGTATCTGACTTCGCTGGTAGCTACTCAAACTGCTCCGTCTAGTATGCTCGATTTAAAGTTTTCATTGCATCAAGCATTCTTCTCATTGTTTAGGTTAATTTACTCATCAATTATGATATTGTTAACACTTGTATCTTTTATACACTGTATAAAATTTTTCCTCCCAGAAATTATTCTCTGAAGATGCCCAAATAACATGTGAGGCACTATTCTGAATGAATCGAGGTACATGCATGTTGCTGTATTTATTAAACTGATTGTGAGTGTATTTAATATCATACTTCACCGGTGCATGCTATTTTTGCTTATATCTGCTCTAATCCAGAGATGCTTCTCAGAGAAATTAAATTTCATGACTTTTCGTTTTAAAAAAGTGAAAATTTTCTACTAAATCGCAATTATTGTGGCAGCTATATATTTCACCACTCTACAGCACAAAATAACACTTGGTATGAACATTTCCTGAATAGAGCTGCAAATATGTACATTTTTTATGCTACTTAAAAGCGACATTGGGTTATAATGGGTTAGTAAAATCTGCCTTCGAGGGCAAATTACACGTTGAACAACGAAAGTGTTGCCAGTTGATATTTGGTCTTTTTTATCTTCAAATATTTTTTTTACCAAAAACGTTTCAAGTACAAGATAAAAGGAGAGATATTTATCAATGAGCAAGTTTGACGCATTACTCTTGCACTATTCTTTTCCCAGAAATTTCCACCCAGCTGATACCAAAATATGAAGTGGGATAGACTCATACCCAGACATGGCTTAGTACGTGCTTCTGGATCTTGTAGACGCTAATTTGACTTAGGTTCCTGCATGACGAATTGTTACTTGAACGGAGACATTTATTTAAAATGCTATTTTAATTGCACGACAACTTATGCATCGTGCAAGGAAAATAATTTTTTTTCATCTAGGAAGAATACTTTTTCCGCCTCAAATTGGGGACAAGTTTTGGTGTTTAAGCTGTCTAGTGTCTACCGCCCTGGGGTTATGGCTATAGTAGTTTTTCCTATTCATTTACAAGTATTATCGTGCTCCCTTATTTTTTTTAATTTCACAAAGGTTTCAAATATAAATAGCTATGGGGCATTCTTATTTAAAATTTAATTTAAACTGCTTTTCTGCTATAACTAATGATTTCAGGCTTAACTTTGTGAAACCTTTCCATAATGGGAAATGAAACAATAAACCTCAAGGTGTGACCATGTTACGAAACTCGGGTCGTGCTTTTTACATATGTTTATATTCAGTGAACCTTACTAAGTTTATTCTTTGATTTTCTGTTTCATCATAAAGGTTTCGATTGAAAGGTAATCACAGGAAAGAGATGGTGGTGCGAATATGGAGCATTGAAATGGCTTAGCGCATTGCCTCATCACTCATTGCCCGTTGACGAAAAGGCAGTGGATGTCGGAGGACCGAAGGAGGATGAGGACTGGCTAGAGGGATGTAACATCTCGCGACTCGTCGCGACGCGATTCTCATGTACCTAAACGGCGCGAAAATCGAAAGATGAATGACAGAAGCGGATGAGTGGGAGAGGGTTCGAACATGCGTAAGTGATTGGACGTTGATGGATGCTAGAATTGATGGGAGACGAAATGAGATCGTTATCGAGGCAATTTGTGAAAAAGTTCCGAAAAGCCGTAAGATCGCAACTACTTCACACGGATTAACTTCTCACCCACGCAGTGTGTGAACTTTGTAACCAATCGCAGAGGATCACTTCGAAAGCAGATGATAAATTTCATTGTTGATTTACAAAGATTTTGTGAGTTATGCCCTTCATTAATGTGCTTGCGTACACTTCACCGTAGTGATATTTAGCCCAAGCATCAGCTCGCACTACTGACTTCATGTGCTTCCCATTTGTAAATAACATTTTTCATCTTTTTGAAGAGCTATTTCCCATTATTAGACTACTTCTTCTTATAATGGGCAAATATTTAATAAAATTTACCTCGTTTCCTTCATTCTAATATTCTAATTTACTTTATCGATTCCAACCGATATAGTGACATATATTTACATGCTTTAATGACACCTCATGGTAGCTGATATGCTATGTGACTGGCCTGGGTCAAGCTCATAATAAAAAAGCTTTCATTTAATAAACAGTTGCGATCAATAGTTTGCTTTAACAACGAAAATTTGATAACCTAAGCTTTATACCTTTCCAAAATATAATTTCCAAATAGTTACGGTTTTCCGACAGTGGAGAATTGCTTGCTGTTGGCTGAACTTCGTAAAAAAGTTTTTGACTCACGATGACGATTGGTTGAAATTAGCCCTATTAAGTCGTTTTCGGGTAATATACGAATTTTTTAGATTACAGGCACTAATGGGAGCTAATTTTGAGTCCGAATTTGTCTTTACACTTAACGCTGCAATCAGTCACATTGATCCGCTTTTATTTAGGGCTATGTTTTAGGAAAATATTAATAGAGTGGAAACTTTGCTGCTAAACCTGACTGAGGGAAAATTGATTGCTCTTTGGTAGACACAAAAACAACGTATTCACTGATTGCGTTAATACTTATTCATTCGAAGACAGATACGTGAAGGAATTGTGATATTGGGGCTGAAAAGCAGATTTATGATTATAATACATGGGTAAACGTGAGCAATAGCTAATTCGATGAATTGAAAGAAAGGACAAGGAAAAAATTTCGCCAAATGCTCTGTGTTATTTTTAATCCGTGATTTGGAATTTAAATGGACTGATATGCATATAAACTTTATTCTTTATTATTTATTTCCTTCTTAATGTCAGTTTATATAACTTTATGTTAACCTATGAGTAATAAAATATAATCCATATGTTAAATTATGAAAGAGCTATTTTAGACACGTGAGACTCGGACCGGATTTTCATGCTGGTCATTTGTGTTATAAATTAAATCTCCATCCCATATCAATGAATGTTCTTCCCTTCAATTGTTGTTTTCCGGACCAGCATGTCCCCATGTAATGTCACCAGTCTGGTTACTTCGACATTATTGCAGATTTTCCAGCATTTTCATTTTTTCTCTCTTCACTCATAATTTATTCTGCCGAAGCATTTGATTTTAATCATTGTTCATTAATTCTTCATCCATCATTTAGAATGCTTACGACTTTGACTCCTCTGCTTCTGTCGTGACCTCACTACCAGTGACGAGAATGCTACATATAAAATTTCCAATGAATGTTTTCCTTGATTGGTATTTATTCTACCGTTTGGGATATCCTGCGTTGGATTCTTGCAATTATGTGTTATTATCATCTTCACTCTTTAGTATCATTAAAAAACGTCACTCACTTCGAGGGAAATCTGTGTCAGATGGCAGACTTCATGTCAATCAAAATGAGTAGGTACATCATCGCCATCGAAAACCACCCTCGCTTTGATAATTATCAGGCTTATAGGACGCAATTCATTTCGAAATAGCACCCTGTTGTAAGAACATTGACATATCGCTAGGAAGCAAATATTATTGAAAAGTTTACTTGATATCATTTGAATTGATTCATGGTTTTGAGAGTAATAATTTAGAGAGAGAGATAGAATTTCCTAACGTTTAAACGCCTGGTAATGCACGAACTGCAATTGAAATACGTGCTTCATGTTATCAGGTAACTTTCCATGAGGAAAAATGGTAGAAAGCCAAAATTTTCTAATTCAGAGTTCATGCTGTCATAAATAAGTAGGTACCTTTATTTTCATATTTATTCATATTCGCATATTTAACCGGCTACGTGACTCTTGACACCGGATAGATAAAAAAAAGATATATCCAACATCATATGTGATATCTCATTGGTTGTGTGGTTTGGGATCAATTTCTATGAAGTTTGTGAATCAAAATCTAGCACATACAATTTAGTTATCTAAAACCAACCGCGTGAAGCTAATTTCAATAAAAGGATTGCATGAACAAAATCCATTAAATCGATAAGAAGGTCTCAGAGTTATTATTTTTCGGGTCGGTACACTAGACGCAGCGCAATTCTAGTTCTTGACGCTACATCGGTTATCTTCCCAATTACATAACCGAGGCTGCATTCAGTTGATAATCCTACGTGTATAAATTATCCAGGAGTGGGCGTAAGTGGCAGGTAACCGAGCACTTACGTCGAGTTGCAGAACCCCTTGGCCGGTGATTCTAATGGCAACTGTGTTGAGATTCACCAAGCTAGTTATGGTCGAGATGTTTAAGCTAGATTCGTCATGTTGCTCGGTTACATACAGTTGTGGCTCCATTGCAGTCTTATCTCACTTGCATTGATATCCTTGATTGTCCAAAACAGGAAATGGCTGACACTATGTACCTGCAGTAAACTTCAATGGGAATTAACGGGCCTTGATAGCGTTATAGTCTGCAAGGTGACCTCAAAGAAAAAGTGATATTCACAGAAAGGTAGTTCCATTATCGGTCCTATCTTGGCAACATATGTAAACCCAATACAATTTTGGTTCTTTCAACTATATTTCACCTCCAAAAATTGTTCCGCACGGTATATATTTACAACTACGGTAATTTAAAGAGATTTATTAGCGCATTAACAGGCCAAGCTGCTGTCGTATATGTTTTAGTAACGCTCTCTTGGTGAATGCAAGGTTCAATTGTATTTATTCTTCAAGCAAAACATCTTTCACCTACACTTGAACCGCTATTAAGATTGAACTGGATCTACCAGTCTCCTTATGATACTTAGCAAAGTAAGTTTCAAAAGCATAACCTTTCTCCTTGCAGGTTTTAAATTATGTAAAGGTGAGGAGATTATTTGATTTTACTGCAAATTTAATCCATAAAGGTAAAATAATCACGCAGATTGCGATACAGACCGGAAGCTCTAACTAGTTCATGGAAAAAAGTTTTTTTTTTCCTTTTTGACTTGGTAGCGACCGCGAAATAGTCAGTGGCGAACCTTCATGAATTCTGCCATAAAAACCCTGAGTAATAAAATGAATCACTCGAATGAAATTAGATACTCCCCACTGCCCTGTTCAAAGTGAATAATTTTTCCACTATCGAATTTTTATGCTTCAATGCACTTTGGTGGATCTATAAAGTATACCCTTTACTAGACCACGGCTGATTTTGAAATGAGTCCACGTATGCTTGAAGTACTTAGCAAACCTTTCACGCGAGTTCTATACTCATGTCTGGCATGAAAAAAACCATGGAACGTTAAATTTTTTCAAACGTTATCGAGTGGAAAATTTAAAATTTCTTAGGAAATAAAATTAATATGCAAGGGTTACTAAATAGTATCGAATAGGAAAATTCGGGGGTGAGAAACTCCATAGAGTTGCAGGATGTGTGACTTTATTATAAAATTTTTCAACCTGAAGGCCTTGTTTCCAGGAATTTAAGTTTTTCTTTGTACAATTTTATAGAACTTGAATTAAATGGACACCAATTTGGATACACTTACACAATTTAATGTTACTTACACGTTGTTCGTCCTGGCACAAGACGACTCTGCGGGAAATTCAAAATTTGGATACATTTGATATAAAAAAGTAAATGTAAGTAGTTCATATGAATCAATTTTATGCTGTTGAATACAGTTTCGAAATTTCAAGAAATATTTTACTGGATTACAATGCATTAATGTAAATGAAATGTGCATGTAATGATGTGCATTGATCTTGACAGCTCTTCTCTCAACGACAGTTATTTATTAAAATGCGTGCACATAAAAGCATATTTATAATTTACTGTAAATTTTATATGTTGCCACGTTACTATGAATTCACTTTATTGCCTGTTCGTTTTCCAGCATGGGTAAAATTTCCCCACTTAAATTTGCACACTTTCCGATTAGCTATTGACATCAAATTTTCAGTACATTTCAGAACCAGATGAAAATTTATTTTTTAAATATTCCTAGGACTTCAGAGGCAGTATTAACAAAAATTTTCGACAGTTAAATCGAATGTAATTGCTCAGACGAAGCGCATGTGTGAAAAATGTAATACTTCGCAGCTGTGCAAGGTGTTAAATGTCGCGACGGATTATGCCTCAGACTACATATCAGAAGATTTTAACTTCGAGTCCTGGTACGGTTGTTACTTATTCCTTACACTCATAATGTTTTCTTTATACGTTGGCTTTGTTCGTCTTTCATCGTTCTGGGGTTTGCTGTTTCGCACTATTTTGCGTTTTAGAAGTTTTTTTCTAGCTATAAAGGCCTCAATCTAATAAAATAAAATAAAGAAAATATTAATAAAAAAATATGCCACAATTTATCCAGAAATAACGTTATTTCTTTAATTAAATTTATGAAAATATTACTTTAAACTAAAAAGTTAGTTGAAAAACATACATTTTTATTAAAAGGAGAAAATAAAATACCTTTCCTTGGCCTAAGCTCAACGCTTAATTTAAAAAAATAAATGGATGTATGTTCAAAGCCAAAAATGCGCAAATACGTTTTACATTTGACGCTGAAATTATATAAATTCAACACCATATAAATGAGATTTTTGATGTGGTATTGTAACGAATGTTTTCAGAAAAGATTTGATTTAAGAGGTTAAAGTTGATGAGCATCATTTTTAAAGTTTTGAGCATATGGCTTTTTGTCTGCAAAATTTATGCGTCGAACCTTGGCCTAAGACAGGGTGGTTTATTTTCTTCTTTTTAGTTCGAACAAAAACATAGGTTTTTGAATTAACTTTTTGATATATTGTACATATTTGTAATATTTATTTTCACTGTTATGTTTTATTCTCGTTATTTTTCAATAGGAATGTGTGCTTTCTCTGCATGTTTTACGTGTCCTATATAGAAATTTTGTACGTTTGTCAATTGGGAACCGACGCCTGTTCGGTTAGATTCATTCCCGGCGTCGGATTTGCGCGGACGATAAGTACACACGTCGTTCAATCTGCTTCGACTCTTAGTGGGCGCCGATAAGGTGGTGCAAATCCTGGCATTCTCGCTGCTGCTCCCCGTCAATATTCTCCTATCTTGCCCTCTCACTCTCCACCCAACCCTTCCCCAGCCAGCGGATAAAAAAAAGTTCTAGCCGCCCACGGTGATCAGAAATATCCCTATACCATTACATCGCATCCACCATGTTGACTTCCTACTATTCCGTCGAATGTACTTCAAATTATATCCACTCCAATTAGCATTTGGAGAAAATGTAAAGGTATTAGTTATTGCGTCTTAAGTGAGGAATAGCGAGGCAACCATTTTGGTCGGAAAAATCTCTCTGCTCCAAAAAAAAAGACAACAATTATTTCGCAAAAATTATCTTGATACAAAAAAAAACAAAAACGGTTCATTATTCTGTAACATAAATTTGTATCCCACATGAAAAGCATATTTGATATTTTTAATATGAAAATTATTAACCATGTATAAGTTCGCTTGAACTTAACATGGTTACTATTAGAGATCGCTGCCTCGATTGCGTCAAATTATGAGCATTTATAACAAATAAAAATGACTACAAAATTTCTGGAGTTGTATGTATAATTTTATTAAATTAACACGAGATTTCATGAAAAATACAACCATTGAAGCGTAATTATTGTGAGAATTAAGTGCCTTCGTTCAATGAACATTTTTTTTCGGAAGGCGAAAACGCATTACGTACAAAACGTTAGATTGTAAATTAACTGAATCTCTACCCGAGAGGAAAGGACTTCAGCTTAACAGGTATGGCCGGGAGCAGAGAATAGGACACTGGACCGTAATTACATCCCTCTCAAGTACAGCTGGCAAATGTAAGCCCTTTTAGAGTCTCATCAAACGTGGGGTGTTCTTGCCTCGCAGGTGCTCTTCAATTGTAGCGTTTGTAGGACATGCTTGCCGTGTCTGCCCTATATCCTCCATGCCTCTCTCTCTGCATGTCCATTGTCCTCCATATTCATTTTAACCCCTTACTCATGACACCTAAGACCATTTTACCGCATGGTTTTCCTGGTGTGGCAAGAGTCCTGAGAGATGCCAGAGGTTCACCGGTGAGCTTGAAGGTTTGAAGGATGCAGATACTTTAGTCGACGGATGTTCCACAGGGCCCCGAAGACCTATTTTTTTTACTTCTGTCAGCTTATGAATTTTGTTTGTCGCTCACAACGAATAAGTGAGTTGTTTTCATGATTTTAAGCGAGTTGATTTCATGATTTCATGCTTCATTCATTTTATGTTTAAATGTACACTATGATTTTGTACAAGTAAATTGTTCTTGTTCTTAGAGGATATGTCATTGAGCAATACATGAATATCTATCTATGGTTGATCTTGGTCGCGTTTGGGAACTTCATATTTTTTGCACAAACCTCGGGTAGTGCCTTTTCTTTTTCTTTAAAAATGCTCATTAAAACTGAATCCACTACTCACAGAGCAATCAAAACGAGAACATAGGAAGGGCATAGGTAGACGTAAATTGATCACTCTCTTATCAAAAAAGTAACCATAACATATCAACATGTTCCATACTGATTCACCTTCAACAGTTCTCCGCCACTGGTAAATCTGCGAAGGAATTTTCATATTTGTGAGATGGAAAAATCTATTTTAAATCCTTTAAATACTCTTTTAGCGCTTGCTTTGGAGGGATCTTGGAAATTTATTAGAATGAAGTTTAGAGCGTTATAATTAACGTTGAATTCCTTAACATCCAAATATTCACAAACTATCGTCAGCATCACGAAATGCCTTCTCCCCTTCATCCCGGCTGTGTTCGCTTTCTATCCCCATTATCCTTGAATTCCTATTCCCCCGAACGTAATCATCATCGACCCCACCACCTTCTACTCTTCTGATTGCCACTTCAACGTAACAGGCCGTCTACCATATAATTTTTCGTGGTATCACTCAAACAACAAAAAAATCTCTTCCCATTCTTTATTGACGCCCTTATCTGATGTTCCTCTCCATTGGTGACGTCCTTCATTCTCATCATTATCTTCATTTCCCCAATTTCTTCCAATCAAAGACTAAATGGCCGACGCAAAGCCAGAACTATCATCTGCTTTCTCCATCTCTGTATTTCAGAGGCCAAAATGGTTCGGTTTATTTATGTGAGCGGACTATCAATTAGTATGACTTCATGTAAATAACCTTTCAGACCACAGCATAAGCAACTATTCACTTGGCCATCAAGGTTTGCAATAATATCAAATGTGAAAAATTTATCGTAATTCCCGCTTCTTTGATTGAAGATAATAGCTAAAGGTTGTTATTCTGCATCATAAGGCTTGTTGGAGTATCGAACCAGGATCTCTATATTTCCTGGGTATGGTACGAGATACATCTCCATTTTTTTAAAGGAGTTTAAATTGAATAAGAGATTGTAGGTGAATAACTTCATGACGATTTTTGGTGCCTAAATCATTGAGTAAATGTCGGCTGATATTCTCTTTCTTATTTGATTTGCATCTTCTAGGCCTTAGGGGCAATGAAAATTTTCCATTTGAGTTTTTGGATGAAATATTTGGCATACAGTATGCTATGAAAATTCATACCAGAAAACTTATTTTCAGCGTCCTTCAAGCCTTTTTTTATCATGTGATTCGTGTGCTCTCGTACCATTCTCTCAATCAAAAACAGTAAAGCAACAGTATCCTTTGCTTATAAACCTTCTCTTCATTTTCTAAATCGTCGGATTCCAGGGTTTCGTCTGATGGTTTGTTATTTTTCTTGGCTGGTAATTTTCTTATCACATGATTATTTTCATTTGCGCTCTTAATATCTTCTCAGTTGCCGCTGAAGCGGCAATTCTTTCTTGTCGAGGTTGACATGAGCTCGCCCGAGAATGCTCGCCTACCGTTGAGTATTTCCATTGAAATAATCTAACGTATTTCCTATCTTTATACTCATATGCGCAGTTGTGACTTGCGTTGACCATGCCTCCCATAACAGAACGAGCGAAACATTAACCAATGGTGAAGGCTCTGCTCAAGTAAGTACGTTGTCTGAGGTGAACAGTATTTAATGGATATTTACATAACCGAAACGTTATTTTGCAATTTTCATTCCACCAGCTCTTGATCAGCAATCTGAGGAGCTAGATAACTTTAAATAGAATCCCTCTCCCCTGCGACGTCCAATATTACTGTCCTCTAAATAAGAAAAGAAAACTTCTCTCCTTAGGCCCTACAAAACACAACACAAAGTTTTACCACAAATGTGATTGGGGAGAGAATATTCCATGCATTTTTATATGTTTTTAATGCGGCCACATCTCGACGGGTAACTTTCGCTCATGAAAATGTGTGAAATGATTCGTATTTTACGAAAGCTGATATGAGACAGGTTACATATTTGTCTCAAGCTCACTCTTAAAAACTCATAACCGTTCACACTGTGGCCTGATTGACACTTGAGGTACTTCATAGTGTACCTGAAGGGAGAACGCCACGGATGTTCAAATGACTTAGGTTGTAGGAGGGAGTGAATTTATAAGTCTGCTTACACAGAATATCTTTAATCCATCAGCTATAGAGGTCATTGGAGCACGATTTAAATTTTATACCTCGAGGAACCCTCTAAATAACTTTTACCTTATTTTTCCATATTAGTAGGCAAGAGGATCTTATAAAATTAAATGCCATGGATTTCTTTAATTCACAGAAAAGTTTGAAATGTAAAAAACACGTATTCTCTGATTATTGGAAAACCGAGAAACCTCAGTTCCCGTCGATGAGAGGAACGAGTCTGGCTCTGAGGAAGTGACAGTGGCCACCTGCGCGCCTCACACGCTGTCGCAGCTGGCTTCAGTCGTTGCGTTAGTAACACGCCGCCGATCCCCTACCGTCCCCAGAGAGGTGCTACGTGGCCTTATCCGACCGATCCATTTCTACTTACTGTTTCTGGAGAAAGCCAATCCAATGATAAATAATTTTACTCTGATGGTGACCTGTCTTTTCTTAAGATCAATATTTTGCCCTTTCAGACCATCCCTTTAATAACAATTGTAGTATCAACTTAACCAACAGGTACCCAGTGTTATCAAAGTTTTCTACTAGTTATAATAATAATAATAATAATAATAATAATACGTCTTTATTGGGCGAGATTGGGACTAGAAAGTCCCATCTTCCATCTAACCAAGTTATGGCAGGTTTACAATGGTCATTTAACTAAAATTCCCGGTCTGTGGTCCTAACCAAATTAAATTAGTCCATTTGCACATATTCTCTTTCATTTTGTATTCTCATATCTATTAACTACGCAGGAGTCGATTCCACTTATTTCCGATTCCGATTCATACTTTTCGATTCTTATTCTTACTAACAGGTGGATATTTCTTTCTCAGTAGCATTGCTGTCATTAAAATTTAGGAATTGAATGGAATATAATAATAAAGACATTTTAATGGCCCAATTTATAAATTAATTAAAAATAGCGAATTCGTATCTATTATAGAAATATATCCTCTGATTTAATAAAATAATTAACACTTTAACTGTTTCAGGCATAAATTTTTAACTTAATAGTGCATGATGGCTTAGGTATGTGGTGGCCGTTTCGCCCCAAGCTTACAGACAATTTTTCAAAATATTTACCTTCCTGGAATCGATGGAACCCGAATCGACTTAAGGCAATCGATTCTCGATTCAGATTCTATGCCTAAGAATTGGTGAAATCGAGAATCGAAATTTGGGGTCGACTCTTCCCTTATATTAATCCTATTCCCTAATAAGCCTTTCCTGCATGCCTAACATTCCTCCCTCAAACACGGTATTTTAACAATGCCTCCCCGCCCAATATTAGATCCATCTAGGTACCCTCTTTCTCCTCCGAATTCCCTCTAGTTTTCTCTCCTCAACCACCATGTCTAACTCCCTCTTTTCATTTTCTCTCTGTCCTCATCGCCTCCTTAATTCTCATCCATAATTACATGATTAAAGCCTCCTGTCTTTTCTCATCTCTTCAGCTCTACTCAGGGCTCATATTTCCGCTGCGCAAGGCGCTTCACTGCACACCAGTTTCTTTATGAAACTTTTCTTTACGTTTACCTCGTTAGCTCTTTACCGTTCATAAAATCTCTTTTTTCTAACATTTTGGATGTGATAAAATTTACATTCTAGGCTATTTGTAAATGGAATAGATGGCATTGATCAGTATATCCGAAATACAACTTTATTGAGATGATGTCCAAGGTTAATTACGATGAAATGAGATATTTTATGTTATAATATTTATTTTTATAGTTATATGTGGTAATATTTGTTTTTACCAAGTTGAAAAATCACGCTTATTTAACTTACTAATTATGTCATAAATTGGAGATATATATTTAGCCAAGTAATTATATTGCTCTAATCATGCTGCTTGAGGCACTATAGTGTAGTAGCAAATTCTATTCGGGACTACGATTTCTCAGAAAGATCTAAAAATGTGTATTCCTTAATGGTCAAGACCAGAATCACGCATATAATTATGAAAGAGTTCCTTCATGAAAACCCGTGTCAATTCACGGATTGACGGGTCTCCCTTAAGAAGGTGCCGACAAGTTGCCCTCTACTTAATTTATAACAACGCATACAAGAAAATAAGAAGCCATATGGTTTAATTTGGAAGTGCCCTCGTCCAGTGGGAAATGAATTGCACCCATTGCTGCAAAAACATAATTTTTATTTAAGTGGCTGCTACGACTTATGAAGAAATTACCACAAAAATCGATAACCTCGCGTTTAATAAAATTTATTCAATATCGGCAGCATAAGATGCCTAAAAGATCCGTATCATTATCTTTTTTAAAGTTTCAAACGCAATGCTTACCTTGGCTTGTATGTACACTCTCACCCCTTCCACAAGGTTGATTTAATTAGCTCCATTTCATTTATTTGTACACGAAGTCATCTGATAGTCACATTTCGATGGCTAAGTTTTAACAAGTATCTCAAAATTTGGCCGGTCGAGTTAATACTCTTGATAAAAAAAATTCAAACAAAAAACAACTCTTTGTCTAATGCGATGGTGGGTGTCGTAACGTGGTGGAACTCCTTCATACTGCACAAAGGGTAAAGAAAAAAAGACTTTGCTGATCCACAAAATAAAATATATATTTGCGACCGGTTTCGATACGCCGCGGCGAATCAAGATGATTTTTTTTTAAATTTTATTTTGTGTAACGGCAAAGTCTTTTTTTCCTTACCCTTTGTGCAACTCTTTGTCTGCAAATGTATGCTTTTTTCAGTTTTATGTATTTTTGGTGTTTGATTTTAGTTAAAATTATATACAATTAAAAAAATAAATCGTCTTTTGCTCCCCTGAAAAGTTGCTATTTTGAGATACGTGTTGTTAGAACTTAGCCATCAATTTGTACAATTCACTGAGGACCATTTCCCATGTTTCCGACTACTGCCGTTCTGTAGTGTACCTACCTCACAGCACCGAGTGATGAGAAGTCTCTAGGGTTTGAGAAAGAGCTGAGGTAAAACAAACATTTTCGACTCCGAAATATGGGTCTCGCGGTACCCAGGGTTCTTTCCTTCAACGCCATCCTTGAGATGAGACAGCTGCTGAAATGAAGAAAAAGGGAAGGTAAGGAGCAGCGGGTCAACACTGGAGGTGAGGTATCCCACACGAGTGGGGTAGCGACGATCTTATATGTATTCACGCATTGAGATGGGGACGTTGGTTGGGGGTGGAGGAACGGCCGAAGGTCAAGGAAAGAGAGATAAGTAAAGCTCAGAGCATTGAAGGGACCACTAAGGATTTGAAGTGCTGAAAGAGTCAACTATAGCCCCTTGCTATGGGGGAAAAAGCAAGAATTGTGAAGAATAGAAGCAGATTTACGCAACTAAAACAGGAAGAATCGTGGTGACAAAAGACATGCGGATAGCCCTCACATTGGATGCAATGATGGGGAATGGACCCCATGCTTAAACATCTGGGAGCAGCTCATGGGCGTACCCAGCGAAGGGCAGCTGCCCCCCCCCCCCCCCTCTTTGAAGCAAAAATCGCAAAAGTCTTTAGCAAAATCAGTTCTGAAATGAAACGAAATTTTCTTTAAACCCACGGAAAATGATATACATTAGTATAAGATATGTTACTAAAATAAAACTATTTTTTTCAAGGAAATAATCTCATAAATCTCATGGCTTGCCTCCCCATAGATGATGGCTTGCCGCCCCCCCTTAGAACATGGCCTGCCCTCCCCTAGTTATGATCCTGTGTTCGCCCTTGGAGCAGCTCATCTGCAAAACCAGCTACGACTAGAGCACCTCTCAGTAGCATTCCCCATTATCAATCATTTAATCAATTCTTAACATTTATTTTATAAATAACTATTCTAATTATTAAATATCTCAACGGATTACAGCTATTTTAAACGTGTGTCAATTTTATTCAAAGTATGCACGATGAAAAAATTGTTTAGTCACTGAACTTAAATGGAGTGTTTATTAAAATCAAAGCATGTAGGAACTATGAAAAAGTCTTTGGGTTGCCGCTAGTAATTGTAGAAGTTGGTAGTACTCGCAAACTCATGGAAAGAAACGTGAGTGTACAGAGCGAGATGACAGCTTTCCTTAGCCTTTTCGTTCGGATTATAGCGGGCAGGTGGCGTGGCACTCGTGGTTGCGGTGGAAACGGAGATTATTATGGCTCGAATAAAAAAGGGAAGGGATACTTGTCGTTGGGGATGAAGAGCGGATTCGGCGAGAATGAATGGTTTGAAGTGGGAGAAGGTGTCGGAGCTAAGAGGAGAAGGGCAAACATAAAGAATCGGCAAAGAGGCTGCCAAGGAGATGACTTTCCCCCTTGCAAGGGTTAGACGTACGGCACTGCTGGAAGGAGCTTGGGCGCCTGTTATGGTGAAACACAGCAACCGGGTATTTTTAAATGAGGAACTATGTTGTGAAAATTAATCCTATAAAAACCTCGGTATTAATATATATCCTAGTATTTTTGGCAAAATTGTTAGTTCATAACCTATTATCATAGGCAAAGCCTTTAAATTTGGCGAGGGGTAAAGCGATACGGGTTGTTTACTTTGCTTGTATAAGGTAGTCATTCAATAATGATATTTTCAATGAATGTAGACAAAATTCACATAAGTAAATATAAGTATGGTTAACTTACTGTTTTATTATCAACGTATAAAATATAGCTTGAAAGGAAAACTGCCTACTTTTGAGGTTAAAACAATCAGAAATGTTCGCATTTTTTGGTGGTTATTCTCTAAAGGAATATGAAAATATCATTAATAAATATCATCTACACCATAGGTGTTTATCAATCTCACATCACTAATCAGTTTTGCGGTACCTGTACTCAGGGGCGGTCTAAGGTGATTGCGAGCCCTCGGCTCATTATGCCCCCCCCTTTCCGGGGAATTCGGGGACCTCTCCCCGAAAATTTTAGGAAATTGCATGCCCGGAAACGGATTTTTGACGCTACTTTGGCTCTTAAAAATAAGATAGTAGTTTATAGAAATGGCAATTTCGTAAGAAAAAATTATATGAAAAGTGATAATTTCACAGCTTATAAAATGTAATAATGTATTATGGTTTTTTCATAATTTCAGTGAATTTGCTCCTTTAAACTGCAATGAAATCTAAAAAAGCACCTCTAAACGTCGAATATCCCTTTCAAAAAGCATCAGGTTTTTTACTATTTTCTAACAGATTTATTTTATTTATGCTTTTAGAATCTTTTTACACCGAGTATGTTGTGAAAAAAAGTAACTGATGAAACCTTAGAATTTTACAATTGCAAAAAAAAGTTGGTTCAAATAATTTCACTCTTTTTTATTACACCGTTCAGATGTGCTTCACGATAGACACGAGCGTTTTGTGGGCCCCCTGAGCTCGCGGCCCTCGGCAATTGCCGACCATCCGACACGGCCAAACCGGCCCTGCCTGTACTCAGTAGAAAAGTTTGCGCCGCGCTTCACGGGGAAATCGGGCTCTAAACCAACGATGTGAGGCGAGAGGTTTTGTTCCGGAAAAGCGAGGAATCGTGCTTATCTCCACGTAAAATGCGCCAGTGTACTCTTCGCAAACAATACACTACCTTATCCCATTGAACCGAATGCGTTCATGCGCACCCGTGACTCATGTTTCTAATGACTGGTGAGTCTACGTGGCATTTCTAAAAGTGAAAGAATTGCTCATGAAACAAGTATGAGACATGAATTTGTACCAATGATGATGGTATATTTTTCAGGTGAATGTTTTTTTTTTTAGATAAGAGATTAAGAAATTGTGGAAGAGGAGGTATATTTTTGAACAATTATAGCGCTTCGGAGAGGGGCTGAATAATAATTCGTGTTATGAGGAAGTGAGCAATCTCTTGTACATAAAAACGCTGCAGGATACACTTATCAATATACAATAATCGAGCACTAACAAGATTAAAAAATATAATTTTCTTGACGCTATATTTTCATTCAAGTTTATATACCATGTCTTAAAAAAATTCAAAAAACATGAATTCATAAGCGGATGAGCTTCCTAAATATTGCTCTTTTGTTATCCATGAATGACATTTTGAGATTATCGTAAATTATATCGTCAGCATTATCGATTAATGTAGACGCAGGAATATATCGGTTGATGAATTTCCAAGTTTTTTTAAATATAAAGAGTGGAATTTCATGAAAATATAGGCATTTAACTGGGGAATCAGCGCAAGAATGTAATATTTCTAAGCAACTGAGCAAAAAGGAAACCACTGCTTGAAGAATTGAGTTAGTGAGCGAGCAAAGTACAGAGTCGGATGTTATCGAATGAGTAACTCGGAACGATTTTCGTCTGGGGCTACGACGGGCATCTATTTTTGGTAAAACTCACCTGAAAATAATAAAAATAAGCCGTTAAAGAGCAATGTCTTTACCAGAATGATAAATGCATTTCAGCTAGTTATTAAGGATTACAGGAACTCGTTCGATAAAAATGATTTCGAATCAAAATAACTACCGACCGGACACTTTTGGATGGATAAATAAGTAGGAAGGCATATACTGCTTATCATTCATCTTATCCTGTGGCGTCCAAATTAATCATGAGTCAGAGACCAGAAGCTATTCCTAAAGGCATTTTGACTTTTAAAAAGGTCACTACCGATGGAATACGTAAACTTGTTCATTTAGTGTCGCACGTGGGCCGAGAGACTTTTGTAGCTGTGGGTGAAACATTGACTGATTGGTTTCGGGAAGGGACGCCGAAAGATTGATACGGGAAAAAGGTCGTTCGGTTGGAGATGGAGAGGGGAAGGAGGAACGTTAAAGTGGGAGAGGGCGAAGAGTTGGTGGCGGAGTCATCGGGGGGTCAAAGGGCAGAACCATGTCGGCAGCGTAGGCCGTGGGTGGGTGGTTCTTCATTTTTGGACGGAGAAGTTAAAAATTGTGATCGGTGCCCCGGGAGCAGTCTTAATAATAATAATAATGTCGTCTTTATTTATTAACCGTTATTTATCTTAGTGCTTTATTCGCTAATAAAACCAAGAATTGAAATCAAATGCCGGCCACGGTGGCGGCGAGGTGAAGCCCTCACCTGCCAAACAAGAGGTCGCGGGTTTGAGTCCTGCCTAGATAGGCTACCTCTATCCAGGGCATGCTTGTTCTTACGCGTTGGATTGTTAAATTTTTTGAACATGTAAAATTACCAATATGTGCTGTATTTAGAGGCATGGGAATAAATAAATAAATAAATAAACCGAATTTAGAACCATACAGTAATTTCTTAGAATTAAGTTAATGGACGGGTGCATACATATGCCTGGATGAGAGGATGTCCACCCAGGCGGGAATGGAACCCGCGATTCAGATCAGCAGGCAACGACGCTATTATCATATTAATTTGTGATTAGGTAGCCAATAAATGCAAGAATTGAAATCAAAAGACGTTAGTGACATGAAAATGTGGTCAAATTTGGATTACAAAGCTTGTAAATGCATTAGTTTCATTCTGAAAGTATTGAATTGCCCACTTTCTATGTCCCTGTATTTTCATTTTTAACATCGATGGATAGCAAGTTTGAAAGCAAAGTTTTTACAAGATGTAGGAAAAGTATTTCTTTTGAGCTATTCAGTCGGGATGGAATCTTCTGAGTCTTGCGGTTAGTATTGGTCGATCGTCTGGGTGGATCGCCCACATGTGATGTTTTGACCACCGCGCGAGCCGTTGAGGGTACATGCATGATTAAAGGCTCTGAAGAAGGCAAGGGCTTGGAAAATGCACGCTCCAAGGGGTTGGAAAAATAAGAAAGAGCCCGATTTTCAAAGCAGAGGGGAGAACCTAGCCGTGTGGTAGAGAAAATAGTGAAATATTGAGGCGGAAGAGGTTGTTGAACTTGGGTTGATTGTTTTGGGGATGCGTCTGACAGCTGAGGCAATTTGCTCCTTTCAACATTCTACTGTGGTAGTGAGTTTATAGCAGACAAGAAACTTTTAAAAAGGTCCCACCGAGTATCGAAAATTGTGAGTATCGTAAAATTAAACCAGTGTCGTCATTCAAAGACGAGGTGAATATATTTCAACACGTCATGATTCTATAAATAAAAACAGTGAAAATTACAATGGACACACTGCCATATCTGTTAATGTAAATTTCAAAATTTCTCCATCAACTGTAGCTCAACGACTAAATATTAATACCCTTTCTCTCTTCTATTAATTACATCAGAATTTTATGCAGCGATTAGTAGCAATGCTGGTTTAAGCATTTATTAAATGTTAGTTTCAACTGGAGACTAAATGCCTTGAGGCAAGAAAATATTTCAAACTCGCTGTATCATAATAATTGATAAAATAAAATGTAGGAATGCCAGCATATTACACATAGATTTAATAGTAATCGCATGCGAGAATTGGAATCAAATTACGTCATTAACATGAAAATGGCGCCACGGTTGTATCACAAAAGCTCTGAAAAGGCATTAGTTTCTATATGAATGCACTGAATTTTCCACTCCCTTTGTTCCTATATTTTAATTTTTAACATCAATAGATACCAAGAATGAAGGCAAAATTTTTACAGGATAGAGGAAAACCTATTCAGCCGTGATGGAACCTCCTCAAAGAGACTGCGAAAGGGTAGGGTTTGAAAGTTGTGCCGTTCAAAGGGTTGTAAAAAAATAAATATCCGAATTTGCTAACAAAACATATTCTAAAAAGAAGAAAAGTGAAATAAGATGAAAATGGTGAAAGATTAAGGGAAGAAACAGGTTGTTTGCTTGATTTTTTAGTACTGAATTTACAATTGCCTCGTTGGAAATATACAGTTGAACTGTAGTTACTGTACTGTGTCATTTTGCTCTTGTTATTTTGGTTTATTGCAGTCAAAAACATGTTCTCTCATTATTTGTCTAAAAAACTCCATAAGCAATCAAGAATATTGCAAAAAAAGGTGTAAAACTTAATTGGAGCAGCATTTAGGAAAAAATGTCCAATCTGCCGAATGCATCGACATTTATGCATATATTTATGTACCATACGCTTGTGACATAATAATTAGAGGTTTATAATATCTATTATACTTAGAAGTTTTTCACAGGTGGCAGAAAATTTCTATTGAAGACTACAAACTAATATTCCCCTTCATGCCCGCCTGTTCTCAAATTTCTTTCTTGAGCACGATTTAAATCTAAAAACTCATCACTGAAAATTTGAGTTAAAGTATCCCATGAAAGACAATCCTTCATCAATGGTCTACATTTCGCTTCAAAATGAGGAATAGGCCATTTTTAATATTTTTCGTCTTCCAAGTTTGGTCATTTTTACCTCTGCCAACTCAAGTATATCGTGCAATAAAATTCATCACGTATGAAAGTTTTGATATCGTAATTGAAATTCTCGGGACGAGTCACTTATTAATTGAAAATGTTCAATTTAAATTCTTGCAGTAGATCTAAAATTTTAGCTTAAGTAAGCGAATATAAGATAAGTAAATGTATGAAGGTTTCGAAGACTACCGAAAAAATCAGATGGGATAGTGTCAATAGAAGGGATGAGTGCTTACTTAGTTATGGTGAACTAAAATGCATCTGTAACATGTGGAATAGAAAAATATATGCACTAAAGAGAAATAATAAATGACTGTAAAGCCGTGAAAATAAAACAAATAGGAGAAATAGCCCCACCTCCAGCTAGTAACGCAGTAATCATTCATTAGGCCTGTTTTTGATTTATTTCGCCAATTTTCAGGTGATATTATTTATTCAGATATGCTTTCAGCGGCAAAAGGGAATTTCACATGCACTCTGGTTGTTATTTAGCAATCTAGTTTCAGCAGTTTGTCCGTGGAAGAACAGTTTATATCTACTAAATTCAATAAGTTTGCTAAATGAAATTTCCAGATGAGGGAATGGTTAACGCCGCACACAAGGAATTTTATGGGATATAATACATGCTGTTGTAAGGAAATATGCCCGTAACTTTTTAAAACTTCTTTTGCGCACGGAATCCTTGCATTTATAACTTGACCCATACGGCCACACGGCTAAATTATCAAGGACATGATTATAATAACGATTCGTCTTTATTGGGCAAGATTGGGACTTGAGAAAGTCCCATTTTCCATTTAACCCCTTTTCGTACATAAATATAAGCAGAGGAATACATTGTCAACTTACTCTTGAAATTAAATGAAGACAAATTAGTACAAAATAAACAGAAGACTGCTTTAAAAATCAACAAAAAAAATGCAAACTGAACAAATTTATTTTTACGTAATGTAAAAAGATGTGAACAAGCGTGGGAAAAATCCAAGGACATTGACTTCCATCCTTTACAGCGTGTGAACGAGGGAATCTTAGTTGCATGACTCTCCAACACTTGAAGCCGATCTTGGAGTAACCAGAGACATCCATTCCGTAGTCCCCGTTGCGTAGTGCGCCCGCAACTTAGCCGCGCCGGAGGCCTGGTTTTTGCGAGAGGGTGGGTTGTCCCCGGCGGGCTGTGTCGCAATTGTGGGAATAGGCAAATTCCTACCCGCCGGCAGTTCCCCCTTGTTTACTCCCATATCGCACCTAAGTGGTCGGGGGAACTGTTCTGCCAAGGGTGAACCGACATCGAGGGAATGGCTCGTCGGGATTGGAGGGCGTTTATCGCTCTATGGTCGGAGGGATAAGCAAGCATTTGTTCATTTCCGACTTCTTCTCGGTTTGACGATGGGGTCGATAAACTACTGAGTTTTCATAATATAGGAGGAATAATTTCATAATTCTTCGGCCCGTTTTATTTGCTTGAAAGGTTATCACTAGCCAGTGTCACTCCGTATCATACATATAGAGAACTCCTACCTCACTTTTTGGATGTCCATTGCACGTGACAAAGTAGTATTTGTATGCATTTTTCCATATAATTTAATCACCCAAACGCTTCCAAGACTTCAGAGCTGTTTGTAGAGGCCTTGGAAGCTAATGCACCTTTTTAAAAATGGATTGTTGGAAACTGGAGTGTCGAAACCGGTTGGGTAAAGAAATAATTATGAATTGCTCAAAGTCTTTGTTTTCAAGTGCGGTATTACTCCGGATTGATTCTATGGTAAGGCTGATGTAGATTTACTATAGTTACACGGAAATAAATATTATTTAGTTTCTCAAACATTCAAAAAGCATGAACTGCGTTAAACGTATTCAAGATAACTTAATTTTACCTTGCATGCTCAACGAGCTATGGAACTTGAATAAAGACATGATTTCTCTAACACTTCCTCGCACTGGTACCTCTCAATTCACATAATCTTAATTATAATGCCAATACACAGCTCTTAACTGCACATGATAATATTAATTTAACGATTGTATTTGTGTCTCGCCGTCCTTATCCAGTAATACATATATCGTTGAAACTTTTTAATTCGAAATTTGAATGTTCATTGAAGTTTCACCTAAGTCTTTGACGAAGATATATTTTTCCGAATAATTATTAGTATTTTAGAAAGTTAAGGGAAACCCTATGATTTATATTTGTGGGAATCATCCACGTAATAGTGTATGCAGTAATTTTACAAACCTTTCATTCGCCATTACCCCTTTACCCTTCATTACTTTATATACTCATGCTTTAAATTCTAAAGAGTGAAAGGAGTTAGAAAGAATAAGACTTTAAAAGAGGTTGGAGCCTCGAAGCAAGAAAGTTCCCCCCACGAGGGACGAGATAAGAAAATAAGGGTTCAGGAGAACGAGGGGGACATTAAGTGGGGATTGGGGTCAGGCTTACGAGAGCGGGAGGGATGAGCGTAAGAGCGAAATGGAGAAAAGGTGTAGCGAGCGTGACGCAAGACACGTGGACGCCACCAAAGGAGGAGAATAAACGAGTGGAGATGTATTTTTCACAAGGAAGGCGAAAGGCTGACGGAGGAGATGCGCAATTGACCGTTGAAAGGGTAGAAAAACACGGAATTTCGTTTTCGTGGTATTTTTCGGGACAGACCGATTGTTCAAGTCACGTATCGCTCTTGCAGTTGGATTGGATCGTTATGAGGTGGACCACGTTGGAAATTTATGGAAAGGAATCACATCCTCTCAACTGGTGGTACCTATTGGGTATTTTTTCTCGTCGAATCATCCGTTTAAAACATACTGTATTATCCTTAAATTCCTAGGGAGTAGGTATAGAGTTGATCTCTGATGGCATTAGTCGGTTTTTGAAGCATATAAATTATACATCTTAGATTCTATTGAAATAATGTTTTGAAATTTTAGACGAAGGAAAACGTTGACTTTGAAGATGATAGCGGAGGTTTTGAATGACAATAACGTTGTGAAGAAATCGTTCGAATATGATAAATGTATCCCCTAAGACTCAAATGTTACTCCTTAAAAGTTTTAAGGAGATTCAAATAGATTCTCGTGGTCTCCTACCCTCCGGTTATATTTCTCTATGAAGTTTGGTGGTAGCAAAAGGCAAATTTCAATTCCACATGAAACATATTGCTGCGATCGGTTAGTAATAGAATACAGTTATAAATTGACACCAAGTAATTTAATGTTCACTAGGTTATTTATCAGAACTTGTGCAAAAAATATTTCAACGCATGAGTGCCATTGGCAGTCTACGAAGTATCATGGCTAAAATTAATTACGGACCCCGAAATCTCGGTGTGCTCACTTTAAACTATAGCAAGAGTTTGGATAGAACCATGAATAGAATGTTACAATTGTTTGTATGCGCAATTGTGCCGTAATGGCGTTCCTTGCAAACTGAAGAAATAATCCCATAAAGTGGTGTTTGAGATGGTGTTTCTAGAAATTGACTTGTGGCGTTGCCATCCTCATCATATCCCTAAATCTTGTCCTCCTCCCCATTTCCCGCTTGCCTAGCAACCATCCGTCTACCACACCGTGAAGCCTCCCTCCCTTGGCCTATCAGTAATCGGATCATCTACGTCCCTCGCTTCCTCTTTCATCTCACCCGGTGGCAACATCCTCTGTTCATTCGAGACGTCGAGCCTTACCTCTTATCTTTTTCCTTTCCGTCTATCTCACCGCCTTCATCAACCTTCATTCCCACATCATATCGGTCTAAGCGGTGCGGTTGAAATTCCTCCGCTGTCAATTTTTAAGTTTCGAGTTCATGCCCTGCCTTGGTACTTGATCCTTGTTCAGGGGATTAGTACTTGTGATGTTATTAATCAATTCACCCCGATGTCACCGACGCTTAAATTGAACAAATAAATATTTTAAAATTATGACTACAATAAACGTTTATAATGTTTCTCGTATACTACGAAGGAAGGATGGATGTCAGCAATGGCATTTCAAATACGATGAATTTAAAAAGTATGTGGGCTTCAGTTAAGCTTACCAACCAACGCACTAAATTCTAAGGGACCTCGATGTCATTCCCAACATTTCAAAGTATAGCGAAGTTTATTGATAAACTTAGGTACGGACGTTAAACCTTCAGACTTGGAAAGTGCGTTAAATTTCACGTCAAAAATACGGAAAGCTGAAATTGAACTCCACTGAACTCTTCGATCAGTTCCCTAGCACAACATTGATGTACACCTGTGAATTATATCCGGATTAAAATGCGACGCGTTCTTGTGTGTATATGAAGAATTCGACCGTCAACTCAAGTCGTTCGCGCCATAGGTAAGGTAGAGTAGGGAGAGAGGAGAAAAACCCGGCGTCTGAATTAAGCCTGCTAAGATCGAGAGGCTCCAAGGTGACCACGGCTTTACGTCCCATGCGGCGCGGCGAACGGAGGTCATCGAAGTCTTTATAGTGGAATCGGTGGAAACCAAGCATCATCGATGACATTTCCTACTGCTGGAGATCGAATCTAAAATGATCACAGAAAAGCATCCCATCCCATTGACGCAGAACTGAACTCGAAGAGCTCTCAAAGCAGTTCAGTCGCTGAACACCCATAATATCCACAGAACCTGCCGGGAATCGAACTCTCAACCCTTCGGGATCGAAAGGCAACACGCTTGAGGGCAGTTGTTTGGACGACGAGCAGAGGGCGACACGTGGGGAGGGGAGGGGATTGGAGGGGAAGTTGGGTGGTGTGGGGATGAGCCGTGGTTTCGATCGCGCGATGGTCGGAGGGTGAGGTGTGGAGGGGGCAGCGGGACAATCAATACCTTGAGTGCCAGTACGCAGGCGCCAGGAGCGCGGGGATACGGTTGGGGAAGGCTTCAAAGCCCAGTTGGGAAGGAAGCCGGTGATGGTATACGGACCTTGAACAGGGTAGGGAACTCTTAAGTGTAGGGAATACGTTATGGGGGTGTTCTTGGCGCGCTTTGTTGTGGGACGGGAGTAGGAGAGGCACGAAACAAAAATAAATGAGAGCCCTGCGAAGGGACGGCGGCTATAAGACTTGGAAATCAGGATCCTATCCCTTCCCCATTTATATTTTTTTTCCTATTCTTCCCTCAGGCGGCGATTATTAAACGGTGCTCATAAGGGATGGGATTGTCTTGCGAAGGGACTGTCGGAAGAGGGGTAGGATAAGGAATAGGATGGGGATCCGCATGGCTCAGCTGCCAGTGTTTTTTTTTTCTCATCCCGTGTCTTCGGGCGAATACATGGAAATACGAGTGGCGGAGCGCTGTTTGAATTGGCACAAAGTTGGTCTAGACAAGATGAGCTAGCAAAGAGTGGATGGATACATATATTTGGCTTGCATAGATTGTATTCGGTTAGGATGACGCGTAGTTTTCTTGAGTATAGCCCATCAAATTGGAATATATTCAACTTTTTGGATGGACTACACCCTATCACAGAATATTAGTAATATCTTAAACTTATGTTCCACCTGGTGTTTGCACAACATACATTAATAATTTGCTTTTAATAATATTTTCCAGCATACATTAGCGGGTACACTCTTTCATGTATCTATATATTTCAAATCTACGTGATGTTCGTACACAAAAATATCTCCACTCATCCTTCCAGTGGGAGCCTTATTTGTAGCCACCAATGTTCTCTGCCGTTGTTTCCCATGGTGTACATACATTTAACGTACATGCAAATATAAGGTGTATAAAAATCGATTGATGACCAAATGTATTTATTGGAGCATTTTTAAAAGTCACTTTCCCGATTTTTTTCAGTCCATTTCTCTCTCTGAAAAATCTTTTCCACTTTTTTTCCTGTGAAACTTGAAACCGTTGCGTAGGAAACTTGAAGAGTTAGCATGTAACGTTTTATTGCTAACTGCCGGCATGAATTCAAGGTAAAATGTAAAAAAAAGGTTGAGAATACTAAGCTATTAAAAACTAACTTGCCTTTAAATCAAAAATTCTGTGCGAATTAATTTTAATTCGTACTAATGTATAATTGGCTCAAAGAAGCGAGCAGATAGTGTGCCTGTGCAAAAGCCGCAAAATTAATTCCCCTATTGATGGATACTGAAGGATCATCCATCTTGATTATCGAGGAAAATATCTTCACCCAATTTTTTAATGAGCTCATTTTCTTCAATGCCACGGAAAATAATTACGTACCTTCATTTCATTGCAATGCTTAATTCATTAATTTTGCAGTTGCCCAATAGTAAATAATCACTATTATTTTTATGGATTATTATTGATTTAAATTAAGAACAATAATGGGCTCAACTATCTCACTTAACAGAAGGATTTTTATTAATATGAAATTCCAGTTATCTCCATTCTTTTTAATTATAAATACTTAGGTCATAAACTTTATTCACCCAGAGTAATCAATGGGATCGCTGACGTAATGGATCTTAAATTTTGGGTCCTGACGTAATTGGTATTGAAATCATCCTCTTTCAGGAGTTATCGTCAGAGACCAATGTCGTTTTAATGGTCTTTGAAAGTAGAAACAATTCTATTATGAACTAGAGATGAAGGCAGAAAATAATTTGTGCTAATGTGTAGCTTCATTCAGTGGGTTGAGAACTACTGTATTTAAAACTTTTACGCAAGTCTAAAAAGGATTTTTTTCATTTACCGCGACATAAATCATTACTGTATTACTTATACAGAAAATCTATATTTGAATAACTGGAGAAAAAATAATTTCATTAAAGCTGGCCGCAATTCTCGAAAAGTACGTGTTATAGATTTCCGCACCTAAATTTCGAGTGCTAATATGGCCATTTAGCCTTAAAAATAACTTGATCATCAATTCAACCGGAAAGCTGGAATGGATAAGTATGAGTGGAGCCCACCTCAGGCTAAGCCACTGGCGATGCATACCGAGTACCACTCTTACAGAATTACAGAATACCCCTTTCTATTCCCTCGCACTTCGAGAATTTTTGTTTTACGGAAATACTATACGGCTATACTGCTATAACATTTATTATGCGGTGCTAGAGAAGGATAATGAGGATCAAATGGAAATACCGAGTGAGTAATGAGGAAGTCCTAAGAAGAGTAGGGGAGAAGAGAAGCATCAGGAAAACCATAATAAGAGAACGGAACAACCTTATAGACCACATCTTGAGACATGATGGCCTGATGAAGACAATCGTCGATGGACAATTGGATGGCAAGAACGGAAAAGGAAGACCTCCAATGAAATATATGTAGCAGGTTAAGAAGAATGTGGAAGAGAAGAAATGCGTAGTTGTGAATAGATTATCTGAAAAGAGAACTTAGTGGAGAGCTGCGTCAAAACCAATCTTAGGATTGTTGACCACTGATGATAATGATGATGATGATGATGAGGACTAATCCTTCAAACATCTCTCACGCGAAGAAACTAGTGATATACCTGTAAACTCAAACATAAGCTACAGCTAAGGCGAAGGAGGGAGAATTTAAATTCATCCCCGAAGTACAGCAACAAAGGAACAAAGCGAATTGCTTAATGAAGGGAGGTGGCAGTGAGCCCTCCGTATGAGCGGCCAGCCGCCCGTGGCTCCCTCCACTGCGGCAAATACCAAGACTAAGAGGACGGGGAAAGCAGAGGGACGGACGGAGGCAGAGAGAAAGGCGAAAGAATAACAATGTGGTCAAAACCAGGGCTTTTCGGCTTAAATTTCTTACTTTTACGGTAAATATAACCACCATTTAGGGAAAGAAGCGGCAATGAACACAAGAAAGGCGTTAATGACTTGATCTGAAGTAACTTTTTCTGTAGGATAATGTTTGCTGCCTTCCAAAACACTGAGAGAAATACGTGAACACACATTTCTATTAGACATAGAGCAAGTTAGCATTATTCGTATAGAAATACATCATGGCTATATACTATAACTTTAATGCTACCGTTAATTGCGATACTTGGTGGTTATGTAGGGCGAGTGATTCAAAGTTAATGAAATAAGGATGACAAGGTAAAATACAACGATGATTTATTGGAGCTTTTCCAGTCTAAAAGTTCTTCATAGTGTAAAAGGGGTATCAATTAGTAGTATTTTCGTAATATCTGAGATATGTATGTCATTTACTCTCAAAAAACATCTTTCCAATTCGCCAACATGCAGTCAATTTCCTGTTTCCAAAGATAGATTTCCTTTTTTGTTCCATTCCTCTCGTATACCCGCAACGGGATTTTAGAAGGTAGGCCATAAAAATATGTATTGGTGCGCAGGATTTACCTGCCAGAATGCTTAGTAGTAGTTTGCTTCCGCACTCTATTGTGCTGAGTTTCTACGTCTTGGATCCTCATTCGTGCATTCCTTCCCAGCCCATTCCACGACATATTTCAGAGAGAATGGATCCGGAAACCAGTAAAGTTCAGAAATGATCAATTGAGAGGATTGGGGAGAATGGAAATGTAGAAAGGTCTTGTGACGGATGAGGAGCACTTAAATTGTGAAAATGGAACTTCCAGAAATTCAGGAGAATAGATTTCCTTTAACTAATTCCTGAGAATGATTCCCATGAGAATTTTCCTCTTCGGTAATGGTCTTCCGTATTAGATTTTAATCATGAATGGAATTAGCTTTACTTTTTTATGGAATTACTTTTTTTGTGGTTTTCTTGAAAACGGAATGCTGTAGAAGTTGTGAAGAAAGTAAATTTGTCTCTAAACTTACTGTCATACGTTTGGCAAATAATTTCTACCTGCTAAACGTTGGCCTCCCACCGAATGATTTTGACTCGTAAATTTATTACAAATGTCACCGTTGTTTTCTCTCACAGTTTCTCACTCGTTCATTTTGTAGGTGAGGTCAGGGGTGGTCTAGGTGATCGGGGGCTTTCGGCTGGGGCTCATGATGGGGTTTGGGGGTTACCGGGGCTTGGGGGGTCCTCCCCCGGAAAAGTTAAGGAAATTGCATGTACGGAAATGGATTTTGGCGCTATTCCGGCTCTTAAAAACTTGATAAAAGTTAATAAAAAATATCAATTACCTAAGAAAAAAAATACTACGAAATCTGAGAATTTCACAGCTTATAAAATATGATAATTCCTTATGGTTATATTATCTATCTAGTTTTATCCTTGAAACTACAATGAAATCTTAAAAAAAAACTCTAAAATAACCTTTTCGAATTACCATTTCAAAAATGCATCAGGTTCTCTATTATCTTCTGACAATTTTAATTAATTTATTTTTCGTGTTACCTTTTTACACTTAGAATATGTCGTAAATAAATCAACCAATTACAAATGTAACATTTTGTAATTGAAAACAATATCTGGTTCAAGTTATCTATGAATTTTCTATTACACCTTTCGCATACGCTTTCTGATAGACGCGGGGGTTATGAGCCAGGGGCCCTGGGCGATTGCCGACCAGCCGACCTGGCTAGACCACCCCTGAGTGAGGTAGAAATTACGGATGGTATTCACGGAAGAGACGTGGGGACGAAGTGGGCGATTGTATCAGGCTTCTCCATAACTGCATTCGCTTAGTAGATGGACGCAGTCAATCTCCGAGATAATTAAGTGGAAACTATTTTCATAGAATTCCAAAAGTATCGCTTCAAGAGTAGATTTTCAAGGGTATCGAGTTCCCTGATTACTATTTATTCTACCATTGAAGATAGGTTTACGTGGATTATTTTAAGAATCATCCTGGCGTGTTCCACATCGCAGTTTGAACTTACCTTTTCAGTTCACAATAAGATCTACTCTCCTTCGTCATACCCATTGTGCTCACAATTTTATTTCATTCCTCACACTTTTCCGCTTGCCTAAAATTCTTCCCTCGAATACAAATATCATCCATTGCTAAAATAGTTGAATTATACGAAACATAGGCAGGTTTAAATTGAACAACGTTCGTTAAACTAGTTTTTCATCATTAATTCCAGGAGGGCAGTAAGTCTACTTTATTTTTTTCAAAAGTTTTATTAATATTATAATGAATTATATACAAACTTTTTTGGTGCATGGATAAAAATGCTCTGAGAAATCAAGACGAATGCACGTTGTTTTAAAATATTTTCCTCAAAATTAGATCGCAAGTAATCTTGAATATCACTCTGATAGGACTTTAATGAATATTTGATTTCAATGCACTATTATAATTCATTTTCGGGAATACGTCTGCGTGCTTAATATTTAACTCAACGTTTCGTTCCACTTACTGGGAACGTCGTCAGGAGAATGAAAATATAAACACCTATCATACCGTTGGAAAAACTGGTCCATTGTTGTCAAGGTATTTAAAAAAGTAAATAAAACTAAAATAAAAGCCAACTTCTTTAAAACATCTAATATAAAAAAGGAAGATGAAAAGTGGAATATAGTAATTAAATTTTCGAAATGTATCTCTTCCACACATGGGTTAAATTATATCCATCATCCCTGTTAAAATTCATTGCATCCTTGGAAAAGCCAACGTTGAAACCAGGTTTGGCACGTTGAGGAAGATCAGAGACCTACTTCCATCCGTCATTGATGCTGTTCCCCCATTACAAATGGAAGGCATATATGAGATTCCGTGTTCATGTGGGTCTAGTTACATCGGACAGACCAAACGGAAGTTAGTGACAAGGCTGAAAGAGCATGAAAGGGCGCTGAAGGCAAGGCAATGGGAAACTTCAGCTGTCGCCGATCATTTTATGTCGGGGCCAGGACACAAGATCCTCCTGGATGAGGCCAAAGCCATTGCAAGAAAATCTGCATATTATCCACGGCTTATTAGAGAGGCGATAGAAATTTCTAAACGACCAATGAATTTTAACAGGGATGATGGATATAATTTAAGCCATGTGTGGAAGAGATACATTTCGAAAATTTAATTACAATATTCCACCTTTCATCTTCCTTTTTTATATTAGATGTTTTAAAGAAGTTGGCTTTTATTTTATTTTTATTTACTTTTTTAAATACCTTGACAACAATGGACCAGTTTTTCCAACGGTATGATAGGTGTTTATATTTTCATTCTCCTGACGACGTTCCCAGTAAGTGGAACGAAACGTTGAGTTAAATATTAAGCACGCAGACGTATTCCCGAAAATGAATTATAATAGTGCATCTAATCGCTGCGAAAACCTTAAAACTAAAATTTGATTTCAATGTTTGAGAAAAGTTTATGGAGCTCGTATAAACATGCTAAATTTTTAATTGGTTGAGAGAAACCTTTAGTTGTGATTTCCCCATAAGTAATTTCATACACGTATTAAATATATATCGTGCATGAACTTTAAAAATGAACTTTTAAAATAATGTCATATTTTAGAATAGTAGGTACTTCGAAACGCAGTCTCTACCTTTAACAGCACAACGACCTCTATAGAGAGGCTTGATCGTCGAGAAATTACTGTCTATTCGAAATGGAGGATGCTCAGACGAGGGAATGGGTGGCGGAGTAAGTTGAAGAGGGCAGGAGGGGCTTTTAAATGAGGGAGGGGGTGCGGAAGGTCTTATAATCGCGGAGGGTCCATTGCTCCCTCAGCTCACGTGAAGGAAGTTCCCAGAGCGGGGATAAGAGGACCAAGGGAAGGGATTCACCAGAAGTTGGTCCCATTGTTGTCGCATTATCCGACCGTATACATATACATAATACTTGTTTACATGCATTGTCTGCCGTGAAAGAATGTGCTTAGTGGGGAAAAGTCGACGTGAGAGGCTGAAAGAGGATCGTTCAGCACGGGAGCCGATGGCAAATGTTCGACCGCGCAAGCGGTGAACGCACGCGACGTGGCCACGTGCTGTCAAAAAGTACGTCCAAATCAATCTCACAAGCGTCAATTGGAGTAATGCGGGTATTGATAGGACATCAGCCGTGACTATTAAGGCCGTTTTATACGGAGAACGTCGTTGCGCAGTCTGACGTATGTACGAAGGCGCAGTCAAAATTGCGTCGTGCAAAGAGGTGAATTGCTAGCACGCACGATAGAATTGGATGGATGAATACATGGATGCGAGATGGTAAAACAGCCCCTGCTCCAATTCCGAGATCACAATCTCGCAATTTCAAAAAAAGTTTCTCTACTAACCTGCGCAATGACGTGGCCCGTGTAAAACAGCCTTTACAATAGTTTTATGAATGATTTTCAGCTGTTGCTGGGGTATGCTTTGAATTAAGAGCTTAGTTTTTATTATAATCCGTTATGGTCTCCAGAAAAATCAAATCCTCTCGAATATCTTTTTAAAAGGGCATCTCTTTTATAAGTGTTGTGTGTACTGAACCTTAGGGGATTGGTAAGATTTCTTCAGATACTGTTACCATAAAATATGTCTGCTCTAAATTGCTCATGTCAGATAAGTGCCTCTAAGTGCCTACTAAATGCCTCTAATCCGAGTCTCTGGGAATCCCCTTAGTTATCTCTTACGAAGCTTTTGTATCTCTTGTCCCGTTACAGTTAAAAACGAACTATTAGAATACAGCCTAACTTTTCATTTTATTAAGTGAATGAGTTGTCTTTCTACATTTTTAAAGCTTGTTAATGTGCATTCTAACCAGTTTGAGGTAGACTTTTTACTCCTACGTTCTTCCTACTCTTCAGACTCCTGAATAGCCTGAGAGATAGTACTGGTGGAATAGTCAAATAATGACGACGATCAAAGTGGAAAGAGCGTCTCTTCTTCTTGAGCAAACCATTCCGAGCCATCCCTTGAGCAAACTAATCCGAGGCTTTGCAAGTTATGCTCTCGTAGTTTTGCACACTACGAGGATTGCAAAAAAATTGCCGTTCGTGTACTTTTTTTGGGAAGCGAAATAGCTAACGATGAAAGGAGCAAATTACACATTATCGGTGGAATAGCCAAAGCGAAGAGAGCAGTCCAGAAAAAGATAGATCTACTTACTGCGATAAATTTGAGCATAGAAGTAAGAAAACAATTCATCAGAACTTATATTTGGGGTACGCGCCTCAATGGAAGTGAGGCATGAGCAATAACAGCAGCGAAGGAATCAAGGGTGGAGGCAATAGAAATGTGGTGCAGTAGAAGACTCATGGAAATCAAAAGGATCGACAGAATAGGGAAATTGCATACTTTTTATAAACAGTATGCTTATATACTACAGTAAACACTTGGTACCGCAATATACTTTTTTCCGCTTAAAATTCAGTTTATACCCTAGAAAATGACTCCCAAAAGTCGCCCGAGTTTCGCGGGCTAAAAAATACCGCCCCCACTAATCTTTGGCTGTGACGTCATAGTTCAGTACGAGTCCAAGATCCAAGCCCAGTAACTGCAGGTTTGGAAGAGCCACGTTGCGTTTAAAGGAGAACATGGGTGACATAAGGAAAAATTACAAGTGGTGCATTGTTCCTCTGTGCAATAACACCCCAGAAAAAATTTTCGTCTGCATTCCCACGGAGGAAATTAGGAGAAAAGCCTCGATGCATGCCGTCTGTCGGGATGAGCGTTACGGAAAAATAAGAGTATAATAAACGGAATGATAAACCCGTGTGCTATGTGAGCGAAGATAACTTTAATATAAATAATATTTCCATATTTCATTGACTGAATAACTTGAAACTGAGATTTTTCGATAATTAGGCCGCCGTAGAATAAAAACTCAACTTCCGAACAAAAATCGAGATAGAAGATTCTCGATGGTTACGATCGTTACGATGGACTCAAATTATTAAGGCACTTGTTCAATTTCAGTTACGGAAGGACATAGAAAATTCCATGATGTTTAAAATCAAGGGAGGAAATATGAAAATATAGAGCAACGTTGATCCTCATGCATTCGAGTGCCAGCCAAGAAGACAGCGTTTTCTTCTACTGTCGCCGTCAAAATGATGTGCCGCTGTACTTTGCAAATTTATATCCTGGCTTCACTACATGCTATAATAATGAACTATACGTCATTTTAAAGGAAATTTTATCCTAAATTCTGATTTATTTTATTACAAAAAAATTGAAAAATGTAGACACGGTCAGTGCAATAAATGACTCCGCGCACCGAAAAATTAGCCGTTTTGTCAACTTCATGAACTTTGCAACTCAACCTAAGGAAAACTACTACGTCTACAGCATTCATCTTCCACATTAATTTACACTCATCAGTGCGGATTAATAAAATGGCTTTTGGGTATTTTTCGAACTTATATTTTGTTACAAATTAATGAAAATATTTAAACATTATCTTGTCCCATAGTCTACCCCGAAAGATAAAGGAAGTTGTAGATGGAAAAGGAATGGAATCCAGAGGTGGTCACAAAAAATGAATCGCAGCATTCTTTGATTTTATTCTACACCGTTGCTTAATATAATTGCTTTTCAAAAAAAAGTTGAGTCACAAGAGAAATGTTCCGCGGCCTTTGATTTGGAAACTATGGAGATAAGAATGGACATGTGTGGATCAGCAATTTCCATTTAGTTGGTTGTCAGGATAAACCAAGGATCCATTTAAAGGTTGTCAGGCCATCGTATAAAGATAGAACTGATGTGCACCACAGGCAGAGGCGGATATAGAAAACACTCAAGGGGGGGGCGCAAAAGATATATTGAGTTGCCCTTACTTTTATCGTGATAAAAAGTAATCAAGTCACAGGCAGAGTAAAATAAAATTTTAATCAAATTAATTATACACATATATAAGACAATACCATCTTATGATATAAAAAAGTCGTAATTCTGGTTCTGCAATGCTTGGCAATACGGCCGGACCCCTAAAGCCCGTATGACACTTTCCAATTTATTGGCCAATATATAATAAGGGAGGGGCGCGCGCCCCCCATCTGTATCCGCCACTGACCACAGGGGAAATGGTGTGTTTGAGGGAAAGTCAAACCCAAAGTTGCCCAAAGAATGTGCAGTTCTATGTTGCTCTTTCCCCAGTTAAAACCAAATAGAAATTGTATTGGGATGATATTTTCACCACGGGTTCCAGTGATAGTGAGAGTGCAGGTGATCACGGTCATCGTCGAAAGTCATCCCTCTAGGATTTCCGATACGGAATTTTTAAGTGACAACCGATCGCAATGACCATGGTACTAATATATTAGTACCATTGCAATGACGATGAGCTCGCCTTTAGAGTAGGTTTCAGATATATCGTGAGAAAAGCTCCCAAAATGTATTAAAGACTCTGTTTGGAAAACATGCACATTTTAATGCTAATTTAGGAAGTATTTCATTTCAAAAGTAACTTATTAACATCTGAAGACGTTGTGTTTATTATATTGATCGAAGTGCGATTGACCGATTCTTTCTGCAGAATAGGAAGTGGCTTCGGGGTTTTTAGTCACAAGATGGTAGATTGTGTTGGAAGTTCGTCTATATTATCGCTACTAAATTGAAACATTGATATTCTGGCTTCCTCAGAGCTTCCTGTCGCCCTCCAGGCAAGGTATTTTTAAGTTGAAAGTATCATCGACAGCTTCGAGGTGGAAATAAGTTCACCATAAGACTACCGGACTGCCAAAAGAATACACATTTCACATGAGTATACGCTTTCGCCAATATTATACGCAAGTCTCACTTTGTTATGAACTATAAACATTACAGATGCACATCAACTACCTTTCCATTTCTCGGCATCGACTTTCCGAGCCGACGAAGTCTACAGTTTCACTAAAATACCCTGTTATCATGATGGAATCAGTAACAGGAAGCTTGCTAGGATCAGCCTAAGAATAACCATATTCCTTCATCCTTACGCAATCTATCGCTTTCAATGAAGAAAAAATAGATCAAATAATATCCCTGAAGTCACAATGAACAACTACGATACGTCTGCACTTCAATAAATGAATCATAACCACGCCGTCGCTGGTATTCAAGTATGCAACCTCTACTATGGCCGTGCCGCCGTCTCTCCTCGTACTGAACTATGACGTCACTTTTCTACCAGCCAATCATCGGGCGTTTTCGCTTCTGACTTGCATTTGAAAATTCTCGTGAACTTTAATGCATTAAATATCGTAAACCACGTCATAAAATAATAAAAAAACTTTCACCGAGGTATGCAAACACATATTTTTATATAATTTTGGGGGTATTGATTATATCTGAAATATATGCAAGTTCCCTATTAGGAAGTCCTTAAAGGAGTAGGGGAGCAAAGAAGCCTTATGAAAAACCTTAGGAGAAGTCAGAACAATTTTATCGGAGATATCTTGAGACATAATGGGCTGATGAAGACAATCGTCGAGGAACAAGAGGATGACGGAAGAAAGATTACGAATCATGCATACGGAGCATGTAAAGCAGGAAGTGAATAAAAAATACGTAGGACTGAAAAGATTAGCTGACGGTAGAATTGAACGGAGAAATGTGTCAAACTATTCATTGCTAACAGTCATAATATGATGAGAGACTACTACTGCATAACATTATACCTTCAGTTTTTTTATTCCTCTTATATATTTTACCTTTGACTGGCAGCAAATTTTATTTTGAGAGCATCCTGCATATACGACGTCTCGAGTGCTATAATAGGGTAGTTTCCTATTATTTTTTTATTGCCTAAATCGAAAGATTATTACTCCTGGAGTACGTATTTCACGCTTTTATATTTTTAAATGACGATATCTATTTTTCGCGATTAAATGAAAAGTGAAAAATTTCAAGCGCGCGAAAACGCGACGCGTAAGTAGGAATGATGGGAAAAAGTCCGTGCGACGCATTTCTGGTTCCCCCTCCCGCCTTGTGAGGTGACCTTGATCGAGGCTCTGAGCGCTGATAGGACGCAGGATGCTAGCGGGTAGCTGAGTACCTTGCTGGCTGGTAGCGCTTGGCTTAAAAAAGGTTTATTAATACCTTATCAAACGAAGAAAACTTTCCGACCTTAACCAGTTATTATAGGTGATTATTAAGACATGTTTGCCTGAGCTCTGTGCCTCATGCATGCAATGGTAACCTCAGACGATGTATAACTCCTATCCTCTCGTGTAGAAACTAGGTCCCTGTGACGTCACGTGGAGTGGAATCGCATGGCCGCCAATCTGGCCTTTTTCAAATGAGGATAAAATTTGACCCTTGCCATTCGTCTAAACCGGTATTTCAAAAACCAAATAATTTGTGTATTATGAATACACTAATGGTGGGTAACGAATCGAAATCAATGCCTTTCGTTTTCTTTGATGAAGGAAACTACCCTATTGTGTCTCCAACTCCTAAGCCTAACATTTCTAGTTGACAGATGGATTTCAAAGAAAAACCAAATATTTTATTTAAAGATCAGTAGAGTGTGATTTAAAGAGAGTACTCTGCCTGTCCAAAGGAATGCTAAATCCCAGTTCTCTGAGATCTTTTCTTGATCAGAATGGGCCGTATGGGCTGGCTCGGGTCGATGCAAGCAAAAGCCATCTACAAATCTCTCTCTTCTATTGCGTGCATCGGTGGTAGCAGGGAAATGCCCTTGCATGGTGACAGTGAGACAAAGGGCATACTTATAGCCTGATTAATTTAACTCGCTCCAGGAGCAGATATATTTGAGAACGTTTAATGGGCTAACCCATGATTCAGGACACTGCAGACCTAAATGCGATCGAAATTATCGACATCCTTTAACTTAATCTCATATATATTCCAAATAAGGGTATTTACATGAAAATGTTAACTATTTCTCTTAACTAAAATTAAGGCTGGAAAAATTTTATCTTGATAAATCAATTGCTAAATGATTGAATTTTATGAAATCAGCATTTGAAACATTATTCAGAGCCTAGTTAAATGTTTACAAATTATACTTCGATTCACAGAGTTTCCAAGATGTTTGAAATCATTACACTTAGGAGGTTGACCTGGCGGTAATTCCGTCACATGTTAATTTTAGGCATATTTCGATAGGTAATTTTGTTTATTTGTATAAACATTATCTTCATAAATGTTTTTGATTATGCACCGTTAGTGGTTCTGCAATTTTTTGTCTTTTACAATTTCATTGAAATATCCTATTGTACCTATAGTTTTCTCTAAAGGTAATTCCGTCACAAATGGAATAGCCCATTAATAGTTTCCATTTACCGATTGTATTATTTAAAAGTTTACTGTAGTTGAATTATTGCCTGCGGAAATAAAAAAGCTAGAACTCCTTCTGCGGTAAATTGAAATTGGAATTTTAAAAAATCACGCTAAGAAAAAAAACGTTTAATAATGATATCTCGTTCAAATTTTAAAATATAAAAACTCCACCGAAAACAGAAAAAGCAAAAGGCGAAACAAATGGAAACTTTGAGGGCCAGAGTGATATTCCATAGGGATAATCTCACTAGGGGAAGGAACTCCGCTCAACTGCGGAAAAATGTGTAGACTGTAGAGATAAGTTTATAAATACCTTTCCCAACTACTGAAAGATTCAGATCATTTGAATAACATTTTTAATCGTTGATAAAATTTTTAAATAATAGCCAGAAATTATTTTTATTTTCCTTAAAAGTAGATTTGGAACCTTAGATTTGGCGAGGAACCTCCTAAAACAATGAAAATTCCCTCCCTGTTTATGAATGTCTGATAAATGTTTTATTGAGTCTGTTGGCACTTCGAAATAGCCTATTTTGGCGAATTGGTAATTAAACCATTAAAAAAAGTCGTTGCCAAAATGCATAATTAATCTTGGAAATGGAGTTAAGTGCTTTCAAATCCAAAAATGTGTGTAGCGGCTCCACAGGCTTGAGCGCTCTTGCATTATTCTCGTTGAAACCGATGGCTTCACACGTATAATCTGGAGAAAGAAAAAAATGTATCCCTGCAATATGCATGTGGCAATATGCTTGCGGTTGAAGCAGCTTAAAGTATTCACCTATGTACACCTTGGTTGGCGGGTGACCTAACTAAACCTGAGCGATGCAATCACGAGGCCCTCCCCCAGCCAAAATAATGGGAACCCGCCGGATACGTGCCATGGTTACCAGTCGGAAGGCCTCCCAAATCATTTCCATCCCCACTACAGGAGAACGCGGGGTGGGGAGAGTAAGTGTCAGCTTTCGCCACACGTAACGGTCGCACGAGAGTGTTGAGGCAAGGGTGCGGAGGTCTACATTGTCGGATTGTATGACCTTCTCAAAGTAATAGCAGCGATTATTCACCCATTTTTAAAAATGAAAACGATGCGAAAATTTTCAATAATATCCAAATATAAGGTGCACAATTTACTAATGCGTAATTTGTTTTTCGTCGATAGCATTGTAATATCGGCGAAATAAATATAAAAATTGGTTGGTCCATCATCACCGTGTCTCTTTCTGCGGTAGCACAGAGTTTTCGGGGTTGGTGTGCACTCTTCACACTTGTCCCCCATGTCTTATCGCTAGCTCTCTGCTAGGTGCTCATTGTTGTTTTTACAAGCTCCGCCTCTCTGGCTACTGATAGACGTCAAAAGTGTCCTTGTGTTAGTAAGCGAGCTTACGTTTTCGTAAGTTTTACTTTGTAGTCCGCCGCATGACGTCAGCACTGTCCTTGCGATGCGAAAAATTGGTTGGTATTTTCAGTATTTTAGATTTATATTAAAATAAAAAATCTTAAGTAATGCATTATGTTTGCATTCCAACATTCCATATATGAACATTATCTGCGGGTATGGCGTGGTATATTCATTTTCGGATGCGAAAAAGCATAAAATTATCTCGAAAAACTGTGGGAAAACAGAAATTAAAGTCAAATTTTCCTGAATGACAACTCTAAAATGAGCGATGCCTCGCAGCGACAGCGCAGGTTCATCGCTATTTTAGATTATACTGAAAATCGTGATAAAGTTTGCGTGCACCATGGATTTATGAAATGGGAAAACATGATGGTGACCAGTGATGCTTTTTTCCGAATACTTGCCCTTTGAAATGATGAGAATTAACTATTTAACCATTAAGTACGCACGTTAAAATATATGCGTGTGTTAAAATCATTTTGACTCATTCTCCTATCTACCCCATTGTTGATTGGGTAACCGAAGCAATTCTAGGCGCGGCGATTACGAGGCCCTTCCTCCAGCGAGAATAATGGGAAGCTGCCTGTTACGTGCCACGATGGCAAGTACCGAGGGCCTCACAAATCATTTCCTCCCTCCAATACGCGGGAGCTTGCAACGAGGAGTGGGGAAGTTTCCGTTTTCCTCTCTGTTAAGTTCGCACGAGAGAATGGAGGCAAGAGGGAGAAGGTGGACCATTAAGGAGGCTCACTGCCTTCAGGAAAAATTCTGCTGCAGGCCTTCACGATCTCCCATTTCGCCATTTCACCTTGCTTTTGGTGCTCTTAAATTTTTATCTATTTCGATTGGTGAGAGAGAATTTTTGCGGCACTGTTTTGAGGCGGTGTTCATTTTAGTGTTGACATTGCGGAAAAATGAGCACGAAATGTAAGTTTCTTCCAGTTTTTCTAAATAACTGCATGCATCTCACCCCAAAACTAAATACGTCGCATAATAGCTGCAAATATTGTTCTTTCACAAGTGAAAAAACGACTTCGTTTTCTTCCACTAATTTATTTTGACGGTACGACATGTTTCGACCTTGAGCGGTCATTTACGAGTACAAAGTTTTGTCAAAAGTCGGGTAAATTTATACCAGGAAGGGACTTGAGAAGGTTGGAGGGGGAAGTGGGTGTTAGGAGGGAGGTTAGGAGGGTACTCGTAAATGACCGCTCAAGGTCGAAACATGTCGTACTGTCAAAATAAATTAGTGGAAGAAAACGAAGTCGTTTTTTCATTTGTGAACTTCAACTTCCACAAAGTTGAGCCTGACACCATTGAACGTATTGTTCTTTCATTACTTTATTATTTTTATATTTATTTTCATCGCCCCGAAAACAGCTCACTTCAGGCCCTTTACATCGGGGGTATAATCGTAAATAACAACTATCACACACAACCATGCCCTGTATAGGGGCAACCTATCCAGGCGAGACAAGAACCCGCGACCTTCGGTTTGGCAGGCGAGGACTTAAGCCCGCCGCCACCGAGGCTGGCATATCAATACAAAGCTACATTATCGGAAATGGGCTTTTTCACTGATTTTGTCTCGCAATAGGGGATGAAAACTGAAAATGTGAGTGTGCACTTGCTATTATGCATATTTTATGCTACCTATATATGCAGTATTTCATATTTTGTTATGCAAAAATAGAAAATCAACACCTGATATTTCTTATGCATAACACTTAACACTTTCCGTCTAAGTATTGAACTCCTTCAACTTCAACACTCTTCGCAGCGAAGTGAGCAAAAAAAATGATGAAAAGGAAGAATAAGGAGAGAGGAATAATAGGTGGGAGAGAATAAGAAAAATGAGGACGGAAATGAGGCATTCTTACCTCCCCACTTGTTCTTCGCGGGGCATTACGGGTGGTGAAGGGCGTAGTTTTCGGGGGAGAAGCAGTAGGAGGAGGCGGAGGGTGGCGGAGAGGGGTAAGGACGAGGGACGGAGGGGAGAGGATCGAAGAGTAGTAGACCCTGGCTGGATGGAGGGTTTGCAGGGGTGCGGTGCGTGGTAGGGGAGTGTAGAGGGCGTAGAGGGCCATGGTTAGGGAAGGTGGGGGCTAGGGGTTTAAAAGGGAGGTTGGTTGGGGACGGGCTCCCATTGGAGGGTCAGGGGCGGGGAAAAAGGGGTTTGTGAGGGGGGTTGGAGGGATTTGATACCTGCCCCTTCTCGCACCCCTCCATCGAAATCGGAGGAAACAGTGGAATAGCGGGAGGCGGCGAAGGTGCCCGGAAAATGATGGGCCAGGCCTCATCCATCGTGCCGTGAACAACGAGGTCTTTCACGCTCAAGATCTCCGTGTACGAAGTTTAACCCCCTTAATTCGCACGCGTGGCCTTACGTGCGCGTGGGGGAGCGCCGCGTGGATATCTCCTCGTGACGCAGTCAACGTGTTTTGCTCCGTAGGAAGACGCCTGGGAGTATATAACCTGTGGACTGCTCTGCGCAGTACGTCGATAGTATTCTGGTGCTAATATCGCGTTCCTTTTCGCTTATCCTACGTTTCCTAAACGACATTTCCCTTTCAATCTCACGCAAGTGTACTTGATACCACGGGTGATCTCAGCTGATGTCATCCCCTTCGCAAAAATAAACAGAGGTGAACGACTTCAGTTTGTAAACATATCGCGAACGTCTTAGTGAGTTCATACACCCAAGTGATTACACGTGGCTGAACCAAGAAACTTCAGGGCACGTGATGCCTTTACCAGAATGAATCTCATCATTTTGTGCGACTTACTTTGAAGTAATCGAAGTCCTGACGGCACGGAACATCATTTTAGTGGTTTGAAACTATCTGGAACCTTTAGAAGTACATATCACGAACTAGGACCTGTTGCATTTTTATTCCCTGTCGATACAAGACCATCAGCTGATGTGAACACTTTTCATCGGCTTATAGTCCCAGTTTTTTCATCCTCACGTTCGATCCGAGGTACCAAAATATTACCTCGGCTGGTATTTCTACTTAGTGCACCCTCTTTCATCAAGAGTGACACAGTTTATCCGTTTCTGTAACTTGAATCTGTGATAACTATCAATGACCTAGTCTGGTAAGTAGTGCCACCAACGGAGTAAGTGAACTGGTAGCGGTTTGTTTGTTTACCTGGATTGGGGTAGGAGTGAGTTCAAAGGATGGAGCACCAGATGAGTAAGGCCACTTCTTCCTTGCGCCCTGATAAGGACCACGCGGCGAGTGCCTCGCTTTTGTTCGATGGAGGTAACCAGGAGCTTCTCTGATGGGAGTGGAACGACTCACGTCACTCGGGGGAGAGGCGTGAGTTCTCTTCAAGCGATCTTCCTCCCTCGGCCGCCTATGAATTCCGAATGGACGAGACAGCGGGGCGCCCGCCTGGTAGGGGCATCTCTCTCTCTTCATTTGTTTTTTTGTCTTCCCCTGCTTCCGCCTAGTTTACCTCTCCTCGGGCTCCAATCACGTGGTCTCCCTTTTACTTTGCTATCTCCGCAGTCGCCAGCGCGTCTCTGTTTTAATTTATTTGTATATTACCTGAGTCAATCTGTTTTTTTACTGTCTACAAACATTGGCAGCAAAGATTTCTCGAGTAAGATTTTTTATACCTCTTTCCAACCCGAGACACCTTCACTGCCACCGTTCGCGTGGAAAAAATAGACAGTAACTCATGTAAAAACATGATTAATTGTTTAAATAATGTGAAGAAAGATGTGTTGGTATTGCAATTATTAATAACAGACGTAGTACTAAAACACCAGATATGAGCCAGAAAAAAAACACGTAGGAGGAAGTAAAGGCTATTGAAAGCCTTTAAAAAGTGATTGAAAATAACCCACACGGGTCTTCTATGGTAAGATACCTGTATTTCTAAAACTATTGTGGATAAGCATAGTTTGGCAGCACGTTAAGTATACCATGATTACTGCTCGAACAGTGACGATCATTGGATAAATGGGTTTGAGTGACTGACGCGGAGAGTATAAAGTGAATGGCACTCACCATTTTTAAAAAACATTTTGGGTTATTGGGTATAAACAAAAACATTTTATTTAGCCTAAATAGAGTTTCTTTTGTCATATGGCGCTGGATGTCGTAATATTGTATAGGTTTAAAGTCATACCACCGTACATAATGTCGCATGTGATGCGATTAAACGACTGAAAGGGAAGCGATTGACCTTGATGTAGATTACAGCGTGTTTTCGATGAGTTTAGGTGGCAAATCCTTTTTTAACGAGGTATTAGCACAAGAAATTTTTTAATGAGGTTAAGGCACCAAATGCCATTTTTCCAATCATCTGGAAAATGCTCCATTAGAATGAAAAGAAATTTTTATGATTCTATTGAATGCATCGTTAATGCTTTTGATGAATTACTTGTCTCATTGAAATGGATAATATTGCAAGTATCCTAGGTTTATTTTTTACCTGCTTGTTAATAATACATATTCTATTCTAAAGATCTTCAATTTTCTTGATTTTTTTGGCTCATAAATACTAAGCTTACTGTTAACTTCATGGGTTGGAACCACACCCAAACCTACAGCAAACATATATTTCTTCTGTTTACTCGTAATGATTAAATTACTGGCTTTGATTAAATTGAAGAGGCAATGTCTCTTCAGTCATGCAAACAGAGGGTTTCGAAGAATTCCTAAAGCATACAAATATGCTATGAGCACTTGAATTTATATGACGGCTATTTAGTTTGCAATCAAGAGTATCGAGTAAACTCGAAATGTGGTCTGAAAAGACTTTCTATCCTGAAGTTCCTCGGGGTCGAGTATCGTTTGAAGGTAATCAATCGATACTTGATGCGATATGTACAATACTCTTACTAAAAATTAAAAGATAAAACTCAGTTGTCTCGGGAAATTTTGCAAAATATTCAATCTAAGTCGATCATTGTCACATCATTTGCATTAATTGGTAGCCGTATATGAATGCCTTTATTGAAGCAACATACCTAGTTATTTCCCTGATCATATTAACGAAATTCATAAATGCTTTTCAATTCATTATTCTAGCTAGCCCAAGCCCTTTCGTTACTGTCTCATAGTTGTCACAAGTCAAGTGAAGTGCCCCATAGTTTTAAGGAAGTAAAGAGTTCGTAACATCTACAAATTACGCCAACTTTGAGTTAGTTCCTTTGAAAGTTGCTTTAAGATGTACTGGTGGTCTTATCTGATCATGTCTGATTGACAATAAATAGTGGAAATCGCAACTTCTAACTTCATTGATCTTCACATAGGATACTTTTGGGAGGAAATCCTTATTTTCAGCACCTTAGATTTATTTAGAGTCACTCTTTCATTGAGCAGAGGCTGAGGTTAGAAAGCTATTTTTGTTCAATAAGTTTCCCTTCTGGGGACCAGAGATAAAACAGATGGATGGTAAGCTCCTCTTATTGTCGTCGTTGGCCGATCATGAGGTGGCCGTTTGCAAAAGCTATAAAAGATACGTAATGCCGTCGTCTTCGCCGTGGCTGTCATACATGTTAAGACCCATCTTTCCCCTCCTTTTGCAGAATGGAGATCGCACTAGGTTAAGTAACGATATAAAGGCTTCTCCGGTTTTTCTGTTGCAAGCAAAGTAGAGACAAGGAGGATTTTAGCAAGAAAATATACGAAATAGATGCGTTAAAGACGAATTGTTAATTAAAACTTACTTGCAACTTCCCACAAACAATTTTATTAACACGACCTTTTCAATGCATTTCGTATTATCGCCGATAATACAATATGTACTGAATCATGCCGTGCTAATTAAATAAAAAGGAGAAAAACCCGTGTTTTAAAGATGATCTGATCAATGATATTACTAATCAATAAATTTCGAACGATTTAACGCATAATTTCAATCAGTCATTGAAAGGACAAATGACAAAGTAATCATTAAAACAAGAAAAAATTTACATAACTAAAATTAAACGCTAAAGACCCCAAAAGCTAAAATAATTAAGAAATAATATTCCAAAGACGTACAATGCTTTACTTTTTAGGACGGAACAACGTTACAGTACGTGATTTTGAGTGCTACGGTAAATATAGGTAAGTGTTTTGATAAGTGGTAAAGATAGGTTAAAGATAGGCGTTTAAGTGCGCTGACTAGTGCTTAGAAGATTAAGGACACTGTGATACAATGGGAGAGCTCAGGAGAAATCCGCAAGTAGGTGACCTATTATAAAGCTATCACAAGTACATAAAGCTGTAATTCTGTACACTCAAATTTAGTCAGGGGTGATGAAACGGTATTATTGAGCTGGAGATACGGACATTAAGCATTAATTTCTTTAATTATCTGAATAAAAACATCCCCTTGATATTTTAAGACCACTTTCGTCAACGGAGATAACGCTCTCGTATTCCACAAACATAGTGGTTCAACCCAAAGGTTAGTTTGGAAAGGCGAGGATATAGCTCAACCCAGTCTTAAGGCCGTTTTACATGGGGCACGTTATTGCGCAGGTTAGCACTGAAAACATATTGAAATTGCGAGATGGCGGGCTTGGAATTAGAGCAGGGGCTGTTTTTCTGTCTCACATCCACGCGTGTTCTAGCAAATCACCGCTTTTTACACGACGAAATTTTGATTGCACCTTCGTACTTATGTCAGAATGCGCAATGACGTGCCCCGTGTAAAACGGCCTTTTGCCACAGCCGGGTGAATATTACACATTCAGAGTAGGGAGGGCAGTATCTTTCCCAACCAACCTACCCCAACATTCTATTTAGATGGATTCAATCGTGGATATAAATACATGCGAGTTCGCATTTGGCTCGCAAATAGTTTCCTGAACTATTCATGCGTAAAGGAGGAGGCAAGATTGTGCACTTATGTTGTCAAGCGCCCGATGCGGTCACAAGAGTTAAGCCTTTGAGAATAACCGACGACGCCGAGAGCCCTCTTGCGTGGGAATGAGCACAAATGGGGCTATGAATGGAGGGAACACGTGGGAGTTGGGGAATGATAATGGCGAGAGGAGGAAGTTTTGCAGCAATGGCGATTGGTTACAACTTAGACGTGAAACCATACCGTCGCGTGGGCTGTGGTACGAGTTGAAATAATGAGTGAGGAGCATAATCGGTGTTATTTTCTCGTGAATGAACAACCTTTCTACAAAGTGATACCCTTAAACTGATCATAGATAAGCCCTCGTTCGTTGCGTCTGTGGACTTAGAGAAGGAGTTTCACAACGTCTATTGTATCACAATGGTAAGTCCCATGTAATGTTCTTTACAATTACAGGAGAATCATACGCCATCTACAAAGTGAAGCTTTGAAGAAACAAGAATTAGGAGAGGAGTAAGACAAAGTTATGCTTTGTCACCCGTAATTTTTTACGCTTACATCGAGAAATCCATTACTGAAATTAAATTAAAGGTGTCTTATACGATTATCCGTGGATAAATAATAAGGACGCCACGATTTCCCGATGCCATAATTATGATAGCAAGATTTAAAGCATATTCCGGTAAATAAGAGGTAAATCCGAGCAGCTTATTTGTTATCTCTCATCTTGGATGAGAGATAACAAATAAGCTGAAAATAATCACGAAGAAAAATAAAATATCAATATGTAGTAGGAGAGAAGAAGTCAAGATTCACATTAAAATAAGGAAACCAAAACTAGAGGAGGCGGATAAATTCATCTATTTGTGAAGCAGGGTAACTAACGATGGGAGAAGCTAGAAAGGAACAATCAGTAGAATACCCAAGGCGAAGAGAGAATTCCACCAATAGGCAGATCTACAAACAGCGAGAAATTTAAACATGAGATAAGGAAAATAAATTACCAGAACCTACATTTGGCGTAGGCTTCTCTGCGGAGGTGAGTAATGGACAATGGCAGCGGCGGAGAAATCATGGGTGGTTGCTTTCGAAATTTGGCGCCGCAGAAGAATGAAAGGATCACATTGATTAACCTAATAAGTAATGAATAAATACGAGTACATAGGTTAAGAGAGAAGAGAAGTCTCGTGAAAACCTTAATAAGAAGACAAAGCAACCTAATCAGCCATACCCCCATTGTAAAAGTGAATCTTTTAAGCTTGAAAAAGTTCAGTGAAAGGCAGACAGGTACACTCTAGGGAAACATAGAAGTGGGAAAGTGTAACAGCCATGTTAAGGTGTTTAGGATGGAAACCTCTAAAAGTGAGAAGAATCATAAATAAGTTCAAAGTATACCTGGACTAGCCGCGGTGATAACTTTTTACGGGAGTCACCCGCAATGCACAATCGTGCGAAAGATCCACAGAGAAAAAATCATCCCGGTCAAGGCGAATGATTTTTTCTCTGTGGATCTTTCGCAAGAATCATAAATAAGTTATACGGGGTGTACAGAGCCTTCACTAACGGGGTTGGAAAGAAATGGGTCTAAAGCTGGACTCACCCTGCTACATAAGAAGAAAATATCATAAATTCAAAATTAAGTTAAAAAAACAGAAAACAGCTATTTAAAAAAAAATCCTTCCTACATATAGGAATGAAGGAATGGAACGACCTACCTGAAGTTATTTTTAAGACCTTCCCCGCTAATGCGAAAATTTTTAGGAATATGTGTTCATCATTTATTGGTTAATTGCATAGTTGTTTATTAGGGAGTGAGTGAAATGGGGTTATTTGGGTCAATGTTCATTGTTAGTTGTATGTTATTAGAATTAATGTGTTTTATGGAGTGTTTGGAATTGGGTTATTGGGGACATAGTTCAATAGTTAGTTGTATGATATTAGAATAATGTGTTATCATCTTTTAAAATAGGTGTCTTTTCTGTTTCTTACTTTGTTATTAGATTGATACATTTGTTATTAATATGTGTAAATCTAATGCTGCCACCAGGAAATTGCCTACTTGCAACAATATGTAATAGTATTAATAATAATAATCTTGCTATATGATGGCCTGATGAAGACAATCGTCGAGGAACAACCTGATGACAAGAACAGAAAATGAAAGCCACGAATGAAATACATGGTACAGGTAAGGTAGGATGAGAAAGAGAAGAAATAGTTTGGAGTGAAAAGTATTGCTGACAGGAGAATTGAGAAGAGAGCTGCGTTGAACCAATCTTGGGATTGTTGACCAATGATGATGACAGTCGCGAAGTTCTCCACAATACCACTCTGTAAAAAAATGAAATAAAATCGGCAATAATTAGAAAATACCTTTAATATTTTGTAATATCACCATAATTTTCAATTACAGAAAGTAGTCGCGGTTGCATGGATTCAATTAGATTCTCTAGCAAACTTGAACGTCTACCTAAAGAATCCCAAACAGCCCGGATATGAGCCTCTAAAGCACCTGAGCTCATTTCTACATTATAGTTCCATTCCTCTGTGATTATTTCCCAGACGTTCTCGATAGGGTTGAGGTCTGGCGAGTTGGAAGGCCACGGCAAAACACTTATACTAGGATGATCACCAAAGAAGCACTGAGTCACATTTGCCTGATGCATCGGACAATTGTCCTGCACAAAGGCAACCTCCTCGCCTTCGGGTACGATTGTTTCTAGGTAAGGAAACAAATGAGTTCTTAATACATTCACATAATCTTCAGAGTTCATCTTGGATGGAATTTTAACAAGCGGTCCAGGTCCTGCCGCCGATAGTGCCCCCCAGAAACTCAAATTAATGGGATCAGGATTTTCATTTCCGGCTAGGTCCTCTTCATTATTTCTGAAAAACAATAAAAACAAATAAAGAAGCGACATCTTGGACTTTACGGGGTACACTACCTCGGCGGAAACGTCAATTTACTCTATTAACATTTTATTTTCGTAGCTCAGCCTTATGGTAGGTGAGCTACGGTTTTCGATATATTCTAAGATAGTGACGAATATGTGCAGAATTTACGAGAAAATTTTGTGATTAGGCTTGAATTTGGGGTAAAAAAACACTTTAAAATAAATTGTTCTGTTTTTCAACAAGTTTTCATGAAAGTTTTAATCTCAAAAAATAAGATATCACCTAATTATTGCAAATATTGTTTTATCTTGGAATGTAAACAATATGCATTGTTGAATTAATTCTTCCAGCTTTCTCACTATTTTTTTCCGTGGAGTTAATGAAAAAAAACTCGGAACAAACGTTCGCATACTCTATACTAGATGCTTATGATAAATATGTATTGTTACATAGTGTTATCACCCGAGAAGAGAAAACCAAGAGCTTATGCTATTACTTTTCAAACGTTAAGTTTTCCGCCATGGTAGTGTACCCTCTTCAGAGCTGAACTTCTCATATAAAATCTCAAGACAGTGCTTACCTTGTATAACTCGGCCGCCAAAGTTCAATCTTCCCTTCCTGATTAACCTTGAATGTCATTTCGTTTGAGAAAATGACGAGATTCCAGAAATCCTGGGGCATGTCAACATAGAAGTCTGCAAATTGTATTCGGGCGTCCCGTTGTACCTTCGTGACTGTGGGTTTCTTGGCGGCCACGTAATGCTTGATTCCACGCTCTATTAGTCGACGCCTCACCGTCGCATAGCTGCAGCCTAAATTTTTGTGTATCCCCATCCCCGCTAAACCACTGGAGGGTATGGGGTCCTGGCAAATTATCTCCTTTATGTCTTCATCTTGCTGCTTGTTGGTGCATCTCGGACGTCCGTTTCTCGCCTTAGTCTGGAACGACTCGTCACCATCGAGATACCTTTTCAGCCACTTGTAGACGGTTTTCCGGTCTACTTTCAACTCCGTCGCTATTTGAAGCACAGTTTTCCCGCTTTCAAAATGTAATGAAACTATTTTTTCCCTCACGGACTTGCTTACAATTGCGTTGCCACGTCGATCCATTATCTTGGTATTTAGGAATACGCTTCAGACAACTATTCAGAGTAAAAACCACGTTACTGAGAGCTATTGCTTTACCTTGTGGTCTTTCCTCGGGAGTCAGGAAAGAATGCGGGTTATTTAGAGATAGTGGAATCCCTCAAATTTATGGACACGAATAGAGAAATTGGTTTTTGTGCGAACAGAAAATGAAAAATTCCGAGATGAGATTCCACCACGCCGATTCCCTTATTCCACAGAACTATTATTGCTTATATTTTAATGCTAGGTTATTTATTTCCCACGTTTATTTTCGTATTTAGCATGTAGCATTAGCGTTCATCTATTTTTATTGTCTCCAAAATCTCAAATGGATTCATTTAGCCAGAATTGACTGCAACTAAAATACGGCAATGCTTTTATAATATCTCAAGTTTTTTTTAGCGTCTTTATCTCCTTCATTCCCCAATTTCAACAACAGACCCCATATTTAATGGCATCCTATTCGCAATCAAAATGATCTCCAAAATAAATCAAGTTTACAATATAAATAATAAGTCCTAGAATTAACTTTGATTAATATCAGACCTTACAACTAGGTTTTCTTATTTCGAGTAAATAATGTATTGTAATTAATTATATACATCCATTTGAAGAAAAAGTAACGGGAGTCTAATTGTAATCTCTAGCAAGGGATTAGGCCTTTTTAATGTTTCATAACTGTGTCGGTTTAATTCCCAAGATTCGCGTTTCCCAAGTTATCATCGCCAGTCGGTTCTGCTCCGCATTGGATTGGAGCGCAGTTGTTTATATTTACCCTATTTGAATCCCCTTCCCCAGCTCAGGAACAGATGAGCGCGAATGGGCGCAATCAAACGAGTGCGCCACCTCGCGGATCCCGCATGCAACACACACACGCGCACGGGCAGCGAAGAGTTCTCCCTCTCCTCTATTTTCTGTACTCTCCCCTCTCTTCCCTTTCCCACATGAATGTCCTCCCCACTCTGAACCAGAAAGAACTCTCCCGCTCCTTTTCTGCGTACCCCTGACAGCAGGGGATCACGGGAACGATAGTTGCTGCATACTCGCTTGAAGCGTGCCTCCGGTACCCCGTCTTTATCTCCGCCTCTTTCTATCTCTCTATCTCTTCCACTACTTTCTTATTCCAAGGCTTTGATTTCTTAATACATACTTCTCACACTTACTCTTATATCTATTCAAGTGTAAATATCTTTCCTTCTTCAACTACGCTTCTTACCGCCGCGGTGTTGGCATATTTTGCTATGCCCCTTGTTCGTGAATCAAAGTTTAGGTACAAAGAATTCAACTGAAAACGTATAGTTCTCGCTCTTTACCCTCCCAATATACTATTGTCACCACCAATCAGTCACTGAAGTGGTGTTAAAATCACGTACTAGTTCTGTTACGGTTTAATGCACTATTTAATATATTTTGTCGCGTTGTTGTGCTTCGATTAAGTTTTTCCACACACTTTTTATCTTAATATCATACTATCCTTGTTATCGTCTATGTTTCGCCTTATGGTCTAGTCTCCGTTAGAAAAGAGAGCAATAATAAGTGCCGGCTATCCTGAAGAGACTCACTTTCATCGTCACTTGATCGGATACGTGCCAGAGGTAGGCGGGGTGGCTTCGATCGATCGATTTTCCAACTTCCGTTTTTCTTTCGCGCCGGGTTTGTGGATATCTCCATGCGGCATTTGCCCCACTACGTGTCGATTCCGAAGCGCGGTGCAGCGTCCTCGTCACGTTATTGGCATCCAGGGTTTGAGGCGTCCGTCGCACGACCGCCCATCGCCATGCGGGAGGCGTGACCCGGTTCCGCCCTTGCAGACTCGGCCGAAAAGAGAAAGAGATATCGAACCGATGCACAAGTCACGCACGTGACGGGAAACCCAGGGATGTGCAGAAGCGTCCAGAGCCAAAATTGCACGGCACAGAGGATGGGCGAGAGTGTGTGAGTTCACGAAAGATGGGAATACTGGTGTCCACGATTATCTGATGTTATTTTCACGTCGCCGGAGGGTGTTGACTGTGTTCAAATGGGGATTATGACCTAACAGTAGAATACATACACCTTTGTTTACTTGCAGCTGGAACTTGTGATGGACAAATCTTCCCTTTTTGCGGATCAGGCTCACATATATCGAAAACACGGATGTCTTCTATGAATTATCTTCGTCTGTCTTGTCGGGGAGCGACTAAAAACACCTATTTGTCCATTCCTCCAGTCTTATAAACTTGTACGAGATGGCACAGATAAATTCTTTCTCCTTGTTCCTATATCTTCTGCGTTGTTTTCATCGAGAAGAGCTTCCAGTGGGTTAGGCGAACAGAACGCCACGCCAGCCGTAGAACTGACAACACTGTAAATCATCGGCAAGCAACTAGCCGAAGACGAGGAGTACAACAGCCGCACAAGGGTAAACAAAAGCACTTGGAGGATTGCTGGAATGTTCTGAATGCTACGTACTGTGAGAAGGTAATTGGAAGACTTCCAGGACCCACGGACCCAGTCTCCAGGCACATTTACTGCGACGGTGACGGCTGCTTCCCGTTCAGAGCCACAGTGCGGCGCGCAGAAGACAGTCGACAGAGGTCTCCCCTCATTTCCCCACTCCACGCGCCCTCCCCTCAAAATTCCTCTCCCCTCCATTCCCTTTGCGTCGAATAAGCCCCCTCTCCACAGCCTCGGTCGGGAGAGTACCTACCCCATAGTCTACTCTTGCCACTTCCCCTCCCTCTCCTATCGAACACGAGTCCAGCCCCCACTCCATATTTCCATCCACCCTCACCCACGCCCCCTCCAGCAACGAACCACTTCTCCTCTCTTTACTCCTCCTCTTTACTTCCCCTCCGATCCATCCCGAATAAGTCGGGAGACGAAGGTTTAGGCCAGTCGTGGATGCGCGGGAACATTGTGAGGTCGAAGAGGGAGAAGTTCGTTCGCCGTGTGGCTTCGCTCGCGTGGTAACGCGAAGTGACGATGTTGAATGTTCTCGGCGATCGTTACGAGTTACGATGAAGATAATCACAGCGGATTCGACCTGTCAGTGGGATGTGTAATCGGAGAGCGCAAAAATCTCAACACGTGTCACTAGGTGGAGGTTCACGATGATTTTCGTGTCCGATCCTATTTATCTGCGATAATTGCATGAGGAAGGTGGATGGTTATCTATCCTGGCTGTATGTTCAGAAAGTCCTCTCACCAAGGACAGTAGTGTGGAAGACGAGTCCTCTGAGAGTAAAGTGAAGGGTTGTCAACTAATCGTAGCCCACTTTGGCGTAAACAACAACAATACACAACCTTGTGCTCTTGACAACAGTTCTTGCGGCAGATCCTAAGGAGGTGAAGTTGTGAGAATAGTTGACAGTTCACGCGCTGTTCTGCTGTCAGAGGTGGGATAATCTCCTTGCCCGACGGAGGAGGACAATTCGTGTGTTTACGGGAATCTCGGCTGCGAGACAGGCGGCAGTGGATGAGGCGATGTTGGATGAGTTCGCTGGGGTCCGGTGAGGATTGAATCGCCGTTCGGAGGCGCCGTTGGGATGGTGGCAGTGTCCGCCGCCTACGGGCGCCGGTGCTCGTGACGCCGCGCGACCGCCGCCGTCCTCCACTCCCCCCGACGGCCGCCCGCCCGGATGAGCGGCCTGCTCAACTCCCTCAAGAGCCTCACCGCGGGGGCAAAGCAGGGTGAGCAAGCACACCACCACCACCGGGCACTTGCGCGGTTTCCCTATCTGGCTGCTTCGAACTCACTTGCGACCCCCATGCCATCTCTCAAGGGGTTGTTTTTTGCCCCTCAATGGGATAGTGAAGGATGCATTATCGTCGAACATGCTTTTTTCCTGCCCGATTAAGGGGATTTATTGCTTCCAACAATGCTTCTCCCATTATTTTCGCAAGAGTTGTTGGTTAGCTTTTGCCCTAAGGGTACTCAGTTCAACTATCTCCCCCGTATCAGGACCATTGTTGCGTTTGTCCTTCTATGGGGGAGCGTTGAATGCGTTCTAGGGCGACTGGCTATGTGCATTATAGATGGAGTGACTTAGGGCCTTAATTTACTGTTGAGAGCGTGAAGGCCTTATGGTTGGAGTGTTAAGCTTCTCTTCTAAGATTGCTGAGTTCAATTCTCTCCTCCATCCCATGTGCGGGGTAGCTGTTCATTCATAGGGGGGTTGTAGCATACGTTCTAGTCGATCGGGTCTTTTTCCCTGCACAAATGATGTTTATATTCCGGTGGAACTAGAATACATTGCGGTTCCAGCGTTTATCTTCTCACTGAAGGCTCCCGGTTCATATCTGGTACGAAACTTTTAGATGCCCAAAAAGAAAATCTTCACGGAACGAGGTAGCCCTGGGGAAGGAAATGACGCTAAATCTTTAACGCTTAAAAGGTGAAGTTCACTCTCCAAAGATATCATTCTCGTTGGAGTTCCATCCCCAACGATCTTTAACCACCGGTTTGCTCACGCAGGTGCGAAAGACATTAATACTTAAATGCACGTTGGGTTATTAAAGAATCGGGTCTCATGTTTTTAGCTTGGCTCGGCGATAAAAAGTAGCGAAAGTGTAAAAATGTTGCGTATTAAGCGATGCATTGTAAACATTTGAATCTATTTGCTAAAAAAACTTGAAATACCGAAAATATTCGTCTTACTTATCTGTTGAAAACTTTTGTGTCTGTTAATCTCCCCTTTTTGAGGTGGAAAGTCCAAATTCCTTAAATCTTTGGGAAAGTATTCCCTATTAGAAGTTCTGAATTTGAAGTACTTAATCTGAAGAAGTATGGGATATCTGTTAGAGTTCTATTAAGATGAAGAATGACATAATTGCAGTTTTACTCCCCTGTCGTTTTCTACTAGTTGGTTTATCCTGAAAACAAATATACGCCTTTCTGTGAAAAGCAAAAGGAATTTATTATGGACTTGACATTGTGCTTATGCCTGATATTTGAAGGCTCTGCAGCTAAAAATTCAAAATCACTCGTTCATTCGTCTTAATCATACATATAAATATTCCTCCTATTACTAATCAATGAGACATCTCGTATTGACTTCTTAAATGTAGTGATGGCTTAGTAGGGGTAATATACATTGTTTACGCTATTTTTCTTGTGCCCTGGCTGTTAACTATGATTGATTAAAGTTCCAATGTATAGTGCTGATGACATGAATTAATCCTGATACTGTCTCCCGATGGTTACGTAGATTTAAGTGGCGAACTTAGATAACTTAGTCGATAGGTTTTGCTTCGACGGCATATAGATACAATTCTAAATCAGCAATTTCCTTAAACACTGCTATTTCATTCCACGTATAAGTAATGCGAGAGAATAATCACTGAATACATATTCTTTGATGTTACATTATTTACAATAAATCAACTACTTTTGAAGTAGGCTGGCACTAGGCCTTCGCAGGTAATTGTACGATATTGTCATATCATTATTTACCCTGATAGATTTTATAGTTTTTTTTCGTTAAAAGTCGGAAGGGAATATGACTTTAAGAATTATTCTCCCAGAGAATTTGATTATTTCATTGTGTCTGATATATCTTACGTCATCCATAGTAATTTGATTTCACACCTTTCCGGACATGTCATTACCACTTCATGCCAGGCAGTGTGCTGTCATGCAAAATTAGCAGTGCCGGAACGCACTTACACTATAGTACAATGATTCACCCAACCAATTCAACAAACCACTCATTTTTTCAGCGAATATAGAATTTAAAAAAATTACTTTCGAATCTATACACTATAAATTTTGTGTCACCAAAATTGATAAAAGTGTAATTTGACTATTATGTAATTTCTTAACCAGTGCCGGAACTGCGTTACCACTGATGCCAGGATAATTCAGTACAATTTATAGGTCTCTGTAATCTCTTTCATTTTGCTCGCTTCTGAACTCCAGACTACGAACATTTAATTATGGTAATTGAACATAATTCGCCGCTTTTTTTTCTGCAAAGCCTATCTACAATTGTACGCACCGAACTAGGAGAACGAAAAATTCGTCAATGGACCGGAGACAAAAAAAAAAAGAAAATTTGACATGCCGCGCTGTCCAGCTTGTTAAATAGTGAATGCTCTCCTCTCCTCGAAACTTCATTTAACGAGGGAACGGGAAATAGGCCACTATGCTTCGACGCCGCGTACATGGAGTTTCTGACGAAGCATTTGTGATTCTGGGCAGTCAAAAAGCAACATGACACATATTTCAATCGAATTTTCTCTCTGCAACAATTCTCTTCCGTACTTCCTCTGGTGTAAACTGAAATTATTTGCAGATACTGAATTTCTTTCTCTGTTAATTAGGATTTTTTTCTTTACAGTCAAATACCATATGCATGAAACTATGCGTTAGTTAAAAAAAATCTTCCGCGGTATATTTTTCTGTCGAATTTTCTATTTTTACAATTCCATTCTATGCGAAACTATACGGCAAATAACGACTGTTGCTGTGTACTTTTTCTATTTAACTTAATTTAATTATAATTTCACTGTATATTTTCTATATTCTATTCATAGGCGGATCCAGAGGGGGGGCACGGGGGCACGTGCCCCCCCCCAGACCCTCAAAAATATGCAAGATTTTTAATACGGTCCCATTATCATTGCGTTCGTTTTGTATTACGAGGTGTCCTTGTGCCCCACCCAGAACAAAATTCTGGATACGGCCTTGCTTGTGCCCCTCCCAGAAAAAAATCCTGGATCCGCCCCTGATTCTATTTCTATTTTTACGATTAAATTCTATTTAAATATGTGCTAAACTCACTTATATCTGATAAGTTCATTATAGATGCTGCTCGTCGGTGGCGTAACTAGAAATATGAATTGGGGGATGGGTTGGCCTGTGGTGGCGACCCCCTCCCCCAGGAAACGGGGGGTTCGGGAAAATGTTTGAAAAATGACGTGCCTAGAAATAAATTTTACATCATTTAGTCACTAAAAATTTAGCTTTAAGTAGATGCAGTTATTATGTGTCAAAACTAGGCAATAGTTTTAAATATTTTTTAATTTCTCTTGAGGCTTTGGGAGGGTTGCATCCCCCCATAGTTGCGCCACTGATGCTAGTTGTGCTGCTGTCAGCGAGGCGATGGACGGCTTTTATAAATCTATTTGAATTCGCGGCGGGTGAAAACACAGCGGCAGACTGGTAAACCCTCCATTGTAATTTTCGTGCTACCAACTTCCATGATTTTCCTCAGCTTTGCTCTTCCGTAGCGCTTTAAAAAATAGACGAGATTTTTTGTACGAATGATACTAAATAAGAGGATCGTTATGTAAGAGTTCAACGAAAATTCACAAAAAAGTTTAGTTAAGAGTTTGATCTGGAGTGTAGCTCTCTACTGTTCGGAAACGTGGACACTGAGAAAAGAAGACGAGAGAAGATTGGAGGCATTCGATATGTGGGTATGGAGAAGAATGGAGAAGGTAAATTGGACGGAGAGGAAAAGAAACGACAAAGTGATGGATATGGTTGGCGAGGAGAGGCAGGCAAATTTAGACGAGATACGGAGGAGAGAGAAGGTATGGATGGGAGGAGTACTTAGCGAGGAGGGGATGTTGAAAATGGTGTTAGAGGGTAGAATGCTAGGAAAACGAGGGAGGGGAAGGAAAAGAATAGGATTTTTTTAGATAGATTGAAAGGGAGTAGGCCTTAAAGTGAATTGAAGAAGGCAGTTCTGGAAGGAAAGGGATGCTCCAAGATCACTTCTTTAGTACTCCATGGAAACCTACCTTAATAGGTAGAATAAATAACAATATTAAAATTAAGAGTGCATTCGTAGCATAATTGTTGCATGTAGTTTTTAATCCCAAATATGATGATACTGTTTGCCTGCCAGACCCTGTTGCCCCCCCTACCCAGAAAAAATCCTGTATCCGCCCTTGCTGTCGATTATATTAAATGGGGGGCAGGGAGAACCGTCCACCGCTCATAGCTATTGTAGTACGAATGCGATTAATCTTTCTCGGGATTCCGACCGCGTCAGACCCGGTTGGAAACCCGAGAAAGATTAATCGCTACAGTTCACGAGGAAAACGTAAAATCCTTATCCTATCACTTACCATCAATCCGCCAGTACCTACTATCTACTTCATTTTTTCAAATTTACTGTGTGCATTTAATTATATGATGTTATGATTTACAATTAGCTAAGCTTACATCAATTTTTCCTCCTGATGACTCAATCTATGAACGTTACTGTTTCTTCCTCTAGTTTACCTTCCGCGCCTCATGCCATGAGTTGGTCTTTGTCTCCACTAATCGCGTCAAATTCTTCATTATTTTCGTGCCTCTGCCTCAACCATCAAATTCGTATTCCCGCTCGCTTTGCGAAGGCAAGCTTAATGCATTATTTGTAATTGCTACCACACCATAGCTATAATACTTATCGACTTTCAACAGTGGGGAGGGATTTCATGGTGATTGGGGCCACCCACGGTTTCACATAGTCATCGATTTATCGACTGTCGGGAAGTAGAGGTATCATTCGCTATCACTGCTGAGAAAAGAAAAGACAAGTGAAGATAACTTACCGTCTGTGAAATTTTACGAGATTGCGAGGCGGCCAACTGGTACTAACGGGAGCTAGCAGCGAGAGAGGTAGCTCAACTAGTACTGTAACTGATTTGCACGTTTAGTTTTATGCTTCAACTAACATCCAATTATTCTTCATACGAGTTTAAAATTCCATCATGCTGATAAATGTAATTGGTTTTTGTGTTTGCGTGAATTGAGGTTTCTGGTCCTTGTCTGGTCAATCGTTTCTGCGCTTCGTACGTTTATTTCCGTTTCTCTGTAAAGCGAAAATTTTCTGATGTAAGATACTTGAAGAAGAAAATGTTTTGAAAAAAAATGTCTGCAATATCTGTTCTTCGAATGAACTTGCCGTGAAAATTACAATTGAGGATTTCTCAGTCGACTTGTAGATGTGTTTTACACCCACGAATTTCACATAGAAGTAAGCTATTACTAGGACTGTTTTCCGTAACTTATATCAGTAATGATTTGATCTGTGAAATTTATACCTTTCCAATGCTATTCCTGACGATTAAAAATATTATTTAGTAAATATTGAGACTAAATGGATCGCTCTCACCTCATCTCCGCGCTGGGGACATTTTTGATAACCGATTAAATTGCGCTTTAGGTGGCCAAAAAAAAATCAACCTTTTTACGTACGAAGTGGTGCCTTCTCTGTGTAGTCTGCTTTGAAGTGACGCTCATTGCTCAATTTTAGCTTCTTAGACTTGCAAACCACTCCTCTATTGCAGCGGAATTGAACTCTGGTCACATCGTGGGGCTACTTTTCTGAGACTAGGTGTAATGAGTCAATACTTTATTTACCCTTCATTCTCAGAAGGGGCTGATTTTGGGAAGGATTAAGAAAATGAGGATCTCGCTGTGATGAGCGCAACGAATCCCTGGTATGCGGGTTAGGATAGGTTGGGAAGATGTGGGAAGGGAGAATTTCTTACCGTAATGAGGGCGACGCTAGCTACCACTTGCGAAACCTGGGTATTACTGTTCCGAGAGAAATGATACTCATTTCCTATGAAGAGGGAAGTGAACATCTATTTCCTTCGATAGTCTTCCAATCACATTAGTATGGTAAATTTCAGATTCATTCAGTAAAGAGGTTGGGAAGAAAAAAAGAAAGAAGCTCCACCACGATAGGGAGCCCCCTGACGCCTCTAAGGTGAGGATAGGATTGGAAGGGAGAGGATATGGAAATCCCAATGCCGTCATTTGGGCGGCGTAGGCCACTACTAGCGAAACCGTAATTCGATGCTTCTAGGGAAAGGAAAGATTTTCTTATGGAGAAGAGAAAACCTACGATTTTTTCTAGATAAACATCATAAGCATCTTCAGCAATACATATTTAGGCAGTCCAAACTCTTTCCATATTTGTTTATTGTCCAAGCCTTTAATCCCTAATACTTTTACTCCTGTGGCCAAGGGTATTGTAACTACTAGTTACTTCAACTAGTTACTTAAATTAATTTTTTTTTGGACTCACCAACCACACGCCTCCATGCTCTTTTGTCCTCTCCTTTGACGAGTTGAGTTTCCATTTTTCTGAGGTCCTTCTTCACTTCATCGCTCCAACGCATTCTTCCTGGTGATCTTGTGCCTCGCGGTTTTCCTTTCCTCATCTCTTACCATTTTATTTTGCTTTTTATCAGGACATGTCTTAGCCATCTAAGTCGTCCGCTTCCGAAATATCATTTTCTTCGTACATTTCTCTCAAATCTTCGTTGTGCCTTATTCTCCATGTCTCTTTTTTCTATAATGGGACCGAATATTCTTCTCAACACACTGTTCTCGAACGTTATGAGTTTTTTCTGTTTTCTTTTTGTAGACGACTAAATTTCAGAACCATATATTAGTAGACTATTGTTTTCAGGTACAAATTTTTGTGGTTCGTGTTTCGAGTTTGCTTTTAAATAGTATTGCTAGGCTTCCGTAGGTTCTTTCACCTGTGGCAAGTCGGGTGAGAATTTCGACCTCTCCTTTGTTGTTTCTTGTTAATCAAACACCTAAGGTCTTAAATTTATTTGATTTTTTAAACTTATACTTGAGAATTTTATAAAATTCTTCTTCCTCCTCATGCCTGCTAATTTTCATGCAGTTTGTTTTTGCCTTTGTTTATCTAAAGGTCCAAATACCATAGACAATTTTATTCGAGTAAAATTGAGCTGGCAATCAATTTCAATCAATTAAGTACATCTAGTCACATCAGTATAAATACCTCGTCGCGTTTATATTTTCCAGCAACGAGAAGAGCAATTTTGAACACTCGGATGTACATTGTATAGTTGTTATAAAGATACAAAACGCAATATTGTAGCAATTTCTCTCTACCTATGTTGAATTTTGGTCTATTTGGTTAAATCAAATCAGAAGAGGTGGAGGGGCATCATGCGCAATGTAATGAAGTTTATTTTTAGATTAGGTATTTCATTTTCCGCGTCATATTGTAGCACATGCGATTTAATGAGAATTTAAACGTTAATTATCGTCGATGCAATATCTTATTGTTCTGTAAAGTATGTATTTTCATTATTTTGTGCTTCGAAGTCATTATTTTCCCCATGTAATAATTGGATACTCTCTGCAGTTGAGTCTGTTTTTTTTTGTGAATATTTGATAGGGGCCTTGTGGCGAAATATATAGGAATGTTCAATGTGTCAAGAGGGGCAGCCCGGGTTGATACGTTTATTGTACCATACAAACCCACCGAAATCGGACGGCAATATGAATATTTAACATACGGATCTTTAACGGCAATAAATGAATATTTTGCATTGAATTTGATTTAAAGAATAGGTTTACGTTGGAAGAGTGGTCACTCCAGGGGTTTCCTCGTCCGGCCATAATCTCTCAATCAGCGTTGCTCCAATCGACAATTAAATTCTCGATTGCGGAGATGACCTCCCCAAATCTATCGTCCGGTTGCGCCCCCGAAGGGAAATTGGCCGGGTTTACGCCGCGAGAGATGTGATTATGCGAAGGTTCACGCAAGTCGCAGTAATCGATGGTAAGAGGCCCGGAGTCGAACCCGAAATTGGCTCCGTGACCGATCTACATGCCAGATTGTCAATTAGTGCCCTAGTGCGGGAGGACCGCTTGGAAATCGATCGATAACTGGAAGTCATTCCAGCTAGCCTCACACGCTCTACTGAAAACTATGCCTGAAAGTGATTCCCTTTAGATAATAATGGAAATTTGTTTTTTTTTCTCCTCCCGATATAAATGCAATGACAAAAGTTAATTATAAATTTATTACATATATAGCCGATTAATTAGTGTGCAGAATTACGACATGTATTCCTAAGATGCAACCGCTTGCTACTAATTTTCAAGCCATACATTTTGCCAATTATTTAATGCAGACTTTCTTTTAAGTTCCAATATTTCGATATAAGAATGATATAGAAGCAGTGGAAGTTCCGTGAAAAAAATAGATGAGGATGAGAGGTAAAAATCGAATCGAATGGATCATCGGTAAAATATCAGTGTACTGTGATGAAAAAACCAATAGGGTAAGATGATCTTTGTGGAAGGAAAAATGCAATCGAATGGAAAAGCTGCAGAGGAGGTAGGGGCGTTGAATGCGTAGGTATGAATGCTATCAAGTGGAAGAGGGAAAAATGGGATCCTTAAGTTCAAAAGACCAGAGTAGTAAGACATAAATCCAACTTGGAGAGTTTCTGAATCAGTGTAAAGAAAGCATGGAGGAGCGATACGATGAGCTACGATCGACAGAAAGCAACACTTGTGAGGAAGAGTTCGAAGACGTGGGTTAGTTGGAGGGTAACTATTGGGTGAGATATGGAAAAGGAAGCGGATGTGATGAGTGCAAGGCTACCGAGAAATTATATGGAGGAATAGTAGTCTGGGGAATGATAGGAAAGCAGAGGGTGGCAGACTATTTAGGCTTTTTTTTTGAGAGGACTGGGTTTTAGATGAGCAAATGAATTATGTTTAGACGGAAAATAGGTATCGATTGCTTTAAAGGAGGTACTTCACCGTGTCAGGGGTTACTTTACGGAACACTGCCTAAATGTACTGAAATTGTTAACTTGGTTAGATCGACACTTGATTTATATTTGTTTTCAGATCCTTATCTTAGCTTGAGAAAGTCATTATTCTGTCAGAGCACCTTGATATTGTGCCTTGAGGGTGATATTTATTCAATTTGACTCTCTAATCGTAAGAATAATGTTATAGAGTAGAAATAATATTTGGGTCCCTCCATATCTATGATAACTCAAATGGTAAATATATTTTAAAAGTCTCAGGTATAAATTCGAACTTGTTTGCCATTCCACTAATTCATATTGTCACCAGGTGATAATGAGCTAAAATTATTTCCCTATCTAAGCCTAGTTTTCTTTGATCTACGCATATTCCCATTGCTCTGTTTTACGATATTGAGTTGATTTGCACTTAACCCAGCGAAGCCTTAATGGGATTTGGCGTACATTAAACATTTTCATTTGGCTTACGTGGATGAGAGATTTCTATTTACAAGCTGATTAGAAGTATCTAAAATAAACTTATACTCTGCTTTCATACGAGCAGGTGAAATTTTATATTTAGCATACATTCATAATTTTTTTCTTCCACTGTTCTCACAATGCTCAACTTTTTTACCTATACCGAGAGCAGGTTGAAAAACTTTAATTCCATACAATACGCTCCGCATCATTTTTTTTACATTCCCCCCAACTCGCGAGAATTCTCTCTTCTGGAAGCGGGTGTCATAACACCTCCCCTTAGCTTACCATTACGCTGGATTGGACGGTGGCGCGAATAAAAAATAACATGGCGCCAAAGTTTTCGAGGCCTAGCATAATCCCCTGAAGTACTTCATTTTTTCCGACCGCACAACAGGGACGAGTTTGAGCGCAACCGAGTTTGACCATTGAAGAGGTCGACCCTGCAGTTCAGCCCGCGGTGGCATCGCTCATTTCTGGTTGTCCTGGAGATGTGTTTTGTGGGGCGGGGAAGTAAGGGTTGGAAATACGTACATATCAAAGGGACGCACGCATGGCCACGGGGATCCACGTCTCGAATAATAGATCCGTCTCTGTCCGTGACGGGATTCGCCCGTCAACCTCCCGGGTCGATTCGTTCCCCGTGGACGAACTCTCTCTCCTCTTCACCCGGCTTCCGAATCTAAATTGTCCTCTCTGCGGACGCCCACCGTTTGAGTTAGATGACTCGACCGACCAGGTTGCGGCTTGATCGCAAACTATACTCCACTGGTGTATCTCTACACGTCGCTCTTCTTCGTATTCCCTCATCCTTGACGACTCCAACTAGTAAATACAACGGTCATCATTATAAGTCTACTTACCAAAGATGGGTTTGAACTTTTCATTATTACGTATTTCTTCTCTTTTTTATTCTCAATAACTTGCTCTCCATGGATAATTCGGGGCCATTCTTTGCCTTTCTCACCGTCCTCTTCTTCATCTGATAACAGGCCATCATGACTCCTGATGTGGCCGATTAAGTAATCCCTTCTTCTTTTTTGGATTTTTTAAAGAGTGCTCTTTTCTACCCTCCCTTCTTAACGTTTCCTCATTATTTACTTGATCGATTCATCAGGACAACTGAACAATGGCAATGACTACCTTGACAGTATAAATAACATAAAATGTAATGATAAGGAGTATATTATGATTTTGTTGATTTTTACTCGACCAAATTAACAAGTGTATTAACGTTCCAGAAAACGGATATTGTCTAAGTCACAACTGATACATTACTTTTAGGAGTGAGTAACCATATACTACACATGCGTTACAAGTGAATCAACAATTTTGGAGAGGTTACAGACCTGTAACTTCCTCTTTGACACGCATGATGAATGATGAAGTGAAAACTTAAAGAAAGTCACGTCGCACGGATTTTCGCTGGGGGTATCCTAGGGATTTTCCCGCGTATGATCACCTTCGAACCGTACCATTGCGCTGTGAACGCTAAGCGAGTGATGCCTTGCAAGTGCATCAAGACGGTAGAATCAATTTTTATGAATTCAGCCTCTCTACGCCGTTGGAAAGCAGTAGCTCTATACATTTGTTGTCTGATCAAAGAGTCTATTGCATTATGAGAGATCCGTGAGAGGAAGATCCCATCTTGATGGGCAAAACAATAAGCAAGTATGACCTAATATCGCGCAAAAAGGTAGACGCTGAACTTCGGCAGAATTTGATACAAATGCTTAAGTTCAGCGTTCTACCTTTTTGCGGCGATAATAAGTGTTTGTTACCTCTGCCAAGGAAAAAAATGACTCCGAGTTATCTTATTCATGCATGATATTACTGTTTCCAACATCGACAGGTAAGACGAATTTAGATAGCTTTTTCTTGCGCTCTATGGCGTTTGCTGCAGGGCTTTTGAGGAATTCAAAGTAAATGTTACTACTCCGTAATAATGCGTAGCCTGCCGTCCTCACCTAAATTTGCTCAAAATATTATAAGAGGATTCGATTTGATTGCGGTGAAGGAACGTAAAGTGTCTTAACCAAAATTAAAAAAATATATAAAACATATTCCTTGAGAAATTTCTTTTTTACGTGTCTTTCATTTCTATGGTGTATATCTGGAATGAGAAATTGAGATAGGAACTCTTCAGAGCGCCGGAAACTCTCCACTTGAGCTGATCGATACTGTTCTTGTTGTCTCAATTTCTAGGCCTTCTATTTGAAGAGCAAATTTTTATACAGGAATTAGGTTTAAGAACTTAAACAAGGTTTTTACTTGTGGTCGGAAGCTATTGGTGGGTGAAGAAGTAGTTAAAGAAAAATATCAAATAGATGCAACACTCTTGCAAAAACTTTTTTCCGTAGATGTAAAAAAACCTTATAACTTTCCAAATGATATTCTTTGGATTCATCCAAGGCTTCGAGGTTACATATCTATGCAATTAGAGGCCTAACAGTTTTTTTAAATAATAAAAATTTTTCTCAATGTAATTGTCCTTACGTACATTCTTAAAGGAGATAGTTTTCTTAGATTATCTCCAAGCTTTAAATCAATAAAACCACGATTAAAAATGTGAGAGTAGACGAATTTATTTTGAAGGTATCCCCTCCCATTTTCGGAACGGTATTAAATAGTTTTGCAAGCCTATTACGTCGCTCGTTAAATTATTATAAGGATGCATCGAAGCATTCGATTCACAAACACCTACTTCAAATTTTAAAACTGTGACTACCCTATTTCATGCGCAGGATTTTTGCTCCCATTTTTTATTTAATTCGAAAAATTATACGAGGCATTTGTCTTACAAATGCCATTTTTTATGAAAAATGCAATAAAAATTTAATTTTTATTTAGTCATTGATCACCGCGCGGTGTGAGAAGAGTACCGATTGGAAAAAATTCTCACAACTTTTTAATGAGAGCTAAATATGCATGAACCACAAAACCGGACTTCTGAAAGACTGATAAGGACGTCCTGCTAACCTTCCCTGCCGCCAACTGCTCACAAACTGCTCATAAATTACATTAAATTCTTACCCCCCTGGCCTGTTATCGTATTTCCCACTCCGTAATAAGATTTGATCCCGGACTTCGCATTGATGGAAACTTCAGGTTTGCTCACTCCAGCATGCCAAATTCCATTATCTCTAGCCCAATTGTCTTGCTCCAGGGTTCATTGCTGCTGAAGCGGTGCTTCGTGGGTAATTTCGTGAAAAGCAGAGTCTTATATATGCCTCATTTCAAAGCAAAGGATTTGTTCTCATACTGCCATGAATTCGTTATTCAGTGAAAGCGCGTCGAAACCACCGATTGCTACCTATGCCATGGCAGACACTTTTATGGGCATTGTTTTCCTAAATGAAGAATACTCATTTATTGAAAATACATTCTAAATCACGCATCACTATTACCAATACTATTATCTAAAGGAAATAATTAAAATCCCATAAATAACGTGTCTAACGTCAATGCCTTCACCTAAGGAAAAACTGTCGGATCGTTTGGAGTTCTCGAGGTTTTTCCTATTTTCAACTATTATTACTAAGACCATTTCATGGAGTTATTAAAGTACAATGCTAATTATTGAGTAAGACGTACCGATACATTCAGGGTAGGCGTTGGCTAATCAAAACATGGCTTATTCTATCTTCTTCGATTAGGATATTATTGAATTCAGTTATGGATGGTAACATATCAACAGATAAATTTAAAAGTAGGATATATTGTTTTTTGGAATCATGGACTTATGTATAGTGGCTTGATTCAGGGCATTGTATAATGTTGCGGCGTTACTTTCAAATTATAGGCGCTTTACCAAAAACTTGATAACTTGAAATAAATTATTGCTGCCAATTGTAGCTTTAAAATGCAATAATGTTTCCTTATCTATGATATTTTAATGCTCCCTCCGTGAATTTCATTGCGTGAGTGCCAGCTGAGAAACTTCGTACTTGGCCGTTGGTACTCAGGATGTTAGAATTGCTAGGATGCAAAAAGTTTCTCGTGGATTTAAAGGAAGTTAAACTTTCGGTATTACTGTTTTGATGTGTTTTACACGCTGAGAGATTTCGCGGTAAATGAGATATTTTCTCCAGGTATGTGTTTCTCTCTTTTAACAGCATCCTTGGCGTACTACTTTTAGAGTTATACCTTAGGTACTTCGTAATGTTGAACCTGAGCCATGGACATCACAGCCTCGAACTATTTAAAATTTTAAACAAGCATGTTTGAAACTTTCAAGGTTGTTGTCCGCAACTTTTCGCCGTTGTGTGGAGACTAGATGATTCCGTAGACTTTCCGCACATCGCATCCTAAGCTTACCACTACCGCGTAGTTCCTGCATCAGTGGAGGAAGGCATTCGGAAGGGGATGCACCTGGTCTCGTACTAATATTCCGAGTTTGAGAGCTTTAGTAACATTGTAATAATCTTTATCACTTCCCTATCCTGCCTCTGTGTAATTTCCGTGGAGACTGCGGAGTAAGTTCGTTGCGTAATTTGGTTTGAGGGTGTTGTGAGTGATCACAGTTTTACCGGTGTACCATTCTGAAAATTCGTTACATTTCTGGGTTCAATGTATATACTTACTGCGTACAATATACATTACTTATGATATTGGAAATTAAAGTGGAAGCTCATGAATAGTAAAAAAAATAATTAATTGAAGAATATTTCCTGCATGATGAATTCGAATAATATGAAAATCTAACGTGAATACCATTTATATGAATGTATAATATTTTTAGATATTCTAATAATAGCCTTTCATAGCCAGATCTTCTCATGCAGAAAATATTCTTCGATTATTTTTTTCATAATTTTGGAGCTTCCACTTTTAGTTCTAATTTTTCACCTAGTAGAAAATTTCTAATAATCTTGATCCCATTGGCACCAAACTGCATCGCTGGATGTGGCTCAGGTCACTGTAAATTTCCTGTTACTTGTTATTATAGTATTCTATCCCTGCGAATTTTCCTGCAAATCCTGCGAATCCTTTGAGCTAAAAATGCTTGTATTTACCCAGTGATATGAATTTGGAAACAAGTTGAAACGTAAAAACCTATGCTTTTTTAATGATTTTTTTTGGGAAATAGGCGAAAGAAATAATCAATTTCCATCTCACGAGTGGATATGGGAAAAAAGATTCCAATATATGAATTTACAAACCCTTTCCCAGAGTTTTAGAATTAGATTAGAGCAACGGGAATGATTTATTTAATAATTAGTATTGTAATGGAATAACTTAATGAAATCATCTTAGCCAGAAAATGTTTAAAAGACGCTCATAACTTAGTTTCTTAAATTACGAAATTAGCTGGAATAATGCATTATGTAAGTAAAGAGATAAATATCCTTAGCTGCATAAGGTACTCGTGCCAGGTGCAAAGAAAAATTTAGTGTATGCGTTAGTTAATTAATTCAGTAGTACTTATACGATGTGTGCTTTCAGTGTAAATGACTGGAAAGAAAACTGAATCATTGACGTTCTAATGCTAGTGAAACAAAATGTTCAGCTGCAAGCTAGCTTTGAACGAAACACGACCCATTTTACTCTCCTAGCGCTGTTTGATGTATTTGAGAGTACTTAGGAAAAATGGAGATCAGGCATGCTAATATCAAAGAGCAGGAAACGGAAACCTCTATTGTGAAAGATGATCAGACAATAGGTACCCAAGCCAAAAGTTTACAAACGTGAACACACTAATTGCGTGAATTTTGCGGAATACACGCCTTAAGAAGAAAACTTGAACGTCAAAGTTACTTAGCATGCTTAGAAATCCTGAGAAAGTTAACTATAAGGAATGGTACATCATTGAATCAGGAACTGTTCATTCTCAATACTAACTTTTAAACTTTCTGGAGTGATTGAACATCTTCTCTTTTGTCGTTCGTAAAAAAATTTAGATTTTGAGGAACTTCTTCATGCTGAGCATAAATATGAATGCCTCGTGCAAGTTGTAACCATTTCGTTGAAGCAGCTGCTGCAATTCGAAACGAGGAAGTAAGCCAAAATATTGTTGGGATATAGAGAAAGATTTTTTCTAATTTCATCTGTTCCATTCATTCTGCCAATGACGGAACTGAAGAGGATATTGGATTACTTTCATTAGAGTGTATGGAACTCGAGAAATATTTCGAGAAGCAAAATAAGCAATGGGGAAACGAAGTGAGTGCTTGGGAAATAAATTGGCGAGGGAGCAAAAATTGATGGGAGATGAAGAGGAGAGAATCGGATCCGAATTTGGCACAAATAGAGAGACTAATGAATCGACGAAAAGTCGGCCACGATATTGAGATCGCTCCGACCCGGAAACCCCAATATGAGAACTCCCGGAATCCCACCGCCTCCCGCGCAACGTTTTCGTACGTTTTCGGAGCATTATACTGCGAAAGTGCGCTTTATATTCTCAATCGGCGGAGCTCCTCCTGAATCCGGAATATATAGTTCACGCCGCATCTCGTTTCAATTCCAACATCCAACGAAATGCACGTGCTCGCTTGACTTTGTTTTGGCTCAACGTCCTCTCTATGTCTCTCTCTCTCTCGCGTATCCGTGCCCCAAAAAATGTCAGTCGATAATTTTGGTGTAGCCGCGAGATTCCTCAGTGCGGCTACGCTGCGCGGCCGCATTGAAAAATCACGGCACGGGTAAAAAGAACCGGGGCGGCCTAATTGAGAGAGGCCGCATTCAGGCATATTTCGCAGTATCGTGCTTAAAAGAGGTTGGTTCGTGACTCGAATTATGTGTCATCTCCGTGAAAATTTCAAAGTATGCTCTACTAGTCATACCTCATCGACTGACGACCGAAAGTAGTCGTGCCGAGCTGAAGTACTTGGAAATTTAAATCATAAATCTAATATTTTACGCAAGTTTACATGGTGATACTTCTCTAAGCCTAAGTAAGATTTGCGGTAGAAAGTATGTTTCGCTCTGACAAATAATATAATTGATAATAATTATCTGATGTAATTTTTGTCATACTTTAAAAAACATGATAAAAATAGCATCTGATCTCATCACCTGATTACTTGTGGAAATATTAGTAAGTGGATGCTGTACCTACATAAGTAACAGTGTCCGGCAATACTTGGTGGAAATATTTGATCTCCATCGAAATACAGAACGAGTGGCAAATTCCACACTATTTATGATATAGTGTGGAAGTTAAACGTTTTTTACACTCATGGAATGAATGCTGTAGTTGAAGTAAAATCTCGTTAGTCACGTGGAAAGTGCGCTAGATGCGGCTCAAATATCTGGATGGTATTAATTTAAGTATAGAATGGTTGAATTATCCATATACTCCGTGCCCTCATGTTTGCTTTAGTGGATGTCGTACATGATGAGTGAACTTTTTTTTTATCGGTAAGTGTTTGTTGTGAACCGTGCAGTCGTGAGCGTGGCTTCTTAATCCATGGACATTCCACTTCCTCCCTCGTTCACTCCTACATCCACCTAGTCTCGGTGACAATTTTTCCCCGCTCTCCCCTCCGCTCCTGCAGACTTTTCCTCTTTTGCCGTGCACGAACCGTCTCCAAATTACCTTCGTTATTTCCATATCACTGTCTGATATGACGATAAATTGGGGCGAGAGTTTGTTTTTTTTTCCATCACCGTGAGTCGCATTCGTGTCTAAAATTTTTTTTGAATCTGATGAATAAACGTGGTGACGTCGATAAGGGGTAGATAACATAAATATATTCTACGGAATCGCTTTCAAAGCGAGTGACCCTAGGCAGTGGGAGAGGCGAAAGTAGCGGTTAAAAAATGTAAACGTCTGTTTTCTTATTGAGCCATTTTGATTTTAAGTGGACCGTAGGATTTTATAATGCCCTAATTTGTTCTCATTTACGGTCGAGGTAACTTTATGGTCTTACACAAATGTATTTGAGTGGTATATCTGTTTTTCCGGCTACTTTAGGGTAGAAGATTAAAATATGCCCATATACGAAAACAGAAATCCAAAAAATAAATCCTCACTTTCTTCATGGAAATATATAAGATCTTTTCTCCTTGGAAGCGAAGGTCGAGAGTTTTTTTATAGTACCATAAAAATAATATGCTTAGAAAAAATACAGCACTTGCCATCAATTCCTCAAAATGAATTCACCTCAGAATATACGCTATAACAATAAGTTTCACTATTATATAGCTCTTACCACATCGCTAACTCTACATAAAGTTGGTGAATTGTCGAAGATGCGAGGAAAATATGAATTCCAATATGACTGGGCACTCTTATTTGTCAAACCCTCAATTTTTCCGCGAAATTGTAACTGTATAAAATCTCATAAGTTAATTTATAACTCGTTTAGTGCAAGGTCCTGAGTTGGATTTAAAACCCCTCCTTTCTTCTTTGAAGGCTTCTTTGGACAGTTTCCGATGGAGGCCTAATTGACGTTAGCACTTTTGGTTGAAAGTGCTGAGTCTTTCGCTGAAATATTTTTACTAACATTAAGAAATAATTTTTGGTGTCGTAAATCATTTTTAAAAGAAATTATCCCCCTTTGGATCGTACACATTGCAGTAGAAGAACTCGCGATTTGAAACAGACTCGTTTCCTGGTTGCATCACGAAGGTAGTAGTAGTGCATCCTACATTATTCAACCTTGAAGTACAGAAAACTAAAACAGTTTGAATATGGGGAAAAGCATGTCAATGCTCAAAGAGGAGCGGGAGGAGCTCTTGCATCCTTGGAAAACTGTGACGTTTCAATTCTCGGGAGGTAAAAAATCGATGTGGAATGGAAATGGGATTCCCGTTTCTTTTGTCTCTCTCTTCCCTCACCCCCTCCTCACCACTAATGAAATCTTGACCCTGATTTGTTGAGTTTTCCTCCACCACCACGAATGCCCGCCCGCTTCCGCGCAATATCCCTCCTCAGCATTCTTTAGACCCCTACAGTGCTCTGCGCTCGCACATGGGGGGCATTGCAAAAGCTATTTGCCGCCCTCTCTTCAGTACCCATCGCGTGTGTTCTGGCATGATTTCCCATGCTTCGTGGTGTCCATGTGAGGCGTCAACAATGTAAGGATTGACTGCTAGCTCCATCTCTTTGTCTTGCACAGCCATGCGGGGTTAATATAAATTTTACTGGGCGAGTAAACTCAATAAACACTGACCACATTGTCGGGTATCGTTTTGAGTGATGATTATTTTTAATTTCTCAAGATAAAGCTCGAAATGGACCAGAAAGCCCACTTTTTTGGACAGCAATCAGGGGTCACCATTCAATGACTCATACCTAAAATTCTCATGCACACGAAAAAAGTGGCTGCTTACAGCAAAACTAAATAAATGAAAAATTTAAATGTAAAGGAAGTAAATGAACAAAAATGAAATTTTTTAAGTAAAAAAGGAGATAAACAATAAATATTGAGCGAGGGGACAAATCCGATAGGGACACCGACATTGGACAGCAGATGAATGAATTACGTTAAAAGTTTTACACGTGTACTGGGTAACAAAGTAAAACTTTATGGTGAAAAGATATTCTTACAGTCATTTCATGCATATTCTCTGACGGTTTTTGAGAAAGTGTTGCCATTAAAGGACAATGAATCCACTCGTGTCTCGAGTTTTCATCGTCAACCAAGTATACAGTTCGTAAGCAAATAACTTTGACGTCTCGTCGCCGGCCGTAATTTTTCCCTTTTCATTTTTAATCCGGGAATTCAATTCTCATTGCTTCGCTTTTCTTGAAAATTTCTTTCTTTTTATCAGAGGCCCTCTTAAAGTTTACGCCTTTAACCTTTTGCAATTTCTGTAGAGCAAATTTTACTACCCACGGAGAAAATTCTATTCGGTGAGTTCCACCGTCTGAATTTTTTTTGCAGTAACTCTTAAAGTGAACGTATTTTCCGACTTGTAGAAAATAACGGCGATATTATAATATGCACATTTAAGGTGGAAGTAATGAAGAATTCAAATCATTGCAAATTTTCTTAGATCCTGTGAGATTTAAAATCCTAATAAAATATAAGAGGTTGATTGTAGTTCGTTATTCCAGTTTTCATCAGTATTAAAATACCCAATATCAACGGATGAGTGAAAGGAAACACAGAATTTCCTCCGCAAAAAAAAAAAATTGTGGGCCGTTCGCCTTTAGTGGCTAGTGGAGAAAAGAGTTTTGGGAATGAAAGTTGGAGGATGCAAGGATTAATTCATTCTTGCGCCTAGATCACACATAATAAACTGGTGGACGTTTTCTTACATGGACTCTCCCATTTTGTTTATCTCCAACGCCTTTTCCCATCCCCATAATACTATTTCCGTCTTCATTTCTGAATAAGTCGAATTACTTTTCGTTATATCTGAAAAACCTGTTTTATTACTTCCATTTTCTCCGCTCACCCGACATTCTTACTTTAATCACGGTTTATTCTCCTCCTTTCTTGCCTCAAACATCATGTGTTGCGTCTGACATTCTCAACAGCCGTGAAGTATGAAAGAAAAGGTGAGCCTTCAAAATATTTTCACTTGAAAATATTTAAGGTTTTCGGTTTAGATTTCATTGGCATCTATGTAAGTCTGATAATACTTTGTGATACAATATGAAAGTCTTGATTTCGATTCTTTTTCAAGATACATGCGTGACCTCTCACGCATCTACGTATATTTGATAATACATGCATCAAATTCTTTAAATATCCTTAGAGTCGTTCATATAATTTGTGAATTTGCTCTCTTTGTCTGGAAAGAATAATTATCAAGGAAAATTTTGTCTGAAAGAGTCATGCTTTTCATTTTTTCCCAGATCCATGTGTGCCCTCTCGCTGTTTCCCTTTTTTCCTTTGCTTCCGGTTCTTGTCTGTCTTTCCCCCTTTCGTTGGGCTGAACCCATTATTCGCCTTCTTTTCTCTCCTCCTCCTCCCTCTTCCATCTGTCATCCCTGCTTTCAGTTTTCCATCCAGTGCTTGAACTCTTTATTTCTCATTCATCCACGCTGTAGTCCTCATTAGTGCCTTTTGAGTCTTCCTACCCGACTGGCTCCACGAGGGCTGCCTCGCTTCTATCCCCCAGCATGTATTTTTCCATACGTTTTCTTTTCGCTAATTTTTTTAGCATTTGAATTTGGCCAATTCTCGTTCATGTCTATGGAGGATGGCTTTCTAAAGTCGTCAACATTTTCCGGCGTCGGTGATATTCTCTCTCTCTCTCTCTCCCTTCTCTTGTGCTAATTAAATGAAAGAAAGGAGCCACTCCTGGAACAAGCGGCTTAAATGGGATTCTATATATTCTTTTATTCCCGCCACTCGTCAGCTAATAGCGTCGTCATAAGTGGTTTCTAATTACCAGTAGGCATTGTTCGAGTGCGTCAATGGAATGTTAAAAAAAATTGCACTCCGTGATTTTTAGAGAAGTCCTATTTAAAGTCATGGAGCGTGATAAGAAGTGATAATCGTGACTATAGAATTCGTGCTTGTGTTGCTGGATGGTAAATGCGAAAATTCATGACTATATAACAATTGACTTGAGTTAAAACTTATGTCAGATTTCTCTAAGAATGCTCAGATATAAAATAAATGATTTGTCTTTAAAAATGATTTTTTTCATTCTTTGAAATATTTTAATGTGGTTCATGATAAAAATTCACCCCTCTGAGTACCACTAATAATGCAAATCGCCTCTACCTTTTAAGGGACAATCTATTAGGCTTATGGTTAACCTGTAAATCATAGAAACTCTGGTATCATTCTGTATTGAGAGTTCAATTCAGTTCCATGTACCCGAAGTATTTACCCCGAGATGCTAAGTCTTTGGTATCTGGAGGAAGGAAGCGAAGAAAAATGCCCTTTGCTTTTTATTATTCGTCAATCTCCAACGTCAAGAACATGCTCTAGAAGACTGAAGAGAGACCGTGACCTTGATGCTAGGATACCACAAGCCACGAACACATGGAGCTCTCTCGGCTTGAAGCTCCTTCACTATATCAAGGTGTTCTTCAGTATTCCCCCTTTCTAATCGAGTACTCTTATTGTTCACCTTTCCGTGAGCTCTCCCACTCTCGGAAACCCCGCGTCCCTCTCCAACCCCCTCACCTCCCTCCGTTCACTCCGCTCGGCTCCCCCACCCCCTTCCCGACTCCCGTACGACGCTAACTAAAAATCGCATCGGTCGTTTTCCATTCGTCCGCGAAGGTTGAATGGATTTCCTCCGCGTCGCACTTTTTAAACGGCTGCCTTTGCGACTTTGGTTCTCATCCACCCGCGAAAAGGATTGGAAACAGAAACAAGGAGGAGGGATGGATGGCGTGGGAAAAAATTGAGACGCATGTCGCAATTTTTTTTATGTGCGGTACGCGAACTGGGGCGCAGTGTTTCTTTACTTTTTCATCATCGGTTCATCCGTGCGTCCTTGATGGTTCGAGGCAGTCTCCCACATTCTTTTCACTTTCACTCGTTCGACATCTTTTCGTTCCGGGTGACTTTAAAAAGATGATGATATTTCTCTCTCTGCACTGAAAAATGATCGAGGGAATTGAGGGAAGGAAACCATGCCTTGCTCCACTGTACGTTAGTGGTCGTCGAGCATCGATTTTTAGGATAACGTCAAGCAGGTGCCTGAAAAATATAGTTTTATTCAATTCTGTCATTATTCAATCAGAATATAAGAAACTCAAGATATTCGTTCATGAATCTCTTCTTGTTTATTCTCTTTTTATGCATGCCTGTTCAGTGCACTGATAAATCTATCGTTAATTTTGATGTGGAAAAAAATTATAAGTCATCAACTTCCATTAAAATACGTTATACAACGGGTTGGTGCGGTGGTTACTGTGTCAGCTCCCCACCCTGTTTGCCTGGCTTCAAATCCGGCGGTGGGGATGATTTTTCAGAAACTGCCCGATCCCTGCTTGAGGAATTTGTGGAGGTAACGTCAGGTACAGTGCTCCGTCCGTCGAATGGGACGTTAAGCCTTGGCTTCATTGCCGCCTTTCGCTGAGAGCAGGCTAATGCCGACGCCAGATGGCTCTCTTCTGTTCAATCCTTTCCCTATGGCTGAAATTATCATAGCTGTCGGTTGCCAACTCCAAACATTATACTATTCTATGAGATATATCATGTTTCGTGCATATTGAGTGTATGCATTCGACGACTTCTTCAGATAACAAAGGTCTACTTTTCTCCTCTATTTATGGTGAGAAGGAAAGTGGATAGGAGGATAATATGAGGTAACTGGGATGAAATAAAGTTCTGTGTTTTTGTTCATTATTCCTTTAGCTCTCACCTCATTATACTCCTTCATTTTCCCCCACTCTAAATATGATATTGCAGCCTTGAAGTTAGTTACCAATCTGAAAATTCTATTTAAAAATCGGTATTCCGGTAGCAACACATCATAGCATAGAGAATTTTGCTCAGTTTTTTTATTGGAAATACTTTAAACTTCTATGCTGCAAAAATTGGTAAAATCGATGCATCCCAAAGTTATTTCGGAGTCCTTATTTCTAGCAGCTTCCTCCTTGTTGAGGGTCCAAGTTTTCAACAAAGCGTGTGATACATTTTTAGATGATAGTTGATAGTTTTCTTTATATTTTTGTTATTTTTAATAATGATTTCATAATATTCGTCAAAATTGTACTTTAACGCTTGTTTCCTTGCTCTCCTTATTACGAAATATATACCAAGTTCTAAATATACCTTCATCACGTGTTTCTGAAGCTTTCCTCCCTATATCAGACATCATATTACCTACCCAACAGTTGCTAAATGAAAATTTGAAGAAAAGGGCAACGATCGAGTAAGCCAGGAAAATGGCTGACCATAATGCTTCGTTCCCATTTATTATCCCGGAAAACACCACCTCGACTCATTAACATGGTAATCCTTGCTCCATTAGAGTTTCGGTTGGGTTTTGACCCTGCGATGGGGGAAAGGGTCTCAGTGAAAGTACTTGCAACCCACTTTCGTCATCTGAATTGCAAAACAAGCACCTTATTGTGGATTCATGGAAATGCTGCAAAAAATCGGTCTAATTGATCCTTCCCTTAGTTTATTTCAACGCCCTTAATTCTAGAAAATTCCTTATTTTCTCTTCTTCTATTGCTGAGGGTACAAATTGTCAAAAATGGTGAGGTACATTTTTAGAAGAAGAAACTGGAAAGTTTTCTCTTTCGTTTTGGTAGTTTTAATAATGATAAAATAATTTGTCTCAGAATCATATTTCAATGCCTGTTTTCTTACAAGAAAGACTTTTACGAAAGCAACTACGGAACTAGTATTGCTTTTTTGTTCTCATGCAATCAATGAAAAGTAGAAAAACGCAACACTCATTGCAAAACAAAATATAGATGCCCTGTTACAATCCAAGTTTTGAGTAGCTTCATTAGCGCTTTTGAACTCTTAACATTTTTTAGCTCCTCTGGTAATACATTAAACATATGCAAAGAAGCTATGTGCTACATATTTTTTACATTCATTCTTTTCATCGGCAAGGTCTTTATTTATTCTTCTACGCATTGAGAGGATAGTTATATGCCCTATTGACGGGAAAAATCTCTAGGGAAATGAATTTTTAATTCTTTTACTTTTATTACTTGCTACTATACTTTCAAAAGATACTGCTGTGTTTCCTTTTCTTCTTGTTTTCTAAGCATTAGAGTTCATAAAAAAACACAGTTTTTGAAGCCACACTCATGCCAGGCTCCAAAGTTGTCCGGCCGGTGATATTTCGTGATCTTGACTGCCTATTCCCTCACGGAAATCTACATGTTGTGCTCATTTTTGAGTGTACATCGGTAAAAGTACGAATGGAAAATTGAATAAGCCTTCCTAAAGCCATTTAATTTTTTTTACGGTATTTCAATAAGACTTAACAGAACGTAAGTGTCAGTATGGTGAACGCCATCTCCGTGCATATCTTAATGCTTTATGGGTCTTATAAGTGTAAAGATAATAAACGGTCAAGCATGAAAAAACGGAAATAAAAAAACTGAATGAATATTGAGCGTTTTTAACTATTCGTTTTCCTTTCCAGACTCAATATGTAGTTTGAGTTGTTCAAACATATTCAGAATTGCAAAAAAATAAATGAAGTCAGTCAAATCTCGGTTTATACCAGGAGTATTTTGATCGTTTTTATTGTATTTCCTAATTTGTATCTACAATGTTGTATGAGTAGTTGAAACATATTCAGATTTTAAATAAAATTTGATGCTTTCCCGACGAGTAATGTGGGTTGACGTTTCTCTGGATTCCTACCTGGTTAGATGCCGGTTTGCTATTTAACTCGGTTACAAATTTTTTACATTCATTCTTACATTTTTTTTACATACATTCATTAAAATATTCAGAGTTGTAAACAGTTATTTAAGTTAGTCAAATTTCATTTAATACCAAGAAGCATTTTGGTTATTTTTTGAATGATAAACTTCATTAATTACATGAGAATAAGAAATCATTTTTTTTACCACTTCTGTGATACGCATATTTGGTCCAGGTGGTGCGTGGGTGGGGGAATAGGACCACCTTTTCTCCTCCTCGGACTCATTTCTTGCTCATTCCGTCGCTGATAAGAAATGCGAAAAGGTTTCCGCCGGCGGTGGTCCCGTTCGCCCTCGGACTATGGCTATTTGTGGAAGCTCGCAATCAGTGCCGAGGAAATCGATTCCGCCCCGTATAATCTCGATATTTTCGAATTTCCGACTGTCTACCCTTTTGTACACCCTATCTCGGATTCCGAGCATATTGAAGAAAAACTGGTGTGCCAAATCATTGTCTCCCAAATCGGCGTCCTTATCAAACATTCATTGAGTTCAAGTTTTAAGTTTATGTTTATTATTACTTCATACAACAAATTACTTTCAATGGAAAACGTAGAGTAATTTTAGGTAGCCTGTTTAAGGATATCATGTTTAAGGCCACCATCAAATTATAAAACACTTTGCTTTTACTTAAAGATAAATATAGCTCATGTAGTAATACCATTACAATCTGTTAAGAATGCAAGTTCTTACCTTAAAGCTACTTACTTACAAATAAAATCGATTCAGGCTTAATTTTGTGGAATAATGCTATATCCATGATAAAAGCACAAATGGTTATATCCACGCTATTTTATTTATTACTTAACCGACCTTGAAAATGACACCAAATGTCGAAACCATGGTCGGTTAAATGATAAATAAAATAGTGTGGATATTACCATTTGTGCTTTAATCATGGATGCTTACTTACAGTTTTTTTATATCTCATTTACATAAATTAGGTAAATTTTTGGTAAGTGAGGGAAGGGAAGGAGGAGAATAGGATTTTTAGATAGATTGAAAGGGAGTTGGCCTTACAGTGCATTGAAGAAGGCAGCGCTCGAAGGTAAGGGAGGCTCCCAGATTACTTCTTTAGTACTCCATGGAAACTTCCCTTAATCGGTAGAATACTATAATAAACATTAATTTTATTTGCAACAAATTTGCTCTACACTCTCTTTGGTGAGAATAGATGAAAATGCATTTTCCAAAACATTTCTCGCAGTCTTTGAAATTGATCTTGACTGGGATAACAAATGGTATACATTCGGTCTTACATGAAAAAGCATCTTTAAAAAACGTCAAATTTGGTTTTGGTAAAGGTATAATTTTTTTACGCAGGATAAAGAGAGAAGACAGGCACTGAAATATTTCAGAGTGACTTTTAGTATAGTAAAACCGTAGAAATTTATAAATATAATATAATATTTATACACTTTGAAATGTTCCTCGGCGAGGTAAATAACGTAAAAAACTCTAGGATGGGCAGTATCACAGAACACGCAGGATAAAGATTAAAAACTCACATTAATAACTGAATTTTCGGTGGCATTACCACCTTCCTCGGAGTTAGGTAAAAGGCTTTACCTAACTCCGAGAAAGGTGGTAATGCCACCGAAAATTCAGTTATTAATGTGAGTTTTTAATCTTTATTCTGTGTGTTCTGTGATACTGCCCATCCTAGGGTTTTTTTACGTTATATAATATTTATATATATTCCTCAATGGGAGCGAACATAAATGAAAAAAAAGTGGGAAAGATCTTTCAAATCTATATTTTTTTCAAAATAACACCAATTATTCTTTTTATATAATAAAAAATACAACAGGTTTCTAGGAGTTCAAACAAGCGCCACCCCAACAAAAAAATGCCATAAAATAGTCTGGAACGTACCAACGCGTTATGGAGAAAAGTTAAGGGGAGAAGGTGCTTCGTACCGAAAATTCGGTGTACATAATGCTTAATTCACTAAATATTTAGTAATCTTCTCTAATATTTTTCAACCCTCTATGTATATACACTCCTACAATCATAGCAATAATAATTTGGCGTCACTAGAATGGCTCCAGATAAAACTTCCGTTCATCCTAGCCTGCCTGCAATAATTGTTTGCATGAGGCTGTTGGCGAGAGATTAAGATTTTGTAGAGGTTTATGTAGATCCTAAGGTTGTTGCGAATATTTTGGAGCAGTAAACACAAATTATGGTAATGCACTGATAATATGTTTCTATTACGTGAGAGTCAATGTTAGTAGCGGAGAAAATCAGCGTTACAACCGAGTAATTAATTAAGTTCCTGAACATTTTTCAGCATTTTTTCGTATGAAAGCACGTGAATATGAAATAATGCAAGCATATAGAATATTGAAATATCCAGCAGTTGATATTGGAATAAAATTTTTTCCACTTTAAAGCACAGCTTTAAGGTATCTGTCGTGTTATTATTCGATATAAATCCCTGGTAAACGTCTGATCGAGCCGGAATTGTTTTATGCACCTTGCTGGAATAGAGGATACTATTCCCTTTTAGAAGCACCTGAGCGCCGGGAATACGGGATCAGGAAATATTTGCAGCGAACGCAGCCTGTAACAGTTCTAGACAGTAATGTAGGTCAGAGCGAGCGCGGCCATTATGCAAGTGGAAATCTCTTTGGCGTGGAATTATGGCTCTCCTGGGAGGAAGGTGGCGACTAGAGGCACGTGGGAATGTGATCCACAAGGATGGAAGGCTATAGGGATGGGTGGGTGTTATTGTGGATGACGGCGGACGGATAGCGGGGCGCTCTCGCGGACTCGAACACCCCCATCGTGGATTGCAAAAGCGCGATATTTTGTCTCCGAGTTCTGGTTAACTGCGCATTCAGTGTTTCCATGAAGCAAAGAGCTACGTAATAGATTTTTAATTACCGAGCTGTGATTGTGATTATGTGCGACTAGAATTATGGCAGAAAAAAACATTGTTAATAGTTACGATAATTTTATAATACCGGCCTAGATCTCAAAATATTTGTGCTATTGTTAAAGCCTATATCAGATCAAGTGGATTAATTATTCTCTGATAGTGGATATCGGCTGCTGAAGTCTAAATCTATGTCTAAAGAAGTTGCGAAGAATTTAAATTTAATGACTTGACATCCTGAGGTTTTACTTACCTTCCATATTTTCGCCTTATTCATACTAACTTGTAAACACGTGATAACTTTTACCAAGCTCCCGATGTGCGTTCATTGGGGCAAAGAACTTCATTTGACCCTTTGGCAATTAAGACACTGAATTCACCTTAAGCGATACTTTGGTCTTTGTAGGAAGTCCCGGGAAATATCTATGATCTTTAAGTAGACATTACTGATATAATTCTTAGTTTTCTTTTTGTGTGTTTTGCGGCATTTACGTTTAAAAATTTTTTACCAGTGGTAGTGTTCAGTTATTCTTAACTCAGATTCGAATTAAGTTGAATTTACAAGGTGAGGCATTTATTCTCAATAGTATTGGGGAATTAAAGTTCGCTGAAATTTAAAGTTGATGTGAAATCCTGTTCTCGCCATGCACATTATTTTCGGAATTTCATTTTACGAAAAGAAGAAATATCAGGGAATCATTCAGATAGAATTTCCTCTCCTTTCAGGTGTATTTTTCATTTTTTCTGGGAACGAGAGGAAATTTTTGTAACGTTTCATTGTTTTTATGAATTGTTTTCAAATAGTTTGAGACTGAAATTCCGGTACTCGGACGAGGAAGAGAACACAAAGCGTCACATTTTGGATTTAGAAAGTATGGAGGTGCCCGCATAAATATATGTTTCGAAAGAACACATGCCGATTTCTATGATAATGAGGAAGAATGGTGACATACCGTCAATGGAGGTTGCTGCGGCTCTTTCGCGGCAGTGGTGAGCGCTTTAAAGATGGTAAATGCATTTGCAAAACCATCTTTTATGATTAGCGTCATGCATATCACTATCGAATAATGGTTCGCATATCACTGCTTTTAATCTTTTGGGAGAATGTGTACCCATGATTATCGTAATGTTGTGCATGTAAATGATGGATGATCCCAATAATTACTTCTTTAAAGTTATCTTTGCCTAAATTTACTGTCACATTAGTAAGGCTTCACGTTAATGTTCACCTATTTCACGGCCGTAATAGGGGGAAGAACTTTAGGTAAGGGAGGATAAGGGTCGAAAGAGAGCAAGTTCTTGATAAGAGTATTGAGTAATTAGCCTCATGCTGCTGAGCAGAGGAAAGAAATTTACTATGGAAGTGAAGAGGAAGGTGTAGAAGGGTACCCTATATAAACTTGCTTTATATAACATATAACTTGTAAGCTACAAAAGTTGTAGCATGATTCTCAGTATTTTTTATTTGGGCTGGGAAAACACTCAATTTGTTAGTTGTTTTGAAGGGGTGCTTACTGGCGCCTTTGGTAAAATCCCAGTATGACGGTTTTTACGTTCACATTAGCTTTACTAAGCTGTACTTTTGAAGATCTGTACTAGTGAAAATAACCTCCTCTCTTATGTCATTGATAGCCACTGTGTATCCCTCGAACCCTTTTCTGATTCAAGTTTCAAAACCATTACCGCATTCCGCATTATGCCGCGGAGGGGCCCTTAAAAATCTCTGCGCCATTTGCCCTTTGCGGACTTCTGAGGACTTCCCCTACCGGGGAAAAATTAAAGTTTTCACGTATTCGAGTCTCACTCAAGATTAAAGGGACGCGACTAGCCTCTACTTTGCGCTAATGATTTCAGTTTTCCCTCGTGTCTCGTTAATCATCCCTAAGTCACTCGCCTAGTGCTCAAAGGACTGTGGCAGAAAATTTGGAGACATTCTGAGAGATCCTACCTACTATGGTGTAATATGCTAATGATAAAAAAAAATCAAGCAAACTTATTCAAGAGTAGATGTATGTGAAAGTTTCTTTTTCTCGCGAGCGATTAAAAGCTACCATATATAAGCACCACCGTTTTTGAAACCTAATCATTCGTCAGGCAACGGCTATTATTATGTAATACCTTACCTATTGATTAGCTATTAGTATGCTCAGATAGATATACTTGACTATGTGAATCATTATCCCTCCTATCTGAAGTATCGAAATGTGTATAGCTTCAATAGTTGGTATAATTAGGTACTGTACTGAATATCTCTATAGTATGTGCTTCATAAAAGTTTATATTTATGTAATGCAGTGCTAGTAGACGCAGGAAAAACAGTAAATCGATAGGAAAGTGTATTTGATGGCACCAGTGTCCAAGACATTTTTTTATGTTGATTTTATAATTTGCTAACGCGTGCGACAGAGGTTTTGTGGCACGCTCCCATTATCAAGAAATGGGGCCTAACCAACATCTAACCTGCCCTTTTTTCCAACACCTAGTTCTGTCCTCAAGAGAACTAGCCTTTCTTTGTTCAGCAAGTTGTTCAACAACGGAGCGACCGTGTACTTGGGATGGTCCTCGACAGCCCTAGAATTTTCTTGGTTCCTCATATTTGCATGGGCTGCATTGTTTTTGTTGGCGGAGTGACAAGCAGGGAGGGTGTGAAAAGTTGTGTAGTCGTTGGTTGGAGCAGGGTAGAACTTCTCGGAGGGATGTGCTACTAGAGTAGGAAACAGCTCATCGCTGTTCTAAGCGCGTTTATTTTGTGAGATTTTCTGGAGATGAGATGAAGTTCTTCCAATGGATTCCCAGTGGAGTGGAGTAAAATTTTGCATTAGAGTGAAAATTTATGGAATTAGGTCGTTTTACGAGTGGCTTCTTATCTATTTACAAGTTTATCGTTTCGATCCACTTGTCTCACGTTATCACGGTACTACTTTTAATAACTACCCATTAACTGGCATTTCATGGATTGTATTTTAATTTCTTTATGCTGATCAAGTTAAGGATATTGATTTCATCAGCTCATTTCGTACTGGAATCGTTTGCTTATTTCCATTAGGGATTACGAAAGACATGTTACTTCAAATTTTCGCAGAGAATTATAGCCTTACGGAGCATTTTTCCATTGAAGCAAGGGAATCTTAGTTTAATTAACTTTTATTTCCTCGTTTTTTTCAGAATATGTTCGCTCTGCAAAATGTATTTGGTTGTAACAACATTGTGATGAACAGACCGTTAATAATTCGATTCTCTTCAGGTTGACATGTGCGTGAACTTATTGTTCATAAAAAAACTATAGATGCGCGTGCCTACTGTTGAATAATTTTGGTCCGGCGCCGCGCCGAAGGAACTACTGGAATAATATATTTGTGGTTAGCGTAAGAGTGAATCGTGGAGGAGAGGGAATATGCTAGCGGAAACGGGAATAATGGATGGGATGCAGGGCGTAAAAATATATATGTGTAAGGGAACGTAACGGTGGGGTCGGCGGTTGAGCCGAGCTTTTTTTGTCCTTTTTTTTTGCGGCTCGAGAAAGAAAGGGCGATGGTTAATGTTTCGGAACGGCATACGAGCGAGTCGCGCCCCGTGAAGAAATGGGGTTAGCATTGTCCTCGCCCGGCTTTCAAAATTGAGAGGGTTCCGCGATTAGTGAACTGGAATGGCGCAATGAGAAAAAGCGTAAATAATAATTATTTTAATAATTTTGACGATTTTTACGAGGACGAAAAATATCCTGCCGGAAACTTTGGAAAAATTATTAGAACGAAGGTTTCCGCGGTGATGGTTTGATTTCAGCATGTTTCTCGGGTTTTCTTCCGCGTCAGGTGGCTAGTGGATAGCAGTATTTCTGGCTATCCTTCCAGTATCCTAAAGTCGAAGGTTAAGGTGGCTTTATTGTCTCCATTACTTAATTATTTCTTGAAATAAATTATGGGTGTCGTGCATAATTAATAGCCACATTTTTAGGAATTTCTGTGACTATTTATTCAAACATAACAGTTTCGGTTGAACCGGAGTTAATTTCCATTTACTTCGACCTGAAGAGGCCGCCACGGTAGCCAGTGAAACTCTTGTACACATGCCAACTGGCGCAGAAGAAAACTCGAGAAAATGCTGAGATCTTAGGAAAAAATATTTACGATGTAAAAGAAATATAAGGATAATGGAGTCATATTGGAACTAAGCCTCCGGTAATGTATACCCAATTCGTTATATTCTCGGAAGCGCTCGCAATAGAATAGGTAACCATTTGCTGGAATTTCTGTGTTTATTCAAACTTTGCGCATTTACGGCTGGAACCGGATCTAAATTTCCGTTAATACATATTATTTTGATGTATTATACTCATCGAAGTCGTGAAGTATGAAGAATTTCATTTCCGATAAGGGAAGGAATAGGAATGTGTATTGCGCATTAAAATAATGGCAGGAAAACGTTTGAGTTTTCTCGTATGCTCCTCTGATTTCACCTTATAATTCCTACGTTTAAATGGTACAAAACATTTTTATTTTAGAGCATTCGAACTTGTTGTCAGTCAGCACTGGGTCAGTCAACACTTTCTTAAGGTTCGTATCAGCAATTCATCCGTCCATTGTTCCAATGATCCTCCATAATGGTGACGACTTAATTGATTGATAAATAATTTTATCGGGTATTGCGTTCACGAAATAAATTTCGGAAATCGGTATATTAAGGCGTACTTACAAGCGATTGCTTAGTAATTTAAAATTTATCTTGGAGTCATATCAAAATATTTTTGTCTTAAAGATTTATGCTCACGTCATATAGTAGTTCTCTGGTGCTATTAATTTGTTCCAGATGTAGAAGTTTTGCATCCTATGTTTTGGAAATAATTTATCCAGCGGTAAATTGTGGTATTTCTTCGTTATTTAGTCATTTTAATTCAATTTTCGTTTTCAAATAAATTATATTTTATTACGAGTAAGTTGTTATTAATTTTAAAATACTTCCTACAATCGAAGCTTATTCAATCCCATTTTTTTTCGTTTTCTGTATTTTTTATTTTCTGTTTTCGAGTTTTCTGCATTTTGGCACAAGAAGAATCGGTTGTATTTATTGCCTCCATCGCTTAATTATTTATTTCAAAATTGAATATTATCTTACATATTTCATAACCACATAATCATTTTATGATCGACCAAAATAGCGGAGGCATAATGAGGAAATAGTTATTTACGATAAAACGTAGAGACCCTCTGAGGCATAAAAGATATATTATTAGTGAGTGAAAGGCAGCTGTAAGTTACATATTTCATCAGCATCTGTACCCTAAGCTTCATAAATTGTATCTCGTAAAAGAGGATTCATGGAGAAAACTGTAGCCAATCTTTGTCCAGCATTCCTTAGAGTCATATTTGTTGATGCATGTTTCAAAACACATTTCCAGATGCAATATGTGTTATGACTTATCGTTGGGGTGTATCATATCTCGATTAAGTTTTGACTTCTTAAGTTTCAACATTTCGTACCCGACTTGACTGAGACGCAGGTGATCGTTGTTTCAAAATATAATTATTCCAACTTGTGGATTGCATCGCAGGGTAATCGTCACTGCGTCCTGTCATCTGTTTTGCTGCTGAAAATTAGTCTGCGCTTCAGGTAGAGTTTTCATTAAGCCCTCATGCACGCTATACCAATGTAAGCCAGCTCAAGCCGCAGCTAAGTTTCTCTAGCAGTAATCCCGGTGATTACTCTGGGAAGTACCGAATTGAGATCAATGAGAATATACTGCGATGAGACGTGGAAAAGATTGTGCATCGCGAACGCTGAGGAATGGGTATTTTTAGACTGGCTCAGACTTCAGGTCATTGTGGAATTCCGTTCTCTGATCAACCTAGTTAGAGCAATCTTCTTTTCGTGTTGGCTCGTTGAAGTTTGTTACCAACAGCACAGCATACGGCGCCCAAACTTAGAGCGAGTTAACTTGAGCTGAAACGACTAGCGGCGCATAATTTACTCGAGAAACTAGGTTTTGATTCTGTAGCCGGTATTTGTGACCTAAATATTATTCGCAATTTGTAGCGTATTCGCAAAGGAATCATAATCTTCATAATCTGCATCATGCTGAAGCCATTTCTTTCGTATTTATAAGTATTTTCCGCAATTTTACTGGCATAAACATTTCGAGTAATTATTTTATGCGCACCTAAGTTTGTGAGTGGAATTAATGGAATGCTTGTGAGATATAATCCATGATCTCTTTTGATCCACTTAAAATATCTAACTATAGATTTTGTTTAGTCGCAACATATGATCTCATGGGCGAATATTTTCTCTCAAATCGAGGCTAAATTATTGTCAAAATAAACAACAAGAGAAATCATTGCTATATTTCTCTTGATATATTTTTTTATAATCGGACAATACACTAATTACAATGTTTTGGTACCGCATTAGTAGTTCATGTCAATTGTATAAGACCAATAACGTCTTATGACGGTTGTATGAAGTAATTTAAAAGTGAAATTTCTCATAAATCTGGTTGTACATATTACACTGAGCAATGCACAGATTTTAATTAGTTTTCCCCAAAATATCCTATTACAAATTCGTGCTTGAAGGGAACTTCGTGAATGATTCATTTCTTTCATCCCTGGTCCGGTAGTAACGAGTTTTCATATCGAAGTACGATAAGTTTCCTCTTTTTGAGATGCCATGGAAATTGGGGTCTATTGCTTTTGACAGAAATGTTGTAACGGTGCGCTGTCTTAACGTGGTTCTTTGAACCTATGGCAGGTAAATATGTATTTCTAATTTCATATGCAGAATCAACGTTGATATAACTAGTTATTAAACTTACATTATTATTACATCTTACACCGTTGAAAATTATCTGCTATATTTATTTGCATAAGGAAGATAACCTCGTAACAATTTACTGAGTCGGGAAAATGAACAAAGTATGATGCAACACCTGCTCCCTATTATTACAGTACAGATTATCTTATTCATCACAATTATTTATGGGTGTATTTAAAAATGCGTTTTTCATATTTCGCTCTTTAAGTATACTCATGAGTTGCGACCAGTCCTTTCCCTTCCCAAGTTAGCTTGAATAAAAATACTTCCTAGCCATTGAAGATTAAACCGTTCACTCTTCCGTGCCTCTGAGCGCCAAAAAACTCTTGTCCCGGAAGTATGCTTTTTATTAAGGCCAAACATTATTAATGCAAATTTTCCTCCGTGAATAGGATACTTATCCATTTTTATTATTATTACTTTTTATGGAGAAAATGCTGCCGGTTAAAAAATCTCGAGGATTTTAATGGATTATCTTTTATGTGCTATATTCATACGCTTATGAGGATGTATTTACGATATGAATTCTCAGCCTATTTTTAGCACATATTCAACTTTGTATTAGTCATTAAAATTAAGGTGGAGTTTTCGGATCCTGCCAATACTGAATTAGGTACCGTGAATTTTGTTGGATTTTTCAGATTAATTTCGCCACCATTAGCTGCTTCACTTATATCCCACTAATTTTAATAATAACTCTTAATGCACACATAAGGATGAAAAGAGTGATTTTTTTGTATCTATATGTACTTTCAAGATTGAAAAATAAATCCCTGAAAATATTTTATCCCTCTCACTCCCCACCGTGATCTTTCTGTGACAGGTTATTGACTGCCGTGAGGCTTGTCCTGTTGATGAGATTTGTTGAAGCAGTCATTTTGTTTATTTTGAGTAAAAATTTGATTCCCACTTAATCTAAGACTCAGGAGAAAGGTAAGGGATTAATTTAGCTCTGAAGAGAGTCTGTTTCGATTTCTCCATTTTAAGAGCTTTTATCGGTTTCTGTTACAATAACATCGTATCCGGAAGATGCGGCTTAATTTTGACCTCTGTTTTCGGCTTCTGCGCTGTACAGTGTTCTCTCTCGCGTTGCCATCTTGAATGGACTGCAGGAGCCTAGCATTTAGTACCATGTGCCTCGGTACAATTGCCAGCGTAGTGGTCTGCTCAGCCAGCCTTAGATCCGTGGTTCGATTCCCGGTCCAGAGGAATTTTTCAATTGGTAATACGTGTGAATTTCCCCAAATTTTCTTAGAGTTAAAGTCGCTCCCAACGGCTATGAGTTGTTTCCTACTATAGCAGCACATCCCTTCGATAAGTCCTTCCCTACCTCCACCTATGGCTACACTGTTTTTCACACCCTCTCCCCTTGTCACTCGCCAACAAAAGCAACAGAACCTACGAAAATATGAGGTACTTATAAAATTAAAGGGCTGTCCCCGAGAAGCGTTCCAAAGTACAGGGAATTTTCTTTGATATATAGAACCTCACGCGATGGAAAACTCTGGAAGAATCCTCGGGATTCTCACCGAGTTAGAACTCAATTTTGACCAATTTTCGGTGGAGAACCCGAGAGTACCTAACTTGTGCGACGAGTTCGCCGAGAGAATATACGGCCATATTTCCGAAAAAATATATTAGCTTTCGGTTATTATTAGCAAAAATAATTTGACTTCGTGACCACAATTTATTTTTTTTTAATTACGACCGACTTCGGATAGCAAGTCATTATCAAGTACAATAACAACAATCCTATATAAACAGCACAATCGTAAACAACAAAAATGTACTTGTTAATGGCTTGATAGCCGAAACCGGTCGTAAATTTTGAAATAAACTGTGGAAGTCACGAAGTGTAATCATTGCTAATATGTGCTCCATGTTCAAGCTTCTAGTTTCGATTTCCTTTCGTTTATTTTTTTAGCCATCTATTGCGCTCTTATTGGATACAGTAATAAGGACATCAGGACACGAATTGCATTAGCAAAGGAGGCGTTCATGAGCAGGAAGGAGCTTCTGAGAGGATCGTTGTATAAGAGTTTAAAGAAAAGGTTAGTGGAGAGTTTGATCTGGAGTGTAGCTCTCTACGGTGCGGAAACGTGGACACTGAGGAAGGAAGGGGAGAGAAGATTGAAGGCATTGAGATGTGGGAATGGAGAAGATGGAGAGGTTGAAATGGACGGATAGGAAAAGGAACGACGAAGTGCTCGATATGGTTGGCGAGGAGATGTAGCTTTTAGACGAGATACGGAGGAGACAGAAGGTATGGATAGAAGGAGTACATAGCGGGGAGGGGGTGTTGAAAATGGTGTTACAGGGTAGAATGTTAGGGCAACGAGGGAGGGGAAGGAAAAGAATAGGTATTTTAGATAGATTGAAAGGGAGTAGGCCTTACAGTGAATTGAAGAAGGCAATGCTGGAGGGAATGGGAGGCTCCCAGATTATTTCTTTAGTACTCTATGGAAACACACCTTAATCAGTAGAATACTACAATAAATTGCGCCCTTGTTTGTATTCATTCAAAGTAACTCAGAAAGAAAATAAGGCTTCGGAACGAGTATAAGCTGCCCACTTTCTTTCCTCCCGGCATTTCTTACCAAAACGCTTTCCTCCTTGACTAAGCAGCTTCGGAAACGAGAATGGCGAGCGCGAGTTATTTATCTCCTCCGACTCGGCGCTGTTTCCCTCCGCGGGGAAGAAGAAAGGGGGCGCGGGAGGGGAAAGGCCTCATTAACGAGCAACGGAGTGATTTCCAAGTTGACACTTTCTACTGCACTCTCATCACGACGCGGCTGACGGTAAAAATGTTACTCATTTCTCGCTCGGCGGGGCTGTTTGCTAACTAGTCTCTTTCGACGACAACTCCTTTAAAGTTTCGACAATGTTTGCCGATGCTGAAGCAACATTTTGCCCAACCGTGCGTGATAATATTGTTATTTTTAATATTTATTCCTCGTCGATATCGATTCACAAAAATGTAACAAAATGGAAAAACAAAAAATGAGGATAATGATGAACGAGGATATCGTATTTTTCGCAATTTATTAACCATGCAATACAAGCGTTTCCATTGTCATACATTCACGCTAAGGTACTAATACAAACTAAGAAAATATTCAAATTCCAAGAGATATCAGAAGGAAAAATGTGGTTTTGATTCTAAACACCTCTTCCCCCTCTTGTTGTGAAGAAGTATTTATATCTGTTGGAATTTGAATCTTTTGTTAATTTCTACTAGGACCTGAGGATGATTGTATAGCAATTGAAACACATGTAATACTCGGTTAATAAATTGTGGTGAGTACGATATCTTCATTTATCATTATCATTACTTATGTTCCATGACATCTCCCCTAAGAAAGTTGAATTTTGAAAATGAGCTTGTCGCCCGTTGATTTTTTGCGGTCTCGTTTTCGGGCTCCCACGCCATCCACGAGAAAAATGTGAAATAAGAGGCAATAATGCTATAAAGAACTGACGGGTAGATAATTTGAAAAAGCTGTTCATAAAACCGGAATTTTACTTTAAAAACAATCGAAATAACTTTACACAATTCTTGCACTTTTAATTGATTAAGGGTAGTGTTTTGTTCTCAGCATTTGAAGTCACAACAGCAAGATCCTGACTCCGCATCCTAAAGATGAAAAAAGCAATCTTTTCGCAGTCTCTCTGTCTGCCGTTATTCGTCAAAAATAATTGTTGTGATCATAGTCCAAGTTGTTTAAAGAGGCTGTATAAGCGTTAACTTTTCATGGTAATGGTATAAGTGAAGCTTCTTACAAATCCTATGCAATGAAACTATTTATACTTAATTAATAAATAAAATAGTATCTCTTTTATAGTATTCGGAAAGTGCTTATACTATCCTTTTAGTATACCCATAATTTTGTTTAGACGAACCGTGGAGAAGGCCACGAGAGAACCTGAAACGGAAAAAGTAGAAAATTAAAAAAAAAATGTTATTCGCTTTAAACCCCAAATTTTTTTACAAAAATATCTTTCCGCGCCTACTCAATATTTTACATGCCCTGCAACCGCGTTCTACAATAACGATAAAATGTTGGGAAAAGAGACCATGTTGCCGTGTTATGACCGCCTGCTACGAGACAACCCGATTGCTATGACGTCAGGTGCTGGGCTGCCACCCAGCTGAGACGGCTTTGTCTTATGCAACTTAATTATCGTCACCTATACGAATTATGATTTCTTTTATATTCATAAACCTATTACAACTAGATATATGTATCATCATTTTCATTGGTCACTCATCCTGATTTTGGTAATCAGCTCTTCCATTTTTTGTAGTTATACTTTAGTCTTAGTAACTCTTCTCTGTCGCTCCATTTCACTTTCGGTCTTCCCTTTCCGTTAATACTGACCAATTTTCCTTTCACAACTGTCTTCAAAATGCAGTCATGCCTAGTAACGTGGCCGATTTAGTTAATTCTTCTGCATGTTTTCATAAGACTTCTCTTTTTTCCTGCTTTTCCTACGACTTTTTCATTACTTGCTAGGTCATTCCATTTTATTTTAATCTCATAACTCTCATGTAATGCACGCCGGACACTGTATCTTTTAATGCAATTAAATTCTATTTTAGATGCATTCACGTACTCTCATGAATAATAGTTTCTAGTATCTTCAAATTAATCGTATACGAGACAACTCATTTACAATTCTCATTAAAAAAACTCGAGGATTATTATCACGGATAAATGGTGGCATGGAATATGGCATCCATTCAACCCCATGCAATCTAGTGCCATAAAAGCGATTCACAAGAAGAATGCGTATCTCTTGGGGTTAGATATAAACATGAACATAAAAGTTTTGGCCACAACCAAAAGTAAATAGCTTTGAATGCTATCAATGAAACGAGAGCATATGGATAAAAAACAGGTATCATTTTTGATGCCTCTGGAAATTCCTAATAAATATAGAGAGGAACTCCTTCGGGTGAGAAGTGATGGTGAACTTTAAAAATGAGTCCAATAGATTTTCAGCAACAGTAGGGTCTATTTGAATCGAAATGAATTATTTTGTCCGGTTACTATGTAAGGATAAACTTTAATAAATAAGGAGCTGAAAACATAAAAATTATATTTCCGGTCAGTCGTGTATAAAGCTCTCAGCCAACCACAAAAATAAGACGGTTGTGATAACCTCTTCCGTAGAGACGAGGTCTTCCAGCGCGAGTCTCCCACTGACTGCTCACTGCCACTTGCCTCGTCTGATATGGGACGCAGCACGCAAATGATATCGATTTGATGCCAGGGGTGTGGAGAGAGTTGGTGTTAGACTGGCGAGTCGGAAAGGAGGAGTTTTGGAGAAAGAACGTTTTCATTTCTTTTCCAGCGGAACTTACTCGGTTTGCCATGGGGACGTTGAAGGTTCAAGGTTTCACTAGATAGATGGCGTGGAAATCGGTGCTCGTAGTACGATTAGAAGGTATTAAACTGAAAGACATTTGTGTTGTCTAATGATTAAATTGGAATTATTTTCGAATGAGATGTGCTTCAAACTTTCTTTATTTAGATAAGCCGCGTGGCAATAAGTAGTGTTACATATGTGAAGGTGGAGAAAAGTGAGGTATTTATTTTCCGATTGTTTGGAGATGATAGGGCTATGGAGAATTTTTATTCCGTTTCAACTAATCTTTCCTTCACCAAAATATTTGCTTGAAGCGCATGTTTCTAATGCATGTATGGGTAGGTTTTTATGTAGATCTCGAATAATTTTTGCAAGTAAATGCTTTGACTAACAATATCTCTTAGGTTGACTGTAATTACTTTGATGATAAATTGATTTGTTATTATGAAATTCTCGATTGCCCGTTTTCCCATTCCACCCCAACCTCTTCCCCTCAGAAAGTCGTTTTTAAAAAGCTATTTTTATCTCAAGAGCAGAGTTTTAGCTATCCTTCAATCTCCATGATTCCTTCGCTTTTGAAGAGGCGGTTATTCGATTATAAACATACAATAGCTTTTAAATTTAAATGACAGAGCGTCCAAATGAGAGTATTTGGAACGAATTTTCACCCGGAAAAAGTGATATAATTTTAATCTTTTAAATTACCTGTCTATTACCAAGAGTAGCTTTTTTGTTGACATGGGAATGGGAAAAATTAAAAGATCTCTTTGGATTGGGGGAAAGTGCCGTTGTTAGTAAAACTGCGAGGAATTTTTCAAGTAATGAGATATTAAAATAGTTATTTATTTATAATTATTTGATTCATTTACAGTTTATTATTATTAAATGATGATTTCTAGAGAGGTTTGTGTTGTTAGATACTTGACTGTATGATTTTACCTATTTTAGATTTCTTTTTAAGATGTATTCCCCGTGTACTCATTGTTTGCAGGATAACAAATGCTTACTCAGGACACCTTATATGGTTTCTTTCCTGTACGGGTTTTCTGATAAGAGTGCCGTGCATGGATTTCTTTATTTTGCTTTACTACCCGCAGAAGTCGTTTGACGACTATTTCATTATATTTGAGGAAAGTTAGGTAAGAAAAATAAGAATTTCCTTCTGATTGTCATATTTGGAGAAGGATGAAAATACATGAGGTTGTTTTGATGGCTCCTATATCCGTTTTACATTATACATAATGCATTGACTACGCCTACTATTCACTTCGTTACTCATCTCCTCTCAGTGCATTTGTTATTCCTGGACACTAAAACCACTAGTACTCCCACATGTCATTTTGATATTACTCTAGGCTCTTTTTTTTACTGCTATCTCTCCCTTAATATTGGATTGCACCACTTTCGGGTCTTCTTATGCTTCAAAATCAGGGAAAATATAGGCTACAAAAGATAATTCTCCTTTTTGATCCTTCAAGCTACTACTTCTCTATTTCTAGCTACATCTAGGTCTCTTCGTACCCATCCGCCATAGTCTACGATAAATGTATTAGTCTCTCTTCGTCTTTCTACTCTTCTGAGGCAAGCAGCATTCAACTGTAATCTACATTTAGCAGAGCGGCAACGATCTTCCCCACATTTTCAAGTCTCTCAATACTTTTCTCTCCCTATATTGCATTTTCCGAAGGCTTTTCCTGACCCTTTCCCACGATGTCCTCAATATTTCCGCTTTTCCGCTATCTCTTCACCACGGAGGCCGCGAACATTCATCAAAGCGCTGGTTTTTTGCTGCTGATGTCAACCTTGCTCGGGTCCGTATTGGAAGGAGGGCCTTTTCGGTAATTAGTCAAGCCGAATTCCCATAAGTTCGGGTTTCTTCCTCTCTCTCTCACTCTCTCTCTCTCTCTCTCTCTCTCACTCTCATCTGCTCGTTCAAAACTGCGTCTTGCTGAAATTTCGCCTTAGAGCTTTTTTTCATCACGAGCTTGAGTTTTCATCTCAGGAAGATATAGCCGGAGGTATTGATGTAACCAATATGGGGAATGAGGGAGATTGATCCCCCTCCAAAGCCTCAGAGAAATAAAAAAAATATTTAAAAATATTGGCTAGTTTGGACATGTAATAACTGCAACTGCTTAAAGCTAAGTTTTTAGTGCCAAAATGATTTAAAATGTATTTCCAGTCATGTCATCTTTCAAAAGGTTTCCCGGACGCTCCGTTGCCTGAGGAGGGGGGTCGCACCCCAGGTCCCCCTGTACCCCCATAGTATAATCCTAGCTACGCCACTGGGTGGAGGATATCCGTGGGATCGCCGGAAGATATCTGATACAGTCTTTACTTCTTTCTGATGCTACTTATTTCAATGATATTTTCCATATGAAAGTGTACCTAAATGAACATTTTTTATGCACTAAGTGCTCCATGTAAACCTACCTTAATTGGTGAAATAATGAAATAAAAAATAAAAATATGGTATTTACTAAATATTTTATCTTAATTTTGTATGCAAACTAAGTGACTCGAAAATAATGTCGTTTCGGTTGCGCTAAAACATTTTGTCTCTTGGAATCGTGATACAGAGCTTTGTGGTGTTTATTTTTTGTTTATTGCTATCATAATCCACTATTTAGTAGTAATAATATTTATTTGACATTTTAGGGATCAATTTGATTTTTCAATTTCATTGGTATATAGACTGATCAATATGACCTGCGAAGGTTTACTTTAATGTCAATTTAACGAAAGATGTATAAAGATGGATTAATAGATTTACTTTGTATTACTTCGCAGCATTAATTTATGCCCTCAAAACCAGCGTAAACTCATTTGTCGAAATATCTGGGTACTAACCAGCAAATGACTTAGTTTAGTCACTTGAAATTACTGTCAATTTCTTAAATTGGATGCCAAAATATATCGGTAGATATTATTAGGTATATTTTTTACCAAAATTGTATTCTTACAGAATTACGAAGTTGTTTTAATTAAGATCAATTATAATTATGTTTTGGATGTTGCTCAGATAGGTGTCGTCATTTTATAACACCTCTTTGAATCACATTTTAAAAAACTCAGTACCCTGAAAAAAAAGTTGGAGTGAGTATTTGTATATTTGAAATTTATATCATTCGTCCATCACCTATTTTTCGATTTAAGTTATCTTTTTATCATCTGCATTCAAATGATATTAATAAATAATCATAAATATTGATAAACGCTTATATTTTTTTCACGATAAAATGTAATTAAAAATGAGTTATTTGATACATTATCAGGCTTGATTTTTCTCTTCATAGGTTAATTGCGCAAATATACAATTCATAACTGTAATTGCGTATGCTGGAGGTAAATTGGGAATCTGTACATATTGACATAAAAAAACACTTTTGACCATTTCACAAATCGATCCAAAAAAGAAATTTATGATAAGTATTTTGAATCCTCTTTTGATGAATAGTTCAGTTACAGTCAATTCATAGTAAATAGAAATCTAGTAGTTAGCCGCGAAATTCTGTGGCAACAACCTCCAAAATTAGAATATTCATCTGTATAGTGCATTCAGTGGCCATAGACAATTTACTTTTGTGAATTCACGTCAACCGTGTGCTAAATGAATACCTTTAATAGCGTTGGTAAGTCTCTTCTACAGCAGTACAAATCATCAGATCAAAAGCAGCAGATAAAATTCTGTTGGCCCGAAGAAAGATAGAATAAGGAGTACGTACTTATATTATTTATGGGTTTTAGACTAGGCTAATTATTTTTCTTGTCTGTCCGTCATTGCATTTTGAGCTTGGAAAAAGAGGTGCAACTTTGTGAGTCATACGGCACGAGCAGTATATCTTACCACCATGCACGTATTTCAAGCTGGAGAATGAATCTGTTGCCCTTATCTTCTCACCCCTGACATCCCAGCCAGCCCCTTTCCGAAATTAAAACTTCTTGCTCTCCCATTCCCCTGCATCAATTTCGCACAGAGCGGGAAAGGTTTAACCCGCCTTGACCCCGCAATTGCAAATCCCACGCAGTTTTTTTTATTTGCCATCCTTCCCTCTCCAAAAATATCCGAAAATTTATAGCTTCCCATTGTCTTTGAGGTTGGGGCACATGGTGCTTCGAAATGGATACCAGGAGATTCGTAATTAATGCGAGAACTAAACTTCAGTAAAAAGTTTCACCTAAAGTAAGGTTTACTTTAGGTGGCGTTGCATAGCCTCAGAATTTTTACTACAGATTTCACCCATGTTACCTACTAAAATAAGTGTAATGAATATAATTATTCGACAAAAATGTTTTCTTTCATTTTTTCTTCAATTTCCCGTGAATACAGTATGAGTGTTCTTATGTAATTTAAATGTAATTAATGGGTTAAAACATTACCTTATACTTAATCTAATACTCCCCGTTAAATGTAATGCAATAAATAAATGACGTGATATACATGCGCTGGATGTGAGATCTAATAGAAAATATAAAATTCGAGCAAACAAGTAGGATAAGAGTAGAAAGATTAAATTAGGACTCAAATAATAATTTGGCGCAAATGCTTCATTAAAAACATTTAAACTATTTGCATTAAAACTAAAAACATTCAATTTACATAGTTTACATTCACAAAAATTTTCTGAATTTGTCTTAAAAATTTAAAATCTCCTTTTTTTTTCAACAGTTAATTGGATATTTTTGGCATTGTAAAATTATTTTTTTATACTTGAGCACTATCGTATTCATTTTGTCTCTCATATTTTCATTAAATTAGCCCTGAAAAAAGAGAACAAAATTCAATAAAATCAGCAAGTATTTTTTTGCATGACCTAAACCTCAAGAGTTCATGTTTGATTATAATTTACATAAATACTGTGTACTCTTCACCAAGTAACCGGGTTTCAAGCACTGTTATCAACATATTAGCAGAACTCTTTGAAAAAATTATATTTAATCATCTGTTGGAGAGCAGTAAAAGTCCTGCGATCCGAATGCAGCTACAATTTTTATTTTATTTATTTCACACACCACCGAAAACAGCACTGTTCGGCCTTTACATCGGAGTTGATAACATGTAACAGTCAATCATTTACAAACATCCATACCGTGGATAAGGGTAACTTACCTAGGCGGGAATCGAACCCGCAACTTTTGGTTTGGTAGGTGAGGACTTTACCCCACCGCCTAAAAATTCACACAAATAACTATTTTCATCTTCCTAACCTATTCATAAGGCGTATACAAAACTCAAATGGCTAAAAGCCCGTGAAAGACGAGCCTTTCACGGGCTATTTTACCCTTATTACGGATTATAGAAATTCTAAAGTCTGGATGTTTGTGTAACAAATTTTTATTTAAAATAAATGCATAAAAACATTTTACAGTAACGCATATATTGATCCCACCACACCGCATAGAGATTTATCTAGACCGTTCATTGTTTCCATTTCCCGGAGATGGAATTCAGTGCCGGATGATTTAAAAACATGTCAATCTTTAGCAAGTATCAAAGGAAACATTTTCAATGTAATAAAATCCAACGCGCTAAAATGAAAATAGAAATTGATTTTTGTATATTTTGTATTGTTGTATTCTCATTCACTCTATGCATTGCTGTATTATCTATTTACTCTCTGTGTACACATAATTTAGGATTTTTAGTTGCATTTTTTATTATTTTTTATTTATTTGTTGTTTACTTAAATGTATTATTTTGTTGCACCACTATCAATGCCTAAAGGACCAACAAGTCCACGTTAATGAATGTTTATTATTATTGTCTCACTCATTAAATTTTCTTCAGTTTTCACGGAGTCATATTTTGTAAAGAGTACGGGTTCTCACCAAGGTAACTCTTTACTGTTCTATTGCGTTGAGAATTTTCTCGTAGTATGAAATTATTACGAGATGGAATTTGATGAATGTATTTGGATGAAGTTTTATTGGAAGAAGAGTATTTTAAAACTGTTTTATATGTTTTGTGACGATTCCGGTAGCAGATATGGCTGTTGGAGCTATAAAAACCTGTTCCATATTCTTTTTATATCTATTGCCAATTCTTAGTACTTGTTTATTTTTCCGGCTACTGTCTTTTCTATGTTATGCAAGAGTGGTACAGCAATATTAGCTATGTAACAAGTTCTTTTTTCTTGTTACATTACACCTTGTCTATTATTGACAATATTTTTATCTGTTTGAATTGGCAAATCGTATTTTAGTTTAAATGAACTGTTTTCAGTCAGTTTCGGGACTGTATACATAGTATGTGATCTTGGTAACTATTAATTAGTATTGATACCCCAGTTTTTGGCGAATGATTTTTGCAACTTGATTATTTCTATTTAGATATTCTTTATTGGCTAACATCTTGCAATCAGATATGATGTGTAATATTATTATTTTTATTTGTCAAGAAAAGTTATGTACTTTACTGACGCTTCTCATGAACCACACTCTAGCGCAGCATTTCCCTTCATTGCCACAAAACCACCGCAGCTGCTCATTTTCCTCTTTCCCGTCTCTCCTATATATCACCCTCAGTCGCCTCCTCTGCCATCCACCTTTTGTTAATCCTCCTCGGCAGCGCCCTGGCCTCTGCTCTCTTTCCCCCCTCTCTGCGGCCTTCCTCGCAACTTCCACTTATGGAATCAAACTTTGCGCTGAAATAAATGTGAATGTACAAGCATGCTTTAGAGGCCGAAGGGCCCTCTTGCTGCATGTATGTCGTCTGCGAAGTCGGGTCGTCGCGTCGTTGTCCTCCGCGAGTTTTGCGGGGTTTCTAACCACTGATGTCGGGGACCAACATTGAATAGACTGTGGACGTGGTGTGGTATTTCGTATTGCTCCCGTAATAACTTTATAATGAGCACCGTGTAAAGTTTCCGCTGAACTGTGTGGAGCCTCGGTGTAGGAAAATAAAATTCATTTCGTACGTTCCACTCTGACAATTTATTTCCGACAACGGTTTCGACACTTACCTCGTCATGACACTTTGATGATAAAAATATAACCATAACATAACCATAGTTGGTAAAAAAAACATAAGTTATGAGGGCAGAATTTTAGCCGATTTACATTTCATTTATGAAAAGTAGTAGAGAGAATAATTGAGTCAAGTACGTTTTTTAGTGAAGGAAAAATATTTTCAAAAATTGGGTGTGACTTGAGTCAACCGCTGATTGTAGCTGTTCTTTATGCTTTGACTTTTTAATATTGCGTTGAAAAACGTTTTCAGTATTTGTAACTTCCCTTTTTTCAAGTTTATTTCGCGGAGCGAAACGATAAATGATCTGTGGCTGAAAGCCTTTTATCGGCGATACCAAATCCGAAGAGCATTTCCCGTTCCATTAATTTATTTCTGCCTGCTGCTGCCATATTGCGTTTTGCCTTAACGTCGTAATCAGTTTTGAAAAATCACATTCCTGTACTAGTAGTCACAATATTATATACCTACTTATGCTAGTAAAAAGTCATCTTCCTTAATCATTTTTTGCTGTCAATGATACATTAATCATAATGAAGTCTTTATTCATCCTGAACACATTTGCATGAGATGAACGTCATCATAATTAAACTATTTGGCGAGAAAATAATAGTAAAAACATATAAGTATAGCAGTATAGTTTGCATAGTCATTGGTGAATTTAAAGCAACTTTTAGATGGAGCGACATTAATAGCACTTGGTGGAAACATCACGTTCAAAGCAGTCCTCATTATCATATAGTAGTCTGTCCAATTGTCACTTTTCTATCACCCCTTTAAACTTGTTAAAGTTTACATGGTGGGCAGATTTGGACAATTACAAACATAGGTGTCAAGAGTTTGTTAGTGATTGTCACCGCTGGGAAATAACCATTACCTAGACTTCATCTTTAGTCATTGCTCTTTGTGTCTAGCTTCTTTATCGAGTAGAAGGATGGACAAAAAATCATCCCCTATACTTTTTCCAAGTTCACTCATATGTCTTCCTTAGAGAAAGACGTCCTTTTCAACAACGGATGGTCACTAGACTTCGTTCTAAGGCAAAAAACTATGTTCCCTGACGCTCGGAGCCTATTCCCTCGCTGGACTTCTCGGCCAAAAGAGGGGTCTCATGTCGTGAAGGACGATTCCGCAGCCAACCAGGCGAAGGATCGTGTTCGGGCTGGCCGCTCACCGCGCCGCTAATCTCTGGCGAGCAGAGGCATCACAGAGAGAGAAATGGCAGTATAGCAGCACTCTGGAAAACTTCACCAGCACACGATTACTCTTTTTGCACACCTCCTTCGGAATGCTCTGTATTCTCTCTCGAATAATACCTTCCCATACACGGCTGCCGGTGATCCCGGCGTTTTTTGTGCCGCACCGTTGCCTTGCCGCTCTTCCATCCTTATCGCCCTCAAACTCTAGGGGTTGCCCCAGGCATTGTTGTCATACTGACCTCCACTCTACCACTAATCTCGTCTTCTTCTCTATTTTCTTGTCATGAAAAGGGACCTCTTATATTTCGGAAGCTAACTAATGGAAGCATTTCCTTTAATTCTACTATGCTTGTTATCGGGGAATCTGTTCGCTGCAAATAAATTTTCCTCGTTGTTCATCCATCTGTCGACGAAATATTGAGCTTCATGAACATAGATATTTACTTGAATTATTGGTATTTTCTTTGCTCATTTTATTTTCCGCTAAATAATCTTAATTGAAAACAAATGTTAGTGATGCCTAATTTTATTACGAAGCCAATGTAAGAAATTTAAAAACTTTCTTTATAATCATATTTTATTTTTGTTTTGTCACTAAAAGTTAAAGTGAGGTATGACACAGGAAAACAGGTGTGTAGATGCGCCCAAGCTCTCCTACGTAATAATAATGTATAAGTAGTCATGCACGCTTGGAATTCATTCTTTGGAAACAAATGCGTGCTACGCACTAATTACGTGAACAGGAAGTGTAATTTTATTGAAAGGTATCGAATCTGGATGTGGGCCCAATCCAATCTTAATTGAGTATGTTACACCTCGTTTTACCGAGCATGAAAATCAATTCCATATCTGCACCAGTTGGGGGGCACCTAGTTACCACAAAAAAAATTGGTCCTTACATTGATTACAATGTTGTTCGAATGTCACCTCGTCTTTAAGACTTAAAAGCATATCTCTCACCTCATCGATTTAAAATTTTCGGAGAAAGCACAATGTGGATTCATGTATAAAGCATATATTTTGATCTTACCTCAACGTGAACAAGCTACAAAAGAGGGAGCATAGAAATATTCTCGGGGCCCTAAAGGTTGAGATCCATGTATGTACATTCCTAAAAATAATCTCGCATATTCTCTGCAGTGCGAAACGAAGCGGACCAGAGGAATTGTAATTTGGATGAAATACGATAAAATCATTGATAAGATTTTTGAAATTTAGGAACGACTGTGTGGCTTTTCCTCTCGAGGGTGATTTTAATATTCAACAGATACGCTTTTCTCATTTGCATATCTCATCCACAAAGCTATTCTTCGAAGATAAAGTTTTTCAATATCACGCGAATTAGGGTCACAGTTCCAATCAGAGTGAATCTCACCGCGAACACACCGTTGTACAAGCCGATGGAAAGTCACTGATGCTAATATAATTTTTATCTTTATTAAGCCCTTTGAATTTTTTTAAATTTAAGCGTGATCTTACAAAAACGTTAATAAAATCATTAACTTTGAAAAATGTTTTAAGGCATTGGCCAATGTTGAAAGTGCTCCTGAAATTATTTTCAAATCCATGTCTTCCTGTATATATTAATACTTATGCCATATTTTTACATATTTTGAAAAATGTTTACCTACACAACTGTTTATTGGGAATAAAAGCCTAAGAGAAAAATCAAAACCATGTTAATAATTATGTTCAGAAAGTATACAGCAAATCAGAGTAACTTATTATATAGTTGTGTTTAGAATGAAGAAGTTCTTGATTGCAGTTTTTTGTTGAAAAAATGTGCTGTTCATTTTAGTTTTTAATGTACCTACTTTTTACACATGAATAGAAAGAAAGTACTTTTTTCCTGATTATTGAGCTACAAATTTTGCGCGTACCCCAAGGAATTTGGCAATAGAAATATGAATAATATTCAAACTGAATGACGCATAAAGTATAGTACCCCGCGATTTATGAAAAATTTCGTTCTCCAACAGCAAAAAATGTTCTTAAAATTTAATTTTTATCGCTTATCCATTTTATTCATTAGAAGTGAGTTAAAAATTTGTGTTCTGGAAATTCTGATAAATTATATAAGACGCCTTCTTCTTCCCCTGCCAACACTGTGATTCATAGCTAACGAATTTTTAATTGTTAATTCATTGATTTTTGTGATATATAAGTCACAAATTCCTTAGGCATTGAATAAAATATGGGAACTAATTTATTTAACGTAAAAACTTACAAGAACGCGTAGATGATTATATTGATAACTTTCCCTATTTCACCTATCTTTATTCGTGACAACCTCGACCCGCTCCAACACTACCATGCCATTTTAAAGAGGAAACACCCCGCAAGAGCGCGATAATTTAAGATTTGGTTTCATGTTCACGAGAGGCGATTCTATGCAGACTACTGGTCTGCACGAAAAATCCCCCCTCAGCATCAGAATCGTGGCAAAAGCTTCAAAGTGACGTTTTAATACCTGACTGGAAGAGAGACTCGTTTTATACAACCTCATAGGAGCGCTCTCGTCCCACATATTTCGACTCTAGCTCTGGAATACTCGGCTGAATTCATGAATAGATATCTGCCACGAAGGCGTGGCGGGCTTTTTGGGATCCAGGCCCCAAATATTGTCCCCGAAACGAAATGGATGGATTTGATACTCATTCGTACCTTCTGCATTCCTTGTATATTTTTTTAAATAGGAGAGCAGGTGAAGTAGAGCGCTTCGAAATGCACCCAGCGTACCGTATCTTTCCTGCCCTCTTTTTCAGTTCTCAATCCGTGGATAGGTTTACGGCTGCTCTCCATATGAATGACTGTTTTGCCTTCTGCTTCATTTCTCTGTGGACGTTATCATTCTTTCTTTCATTAAGCCGAGATTAGTGAAAACTCGCGCTGGAATCTCATTATCCGTTTTACAAAAATAAAAAGCGGTGTTATTATCAAATATTGAGAGACGCTAGGAAAAGTGTTGAGGGAATAGTATTTAGCTTTTCTTGTTCATTACACAAAAACTGATGCTATTGTCTTGCTATTCTTCTGCTACTTCTTACTTCATTATAACATTCCATTTAATTTGTAACAACGGCGCAAAATATGGCTAATCTCTGGATAGGGATCGCTTTTTTCGGGATATTATTCCCCATGTTTATCGATAAAGAGCCTTGTCATTGCTAATTTTTCCTGTCCACCATTTTCAAAAATTTCCTTTAAACGCCACTGCAAACGAGTCGAGTCTTGTATTTTTAGTATTTTATGTTTAAAGTGGGTCACATATCGAATTCTTCCTCTCTTCCCGTCTCTCGCGCAAGGGGCTAAGGATTGCGGTATGGCCGCGAGGGATGGCAAACGTGGCTCTATCTTCAAGGAGGCACGCTCCAATATTGCCCGGAGCCCTGCGGCGACGCAGCGGCACTAAAGCCATCGGGTACGTGCGGTGCTGTGCAATGTGACATACAGGCGACTGCCCCTAAAATCCACATGCTTCTTCTCCTTTCGTGGTATTTTACTCATCCCTTCGAAGTGTTTTCACGCCTTAAGTTATTGGTTTGAAGATAAGGCTGATCGAGGAATGAGGGATGTTGTAAATGAAATATTTTATCAGGATATCTTCTATTTAGAAGGTCCAATTGATGGGAACATTATTATCGTCCACCTACTCAAAAAATCTGCTTCTCTGTAATGAACTATTTTCACACCTTATTAGAAAGTGTACAATATTATACTTTTGAATAGATGCCAAATTACGTATCAAATAACCGTTTTTACAGGCCGAGGAGAGTGGAAAATAAATCCAATCCAGAGTTAGTATTAACCCGGAATTGTTTTACCTGTTTCCATTTTCTTTTTGTGTTTAAATAAAATTGTTCCGCCGTAATTATGTTTTATTTGTGAGTAAAAACGACCGTTTAAGATGCATCTTATTTGAGAGGTTTGTTCTGTTAAATCGACACATTTTTGTGTACTTTTCTATGTTGATTCAATGAAACTTAGTTTTATTTTCCGAGCTTTACTTTCGTTGACAATTTTCGACGCAATTGCCTTTCCTTTAAGGACTCGAGCTATCCAGTGTCATGGTAGATATTTTGGAAGAAAGGAAGGAAGGGTATGCTAACAAAAGGCGGAATCTTCTTTTTATATTCTGGTCCATTTAACCTCCACTATTTTGAGTACGCTTTTTTGGAAGCAAAAGGACCTTACACGGTACGACTCTTCAAGGCGGCAGATCTGATGGTGACGGGAAAACTTTGAAACTCGTGCACTCCTTGCCGTAGCGTGAATTACATTAAACAGAAATAAATTTAACGGAACTGCAGAAAAACGTTATTTTCTGTCATTGAGTGTGCGCAATACTGAAGTAAATTTTTTTTCACTGAGTGTGCCACATTCATCACAAAATATGCTCTTGGACCAAACATTGTAGTTTCTTGGATCCGCCTTATTTTCCAAGTAAACGAAAATTGGTCATAATATTCCATTACTTAGGCTCCTTGATTTTCTTGAATAACATTGTTCAGATATTTCATATTTCTCACATCCTTTACGTGATATTTCGTATTTGTAGCGTTTACGATTTTTACACGTTTCCAGATTGTGCTCAGAGCCTACCTCATTGAAACCTCAGAGCCTACCTCATTTTGCCACCTCATTGAAAGACTGCACGCATTAATGAGATCGCGAATGGCAAGGAGCGTTAACCATTCCTTATGCCTACTTCTCCCTTTCCCAGTGCTGTAACCACAAATTCACTTCCCTCATCGCGGTGCAGCTCCCTCCTCCGTTCATTCTCCAAAATGCCTTGGTTCTGCGCATCCGTGCACCACCTCGCTTCCTCCCCTGCATCGCAAATGGAAGACTCTTTCCTTGCCGTGAGGACATCGGATGTTCCCACTCTCCTCCCTTCGCAGTCCTCCTCGTTTGCAGGGGATCGTCCTGCGTCCTAATAGCAGGCATTAAACCCCACTCTCCGCGTGTCTGTCCCTTTCGTCCGCCTACCGTAAATGACCCTCGCGTCTCCTCGTATTTCATTCCAGGACCTCGCCCGTTCCCAAAAAAAAGCGATGACCCCTTATTTCGCGAAATCTCCCTCCCTTTCCCGCAACGGCTTTAAACGGGGCTTTTCATTTCGTGGAGAGACGAATCGGGCGAAAATGAGCGCTGGATTTCGATGGTGTGCTCGCCGCACTCGCTCCGATTTTAATGCATTCCTCTCTGGACCTATTTTCATCCCATGCAACCTCTGACGAAGAGATTTGTCTGGCGCTCAACTCTCAATAATCAGTGGGAAATATCGTGATTGAAGCAGTGGGTGTTTCGGTATCGAGCAGTTTGGTCAGTTTATATGCTACACCTAAAGTAAAAGATATCCTTTGAAATAGACTCTCAGTAAATCATTTTTCATCACTCTTTTGGTCTTCTTGTCCATAGAATTCCTATATGTATCATATATGAGTCCAAAACTTCCTTTACTAAACCTATCTTAGCAATCAGTGATGCAAGATAGTTAACAGAGTAAATGAGTAGCCAAAGTATTGTCTGACAGAAAAATGAAACTAATACGGGGATGTATTACTTATAACACATTCCGTAAATCTTCCTGCTTATTGGTAATAAGAAAGTCCTACGTCCCAAGATTAAGTGAAGTTATGGTGGATAGAAAGAGACAAATCCAATAGTAATAAAGAAGAAAATTTTATTTTGCGTCTGAGGTGGCATGAGAAAGAGCAGTTTGCTGTTAATCCCCAACGATGTGATTTAAATATTTTAATTAGGGGTGTTGATGACCGGTAATTTTCTCGCGAGTGGAGATAGTTCAACCTCTTGGTTTGCAATTATCTATTTTGGAAAGGTTGTGTTGGTATTTCTGGCATATGAGTCTTTAAGCAGTGAAAAGTAGCAATTTCTTGGCTTTGTAGCATTTCGGATGGAATTCGGGTCATCCTTCTTACTCGCCTTAAAGGGGACAGAGCCTATGGAGGTAATACGTGCATGCATCCGGCAGGAATTTCTCAACCTTCTCAACGACTCTATTGCATCTAACTCTACCAAGTGTGCTGTCGAAAAAGAATGTCCTAGTTTTTCCAATAATTTACGCAATTAAATGCATAGTGATTTTCATTTAAATTAAAATGCACTTCATAGTTTCTTCAGAAGATATTAGCTCACCATTATTCGTTTCTTCTTTGTAGTTCCATAGAAATTTCCGCCATTTTAGCACAGCCAGTGGCCTAACTATATGTATAAGCGGATAAATGTGATAAAAATATTCCCCCAAAACCCTAACAATTCATACTGAAATTAATTTTTCATGTATTATTAACCAAGGTGATGTGCTATTCAATCTGATCGTTGCATTCTCAAAGCCAAGTCCTAACCAGCACTGCGCAAATCCATGTTTGTACGAAGGAATCTGTCTCTCTGAAGATTAAACTTTCATCCATTTCTATGTCGTACAATACTACCATAGATAATCTGCAATGAGCCTTACCTTCGGATTTGCTAAAAATTCGGAAAACACACTCGTTCATGATCTAGGTTGTGAAAAACCCTCTCTTGCGCGATTCGAGCCCGCTACTAAAGAATTGAGCGCGAGAATGATATTCCGCCACTGACGCGGCGCGTGCTCGTATTCAGCCCGCTTATACTCATTATCTTCAGTGAACGAAGTTCTGCGGGACTAAGTTCTCAGCTATGTTCCACGTAATTAAAAAAAACTTAAGAGGACAATGCCCCGCGTTTACATAGTCGTCATTCGTTCGGAAAATTGAGTCAGTTTCATCCGTGGGAACATGGAAGACACAGCTTTTTGGCCATAGATTTCATTTGTGATTTCATGGAGCTCCTTTTATTCTTTAAAAAAATCATCGATACGCTTTCCCTTCATTGTAGTTAAGAGACTGTATCGAACTAAAATTTGAGGAAGACTTTCAAGTACACTCGCAAGGTAATAATTCACCTTCTTGCTAAATGAATTAACGATCGATACCTGCGCTGGACAATGAAATCAGTCTCGAGACGAGATTCAGGATAAATATTCCCCAAAATGTCATACAAAGAGTGCGGTGAACTACTCGGACCAGTCGTCGGACTTTTCCCGGTATGAAATCCGGTGACAGCGTAAACGCATCTTTACAAGTGTAACTTTAAGATATCGATGGTTATCCCTCAATGTAACCTGAGTTGGTCTTAGCCTTTTCTTGAGAGCGCAATAATTGGCCTTCACCTCTGCGTGAGTCATGCCCTTAGAGCAATATTTGGATTTGTTTTCTACAGTCGATTTCAGGCTCTTGTTAAACCTACTTGGATTGATAGTAAAAGGAGTGACGATTCTTCTAGTAATTGTATATCGCATTTTTATGGGAAAGGTTCCGACTCCATACATGTTTTAACATCTTTTTAGTTTTATTGATTTTTTGTGGATGTTAACTATTGCCTAAGAGTTCACTGTTGCTTCTAGATGCTGTGTTGATTGTGTGGGCACGTATATTTCTCTCCATCTAAGTTTTTAAGCCTTAAGAAAATAAACGTAAACTCTCTCTTTATCATTAAAAAGTTCCTTAAAACGTTTTCTCTTATTTTTGCCACCTGGAGTTTGCTAATATAAAGAGCCAAATAATTTGATGGAAGCTGTCTCGTTATTATATGTTAAAAAAGTGAATCATAGATGAAATTTCCTTCTACAAATACCTATCCGTGCAACTTTTAGCTTGCTTTTCTTTACATCTCACCACTCATGTATTCACGAGGTTAATGGATTTCCGGTACCTTATTCCAATTTTTTCAGCCACAGATGCTGTATAGGTAACTCATGAATTTTGGATATTTACCGAGACTCCACCCTCCGAATCAAAAGCACCACATTAGTTTAAATCACTTGTCCCACATGTATTGTGTTCCTCCTAGACCTCTTTCAGCCCTTCCATTCTCAGAGGGGAGATATCTTTTTGCTCTGATCCCTAGCCGTCAGTCACCCGTCTCCCTCCCTCCGTTTGCCGTTCTTCATCCTTCCCCATGCCTCTCTGATTGCGACGAATCGACGTAAACACATCGACTGACAAACGGCCGTGACCAAACCATTTACCCCTCTCTTTCTCTGCCACTATGGCTCTCGTCCTCGACATCGGCCACTTTCCACTCCCCTTCTTCCCTTTCCAATTAAGTCGAAGAGAGAGAAACAAACCTCTCTGTCAAAATTCTATCTATTCATTTCCTCTACCCTGGGGTCGCCTGCGTCTCTTTTCCTGCTCAGCAGGAGGAAAAGAGTCGGACAAATCTGGTGATCTACTCGTCCACTCGGCGATATTTCCCGTTGAAAAGCTGCTCAATCATTTTTGGCATGATTGTGTCTGGAAAATATGGATTATTAAATTTAATTCCTTTGTTTTCACCTAACTTTTCATATTTTTAAGAAAATATTTTGTGTCATTAAACATCTTCTGAAATAAATAACACTACACTCATTCATATTTGTACCAATTCTAAAAACAGTTGGATTCATACAAATGAATGACACAAAAAACATCGTGTAACTACTTTCTCGGGCCTAGTTACATCTATGCGGAAAGCAAGTGCTATTTTGACCCTCTGTCTTTGAAAATTGATGCTCATGCAATCAGGTCATGATGTCGTCAGACCTCCGGCTCCTCACATAATTTCTCCCCTGGAATCTGAAAAAGGAGGTGTGATGCGCAGCGCACGTGGTAATTGAACAATTGTTGCGTCGGATCTCAATGACTTTCCAGGCTATTTTCCGTGCTAGTTCTTGGAATTTTCCTTTATCGCCTCCTATCCCTCAAAATGCAGGTATCATTATCACGGATCGGCAACACTGACAATAGGCCTGACCCAGCAGTTCCCCAATATGCGTGCCAGCTCTTATTGTCATTACTAGTCATGTATACTTTGTATTATTTGTCTCTTTCCCCTCTCTCTGGTCACTTGCACTTGAGTTATTACCTACATCATTCTGTAATATTCATTGAATTGGCCGATAGTTTTGTTTAGTCTCCTTGGTATGGCTTTCAGATGAGCACTCTTCTCGCCTCCTCTCCGTTGAATTGTTCATTACTCACTCTGTCTATAATTTTGCGATCAAAATAAGATGAACGTTGTTTTCTTCTAAATTTTTATCGGTATCAGAATCGGAGTATCTTCAACTGCAATAGGTGTCAATTTGTGGGAATATTGCATATTCCCGTTCATATATGAGAAACCTAGAAACCAATGGGTTAAATTGCAATTTATTTTATTTGGAGGTAAGTTCAGATAATGGTTGGTGGGGTGAACAATATTGCTGTGGCAAAGAGACACAAGTGAGCTGAATCTGTGCACTTGTACTTATCTGTGATTCACTTATATTCCTATGCCATCACAATATTGTGTACCCAACCAAACAGTATCTCCAAAGTTGTAAAAATTGCACTTGCACCCCTTGGCTACTGTGGTCCTCATTTGTACCTTCTACTCCACAGCTATTTTGTGGAAAAGTACATCACAACAATGGCTTTGAAAAGCTCAGCGTAACACTGTTGTGAAATAATCAAAATAACAACATGGATACCCCAGTAGGTTGTAAGAAATAGTGGTGAATGAGTCAATTTTATTTACTCCCCATCTTTGCATGAACCTAAAGGCTTATCCACACAGATAAGGATATGGCACACCTCATCGTTGTTGGACTGAGTAAATTTATTTCGTCCCGAAAGTACAGAATCACTCAGCAAAGATAAGAAATAGTTTGAGCAATGTGAGTGGAGAGGGTATGTAACCGGATATGGCGCTGGCTGAAGAGGGAGAGGTCCTTCCCGCGAATCCACTTCAGCCTCCCGGAGTCTCTCTCTCCTCCGATACCTCCTCTTCCGCTAACCCTCTCGCTACATCTCCTAGCTGAGTGCAAACCGCGCCGCCGCGTAAATACGAAACCGTCTACAAACACACGTCGAGACCGCGAGCCCTTTATCTTCCCCTCACGTGTATAATCCCTCCCACCTGAACGGCTCCTCTCTCTCGGACCCTCCTCAATCTCCTCATTCACCGCATCGCTTAGTCCGCCATACTAGTAATCCTTCTCCTCTCCTGTTTCCCCGACCCCATCTATTATTGCTGTGCAAATTGCCCCGTGCTTCGCTATACTGTTGTATGCTTGTAACCGTGCTCATTTATTCTTATGCTATCATTGATTCACTAATTTCTTAAAGAGGATGTCTGTTTGTTTGTCCACGATGGATTTTCATACATCTGCGCGGATTGCAACCAAAGTTAGTATGCCGGTGCATCTCATACTCCCAAACCCCATAGTGCTACTTCTGGTTGTACCCAATGCGTCATTTGGGTCGTTTTATCATTACCATTTGTTTCGTCACGTCACACAACTTCTGTGGTTGGACATCCTGACGGGTAGGTGCACCTATTTACTCGCTCAAATGGAAAATATAACTCAAAGGATTCTCCCCTTTGCTGTTTATCTTTTCGTATTAATCATGCTTCAAAAACAAACCTTTTTGGTTGGTTTTTGTTGGGGAATGCGTTCACGACGCGCAATAAGCTGATCCCGTGCGCGGTGCACGGAAATCTTCTTTTCAATTGTTTGATGTTACTTATTTAGGTATACCATCATCATACCTGCTTTTTTTCTTTACCTAAAAATCCTTCTATATGACCATGCATTCCAAGTGTCCCACTTCACAGGGTACTACCCATTCCCGAGCAAAGCCGGGTGGTCTGCTAGTTAAGTAATGAAATGATACGTTCAAAAAAAGATTGCTATTTTAAACTTTCATAAAACTATAAAATAGGAAAAAATAAAGCTTATTAAAATTACAAATCAAACGCCAAGCAAACAGCAAACCTATATATCGGTTATATTATTTACGTCCTGTGTCTTTAGTCAATTTATGATCAAATAAGTCAAGTCAAGATGCCAAGTCAGTAAAGGTTTTCATTGATATAGAAAAGGGTAAATTTCAGTAGGCAGAGAATTTATCTGGGCAGGATAATAATTGAAAAGAAAGGCTTCATTTGTGATAATGTTTGTGCTGGCATATGGAGTATGGAGTTCTAATGCGTATGGCGGGAAGGAATGGGAAAAATAATATCAAGACTATCAAAGCAGGAATAAGAGACGTTGTAAATGAATTTTATTTCTGATTAAAGTCGGAGACGAACCAATCAGTATGTCTGTAGTGTTTCAAGTATTTTGATAGGTTTTTATCTCATTATTATTGTTTCGAATGAAATTAAGTTTTAACTGTGAGTGGGCCTGATCAGTGGGTATTTTATACTTCATTTAGTAACAACTTTCACGATCACAGCAATGAATTATATTCATGGGATTTTCTCATCTAGAGTTTTGCTTAGTTCATTATGGTGTCACTATTCTGAGTCTCTAAAAATTTCATTCTTTTATTCGTTGAATTATTCTTTCATTGATGTACATTTTACGAACATTAACAATGCCTCCATCTAAATTCTATTTTTACACCGATGGTCTTATTTTTCGCAATAAAACCCAACCCCATAATATGCTCTTCATTATCTTCTTTCTGAAGGTTACACTCTTATCGTTCCTGCCCTTCCACGGCCTTTCTTTTCCTTATCTACCTTCGTTCGCTCTCATTCTCTGGCTTCTTATCTTCGAACTGCCATCAAATGGGTGGAAGCCTCAGCAATTCATTTTCCTGAGGTATAGTTTTATTTTTTTATGAGCCCTCTACTCTTTCGTCAGCTAATACATTGGTAACCTATTCTGATTTATAAATCTAGGATTCGATTTTGAAAGCTCCTTTTTTTAGAGATTAAAAAGAATACTCTAGATGGTAGGAGAAGTAACTTAGTAAACTCCATGTTATTAGAATGACTTTGGTGACAGTGAAGCAGCCTAATTTTCTGTCGGCTATTAAAATTCTATAAAGAGTTATAAAGTTATTTGGGCTTTCCGTCAGGTTGTCTTTTGATACTGCTCTTTAATGTCTTTATTATTACAAATTAATACTACACGTCACACTTTAATACTACATCCTTATGAATTGCAAGAGTTATTCCTTTGACTTACTTGTCCTAATTTGGTGAATGTTATTTCAGAATACTTTTCATAAGGCCAACATTCAGTAATGTCTTTGAGGATGCAAGCCTTGTTTTCTCAATAACTATAATGTGTATTTTCATCTTATTTTCGGAAAATCTATTGCCTCTTTGTAAGAAAAGAATTCAAATGTTAGTACACATAAATCTTTCCATTGTGTTGGTGAAAATTGAGGTTGGAGACTTGGTTGCGGTTTTGGGTGAGGAGAGTTAGATAAGGGCCACGGTATTAGCGGTCATTGCCTATTATACTATGAGAAAAGGGTACAGGATAGGAATGAGATCCAACAGTGAAAAAAGCTGAGATCCCAGGCACTACAATTTGAAGTATATATTATTAGCTTTCCAATCGATGAATCGATATCCAGAACATGCAGGCTCGGCCTAAATGGTAGCGGAGTGCAGCATGCGTACCGTTTGTTCCCTCTATTGTCAGTTGACGCAGACTATCCGTTTTCCTTTACTTTCTGTCATAGACTGAAGTACATTTACGCGGATATAAGCTTATGTTCTTTGTGTCAATTCTCAATTATATATATTTTTAATTTGCGCCACAATATTGATAAATTCCCTACCTACCTTGTTGTGTTTAATTATTTTCAGATATATTAGAAGCCCATAATAATATTACTAGTGAGCCTAATCCAAGTTTGTAAACTTATGATTTGTGCTTTTTAAGAATATAATGGCGTCACAATGTATAAACTTGCCCTGGGGGAAGTAAAACCGTCCGTTAACTCAATCGGACATCATGGTTTTAAATTTTTCATTGAGTTTTACCGTAAAAAAATTTTTGATTAATCTTTCATATGAATGGACAATGGATATTATGTTATAAGCTAGGAGTTCCTTATTTAATACGACATTTTCGAGAAAATATTCGCTCTTTTAGTTCAAAATGAACAAATATTTTCTCCTCAAACTTAAACTATTGTGAGCATGGCGGTGTTAAATTTAGAGATCGGCCTAACTCGAAACAGCATTAGAATTGTTCGACTTGCGATCCTACCTTTCGGTCTTTGTACACAGACCACTTTGTAAACCTAACCCGCGTGTAAACGTACCTCCGTTTTCCCACTACGTTTTCGACCGCGTCATTTCGGTTTTGGCGTATGACCCTCGGTCTATTCATTCTCCTTATGGCAAACATGGACTCAGAGCAGTCACACTGCGCCGGTATCATCAATGAACAGCAAAATAACGATAATGCATTAGCTTTTGGCGGCACATCATATCACTCCACCGAGGGTTATCAGCATTGATGCCAGCGCAGTTCGTCTTTTTTTCGCCTACTTAACGGGTTTTTAAAATTACATTATAGATAGTTGTAATATAATACTAGTAAAGAAGGGAAATGAATACTACAGTACAATTTGTCTCCAGTGCTAGAGGGGAATGGGATTAATAGCTAATCATGCATCTCATTTTTCATTCTCGAATCCTAAATGTGATGCACCTTCGCTTTCTTCACTTATTGAGTTCATAACCATATTAAGTATACGAAATATTGGTAGATACTATATCAGAGTAAGTATCAACAATAGCGATTCACTGCTTCTACACATGCCATAGGGTTTGAAATATGAAATCTGAGGTTACTTGATGGGTTTGATTAGCTGACTATGACGATTAACCCTTTAACAGCGTAGTTTTTTTCGGAGTTTTATTATATTTTTCTGCTAAAAACTGCTTAATTACTGCCCAAGCATTTAGATAAAAACTTAATTTTAAAATTCTGTTCATTTATTCTTGTTTGTGGGGGTGTGCCCATACGGGCACGCTAGCCGTCCCGGCCACCGATCTGCATTCTGCAGAAAAATCGCTCGTACCTTCATAATTCTCATTTTTATTGCGTAATACGCCATATATTTTTGTATTTACTTATAATCCTTCTTTTATTTGGCAATTTGAAGAAATTTCAAATCATTATGCTTAATTTTTTCGCTTTAAAAATTTTTTTAGCTGTCCAAAGAAGTTAACAGTATAAAACTTCAGTTTTGAAAACAGATATTGAATGAAAAAACACGTTATCAATGAGTTTATTAACAAAATAAGTCCTATAATGCTGGTAGAGTCTTTGAATACTATAAATTGGGTTTTGGATTGCCGAGTATGATAGTCAGAATTTCATTGAAGCCAAAGACCTACGTCGCACTTAGCACATTCTGAGCAGGCGCGGGAAGAATATTCTTCATAAGAACATCGACGTCTCTCAAACGGGGCAAATTGGTTATCACTGCCATCATACCTTATGTCATCAGACTTTCTATGATTGGTTGCACTCGATAGGGAATGTTAAACACGACCACCAGGTCTGGGAAAGGTACATCTTCGTTCCAAAAACACCTGTGCAATCTCTCGCCTAAAGTCTTACTGCGGTATATTTGAACCAGAATTTTCCATACAGATCCAGGCATTGACAACGACAGCATCAAGGAGGAAGATGGCTTCATGAGGACCATCACTGTTTTTTTCCTCTGATAACATTCCTGTGCCTGTTGATATTTTGATTCGTGAGATCAGTTCCACCCATCTATATATTGTAGCTAGAGAACACTGCTGGCTGCCTAATTTGTACCATTTTTGAGGTAACACCTGGGAACCTCGTGACCTTTGTGATTGGGTGTACACATTGGCAAGATGACTTGGCAGTCATCACCGAATAGTCACTCTATCTAACAACAAAAATATTCTCGTTTTTCTCCCGTGCGAAAGCATGGGAGCAGCGGGGCCAAACCGAAGATCTTCCTCCGAAGGAACAAAAGAACGCGGTGCTGTAACGGGATTTACGGCCTCAACACAGGAGGCTTTTACAGGGAATAAGTCCCTTGGCAATGTGGAACCCGAAGCGAATCATAACTTAAAGAGCACAGGAGTGCTGAGCAGAATAATACCAATATAACATTGGTATGAAGTACCACGCGTCTCTCTGATAGGCCCCGGTCGTCATTCATGAAAGATGTCTCGGGATGAAAAGCAACTAGGAAAAGAGATAGATACTGGTAAGAAACAATTCAATTTAAATACCTCGTGATGGGCAATTTGTGGTCAGTTTTGCAGAAGATTGATGGGTGACGTCGAGTACGCGTTTATCTATTTCTATAAATGCCATTTGCGGGGTAATTTGCGGGAAAATGATGGGTGACGTCGAGAACACATTTATTTTTTTCTCTAAACGCCCCGTAGCTCTGAAGCAATTTTTTTTTCAAGGGATGAATTCATATGTATTTCTTATTCTTTTCATAAAACGGTCCTAATGAAGGAAGGAAGAAATGAGTATCCTACGGGTGCATTCTCCTGTTTCCAATCTTCTGTGGAGTGCATGAACCCGGCCAATGGCTTGCCCGGGGCGGCCCGGGTCTTCTCTCCCGACTCCCCACTGCCCTTAACCTCCTTTCCTCCACCCCATTCCACCGTGCCTTATCTCTTCTCCGCCTCCCTCCTTCCACCCTCACTCAGTGCCACACTTTCGACCGCGGACCCCTCCAACCCGCCATCGATTGAGGGAAGCCCGAGTCACTCTCCACTGCCGAGGGGTGGACGACCATGACTTAGAACGCCTGTAGAATGGCGATGTGAGTAAGGCATGGGAGCATAGACCGGCTTACTTTTCACCGTACTTTTTTCCCTATTGATGTTTGAGATCAAAGCCGTGGCAAACGCCTGTGGAGGGGTTTAGGAGTTTAATCTTCTCCTCCTGCAAAATATTTACTACTTGCGGTCGTAAGTGTACCAACCTTTATTTGGACCCCTTCCGAAATGTACCCCATCATTAAGCGAAACCCTTAACCCCTTCCTTAGAAATTTATCTGGCTACGGCTATGTTGAAAAATAACGTGTCATTTAACTTTTGTATGATGCATCGCAATTAAAGTCTCCTTTAGGACAAAGTATTATACTATATTTGGTTGATTTAAACTTTCAATGCATCTTCCAAGACAAATTTTTTATACATCATACTACAGCCTGGAGAGCCTCTGAATTCATAATATGCGCCACATTTGAGGAAAAAAAGATATAAAGTTCCGCCTGGTGCAATTGAGCAATTAGACAAATGCTGTTAAGTGCATTGATTTTTTCGGCTACTGAGTACCTAGAATGGTAGGAAATATTCTTACCACGGCGATAAAATGGCCATCGTAAAGGTAAAAAAATATACTCAATGATGATCTATCTTGGCCATTGTACTGCATGCTTTGAAAGCCTCTGTTTTGCTCTCGATTAAGGCCATTGATTTAGGCCTGGACAGAGACATCACACCTGAATTATCAGAACAGTGATGGGGAGATGGGAAGTGATTTATTTTTAGGGGATGCGCGAATGAGCGAGAAAGAGATAGAAAAATGAATTGCCATGAATCAAGAAAAGGCATTCGAGTGAGAGAATTTCTTTGAAGACCATCGAACCGAAAGAGAAAGTTGAATGACCATGAATCGGAAAAAGTGATCTGAACCCCAAAAATGTATAGTTCAATCGAAGAGATTAAAAAAGAAGAAAAAAATGGGAGACTAATCGTAATAAATCAGATTGAAGTCTCCACTGCGTGGAAAAGTTGACTAATAAATTTAACTGCCGAGTTGACTTTTTTGTGGAGTCATTTGGAAATTGGATTGAAATAACAATTACTATTTTTAAAACTCTACCAGTTAAGTACGCTATTTATTTATCGATCTAACAAGGATGTCGATACTGGCATGAAATTATAAATGTGATAACTCCTCTTGATAACTCCTTTGCGACATAAAGATCATTTAAATAGAGGAACCCATATCTAGCTATCATTTTCCGTTTTGACGCAGAATTATCATTAAATTTAAATATTATTTTACTATATGGCTATGATATGCTACTCATAGCCTCTCATACGTTTCTGTATCTTCATGAAATTTCGTATCTTCTAAATGAAGGTTGTGTTTCGTAAATGATCTCTTTAGACATAAAATAGCGTTACTTAGTTAAATTTTAATCAATTATCGTTAGCTAGTAAAGCATTTTTTTCTAGCGTTCGTACTATTTTTTCCTATTTGTGCCAGAGATGTATTCTCCAAATAGCCCTCTTCTGCGAAATTTAAATAGTATAAAAAAAAATAATTCATAACGCCTGAAAATTTAACGCGTTAAACATTTTTGAACACTACTTTCATTATAATTTCATCCAGTTTTCTACAAATTTCTTGCTCTAATGAAAAGCTGCAACGTTGATCTTTCTCCCGCTCACGAAAAAAATCAAAGAAACCTTCTGGGAGAGAAAAGAGAAGAATGTAACTCTGCTTGTAAAATCCGGCAATAAAATTCCTTCGAAAATTTTCTAAGATCAGACTCAGATCCCAAACTTCAAGTGTGTGTTTTCGTTCTGCTACTCAAAAAACGCAAAACTGTCGGTAGTACCTATTTGGTGACGGATTATTCGCCTAAACTTGCACTTTATTATTGAAATTTTCGAAGTACACAGAGGAGACCGTCTTTAACATTTGCCTGTATCTCAACTTTGAAAACTTTATCTCTGTTTCTTCTCAAATAAATTTTTGACATAATTAAATAAAAAGTAAAATGTTAGCGAAGGTCTGCTCTGTATACTTTGATCATTTCAAAGGGGTAGCTCAAGGTTTAAGAGAGTAATTCGTCACTATAAAAGGGGAAATACGATCCTTCGTGAGGGAGGAATTCGTCCTCTTAACTCATGGGAGTGAAATATCTTTTTTCGTACCCCTCTTATTGCATGTTTTCTTGCACTAGGATTTTAGGAATTACCCACAAACCAACGTATATTTTAACACTTTAGACTGCTATTTTTAGTGTTTTAGTTCATTGGTGTATTTTCTATTCTCGTCATTCTCTATATCAATATTTTCTTTGGTGCAATCAACTTTTTTGATATTTGAATGCTCGTAATATCTTGCATGTCATCTTTTCATGAACGATACAAATATGCTGGATTCCTTCAATAACAAGGGGTTTGATGGAGGAACAGACTTCTTAGTCTCAATCTCTCACGAATGAATGCATTTTAAATTATTATAATTTGAGAGAGTGTTCTCGTTATGCTACGTCACACTGTTGTGTGGAATATTATTGGAGGGACTGCGAAGGATAAGTTTTGTTGAGTTGACGACCAGTGTGTGTGATAGGAGCGCGGAGTCAGCGGGAGTTCTAGGAAGATTAAATTGCGGAAATGGATGAGGGCGAAGACTCCAAGCGAAGCGAATCAGGAGAGAGGGGGGGGTTCAGATTTTCGTGAAAGCATACAACGGGAATGGGCAGGGGGTGGGTGAAGCTACGAGGGGATTGCGAGATGAGGGAGTCTAAAGAGTGGTGGTGCAGGATGAGAGATTTCCTTTTAAGGGGCGGTATGTGCGTCCCAAATTGCCGGGAGGAAATAAGACTGTTTGGGGGAGTTGCAGAGGCCTGGGGTGTCAGGGTGCGTCGAGGGATGCTGTAGGCACGAGTATTACGAGAGAGGATCATCTAGTCGGTTTCTGAATGTGTTGTCAACCACTGCGTATGTAAACATATTCACAGAGGTCGCCACTGGCGTCGCTGACGGACAAATTGATCCGAGATTCATAGGAAAGCAAGGTATAATATTGGGTACTAACCGAAATTCATACAAATGCTGATGTGACCTGTGTGATGTAACTTCTCAATGCTATTCCTCGCAATTAAAAATACTATGTAGCAAAATGTTGGAAAAGTGGATCGCATTGCACTCATCACCGCGTCGCGAACATTTTTGAAAGCCGATTAAAATTAGGCCTAAGTGGCAACGGAAATCTGCCTTCTATGGGATGGAATCAGGCCTCCACTATGCAGTCTCCTTGTTTGGAGGTCTGATGTGTGAGGATTTCAGGACATGTATTGAGCATCAGAATCACGAGTATTACTAGAGAGGATTCTCAACTCGGCCTATGAATATGTTGTCACCCACCGCGCATTTAAATGGGTTTACCAAAGTCGCCACTACCGTCGTTTACGGGCAAAGTAAACCGAGTTTCGGGAGGAATTAAGTTTACTAACCGAAATTCATATACGCGATGATGTGATTTATAAAATTCATAACTTTGTAATACTATTCCTCGCAATTACTAATGCAATTAAAACGAGACCGAAGTGCCAACAGAAATCAGCCTTCTACGGGATGGAATTAGGCCTTCTCTATGAAGTCCCCTTTTCCAGAATTACTGCACCGAATGAGAGAGTGGCTCGATGGAACCAAGGCGATGGTCGAAGGAAAGAATTGCGTTTGCAGAAAGTTTTGTGCTGAACGTGCGTATTTTGGATCACGTTGTCACCCGTGGTTCCTTGATAATTCTTGATATTTTGTATCTTATTTTAGTTTTCTATCGTCAAATTTATGCCATTGATATTTAGAAGGGGGCACTGCTAACCTGCGTCATATTCGCCCCCAACGAAGTGGTTGGAAAGAAATTTTGGTGAGAATATTCTTTGGTCTCCTCCATGCCTCTCTGCGGTGAGTACCTGAAGGCATTCAAATTCATCGAGATCATATGAAAAATTGAGAATGCCTGGATGAGGATTGTTTTTTATTTTAGTCGTAAATTGCTCATGCGTACCATCAACCGAATTCTTTTTATGAATCTCAATTTTCGTTGGGATTGATTGGTTGTTCATGATTGTTGACTCAGGTATAACTGAAATTAAGAGATGAAAAGTTTGTTCTGGTAGGTTGAAAAGGTTTTCAAAGGAAGATAAGCTAATTCTATTCATAAGGCCGTATAAATGATAAAACATTTTCCCGCCATTAGGTACTCTTTTTACATCCGCGACAGTTAAGCTTATAGGAAATAACTTCTTTTTCTAACTTGGATAAACAAAGTGGATAACTTCCCTAAGTCATCCACTTTGTTTTGCTGTAAATTTTTGCAGGAATTGAGACATAGCGATTCCTCAACCTCCTGTTGAGTAACATTTAATGGGGATATTTTATTTCATCCCTTTAAACTGCTGATTCATGGGTTTCGTTGATTCACGGCGACAATAGTGACGTGCTATCATCTTTTACTTCGGGTTCTTCTTCTAAAATGGTTTGATACCCTTTATGAGATAGTTTATGCACACGTGGACTATATGTATGTCCCTTAATGCTTTGGGAAATACTCAGCTATATATCTCACCTATGAATTCACGGGAGATGCTCGTAATGACGGGCTTTGATCGCTGTCATTTTGCGTGCGAAATATCGCGAAACGCATTTCAGGGGCGTTACCGGTTCATTTACATTTCGGAGAGGGGTGAAAATTTGCCATAATGCTGCAAAAAATCTCCATAGTTGTTTGGTATTCAAATGGCGGCGAATGAATAATGATCTGGCCGTACACTTTTGGAATTAAAGCTGGTGGGTATTAATGGGCGACCTCCTTCGAGCTGGTGCTCTCCGCTTTAATGGAAGCAAGCAGACCTTGGCGGCCAAAGATATGAAAATGCCCTTACTCCAGTGTTCTTCGTTCGGTGAGCTCAGAGTGACGCACAGTGGTTATTAAAATGCTTTGCTTATGCCTTTGGAATGTATATTTCTGCAAAAATGGGTAGTTATGAGATACCTTCATTTCGCACCCTCGCTTAATTTGTAACAGTAACGTAGAAGAGGCTTTCTCGGACCATTTTGGACAGCGAAGCAATTTTACTGCTAGTGTGATCCAAAATTTAATTTTAAGTTTCCCTAGATTCTCACTGTCTTTGATTCACGTTTTCTGCGTTAAATATTGTAATCAAGTTATTACTTCGTGGCACTCACCTTTTTCAGTGCTGATTTGTGTCGCACTGCTGTTTCTAATTTCAACTCCAGCATTGTCCACTATTATTCTCTATTATCTCCTTCCAAAGACCTGGAACTTAGTTGTTATCTCTACCTCAAATTCCAAGGTTCTGCATCGGTGATTGTAACATAGTAGTTTTTTTTTAGTATAAATCAAGTTTACAGAGAGAAATTGGAACCTGTTCAAGGTTTGTAACCCAAATTAACTGTTTTAATGTCTATGACTGATGTCTGTCTGACTGAAAATTCACGCGGGATTTGTTTGAAATAAATGAATGTCTATAGCCACTTTAATATCTGTTTTGTATCTCACCGGACTATTTAACTGCTAAAGAGTCGTAGTTTTTCAGTGTTCGTTTCGTGGTTGATGTGTATCCTACCATTCATTGAAGATCATTAAGTCCCAGCTCAATATATTTTGTAAAATCAGAGGTAATTGTGGACCGTGAATTTCAGAGTAAAGATTAAAAACCGCGGCAATTTAAGGCAATTCAGATTCAGATGTGGTCAAGAGTAACAAAGAAGTCATTAGGGAGACAGATTCCGTATTTTATTTCCTTTGAGTTATTTGTTTGAGAATCATGTTCGTACCTCAATGAGGAATTTACAATAATATTAGGACATTGACATTAGACATCTCTCTTTTTCATCTTATACAAGGCTCATTTTATTACATTAATATGGATGCTTAACTTCTATGAAAAATCGTCTTTGAATAATTTTCTAATTGATTAAACCTGAGTAACTTATGGAAAGCTCACTTTTAGATTCAAATAAACAAGAATATAATACCAGACTAATCTACTAATTTAGTGTTAAATATTATTTATTTTTTTATAAATTTAATTTTGTTAAGAGTCTTAAATTTTTGTTTTCATGTATTTTTTTGCTTTTTTTTAAGAAATGCAAGTATTAACATGGGATAGAAATTTTGATTCAATTGACAAATTGGTATCATTCGCCACGAGCCCTATTTGGATATTTGGATCTATATTTGGATCTGCATCATGTGCAACATTCCTTACTATCCAGTGGTGGTTTTGTCATCCTAATGTACATTTGGCCGCACCGATTTTCTTTCTTGATGTGATGAATCCTTCATAATGATCCTAGTCTTAGTGATAAATTTAGTAATAATGTAATTTAATGACTTAATAATCCTCGCTCCCTTTATCGAACCTAAATTATTTCTTCGATTTGACCTTCTTGTGTAACTTTTCGATTAGGAAAAACCACCTCCTCCCTTAAGATATCATAACGATTCAGAGTCCTGCGTTAGGTTTCGCTATGGCGCATAGTATACTTCATGGCGTAAATTGAGAAACTGCATATTATGAGAACGCTTTTGGATTAGCAGATACCTTACCCTGAATTTTCACGTTCATGTGAAACACATTGTTAATACCTGATAAAATATCAACGAGGTATCAATTTTTTTATTTCTATGAGGTTATTTTCGTAGAATTATATCTCATATCAGAAAAATGAATTGGAACATTTGCATTATCAAATTGTGAAATGGCTGTGTCCCTGTCTCTTCGACGCATTCAATATGTCTTGTATTTGAATTTATCCCTTCATGATAGTTTTATTCAGTAACTTAGTACGTCAGGGTACCCATAAAAGTTATACATGTACTTCATAATCTTTGTTGAAGCTTCATTTTATTCTAAAAAATTAAGGATACTTTTGCTCACGAATATTAACATTCTACCTCAATGAGAAATTTAAGTTCATAGAATCCATCAAAAACTGTATTCACAAGCGTCATTTACTGATTGTTCATCCGGCAATGTTTTCATGAAGAGAGGAATTTTACAGAGAAGGCAACGAGAGTAAAATACTCTTCTTGCCACAAAAAATCCTAAAAGATATTTTTTCAATATCATAATTCTGCCACCCCTCTTTACCTAAGCCATACATTTTAACCCTGCCCCCTTGTCAACTCTGAAATAATTCGTCTTTTGGTTCTAATCAAACAACTGAAGGCATTGAAGCATGAAGAGATTGTTAAGGAGAGTGGTTTTACGGTGACAACAGGAACACTGACTGATTAGTTTTGTAAAGCTACCTAGGAGGTATGAAATAAAAATGAGAAATCGACAGCATCATCCTCTAGACAGAATGTGTGAAGGACAAAGTTTGCGCAATGAATTCCAAGTTATCTCAGGTGGAAACCTAGATCTGGTCGGAGAGGAGAGAAAAAGTACCAGATCCGAGAGCAGCACACCTTTCCTTGTTTGTCCAAGCGAAATCCACTCTGAAAATCTGGAGGGAAGTGGATAGGCGTATCAAAAGGGAAGTAGTGTGAAGTGGCAAAAAAGCAAAAGAACACATTTTCCAGTTTTTTTAAACCCTTAGCGCAGAGGATGAAATGGCGAATAATTCAAGCAAAAATTTTGTTTGTGGCCTTGCTCAGAAGGAAGCCGTTATTTGGCATAAAATTCCTCTTTAACGAGTCGTCTTACACTGTAGATTTTCCATCCAAAATGGAGTGAAAAACCTGAAATTTTAATTTATTTCAAATTTCTCCCACTTGATTAATAGTGCCGAGAGATTTTTCCAAAAGCTATGTTGCGTTCGGAAAAAAAGTTTCCTTTGAAAGCAAAAATAGTAATCACTCAGGGCAGGAACTTTAAATTGTGACTAAAAATGCATTTCTCATCAAACTAGCTGTATGAGGTATGATTACTCAGTATCAAAAAGTCGTTTGCTTCCAGGATAATTTCTTAAAAATTATCAGCGTCATGATTGCAAAATAACAGAACTACCACGAACAGAGAGAGATCAGAGACGCAACCACTACCATTCAAGGTTAAATTTCTCTTTGGTGGGGGTAATAAAACCGAGCAAAGAAAGTCACGAAAAATCGAGTAGAATCGTGGTGAATGATGAAATTCCATGATATCGAGGATTCAGCCACAACGCTATATTCATTGCCGGGAAAATAAAAGATCTACGGTTCGATTGCAGATCAAGTTGAAATTAGCCGAATATTTTCGGCCATCGCCATTTCATCGGCCATTTCAACGCAACCGTTGTGTATCCCATATTTTTTATTTGTGTTCTGTCTCTTTGTTTCACTTTCGATTTGTGTTTTATATTTGTTTTTTCACCTAGGGGTGACCTATTTGATTGGGCGTTTGAAATTATGTGATTAGTATTTAAAGTGATATCATTATTGCAGTATTCTACCGATTAAGGTGGGTATTGGAGTATTTATGAAGTTTATTCTCTCGGTCTCCTATCCCTTCATGGATTTACTTCTTCAATTAACAATCAGGTCTACTCCCTTCCATTCCATCTAAAGATCCTTTTATATTTTCTCCCCTCTCTCTTTACTTTCTTTAACATTTTTCCCTCTAATACTGTCTCTCATACCTATTCAACTTCCCCTCCCCGCTAAGTACTCGCTCCATCCGTACTTTCTGCCTCCTCCGTATCTAATAATAATACTTATAATTTTATTTACTTCTACGTTTTGATTTTACAGCTGGATAACAAAGATAAGGAGCTTTAGGTGGTGTCCAAGGTCATAGGACCAGAATTGAGCCACCATCAAATAACAAAAATGCATGACTAAAAAAGGAAAATAATAAGGTAGCAAATATTACCTGAGTCTCATCTAAAAGCTGAGTCTTCTCACCAACCATGTCCAGCACTTCGTAGTTCCTCCTACAATAACAACAATTTCTTTCACTGAAAATTCATTTTCATAAGAACTATTGGTCCATTTTGATTTATGAGGAAATCGTTAGCTCTTTCAAGCTCCTCTACATACTACTACCGCTCCCCGACTATACCACTGCCATATTGGAGCATGTATGCCCAATTGAATCGTAATTACAATTGATTTTGGTGGTGAATTAACCAGTGTTGGAATGAATATTCTTTTATATATTATATCAATGAGTCCGTATTTTTCTGCCTGGCTTTAAAGACGAGTCCTCCTCAGGATTTGAAAGAGAAGGGTGGAAAAAAGCGGAATGAGCGACAGGAGAAAGGGATCGTTGAAATGAGAAGAGCCAGAATATCAAAGGAGATTGCTGTTGTCACAGACACACATGGAAGCAGATGAGCTCAGCTGCGGACTGGCCGACGGCTCGCCTTTCCCTAGCAAAGATGGGAAAAGACGAGTCGGGATACTGAACGCCATGTGTTCTGCAACGGATGGAAGGGCAGTTGCCCGGAAAAGGTCTCTTTGGAAAGAAAATAGTTTGGATAGGAATTCTAAATAAATTGAAAAGCTCGGTTAGGGGGGGATTGCTTGAAGACATGCTTTTTCACTTCACTTATTTCCACTGCAATGCTAAGCCGTGGCGAGCAGTAGGATGAAGGGTTTCATACCCTTTATAATTTTTGGAGAGGCAATCCTAGTTATTGCCCATTTGAAATTTATTTCGCACATCAAGTAAGCCTCCTAAATGTTTTCTATTTTCTAAGCTGTGTTGCGGGGGTTAAAGACGTCTCATTGAAATTTGAAGTTGTCATTTGCTCTGGATTAATCTAATTGCAATTAATGTTTTTCGCCAATTCAAGAATTTTTCTCCTCTCCTAATTAAGGTACTTATACATGGGCCGCATGCAATATTTTTGGCATTATCTAAATAGGAATAAAAATGTCCAATTCTACTGTAGCATATATATTATACGGTAGAGGAAGGAAAATAAAACGTGGTAATGTGAGACTTTCAGTATTTGGAGTTACATCTTATTGTCATTTTTGTATACGTCATTTGATTTCGTTTGTTCCGTTATCTGTTAATTTACCTTGATTTTTAACCACACTTGGGTGGCTTCAGGCGAGAAGTATTCATGTGCGGTTCGATCTAAAAGATGCGTGAAGAACTTTGCGTTATTTCCATTTGGAAAAAGAAACATTAGTAACAGTGTTCATATTTTATGCTTAATAAATCCTGGGAAGGATATCAGCATGTGATAGCGAAGCGAAAGGAGTCTGGTTGAAAGGTCACTTTGGTTGTGAGAAAGTGGGATAGGGCCCTGAAGACATTTGGGAAGGGGTGAGACGCAGGGTCATCGAAGGAGGAAATTGGGGCATCGTCGGCCGAGTATGCAGGAAGTGGAGAGAGGCGGAGGGGTGGTGGGAGGTTGTGTAAAGGGCGGGAGGAAATGGACGAATTTCAGGATGAGACAGGCGTGTGGACTGCGACATCGAAAGGGCAATCTCATGGAAATTGTTTATGCATGGTTCGATCCTACGGAGCTGTACATGAAGTAGTTCAATGTCACGCAGAGAAAGTACATTTTTTATCTTCTTCTACTTGAATTCTGCATTCATGTTGATTCTCAACAGGGGTCAATTGGCATTTGATTATGTACGAGTTTGATTTCGTCAAAGAGTTTTCATCAATGCAATTACATTTTATTCAAGTTTCATTTTAAATGCTGCTAAAATGGTCTTGAGTTGAAATAGTGGAAATCTGATGATAAATCAAAGGATATTCACTTTGTTATAAGTCAATATTGAGGTCTTACTGTAAATCTATAGTTGTTTATATCAGGGTAAAGTTTAACTCTCTCAAATTATTATTTTTTTTAAATATAATATTTCGTTGTTATCTAAATGACATATGTCTGATTTTTTCTCTTTTACTTTCAGGTAAGTAACCTGATATCATGACCGTAAAAAGTAATCGAGTTTGGTGAGTTTAAATTATATTTCTTTCGGATGCATAGTTAAGCTGAGCGATCTTTATCAAGGCACATGGATCATGTGGTTTTCTTAAGATTCAAGTCCAAGAAGAGACAAAATCATATCAGGTTTTGGGAGGACTAATTCGCTAGATCTCTTGTACATGATGCTTGCTTGTATCAATAACCTTAGCTGTGTGAATAAATCGAGCCAGCTTTTTCTTTACTTGTCTTGAATATTCATCATAGAGTTCTTCCATCATGTTTGTCTACAAAATTTCAAGCATATCTTTGCATATTTAAATATTTTTAAGCACCGTTTTTTGCGCTTAAGAGTTTTGCAGTGGTGGAAGTATGATGAGTTAGCTTAACCATTTACATAAAATTATTCATGATTGATATTTAATGTTAGTTAAACTCGCCTTAGATATGAAAATACGAAATACTACTGTACTTTTATTTTCATAGTGCATGAGAGACAACACTTAAAATTTATTCCTTAGCTTTTTAATTATGGTACATATTGATAAACCTTATGAAGGTGGGTCTCCGAGATACACGTTCCAGGATAATTTTATAACTGGTCTGTACTTTAAGTGGAAAATTTCCAATAGGTGAGTAATATTCATTTGATTATGAACCAATAGTTGAAATATTCGGAGTACTTTCTGTAAAATTCTATGAACATTTGTGCAAGTGCAGCATTCATCTTCATTAATATTTTACTTCTGAAGCCGAAGCCGAATTTTAACGTAGTAAAAAATTTTGAAGCAAAAAATTGGATGCATTGCCAGTATGATATAAAAAGGTAATTGTAAAATCTCAAATAGTGTTGTGTATCATATATCTGTCTTTGAACTGGAAGTCACTATTTTCGCTGAACGAATTATATGAATAGCTTCTATAATAATGTTATTAATTTTTTTTAGATTTTTCTACGACGTCGTTTAGAATTGATAACGTTTTTGTGGAAATGATATTTATAATACGCTCCTGTTTCAAAAGTAGAGAGGAAACCAGAGCTAAAATTTAAAAAAAATGTCAAACAGGCTTTAAAATCCAATTAATTTACTCTGTTAATATTTAAGTTCTTATTTGACTTCAATTTTTATTTGATCTAGCAATCGCAGACAAAGCTTTGTGCGCCCTTCGCATACCTTCGAATCAATTATGGTTGCCGAGATTCTTAAAAATCTTTCATCGTATTCCGCCATTACCTTATTGAATAGAGCACTACTATCCAAATAAAGACCCATCCATTGGGATCATACATTCCTGGAACTACAGCCTTTTTCGTCATTTTCTACCTAACTCGTGTTCGCAGGAGCGGGAGGAATGCAGCCAAGCATCTGCTAGATTCTTTTTTGCGGACGTTGAAAGGATTTCATTGGGTTCAATGAACTACTAAAGCCTTGGAGCTATACTCAGATCCACTCTTTGTTGTGGTTTTAGCCAATCGGCTATGGTGCAGGGATGAGGCCTCTATACTATTTCGCAATGCTACTCAGAGAGAGGGAAACAGAAAGCACATACATAAGTCGTATCGATGCCATATATTGATTTACGTGAATAGCCACGGTTTCTTGAGAAGTACATTAGGCTTTTGATGACGTGAAAAAAACACAGCACAACTTTTTTGAAAAGTTTGAAGTACAGGTACTTTTGTTCTACCCCATCAAAGCCACCAAAGGGATCTCTTTGAAATTTCCCTATGAAAAGATGTGTCACCATAAGTATAAAATATCCACTGAAAAAAATCAAAGCGACAGCCCTAGCCCCAAAGATAAGGGAAAAACCTTTTACCCCAAATTCCTGCTGAGAAGAACTTTAGCTGCTGTTGTGGAATTCACGGACTCAATTTTTTACTTTTTTTGCCGACGTTAAAATCCTTAGATATATCTGTTTTTTACTATTGTCATTTTATGCGTATAAATTACGATGGATTGATTTGTCATTGTGCACACTTAAGGGGCGAGTAGTACTGTGGGAGCGAGATCTAACAAGTAATTGGCCCCTGTATAGTTTAAACGCCAATTGATTAATGAAACGTTTTCTGATAACTGTACGTTCATTACATGTTATTCTGATTTTTAATCCTTCTTATTTTAAATCTATTCTTCGCTCTCTCTCTCTCTATCTATGAAAGGAGTTTCTAGGATATTTGTCTCTCTTTTATTTAGTATTTTTTGCTTATTTCCAGAAGATTTATGCATTTAACACGGTAAATTATCGCTATTCACGTCATTTATCAAATATTTGTTCATTAAAAAGCACAATCCAGGGTCGCAGCTAGGAATTAAGGCTAGGGGGGTTTAGACGCTCCTAGACCTACCAGGGTAAGCGGGAGTTGCGGGGGTTCTCCCCCAGAAATTATTTAAGATAAATGGTTCAGAATGGTGAGTTTTATGGCTTTCTGAGGGATATTATAATAATCCTACACTCTTATAAAAGTAAATCAATAAAATTTAGTAAAATGGATTAAACTTAAAAGTTTATCTCAGCTCTGGGGGGGTTTTATCCCCCAAAACCCCCCCTCGCTGCGCCACTGGTACAATCTATATACTTAAACAAGTAGATAGAGCTACATTTTTTACCGTGTATGTACGATTTTTTCAGTGGAAACCTTAACTGGTTGAATGCTTCAATTAGTTATTTCTTATCCATCTTATTTCACCTGCGCCCATCATTAAATTTCCTCTTTACGTATTTTTAAAATCCTTTATCCAATCTCATCCCGGCGTAGCAAATGATGGGAAACGTTTATGCATAGATTTCTACTAATTATTAATGATTAAAGGCATGCGATAGAAATAATTACTTAACTATATCAACCCCAGAATATTTAAACGACGAGTTTATGGCGTTTAGAGATAATCTAAAAGCTACGCTGGAGTATCGTGGGAATGACTTGGAAAAAAATTGGCCAAATACCAAATTAAAAAGGGATGAAACAAAGGGATATAATAAGGAGATATAGTAAAGGGATAGAATAAAGGGATGAGATAATGCCATTATATTTATTTGCAACTGTTGAAACTGAAATTAACTTATTACCTAAAACGCGATTTACGCAATAAAAATTTGTCGAAATTGGCGGTGTATTTAATATTTTATTTCGTTGATAAGCTGCGGCATTATCCATTCCTAAAATTAGCATTTATATTTCATTCCTTGAATATATTTTGGGGTACTAAGCTGAATCGGCAATGGTGGAAAAACAGGGTACAATATTTTGGCGGCATAAAAGACGCGAATGCAGTAGAGAAAAAATTGTAAGTTTAAGCCTTGAAGAGGAAATCCCAGATGGATTCCGGGAAAGAAGACTGGTGAAAAAGCATCGTAAAAATTCAAGATTAATTTTGGCTATTCCAAATGCTGTAAAAATAAAAGTTGTATTCAGAATGGAATGCGGACTGATCCACGGGAAGGGGAAATCTGAGAAGGCCTTCGAGGCACACATGTTTTTGATTCTATGATAATGGCATTTCTGAATTCTATCAATGAAACTAGTTTCTCTCCAAGCATGGAAAAAAGCCTAGCTATATTCTACTAAGGTTTTTGTTGTTCAAATTTCTCTATATCCAGCCAATTTTTGTCCATAAATTAGAAAAGAATCGCTAGAAAGGCTTTTTAGCATTCCTAAATGAATATAACATATAAAACTATATAAAGTTTTTATAGATGTGGTCTCATTAGATCATATAATATGATAGTATGATGTATGCGTGAGGGTGTGGATAAATTATTTCTTTTTCAAATGAGGGTTAGGAAAATGGTAATTATGTCTCCAAAGTCAATTTCTATTAAAGTTTCACGAAAATAATAGAAATACTTTTATTTACTTTTTATTTCCAGCCTCTACATTATATGAATGCGAATGAACACAAAATATATTAATTTTATCAGGAGATTATTATCGGTGGTATTATGAGAAGACGTTCGCGTATGATCAGGCTGTGTTAGCCAGTCAGCGAAAGGGCTACAGGCTCTAGTGGATGCATAATACAGGTGAAATGAGTTATATGGCATGACGATTAAGCACAAGAAGACCTGAGTTACGCGGTTTTTTGAAGAGTTGCGAGCTAGGAAGAAGTAGATTTCTGGAACTTAATTTCATGCAAACCCTGGTGAAAAATAAGCCCAGTCATAAAGTGTTCAAAATGTTGTTCATTTTTGGGACTGATGCTGTAATTTTTGTTCGATATTTCTACCTGGACACCAAAAAGATATTTATTTAATTTTTGAAAAACAAACTTCTATGCTAAGCTCACATATTATTGCCGCCAAACGTAACCTCACCGCATCTTAATTTGAGATTAAGAAAATTCGATTGACGGTTTGTGAGAATTTAATTTTTTTATGAATTGGGATACGTTTACAATTTTTTTCCGATTGAATGAAAAACGGAACATTTCCAGTGAAATCATGTTCTTATAAGTTTTTACGAGTAATAAAGGACTAGATATTTTCGCGTGATGTGAGAATTTAAAAAAGGTGTGTTAGCTTTAGGTGGTGAGCCGATATTATTTAGACATATCGTACGATGAAGCGTAAAAAATTTGCATATCAGTTGTATAATACGGTCCCCGGAAAAGGTTTTCATTTTTCTGCTGTTTTAGTTTTCTGTATTCACCACCTACAGCACTTAAGTTTTACTTTCATCATAATATTTAACGCATCATTTCTAATGTCTGAGAATGCATTTCGAGCCATTCGAAACCATAAAGATCACCCTATGCTCACGTATGATGCTGTAAATCATGTTTCCTAAAATATATTATCTACGTGAACTAGGCTTAAATATTGATAAAAATCCTCGAAATTCGTTTATAGCGTTTCTCCCCCTACCTCATCTGTTGCTTTAGACCTTTTGACTTATTCTGTGAAACCAAGCATTAAATGTCAAGGTAATCAGTGAATTATGGTGAGATGGATTTTAAAATAATTTCTATAGTTTTTAAATTTTCTTATTAATATTTTTTCTCATTAATATTAATAATTTGTGCATATTTCATATCGTATAATACAATCAATATTCTAGAAAGTTAAACAATTGATTGAAAGTACTCCTGTAAAGCTCAATGAGATTTCAACAGAAGAATCATGATTTATGTATAGTTATCGCTTTGAAGGCATTTTACTGTCAATAGCTATTGAGTCTAATGTGAAACACGATGTTTCCCTGGAGTGATACTGAATTTCAATCACATTGTTAACATGAATGATTAAATACGCATAAAATGTAAGTGGAGGAAAAACACAAGTTTCGCGGTCGGTGCCTCCTCTACACTCTGTCTATTCTTCGCTCAATATTTTCCTTAATTCAATGGGATTTCGATATAAGAATTATGATTTAGATCTATTCAAAGTTTTGAAAGCTTTTTACAGTCAAAAACCAATAAGTTATTGTGTGAAACACGATGTGCTCCCGAATTGAAATTTAATTTTCAACACATTCTTACGTGGAAGAGTATGTAGGTATGCATAAAATTTAAGTGGGGAAAAAACAGCAATTTCGCGGTCGGCGCCTCTTCTTCGCTCGCCTATTCTCCGCTCAATATTTTTCTTATCAATTTCCTCCGACTTCCACTTTTCCGCCTCGCCCGTGGCCCGGGGGCGTTCTCCCCTAAATCTCCTCCCCCCACCCCGGACACCGTCAGAGGGCGCTCATATTAACCACCCCTAGCTCAGCCTCGCGGGAAAAGAAAATGTTCCCGTGTCCCATAAATCTGGCGCCCGACCCCTTTCGCCGCCGCCCCTGGGACGAAAGAAGGCGACGGTGGCGCCACGGGCGAAAGCAGGGGTGGCAAGGTCGCGGCCACATCGACGGTGAGACAAAAGAACATCATGCTGGCGCGAAATCATTCTTAGGAGAGCATCATCCCCGTTCCATCCGCAACTCGTATATTTTTGGTTACACCGATCGGAATTAAGTATGTAATAAGCGCGTTGACCTTATGATGTGTAATTAACGACTTAAGATGGACTGAAATCGAAAACCGCGGGACCAAATTGAAAAAAAATATTTTTAATGAACTTTGAAAATTGAAAAAATACTCTTTATGAGGTGAAATTGGAATAGAAAAAAGTAGCATCCCGTCCGAGTTAATTCCGACGATGTCATGGTATCACTCTACCGTTTTTCAAAGGCCTCTTTTAAGTACCCTTTCCAATTGGCTTTAATTTATAATAAGAATTAGCGTGTGCACCGTTAGTAATTGTCTGTTGGTGAATGTCTGCTTACCTTAACTAGATGTAAAAACCTTGAGGAACCGCTTTGAGCGCTTTGATGAATTTTTATGGAAACCGGTGTTCACTTTCGATCGGGATCCATGTTTGTCTCAGGTTAAAATTCCCATCGGGGAGGACATTTTTTAGGAAAAGTTTGATACTGGCTTAGATGTTGTGTGGACGTCTTTCGAAGTTCTCTTTATTATCTCTTAATTATTAGATCTTTTAATCTCTCCGTCGGATGGGACGTTAAAGTTTTGGAGTAACTAGTAGCTGGCGACGACGCATAGTGCTCTGAAATCGATAATAGCTGGCCTAAGATTTAAATCTTAGGCCAGCTATTATCGATGAACAGTAATCAAAATACCTTCATTGATTAGAATCCAGTTTATTTTCTTTATATTGTATCCTAATTGTTGGCTACATTTGTGAAACAACAGCGCTAAAAATACCTGATCCGGTCTTTGCCGTTTTTGACTCTCATTTAAAGAACTTTTGAGCAGCTTTGTGTTTAACAAAGAAATACAATCAATAGATTAATTCACCTGATGAATGAAAAATATTAGCTTCCGTACTAGCACATTAAGTAAAGAAAGACGAGTGGATAGTGAGAATATTGCATTTTAAATCTAAATGTCGATTTTTATTCAGTTTGTATTGAGCAAATTTGTTTTGGTAGGAGCTGTTAGTTGTGTTATTATGTCTATTTTGTTAGTGTTAGACTCAGTTAAGCTTGGTCGTGCGGTTGTGGCCTTCTCCTCCACATTGTTATTCAAATCGGTGGCGGTGGGTTTAAAGTCCTCGCCCATTGTAAAGGCCGCTTTGTGGTGTTTACGGGTAAGTTGGAAATAAAGAAGCAAAAATTAATTCATCGTTGCCTTCAATATGAGACTCTTTGCCATGAAGAAATATATTCAAGGGAGTTAGGAAACTGAGAGTGTTATATTGGAAAAAGAAGAAGACGGCGATGGCGTTGTACAGCTGGAGGGTTGACGGGAAGGGCTGTAAGCGTTTAGAACTTCTTTAATCTTTTCCTCGGACCGGAAAACGTTTTAAAAAGAAGACTGAGTGAGTTGTATATTGGGAAGAGCTTTATGTGAAATGTTTTTCATATTAGTGGTATGCAAAATGGTGCTATAAAAATATGTCCTTATGATTGAAAAATGCTTTCGCAAAGTTTCGATCTAAATAAGTAATAGATGGAAGACCGCTGAGGCTCACCTCAATGCACCAAAGGGTGACATAAGTTGAGAAATATATTATTTAATTAGATCCAAATGCGGACCTTGATATTCCTCTTGCTATGAGATGAAAGGTCCGGGTTTTTAGGAAAGGCACACAGATTTTGGGTGCAAATTCAACCCTTCAATTAATGTGTATTGAAGAGTAGTTACGATTAGATTAATTATATTAATCGATTACAAAGAAAAAATAATGGATTATTATAAGTGAACGATGAATGGTAGCCTTCTTTAATGGGCCTTTTCATTCAAAGAAAATATGAAGCGCAAAATCTTCATTTCACCTCGTATCCAATCTCCACCGTTAACGCTGGTATTCTGGGATATGACTGCATTTAGCAATAGAGGCAATGACGATAACGTTTCAGTATATTGCCACTGTATGTTAGATTTGAATTCGGAAATAATTTATCTGTGATAATTAAAAATCTCTACATAATCAGCATCCCCAGATAACTTCTCTTATTATATTAGTTAATGTTAAAATTAATGGTTTGAGGTTTAAGTTTGTGAAAGCGATTCATTATGAAGAATGGAAAAGAAACTTTTTGCTTTCACATGAAATATTTATTTACACGACCATGGTGTCAACGTGAGACATCATCATCAGGTCACATTTTCTACGTCAAGTCAGGGTAAAAATCTGGCCGCGTTGCATATTTTTCCTTTGAACTTTCTTGGCAATCTGTCAGTATCGGTTGTTCCAGCATCTTCTTAGGAAATCTTCGATAGTCTTTCATACTAATCACATAATGTGTCAAATATGCGTAGTAAATTATACGATTATCAAACAGCACCATGTAATTATACCGGGCTTTTTTTAACTGACCGGAAAGGAGAGTAGAAAGTTTGTCTTGACCTTTCTTTGGCGACATACTTTCAAAATACAACGAAAGTGGCCATTTTTTGGGTCACAAATGATTCTTTACGCGTTCTACCTGCAATGAAATTGCGCCACAAGTATTTTCCTAGGTATAGCCCGCATTAAAAAAAACCTGAGGTTCATAAAATGACGCAGTTCACTCGAATATTGCCCTGATTAATTCAACCTCTTTTCCGTTATCCTGCAAACGCTGTCACTCTCTTGTCGAAGCTACGAAATGGCGCGGGCGGTCGCCTCTGTCTGAGACAGCATCGCGTCTTAGAGGAGGGTGGAGACGGTGGGAGGGATGAATATTTCTCGGAAAAGGATAGTATAAGGATTCCGTCCCTTCTGCCAAGTCCAGCCAAGCTCCACACATCGACTTCCCGAAACTGATGCTTAGGAGAGTGTCAACATTTCTCTGAAAAGAACTCAGTCTAATCGACGCATTCTCTGTATGTAACTAATTTTAAATGAAATATCCGTATTTTAATTTTTCGCGAAAAATATCTGTGTTTGCCTATAATTTTGTATTGTATTTTTAATAACAGCAACATGTTTATCGGCTTCGCACCCGAATGGTTCAGATTGTTTGAAAACCATAAAAGTTGATATTTTGTGCCAACATTTATATTTTCTTTATACTTTTGCATGTAATATTATTCACAACTGCTGTATCGTAGGTACCTACTCAATACAATTTACGAAACATGCTAATGTAAATGCTGCAAGCAGGAATCAGTTGTACAAAGTCTTTACTATGTGTTTTCATCAGGTAAACTTGTTCATATTTTATCCTTTAGTAGTTAATTTTCTCTTTAATCTTTAATTCCGTTATCATGCGCCCCTTTTCGTATTTATGATAGTCAATCACAACATCGCGTATTTGCTTTCCCATCAAATATTTTTGTTATTTTGATGCAAAAATTATGATTTGTAGTCGTAATTATTTCTCATGAATTCTAACACAAATGTGCTAACAGGCAGGAATGTGCCGCTGGAATTTCCATTTATCTCTCGCAATTTGTTTATCTCTCTCATAAATAGTATTTTGCGACTGTTAAATTATCCCAGTACAATTATAATTATGGCCCAGAGAAAAATTCCATTGGATGTCAAACAATGGTAGAAAATTCCACGCGATGCCATACAAAAAAAATTGTCTAATAGGTACTAATAGGTACCCAGTTACAGTTGAATCAAACGGCACTGGTCCTCAGTGGGGGCCCTTTTTTGTATCTCGTCCGATCCGCGGTGACGTTCGATGGAAACGAGGCTAGCGTGTGGAATTCATACATCTTGGTGACAATCGAATTGCATATCGGCTGGCGGCACGTGGATGGTTACTGCGTCCATACGCGTTGCATTCATCTGCTCCCGCACCTCCATTGATAGTCCGCCGCCCTCAGAAAACACGTATGCACCTCAGATCACGTTCGCACGATGCGCTTTGTGTTTTAAATTTGTCTCTCTAAACCCCTCTAATCCTTCTAATGCAGCCATGTAGATCCCTCAGATAATCGCGTCATGGTACGTGGAGGTGGTGTTGTTGAGGACGGACTGATAACGTGACAGGAGGTGAAGGTCACCAGCGGCGATGTTTTTCATTTAATGAACATCTATTTTCCTAGATGAAACAATAATTTACTATCTATTGTTATTGTCAACATCTAGTCTAAAAATTTAACCAGAAATATTCATTTCGAATGTGAATAAAATAATAATAATTATAATTATTTATATTTATTGTTCTTTTAACAATTTAAACATTCATACATCATAGATATCATAGATACAAACCGATTTGGAGCTTATTATGGATTTTGGAGCTTCGAGTGATGCCGGAGGCTATTGCCTGTTGGTGGGATCACCTACAGAAAACAATCAGTATAAGTACTGTCTACTAACACAAAATGTCTTTTAGATGAACTTTTGATATGAGGGTGTGAGAAGCCAACGGGTCTAATGAATTTTTTTAAAAGCAGGGTAAGAAACAGAAATATGGTAAAGGAAACAAACAAGAGTTACTTGAGAATTAGTAGTGCATTAGTTTTTTCACTCAATGTCAGCACACACTAACTCGTATCCCTTGGCCGCAAAGTTTTTGTATATTTCTTATTTGTTCTGTACCTAACTCTGTTTAGAAAGAAAATCACTTGAGCCCCTTTGCTTCTTATCCCCTAATATATGATTAATACTCGCTTTTGCTCATTGGGGGGGCTGTGCCCCCTACACTCTCCCAAAAAAGGCCTGCGGCCTCTTATGTTCACTATGCATGGTCATATACTTTTTGTCTGCCATTTGTTACTTGAGAATCGTTTATTTTTCTATATAATTTTTCGATTAGATATTAGGGCATTTCCATGAAAATGTGAACTCTTTATCTCTCAAATTAATATTCAGGGTAAGTTATTTTATCTTGATAAATCTACAGCTAAATGGTTTTATTTTATAAAATATGTATTTGAAACATTATTCAGAGCCTTATTAAAAGTTTTCAAATTATACTTCTATTCACAGAGTTTTGAAGTTGTTTGAAATATTATACTCAATAGGTTGACCTGGCTATGGAAATGTCCTATGGCATAGTTTTCTCGAAATGTAATTCTGTCGCAAATGGAATTGCCCGTAAGCAGTATTTCCATTTTCAAGCACAGCGAGCGCATGGTACGTAGGTTACAATATGAAAGTAAATTTTTATAGAAGAGAAACTTGTTTCTGAGGGACTTAATAAATAAAATACATTTATACCGTTCAGACATAGTCGCTATATTATCCAATTCAATTACAAAAAACGTTGAGAGCATATTCCACTGTAGTTGGGCGAGTGTCCTAGAAAAAATCGGCTTTTGCCGCACGCACCGTCTGTATGGCGATCTAGCCCAATGCATTGGCATGTATGCGCTCAAAGAAGGAACCCGGAGTAAAGCAAAAAATAAGCTCCTAATCCTATAACTTTACATCGCTATAATTTTCTGTCAGCAAAAATGCTTCCATAATAATCTTATCTCATTCCTATTATATGCACGGCTCATATTTGAAAACCAGTTGGCAGAATTGTTTATGCTCTTCATATGATTATGCAAGTGCTGTTTTTCTCATTTTTAAATACCCGAGTTGATATTTTTGGGACGTATTTGCGGATTATTTAACCTCGTCTTATTGGATAGCACGAGTAGATAAGTTTCTATCATCTCAAGGTATTACTCGGCTGAAAAATGGCGGAAGAGCTATTTATTCCTGTGGTCAGTAATTCTACTTCATGGATAAAAAATTACCTTAGGGTAGTTTGTTAAGGTGGTTATAACTGGACAGCATCCTGGGTAAAAACATATTCCAGTGGAAAAATTGTAAATATCAGGAAAATTTCAAATTTATAAGCCTTGTACAACCTATATCAGATTCCATGAAAATTTTATTACACCAGGGAAATCTCGACTCCGACTCCCTGGAAGACTTTTTTCCAAGTGATGTACGGAGAAGTGGTCGAGCAAAATAATTTCCAATTAAGTTATCAGACATTTTAAGACAGAATATCCTCTCATGACTATAATTTTCTCATAGACGGACGAAGGTTTTTTGCGCTGCACCTAACCGCTTCCCTGTCACATTGTAGTTTCAGTGATTCAAAATCGTCAGTCTCAGAGGTGATTTCTAGTTGAAATATGCAATTGTCTCAAATATAACTCTCTATTTTTTTTCTATCCAATGAAATGTCGAAACTAGTAAGGGAAGAGGTGCCCTTCAAGGAGAAAGTGTCTGTGAACTCAATACTCCAAAATGCATCGGTGGAAGAGTTTGAATATGAGAGTTCAATTAAACAAAAAAGTTCCCTTAGGAAATCTTTTTCGTACATTTCTATTGGACCAATGGATCCTGAAATTTTTCAAATTTGGCTTAATTTGAGTCTTTCTTTGACTAATGCTGAAAATATTGACTAATTAATGTAATATTTGTCGTAATCATTCTTTCTTTCTTGCAGTGAAAAGAAATTTTCAGTATTTTTATGATATTATAATATATATATGATATGATGCATATAATTTTTATGATGTTAAAGCAGTATAAGTTAAGCAATGTTCCGATGTTTCTTTTTTACTTCTTTCACCGAAATGAATCTTCTCTTTACTAAGCTGCCCATCTTGTACGTACTTCTCTATTTTCTCCCACTCGGTGGCGAGAACCTAATTCGCCTCATTTCCCCGATTGCACCGATGATACAATATCGATAAAGCCTCAGCCAATGATGTGGGAATGGGGCGCGTTTAACCCTTCTCACCCCATTGGCACTCCTTTCCCTTGTTGACCCATTGAGTGTGTTCGGAGAGCTCTCCTTCTACCACCCAATCCTCGATACTCGCACCCTTCACAACCCCTGGAATTCGACAGCCATCTCTGTCAGATTTTTTTGTTTCATTCCTTTCGTGATGTTCTAATTTTTTCATGGCGTAATGGTGTAGTTAGATTTATATAAAAGCATTCTATTTCTATATCTCCAAAAAATAGGAAAGGATGCAATTATCAATCATGAAAATAGACACAGTATATGTGTCTTCAAGATAAGATGCTTACTTAGTACACATGTCCTTGGTAATCTTAGGTACCCATAATGATGTTATGAAGGAATTTTTTTGTTCCTCTTCTCACTAAAAAGGATTTTTTTATTTTTAGATACATTTAGAAAAAAAGTTGATACTTCTATAAAAAATAACTATTTATAGACCGCTGGTTGTTTGAAAAAAATTCTCCAACTTTATAAATAAAGACGTACCTGAGTGAAATGGGCCCATTTTACTAATTGTCCTATGCATCCCATGTAGCGTAACTACTAGCTATCTCAGTTGCCAACTTTGAGAACAATCTATAATGGAATATAAAGGATAGAGAGCCCCATTTTAGGCCATAGAATAGCGTGTTAGCCATACGATTTGTAAGTTGAGCTATTTACCCCGATAATAATTCAGGTGATTTATACTTAGCTGGATATATCTGGGTAATTTAATGACCACCCTTCCCACACCTTACAGGTATTTCCCTCTTATCTGTCCCTGGGGCTCCAATCTACCCTGTTTCTTTCACTGTTCCCTTCATCTTTCATCCCTCCGTTCCGCGCACTCCTTTGTCACCCTTCCGTCCCGCAGAAAACGTAAGGCACGAGCTTTATGTCTTCTTTCTGTCGCCTCCATTCACCCTGTGGCCTCACGAATGTTTTTGCTTCACTGATGCTTTGTGTTCATTTGCAGCCAGGGATTATCTTTACTCTCATCCGAATACAGAGTGTACGCGAGATTTGTCGGGTAGTCTATCCTTACGGAACGTGTTTGCCTGTAGGTATTTGAAGGGTAAAGGCCATTTAAAAGACAGGCAGTGAGAGCAGTTGTGTAGAAAAACATTCATCCGTCTCAAGGCAGTCCTTTTCTTTGTTCAAAGAAAGTATCGTCTCATTATTTTTATGCTCGTGAATTATATTGTTTACGGAGCCAAGTGTAACATATTTGTCGTTATTATTTCTTCAGCTTTGCTAGCAAGGGGAGAATGGAAGTGATTAACAAATACAAAATATCTGGAAGAGGCATGAATGGGGTGTGATTATTGAACTTGTATGTCAAAGAATGGTTGTCCATTAAGTAATGTAGGGCAAGGAAGAGAACAGGGTCCATCCTCAGGATGATGATTGATATTATTTGTTCCGGGATTCAAAATTAAGTTGTATAAAAGGGCGTATCAGGAAGGATGTGGTTGAAAACATTTTTGGATATCCAAAAAAACTTAATAATAACCTCGGCTACCTAATTGTGAGTGAAAGCCCTGCTATTCGGCTTCCAATCCCTGAAGCTACTATTTCAAAAATATGCTGATAGGAGTGAGTGATCTTGTGGATTATTAAATTTTTCTAGATCAGGGAGTGTAAAAACAGATAAGGCCGATTGTTAAACTTCATTTGTTTAATTATATGTTAGAAAAAACAAAACTTTTAAGCGATCATGTGCACCATACCAAGGCATAAATTCTTTAAAGAATCTGTGACACTCAAGAGTGGAATATTAAATGGAATCAATTCTGTTCACCGTGGATAATACATGCATGCAGCAACAAAAATACCGAAAGTAGTAATCGCTATGAAAAAGATATGAAGACTGGAAAGAATGAAAAACGTTGGGAATTTGAGTCGGTTTCAGATTGAATGATGCATATCCACTCCCAAATACGAATATAAAAAGTATTGTTATAAATGAGATAGAGGTACTGGATATTCTGAGATAAATCAATGGTGTCCGTTGTATTCATAGCATCAGCGATTTAATACCCTGAATTTAGACCATATCTTATGAAATTATGGTTGAAATGATATTTGTTGATGATGAAACTCATCGTTGACTTGGGGAATGGATAAAGGTTATATCTTCCTCAAAACCTTCTGGTATCTTTGATCTAAATTTGGTTGTATAAATATCCTGGTACATGTAGGGATGACCTGTGGTGGTTACAACTCATGCACGAGTTCCTCTTTTGCCAGCGAGCCCATTAGCGTGTGAACTTTATCAACCGATACAGGAACTCGGGAATGTATTTTGCGTCGCACCAGTGATTCGTTGACTCAATAACCACCACAATAACTTCGTCATTCACAACAGGCCTCTCTGCTTTCGTCAAAGTTGACAAAAGTTCAATAAATAAATTAGCGACCTCATAATTGGAATATTGAATGCTTACGCACACAAATTTCATTGCAAAATTTCTAATCGTCCTTAAATTTGGGGACGTTTTGAGACAATTAAGACTACATTCCTCGTATAGTGGTTTATATAAATAGATGGCAGAAAATCATGCATACCCATGACACACAAAATTTAACGAGCTTATGGCATACTCCAAGGTACTTTAGTAACCTTATGAACAGCACCAATTTTCTAAGGTTTTCATTATCCATTTGAATGGATATTGAGCCCTTTCTCAACATTAAATTTTTACTATTAACGTACGTATGTTCTTTCCATATTTAGGATTTTCTGAAAATACTCTCTATAAAATTAGAGTAGCTAAAGATTTTGCGTCACTCTCAAATTTTGAACTCTGAAATTTTGGACAACAAACTCCTGATTTAACGCCGCACTTTAGGGTATTAAATGAAAATATTGCCCCAATGAACGAAAATGAATTACGCAATGTAAAGGAAAAAGATTGAGCAATCGTTGGGAAATTTAATCCCCGATTTAAATAAATTATAATAAACGTTGTTACGTATTGATTTAGAGCCTTTATCTTTAATAAAATCTATAGTTCCTGTTGTAGCTGTGTTGATAATTCACAAACTTACTATAGCAAGATAACTGGTTCACCAATTGTCCGACGGCAGAGGCTAGCTATATTACTCATCCTCTAGGAGACCAGTGATCCAAGGGAAATAGATAGCTCAAATAGACATAGCCTTCGAATCGTTCCATTTGATTAATCAGTGTGTCATGCACGCTCCTGCTCTAGCGCTTACATTGAGAGTGAGATGACGACTATCAGACAAAGAAAACAAAATGCGGTACAGCGCTGCGGTCATTTCTGACGTATTTACGTAGGCAACATGAAACATTGAAATTTCAAATATTCATCCTTTCATTCCTTTGTTTTGGGCTTCAACCTTACATCGGTGGCAATTTATGCGCATTACAAAAAGCATAGATCATTGAAAAGCGCAAGCAATTGATCCAAACTTGCATTGATACAAATATGTAATCGATGGCGTTGTCAAAAATGAATCCAGGAGAGTCCTTCTATCATATTTCCACCTCAGGAAGAAAACCTATTTTGAATTTATGCTATGTGACAAAATATGGAATTAAGAATTGCTGCTCATTTTTGCGGAACTTTGTCCCATCACATATTTTATATATCGCCATCATTTTTTAATATTCCATTTTTTTCCTATTATGTGCTAAATAAAATCAGCACTCAGAAAAAATCCCGGCTTGGGTCCAACCATTGCGTCCAGTAGTCTAACATAATGATCGCTCTACTAAGAAAAAAATTTATTTTTATTTCTAGTACATGATAGCGTATCATGGAATTGAATAAATAATGCCCGACCCATATTTTATATTTAATTATAGTATAATAAATCGTCGTCAGTAGGGGATTTACACCTTAAATCCAGCAGGAATCTTTAATAATTGTAACGAAGAATGGAATGAGAAGTAGGCATCGTGTTATTGAAACAGGTGTTCTGAGAAAAATGCAAAAAATCTTGTCCTACTGCACAACGCTTGAGTCCTTTTCGACTAGAAGAATATAGTATCAATAATTACTATGTTTCGAGTTCCTTCATCCACTCGTTTATCAAGGCCCTTTTACTCGGGGCACTTGCACAATCTGCCGTGTGTACGAAGGCGCAGTCAAATTTGCGTCGTGTAAAGCTGTGAATTGCTAGAACACGTGCGAGAATGCGTGGACGTGAGATGGCAAAATAGCTCCTGTTCTAATTTCGTCCATGCATTTGCGTAGTTCCTCGCCATTTTAGAAATTAATGCATTTCTAACCAGTGCAATTCCGTGCCCCGGGTAAAACGGCCTTTACAACGAATGGGATTAAAATTATACATTTTGTCAACGACACTGTTTTCCTGAGAAGGCTGCAAAAACTTTCGTCCTACTGCATTTTAGACTGGAAGAATTTAGAATCAATTATTCCGAGGTTTATTTACGATTCCTCCATTGCATTTAAACCTTTGAGAAAATTAATAAAAAACGGAAAAAAACATTGGGACATTCCCTTCCTATTGATTTGGAAACTTTGATGGGAACGATTATAAAGGCCGCTACACTAGGCGAATGATTTCATTCGCATGATCATTCAGCATGATAATGCGAATGATCATTCACCGTGTATAACGGAACGATTCGCGAATGAACCTTCATGCGCATGATCATTCAGTGAAAACTAGAACACGTTCTATTTCGCTCGCATGATCATGTGAATGATCACGTGACCATTCAGCATTATCATTCGCATGATCATTCACCGTGCATGGCGGCCTTAATTGAAGGCGGATTGCTTGCGCGCAAGGCATCGGTATCCTCACTCCTACTCCGCAGTCTGAAACGCTTATCTTTCACTTCCTCGTCCGTCTCTCTCTCTGTTCCGAGTTTTTTCATCCACTCGTTTCTCCTCTCATTTTATTCCTCTCGCGCTCTCAGTCAAGCGGCTCGGGTGATTCAGCAGAATACCCTTCCTCGTCTGATGAGTACCTACTCAAAAACTCGAGCCCTGTCTAACTTGCTCCATTTTTCCAAAGTCGAGTCTTTCACTACTCGGAGCGCTCTCTTTCTTTGCTCTCCGCAAGGGCGAATCAGGAGGAGAGGCTCCCTCATTAAACGACGCCCAAGCGTAGTCGCACGAGCGTCTCCGCATTAGCGCATGTGTGCTCTAGTTTCGAGCGTGTCCTCTCTCTCTCTCTATGTCTCTCCCTCTCTCTCTCATTCTCTCGCGGCCAGAAAAAGGCTTCGCTCCTCTAAATACATTCCTCGTGTTAATCGAGACAATTCCCGGGCAGTCGAGTCGTCAAAACCCTGAAATAGCATTGCTGCCGCAATCGTATAGACTTCCTTATCTGGCACATCCTAGTGGATTACACAATAATTACATTGATGCTTTTAGTTCTATCCTACTTTTCCCGTCGTATTTCCCTCGGATACAGTAAAATCTGCTGCATCATTTCACGTTTATTTCGCTGCCATGTTTTATGCATTATTCTTATAACCAATAATATAGTTCGCCTCTGGGTGAGGTAATTGAAAAAGTTTTTCTACCGGTGAATATGGATTTGACTGGAGTGTTTCGCGAATCGCACCGACTTGTTCCTATCTTCCAGAACTGGGCTTTCCTCTTTAATTCATAAATTACTCCCATTCATTCTATCTATTAAATTGTTTTTTTTTATTTATTCCCATAACCGAAAACAGCGAAATTGGCCTTTACATCGGGGTTTTCAACAAATGTAACAATTACACGTGCACGAACAACCATGTACTGCATAGGGGCAACCTACGCAGGCGTGATTCGAACCCGCGACCCTATGTTTGGCAGGCGAGGACTTTGTTTTGCCTCCACTGAGGTCGACCATTATTATCGTGTTCTAATTAGTCACACTATTTTCCTCTCCTTTCCCAAAGAATCTCCGCTTTGACAGAATTATCAGCTTCCGTCCTCACTCAGCACACGCAATATTCATAACTTGTTCTCCCGCGTACCTCTTTCGGATCGTCGTCAGTTTTGTCTATTCCTGTCACCTAAGCATCTGTTATTGCGTACCGTAAAGCGCCACACTCCATATCAGGCCATTTATATTTTTATATCTAGTACTTAGCCTCTCATCATTTATTTTCTATCCATAAATGCATCCTTTGCGAGCGCAAGTTGAGCAGATGAGAAATGTGAGATTATAAGTTATCCAACCGGTCCAAAATCTTTAGTTATCCATTTAAAGTAACACCAAGAGAAAAAAACAACAAAGTCCAAGTAGAATGTCCTAATTAGTAGTAAGTATAATAATTTTTTTCAGATCAACAGATTTCTCTATCAGTGCGGAGTACAATTAAAATAGTCGTAAAATCTGTTTCAGCATGTATTGCAGAGTATTTTATGCCATGAGGTGTGCGAGAGATGTGATGTGAGAAACATTTGTGGTTTTATGTGGTGTTCTAACTTCATTGTTATCCTTGAGAATATTATCCACGCTTCCAAATCCATTGCTCTGCTTATGAAGCCTCATTCTTAAGTACAGACTGCTTTTTTTCGGAAATATAGTGCAATATCAGTTATTTTTATTTAAACATTTATCTAAGATCAAATAAGAACTCATTACGCAGAAAAGTTTATGTGCGTCCTTGAAATTTTGTGAGCCTTTTGTGAGAATTTTCATTCTCAATCTATAAATTTTCGAACAAATTTTAAGGTTCAGCTCTATGCATGAGACAAGTGAAAGAAATTGATTAAATTTAACTACCCAATAGCATTTCTATCTGCTAGATTCAGATGTGCAAATTCGTCTGAAAATTAAGCAAACATGAGCGTATAGACTGCTGCAATTTTTATGATAACATCAAGTCATATGCCATATGGTAGACAATGAATACTGGCATGAAACAATCACAATCAAAAAAGATATAAACGGAATTATATGACTGTGTATGATATAGGAATATAAACTCACTAAGAATATATGAAGGAAGACCCTTAAAATTTATTAGGATGTATGAATATGAAGGGAAAAGACCATAGGGACATCCAACATGCTTAAACACCAGAAACACCAGACCTAAAGAAGGTCATGAGAGGCAAAATGCCTTATTATTGCTGAAATAAGGTTAGTTACTTGTTTGTACTATTTTCTCTCGATATTTTTATTTGACAGTATTTCGTCTCTTAATTTTGTATTGCCTTCAATAGGTCACCTGAGAGAATAATAATGGGGTTATACGTTCTTCGAATTTCACACAACCAAATCAAAAGCAAATTGTTTGCTTCCTGCATCTTATGACGCGAAGCATACTAATGAACTGCGTATCTACACCTCTATTCATGCACATAGTGGAGAAAGGCCAAGATGGTAGTGAATTTTGAAATGAATACCGTTCAGATAAAGTGAAATAAGTTGCAGTTGTTCAATCTGTATTTTGGTACCTGCTTTAATTTAAAGCTGTAAGAAAACCATGTCAACCAAATTAAAGTTTAATATTAATACAATTTTCTCAAGTGAATATTTTTATTGGAAGTGGAAACATAAGTTTTACACTTTGTCAATAATAGGATTAATATCGTATTTTATTCATTGAAAGTGACCACATATATTTACTTTTTTCTGTAATGGAGAATAGCATAAACTTCATTAACAGAGGTCAAGTATCACTCCTATACAGTATTAAATATATTGCTCATCCACAATATGTTACCTTTTTAACTAATAGCTATAAATGATTATTACCAAGTATCCAATTCAATGTGAATTTCAGTAATTTTCCCCATTTGCAATGCAGGGGAGCTTCAGTTCTAATATTTTTGACATAGGTTTAATAAGCAGCGATAATTACATAATGGCTGAGATAGTTGGATTCTTTCTGCTTTTTTTTGTACAATTATTCCTCCTTTGTGATCGAACAACCGAATAGAGTTCCATTCCAATCGTCGTATGATCATCCACTCGAAATATATACTGGAAATCGTAAGGAACTGAAAGTAGAATATTAAATGGCTCCATGAAATACTGTGTCGTATTATAGAATGATATGAAATTCGTCAGGGGGTTATATTTCCTTTAAATTAAAGAAATAATCACGGTATTAGCGGTATAAAAGGTTATCAAATAAAACTTTGTTGTTTTTCTTGCTATAATTAGTAAATAATAAAATCCTTTGAGTATAAATGAAATAAAATCTGTAGCTTATTCCAAGTTGAATATACTGAAAACTCCAAAAATGTATATTTTAATGTCTTAACCGACCTCTTTTGATAGCAACTCGTGCTATTACTACTACACCTTCGGCCTCGAGTCCAAATCCGGTAAAATCATCGAGGCACTTTGATAATGGCTCTAGGTGATGAAGCCGTGGTCACTTCAGTAGTTTAAATATTTTTTTGTTAAAAAGTGATTCACAATTTTTACTTTGGAATGGCGATAAGTATGTCCGCAAAGTTAAGCTTGATACGTTTTCTAGGATTCGTTGTTCGTCCCATTAGTCAGTGACTTTTCAGTTAAGGGTCAATATATCTGGTATAAGTTCCAATGCAGAGGAAGTAGAGCGAGCGTGGCGTGTAGAAGTCCTTAGCCTCACCTTTCTCTCTCACTGCGGCCATACTCAGGGGTCCTTATCCTTCCTTTCAGCCCGCGGGGGTTTTCCCTTGACGAAGAGGGTCTTCTTGTGTGTGCACTTGCTGAAGGGGTTGTTTGAGGACATTGGGAGCATAAGAGGGAGAGCTGGTAAGCTTGCCCGATGGGGAGTGCGGAAAAACATTGGGAATCCCGAGGGGAGGATAGCGGATTTTTCCCTCGGGTCTTCCCTCGGTACCAGCTCTTTTTCCATTCCCGGCTACACTAACTCAAGGTTTACCTACATGCAATCCAAAAGATTCCCAAATCCCGATCCATCTAGGGACCTAAGACTGCATTGATCAACAAATGATCCTCTCATTAGGTACTTATCTTAATTTAAGACCATAGAAATGAGGTTTTATATTCGTTCAATTGTATTATGCTCAACTATGTGGAAGTTAATACTCGAAAATGAAAAGGAGACTTCATTGATTTCCACTAATTTATTTTGTCCGTACGACATGCTTCGAACTATAGAGATCATCATCTACCTCTATGGTTCGAAACATGTCGTACGGACAATATGAATTAGTGAAAATCAACGAAGTCTCCTTTTCATTTTCGAGGTATTACATGCTTCCCTATATTCCTTATATCCGGAGATATGACATCAAATTTGAAGATGCTTTCGTCAAAATTTAAATTTTACAGCATTGCAATATTGTGGAAACGACTGCATTTGATGCGGAAAGGCTCAGAAGTTTTCTCCTCTGGGTTAATCAATCTATTTGGAAATCCATTTTTGGGTGTGATAAACTTTCACAGAAAAAAAAATCTTAAAGGCAGTGAAATTGCAAGTCGGGCCACCGTTCAGGATGCTAATTCATCTCTTTCCGTGTGGATTTGCGGGGTATCAGGAAGCCCGGGTTCCGAATATAGTCTACCAAAATGATTTCTTCGGTTTGGAATTTTCATGCTTCATTTTATTTTTTAAGCTGGATTTGTGAACTGCAAAAAAGTAACGATTTGACTAAAACTTGCACTGAAAATTGTAGGTACCTTTTTGTAATAGGTATTTATGGATTGAGTAATATGTTTTGGGACGCATAAAAAATTACAGTTCATCACAAATATCTTGGAAAATTTTAGGTTAAAAAAACACGTCACTCTCTAAACGAGAATGCTTAAATTTCATCACAATTATTGCTCCGTCATCAGGAATTACAGATATTGTTTAATTGGCATAATTCTTCGAGCTACTCTCACTTATCTTGGAAAGCTTAAAGTAGAAGTTTCAGAAAAACGCAACTGAGGGGTGGAAATAAAGTTCCACGTTGGCGGTAGCCTACCATATGTGCTGAGGATATTGTTTATTATGATTTCGGTTGGTGGGCAGAACGCGTGAGCCCAGGAAATTGAAGTGAGATTCCTCCGAGAAGATCCCCGTTTCTCACAGTTCCAATTTAACCCCTCGGTTGCTCTCTCCCCGAACGGGACCTGCCTGACCATCTCCCCGTAATCCCCATCCCAATACGGTGGCCAATGGGATGACCTCCTTCCCAGCCACCCTCTGAAACGAACCTGAAATGCGCGGTTACCCCGGGGGACCGGTCCGCCAGAAGCGACTCCCGTTTCTTCAAGAAGGCAATCCAACAACGCCGCAAATATCTCTCACCATTCATGCTGCCCTTAGTTTTTAGACGATTTTGTCTGATACAAGATTTCTAAGAGGTCATTGAAGACTTAAACATCTTCTATATTATTTCTACTGTATAGATACCTTTTTCTTAACTTATACGCAGCCAAACTCTACAAATGAGGTACCAAAATGCACAGTATTTATCAGAGAACATGCGACGGCATACCTTACTCCCTAAATATTGCTATTGTTTCCTAAAATTGGTTTTTAAATAATTAAAACAAAAAAACAAAAACCGGTAAATATTCCTGACGTTAACGGCGCACAATCTGATACATTTGTTCATTTGCAACAATATCTCGCATTCTTTAAATAACTTTTATCAAAATACGGCTGATTCCACATTGAAGTCTCCTGTTGATGCGTAAGTATGAGTCATCATGTGCGTTTAACAGAGGATAGAGTAATTACTTCCAATGTTGTGCTTAAAGAGGTCCTCTGACCTCAATTTGTACATGAATATTCCAATTAAATTTGTACATATGACCCTGCCTTTTTTTCTACATTTTAAAATTAGAAACGCGCCTATCCCTCTGTGGACCTGCATTGAAAAGAGCGGGGGAAGCCCGCTGGGAGCGGGCGCAGCACGCTCGTCTTTTCTTGATTTCCTAGTTCCTGTGTAATCGAGATCGTAGCATTTTGACGCCACACTGTATTTCTAACCCCGGAAATGAAAGGAATCAGTGTGGTTCACATTTTTTTATCTCTCAAATGCGCCAAGTTACTGGAGTATGTATTTACCTCTTTTATCTCCAAATATGAAATAAGATTCATCAAAATGGGTCTTTGGTTTTTTTTTGTATTTGAGGTGGAATATTTGTCCGATGTAAAATGCTCCTTCGCATTTTCGTTATCCATGCAGATTTATGGATACTTAAGGTACCCGAGCAAATTATTTAGTGCTCGTCTGCTATTGAAATTGCTGCATTTGGATACAGTGGCGCCGACCCCATGGGGCCTGACGGGGCCCGAGCCCCCTCAAAGATTCGTTTGGGGGAGGGCGAAGCCCCCTCAATAATTCAAGAAAACAATTAAGTTATATTATGCTTTGTGAAATCACAAAAATGTATTGGTGATTTTTATTTCCCATGCTTGACGATAGTTACCTTTTAAAATAAATTCAACAATGAGTGTTGAAACAAATAATTATAAGGTTAAGCAGGTTAACTAGTTGTCAGCTGAATCAAGTGGTGTGAATCATGGTAGTGTTTCGGTGCTGTGACACACTTACAATTTAACCTCTTCCTGGGGCAAGACCTCCGAAATGGGCCCCCCCAATATTTTTTAAAAGTCGGCGCCCCTGTTTGGATAATAGAACCAACAAGGCAGGAGAGTAGCTTTAGTGAGTGGTACGAGCTTTGTGATTTTAGGCCATAATTTGTTCTTTTGACCATTAACGGTGACTCTTTATGCCTAAATATAATTAAAACTGATGTTTTGAGTACCCTTGTCCATACCATTTTATCATAAGCCTTTTTTCATAGACTTCACTGTATGTTTCCCTTAAATAATCTGTGGAGGATCATACGTCGCTACTCACTTCATTAACCTTTCCATTCTTTCAAAATTTTCTTACCCATATTTTTTATGACTGACTGAAAACTCTGAGTAGCGCATACTAGCGGTAGTGAAACGTGAGGGATAGTATGGATTGTTATAAGTTGTTGAAAATTCTTGTATTTGCCGACACTGCATCGCCATGTGTATTCTTTTCTTTTAGTATATTACCCTCGCTTTTCTTTTTGACGCACATTTTGGTTGCATTAGATTTATTTCCTGCCATATGTTTCACTGATTTTTGCCGTTAACAAAGGACCAACTGGAAAAATAATCCAATCCTTTTTCTAGATCTAATTCACCTCTTCCGGGAGGGTAGAGTGCAAATATTACAGTTTGAATCCTGTATTCGTTTTGCTTTCGTTGCTTGCGATTCGTTGCTTGTATTTTCATTTCTTGTTAAACTAATTTTTGTGGATTGGTATCATTTATATTTTCTATGCTCAGTGGAGTCGAGTTACTTTTTCATCTTTAAGGTTATTAAACTTGAGGTCCGGCACTGGATTAAGCTAAACTCTTGGACTTGTGAAATACCTTTATTATTATATATACCTAAATTATATCGTCATTTTCCTTGAAAACATAAAAAAATGAATTCCTAGTGGAATAAATAAAATTTTTTTCAACATTTTGTTAATAATACCTGAAATTTATGCAATTTGATACTTCTTTTTTATGACTCCAAACGCAGCTGTTAGCTTCCTCCGTGGAAGGTTACTCGGGATTTCCAACAGGTCAGGTTCTCTATCACGGCCGACGTTTCGATGAACGTGTCGTTTGTCGAAATCGAAACGACGCGTCGGCCGTGATGGAGAATCTGACCCGGTGGAAATCCCGAGTGACTCACAATACAACACGCCGGTAAAGCCTGCGATCATTCTTTGTTAGCTTCCTGTCTCCTTTCCCTGCATGATTTTCTCTGTTATCCCACCTCTCATTAACCCATGTCGCTCACGACACCGACTAACACGGTTGAACATTAGCACTGGTTGAGAGAGACTCCAGCCAAGGATTCTCGTGGGATGGAGGTGATAACTGGGAGCCGCGAACGGAAAAGAGGGAGAAAATGGTCTCCCAAGATTTTCCGGCAGATTGGTGCGGGTTTTTACGAGCGCCGAGGCGAGGTTGGAGTGCTCGAGACAATTGGGAAGAATGCGTAGGGGTTTTTGGGGAGCGGCAGTAAGGAGGACGTTAGGAAGAAGCGGGCAGTGGAAAAAGAGATGTGAGGAACAGGAGGTGGAAGTTACGACGCGGAACTTCATGAGGATGAGAGGTGGGCGAAGCGGTTCCAGACGGAGTAATCTGAATTGCCTCGGGTGAGAAGAGGAGGCGGGCAGAAATGGCTTATGCCCCTCTCGTATAGCCCACTAGAAAATTTAAGTGCGTCCGAGCAGTAGCTCAGCTTCCTTCCTTGGAGAGGTATCACCAAGGTTACGGAAATTGAGTAAGATTTAGGGATTCTTAAAAAGGAAAGATTACGGGAACTTTTCTCGAGACCTCACCCTTTGGGTGTGTATCGTTAATCCTAGACAGATCTCACCGTCACCATTCATGCTTAGCAAGTATTGCATTATTTTACCCCATAAAATCAATTGAAGGATTGTTCGTAGCTTTTATTACTATGAAGATAGTGAAAGCATCTTATTATTATGTGTATTATGTGAAAGGATTTGTTCTAAAATAGACCACTACCTACAGACGGATTTTATTTTTCTGTCACCATACCATTTTCATTAGTGTGCACCAATAAGTGGTACACCTACGTTTATTTTTCGTCGAATGCGTATCAATTATCGAACGTGAATTATGAATTGAAGACACACCAATGGCATAGTCCTATGAAAGACAACAAAAAAATTAGGGCACTGACTCACAAAGGCTACCTGTTGATTAGCTGTGTCATCTTGTTTTTTTCATGACAAAACTGTTGCGTACTTCACATTCTGACTCGTTTCGTTTGACTTTGTGGTATAGCTCAATTGTGAATTTTGGGTATTTAAGTCAAAATAACATTTCATCTGCTTAATATTTATTCCAAATTTACGTTTTGTATATTCTCAATTATATATTGCTAAATAAAATATTTGCTCGTGACAATTCGCCTTTTCCACAAAATTTGTGGAGCTCCTGTTGGGAAATGTTTTGGATGGCGTGAAAAGTCTGGCATTTGGACATGGGGATAATCTCGTGGGTGAAATTATCTACAAATGAAATAATAAAGTATGAAAAACGAGCAGGTGTTTGTTCTGTTAGTCTGTTTGAGGAGAATATGAAATTATGTGGAGGAAGGAGGGGATGGTGATTTTGAATAAGGAATTGGCCTAGGAGGAAGGTCGCGGTGAATTGGAGGCAGAGGGAAGAAAGAGTGGATAATTCGCTAAGGGTAAATTGGCGAGTTAGCTGAAGAAAGGAGCTGCAAATGAAGGGACAAAGATTGTTGCGAATAATTTAGTTTTATGCGGTGTCCGTGGATATTGATAAAGGACACAGAGGAAGATTATACTAACTTTGGTTGAAGGAAATTCGTGCGAGGGAAAATGTGAAACATTGCTCTCTTGAAAAGACTCAGACATGGCGAATATGTGCGTTGAGAGAGGGAGTGAAATCTTTTGCACCTTGTAATATATTTACATAATACCTCCTTTGTTACCTCATTCAAGAGAAAACGCATGCTGTGCTTATGCATGACGTATGCTGATGCTTCTGTCTTCTGCTATTATTAAATTGAGCTAAAAAAAGCGACTAACGTATTTTTATTTGCTGAACAAACCAAACCAAAGAATTTTTTCCCATGAAAGTTAAATTGTCAGTTCATCTTTCGCTCTCCACTTACCGATAAAGTTTAGCAATTGAGAGCCTAACTTAATTTGAGGGTATTTTTTGTAACGAAGTGCACACACAGTCAAGGAGAAGGTCATTTTGTGATTAAAATTATGGAAATTAATGTTTCCAATGTGGGGAGGTGCAAATTAAGGTTTAATTCTTGATAATTCCATTTACTTTCCTCAAAATAAATGGCTGTTTAGGTTTTAAACCATAAACTCATTTCTAACGATTACCGATTTTAATGATCTGGAAAAGCATGTGAGTTCATAAAAGTTCATCTTTTGGGTGTAGAATTGGAAATCGGTATGTAATTTATCCGCAGGAGTATTTATTTCATACCCCATAATCATAAATGTGAACGCATGAAATTGAAATGAAAGTATTTTAGGCATGCGATGCGATCATAGGTATTTATGACAGTGACGTGTGCAATAGGGATGAAAATGACAATTTTCTTAATTTTTCCAAAAAGTAGCTTGTCATTAGCTGGTGAAACTTGCTTCTATTAAAAAAAATTTTTTCATTTGAATAACGTTTCTGCACACAAAAGCCATACATCATCCTTTGAACTTTGCTTGGATATTGACTTAGCGTGCTCATAGCTATCCATGAGGAAATAATAATCATTATTTTCTCTGACTGGATAACTTACTCTCTGCTAGCAACTGACCAAAATGTAAGGATACACTGATTGCATCATATTCTGATGCCTTTATTTTATTACTTTTTCTGTCGCTACCATTTTTTATTCATAAATGTATTGTTGGGAATCCATTTAAGATTCGATAAAATTTTTATTAACCCTCATATGGATTCGCTGCGCCTTAGCGGCGCTCGTGGTTTTAAAAGTGGTGTAAAAATTTTCCATTCCAATGAATCATTTTGAAATTTTCAGTAGTCTATTTTTTCTGCTTTTTGCGTCTAAATATAAAATTTTGTTAGCGTAGTGTCTATAGTTTACATTTTATTGGCCTCTAATGGAAAAAGTTACGTCGTTGGATTTTCGGCGCCGCTGCGGCGCTCAGTATTTCCTCGTCGCTACGTCGTTGACTGCACTCTCAATGTTAATGTCAAAGCAATTATGTTTCGTATGAAATGCTATAATATATTTATAATCATATTATTTATATTTCTAAACATTATAAACAAAATAAAATTGTTAAACAAAAGGAAAATATTACCATACCAATTGTGCTTTCTATTTTAGCTAAGAATCAATCTATTTGCCTCGTTATGATGTTCATTGACAAAACTTCATCTTTTTACGAGAATTATTCATAAAAACTCATGGCTAGTCAAAGTTGTTTTTTCATGGGCCTCCGACTTAGTTTTGCTTGGGCCAAGAATTTCCTCGTCGCTACGTCAGGGTCTGCACTCTCAACGCTAATGTCAAAGCAATTATGTTTCATATGAAATGCAATAATACATTTATAATCCTATTATTTATTTTTTTTAAACTTATAAACCAAGTGAAATTGTTTAACAAAAGGAAAATATTACAATACCAATTGTGCTTCCTCTTTTAGCTAAGAATCTTTATGTTTGCTTCGTTGTAATGTTCATTGACAAAACTTCATCTTTTCGCAAGAATTATTCATAGAAACTCATGGCTAGCCAAGTTTTCCTTGTTTTTTCCGTGGCTTCCGACTTAGTTTTGCTTGGGCACCTTCTCCGCTCCGCGCCCACGTACCTGCCGTGGTGATAGTCACCTTTGGGTACATCCTAGGGTGACTCTGTTTAGAATTACTCCAAGCCGCAATTCTAAGAAAAATTTAACACAATGCATTATCCGAATTCGTAGAATAATGCTTCCTCACCGTTGTGTGAATATTTCTCGCTGAATGAGTAACTGTAACTTGCCAGGAAATTCAGAAATTTCACCGACTACCGTGAAGAACACATCGCACAGTTATTGTTATATGTCTTCTACCTTTCATTCGAAAAAAAATCCCTTTGCGTCTAAGATAGTCTATACAAAATTGCAAGCGTTTATACAGTTACTAATGACGTGACAGTTTACCATTGGGGTGAAATCCAGATAACTACCCAACTAATTGTGTGATAGAAAATAATTTCTCTTTCCTGACGATGAGTTTAGACTTTACATGGTAAAAATCGTTTCATTATGAATAGGTGAAAAGACAATTTACCGTGAGGTGAACATTTGTGAACATAATTCTCGTTTCTTTGTGTAATGAAATGCACAGATGTTTTATGCATTGGGGGTGTTACTAACGTAAAGGGGTGAGTGAGGAGGAGAAAGGAGAAGGAATGCCAAGAGGTTGTTTTGAGGTGAAGTGATGGTAGTGTGTCGACTGCCAAGGATCGGGGAATACCCAGATCGTTAGGACAGGTAGGAGTAGAAAATCCTTATTGCGGAAAAGGTTGGGAGTGCAAGGAGGCAATTAGATACAAAAGCATGCTTTTTCTTCTTCCTTCCATCGCTGCACGAGGGACAGGGAACAAAAGCCTTGTCAAAACGCCCCGCGGTGGCCCTCCCTTCATTCCGAGAAGGTCTAGCTCGGGTGGGTCATTAGGGTGGAGAGAAGTTCAATCAAGTTTTGTGGGAGGGGGGAAGAAGGTGGTGAATGACGAATAAGGGAGCTTAGTGGGAAGGTATGGACAGTCTCAATGTTTGGGTCAGTGAAACGCTAAGAAAGAAAACGGAAAGAAAATGTATGGGAAGTCCTTCCAAAGTGAGGGTATTTTTGTCCCCCCAGAGCATTCTTTCATTGGTTTCTCACGCAGAGCTGGACGAAAAAAAGGCAGCTGCTCCTTCTCCCCTACCACCAATAACACATACTTCTAAGAATTTATTTTTTTTGGATTTCCCACCAATCCAGGAGTAAAACCTAATCTGATGCACTCCCACGCAAAACATTTACCCGTCCATATCTAAGGAAACCTTTTCCTTGGGCTACACGTCCCCAGTGGGGGAATAGGGCTCCGTGGTAGGAAAAGAGTACCGACTCTTCTAGCTTCAACTCCAAAGAAGCGTAGGGTTCTTTGACACTTCGCTTGTCATCCCATATTATTTATATTCCAAAACCCATAAGTCTTGATTTTTTTAATGCAGGACATAAGCTCCCAGAATATTCGTAAGATTTGTCTTGATCGCCAGAATCTTGTAAAAATCACGAAAGTAAGTCTCTTCTCACTTAACCTACAGCTGTTCCATTATTAACGTTTAATAACTTTTCCTTCTATATACACTGCAAAGATATAACAAATGGGTGGACGTAGTGAAGCAAAATTATGTCATATGGGCATAAACGAATTTTATTCGGTCATCATTTTTAGTATTTAGATACATAAAATTATAAACAATATAAACATTAAAAAGCGGAGTTTGTCGAGCTCTGCATATCAGAAAAATATTTCAAACAACAATAACACATGAAATTAAAACTTTCATTCAAAAATAACAAACAAAGGGAACTGAAATAAAGAGCATTACGGCAAGAAATGGAAAAGAATGCAGCGTTCAAGATTTTTTGTTATAACTTCAACAATAAGGGTTTAAATCTAGCAAAACACTGTAAGAAATAAAGATAATAGATGTATTTACCATTATCAATTGGAAAACTTGTAAATTCTGGCTAACTTTGAAAGATAATAGCAATAAATGACGCGGCGCCGCTGCGGCGCCGAGAATCCAACGACGTAACTAATTTTGTAAATCCATATGAGGGTTAAAAAAATTAAATCGTACCACCTGAGTACGCATACGTTATTCCCAGCATTTTTATTTTTTTATGATTGGTCTCCAGCATATACCGGAGGAATAATTTTTCATTTGAGATTGAATACCAGTCGCCCATTTTTATCGCTAAAAATCGATCGCTCATATTTATCTTACGGAGAAGGTCGCTTATCAACTTCAAATTAATTCTGCCGAAAGTGACTGGTTTAATATGTAGTATTTGATATAAAATAACTCTGGATATAAATGAAACCATAAATGAAAGCAATTGGGAAAGCAAAGTTTTGATGTGCTTGTTGCAATTGTGGTTCATAATTACATCCCTTATTAATGAAAGAATCATTCAATTTAGTAAAAAAATATCTAAAGGCGCAGATTAGTTGGAAATGTTTCTCAGATGATTTTTACACCATTAATTCATTTTTTACTCATGAGAGCATTGATAAATTTAAGTAGCTTTTGAAAATTTTGGATGAGTTTTTTTAAACGGAAATAGTTTCTTATTGATACCGAATTTCACTATGGCCACGCCCGAAAATATTAAGGACACATTTGAGGAATATTCAGAAACCTGTTCAAATCCTAGATTGCTTAAAAATTTTCTAATTTTATCTTTATTCTCTTTTTGCTCCTGATGGAACACATGATATTCCTCACATATAAATAGATTAATAGCACCAACGGGAAAATATAATTTTTTTTCAGTAAAATTATTCCTCTTATCCTCATATTTCTGGTGCATTCATTAGTAAACTAAGTTCATCATTAATTCTTACCGGATGGGGAAAATCTTCTGAGGACTTAAAATGAACTGAGAATATGCTGGTCTTCTCACCTAAAGCTGTCCTTACTGATGAATTTAATCGAGTCTCGGCGGAAATTTTGTCCTTCCTCCTCATTCCAGAGAACAAATTAATTGGTACGATTGGATAGCAGCCTAGAATGAGAATTTTCCTCGCAGTGAGTCCTTCGTTAGATTTGAACTTAAATCACTGGGGTAGTGGAATTGGGTTAAAATGATGCCATCATCATGCACAATACATACGTACGCTTAGGCTCTGCAACGACGTAATGAAGAAGTTTGCTAACGACGTATTGCGCATTACGGAGTAATTCGAGTGGCATAACCTGACTTCATTTTGCACCAAGAACGTGACTGGAACTAAGTGCGCGTCTAATTAATCCGATATCTCTGTGGGCTATGGCTAACGTCTCTCCTAGGAAGCATGCTCTCTACCCTACTCTTTGAATAACAAATCATGCCTATTGAAACGTGAGTTTCCCGTTCAACTTTCTTCGGTTTGCCTTTTTTCCCCGATTGGGTCTAATTTGAATAAACACATGCTAGAGAGATATGGAAATTTTTCTTCAACCTCCCCGTAAACAGTTCTTTACGGCCTTCTACAACGGGTTTTCCAGCACTAACAATGCGCAACGCAATCCCCCATGCCCTGGATAGGGATCACGTACCCGGTTGGGACTCGAACCCGCGAATATCGGTTTGGTAGATAAAGACAGTACCTCACCTCCACCGAGGTTCGGCAATATTTAGGTTGTATTTCATATTTTCTTCTATTTTTTATTTTTTTGGTTCAGAGTAATATTAAGAATATAATTACATTTCTAAAGATGATATAAGTAATCTCTTATGAAATTTCGGAGCTTTTAGAGGTCCGTCCTTCCTCCACTCGACAAATCAAAACGAAAAATACGTTTGAATAATATTATAAACTTAAAAAAATCAAAAATAACTTTTTTCTCGCTAACTAAAAAAAATAAATTTCTCTGTCCATATCTGAGTCTCAATATGAATTGTTACTCAAATGGTGACTTACTTTATGACAGTCATTACGACCAAAACAAGAAACGTTGGGCGCATGTAACATTACATTTAGCAATTGCAATTGGTGGCATTTCTTTTTAGTTTTAAATGATTTTCTACTTCCTTTCTCTCTCTTCCCTTGTGTAACTATCACTCAACTAACTAATTAACGAACTACTAACAACTAACTTTATAGTTTTGAATTCACTAAAGCAAGTTATTTCACTTTGTTGATTTTTAAATTTAAGTTTTATAAAATTTTAATTTTTTTGTAAAGTTTTCTGAAAAATGCGCGTATAAGTTGCACAACATTCAACATGTCACACAAAACATTCGCTAAAATGTGTTTGCAGCGCCATTTGTGGCAAAATGTGGAATTAATTTTCCATACAAAATTAATTTTGTAAATATTTTTTTTAATCTAGCCAGAATCATGACAGAAAGCATATAAATATGCATAGTCATCAAGATCTGAGCTACATATAAAGTTTCAATGCTCTAGCTAGTCGTTAAGTGTGTTAAAATTGAGTTACAAAATTCCACCGTAACAAACAGGCAGACAGACACGAAAGTTAGTTAAAGAAAATTGTAACAAGTCATTTCCATGGCTTTATCATGTTTACTTCATCTTTTACATACATACAGTCCTTACTTTTACGTTACACATTTACTTCATCTTTTGCGTAATCTAAACAAGGTTTCACTCCTCGGCTCCCTCCTGAAATTGAACAATCTCACCTTCAAGCAAATCATCCTGTAATTGTAATAGTATTTCCTTCCTGAATCCTCCAGTTGGTTCTTTACTTTCCCAATTCGGGAAATGGGCGCCTCATCCCCTTTGAATAGATTCTCCACCCCTCACTCCCTCCGATAAGTACTTCTCTCATCAATCCTTCACTACCTATTTCACGCCAGTCAGGGTCTAATTTCATTTCCCCTCCCAGCACCCTGCCGCACGATCCCTGCGAAGAAGCTTAGAGTCGTTTTCCCGTCCCTCTCTCTCCTTCCATTTCCTCCCTTTGAATCTCCCCCTTACGTATTTCGTCTATTCCATCCAAGGAACACCTCCTCGTTGTTTTCTCCCTCGGATTGATTGGACGGAAACGCTCTTAATCCGACCCCACGGCACTGTTACATACGGACCGGACTCACCTCTAATACACTTCCCCTGTTTCTTCCTCCCGGCTAACCCACTGCGTGGACACCGTGCGTAGAGCTTTTTTGTGCTTGATTCTGAATGATGCCACCCAGTGTCACGTAGTGCGGTCGTTTATTATCTGGTAGGCATGGGGTAAGATTGCAGGGTGTCCCAGTTGCTACGCGTTCGGACTACGAGTCCTCGGTCCCTCGAGGGGGGTTATCGTGAAGTAAATAGGTCGCTAGACCCTCAGGTATTTTAGAACGGATACCTACAGTTAATTCATTGGCTAAGCAATTTCATTTAGACTTTCAGTGCATTGAGCTGTCAATGCATAAAACAATTATAGGTTGCGTGAGAGAGAATGGAGAAAAAATTATCGTTCTTATACTGTACACTTTTTTATCAATAAACAAGTAGGCCCATCGGCGTTAATCGGGCAGGATAGTACCCCGATAAGAGATATTCACGGTCACATGGTAGTATTTTTAGGTAAAGGAACAAAGCAGGTATGATGATGGTTTGTGTAACGTGATATGGCACGTGTAACATCAAACAATGGATATATCTATCTCCATATAACGCGAATGAGATCAGCGTGTATCCCGCTCCACAGCATTGATCATTATGTGTGTCCATACGTGCGTAGACCGGAAACATTGTGTGAACTCATACCCCAGCATAAAGGTTTGCATCGAGAGGACATATAGTTAAATGTAGAATCCTTCGAGTTATGTTTTCCCTATGAGCGTGTCATGAAGTGTGCCTACTGCCTACCCAACAGGATGCGTAACCACCGAAGTTGTATGACATGACGTAACAATCGGTAATGAGAAAACGACGCAATGGACGCATCGAACACAACCAGAAATAGCACTGCAGCCAGATTTAATTGCATACAAACCTTTGTTTGCAATCCGTGCAGCCTTATGGAAATGCATACCAGCCAGGCTAACAGACATCCTCTTTTATAGATATAGAAAGATACGTATGTATTAGCAAAACGAGTCAACACGTCTCAGTACACTCGTGTTTCAAAAAAGATTTAAGCCAAGCCGCATTCGCACAGGCGACAGTGGGAAAGTGTATTCCATGAGAATAGCGTTCAATATGTCGTACGCACGTGGGTTACAACTTTCCAAGTGTGTTAGTATATTGATAATTTAAAAGTTTGGTGTCACTATGAAAATCTAACGCCGCACTGTGGTGCAGAACCCCCAAAGCATGTCCAAAAGTGTATTTCGCTATCCAAAGCTTTTATTTTCACGTGAAAAACGTCTGTACCAATTTAAATACAAAAATAGTGATTGAAAACGTGAAATAAATCATTTTCACTACGTAAATGGGATTTAAAATGGACTTTTATTTAATAGCAAATCGTCGATCGTAGGGATTTCATTTCCGCGGAATCTGCGATTCTAAATAAGCTGCAATGTTCTTTTCACTGTAGCAACTCTATCATGCATGTAGGAATTACCTTTTACTCTTCTAGAACAAATATCATGCTAATTAAATCCTCAAGCTTTGACTTGTCATTTTCAAGAGTTTTTTTATAATTGAAGTTATTATTATTGGTACAAAAATCATTTTATATTACGTGTGCAAGGTATATGCAGGATGCATCAATATCCACACACTCAGTCTGTAAAAATGCGTTATAGCACTAAACTCCTGTCTCTAGGTATGTATTCATTAATCAAATAATAACATAAAGTAAATTTTATAATATAACAAGGTAAAGTGTTCAATTTGATTACGTAGAAATGTTATAAATGTTTATAATATAAGTCCTCTTGCACTACTAGCTCGTCGCGATGTGCTTGCATAGGCGAAAATACCGAGTAAGAAAGAGGAAAACGCCTAATTTGATCAGGTACACTCGATATTTTCTCTTATTATGAAGAAACTAAAACTAAATTTCGTACTTGCTATCAGTTAAAACATGTATGTTAAAATACGCTCAAATAATAATGAAACCCGATAGTTAATTTTTTTTAAATTAAATTTAGTTTTTTAAGGTCGCTTTAAAAAAGCTAATACAACAGGTGTAATACAGCAAGACGTTTATAACCTTTCACGAATTCGTCCTATATCTGTGCTCACAAAATTGTTTGAAATCTTTAACTGTGTCCATCAGTGCTTCTTATTAGGGTTAATCATCGTAATATGAAGAATAGACGCAGATATTACGTCTGGTCTACGAATAAGTATCTTATGCGGCGACGTAGCCATAGATGGCCAACTATATTCCTTAACTGCGCAAACGAGCCGTATCCATGGAAAATCTTCAGAAATCTTCATTGTCGGCAGAAAAAGTACTCTATAGGATTCTTAATACTGAAGTAGATCGGAAGCATATGAAATAGTTCAAAATGAGTCATACAATAACGGTCAGTCTATCAAAACTAAACATTTATTCACATGCACTCAAAGTCTAAACCCAAATGCTAGAATAAATTAGTGCAAAATTTTATGATCATCTTATTCAATAAATGTAGAGTATTTTCGAAAATTGAGCCGCTACAATATGTCGTACAATTTCTCTTTACCGTAGAAAAAAACGTTTTTTCTAAGATGGCTTAGATTTAGACTCTTTGCCAAGTTTTGGGGATCCCGCTTGACCAAACTTGTTTCAAAGAAATTCTAGCATTCTTCTACCGTAGTAATAAGCTTTCAAGCAATAAACTATTGTATGGAGTAGAAATTAACGTGTCGGAAGATCATAAAAGATTCAAGGTTTCTGTATGCTCTGTTTGAATTTTTCTGTCACAAAAGTCATTTTCATTGTTCTGACGCAGCAGTTTAATTGGCTAATGAAAGCTAGTTTTGCTCTTTTCAGCAAATTGGTGATTTGGGGAATTCACCAGGGAGTTTATTCCCTTCAATTTTTGATTTATTAGCCTCGGGTACCAATTAACCCATTTTTACCAATAATTATTTCCATTTGCTCAGGAAAACGTGTGTTGGGTGTTAATTTGAGACGTCGATGACTCCCTTTCAATTACAATTATCGATTCAAAGTATCCCGTGTCAAGGCAAGCGTTTGAGGCAGATCATTCAATCTCCACTCAAAAGCCAACTTTCCAATGAAATAGTGATCAAAGTGGAGATAGTACGTGATTAAAAAATTCTTGCGTCGTGTCGTTTTACTTTTGATACCAGTTTTGGCTAACGAGTTCTGACACCCATTGTTTTGAGGTCTTTTAAAGTTTACTATAAATCACGTGGTGAGTGAGGAGAGGAAACCGTCGTATGAGATAAATAGGTGGAACACTTGTGTTGATGCATTGCACCCCTTCGGATGAGGGGGTTCCGAAACCATGATTGAATTAGAATATTTGTCTATGGGGGAAGATAGAGGAGAAAAACGAGTTTTTAGCCGGGACGAAGAGAATTAGCGGCCTGCAGAAGTTTAGCTGTAATAATAAAAGTAAAATTGTAGGGGTCCACAGGTGTGAAATTATGTATGCATCACGGCTTCAATGTAAACCTGCCTGAAACAGTGCATTTCCTTTAGTGTATGATTGCTGTCGCTGGTGTACATGTCTTGTTTAAGGACATTTATCCCTACTGACGTGTTCCTCAGTAAAATTTGACTTGATATCTTCGTGGCTTATTCATGTTTAAATAGCACTGTTATTTTTGTATGTATCCGGGCGTGCCAAATTAATCCTGTTGCACTGGACCGCTCCATTCTATTGTCAATCCTCGAGTTGATCTCGACAGAGCATCTCGGAACTCCTCAATGGAACGAGTTATGAAGTAAAACTAGGACAAATATTTCGCGTCAGCTAAAAGTTGCCTCGGTGAAGGCATAAACGGCACCTTGTGGATTTGAATGCGGAGGAAAGGTAACTTACGTACATCAGCATCTCTGAATTATGTTACAGATGTGTGGGTTTCCTCCTCGCCTTCACGGACTAATGGTGGGGGACTTCCCTTCATGAATAATGCCCAATGCTCTACGTTCTCATGGCTATTCTGGCTCCCGCTCGCCGTTTTCGTCATTAAATGGAGCTAACTTGACTGCGTTTGAGCTTCTCAGTGAAGGTTCTAGTGAATTCGCCCGTCTTACTTTTTTTCCCGCCTTCGCTGCTTCTCTTGCATTTGAGTTACACCATGTCCGCACTTCAAAGGAGGAGAGCGTTCCTCTAAAAGTTCTCTTATTTACCCTGCACTTTGCTTCCTGTTAATGGGTTCGTTTAAATTGTGGCCCTCGGTCGACTCAGGAAAGAAATAACTAGGCTTGAATTTCTCAGAAAAGCGCCGCACGGCGTATGAAAATGTAGCTTTTGGTATGGATGTTTGGGTCATTAAACTTTGTCAAAGAAAGACCATTAAATTAAAAAACATCGCTTCGGCGCTGGGTTTAAATCTCACTAGAAAATGTTTTTTGGGTCTTTTCATGCGTAGCACAAAATCCTATCAACGTCATTTTGAGATCTGCAGAAACTAGCGGTGAAATATCTCCTGTCACCAGCGTCAGAACGTTCCAAAGAATATGCTTGTCGTAATATTTGTGCTTTTCAAAGCCAGGAAATAAGTAGATCTCTTCATTTTGAATAAAAATTTTAGGAGTGGTTCTATTTGTGTGTACCAACCTAATGAGACTGTTGTTGTTGTTATTGCCTTAAAAACCTGTTGATTTTTTACTTGAATGACTTTAAGTTATCTGCCTTAGTAATGATAGTGCATCTATGCATATTTTTCCTTTACTTTGTCATTTCTAAAAATATATATTAATATATATGTATTAAAAAATAGATATTAATCTCCCACATATTTCCACGTAAACAATCATTTTTCCGATTCATGACGATAGAGGAGGGAATAATAATTCTAAATTTGCCTGGAGGCGTATATATTGTGTGGAAATATTAATTTTTCTTCCGCTTGAGTAGAAACAAGCTTCATGGTACCAATTGTAAGTGCGGTAGTCATGCAATCACTTTCATGTGCAGGAATTTACCATCACGAATACGTGATGTGATTTCAAATTGGTAGACGTGACTCCGTTTCATTTCAGTTTGGCTCGTCCGAGCATTTGAGAATCTTGGATGTACGCAGGTGACACTACGTGTGGCTATTCTCTACTTCTCATCAAAACACGCCGATTAGTAAATCTGCGTTTCTTAGGGAGGCTTTCATGGTCCTTTCTTCCAATCATATTAGGACCCTGCTCCCTTTGATGCTCTTTTAATCACAGATTACGCTTTGACTGCGAACTGTTCAATGAACCCCACGAAGTTTAGGTGGAATTGGTAAGTAGAGCAGACCAATCTCGATTTTGAGTGAAAGATTCTGCCTCTGTGTGCCACTGTGTGGAGTTTCTCAACTAGATTGGATATTTTTAGAGTTTGTTGATTTTTTTTAAATTCGTCATGATGATAAATACTTGGTTCGTAATACAAATATTCGTTTTTGAAAATCATTAAATATTAATATTGTTTTGTATTATCGTATTCTTGGAGTATTTTTAATGCACGCAGTTTTCACATTGACGAGTATTATACCATTTTTAACATTACGGTACTGATGCGTTATTTTTTTGGATGGTTTCCCTTCATGATGCGTCAACCACCATTCACACTTTAGACGATCGCAATTTAGATACACTTCCCGCAACTTTCACATACCTATAGTCGTTGGTGCTACTCCCTGATAATTCGGATTTGTCCATTTTGAGGGTAACGTAGAGCATTTTTAGGGTTTGCTAGGTAAAACTGCCAGTTTGGTATTCACAGCTCTACCATATGGAAGTAAGCCCTCAGAGGAACATATGAATGATGATCAAAGAGGAACTGACCGCAGAATACTCTTGCGCAAAAAATGGCTGGATAATCATTCATATTTTTCATCTTCAATATTTTCTGTCAATGTAAGTTGCCAGATTTGTCCATTTTGAAGGTGACGTATAGTAATTCCGTGGTTGCAAAGTAAAATTGCCGTTTTGGTATTCACAGCTCTACCATATGGAAGTAAGGCCTCAGAGAAACATATGAATGATGATCAAAGAGGAACCGCTCGCAGAATACTCTTTTGGAGAGGTCAATAAACCCTCCGCACAAAATGGCTGGATGATCATTCAAATTTTTCATCTTCAATATTTTCCTCCTGAAAATCCCTTGGACTCCTCCTGGACGCCGACGGATATATGAAATGTATTGGAACGATTCCATACGGCTTTCCCTAAGAATGCCGTCGACCTGTCTGCTCTTTTCATCATCCCTCCGCAGGGCATTACCTTATCTCTATCAAATCGTTCATTTCACATTCACGTGCGGCTCATTTTATTTTTTATTTTTCACTTCCACCGCAATACATTCGCAGATTTCCCACCCCATTTCCTATTCATCCCCGAATTCCCCTCCATCCCCTCTCATCGCACTTTGAGCTCTACCTTCTGGCCCCTCCTCCATCATCGCATACCGATCTCTGGAGGTGGCCGGGTTCATTCATTGCTCATGCAACTCATTGCCCATTCCCCCGCACGCATCAATCATAGCTCCCTGGGCATCTACCCACGCATCTTCGCTGTCTTCCGCTCCTTCTCGTTCTTCTCTCTCTCTCTCTTCATCCCGGGAAATACTCCTTCCACGGCTCTCATTTCAGTTCGCCCTCTGCTCCAGGTTTGGAATAATTATTTTTTAATGTTGGCTTTCATCTCTCTTGACGTCTTCTTATGATTTTTTATTCAATCCACAGTCTATTTTTCCGTGTGCATTGCGTTATTCTTCGTGCCTGTATGATTTAAAGCTATGCCTCTGTAGCGCTTGCTTAGAACATGAAGTTAATGACTTATACGGTACTAAAAAAAGTAAAAAATAGTGTAACAATAATAATAATTTCGTTTATTTTCGTGAGCACTGAGGCCCATGAGAAAATAAATGTACAACTTTTTACATTTTCAGCATTGGGACATTTATAGAAGAAAAGAAATAAATAATTATAAATTCAGACAAATGCATCCAAAGTGCAGATCGCCAATAGCATGAAAACAATTCAGCAAAACAATATATTCAGCAAAAGAAAAAAAATCACACGTTTATATATTACAGACTAATTACAAGAATCTGAGGTGACAATTTTGTCACCTTATATTGTGTGTATGACAATAGTGTCAAACAAACAATATTTTTCTTTCCAAAAAGAAACCAAAACATTCGGATGGCACTGTGATTTAACACAATTATAAACTAATTTAACCATTTATTCACAGTTGTATCAATAAAAATAACCTAATTTATGACCTAATTTCCCTTCGATTTGTTGTGTGAGAAAAATAATGGTATTATATTGGAAAAAGGTCTTGGGATATCATTTTAACGTGAAAATGACTCTTTTTTGCCGAATATTATAAGAATGAGGGTACCGCGGTGTTATACTGTGCAACATAATATTATGCTATTGTATATTATATAATTATGCTAATATAATACGCCGCCCGCTACAGGTTTGGAATGATTTTCTTTTAATATTGGCTTCCATCTCCCTAGACGTTGATCCTATAATCTTTTCTTTTATTCAACGCATAGTCTGTTTTTTCCATGTGCATTACGTTATTTTTATTTCCAATAAGGTTGTAAGTTATTCCGCTGTAGCCCTTTCAGAGAAAGAAATTAATAACTTATACGGTAATTATAAAAAACTTACACGGTACTCATTTTTAAGTTAAGTTTTAGAAATTGATATTTATCGGAATAGAAATTGTATTCCGGAAATTATTGCAGAATAGCCAGCGGCGTAATTTGTGTAGTCACCTGTAGGCTCTCGGTCTCATGAAACTTAAAAAAACTTCTACCGCTCATGACAGCTAATGACGCGTGGATTCTCTTGTATATTCTGCATTTATACGGATAATATGTTTAATTTTCAAATAATGTTTTATAATATCATTATTCACGTCATGATTGTGATTGATTAAGGGGAAGGGAACGCTTTCTTCATGGTAATCCTAGTTTAATCGGTCAAAAACATTCTATGGAGATTTTAAAAGCTTTTGGTTTTCACCATTTACTTAAAATCTGTTTAATAGATTTTGATGGCACCGGCTCCCATAGTTCACACCTAAATCTTAATTTCCCACCCCTGATTTATGAAATATTTTTTGTACTGTCGGGTAGTTGGATTGTATTCCTTTTTTAAGGCAACTTTGGCTTTCAATAACATGGAAAATATTGAATAAGTTAAAAGATAAGTGACATTAAGCTCTGAGGGTAAGAAATGATTTTCTTTCCAACATTGTCGATGATAGATCATTATCATTACCTGAGATGTATTGCATCGATGTTACGATTTGGTGGCCAAAGGTGGCCTAAATAACTTACTTTAGAAACAATTTTTTATTTAGATGGAAATGAATCACCTGTGGAAATGAATGAAATCTGATTAAAAAAAAGGATACGAATCGATATAGTTTCATATCAGCCAATCAATAATTCCTGTACCCGACGTGTAGGAACTAGCCCGTCGTCATCGATTTCTTTACTTATATGGTCTTCCATGCCAAGAAACCTTTACTCTGTCAAACACTCTCGTCACGACCGTTCGTCATTTCACCAAGTGAAGATCCCATTCAATTTCCTTGGAAATTTTCACGGTATTTCTTCGAATTTCATCCCAATCACGACCTTCCGGACATCCGACTCGAGTAACGCAAAAACAACATCCAATTCTGACAAAACTGGGACTCACCATCGGCTCTTTTGTGAAAAAATATATCAATGATATAAATTTACCTTTCTCTCGATATAATTACTTGCAGGTGGACAAAGAATTGAATTAAAAGTTACCCTTAGTTTTAAACCATCACTTGCGAAAAATTTATTTTTTGGAATCCCGGGAAGGAAGTCAATAAAATTACATTTTTTCGGAAATATTTATAAGACATTGACGGTTGTTTCATAAATGATCTCTTCGAAGTAAAGCATATTATAGGATTACTTTAACAAGTAAATCCATGTATTATTAATTGATGCTAGAAAATGTACATCTTTATTTAAAGTCATCTTAGTGAAACTGATGGAGAAATCACCATAAAATTGTTCATCTCATCAACCAGAGAATGAGATTTTTTCATTTTTTAGGATCTTTGAGAATAATTAGGAAAGATCATTTAGAAAGTATTGATTTAAACACTGATGTCATGTTGGACTTAGATTAGAACGTAACGCTGAGAAAACTGTAGAATTATTATTAGAACCCAGCGCGGAGCAGGAAAAAAGCATATAGTAACCACCAGGAAAACAATGATAGAAGGCGAATTGCCTAGAAGTAGATGCCTAAGATGCCTAGAGTAAATGCCACAAAAGCACATTGCACTCTCAGTCAGCATCGTGTTTCTGATCTGCAAATTTGGTGAATATCATATTTTTAAGTTCTTTATTTGGACCGTGAAAACAAATTCCTGAATTAAATGCAGGATATATGAATGCTTACTGAAAGACTCTGTCACTCAAGACTTGTTTAATTGAATATAATCATCCCTTCTCCAAAATGTAATGTCTTTCAATAGATTTAAAAGTAGGTATTGATTATTACTGTAAATATTGTAAATATTTTATTATTATTGTAAAATTTATGCATTGTATCCAAAGAAAAAGTTGAAAATAATTCATTGTTGACAAAAGGTTTGAATTTATCCATGATAAATGGGACACGGCAGTGAATATCGAAATAAGGTGCCATATGGTTTTGTTGTTTTTTTCTTACGATTAGTGAATGAATTCAGTGCATATGACTCGATGAGGTACCATCCACAAAGAAAGGTATCAGGCGATTTCTTCCAATGTTTTCCCAGCTTTAAGAGAAAAAATGATCCTTAACGATGTTTCAATTCATCAGTTTTACACCATTTTCAATAACGAAAAATATTATTACCGACCGTGGATTTTTGATTACATTAGATCGATTAAGCAGTGTAAAAAAAATAGCAATTTATTATTCCATGGCATGAAAATTACTATTCTTCATCCTTCGCTCTCTTCTTTATCTCATGGCGGGCCATGAATATATCGCCTCGCCCTCTCCCTGCCAAATTTCCGAGCGTGCGAATCCCATTCCGTCTCCCATTTCGCATTTCATGCGTGCGAATTCCCTCGAAGGACCGCGCGTTCCCTCCCACACTCCTCGTCAGAGACGCCAGTCCGTTCCATTCCCAAGACATGGAGTCGGGATTAAATTCGGAGGGACCAGAGTGGAAGATGAGAAGGGAAATTCGGATTACCTTCGCACCAAACAACGGTGGGAAAAGGGCGCCACTGTGCTGTCTCCATGATCGATTCTGCAATGCAAACGTGAGGCCAATAGCCAATGACAGAGAGTATTATGAATGTATTTTGTCAATGCTCAAGCCGACTGATGCATGATTTTTCACTTTTTGTTAAAACTTTGGCCCGTGGTTGGTAGTATAGTTTATATATTATAAATTATCAGCTAATAGTTTCATGGATTCAAGTTAGTAGTTATTTTAGAGGGTCTATTGCTATATAGAAGCATTCTTTATTAAATCGTTTAGATATGATAATTATTCGTGACGAATTTTGATGCTCACTGGGCATTATATTTATAGGCATGATAGTTACTCTTGCTAAAGCAAACCTTTAATTCGGTCATCGGAATACAAGTGTATCTCTGAGACTTAGTTTAACTTCAACTTGTTCACTATACTCCAGTTATTCCATGCTAGGAATATCCCACTGTATAGCACGTTTTCTACGTTTTTACGTGGCTTTCTCCTTTCCTAAGTATCATAGCAGCGTTTTGATATATTAGTAATTGTACCAAGGAGCTGCTGAAATATGTTAATGCTCAATATGAAATTAATTGTTGTACTTCATATTTTAACTAGATTGGACTATCTATCATGGTTGAATAAGATATCCAACTTAATATGAATTATATGTTATCCAGAGGTCATATCTTTAGTTATTTATAACTTATTCATAAGCACATACCTTTTAATAATTATGAAAATTTTTAACATTATAATTTAATTAATACGCCAATTCTAAATGTATATCCAATGCATGGATTCGTAAATCTTAAGGAAAAGTTGAAATTAATTAATTTTTCTCAGTTACCGTATTTTTCCCGAAATATACTAATCTGATACCTTATGTAGTAAATATGCCGTAAATTTCTCTTTGAACAGGCTAAACACTTCACAAAGTCTAATGTTAGTAATCATTTTTCATACAGTTCTACAATAAATTAATCTTATACTGAGAAATCCACGAATCGTATCATAAAGTTTTCCCTGCCTTAAATGAATTAAAAGACAAAAATAATAAGTGTTGAAGGTTTTCATTTGTTGATTTAAAAACTTTCCCAGGATACGTTCGAAGGAAGTAATGCCGCACCTATGGAAAAAGTGCAATATTTGAATCATTGTGATCATAGACGATATTTTGTGAATTTTAACTATTTTAAAACGGGATGCTATCGGAAATAAAAACTTTATTAGATGCAGCGATGTGGTAAATTAATTTTTACCTAAGTTATGAGTCCCATGCCTGCTTTAAGCGCCTAGTTGATTAAAATAGTAACTGGAGGCATAGAGATCGTTCGTCCTCCTGTGGTTTAGACTTCATGTTTATGTTTGCGGGCGACACCGTAGCGGTCACCTGTAAATTGTCCTTTCGGTTAGAAACAGCTCTCCCTCGCCGCTCGCCACCGGCCACAGACCCTTCCATAACACGCATTGCCTTCGCTCCTTGCTTATGCATCCCTGATTCCCACAACCCGAGTTCGTTTTATTGTCATGGCGAGGGCGAGTTTTAATTTCCATGGCTCGGAGATTGCTGTTCACTGCGCAGTGAATTTTAAACGTACCCTTAGCCGAATTTCAATGCGCTTTTGGAACATAATAGTTATTTCGTTGTTCACTGATTCATTTTACCAATTTCTGCTTGTTTTAAATTCCAATTCACAAATAATAAATTATTTATTTTCTTTCATACTGGACATTTTTTTCACTGACTTTTTTGAAAGGGAAAATTTCCTAATATATGACTTACAATTTTTGCCACTTGAAACTTTTTTGAAATATGCTATGAAACTTTCAGTAACAGAGAAATTTAGTGAATTTCAACATTTTGTGTATTGTGACATGGTTATCAGAATTTTTAGTTATAACCAACGTATAATTTAAAAATTACCAGTTTTTTGCAAATTACAGTATTCACTCTGTTATTCATGTAAATTATATTGCGTCATTTTCTTGAACATTAATCTCGATATTTATCTTCGTTGTAGCAATAGATAGTTTTATTCTGAATAATTCATTAATATAAAATTGGATATTATGGAGTAAACTATTATCAAGTGCTCATAATGTAAATGTTATTAGTTCATAAAGGATGGGGTCTAAATTGGGTTGGGGACAAAAAATAATCTTATCGTGGAATCAATTGTCAGTTCCATATTTTCCATTGATTAATAAGTTAGAATTGAAATAGAAACAACTTATCATTTTTGTAATATTTAGTTTATACGGGTTTACAGGGGTTATTTTGATTAATAATTTACTCGCACATCCTTAATTGCACCTTATTATTGAAGGCCAGTCGTCTATATTCGATTAAATAGTATCAGAGAGGAGAATATAGTCCTCGATAGTATACAAATGTTCCATTTTCCCGTCGTTCAAGTAAGTGGAGGTAATAGCATTTTTATCAGAATTTCGAGTGTGAATACCTTGGAAATGCACGCAGCATTATCATCTTCAGCGCTGCGGTGCTAATTCAGTGACTTAATAACATACCAACCCATTCACGCCAGAGAAATTGCCTCGAGAAAACTTCACCTTTCATGTCCTTTCTTATTTCACTAGCTTTAAGTTCATTATTTTTTATTATTTTAATCATTTTCATTTTCATTTGATTTCTTATCTCTCAAATAGCGAATAGTTTTTAAAACTTTATTTCAATTATTCTATAGTCAAGGCATTTTTAAAATAATATTTTTACTACTAAATTCATTTTTCTCCCGGATATTTCAAGAAAAAATCCTGTCCAAACCTTTTAGAGTCAGTTGTGACTTGTAAAATGCAAGACAGGACTAAGTACTCACAGTGTCATTAGTGAATTGGAAAATAACATCAGAGATTGTAGCACTGTTACGATAGGCACTGAAAAGCTGTCATGGTGCGTAAAAAGAGAGAGGAGTGTGTTTGATGTTACGAACACGTGAGAGGCCAACACGAAAGGAGTGACTTTCGGATTAATATTCGCCCACTCTGAGATCTCTCACACCCATGTCTGGTCTCACTCAGTCCCCTCTGTCCCACCTCCCACTTCCGGCCGACCCTGGGAAAGTTGGTCCCCCGAAATTGCTGGGACATGGCACCCCGCTTGGAAGATGTGATCTGCAGTTTAGATGATCCATTTTGATAGCCGCGCTAATACAATCTTTCAATCTATTCTACGCTGTGCCCCGGAGGCCTTGCGAGCGTTCAAAAACTTGGAAACAGAAGTATTTAATCGGAAAAACAAATGAAACGCAAGGCAGATAACAAATAATCATGCTGCTAATTGTCAACTTTTTCCTGTCATTTCTATGTGACCTGCAATTTAGGTTATTCATTTTAACAGCCCTGCAAATAAAATCTTCGTCTATCCTGCACTGCACCCCGAAGGTATTGCGAGCGTTCAAAAACTTGGAAACAGAAGTATATTATCGGAAAGGAAAATGGAAGGCAATGCAGAGAACCATGCTGCTTATAGTCGACTTTTAGCATTTAGAGTGCTTTACAGCTTGAGGAGGTTCTATGATGGGATCCACATGAGACTTTGAGGCTGTACACTAGGCCTGGATTTTTCGGATCGCTCCAATGGTCTTTTGGCCTAGCGAAAGGTTGGTGTAAATTACTTCGCAACCTTCCGTGTGACAGCATAGGACGTTTCTTTCTATACGCAATACTTTGGAGTAGGTCCATCGTTGAAAGGTGATCGATAAGGTATTTCTCTAACCATATTTGTCATACCTTAACATTATAGCAGTACTAGGATGATATTTGCCAACAAACTTAGAAACTGGAAAATTGAAAATGGTAAATAAACTTCCGCGGCATCGTGACGCTTTTCGACGCGTCGGGTTATATGTTTATGTATATAAAAGCACTTTAACCTCAAGATGACATATTTATGAAAGTAATGTTTGCTGCATTTACATCGCCACGTTCATTCCACATTCGTATGGATCTTGCCTTGGATCTTGATCTTCGTATGATATTTACAGTGTGGACATATTTTGCACTAACCTATCTATAATATGATAACTAGCTTGAATTTGGTAATAATAAGTGGAACGGATCGAAAACGAAATTGATAATTATAGCATCAGATATTTCTAAAAATCTATTTTTTTCACCCTTCTGATTTCACAAACTTTCCAAGCTACTGTGGATACATTTTGAGCAATAAGTTGAATGTGTACTGATGTGAGACAAACGAAATTTAGATGCAATACAGAAAAAATATTAAGCTAAGTTCTGTACTTAACTCGTATTTTTCGAGGAAATAAGGGGAAAAAAGACTAAGGAAAACAGGTTGACGAAATAATTTTATATCACACTCGTTTCCTTTAAAAATATCAGTGGTAGATACAAGTGCGAAATTAGATGTCAATACAAGTTTTATTTTCAACGAATGATATTACTATCGAATTTTTTAAGTGATTTTTTGAAATCAATGGAAATAAAATTATACATCCTTCTGACAATTCTTTGCTTCTTTAAGGTATCGCTGCATAAAAAACTGCCCTAAATTGGTGAATATTATTACCTTCTATTTTCTATTGCCAATTATGCAGTATACATCATGATAATTTTCCAAAAGAAAGCCAAAAGTTCATGGGAAAGGTAAACACAATTGATCGCGAAAGGTTAAGAGATGGGAAAAAATAAATATCTGCTTCTTTTGCCTTCTCTGTTCGTGAAACTTCGAGCTTTGTGTTCCCCTGTACCCTTTTTCCCGAGGAGACTAACTTAAATTTTCGCTCCCTAATCGCGTCCTAGACCGACCAGCCACGAGCTGAGCCCTTACCCACTCCCCTTTGAGTAAGACTCGGCACGACAGCTTCTTGTATTAAAACTAGACATTATCGCGTTATACCCCGGTTCGTACAAGTTTCCCGTCTTCTTCCTACGTGAGCAGCCTTTCTCACTGCTCCTTAAGCAAAAGTCGTCCGAATTTCGCGTTTGTTCCATTTCCATTCGGAGTCCGTATTCTACCAGCAGTGGCGTCTTTCCCTCCCACTTCTTTAATACCAACGGTACTTTTCTTTTTCGTGGAGATGCAAAGAGCCGTTTACTTTCACCCTACATTCGTTTCTCTTCTCATCCTAGTCCATTCTTATCCATTCGTCTCAGGCTCTTTCCTTGCGTGCGATGTGCTAGAAATTTTAACCGCTTTCTCTCACTTCTCTTCCAGTAATTACATTTAAGCACATTCGTGTCGCGTATTCAGATCGAGTCAATTCCTTTCCACTGGAGGATGTGAGTGAGTCGGCGTGGCGAATGCTATTTCACATTTATTCTAGAGGGTATTTTTCATTTGATCTCTTCCTTTTTCCTGGTAATCTTCTTGGCTACCGAGGCTATTTTTTCTGCTTGCTTGGGATGTTTCCCCTTCGTGGAAACTTCTACGCACTTTCAAATGGAGCGCATGAGAGGAATTACGAAGTGTTCGTTTGTAAAGTTGCTAGAAATTTCCTGTGGTGATCTCCATAAGCGAGTTTGCCTTTTCATTTCCCGTTAGGGAAGACCTTCTTTGGAAATGCCTTCTGGACATTACTAATCCTGTCGGCGAATATTCTACTCAAGAGGCGTATCAATAAACTTGATCCACGACATAATATCAGCTTGGAGACTTCATCTTGTGGCGTATTGCTCAACTTGGTCGGTTATACTTGCTAAATCTATTTTTGTATTTTCTTGAGTTCTATTTTGTGGCATTTGCATTTTTAAGTGTAATTGTGCTGCTTAAAAGTTAAAATAAGCATGTATCGAATTTTGGAGATAAGGTAGGCATAAAGTAAAATTCAAGCCTCCTTCTATATAATGGTACTTTAAAAAAAATTCCATTTCGTCTAGAAAATCTTGTCATATATGTCTTAAAAAGGGCTCCGTGTCAATTTTATTCAGCATTCCTGATAATTGTCACACTTTCAATGTAACGAAACACATATATTAATCGTTTACATGCTGTTTTACGCCTACTACCGTAGAATAGCCAATTTCTATATTCAGGTTCTAGTGGAAGGAAAATATTAATGATTTTTAACCTGCTGCTCTATATTGGTATGTATCTATTTCTGATGCTATTAGTTATCGAACAAGTTTCTGTAACTTGAGGTTTCTTAAAAAATAACCTTGTTTAATTTCATCTGGTATGTACCACCCAATGGTGAAGAAATTCACCGTTTAGGCTCTAATGTCCTCTTGCTAGGCAATTAAATTGCAACTGAGGTAACGTTTAGACAGACTTTTTGGAATATAATATTTCATTTTCTTCTTCCTCTCAAGAGCTGGAAGTTTACAAACTAGCATAGACATTTACTGTAGACCAGCCTATGCCGTAAATAAATTTGGATTACTGCCGTTTTACACGATTGAATTATCACGATGACTGACGTAACATAAAATTAAAGTAAACTGTACGAATTTCCATCTCGTGACTTTAAACTAAGTTGTTTGTTTGAACCTATCAAAAAAAAAAAAAGATACCAGCGAACTATCACGTTTACTCTTTGATCCTCCAGATGTTTGGTTTGCTCAGAGCTGCTAGTTCTCTTACCGCGTTCCACCATTCTTTCATCCTTTTACATCCCTTTACCATCTCCATTTGGCCGTCGTTATTAAGGAACTGCCGCTCCTGGCGGTGTGGAAATCCAAAGCTGGCACATCCCGGTAAGAGTGTCTCGACCTCCGAGGCGCAGCTGTGCCGCTCCCACGCCTCCGGCATCCAGCGAGACAACCGTTCCCATCACCTGGACAACTGCCCTAACGAACCCCTATTCAGTCCACGGGGGGATGACTCCTCCTTTCTTCTTCGCCCTTCTTTTCATTAAACTCTCCCCTTCTCTCTCTGCTTTGCTCTCTCCAACAAACTCCTTGCCGAGAAGAAAGCGAGGGAGGTGCCGAATCTCGACAGTGCCGTTTCATGCGACGGCGGTGGAGAACAGCAATTTGCCCTCCTCACTAACCGCAAGACTCTATGGGAAGGGCGGGATGTGGAGAGAAGGAAAACAGGATTGACGGGGTCCCAGACGCACTTCCTGAGTCGTTAACCACCCCTCTGTCACGCCGAGTACACGTTATGTTGTCTTGAAAGAGCATTTTCACCGAAGTGGACTTCGCAAACTCATTGAGTTCGTGTGAAGATATCTAAATGGAGGAATTCAAAAGTTCATTCACAACAGCAGTAGTATAAAATTTATTGTTTCATTTTTCTAATTTGGTTCTACGATATTTTCTATATGTATAGTAACATTAGATCTTTTTTTCTTCAAAAGGCCTCTTTGTTCTTTTTAAATTGCAAATTTTTCTCGTCTCGCTCCTTCAAGTTGTTTTTTTAACGACTTACTTCCCTCTCAACAATCCCCTCTCTCCTCTCAACAACTCAGTTGCAGATTTCCATCAGTATTTTTCAACATAGACATCAAATTAAATATAAGCGTCATATCATTAGCATAAATCATTAAACATAAACATCAAATTTTACAGCAGTTATGGTTAAACCTATTTATGCCTATAACAATTAATATATTATGTTATTTTTATTTATACTTTTTAATGCCGTCTTATGCTTTTTTAACCAAGCGCGCCTTCCACGCCTGTCTTAAGTGTTCGCTGCCGAGAATAGCGTCTACCTTCATGAATGAATGGCTCGGTAAATGTTCCTCGAGGAGTGCGGTACATTTTTTACTTCCACCTTCTGTCGACCCTGGTTATTGGCTGAGATATTTATGTAAAAGTAACAGATATTGGTGTGATTTGAATTATGTAGCGTGAATTTGGGGGACAAAGAGTACTCCGAGTGAACAGTTGGTAGTCTTCGGAAAACTGTCAACCAAAAGACACTGTCGACAGTCAGAGTCAGCAGACACCCGCAGAGCAGTCGGCAGTTATCCCATTGATGGAGATTAAAAGCTAAAATGGTCGAGAAACCAGGCAGGGCCTGAAGGAGCGGAAGTAGCAACGGGGAGAGATAAAAAGTTAGAGAACAAACCGAATTAAACAAATATGTCTTTCGAGTGGCCACGATTTCAGATGGAAATGATATATTTGGTATGCATAAAATAGTACATACCACTTCATCCTGCTTAATTTTCCAGATTATCGGGCGAGAATTATTTCAAATGCGTACACGGTCAACGATTGAAAATTTAAAGCCGACAAAAGATAGTTTTAAGTGAGCTAAATTCTCATCTTCATTTATTGACAATTTCGTTTCATTTTCCATGATAGGATTATTTCCGGTTGTGTAATTAGCCACGCGTGGAGAAATAGCCGGCTGGCGTTAATGTAGGCGAGCACTTCAATGACCTTTTCTCATTTGCATCATTGACCAAGGCACTACTAACGTTCTCGTTAACGGGCGTAATTGCCTTTTTAAGTTGTACCTAGATAACCCGAGTTTACCGTTAACAACATGCATTAAACCGCTTGAAGTTCGAGCCGATAGTATTTTTATTCCCCGCTCACCGTGGGCTTAAGTGAATTTAAATCTCTCAGCCGCGTAATCAGAAAGGTCACCCGTGTTGCTAATATTAAATTGAATTCCGAATGCCCGTTCGGACGAGGTGATGGTAATGGTCAATTGTCCGAGTTGAAAAGGTGCGCAAAAAAGTTAACGATAATGAACGGCGCAGCCGAACGTAAATGGTGACTTCACTCTCATTTTCCCAAAAATTTTTTATTTTAAAGTATTAATCTAATTTTTTACTACTCCATATTGTTTACAAACAAAGGAATAAACAAAATGTTTAGAGCTTTCTGTCAATTCTCAAATCAAAGGCATTGGAAAAAGGGTAGTTTGTTTGTAAAGTTTGTAAATATTGCCTGCTGCCGTATAAAATAAGTCGGGTATAGTATTGGAGTGATAAGTATATTTAGTGAATATTTTAGTACTTTTGAACGAATATGTAAAAACTGGAAAACACTCCTTGATATACTTGTACGAAATCAAATATTTCTCTCCCCTTGGATGTTTACAAGTTCTTTGATCTAAGAAAGTAGTTAATATATCCGTGTCTTTATCTCAGGGATACATCATTTAAAATGGCTGTTAAATTTTTATGTATAATGCAATTTTGCGTTTTCATGCATGATGGCGATTGGTAGAAATGGTTATTTTTGTTTTTATAGCTATTTGGTTACATGAAGCTGATGTTGGATATTTATTTGCAGCTGTAATTCAATTGTGAAGTCCTCCTTTTGGGATTAACACTTTATTCAGTAAATGTCATAAAATCGCAGCAAATTCATGCGCATAAATGTGAAAAATACCAACCGAATTTTCTATCAGAATGTTTTAGGGTGAAACTCAATCATTGTACGTCAATTTGCAAGCCTAGGTTTATTTAACTGTATTAAATATGCATTTGTAGAGTAAATTATTATAAGTTAAGTCATTAAATATTTCAATTGAAGGAAGAAAGAGAGAAGACAGAGTGGAGAATGTCCCAAATAATGAAAACAAATCACATTTCCGGAGTGCTAATGATTGAGAATTTCGCTTAGTGAGAATGCATTTCACTGGGAAAACACCTTATTACCCGCACGTGTGATTTTTTTCGGGTCCTCCGGGTGACGAGTTTTGCCTTTGAGTCAGACCCAATCATGTTTTCCTTGCTTTCCAATCAAACTTGTGTGAGCGTTTCATGAAGCCATTCAAAGACTGCACCTTAGTTGAAGTGAGGGTGAGCTGACGGAATAGGTACCAATCTGCAGTGTGAAATTGTCTCCGGTGTCAAGGAATGCCAAGCTGTTCGATAGCGCGTAAACAAGTAGCCAGCGAAATTTCCGCGGCAAATCAAGTTCCTCTGATGTTTCCATCCCTGATAATTATGCCCTTTGATAGATGTTATCTACGATATTACCATCAAAGTAGTTTTAGTAATAATACCTAGACATGCTGAAATTGAAACTATGTCTTTCCAATCACTCTACGTTTGTTGACCAGGTATATATGGTTTCTCATGAGGCATATTTGGCCTCCAGTCGAGGAACCTGATTACATTTGAGTACATCAAAATATATTGAATTCTAAAAATTATAGCTAATAGCATTGATTCACTACCCAGACGAATCTAGATATTATTTTGGATGAAATATGTACCCCTAAGAATCTGATTTGCATCCCATAGTTTACTTTTAACGCATTACATTTGAAACTCATCAGTTTCATTTCGTAGATAGCAAATAATTTATGTTTTTTTCTTTTATTTCAGGTGAGTGCTCTACCATTGTTCCTAATTTTCTAGAGTGATGACTTGGGTGAGTTATTTAAAATTATGTGGACAAATTGACCTCACATTGGAAAAATCTTATTCTTTACAATGATTTCAATTTCATCATCACTGGTCAACAATCCTAGGATTGGTTTGACGCAGCTCTCCACTCAGTTCTCCTATCAGCTAATCTTTTCACACCTACGTATTTCTTCTCTTTCACATCTCTCTTTACTTGTTCCATATATTTTGTTCGGGGTCTTCCTTTTCCATTCCTGCCTTCCACTTGTCCCTCGACGATTGTCTTCATCAGGCCATCATGTCTCAAGATGTGGCCTATAAGGTTGTTCCGTCTTCTTATTAAGGTTTTCATGAGGCTTCTCTTCTCTCCTACCCTTCTTAGGACTTCCTCGTTACTAACTCGGTCGATCCATTTGATTTTCATCTTTCCTCTGTAGCACCACATTTCAAAGGCCTCTATCCTCGCTTTCTCCGCTGCGGTCATTGTCCATGCCTCACTACCGTATGGGAGCATACTCCAGATGTAGATTCTTATAAATTGTTTCTTTACTTCCATATTCAAGATTTCGATTTAAGAAAGTTAAATATAGTGTTAAATATTCCTCTTCAAAAAATATTTTGATGAAATTTTTTTGCGAATTAGTGGTAATTTTATCTTCACTTATTAATTAGCTGCTCGGTATTATGTATTTGATTTGAAGTTCGCATGTTAAATCTGAATACCTGCCCCTGTTGGTCATATTTGTTACATTTTTATATACATTTAGTGGAAGGCAAGCATTCCGTAGTTGATTCTAGCATTCCGGATCCTGTAATATGTCTCTTTCAGTTTGTGCAAGGTTTCTAGAGTTTTACTGCAGAACTTTTTCGAAATAGTGTTTGAATTTGTGGTAAACTTGCCTTTTACATTGTATGTGATAAAATGTTCAAACTATATCTATTTCATTTTAATTGTGTTTAATCTGAAAAATTTCTTTGTTTTTTTTATTTCCGATTATAACATTTATTTCTTTTTGAATGAGGACGTGTCCGTTTTAAAGTATTATTTGTTTAATATGCCCTGGTTATGTTGATATCTTAGTTCATCTTTACACTCATATTACACCTTAATATTTGAAGTGAAATCCTTAATCATCGCAGTTGAAATGAGAGCTCTTTTTGAGCTTCTTCAACGTCTATTTATCAGTAGTCCTTGCACATAATACCCCGAGTTTTCTTGCGTTCTCGTTAATTACCTACCCGGTAAAAATCCTGAATTTTGGTTCTGACCAAAATAAATATATGCTCATCTAATAAAGGGAGCTGATTGATTGTTTATCATGGCTTGTGCACTAGTTATTACTATTTATCTCCTTAAGGTTAGTTGAGCATTTGCTTAAAAACGGTGCGAACTGATGAAAAAGTACATGTATTTAGCTGCTTGGATTTAAAGAGGTACTAGCTGCAATTCTTGTAGATATCAGAGTTGCATACGTGGTATAACTCCTGCCTAAAGGTCTGAGAAATTTTAAGTAATACTATCCAGAACAGGTGGCTGAACAACTGACTTTCCCTGCAGAAAAAGAAGTAGTTAGTAAACATAAAAAATATGATATAGTTGAACCATGAATTGACATTAGTATGACAACCGCAGGAGGTTAAATGATTTTGTCTCAAAGCTTAAAAGATGGCGGTTCAGACCTTGTCTAAGTAATGAAGTGATTTGATAACGTTCTTAACACTTTGAGTGCCGACCGCTAATTTCAAAGCCCTACTGCAAAATCCAGTCATTTTTACTAAATTCGCAATTTTCTTTAAACAATAGCATCAAAAATACATTTATATCAATGTGTATTTCAATAAAAATGGACTTTGCTCTTCTTTATGAATGAGTTGAATAACATTTATTGCTAATATTCATGGTGAAATAAAAACACAGTTCTATTCCACAAACTTATATTTTTGCAGTCTACTAGTTTCGACGTTTACACCGTCATTATCAAGACTAACTGAGAATAGCATACAACATCCAGCCTTATTTATCCAACAATAGTGTGAGGGAAGGAGGAGGGGGGAGAACTAAATGAGGAGGAGCATTGAGCATTGTTGGTTGGGCATTGTTGGTTAGATAGGAGGTTCAAAACAAAAAGCATAAAAGCTTGGGGAGGTGGGTTACGCACTTGCGTAAATTCACCACAGCCGGAGAGGTGGTATGTATACGCACCGGAGGATGGACGAGTCAGGGGTATATAAGCCCGCTAAAATTGAGGATCGTCGTCGTCGTCGTGAGGGCAGGCAGATAAAAGTCAGGTGGTAACGAGGTTAATGAGAAGGGGAGAAGGAAGGATTGTCAAGGAAGAAGTCAGATTTTAAAACAGTAGATAAAAGGTTAGAACATTTGAATACAGTCATATCATTAAAAATTTCGATGTTACGTGCAAGAGTGCATTTGGTAGTAACTCCCAAATCTGTTGATTTTATTTATTGCTAATTTATATATATATTTTAATTTAAACTAAATATATATTTTAATAATGAAAACCTACTGATTTTTAAAAATAAAAAAGCTGCAACAAATAATGTACCGCCATAAAATGCATATTTTTTATTACGCTCAATTTGAACTATTTAAACCATGGAAATCATACAAAAGCATTGTTCCAAACAAATCATTCAAAATCCCGGATGACGAAAAGGGTCACTGCACCCTCAACGCACGGTTCTTTCCTCCAAAGACTTTTCACACAATGTAGGCTGAGAAAAGGAGGGTGCAGGTAGCTACAAAGGACATTTTACGTCCTCAAGACATTAAAAGAACTCTTTTTCCATCGAGCAGTTGATTTTTGAAATAACAGAACCACTAAGCAGTAAACTGGAAAAGTACCATGGGCGAAATATTACACAGCTTCACGCAAACAAGTCATTAAAATAGAAAGACGAAACTTTACGTCCATGGAAATCTTCAGAAAGATTAACAGGACGTAATATTACGCCCATGGCACGCAAAGTGTTAACATTCCAACCGTAAACAATACGAGTCGATTGGGTGCTTGAATTCTTCAAGCGGGTAATTAGGAGGGTGGGAACATTGTTGTGTCACGTGTTGTCGAGTATTGTGTCCATAAGTGTTTAAAATATTCAAAAATTTCCCTGCCGGTTTTTGAAAGGGCAAGGAACTTAATTGTTTACTTTTAAAATTATTTGTTATATTCAATATGATTTCATTTGACGGATAGTTCATTATTTGAATAGGCTTAGTTTAGCACTGAGACATAATTGGAATAAGGTTTTTAAAATTTCAAGACAGTGATGATTTTGTGGTTAGTTTTCAACTCTTAAAGTCCAAAAGCGTTGTGATAAGCGAAACTTGAAAATGAAACGCAGATTCCTTAGATAAATATATAAAGATGTACCACTCGCAAAACATATGTCCATAATGCAGTGTGTAAAATACTAAATTGTAACGATTCCCCAAATTTCTTTGGTACTAAAAAATAGTTATTCTCAAGATATTCCAATTTGAAAAAAATAGCTTTGGCATATTTGCTATCATTATCGTATCGAATTATCAAGTATGATGACACGTGTATTGAAAATTCGCAATCCTGTTCCAGTCTTCGATCATCAACCCTAAAATTCCTGGTCAACTATGTACGTGGATAGAAAATCCTGTATGTAATAACGATTCGATATAATTTAAGAAAAAGCATATTCAATATATATAGATCGTGAGACTACACGCAAAGCATATTTCCATTGGGCATTGTGAGGAAGACCAAGATGTACCCATTCACCAAATTTCATTGGTCCAACGTAAATACTAATCATGTTATGCCAATTCGGGTATTTGCTACAATTATCGAATCGATCTTTCGATAAAACTGCTATCTGCACTGTAATATCCGCAATGCCGTTGATTTGAATTCCAGTAAATAGAAATCTTCTCTATATTTCCTGGTCAACTATGTCCTTGGATGTAAAATCCTATATGTTATAGCAATTCGACATATTTTAAGAAAAAGTAGATTCGATATATATCGAACGTGAGACTAAACACAAACAATATTTCAATTGGGCATTGTGAGGAATCCCAAGATGTACCCATTCACAAAATTTCATTGGTGCAACGTATATACTAATCAAAATATGCTAATTTCAGCATTTGCTATAACTATCGAATCGATCTTTCGATTATACTGACATCTGCACTGTAAAATCCATTAAAAGAACTCTTTTTCCATCGAGCAGTTGATTTATGTAATAACAGAACCACTAAGCAGTAAACTGGAAAAGTACCATGGGCAAAATATTACAGCTTCACGCAAACAAGTCATTAAAATAGAAAGACGTAACTTTACGTCCATGGCAATCTTCAGAAAGATTAACAGGACGTAATATTACGCCCATGGCACGCAAAGTGTTAACATTCCAACCGTAAACAATACAAGTAATTCCGCATACGTAATGGAGAGCTCTTCCATCACTTTGTTTACGGATTTGATTTTTGTCGACTTACATGACTCGCTACCTAATTATTCCCTCGGCTATCTCATACAAGTTCCCACCTTCCCTTGTAACTTGGCCTCCCTTCTACCTATCCTTATCCTTGCCTCGCCCCGCTCCCCCCTCGCAAAGTGAGTTCCGATTAATAAGTCGGGCGGCGATAGTTAGGTTAACGGTTGAGGGGGAATGAAGGAATGGGAGGAGTTGGAAGGAGTGAAGGGAGTCTGTCGCCTGACCCTCACTTCCTTCACAGCCCTCGGGGTCGCGCTAATTCACCTCGAGTTGACGAAGTGACGGCTTGTATCCATTACGGAGAGAAATGATTAGAGATTAATCAATGAATTAATAAGGGGTGACATTGTCCCCTTTTGCGGCACTGTCTAGGATCGGTGGATAAGTTGAGGTGATATAGGCTGCGTGCAGCAACTCACTAAAAATAGGAATTGATTAGCCAAACATAGCAACTTTCTAAATAATTGAAACTAATAATATCGTACCAATGCCTACAAATACAGCTAAGAAGGCCTTTAAAATTCAGGGGAATATACACTTATATTTTCAATGATTTTTTCAAAACAAATAATTTAAGCTGGTGACCTATTTCATTGCTCTTCTTTATTTAAAAAATGTAGCTTCACGTGGTCTAAAAGCAGTTCAGGGTAAAAGTTCATCTCAGAAGCATTACATTCCATTTTTACTGTTATGATTATCTTGGTGAAAGGTAACCCAGTTCTTCCGTAGCCCGAACCAAAAAAAAACATAATTAAAGCAAGCAAATTTAGTGAACGTTTAAAAATTAAGGGAACTTCATTTAAAAGCTTATGTATAAATAAATATACGAGAAAAAATATAAAAAAATACATCAACAGAGAGTTTGTTTTATCGCATATACATCGTTATGTAGTTGTAGTCAAAAATGTTTTACAATCATAGTTAATTTATTCGCGTAAAGTAAACCACTTGATTATTTTTTGTTTCGGATATAGATAATATTACTTTTTGCAATGGTATAACCGTCAAGGAAAACGTATTTGCTCTCATTTCAAAGTAGAGGGTGTGTGATAAACTCTGACTAAGACTTCTAATACTCCCCAGTAATTGATCACCTTTTACAAAACTATTTTTGCAATCACCTTTGGTATAAAATCATTTTCTTTGACCATCACAAGGAAGAAAACCCCTTTCAAAGCATACGTAGACTCGAGCGTGCGTGTTCAGCATAACTTTTCCCCAAATGCCCCCTCTCTCGACTCCAAAGAAACCCTAACCCCTCACTCCTACTTCGTCTTATCAACCGAAGTTACCCAACCCCCCCACGCCCCCCCCCCGCACTGTCTCCCAATGATGGACCGAGCGGCTCAACGCCCACGGCCCCCGCTTATCAAAAGGTGAGCTTGTCAAAGGGAGGAGGAGTGGGAGGAAAGTTGACGGCATCCCTCAAAGATTAAAGCCACTCCTGCGTCTCCCCTTGAAGCCTCGCCCTGCCCAACTCTAACCCAATCGAGAGATCTTTCGCCCTTTTATTTTCGCGCGCTAGACTTCCTTGGAAACGAGAGTCCGCTGTGGAACGGGGCTCACAAGGTGTGACTAAGGTGACCTTATGCGAGAAAAAAAATCTCCTCCTTTATTCAGCAGCACATACACACCCATAAGGTACGAGAAACCGCAGGTAGGGTGCGTAGTGTTTAGGGAGAGGGAGTGGGAGTGTTGTAGAGGCACCCCTGCCGAACTAACTAAGCCATCGGCGATGGGGGAGACCCTCTCTCCTCGACCCGTCCCACCTAAGAGACCGCAGAACTCTGAGCTTACCTTTCAGCGTGAACGGTTGAAGCCTCCTATCACTTAACGTAGAGGTTGCGTCGCTAAATTGCTGTGGTTGCCTCAGCACCTGATTGTTCAAAAGATAACATTTAGCTTTTCTGAGCGGAAAACTTATTTTTTTAGTGTTCCAAGGACCCTTTTTATACTTTTGATAGATACTTGACCTTTTGACTTGATCGAATTCTGGTTATTCAATAAAAGCAAAGCCTTAAAAGTAATAAAATCAATAATTGAAGGAGATAATTTAAGGTTTAAAACCAATTTATTTGCTGTAAATGTTTACTCGCGATTGATTGTCGTTATCCCCTATATTTTTCAAATCGATATTATTAAAAAATATTTGCTATTTATAACAGCGTGAACATATCCATTTGCTGTAGAGGTTTGACCAGTGAACACTGTATTATTCAGGTACACATTATATAGTAAATCGCGCAATTCATCATAATTTGTACTCTTGATGTTAACAAGCATCAAGTACGATTATAAAGCTAAAGGTTTAATCCATGCGCAAATGCTGTAAGCTCTAATATCACATACCTATCCTAGATATAAACTCAAATATATGCTTTCCTTCTTGTGTTTAAAGTCATTTTGCCTTGTTTAAACCCAATTTTTTGGAGTTCAAACTGCTATTGCTGTTCGAACGTGAACTTCATCTATCAGGATATACGGCTCATGTTTCATAGAAATTCATTTGCTTAAATATTTGATTACCATTTTGCAATATCTGTTGACGTTTGCCTGTATAACATCGCATCGATTTGTTTTTTCTGTTTAGGTACATTATTTATCAAGAAAGAATGAGTTTTTAAATATATGAATGCCATTTCAGGAGGGTTTACGAAATGCGAATCCATTCCAATTGTTAAATGTAGCACTGGAAATCATCCACGTTTAAAGATGTAGATAATTTGATTTAAGAATGGGAAAGGACGTGCAATCACAATCGTTAAACCGAGTCGACTATCAATTGCAAATATATTTGCTTGCGCCAGCGGATAAACATGACTTTCGAGATATTGAGGCAATTGTGCTCTAAAATAACATCTATTGAATCGTTCAGATGCAAATGAAAATCTACGCTTTATCTGGACGTATTTGAATTGTTATCTAATCGCATTTCTCTCTATGTTATGTATGGAAATTTTAATGCTCTCCGGTATAATATTTATTTTTTTCTCGAGAAAATTCGCGATCCTGATATTTAAAAAAATTAATATAGCCCTTTTTTGATTGAAGAAGGTTTATTCAGAGGAGAATACGTGTTATTCAAGTGTAGCTCAATAAATGATGCAATTTCATTTAAAGCCTCTCTAGAATAACATTATCTGTCCTCCTGATTATACTAATGGGTTTTATGACTCCAATAACGCAACTTGAATGCATCTATGTCATTCATTGCTCGTTACCTTTTCCCGCTCATGCCTTTTCGCATGCATTCTTTTTATATTTCCACTGTAGCATTTCCAGTAGCCAGCTATAAAGCCCTTTTTTGACCTTTGATATTTTATTCGTCCCTCCTTTAGCTTTTGAAGTTTCCTCTTTAAATTTACCAAAATAAACCTTGTCGCTCGTCGGTTTGTAGCCTTCATTTTTCCTACCTTCTGAAATTATGGAATTCAGATCTTGTCAATTTATGAAGGAAGTTATTGAAAATATAGCAGAAGTGATGTTTCTCACTCAAGTTAATACATCCATGGGCCTCTTATATTATTTTAATGATGAGCTTCTTGCCCACTTCTGTTACGTTCGTTTTTTTATGAGTAACCACATAAGCGTATTTTTTACGCACGGCTTTAAATTATCCAGGAAATGTCTACGATCAAAGCTAATCCGTAATGACTCAAATATTCCCTTTCTTTCTTGATTCCTTTCAGTCTTCTTTTTTCTAAAATACTTGTTAACTAATGTGGTTTCATAAAGGTTTTTAGAAGCATTACTCTGAAAAGAAGCCTTGTTTTATTGAATTTTGTCATAGTTTATTTCTCGGGTAGGCTCTTAGGTGAATTTAAGTTTTCTGTCATTTATCCTATCTAAAGACAATTATTACTAAGATGTTTAGTCACCCTGTGCTATGGCATGAAGTAGCTTACACATGAAATCACACGTGGGAAATTACTCTGGAGTGGTACATCATATTTTTTAGGGCTGTGCGAGAAGCTCTTTATGATCTCGAGTCGAGTTGAAAACTACTCGTGAGTATCGAGTCGCGCCGTGCATGATAATTTCTGGACCAGGCAATACAGCAATACATGCTGCGATATATTCTCATTTTTTCAATTTTCTATTGTAAATGCTTAGCTTGATGTAAAAGGGAAAATATAATGAGGAACGTTGATGGCAATCGTGTCAGAATTAGGAGATAAATGAGTATATGTGTCTTAAACGATTTCGAAATTATAATTGCTAAAGGTTCCATTGGCACAATTGAAATAAATTTACCTCTGGTAATAAGTCCACAATTTAAATAATACTTATTTTTGTCTAAACTACTCGACTCGACATTCGTAATGCTACTCGAAACACTCGAGCCGAGTACCAACTGCTCGACTCGACTCGAATTTACGAGTACCTGAACATCCCTAATATGTGTACCTAGATCCTCCACGTAGATCACAGATATAATATAAATGGAAGTTGCAAGCGTGTTTCTTCTCTGTGATATTTTAATCTAATAGATACTTCAGCTAAATGCCTTTTGTTTTGAAAAATAATCACTATAATTATTAGTAAAGCTGAAAAAAAAAAAAAAATACAATACCGGTTGGTGTCATAACGCCGTATGTTTAATGATACGGCTTGCCGATTACTATCAAGGTCTTGAGTTTCCCTGTGCCGTGGCATGAAGTAATTTGCACATGACATCACACGTGGGAAATTACCCTGGAGCGGTGCATCAATGCAAACCTTTAGAAAAGGAATCGCGTGTCTGGGCGCTCAGCGTGTGAACATTATTTTGCACTCCGTTTGGTGCTCTCGTGGTGAGCCTTTGGTGCGGGTAGAAGCGGAAGTGAGCGATTGGCCCCTAGGGGTATAATTACCGAGGGTGCCTTCGCCAGGTGGATGTCAGCCACCCGTGGAGCTCACGTGCGAGGCAGTGAGGGCACGAATGAACCAAGGCCCTGTCGTGGATCACATTGTCCTGCCATGTATACGCGGGATGCAGGGATATCTGCTTTTGTTGTTCTCGCTCCGTTCAACGGTCGAATTGAATGCTCAGAAGCGGGTTCACGTAGCTATTTCTGTGAGTTAATCCATTTGTCTGTGGCCAAAGTGGACGAAATATAGACTCCTTACCATGGATGCAGACAAAAATGTCTGTGGAGTGTTTTTTTAAAGGATGTATTTATTAATTTGGGAACACGTCGGTAGAGTGTATATATCATTTCTTAGAGTGAGTATATAGAAATCGACAACAAGGTAAACGAAATCAATTTTAAATCAACTTCTGGGTGTTTGAAGCCGAAGATTTTTCTTGGCTTTATAATTAGATTTCTAAGGTAGTAGTGAAAGATATTTCTGACTAAGAATAAAATGAAATTAAGTGTAGGATTAAGTAATTCAATTTATGTAAAATTATTTCCTCTAAAATATTTTAAGGCATAGAATTGTATGTAGGGTGTATATTGTATTTTGCGTTGCACGTCAAGATTTCGAAATTATAATTGCGCTGACCATATAAAATGAATCAAGTGATTCTAGAGAATTTTCTGCACAACTTAAGTTTATGATGCAATATTAAAGCCTTATATGCCGACGTTGTGCTTTTCAATAGATTTCCATTTCCCTTTGTGTTCGACGCAACTTAAATGACTGACTCATATCTCCTCGAATATGAAAATTATCATTCAACCCTAAGTTCACCCCATTGTTGGATGATGACCTTGAAGAAATGGACCCACTTTGCTCAACAGTTAACATTCTCCGACTTTTTTCTTTCCGGAAACTCAAAAGTTTTGCCAAAAAAAAGTCAACTTTTTCCCCGGCATCGACTCCGTAGATTCCCTTCACTCCATTGTTCCAAATGTGAGCCAGAAACGGCGGCGTCTCCCCATCTTCTCCTCTTCTCCATTTCCTCCCATCTACGCTTTGAGATTCTTATCCTTCCCTCTATAAAATAAAAGAAAATTTCCCCGGCTCTTTTTATCTTCCGAGAGATTTCTTGCCGGAAAGAGGGAAAGGAGGATCGTAATGATTTGTGGGACGTTGGTTTCCGCACCTTTCACCGTGTCCTTGCCCCCACAACCAGCGGATTCTGAGGTAAATCAAACGAAGTTTTTATTTACGAAGCCCCTTCGGAAGGAGAAGTGTTGCATGGTTTGGTTTCCTCTGTTTTTCTCACTGAAACGTCAACTTTCAAATTCTTTATTTCTTTTTTTATCCTTCATTCTTTCAAAGTTTCTTCATCCCGTTTTGCATGAATATCCTTCATTGTTTTATGATATTGCGAATCAATCTTTTCAACCTGTCATTTACGTTCCTTGCCGTTAATTATGGTTAAAAGTTGCTAAGGTACGTCCCTACTCAGTTTTAGACATTTTTCCCCAAGTTCTCTGTTAAACTCCAAATATTATTATGTTTATCACAAGCCACTCGACTGTGTTTTAAACCCTACTGTCTTAACTGTCGCTTCACGCCCGTACATTAGCTTATTTGTTTGCTTATCTTGTAACATATTTAAGGTAGTATAAGTCTTGTCAGTCTCACATGCATATAAGTGGCTCATCTTTCTGATTGATGGATGATCTATTGCGTGGAAAATGCAATCCATCCATAAATAATAGTTATTCTGTGATTAATTAAAGTTTTCAATGTTCCAATTCGCGTGTTCAGATTAATAATAAAGCCTTTAGAAACGCTAGCTTGCTAATAAATCTGTACGACAATATCGTGGAGGTGGAACTTCCAAATCATCCGTGTTATCTAGAATATTATATCTGCAGAAAATAATTACTAGTCGTTTCCTCAGAAATACAGAAATGGTTTGGGAAACATAATCACAGATGTGTAGTTCCGAATATTACATTTAGGTATCTTTTAGCCCTAAGGCTTATTCTTGCAACTTCAGATTACCTGTTTTGCAGTTTCATTTGCATTGCCACTTTAGCTGCTCGTGGTTTATTTTAATTTATAGAGAATTTAACAACAAAATGAGGAATAGATGAACGATGTACAGTATCCACTCTAATATTTATGTACTAAAAAAAAACTTTATGAGCCTCAGATTTCCCCTCCTGTTGATTGGTTGTAATAACTCTGTTGCTAGGTTCTTCAGTGAGAATCCAGATTAAGTTCAACGTCGAATGTGCTCGGCAAAGAAAGGAACAAGAGCCGGAAAAATGTAAATTTTGTATTAAATCGAGAGTCTACATATGGGGTTTTGCTTTTGAGTTCTTTCACCGTGAGGGGAATGTTTTAAGTGCAAAATTTCTATTCAAAATCACAGAAAAGCTATTCTACCCTCTATTATACCGACCAAGGCATCGATAAAAGGTGATAATGAAGTAAGTGAATTTTCATTTCCGTCTTCGGAATTCCATATAATATACCTGAAATCTTAAACCGGAATAATGTTTGATCATTCATGGATGTTTAGCCTTTAAATCTCCTTGGTTAACGTTTTACTGGAGCCTCCTTTTTCCCATACATCATCAGTCTATGCTCCGATAGATTAAATACAATTTTCAATAATACCATCGAACTAGCGGGAAAATATAATTTTTGATATTATTCAACTCTTGCAAAATTCTGCCAAGTGAATTCATCAGCTATTCCCTTTAGTACTTGCTTTGTTATTTATTTTTAGTTGTTGCAGTATAATGAAAACAGTTTTTGATTGGATGTTCCCAGAAACTTTTTTTAAATTTAAAGAAGCGCCAAAGGTAATGGAAGAGATTGAAATATATTCTGCAGGCCTTTCTTTGTACGGGAAAAACCACAGAATTTCCCCTCATGTTTCCAGGTGTGTCCCTGATCACCCTGTGCTTTCGGCTACATTTTTCAAACCTCAGCTTAGTCTTCTACTCGATCCGCGCCTAAATTTTCCCCGTGCTCTTTGTGAAAGCGGAGTAGTTGGAAGGGGCGTGGCAGGGGATGTGCCACTCAAAGGCACGGTGTATGCGGAATTTACACGGCGGGTGGGAGTGTAGGATGAAGGACCTGCTTGCGAGGAAAATGTCAGGGAGTCATTTGCGGGGGAGGTGAGAGCCAGAGACACGATCGAGAACTTTTGGGGAGCAAATATTAGAATCAGCAGGAAGGGAAGAATGGCTGCTCATGCATCGCTATTAATTCTTCTGGATGAATTGATTGGCCTTTCTATTTCCACGGTAATGGGTAAAAGGTGTCACGGGATTTTCATCGCAATATCAAGGCAATTGCAAAATTATTGCCTTTCAATTCGCGAACTTGATGCGATAATTTCGGTATGAACACGTGTCTTTGTAAATGATGGGATCCATATTTCTTATAAATTCTCTCTTCAACGTCGTACTTGCTTGAATAATTTCCATATCCGGAGAAAAACTCCCGAAACATAAAGCATACAAAGCGAAAATGCTTTTTTTATTGATTACAGATTGACAAATGTTCTTCGCCACGCCATAATTGGAAGCTAAGATGTGTTTATTTTATTTATTTATTATTCTATACCACCGAAAACAGCGCTATTTGGCCTTTGCATCAGGGTTTTAATAATCAAACGTATAAGAATCGAACCTGCGACCTTGGGTTTGGTAGGTGGGGTCTTTACCTCGCCCCAATCGAGGCCGGTTAGTTAAGTATTACGGATATTTTATAATTAAGCAATCACTTTTAAAGATAAAAGGCCTTTAGGGAACTCGGAAGGCCTAAAATAAATCTGGTGGCACCAAAATTCTTTTAAAAAAATATAGCAATTATACATAAAATTGGAACTTATACCACCGTATCATACGCCTGTATTGTGTTAAGTGACAAAGAATTAAATTTGATTTTGAAGAGCATGACAATTTATAAATAGCGATTGCACATAACCTATTGTTCATCATTTTCATTCAATGTTACTCCGTTGATGTTAATCATGACTCAAAATATCTAGTGTCTGTGAGTAATTTCATCGAAAAAGGCGTTTTATTCTTGAATTTTATATTTTTAAAACTACCACTTGCATTGGTGCCATCTTTTCATGTCAGTTATCAATGTTAACGACGTCGACAATAAGGATCTTATCAGTACTAGATGATAATTTTTTATAGTATCGAGAATAAAAATTGGAAGTTGACGTGTGAATTCAATGTTATCAAAGATAGCAAAGAAATTAATTTGGGCACAATTGTTTGTGTTTGCAAATTAGCCGGCAATTTAGCAAGTATCAGTATCAGAATAATTGAGTTTCCAGCTTCTGCTCGGCAACTCTGACTTTTTTCAATTGCGATAGTTCTCATAGCAATTTTACTACCCGGGTTGTTACTTTATTAATTGAGATTTTGAAGTTTTTTCTTTTTGAATGCTTCTTTGCTACTTGTATTTCAATACACCAGTCTGAAAAAAGTATGAAATGAATTTCTGCGCTTTTATATCGAAGGTTCTGCTGCTATTTAAGACTGTCTATCTGGATTTTAGTTTCTGAATTCTCTGACCCTGAGTAAACTTGATAAACCATGGATTGTTGTAGCTGAAATGAATATTGAAGTAAATGAGTCGTGATCATAACGCGTTTCAGAATGGTAGAGTTAAAATTCGATTAGTATAGCTTTCTGGTTAAATTGAACGCATTCTCATCCCGTGGAACAGAGAGAAGCCAACATTACAGAATTTATCCTTAGAGAGTAGGCAGCACTTTTTAACGATATCGAATGGAGGTTGTATAACTTCCAGGTACTCAAATGGCTGGCCTGATTTCACTACTCGTAAGTAACGGCAAATTTTTAGACATTTCGCCGCCCTAATTTTACATATTTTAATGGTAATGATATGCAGGGAAAATTTCTAACCTTGTAAAATATTTATGTAATTTTCCTCTAAATATTTGATACAGTAGTTGTTCATATACATCCCGGAAATCTGTAGCACATCACAGTGATTTCTTGAAACAAAATACAAACGCTCAATGTTTCGTCTCTTTTGTTCCCTCAAGGAAAAAAGTGAGCATTATATCCCCTTAACACCAAGTTTTATTCTCTGATTTGAAAATTAGGTGTATTTTCGCCTGATTTTCGCTGGCTCCTCTTGCCTTTCTGCTCAACTATCCTCTCGGTTGGCTGAATCTCGTACTGTAAACATGGACAGAGTCTCTTAAACTGTGATGGAGGGAGATATATTGAGCTTTTTTTCGCCTTTCTTCTCTTTTTTCTCATGAAAGTTCTCCATCGAGTCGGGAATGTTTGGCACGCTAAGGAATGATGGCTTTGTAGAGGTCATTGGACTTCGCATGTGGCTGTCGCCTCCTCCCCAATGCTTCCACCACCCATACTTATGGCTCTAACAAATGGCCTATAATATCCCCAGTTATGCAATAATTTACTCTATTGATTCCTGTGGTATAAGATGAAAATCCAATTTTTATCAAATTATTTTCATTTATTTATGATAGATTCTATCTTCGAGTGTTCTTGGTTTTTTTAAGTTGATATTGAAGCCGACTGTAATAAAATCTAATAATGTATTAAATTACAAAGATATTACACCTAATTAAGTGAAGTTGTTTCTAGGTAACCTTGTCATGTCATTCTTGCCCTGTCGTAACCCAGAATATTCTTTTGATTTTATAGTCGAGATTAGAAAAATTATATTCCGTCCAATTTATTCTACAAACAGAATCAGAAAATGAAACGTTTAAAGTAAGTGGGAAATACCCATTTGAGAACAAAGTGTGGCTTCTGCGTCAAGGCTAAGCTTTCAGAAGCTGACGAGGTGCCCCCGTCACATTCCGTTATCCGCCTTTCACTGGCGTCATGTCTCCCTGAAAGATGGTCGACCTCTTCTTTTCCCCTCGCCTCCTATCCCTTGCCTTATGCTTGTCTCCCTGGAGTTCCGACCCTTCCACAGTCTTCTACACCATGGTGTGGTGCTGATGAGACCTTTTCTATCCACCTCTGCTTACATGCGCAGTGAATAATTCGTTTATTATCTAGATGGAATTCTCGTTGCCTTATCTCCTTCCGCTTACAACTAGGATTATACTCCGACCTGAGTGAAAAAAACGTATCAAATCAAAGTAATAGGGTATGCGGGTGATCATGTACACAGTGATAATGTCTTTTATTTGTCCTCAGCCACAAATATATTACCTCCGAAAAACGCATTTTATATGCTCTCTAAATGGGTGACCTTCTATAGTTAATGGAAGGCTTCAGTTTAATCTGTAGACAAAGTTAACGATTTTTAATGAGTATCTGATATATTTTAAAACTAGGAGGGAGATTCGATGAAAATCTTTCCGAACTTTTTTTAATAAAATATCTTACTTTCATTTCGCACTTTTAATTGTTTATTCAGTTTACATGAAAGAAGTTGCAATTTTAACGTTTTCCTGTACTTTTTTCAACTATTATCAATATTCATTATTATTTTAGCCCTCTTTCGCAACCCTTTTAACAGTGATTCCTCTATCCGCTCAATTCTTCTATCAGATAATAGTATTATGCATAAAATTATTTTCAATTGGATACCCAGCATCACGAGGCCCTCTTTTCCCATGAATTTAGTCCACTAGTTTGACGAATATTGTCTAAATTAACCCGCGCTGTGATGATTAATCGGTTGTAGTAAGTTAAACCTTCTTTACTTTTCGAAATAAAAATGTTAATTTGAGACGAATTGCGTTATGAAAAATTTGAAATAGCGAAGTGAAGCATGCAAAAATATTGTATGAACTCACTGCCACCATGAAAATCGTTGAGAAAATAATGGAAAACTTCATTTAACTCATTCCATACCGTTAATAAAATATACTGAGTGCACTGAGCGTATTAAAAAAATCCAACGGACTGAGTTTTCAACCTTGAAGAATGACGCACATAATCCTCGAATTACTGTGGTTTCAGGGAATGCTTAGCCTTGAATTTCGCTTCACTGGAACAAGGCTATGCATAACATTTTGCTGGAAAAGATATCAAGACAACGCGAGAGGACCCTCTTGAAAACTCGTCGGTCCACGAGTGGAACGTAATTCGTAAACATTGTCGTGCAGAAAACAAAAAAAAACAAACCTGGTGGAATTTGACAGAAGTTGGGAAGCTTGACAAAAGTTGCTCTCATACTCATTTTTACTCTAACTTATCTTACTAATCAATTTAATGGGTGAGAAACAAATTATATAATCGAAAAAATATTTTTCAAGCATTCAATATTTTCTTAAATTTAGTAAGTTGTTGCATTTCTGATTTATTTCTTCTAATTTATGAAATATCCACCTATGCTACCCTTTTCATTACGTATATTCGAGGTCAGTCAATTTGGATCAATCTGTTTTCTGAATCGTGTGATTGGTATATTTGCCTAATGAATATAGACTAAGGTTCTAGTGAAGGGCAATATTATGTGCGAGTGAAACATATCTTGGCAATATATTTTATCTTTTGCAATGTAATATAATTAAGTAATAGAGACTTTTTATCTAATCAGGACGGTCATGGGTGATAATAAGTCATTGCAGGAGGAAACTAAATTGCAATTAAATGTTCCAAAAAAGTTTTTTTTTACTGCGACCACGAATATTACAAAAGAGGATCCACAAGATGGCCTCTAAATGTTGTCAACCACTGCACTTTTAAATGGGTTTTCAAATGTCGTCAATCGCGTCGCTGATGAACGAAGTGATCCTAATTTTTCGGGAAAATAAAATAAAATTAGGGGTGTCAACCGAAATTATTATACATGATGTTGTGATGCATAAAATTCATAACTTTTAAATGCTATTCCTCGAAATTGCAAACATTTTACTGGAAAATATGGAAAAAAGTGGATCGCATTGCACTTACAACCGCGTCGCGGACATTTTTGAAAACAGATTAAAATGCGTCCTAAGTGGCAACAGAAACCAGCCTTCTATGGCATGGAATTGGGCCCCCTTTATGCAGTCTGCTAGACTGCAACGATCATATGCAGGTTTGAAAATACATTTCTCGCGCGACTGCTAGTGATGTTATTTCATCTCAAGCAGGACGAAAAATGATATAATCATGTCTCGCAAGTGATGTGTCCTTGTTCTCTCCCCTTGTGAGGCCTTGACTTTCAGCAAAATGTTATGGTGAAAATAATTTTACCCAGAAAGTCACGGTCACGCCACTCCGCCATGTCGAGCCGAGCTGGAATTTCCACAAGCGCCGTTCTCTCCACCTCCTCACCCTCTTTCTCGTTTCCTCGAATCTCCAGGTGTTTTGCATCCGCAAACACAGCCTCCTCTCTCCACCTATCGTACAACTTGATTTCCGCCCTGCCGAGGTTTCGTGTGACGCTACGCACGTCTCCCCCGTCGCCATGGAGATGAGGGGGAGAAGGTGTTCCCGTACCTCACCCTTCGCAATATCAGATTCGTCTGTTTCGAGGAGTTTCCTTAAGTGAGGAGGAGATGAGGACGTCCTTGGTTTTGTTTTCTGTTCCTCGCTGGGAAGAATATTTCACGTGTCTCACAAAAGGATGCCTTGTGACTGCTCGAGTCAAAATTCAGGTCTAGAAATCTTACCCTCTTCATCAGTGAACGTGTAAGAATAACCTTGTTAACCCAGTAGATCAACGTGACGTATGCTTTTGAATGCCATGAATGCGTGACTGAAGGTTTTTTGTGGTAATGTATGTAATTGTTATTTTTAATTTACGCTATGGAGGAATTCATGTCTTGTACGGTTAATGAATATTTTATACTCATTTATTTACTTATTTCGTAATTGGCATTAAAACCTCAAGTATCAGGCCTAATTAAATTGATGTTGGTTATTTGTACCTCACTTTATCTTTCTATGTTCTTTACAATCGGATATTTATGAGGTTTATGACAAATCTATCAACGATATTTTTTCATTATTATTGTAATTGTAAAAACAACTATTTATATACGTGTGCCGATTGCTATTGTACATTTGATACGGTTCCTTGAACATCTCTAATCTGCCAATATATATTCGTTTTTCCTAGTGTGTCCCTTTTACCGCTTACAGCGAAACAAATTCAAGGCCGACTATATTCCAAGCGGCTTCATATATTAGCAGGTATGCCCGAGGGCAGGGTAAAAATATCAAATTATACTTCGAAGCCTCAATAGCTGGGATAAGTTTCAAACGGTGAATACCATAAAATAAAGAAAAATATTTTAGTTTTTAAGATCTGATTATACCTTCCGTTCGGAATAACTGTTCGAAAATTCTTAAAATTGTGAGTTTCTTCGAATTTTCGGCACCTTTCAGCATTTTTCTACGGAAAGATTTTTCAATTCCATGATGTTAATCATGAAATAAAATATTTGCAATGGTTGAATTGGCAATTTTTAAACTTTAAACGGTCATTTGCGTCAAAGATACACTGTTATTAATTAACATGACATTTTTTTGAATTTCGTATGAAGAAGTTTTCTCGCCTGTCGAGAGAATTGTTGTCAGCTATTGTTGTTGTTGACTATTGGCGTTACACCTATTCGTGGTGTATATGTGCTTCGAATGTTTGTTTATTTCATTTTCCTCTCAATTCTAATTATTTTTGTGATATAAATCAACTACTCGAGATCTATGTTCGTGATTGTCGGTAAATGTACGCTCTCTTTACAACACGAGTAAAATATTATTATTTTCCGGAGTAACTCACGAGATTAAAAGCGACGTGACAATTCTCTGACAAGGTCACCTCATCGATAAGTTTTCTTTTTTGCAATTAGCTTCATATTTTACTCGCATGTTATCGCATTCACTCGAATTTATCAAAACAGAGGAAATTACCACGTCATCACAATACAATCTCTTGAAAAATTAACTGCTTTGATATCAGGTGTTAGCTGTATCGACATTTGTACCTATTTATTTTATTGATTTTTTCTCTGTGTGCTTTAAATCTCTTGACTTATGATTGTTCAAGCGAAATGGGAACATAAATGGATTTTAATGCATTATCAAGCTGTACGTTTTTTGCGATATCTTTTTAGTGAATGTCCACGCAATTGAATTTATTAAATTTAACGTTCTCAGTTAATTGAATGTCTCGCAAAAACATGAAATGTCACGGTAAGCAAACTTTCATCTCTCTTATTCAATTTCAATTGGTTGACTAAGGATTTCATCCTTCTAATTGACAGATTTTTCTGTGAACCAATACGTTAGACGTCAGTTTGTGAAACTTACTTGTAGTAAAATCTAGGGTACTGTGGGCAGTATGATAGCACTCACAACTATATCCATCATGTACTCTGACGGTCATTGTCTTAGTTTACGTTCTCTTGTGGCTAACGACATTTTTTTGAATTCTCTATTGTCTTGAATATAACACCGCTTGGACTAAATGATTTTCATGGTTTTATAATTTTCTACTTGATGCGTCTAATAAAAGTTGATGGAGAGCATGGTATTACACTTGTGTAATGAATAATATGTTGATGAATAGAAAAGGGATTCCTTGAAATGTAAAGTGCTCAAATGTACTGTTACATTATCTGTACCCCCTCTTGAAATAGGCTTTCTTGGCTGTGGCAGTTAACAAGAGATCGCAATGTTAGTTAATTTTACCCTCTGGTTTACAAATTTTTCCTTACTGATTGAGGATGCATCCATTAGTCAATGTTCAATCATTGCCTTAAATCTCATCCATTTATTTCTACGCATGAGAAGCTATTTATTCAACGACTTGTAAACTATTTGATGCGACTAACTTTTATGCTTGTATACGTAACAATAACTATCGGAAATATCGGGGAAAAGTAGGTTTTTCTCCTTACCATCCCTCTGAATACGAGTTATTTTGCGAGGATGTGTCAGCGCCGAAGACCCATCCGTCAGTTGCCATATGCCATGATTATAAATGCTCGTGTTTTTCTCATCAGCATAGAAATGTCAAAGAGACTGAGTGGCTGAAAGAGGCTTCAGTTGCCTGTTTCATAAAAATATTAGTGTGGACAGCGTTCGAAAAATGAAGTTTCTGCAATACGAGAAGTCACTCGTGGACCGCGAAAGGATACAAAATTCTTCTTTTGGCATTCATGGGCACGTGTTAAGTTATAGTATGAGTTTTTAAATACGTACGGTGAGTTGTTGAGAAGTGAAATTAATATCTGATAGTTACTTTGAGTATAACAGCCCATATTCGGCTTTATTGGCAACTTTCTAATGGCTAATAACCCGTTCACATTTACTTTACTGGGCGTAACCCTATATGTGCCTGACCAATAAATAGTAGTTTCCTTCAATCCCAACACAAATCGCGCATCATTCGTGAAATCAGTTCTTGGGGTTTTAGAATAGCTATTGTATCTCACTAAACACAAAATTCCAACAAAATTTTCTTGTCAAATTTGAGCTTATCTCAGCCAATTGAGGTAGGCCAGTGTTATCGTTGTGAACCAAAACTGCAGGCTCTTTTATTGTTTTCCACTTAAGAGGTACGCCAAGTAAACTCAAATAAAGTTTTTAGGACATAAGACTTAGCTATTGTTCATCTGAAAGTGCGGAAACTCCACATATGAAAATGTATTTTGCCTTGATAGCGATCTCTCAAATGCGCGCCGAGTGTTCAACCACTTCAACTAACAATTTATCTTTTTTCCCGGCGGAACTTTGTTCCCGTATGGGAAATAATTTTTCCCCCGTGGAATTTTCGCGACTTAGGTGCACTTTCAGATGACTCCGTTAAGGGAGGCCGCTGACTAGTTCGCGTTTATTTCTTTGTATAGCTAAATTCCTTGCATTAATAGGGTAGTTTCCTTCATTAAATAAAACGAAAGGCATGATTGTGATTCGTTACCCACCATTAGTGCATTCATAGTATACAAATTATTTTGTTTTAGAAATTCCAGTTTTGACGAATGGCAATGGTCAAATTTAACCGCATTTGAAAAAGGCCAGATTGGCGCCCATGCGATGCCACTCCACGTGACGTCACAGGATTTCTATACGAGTAGATATGAGTTTTACATCGTCTGAGACTACCAATGCATGCATGAGGCGCAGAGCTCCGGGAAACATGTCTTTATAATGACCTATTAAAACTGCCTATGATCGGAAAGTTTCCTTCTTTTGATAAGGTATTAATAATCCTTGTTTCAGCCAAGCGCTACCTGCTAGCAGGGTACTCTGCTACCTGCTAGTAGCCTGCATCGCAGCAGAGGACATATCCTCGCCCCAAGGTCACCTCACTAGCAGCAGCGAGAACCAGAATGACGTCACACGGGGTTTTCCCAGCATTCATACTTAGCCGTCGCGTTTTCGCGCGCTTGAAAATTTTCACTTGTCATTTAAAAGCGAAAAATAGATATCGTCATTTAAAAATCTAAAAAACGTGAAAAACGTACTCCAGGAGTAATAATCCTTCGATTTAGGCAATGTAACAATAATAGGAAACCACCCTATTACTTAATTCCGTTAATTTGTGTTTTTGATGAGGTCACATGACTGATGTATCTTTTTAGTACGAATTAATAGGTGTTCGGGTTGCTCTGGTTGATACGTTGCTTTCAAGGGCTTCCCATCCCATGGGCCCGGGTTCCCAGCGGTGGCGGATATTTTTCAGAGACAGCCTGATTAAGGTGCTTTGTGGAGGCTACTTCAAGTAGAGCGATCCGTCCGTCGGATGGGACATTAAATAGTGGTTTTATTGGGCCAACAACTGTATTAGATAGAAATCAGTAGCTCCCTTCTCATCCGATATGTTTTTACTAATTTTTTACCATCGGGTCTAGCAATTCATTGACGGGGATGGGATCCGGAAAAATATTTCTTGGCGTAAAATCTGATGCTTTCCCGGCGAATATGTTCAAAAAAGGCTATTCGGGCTTCCAGCCGGGTGGTCTCTCTCCATTCTGCCGACGTTTCGGAACACGAGTCGGGTTCCATCCTCAGGGCTAATGGTGAGTGGATGAAGTTTGCCAACTTGTTTACTCTTCAGTTGGTTGTGAGGTCTAACGTGATTGGCTGGGAGGCAGCCAATCTTATTTTCTTAAGTGCCGGTTTCCATGCATTACTCAGTGAATACCCTGTGTCACGGTTGAGGGTGTTAGTTGTCAGCCGGATCTCGATGGATTCCTTAACCAGTCTTTTCCGGAAATCAGTCTCGCGGCATAGAATTTCTTCAGTCTCGTGTTCCGAAACGTCGGCAGAATGGAGGGAGACCACCCGGCTGGAAGCCCGAATAACCTTTTTTTATTTCTTGGCGTGTTTTCTATGGATTACAAGTGTCTAAAGTGATTACGAGAACCTCCTAAATTTCGGAATTTCGAATTATCCTTCATGTCCTCTACCTTTTCATTCCAGTAGACATTTTTTCCATACTGATATGTTAGATCATGCTCAGCGCCTTTCGTTAACAGCGGATACGAAACTCTAGGGCAGGCTCGCGGGGCTACACTTCTGGGCCGAAGTCTGAAGCTATTAGCTTATCACCTCTGCACCGCAGAAGGGGGAGGAGATAGTTTGAAAAAGGAGGAAGGAGCCGCCGCGATAGGAACCCGACAACGCCTCCTGGGGTAGGATAGGGTTGGAATGGAAGAGGAATCCCGCACCGGCACAGCGGCGGGTTGGTCCTACTACTGGCGAAATCATAATTTAATGTTTCTACAGAAAAGAAAAAAATTCCTATGAGGAAGGAAATTTCTACGATTTTCCGTAGATTACCAGCCTTTCGTTAACAGAGGGTATGAGGGTTCAAGGTGAACCCTTCAGGGATACAACACACCAGGGCCGGGAACCAAGCCCGTGGTATATACGCGCGATCACCCGGGGAGGGGTTGGAGAGGAAGGAAAGAGGAAAGAGGCGCCGCCGCGATAGGAGCCCGTCGACGCCTCTGGGAAGGGATAGGTTCGGAAGGTATGGGACGGGGAAAACCCTTTCAACGCTATAGAAGCGAAGAAGGCCCACTAAATAGCGAAACCATGCAAAGCTATTAATGTTCTAACAATTTTGGAGGATCATTCTATGAGGAAGAATGATCCTACTATCAAGTCGTTAGATCCTTTCGTTAACAGTGATTTACTACCAACATCGTCTTTCTTTACCCTTCACTATCGCGCAAATGAACTTAGTTGTCAGTTACATCCTTCGAATGCCATGCCATACGAATCAAAGGAGGAGGTAGGGGTAATGTTTTAATGAGTGGGAGTGTTTGCCCGCCCGCGCGCGTTCCTCTCGGGGTCAGCACGTGGTCCGTGTCCCCTCGAATATGAATGGATGGGAAAGGATGGAGGGGGTGGAAAACTGCGAAAGAGAGTGAAAGTAATCCCCCGGATGATGATGAGTGGGCGGAGGCGGGTGCGTCCCATTCATCTCCGGAGGCGTGCGAGCAGCAGCGGCAAAGGAACTCTTCGTCGCTCTTCCGTTTGAACGAACCCACTGAATGGGAGATGCGCTGCTTGCTCTCAAGGCGGTCGGACGGGAATAATACACCACACACTTTTTTACTTCTTTCCTCGGAGTACCTGTCCAGGTGCATAAGTCCCGTCGAGAATCTCTCTTTCCGTCGCACATGGCCTGTGTCATTCCGAATCGTCCACATTCCCAAATAAATGACTGGACCTAAACGTAGGTGAACCAAAGCGTTCTTAAAATATATTACGCAATTTGAACCTAGTGGTATCGCTTAAAAAAAACGAAAAAAGTTCTTTTAATACCTGCAGACATGATTCAAATCATTATAATAATATCTCTTTCATTAAATCTAAATTGACGATTGAAGCCAAAAAGGTTCAATAAAAGATATCTTTCAGTCAGTTGCATCATTGTATTAAAATATTGCTTTGACACTCATAAATCAATCCTTGAATGAACCATATTGGCAGATAAATATCTTTTATGGAACCTTTTTGTCTTCAAGGGTCTAATTACATTTACAAAATTAATGAACTTCTGGTTATTTGAGACATTCAGGTAAGTAATACACCTTTTTCAGTTTGAACCAACAACGTTATCGATTGAAAACATAATGCTAGGTGGAAAATGTGTAAGATTTAATTGTGCTAAAATATTAAGAGAATACTTTGATTTTTTTATACTTTAATCGTATTATTTATTTTGAAATGAGGACGATTTCATACAATTTATAAAGGAACAAAATGAGTAAATTGTTATTATTATAGATTTTGTTTGAATGAATTTGCCGTTACAATATCGTCTTTCTAGGAAATTGATCAATCATCAAGGGCGTAATTTTCCAAGTTTTGGGCACGTGATAAAAAACATTGGCTTCCGCATGAAATTCAATTGCTAATTTAATGCGGCAGAAGCAATTCTAACGAAATATTCGTACCTAGTGCTTTTCCAACGTGTTAATTTGTTTTCAGAAGATCCCTTTACCAATGTCGGTTATAATGGACAAACTTATTTCCATGTCTATCGATCGCGACCTTTCCTTAGAGAGGTTAATTTTAGTAACCCCACTTCAACCAACCACCGCGTAACCACTTAGCCGTGGAGCCGAGATGAGGGGGTATTGGAGTGTGGAGGTTTGGGACCCTGTGCGCGGCCACCCTGCTCGTAAAAGCCGGCGACTGCTCTTTCGAGCGGGGCCCACACTTCCAACCGCACGGCACGGCGCTGCGTGTCATCCCCCTCAAAGAAATGAGTACGCACCTCGCCCACGTCCATGCTTCTCTGTGACCCCCGACCCTTATCCCAAATGCACTACCTACTCCCTCACCGCTCAAAAGAATTAAAAAAAAAAAAGACTCACGGCCCTACGCCTCTGGGGCCATCCACGAGTGCTCCCCCACCCTTGACATTCAAGGCGAGCTCTTTCATGTTGATCCCTCTCCGCTGTTAACAACGCACCCACGCGCCGACACCCTCGATCCTTCCCCCGTCGGGGGCGGCAGGCCTTCGGCGGGGACCATCGGAGCTTCGTGCGGGGGACGTTCCGACCGACCGGACAGTCGAAATTTCCCCGCGATTGATCCCGAAAAGAGAATTCCTTCTTCCCACGCGAAATCCATATCCATTAATGAGACGTATGGGCGTATATGGTCCATGTATACGCTCACAATATTTATGTTCTACTGACATTGTACCCTGCGTATGTACGCGATGATATATTTTTACGTTTTTTTATAGCGTCATTTTTTATTTAAATATACGCAGCAAAAATATTTGCCAAATGATCGGCAACGTGGAAAGGTGCACAGAAGAAAACGCGTAATTGTACTTTCCCGATATTTCGACAATTATTATAAGTGAGATGTAATGCGTGAATCTTTCAACGTTGCCGCTCTAGTGGAAAGTTTTTTCCTCCAGACACCTGTTGTGTCGTCTCCAAATGACAAATTTATACCATATATATTTATGATTTTTCCATCGACATTTTCCCAATATCCATTCATTTGTTGATACAGTAATGGTATTTTTAGGTTTACTTGTAACATTTAGCGGTCTGTGCAACCCTACCACACATTGAATTTCTTTCCTACGTTCGAATTCAGTTCTTTCTAATATTGAAATATTTCTAAAAACTGTCATTTCAGCCCATAATGTAATTTTTCAAACCATTTCCCTGTCATTCGGCTGATGTCTTGACGCATTTGAAGAAGTCCGTATTTAACTGATGCGTAGCAGTAAATCCTGTGAACATGTAGAATCGCAAATGGATTACTCAGGCTTCATAAAAGGAGCGTCTGTGGCGTGGGCGTAGGATTTGTGGCCCTCGGAGAGATGTCACGGCTTTGGTTTCAGTTCCGCGCTTCTTTCATTGCTCTATTGGAGTGGATTTTTATTTCATCCCCTTTTTTTGAAATACCGCTTAAAATCTGATTTACAACAACTGAAATTGATTTAATTCGGCGGAAGTATGAATTTAAAATTTGGGATAAGCGTCTAGGTAAGGAAATTTCCCGACGCAGCTGCCGACATTAGTATCCTTTGTTTTACCAATTAAAGCCTCGTCCCTCAATTCCATTATCGTCGTAACATACCCAATGAGTCTAGTGGGATCCATTCACATTTTATCAAATCGTCGCCGCTCAGTTCCTTTGCTTATTTCATATCGCATTCGCTCATTCGTAACTACGTTATTTTTTCTTCTCAATGATTATCATACGTATTTTGAAATTTCTATGAGCTTAGTAGTTCATAGCAATGTAAGTGGGCTTGCAACAGCAAAATGTTTCTCTCAAACGTAGCAAGTGACAAGAATGATAATAATGGCTATCGGCAATCAAATAAGTAGTTTAAAGTTCTGTGTGGAGTTGATTTTATGAAAGATACAAATCTGAGTTGTGATTCATGGAATATTTCATTCATAAGTAAGGTCGAATTCCGCCAAGTTAAGTTGTGAACAAGGCCAAAATTCCCACCCATATTCATATAGCATCCGAAATCAGTGAGAACTAGTCTTTAGGTTACTAATTCTTTAAAACGCTGTTCGAAAGAACTGATGCCTAGTGATCTCTTAGCATCGAAGAAGATCTATACATTCGGAGTACTACATAAAAATGTGTACTGAAATACAATTAAAATAATTTTTCAGGCTCAAGCTGAGACGGCCAATTATCCTTAATATAAGATATTATATATTCTCATTGTTATAAATAGATTTATGAGGCAGAAAATGAGTCATTATTCAATGTTCCAATTACCTACTACGTGTGTGGATTCGGTGTCGTTTAATGCTAGACCAGCTGTATTAAATTTGAACAGAATAATGGACACATTCTCAGATGCTCTTTGAGTTGAGCGCAAGAAGGAATTTCACTAAAGGAAAGGCTAAAAAGACATTTCATAATACGTATGATAAGCATAAGAATAAAAATAACGTAGGTACGAAGGAGTGCATTGGATGTGAAATAAGCAAGGGAACTAGACGGGAACGATTTAATAAATGTGAATTACCGGATCCCGCTAGAATCATTTGGGATAACGCGAGGATAATGGAACGGAGGAACGAGGCTATAATTGGTAAAACAAAGGATACTAAAGTCAGCAACTGCGTAGGGAAGTTACCTTAATATGACTACACGTGACTCTTTAGTCTCTACGTTTAATATCATACACTCTTAAATGTTTTCTTAATATATTAAAGCACAGTCCGTGAAAAATTTTAGTCAACCTGGCCTCAAAACTATTGGTTATCATCAGTCACTATTCCTTATAATATAGAGTGATTTACAATGCTATTTTCATGGATTGTTTTATTATAACAACTTCGCATGAAAAAGTTGTGGCATAAGTTTCAATTTAAAATGGAAATGTGGTTTGCTAATTTACCATTAAATATTTTTTGACACGTGTACATTGTGTACAAAATCAATGAGTTGTGTTCATTTAAACGGTGGGTAGAAATACTTAAAGAATAGAATTTTTAAATCGAATTTTGTTTTTTCTGGGCACAAACGTAAAAATTGTGGAAAAAGTGCTATTTAGTTTTCTTAAATCAATATGCATCCCTTCCATTACACTTCCGTCAATTATAAACTTTCAAAAAGCCTGTTCTCCTATACTTTCCAGACCACATTTTTTAGACTACTTCATCCGTGCTTGCAGAATTAACCCAGGAAAGTAACCATGTTTTGGGTATTAATTTATAAAAAGCACCAATTTGCGGGTATTGTCGACTGTAATTAGGATTTGTGGAGGTAATCAATGAAAGGTTAATATGGGTTTACATTTTTGTTGTCTAAATATGAGTTTTAAAACGATGAATACGGTGGCTGACGCGTTATTCAGATGCAAAAGAAATAATTTTTTTTTCATCAGGGCTAAAACGATGTTTTCTCGGCTCCCACAATGGGTCAGGCTTTGGTGATGAAGGCAGAAGAGTTACCAAGGAAATGAGGAGATAGGGCCTGGGCTTATGAGATGAGGCTGACGCATACACGAGAACAAAGGGTTGACGCGAATGGTTATGGCAGCGGGTGAGGGTGAGAAGGATATGCTGGTCGGAAGAGTTGCGTACAAGGAACGCGAAAAAACTCAACGATAATATTTTTTACAAAAAGGGGATTACGGAAGGCTTTCGTGTCAGGATATGGCGTTGTTAGCTTAGGCTCTGAGGCTGAGTTTAAAAATGGGTAAGGTGTTTAGGTATTTCTTGTAATATATAGGTAAATGGGAATATGAGGAAAAATGTTTGGGGCCACGGGAATCTTCCAATGACAATGCGCCGTAAAGCCTAATTTTAACGCTTATTTTGGCGTGGCGTAACACGCTGAACAAATGAATTTGAAGCGTCAGCTGTCACAAATTTTTACTATTGTTTTTTCAATTCGTTTTCCGGAAAAAATTACGCTGTTTTGAAAAAAAATATGCTCTTAAATGATGTTGGGGCTGAATGAAAAGTATTTTCAAGCATCTAGTTTCAGTATACCTTGATATATCATAAGTTCCAATCGTAAATCCCAATTTAAATTATTCTATACGCCTAATAAACCGCTATTTAAACGACATCATTCCACGTTATTGGAATACAGTGCTAATTCCATTTAATGAGCAATGTATTTGAATGAATAATGTATTTGAAATTGTTACAGTGTACTGATTAAGACGTATACTTTCGAGATAGCTGGGATTTAATTTCTCGTACATTTTGATTAAATTTTCGTGTTGCACCATTTTTGTCAGATTAGCGGAAGCATATTTTTAAAAAGAGCGACAGCGGACTTAATAATAATCATTTACCAAGTCAGCCTTTATAACAGAAGTAAAGGAGCTTTTTAATGAAAACACGTTCTATCTCTGCAGCTACCAACATACTGTCCCTATATTAATCCTAAGAAGACACCAAAGTCAAAATATACAGCTTTCAGTGATAAATAATTATTATCCTACACGCAACTTTACATTTACCTCCAACTTGCGAAAGAGCACCTTTCACTCATTTAACGGTATGAAAATGAGCCTGTGATCATCATTAATTTTCAGTTAGGAGAGTATTTTAATCTTTTTTCATTAACTTGTATGGAAGTTCAAGCTTTTCATTTAAAATCATTGCTAGCGGAAAGACATTATACTGGGAAACGTGGAAATTAAATGAGTAATATATACCGTTGATAATCAAATCTTTGAGGCATATCATATAAATTCAATGCATCAAAATTCCTACTTTCACAAGAAAAAAATTATGCATTAAATTTGAAATTTTCTTTGTAATTTCATGTAAAGTAACTCCTTCAATCCATAGAATTATGCATTATTACTATGAAAAATGAAAGGTCCAACATTTTTATGAAAATGTTTCACTACCTTGCGATTACGATTCGTTAAATATTCGTAATAATCCATTATTTCTGAATTTTCATTTTATATCCTTGACTGGAGAAATGAAGTAGTATAAATACTTAGCGTGTAACATATTCAATATTGAACTTATGGCGTCCTCGTGAATTCCCGCGAATAGAAATCATCCTTGACGCGGTAGGAATTGGACCGTGGAATATTTTACTCAAACAGCCTGTACTCCGGATCCACTTAATTTTTTCTCTGGACAATTCAGGGAATTCTTCGTCTCTGAATATGTTTGAAAGAAAGATACATGACCCTCATTAATTTTCCTTCATATTTGTAAACGTAGTCATAAAAGAGTGGGAGCCATTGGAAGTGAATTTATCGTTAATAATCAGCGTACATAAAACTCAATTTAACTATAAAAGATTATTTTTTTGTGAAAGACAGTAAATGAGATGTGAGATAGGTGACCTAATTCCAAGGAGATGCGGGGGTAACAACGGCCAGGAGACTGTGTGTATTTTTGCAACCGCGTTTGCTACAAGAGCTGCCAATGAAGCCATTTTACCTCCTTTTACATTTTCAGGAGCCCTGTGAATTATTTTTTCTGCTCCCATATTTTCCTTAATTTTATTATTTGAATTTTATTTTTATAGGAAAAAAATTATAATTGATCGCAATTTTTTCGGGTCGAGGAAAATAGTTCAGCTTGAACAGCAGAAGGGAGCTAATATGATGAAAGATTTGTACCTTAAATATGTGCACAAAACATGTTTTTTGTAGGTATATCTATAGGTTCATTTGAGATCTTTCGATCTACTTATTCTTGTTAATTTTTATTAAAAATATTTTGAAAACTCACATCCTTTTCACCAAAATTATTGAAGGAAATGGAAAAATAATGAGGTTACATATGCAATATTTTCTGCCGTTAGGATATATGATAAAATGTTATTTCATGTATATTTTGTTGCTATTATACGAAAATAACCAAGAAACCAAAAATGGCTCCATTGTTGGTCCACTTCAAGGGTGGCTTGGTTTGTCTATGGTGTTAAAGGGGAGTCATGACTCTTACGTACTCCAAAGTGCCTAAGTATAAGAAGAATTAAGCGTAGATAATTACCAAGCGCAATGTTACCTCGGAATACAGCGTCAAAGTATGGAAAAACGAGCCGTATTCAGGACTATTTGCGCATCGGTAGAGGTTATCCTCTTTGTAGGTCATTTATTGTCCGATCCTCTCCTAAAGGGCTTGAGAATTCCGAGGACCCCTTTTGGGAAGTGGGCGTTTCGATTGAACTTCTCCGTGCAAATTAACGGCGCTAAATGATCCCCACCCACGTCGGTGAACCGTGGGGAAATTTCGTTAACATTTCCCGCCGCACTCACACTCACCTCCGAGAAAATTAAATTCTTTATGCTGGGGATAAAAACTGCGGAATGGTCATATATGGGCTCATAAAGGTAAAAGTGTGCGATAGACGGAGGCAATGGGCCCAAAGGGTTGCAGTGTAAAGAGAGTGGGATTGGACGGTCAGGGGGAGGTACGAAGTTTAAGGGAAGGCTCATGGATCGAGCAGTATTTTCGCCTTTATGGTTTTTCGGTCTGGTGGTTACTCCGTCGGCCAACGTTGGAAACTTCGGAGTAATACATGCAAGGGCAAAGCGAGCGCAGAATATCCGAGCTAAAGGTCCGGGGAATTTGCAGGAATTCATTGAGATCTTTGAGTCTGTTTGATATTCAAATTTCAGCAAAGAAACTTTTACATCGCTATAGATGCAGATTAGGTAACGAACAAATAAAGTTTGTGCTTCGCTTATGATGTCGCACTGCATAACCTCGTTTCGCATTGCATTGTGTTGCCTAAAACATAGGTAATCTTTTTAACCAAATTCATCCTCCATTTGAAGGGAAATTTTTATTGTTCTCCAACACATTCCCTGTCCTTTCCTTTGTTATTTTCATACTGGATTCATCTTGGATCCGAATCTTTGAGAAACATAAACTTAGATATTATAGATGATAATTTCTGTGTATGATAGAGGGATGCAAATTATATTTGCACTGTTTGGGGATATGTTAACGAAATATATGGAAACCGTCTGGTGAAGCATAAATATTTGTTTGAAATTTCTGCGTCAAAGGGGACGGTGGATTTTATATCCCTGTAGTTTTAGCTAATTTAGCTTTAAAGTTTACCACACGCTGTATCTTTGGAATGGGATTTTGGGAGGAGAAATATGGTAGCTTGGGCGAGAAGAATTCGAGGAATTTTGGGAAATTGAATACTGGGAAAAATTATCTCCCAACGAAGGGAAAAGATAAATAATTGGAAAAGCTACATAATGGCTGCGGTATGAGGAATGGGCCAAGATAATAACGAACTCTCTTCTCGCTGGGGTTTAATGAAGTAAACAACGAAGGGCTATGGTGTGATTACTAAATTTTAAGACCGTTGGCGGTCGTATGTCAACGTGAGTTTTTTTTTTCGAAATGAGAGTCATTTTAACGGCGGGGAATTTTCCTGAAATCACCATTATTTTTTCAGTTACTGTTTCTTTTCCTTGGATTCCATACGTCTTCGCCCAAAACTATATAAACGTGAAACTATCTTCTAACCACGCTTCTCTATCTTCCCTCAGTGACCCTAAAATGATTCTGTGTCAGCTAAAACTTATTAATTCTGTGAAAATTAATATGTATATTATTTAGAAATCATAGAACTATATATCACAAACATGGTATTGCAAGTTAATTAGATTCATTTTCTTCTTGTTTTCATCTGAACACAAATGTTGTGATAAGATATCAGTTGAAATGTATTAAGACCTAATTTTTTCATTTATTATATTTATTGGTTAAATTTCAAAACGAGTATTCATAAAATGCACAGTATTAGCGGATATAACTTTTCATTCATCTCTATAATTTCCATTGAATCTTTTGTTCAGCAAATAATTAATTATGCACTATAAATCCGTGGCAAAGCTTTTAGGATAACCCTCCTAATTATACGGCAAAATTGATTATGTGGATTAGTAAGCGCCTTCACTGGCTTGTAATTATTTTAAAATTATTTTGTACCTTACTGTTCAACCTTTTGAAACGGAGTTAGAAATGCTTATCTACGTTTTCCTTATTATTCTTCACTTAACGGTAACAAAGTTTCGTGGATTTTTTGCCGAAGCATGCAAGTCCCTCGTATGCGAAGGAGAGCCTCTTTAAGAATTGAGGCTCTCCGAGCCAAAGATGTCTTGGAAGCAAGTTTAAACTACGAATGGTTTCATTCTGCATGACCCTGAGGTCTCTTAAGTTTTAAAATAAACCCGAAACCCCCGTGAACTTTAGGAGGAGCTTGCTTATGCAAGTATGCATAGCTGGTCCCGTATCGTTCCCCCATCAAGTGCCGGAATGGGACACCGTCTGGGCCATTCACGTCCTTCGCTCGGTCATCACGTCGTCTCTGTGCCCTTACCGTGTGCTGAAGTTTTCCTCTCTCTCCAGAGTCAGGAGCTTCAAAAACCCTTCCTCCTCACCATAGACCTTTCCTTATTTTTATTCCTATCCCGCTGTTACGCCTAAGTTGGCGGTGCTTTGCTCCCAAGAATCTCTCTTTTCCCCTAGTATTTCTTCATCTCTTGACTTGCTCTTTCTCGGTGTTCCCCCTTCAATTTTTCCCCTATTCCTCCTGCTTCTTTTTAGTTTTTTTCAACAATTATCATGCCGATGATCTTTTAGAAATTTTTCGTGGAGGTGATTATTTGTCTGAAAACTCATCCCATTGAATATTTTTCCACCTGCCCGCTTAAGCTTTTCACATTTCAAGGTAAACAAGAGTTTTTTTCTCAATACTTCTCTTCCATTATGCCCTTACAAGGTGTTTCCTATTCAATAAGAATTTTTACTCATAATATAGTTCTTGATTTCCACAATCAAGTGCTAGGACCTCATGTATTGTTTCCACGTTAAAGAACTTCATCACGGTTTCATGCCTCTTGAAGATGAATATGGTGATCGTTTCCTCAATTTTTATCTTCAATAAAAGTTATAAAAACCCATTGTGCTACCGAAGGGTTGAATTAATGCGTACTACTTTCATCAGACTATATCAAAATACAAAGAGTACCCATATTTAAAGTTACGAGAATTTGTACATTGATTTTCTCAACTTTTCTTTCTTTTTCTCGTCTATGTTGTCTATTTATACATGCATATTTATCAAAGGGGAAAGGTTAAGGGAAGATCACCCTTACCAAGGTGATCATCCCTTAACATGTACACTTATTTTTGACCGTGCCATTCCTGCTGTTTTTGGTACATACATAGCTTTGCCACCCTCGCCACCTTTTATCCGCGGGATGTAGATGCGGGGTCTTCCAGCGCCAGACTACCAGACACAGCAGACTTCGAGGGGGCGACCTACTTTCGTAGCGCCTCTGCGGAGAGCCAAAGCGTCGAGTGTAGACTCAGCGACGCTGATTACGTCATCGGCTTCTAGGAGAAGGAGGAGAGGGGTCGAAATAAAGGAGGAAAAAATTAAGAAGGGTCGTAGGAAAGAAAAGATGCCGCCGTGGGAAGAAATGAAACGAAACAGGAGGCGGACAAGGGTCTGCAAAATTTCCAACGACGGGGAGGGGTCGTGGACATTTGCCAGACTGCACCACGGAGGGTTATTTTGGGAAGGCAAACGACACTTACGGAAATTTTCACGATCAATTAACTCTGACTTCTTCGAAGTAGAAGGGTATCATTTGGTTTGCACCGAAAATTAGTTACACTTTGCACTTATTACGAAAATTAATTAAATCCTCTATAAACAAACGGATTCTCCACTGTTACGAGGTTGCCAAATTATTCCTCTATGCATTACATGAAAATTCAATGTGATAGTTAATTATAAAAATGAAATACCATGTTCAGAATGCTAGGAAGGGGGTCAGGTGAGATTAAGTAATAATAAGATCATGCCCATCTTATGCTGAGCACGTGGTGATGTAGTTGGACTGGTCCGCGCGTTCTCTTCCTTCCCGCTTCTTATGGCGGCCTCTTACTCAAAGATAAGTAGTCTTTGATTGAGAGGAATATTTATACAGGAATATTATGTGTGAGAGAAATGAATAAATGTGGATAAGTAAGGGAGACCAAATATCCTGAAAGCTAGATGAAACTCTTGAGGGGATTGGGAAAGGAAATTGTCAGTTTAATTTCAATGCTTTCTTTGCAGCGTAAACACTCGATTTTTGCCGCCATACTCAAATGAAAAGCATAATACCAACCTGATCGTCTATCCAGTAGCCGGAAAAATGCGGTTGAATTGTAGTTTTATTATTAGCGATCTGGAATCCCGCAATATCTCCATCTATTTAGACGAAAACCCGTGTGTTCTTTTGAGCTTTTATTTATTTGTATTTTTTAAATGTCTATCGACATTTACGTTTCAAATATCCGTCACATCCACTTCGTTTGTGAGTTGATTCTGACAAAATGCCATTAGACTGTTTGAGGAAGTCTCAGATCTTGATTGAAAAACTATTAGCCATTTAAAAATGCATTGGAACATTGAAAACGAATCTGATATATCTTAACTCTGGTATTTCTCTGAATTAACTACTTCTACAGGTAGGAATCGTTTTTTTAATAGAATGTCATATAAAAGGAGCTGGTATCGTGTCTCTCACTAACCCATATATTATTTGTTTACCTCATTCTATACCAGTTTTCTTATCAGACAGTAGTAACACATTCGCACTACTTTGAAAAGATATTCTAGTACGACCACATAGTATTTTATTTATTTATCTATTTATTTATCTCAATTACCCCCGAAAACAGCACAATTAGGCCTTTACATCGGGAATTTAAAGAAGCAACAGACGATCACACACACCCATATTCTGGGAGTGGCAACCTATCCAGGCGGGACTCGAACCCGCGACCTCGGTATGGTAGGCGAAGACTTACCCCACCGCCACCGAGGCCGAAAAATTTGGCCGGCAAGAGGCCACATTTACAGTTATTTCTGGGTTCTAATTTTCCTCCACTGTTGGTACACGTCAAAGTCAGTTGGGTGGGTACGTGGAGATAGGGGTTGGATTTAGATTGAAGGGAATCGCCAGGGATTAGTCGGTTTCCCTGGAGCATTGGTCCAGGAAGCAAGAGATTTAAGTTCGTATTCTATCATCCCGATTCCCGACGGCGGCTCCAGAAGAGAGCCCAATTAAGCCCCTTGGGAATCTTTTACTGCGTGGAAGTTAATTCAACGGAAGGGTTGAGTGGCAGAAACGGGTTTTGAATAGTGAATGAATGTCTGAGAAGAGTGGCATGGGAAATCAAGTAGGGGAGAGGTAGAAATAAATTCGAACAAATCAGAGATAGAAAGTGGAATTTGAAACTTAAAAACTCAATATTAACCACACGGAGACGAAGGATGAACTTAACAGGGTAACCTGAATTAAAATTTTCATTCGAACTTTTTCGTAATATTCAATGTTAATGTCAATTAAAGTCTGGTGCTTTAGCACAAATAGTCTTGAAGATATAGACTGGCACCGTGTCGTACCGCTAGGCCCTTAAGGGGTCCAAAAATCGAATTTGATATTTCGAATTTCACATTTTTATGCCAAAAACGATAAATATTTTCTATATTTCGCAAAAATAGAGATTCATTTGCATCCAAAATGAATGAAAAATGTCAAATCTTGCTTAAAAAAGTTAACTTTTCAAAAAACCTAATCATAAATATGCTTGTCAGTTTAAAACTCTCAAAATCCCGAACAAATTACAATAAATAACAAAAAAGGTTCGTTTAATATTGCACTACTAGCTGGTACCATATGGTACCGCTAGGCGTTTACGGGTTAAGGAAGAGAGGCTTTTGAAACGTAGACAACAATATATCCGGCTTCGGTATCTTCAAATGTAATTGGCGTAAAAAAGTTACAGGTGAACCTGTAATGTAAGCAATTAATCGCATTCAATTTCCGTAGTGGAGAGAGCCTGATCCTACAGCATTCAATATTAGCAGATGAGCTAAGCAGTCATTGCCTGGCAAATATTTTTTTTTCTCGTAAAACGGGTATTTGTAAGCGATAGTGTGAGAAATTCATTTGACTCATGGAAATTCGTATGTCATGTGAACCTATTACGTGAGGAATGGATGAAATGAATCTTTACCCGGCTAGAGTTTTAAAAATATAAGCAGTAAGAAGATGCGTTGAAATTTGAAGTAATGGAAGCTATTTGCATCGCTTTAAACTGCTCTTCTATAATTAGTTTCAATTATTGAGAAATAGGTTGAAAAGGTAATTTGATTAAGTCTATTTTGATTTGGTCGTCAGTTATTCATGTGACTATGATTCTCATTTACCACGCCGTGGGTTCAAAAAAATATTGTCAGATTGACTTATTTCGTCACTAAAATTTTATCTGCGGTTACCTGCCTTGATAATACAATCGATATACTAAATTGTACAATATTATATACGAGTAATATGGTAGATGTACGAGTATTGTACAAAGTATTGTGATAGATCCATGGTATGGCCTCCGCCTGGTTGCCCGCCTCTTTTTTCTTTGCATCCCAGAGACCTTGGCATCGCCGTTACTCGAGCGTTAAAGTCAAATTCGCCGCTCGGATCTGCCACGTCTCTCTTCAAGATAAGGATTCTTCGAATATCCTGGAGAAAAAGTATATGTAAGCTTTCTTTGTGAGGGATTACTTCTAACAAAAACCAAGCCTCTCTGAATCCTTTGATATTTTAATCCATCACAGGAGGTCTATCTGAAAAGTATGAACTTAGGAAACTTTTATCAAATCCCATTTCTGGCTTCACCTTTATTTCAATCCAGCTTTCTGCTCTAAATAGAGAATTCATAACAATTTATTGCGTGGCAATGAACCACCCTAATGCGTTATTCATTTATCATTAGCGATTTTATTTGTAATAACGATCCAATGACTATAATTTAACGATTTCGTAGTAGTTTGAAAAAATTAATTGAATTTGTAAGTACGTGAAATGTCCCCGGGATTTTTGGATGTAATAATAACTTAAGATTGACGAGTTTAACGTCCTTTTTCTTTGAATCATCTGATTGACGATGTTTTTCGAGCAATCCTGTGTGGATCACATGCCATCTTTCGTTAATCCTGGTTGTTTTATGAAAGTCCACTTATATTTCCATCCCTGTAACATTTTGCCAAACGATTTTTATAGCTCATACTTGATTCTATGCCATATTATTACCACAATGCGAGACCTGACGGCAAGCCAAATTGAAGGGGTCGGGTAAAAAGAGTGTCAACTGTCAAAATTTTTTTGTCAAACTGAGCTGCCGACGCTATCTGTTAAGGAAAAATATGAACTACAAGCTTCAACTTATTATACAAGTTAATATTATTATGCATAGACGTGATACTAATGTGTTGAAATTGGTTGTTAAATAAATACATATATTTATGGATCGAACCAAACTTTAAAATGTGAAATCTCAAAACACTTGAAATGATGGTAGTCTCTCTTTTCAATCGGCTCCTTCAATTCTCATGCAACCTACCTAAAATTAGTTTCACTTTGGGCATGAAACTTATGAGAGTCAAAACCATTATGGGTGTATACAAGGGCTGCTCGTTATTTTAAGTGCAGACTAGTCTGGGAAGTGCGGGCGGAATGCCTTGCCCTTCCAGGAAAACCACGGGAAGTTAGGCGGTGAAAGGTTTCTACGGCATAAAGGTAACTGCGGGGTGAGTGGAAGGAGATGAAGATAGGAAGGTGAGGATGGGGCGGAGAGCAGGGAAGCAAGGGAAGACCTAGGAGGTGGATTTTGGTCGGAATTCCTTGGCTCTGAAGAGGGAAAGTTTGGCTCCAACAGGTGCGCCGGACTGAGTGAGGCTGTGTGCGTGTAGGTCGACGTTCTCCTCCATTTTGGAACCAACAGCGGCGAGAGAAAGTCATCGGCATCGAAAAGGGCTTTGCGTGACGTGGCAGTGTAATGACCAGTAAATAGGTACCCACTCAAGTGGACGGACGAGCGCTAAAAAGGACATCATCATCATAAGTCAACAATGTTACGATTGGTTTGACCTGTAGCGATTCCCACGCTGAATGAAATTTTTATAAAGTTGCTGTTGAGAAGCGTTTGTTACCACTCCATAATACAGACGGATTTGGTAGCCGAGATGGCCTGCTTATACATTGGCGGCGAACTCTCTCGAACGCCGCGCCGGAACTTCCTCGAATATTCTGGAATATATCTGGAAAGAGACAGAAAAAATACAGGCCGGCGCCGAGATTTGAACGCAGGCCATCCGGCTGAAAATCGTACGCGTATTCACTGATCGAACACCTTGGTATGGCAAATGATGCTCCACAGATACAGCTCTCCATTCCTCTCACCTATTCGCAAGCTTTTTCATAGCGACGCATTTCGTCTCTTTTACATCCATCATAACATGTCCTACGTAAGTCATTCGGGGCCGTCCCTTGCTCTGCTTCCCTTCTACGTGACTTTTTAACCACTGTTTTTATCAGGCTATCATGTCTCATAATGAGGTCAACTAAGTTGTCCCGTCTTCTGTGTAAGGTTTTTAGAAGACTTCTCTTTTCTCTCACTCTTGTCAACACAACATCATTACTTTTACGGTCGATTCCAATTATCTTCATCATTCTTCGGTATCACCACATTTCGAATGCTTCCACTCTTGACTTCTCTGCTGCTCTCAGCGGCCAAGCCTCGCTTCCATGGAGAAAAACTACATGTATTGTACATAAAAACTACTTGTACTCTCTGCTGTAAGAAGTTTCTTATTTTTGTAGAAAACCCTATTCTCGTGCGTATTATTTTGACAATTTCTTTCTTGGTTCGTGCATCGTTGGTAATTTGGCTTCCGAGGTAAGAAAACTCTCCCACCTATCATAGGTTAATGTGCATACCACTTTTGAATCATGCGTTTCTGTCGATTTTGCGTTAATGGTGCAGAACGACGGGCGGGTTTCTTGGATTTTTCATAGTTTTTGACAATTATAATCGTCTACAGCTTTGACATGGAAATTACAGCAAGATTTTTGTGCGAGTAGCGTGGAAATAAACCGAAGATAGCTAGCTGTATAAGGTGAAATGTGTCTAAACCGGTGCATCATGAATGAAAAATCCTTTGCAGATCCACACAAATCGGATCTTTCCTCTACAATTTCTGCAAAAGATCATCCATTCACTGTGAAAATGGAACGTTTTGAACATTATTTTAGGGAGCATGTGTGGGTTAGTATCGTAATTTACGGCTTGCAATGCAGGAATCTCATTTACCGTTACCGTCACTTTTCCCGTACGTATTTCAACAGTATTTATTTCTCGGTGCTTTTATCATCCCACTTATCCCTTCCAAGATCATTTCCCAGCATCCCTTTAAGTCCATTTCAGCCGCGTCCTTGGCTTCCATCACTCGTGGACCGGGTGACGGCGCGGAGGGGTGGTTGCGAAAGGCGAAGCTCCTAGACCTGTGATCAATCGCCATTATTAGTGGCTCACACGGAGTGCCTCAGGGGTGCTATATCTTCCCTGCCCTTGCTCGGCTCTGATCCTTTGGCACCTGCCTCGGAGATGAATGCCTCTTATCGGTTGTGTCTCCGCCTCGTCTATCACCTAATGCGGAAAGATTGGTCGCCACACCATTGTGCGAACATCGCAGTGAGGACCTTAAGGTTCCAAGTACGACGATAAATGCATTACGGAGTCTACTTAATGGGACGAGAAATACTGTGCAAAGATGACGCTCGTAAGTCATAGTGGTGAGGTAACTTTACAACGCACGTCTTATGTTAAGTCAAGTGGGGAAATAAAAAAACTACCTTGGGAATGTTGAGATATACATTAATATTTTCAAACGGAATGAAGTCAACTTGAAAAAAATTACATGTGAGAGTTGCTGCAACTAATTTAGCTTCCTTTTTAGCCGGGTGGACCACCAATCGTAAAACTTAAGTAATCATAATTTTTCAATTATTCTATATGTAATATGAATGTGTTGGTGTGTTTATTACTTAGGGATAAAAATTTGCGTAATTCTTTAAAAGCACAAATTTATATCTATTTTTTATTTTGTAATTCATTCTATCATTCTAATTCCATAATTTTGGGACTTCGTGTTTTGTTTGAACGTGCCCGATTGAACTCGTGAGACGCAAGTCAAGATAATCGCTGTTTAATAATCTTTTGTTCAGTAATGTGCAAGGAATCTCTTTTAATATTTGAGGCAACATCTCTTTTCGTCAAATCTCGTTATTTATGTCAATTGAGAAATAAATTGCATTCAGTGCATCTGAACTATAGAACTACTGCGAATATTTTTGTCGACAGTAAAGAGATTTTTTTTAAATTGACGAAAGAAAAGTAATAATCAGCTCCATCAAGTGTTATTAAAATTAGAAACGTTCCGTTATCAAATTGGCAGAATTCCTTAGATCAGTGCAATAAGAGTACCCCTAAAAAATGTTTGGAGCTCAGAAATTTAATGATAAATTAGGTAATTGATGAAATCCAAGGAATCCAAGCTGCGATTATCAGCGAAAGTGTGTGTAGTGAATGACTGTTGGGAATGGTGAATGTGATATATAGGCAAAAGAAAAATAAATGGTGATTTTAAATACATCGTCGCTTATTGAAAGGCCTATGTCGACATTTTAAACTTTCCGCTCAGTGGTTCAGTTCGTAACATTTTTCATTTCTGTTTTTACCTGATATATATATGTTTAGGTATCCGGCTAAATACCCTGTGATAATGTTATTTTGAACTCACCAATATTGGTAATTAATTAGACTTATGGGAAACCGCAAATCTCAAATTGAAGCACTAATTTCACCTTTAAAGTTGGTTACCGAGGTTCCCTCTGGATGGGGTTAAGAAATTTATGTAATGGCGGCGCTCTAGCGTTAAGACGCCCTATTCTCCTTCCTCCTTCTAATCTCGGCTGTGTTTCCACCACTCCCGTAAAACCAACTCACTTCGCCTGCCTTGCCTCCTGGGCGTGAATTATTGAGATTGCCAAGAGCCAGGGGGCAAAGAATAGAGAGTGCCCCCGGAGCGACGGGCGGATGTTAGGTGGTTGTAGTCGCGAAGGTTAAGGCGAGGGTTGCAGAGCCCTCCTTCCAAGGCCTGCACTCTTAAAAGCAGCACAAGCGGCGTTTTATTGCAGCAGGCGACCCTCCCGACTCTTCATTTTCTCCCGCTTCTCGTCCGTGAGACGGTGGGAGACCAAGGGCACTATTTCGTAAGCCGAGGAGTTAACATTGCCGCGTTGTTTTCCCCTAGAGGAAGTTTCCTTCTTGGGAAGTGGTTTTTATCGGGGTTCTTGGCTGAAAAAACTTCCCTTGTTCTAAAATTAGTGCCAACGCCTACCTGACCACAGGTCTAAATTTAGAAAACTGCCTCCTAAATGTGATATCACTTCAATATTTCAAGATTGTCTAGCGTAAATTTATGGAACTTTATTTTCAATGAGTATCTTTCAGCAAGAGGCGGCAAAAATACTTCTCTCCCTTAATCTACCTTCTTGTGCTCAAAAAGTAATAGACATTACTTGTAAAGGCTTATAAAACAAAAAATAATGGAGTAAAATGGATGGATTGTCGACAAAGATTGTATTATGTAGACATGAATTGTGAATGTGATTTTGCGTATTTATTTTGTGGACAAAGATTTAAGTCATGAATGTGCAAATTTAGATACAGAAAATTTAAATTTATAGAAATTTTGATAGTATGAAATAAGAATAACTTCTCAAGGAGAACTGAACAGGGATTTTGTCAGAATCAACTGCAGAAGGTTTGTCTTAATTGTAGTGACACAGGTCGCGGTATACGCCCAGTGGTGAAGGAATCTATTTCTTAGGGTACCACTGGGGATGGTATATCACATCCACAGAATTCCACAGTTTTATTTTAATGCTTCAAAGAACTTTACTTTAAAATAACTTACGTTTGGACCTGATTATTAGGAAATGCCTTTCTTCGTAGCTGGAAATGAATCACCGTCTGCTAGATTACGATCATATCTCAGAAGCATATCATTCGCTTTTTCAGCTGTTTAGTTCATAGCCAACTTTTGATAACTGAAATGTATTTACTCATGCATTTATTAATGTATATTTATTATCTTCCTTTCATTCTTCGTTGTATTCCAGCCTGAACATCCTTGTATATGTATATGATTTACATGATAACACTGAATTGACTAACTCTTAAAATGTAGCGGAGAGACATGCATCTGTGGGTTCGTTTACAGCAGCCCACGTAGCTGCTGGTTGTCAACCCGTTTTCTGTTAATTGGTACAAAATCCCTGGTCAATTCTTCTTGAGTTGTTATTTTTATTTCATGGCATCGAAAGACCTAAAGCTGAAATCCGATTGTTAACTAATAATGACCGATGATCGATCTTCCGCTGGTAACTAATGCATGTTTTTATTCAGGGAACCGTATAGTACGTCAGGCTTGAAAAATCCACATGATTCGAAGGACCTTTTTACTCGTGTTAGTCTCAAATATTCTCCGCGTCTTATCTTAATCTTACTTAGCCAAACACTACGCTAACAATAATTAATAGACGGCTTTGATCTATTATCTTTAATTTAATTTGGTAAGTGCGTTAATTGTTAACTATTCTATCATAACTATGCAATCGGCTATCCCTTTGACCGTGAAAAATCAATTTTATTGTTTTCTTCCGTCGTAGCGGAATTTGGGGTAAATCCAACGCGCGTGAAGAAAGAAACCAATACAAATATTAGATACAAAACTTATACTATGGATCACTGGTGTTCTCCTCTCAATATGTAGTGAATTGTAAAATCTGTGGGATTTATTTTCAATAAAAATGTGATTTCTTGGTAATATTCCCAAAAAAATCTTAAAATAAGAATGACTTAAATTGAAAACGCATGAGTACGTCACAAGGCAGAATCGCAAATTGCAAAAATTTAAAGATTATTAAATAAAAAAATAATTAAATAGATCATATACTTATGACAACTACTATGACAATATACTAACCAACAGCTTCTCTGTGTTTTTTTTTCATTTTTGCCCTACCATTATCCTCCTTCGTTCCCCCTCTCACCATAGTACCCCGTCCCCGTATCCTTACAGAGGTGGAGTTTTTGATGATTGTGTGTAGCTTGTGTGAAGAAGGTGTAGGTACCTTGAGAATAGAATTACATGCCGTAACCTTGGTCGGTTGAGTTTTTTTTAAATATATTGCGCTGAAAATTCCGACTGTGTTACTTCAATATCTCGGCCAACTACTCTTTACTCTGAACTAAATAATTTTGATTTCATGAGTTTTTATTGTGAAAGTTGTCAGTCTATGCTATAGTGATATTTTGGGAATTACTTTCGTTTTATTTCAATAAAACTGAAAGAAATAATGTCAGAGAACGCTTAAGCAATGGTTTTAACCATAAAATCAACGGCAGACTCGAATATTTTCGTTTGTACACCTGTAGCGGCACCGTAACATAAACCTGCATTGAATAATTTAAGGAATAATACCTTTTCACTCCTGTCGTCTTCCACTTCGCCTTAATATTTCTCCACCTCTCATCCGAGGCTTTTCTCGCCCACCTTTCCTAATCCGTTTTACTTCAGCCTACCCTCCCCTCCCAAAATCCCTTGTCTTCTCTCGTGAACTCATTTTCCTCGAGCAGCCAATCGACTGCCGACTCAAGCCGTCAGACATTTCGATAATCGCCTATAACCCATAATGCCCTGCGTCTAGATAAAAGCCTCGAGCATGGAGGAGCTCCCTCTTCTCTCTATTCTTGTCGACTCTTCGTTTTCCGACCACTTCACTTGTAGTTCTAACGGCCGCCGTTAGATGAGCCAGCACAGAGGGTGAATCGGTGGGCGATCCGTACATTATAATCGCTTATGATGGCTCTTCTTTTGCGTAGTTCCTCAGAATTACTTCCTCAGTTACCTCTCTGCTCATCGCTCAATTTACTCTCTTTTCTTCTGTTAAAATATGAATGGATTAAATAAAAGCTCTGTATGAAGCAGGCACATGCAGACAAAGGCCACTATTAATTAAGCTGCGTGGGTCAGTTTTTCGTTCGTATTATATGCATACGTAATATTTTGTATAGGTTGATATATTTTCGTCGCGGAAGTGATAACTATGAAACAGAATTTTTGGTTAATTTTACGTAAATGCGAATGATTCACCGATGAGGAGGCGGGAAGTTATTGCGTGATTGGAGCCCATATTGGGATTTTAGAGCTTCCTTGACTTAAATAGAGTGGTTGAAGTTGAGAGTGAACCCATTCCAAAACATGAAGCGATGGCAAATGAATTTATGCAATACTTTAATCAATCAGCGGTTCATTAGGGCAAAAGTTATCATAATTTAGCTTATAGATGTTTTAATTTGTCTTTTTTAATTGTATCCAGATTGGGCGCATTTACAGTTTGAACATTTCTGCTCCGAGACTTGTAATTTAATAATTAAAAATATTTTATATTGAAAATATTTTCACACTAACGTGTTTGCACTTGATAAAGAAGTATTATTTTTCGATTCCTGCTGGCTTTCACTCAAAGGAAAACTTAGTAAATGAATCTTGAAGATGTGGGGGAGGGATTAACACCTATTCTTTGATTTGTTGATATGATGGATGTCACGTGTTATAGAGTTACGTGATTTGAATATAAAAAAAGAGTATCGAATAAATTCTTTCGACTTTAATTTTTTATATTCATTTTTTAACAATATTTATCACCAGTAACGGCTAAAAGTCTTTAGCATACGAGAATCGTAGCATGTCAATAAAAACTTTACCCACTGTAGAGAATAAATGATCCATGTATCCTTCGTCTGTTATTGACTACAGTGCCTTCATATCTTGTGAAAGACAAACGTTTTTGCACATTTTAGACTACGGGGATCAAAAATAAATCGGCCGCAGCAAAAACAATGGCGCTGTATGTTTTATTTAAGGGAGGAATATACCATTGGCATCAGCCTATGTCGTACAAAGCTTTACATATTGCCCTTTTGGATTCATTTCAATTGGACTCCAGAAATGCGTGGCGATTCGCGATGCGTGGTGTGGCTGTTCGTCGCGCAATAAGTGTCTAGCAATCCATTTCTTCTCCATATTTGCGAGAGAGTACTCATTTCACTCGTGTGTAATAGCATTAAAAAGTTATGGATTCAATAGATTATATAATCGAGAACATAAATTGTGGTTAACACACCTAACTATAGATTATTTCGCCTTAAATTTCGGATCGTTCTGCCGACAACGACGCTAGTGGTGACTTTGTAAAACTGTGTCCGTTTTACATACACATTTAGTGTCAGTCTGGGGAATCCTCTTTTGTAATAACCGTGTTATAGTAAGAATGGGTCCAATGATCGCTGGTGCTCCAAGTTATAATCATTATAAAATATTCGATCATGTAAAATATTTTATAACTCCCGCACCCAGGCGAGACTCGCAACCGTGACCTTCGGTTAGTATGGCTACGGATTAACCACACCTTGCTACTGTGACCGGTTGATCATACATAAGATTATCATTACTATCCGGTATTTTTCACCTCACCAAATTCCTAAATAACTTCTTTTCTTTCCTCCAGATATCGCTCTATTTCTTTCCCGGCTTTCACTTCCCTTCGGCTAACACATTTTAACCCCACTGCTGCCTCTCGTACCATAAAACGCGTCTCATCCCGGACAATACATAAATTACTCTCAATCTCAGCTAATGTGGGAGATAGCTACACTTTACGACTTTGGCTCGCATTAACGCAAGCTTGGTTAATCCGCGCCTACTCGGAGAGGGAATGTGTTCTCATTAAAGCCTGCTTCGTAATTGGCTCAGTTGAGCACGAACGTAATTGAAGGTTATTTTTTATCTTTCAGCTTGATGAATACTTAATACTAATAACAGGATTGATTTAATATTGTGTTTAGTACGTAGCTGTGGAAATTAAGGTACTGCGGATTTAAAGTACTTGCCATGTCTAGTACCTCAGTTTAGACCCTTGGTTGAAGTATTCGACGTGTATGTTTTCATTAAAATCATCTTTTTACTCTTCCTGCATTCACCTGGTGTATATATAAATCAAATTAGTTATAATATTTTATTCCCCATACATTATTTTTGCTCTTATATGTCATTATGCTCCAGAGCCGTGTATTATGTTTGTGCAATACTTATTTTTCAGTTATTAATTAATTATTTTCACCAAATGTCTATCACTTTGTACGAAGGAGGCTGAATTTTTCATTTGCAATGGCACATTTTAGCAGTGCATAGTGACGATTATGCAAAGATAACTTCTAAATATTGCTCGTTCTTTACAATGCTCTTAAATTTATTAAGTGGCATAGGTGAATATTTTAAACTAGCCTTCTCTCATGCAGTATCCAACGCCCATTATTTTATATTAACATTTATTGTATTACCTTTGGGTTTCAGTGTTATTTTTAACTTCATGTTTTGAGAGTTAGATACAACTGCAGCTCTAATTTAGCTATAGTTCTCTATATTAACTCTAAGTGAAAATCGCATTTGTGAATGGCGCACAGATGCAGTGAACCTTATTACTGATTCATAAATTACCCTACTGCCAGTTTTCACTCGCTCCTTGTTTTAAAACAAATTATGTTCATATGCGTCAATAAAAAATGCCAATCAATTCAAATAAAGGTCCGATAAAACCTATTTATTTAGGTCATCATGGAAGCCCTACTCGTTACCCTCGCGCTGCTGATAAAAATCGAAGCTCAGGAAGTAGAGTTGGCTAATTAGCTTCCGGAGGGCAAATGAAGCTAGAGAACTTAAAAGGGATCTTTGAGCGGAGGTGATACAGCCGGACAAACATTAGGCGAGGAAACAAGGCAAATGAGGCGAGGCCGAAATAAGTGAGGACGTGGCTGAAGGAATTCTTTTCATTACGCGGCGGAGTCTAGAGACGTCGCGGATAGTTGTGTTTGCTGCGCTTGGGTATTTGGGTCTTATGCCCCCGCTAGTGTGCTCTCGCTGTTTACTCGTCAGATTCAAAGGAGGATTAAAACAAGCCGTATGCACGTTATTTCTCGCTGGAATTTTGTCTTCGTTCTCCTTAGTTGACCGAGTAAAAACCTTAAAAATAAGAATGAGTTTCGTTCCGAAGTTAAAGCTTAATGGATAATGAACTCCCTTAATGCACAAGACGAGTACATTCCTTTGTTCTTAAAGAATTTTATGTTTAAAAAAAGCATGAACCCTATTCTAATTAGCTAAAAAAAACAAAGCTTCAAGGTTTCTTTGCGATGGCAGTCGTAAAGAAAGAATGTAGTGAAATTGTCAACGCCCTTGACTCACCCTGAGTATGACGCTGGGGATAACTTTTGCGTCATAAAAACGATGTTACTTATCTCCCAAGAAAAAGAGGCCAGGGTTATTGGGGTGCTGGTGATTGCGCTTATAAATTTATTTTATTCATATTAGTGTGATTTAAATTTTTCTCCGCTTTGATTGTTTATTTTCTTAAACTTGGACTGTAAAATATCCCCAGCCATCTTTTGTGGATGAAAAGATAATCTCTTTTTCCTCTCTTTAAATTTTATCATTTGGTTATTATTAGTTAATTAAGACATTTCAATATTTCCTTTGAATTACGAATTGAAAATGCTGTCGAAACAACGAAACACACAATGCGAAATATAATAATGCCTTACTTATCTACTATTAATAAATTCAACATCTTACCACATATCATACAGTATATTATAGTTAATTGTTTATTTAAAACAGCTTTATGCAAGAATAATTCTAGCCCGTTACTGTTGCGTATCCAACATACCTTTGGCCTGTTGAGCATAATAAAGTTAGAGCGAATTTTTCAACTTTTCTCTTCATGAAATCGGAAAGCAACAATTTTCAGCCCTTACCATATTTATGATTAATAACTTTAATAACTTTTAAACAGATTTTTTAGACTTACTACACGCATAGTGATATAAAATGTTTGTCGACGAGAGTATATTTACCGTAACAGGTTCTAGAACGCATGTCGTGCAGCCATAGAGGAAATTATTAAGGCTGTTTTACACGGTACACGGAATTGCGCAATCTGACGTACGTGCGAAAGCGCAATCAAAATTGCGTCGTGTAAAGAGGTGAATTGCCATAACACATGCGAGAATGCGTGGATGCGAGAATGCGTGGATGCGAGACGGCAGAATAGCCCCTGTTCTAATTTCGTTCATACATTCGCGCAATTCCGCGCCATTTTAGAAATTGATGCAGCTCAAACCTGCGCAATTCCGTGCCCCGTGTAAAACGGCCTTTATTGAAGTTGCTTGAACATGTCTAAAAAATTCCTAATTTTTGGAGCGCATTTATTATTCCAGTAAAACTAAATATATTTTCTAAGTTGAGCGTCTTAGTTTCAATTATTATTTCGCTCGGATTTGTAATATAATCATTTTAAATAACTAATTTGGTACTGAATCGATTGCTATGGGTGTGAGTAGTTGACTGTGAAGTTTGTGGAAAAAGAGCACTCGAGTTATTTCTTAGGTAGTCCATTGCATTAATAAAAATCGCAACCCGCAAAAAATACGCGGATTTTTAATGAGGTTATTTCGTATTCTTCCCAGTAGCATGTTTATGTGCTCAATAAAGAAGATATACTTGCCTGGCTACTTGCCTAATCGTGGATTTCAGCGTATTTTGAAGAAAATTCCGTCATTAAAGATGTAATTTATACTCTGATCGTCATGTATCTGTGCCAAAATATAACTTTCCGTATAATTGCTGTGATAAGGTTTCCTTTTACCCTTGGTACAATAAATAGGGAGGATGGAAGGAAGGAAATTGAGTTCATTGCGTTAATTAACTTGCAATTCATTGAATAAGTATTCCTAAAGAACTCTTGTTCTAGCTTATGTATTAAAGGAGGACTTCTTTAAAAGTTTACTCTGTAATGTTAATAAATAATTAACAATTTACGTTATACTCTTTCTAAAACATTAGTTAACGTGTTTATACGTTGTGATAATGCGTCATCGTACTCGGTAATTAGAAATGGTGGGCTGTGAAGCCTTCCGTAAATAAATGAATTCTGAGCAGTTTGTTACAGATCTTCCCACTTTTTGGCTTGCTTACCCATCCATGCGCATTTTCGTTTAAAGCCTTGAAATAAGTTAGCTCTTTATTATCTTTGTCTTTCCAGCCGTGAGATTCTTCGCCGAAATATTATTTTATGCCTGGTTTCAAGCGGTTCTTCCCTTCTGTTACCCGTGTAATACATAAGTTGAGAGTAACTTTAAAGACCTAATTCCAAAATTAGGCAGATTTTTGCGTAATAAATACTATGATTCATAGTCTATGAATACTTGTCTATTAATACCTACCTTTTATAAAGCGATTTAATGTTTCATTCACATGACAAGTACCTATATAAAGTGATGGCTGGTTATGGAATCTGCGTCTAATTTGATGTTCAGCTTGGTGGAATGCGAATTCCCCTTCCTTTCTTGTCCCATTTTTGACTCTCCAATTTTTCTTTGATTGAATACGTAAAATCAATTTTAGGCGGAGGTCTGCAGTGGGCACTGTCATGGCTATATACCGTTCCGAAAAATACGCGAATTTTTCTGTAAGATATCTATATGACATATTACATCCATCTAGAGTAGCTAAAATCTTATAAAAATGTTACTCGAAGAAGAAATTATAATTTACGCATCGATTTTTTACTTATAAATCTACACAGCTTCAGTTTCATAAAGAGACACATTGTTATTTTCCAAAAGCTACTCTCCGGCGTTAAATCTTCAGCCGATGAAACCGTATCTGCTCCTTCTTTGCATGTAAACCAGAAGATGAGTTCCTTTACAGTTTCCAGAGTATTTTTAATTGTGTAAAATATCCTCCTCGTTTATTTTATATTTGGAGCAATTTTTTTTTATGAAATGCGAAGCCTATGACTCACTAATACCTGTCTCCCCATCTCAATGGTGTACCCAGTCAATCGATTGACAGCACTCAATATGTAGAAGTCGTATTGATCGAATCTTTGTGCTCGGTAATCCTCACATGTTCACTCAACCAAGCGTAGGCCGTCTATCTTCTGTCACACAGCCAGCTCCCGATACCCAGCCTCTTCCTTTTATTGCCATCTCTGCTTTTAAGGTACTATTTATCTAGAATCGTTCCACCTCTGACAGATTCCCATTCTTCGAACATCCAATTGTGATTTCCTGGGTAGCCAAAGTGTAGGTTATTCACGCTGAGGGAAATAAGTAAAAAGTTGAAGGGTTTTATTCTACGGGTGAGATAATCACTTCCGTCATCCGTGCCCAAACTAGCACTGAGTTGGAACAGAAACATGCAGCTACCTTAAGTATTATAATTCACTCTAGGCTTCAAATAAATGCTGCAAGAAATAATTGAAACCGAATCAAAATCGAAATCCAAGATTGATAGTAATTATCCTATTTTTAGTGCTTGCGGTCTTTTTTCTCATCAATATTTCTCTCTTTTTGGTCGAGATAGGGATAAAATTTCAGAGCTAATCTTTGGTAAAGTAGAATATAGTAATTTGGCCAAAAGCACTCAATTCATCCATCTTTATGCACCACCTAAATGCATCTACTCTTTCATTGATAATAAAAAACCGGCACACAGTCATTCCGAGAATAAAGTGTTATTGAGAGAAGTGGACTCTTAGCTGGGCCTAACCGTGGTATCACCTCCTTTTGTTGCTTTAATATTCGGCAAATTATCATAAAGTGTATTCAAAACAAGTTATGTGAATGGTTTTATCAAAATAATTGGCAACGAGAAAACTATGCAGTAGAAATGCGCAGAAACAAGATGTTCAATATTAGGAAATTATATAAATTATAAAATATAGGAAATTGAGTGCCTTGTATATTGTTGTGCCTTGTTAAAAAAAATGATTTTCAAAAGAGATTTTATGAAATATCATAAAAATATATTTTCTAAGGAACTTTTTCAAATATCGTATTCTCCAAAGTGTGGACTATAAGTTCTAAACGGTATATTCTGGAGTCATATTTGTAAAGAGTTGCAACGTATTCCATAAAATTTTCTAACTTTGTTTATGTCCGCAAAGCAACGCATTTTTATCGCGCTGTCTCTGATCGCTTTTCCATGGCGCTTAATTTTAGCGTAATATGAGCAACAAAAATAAAGTATATTAACTATGTCGTATCCATTCATGACTGGTGGTGCCCTCTTTCCGACTGTCCCCCAACGCTGTGACGACCCAAAGCGCAATATTTTGTGCTTCAACGTAATGAAACAAGCGCAAGCTTTAACGTAATAAAATAGAGTTATATTTGTTATGTCGTACCCATTCATGACTATTCGTACCCTTTTCTGACAGCCTCCCAACGCTGTGAAGTCCCAAAGCGCAATATTTTGTGCATTGAGCCGTGCTTTACCCGCAAAAACCATGACCCAAAAATTCTCGGGGACGCGAATCTGGCAAAAAAAAAATTATAAAAGCAAAACCGGACCGGTTGAAGTCGATGGCGGCTCGCAAGCGGCGGGCCACGGCGGCAGTTGTGGCGTCGGCTGGCGGGGTAAGTGGAGGGGGAAATGGATTTTCGGGACGCCCGCTAGCCGGCACCTCTTTCGCCCCTCTAAAAAGCCTACCCCGACCTCGCCACATATATGCCTTTGCGTCACCCCGACGGGCCTTCCCCCTTAAATTCTACCTTTTTATCCCACCTACCCTTGAACCCACCTCTCTCTCTCTCTCTCTGTTGCCGTCGAAAATAAAAGCTAAAATGAAGAGAAAAACACTCGGGGCTGTTCGACCGTTCGAGTGCGTCCGAAATCGCCTCGTTGGCTGCCGCCGTTGCCTGGGAAGCGGATGGGTTCCTCGCGGTCCCTCAGTCACCGCCGCTCGTCCTTTGTGACCAAAACCTCATTTTGACCCTTTCCGCCGCAAGTTAATGTTGCCCTTTTTTCTCTCATTTTATCCTAAATGTCCATAAATTAGGTTGTTTACGCCTCAGAAATTTAAAATTAAAGCTGTAACTCAATGATTCCGCTTGAATTATTTTTGTGCAAAACGATGGTTTTCATTTGCGGAATCATCAGCTCGTGTCCAGCTTTGCTTGTTTATACTTCAGTTTTGAAATTTTATGTTAAATCGTATATGCTACTTTTATTTTTTTTAATATGGATGTAATATTTTTCGTGATGTATGAACGGATAAATAATATGAATATATGTTTGTAATATGATGTGGAAGTATGTATAAATAGTTTGGAATAAAATCCTTTTAAAGACCATCTGTGAATTGGCTACGTTCAATTGTAAATTGACGTCATCTGCGGGTATTTTCCCAAGTGACCACCAATATGGACACTTTTCTTTCCATTTTTTTTCTATTCAAATCGATTTTGATCGTTTTACTTACACGATGTTTTAAGCCCTCGAAATCAAACTAATTTTTTCTCTCATGTCTGTATGAAAATCAATTACTTCAAAAATATTTTTTCAGTGCTTTTATTGAATAATAATTCTGGTCATCTCATTAGTCCATATTTTCTATTGTTCAATTTGGGTAGCATTGCAATATATCACCCAACGCAAAGCACAAAATGTATTTCTAGTACATTATTTATGTTCGCATGCATTTCCACTTACAAAACTCTTATTTACAAGATGTAGCTTTTAGAAGTACAAATAATTGCAAGCTACTCTACAATCCTTCCGTAGATCTCTTTTGAAGATTCCGAGATGATTAATCAATACAAAAATTTTCCATTTTTACAGACTGTTGTTTTCCTAATCCTCAATTGTTGAGGTATTGGATGGTAGTCAAAAAATTCACTACATGATGAATATATAAAGTCCTGTAATTTTTTTATAATGATCGATAAATTTGGTCGTACTTGCTGTGCATTATTATCGGTTTTATTTATAAAATCGTATCCGGCTCGATTTTGTGGAAGTTCTTTATATCCATGATAAAAAGAAGAACACAAAGGTAATTTCCACACTTTTAATGTCACAACTCAGCAACCGACCATGGTTTCAACACGTAAGCCTTGCACACCTTGAAAATGACACTTATGTGTTGAAACCATGGTCGGTTGCTGAGTTGTGACATTAAAAGTGTGGAAATTACCATTGTGTTCTTCTTTTTATCATGGATCAGTTTTATTGTAACTTACCGTAGTGACCAGGAGTACAGAGCTTCAAGTGGCGAACATATCAATCATGCTTGAAGAATTACAGATGATAACATGGTTTCCCGTCTTCATCCATTTTATATACATTATTATTATATATTTATTTTGTTTTTCTCTGCTCAAAATGCACTTCTCAAGTACTTTATTTCAAAAGCAAAAGCATTCCATTATTTTCATTGTGTTTTTCGGGCACTTCTCGTTGTTATTTCCGGATTGCCCGGCCGACCCTCCAACCTCATCCCGAACCTCTCTCAACCCGCGGACTTCCCTCAACGTATGTAAACTACCTTCCTGTTATTGTCGTGTCGCTTTTTTTATTCATTTTGGGCCATTGAATGACAAAAGGAGTTCTCAACCTTTCTCCTATCTCCGCAGGCCAGGACACGAGGATGCGCTTCAGCGTGGTGCCGCCCCCTCCGGGAGACAGCGGCTTCGAACAATGGAGGGACGCCATGCGCATGGTGGCCCGCCTGCCTGGAGGCATCCCGCCCGAGTTCCGACGCAGGGTGAGTGGCAGGGGGTGTTGTACGATTTTTGGGACGATCTTGGGAGATTTTCTTGTCAGCTGGGCGAGGGTGGACAATCAAACAAATGCTCGGAGAAGGAAATTGTATGTTTGGTTTTTAGAGTGATGGTTTCTCATTCGGCGGGCCAGGGTTCTTATTCTAATGGTGAGTATACTCAGGGCATACAGGTCAATGAATTACTGTATGGTATTCTTCTGAAGCGTTACATTAACCATTAAAAATTCTTGCATTGTAACTTAACAAGTTTTTTTCTTCGTTGATATAAAGAAGTTTAAATTATCTTCAAATTAAACTCGCCGTTAATCAGATGGGTTGGAACCATCATTCCTAATGCTACTATTTCATTGACACCAGGTTTATTTCAATCCCTATTCACCCTGTGTCAGTTGCATTAACAACCCTAGAACCCACTTAGGGGCTAACTATAAATTTTGGTAATTTGAATATTTCCTCTATCGGAGTTAAATGTTTTCATGTTGGAACTAATTTTATGTGTTATAAAAATACTTTGAAATTTAGGAATTAATTCTTACTGACTTCTTATCAAAGAAGTTATCATTTGGCTTGTAGAAAAAAGTAAACTATTTGTTCATTATTAGGAGAGATAGCGCAAGTTTTGAAGTTTGCTTCTATAGCTGGTGAAAGTGTTGTTCGGTGGTGTTGTGATTTAAGGTAGGTATTTATGAATTCAATGCGTTCGTAGGGCATTGAAAGTAGTTCCGATATTGGGAGCTCATAGATAAATAAAATGATAGGTTAGAAAAAGAGATGTTTAATAGTTTTCCGTCATCTTAAAGTATTGATGATTTCTAGGTATGTTTGCAACGCTTGAGAATGGTTTTAAAATACCTACGTAATTGGATATGTTTATGATTAACTCAGAGTTGCTGAAAAATTAGCACGAAGGTGTGTAATGAGTGGATAAATAATTAGGTCCTTATCGTTAATTTCATTTGTTTTCTCCTTTTTGCCAAGCATTGCATTCAGTTTTAGAATGTTACTATGAGATTAATTATTATGACGGAGGAATTTTTTAGCACCGCAAATGCCTTAGTGCAATCTGTGGCAGTTTATGATTAAAATCAGTGCCTCTCCGCAACAGTGACTTCTAAGGAAACCGTCTAAAAGTAAATACAATCTATCAATTGGATGAGAAATAAAATCACGGGCCCAGTAATGCATCTCCTAAACAATAGGCCAACGTCAGCATTTCTGTCTTACTTTTCTTAATTTTTAATTTTTAATTAACCCTCCCAACTATTCTTCTGTGGTTAAAACGATCCCAGTGGATAAACCCTTCATAACCAGCACACAATGCTCTCTCTAGAAAAAAAATGGTCGGAGGGAAAAATGCTTAGCTCTATTCGGGGGCAGATATGGTGTATGAGTTAGAGGAAGGGTCGTATTGAGTTGTTGGTGGTTAAGCAACGACAACAATAGGTGAATGACAGCAAAAGGGTGTGGCAGAAAATAAAAAAACGCAAACATGGAGGCGATCTTGAAAGGGTTCTATGGTTTTTGTTCTCGACTACCACGTTCCCATATAACCCTCCTTTCTCATAATGGCCTTGTTTTTATTCCTAATGGCTTGAAAACTATTGTCATGATGAGGTCAACCATCGACTGCCCGCATTGGACTGCAAATATAATTGTTGGTTCATCGAAAGGGTCGTTAAAACCTTTTCCCCGAGTTTATTCCGCTCCTCGATCGTATTTCTTCGTACCCGCTTCGTACCCTGCTATTCTGTTTTCTCTTTACCGTCCTTCCTTCACTTCTCGTTTTCTCTCCATTGTCTTTCCGTCCTGCCATTCGTATTTTAACAACTTTGAGTTTCCAGATTTTTTTCGTACGTCTTTGTCAATTTTGGGTCTATCATCCTTGCCCCCATCGGGTTTTGACGAAATTTTTGCGAAAAAGAGAATTTTTTTTTCAAACATGTCCCTCTCGCTTTCCTGCTTCTTCCTACCTCTTTATTCCTTTCACCCTCTCTTCACTGCGTTCATTTTCCCAACGAAGAGTTCTTGAGAGTTTATTCCTCAATTGGATAGCGCATAGTGGCTGGAATTTGATAAATCGCTTAGCGGAGACTTACGTCGGGTTAAACGAATTTTCCGCGATTTTTAATTTCATATTCTCCCCTTGCAATGAGATATTTTAAAATTGGTCCTATCTAAGATTTCATATCACATAAAAGTTAGGATTTTTAATATTTAACTACTGTTACAAATGCCGTTCTTTTTTTTTTGCATGAAAATAATTTTATCGAGTCTAAATAAAAGAATTTCATCCCGAAGTTATCTGTGAATATTACACCGTATTTTTTTACCAGCTCCATGAATTAAAAAAATCAATAATTTCTTTTATATAATTTCTAAGGGGGAAAAATCAGACATTTTTCTTCTGTAAAAAATTCTTTACTACTTAAAGTTTCTAAGTTTTCTTCGTATTACTCGGACAAAAGAGTGAGATTCTACCCTTTTTCATTAGCTACTAGCCGACCCGGCGAACTTCGTACCGCCTAACAATCAATGAACTTACAGTTTACTTACATCATTTATAAATCAAGAGCGGCTGTACCGTTTTTAATCATGTCTACTTTATTATAATAAAATAAGGATACAAATTCAATAAAACTACGTAAATGAGTACCAAAATTGCTTGTCAGAAAGACATTTTCTTTATTGAATCTACATAGGGTGAATCGGAGCACGTTTACGCGGATTTTTTTCAACAAATTTTCTTACGTTTTAGCTTAAGAAATTTTGGGCATTGTGGTTTAATAAAGCAGTTCATGAAATAAAAATTATACGCATTCAGTTGTTGGCTATTTGCGTTATTAGCTGTAAAAAAATGTTTTTAGGTCCAAGTCTGTTGCATACACTTGGCCCATTCAGGGGGCAGGTTGACACGACCCCAGACCGACGCTTGACTGATGCTCAAAATCGTGCAAGAAAAGCCCCTATGAAGCAGCATTCGCATTAAATGACCTAAGGCGCGCCAGTTTTAGTATCTCTGTTTGGAAAAAATGCACTGCGTAAACGTACTGCATGCGTAAACGCACCACGGTGAGCCCTACACATTCGGGTTTAATGTCTTGCGTCAAGCACCTTCTGAGAAACAACAGTTTTTGTTTTGTTATCAGGCGCAAGATGAAGCGGATGAAGCTAAATAAATATAGCGAAGCAAAGCAGTGACGCAGTGAGGGGAGGTTTTGGGGGATAAACCCCCCCCCCCCCCCCAAGAGCTTAGAGAATTTTTTTATGAAAGATTTTGTTATTAATATTTGGGGGACGGATGACTAACAAACAAAACATATTTAACTATTCACACAGCCGCAAAACCCACTATTTTGAACCATTTATCTTAAAAAATGTCTGGGGGAAGTGCCCCCACACTTCCCGCTTACCTTCGCGAGTTTTCTATACCCTACAGACCCGTGGTATTAGCTGCGCCCAAAACCCCCTATCCTAGCTACGCACTTGAAGCGAAGGAAGAAATAGAGAGGATGGTTTATCGACTCGTGAACATAGCACGCTAAATTGATCATGAGAAAATCATGGGTTTTCATTAGCACATGAGCACAAACAACACAAAAACTGAAAGAAAGACCATGCGAATTTTTAATCGTTATCACGAATGCAACACGAATTGTAAATTGAATACGTTTAATCTCAAAAGGGCATATGAGTTGAGATCATGGAATCTACGGAATGAGGACTTCCTAACCTTTGAATTTGCCTTTGAGTAAAGTTGCGTGTATCACATTCATCACCAATTTTTTTAATGATCAAACACGTTCCGTTGGATAGTTATGGTTGGTTTAGGCTTCGAAAGATCATGAGCACAGAAACTACATTTTTCTGTAAATCGTGCCTTGGTAAGCCAGGTACGTCCAAGGACTTAAAATATTCAGATAGATAGTTGGTGATTTCGTCTTCGTTTGTTACACATTTAAAAGATTCGAATCCATGCAGAGTACGAACTATTTGAATTTACCTCGTTTTAGTCATCCACATCTTCGTTCTTGCTCGCTAAATCAACCATCTTTGATTCTTTTGGTGATCAATCATATTCTGGAACTCTTTGTTGATGAGCTCACCGTCCGCTCACCTCAGGAACACGGATATTACCGTTTGTCAACAATTGCTTGGAGATTTGTTTACAAACACGGTAGTGAAGTGTCAACTCGAGCTGGGCCACGGCTGGGCTTACAATCAGCTCGAATTAAATTTTTTAAATGTAATTTCAATTTAATTAATATTTTGAATATATTTAGTAATTAAAATGTTATATTGTTACTAAATTCAGTTATTTAAGTGGTAAAAACAAAACAAATTATTTAAATTGTAGTTTTGACCGACTTATCAATTGTTGTGTTACTATAACTCCTAAAAGGAAAGAGATGAATTTTTTTTTTGAAATTATCCTTTTTTTAATGGCCTATATGTTAACCCCGCCTGAGACGAATCCAAAGAACCAAATCTCATTGAAATCGGTGCAGCCGTTCTCGAGTTATAAGTGTTCTAACTAACACGATTTTCGACTTTCTTTTATATATATAAGATTTACGATGGCGTTTCTCGGCCAAAGTTTTTATTTTGCTAGAAACAGAGTTTTTAAAGCTCTAAAATCTCAATATCTTTTTGCTTCTGCTTGCTATAACATTTTCTCTGGTTTACCTGTTTACCGAGAACTTTTACAACGGAAATGTTTTCCATCGCACCAAACCGCTCACGCGCAGGAAACTTGTGTTCATTTTTTCTTTTTTATTCCGTGAGAATACTATTTTCACTACTTGCTTACATTGTTTCAAATTCCTTTGCTTTAAGAAGTTTGGATTAGCCTAACTAGTTGTGTGTAATGCGAAAACTTTGAAATAATAGTGTTGCGGTTTCATTTCAAGGGCTTTCCTAAAAGGATCCATTGAAATAAATCCAGTTTAACATGATCGCACCTCTTTCTCTAATCGCAATTTTTCAAAGAAGGCGGAAAAAATGGTCAGGCTTCTGTCCTTTCATTGGGAAGTAAATGTTTTTTTGCCTCAGCTAAGGCATGAGGGTATCATTTAATTGCAGGGACGCCTTCCACTATGTCAAATAATAAATAACGCTGTTTGATAACTTTTAAAATACGTGTGGCATTGCTTACCCTGTCATTGTTGTGTGTCAGGAATATACGAGTACCTTTAAGTATTAATGATTTTTAAAAATGATATTTAATCTGTCGGAGAGGATCGGGTTGGTGTGGTGGCTAGAGTGTTGGCTTCCTACCCGGCGGACTCGGGTTCAAATCCCGGCAGTGGCAGAGAATTTTCAGAGACAGCCCGATCCCTGCTTGAATGTTGTGTGGAGGACATTTCAAGCGCAACACTCCGTCCGTCGGATGGGACGTTAAGCCGTGGTCCCCTTGGCGCCTTTCGTTAAGAGCAGGCTAACGCCGACGCCGGGTTTCTCTCCACCCTTCCTTCCACAACCTTCCCTCATGGCGTAAATGACCCCAGCTGTCGGTCGCCTCCTCCAAATACCATACCATTTAATCTGTCGGTGAAACTTCAAGGGAAATTCATATTATTGCATTTTACGGTAAAATTGATATTTTTTTTAGATTCCAATTACAATTTAAGAATAAGTCACTCTTGATTTTCTCTTCTAAGAATATTTTCTCTTACCCTCATTATCCTCTTTTTCGTTCCTTACCGATTTTCCCCATGTCACCCCCTCTTTTCATCCTTTATGCCTCTTCCACCTACCCCTTTCTCCTCTCTTGCACCCGTTTTTGCACCACGTGCAGTTGTCACATTCTTCTCACCCACATATAAAAAATCAAGGAAGGTATTTTTTTATCGAAAAATCAAGGTGAAATATGCATAAGTGCGTTTTATTTTCACGCGCGAGTTCTTCAAAAGGATGTGCGCTAGGATATTTTTAGGGACATCTTTGTTGTTCTATTGCAAAATTGTGCTGCCAGCTAGCTAGTTAGTCTAGCATGCGACATTTTTGTTAGCTTTCTCAATTGCAAAGATTAAAAAAAGCCGTCTGTTGAAAGGGAATAGTAGAGTTGGCTGACTTTGAGAATAACGAAAGAAGGTCGAGTAAGCGTGGTGGGGACAAAATAGAACCATCGGTGTGAATCTTATGGAGAATATCTGTTTTTATTTACGTTTATCCACAATTTTTTAATATTAGAGTATCCTCATTCATTTCTTTAACCCAAGAAATATCGTCGAAAAAATGTTAGATATTTCGACTAATCATGGGGTACAAAGTATACTTTATGATATTATCTTTCAACAAAAAAATCACTTACTTTATCCATTAATGTTACCTCAAAAATCATTTTTCCTGCACTATCTATCATTGCTTCATTTGTTTCTAGAAGGGATCTTAAGTTATCCTGAAAGCTCTCTCGGGAAACAGCATTTCTCGAAAACTTGGCCAAAATGGCAGTAGCGTAGCCAGGATTTTGAAATGGGAGGGGGGTTATCCGAAGATTTCGGGACCCTTCCAGGGTGTATAGAAAACACTGCAGGGCAAAGGGGGGTCCGGGAAAATTTTGGGATCTTTGATGTTGAAAGACGTTATTTTTGGACTCAAAAATAGCAATGCTGTATGAGTGTTTATTAAAATAAATCATATAATAGGTATAACATAAAGTAATAAAGGATCAAGGGGAGGGGGTCGTTACCAAGTAGGCTTCCGCGGAGATTATGATGATATTTAGTGATTTTTCCGGGTATTCTTCCGCGTTTATCCATTTTGTAGGAGAATATTTCGCCAACGTTTCAGTTGGCTTCCTCAGGTCCACTGAAGTACCGATGCAGAAAGTTGTTCATCTTATATACACCCCATTTGCCGCCTTTTTTGTGGAGGTGTGCCCTGATTGGTCAGGATCTTTGAAGACCCTTTTCCACGCGCTGGCAAGATTGTAGCCGTCTTCACGGTTGAAGTTCTTTGTTGTTTTGGCGATTTCAATTGCCTCCCTGATTATTCTTGGGGAGTAGCGGCCAACTGGAACGTTGGCGAAATATTGTCCTACAAAATGGATAAACGCGGATGAATACCCGGAAAAATCACTAAATATCGGAGGGGGTCGTTACTCGGAAACCTCTCCCCGTTGCTACATCTCTGCATAATGGTTGCAAACTTCCGAGAATTCGTCCCTCCATCATCTCCTACGCCACCTTTTGCAACATGCCCGCTGCTCTTATCTCCCGTAAAAGCCGCATGAGAATAAAAGGGTTGAATCAGCAGGAGGAGTTCGTGAGCCGGGATCGATTCCCTTAGGGCGTCACGGCGCCGCCTCTATGGGCTTGGCTTGGGAGGGGTTCCTCCCCCGTCTTTTGTGGGATCCGCTGGCGCCCGGCGAGACCATTTCCATGATTGAATCCAAAACGCAGTTTAGGATAACACCCTGCCACTCCCCACCATCCATATCCTTCGTTCCAGGAGCTCTCTTCGGCTATGGGATTATAACTTTTTCTTTCGAGCGACCCTCCCGCTACTTTCGCGTCATTTTCAGACGAATCCGTCTTCGTTTCCACTCTCTTTGGTTAGAAATACGTTATATCACATTGTCACTTATTTTCATATTTTGATTTTATTTTATCTCAAGAGTGTATGTCAACGTATGTTGTGCAAAAAAAGTTATAGCCAACGTTTCTTTTTATTTAAAACCATCATCAGGGCTATGAGAGAAAAAACATAAGAACAATATAAAATACAAAGATAACAAAATATCTTATTTGTTATCTTTGTATTTTATATTGTTCTTATTTTTTCTTTCATAGCCCTGATGATGGTTTAAAATAAAAAGATACGTTGGCTATAATTTTTTGCATAACATACGTTGACCTACACTCCAAGAAATATTTTAACATGTATTAAACGAGGTCAAGATAAGGTGAAAAAAATAATTATTTTATCTCAAGGGTATTTAATTAATGTGTTCGTGAGAACTCGGCTAATTTCTTACTTCTCTGAAAGAGCGTAAACAGTTGAACTATTTGCTGCGTCTTTTGATGGGAGAAAGGACAGAATTCGTTATCATTGCACAAAAAAATGATCATTTACATTATGTTGATAATATTCTAAAAATATTCCTGCGCCAAAGTTTTTTATATCTTTGTGTCAAAATCCTCCTGCCCAGTGTGAGATTTGATGTGATAAAAATCATTTCGATTGCCCAGAATAGGGTGCCGAAACTTCTTGCAGTACTTTAAAATCCTTTTAAATTCTCTATCTGAAATAACTACGATTTTATTTCTGCTTTTGGAGAATTAGTTTCTGTTAAAAATTCCAACAAAGAATAGCGAAAAAATCCCATTATTCATATTTTTTTCATATAAGCTTTTTCTACGTCTGGCACATGAAAAATGAAACGATTGGCGAGCTTCGTTTACGTTAATACTACTCCAACTTTGTTGTTAAAATTAATTAATAATTCTCTGCTTGAGGATATCAGCATCGTATGGCTAAAGAATTATATAGAAAAAATTAATCCGAATTAAATTAGGAAAGTAGATTCTGACACCGAGAGTGATAAGACGAGTTAAAAGAACAAAGGTAATTATTGCCTGAAAGAAAATGGCCCAAATATTAACATCTGCTCGGTATTTTGAAACTTGTGGGTTCTTAGTCCAAAACATTGAGATGCAGATAATTGCCCTCTGGTTAATTTTCAAAGAGTGTACGTTGAAGCATCTCAATAAATCTCCTCGGTGCACATCCACTAAGAAACGTTTCCTCTCCAGCAGGATTTCTGCATTATGCTGGAATTATGGTGAGATCAGTATTTTAGCACTCCCTTCGCTTGAAAACTGATAAAACACCAACATAGCGTCCTTCAAGCAAACACTGGCGCTTCGAGCATGGACGGCTTTTTGTAGTAATTATCGTAGAGTAAGCGAGCGCGGTATGGTCTTATCTAACTAAACCTTTCTGGGACACTACTGGCAGCGCGTGAAAATATCCCGGTAACTACTTTATGCCTGCATTACGCGCCACCAAGGGCCTGAGAACATGGCGTGCTTTAATCTTCGTCTTGGGCGGTGAAATAAATTGAATCTATGAAGTGATTCAACTGTCCTCGTCGTGGTGTGCCTAGAGTTCATGAAAATGGAACGGGCATTTATATTTATCATAGATACCAAATGGATTTATACCAGTTTTTACGTAATTACTAACATTTTTCAATGATGTTGCATGCAATAAATACGTTTCATATGCGAAAAAATCTTATTTTTGGGATAAAACAGATTATATATTACGTTATCTTCTTATACTAATGATTCAAGAAACCACATTTTCAAAATTGTCAATAAATAATCTTAAAATTGCCATTTTAATGTGACTGACGCGAACCGATCGCTGTCGAAAGAAAGCAAAGAAAATATTTAGGAGGCCGGTTTCTCAGATGGTGTATGGTAAACAAATATTAAATCTAAACAGGCATAATTAAATGAAGTCACTTTTTTCCCTGGCTCCCGAGACCATCACAAATCCATTCAAATTTTTTCATCTGTATTTTTTTGTAGTTATTTTAAACTCTTGCTCCGTCTTTGAAGTTTTCTTGTAAGTAGGATAAATATTATTCACGTTGAAAGCATTCGCTCGAAACATTTTGCAAACAAGCTCCGTCGCGACGTGGCATATAGACGAAAGCATTTTTTTCAAGTTGTTAGATAAATACTTACCGAGATAATACTTGCCTTTTTGAAAATTTGAAAGTTACTCACACTGGAAAATGTTAATGCAAAAATTAAAAATGTGCCTTTTAATTGCATGGTTGGCAACCCTTGCAAGCGAATGATACAAATGGAAAGTGAAAGCGCGAGTGCGGCGTTCGTTTTGATGGCGCGGAATTTATCGCCGTGAAAGGGAAGCAAGACAAATGAAGGGGAGCGGGCGAGGCATAAACCGGCACTCGTAATAGTGGCGAGTGCACATACGGGGTAGCCTCACTGCGGCAGCGCCGCGCCGTGACAAGGATGAGAAGAGCACGAGCCATCAGTGGTAATTGGAAATTCCTCGAAAGGATAAGGGTCTGGGGAATGTAAACCGAGTGTGAAGGCTGCAGCTTTCCTGTCTGGCACCGAGCGCCAAGTGTTTTTGAATTGCATGGTCTTTTTCCCTCATGAAATCACTAAGCTAATCCAAACCGAAGGCGTCAGGGGGGAAACGCCCATCGAAACCAACTCCACGTGATAGCGAGGAGAGGAGGACCAAGCCCATGTTATCAGAGCGTATGCGTTATTGACGTAGTTCTGGAGCTGTGGCTCAGATGGCTCTAAGGCTCACAGCTCCAATCGCGCGGGCTATTTGACTCTCGTCGTATAAAGCGCTCCACATTCAGTTGACAGTATGGTTTCTTAAGGCCTGGTTACACGGTACATGAGAATGTACAAGAAAATGTGAGAATGTCTGAATCTCAGAATGAACGCGAAAATGCACCGTGTAACCACGCAAAATGTAAGAATGTATGAATTTCTGAACGCCTGCTCTAATTTCATTCAGACAATCATACAATTTGAACTCAGAGTCACCTGGTGGCAGACTACGAAAACGACACATTCATTTCATCTGGCTTGTATAGGCGACTTCTTTGTTTACGTGCGGCCCCGATAGTTATTTGGATTTGATATGATCTTGCTGGACTTGGATATCTCACTGATTGGATATGGGTAGCGAAAGAATGGAACACAAGAAAAGGGGATGGGTAAAAGGAAGGATCAGATGGAAAGGCGCTGAATGTATGAACCGCGAGAATTTTCCAAGATTGAGATCAAATGATCGTTAAAAGGTCATAAAAAAGCATTAATAGGCAAAGAAATAAGATTCAAGTACAATTTACGCTGTATTTACTCAAGTTCCTGTTTTTGAATCGAGACCAACTGCAAAACAATTCGAAATTTTAGGTGTTGCGTTGACATGCAGCGAACGTTATGGGCATCGCAGTAATAAATATTGAATTTACCTTGTCAAAAGCCTCATATTTCTCGTATATTCCTGCAGCGTGCGCCGATTCACAGGAGAAGGTTGGAGAGAAATCACGACACACTCGCTTTCAAGTCTAAAATTCAACTGCCTTTATTATGTCCTGTTTATTATATCACAAGGCTTAAGGGCACGAGAAATTTTGAAAATGTGCTTTTATTATGGAACACTGCTATCCAACAAAATTTTAACGATATCGGCGAAAGACACTTCGTGAATATTCCTTGTTAGGGGCTCCTTGTGACGAGAGGCCGGCAGCCCATTACATTCCTTATTTTTCACCGTGGTTTAATCGTAATCAGTATTTATTCTCGTAAACAGCCACTTTCCTTATAATTTGATCCTACAATGGGTAGAATGATAGGTACATTTATAGAGTTGCTTACAAAGTGAAATAAGTAACTTAATAAAATCCTGCGGTAACCCTGATTTAAGAGTGTACTTACGTTGAGGATATCCCGTTGACAATATAGATAATGTATTTGACTCCATTCTGTGGATCATCAACCACTTATTCCTCGTATTTTTGTCCCTTCGAACACAAGCAAAAAACTTCTCCGGCGAGTAAATAGAGGTACTAGACGTCGGGGCACTTTATATGGTTCTATGGGATACACGATTTATATGGTTTTCACACGTTTTTCTATTGAAGGTCCATGCTGCATTATACTTACTGCATTAAGCAAATGATGTAGGTGTGTAACGTAGATCACAATCTGCAATCAACTTATTTTAATTTAATCTTTCCAAAGCCCCCAAACAATCGCTTTTATTTATTTCAACAACGCCTTGGCAACCCAATATATTCACAATCCGAAGTTTGACGTTAAAGCAGCAATTATATTCGCCAAATTTGCGTTTGAGTCCCTACATAGACAGTTTTTCTATCCACTTCCTCAGTCTGTCATCAGTGGATTCCAGGCCGTGATGTAACGCGCGCACGCTCCGTCACGTGTTTTCAAACAGTCGATGAAGATTATTTTTAAAGACTCATATCTCAGCTATAAAACATTATTCATCCGCGAAATTTTCGGCAAGTACATTTGAGGTAAGGATCTTATTATTCTAGTACTTTTAACAAAGTTTGCATGTTCCCCATTGGTTTATATTTGAAGTTGAAATATTTTGTTGCGCATTTAAAAATGTACGAAAAAGTGTCCGAAAAAATGTACCGTGTAACCACCTACTCGTGGATCTTGTCCATGAGAATGTACAAGAATCTGTTCAGAAAACCATTCAGAAAAATGTACAGATTCTTGTACATTCTAATGTACCGTGTAACCAGGCCTTTATGGAGATTCGTTTCCCATGTTATTCTCCATAAGGCTGGGAGCGCGGTTCCAAGTCGTTAATTACAGCATGAAAATTAAGATTGCGCCCTGCATTAGTTAAAAAATGCATTCTTATGTAGAATAAGACGCTTCATTCATTGGTACCAATAGTTTTTCAATAAAAGTTATAACAAAAGCTATAACAAACATTTCCTTAACTTTCCGTTAGAAACGTGTATTTTTTTACTTTGTCTTCTTCTCGCAATTGCCGCCTAACCGTTGAGTGTATTGAATTGAATCTTCTGCATAAATTTCTTCATACTATTTTCTCTTTGAAGGTTTTCACCTTTTTTTAAAGTTATTGGGAAAAAAATTGTTATACCGATGTTACACCCACCAGGACAAGAAAATTGGGATTTTTGTAAGGTAAAAAGTAGTCCCCTACTAACTAACGTTTCTTACATCATAGGTCCCTATATGCTCTGAATCAAATTTGAAGAAAACTATATAGTTATTTTTAGTGAAAAAATCATTTACCTATCTCAATTTGGAAGGGAGTTAGAAGGTTTTGATATTACGAAAAATATTACGGCGCCACTGAGCCGAGCTTCTCGCAACCTCCATGCGTGCGGAGAGAAAATTCTCGAGCGGGAAAGGATATTTTTGTCAATGCTTACTAGGAAATATGTACTCCTTCGTTACATATCCCTAAAGGAGAATACTGATTCGCTGTAACTTCAATACTTACTTACTTATTCAGGAAATAAAGCAAATTTTGACGGCTTGGAACGACGAATTTCGCCTTGGGTCTTTATAATGAGGTGGTTTCGAATTCTGGGGCCTTGCTACCCAACATAAAGTTTATTTTCACTAATTTGGGGAGTTATTCTGACCAAAGACAATGTTTTCGGAGGATGAGTAGTGGGTTTCTCGAGAGAATAGCAAAGGTTTATTTTTCATTTTTAAGAAAGTTTACCAATTTTGGTTGTAGGAAGACTTGTCTGCTGTAGAAGGGCTTGTCGGCCCTTGTATACATATACTCTAAAAAACATCGGTTGCTGTATCATAATTTATAACACAATTTTCGGTGTTCAAGGTTCTAGGCTCCATTTACTATCATTTTACTTCTGCATTTACCGCGTCAAGAATCTTGAATTTCTGTCTTTGTATGGAGAAGATCTTCTGGTATCCCTATTGTGGTAATTAAATGGTATTGTTTTTTAATAATACCAGTGTGGGATGCTTTATAAGTTTTCACAACATTCACTTCTACAAAAATCCGAAAATTAATATTTCATAGATGAGGAAACCATTTTTGCGACTAGGTTTCTATTTTTCCCGATAGAAACTCCATATACACGCTCACATATACTTCCCATCATTTTCGATTAGTCTGCATTTTTTCAAATCAACATTAAAATTACTTGACCGCATTGAATTTTGTCAATTTTACGTAGGCCGTTTAAAACATCTTTATAAAATTCTTTAGTGCAATGTGGGCATTAAATGTTTCAAGACAGTCCATACATATTTTGATAGTATATAATATTTCAGAGAGCTGTTGCCACTATTCACCTGAGTTAGCATTTGAAGCTTTTTCTCTGCTACTGTAGTTTTTTGTGTAGTTCAATACAGTTACATCAAGTTACACCCTGAATCTATCCGTCTATCACGTAATAAGTCGAACTCAATTCTTAATTCTTGAATTTTTTCGGCGCCAAAGAATTTTTACCTCATTCGAAGACAAATATCCTAGAAAGTGAACCGTTAACTTTACTGTTTCAGCTTATGATTGATTCCAAGTATTTTGGAGCCATGATTTACTAATTAAGAAATTAACATAGTATTTATTTAATATAATTAATTGCCATGTTAAGGTAATTTGTCTTCTAACTTATCTCAAAACGTTCAAGCTTGTAATCATTGAAAATTACTTTCTATTTTGGTATAAATAAATCCGATGACCTTCGATATCGTTTTTATAGTCGTTCAAGAGATTTCCAGAGAATATTTTCAGTAAAGATTAATTTTATAAAAAATGAGTTTTTTGATGGAGAGAATAAAATAGCATGATTTGTGTAAAGAAGAGTGTACTAACTTCAGTTTTTTACTACAAACACATATTTACCACTTTTTTTTATTTATGAGACAAAATTCTTATCTTATCTCTGCTATTGCGTTTACTGACTGACATCCATTTACAATTTTTTAAATTGGGCACGTAAAAAGCAGGTCAAATGCATAGAATAGATGCAATTTGCATTCAAATTGAATGCTCGCGTCGGTGTGGCCCTCTAGTTTCTATTTCAGATTTCTTTTCAACTTAGAAAATAAATTTTTTCTTACATTTTGTTTATGTGAAATTTTTTGAAAATTCTTTTGGAAACTTTCAAGGCAGCTTTAGTAAAAACAAAAAAGTCACTGGATGGGTAATGAAGACCAGAAGATGTATTCTTCAGGCCACGAAAGGTCTTATATAAAATTAGGAGTTGAGACTTATCGCTCATGTCCTCCTTGTGTACAAACATTTCCTTGCACTTGGGACAGGAAAATCTTTCTTCTTACCAAGTACCCTGAGAAGTATACTTCGGAGCAATCCTAAAGGGTGATCACATCCGTTCCGATATCAGAGTTGACGTCAACATGCTCCTCGGAGGAGTTTGTTGAAGTGTCTTCTTCACCTTCTTCCATATCGGTAGGCAAAGTTGAAGAGCATGGCTCCATGGATCTAATCCATTCCTCATTCTGTATGTCCAGCATGTAGCTATCATCCAAGTCGTAGCTTGAAGATCTAGGAGGTTTCAGCAAACTTCAGCACTAAAACTTGCCTGTAGCTCGTTCTGAATCCCTTTACTGTGGGATTGCGATTAAATCTCCCCTTCTGCCTCATCACGGGTAAAAATTTTTCCAGGGCGTCTTGGTTTAGTTTTGTTGTCGCAACTCCCTCTTCACTAGATTCTAAAAGTGCCATAATTGACTTAATCGACAAAAGAAAGCCGTCGAAACACGGAGGTCGACTTCCGTCTACTTTTGTTATCCCACTCATTATCCGATACCCTTCATGCAGCAGGTCCTTGGTTTTAATATTGCTATCACAAAGGCGGACATTTAATTTACAGTTGAGCAAATAAAAAATGTTTTTTATCATCTCAATGAAGTCCGCAGTAGAGGTAGCTGATGATAGTATCAGCTCTTCTGTGGAGCAACTCGCACGGACTGCGGCGGCGACGGACAAACTGAATATTTGAGTAGCCAGCTTCACTGACATCTTCTGAAAGGCATTTGGCCACAAATGAGCCGGCGTTAATTTCCACATCGCTCTTGTGGTTGAGCTCGAAGTGTCGCTCTTATGGACACTGCGGATATTTTCGAATGAAATTATTTTTCCATCCGCTACAAAGTCACTAGTAAGTAAGTTATTTCTTAAAGATTTGACTAGATGAGGCACATCTAATATGCAATAAATTTTTCTATTTTTTACCTCGAAATAAGGATTTTCAAACGAGACGACCAAGTCTTTTAGAGCTTTTCTGTTTCAGCTTCCCTGATCACAAATAAAACTTTGTGGACTTAATCCAACGTCCAAAACCTTAAACCGCCATCGCGTAAGTATTTTGAGTTATCCATTCATTGAAGGCTACAAAATATTTGATGTTCTGTACTTTAGATATTTATTGACTTTTTGCAAAGAATGTAACGATCCAAAACTAATTGTTTGTCTTAGATAACAAATTATTCAATACAATATTGATTTTCAATGTTAGTACAGTATTTGTTCCCAGTGTGCAACATAAAGTTCAAAGTTCTAGCTGCAAACGACCTGTTGACGAGCCCCTTCGGAGATACTTTCACTGACATGTATTTTATAAATAATTTTCCCGAAGTAAAGCCCTCAATTTCCTCCATTGTTAGGGACTATTTTCCCTACGATTGAAAACTAGTAAAATGTTTTCAGACGTTAAAAAATACTTCCAACAGAGGAAAAATATTTTGTAGGAGTGTGTGTGTGTGATCGTTTAATTTAGAATTTGTCCGAAAATACCCTATTTTCAGCGTATATAAAAAACATCTGTTCGCAGGAGAATGTTTGAGTTAATCAAAAGGATTGAGATAGTGAACTATTTTGTGTAATTCTTTTCACATGTTGTTGTGCGCCAACTTTTACGTTTTATATGCTCTTCATTCCTGAAATAAGAAACTCCGAACGAAAGATTCCTACTTTCATAAATTTGTCTCCACTTTTGCGTCAACTTATCAGCGGATAATATTTAATTGCCTCATTTAATGGAGCCCAATAAGTTTCACAAAGTGGCTTATCTATTCCGACAAAATACTATAAACGTTATTATCTTTCAAATTTGCCTTGGTGCCAGTACCGTATTGCGGAAGGCTGCAGAACTTCGTCAAAGGACTCATTGAGTCTCACATTGCTGAATATAAAATCCTCTGTTAAATGAAATAAAATAACTATGTTTTATTTCATTGAACATGAAGCAATTCCATAAAATAACGCCTGAGACCTTGTCTTATATTGAAATCCGCTGAACGTCCATTCGATATTCGTGCATTTCTCCTTTCAAAATTTCATAAAAATCCCTGGAGGTCGAGTGGATACTTCCCTGAAGTTTTCTCACTGATAGCTTATTCGTTTAGTTTATCAATATGGAACAAAATACCCTAAAGGAATATGACCCGGAATGGAGATGCATTCAGAATTTAAGAATCTGTTCTTTCGGACTGATGGATAATATTTTTGCGGAAGCGATGATTAATTCAAGGTTAGATTACATAATTTTGAGTTTTCAATAATGAAGAATGCTTCATTTTTCACTTATAACCATCAAACCGGGGGTCCCGGAGCCCTGAAATTTTTTTCTCTCTTGCCTTCGGACCGCATTCTTTGAACTGTATGAGACTGTTTCAACAGTTATTCACAGCTGCATGTTGTAAAAGTGTTTTCAGTAGTAACGGGAAGATCCAAGCAGAGAGATGAGGGAAGGATTTGTGGAAGACGCAGCTCGCCAGGCGATAAAAAAATCCCTCCTATCCATGCTTCTTTTGTCCCAACAGCTCTCTCCCTCACACAGCCCGATCTGATTTCGTCTCCCGTCGGACCGAGGTGTCGAATGTCACGAGTGTCCCCCCGTCAAATAGTGAGGGGAAAGAAGGGAGGGAGAGGACCCAAGGTCAGCTTACCCGTGCGAGAGTACGCCACTGCCCTCTCTCGACAGCAATTCACAACAACAAATGTATATCCTTTTCCCCATAAAGGCTGGCCCTCTCTTCTCCTCTCTGGTGATAGGCAGTTATTTAAGAGGACGCACAAATTGGTCTCTTTTGGAGGAGGCATTATCCGCTTAAAACTTAAGATATTATCGTGAAATTTTAAGAATAAATAAAATAAACAATTCTCAACGTGTGCCTGTCTCAAATTTGATTATTCACCTGCTGTATCTTCATTTGTTTGCTCAGATGTAACTTTTTAATGTTCGAAATACAGGCAAATGTTGAACAAGGTTTACTCTGCTTAACCTAAAAATTGCAAGATGATATATAATATGTATTTCCGCGAGCTATATATCACCAAAAAAGACCGGTCAAGATGGATGTATGCATCCTCTTTAAAGGGAGGCATTTCCTCGCCTGAAACCGTAACTTTCAATGGGTAATACCAGCAATCGGTCCTTATCTTTTATGTGATAACTCTTTTCAATACTGAATTTGCACACATATGTGTTATAACAGAGTAATAAAATTTAAAACCTTCATGGTGCAATTATTTTTTTTTGTTACTTCCAGAAAAAACATATGTTATCATTTTTGATCATAGTCTCCCTGACATTCAATACTTTCCCTGACATACAATAGTTTTCTTACGCTTTGAAAGTGAATAGGTACCACATTGGCAGTAATCTTTGGTTGTCGTTGTTGCTTAAAGTTGGTTTCACTACACGAATTATCATATATCACTGTCATTTTGGGACGTATTTCTATTGGATTCACTGCTTAATGATTCACAAAATGCATTACGGAATGCCGCTTAAGTGAGGAGCATGTACCATGTACATAGTTAGTAGTGTAATATCCATCTTGTTATGGATATTGCTGTCTTCTCTCGTGCTGTACCATCTCTTTTCCACTTATATTTCACAGCGTAAACCTCGATAAACATTACTGCCAACTATCAAATGAATCTTGCAACATTTCGCAATTCTATGGCACTTTAAATATTGTCAATTTAATCCCGTCGGAAAATATACAAACGCCTATTTTTAGTCATATATGTTGCCGCATGCACCGCACCATCCCCTCTTGGTCACCTCTTATCACCCCTTGGACGCATCGGAAAAGCTTTCGTACGATTGCTTCTTTGATAGTCCGGTACACGTGAAAGTCATTACAAAAAATAAATAGTAGCCAGTCACCAGTAGTAGCTAGGTCTAGTGAATAAATTGGATGAAAAAGACATTAAATTTGATATTTTGGGGAATTCTGAATTGTCAAACGGTTCCGAATGCGGTCGGGCGTTGTCATGCTGTAGCAAAAACTCCAGAAGTCATAGTCCTCGACATTCACTCCTGACTGCAATGTGAAGGTGATTTATCAGCATATCTGTAAAAGATTGACTGCTTATTGTCGCTCCCTTTCCCATGTCACGCTCTGAAATCACCCCTTTATCATCCCATAAAAGAGTGAACATGACTTTCCCGGCAGACTGTTGAGCGTGGAATTTCTTAGGCTTCGGTGATGAGGTGTAGCGTCATTCCTTACTCTACTTGCATTTAAACTTGCAACTGCACTACACGAATAATCATATATCACTGTCATTTTGGGATGTATTTCTATTGGTTTCACTGGTTAATGATTCACAAAATGCATTACAGAATGCTGCTTAAGTTAGGAGCATGTACAATGTACATAGTTAGTAGCGTAGTATCCATCTTGTAATGGATATTGCTGTCTTCTCGCGTGCTGTACCATCTCTTTCCCACTTACATTTCACAGCGTAAACCTCGATAAACATTACTGCCAACTATCAAATGAATCTTGCAACATTTCGCAATTCTATGGCACTTTAAATATTTTCAATTGAATCCCGTCGTAAAATATACAAACGCCTATTATTAGTTTTTTCGATAACTCTGTGCAAACATCGATGAAAGTCTTTAAATGTCCGTGAGTATTTTAAATGGAGTTACTTAGTAATGCCTTTCGTTTCAAATAAATCGATGAAGGTCGAATTTTGCGTCCAATTTTCGCAGCTTTTACGTGTTTTTTTTCATTTTTAGGATCGAAATTAGGCTAAATTTCATTAAATTCAGTGCTCACACATTTGAAAAAAGATATTCACATTCCGAACCACCACCATATGTAGCTTTGTGTAGAATTAATTTTTTTCAGAATTGAAAAAACTGCCAGTTAGAGTAGCGGAATATGCCTACTTTTCAAATTTAGGCAAGAAACAAGAGCACTCTCAGATTTAGAACGTTAATTAGCTCGAAAACTCTTCTGTGCACAATATTGTTCACCTCAAATTGAAGTAATTTTTAAGTATTTCTGTGTCCTATTGGAATGTATAATTAATTATTACAACGATCCATAATAGATATAAGGCCATTCTGTTAAAAACTTCCCCTGACAATGTTAATTTGCTAATTTATTTCCCGAAGAAAAAAACTTAAATACTGTATTGTAAATTGTGGAAAACTGTATGACAATGGTTATAATAAATCTGGAGCAAAGGTCCTGCCATTTTCAAATCTACAAGGAAACCCTTTCCGTGAGTTTTTTCTCGAGGACAGAACCTTTTCAAGTGTTTTATCATTTTTGAGCGCTTAGATAAGCAATAAGATATTGATTTATATCAAAATTCCTCGGTTACCAATGTTTTGCACGAAGCATACAGTAATTAGTTTCCCATAGCAACGAATGAAATGGCAAATTGTCCACGCGAGCTAATCGCGTGGCGACCAAAACACTAGCCTATTGATAATTTAGATTTCTGCTAGAGTTGCGTGATTCGCCATCAGGAGGCCGATGATAATGAAGATAGGGATTGGAGGGGATATGGCTTTTTCGATATAGCTGTTGGAGCTTTTAGGAGCCCAAGGATTATTGTTTGGTTAATGTGCATGCTATTATGGCAATTCCCTGGGTGATACAGTACGTATATATGTACCTACCATGGGAAATGAATCTAGCATCGCCATTTAGGTCCATGCTTGTTTCACACACGTCGCTGATCAGATTATGCTCAATTCCATTAAAAGTTGACTACAAATAGCCTTGGGTGAATTGAGATGGTTGGGAAAGCACGTTACAAAATTAGTGAATTGGATGTCGGTTATGAGAATTTAACCGCCGTAACCGAATGAAATGCCTCCATATGCGTGGTAATGATGAAAGCCTAGCATTAGAAAGAGGTGATGTACGCGTTTGGGATTTCAATTAATTCAAAATCAATCTGCATCGCAGTGGTTGTGTGCATTTTAAAATTATTACTCTTTTTACATTATCTCTGGTGGAACAGTTATGGGTAATAATTGTGTCCTGTTGATATTTTCCTTTCGTATTTACTTTAGGATATTTAGCGTAATTTCTTAAAAACCTTAAAGTCATGTATTTAATATTCACTGCCTTAAACTGTATGTGATAGGAATGTATTTTAAGGTTAGCATATATATTAGACTTGCTGAGAGTCGTTCGCAACTAGGAATCGTTATCACAATGTGTTACACTCGTACTAACAATTGGCGTTGGACTTTTGGTTTACCGGATTTTCTGCTGTTTGAAGGCTGTACTACAAAAAGCATTACAAGTAAATTGTGGGTAGAAAATTTTAATTGAAACAGCAAATCGAACGCAGTCAATTTTCCCGAAAATAGTCTATAAAAATAAGTAAAAACTGAGACAAGTCATGATAGTATCTTATTAGTTTTTATCGCAAATTGCTCTCTAACATTTTCTATTCATCCGCATTTCCATCTTTAATATCGGCTGTCATAGAATAAACGTTTTAAATTTCAACCGTACCTCTGTCAAATTAATTTTTTCATGTCGTTTTACCTCTATTTCATAGGAAAAGATTTCATGAAAATATTTTACGTAATCCCACCTTTAGATGTGTTTCGCGCTTATTCGTCATCATTTTTACGCGATTTGAATCAGGATTCGACACAATTATTTTCATGAATACGCTGTCAATCTGTTCGTTCCATTTGATATGAATATAAGCTGTCTGCCTCAAGCCGCATTCACCGTCAATGAGGCCTATCGACCAAGTCGTACAATTTAAATTCTCGGGGCCTTTCAGCTACCTGCGATAAACTTTTTATCCGAGCGTTTAGGGTATCTGGAGCAGAATTTTTTCATCTCCATGCGTCGCATAAAAACCTCTATTCATGTAAAGATTTCGATCACACCCGGACTTTCATTGATGAAACCCCTTCTAACGTTGTGAACATTGGGAATCGGGGGTAACGTGAAGTACAAATCTACCTTTAAGTTTTGTAAATTAATTCTATCATGGCTTTATTTCTCTTTTTTATCGATGTCTTGTACTTACACCGTTGCGATAGCAAACTTGAACGATTTGAATGGAAGAGCTTGGTCCTAAAATAATCAAAGTAGTTGAATACTGTCCGACCTGCAACGCTGAAAAAAGAGGGAATCCTCATAAAAAAGAGCTTAATTCATAGAGCATCCATCGTTGGTTGCAGCAAAAATAGATTCCTTTCTCTCGCATACCAATCATGTGATGTGATTAATTGCCGAAGCGGAAGGATTGTTCGGTCGAGCGCTAAAAGGGAAAAGATGATGGTCCATCTATATAGGTACCTCTTTTTTCTTCTTCAAGACTGGCATCTTCTCGAAACGTTTGATTCATTTTCGGTCACAGCAGGGGAGATGAGTGGCGTTCTTTTGTATGTGAGTTCTTGTCCTTATTCCCCTTCCTGTCCGTCAAACCAATCTCTTCCCAAACGAATTGGGACTGGATTGTCAGCTGCTCATTTTTCCTTTTTCTTTAATGGATGATACGGCATTGAAAGGAATGTCCTTGACCCGTATGAAGGAGATGATGCTTTCAGTGTATGATATCCTTCTGCAACTATTGCAATTCGTGAAAATGCTCGAAAAAAAAACGTAATTTACGCGGTATCACTCATGGTAGGAAATTTTACGTTGTACCGTTATGTGCAGCAATGGGATACAAAGGACCAAGTAACATTTTTTTTCAAATCAGTGTGCAATAAGAATGCCTATGGAATATGGTAGATTTTCGAGAAAACAACTTGAACTCTCATGTTTCCATTTATTTGGCATTTTTAAGGGTTAAAGATACTTCATAGGTTTTGTTATCCGATTTCCTTAGACTTTACCTAATCATTATTTTAAATTTACTTGCTGTATTTTGAGACTACTTCTATTTAGTCTGTTACTTAAGTATACTATCATTAATTTTCCATAGTATTAGGTGCTTTTATTGGTCTGCTTTCAATGATTTAGTGCGTATTTTTTCATTAAATTTTGTCGGATTGCCAAGTGACAATCAGATAATCAAGTGATCGTCAAAAAATGAAGTAAGCAATAAAACCCCATCCATTCTTCCCAGACCATGAGACCGTATGAATATTCCCCATGCGTGTTCTTCTTAGGCGCAACTATCTGAGAATATCTTATCGCACTGTAGATAAAGGTTACTTACGGTTAGAAACCTTTATTATGAATAAGAGAATGGGAAAAAGTCTTGAAATAGAATTACTTATCATCTTGTGTGAATGTGTATTATGTATATTTTTCCACCAGCAGAAGAGGATACGTGCGCTCCTAAATGTTCCTCTACCTTTCTTTCACTTCAGCAGTTGGTATCTATTATTAAAAGCCCCTTACTACAACCGCTGTGTTATCTTTGCTTCGACAAGGATCCTGGACGAGATATTCGGATGGCATGCATCGAAAGTGGATTTATAGAAGTGAAAGTTCGAAGTTCGATGGGGCAAGGAGAGGTGATTGATCCCGAAGATCAACATGTGCTATTTTTTCCCAAAACCACTTCGTCGGAAAAGAAAGACGGCTTAAAGGGTTCTAAGTCTTTTCCGATTAACGGAGATGAACAGTGCCACTGCATGCCAAGCCCATAAAACTGAGAAAAAGTTTACTCCAAGGTCTCTCAACAATTTATAAGTGCATCCTATTTCCTGCGGTTCTAGTAAACCGACGACGCCTCTAGAAATCACATGTAAAAATTCAATGGCTATTTCCTAGTGAAGGTAATGAATTCAGTGTCAATTGTGCCCGTAGTTCACGGAAAACTACATATTTACAGACCAGATTAGCAATTTTTGGCTGTAGTACGTTTTTGAACCTAAGGACATGTCACCGCTCTCATCTAGTCACTGATTGTTTAAATAAGTGCAAAATTTGTTCATTTACTTACTTCTTACTTAAAAAATTCTCTATGCTTCACGAGCCACCAGAAATATTTTTTACCTTTTGCTGCTTCACTTACCACGGATGCAAGAATGATGAACTCAATGAGAGGATAATCTCATTGGGTGTTGCATAAGACAAGATGATAGAGAGATAACTTGTTCTTTTCGGTAGCAAAGAAAGAATTTGAACCAATTTTCATCAGGTTATTTGATCGTTAGCAAGCTCATTTTTTTGATTCCCGTTGATTACAGGTATCACAAATTTCACAGCTATATTTACGGAAAAACTTTCTTCCATTTATTACCGTACCAAACCGGGCGCCATGCAAATTAAAAAAATATCGCTAGGAATGCCTTTCATTTTTTTCGCTATCGAAACATGGGAATGTTTTACTGGAGTACCTGATAAACCAATATGGCCCTTGGAAATATACACCTGACCAATCAGAGCGGAATGATCAAAACCTCGCACGATACATTTCGGACCCGTAAAGTTACCCGTAAAAGAAGTAACAATAGCACTACCTTGTTTTTACCCGTTATCTACCTCCTGAAGCGTTGCATTTAAATAGTGAGTTGTTTGGCTTCTTTCTGATTAAGATCATATAATAAGACGAATTTAGATCTAAATGGTCTTTGATCCGATATTCTTTAGAGTTTACTTCTATGTAGATATTCGTAGTTCCAGCCAACTACACGCCAACTACCGGGCGAAAGTAGAATCACTGGTCCGGGTATACTTTTGCGCACGGCTCATTCAGAAAAGGTTCTTCTGAGGAGAAGTAGTGTCGTTTGCTTGCTATGGAGAATATTCCGATGACTTTTTCTCCAAGAAAAGGGAAATCCAACAAGAATTGCTGTGTGCCACAGTGTTCTTCCAAGGCCTGTAGGGACACCGTAGTTCGGTTTCACGAATTTCCAAAGCCAGGCGATGTTTTCTATCGCAGGAATGATTGGGGTGAGATGGAGAAGGTCGATCGACGGAATTTGTGGATCCACCGGCTGAAAATCGGGAAAAAGGTGACGAAGAGCTTGCTGGTGTGTTCTTTGCACTTCATAAAGAACGATTATATATTACCGGGTACGTATACATTTTTCTATTTCACTTTTTTTCTCTTAATTTGTTTCAACGTGGCTGAGATCACGTTGTGAAGTCAATGCGAATGTTAACCTCCTTGTAGTTATCTATGTTTTAACGTGTTCTTTCTCGATAGATTTTCCAGCAAGACATCGATTTTTGAAGAGATGTGCTGTCCCGTCTATGAATTTACCAATATCGTCGATAGAAAAATCTCCAGTTGGAGTACACAGACGGCATGGACGACGAGGAGAGCCAATTAAGGTAGGTATTTCAAAGGAATGTATTATTTAATCTTGTAGTTTTCAGCCGTATATTAAAAATCAAAATTCATTGATTAGCAACCATAGTTAAGGCTGAAACTAATGCGGGCATAGGTGGGCCAACTGTCTATCTGGGTAGTAACAAGGAAGTGGTTATTAGCTTTTATGGTTAAAGAGTGCTGAACTTGCTATCTTTCTCGTATTTAGTGGTTGTGGTAGTATATTGGGACACTACATAAGTTGTGATTTTTTCGAATGAATTGTGGCTTGGAAGTGCAGCCCTATTTTTGTACAGATGTTTAAAAACGTTGCCGAAAAATAAAAGTGCATACATCATGCAAAAGGTTGCATTATATCAGCGTGATGTGATGCAGCTATTGAAAAAAATGTATATGGAATTGAAATCTTGCAGTCCACCACCATATTTAGATATTTTAGGTTTACAATTAGAGACATGTAATTTAGATAAATATGGGAACAGTCAATCTTGAGTTATTGCGTGAGTAACACTAGCGAAATTGTTAGAAAAATAACAAATTATGGTATTTATGGTTATTCAAAAATAAAGTTTCCACTAAGGCCATACACTTGGTTGTTTACCTATTGGCCAAATTTCTATGGCATCAACTTATCGGATTGAAAAAATGTTTTCATATATTATATCACCGTTTTATCTCTTATAATTTGGATAAAGATCAGTTTACATATTACTGTAGAGAACTAAATCTTCAGTCGTTTCTTTGGTCCATCTTAGCTAACAATAAGTATTACCAAATTCAGCACTGAAAGAGGGTTAGTATTTCATGTGTCTCACAGTAACAAACTCAGTTCTAATTACAAATGATGATCATTGAAATTTTATTAATTTTATGGAATTTATACTTAAAAGTCCCTAATGGGTCATTTACCTTAAACAATGAGGAAGGGGAACAGGAAATTTTTCATTTTGGCCTCATCTTTTTAGATGTCTCAATTGCCCGAATTCATAGAGATTTGGAAAGAGTTTCACTGAGGACATTTGTCATTTACCATTCTTCTGTGAGGGATCTTTTCCGTGTTATTGTTTTTTACCAATGCCAAGTACTGTTTTGAATCATTGTAATCTGGTTATTTTTTATTTAGATCCAAAGTGGAGGGTTTGTGGAGGCAGTTGCTGAGTGTGATGAGGCCGATATCCACCAGATTATTGCAAGCCCCATTGATGAGCCCACTAAAGATTCTTCGATGGAAACTCGAGAGGTTGCAGCTGCTGAGGCCCTGATATCCATTGGAAATGGAGATGTTTGGGGTGTACAATGTAGTATTGGCACTCAGTGTGTGAATGAGACAAGGTATTTTGGGTGCCAGGTAACTAGTGGTGACTTTCACTCGACGGTGGCTGACATGATCGTCAGTGAGAGAAACCTATACACGATGACTGGCCTCGATTCCTTTCTGCAATTGGCCAGTTTAGTTACTTTGTTTTCGGAACTTCAGCCTGACAACATGAGGTACTTCTTAAACAACAAGTGCAAAATAATTTTATCGCTCATGAAAATGAAGCTAAACTTATCCTTTGCCGTGCTGGCACATATTTTACACATTGTATGGCAGTATATAATATTTTTTTTCATTCCATGGCTTCATCATGTACTTGTATCACATTCTTCCATATCAAGTGAAATTTTATTTGTTTTTTCATTGTTTTGCCTTCCTTAAAAAGGGGGATGGATGACATTAGTTCCATGGTGTAACTCGGCTGTTATTGAAGTCTGAATCTAGTTTGAATATTGTAAATCAGCCCAGAAAATACCATCGTATAATTGTGGGGAGTTAAACCACTTGGACATATTTTACTTATTGTATTGCACTGCATTATATATTTTTTCATTCTGCCTTCATTAATGTACCACAAACTTCCATATCAAGTGCATTTTTTGCATTGTTTTGCCTTCCTTATAAAGAAGGATAAATATCATTAATTCCATTTTGCAAACTGGCTGTTATTAAAATCTAAATCTAGTTTGAACATTGTAAATCATCCAAGATATGACTACAACTGTTGGATATTACACCACTTGGGCATATTTTACTTATTGTATTGCTTTGTACAATATTTTTTTTATTCCATGGTTTCATAATGTACTTAAACCACGTACTTCCGCATCAAGTGTACCATGAATGATAACGTTGTCAATGCTAATCATGTCATTTGTGTATTATCTTTGTATACATCTCCCATTTGATGTCTCCGACTTTTTTGGAAAACATATATTGACTGATATAAATTTTTATATCTTGTTTCATTTAACTCCTTCAAGACCCCAGTTGCTTGCTGTCCATGTCACCAAGGTTACCTCTTTCGCATGTTAGAATGTATTTCTTATGTTCTCTATGTAGCTTACTGTGACTGACATCTTTTCACTCCATACTCCTTTTGAGGGAAGAGGTACGTATTCCATGCATGGACAATGGGCATACATAATATACATATGAATTTCTTTTTATCTGCACATATTTTCTGAGAAACAGATGCCATTATGGGAAAGCATTGGTCTAACCTTTGGGGGTATAATTGGTCTTAGCTAAAGGGGCTGCTGGTATCTCATGGGTCTGGGGAGGGAGGGGATAAATCCGCCTATGAGTCAGTATGTGGTTGTATTGCTGTCATCTATGATGAATTGATGATTTCATACAGGTAGGTTAGTTCTGTACATTTTTCAGTGGGCCCAATTTTAATCCTTAATCTAAGTATTTACATGTATAATTGCAGTCATATACGACCAGTGAATTGTTTAGGTAATACCTAACTAACTAATTATCTTTCGGCTTGATTATAGTTTTTGATCGAAGCTGTAACTCCATTTATTTTTTTTATTCGAGGCATAGGATAGAGAATTGAAGGATATGTACCAGAGAAAGAGGTCAGTGTAGCCCAAAGTGGTCGTGGTCTATGGTTAAAACAGCTCCTCTTTAAGGTACCTGACACAAAAGTTTTCTCCATTCAGTTATATCCCAACAAAAACAATTTTAATGTAAATTTAATTTATTTTGAAATTAGTAAGAAGCTTGAAATTTCTCCTTTATGACTGCTTATTTGTTAAATTTCTTTCCTTCACATTAGCTTTCTTCTGCCATAATTGTATGGTACTCTTGCCACTGACTTGATGGACACTGCAATATCCATAAACTAGTAATAAATGATTGGCATTTTTTGCATTATTATTCATGAATACTAAAGGTTAAATTAATGTAGCATAAAATTATTAACCATTAATAGCTACTAATGTAACTGGGTTGTATACGAATGGTTTCTACCTATTCCTAAACAATTCCCGCTTTGCGAGAACAATCAAACTTCCGGATCTCGATTTTTTCATCAATTGTTAGGCTAATGAGACCGTTTATTTGAAGCGGTTCCTTGGTAAGGCCACTTGTTTGAAGAACAAGAGCCATTATTTTTAATTCACAGCCATTTCCTTGGTGAAGCCCCACAGTGATCACCAAACCCGCGTTTAAAACGCTCTCCCCTTCAAAGATATTTCGTTGGCTGCAATTTCCACCCAAATATCGCACAATTTCTTCGTAGGTCACAAAAACTTTGCCACTCATGTTCCTTAGAATACAATTTAGTCCGAAAACGAAGAACGGTGCCGATCGGCGCAATCGAATCCACAGCAATAAGGAGAATCACGGAGATTGCAATTGAAATGCGTTGTTATTCACGAGAAGTATACCCGGACTGACGGCCATTTTGGATTATGACGTCAGCGACGACAGCGCCGCTAGTGGTGATTTGGTTTCCGAATAGCTTTTATGCAAGGAATTTTTTTTTTTAATTGAGCAATTTTCTACTTTTTAAGAGCCTCAATTATCATATTTGAAGAGTTAGAATAGCATCTTCCTCTTCAGTACTTTCTAGCCAAACATGGAATTTTTGCCTGTCTACGAAGAAGGCCAAGTAATATTTTCTCTCCTTAGTCTCAGTTTTTGCGGAAAAAGATATTTACCACGTATTTAGGGGAAAGTCAAGGTAAATTAACCTTGAATGCCTCAGTAGAAGCTCATGGAGGCCATTCTAGACATTATAATCATGAAAATCATCCAAGAGCCTCTTGCACTCTATAGTAATCGCAACGAGGGAATTTTATTTTTCAATGACCTGCAATTCCAATAAGAATAAAAGGTTGGGGCTGTGCCATGATTAGTTTTATTTTGATATTTGTCTCGTCGCAAACTAATTAAGAAAGTGTGATGGGAAGCGACTAAATCCAAACATTCCTAAATCCAAAGGGAGGTGACAAGAGCCGTGACATTAATCATCCGAGGTGATCAAGGTGAGGTTAATTAGTCGTGATTGCTTGTGCCTTCACGAATAGCTCATAGCTTTTGTTAGATGAGCCCATCCTGCGTAACTTTCTATCATTCCTGATGATCTTGGGGAAGTTAATAGGATGAAGGGAATATAAATCAGAATGGCTTTTCGAGTTAGGCATGTAACCACTTTCAAGTTTTGCTTGTTACGCCATTATCTAAATGCAAGTTGTCTGTTGCAAAATCTCCAAATTTCGATAGATGTTTTCCTCTCTGTCTAAACGGTTTCAGACATCTTTCAGCTTAAAACAATGCATTTTCTTTTTGCTTGTTTCTTATAAAACATAAATTGATCGGAATTCCTTTTGTTGGCTTAGAAAAACCAAAGACAACATTAAAATTTAATGAAAAAATCGTACAGAAGACCCTAAATGTTTTGGTAGTTTATTTTAAGGGCAATTGCCATTGTAAGTCGTATAAATTTCCAATTTTGTCATTCGCATCTGAAAGTCAGGACTTTCTTTCATTTTTTCTTGAGGAAATTCTGGATTGGATCCAGATTTAACTATTCTTCAAATAATGCTGGAACAATATTGGGAACACGAGCCAAGTTAATTATAAAATTATGACTAGTGCATGTGAAATTGTCTGAATTTCCTTTTATTCTAAATCTAAACGTAATCCAATCTAATACTGCCGAATAAAATCGTATATTTTCTTTGAAAATATTACTTTGAAGCGCGTTTTTCGTTGATCATCACAAAAATGATCGCCGCGGTTAGAAATAGCCGTTATACCTATTTTGCATCGAGGACGAGGAAAGGAAACTCGTAGTCACGTGTTCACCTCCAGTGTATTATTATGGCTAATTATCAACTTTTATGTCGAAGATGAAAGGTATTAATAAAACTTTGAGGATTTCTCCCTTTCAGTCATAATGTCCATAAAAATGGACGTGACCTTAAGGGCAAACCTAGTGCCTAATGTGCGTACCTGTTCATAATGATAGAGATTGAACCACGAAACTGACCATATGAAAGGTCGCCAAACGTTTTAACGGAAGTGTTCATAAAACCATATATAAGGCAAATGTACAAAAATCATAATTTATACCTACTGGTAAAAAAAAATTTATGACTGGAAGCAGTGGCGTAGACAGGATTTTAAAATTGAGGCGGGCGGTTTACCGGAGATTTCTAGGCCCTTTATGAGTGTATGGAAAACACCTCACGACAAATGGGGGTCCTCCTCGGAAAATTTTGGGATTTTTAATGTTGAAAACGTGATTTTTAGGACTCAAAGACAGTAATTTACACGAGTGTTTAAGTTTATTAAAAGTTATTTATTTGCGCGGAAACCCCCTTCCGTGGCTACACCACTGACTGATAGTGTTAATGATGGTTCACATGCAATGTTTTTAATAGCAATAATTATAATATATAATACTCTCATGGATCTCTCAATGAGGCGTCCTCCAAAAACTTTATGCGAGGAAAGATCTTGTTGTTCGAGGTAATATTTACTATCATACATATCACGCTTTGAACGACATTTGGTGATTTTCGAGATGAATTTTTCTTTGCCCCCTCGCAAAAGCAGAAGATGGAAAGTACTTTGTGACCTCCGAGTTCTAAGTTATGTGCATGTCGCACGAAAATGGCCTTCTTGAGGCTTCTAACCGAGAAAAATTCTCTCTCGTAAGTGCATATAAGGATCCGAAAGGAGAGGGGAACAAGGCCGGGTATTAAGACGTAAAAGCATGCATAACTTCGTTGTTTTATGAATAGTTTGCAGGAGATGCCAGGATTCCCTTTTCGGGATAATGGGTTCTCACGATGGAAAAAAACTCTTTAAAAATTTTCCCTGAGTTACTCATGGATAGTTGAGTTCCCAAGATAACCTTGGCGAGATTGAAGATGATGAATTCTAAACTTCAATTTACCCCGCACGGCATATTTAAATCTATTTTCACATCAGGAGTGAAAATATTTTAAAAGATTTTATGAATTTCTAATTGGAACTAATACTAGCTTACTTCAACTTAATTATCATCGAAGTGGAAGAATGGAATGAAATTTTTAGCTATTCTCAATTGTGATGGTAATGCTATCAAATATCAGAGGCTAATTTATTTGAATTAAGAGTAGTTACTTTTTACCTATGTTATCTTCACTAATCTAGAACTAGCTAACTGAAAAAAATGTAGCCGGGTGAAATCAAATCAATGTTGTACGCTTCTGGCCATGGTGTTGACTTAATACTGCAGAAGAATATTTTTCCATTGGTACAGCTGCGAGATCATTCAACAATAGTAAATTTTATTGCCTTCTAATTTGTTTCATTTTTCCTGACTGTATACCTATTGAAATTTTTACGTTATCGTATCTCCTTCCTACCTACTTTGTGATTCATTGACTACATACTTGATGATTTTATATTTATTGTATTCCTTATTTTTTATTGTTTATTTATTATTATGATTATATTTATTGTATTTATTGTTTGTGATTATATTTATAGTATATTCATTGTATATTGGAGAAAAATTTTTGTTTTGCGAAAGTATGTTCCATGTTTTAAAGCATGCATAAATCTTTACAATTCTTCCTTGTAATTTAAATTGACTTTTCAAATTATATATTCTTACAAATGTTCGATGAAAACATGTTATATGGATGTCTCCGAGGCTTATTTTGTCTTGCCAGAGGGGTAGGAATTCAAAAATTTAGGCAAGACTTTAGTCTAAAATAAGAGATTAAGTTAATTGGTTTTTTCGATGCAATCATAGATAATTTTTTGGGGAATTGAACAGGAAATTCCAATTTCGGAACGCGGAGAGACCGGGGTGATTCGAAATTTTTTTTCCTTGTTAACCTGCCATAACCGGTATAATAACTTCAGTAATGTAGTATGAATACTTGGAACCATTGTATTAGAAAAGTATATTATCGACTTATGAAAACCCACCTGATGGAGGTAACACGCTTGAAAATGAGCACATTCAACTAAAATGCATCAAGTGATAAATCGGCCATCGAAGTAATACTGAATATTAATGGTAAATTCAGTAAATGCTTGATTAAATTTCTAATAAGCCCAAAACCGTAAAAAAATTGATTGCGAACATTGAAGCACATTCTTTGTCCTAGAGGTTGATTACTTATTGTGGCAATGAAAATGTACATAGCGTGTATTCAACGCTATAAAATCAAATTCTTGAGATTAAAATCGTCCGTTTTACCCTTCATACGAGTTTTATACGGTAGACAATGTACAGTGGATTTTTGAGTGCGAAGAACGTTTTTATGTCAGAACTAGCGTCGGGTAAGTTGGCAGCGGAGAAAGTGGAGGAAAAAATGAGATTTTTCCGTCTGGCAGAACATAGAGAGAAGTTGAAAGGGGGCTGCCACATGAAACTTTTTCATCCCATGTCGCATTCAACTGGAGATGGGCAGAAACTCGAGGCCCTTAGTTTCATGGGATGTGCCATGAGAGAGCTGGCGGAGTGACAGGGCACACACTCCCGGTACCTCGCGACCTCCCGTCCCGTCTGTCCATACTCCCGCCTGCCTCCATCCACAGCATCTCAGGGACCGCAGACACTTCTCGGCCAATCAAAGATGGGCATCCCTGCCAGGCTGAAGACGACACGCTCTTTTCCTTCCTTTTTTTCTTGGCCACTTTGTCTTCGTCCCTTGCCAATTTCGATTCTTTCCCACGATCGTTCTCCAATACGAGGCACTTACAAGACCTGATCATCGAGTAATAGAATGAAGTATCCAATACAACCAAGATGGCCGAAATTAGTTAATGGCAGAGTATACATGTCTTATACGACAATCGTAAGAAGTAAATATTGTTTAATATCTCTGCACAAGGTAAAGTAATGCAGATTGGTCAGGCGAATGGTTCGCGATGTGAATTTATTATTCCCAAAATATAGGAAAATGGAACACTGTATCTTCTATTTAAAGTCCTACTGTTATCAGTGTATGGTGTTCTCCTTGGAATAAATTCTAATTATTGGTGGTTGGATTGGCGCAGTGGTTTCACGCCCCGTAGGCCCAGGTTCTAGCCCCACAGTGGCAGATGTTTTTCAGAGGTTACACCAGTTTTATTATGGCGTATCCCGCTCGTCTTTGAACGGGATATTAGCGACAGTAAGCCTCTCCTCGAATCGAAGGATCAGGCCCCGGAAATAAGGAGTCACTCTGACCCAAAAATAGTGACATATAGAATGTACAGGTACGTTTCTTAGCCCCAGGCCGTATCCACAACAGGCTATCATCTAAGTATTCTACCGATTATGGTAGGTTTGCATGGAGTACTTAAGTAGCATTGTGGGAGCCTCCCTTTTCTTCAATTCGAATGTTTCCCTCTGAAAAGGTATACGTAATGAAATGGCTGCTAGAAAGCACAGAAAGAGGCAGAAAGGATTGCGGTTGGATGGCGTGAAGACGAAGAAAAAGAGATCCAAGTTTATGAGTTGTTGACCCAGTTATGCATCGTTCTGGAATTAGTGTTGGAGGCTTTGTGTGGAGTGGTGGGCGAGAATTGGAGAATAATGGGAGCGAAGTGCTGGACCTCACCACTTCTCGACTTTAAGCGATGCTTAAAGTTTTCCACAAGTTGAGAGCCTGCAGCCTTCGAGGCAACATTCATTTTATTGATTGTGCTCCCAACAAACGACCTTCCGTTTCACGGCCATGTGAAGATTTTCCCATCCTAAGTTCTTCCCCAAAGTTAAAGTATTCTCTTTAACCATCTTAATAGTTTTCCTTCATCATACAGGAAAAGATTGATTTTTTTCCAAGCGTGGTCCACTTTCTAGAAATCTGTGCTTGCTTTTCGAGTGGGGTTGAAAATTTAATTTCTTAATATATACTCACCCACATAGTTAGTCGGTATAAATTAAGACTTGGAAAACTTCACAAAACTACTTTAACAACTACATTGATTTGTCCCTTGGTGCGCCAAATTCATGCCGAGGATTTAAACTCTCATAACTCTAATTTCCCTCCATCAGTTTTCATGAGAGAAGGGCATCTCAAAGAAAAGGAAACGTTCAAAACGTTTTAAACGTTCCAGATATATTTTTATTTGAGCTGGAAAAAAACGAAAAAATCATGTTATATTCATGTCAATTGGAGGATTGAAGTAATCTTATTTTCCGATTAATATCTATCGCTTATTTTTGCTGCTGATCTGCCTCAATGGCTTATAAATAATGTACTTTTTTCTATTTTTTAACACAATTTGAAAAGAAAATATAGTTTTTCTATGCTTGTAAGGCAGATGAAGAGGTTTTTAATTTCAGCCTTGTTTCCCAAAGATATCACTGGAGAATCAAACTCGAGACCCTCCCTAAGTAACCTAACGCTGTACTCACTTTGGCGTTTTGCAAGCATTCCTTCAAAGCTACTCAAATGATAAAAGAGAATGTCTTATTGCCCACAGATTTTTCTATAACAGCTTACTACACGTTTTTTTATTGTAACTATATCGAAACACAATTTTACTTTAACATTAAGCTGTCAAAGTAAAATTTGTGGGCAATATGATATCTTCCTTTACCATTCGATATGTTGTTCCATGACATTTCTTCAAAGAAAGTTGATTATATTCAAAGTTTATGATTACAAGCAGTGGCGTAACAAGGAATATGCTATGGGGGGATGAGATAACCTGGGGCGGGAAAAGTTTTGAACAATGGCATGCCTGAATATACATTTTACATCAATTTGGCACTAAAAATTTTAATTTAAGCAGATGCAGTTATTTTATTTCAAAACTAGGCGATATTTTTAAATAACTATTTAATTTCTCTGATGCTTTGATGGGGGGGATCTATCCCCTCATCCTCTCCCCCATAGTTACACCACTGATTACAAGCATTATTTTTGTGAACTTTCCGGTATCCCAGGGGCATGATTCTGATGCTAAATGTTGCATCGAATATCAGCTTTCTTCGGCTTCTGCGAACTCTTCCACATTCTCCTTGTACATGGGCGCTCGGCATTTTCACCCAAGATCCCCTCTCGCGAATAAGGAAGCGAGGACACTCAGCGTCGTCTCCAAGCAGGGATTGAAAGAGGATGAGAGGGTTGAAGTCTTCCTCCTCTCACTTCCTCGCGACGTGCGTGCACATTCATATGTATTCACACAATCCCTCGTCGTCTGCCTTGACCTCGCCCTCCGACCCCTCTCACTCCGAGGCACTCATCCACGAGGCGAACAGCACATCATCCCCTCTCATCTTAAGAGACGCTCTCACCTTGTCGTCTCCTCCGCTGCTGCTTCCAGCCATCTTTCTTACTCCACTCTTTCCGCTGTATCAATAGCTTGAATTATTTCACTGCTGAAGAGGGATTTGGTGCTTTATTCGCGGGGACTCACTCATTCTGTGATACAGCCCGACGGAAAAAGCTGTGGTTTACGGCGATACTTTGTGGAATTTGCTGAATATTTTTGATGAATAACTTAAAGTTTGTTGTTCCACTGAATTTCATATTAAGACACGGCCATGGTTTCGACGTTTAACGTCATCTTCTGATCAATGACTGATTCTGATGACCGATTAATTTTACCAGAAGGTTACGTTAAACCGTCGAAACCATGGTCGTGTTATAATAAAAAATTCTGTGGAAAAACAAAGTTTAACTTATTCATACAAAATACACCCCGGACGTTGCGTCGGTTTGGATGGGCGAGGATAGAGCTCGCCCCAGACTTATCCATAAGCGTGGGAATGCCACAAATACGGTTTATTTTTATTTATTTTCATTGGGCCACCTCGTGATTAGAGGATTTTGGTTTGAGAGTGTCCGAGGGCTTCAACCAGGAATGAAATCCTAAACACTTCGATCAGCAGCCCAACGCCCTACTCACCTCGCTCCATTCCTCGGGAAATATACTGATAAATCCACAGAGAATATCCTGGTATACTTAAATTAGTTGAGAGGTTGAGAAGCCAAGGGGTACAAGTGATTTTTATCTCAACAGAGTTTGCTAAAGTTAATTGTTAATTGTTAGAAGTGATGCACAAAAATTGGTATCCAAGGGATACGAGTAAGTCTCAGTTCTGTGCTGACATGGGGTGGAAAATCAAATGCACTACTAAGTATTTAATTGATCTCGTTTGTTTTCTATACTTGTATTTTGTTCTTACTAACTGTGTATAAAAAAAAGAAAGCACTTGTACCTTTTGGCTTGCAAACCACTCAGTTATTTTTATACTTAAATATTCTTTCATTTAGTAACCAACGTGGTCTCCGTTAGAATTAACAATCCAATGGAGAAAATTTTAGCTAAGGATGTATCAGGTAAACCCAGTATTCTCCGACTTCTCTATCCTTCCGCCATTGTTCCCTCACTAACCCTTCCACGCTATTCCCATCGTCCTTGTCCCTCCCGCGGTCCCAGATCTCTCCGTCTTCCTCTCCTCATCTTCGCCGCCCGTGTCTTCCCACACGAGAGAGTGAGCCCTCCCCCGACCCCCATATCATCTCTTTTTCGCAAAATATACCTACCCGTCTTGCGTCAGAGCTCACGTTAATCCCCTTTCCTTCCCGCAAACGTCCCTTCTCCTTTATTTTTCTCTGCCTTTTTCTCCCGCAAGGCGAGGAGAAGGCGTGGAGGAAGAAGAGGGGCCCCCGCATGTCCCCCCGAGACGCCGAGGGGTGCGTTGGCTTCAAGGAGGCTCAAAGAAAATGGCGGAAGCCTACCCTTTTGTTTTGGGAATAAATATACAAGAGGGCAGGAAACCAAAAAGTGAGGCCAAGAATGTTATCCTAATTACTATTACTATGACGAAATGAAATAGTAAGCGAGGAATTTATTAATGATTTTATAGAAATTCTGATACTACTCCATCTTAGTGAGGAATAATTATTGTTGAAATTAAATTTTATATTGAAGTTAGCAGTATAGAAACAAATTATATCGTAGCAGTCATCCCATCTAGTCTCGAATGTTGACGTTTCAATCTTGGTCCATGCGCAGAAGCAAAAAGTCATTTATTTGTATTCATTTTAAAGTCTTATGAGGCAGGGTTATGGGTAAATGAAATGTTTCAGCCTTGTCCACTGGGCATAAAGCAATAGTGGTCCCATTGTGCCTGGGGTCTATTTCTATTTGCTGAACTTGCTCTCTGTTGTGTCGCTATCCACTTCCTTCTCAGTCAATACCTTATCCTTCATCCCAAACCCCATTCTTCTTATCCCATCCATCTCCCAAGGAGAGGGCATGATGGTGCTTCGGGCAAGACCACGTAGGTTTCTCCAAGGAGTAGCCGTACCAAATGCCTTGCTTGCGTCTTCAAAATCAACTTGTGTTGCTTTGTCGCTGTAATTTACTGAGTACTGACGGACGGTCTGTGCCAAGTAATTTCATACATTTTGGTGAAATGACTTGGGTATAGATGTCGTCGTTGAAATTGCTACAGTATCAGGGCAAAGCGTAAAGGAATGTGTAGTATATGTGAAAAAATAAACAAACTGGAAAATCACAATTTTTTCTCGTTGAATTTTCTGTGTGTGAAATGCTTTTCATGGGCCACTGTACGTATTGACTTCTCATGCACGATAATTCAGTTTGAATTTGAGGCCGACAGAGATTTCTTTTAGTGTTCAGTTCTTCTTATCCGTGCTCAAGACGAACGTATTGTGCCGATCATCAGCGGATCGTTGCTTCGAGAATCAAGGGATATGGTGCTTCTATTCCGTGATTGGCTCTCTCGTCGCTTCTCGGCTCTTGCATCGACCTTCACCATTCAGGTATTCAGATATCGAGATTCCAGTAATCAGGGTTCTAATATCGATCATTTGACTCTTCTAAAATGCTCAAAAAACTTAAAACTCACTCTTTACAAAATTTCCCGAGGCAAGATCCCCTGTTTGGGCCCCGCCAATATTTTGTGTAAATCGGCATCCCTGTCAGGGAGGAGGAGAATACGTCTTAGCTTGTCCCAGGACTAGCGAAGACGCATTGTTATTCTCCCTGGTGATGGTTGCCAAGCCAACCGTAAAACCGGATTTGGAGATATTGATTTCCATTTTATATAGCTTTAGGAGATGAAATTTTAAATTTCAAATGACGATTTGATGAAGAAATGTTTCTACGTAGGTACCTATGTTCTTAAGTAGGGAAATAATTTTTTAATAGGTGCATCATTCGGTTCTGGAAGAGGATGAATTTAATATTTCGAATAGATGAATACAAATTTAAAGTGGTGGGGAAGAATGAACGACAGAAGTTTTTCATTGCGGTCGGTAATACAGTGCACGGTATATGTAACCTAGTGGTTACAGGGACGAATATAACAGCTCTAAATATTTAGTAAAGCAGGGTGTTGAGTAAAGATTTTCATCGGATATTGCAATGAGAATTTTCTTCTATTCTTTAGCATGAAAAAATCGGTTGTAGCCTCACCATTACTCTCAAATGAGGGTCCGAAATGGCCCACATTAATCCACGCGGTGGGTTTTTTTAAGGTGTGAGGGCTTTGTATAGGTCATTGAGGTTGACCATATCCTCTACATATACTCGCACTTTCTCGTCGGCAAATCATCTTAATTGATAGGTATCAAGGTGACCCGGAAGGTCTAACTCCGATCGTTGCCGACGTTCGGAAATTCTTTTCATCCTTTTTAGTCATGTATGCGAAACATTGGCTATTAGTACAGTTTTTTTTACTCATTCCCTTCACGCCTCTTTCGTGCTCCGCAATTTTGTTAAAAATGGTTTCATTCAATTGGATACCAGGATTTCTTCCATTACAAAGTACACCTGAAGGCTCAGAAAATATCTGAATATGGTTGCCAGATTCATGTGTATTTATCTTTATAATCTATCATAAATCACATAAATTCCTATACCTATTTGTCTCTGGTTCTCTTTTATACAAATTTAAAAGTTCATTCAGGCCGTCGGAAATTTTGAAGACCAATAATTCAATGGAGGAGTAACGTCAGCATTTTCTGAAAATCGCCCCCAGTCCAAGAACGGTCTCAGTGTGGCATACACATTGAAAAGCTCGATAGATAGATAAAGCTCGAAAATATCGATAGAGAGGCTTCTTTAATTTGCTCTTCTTCATTGCTTTCCGGTTGGAATACGATTGGCTTTTTTTTATATACGATTTCTCTATTTGAAATCCTCCGAATCAGCGCGTTTTGCTTTCTCTTTATCAAGTATCAAGTTCGAAGCTTGAAGTGAAGTTTGGGATCCAGCTCCATGCTAGAGGACTTGTTTTTGTTGTTGGTAAAAAAAGAACACATGCGCTTTGCGTAACCTTGCTAGTGTCTCCGTGAAATTTCATCGCTTTCAACTCCGAGGTTTTAAAGTAGTAAGATGAAAATTTGAAGACAAAACGTGAAGACAAAATCAGGAATGATTTTGAGGACACACAACATTAGAAATGGCTCCGATGAATTAATATTAAGGGGTGGATTGGTTGAGCATTTTCAACATTTTAAGAGTTGAAAATCGACATGTTTACCAAGATTCGGCGGATGATCTGACTTGACTTGAGCGAAAAAATTAAGAATTCGATGGCGGCGGCGCCAAGGAGTTCTTTTGACTGTAGCGCATGCTGGTGTCTACGGCGATGGTATCTACAAAGCGTATTGGTCACTAACGATTAAAAATCTAGTTCCCAGAATTTAAAATAACTAATAACTAAGGTTAAATGAAACTAGTAATATTATTACATTATTTTATAATTCTTTTAGTTATTTAGGGTAGTCCTTCTTCATAAATTCTTAGTTTTTTTCTATTTGCGATTATTATTCGCATTTATTTCATTGATGATATCGTCCTATATTTTTTACCCATTACAAATATTGATTTTTGCCCTACTGGAGAACGTTTCCCATTTAATTTAAATTTGTTACAGTTTCTTGTTTAATACTCATTATTTTCATTGTTACTAGAGCATGCATTCTGGTGGGGGGGTGTCTTCTAGAATATTCACGGCCTTACATCCAGTAGACTCGGCGTGTCGGCGCCACAGCGTGGAGTAGCGTTTGTTGCTGGAGTAACCCCCATCTCCAAATCTGGCCAAGAGAAAGAATGGGGTCAAAAATGTTATTCTTGGAGGATCCCGAAAGGAGGCACTGGCCTCCCATTCATAACCATCCCTTTCTCAAACTATTACTGCTATTACTTTCGCCCTTAATTTTCATCCCTCCTTCCCTTCAGATATCCCGTTACACCCCAACAGCGACTTTCCCCGCTCAACTTCCCTCGTTACACTTCTGGCACTCCATCACACCCTCGCCGAAGCGTGAAAGTTTGGCGGACGAATTTTTCTCGGGCTGAGTAATGTCTCAAAAACAATGCTATCATGAAAGGCTTCCCGGCGCAGCCATCGCTCAAGGCCTCAATTTGAATGGAGGGGAAACAGGGCGAGATTTAATAAAGGGGGCGCCACGTGGAAACCAACAAAAGGGAGAGAAGTTTTCCGTGAATTATTCAAACCGCAAGCGCGGCGCCTCCCGTTTTGTCTGCCATGATGGCGTTGCTTATGAGTCCGCGGCGATGCAATCCATAATTTGGTAATGATGTGATAATTATTGTGTGATCAATATGTACCTATTTTTTGAGCATTCATATCAATTGTTGTGAACCAATAATTGGCTAAAAGAACAATGAAAGGAAATACTCTCTACCACAATAGGTAAAGAAAGTTGCACTTTGAGTCCGCGCCGATGCAGGCAAGAATTTTCCTAAAAATATAATAATTATTGTTTGATAAACCTATGTACCTTGATATACCTATTTTTTGAACCTTGATTTCAATATTTGATAACTAATTATTAGCTAATATAAACATGAAATAAATTACTACTTCTACTACTAGTTTTATTCTATCTAATTTTTGCTTTATTTGCTGATACGCTTCCTCGCTCGCTGCGGGTATATCTCTTCTTTTCTTGGTTTTTCAAGTTTGGGCGCGGATTATAGGGGGATTTGATATCAGTATTACCGCATCGCAATGAATCGTAATCTATATATGTAAAAGAGGATGTATGTTTTTCTGTCCACCATTCATTTCCATACGGCTGCAAGGATTGCAACCTAAATAAGTATATAGGGGCATCTAATACTCCCGAACCCCGTAGTGCTACTTTCAATTGCGTCCGATTCGTCCTTCGCGTCGCGTCGTTTTCTTATTACTGTTTGTTACGTCACGTCATTCAACTTCTGCGGAGGGACATCCTGCTGTGTACGCACGCCTCTTCACGCGCTCAAGGAGAAAATATAAAATTCCTTTATAATCATTAAATCCATGTGCCAAGTTTATCTCTAGGTTCCCGAGCTTGTGAAGTTGTGAAATTTCTTCCCGAGCAACGCCGGAGGGCCTGCTAATTTACAATAAAGGTTTTACGCCGGAACATTTTTGGAATCGCCCTGATTTTTCCCTTAACGCACATCGAATATCCTTTACCAGATAGTTGTGGACTTCCCCTTCTTGTATAATGGGAAAAAGAAAGAAAATATGAATGAAATTGTGGAATTTATCGTGGAAATATTGTACTATGTAATAATAACGCGTAATATTGACGGTCGGATCTTTCCCCTAGGGACAATATTATCTATATGCTTGGTGTTTAAGACTTTTTCCTTATGGGAACGTCAATGCTTTTCCAAGAAAGATATTAATGGCTGAATTGATGCTTCATTTCCATCTATGTATTCTGCTAAATCGATACATATTCTGATACTCTTTTTAATTCTTAAGAAAGGGTATATTTGAAAATTTATTGTTTCTAAGTTGAAAATTTTGAAAGAAGGGAGCGCAGTTTCCTAGTGAGTGCAACGAACGGCTGCTGACCAAAAGGTTTCGGTTTCGAATCCCGGGTGAAGCATTCAGTCACCCCTATACGAAAACAATGGAAGAGCGAAGTGCTTTAGGGAAAGGACTGATCCCCTACCTCGAAGAACCCAATTTACTAATGACATACTTTCGTGCTTATTGGTTGCTTTTAGCTTCTCGTTAATTCCCCCATTCCTGCTTTCTCTATCCTGAGGATGGAAGAACGTCTTTTAATGATCTTGATTTCATTCGCACTTCCTCAACTCTTTATTCCTTCTTCCCCGCTCTTAAGTCAAATGTCTCCCTTTCACCTTCACGGGTGCCTCAAATGTCTTAATTTCAAATGCACAGGCGTACTTCGTCTTCAGTTATGTGAGTTCCAATCAATTTCCTTTTCTATTCCTTCATTTCCTTTCTTGCTGATAAAACTCTTCTTTTGTGCAAGTAAACTCGGAGGGAACTAGACACCATCGCAGTGAAAGCATTCATAAGCGCATACTTATTCGTGCTCGTAATTTGCATTACAAATTTTTGACATAATTTTCATTATTTGACATCGACTTCAACTGTCATTTCTCACTTTTACATTAAAATCCTCTTGCCTCATCATTTATTGGCTGTGAAAACTTCCACTTCAAAATCATTTCCGATCTCCAATTCAAGCATTTTTTAAAACTTATTTTAAAAAACGGAGGTTCTTTTGCATTCCCTGCTTCTGTGCAGATCCTATATTGCAACTCTTCCTCTTGGCCATCGCATGTTGTTCACTAGTTGCAACTTATTGTTGCATTGCTAACATCACATCAAAGTTTCATTTAGTTTTGTTCAGTTATTTCAATTTTTCAAACTGTTCGAAACTGTTCAAGATGCTCTTTCTATTGCATTGTTAACCTTATGATCTATAATGTCTATAGAAAAATATTCGTAAAGGAATTCAAATAATTTATACTTTATTTAGATTACTAATCCTGGCTTGTCTTTTACAACGAAAAGGAACATCGTAAAATTTTTATACTTTGCTCCACATACGATAACCAGGTGTAGTAAAATATACTAATGGTAAAGCACATTGCCAACCTAAAAAATACATCAATTTCTATTTCTGTGCACATTAATACCGTTATTCTTCTATTAACTTTTACTTTTATACCCTCGTTTTTATTTTGGCTCGTGAGGAAAAGAGCTTTGATTCTGTCTTATCTTGGTACCTGATATTTCTAAATATGCATTCGAACGTTCCTCTTTGCCACTGGCGAAGTTTCTTCCTCTTCCTCTTCACATTTCCTCGCTTTCTGTTTGAATGGAGACTTGGAATATTTTCGAGCGCGTCTCCGAAAATTCTCCCGAGGGAGTGAGATGAACCGCAGGTGTGTTATCTTCCCCTCGTTTCTTAATCCACTTTCCGTTCTCCGCCTTCTCTTTTTTTCCGTCTTCATTCATACTGCATCCATTCTTCCTCCTTCGCGCATCTTCTCAGTCTCCTCTACGGAAGCTTCCTTCCCTTACCAGTCCATGACTGAGCAATCGCCCAAATGGAAGGAACCCCCGGGGTGGACGTAAATGATATCAGCCACCGCCCCAAAAAGCTCTACTCCAAGAAAGGGTGTACTTTTAAAAAACTGTATGCCTGGAAATAAGAGTAGGACGTTGTACAATCACCACCAACAGATGCAAAAGCTTTTCAAAATAAACGTTGTTTAACGAGTGTTTCACGAAGACAATAATTTGGGCTTCTTTACCGTGGTTTCCATGTTTGTGTAATAGGTATCGCTTGTGTGGATGAAGCACGTACTCATTTCCATGAAATAAAAAAACCAAAATCCCGCGTAAAGCTAAGAAAAATGCGCAACCGGTCGAATCGGGGTCTCCGAGCATTCTTCTATTCAAATACTTAAAACTTCGGATTCTTTTTTCGTCGCGAGTAATTGAGAATGCATGGTGATTTGGGTCATCAAGTGCATCTTGTGGTCCTGTGCAACGGCGTATTTTAAAAATTACAATTCACGCATTATATAAAGTAAAACTTTGTAATTCCACAAAAATTTATTAAATAACAGACTAGGTTTGGGCGTAGCACATCATCATCTAATACATTTCAGTAGAAGACAAGGAAATAGATCAATTTTTCAAAATATTAACGGTTTTAGGTGTGGAAAAACTTAACCCTCACCTGAGATGATTAAGTTCTTGAGAATTTTTATGACATCAATTTATTCTCTATTTTCTTGTGATGATGCTTCTTGTGACGTAAATGTTTTCTAACTACTTTCAAACATGTACTTTTCTTACTATGAGTTAGGGCTTGTATGTTTTTAGTAAAAAAAAGCATTTTATAATATTTCAGGTCATTTGTATGAATAAAATCTCGAAGTTGTGATAATTCGATTTAGTGACATTCGTGAGGACAGTTTTGATTCCGCTTCCGAAAAATAAGAAAGCTACGGAATGCAGAGATTGTTAGCCTATTATCACACGCGGTGAAAGTTGTACTGAGGATATTAATCAGACGAATGGAGGCGAGGGCAAGAGAGTATTTGGGCGGAGATCAGTTTGATTTTAGTAAAGGGAAGTCAACTTGTGATGCAATAGCAATAATGAGGTACCTCGTGGAGAGGCACCCAGAATATGACCAGGGCATGTATTCCTGATTCGTGGATTTTGAAAAAGCATTTGATAGAATGAACTGGGTATCCCCGCTTCTTATTAACGTGTATCCTGAGGAGATGGTAAGGGAAGCGTAGTATGAGTTGGAAGCTGGAGTAAAAGTGAGACGAATGATGTTTAAATCGGTAAGGTTCGCGGATGATCAGGCGCTCATCAGCCAGTCAGCGAGGGGACTGCAGGCCCTAGTGGATACCTTATACGAGCGGTGCGAGGAGCATGGGATGAGGAGTAATCACAAGAAGACCAAGGTAATGCGGTTTTGTAAAGCATAGCGAGCCAGGAATTTGTTACTCCAGATAAAAGTAGGTGGGGAGAAGGTTGAGCAGGTAAAGTAATTCAACTATTTCAGCGGAACATTAGAGGAAAACGGAGAGAGTAATAAGGACATCAGGAAACATATTTCATTAACAAAGGTGGCGTTCATGGACAGGAGGGAGCTTCTGAGAGGATCGTTATGTAAAAATTTAAAGCAAAGGTTAGTGAAGAGTTTATCTGTGGTGTAGCTCTCTACGGTGCGTAAAAGTGGTCACTGAGGAAGGAGGACGAGAAAAGATTTGAGGCATTCGAGATGTGGGTATGAAGAAGAATGGAGAAGGTGAAACGGACGAAGAGGAAAAGGAACGACGAAGTGCTGGATATGGTTGGTGAGGAGAGGCAGCTTTTAGATGAGATACGGAGGAGACAGAAGGTATGGATGGGAGGAGTACTTAGCGGGGAGGGGATGTTGATGGTGTTAGAAGGTAGAATGTTAGGGAAACGAGGGAGGGGAAGGAAGAGAATAGGATTTTTAGATAGATTGAAAGGGAGTAGGCCTTACAGAGAATTGAAGAAGGCAGTGCTGGAAGGAAAGGGGGGTTCCCAGATTTATTCTTTGGTACTCCATGGAAATATACTTTAATCGGTAGAATACTATAATAATAATAAATATAATATTTTGGCTAAAACGTGAAACATTCCATGTGCCTATTACTCGCAGTGAAATACTCAGAGGTTATGAAATGAATATCCGTTGCAACTGATGAGTTTTTTATATGAATAATTAATCTGACTGAAGATAAAATTATTCATGCTCATTCAACGTTCCATTAAAAATCCAGTCCATATGTGCTTAAGATATCTTGAACCAGCATTCGCAACCAGATTTCTCATACTTTGAATGAGCAACGATATTAACAAGTTTTCTCCTCGTACGTATCATCAACCAAGTCATTGAGCCCTTTCAATTGGATGTATGAGAACCATTTAGGATTACAATTTATAGGTTTCAATCCTGGTGAATACAATTGCCTGTGTGCTAGTGATAGCGCCTTTGTGAGGACCGCGTTGAATGACGACTGATAATCTCCAATCAGACTACTGCAAATCGCATTACATCATATCAGAACATAAAAAATCTCAACTACAATTCCCCGAGCCTTCTGGACACATTATCCAAATTGTTAGATGAGAGATCAACGAGAGTTGCATAATTGATTTATTGCGAAAGCGGTATTAATCAGAACATGTATCTATGTTTATAATAGATTTTTGTAGCTGGTCTGATGAAAACATAACCGTTGAAATGATGAATTTTATGATATAAATATTTGAATAGTTAATGTGAAGATAAAATTATACATGCATATTTAATGTTCCATTGAAAATCCAGTCCATTTGTGCTTAAGATATCTTGAACCAGCGTTGGTTTATGATTATCAGTAATAATTAGTTTTTACCACTCATATTATTTATCTATATCTACTTTTATAATTACGATTCCTAATTATTTTATTTTGTTATCCTCATATTTTTTGTGTATTTATTTGATACATAATTACTCAAACACGTTATAGATGTTGAGAAGGCGCATGCCTCCCATTCAACCGGTCTTGTCTGCTACCTTGAAAATTTCAGAGTACATACTGGAGATAGTTTTCAACCTTTTCCTAAAATTCGAATCAGAAATATTCACCTTTACATTATTTTCTATGATGTAATGTTTTAACATTCAAGATGCAGGATAACCTTGAACGCGGATATCCTTGATGCAGGATATCCTTGAAAATGTCAAGAATAATGAATATAAATGATTTCTGCGAGTAATACGTCACCAAACAAAGCCGGTCGAAAGTGAGGTAAGCGTTCTCTCAAAGGACATTTTACCACCAATGTACCTCTCGTTGAAGCATCATCAAATATCATTTTTCAGGGTACGTAACGAAGGAAGTGGCTCACACTCAACAATGGGCATTGAAGCAATGAAATGAAAAATGCGGTCGTTTAGGGCACTTTGCTAATCCGACATTTCGGCGCTATTCTATGCCCTCTCTCTCTCGAACCTCTTTCATTAATATCGATGCTTTCCCTGAAAAACGACAACTCCCTGGAGTGGTCGGAATGGAAATTAAATCTAGGCGAGTGAGTGGGAGGATAAAACAAATGGACGCTGGGGATCCCGTCCCTTTTGCGCTGCGAAATTACTCCCTGCGGAATCAGATGCCGATAATCGATCCTGGCACCGCAAAGTGGGAAGCCTCTTGCATCTCCCTTCTCTTCTATTTCTCCTCTGTCTTGCTCTTTCTCTATACCTATTTTTCATTAGTTTTGTGATGATGAGGCCGGGAAAGTAACCTGCGATAAGAGTATTTCAAATGGAAATTTACACGGGTATTCGTGCATGGACCGAGTACATAATGGCATTGAAATTTTTCAATCTTTCATTTAAATTGAGATGCATATTTTTAAGGTTTAGGGAATAATTTTATCATAAAATTACTTTAACTAGAACTTGTAATGTATCTCCAACTTTTTTAAGATAAAAAATTTCATCAGTGAACTACATCACCATTCGTGATAAAAATCCCCAATCATATAAACGCTGTCATGCTTTACCCCTCGCTGTGAAACTCAATCGGCGGTTTGGTCATTGGTTACTTCAATAATTATGAATGTGGCATTTTTCTATATAAAACCAGCATACTTATTTCATTAAATGCTACCGGTCGTACAACGCAACTTGTTTCATTCTTTTTACCCTTCCTTACTTGAAGAAGGATTTGGTGCTTTCCCGGCGAATGCTGTTGATGAAATCTTCACGGGAAATCAGCCGGGTAATGATGGTCATTGCTGCAAACGTTTCGATGGCCTTCTCTGCCATCGTTTTCAGGGCGAATTGGTATTTTTATTGGTATTGGTATTGTTATTCGCCCTGAAGACGATAGAAGAGAAGGCCATCGAAACGTTGGCAGCAATGACCATCATTACCCGGCTGATTTCCCGTGAAGATTTCACCTTCCTTACTTGTTTTAATATGAATTTTTACCTGTACAAATACCATTTGATTTCGCATCATCAGGCGTATTTCAATATCTTTTGAAATTCCCGCATAGCACTTTGAAATCGGATAGTGTTTTGGATTAAGTAGGACTTCGTAGACCGTTCAGATGTTTACTCGTCTGCTTACAGGGTGTAAAATTAACAGGAGAGCGAGTGGCTTTTGAGTTCTTTCGGAAGTCAAAAAATGTATGTACACAAAAATATTGGTATTTATCTCATTAGGGTTGGTCAATAAGGAAGAGAGAGTCGAAAGTTACAGGAAAGTGGATAAATTGAAGACCGTTTTTCTCTCCACTCAAGGGAGAAAGAGACTTCTAGGGTTTCAACTGTTTCTCTTGCTTGTGAGCATCAGCCGATTGGTGCCGAAATTTAATGGATTTCATTTAGCCAAAATTAACATCGTTTATATTTTAATACGTCGTATTATTATCCAGACGTTGCCTGGAATAGACATATCATAAATTTTAATATTATCCTGAAATACATCATATTACCGTCATATACATACTAGACCAAATTACGGCCGATTATTTTAATGCTTATCGCTATTGCGTTACATCATTCTGTCCCACAATTTCTTTGGCATGCTGCCAACTTTTCTCTGCCCTTAAGGCTCTTTTATCGGGTACAATATTGTACTCGGCATACATATTTATCCCACCACCTTCCACGAAGGACGTCTTCCAACATGTTTCCTAGTTATCATTGGTTTTTATTAACTGCAGAATATCTATGGCCATTTTATGACCAACTGCCCTGAATAATATCCCATTTCATTCTCTCTTCTTTAATTTGTCTGTTCCAATTCTGAATTCATCATCCCTCTTTCAAGTCTTTAACTTGGATTTTTTGCTGCTTGCCTCAACTTCTAAATCTCAAATCCTTAGTCATCCTATGATCAGCAGTATTAATTGCATTTCTCCCTTTTAAAGATTTTCATCGCTGGTACCCTTTTGGCGATGAAATACATGCTAGATTTCTGTCAAGGATCTGTTCCATCCGATGGCAACGAATTTCCAAATAAAACATGCAAATCGTGAAAAATGTAGTTGGCTTGACAATTCTTTATCTAAAATACGTCATTGATATTTTTTATCTGCCAGAATTATTGTGCCCAGATACCAAAAAGTTGGTAATTCAGTAAGAGGAATAATTGCCAATAATATCACACCAAGAACATCAAATATAACCAAGTCATTAAGAGAAAAATAAAAGCAAACGCTGAAATAAGTTTTTAAAAAGTAGCCTCTAGAAGAAGATCAGCTGGTGGAAGTTGAACACGGATCGCGTGGGTGAAAAGGGTTAAAAAAATATGCCGTTAACGTTGAAATCAATCGCAGCGTAAAATTAAATCTCTGTCAACTTAAATAAAAACTTTCTATCAACAGCAACATTTCTAAAGATGTAACTTGCATTTAAATCAATAAATCGTTTTAAAGAAAAACAAAATCATTCAAACGACTCCATGCTAACTTTAGGCATCAACGCCCTAAACTATGTCATGAACCTTTAAGAATAAAATCTTAGTTAAATACCTGACACATGTGAAATATGAGGTCGTGGAAGTGTCGTCCAAGAAATAGTCGATATTTTATTCAGTCGTGATAATTTGGAAGACTTAATTATGGCTGGAAATTGAGATTGAAGCCCGGTTCCATCCGAATTAATGTGGCAATTTTAAATACCTTGTTCGATGACATGGAATCGCTCTTACTTCAGTACCTTCTGAATTGAGGATAATAAGCCATCATGCGGATTTTCCGGCTGCTGGCAAACGACCTCTATCTATCATCGAGTGGAGGCGGCTCTAGCCCAAAATATCACCTATCACTCTGAAACTTATCCCTGCATTTACTGGCGTCATCAAAGGCGAGATGGATGCCTGCTCGTGATATAGCAATGAACACCGTAAGCCTCAGGGTTGATAGCATAGTTAACTCTCGCCGATGATTGTGTTTCCCTGGGCAGTGCAGAGCAAACGAAGATACACCGCAGTCCAAGAGAGAAATCCTAGCCTTGCACTATTCGTTCTCGGTCTAATAGTTTCCATACCCTTTAGGCAGGCCATAAACCCACAACTAGTGCATCCCTTAGCAAGTTCTCTTTCATCTTGGAAAATACTTTGCTGTGAGGGCCTTCATTTTAAAACTTCAGTAGTGCGTCAACAACATGTGACACAAAATTGAATGAATTTAGATTAAAAGTATGTACTTACGGTTTAGCCTCTAAAGATCTGAGATGGCATGATAGCTGAAACCGCTTTCTACGAGCCGAGTTTGGGGTCTAGGAAGCTTCAAGTTCAGTTCCTGTTGGTATTAGATAATTTATATATTTAGTTCTATTGGTGAATGGATTTTGTTTGGAGAGCAAGTTTATCTAAAGTTTTCTTGTTGCTTTTCGGAAAGAGCAGACTAATGTCAACGCCGGGTTCCTCTATATCCTGTCTTTATTAACCTTACGTCATGGTGAAAATTATATTGGCTTTCGAGCTTTGTTTACGTGTGAAACGAATAGAAAAACCTAGAGGCGATGGGCATTCCACGTAATACTCATGGAGAGGGGTTATATTAACAAGTGTATTTCACTGTAAGCATAACTTTTTTATGTGAGAAAATTAAATTTCATAGTGACTTTATAATCATGACATCAAAAATAATTCTTAGTGTTACATGTAAAACCTTTTTGTGCTATCAATGTTTTTAACGAATAAATTTTCTCATGCTAGCCCTATTGCGTTTCTTACATTTCAGTCTTTCGAGTTTAATTATTTGGAACATTACTGTGATTGCGGTAATAAAATTGAAAAATATTTTAAAGTAAAACTTAAAGGAAGACGTTAATGCAAGCAACGAAAATATTTAGGAGACATTTGATTTATTTCTTCAGCTTCAAAAGCTTTTAGTATACTAGCATCAAACGTGCGTTCCTTGTTGAATACTTTGACCTTTGAGCGGATTGAATACAAATAGCCTTCTTTCTATCAGGTTCGGAAATATTTTTTACGCTTAGGAGAATTGTAATGAGCGAAAAAATTTTGCAATCTATGAGCTTTAGGGAACATGTTCCTCCATGATTGTTTTTGCGTGTGAGTTGAAAAAGATCCTTTTATTCTGAATGATAACGGATGAAAAAAAATTGTGAGAATTCAATTTTTACAATTATTGAGAGGAAAAATTACCGTCATTAATTAGTTTAATATGTAGAATCAACTCTTGATGAATGCTCATTTCTTCTCAATGGCTCAATTATTCTCTCAATTAAGCCATTCATATTTTCTCATTTGTTGTCTTCTGTTTTTAATTATAAAATAATAAACCAATTTATCGACGGCTGATTATCCTGGCTACATTTCCCTTTATTTTTATCTTGTCCTTCCATCTTACTCTAAATGTACGCTCCATTGTGATGGAAATTTTGAGTGTTTAACTCAATTATATCTTTCATCCTCATTTCTAGATTGTTTTGGAAATTCAGAGGTAGCACGACTGCAATGTGAAGCTTTTTATTCCATTTACATCCATGGCAATTTTTTATGTATTTATGAAGATTTTATTGAAAATATTGATGTTCACCGATCTCAGTTTTGACCGGCTTTATTCTCTCATTCAAATATAGAAGCAGAATGATTTTTTTCGGCTTTATGCGTCTTTTTAAATACGAGCTCTTTTGAGAGATGAGTGTTATTGGCAGAAATGAGACAGGTTTTATCAATTATTCCATCGTACTTTTCTTTAATTTAATATCTCCAGTGCTGCACGTTTGCTCGCTGGCATGACTTGTCTGAGGTTGTTTCGAGAAATCAATTATAAATTAAACTCAAACAAATTAGCCTGTTAACTTGAATAATTTTGAGCCCTCGTTCTGCCGTTTTCTGCAATGCCAATTACCCTTGCAGTAAGCAACTTTATATAATTCGCGAACAAAGGAAAGAGCTACCTTCAAGTTTCAACCTGACCTGATTGTAAGCAGTTCGTCCATCTCGCCCGTTATTTCTGGTCATCTGGATCCCTTGATCATGTTCTGATGTTTTCTTTTCTTGATACAAATAATGGAATTGACCTTTTCTCTGTGCAAACCTCCTTGAAAGCAATCTGTAATTTCTCTACGGGAAGGCTTCCATCTCTGGAGATCACCAGTGGTTATTGGCAGGTTTCGTTGTGTTTACCTTGAAAACAATATATCTTTGATCAGAAAAATCCTTAATTCCTTTCACGGAATAGCATTGATTCTAATGGCAAAAATCTACCACCACAAATGTGTAGCTACCGTTGGCTACTTCTCAAATCCGCTGTATGCTTGCAAAAACGATCTAAACGTTATCAAAAGAGCGATGATTCAACGTGTTGCCCTAATACGTCCCATAATTACAATTCTGCAGCCTTATTTTCAGCTATTATTGTAAGAGTTCTTGCATACATCGAGCATCGAGAGCCTACTTGAAATATAATTAGGAAAATGCCTTCGTAGCTTTTTTTTATTTTTCTTACTCCTATGTATTAAATCTTTTTTATTATTCCATTAATCAGGTTTGAGCTAAAAATTTACGCACATCGTCCTCCGTGAAAGGATGGAAAATTCAGATGAGATGAAGAAAACGGTGAAGGGGTGGGTGAATGAGGTGTGCGAGGATGATGAAGTTACAATTTATAATAATAATTCGTTTGGAATTGGACCAAATAATAATGCTTGCACAGAGATTCTAGTAAGTTTCATTTTCAATGTTCCAAATTAATCTTTTTGTTTAAATTAGATTATTAAATTAAATGTTGGTTTATATATTATTTTCAGGAAAATAATATATAAAACAACCCATAATTTATGAGACGTGATGATTTGTTACATAATTTTTGTTTATTCCTGACTATATTATTACTTTTCACGAGCAAATCCACGGAAAATATCCTCACTAATTTATTCAAGTTGCTTTCACATTGCATTTACTTCCGTTTTCGCCGATTTGGATGTACAGAAAAGGAGAGCACGATATTTTTTCCTGAATGGTAAAAGCATTATTCAATGTCATTCAGAACGCTATTGTAAAGACTAGGCAAACCTAAAGAAAGAACTACCTTCGATTTTCAATCTAACCTCATTGCGAGCATTTCGTCAATCTCTTAGTATTAGTATCCCGAGAAGTATTTTACGGCTACGTCCATATACTGCGTTGGTATAAAACTTGTTATTGAGATATTAACCAAAATATTCCAACCAATCTTCCAATCAACCAAATCAAAATCTTCCAATTAACCAAAATCTTTCTAGGGAATATATGTTGATATTTTTTTCAGGCTTTGGAAATATCTAAGGATTATGAAAAAAGTATGTCGGAATAAAATGTTAAATTTTATTGTTCTCATAAATTATTTATTAAGTAAAAAAGTAAAAATATAAATGTCTTGTTCATTTGTCAATGCTGAGAAGCTGAACGCCTCAAAGGTGAATAGGAGTAGCATGAAGAAGCGTCATCGATTCGCAATATTTTTGCCATCACAACAGTCTGACTTTAAATGTCCCTCGAGCCTAATATTTTTCCCTTTCATTGATCGCTCATCTTGTTCATTCGGGGAACAGTCGTTTGGGTGTCACTGCGAACAACTTGTTAAGTGCTGATGTCGACTTTCGTAAAATTTTCCCTATTCTTTAATATTTTGGTATTACTTGGTAAATAATATTTTCCTCTTTTGCAAAACGCGCGTGTGAAATATTTTTTAGGTTTACGACCAAACTGCCTGTAGAGAAAAACATTATGAATTATAGTTTCTGAGACCCATGTACATCCCAAATAAAGACTCTGAAACAGTACAAATACAACCCGGCGCCTGCCAAATGCGCATTTCTTTAAGTGCCTTTGAGTGGTCATAGGAAGTATTGAACGGCGATCTACAGTCATACCGTTTTTCTTTCCAGTATTCCACAGCTACGTCCTTACACCGCGTCGATATAAAACGTGTTATTTAGATATTAACCAATATCCCCTATCTTTCTTTATCTAGGGAATATCTGTAGGAATTTTTTCAGCCTTCGGAAATATAAAAAGACGATGAAAGAATTATGTCGAAAGAGTTTAGTTTTTTTTTCCAACAAATTTGTTATTTTCTCTGGGGAAGGGGCATCGTCCTTGCCCCTTTGATTACCCCTGCACGGACGCCCCAAGTCACGTTTTCTTCATCTCTCAGAGAAATGGGCCAGATGATTATTTGTATTCACAGACGAGAATTGTTCAATAAATAACACCCGTGTATACTCATGGAGCTCTCGTCACGTTCTGTTGTCACCCGTAATGATTCCGGAAGGTTTGTTTTTTAATCTCCTCGGGAAGTGTCAATGGAGTGGCTGAATCATTCTTAATTTAACTCGGATTACCGGCGCTTTTCCCCACCGAGTGCACCGTCACGTTTTTCACGCGTCTGAAAAATTTACGAAGCCCGTGCCATTTCCATTTTTTAGATTTCCGTTCGAGAGATAGAGAGGGAGGAATCGGGAAAAGCCTAAGTTGCTAAAAGATTCTCAAATGTCCTCTCTGAAGTGTAAGTATCTCTGCTTTTTTTAGTATGTTCCCTTAAATCTCAATCGAGGGAGTTAGAAGCCAAGGGTTACAAATGATTTTTTTCTAAACAGAAGAAGGCACAGAAATTGATAGGAGAAATGTGTAAAAACTAGGTGGCCAATGGATACGAGTGAGTCTCTTTTCTCTTCTGACATCGAGTTGAAAATCTAATGCACTTTTGAATATGTATTTGATCTCGTTTGTTTTCTTTACCTAATTTCTTAACGCTGTTTAGAAAAAAATCAATTTTACCCCTTGGCTCTCAACTTATAAATCTCTTTACAATCGCAATGCATACTTTCGTTCATGAGATCACTTGAACACTGAACAGTCTCTCTTAGTACCTTATTTTTCCTCTTCTTTAATTATTTACAGGTATTTTATTCATACTCAACACATGTCGAGGTTATATTTTGAATTCAAACCTTAAGTAAATTACCAGGTAGATTAGCTATGATGATGATGTTTTCAAACTACTCATATTTCTTAATGACCTCCTCCACATTTTAGAAGAAGCTATCGATACGTAGATTTCAAAATTTAGGACCATAGATGTTATGTTAACGGTCCTTCTTTTCCTATTTGAGAAGGATATTTCTCCCTAAGTCTCCTTTACAAACTGAATTATTATTTGAGTAATTTCTGCGTCACAATAACACAAAGAAATGATCGTCGGTCTTTCATGATTTCCACGTTTACCTTTTTTTGCATCTTTTCTGAACTATTAAAGTCCATGGTAGAATAAAAATCCATTCAGACATTTTCAAATTGCTGCTGATTTGGAAGTCCAAGAACCTGGACCAATCTCTCTTAAAATTGAAGTGATGCAACTGAAAAGGCAGAGTTGGGAATTTTATTTTTCTCACTTGAGATAACAGGAAGCGATCGCATGCAGTCTCCTAGGTCTCGTAATTGGATTCCGATTAATATCGCGTTTTTTTACTCCTTTTTCATGATCGCGCATCCGTCCAGAAGGGAAAATCCATTAGAACCATTTCTACGAAAGACTTTTTATCGAGGTTACCACTTGAAGGACCCCTCGTGTGCTTAATGTAATGACGAATGAATAAAAAAAAGCTTTGCCTCAAGAATTTTATTACCCTTCAAACCAATTACGACTCCCGTTATTAATTTAATTTTTCTGGTCCCTCAGGAGTAGAACATTTATTAAGTGGTTAAAAATTCCAGTGGTGCGGGAGCCATTTGAATCCCTCCATTGCCCGAAAATTTGGAGTTGATATTAATGCTACCGCTTGGGTTTTCACTTAATCGCATTAACATTTTTTATACTGGTCCTTTGTTTATGTACTTAATTCACTTCTCATTTATTTATTAAATTATTTGTGCATTTATTTATTTTACGGAATAAATTAGACGCTGAAATTATGCATATGCTTGAAGAAACTTATTGCTCATTGCCTTCCACCATGACGATTAATCTGAAATATCTTGGTTGAGTAAACTCCTCCCTCTTCTACGTTAAACTATATCGTCAAAACAAACAGTACTTGAAGTGTAAAATTTGAACCTAGTAACTCCGAAAATTATGCACATGAATATAGTAGTTGGTATACATGCTCTGAATAATTAAAAAAGAATAAGATGGCGGAGATCGGAGCATTTACTAAATATCGGATACTAAATTATAACTATATATAAACTAAAAAATACATTTACTAAATCGGATACTTTACTGTATCCGCTGGATACATTTACTAAATGCTCCGATGGATACTATCCATCTAATCTGGAATGCATCCCCGCGATTGTGCATCACATTAATTAATAGCTTTCCTATTTTATATGGATGATCCATTTTTAAATCGACCTTATTCGGATAATCAGTGAATATTGCCGATTATTTCCGTTTCGCTGTGCCTTACTATCACTTAACTCTTTAACTCGGAATATAACCGTTATTCATTCCGGATTTGTTGTTGTGGAACGTACTAGACCTGTGATTGGATGCTTCTTTTAGCGACTTAGGAAACAGATTGTGCCTGACTTGTTTTAAAATTAAGCCATTGGTTTGTCGATTTTCCACATTGTTCATATAAGTGAATTGCGGTACGTGAATGATTTCTCGCACAACAATAGCTCTTCCCAGAAAAGCGCGGAGCACATTTTGACTGCTATAGTTGAAATATCATTTTAAGGGAAAAATGTCCATATCTTCAATCCGATGAAAGTTCGTATGGTGTTAAGTCTCAATTCTTTATTACTATTGGTGAAAACTTTTTGCCCATTTAAAGCATTCGCTGTAACCAATTTCTTTCTCTCGTTCCCGCAGCTGTGGCTTACCTTGGCCGAGAAGCACTTGCAGTCCCGGGGGGTGGATTGGACCAAAGCGGAGAGGATGTGCCTGAACGAGTGGCGACACCCGGATGACGAAGAGCTTGGCATCCAAATTGTGAAGGTGAGTGTGTATTTGAGGATTGAGTAATTGATAATAGGGTAGTTTCCTTCGTCAAAGAAAACCAAAGGCATTGGTTGCGATTCGTTGCCCAGCATTAGTGCATTCATTATATACAAGTTATTTGGTTTTACAAATCCCAGTTTAGATGAATGACAGTGGTCAATTTTAACCGCATTTGAAAAAGGCCAGATAGGCGCCCATGCGATGCCACTCCACTTGACGTCATAGGGACCTAGTTACTATACGAGAGGAGTAATATAGTAGTATAGAAGTAATACATCGTCGGAGATTACCAGTTCATGCATGAGGCACAGAGCCCAGAGAAACATGTCTTACTGATCACCTATTAAAATTGCCTATGGTCGGAAAGTTTCCTTCGTTTGATAAGGTATTTGTAATCCTTATTTAAGCCAAGCGCTACCCGCTAGCAGGGTACTCTGCTACCTGCTAGCAGCTTACATCGCAGCAAAGCACATACCCTCGCCCCAAGGTCACCTCACATGGCGAAAGCGGGAACCAGAATGACGTCACGCGGAATTTTCCCAGCATTCATACTTAGCCGTCGCCTTTTCGCGTGCTTGAAAATTTTCACTTTTCATTTTATCGCGAAAAATAGATATCGTCATTGAAAAATGTAAAAGCGTAAAATGCGTACTCCAGGAGTAATAATCTTTCGATTCAGGCAATAAAAAAATAATAGGAAACCACCCTATTATTATATACGTATGCGTAAACTGTGTTTGAGAGCAGGAGAGCCAATAAAACAATGATTTGAGATGATTGATGAGGTGTGGTCTTGTCGAACAAGTATCACATTACATTCTAATGACAAAAAAGGACGTTATCCAGCATTTTATCTTGAGCATTGTTTAATTGTTCGTTTGAATAAAAGTTTTATGATCAGTATTAAATTTTATTTATCAATTTATACATTGAAATATTATAACAATTAATAAATTTAGACCAATATAGTGGTAAACTATTGCTTTAAAGTCTCTATTTACGATTCATACTTGAAATATTTATTTTTCCAAAGGTTTCATTGCCATTATTATGGGTGTTATGGGGTTTTACATTTTTCAAAGTTGAACTGTGTTTTTCTTCATGATACACATGGTTGCAACTGTGTAAAATCTACTCATGAATCCATAATACTTTATAACTTTTTCATTTTTTTCTTGAAAATTGGATACTCTGTAAATACGCATGCAAATAAATGTGAAGGGACCAAGGAAGTAATTCTTTTTATGTTTCTATGGAAATCAGGAATCCTGAGCCTTCACATCCTGCGTCATTGCATCAAATGGATTCAATTTATCGTAGGTATGAGTGTTAAATGAACCTTGAATTTGTCATTTTGAGAATATTAAAGGCGTAAAAAGGTTCTGAGAAGATAATTACAAAGGATAATGGCTCAGGCTAATATAAGCTTGCCGTAGAATGACGAATGATGAGTACATAGTGCAACCTCTGATATTTTGTTTTGTGCGACGAGCTAGTGAGATTACTTTTTTATGCTGAACGGCCTTTTATAAAATTGATTTTAGTGTAGAATAGCATGATGAATGCACACAAAGTTTATTTACAAGGGGTTAATTAGAATCATTGCTTCTCGGTAAGCCCCGATTTATAATTGGAACTTGATTATCTGAAATTGCTATCATTTTAATGCTATCTATTTGAAGCCTCAAAATGAGATTGATGTATGATGAAAATTAGAAACATGAGATCAAACGTGGCTTATTATAGTTTCTGTATATATAAAGGGATATATCAGCCCTAGAATGATTCTCATTACACATTTTATTTTTGTCGTGTTTAACCGCAATACGGTAATTGGTTCTGAATTCAACGCCGTTTGCACGCTTTAAAAAATAGATTTAAAAATTTTAATTCGCCTTTGAAAGCTTCTAAATGTCAACATTCAGCAAGCATTTCCGGAAATTGATGCTTGCAATAATGCATCATTAGAGCCACGTTTTTCGAGTAATTCATCACGTGAATTATTCCAGGAAATGCACAAGAGTCATGAAAGACTTTTTCCGTCTTATAAATTGAGATTTATTTATGGGCTTAATACCCTTCGATCAATCACATGGCTCGGTATTTCTGCGGGGCGTCTTGGCTCGTTGATTTGGGATCAATAGAGATTTGTGGGGTGCTGTGCTCTGGTAATTGGAACACTGGCGTATCCGCGACGGTTTATGGGAAGGCCATAAGCCTCGGGCGCCGATCAACCACGATGGTGATACTAGTCAATATAACATGGCGCTGCGGTGCGTGATAGCCTCATTCTATGAGTCGGAGGACGTTTTGGTGCGGGTGAGCGATCAATTCACTCGGGTTATGGCACAAGTATAGAAGTGGGTCGTTTAATTGGTCACTGACCTTCTCGATCCCTTTAACACTGAGTCACGTTAACTGAAAAAAATAACTTCAAAATCATCTCTGTCATCATATATATTTCACCAGTCAATAATTATAAGCATCATGATAAAGATAATAAAGTTTTTGAAAAAGACTCTTTGGGATTCCAGCCGGGTGGTCTCCCTCCATTCTGCCGCTGTATGGAAACCGGCACTTTGGAAAATAAGATTGGCTGCCTCCCGGCCAATCACGTGAGACCTTACAACCAATTGAAGAATATATAAGCTGGCAAACTTCATCCACTCACCATTAGCCCTGAGGATGGAACCCTAATCGTGTTTCGAAGCGTCAACAGAATGGAGGGAGACCACCCGGCTGGAAGCCCGAATAGCCTTTTTCGAATATATTCGCCGGGAAAGCATCAGATAAAAAAGTTTTTTTTTATTTCCACAGGTTTTATTTCTTTACCAACCTAGGTTTCGACAATCTACTTTGTGATTATCAAGGTTAATATCAATACACACTGCCATTACCTTGGTAATGACAGTGTATGTTGTCGAAATCTAGGTCGATTAAAGGATAAAACCTGTGGAAATAAAACAATTGTTTTATCTTTGTCATGGTATCGATTCTCGATTTCCACTAGGTACTGCCTGAGTCGTTTAACTCAACAACTATAAGATTTGTTTTCCATGCCTCTCCACTTAATCATTCCATATAAAGACTATTAGTATCTTCTAAAGATTGTCCGAATTTTATTTTCCTCCTAAATATTTTTGTTAAAATCAGTATATCTACTCAAAGTGTATATATGTAATAGATAACATTCATCTTCAAGCATGAAACTATAATTTTATGTATTATAATAATTGCATAGGTGATTTTCTATTTGGCTAAATCATTACGTTTCTTATATCATTAGCTCATGCTGGAAACGAAATGTCGAATTTGTCTGAAATAGTTCGCCATTTTCAAAATTTGTGACAGCGATTCTCAAAATTAGTTTCTTTCGGTTACTATGTCTGGTGTGACTTTCTCTCTTGTGGTCCAACCTGGAAACGTAATGGAAAACTCTAATAAGGTGTTAAAAGCTTTGCAATCAATACAACGAGTATTATTTGAAATGAGATGAAAGAGCAACTTTGACATTTTTCTAAAACAAAAATTGTATCACCATACGGAGTAAATATGCTCGGAGTAGTCAAAATGTTTCAATCAACTGAATCAGCTGAAGAGCGCAATGTGAATTAAAACGTTGTTCATTGGAATTCGGTCGTTTAGAAGGGATTTGCTGTAGATATGATTTCGAGTTTGTTTCAGTAAAAGTATTATTTTATGTATCTATTTTCCATTTTATAATCAAATTGTTTCCTTCCAGTATGACCAAATATTATTTATATGTTATATTTAGATTTATTATTGGAGAGAGTTTTTTTTTATTCCCACGCACACATTTTTCTCTAATTTCCGATTATGCACGGCTGGGCATCGAAGATTTCCTCAAGATCCCATTTCCTTCCTCGCCCTTTTTTCTCCCTTTCGCATCGCCTCTCGGCTTTTCGAATGCAGCCGTCATCCGGGAAGGAAGCTGACTGCTTTAGAAGTTAAAGAATTTTCCACTGACTTCTAAAAATTCTCGAATCAACTGTTCTTTTCCTCCTCGAGTTCTTTTTCATGCTTAAATACTAGATATTAAAAATTCTTTTGTCATTTCCTAATGAACTTTAAACTCTAGAATTTAGTACCTGGTATAGTCTTCGGGAATGTGGTAGCAGTAATATTTTTTACCAGATGCTGATATTCGTGTGCAAAACCCTGTGGTAGCGGAAATAATTTGGAACAAAACGGATCCGTTAGTTTTGGCATGGTGTTGTTAGGACTCATGAAATATCAGAATATTTACGCCTTCAAATTATCGCACAGTTTATAAAACACGATATGTATTTCTAGCTTTACAGTTGTAATAGGTGTAGTTAGGGAGGACAAGAGGAAGAGATGGTCCGTGTTCCACTTGGTACAGCTAATAAAAAAGAGCAAGCTATGGCAATCCCTTGTATTTCTCCATCTTTCCTCCATTTAATCCTTTCCTCGGCAGTCAAATTCTCTCAGTCGTCAGCCTCCTTTACCAAGTCCATCAATAATCATATGACCACTGTTTAAAATGATTTCAATTTGTATATTCAAGGTATGTTTTCAATTATGTAAAGTTCTGAACGCCACTTCGTCATTATTGTGGTAAGCACAAACTATCATAGTAATAATTGAAACAGTAATTTTCCACACTTTTTTTAATCTTTCTCGACCGGTTTCAATGCTTACGCGTCATTTTCAAGAGCTGAGAAAATTTGACTTGAGAAAATTACTATAGCTGTTTCAATTTTTACTATCCGTGGACTTCCGCAAAGTCAACTCGTCTACAATCATTCTGACAAACTATCATGCCTAATGGTAATTTTATGTAGGCCTAGTTTTTGTGTACCATTATCATAGCGTTCAAAACCATGTTCGGACTTTGTAATTAAGTATTTCTTAGTGTATGCCAACTGTTAGCATTTCGATCAGAATACTTCCTTTAAGTTCAGCCTTAAGATATCTGTACAGCTGTTCACTTATTGATCCATTAGAATTGTATCTTCACAAAAATTCAGTACTTTTGCTCAGTCTAATTGAGTTTCGCTTCTTGAGTTTCACTTTCGATCGAGCATTGATGAGGTGCATTTCATTCCGCTTGCTTCAGGATCTCCACCGGACGGGATGCAGTCTGTTTTGCGGCGGCACGGAGGGGGCGGCGGCCAACCAGGCCGTCCTCAAGCGCGTGCTCCTGGGGTTTGCGCGATGGAACAAGGCCGTGGGCTATTGCCAGGGATTCAACATGCTGGCCGCCCTCATCCTGCAAGTGACCGAGCGGAGCGAAGCCGACGCCATCAAGGTGAGTGCTATCTGTTCAATGTGTTATTTTCATTACCGGTAAAATAGCGCTATATTGGCCATTTAATCGGGGTTATTGTTACAAGATAACCATAAGCAAACACAAACAACCATTCCCTGGGTAGTGGCAGCCTGTCCGGACGGGACTCGAAGCCGCGAATTTCGGTCTGGAGGGTAGGGCCATACTCCGCCAACACTGAGGCCAGAAAATGAGATATTATTTTAGGAATTCACGATTACAGCATGAATTTATAATCTCTCTAGTCTACATCCTCAAATAGCCAAAGTTCCTATGAAAAATCCTATGAAATGTACCAACCTATTTGCAATTTTAAACAAATTGTTTCTTTTCATGTAGTAAAAATTACTCATGCCGTCTGGATCTTTACCTTTAAGGAAATACCTAGAGGAAGAAGGGGAAGTATTTATTTTTTAGACAAAGGATCGTTAGAATATTAAATCATTATACCTCGATTTGGAACGCTATTCAATCAATACAACTTGTTTTTAAATATTCCCTAAAACGTAAGATTTTTACGATATGATATAAATTTCGATCAAGATATTGTCCGATTTCAAAATTTTTTCATTGTTATCAGGGTGATAAGTAGTAACTTTTCCGCACGAGTGCGACTCGATTCGGCCTTATTCTTCGGGCTCTTTCGTGTTTTTTCGGCCCAACCTATTGTGAAGATGGGCGGGATAGAACAGAAATGAGAAACCGAGGTGCTAAATAGCCATCGCCGATGACGGAGCGTCCGTCTTCATTAACGGCGAGGAAGCGGCGCACCAAGGGGGGCGAAGATTCGTGTTTCTCCCGTGCTGCGCCGGGGACGCTAATTGGGAGAAATATCTGGGAGGAGGGATGGGAGGAGTCTCCCTTGAGCTGCCGCGGTTCCTCGAGGCGACGGCATTATATGCACCGCCATTATTCCGCGCTTGAAAGGAACTGCAGGCGGAGAGATGCATTCGATAAGGCTCGACAAAGCGCCACGCGTGTCTCTGGAAGGGAGTGCGGAAGAGGGAGTTGAGGTAAGCTCCCCCGAGGAGCAGATGAAGGAGACTATTGGCCGCGTTGCTCGTCGCCTCAGAAATGTGTGCTTAATCATGCGCCGAGCTTGGCGTAAACTTAACACCAGCGCACGCTCCCAGCGAAATTAGCCTGCTCCACGCTTTTCCAGCCCTATTTCAGAGGACTAGCTTCTTGTAGAGGCAATGTTTCATCCTCTCTCTCTCTCACGTTTTTTTTATTCCATTATTTTTCGTGACGGTGTCTACTTCATGCCGTTCTTCATTTTTTTTATTCTTTTTGTGGCGCGTTTTTATTTTACATGCTGCTTTTGCGGTGACCTCGGTTTTTTTCGCGTGATGCTCGTCCAAAGAGGTCGTGACAAGGGTTTTGCATTCGAGAGATGTCGCTCAAACGACGTGAAGTGCTGATGCACGGCGGGAGAAATGACGTCATAGGACGCATGAGTGTCGTTGGTCCCTGCTTTGTGGATCTAATTGCGGTTGGTCGTCATGCATTCCGTTGGATAGCGATGCTTTTGTAGTTTCCTTCCTATCTTTGGGAAATGACTTACATTTAACAATGCAGGAAGTTTGGACTTTACATATTTTTTTATTCCTCATGTGGGATACCTCAGCCAGCCAGCGAGGGGACTACAGGCTCTAGTGGATGCGTTAGACGAACGATGCGAGGAGTATGGCATGAGGATTAATCATAAGTTAATGCGGTTTTGTAAAGCATCGCGAGCAAGGAATGTGAGACTAGAAGATAAAAGTAGGTGGGGAGAAGGTTGAGCAGGTAAAGCAATTCAACTATTTCGGCAGAACATTAGAGGAAAACGGATACAGAAATAAGGACATCAGGAAGAGAATTGCTCTATCAGAGGAGATGCTCATGAACAGGAAGTAGCTTCGGAAAAGATCGTTTTGTAAGAGTTTAAAGAAAAGTTTAGTGAAGAGTTTGATCTGTGGTGTAGCTCTCTACGGTGCGGAAACGTGGACACTGAGGAAGGAGGACGAGAGAAGATTGGAGGTATTCGATATGTGGATATAGAGGAGAATGGAGAAGGTAATAGACAGAGAGGAGGACGAACAACGAAATGCTAGACATGGTGGTTGAGGAGAGGCAGCTTTTAGATGAGATACGGAGAAGACGGAAGGTTTGGATCGAGCGAGTTATTAGCGGGGAGGGGATGTTGAAAACTGTGTTAGAGGGTAGGATGATTGGTAAACTAGGGAGGGGAAGGAAGAGAATAGGATTTTTAGATAGATTGAAAGGGAATAGGCCTTAAAGTGAATTAACGAAGGTAGTGCTGGAAGAAAGGGAGGCTCCCAGATCATTTCTATGGTACTCCATGGAAACCTACCTTAATCGGTGGTTAACTATAATAATAATGTGGGTGCCATCAGTTACGGTATGGTATAGTATTTGGAGGAGGCGACCGACTGCTGAAGACATTTGCACCAGAAGGGAAGGGTGGAGAAATAAGGTTGGAGAGAGACTTGGCATCGTCTTCAGCCAGCTCTATGCGAAAGGCACCAAAGGGACCACGACTTGACGTCCCGTTTGACGGATGGAGTGTTGTACTTGACGTGTAATTTGAATCCGAACCAACTGGGTGGAAAGCCTACACTCAAGCCACCACACCGACCAGATTCCCTTTCAGTTACGTTATCATTTGGTATACCTTGTAATCGTTCCACCGAGAAACGCTAGAGAGTGTTGTGAATATTTGTTATTAATTTTATTGGAGCTAATCAAGCGGCTATGCTAGGCAAAAGACGAGGCAATAATTTCGCGTAACACCACTGTCTTTTCCAATTCCCAGGTCGTATTTATTTAAATCAGCGTCAAGTTTTTATCCATTCATTTACTATGGTCTTTTTCTCTCCCTTTCTCACTTATTCAATAGCTTACCTTTTTCATCAACCATTTCGTAAATAAAATATTTCTATTCAAAATCTCCATGTACCTTATCTGTGCCTTTCACACTGCTCGTTCGATGTATACCATTTATTTCCAACCGCTATTTTCTTCCTGGCAGTTTCTCTCTTCCCAATGCATTCATTGCACATGCATTCCAATTCATAGTTTTCTTATTCTTCCCAAATTTTTGTATCACGGCTTCTATTATTTTTAATTCAAATATTCAAATTCAAAATTTCATTCCTTCGTAAAAATTCGAAGAATTTCTCTCACTGTTAATCCCAATGGCCAAAGTCCATGCTTAATTATCACTAGTGCCGCGCCTTTGCTGTATAAAAAGATTTTTTAAATAATAATAATGTATTTACTCCTGCAGTTTGGTTTTACAGCTGAATGCACGATAACAAAGAGGAGGAGAAGAATTTTCTGTCCAATGTTGGAACGAATTGAAATTTTATGTGATGGAAGGAAGGATACTTACTCCAACATGTAGTAGTACGATTCGCCATTTTTTCTGGTCGGATTTATGAATGAAACTAATTGAAATTAATGGAAAGAGCCACTTGTTGAATGCTTCCTGTTTTACCCCTGAGAACGAAGTATATATCTTTAGAATGATGTACTTTATGTGCAAATGAAATGGTAATACGTACCTATATCAAACGATTATTGAAAATTTTTCACATGTTTTCAATGAATTTGAATGACTCCAATTAAGGTATGGAGTGGACTTAGTCCCTTATTTCCCGTGAGCCGAATGCATGCATTATCCATGCTCCACTAGCAGTAAACGTTTTGAAATTAAATTTTTTGGAAAATCATTTTCATTGATAAAGACGAAGTATCATCATCATGAAGTTGAGAATTAAATTTAATCAAAATTAATTTGCTAACCTTTTATGTTTCTCATCTGAAAACCGAATTTGGGATTTCAGTGGTGGCCTCAGCTTTTGGTTACGGAGAAGTCACCGTGAGCGCTCTTTATGTATTTACCCTGAAGTTAGAATCGGTACGTTTTTGGAAAGTACCATGCTAGTTTTTTTTTGTTTTCCCCGTTTATGTTCCGCTGTTTTTTACGTATTAGTCAAATCAGAAAGTTTAGATACTTTGAGAACACTACAGAGCCTTCGAATACAGAGTTGAGTGACCAGTATTTATGAACCTTGCTCATATCATTCCCCATTCTATCCTAACTTTCCTTTCTCCTGTGTGTGGCCCGGCAACCAATCATCGCCGCGCTTAATCGAGAGTGATGGTACTTGTCGCCTCATATGCGACTGCGGTGTCCCCCTTGCAAACAAATGAATTATGGCGAGCGAGTAAATCAGAGGATTTTTTGATGGAGGTGTTCCGTGTGCTGTGGCAGTATGAATCTCTAGGTTATGAGCGACAGTTGAATATTGTTATATTCGATGATCCGGGGTGATGAAAATGAGCTCAACTACAAATTGATGTTACTTCCAAAAAAAAAGAGGCAAAAGTGCCTGTACCAAGAAATAATGTCATATTTTACGATCTGATTTTTCATTATGTATCTTGTTTGAAATTCGAGAATTTTATTTTTATCCTCTTGGTGTGGGCATCTACACTTACACCAATGAAAAAATCATTGTTTTTTCGATGAGGGAAAGTAAGTAGCAAATTTCTGATAACGAAGAGAGAGTAAAATATATAAACTTGTCATTAGTATTTGGCTGCCAAAACTTAACTTTCAATATCATGCAAATAATTTTGAGCCATAAATGACTATTGCAGTGCTATTGTACATTTTTCCTTGCAATACCGATTCGAAGTCATTGGTTCGAAAATTAAGAATTTTTTTACCCAGGAAATTACGTCCATGGCACTAAAAAATCACACTAGACAGCGGAGAACCGGACTGTCCAAACTGTCCTGCACATTCTCACGTATACCCCAGAAGAGATAAGTCTAATTAAAAATAGGCTGCTAGACCTCAACCTACTACGATGCCGACCGACATCCATTGGGAATATAAGAATTGCAGGAATAGAAGGATCAACAACTTTGCTATTTCCACATAGTAATTTATTGAAATCGACCATGGTTTCGTTACAGAGTAACGTTATCAAGGTTTTTACTAAGGCGACCTTGATAATGTTACTCTGTAACGAAACCATGTTCGGTTTCAATAAATTACTATGTGGAAATGGCAAAGTTGTTGATCCTTCTATTCCTGCGATTATGGATTTCCACCAAGCTACGCCCGCTACTATTAATTTAACAATATAAGAATTATTTAGATCCAGGCAATTTGAAATTGATATTTAATTTTACCGTCCGTAATATACTTAAATTGAGACAACTCTTTCGTGCATTTACTTTGTATATAGAGATATATTTGGTATATAGGAGGATATCTCATCTAAGTTCACTAAGAAAAATAAAATTCATACCCCTGCCATAATTCAAATCTACCAGTCTAGATATGGCCGGATCCAGAATTTTTTTCTGAGGAGGGTACAAGGGCCTAACAGGCCTGGTATTCTTATATTTGAGATTAAAAACAGCATACAGCAATTACAATTCGAATTATTCTCTTTATTTTAATATGAAAGTTATTAATATGAAATTCAATTTTTAAGGCTCCGTAATATTAAAAAAAAACTAATAGAATGATAACCGTATTAAAAATCTTGTCTATTTTTTAAGCCTCTGGTGGGGGGGGGGGAAGTGCCCCCGCCCCCTTCTAAATCTGCCTATGAATTAGAAGAGAAATTCGCTACTATCTCTTACTATGTAACCCCCACTCCAAACCGATTTCATGACTCCAAAAATGAAATGAAGCAATGGTTTTGGTGTGGCGGAAGGATTTGGAGGTTTTGGTAGTTACCTCGTGGGTCGATGAAAAGCTGTCACGCTTCTCGCGAAACAAAAGGTATGGATTCGGCCAATCTCGTACGGATTATGGAGGAATAAACAGTTGAATGAGAGCGCGGGTTGGATAGCACCCGCCACATAATCCGTGGATGGGCCTAAAGAAGGAAATTCGAATGGGGATAATGGAGGTGACGAACAGGATTTATCAGCGAGAACCCGGCGTTAATTCACGTGAGCCAATCAGCGAAAAGTCATGAAACAGGGCTGTTAATCCTTAATCCGCCGTCTGATGTATTTATCTGTAAATTTTGTCGCTTCGACGTATTAATGCCGTCACAAATTTCATGATATTTTTATAGCGATGGAAAATTGAAAGCAAATACCTACAAATTGCATGAATGCTGCCCGAAATTATTTAGCAGCGTAAGTCAAAGAAGATCAATGTTTTAGAAGATTTATCGTATCAGCTTTTCAGTTCTGGTTAAAGAGCTGATCATAATTGCCTCTGGTTTAACGTTCTCGGTTGCTTTGTTTCTATGCATTACACTGGGCACGGAATTGCGCAGGTTAGAGCTGCATTAATTTCGAAAATGGCGCGGAATTGCGCGAATGCATGAACGAAATTAGAACTGGGGCTATTTTGCCGTCTCGCATCCACGCATTCTCGCATGTGTTCTAGCAATTAACCGCTGTACACGACGCAATTTTGATTGCGCCTTCGCACGTACGTCAGATTGCGCAATTCCGTGTAAAACGGTCTTTACATATGGTATATGCAAGCGGTTTTAAGTTACTAAAGTATCTCCCTGGTTGCCTCTGGTTTTACTAGAGCTAAAATATCGTATTGTTGTTGCGTAATGTTGTAGAACACATAACAGCCGAATCGCAAGAATGAAAAATATAATCACTATCACTCACTCACTCACAGTCAGTGATTCAACCCGAATGTTGGTATGGGTGGGTGAGGGAAGAACTTCACTTAAACTAAGCCACAGGTGTGTTTGTTTCACACATTTAGCGTGCCAGTTCCCTTCCCAGGGCTATCTCGCACTCCGGGGAATTTGTTTTTGGGCATCCGAAGGCTCCACGCGGGATATGACTTCGATACCCTCAATAAGCAGTTTAGAGCTCTACCCACAAGACCAAAGGTATCCAAATTTATCAATGTAAGGGCCACGTCATATACTTCTCTCATTTATGTGGGCCAAATGAAAAAAAAAATACGAAAAACAAATCTGTGCCAGTAATATAATTTCCTCCAAAATTAGAGTATAAGAAAGGAAAAGATTTTAAAAATATCTTGTTGGTAAAGATCTGGGTAAACTAATTAGATTCCTACCTTTAGTTATGTGCAACCAAATAAGTGTGACCAATTTTACTGTCGTTTTGACTTCAAAATTTCATTAAAATCAGGTTCCAAGTTAGATTCCAATTGTAAGAATTGATTTTAAATGATCATGAGACACCAATCAGCAGCCCCAGCTTTGAATTATAATTCAGCGACGCCAGCCGTACGATAATTATTGTTTCAAGGCAAATATACACAGGGATTTGCTTGGGGGGCCGGATGAAATTGTGTGTCGGGCCGGATGTGGCCCGCGGGCCATAGTTGGAGACTCCTACACTAGACTAACACGCTCCCATAATCAGTTTAATATATTTTATTCATCTTCATATGGCATATAAAATATTATAGGCATTTGATTTAATATTTTGGTGGTATTAGTATGGATGATAGCATTGGCAATTATCAAATACCTTTAACATATAAGATTGCTACTAGAAATCCCTTATTTCATCTAACGCCGGAAGGTGGAATATGTTAAATTACATATGATTGGGTGAGAAGCCAAGGGGTACAAGTGATTTCTCTGTTCGAAACGGAATTAGGTACAGAAATTAGGTATAGATAGCAAGCGACATCAATTAGATATTTGGTAGTGCATTTGATTTTCCACTCGATGTCAGCTCATACAGAGACTCGCTCGTATCCCTTGGTAACTAAGTGTTTGTGTATTTCTCCTAGCAATTAAGTTTACCTAACTATGTTTAGAAAAATATCACTTGCACCCCATGGCTTCTCATACCCTCATATATCTTTAGCATATTTCGTCATCGCTTAACCAAACAAATTATCATCGAATTTTCGTTCCTTCGAGCTGTGAAGAAATTCGTTTTTTTACGAAACTTTAGTGAGGACGCAAGGAATTGAGTTATCTTTTATGCGGGACTCAGCAGCAGGAAAGGGAAGAATACTGCCACCGACAGAGTGACTGTGCAGAAGATCATGGGGCAAATGCGATGTGAATGTGGAAAGGGATGTGAAAGGAAGGAAAAGATGAGGCTGGTTCCGAAGGGGGTTGGTTCTAAAGGCGTGTAATAATGACACGGGCGGAACGAACGAGTTGAATATAAAACGGAAACGGGAGAGGGTGAGTGGAAGGAGAGAGAAGGCGTAAATACACGAAACTGTGTTCGCGCCATGAATTTAGGGTTTCGATGAAATGGAAGAGGGGTGCGCGCGTAAAAGGTTTTCGGGTGGGGGGGGGGTGGATAAGAGCGGTGAAAGGGGGGGTGACCGGTTAAGGGAAAGACTCGGACGAAATGGCAAGAGGTCAGGAAAACGGCGGACTGTTGGGAAAGGCGAGCGATAAGAGGAAAAAGGCACGTAAGGTTATACAGCACTAAATTTAACGAGGAGGGATAGCGTTGGTATAATCTGATTATCAGGCGTATGCCACTCGCTCGATATCTCCCGGAAAGAGTTCCAACTATCGTATTATTTTTTTAGAATAAGTATCTATATAATTGATTACAGACAAGATTTGGTACGAAAAATACCTAACTCTTGCTTTACTTTGTGGTATTCCATTATAGGTTTTCCTGAATATCAGACAATTACTTATAACACTTCTTTTTTAATCAGAGCGCGACCCGGGTTTCAATTAATTATCATCATTTGCGCCTGAAGATGATGATAATTCATTGAAACCCGGGTCGCGCTCTGATAAAAAATAAGCGGTATAAGTAATAGGGTAGTTTCCTTCATCAAAGAAAACAATGGGCATTGATGGCGATTCGTTACCCACCATTAGTGTATTCATAATACACAAATTATTTGGTTTTTGAAATACCGGTTTAGACGAATGGCAAGGGTCAAATTTTATCCTCATTTGAAAAAGGCCAGATTGGCGCCCATGCGATTCCACTCCACGTGACGTCACAGGGACCTAGTTTCTACACGAGAGGATAGGAGTTATGCATCGTCAGAGGCTACCAATGCATGCATGAGTCACAGAGCTCAGGGAAACATGTCTTAATAATCACCTATTAAAACTGGCTAAGGTCGGAAAGTTTTCTTCGCTTGATAAGGTATTAATAAACCTTTTTTAAGCCATGCGCTACCAGACAGGAAGGTACTCAGCTACCCGTTAGCATCCTGCGTCCTATCAGCGCTCAGAGCCTCGATCAAGGTCACCTACCAGGCGGGAGGGGGAACCAGAAATGCGTCGCACGGACTTTTTCCCTTCATTCCTACTTACGCGTCGCGTTTTCGCGCGCTTGAAATTTTTCACTTTTCATTTGATCGCGAAAAATAGATATCGTCATAACAGCATAATGAGGGAATTCCCGGGGTTTTCCCGATAATACCCCAGCATCTTCCATTTCGGGTTTTCTTGTATTTCCAGTGTGGTTGGCTGGATTGTGAGATGGAGAGTAGATTACGTAGGTGAAGAGTGGGTTACGACGGCAGTTATGGCCAAGGAAAATGGCCTCCTTAGGATTGGAAATGTAGACTTGAGGAGGGGTAAAGAGTACAGCGATGGGAACAAAGGATGACGATGCGGAAGAGGTGAACCAGCAAGACGGAAACCTCTATCTGACTCCGCCTCGCTTTACAGTGTTCTTATCGTCGGCCTGGGATCGATGAGAATGGAGACAACCATCGCAATGGTGGGGATAGCTCTTCGCCGGCTGCCAGACAGTTGGCATGAATTACTACTCCAGACCTGTGCTCAGGGAGTGTAAGTACTCATTCCCGTCGGCGGCGTCCAGGCACATTTTTTTGCGGCGCGCGCATTCCGACGTTAGGCACGGTGTTCCATACGCAAATTACTCTCTGAAAATAGAAAACTATGAAATAAGTCCACATTAATGGCCATGAGAAAAATTCCCCTGGACCGGGAATCGAACCGCGGACCTTTAGCTTTCCGACAATGCAATCGGATACTCCCTCTCGTTGCCATTCTTGATGGACCGCAAGGGCCAATCACCTAGTACTGTTGCACCTCGGTAAAATATCCATGGGAGTTAAATAAATTGGATAGCGTAGTCGGCGCAGTGGCCCGGATAGCCAAAGGTCCGTGCATCTATTCCCGGTCTATAGAATTTGTTCTCAAAGCTATAAATCACCGCCGTTCACGCGGCAGGTTTGAAATAAACCACGTGAAATAAGCAGTGCAAATACAAATTAAAATTTGAGTGTACAGGCAGTCACTGAGTTAATTTTAGCGTGATAACTTTACTTGTGGTGTTCATACCTTATTGCAATTATATATTTGCGTGTAGGCTTGTCATTTTTCGTTTCGTTTATATAAGTACTGTATTTTTCCATAAATTTGCCTATGATTTCCATGAATTTACCAATTTTTCCATTAACTGTCTGGTATTGACCCATCTAGGACTTCAAAAAGCAATGAAAGAGTTCAATTAGTGAGTGTAGGAAGATTGAACTGAATTGACAGATATAATAATAAAATATTCTCGCCTACCACCTACATTATATTTTCATCCTGCGCAAGGCTCCCATGAAGATAGACAAAAGTTATGCATGCAAAGGTATCGTATGAGCAGGCAGTCTCTGCTTCTTTTCCTGCTCCCTTGTTTTATTATTTCAAATTTCAAAAAACCTTTGTTTGATTTTAATTAGAACCACTTCTGTTACCCTGAAAGTAGCTCCACATGTACTACCATAGTATTTTCACTTGTTAATATACTCTTGGAGTCGCCTGCGGCTCCCAACTGTATCCTTCTTTTTCCTGTGGCTTTTCCGTTCGCAACCGAGGGATTTTAACGGCACCTCGGGATTTCTTTTGCCATGACATTCGCGTTCAGCATCAGGTCCGTGATGTGATGTACGAAAACTTACGCAATTTTTCCGTGTTATGGTGGTACTATAACGAACACACATTCCAATCAATTTTCCGACTATGAGAAAGGTCTCTATCAGCCTTTGAAGGACACCGAGCCAGGCAGGATTGTAACACCCGGGTTAAGCGGTGATAAAATTTAAGTTTGGGAAGGTGACGGCGTGATATTCCTTCGTCGATAGCGTATAGGAAGGATTCCATGGGCATAAAAATTCAGTTCAGTCCAGGGCCGTCACTCAGGCAAAATGTTAAGGTAATGAAGAGTGTCTTTTTTCTTTCCCTGCGGCCATAAAAGAGCGAGAAGATGGCGTGGAAAATCCGAAGATAAATAAAGATGAGGCGATTAGGCCGTGGTTCCACGAGTTTCGCATTCCAACGCCCTCTCCATATCGAGGAAACGTTTTATCAATCTGATGTACCATTATTAATATTTTCACGCGCAATAAATAAAGAACATGGTGTGTGTCACACATCATGGAGGAGGAATATTTATTACACCCTGAAAAGCGAGGATCCATGGCTTCCTTATGGCACACAAATTTTTATGACGTCCATTGGGAATCATTGGGTGAATAACGGCACCCTAGTTGCTGTAACCTCGTGCCCCGATGAGAAAATAAATTCATATATCCGTTTAGATACTAAAAAAGTGGTAGATTAAGTAAACGAGCGTCATTCGCTTCTTATTGAAATAAAAGCCCCGTAGTTCGACTGACTATTGCAAATTATTCCTCAATGAATATTTATCTTAGTTATATGTTTTTTTCGAAAGCTCCTCAAAGCAGTTTCGTTTCCATTGGTTTGATGAATGGGACAATTTTTGACATTGAAGATTAAAGTGCAGTGTTACACATGTGTTTGAGAAGAGCGCATCCTCATACGCAATTTCTATTAGTTTTAGTCTTTATCTAAATAACTTTTACTCTATATCAACCCATAGCTTGGTTTTTTAAGTGAAAAACTCATTCTGGTTCGTGCTATTACAGTATAAATTTAAATCGTGTAGGATGATGGCTTTCCCACGGTCATAAATTACGAAAAGAAAACTACAGGGATGGAAGTTAATAAATACCATAAAGTTTCTAATGAGCGTTATTTACTATCGCTATTCCCTTATTTGCATCGGTGGAACCAAGTTGTCTCCTTAGGAAAAGGCGTTCTATTCCGAGATTTTATCTCTTTACTTCCGAAATTTGTTTATTTATTTCCTCATGCTTCACGTGACTGGTAAGATTTTATGCGCCTCCATCTGCACAAGCCCTGTTTTTTTTTAAGGAGAATGTTAATGACTTGTTTGCTAAAGCGGATCTAGGAAGGAGATATTTATATTGAAGGTTAGAGCATGGAAAAAATTACCTTGGTACTGAGTTCAAATTACTTTAACATTAAGACGTTTTGCAAAGAGTTTTGTGTGTTTTTAGTTCGCATAGCAACATGGACTCATGAGCTGGAATGGATGCGGATCCATTTGATTTGCTCTTTTCTTACCGTGAAAATAAAGGTTTTCAGGAGTTCTTGCCACTTGCGTCTTGGCAAAAAACGGGATTACAGTGAAAATGTCTTTTATCGTCCCAACAGAAAAATAACGTGTTCTTTCTCGGTGAGTTATGCGAATGGAGGGCTAAGGAAAACATGTCGCTATACCAGGTCGTAAAAATAAAGGTACCTAAATAACAGGGGACGCCTTCCAATGAAAACTGGTGGACGTATCGGCTGAGCCGCGCTTTCGTAACTTATTGTTAGCGGAAAACCAGTGCGTTTATGGGGCCTAAAAGTATGAGCGGAAAACCTGTCGACGAATGGCAGCCACTCGGAGGCTCAACGCTGGAAATGTACCGAAGGTCTAACGTGAAACGAACAGTTTTATGGCAGGCCTTAGAATCTTCTTGTAAACGCCATCTTAGCTGATATGAAACCTCAAATACAAACACTGAAAATCCGACGCCATCTAGTAGATTATACCAACATTTTTCATGCAAATGAGGTTACGTTATCTTTATCTATAGCTGTTAACCTACCCTTATTAATATATTTTGGACTATTTAACAAATAACCAATCTTCAATTCCTTCATATTGACCTTATTTCGATGATTTTACTTGTTTTTTTTAGCTCTTAAAGGGGTGTTGTAGAAATGTGACAAAGATTTTGTTCTGATTGCCATAAATTGTCTCTTATATGTTTTGCTCTGCATTTTGATACGCTGCATACTGTGTGCGTCGTCTGTGATCTCACATCTTCCACTGTCGAGCATCAGCCGCACTCCATTAAATGCGAGTTCTAGATTGATCACAGCAGCTGTTTATTTCCAGCCTTGATTACATCGAGGAAATTCATGTGTTGAGTGAGTAGTTTTTCCGACGTAGAAAGATTTCTTTTTGTTCCACGATGTCAGAATTAATGGGCAATGAAACCGTCACCCTTTTCTCCACTGCAGAACGGAATTTAAGCACGTGAAACTATCTCATGGTTGATAAATTTGTGAAGTAATCCTATTTTTTAACCGGAAATTATATCCAAGTTCAGGGTACTTTGGACTGTTTTGGTGACACTAGTGCATCTAACCTTAGCTTAGCCTTTACGTCGATTTTAGCTGACAAGACATTTTCTATTTTTAGCTCAAAATTCCTACATTGCTATTCCTACAGGTTCTATCACTTTCCATGGCAATAATTGCATGCCTATAATGCTACCATTAATACTGAACATTATGAATAGCTACAGTAAGCTCTACGATCAAAACTCATTTCACGGAGAGGGTCTTTGGTGAACGATACTGTGCTAATGAAAGCGATCCCAAAATGCCTTTCCGTTTTTGCCGTCAGCCTTGTTTGAAGGTCTTCTCATGCCTGCTTGTCAGTGGCGGGAAGCTAGGAGTAATTGTATCCACAGCAGATGTAAACAAGGCCAACGACAGCGACGCCAGTTCCAAGAGGAAAAACAGCAGGAAAACAGAAGGCGAGAGAGAAAAGTGCGGTAGGGAAGCAATGTAATGAAGGATGGAAAAAGGAGGAGAAGTAAGGGGGAACACAATAATGGTGGGGAAGGAAAAAGGGCCGTTCTTGAGTGCAGGAACTTAAGTTTTAGTGGAGGAGAGGGAAAGAGAGAGCGGCGTCGGTAACGTGATGGAACGGCCAGGATTCGGATGTGGAAGGCGCTTGCAAGGGGATATGTTTTGCGCGGTCGAAGTAGCTGGTAAAAGGGGAGCTAGGGAAGATTGATATGTGCATTTATGGAGGACGAAATCGAAAACTGGAAGTCCCTGCTTAATTTATCCGAACTCGAGACAAAATATTTGTCGAGTGATATGTTTGATATGTTGATGGGAATAATTTTAAGAAAGTGCCTTACGATGTAGTGCCTGGAACTTCCCCGGCGAATGAAACGGAATTTCTACTAAGGAGATCTTCTCCCAAATAATTTTTATATATAGGGCCGTGTTTGCGCTTATGAAATCAGTTCTCTCTTTCCTTAATCTGACGTTACTTCCATTGCAAAATGGTAAAAATATATATGTAAAACTGAGTTATTTTCATGTATAAGATAAACACCACTTATTCATAATTCTTCCTCCCGCTCAATTTATCTACTTTCCCATTAACCATAAGTAGCGACGCGCACCATCTGGCAAAAATGCTTCATACCTTTGTACATGTAGGTTTCAACGAGAATTTTTTTATTTTCCTCCAGTGGTTTTGATTATTAGGTCGTTCTGTGTTAACAAAAATACCCAGAAATATTTTTCATCATTTTTTTATATTATTCATCGTATAAAGTTATACTTCCACCGTCTTACATATTCGTCGTATGTAGTTATAGGTATATCGTCCGAAAGATATGCTCTACATGAAAAAAATTTTATTACACGAAGGAAAATTCATAGAATCGGAGGCAAGTGGTAGAAACGGTCGATGTTTCTTTTAAACGAATGTTCACGATATTTTGTATCGTACAGGAGAAATAATGCTAGAAAATTTAAGTCTCTTTAAATCATTAAATATTCATCAATTTATTTTTAGACTAGGTTTTTCAAATGCATGGGACATACCTGAAGGCTAATATACGCGTACAGTGTCAAATATGATAAAATAACCAGATAAATTGCCCATGGTCATGGATCTCTATCAACTATGGTTTACGGTGAAAATATTTTTAAAATTTACAAGTCTGCACCAGCACCCTTCGCGTAAAATTTTATCATATGAAAATAAATGATTTAGCAAGCTTTGAAAACAATATTAGGTATGGAGAAAAAGGTAGATTTTTTAAAATTTGAATTTTAAATCCATTGTATATTTTCATACTGCGCTCATACAATTTATTTAAAAATTGAAAGAGGAGGAACTTATCGGTATACGATGAAGTTTGGTTTGTCGGGTGCTGAAAGAAATGTAAAATGTCTTCGATCCAGCACACGCAGGGTGCGTGGCGGTACTTATATGTTACTGAAAGATTCATTATGTATTTGATGGGATATATCAGCCCCAAGTGGTATTCACTCATTGCATAAATTTTTCCAAGTTTTATAGATTGCCCCTCACCGTTACAGGCGGTACAAGCGAAATCAGGTTGAGGAAAGAGAACACTGATTTTTGGAGCGTCGCAAGCGGTTGTGTGACTACGGTATTCCTTGTTTTCTTGGCTCAGAGACAAATTGCGGGACTGGGAAGAAGCGAGGAGAGAATGGTATGAGTAAAGGCTGAGTATCAAGGACAAAAATGGAGGGAGGTTCGGTCGAAGTAGCCGGGAGAGAATGGGTGGGATGAGTAGCAGGGGGTGAGGAGTCCATAGAGTTGTGGATTGGGAATCGGGGAGTATTGTGAGCGGAGGAGTGTGAGAGAGGCAGGAAGATGAAGTGCCCCAGACGGACCGTCTGAATTCCACCCTCCAAGCGCCGGCGCCACTCCCGGGCCTGGCGCCTCTATCGCGGGGGAGTGGGACGCGGTGTGTCCACCCCGCCAAAGTTCCTCTACCCTGCCATTCACCCTCTCACACTCATCAACCCCAGACTCTCCCTCCCTCGTCGAATTTAGCCTGCTACCGTCCCCCGGCGAGGGAGGCTGGTCGTTGCCCGGAACCGTCTCTAACGATGCCCCTATTTGATAAATGATGACGACTGGCGTGAGCTGTGCATAGGACTATTTTATCTTCGCGAATACGAATTTCTACATTTTTTTATTTTAAGTTTATTCTTAAGGCGGAGAGGAGTCTCGTTTGCAAAGGAAACATTAATGAATAGGAAAGAGCTGATGAGAGGATCGTTTTGTAAAATATAAAATAATATTAAATAGAAATAATGTAAAGTCTGATCTAAAGTGTACCTTGCGTGCTTAAACTTGAGCACTTGGGTAGGAGGACGAGGAAATATTTGAGGTCTTCGAGATGTGAGCGTGAATGGAGAAGGTGAAGTCGATGGATGGGAAAAAGAATGACGATGTGCTTAAAATGGTGGGTGAGGAGAGACTGTCCGGATGAGACACCGAGGAGACAGAAGGTTTGGATGAAGTGAGTGCTGAGTGGGTCGGATATGTTAAAATTGTTGTTAGAAGGAAGAATGCTGGGTACACGAGGGAGGGAAAGGGATATTTTGTAATATATTGACAGGGAGGAGGCCTTATTATGAGTTAAAGAGAAAGGTTCAATCGGACACGTTGAGCCAACTCGCAATGTTTGTGGCAAGGACAACAAATTAGGATCGTTATGCACTCTATTCATTAGCAATTCTGGATATTTTTTTAGATGTTTACTAACTTTCAATCTTCAAATTACTATATGATTCGTTCCTTGAGTAAAATTATTGAATAACCCTCATTAATTATTTGCCACTATGAGGAAGTGTATCTTGGAGGATAGATTTATGTCCAACATGAGGATACAGCAAACTTAATATATAAATTCAGTTGGAGCATAGTGGTGTGTGGGAATAAAAAGTGGGTAAAAAAGCGTATCAGCTTTCTTTTGAGCCTACAATAGTCTGAAGATAACCTCTATGTACTGCAGTAAAAATTTTGAAGTGCTTACATTGGTTAGTCATCATAGGTAAACACAAATTTCATCTGATTTAGGCATGCGTTATAATTTATAATGGAAATATAACATTGAAAAGAGATGAAGGCTTAAGAGCCTAATATTTAGCCTATTTAGAATAAGAAGGGCAAACATTGTGTATTCTATATGACCAGTTATACAGGGGACGGGTAGAATTCACAATTTTACACATACATTGAAATATATGTGTGAAAGAAAATTAATTACTGAATTTCTCAAAAACAAATTTTGGCCCTGATATTCTCACTTTAGTCTGGGACACCCCTGGACTTGAAGCGATGTCTATATCCATGAAAACCACCTTCTCTCGAAGCAACCCGTCACGTTGTATTTGCTGGACAAAGGGACGTCCGACACAGCCGTTCGTTCCCTATCGGAGGACCCAAGAGTACGGAATCCATATCTCTGGCGAGATAGTGCTGCTGGTGAACGGGTGAAAACCGGAGAAGGGAGCGAAGGGTTGATTTCTGGGACAGTTTTTGGGGGGAAAAAGGAAGGGGGTTTCCGGGGACGCCAGCAACAGCGAGACGACGGCTCCGGACACGACGTCGAAGGAACTGCGAAAAGGAGTTTCGGCGGCAGAGAGAGGGAGACGAGTGATGAAAAATATTTATTTGGAATTTATAATAATATTTATACATTTTCTTCCTTTCCAGTATATTACTTACATTCGTGGATGGAAGGTAGCCTATTTGGCAATAAGTCTGTAGTAGGGCTAACTTCATAAGCTCTTAATTGTGGTAAAGAAAACATAAAACCAGAAATACTCATTACCCAACGAAAATATAGAAGGAATTTCGCGCGAATGAAAAAATTCAAAATTGTGGTGACTATACAATGAGAAATTGGCTATACAATGAATAATAAATTGTTAAGTTTAAAATACAATTTTTGACGAAAATATTAATACTCGGTGGATACACAGCCTCGTGTGAGCATTCAATAGAAGTGCACAAGTATCAGTCCAGTGCATACTATAATATCAGAAATCCAAACGGACGTACATATTCTAAGAAAATTACAGCTTTTGCGAAGGCAATGCAAATATTTAAAAACATTTGAAAATATGCGAAACATGATCACAACAGTGCTCGAAGTTACAATGAAAATATGGTAAATCGTTATTGATATGAAATGGTTTATGTGAAAAAATATCTCACGAAATTTTAATCCTGGATAGCTGATGTCAGAAGGAACCAAAATAACCAATGATGCTTAGGTCGAAAACGCAACATTTTTAAACTGCAGACACTGAGCCAAACTCTCCGATTGGCCGCGAGTTTGCCCTTTTGCCGGATGCCTTGGACACAATACGATCTCTAGCAGTCAGAGCATTTGTAGTCATAAGTTATACAGAGCATCCGGTAACAAGGCAAACTAGCGGCCAATTGGAGCGCATGGCTAAAAGTTTCTGCAGTTTAAAAATGGTGCGTTTTCGATATAAACATCATGAATATTTTGTTTCATTCTAGTATCAGCTATCCAGGATAAAAATTTCGTGGCAATATTTTTTTCTCCACCCTGAATGTAATATTTTACACATTCAACATTACACTACAATACGTTTTTAACATAATATCACAGTACATGAACATCATCATTACACGTTATGAAGAAGAGGGGATTTGAGAGAACCAGGGAAACGGTTTATGTGGAAAACACGGTTCACGGTTCTTCAAAGTTTTTTTATTATAGTCGATTGCGAATGAGTTTGAGAATAAAGGGATGCGTATTTAGTCCGTTTTTCGATCCGTCACCCGGGTCGGGTCCCGGTCTATGAGTTTCCGAGGTTAATTTACTATTACTTTATTTTCAGGTATGAGATAGTTGGCTGGATCTCCAAATCACATTCTAAAAGCGTTCTTTTTACCTGACACGAATCATCACGAGGATTATTTCGCCCAACCTATCTGGCATGGGTAGCCCTGCCGGAGTAACTGAGAATTACTCCTGCCGGCACAGCGCTAGGGTTCGTTGGAACGCGCTAACCTTTCCACCGCGACAAGGTCGCAGCCCAAGGGAAAAGTATTGAGATATTCGTGACGAAATATCGACGGCCTCCTCAGACAATTTGATGACGCAGTGAGCTCATTCCAAGTGGTTTGCCCACGAATTTACGAAAAACACACGAAGCATAGTTCAACATATAGAGATATATTTATAATGGACTTGCGTATTCATTTTCCCCCGAGCCATAAAGGACTTTAATAAATGCCTGTCGTGATTTCGTTAGATCATTTCCTTGTTATGTGCAAATGCCTGGTGTCCGAACACCCCCAGCCACATGCCTTTTAAGCGGCTTGCGGGGTAGTTTGTAGATGTAGAACAGTGATTTTGAAGAAGCAAGCATGTAATCTGGAACGGTTGCTCCTTGGCCAAACCTATGTGATTTTGCCCGAAGCATACCGTCTCCTCTCCACGGGAGATAGATGGGATAAGGCGAATGGGGTTTGGGATGACGGAAAATGTTTACACTGTGCAGGAAGCGAATAGCGACACAACTGAGAGCAAGTTGAGCAAATAGAAATAGCACAATGGGACAAGCTCTGTTTTATGCCGGGTGGTAAAATTCCAAATTCTTCCATAACTCAGCCTCTCAAGACTTCAGAATATATGAAAATAAACGATTTTTTTGTTTATGCGCATGAGCCAAGATTGAAATTTCAAAATTCAAGATTAGTTGGGATGACTGTTACTAGTGATTATCATCGCCTCACATTTTAAGTACGTGGTTTAAACTTATCTTTCTATTTTATCTATGGAATTATTTTAATGAATTGCGATTTCGAGTCTGAGTGAAAGACCCCATTGGAAGAAGAGATGGGTGGGAAGCATTGCGTGGGGTGAAGCGAAGCGGGGATTATTTCGCCCAGCAACCCTAAGAGTAGCCAGAGGATTCGTGCGCGGTCGTCTAGGCTTTTTGGGGGGTTGGATGTGGAAGGAGTTGCGCATCCTTCGGAGGAAGGGCCAGATGCGGCGCTACGATACAGACGAAAGGGTAATTTTGGTAGATCTATACAGAATGACAACATAAATTTAGCCCGTCCACCCACTGTTTGAATGTTGAGCCATATTCACTTAACGCCACACGTTCTGCGGGTATCGTACGCATTGCACGTTCTCGCTAGTTAGGTTAAATTGTTGGAAAAACAATATGTAGTTGGTACTATCACAATCATTATTTTTGATTAGAATCAGTTTTTATTATTAAAATCCATGATTTAAATTATTTTTGACGCTATATATTTTGTTCAATAATTGATTTTATTTATGCCTAAAGGTAAGTAACTGGTTTTCTTTCAAAGGTTGTCCACTTCGCGGGTGGATGAGCTCAATATTTTTATACAGTATCCTAATACATAGATTATTTAATTTTTTTCTTTACGATATTATTTGGCAGTTTATGTAACAAACATTTACTCCATTGTTACATATACGTATGTTTTTATCCATATGTGCTCAAAAATTTCATTAAATATTTTTCAATTAATTTAACTGTTAAAAATTTCCAGTTGTAAGACTATTTTTAGGACTAAAACAGCTTGACACGGGATTCATGATGATTAGACGGTCTTATTTTCCATCCAATACATTGCACTGGTCTGCAACATCGCTTTTTAGACGTAGTCTTTGTTCATCTTCGAGTTATTGAATGTCGTAAATAAGTAGAACGTAGCTCTTATCACAAAGCTTCCGTATGTAAACGTAGTTAATATTCTTTATCAATTGTCCTCATTTACTCTTCTATTTACAATCTATTAGTTTATTATTTTTCCCATCGAATGGGTAGCTGATAACATCAGAAAAGCGGTAAAAGAATTGTAACTTAGATCGATCCTTCTAAAAATGTAAAATTAGGTTGTGATGAAATCTGTTCAATATAAATTTAAATTTGTGCGAAAAAATGACTTATACTGTTTAGTAATTCATCCTTCATTTTTTCCGTGGTCAGTATTATCACAGAATAGGGACCTACGGAATAGTCCCTATTCTGTGGTATTATAAAGAAGTTTCCGAACTGTCATTACGCACTTGATGAATAAAATACTTAAGAAATATTCTAAATGCACTTTGAGGTTGTTTTCCGCATAAAAAGTAGCTAGCTTTGGTGGATTTCTGCTAATTTGTTGCACAATATCCATGATCTTAGGCGCAAAGAACAGTGGTATGCTGACGAGGTGTCAAAAAGAGGTGGTCCGCCCCAGGCCCCTCTTTTAGCTTTGAAATCCTACTTTTTTGTTTTTCCTGGTTTCACCTTAGCGATGGTATGAATAAAAATATCTTGCTGGCCGTTATTGGGTAGCATCATAGACCCTCAGCCATATAGAAGATCTGCAAGCAACGTAGTAAGCTTAGCATTATTCCTACCAAGGCTCCCACGGTGCATAGTTGATGCGATCGTGTTTTCAGGGCTTCTACTGCGTTGCTTGATGTCTGATGGCTATGACCTGAAGATGTTGGCGGGATTTGCGGAAAAAATTCTAAACCGGTGTAAACTAGAAATGGTAATTGCAACATCATGGTATTCTATGTAATGGTTCAGCGGTAAACTTAATGAAATTCATCGCTTTGGTAAAAAAAGAACTTTTCACCTAAATAGTTGTGATTTGAAATTTTTTCTTGTTTATAATTATGCCTTAACCTTGTTTCCAATTATGGTCTATTATTTATCCTATATTATTGGTTTTTACATATATGGTTTTAAAATAAAGAGCATCCTTCGAAATACTGTAATATCTGGTTTTTTCCGGCTCACTGGCAGAGAAGATTTCTCGGGTTTCACACTGAATTAGATATGGAAGACCTTACCCGGCGAGAAACTCTAGAAATCTTCACTTTCATCATGCGAGATGGTCCAGAAAAAGAAACTGACCCCCTTACCATGAATGTGTGATATCTCACGCCTGTGGCTTAGCCTGGGATGATATCTATCCTCACGTATTCTTACCGACGTTCAAGTTAAACCACTGAGTGATTCCTTTTTCATGGGAAATATAATGGAAAGAAAATGTTTCGGAGAAGTCCCCCGAGGAAAATCGAGAGATAAGTATTTGGGTTTGATATAGAAGTACGCAAGGATGAAGAATATGAGGAGGGAACTGAAGGAATTACGTTTTGAAGGGAGTAATGAATAGCTGTGGTATACCCATCCTAGGATATTGCGAAACTTGGAGCATCCTGAGCAGAGCACGGCAAAGGAGAAATTCAACTTTCGCGGAGAGATGTCGTGGAACAACACATCGAATGATAAACAAAAAAATTGTATTGACCACTAATTTTAATATAACAGCTTACAACACGTGTTTCCATTGCTACACAATCATATTTCTATCATCAAACCAAACGAAAAGTACCCGATGACAAGGGTGGATCCAGGATTTTTCTGGGGGTAGGGCAAAAGGGTCTGACGGGCAACATGGTCTTCTCACATTTGAGATTAAAAACAACATGCAACTGTTGCTGTAAGAAGTATTCTCTTTCTTTTAATATGAAAGTTATTAATATGAAATTGAAGGACTGAAGCTTTGTAATACAAATAACAAAAAGAATTTAATGATAAATTTATTAAAAAATCTTCGTGGAAGGTTACTCGGGAATTCCACCGGGTCAGGTTCTCCAACTCCATCTCGGCCGACGTTTCGATGTACGAGTTGTCCATCATCACCATTTATTACATTAAAAATCTTGTCTACATTTCTAGCGTCTGGGCGCACGTACCCCCGTGCCCACCCCTAAATCCGCTTATGCCTGCCGATGATTGTGTAGCAGTTTTCCTGGATACACACAATTACTTATACCACTTATTTTTTTATCAGAGCGCGACCCGGATTTCAATGAATTATCATCATCTTCAGGCGCAAATTATGATTTGTTTATCTTATTATTGTTACCTAGTTACTTGATGAATTTTAAAACGGACGCCAGAATAGGGGAAAAGGATGGGTTAATTCCAAAGAGATATTCATTTATTAGAGTACTGTCCTGACTTTCAATAATTTTTAAAATTTCTACCTGCTTCCCAGAGTCCAGTTCACGGCGGTCATTGCAAAATTTTAAAATATTCATTTTAAAATCGCTCCTATGGCAGTTGCATATTAAGTGTTTAGCAAAATTACTTTTTTCATCTTTGTTATATTTGTAAGCACTTAAATGTTCTTTCTACCTGATGTCAAAACTTCTTCCTGTCTGTCCCACGTATACACCATTGCAATCGCTGCATTTCAATGAATATACTCCACATCTATCCAATTGTGTAATAATGTAGTAATTGTAATAGTGTGTAATGTAATAGTGTAGTAATTGTGTATATCCAGGAAAATTATAATGGAATACCACAAAGTAAATCAAGAGTTGGTGAATTTTGATTTTGTATCAATCGAAACACGTGTTGTAAGCTGTGATGGTAAAATTATTAAGCAATACCATATATATCTTTGTTTATCATTCCTCAGAAGGAAATTCTAGCGGTTGTGTCCAGAAACTGTGGTGGCTGCGGAATGATTCGAGGGAGGGAATTGATCACAAACCGTGTGTGGGCGTCCAATGGTCGACTCACTGGCGGGACAGAGACGCGAGGGTGGGGGTGGGATGGAAGATGGGAGCCAAATTTGGCCCATTGCCAGCGAATCTTTTTCCTCCTCTCCTCTCACATTCCCAGAGAACGGGACCCCCCGAAGTTCCTTTGCCCCAGACGCCCACGCCGACGAGTCCCGGGAGAGAAGAAAGGTTTTGTCGTTCGCGAAATGGTTTTGTTGGATGGTCGGCGAGGCGGAGGAGGGATCGGGAGGAAATGGGTGCTTTGACGGGATGAGATCGCGAGACGGATGCGGGAGCGGCCCATTGGGTCCCTTCCCCAAGGTCATGCAGGAACAGGGCCGTGTCGAAGAATGCGAGGAGTATTGCGACGAGCAAGGGGACTGCATAGTGGGGGCCCTATTCCATCCCATAGAAGGCTGATATCCTGTGCCTCTTCGGTTGCATTTAAATCGCTTTTCAGTTATGTCCGCTGCACGGTGATGAGTGCAATAGGATCCACTTTTTTCCAATATTTTGCAGAAAATTTTTTGTCATTGCGAGAAATAATATTGAAAAGGTATGGATTTCTTAGATCACATAATCGTGTGTATGAATTTTTGTTAACACCCCTAGTTATACGGTGAAACTCACTTTATCTGTCAGCGACGCGAGTTGCGCCTTATGTAAACCCATTTAAACGCGCGTTGGGTGACAACACATTTAAAGGCATACTTGAGGATCCTCTTTTGTAATATTCGTGGCTTGAAGGTTTAGAGAGCGTGGAACATGGCTAAAAATAGATAAATGGATAATTCATCCCGCTAAATTACAAATGCTACAATGAGCATGTTTCTCCGCGGGAGCACGTTGACAGGTGCAGAGAAATTAAGAATGGAAATGTGGTATTACCCAGTGACGGATACAGAAAGAACCCAAGGGGTGCGCAAGAGATATCTTGAGCTACCTCTACTTTTATCGTAATAAAAAAATAATTAAGTCGCATGCAAAGTTTAGTAAAGTTTTGTTTAAACTGATTATACACATGCATGTTCAAGACGATGTATAATCTTATGATATAAAAAAGTTACAGTTGTGGTTCTGCAATGTTTGGTAATTCATGCGGCCCCGCAAGGGGGATAAGGAATGACGAGAAGGAATAAAAAGAAATAGCTGGCTGTAGCGACCAAAACATAGCATAACAAATGTACGTTGCATGAATCCAGAGTATTTATTTGCATCAAAATTTACGTCAATCACCTCAGTGTAGTTCAATACTTAGAAATATTCTTAATGGACCAGTATCCATTTATGGAGATGATTAATTAATCCATTTTTGCCCATTGATTTATATTTAATGTATTTCATTATTTATGTAATCGCCGTAGGCGTCGCTTTGTGGAAGTTTTCAATGTTCATGTTGGTATTCGTACCATTGTGTACTATTTTTATTTGCGTACCACCGTCGTTTGCAAACCATCGCAGCATCCTGAGGTACTATTTGAAGATGCCACTAAGTTTTTATGTGTATGAAGATTCCAAGAAGTGTCTAGCCGTCGGTTTCACCGTACACTGGATGCTGCTTTGTATGTACCTGAAGATGAAACCGACAGAAAACTCAAAAATAATGTGGACTAGTACAAATATGGCATGAATGGTCCATTATTTAATTAATCAAAAATGTGCCCTCACTCATTTCATTTTATAACACTTTTTATTTTATAATCGAAAATAGCATTGAGATAGCTGGCAAATTATATGCTCAAGTCTCAAGTATATTTACACTTGAGGATTAGAAAAAATACTGCAGTTGAGAAAAAGAGGAACAATATATGTATACGAAATTGCTTCTGTTCAGTAGTCGCTAATATATTTAAAGAGCTGTGGATTTAGTTGCTATTAGAGTAATGAATTGGTTGGAAAAATATTTGAGTATTTTAACCGAATTATTAATCGTAGTAGGTATTGCAACAGGACAGAAGACTGCATGCTTTTTTAAGGGGTAGGGTTAATTAATCGAGGCGAGTATAGGGAGTATTTTTGAGGCGAAGAAGCATTAATTCTGCGAGTAAGTATACAAGAACACTTTTTGCCTACTTTGAGATGAATATTCGAGCTCCAAGGGCTTGGAAGGTGTCCCAGTACAAAGTTTACGATCGACCTTGTGTCGCCAGTAGGAGGAAAAACGCTCTGCGCCGAAACGGCGCCGCATCGGCAAGAATCTCCTGCATTGGTCCTTTATCACGCAAAATACGGTTTGATACAAAACCTTGAGTGTTGACCTAGCCTATACTACGAGATAAAACTTGAGTATGTATCTCTAAGGAGAGGCATTTTTTTCCGCTTGACTGGTCTTTATTCGTGACATATATTTCATTTGTTACTTACGCAATCGTCTTGACATTTTCAGGGTATATAAATTAAAGATACTTCTCAGCATTGTCCTCTCTTACCAATTTTTAAAATTTTAACTCAGCATATTTTCAGGTATCATTCTTTAAATGGAAAATGTTGATGGGTTTACTTCATAAACTCTGAGCATTTCAGGATGATAACGTATTCATCGAAGTAATTCGTCGCCCAAAAAAAAAAACAAATTCGAACGATCGGGAAGGAGTGATGCATCTTCTTCAGCTAGTGAAAAACTGTTTGGAATAACTTGAACCATCACTTTACACATCACATTAGTATACTAGCGGTCTTCTGGTAGGAAAAGTACAAGTATGTGACCACTCCTTTTTTTATTCTTTCTGCAAGGAATTTATGAACTTTGAAATGAAACAGTGTGTTTATGTTTCTTTTAAGATGGCTAAGTGAGTCGGTTTTCCCCGTGATCTTACGATTAATTGCATAGAATGATACTTGTACATCACTACAGCTCGGAAAAAAATAGAAACCTTATCTCTACTTAAATTCCGTATGGTTCACGTGGTCAGTATCTCATTTTCTTTACTTAGTTTCCGCTTGCCTCGAATAATTACATGTTTTTATTTTCACCTCATTTTCGACCTCTTTCTCTCACTCTCTCCTAATTACATCTTAAGTTAACCTTCCTCGATAGATTAAGACATCAACTATTGCTGGCAATTAAGCATTGATGCCGTAAAATAGAAACACATTAATCCTAATATAGACAGTGGTAGTCGTGGGGTGAATTATTAATCACCTCACCCATGTAATATTGCGGCTAAACGAAGAATTAAGTCGTACTTCGACATTACATTTGTAACTGCAATCATAATTATTCCTCTGTTTTCTAGGTTACCGGTCACCAGAGGAAAAAGATGAAAGAGTAGATAAATAATTTGTGTATTCCTCACGTTATAACGAGGTGGAATACTTTTAGTGGGCAATTTTCCTTTAAAAGTCTGACGATTTCTACGAACCTACATAGCAGTGGGACAGTTATTAGAACCTTCACTTCCAATTCCATCGAGTAGTCTCAGAGATGAATGGAAGGGAAGTGTTTGGGAAACCATTTCGTAATTAATTCAGCTAACTCGTACCAGTTGCGAATCCTCACTCGCTTAAAATGAGAGTAGAATTAGAATGAGTCCAATATCTCATCACGTTTCCGGCGCTTTCCCATTTTAATTAGCTTCAATCTAAGGCTTAATCCTCACCAGAGATATCTTAAGGATTAATTAACCAGATTTGGTGATACATTTAGTAATGGCTATCTTTGCCGGAACACTCCGTCTTCCATTAATCTAGAGAATTGTAATTATGTATCTCCAACTGTAATATGCTTGAAAAAAAGCGTGTTCTGTTTAATCAAATGGTATAAAGGATGTCTATCTGTCCTTTTTTACTTTATATTTAGATATCAAGCGAAAACTTTGCCCTTGAAAATGCCGAATCACTACTATTGCCTTGTGCGCGGTGTACTTATTCTATATAAGTACTTACTCTTATTATGTATAAATACAGCCAAACCTGGCAAGCGATTTCTTTCGTAACGTCTTCTTTGATGAGGATTACAGTCATAAAGAGATACACGTGTGTCAAGGGGATAAAAATTAAGTTTCGAGTGCAAAGAAACTTTAAATATGCTAAATTTCATCACTCTGTAAATCACTAGTATTTGTATATTGGTGTTAATTTCCATCATTTTAAATTGATTATCCATACCTAAAAATTTGAATTAATTGACAAAATAACGTAGGTACATCAAGTACCCTGTAGGTGGGAGTAACGTATATAAGAAACATATTTCATCCTCATAAATCGTAAATTTTAATCAAATCGTAACTTTGCACTGACACTGTTGAATCTGATTTCACCGTTACTGATATCTCAAATATATAAATCAAGATTTCACGTTAAATTCATGTAACTGAAAGAAGGCTTTGAAATGTAAACAAATGCTTGACAAAGCACTTATGCAGCTCAGTATGATATTCAAATGTATCCGTCTGGGTGTCGTAAAGCGGAAACTTTAATCACTCAATAACCAGCAAAATCCCAGAGATAGCGGTATGTTCGGGAATGCAAAAGAACAAAAATTTTAAAGATATAATGAAAAAATTGAGTCATAAAACATATAATATTTAGTAAGGATGTGCGAGTACTCGAAAATTCGAGTCAAGTCGAGTAGTTGGTGCTCGACTCAAGTGATTCGAGTAGCATTATTAATGTCGAGTCGAGTAGTTTTGGTTGCAGTGTTGTCGAAGGCAATAAGTTCAGAAATCTGCCGACAGATATCATGAAGCATTATAACAATGGTGCAAATGATTTTACTCAGGGCTGTTTCTGGCAGTTTGGATATGTATGTATTAATGAAATTGACCACATATTACTAGAGGTCGATTCATTTCAATTGTGCTTATGTAACTTTTCAAGACACTTAATTTTCATTCATCTCCTAATACTGACTCAATTATCATCAACATTCCTCATTATCTTTTCCTTTTTACATCAAGCTAAGTATTCAGAAAATAAAATTCACACAGGGATTTGAAAATGAGAATATGTTGTGGCATATACATTATCATATAACCAGATCCAAAAAAATGACCAAACTCGACTCGTCTCGATACTCGCGAGTAGTTTTCAACTCGACTCGAGATCAAGAAACAGTACTCGCACATCCCTAATATTTAGATTTCTAATTATGAATTAATTAATATATTTCAATAGAGTTTCAAATTCAAACGCGGCCGGACCCAATTGGGCAAAAAAGGCTTGAATCTGGTGGGGCATGGGGGCTGAAAAATAACTTGTGGTTCAAAACTGGAACTTAAATGGATTAACTCACAGGAAATACTAAAATAAAAATTAAATCTGATTTATTCGACTCTGATTCTGGTAACTATAACGTCGTTTTTATTTGCGTTTTTCATGTAGGACTCCCGTAAGATTACGCCTGAAGTAATAGGAATTGGATGCGAGGCGGAAAACATTTGTAAGCGGTCATTTTAAGGCATCGTTCTAATCATAGACATCGGTCAATGGCATGTGTGAATGAAGAATTATTGAGAGTTGCAAGAGACAAATTAACAGTCGGAGAAAATATTTCGTACAAAGGAAGTATGGCATAATGCTTCCTACGAAAGCATAGAAAGAAAAAAGTACGGCGCCTTTTGGAATAACATTTATGTTTTATGGAAACTGAATGTAGGTTGACATGAAATATTGCATAAAGGATGATTGGATTATTATGGTACATGTAAAAACGAAAACTGAAACATATTATTTCTTTCTAGGCCCACGTCCTTCTGCGATAGAGTTTGTGTTTCATCATCCAATATCTGGTGTGGGGCTCGGAAATTCTTTCCCGCAGTGAAAACAAAACATTCTTCGCGCATATAAGCCTTCACCGCTCCCTTCTCACCCATCTAGATCAAGAAAATATTTTCTCTCTTAATTTTTTCCCTCCCCTTCTTTGACGTATACCTCCCTGCTAGAGGCCTCGCTCAATAGATTGAGAGTAAATAAAATTTAAATCTATATTTTTGTGTGATGCGTTGAATTGTCCCTAGCCTTGCAAAACTGTGATCTATAGCCATTACCTCTCTCTACAGCATTGCCGCCTTGGTGATAACGGCGATCGTGGCAATAAGGAAGTTTAAACCTTGTAAACTTATATTGCTTCTTATTCATTGTCTCCAATAAATGATGAGTAAAATTCAGTGTGTGTAAAAATAGTACACAGCTGTAAAAACTGAGAGGTATTCACGTATAAATGGCGTGGAAATTCAATTGATATTTATGGCTGTCGCTATCTAAAAATTCTATTTATTTTTTCCTCTAACGATCAAAACGCTTTGAATGTGCGTAAAATTTTCTGATATGGCACCAGGTAAAGCTTTTTGGACAAAATTTTTGACAAGTGACTCACTCATCGTTATAAAGACGTAGATGGATGGATTTCAATCTATTTTTTTAAATTCGGTGAAATAACTTTTGAGGAAAGTGAATAAAAATGAAAATGTTTTGAGCAATGAAAAATACCGTGGTAATACTTGAATATGCCACACGTTAAATAAAGCCATTATTTTCATTCGAGCTACCACTTATTCATCGGATCTTATTGATAATTTAATATTATGAGGTGTTCTCATGTAATTTCTTTCGTCCGAATATGGAATTCATTTCGCTAATTTATCACAGAGAAGGGTTTGTTTGAATCATGTACCTAGACCTTATGGTAATATCAATGGATTTGATGTCTTGCTGTGAATAAGATTTTAGTCAATTACAAATTCGAAAGGATATTACGTTTTTAGTTTTCATTTCCCTATTATAGTTTTTAAAATTATAATTTACTTTATTTTCGATTTCATTTTTTAATTATTTTTACCAAATACTTGCTTAATCCTTTTTGTTTAAATGGCTGCCATTTTTTTTTTGAATGAGTAGCAATTAAGCCACATGGTTTTGTCTTGTTTATAGTGACATCACGAGGAAAAAACAAAGTTTGCGTCCCAGCGTGTATGTAGTGAGAAAAAAGTAACCCCAGGTTACTGAGAGTTTTAGCCCTGAGAGATAGATGGGTAAGCATATTTCCGAGTCCCCTGTCTTAGAGTCGAGTCACGTGAGCGTCTTTTTTGATGCGATAAGTTCTCAAAGAGGAGAAAGGCTCTACTTTTTTTATCGGCTTCCCATTCGCGACAAGGGCGGAGCCAACTTCATTACTTTGAAAATCCACTTTGTATTAACTCTCCCAACTCCTTTTTTCTCCTCTTCCTTCCGTATTCCCATATCTCTTTCACTATCTCCAGTAGCCCTACCGAAGGCCCTTAGGAGAGTACAGTACCTTGACGAAATTCAAGCTGCTGGCCAGCACGATTTCCCTTTTCGTAGTTTAACGTTAGTGCTCGTTCACTGTTTGGGATGAAATCCAATCAACGTGTTCTCTGTAATGTTTGGGAAAAACAAACTTTCTGCTATACCTCAATCCTTTTTCAGCAGCAAACTTCTGTAATTTTTCTGACCCAAAAAATACCACGTAATAGCAGCAAAGATTGGTCCCGTGTCTTCCACTGAAACCAGTCGCAATACCAAATTTCTGAATATTAAGTAACAGTATGGAAAATGCGGAAAAATACTTTTGAGTCTTTTTACTAACGTATCCTCGTAGTCGTTGATAGATTTGAAATATACGTTGGTATGTTCGGCTTTTTGACTATATGGTAATCAATTTTGAGCACTATCTTTTACGTATCCTGAAAAAAATGGAATAAACTCTTTCAAGCCCAGTTTTTTGTGTTCGTACATTTTATCCTCATTATCTTGAATACTTTTCCTTTACACCTTTCCATCCTTACCTTCATCGATTGCCATCTATTGGCTTACTTGAAATAGTGTACATTCACAAGTTCGGGATTATATGCACCGTTTTCATCGAAGGTAAAGCAGGTGCCAACAGGGTCTAACTATTACTGTGCTAAGTCTTCATTTTCGAGGTTGAGTTCCCCCTTATCGCCTCTTCCTCCATATCCTCCCCCTCTCTCTCTCTGTCATCCTTTTTTTATTTCATCCTCGTATTCGCCCTCCTAGCGCTCTCCACGATAATTTCTCGCCCCACGACAGAAGCGCCCAAGATATTCAGCTCCACGGAAAATGAAACCACTTACTGGAGGACTCGGTCCCGTATCTCCGGGCGCCCAGGTGGCGTGGAGTTATTCCGGTCACCGAACAACATCAATGGGATTATTTACATTTCATACCGTAATATATGATGCTTTCGAGGTCTTCAAAAAATCGTAGGTGCTATTGATAATTCTCCACAGCCTGGAAAAACATCTATAAAATATAGTATGAGAACCTGTAACAATATTTTCTGTTATTCTATTTTTATTTAAAAAATTTCGTTTACATCTTGAGGTTAGTTGCTATTTAGCGTATATATTTTTTTTAATTCTGCTTTGAAAATTCACTCCATCGGGCTAAACTTAAAAAATTGCACATTGGTTGGAATAAAATTTTCAATGCTTACTTACCTTTAAAATTTGATTTCATGTGATGTTACCATGAAATTCATCCGCATGGTGCCAAAGTATCATAAATGTACTGTGTTCATTTTCCCCACCAGCAATGTCTGGGTAATTAAACGACGTTAAGTAGGAAATGTACGTATGATATTTATGGAATTTATGAGATATTATTAAAAGGCTAAGACCTCGATTCGGGCGTTGTACAAGAACTCAGCCCATTTCGTCTGCTGTTGAAAAATCATCATGGTAAGCTTCGATGTGGTGTCGCTGTTTACGAACGTGCCCATTAAAGAATCAGTGGAAATTGTGAGAAAGCTGACAAGCTCAGGCATTCCAAAGGATTCCACCAAGCTTTTGGAGCACTGCTTAAGGAACAATTTCTTCCTGTGGAATGACAACTATTATGAACAATCAGACGGAGCAGCTATGGGTTCGCCCCTTTCCCCTGTGATGGCCAACCCATTCATGGAGAAGTTTGAGGAGGAGGCCGTTAATACCTATCACAAGCAACCAAAGCTTTGAATGCGGTATGTTGATGACACGTTCATCATATGGCCCTACGGTGAAGAAGAATTGGACAAATTTCTAATACATCTGAACAGCCAACACCAAAGGATCCGCTTCACCATGGAAAAAGAAAACGAAGGCAAGTTGCCCTTCTTGGACGTGATGATCAAGATGAAAGATGATGGCAGTCTTGGACACTTCTTATTCTTTTGTGATATGATATTTGCAAATCTCCATCTACATCTAAGATATATATATTTCATGGAGTCGAATAAAATCGTAATAATATAAAAATAAATTTTCAAATTAACATGGTCTTTGTATTGGTATTATTTTTCTTGGATACCTACTGCTTTCCTGTAACTGATACTGGTTTATGCTGTTCAAAAAAGCACAATGTCAAATTTTCGATATTTCATCACTGCTATATTTCATCAGAGCCAATACTTTTGTTCTATTTTTTTAAAAGACTGCTGATATTTGATTAGAAACCGGCTCTGGAGAGGCTGAATCAGTGGATACATACTGCCACTTCCATCATTCATGAACAATCACCATTTACGCACATGGACAGTGAGAACATTTAAATTAAGGCTTCTAAGGTCTCCTGTTAGCTTTTATTTTCATTAATTTATAATTGTTCTGAATCTCACCGTTGATTAACCTCTACTCATGAAATTATTGTTTTTAGTTTCTAATGATTTTTAACATATCATCCATGCACAGAAAATAATTTCACTAATTCATATGGAAATTAAGAGGAGCATGAGGCAATTTTACTTCAATGTTCAGAAAAACTTTTTTCCGTTATTAACATCCCACCTCTTTGATGTCTTAATTAAAATCTCTAAATGAATAGTTCTCTGCGCTTGCGAATTTTCGTTGTCATTATTTTAGGAATAACGACTTGCGATGCTCTGCAATTTCCATTAAGTAATTGAAACGGACTTTGATGATTTTATCAGCTACATTACAGTGAAGCAACAAAGCTTTTAAATTATGACTATGAGCGTTCTCTGCCAAAATTAGTGAAATTAAAAAGAAAATTCGGAGAAGTTATGGCGACAGAATATCGCCGAAATAATTAGTTTCTTGCCGTTAAAGGCCTGCTTACACAATACATTAGAACGTAACGAGTTAATGTCTGTTTGCGTGAATGATTTTTGTGGACTGGAACGGAATATGCACGAATGCATGAACCAAATAAGAAGATGTTCCATTTTTCGTTCATGCATTCGCACAAGTTGGTTGGTTACACGGTACGTATTCGTGTTCATTACCGCGTTTATACATTTAGACATTAACTCGTGCGGGTTAATGTACCGTGTAAACAAGTCTTTAAAAAAGTCATTAATTGAGAAAGAATATCACCTGAAACCAACGCGTGGCGAGTAAATAGTTTTGTTTATTTCGAGGAATAAAAAAATAAGGTGCCGTAAAACGATTTCACGATCGATGCATGATTTTTTTCATGACTGAAGTAATATACTACCGATTGGTCAGGCTCGCAATGAATTACGCCAAATTATGTTGTAGTGAACGAGTTGAAGAGATTCTTAAGTAAAGTTGAAAATGAGCTTTTATTTATTCATGCAATCTTTAAATATTTAAACTTATTTTTTCTTGAAAATTAAACGTAATTTCAACGATTACACTTAATAGGAAACATCAGCATCACATCTCAAGGATTTTCATTTTTTTAATTTTTATTGAAATGAGTTCTATTCTTGGGTTCCAAACTATTTCACTTTCAGAAAAGTGGAAGCATGTTCTAAAATCAAAGGAGTCCTTCATGATATATTTTTTCGTCACACTTTTTTATATGTATAGTTTTTTTTAAACTGCGTCCACCGGAAATTACATTCTTCGACTACGGATTTTCTTATTGTGTAGGTCATGTTATATTAAGTTTGGTGCATGGTGCATTAGAATCCAATCTGAGATTAAGACTAAATGAATACGAAGAATGGACCATACCGTGCCACATTGACATAAGAATTACCGTACCATATTGACTATGAAATATAGACTTAAATTCCAATAAGTTTTTTTTTTCAATCGTAGAAAACATAAAAAATCTTGTAAAAATTAATTCTCAAGTTCTGTCCGAAATCTTAGCAAACTGTGAATGGAAAATGACTCAGAAATCATTTTCAAATTAGTAGAACACAGTTTATCTTTTTTTCACAATTAATTGATCGACATTTTGAGATGAATTAATATTTAAATTTCTATGTTCCCCTCGAGGTTGTTCTCGTATTCCTGGCATTTAATTCACTCAGGAAACTAAAGTTGAAAAAAACAGCTTCGGCACTATATTTAGCTAAACGAATTTTTTGGAATATTTTGGCGTTTAGCGCGAGCTCCGAGAAAAATTGGCGCCCTTCGGATCATGGAAAGTAGGAAGGTTCCCATCGCGAAAAGGAAACCTGTCTCTCATCTATTATTTTTTTCGAGATCAGGGGTTGTTCGGTCGAGAGGATGGCCCAAGGGATGGAAAGGGTTTTGGCTATAAGGGGGAGGTCTAGGCGAAGGACGGGGCGCAACAGGTGAGTGGGAAGGGATGGTCTGGATGTGGGGGAAGAGGGACGGATGAATGGAATGGTACAAGGGAACGAAAAGTAGAGGATACGGTGAGGACAGAAGAGCGCACCACACCGCAAGGTTCAGTCATTCGATGTGAAATAATTACCTCAAGCTGCCATGGCTAAACGTATGGGGAATGATAATAGGTAATGGACCGTTAATGTGAGGTATTCAGTGTCGAAAGTATTGAGCCACGCCAAGGAGTTACAGTGATTTTTTTCTTAACAGAGTTGGATACAGAAATTGATAGAAGAAATAAACAAAAACTTGGTGGCCAAGGGATACGAGTGAGTCTCTATTTTGTGCTGAAATCGAGTGGAAAATTAAATTCACAACTAAATAAATGGTGGATCTCGTCGGATATGGTCGTAGCCAGAAAAAAAATCGGAAGTTAGGAGAGGGCGTTTATTTTGGGGGAGTTCATTTGAAGGGGGCACCTGTGAGTCGTATCTTCTTAAATATTTCGAGGGGTTTTAGATCCACTTTACCGCTCCCTGAGGCCTTGGACGCCATCCCGGCGCCCATTGAAGGCCCATGTAAGTGGGGAATTTTAATTATTAACTTTAGGCAATGACAAATTTTGATGCAGTGCTTCTTATAATTTTATATTTTTAAGTTTATTAAGTTACTGCCTGCTTTCAGAGGGTGCATTGTGGGCTTATACTTAAACTAATTTAGCTGTATTCTGTATTGGCAAGATCCACAGATATAATGTTAAAGGATGAGCGTTTTTCTGATAATTATATCGATTGCCTCATATCGATGCTCAGTTATTTGCCGATGACTATGATGATTATTAGCCGATGACTACGAAATACAGCACTCCGTCAATCGGATGGGATGCTAAATCGTGTCCCTTGTACTCTTTAAGAGTAGGCTAATGCCAACGCGTTGCAGCGCCTGGTCTCCCATCACCTTTCTCTCCCTACCTCTCGTATATGCAGCATTTAATTCATTCTGGAAACTCATCTTAAGAAAAACACAGCTTCAACCCTATATCTAGCTAAATTTATTGTGTGAAATATTTAGACGATTTGCAAGGAGCCACGAGAAAATTGGCGTCCTTAGGAACTAGAAAAGGGAGGAAGGATCCGAAAACTAAGGTCATCATGGCGCAGATGCCGTTTAATTTTCGATTGCCTCGAGGCAAATGTAGATTTTAAACAAGACAAACCTGACACGCTTATATTGGTAATACCTGAAATGTAACAGTATATGGAGCTGAAAATATAAAGATGATCAATACCCCTGCTCAGGCCATGAATATATTTTTCCTATGAATATGAATAATAATCTTAGATCTTCCACAAGATTTTAGCTTAAACCGACCAATTTCGGCAGTCCTAAAATCATCAAACCATTCTCTAGTCAGTTCTATTATTAAAAAAGGACCGACTTGAGAATGGTGTAACTGCCGGAACTGGTCGTTGTTTCGCCTTGTAAAAGTGACTAAGTTTATTCTTTTGTCGACATTATGGCAAGTCTTGGCAGCGTGAAGCTTCGACTTTTGATTTGATTTGTTTCTTGCCTACCGCAGGTGATGATCTACCTGATAGAGGGTGTGCTTCCAGAGGGATACTTCGCTGACCACCTGCGCGGTCTCTCCGTCGACATGGCCGTGTTCCGGGATCTGCTGCGAATTCGCCTGCCCGCCCTCTCCCGCCACCTGGAGACCCTGCAGCATGACGCCAGGGACACCGCCACCGGTACGCTAAATATTTGGTCCTCTGTAACAAGGGGGGCGACCAAAATGATGCTGCGGGCCAATTTGGATATGCATTATTCCTCCGCGAGCCGCCTTTAATTTTGCATTAGTTTTTTAAATAATTAATGAGCGGGTTTTTTATAAATTGTTTTCCTCTACCTTGGCCGTAGTAAAATAAATTCATCTTGTGAAAGATTGATGAATCTTGAGGGCTGTAAAAATATTCAAGGCTTGAATTATTGTTTATGTATTTAGGTTTTTAACAATATTTATTTAAAATTAAGTGTGAAATACTCACTTCTTCCGTCAAATATGTTATGTATATTTCTTACAGTCGAAGCTATGATGTTATTAGGAGCTTATGTCCAATATTTTTCATCAATGTCTCCTTTTTATATGAACATCTTTACATTGATAAGTTATCTTCAGTCATTTAATGAACAATTTGTGTGCTCACTACGTTGCCTCTCGAAAAACTTTTTAGAAAAAACCTAGATTTTATACTTAAGATTTTGCAATTTTCCAACAAGCTTGACTTTTTCCAACTTTTTGTTTTTTTATGGAGCAAATTTATTTCTATGGATCTACTGCCTATGTCACAAAAATTTTAACACTGGTGCTTTTGGCATTTTAAAATTCGTGGCCATGTATATCTCAGGCTTTGTGAAATTGGAATTTGTGAAATAATGGAATTTCCTAAATCAAAGTTTCTAATTAGTTAGTCCTCTAACTTTTCTCCATGGATACATCAAAAGATTGCAACTTGATTTGAGATCTCATTCGCGTGATAATGTTTTTACCTAAATTTGCAAAATTGACTTTTTAAGGTACTATTACATGAATTTATTGCTGCGGGCCGAAAAGTTTCCTCGGTGAACTAAATACCCAGTCATGAAGTAAAACTCTTTCCTTTGATTCCCATTTTCTATCGCGGGGATGGGATTTCTCTGCCGGCGTGATAAAAAAAGACTTTTCCATTGAACATTATTATGAAAGGATAGCAGGAAGTCTTGAGTTTTGTCTTGACCGCGGCTATAAAGCGCATTGACTAAATGGAGATGTTTTTGTATGCAGTACAAATTCCTGTGCATCATATTTCGATGAAAATAATTTCAGCATCTCGGCATTTCAATACACAAACGAATAAAATTGTACTTCGCCATTTTAAACTTAGTTTTGGGGAGTTATGTTCTATGCCAACGGCACTGAGCTCGGAATATGCCGGAATACGTACTTTTAGCACTTGAAGATCAGAGTATCTCAAAATATTGACTTAAAGGTACAATCGCTTCACATTAGGATTTGAATTCCCCTTATGGCTTCGGAAACGACTTTTTTTGTCGATGAAATCTTGTTGATCTCCACAATCTGTTGATCAGAGTGAAAATAAATACTTCTCAAACCATGTTCTAAAGTAACTCTTCCTCCGCTCAGGTGCTGTGTACGAACCACCATTGACGAATGTTTTCACCATGCAGTGGTTCCTCACCCTCTTCTGTAACTGTCTGCCGCGGGCCGCCGTCCTCCGTGTCTGGGACCTTGTTTTCCTCGAAGGCAGTGAAGTGCTTCTAAGGACAGCCTTGGCCATCTGGGACGGGCTTCAAGAGTAAGCAAGTTTATTTCAACTTTCCTTATATCGCCGATTTATTTCCTTATCTAGTCTCGGTTCAAATTATAAATAATTACATCTTCGGTCTCTTAATTGATATTAGAGATGCTATATTAGATATATTTTTATGCCATATTTAAGGCTTTCAATTTTATAGTCATAAGTTTATTCCACAAGGCATTCCTGAGTAGGGAAAGGGATGGGAGGGCATGGGATGAGAGAATCTATACGCCGACATGAAGACGACATGAGCTACCTATTTTTGGTATTTGGTTTGCTTTCAATTTAGGATATTTTTTTAATAATGCGTTGTCATGATGTGAATATTGGAATCAATAAATTATTTTTTATGCTTGCCAAGCAATTCAAAGTGCCTTTTTTTAGTAATTCGCCGCATACTTACATCACCGACTTAAAGGAATGACTTATAGTGTCAAATAATACAATTGAGTTGTCTCTGAATAGGAACCATGTAAATATTTTTTTTTCCATTTAAGTTAAATTTGTTTCTTGACTTGTTTAAGATTTTGTTTTTCTTTTGCTGTTTGAAAATTTGATGAACGCATTGTTTAATTTTGAGCTTACGTACCGATTAGTTAGTGATCAATGCTCACCATTCTAACCAACGTTTTAATCTCTTTTAATACCGTCGAGATTCTTAAATATGATGTGAGCGAGATGATGGATTGATTATAGCTGTTAATTTAGCGATGATGATAGCGGTTCATACCGATCTTACGGAAGTTCTCTCCTGTCATGACCCCGCACGTCATGCCCTCTGGAACATATGTTCGATGGAACAGAAAATGCCTTAATCCTGATTGGCAGGAATTAACTTTACTGAATTTGGTTTTCATTTTTGACACCTGGTATTCGAATTTTTATCCCTCCGTCTAGCTTTTTTATGTCAAATTCATTATTTATGATCTTTTATTATGCTTTTCATTTTTATCACGTCGTCTAAGGGTCATTCCCTAGTGTTATGATCCAGTATTTGGAGGTAAATCTGTAAAACGTAATGGGGAAAGCTTTGATACAAGTTTAAATTTAATCATAATAATAATATTCAATATTGTATGCCTTTATTTTCAATAAAATGAAATTTTAAGGTTCTTCGGAATCTTAGTACTTTGTATTCTAATCTAAATTCATTTTTCCGTGTCATGTATCTCACGTTTTCTGTAATCGTTTTGATTTCGCATAATAAATCAGTACAGGACTCACGTATTTCATAAATTACGCTTATGTTTTATAAAGTCATCGGGAGTAGGCGGTGTTGCTAAATATCACCCTTAGTTGTGAAAATAACGGTGGTCAGGCTAACGCTTTTGCTACCTAAAATGAATGCACTAAGGGGTTCAATTTGGTTCTTTATATGTTAGTTGTTCATGTTAAATTGCTTTTCAATCCTAGTCGCATCATGGCTGTTGGGAGTGCTGATGAGTTCTACAGCATCATGGGAGTGTTGACAAGGGAAATGTTAGAGTTCGGCTTGATGGACAGCAACAATCTCATCAAGGTGAGTATCTCTGTTATATACAAAAACTCTTTTAAATAATCGATTGATCTTGTTACTTTTTTGACTTGCTAATTACTATTTTTAAGTTACTATTTAGCTTGCTAATTATATTCATTGTGGGTATTAACGTGGATACTGCATTTTGGGTCGAACGTAAAGCACGTGGCTGAGTACTCATTCATGAATATTTCAATCACCAGGTGAAGCTCATTGCACTTATGTGGGTAAGTGCTCATTCGTGAATATTTTAATCTCTAGTTGAAGCTCATCCCGTACCTATCATTAGGAAAGCCTAATATCACACTTACATTCGCATAGCCTAGTTTATGGAATATATTTGTTGCGAAAAATTACATATTTAAACCTTAGGAAAAATTAGCGTCACGCCTCTGAAGTATTTATAAAATGATAACTTGGACTGGATACCAACTATCACTTTTGCTGACAACAATCTAACTGAAGAACTAATTTTTGTACTCGACTACTTAAATAAACAAAATGATGATTGAAAATGATGCTAAACATTCACTCCGGTTCGTCAATTTTTAAAATATTATAAGTACGAACAGTGGAGGATCCAAAGATCTAAAGGTATCCAATTTGTTCTGGATAAAATGGTAATTTTTTTGAGTTGTCGAATATATACAGGAGAGGAGAGATTCTTAAGGCCCGCTGCTGAGTACGAATATTTTTCTTAGGTAAATTTTGAATTTTGCTTTGCGCGACATGGACGGTTTTACTTCCTCAGCCTTGCTGACAACAATCTAACTGAAGAACTAATTTTTGTACTCGACTACTTAAATAAACAAAATGATGATGAAAAATGATGCTAAACATTCACTCCGGTTCGTCAATTCTTAAAATATAATAAGTACGAACAGTGGAGGATCTTCCACTGAGGCGAATTTGATGATTTGGACATGAAATTTTGGCAGGAACATACTATCTATTATATCATACATGGATTAATATGTACAAAAATATTGCAGGCCATCGTTTCCATGGGTCCATTCCCGTTTCCTGGGCTGGCCGACCTCCGGGACCGCCACCTGTATAACATCACGCCGTGGAGCCGTTCGGTGTCGGCGGTGGCCCGTCGTGGCCTGGGTCGGATCTTCTACGCTGGCGAGGAGGAGGAGGAGGAAGAGGAGGACGAAGAGGAGAGTGGGGGCGGAGGGGGTTCGCGGTGGGGGGGCGGAGGGGGGCCGCCGAAGAGGGGGGAGTCGTCGGAGCGGGAGGCGGGGGAGCGGCTGGCCGTCGCCACGGCCTTCGGCTTATCGGCCGTCTTCCGCTCTCCGCGCCGGAGAGGTAAGAGCAACGCGAGAATCAAAAGACGACCGATACGGCGTCTCCTCTTTTCACTTCCGGAGGGACGTCTGCTCTGAAGTGGTGGGGATTGACGAGCGATATCGTCATCAACGGTTATCATGAATAGGATCCGTTGCTGGTGGATGAATTTGTGTCGTAACAGAGTTGAATTCAGTGTAGCGAATTTGATGATATCAGATGTAACGCTGTGGAGCCCCATAATGAATAATGGGGTCATTTACTCAGACCCAAAATCGTAATCGCGAAGATTGAGTTGGAATCAGGAAATGTAAATGAGGAAAATACATAGTGAACTTAGTAGTTCTGTCCGAAATTTCGTAAAGTACATACTATTTTCCTATCAGAAGATCTAAAAGACGATCAGCAAAAATATATTATGTAAACATACCTTAACAAATTACAATATTACTTCCACAAAAGTAGATGATTTTTAAAATTGGATGCATGAAACTAACCAACACAGGAACAAAATCGAAGCCCTCGGCTTTCAAGAAGAGCAGCAGATACACATTAAAAAGAACCGTTCTATATCGCACCAGAATCACAACTAAATACGAAAGTGAATTTCGCTAAAAAAAAAAGAGAACATGTTTGCGAAAATATCGGCAACAAGCCACTCAAGGGTACCGTAGATCCATAAAATTACCTTTGCCGGCACGCCTTTAAATAGGTATGGGAGGCTGGGAAGTGAAGACCATGGAAAATGGACGGCTTTTGCCCTGAAAGAGAGTCTGTTTGTCAACAAAAGATTACGTTTTCCTACGTTAAGTGTACGATGTATTCTCCGTAGTGGAATAGGAATGCACTCAAAGAAGTCTTTCGGCATACCTCTTGCAGTGCCCCGCAAGTACGTAATAAGTATAATTCGTATTAATATGTATTAATTTTACTATTTGGTGACTATCATCCATCTCTCTCATATCGATTATCTAGATAGAACAATGATTGTGGCCATATCGCATCCACACACCTCCCTCATCGCCGTACTCTCCGCCGGCGGCGGCCGGAATCGGCGTCGACAGCACGCTGGAGAAAACGATGTAAAATTCGGGGTTGCAAGTTGGAGCAGGGTTTTACTTTAGATTCACAATTTAGACGCTTCATAGAATGACGTGGTATAAGTCAGTTGGCGGAACTCGGCGGTAGTAACTACTTTTTCTCTACGTTTATGAAAACATTGGAATAAAACAGGCTCCGCCTTTTTGTTATATATATCTATGGCTATTGATGAAGCAAAATCTTTAAAAACCCTTCAAATGGAAGAAAATAAGTGTTCATTAGCATTATATAAAATTTTTGTTGATGAAGCAATCCGGCAATCCGTAAAACCACTGCACGAGGATAACGTTGGCAATTTTCAGGTAAAATCGAGGGCGGTCGTTTTTCGCTAAATTTTTTACCTCGCATATGTTGCTAACGTGAAGGCTCAGGAAATAATAAATTGGGCAAGTTGTCCACAATTTATTTTAGAATGTTTATGCGAAGTTTCAATTTCCTAACTCAAAAAAATCGTTTTTGAGGTTTTGGCCAGTTTTTTTTCGATTCCAGCCCACTGTGCGACGGATCGATAAACGGAATTTTATCTGTTTCTTAATTTTCAAAACTCCATTGCAACCAAAAATAGTTTAAATAAAAAAAAGTCGACTAAATGAGAAACTGTATTTTAGAAAGTGATCAAACAGAAATTCATATGATCTTTAAAAATTTCATAAGACTCAACATCTTTGCTATGCGAACATACGCTGAAAATAACCTTTTAGCACAATATTCTTTTGGCATTTGATGTGTGCATTCATTTTATAATAAATCAACGTTAATACAGATTTTCTTTGAAAAAAGTGATTCCACACACACGTTTCTTGTGTACGAGTCTATCATCCAATTATCTTCTCCTCTTACCACTTAAGCAGTATCTTTATTCACTTTTGTGGTATGCTATTTGTTCCAGTGAAAAGTACTTTATTCGGCAACCAGTTTGAAAAAATTTGGGTTAATCGCTCATAACTCATGATTAGCGCTGTTAGTACTTCATCTTTTCATGCTGTAATCAGTTACTATCCCATTTTTTCATTTATATTTTCTTTGTCTAGTAGATACTATAGACCCTTTTTGAACTGCATATTCTTTAAAATCTCCAGCTAACATCAGCCCTTGGTTTCAGACTCCCACCCGCCGGGAGGAGAGCGTGGGGTGTCCTCCCGCCTGCCTTGGGTCTCTGGGCCGGGACCCGGGCCTTCGGGGACCACGTCCGCGCCGTTGCCCACGGCGGTCGATAGGGAGCGCCTCAGCCTGGACGTGTGGGCACTGCGGCAGCAATATTCCAAGCTGAGAGAACGACAGCGACAGGCGCACGTGATTCTCACTGGTGAGGTGTTCAGGAAGAGAGGAGAGAGCGAGAGGCGATGATGGCGGAGTCTTTACTAATTAAATATTTCTTGTGCAACTGATTCCTTAATCCCTGATTATAGGGATGAACCCAAAAGGTCTATATTTTCATGATATTTTTTTCTAAACCTATTTATATAAATACATTCAAGATTTGTGGTCCTGATTCATTATCCATTACTTGGAATTCTGTAATCAGTTATCATCCCATTTTTTTCATTTATATTATTTGTCTAGTAGTATCCTAAGCAACTTTTGGCCCCCAATATTTCTTTAAGAGTTCAGACGATATTTTTCTGAATGTAATGTTTATTACGATCATGCATGCTTTTTGAAGTATGTGAAAATGAATTACGTAATTTTATAGTGCCTTTCCTTACATTTCTTTTGTTGTCTGAATTCACCTCCTTAACTAACTTAGTCTTTTGATGGTTTTTTTGGTAAAATTGTTATTGGTATTTCAAACAAACATGTTCACCAACCCGCTTTTCAATTTTTCTGTCTTGTGAATGATAGGTATAACAATTATTTCTATGAGTAGCGTTAGAGTTATTGCGAGATATCAGTACATTGATATAATAATCTCGATAATGATAAATTCCTTTAATCCGAAAAAATATGCATCACCTTCTCTCAAAGATAGATTCATTTACAAAAGTTATATTATCTGGCTGGACACTTTCCCCATAATTGTGTCAAAAAGTTTTTAACACAATTTATTTTCTCATTCCACTCCAAATCGGTTTTTTTTAACATAAACGTTTCGTTAATCAATTTTTCCTCGGCAATTTATCCGGGTGTCAGGCATTCTACGTGTATTATTCCAGAGAACAAGTATTTTAGAGCTGCATTCTTTAAATATAAGACGTATTTGTGGAAACTTTAGATATTCATTGCCTTTACAAAATGACTAAAATATCATCTTTATTATTTCTCCGGGGGTCAAGTGCATAATCTCCTTCCATCAATGAAACATTTTGTGGGCAAGGAAGTGGTGCCTTTCATAAGTTTAGCCCACTCCTAATACAGAATATAAAATTTTCTTTATCGAAATATTTTTTTAATAGCATCAGTAATATTTTCCACCGGCGTAATATGGAAATGAGGAAAATAGATTATTTTTTTCAATCTCTGTGTTCATGGATTGCTGTTTCGTAAAAATATTTTTCCAAACGTTTGTCGGTCGATGTAGTCAAAACAAAATAATTTTTGTGCATGACGAGACTATCAATTTAGGTTAAATCATTTGTAGAGCTCGTCAACGTCTCGACGTTACAAGACTTTCCTCATGTCAGAAAATCATAGAAAGGGTTGCACAATGCGCAGTGCATGGAACGCCTGTATTAATACTGCCCGCCACTCTTTCGTGCTTTAAATGAAGTAGCTGTTTAAGGGGCTATTGGGTTCCACTACAACCAATCATCGAAAATGCAATTCAAGGACAATCTTCATAGCTAAATGATTATGGAATCATTCCTCTACCTTACAAAACTAAGTATCATTTCCTTTTCATACTGTTGTTTTATCAATGCTATTAAATGAAGAAGAATTAACCAATTGCATGAAGAGCATCCATGAAGCCTACTCAATCTATGATTTATCTTGAAATTTGAGATCTCAATTTGAAAAATTAGAAATATCTTTTTTGGTGGTAAAATATACAGTATATTCTATGATATTAGCTATACGTTTTTCCTCGATGCATGTGGATCTTTCTTGAGCATTTACCATGAATTACAATGTCTATGAGGAAAATACCAGCTAGATATGAGTGCTTAGACCAATAAATGAAAAACAGGATTTTAATTTGTAAGGCATCTATATTTTGTAAAAATAAATTGACTTAAGACGCATGTGGAAATTTTCAATGGCTGAAAGCCAACCTATACCAAGAATGTGGTATTTAAATGTGTAATGAGATTTACCCCATGTACATGACGAGTGTTGAAGCTGTGTAGAACCTAGTGGTGATATGAATCCAAAGTCCTCTAAAGTATAATTAATATAACCTCACCATGCATTTCTTAAATTTCACTCCTATTAGAAATAAAAATTGCCAAAAAGCTATTGGTTACTCTATAACCATGCTTATAATGTATGGTCTACAAAAATACTTCACCCTAGAAAGTTAAGAGTGACTTGGGTGTGAATTTGATTGCCGTATTTCCCACTGGCCAATGTTGAGGATCAGGCAGTATCAATGGAACTTAAAATTCCTTCCTGGCAGCGGCATGTGCTCGGCAGATGGGTCCCAGCCCATCAGCACCATCCCATGGCACCGCAGTGAACCACCTGTTGCTGGGAAAGAGTGCCCTCTTGCCACCGAGGGGAAGACGACGGGGCCCGCCGCCTGGCTCAGTTCCTGCACCCCTTCGTCGAATCCACCCTCCCCCACCGGCCACCAAAGAAGCAGCACCAGCCGCACCCCCGGCACCATCACCCCCTGAAGAGTCCGGAGAGACCCTGCTTTGGAAAGATGCTAAGAAGCTGCAGGGAAAGGGAAGGAAGGATTCTGATTCTGGTATGAGAGAGGCTTACTGCTAATGAGCATATCCTCTATCCACAGGGTTGACTCTACATGTGTACTTAAAATTGGACCAGGTATAGAGTGATCTACAAATACCAGTTTGCCTTGTCACTTTCCTCAAGGTTCACAAATAGATTTTATTACTTGGAAATTTTACTGGTGAACTCTTTAATGCAATGCAAGTCACTAAATCTGCTAATCACTTAAATGTTGAAATAAGTATTTTGTGTAATGCACGGTACTACTATTCAGTTTGAGCAATGAAGAGATAAAAAGATTATGAATGAATATAATGAAATGATACTAAGTGAAATATTAGCACAAGGAAATCTCAGATTATTTCTTATTGATGAATAAAGTTGATGGAAATCACTTCCAAAGTCATCATTTATTTAAAGTAATATCTTTAGACTTTAACTCAAGAAAATTATATTTGATGGGAACTAACATTATTGTATGTATTTGTTTTCACATATTTGTGGTATTTTTCAATGAAAGAGACCTTGGTGTATGATGTAACTCATTGATGCTCATTACTTGCGATAAAACACTGTTATAAAAACCAGCTTATGTGAATGGCTTCTTGAAGCTATCAACCACAAGCTTACATTTGCTTTTCTTTGAGCAATCAAGCAGTCATAAAACAATCCTCTTAACTTAGTCAAACCAAAGATGAAATCAAGTATTCATATTTATGTTGCATGCAATCTTTAAAATATACACAATACACATGAACATAGGATTTTAACTGGTCCTAAACAGTTTCCATCAACAAAAGCATGAACACAGGGTACATTTACAGAGCTCATGTATCTTCTTCAATGGAGAAATGATCATGAATAATGTCATTTTCGGAATTCATGTAATCAAACGTATGAATTACTTGGATATTTTTAATAACTCTATAACTCCAATATTCTCACTCTAATATGAAATTACGGTAGACAGCACATAAAAATATTTTGAATAGCTTTTTTTTTAATACGAGTACAAATCAAATCATCACATGATTAGTACCTGCTCTATTCTATCATACCTCAATGCTGGCCAGACATAAATATGCATGGAACAGCCACAAAAATCTATTTCTGTCCCAACAAATGTGTAAAAAAATATTTGGTAAATATTAATTGATATGGTGAATTTTTCTTCATTTCGTGTTATGACTTTTTTACTGTACAATATTTAAGTTAATGCATACATTTTTATTTTCTTATACTTAATTTTGACTTTGTTTTCCTTGCCTGTGGCATTGCTGATGTATGCTTACCTAAATGTTTGCTCTTTCTGTTGGCCAATGTTTTGTATATTCTTCTCTTACTGTCATCTTGTCTTTTTTCTTCATCATTCTATTTTTTGACTCAATCAATGCTTAAGGTATGTATGCAAGCTATAGTGACATTGCCTCAGGAAATAATGGCATGCATGGTATGTACCTGCTCTAAAAGTTGGGATTAATTTGGAGCAGCAAAGAGCAAGTTATTGAAAATTTTAATAATGGTTACCAGTCATAGTTATTTTAAATATGTAGTCATGATATACAAATGATTATCTCCAAATACTAATCATAAATCTGAAGGATATATACGACATATGGTAAATCAACAAAATAATGAAAACGAACAGACTTAGCCCATTCCCTTATGTTGATATGGTCCTTCTATTATGTGGTCCTCTTTAGATTCATGATCATCTTATGTTCACACACATAATGCGCTTTACTGTTTTCATACGTATGCCTGCATTTAGAGGTCACTATTTTACCATCAGCATTGAATGGGTTAAAACTAGAGGAAAGTATCTTTATTCTAATATTTGTTTGTACTTGTTCTACTAAGTATTATTAATGCATTGTAACTAACAAAATGAAATTGTAATCTTCACAAAACCCAAGTTCCTCGTTAACCAGTCCACTTGTACTGATTCTAAAAAGTGAGTACATCTACTTAAGTTTTTCCTTAGCACAAGAATGTGCACTGGTCCACTCTAGTTCTGATTAGAATGCAAGATGGAGAAAATGTATATTTATGTGAAGCAATAAATTAACATTTTTAAAAAATTATTTCCGTTACATCTTTCATTTGGAAAATAAAATTAGATATTCCAAAATTGATGCTTATTTGAAATCCACTGGTAGGTTGTGTCATTTAGTTTACATGAAAACGAAAAGCAGGTATGTCATATTTCTTTTTGGAACTTCACATTGCTTAGAAAGTAACCACTGCTAAAACAACCTAAGCTTATCTCTTTGGCATCTTTTTAACTACATGTGGCATTGGTCCACACAGAAATATTTTTTCTTTGAAGAAAAATTCACTTGAATTTTATTGGAGAGAATTTTATTTTTATCCCCACATGAAGAAACCTGGAAGGTCAAAGTTTCCACTTATGGCTTCTTATTTGGTTCCATGAGAATGACCGAGAAACATAACCCAATTTGATAAGTATTTATCTTTATTTCATGCATGCTTCATTTCCCTCGCAAAAGTATGCTAGTAATATACCACCCTATACCTTAGAAAAGTAATACCTCTTGACTCTATTAGCTCATGAGCTACTCACAGCTCTTATTCCATTCATACAAAATTCTTCCTCTTCTGACATTTTCTGTTGTACAGTTTGTATGTGAATGCTTAAATATGTTAAAGAAGTAAAAGGTTAGTTTCGACTATCTAAATTTAATGAAAAATTTTGTTTTAGCTTAATGTTTTCACTCTGACAGTAGGTAATATTTTGAATTTTATTTATAGTCAATTTTTGGTAATAAAAAGAGCTTCCATGTACCATTATGAGCTAAATTTTCCTTCTTTGAGGTCTGTGTTTACTAAAAATGTGAAATTTTCTCTTTGTGATTTTTTCATTTGGCTTGTGATTGTACCAATGGATTTGTATTTCTAAGAATATTTTCTACTACCAATTATTATACTGAGAGAAGAAGCACATGGATAAAGTTAGCATGGATATAATGGCATCGATACATTGTGTGTTTATTGGTCTTCTGCATTGCTCCATGTGCTGCTTTGTGCTTTTTACAACTGTTTCTTCTGTTATGTTCATTATGACTGAGATTGGCTGCATGTTCTGATCTAAAAATTGAATACGAGTTATCTTTATTTGATCTCTCTGAATACTTATTTGCAACATCATCATTGGCAGTGTAGAAGTTACTATGTAGTTTGTTTGTTATGTATACATAGGTTTTGCAAATCAGTCTACCTCACATAAAGATTGCATGTACTTTGTGACTAGGCTTGAGTAGCCTTATTTTTTTCCATGCGCAATAGGCTTGTAATAAATAAATAATAGGTAAATTGTACTCTTTGATGAAATAGTTCCTCTATTATTCCCAAAGAAAAAAGACCAGTGCTTAAAATAAGAGATAAATGCTTTTTCTGCAGCATGTTAACATTTAGGTAGTTCAAAATTTGAGTATCCAACAAATAGAATAAATAGCCTGACGGATTCAGTTCAAGCTCAAATTTTCTGTTAAAATGATCTTAGACACAGTAAAATTTGATATAATACCAGCACACAAAAGCAGAGAGCAAGGCCATCATACAAAGGATATTCTACATAAATATCCCAGTAGAATTATTGTTTGCATACTGTAGTCATAAATGAATAAAGCATTTCATGGTAACGAGAAATGCAACTTCTGCATGAGCTCTAATGATCAACTAGATAGAGTTGAGGGTTCTAGACTGCAGACCTAGGTCCAAATCTGGTAGAAACTTTCTAACAATTCAAATCACAACTCCTATTTGAACAACTTGCTGAATTTTAAAACTTTTTGATACAAATTCTCAAGATTCTTTGAGAAAGGAATTTTGTTCCTAGCTTATATTCATGAGGTTCAGATTAACATGCCTTTATTTTAGGATTAGCTCTATCTATCCTTTCATAAACAACTTTTGGCTGAAACTCTCAGTGTGAGTGAATATATGCTTCCATATCTCATAGTATAAAGAGTTAATTTTACAGTTGTATAATCTGAAAAATTAGTACAGAATGAAAATATGGCAACAATGCTAAAATGCAGGATTATCTTTTCATGATGGAATTGCAAAATATGTCTATTACCAAATATTTTTTAAAAAATTAAAAAATCAATCATTATCCCTGTCCACAGAATTATACTGTGACTGTAATATAAGTCCCTTACCTTTGTCCTGCCATTTATAATTCCTTTCTTGTACTTTGATCTAAAACATGCAGACAAATTTTATCATATGGCTTAATTATTGTAATTCAATTTGTGGATTTTTTTCTATGTTCTCCTTCTCCACAAACACTCAGATAGGATAGAGATTTCACGCAACCTTTGAGGGTCAAATATTACTCACACATCTTTTGAAGACAATTTAATCAATCGATTTATTCGCGTATCATCTGCCTTGGTAGTTCCTTGATATGATTGATATTTTTTAATTATTCCTTTTCATTTATGATATGTCTCAATATTTGAAATCACATTGCAGCATCATATTTATTATTTATTTCATTTACTCATTTTACTTTATCGTAACATGCATTGTGCAGGTACCTACCATGCTTAACCCGTGACTGTAGCAACCTCAGCACTTCCAACAAAGTCATGAAATTTTAGTAAATTATATTGCAAGCTTTTCAGCAAGAATATCAAAGGAATGTACCAAAGCATTTGAACCAATGACCATGCACTGTGTTGGCTTAAACAAGGAGGTTTCTATAACCCCTGTCAAAATCATATAAGAAATCTTACAAACCCCATTTATAAGCTGTAGGCCTTTATACATTTTCAATGAAGGATGTGCCAACAAAATTTTGACCATTTCATCACATAACAATCCATGCTGATGCAAAACCAGCAGAAGTATATATTCACAGTAGCACTAAATGCTTATTGCATGGTCCACTGGCAGTGAGGAGAGTTGTCAAACTAGCCAGGTTAACCAAGAGTCATATGATAACTCTTACATCTTCATTAAAATCCTCTAGCACCATCAACCTTTTATTCTAACACATAATATAAGCATAGTATTCCAACACGTTTCACTTTTTGTTTCCACTTAATAACTGGTAAAAATTAATAATGACATAATTTTTTGGTCTGAGGAAGCCGAAGATAATTTAAATAAAAACTTTCAAATTGGCAGAATGGCCATATTAGTATATGTAGTCCAACACGTTTATCTATGCATAGTACCAATTTATTATTATTATTTGAGTCATGAGATTTTAAGTAAAGCTTCAAATTGTAAATGTATCTGAAATACATACTTTTCATATAATTAGAAAAGCAATTTGTTACATGTCCACATTTACAGCAAATTCACTCGTAATTAATGACAATGCTAAGACTTCAGCTGACTGCTATGCTAATTAAAGTTGGTATTCTGTGATCTCTTTTTCAACAGTTTATCCTCTAAGCCACTAAACTAGATACCTTATCCTCCTAAGTAAAATAACTGAAGTTCTTTTAGCTTAACTCTTCTTTTATGATGTTGTGATGGCAAATATTATATAATGTATTGCACTTCACAGGATCTGCAACGTCTCCTCTGAATGAGCCAGAGGATGTCAAACAGACTTCCCCAGAAGTCCATGAAGATAAAGAAAATGATGAAAACAATGAGACTAAATTGAACTGGGATAGGGATGATGGAAGGGAGCGAAGAAGAACTTATAGCAGCTCTAGTGGAAGCAGCTCATCTACTGAGCTCTGTGATGATGATGCAGCGCATCTCAGCGACCTTGACTCATCAGGAGAAGGTCCTAGCCCAGTTCCAGCTGGTGGCTCCAATGAAAATAATGACCAAGTGTTCTCGCCAATTGAATCCCCTCACGATGAAAGGGAGCCCCTTCCTTCTGAGGATACTTCAGAGTCAAAAAAAGTTTGGGAGAGCATAGGAACAGAAGATTCTTCCAAGGAGGGTAGGCTGTCAAGTTCCACAATGACTCCAGGTGTTGAGGAGGCTCCATTTTCTCCTCAAGAAGTGACAGAATTTAAATTACCCGAACTGTATCTCCCACCTCTCTCATCATCAGTATCAACTCATTTAACTCCCCCTGTAAGCCCTCTTGAAAATACTGATGATCAAGAGAAACCCCCAAAACCAAGTCTGAATAACCTGCTCTTAGCATCTCCCCAGCAGCTAACCCCGGCATCTTCAACCACTACATCTTCTGCTTCAGAGCCATCTCCCTCCACCAGTTCATCTCCTGGCCCAATGGCTTCGACAACAAGTAGTCCTCCCTCCTCGCCACCTGTCTTCTCCTCCAAGGCTGCTCCCTCTTTTGCGACACCAGAGTTCAGTGATGCCATCGAGGGCACTTATACCCAGTCTCCTTTGGATAAGCCAGATACTGTGAAACCACCACCAGAAGATACCAGTCCAGAAAGTAAGATGGATGACTGGATGGATGCCGTAGGAGCAAAACCAGAAGTAAACATTAAAACGCCACCAGGAGTTGATTCTCTCCTGATGCAGTGGTCTCATTTGGATACCGAGAAATGGAAAAGTAGTGCTGATACTCCTGTGAGTGAAGCTGATGAAAAACCTGCTGTATCCCCAACCCTACCACAGCCAAGAACCCCAATTACACCTGACACCTCACTGAGCCATACTCTGATCCAATCTGTTTCCACATCAACCTATTCAACTCTCCTCCCGTCAACGTCTGTGAATATTCCCATGGATCCATCGCCATCACCTCAAACCCTTGACATGGAGGAAGCATTTAAGTATACAGCTTCCCCATCACCATTACTCTTACTTGAGTCTTCATCCACAATTCTGCCAGTCCTCACTCCGATGTCCGATGGCCCCGGTCTGAACCTGGACCTTCAGTCATCACCCTTGATGTACACCCCATCCAGCACCCCCTCCCCTTTGCTTCCTCCCTCCACTACAACCCCAGCCCTCTTCACAATGCCACCCATTCCACCTCTTTTCCACATGACTTCCACAACCCTACCTCCTCTTCCTCCTTCAACAACTCCCCCTCCATTCATTCCCTTGCTTGGAACCCAGTCATCAGTTTTCACCTCATCATCCATAACTGAGCCCTACAGTAGCCTGTCATTGATGACCACAGATTCCATCACCACAATGCCCTTAAGTTCACCGTCATTCCCAACTGCTGTGACTGCATCCACATCATTCCCTTCGTACAGTCCTTCCACCCCACCCCCATATCACCCAACTACAGTTTCTTCAGTGCCGCAAACTTTATCTCCATTGAGTCCTCAGCCCTTTTATCACATCACTGCGACCACGGTTCCCTCACACGTATCATCACCAAGCCCCATCAGCTTTCATCTCACCACATCAACAGCGATCCCATCTACAACCTCACCATCGATTCCAATATCATTCCTCCCAACTACTAAAAGTGTGGTGCTGCCAACGGCATCTCCCTCCAGCCCTGTTTCATTCCATCCAACTACAACAGCCACAGTGCCATCCACCTCATCGCCTGCTTGTACCCTGACATTTTACCCCACCTCATCAACCACTCAGCCGTATGTTTCGTCATCTTCCCCACCATTTCATTCACCATTGTCTTTAGTGACCCCACTTACAACTTCATCAACAAACTCTCCTCCTTTGTATTCATCTCTCTCATCACCACCACCTCTGACCGTTTCGTCAACCTCTCCACCCCTGTACCAGTCATCGGGGTCCACCCTCACGTCTCTAGTCATGTCTCCATCACTCCCATCTCACCCTGCTTCTTCGCAGGATGCTGCAAGTGCCCTTGAACTGACTTCTCGCCAAAGTTCGTCATTGTCAATTACAACCAAATCTGTGCCATCAACTTCCATGCTGCCAAAGATGTCAACAACCACTCAGCCTCAGAGAACATTTCACCTTCCCCCACTCCCACTGCATCCTATACTTCCCTTGTCCTGTGATACAGATTCCACCTCGGAGGAAAAGCAGAAAAACCCAACCTCATTGCCGATAAATTGGGATTGGCTCCCAAGGGAATCCAACATTCTGAAGAAACCCAAGTCAGGGTCATCACCCTCTTCACTCCTAGCCTCTCCTATCGGTGCAACTTCAAAGACAATAATCGAGGGAAATCCTCCGTCATCCCCGACAAAAAGTTCACAAAACCATGCCACGAGGCGGCACAGTGAACGAGCGCTGAGGATCATACAGGAGAACTCGGAGATACTGCAGCGGATGCTGAGGCAACCACCCCCTCCGTCACCCCCATCACCTGTGGCTGCCTTCCCCTCATTGCAAGCTGAAAGATTGCACGTGCTGGATGGGGGGGAGGGGCACCAGACGGTCGAGGGAGGAGATAGGTCACCTCACTCTCCTGCCTCTCCTGCTTCATCTTCGTGGGCCCTCGACACGTCCACAGATTTGTCGGCATCCGCCAGCAGCAAGTCGCCTGCGACATCCCCGGTGCCTCTCGGGGATGTGATCTCGTGGGGAGTGAGGAGGGGAACATTTGCAATGCCACCTGGTGGAACGTTGCCTTCACCACCAGTAACGTCACCCCAGCAGACATTTAATCCATTTCCTCAGAGGTCTTCTTGGCGGCAACCGAAGGAATTAGGAGTGAAACTTGGACTGTACTCTTCAGCCTCTTCCCCCTCTCCCCCAGTGACACAAACAAGATCCTCTCCTTCAACTCCCACTTCTCCATCAAAGTCATCATCTGCCTACTTCAAGCAGATGTACAAGTGATGGAACATTAACTTATCTTACAATGTGGCAGTATGGGTGCTAAATGGCAAATAATTCAATGAACTTGTGCTTATATTTTTTTTAATGCTCACCTTCCCAATCGTTAACTTCATTGGGGTCTTAGAACATAACTTTTCTTGAATATATTTTTCTTCCTTGTTATTGTTGACTCAAGAGTTCAACTTGTCAATATGTGATGGAGGGGTTATTATATGGGATCATTAAACGAAAAAGTTAAACCGAGTGTGTGTGTGTGGATTATTTTTTCTTGTCTGGCATCACCTGTTTTTTTTAAAGTGACTATTGCATTTGTGGTCGTATACAATTTTGTTGACTCCCAGGTGAAACTTGAACCTTGGCTGTCCTCCCTCGAATATTTATAGACATAAAGGAGAGCTTTATCAACAAGGAATTAATATTGATGAAAATACAAGGGTTTATTAGTGTTAGTGAGACATCAATAATTCATGTAATCATGAATTATTGAACTGAAAGAAATAGAAATTTAGAAACTAAGGCCTGTAACCCATTAGTGGGGGTTCCATTGCACCCTGCGTGGCATACTTAGTATGTACACATTTCTTGATTATCAAAGAAACAATTGTGGTATTCAGCCTCTGCATGTAGTTATGTATCCTTATTATAGTGTGTGCATCATGTAACAGTTATTACATCTTTGAAAACATATATCCAGTTCCATCTGAGCGATCAAATTTCAGCTTTGAGGTTTTGGCATTATATCCTTCAAGCTGGATCACATGTCCAGCCTCACTCCACGCTGAATGCTTCTTATCTCTTAGTTATCCCATTTTAACATATGTGAACTAATTATCATCCATAAATTTCACAAACTCAATTTAGAAAACAATATCCTATGAAAAAAATTCACGCAAAATTGCTATGTCAGTTATACCATGCTGAGCATGTGGTGCACCCCCTTGAGTTAGCTCACAGGGAATACATGCCAGAGGGTTAAGCATTAATAATATGCATGATTAATGTATCATTCTTGTTGCTTGCCCCTTCAAATATTGATACCACGTGTTGAACTGGCCAATCATTAACTTCATTGGGGTCTTAGAACATAACTTTTCTTGAATGCATTTTCCTTCCTTGTTATTGTTGATGTTACGTTTCCACCCACGGTGGGAGCATTAAAATAAACACTCAGATGTCTCGGGATTTAACTATTTATTCTACAGCACACTATCACATACAACCGGCCCATGTGGCCACACTACGCTTCCCCATCACTCCCACCAGGGGATGCCACATCACTCAAAAGACAATAGACTGTCGAAATACCAATACACCACATCTCCTCCCCTACTAGAATCCAAATCCCTCTTGCATCACAAGTCAAGCCGCTGAGGTGCCTTGGATGGTCTGTTGGAGCGGCGAAGTTCTGGACCTGTATTCCTAGAGGATTGGTTAGCAGTGGGTATCACCATTTCAGCAGTTGGGACAGAGGCAGGATAGGATGGGCTGGACCGAGGGGAAATGGTCAAGGGAGTCTGCACCATTGACCATAGAGGTGCTGCATCCACAGCCGAGTCATCAGGATCTGCTAACAAGTGGAAAGGGAAAACTTTTGGCTTAGGGATAATTTTTGAAGGTGGCAAGCGTTTCAATTGGTTCATGTGCACATACCGACATTGGCTTCCAATGTACACCCTGTAAGTAACCACACTGACCCTCTTCCCAATTACACCTTTTACAGGCACCATGCCTGGTCTAATTTTTACCAAAACAACTTCCCCCACCTTGTATTCTGGGTATCTAGAGCTTGGAAAGGTGAGACTATTAGGGGGTGGTTTAATTAATGACAAGAGGGTGCGAGGTTTATACTTGAACATCTTTTCCGAAGGGCTTATATCACCTGTTGCCAAAGGTGTAGTACGATAGGCAAGTAAAATTTTGCCAAGGACTGAGTGAATGTTTTTGTCACTAAGGGCACCTGGTGTTGTATTCAACTCCTTGGCAAGTAACCTTTTAATGGTTTGAACAGCTCTCTCTGCAATACCATTTGATTGGGGATGGTACGCTGGGGACTTTAATACCTCAATGCCTCTATGGGAGCAGAAATCAACAAACAGCTTTGAGTTGAATGGGGGGCCATTATCAGAGACTATCTGTGATGGATAACCAAAAGTGCTAAATAATGTACTCAGGTTTTCACATACTTTCCTAGCATCAGTTCCATTTGCCATAGGGTACACTTCAATCCACTTACTCTCACTATCAACAATAACCAGGAAATATTTCTTTTGCATAACAAAAAAATCAACATGCAATCTGCCCCAATTATCAACCCTGGGCCATGATGCCTTTTGCGAACAGTCTGGTTGAAAATTTACAATTTGGCATGCTTCACAATTTTTCACCTTCTCCTCAATATCCCTGTTAACATTTGGCCACCAGCATAATGAACGAGCAAGGGACTTCATTCTCACAATTCCTGGGTGTGACCCATGCAATAAATTCAGCATGTCGTTCTGCAATTTGAGAGGTATGATCACCTTTGACCCCATTAACAAACATCCATTTTCCAGGGAGATACCATACCTTTGCCTGAAAAATGGGACAATTGCTGGCTCTCTGACAAAATTTGGCCATCCGTGCTTTGTATAATCCATTACCTTAGACAATACCACATCCTTTTCAGTTTCCTTGGCCACCTCCACATAAGTCAAGGGAAACTTTGCCGGCAAAATACTCAAAACACTAAATACATTTTCCACTACATTCTCCTCAGGTACTGGCAATCGCGATAATGCATCTGCAGGACATAACAGGGTTGACTTACGGTATTCAATTTTATACATATATGCTGATAGTACAATGGACCATCTCTGCAACCTAGCCGCAGCAACAGTAGGCACCCCTTTGTCTGGTGCAAAAATGTGCCGTAGGGGTTGGTGGTCACTCACTAGGGTGAAGTGTTGCCCATACAAATATTTATGGAACCGCTTCACAGCAAAAATCAATGCCAAAGCCTCTCTGTCTAACTGGGAGTAATTTTGTTGAGCACTGGATAATGTACTGGATGCAAAAATCACTGGTTTCTCAACACCATCAATCAGATGACTCAGCACGGCACCAACACCATATGGTGATGCATCAGCTGATACCACTATGGGATACTTAGGGTTGTAATGCACCAACAATGGATGGCCCAATAAGAGCTCTTTACATTTACCAAAGGCTTGGTTACATTCAAAAGTCCACTCCCAAGTTGCATCTTTTTTTACAAGATCATACAGAGGTTTTAGTAGGCTTGAAAGGTTAGGCAGGAAGCGATGATAAAAATTTAACATTCCCACAAAGGATCTCACTTGTGATACATCTTGGGGAACCTTAGCCTAGTATGTATGTATCCAGTATGGCCTTCATTTTGTGTGATATTGGACAAACACCTTTCGCACTTATTGTATGACCTAAATAATCCACAGACTCACAAAACCATTTACATTTATATTACCCTCACATACCCTCACATTATATTCATTTAGCCTGTTCAGCACCATTTCCACCCTTTCTTGGCAATCTTTTAAATCTTTCCCTGAAATTAATAAGTCATCCAAATAACATGTAACCATGGGCAAACCCTTGACAATTTCCTGCATTACAGACTGAAAAATACCTGGAGCACTAGAGATGCCAAAAGGTAGGCGGGTAAATTGATAAAGTCCATCATCAGTATTGACGGTAAGGTACTTCTGAGATTCTAGTCCAACACCTAACTGCAAATATGCATTTTGGAGGTCTAGCGTACAAAATACAGTCCCCCCGGCCAATGATCCAAACACATCATCTAATTTGGGCAAGGGATAGAAATCTGTGACCAAAACCCTATTTAAGGTCACCTTAAAGTCCACACAAATCCTAACACCTCCGTCTGCTTTTGGAACACACACTATTGGGGATGCCCATTCAGAGTGTCTCACAGGTCTTAGAACCCCACTGGTTACCATTTCTTCCAATTGCTTACGAACTTCTCCTTTTAAGGCAAAAGGTACTGAGTATGGCCTATGAAAAATTGGGATAGCATTCTCCCTAATCACAAGATTTGCCTTAAACTGCTTGATCATGTTTGAATTTTTCCTGCTGAAAACATTTGGATATTTGCAGGCATAACTGGATAGCAATTTGCTGTCCTTCAACAGCGATTTATAACAATTGTCTTCCAACGTTGTGTTTGACTCAAACTTGAAAATATTGTTATCATCTACCTCAAGGTACCCCTCATTTGAAACACAACAAGAAAGTAGCCTCTTTCTCCATTCTGGGGACAAAATATCCAACCAGGGACGACCCATGAGAGGCCTTACTCGCGCAGTGGAAGACACAACAACTAATTCTAATGTGTGGCTCTTACTAGCATTTCCACTGGACCAAGTGTAGTAAAATATCAGTTTCAGTAAAAACCTAATCAAGGTTTTATTCAGCAAGAATAACACAGTTTAAGTAAACAACTTAAGTGTTGCCACGACAAATACAATTATTAAAAGTAAGATCAACAACATAGTATGTTTATACCACATTCACCCCCACTAAAAATCGATTAGTATCTGATGTAGTCATTTAGATAAGCTGGTAGCCTTCGCTGCCGTCCATGTGGAGAACCTTTCTGTGGAGATGGACTCTTGGGTTGTTCAGAGACACTCTTACTCGAATTAGGTATGCCCTTATCTTGCCCTGTCTCTTCATCGCATGAGGAGTTTTGTGATGTCTGTTCTTCGGAGTCAATAGATGGGCTCAAGGGAGGTCCGTCAAGCTTGACTGGGAAGTCCCCTCTTGGAGCCAAATGTCTAATGGAAACACTTGATTCTTGCCCATTGGGAAGCTTTACATATGCATAGTCTGGATTTGCCTCTATTAATTCGACTTCCTGAACAATCGGGTCATACTTGCTGTGCCGCAAATGGTTTTTCATTAAAACTTGACCTGGTTTAGTTAACCATGTAGGCAAGGAGCGACCATTGAAAGATCTCCTGGGATGAGTGAACATACGTTCATGTTGGGTATCATTTGTTGAGGTGCACAACAGTGATCTAATAGAGTGAAGTGCTGACTGAAGCACTTCTTCCCATTGTTCTGTCTTTAACCCTTTTGACTTTAAGGTCAAAAGTACAGTCTTCCATATTATTCCATTGTATCTTTCGACCTGACCATTTCCTTGGGGGCTGTAGGCAGTAGTTCTACTTGTAGCAACGCCTAAGGAGGTGAGAAATGATTTCAGTTCATGTGACATGAACGAAGCTCCTCTGTCGGAATGTATATAAGCTGGTGTACCAAAGAGCGAAAACACCATAGTCAATACTCTCACAACAGTAGATGCCGAAATATCTGTACAAGGAAATGCAAAAGGGAACCTTGAATATTCATCAACAATAGTCAGTAGAAAACGGTTCTTGGATGAGCTAGGTAAGGGTCCTTTGAAGTCTAAGCTTAATCTCTCAAATGGAGAAGTTGCCTTTATAAGCTGCCCTTCATTTCTACAGAATCGAGGTTTTAATTCATTGCAGCAGGTGCAAGAATTAATCACTCCTTTAATTTCTTCTAGTGTGTAGGGCAGGTTTTTAGCTCTAACCCAGTGGTGCATTCTTGTTACACCCGGATGACATAAAGCATCATGTAGTTCTTTGAGGTTCATTCTTCCCTCTAAGTAGGTACTTGCTGTAATCCTCGACATTGTGTCTGCAGTTGTGTTTTGGTTGCCTGGTCGGTAAACGATATCGAATTTGTAATTAGCTAATTCAAGTCGCCATCTCATAATTTTCTCATTCTTTATTTTACTTGAGTGATACTGATCAAACATGAAGGCAACAGACCTCTGGTCAGTGATGACCTCAAAATGTCTTCCGATAAGGTAGTGTCTCCAGTTCCTCAGTGATTCCACAATAGCATAAGCTTCCTTCTCAACAGAGGAATGTCTTTGCTCAGCTGCATTAAGTGTCCTAGAGAAAAAGGCAATGGGACGTTCGGCTTGACTCAGGGTGGCCCCAATGGCAAACTCTGAAGCGTCAGTTTCTACTCGAAAAGGTGTATTTTCTTCTATTGCAGAGAGTGATGCCTCTGCTACATCTTTCTTGAGTGAATTGAATGTTGTCACAGCTTCTTCAGACAGCGGGAATGGTCCTTTTACCAGAAAAGGGCGAATCTTCTCTGAAAATTTGGGAATCCATCGGCAATAGTGAGCAAACATACCTAAGGTTCTCTGAAGGGCTGGCATGTCATTTGGGACAGGTAGGTTCATCAAAGGTGCAAGCCTATCCGGATCAGGCTTTATAACTCTATCTTCGATCAGATATCCTAATATTTTCACAGATTTAGTTGAATATTTACATTTATCTTGGTTTAACGTCAGATTATACTTTTCTACTGCACCTAAAAATCTTTCCAAATTTTGGTCATGTTCCTGTTGGTCATGGCCGCAAACTGTTACATCATCTAGATAAGGAAAAGTACCTTTGAGCTTTTCTTCCTTGATAATTCTGTCAATGTTTCTCTGGAAAGCTGGGACACCGTTAGTTACCCCGAAAGGAATTCTTCGGAACTGGTAAAGTTTTCCAGCAGCTTCAAAAGCAGTATATGGCTTATCTGATTCTAGAATAGGTACTTGGTGATAGGCACTCTTGAGGTCAATGGTGCTGAATATCTTGTATTGTGATACATTCCGTACCAACTCCTCTATTCTTGGGAGAGGGTAGGCATCAAGCATTGTAAATTTATTAATAGTTTGTGAGTAGTCAACTACCATCCTAGGTTTATGATTTTCTCCCTTAACTACAAAAACTTGAGCACGCCATGGTGAGTTACTAGGTTCTATTACACCTTCTTTGAGCAATTTTTCCACTTCAGCAGCGATGAATATTTTGTCGGATTCTGTGTGACGTCTTGACTTAGTTATGACGGGTTTGCAGTCTGGTGTGAGATTGACAAATAGCGATGCTGCTGGAACTCGAGCAGTAGCTAGTGAACAGATTTTAAGAGGTGTTTGTTCTCCATGGAATTCTATTTCTACAGATGAGTGACTCTTCAGAAGATCGTGCCCAATCAGGAAATCAGCACACAGATTTTTCATGATTAACACCTTAATATTTGCATATGTATAGGTCTGAATCTTCAAGGTCAGCGTACCACATCCAGTAACATCAGAACTCAAAGAAGAATTAGCCATGGTTATCTTACCGGAGTAAGGCGTAACGACTATTCCGCATCTCTCCACAAAACGTTCATTCAAGAAACTAAGAGAACTTCCAGTATCGATAAGTGCATTTAGTTCCACTCCATTGATCAATACCTTAGTCATGGATTTTTGAAGGCATAGAGGTGCTGTTACTGCAGAAGCCAAAAACGACGTAGAAGCTGTTGAATTTGTAGATGAATGTTTAAATCTTGATTTACATACTTTTTGGTAATGTCCTTTTTTTCCGCAACCTCTACAGATAATATCCTTTGCTGGGCAAGAGTCCCTTGGGTGCCGTTTGTTACCACAAAAGAAACATTTTTCAGATCGTACCAAGGCAGCTGATGTTGTTGTAGTATCTTCAGGGCTATCTTCTCTATGGTCAGCAGCAGCAACAGGAGTTGAGTCTGCTGTATTCAGATAAGACGCTGAATGTAGCTCAGCCAGCTCAAGTGACCTAGCCTGTAGGGGCTTTCTCTAACTCGTTAACGAATTGTTGTTAACGGGTTGTTAACGAAAGTCCTCTCTTGCAACGACACCCTCTTATCGAAAGTGTGTTTCTGTATCTCACCTTAACGACAGCTCGTCGTTGCAAAACAAGACCACGGCCCGTCGATAGCAAACAATACACCGTCGGCGCCTGCGAGTGAGGCTAGAATTTTCAACCAATCACAATGCCTAGATTTATTCGTTCGGTAGCATCAAGAAGCAGTGCCTAACTACGGTAACTAATAAACGATAAATAGTCACCATAAATAAACAAGAAGCTGCTAAAGAACGAACCGGTCGATTTGGAAAAGAATAATAAATGATGGAGAAAACTGATGAGTATTATTTTAGTAGTGGATTCATATACTGTTTTTATGATGTGTCGTAATATATTTTCATGATGAACGAAATAAAATAAGGGGAAAATTAGTGTAAATAAGCGTGTATATTCAAGGATTCAACAGTCGTCGATGGAAGAATATCGGCAACTTTTGGTGCAATATGTATCGTAATTTTCAAGTACAATTATCTTGAAGAGGACTTTGTCAGCTACTTACTCGTTCACCTACGCCTAGAATAATTTTACTCTCGTGATAATAGTAGTGACAAAATTATTTTATTAGTATTGTAACAATGTAAATTTCGGAGTGCATCTTCAGCCACGGCTTGTTTACATCGTTTGCCTTATTTCCGCTATGAGTTCACTACTTCCACAGTGGTAGTTATTCAATTAGAAAAACTTATGGACGCTTTCATCATATTTTGGGTTGTTTGAAATCAATTCGTTGACAAAAAATACCGAAATTACGCGGATGTCATGGAAGGAATCATCGCGAGTGCTGTGATTGTGAAATCGTGTCACATACTTAACGCTTTTTAGTGTCATTTTCTTGAGTAAATATTACGGAAGTGTTAATGTTGTTGGTGTTGTTACTTAATATTATATTCCACGCAAAGCGAAGATAAGCACAATAAAGTAAACATAGAAAAAATGTGCATTTAAGGAAGTAATATAAATATTTTCATAGCCACTCACCATGTTGAGGGATCGAATTACTGATTAAACTCACACAAAAGCAAAACGTAGCATAGCTTAATCGTTGGTAGCCACAATTAGACATAGAAAATCACTTAAATCAGCAACTGCAAATAATACTAAAATAAGTATATGCATGTACTCATCAAAACACGGGCATATTAAAGTTAAAAGTGACGACCATGGTGACGACTAATGAGTAAAAGAGGGAAACCGATATTTTTTTCGTGAACGGTGGCTTTAGCCAGCCAAAAAAAGGCGTCAAACATCCGTCAGTGTTAGGGCCATATCGGGGGTTATTGAAAAGGTTCCGAATTAAAAATCCTTCGAAAATTAGGATTCTGAGCTTTCTTAAGTCGTCTTCTCGGCACTAGATGCTTGATTACATTTGCTCTTTCCTCAAGAGTGATTAGCTCCCTACCTAAAAAGTGAAGTCCCATCAATCGAGCCGAAAGAAACTACCGACAAAAAATAATCGGAGCACCATAATTGTAATGTGTAAATATTATTTTCACACCAATTATCTACTTCAAACGGCATGTTTACTCCCCCGAAAAAACTAATGTCTCTAATGCCACTTTTTATAATCATTGATTACTGCAAAACGTTTTAATGCTTTCCACCTCCTTCGCAAAAGTATTCCTATAATTTTTCAAGTAAAAATACCTTAATCGCTTTGTTGTAGCAGAATTAAAACTTTAAAACCGATACCGAAAAGCATTATGGCGGGCGTCGATAAGCTTAAGACGGGCTCCCAAGTCCCCGGATAGGCTATCGACATTTTTCGTTAGTGCTACCGAGAAAATATCGTTAAGCGAGCATAGAGAAAGCCAATTGTCGTTAGTTAAGATTTTCGATAAGCTTACGACGTAGCAACGTCGGTAAGACTTGCTATCGAGTTAGAGAAAGCCCCTACTGGGGCGGAATTCTGTACACCGTACCGACGATTGTCGGTGTCGGTAAGCCGGTCCTACCGATAAGTCTCGGTACGAGCGATTCAGGATACATGTTTTACCGACGATTGTCGTTGTCCCACCGACAGTTGTCGGTAAACCCGTCGGTACATACCGACGATTTCAAAACGCTCGGTAGGACCTACCGACAAATTTTTAGCAACATGGCGGACTTTTGTTTACACTTTTCGGCCTAAGCTGACGATTTTAAATCATAATCTACGACGCTAGATCCGTGGAAGCGCTCTAATTGTATGTTATTTATAATAAAAATGATTGATTAAACACCTGAAACGTAAAATTTACGAAGTGGGAGCAGTATTTAACTTTACCAATGTTACACGTATATTATATTATGCGTTCCAATAGCGTATAAGGTATTTTACATTATAAATATTCCGTAATTTTAAGTGTGTAACGTATTGCTTTGCTTTTAAATTACTCACAACAAGACACGATAGGTATCTATTGTTGATTCGTAAAGTTTGGATCCGAAATTAATTTATATTTTGAATAAAAACGAATGCCTATTGAAGCACTTTCAATGAAATATATACGTGGACATTTCGAACACTTTCATATTAACTTCAATACCCTATGCGAGCATCTGAGAATGGGGTTTATAATGAAAATAACTCTCCTACCTTCGTAAGTACTCTTGAGAGCATCAGAGAGCAACGACGAAATAGAAAAAGCATATTGCTACTATATTTTAGAAGAATGTAAATGGCATCACTAATCTCCTCTCACTCTTTGACGACGTTACCGATACACAAAACTTCCCGTAAAATTAATGCTGAATTTACTTCACCATACTAACCAAACACCGTACGGGACTTCAAGATAGATTTTCATTATTACTATAAGAGCACCGAGTAGGTACGTACCGTGTATTCCATCGGTAGAAGGTGGCAAATAAAACGAATGATTGCACGAAACAAGGAAACATTTAATGAATTATTCATCATAAAACTACAAAAATTTAATTTCAACACGAGAAAACCTTCATACTTTCAACGGTATATCACAAATTAACACTGATCAAGCATATTTAGTCAAAGTCATATCAACGCAAAGTTTGAAATAACACACAAATGGTATCAAAATTCAAAAGTTAACACTTCCAAATAGCGTAAAGGATGTCACTCAAGTTCACAATCACTTCACTTGACGCGATGATACTGATGATACCTTCCGTGACATCCGCGGAATCTCGGTGTTTTTCTCAACCAATGTATTTTAAATAGCCCAAAATGTGAATTAAAGCGACAAAAATGTTTTCTAATTGAATAATTACCCTTATGGAAGTATCGGACTTACGGCGAACAATGAAGCAAACGATGTAAACAAGCTGTGGCTCAAGATGAAGGTACATTGTTACAATACTAATAAAAATAATTTCGTCACTGCTAATCCCAAGAATACAATTATAAAAAGCGTAGGTGAACAATAGGGAAATTGCATACTTTTTATAAACAGTATGCTGATATACTACAGTAAATACTTAGTACCGCAGTGTACTTTTTTCCGCTTAAAATTCAGTTTATACACTAGAAAATGACTCCCAAAAGTCTCCCGAGTTTCGCGGGCTAAAAAATACCGCCCCCACTAATCTTTGGCCGTGACGTCATAGTTCAGTACGAGTCCAAGATCCAAGCCCAAACTGCAGGTTTGGAAGAGCCACGTTGCGTTTAAAGGAGAACATGGGTGAAGTAAGGAAAAATTACAAGTGGTGCATTGTTCCTCTGTGCAATAACACTCCAGAAAAAATTTTCGTCTGCATTCCCACGGAGGAAATTAGAAGAAAAGCCTCGATGCATGCCGTCTGTCGGGATGAGCGTTACGGAAAAATAAGAGTATTATAAACGGAATGATAAACCCGTGTGCTATGTGAGCGAAGATAACTTTAATATAAATAATATTTCCATATTTCATTGACTGAATAACTTGAAACTGAGATTTTTCGATAATTCGGCCGCCGTAGAATAAATTAAAACTCAACTTCACAACAAAAATCGAGATAGGTGTTTCTCGATGGTTACGATCAGATACGATGGACTCAAATTATTTATGACACTTGTTCAATTTCAGTCACGGAAGGACATAGAAAATCCCATGATGTTTACAATCAAGGGAGGAAATATGAAAATAGAGCAACGTTGATCCTCATGCATTCGTGTGCCAGCCAAGAAGACAGCGTTTTCTTCTACTGTCGGCGTCAAAATGATGTGCCGCTGTACTTTGCAAATTTATATCCTGGCATCACTGCATGCTATAATAATGAACTATACCTCATTTTAAAGGAAATTTTATCCTTTATTCTGATTTATTTTATTACAAAAAAATTGAAAAATGTAGACACGGCCAGTGCAATAAATGACTCCGCGCACCGAAAAATTAGCCGTTTTGTCAACTTCATGAACTTTGCAACTCAACCTAAGGAAAACTACTACGTCTACAGCATTCATCTTCCACATTAATTTACAATCATCAGTGCGGATTACTAAATTGGCTTTTGGGTTTTTTAGAACTTATATTTTGTTATAAATTAATGAAAATATTTAAATATTATCTTGTCCCATAGTTTACCCCGAAAGATAAAGGAAGTTGTCGATGGAAAAAGAATGGAATCCAGAGGTGGTCACAAAAAATGAATCGCAGCATTCTTTGATTTTATTCCACGCCGGCTTGCTTTTCAGAAAAAGTTGAGTCACAAGAGGAATGTTCCGCGGCCCTTGATTTGGAAACTGTGGAGATAGAGGAAGACGTGTGGATCAGCAATTTCCATTTAGTTGGTTGTCAGGATAAACCAAGGATCCATTTAAAGGTTGTCAGGCCATCGTATAAAGATAGGACTGATGTGCACCACAGGGGAAATGGGGTGTTTGAGGGAAAGTCAAACACAAAGTTGCCCAAAGAATGTGCAGTTCTATGATGCTATTTCCCCAGTTGTTGGAATTTCGTCCATATTATCGCTACTAAATTGAAACACTAATAGTCTGGCTTCCTCAGAGCTTCCTGTCGCCCTCCAGGCAAGATATTTTTAAGTTGAAAGTATCATCGACAGCTTCGAGCAGGCCCGGACTGGCCCGCCGGCCCATCGGCCCGTGGGCCGGTGCGCCCTTAGACCAACATGGTCTAAGGGTGCGCCCTTAGAAAAATGCGTTCCTGCGCCCGCAAGGCGCAAGTACGTGTTTTCTAAAAGGTGCTCCAATCAATTAAAAACCCAACACTTGTATACAAAAACAATTTATACTGATAATACAGTAACTAAGACGACAGCGACATGCTATGATTGCAATGACACGCTGCGCCATTGCTAAGGTTTGCGCGTTACGAGACAACGTTGCAGCTGTGGCGGCGCTGAATGCAGACCTATGATGCAGACGACATGGCGCCAAACGAGAGGCGATTGTTCTTCGAGTTTTTCCAGCGGCTATTAGGGATTGCTCGGTAGGGTGTTGCCTATTTTTTTAAAATATTTTCTCTGCTTTTTGATTTCTACCTCTTAAAATATGCTCTGGGGTGCAGAATGGATATCCTAAAAATTTCAGCTAAATTGTTTAATATTTAGAGGTCGCTCAAAGAGCATTCAATCATTTAATTTCATTCAATTTTTATATCTTTTATGATATACTACCAGTATCGTTGAAAATGTTTGTGAACTTGCGTCGTATAATGCGCTACTATATATCAATTTTTCGAGCGATTTGAATAAATATTTATTATTCTATGTAGGGTAAACTACCCAGTTATTGGCACTTTAAGGACCTTGACGAAGAAAATTAACTCTTGTGACCGTTGTATCACAACTTCAGTTTATTTATAACTTGCCTTAGATCTGAGAGACATGTAGCTTTAGTATTCCCATGTGAGCAATTTATATTATACATACAACTATTTACTAAAAATAATTGTTTAAAAAGTCCAATAATCCCAGTTATTGGCACACTTTATCCAGTTATTGGCACACTGTATTCCAGTTATTGGCACACCAGATTTTCATGCACTGCTTAGCACATTTTCTGTTAAATTATAATATATTAAAGAAATATAGCCTTTTTCAGCCACTGAATCGTTCATTATCTTACCTGTAAGTATATGAAAACAGTGAGAGGTGGTAAATATCTTTAAATGAAAATCCAATGATGTAACTTTAAAATTTTACGTTTTAATGATTTTACGCTCAAAACAAATTATTTTTGGACCGAAAAAGTAATACTTTACATGTTTATTATGTATTTAGATTAATATTTGTTTTGTCTCTTCAAAATATCTATAGATCACTTTGGGAAGTAATGTCCTCTGGAAACTCATACCATTTATGGCAAACAAATAGATTAACGACAGTATCATCTGGAAGATGCATTTGGTGTGTTTTTGGGACTCAATTTAGGTGATACAACTTCTTGCAACTGCTGCATTCAATTCCTATCTTCTTTTGCCCCACAGTGGAGTTACACATACCATTGGTAAATTCTTTCCACTGACAGGAGTGAGTACGACTTTTCTTCCATTGCCAGTGAACGATGAGATTCAACGGCGAAAGACTTTAGACACTGTTTTTGTGATAGATGATAGTTGGTGAACGGGGGAAATGAGCTCTACGGCCTCTATAATAGAGGATTCAAAAGGGGGTTCTCAAATGGCAGTAAAATTTGACACCACTCGTCAGAGAAATAAGCAAAAAACACTTCACCAGAATGCCCTCCTGTTGCAGTTTACGGGAATTACTTCCACGCGACTACCACAGACACAAGCACACACCCCCGAATTGATACCTTCGCAAGGCTGTCGGACCTCGCTATGGTAACCTGGGACCCTTCGCAGAGCTGGATGGACTCTTTTACTCCTTTTGAATCGCCTATTATTTTTGTGGTAAAGCTGTACTAAAAATACTTTGGGATGGTAGCTATTCCTGCTCATTTCCTAATATCAATGTTTTAGCTGCCTTTAACATTATCTTTGGCTCTCTTTTGAATGGTCATTTAATTGCCTTTTCTTTAGAAGTCTACTCTGTTGCTTGCTTCTGCAGTTTTTATCCTCCCTTTCCTCCTTTTTTAGTTCCTATTCTGTTTGATTTTCTTATTTTATTCTTTTTTTCTTGTCATGGCATTATTTCCATTTTTCTGGGGTCAATTTACGTCTTGTTCAAATGGTACCCTTTTGGTACTTCTTTTTTCCTTTCTTTTTCGTGTTTCAGGCCAAAAAAGAATGATATTCATTGGCGTTACACTATATGGTTCTTCATCGTGGCATGGACCCTCTGTTAGGTCTGACCTGTGTATGTGTGGCGCAGCAGGAATTTCAGATAATGCTGCCTCAGTCTCTACAGAAATCTATCGGTAGTCGTATCTTCTGTGTTATGCTGGTTATGTAAAAGTACAATTACTCTCTCGCCCGTTCCTTCTTCCTCATTCTTCATCAATTTGCATTGTAATTTGATAGCGCTCCCACAATTTACATAGAACTCTGAATTCCTCTCCTTTTCCCAAATTTTGTTGAATACTTTTAAAATTTTCACTTTGCTCTTCCCCAACCATCAAAGAAAAATCATCATATGGAAGTGGATTCATCTTACAAACTGAGATATTCACACTGACTTTGGATGAACGCTTTCCTAGGCACTTAGAATAATCTATTGCGTTGGCATTCCATGGATATAGGCCTAATGCCCTGAAACCATTCTTAACTATTCTAGATAAGTCAATGTTGTTCAATATGGCTGAAAGAATGGGAACAAAATCCTCTGTTTTATCGGCGTTAGGATTTTTGGTCTATTCGAGTACGGCCTCCTTCCACTTAGTCTTTAATGGCCTAAAGGCAGCCACATCAGCGGGTTGCAATATTTTGGTGGAATTTTGGTACAGAGCAATTGGAATAGTTTAAAATTCTTTGCATAGCGAACTTCGGTGGCATAGCAGATGGGTTTTGTGGCCATCTACAAACAACACTGCTGGTAATGGTATTTTATTTTCCAAAAGATAAAGATGAAAAACATTCCCAATATATTTAAAAAACACTTCTGACCTCATCCACCCATTGTCACTGCGCCCTATCCCCCATTTTTTAGGAACTTTTTGGACTATTTTATTAGGGATCCTCTGTAGAAGGTAGATGATCATCGGAGGACACGTATTTCCTGAGGATGAAAAGGTTCTTATGACGGTCAGCGTTGCCTTCACGTGACGGTGGGGGTAACTTCATATAAATTTTTTGATCCAGAGGATCAAGAACTAAGTTATTTTCAGGGCATGCCATGAAATTAGTTTAGTCGCCAATTAACACGCTATTCGGATCAGAGAGGATATCAAACTTGTTTTGTTCTTTAAGAATGTCCTCCACAGGTTTAAACCAGCCTCTGATATATAGAGAATATCGCTCACGCATGCACTTGCATCAGTTACTCCTTCAAATGAACGGTAAGAAATTTCAGGGTATCTGCGTAAAAAGCCATGATACCACTTATTTTCGGGAGTATTGCCCTTAAAAGGATTTCCGCGATTATTTTGCTCGAATTCTTTGACATTATCACTTATCAATTGTTTTGCTTGGAATTCTTTGAAATTATTAATTTGACTATATCCAATTATTGGCACCCATTTTTCTAGTTATTGGCACCCATGCCAAGTACTGGTTGCACTCATTTCTATGAGCCAAAATATAAAATACGCATTTATACTAGCTGTACAATGCATTTGGCGAACAAAATAAATATATAACTGTAGTTGATGAAATTTCCAATACTTGGCACCCAGTGCCAATCACTGGAAATTAACAATATTTACATACCAGTGATTGGCACCCCATAAAAATCGATTTTAATAACGATAAAAGGCTCTAAGTAAAAAACAACCTCATTGGGGTATTACTATCATTACAAATATCTAAGTTTCATGCTACTTAATGGGTTGATATTGATAAAAAACGCATCCAAATGAAGTAACATTCTTAATTTTTTGCTAAGAAAACCTCCAATTTCTCCAAAGAAAATGCAGCACTTGGTTATATGGTCCGCAGTCACTTCTCAAATGGTGTAAGGTGGACGGAACCGCTGACACATATTAATTAAACTTCTTTGCTTCTAAATACAGAAGCATCAAAAATGCAATGCATCTCTGTCTCTTAATATCACACAGTTAATTACAGAGTGCCAACAACTGGGGGGGGTGCCAACAATAGGGCATTCTACCCTATCTCCTTCCTTGAACTATTGAATAAATTTTCAGTTTTGAAAGATTTAAATTTGGCTTCGAATAAGCCGCGAGACTTCTAAAATTACATTCATTTTCAAAACACAATGACATGATTTATTTTAGTTATTTGGGGTTGAAAATGTCATAACAGATTGGATACTTTCGATAGGATTACCCGTTTCGCCTACTTGAAAATTTATCAATGCGCCCATTTCTCTGACTTTATTCTCTTATTACCGTATCATTTCATATAGGTAATCACGTGCTAATGTTTCAAACGTGAATATTTGAATATTCAAATGATTTTATCTTACAATTAGAAAATCTGCTTTATGCGACATGATTTGAAGCAATCCAAACATAAGCCCACTGCATTTTTTTCACACATTTTTTGTCTCTTCATTTCCCATATTAGGCACAAACTGCACACCTCCTTTGGGACTTTGATTTCTTCCCAGCTGCAGGAATTTTCCTTAAGAAATGCATTTCTGTAAGTTTTGGTACTAAATTGTGTAAGAATGACGGCACTATCCAAACAGTCCTTATGAAGTTGGATATTTAAAAAATATTACCTCGACCAATTGCACGCGAAATGATAAGTGCCAATTTTTTATACGTGTTTTTCCTGTGAATAACGTATGAATTTAGGACTGCGGCATTCAATAGTTTCCTAAATAACTTCATACACCACTTTTAATGGCCTTTTCTTTCCATTAGGTACGAATGCAATAACAGGTCCTTGAAAATCACCCCACCAATGAATTTATTTTAAGCTAACGCACAAACAGACTTCCGAGTCTCTTTTTTGCCTTTCAATACTATTCCCATTTCAAAGGATCCCAATTATAAATAACAATACCACCCACAGGAAGTACACCCGATGAGAATTTCAACACACTGCCTGAAAGAAAACCACACAGCATGAATGAATCTAGTGGACTGAAGCACGTGTGGTTTAGAAGCTCCATCAAGAGACGAGAAAATATCTCGAAGGGGTCCTGGAATATGCTGACTGTTTAGAAGGAATCTTATCTTTGTTAATTACTGTCCAGAAAAAAAATAATTGCAGAGCGAAGCACATGGCCCCTTCGCTTAGGACGTTTAGCACTAACGATGCGGGCCAAACACACTTGGGGCTCGAGGAGACGACACACAAGGAGAAGACCGAGAGAAGGGAGTGAGCTTAGAAGATACCGTATCTCAATCTAAATTAGCTGACCCTTCTTGACGCCTCGCAAGCAGAATAGGCGGCAGTTTTCAAGATGGTACAGTTGAAGGAAGGCGTTGAGTTTTTGGATCGAATTCGTCAACGCGCTGGTTTAAAACGAAATTTCATCCAAACATTTAAAAAAATCCTGAAGGCATAAAGTCGCTATGCATATTTTATTGAAAAGGACAAACATTTCTTCAAAAGATAGAGTAATTACTTTTAATTAAAAATAAAATATCTGGCGGAGAAAAAATATTATATACAGTGGGTCAGGAAGCGTACTGGGTCCCATGACGGTGGCATACGAAATTTAAAGGGTACTACTGGGTACGCATGGCGGCGTTGAGGGGTTAAGCATTTTACGCGAGGAAATAAAAGTCAAAATACTACGGAGACTTAGCATTCTGGCGAGACTCGATATGAGCAGCAGAGCTTCTCGGATGTTGATGCGGTATTTTACTCCGAAAACATATTTCAAGTTAAAATTTATGAGTTGTGCTATAAATTCTATTGTTACAGTCACATACAAAAGGATATTTTCTCAGGATATTTGGTTTCTCCCCGATTGCAATTCGAATTCATGTTTTTATCTCCTTAGAGCTTCCAAAGATGGACTGAAAATAATTTAAGAAAATCCGGTGGATAAACGCGTGTATTATGCAAAGCGCCTCAGATTGTCCGCTAGCACTTGACAGCAGGAGAGGGAGCGACCTACCTGTTGAAAATAAGGAGTTGGATGAAGCCGAGTATCAAATGGGCGTACCGTTGAAATGGTGTTTGGTAGATAAGAATGTATAGGTACATCAGACAGAAATCCATCGTTGCAGTGTAAATGCCTAGACGGCATGAAATCTTTTTTCGCGAGGTGGTGTGTCCCCTTAGAATATTTAAAAGAGATGTTAGTTGAATGAACTGTATGCCCAATTGTTTCCATAAAATTAAAATATTCTATTAATCAGCTTAATTCCTGTTCGAATCCTTTAAAGGAAATTAAAATTACTCCCCAAAATCTAGTGTTTCCTGCTGCATAGGCAACTGACAAGGGGAGACCACGAAACTTGCACCGCCTTTTTCAATGCCGTATTTTTTATGGCCATCGGAATGGTGAACACATCCCTGAACTAGTAGTGGTTCCGTTGAATGGGCCTTAGTTAGGCTGTAATTAAGTAATTTTCATGCGGTACTTTTCACAAGCCGGGTATAGTTTCATGATATGCCATTACCCAGCAGGCGGGTCAGAAGGGGTATGGTTAGTGTCTTCGACTACCACCCGGGGGACCAGGATTCGATGCTTCGTGATGACTGTGAATTTTGTTGTCTTTATTGTGATCATACGGCGTCAACTTTTTCATTAATTTTAATTGCAATAAATGTAAATAGTGGCTGTAGTGTAATTTGTAATATCAATAATGAATATCTTTGAAAATATTAAAATATTTAGAATATATCCATGTTAAGTAGAAGCCAATTACACATGATCATTTGGAGTATTCGCTTGTTAAATTAGCGTACCTTCTATCGCATACGCGTTGTATTGTTAAATAGCTTTTTTGAAACCATTGTAAAAAAATACCCTATTTTTTTTAAATTTACTTTTTAAATTTCAAAGCAATATCCCACAGCCCTACCCTCGGACTGCGCCCTTTCTTAAGTTGAAGACAGCGCCCTTTAAGAGGTCCCAGTCCGGCCCTGGCTTCGAGGTGGAAATAAGTTCACCATAAGAACTACCGGACTGCCAAAAGAATACACATTTCACATGAGTACGCTTTCGCCAATATTATACGCAAGTCTCACTTTGTTATGAACTATAAAACATTTCAGATGCACATCAGCTACCTTTCCATTTCTCGGCATCGACTTTCCGCGCCGACGAAGTCTACAGTTTCACTAAAATACCCTGTTATGATGGAATCAGTAACAGGAAGCTTGCTAGGATCAGTGTAAGAATAACCATATTCCTTCATCTTTACGCAATCTATCGCTTTCAATGGAGGAGAAATAGATCAAATAATAGCCCTGAAGTCACAATGGACAACTCCGATACGTCTGCACTTCAATAAATGAATCATAACCACGCCGTCGCTTGTATTCAAGTATGCAACCTCTACTACGGCCGTGCCGCCGTGCCTCCTCGTACTGAACTATGACGTCACTTTTCTACCAGCCAATCATCGGGCGTTTTCGATTCTCACTTGCATTTGAAAATTCTCGTGAACTTTGATGCATTAAATATCGCAAACCACGTCATAAATTAATAAAAAAACTTTCACCGAGGTATGCAAACATATAGTTTTATATAATTTTGGGGCTATTGATTATATCTGAAATATATGCAAGTTCCCTATTATGTAGCAGACAAAGTCCTCTTCAAAACAATTTTACTTGAAAATTCCAGTACATTGAGCACCAAATTATGCCGGTGTTCTTCTATCAACGACCGTTAAATCCTTGAATATAAAGGCTTTTTTACTTGGGCTAGAAAAAATCCGATGGTAAATACAGCAAAATCTCGGAATACAAGCCACATCGCACCAACGGGAGTAAGAAATTGTGTTCGCAGAGTGATTAAACATCGTAAATATCTCACAAAGCAGTGATCAACTCTTTTTAACTTCTTCGCGGGCTGCCGAATAACAGATGGCGTTTTCGGAGCCTCATTTGTTTAATGCAAACAAAGGAGATATATGATTGGTCGAGGCGCCTAGCCTCGCGTGCGGGTGCCACTTTCGTACCGACAAAAGCACTACGTCACGAATTTGTCGGTTGCACCGACAATCTGTCGGTAGCGGCGTTTTGTGAATCACATTTCTATCGGTGCTACCGACGATCGTCGGTAGCTACCGACACCGATGATCGTCGGTATCCGTGTACAGAATTCCGCCCCTGGTCATGGGCCTTCTCTAATGTGACGTTGGTGTTTTCCAGTAATCTTTCTCGAATACGAGAGCTCTTGAGGCCTCGTATGAAAGAATCCCTTATGTACTCATCTTTATATTTATCAGCTGTTACTGCTTGAAATTCACAATCTTTGCTCATTTGTTTTAATACCTGGAGATATTCATCGACTGATTCACCCGTCTGCTGAGTTCTAGATGCTAGGCAGTGTCTTGCAAATATTTCATTTCGTTTTGTGATATATAATGAATCTAGTATTTTGATGGCATCTGAGTAGTTTTCTGAGTCACTAATATACCGAAAGACGTTAGCAGATACATAATTGCAGAGTAATTGCAGTTTACCATCTTCTGAAACCTTGTTCACTTGGCCCAGGAAATTAGCAAATGTTCTTTTCCAGTGTTTCCACTTCGATTCAGCACCCACATGTGAAGGGTCAGTATCAAATCTTTCTGGCTTTAAAAGCTGTTCCATCTTACTAAAGAATTCTTGCTGAATAAATTGTAGTAAAATATCAGTTTCAGTAAAAACCTAATCAAGGTTTTATTCAGCAAGAATAACACAGTTTAAGTAAACAACTTAAGTGTTGCCACGACAAATACAATTATTAAAAGTAAGATCAACAACATAGTATGTTTATACCACACCAAGATACCCCAACTTCAATTTTTCCTTTGACCTTAATTTGGTCACCAGTGACTGATTTCAAGGATAGGGTACACTTTTGGAGTTTTGCACCGTTGAGATACCGGTGATATGTCTCCTCAGATACTAAAGACACACTAGCACCACTATCTACCTCAAAAGCTAATAAAACTCCATTCACATACATATTTACAAAAAGTGGTGAAGTACCAGATACCGATTTAACAGCCGGCAAGTAAATGCATTGCGACTCTAACCTTGGTTTGACGGGATGGGTATTTTGCGAGTGGGAAATGTCATCTGACGGACCGATCTCCCAATCGTCTGAGTACACCTCACGCACTTCCCTGCTTCGACACATTCTGGAAGCGTGCCCCCTTCCATGGCACCTAAAGCACTCCCAATCCCGGGCGGGGCAGGAATCCTCTCTGTGGAATCTTCCGCACCGTTGACACACAGCATTCCTCTGATGCCAATTGGTCCGTCGTCCGTTCTCTTGACGTTGTCCCGGTTGTGCTGGAATGTCCTCTCTCCTGCGGCTCGAACCAGCATCTGGTTGGCGGTGGAAGTTCTGCTTAGCGTTTGGGGCTCTCCTATAAACTGCCCCAACTTCCAGATTCGAGAACTTGGTAACCCCGTCAATAATCGAATTCTTCTGTGCCAACTCCAAATCGGTGGCGATGATGCACGCCTGCTCAAACGTTAATTTAATTTCCAGAAGTAGTCTCTGTCTGATCACCGCTGATTCTATACCACAAACAAACCTATCCCTCAAAGCATCGTTCAAAAAATCTCCGAACTCACAAAACTCTGCAAGTTTCTTTAGGGCAATGATAAACTCTTTCACGTTTTCACCCGTCTGTTGTGAACGGGTATGAAAGTTGTACCGTTCCGCAATAGTCAGTCGTTTTGGGGCATAATGCGTCGTAAGAACACCAACCAATTCCGCAAATGTCTGTTCCGTAGGCTTTTTTGGGAACAACATGTTTTTCAACAGCGTATATGTTGATGCCCCACAAAACGTAATAAACATCGGGACCTTCACTTCCTCTTGCGTTATCCCGTTTAGCAGAAAATACTGCTCAAAACGTTCAGCGTATGATACAAAATCTTCCTCGTCCGGGCTAAAAGGGTCCATGCGCCCGATTAGGGCAGTTTTTACCAGAGGGTTCGCCATCTTATCCGATACACAGTAATTACTCCGCAACACACGCACTGGGTGTTTAATGACTCATCGCTCGTCGCCACTTGTTACGTTTCCACCCACGGTGGGAGCATTAAAATAAACACTCAGATGTCTCGGGATTTAACTATTTATTCTACAGCACACTATCACATACAACCGGCCCATGTGCCCCAGTGAAAATTTTGTATACAATTGTATACAATTTCATACAGGAATTCCTGTATAAACCTGTACACAATTGTATACAAAATGTGTACATTGTATACAAATTTGGCTTCATACAATTGTATACAGTGTATACAATTTACACATTTTCATACACTGTATACAATTGTATGAAATGTATACAATTGTATGAAATGTATACAATTGTATGAAATGTATACAATTGTATGAAATGTATACAACTGTATGAAATGTATACAATTGTATGAAATGTATACAATTGTATACAGTGTATGAAAATGTGTAAATTGTATACACTGTATACAATTGTATGAAGCCAAATTTGTATACAATGTACACATTTTGTATACAATTGTGTACAGTTTTATACAGGAAATCCTGTATAAAATTGTATACATTTGTATTTAGAACTTTAGCTTCCTGTGATGAACAATGTTAGCTGATGGACTCTTCAGTGAGCTGGCAATTAGATTACTCTTTTGAGTTCTTAATTTGTGTTCCCATTGATAATTGGTGATACCTTTATCTTCTTGTTGGTGGACAATATTAGTTCATCGACTCTTCAGTGAGCTGGCAATTGAAATATTGTTCTGAGTTCTTTATGTGTGTTAACATTGATCCCAGATAGCATGCTAAACTTGCTGCAAGCTTGTCACGACATAGTTGTAAGTTTGCAGAAAGCTTGTCATGACAAGCCTGCAAGCTTGAATCAAACCGCCTTGTTATGCTTTTTCAAACATGCAGCACACTTGTCGCATCAAACTTGCAGCAAACTTGTCGCATCAAACTTGTCACATCACACCTGCTGAAAATGTGTAGTGTCACATTGCTACATACTAGGAAAACTAGTTCCACACCTACCATTTCTGTAGTGACACTTGCTGAGGAAAAACTGACTTAAAATTTCTGCTTTTAAAATGCTCTCCTAAATAATGATTAATTTAGAACAACAAAATTTAAAATTTTCCACTCTATCAATTGTTAGTCATTTCACATGCACAGAATTTGGGAGCTAAATTTATTTAATAAAATGGGCAACAAATAAATGCTGAAGAATTTATTTTTCTCATTAATTATGTACATGCTGAGGCAGCGGTGGACATACCGAAAGTAGATATCTAGTCATCGATAGTTAATCATTATTAATGAAGTGAGTGAAATACTTACAAACTGAATAGGAAACATCAAAGACAGAAACACTTTAAAAAATTTATGACCCCCTAGGCCACACATGGTAATAACTAAAATACAGAAATCTTCAAAAGGTAAAAACATATTGCTCGAATTTCATCAAAACATTCACAAGTATGCTGATTGGCTGTGAGAATGTAAAATTAAAACTTCATTCTTTTGAATTCTTGTTTAGTTATGGGAGTACAAGGTTGCGCATGGAACTTACATGGTTACATACTTATAGATCGTTACTGATGAACTTATTAAGCAAAATTATTGTCTTCATCAGCCTGATCCTCAGTCTGTTTATCCTGCCAATCCCTGAAGAGAAAATAGTAATTACTCCATGTGAAATGATATATCATGGAACATTATAGTGTATACCTATTGTAAGAGGGAATGGAAAATATGAAGAAAATGTCTGGGATGATCGAATTAGTGTGGCAGAGAAATGAGAAGCAACTACTTACTATCTTATTTTCCCGACTTTAGCCTGGTTGAGCCAATTACTCAGACACCCTTTCAGCTCCACATCTGATGCATCACGGTCGACCCTTCTGCATACACCTATAAAATTATAAAAAACATTGTTAATATCACTTAATGTAATAAGTTAAAAGTTCATTTCAATGATCAATTATTATAATAATCTTAGAATATCTTGTTGGATGCACTCACAAAAAATAACAGGACACACTGGAGTGCTATAAAATGATTTCTTAACCGAATTCTTCTGAAGTTTGCCTGTAAGGGCTTACAGCTCTGCTACATTGTCATTCTAAGACGACGCAACATATTTTGTAGAAGTGCTCATTCAACTGCTACCAAACATTGCATCTAGAGATAAAAAAGACCAAATCAATGAAGAGTTAACAGCTAATACAAGAATAATAAAAATCATGTTTTCAGCCAGAAGAAAAATTCACCAATGAAATTAACACAGTTGTCATGGTTAGTATGCACATGTAGTATGTGTGCACAAGTGCATATGAAATAACAAAAATCCAATCATACCATAATTTTTTAATATTTCATTGGACATTAATCCATACCCACTTCAAAATTATGTTGTACTTGAGTATTTTTATAGCAGTTGGAATTCCAAGCACCTACGAATGTCTGGCGAGCTCAAGATATACTTCTGAAACTTTCTTACAAATGAAACTCTTATGAAACTTTCTTACAAAAACTTAATTGTTCTTTCATTTAAAAAATCATACATTATTTGAATCAGGATGGCAGCACACAAATTATCATTATTCACTTACCACCTTTGGCTCAAATGAGGGATCTTCACTTATCCTACGGCAGAGTTTGATGAAATCCTCATCTGATGTCAATGGCAATTGGCTGAATTTCATCTCCTCCACAGCAGCACCCTTTTGCTTTGGGTCACAAGCCAATAAAGCACCTACTTTCCTCTCCAAGTGAGAAAACCCAGGTGCCATTCCTCCCATCCACATGAGGCACTGGCTATTATGTTGTTTTAATTTACTGCAGCCTGTAAATATAAAATTGTTATAAATACACTAATACCAATTGATTTGCTTACATTATACTTCCTTAGCAGACTTGGTACTTAATCATCATAAATCCTGCCTACATGCTTATCAAACAGGTGATAACCATAGATATTAATATACCACTAATTTTTCTATCAACAAACACGAGTAATTGATTACATAACAAAAATTTTAAGGATTGCAATCTTATTGTACAGAAACAACTTAGAAACGTGTTACTTATGCCCTTGAGTGCAATATGTAATAATAATAATATCTTTATTGTTCCATGGGTCAAACATGTGACATAGAACATTGTCAGGGAGACATAGAACAGACATAGAACATGTGACATAGAACATCAAAACATACATGTTGTCATACACTATCAGACAAGAATTCATTTACATTATAATAACCCTTAGGCTGTAAAAATTTTTTAAATTCTGTCTTAAAAACATTAATATTTGAAATATGTTTTATACTCGTAGGCAATTTGTTAAAAATAAGCGAGGCAGAGTGATGTGGACCTCTTTTGGCACATAATTGTTGTAAAATATGTATATTTTCACTCCCACGGGTCAGATAGGCATGAACCGAGGAGTTTGGTAAAAATAAGGTAGGGTTCTTTTTTACAAATAATGCACAGTAAAAAATGTACATACTTGGTAGTGTCATTATATTATATTTTAGAAATAATGGCTTTCCAGGAGACCTGATGGACACATTTGCCATAACTTTCAAGGCTCTTTTTTGCATAGAGAATGCTCTAGCAGCAGCACTTGTGTTTCCCCATAAAACTACACAATAAGCCAAGTGGATTGTCTGTTAAAATGTACTAAAGCACAAATCAATGCCTAAATTATAACGATCGGAGAGAGTTCAACTGATGGCTATGTTTAGAACAGCTTATTAATTGCTATTATTCCTCGACATATTCCAAATAGTTACTCATTTTCAAGATAAATCATTCATAAATGAGTTAATTGAGGTTGAGACTAATGTCATAAAGAACTGTTAACAAAGTGGATTCTACTGCGAGAACCCTGATATTTCAACTTTAACCGTCTGAATGGATTCTTTTCACTATGCCAGCGAAAGTAAAGACCATGCTAAATTGTAATTACCCTGAGAATAAAATAATGAGTAATCTTAAATAATTAATGGATAGTAATTGGCGGTTCATTAATCATACATAAGTATCGAATGGAAAAAAAATGTTCCATTTACTTACATTAACATGCAGCACAGCAGAGATGGGTTGATGCTGACAATGGCAACTTCTTAAATCTCTTCGTGACGCTAAAAGCCACTGTTTCCGGGAATTCAAAAACTTATTCAGGCGTTGATTCAATTGTGCATGAAACAGTATTCTTTCAATCCCTTTTTGTCAGTATTCACTACGAAGCACGGATTATTTTCTTCTTCCATAGCATACTTCAACGTATATTTGCTACTAATCAATATTTTTCATCACAGCTAAATTCGCCATCACAAAATAACGGTAACAAAAGATGGGCAAAGAAATCGATTGTACGTAATAATCGATTATTTGCTTTCGATTATTGCAATTATTGAATCGATTATGGACATCCGATTATTTTGCATAATCGATTATTTGAATATAATCGGCGGGAATAAGAAGCGTGCTCACTTGCGAGATTTTATGCGAGAAATTATTTTTTTACATTTTCACCCCTTCTATAGTTTCAGAACAACAAATGAATGCTATTTTGAAGTTTACTATTGTTTATAACAATTAACTAAGTTTAAACAAAGTTAGCAACAATGCTAATAACATTTACCAGCATTAACGATTTCTACATACCTTACGGGTTACAAAACAGCAAATTAATAACTTATTAATCTACATTGTTCATAAGAAAATGTAAAGTTTAAATAAAGCTAGCAACTTTTAAAAATGTAACAATTTCCGCATGTTGTATGGTTGAGAAGAGTTGGCTGAGCCTTTTTGTTGATTATAACAATTACTTAAATGTAAAAAAATTTAGCAACTTTTACAAAAATTAAGAATTCCCACATTTTATACGGTTGAGAAACGTGGAATGAGTGATACTCTTATTCTATTATGTTTATAACGATTACTAATGTTTAAACCAAGTTAGCAACAATTTTAGAAACATTTTCAAAATATTACAATTTCTTTAATTTAATTCGGTTAACCAACAATAAAGGAATGGTTTATTGGAACTCTTTGGTGTTTATAATAATTTCTGAAGTTTAAAAATAATTAGCAACAATTTTAACACCATTTTTTAAAGTAAAAATGCGTTACGGTGTAAAGAATAGAAAATGAGCATAGTTGTGGTGCTTTAACTCCCAAACCCAGATATTTACACATTGATGTACGCATACCTTTACATTGTATAAAATGTACAAATTTTATACAGCCTACACAACTGTATAAATTTTCATAAAATGTATAAAATTTATACAAAGTAAACATTTTATACAGCTTTATACAAATTCATACAAAATTTGCACATTGTACACATTCTGTATAAAATTGTATACATAGTATACAATTTACACATTTTATGCATTCTATACAGCTGTATACAATTGTATACTAAATGTGCACATTGTACACATTCTGTATAAAATTGTATACATTGTGTACAATTTACACATTTTATACATTCTATACAGCTGTATACAATTGTATACAAAATGTGTACATTGTATACATCCTGTATAGAAATTGTATACAAAATTTTCACTGGGGTGGCCACACTACGCTTCCCCATCACTCCCACCAGGGGATGCCACATCACTCAAAAGACAATAGACTGTCGAAATACCAATACACCACAGTTGACTCAAGAGTTCAACTTGTCAATATGTGATGGAGGGGTTATTATGAATTGACCAATGACAGAAAATGTGTTTGAGTTGTAGATAGAGAGGGGATAGAGATTTGTTCGTGGACTGGAAATTTGGTGGAAATAATGCATATCCATTGCATCAGTATATATGTAGTCCATCCAATGCATATTCAGTAGTTACATTGTGCTGTTCAGGATCCTTCTCAGCTTCAGAAATTCACCAGTGCTATTGGAGATAAAGGTCAAATAACAGGCAGAGCATAAAGAGTAAATATTTGGTGCATTTTCTTGCTTACCTGAAATCAGGTAATGAAAAAAATTAATTTTAGCACGAAAGATGTATTATTTATTTTTTTCATTTCAGTTGTCTATTCAAAAGTAGGTCCTAATATTTACTAAAAATTAATACTATTGCTGCCAAAAATAGCTTCTCGTATTGAGTAAGTATTTTAGGTCTTTTGAACGGTAAAATTTTATCAGTTGCTTTTTTTATAGCTCTCCTGAATATGAAAACCAAGTAGCAGTTGCAGATGTGGATGGCATTGGTGGTAATGTTGCTCATTGATATTTAGCATTGATAACCCACAACTAGCATCCCTTACACCGTTTTGGAAGAGGTGAAAGAAGCTCTGTGGTGATATCAGCCCAATCTTGCGGGAAATTTCATAGGCACCACAGCCTTTTACACCCTGATGGAGAGAACATGCAGTGCATGGAATACTCTTCCACACATAACCCAACTAAGAGTAGGGATCCCACTGAAAAAATGTCCCCACGTATGGAATTTGAATCCAGACTTTTGGATGCAAACATACTAGCCACCATGCCAACCAATACTCCACATGTTTGTCTTATATATTGTACATATCGTACTGAACAGCCCTTCACTTACAACTTTACAACTCTTCCGTAAATATCCTTTTCATTTTTTTGTCCATATAGGTAATATGTAAGATCCCCCTCCAACAGCGGTGGCTCATAAGGTGAAATAATTTATACTATGTTTTTGTCGTGCAATATTCATCAATTTATTCAGAAAATAATAGCAAAATGCTCCTGTGGACTAATTAAACATCCATTAAACGGTGACTTCCAAATCACCTCAATAAATGTAGTCCCCAGCTCTGCCACTTAACTTGTTAGTTAGGCAAGAGAAGGGAAATTAGGAGGAATGAGGATGTTATGCTAGGCCGAGAAGTGCTGTGTGTTGCCTTAGCTACTACCTCCTTGATGACCAGCTTTTAATAACACTTCCCTTGCACTGTGAACTTCTGTGCAATTTCTCCTCTTGCGGTAATTAATTGTCAGTTTATTCAATATGTAGTCCATTTACTCCAGTATGTGTGATAAGGAGGATACCTAAATTTATAATGGTAATCTATCTGTCGGGTTGTGTTATATTTATGACATGGCTATAGAATTACCTTTAAAAGGTAGCAGAGAATATACAGTGATACATCCTCAGATCATCATTCTATGCGTAGCATTGACTTCCATATTCCTGATTTGTAAACTACCTTGCCATCTTCACAATATGCTCAGTTTTCTCGAGGTGTTTTTATTCCCAGAATTGACCTTTTTAGGCCTTGAATTGACCTTTAATGCTACCTGGGAAAATAGAATTCAGTGTCTCAATATTTCAGCTCTTCTAGACTGGTTAAGCATTGAAAACCTGAAGCCATGAAAAGCCAGAGGGCCCTATCAACAGAAAGAAGAAGGAGGTGTTACGGCAAGCAATTTGCTGATTGCTCCTTAAAATTCCATGAAAAGTGCAACATAAAATAAATGCAGTACCAGTAACAACAATCCATACATCAGTCGATCTGATGCTGATCAGCACTCTGATTATTCCTGGGCTTATACCCAATCTTATATTTCTGGTGCATGTGGCAAGGTCACAAAAATTTTTTTTAGGGAATTTACAGGAGGAATGCATTTTGGGAGGTTCATTCTTGGAGGGTACACCTAAGACTGTAACTCCTGAGAATTTCCGAGGGTTTGACCACTCCTACCCCACTCTTACACTTCACTGCACCTGACCCCTCCCATCCCCAGCTCACTACTGCATTTGCACATTCAGGCCTTATTTTTACATTCAAGAAAAGCCCTTATATATATTGCTTACAAATTCGTATTTCCACTTCCATTGAAATTTCAGCTAATAATAATAATAAAATTCCAGAGAATTTCAATGAAAAATTCTCTTCCGTTGCTCATGCGAAAACCTGATCAAGGCCATTTTATTGCCTCACATTTTTTGTCAGGGATGCTATCACATTTGAGATGCACAGTTAGATAGATGTTACTTCACTATTAATGTTAAAGGAAATACTTCTTAAAACCACGTTATCATACAGTATGAATCATATAATAATTTTTTTCTCATGAAGATAGTAAAATCCCTGATAAGTGGATTACCAAAATCTTATTTTTAATAACAACTGGAAATGCATGTTTTACCAAAAATCTGGCACAAGAAAAGGAATTATTTGAAAAAAGAGAGGAAACATATCAAGAGTCAATTTCTATTGAGGTATCATAATTTTTCAACTGTTTTAATAATATATTCTAAATTATACCTAATTTATTCAACCTAATTTATTCAATTCATGAACTGATTTTATTAAACTAAAAAAAACATAGAAAGTAACGATGAGATGTATACATTCTCTACTGCTGGGTAATTATCATTGAGCCAAGATAAAAATATTATCAGGAGATTTGATTGAATGATAATTTAATGGAAACAGGAAATTTTATTATCAACATTTCACTGAGGTGCTAAAATGTGCAGTTAATCGGTTCAAGCAATACTGAAATACAAGAATTATAATTTTTCTCGCATTTCCAAATAATTCATCGGTGAAAAGGAGGAATAATTAGCAGTTACTACCATTCTTTTTCTGAAAGCTAGGATGTGACAGCTGAAGACAGTTAACAGTAACTTTTAAATTTACCGCTCAACCATTGAGACGCCAGTCAGCCATCTATCGGCAATTTTTGCAGCTTATTTTTGTTGTTATTCGTTAGTCATCTGCTTAAAGAAACCACGCGGCCGTCAAAAATCGGAGATAAATGGACTGAATTTTAATCCGTGTGTACAGAAATATTGGGATATACATATAATGGGTACAGATTCAGCGCAAGAACGACATCGGCCCGGAGAGTTCAAACAACCTAATAAAGCTCACAAGCATGGACGGCACAGAAGTAAAGGGGCGATCGACAACGCTGCGAAAGGTATAGTTTTGGGAAACATCGTCACATTTTTATTGTTGAAGTCGTCCAGAAGTTGATTTTGATCTAATGTTTCATTATCTTCTAGGGAAAGTTTCGGTTAAGGCGCTCACAGCCCGCGCTCGGCGAGAACTGAAACGCAATGAAAGGCGTAACCAGGCACATCAACTGCGAGCACAGAAAAGAGCGGAAGCGTTCAATCGAAAGAGGTCTCTTGGTAGTGCTTCGAGTCCTCCGTTCCTTGTAGCGTTGGTACCTCTTTCTAATATCGTTGACGTTCAATCTGTGAAGAAATCAATCCTGAATGCCGAAGGCTCTGCTAATCAAACTTGGAGCAGCGAAGGAGTTGCTCACCTATGGTAACCACCTTAATGTGATTGCAACATGAATCATAATTGTTTCACGGCATGTTTCTGCTTGTTTTTTACGATTAAAATGTATTCGGCGAAGAATTTTTTATAGATAGTATGTTTTAGTGACATTTTCTCAGTTGTTTTTGTATTGTTTATCCTCAGTATGCCCCGCTTTAAGCAGAGATTTTCTTTCGTCACTCCGCCAGGAGACCTCTTCGGTATTTTGGACACGTTAAAAAGTGCTGACACGGTCATTTTAATAGTCGATGGAACAGGTTGTGGACCACCTGTGGACGAAGATGGGGAAATTCTTCTGTCGTGTGTTTTTGCTCAAGGGTTACCCACCCCTGTCGTGGTTGCCTCAGGACTCAGCTATGTACCGCAGAAGGTTTGTGTGAGGGTGTTCAACAATGGTTGGAAGCATAAAATTAGCATCTTAGCCCTTGCAACTTAATGGCTTTACATTTCTTGTTCTCAAGGAAAGCTATAGCATTTAGCTTGTTCTTTTGGTTGTGATATTGACTGTTGTTATAAATTTTGGCCACCGATGTTTAGTACAAATCACCTGGGATGTGTCCATGATAAAATTTACATTGTAATATGATAATTTAACCTTTTGTGGAAGTTTATTCCTGAAGTAAACCTCTTCAAGGCCCTAAGTGGCATTTGTGATGGTACCAAAGATTTTTTGCGTATTGCGACCCATTTTTGGGAAAAAAATATATTTAGTTGGGTGATTATTGTGGGAATTCTCTTAATTGATATGTATATATTTTATTCTTCTGCCAGAAAAGAGGAGAAGTGCGCCAGAATCTGTCCAAAGATATTTCCCGGTGGTTTCCAGAGGAGAAAGTCCTATCTATTGAGACTCCTGGTGATGCATTGTTGCTGTTACGTCGTATTGGGTCTCAGAAGCAAAGACCTGTCACTCAGAGAGACCGTCGGCCCCATTTGTTTGCTGAGAAGTTGAGGTTCTTGTCAGATTCTAATGAAGATACGGTGAGAATGAGAATGCTTTGTTGTCTTCATTAGTATTCACAACCACTAGTGTAATAAACCTAGATAAATTTAATGTTATCTGTATCAAATGGGATTGACTTTCATGGTCAGTGATTGAAAAAATTGTCCAAAAAATTAATTCACACTGGATCTTGATAACTTTTCCCAATATCTAGTTACAACCTGTTAATGAGAATAATCCAAAATATTTTGGTCCAGTTCTCAGTTGCACTGCGGAATAGCTTCAGAGACATGTAACATGATAAAAGTGATCGCATTATGCACGTATACATAAAAACAAGCACATTCATTTGATCTTAGAAGTAGAGGATTGTGGGTGAATGTCATTTATCCCAGCACTTCCTCAACCAAAACATACCATTTATAAAAAACTAAATAATATGTAACTGTAATTTAAGTGCAGAAAAATTGCATCCACCGGGTATAGCTCAATGGAAATCAAATTGACTAAAGATGGATCTGAAATGACAATACCTTCTTATCATTGAAACAAAATTTAATGGCACTCTCAAGAATTGTTTGCAACTAAAGAGGTAAATTTCTGACAAAATATGTAATAATATTTAAAAATATTCTCCTTTGTATTTGTAGTCATCTGCTTTAGTAGATATAGTATGGAACAGTGTCCAAAGTAAGGAACTCTCACTCACTCTCACTGTTCGCATAGGTGGCAAAACTGTCACTGTATCTCTAAAGGAAACTGATTGAATGTCATTGATAGGATAGATTGGATTAACCTTTTTGTAAGGATTAACAATTATCTTCGTAAAAATGGGAACTTCGTGATAAGGTTGTTCATATTAACTAGAGTCTACTGTAATACAGCAGGATCATCAGTGACAGAAGTAAATGTAATGTAGAATGGGAAGGACTTAAACTGAAGGATATCATTATGGGAAAAAATGTAGTAATTGGGAGGTATTACAGTGATTATGGCTTTTATAAAAACTAAGAATGAATCTGTTCTTAAATTTTTCGGTTCTCGGTACCGGTCCAGTTCTCCTCAATGAGTTCCCGATTCTTGATACCCGATTGCAAGAATGAACTCTTATTATCTGAATTAATAGCAAATTTAATTGAGCAACCACAAGAAGTGAACAAAAATAATTTCACATGAGAAGTAAATTAGGAGGAAAGCTCTGTAAAAAAAACTTAAGATCGTCTCCACAATTTAATTTGCCAATTAAAACAGTTTAAATACCACTTTGTTAAAGAATACATGATCGACCGATTTGTCAAATTATGTCAGGTAGCCACTGGTTCTTTCTCCTGGTTTTAATTTTAAAAATTCAACATCCTATTCATTCTTTTATTGGTAGAAATATTGCCTGCAGTATTGTACAGGTGTACACTGAAAACAGTAGTGATCAATGTTGATTTTAAGGGCCTGCACGAAATATGCTTTGTAACGTTTTTTTTATTTTCTCTTGAATTCACTTACAAATATTCTTATTACACTGTATTTAAATAAACTCGTGGTAAAAAGACAACGGTACGCCACAACTATCACAATCACACTCCCCCTACACACCATCCCGTGCCGTCAACAACAATCGCCCCACTCCACCTCTGCTGCATATTCTTGTTCGCTCCATTGTTCTCCTTCTATCCATTGTCCCACCAAAATTCAACTTAAAACAACTCTAAAATAAATGTTACAGCTTGGAGCTCAGTTTAACGCAAACATCAAATAATGCAAAATTGTAATGCTGTGTTGCATTCTGCAGGATAACAGCACTTTTCGATGCTTTGCATAGGTTAATCAACTTGCGAATAAGCTCTCGGAATGCATCTTGCTCGTATGTCGAAGGATTACTGTACATGTACATGATTCAATCTTAAGGCCACTTTCACAAGAGACAATTTTGCATCGGCTGCCATTCACGCCACAGCGCACAGCGTTGCAGAGAGTCGTCTCGTATGAAATCCCCATGAATTTCACTTGAACGGCAGCCAGCGAAAAGTTGTATCGTCTGAAAGCGGCCTCAATTTAGCATTGTCTGTATTTTTTGCCTTCGAATGTGCATAGACGGGTCGGAATGAGATGGGCGCCTTGCTGTCAACGATTTGACTCGTTTGACATAGAGACCTATGGGTTGAAAGAACAGCACTGTGCCGTTGACGGTGGTAGGCGAAAAGTCAGCTCGTTTTATAGTGGCTGCAGCTTGGAAATTTTACAATGTTGGCTAGAGCAGCGAACTGACGAACCCTTAAATAAATGTGTTAGCGAGAAACTCTCAAAAGAAAAAAACGGGGACGCCATGCAATCAGAAAGTAATATATAGGCGTTTTTTAATCTTTCTTTTACTTTTTGGTCTTGAATACGCTGCAGACCATTTCAGCTTTGGGCACCAAATTCAAATCCTCGCCACCGTTCTGAGCCGGTTCCAAAGTACCGACTTAATGCAATCGGTTCTCGACCGGTTCCATAGGCAAGAACCGGCAGAACCAAGTACCGAAACCAACCCATCTCTAACAAAAACGTATAATGACTGTCAGATCACATAATAATTACTTATTTACTAATTATTTGAAATGAAATAGAAAATCTGTGGCTATGATATCGTTTTGATGTTTTTCCCCATTTCAGGAATCATTGGGAACCCTTTTACTTAGTGGATATGTAAGAGGGAAAAGGCCTCTGTCGGTGAACAGTCTTGTCCACATTCCTGGCTGGGGAACTTACCAAATGGCCAAAATAACAGCCCCCTCTCAGGACCCACATCCATTGGATGCAGGAAAGGAGGAGAGGAAAAAAGATTCTGGAGATGCTGTGATGGAAGAGGGTGTCATTGATGATGTATCAGGCGAGAAGGTGCTTCAAGTGGCAGATCCAGAGAAGCTGGTTAGTGAGTTTTTTCATTGATTTTTGATATAGGTGGGCTGCTTTTGTTTTTGATGAAATGGCAAAATTCCGGAAAAAAAGTTCAAAAAACCAAGCTGCCATTTCTAGATGCATTACTTTGAAAAGAAGTGGAATATGTAGATTTTTGTTTTTGCAAAGTACTTAATAATTCGTGAAATCTGCTGCAAAATTTCCTCGACTCCTACAGATGAAAGTTGATCGTCAGGAATAGATTCTTCATAGTCTTTAATGGCCCAAAAATGATTTTGTTAATTATTTTGAAGCACATTTTTTCAGCTGAAACCATAGGTAATCTCTGGAAAATTCATCCTTTGCACTTTTAGAGACTCTTTAAGAATCAAATTATCCTTTTTCACATATCCTGAGGGTTAAGTTTTTAGAACTAAGAAAGGGTTCTCAAATAGTTGCAGTTTGGCAGTTTCGATCTGAAACTGCTACCCACTTGTTATCATCTGCTTGCCACTTCAGAGCTGTAGAAGCAGTTGACAAATGTTGGAAAAGAAGCAGGGTCATGACTTAATTCTCTTGTTAGTGTAGTTTTCGGGAGGCAAGGGGCATACTTTTCAACCCTTGGAACTTTAGGAGTGGGCTGCCTGTAAATCATAATTCTGTGTCTCAGCATCTAAAAAAAACTGTCATTGCTTAGTTATCTACCCATAATTTATTGACCCTGAGTAGTAAACTTATCCAATGAAAGTAAGTTTCATGATTGAGTAAGTTCCTTCATTATTTAAATTAATATTTTCCTATATCCTACAATGCAAAGTAAGAGTCTATGATCGTATTTAGAGATGTGTGAATAGTATCCGCGAATACCTCGAATACTAGAAAGTATTCAATATTCGAGGTCTCGAAGAGTTATGCTAAAGGTACCGTCTCAAATACTTCTAATTTCGCGTCATACACTGTCGCATGCATGTCGTTCTATAGTCATGCTATAAATCTCTATTGTCATAGTCAAAGGGGTATTTTCTCAAGATATTTGGTTTCTCCCTGCTAGCAATTCGAATTCATCTGCTTATCTCATGAGAACTTCCAAAGCAAAATTTTTTAATGAAAATAATTTAAGAAAATCCGGTGGAGAAGCACGTCTATTTTGCAAAACACCTCAGATTGTCCGCTAGCACTTGACAGTAGGAGTGAAGGTAGAGCTACCTGTTGAAAATAAGAAGTTGGATGAAGCCGAGCATCAGATCGGCGTGCCGCTGAAATGGCGTTTGGTAGATAAGAATATATACATCAGACAGAAATCCATTGTAGCAGTGTAAAAGCCGAGATGGCATGCAATCATTTTTTCGCGAGGTGGGATGTCCCCTTAGGATATTTGAAAGAGATGTTAGTTGAATCAACTATAAGCCCAAATTGTTTCCATGAAATTAAAATATTCCATTAATTAGCTAAATTCCAGTTTGAATCCTTTAAAGGAAATCTCAATTACTCGCCAAAATCCCGGGTTTCCTGCTACATAGGGAACCTAGTCAAACATTCCCGCATTCATCGTTTTTTTCGTCCCCTCTCAAAAACAATAGATCGAGGTTGCACTGTATACCTTTTTATTTATACATTCATCAAGGGAAATAGAAGAAAAAACGTACGTTTAATATGCTTTGTGCAATTCTAGTATTCGAGGTATTCGAATATTCGAGCTATTCGAATATTCGAGCTATGAATTAATATTCGAATTCGATATTTGAGTTTGAGAAATCTGCTATTCGACCCATCTCTAATCTTAATATCATTTTTTGCATAAACTAACTACAGGCATCCCCCGAGTTACGTATGTCTCGACTTACGTAAATCCGTACTTACGTAAGCGATAGCCGTATTTCAAATGTTTACGTTAATTTTCGAATGCGAGCGCGAAGAAGTAGATATTCGCTCGTACAACCTATGGTAGAAAAAATATCAAATAGTTATAGTTTTTTACGTGCTAAAAATAACAAAGTGACCCATTTTTGTCATTCCTCGAAGGAAATTTCATTAATTTCTGTAGAAAAATTGCTTATAAATCCCAAGTCAGCAATCAACGTGAAAATTTGCAGTTCTAGCGATGGATGTGGTGGCGTATGTGGTTGCGCTCATTCCTGTACGATACAACTTGTTATACAGCAATCTCTGAAGCGCCAACGCAAAGGTTCGACTTACGCATAGTCTGCCGGAACGCATCTCTTACGTAACTCGGGGGATGCCTGTACTTGAAAAATAGGTAAATTCCTGAAAAAGAGCATCATTTCACAGATTCTGAGCCATTTGGGCTCTATTCCCCTCACGTCATCTGCCACAACCATAGCAATGATGTAGATCATTAGAATATAGTCTTGAATAGTTTTGATTTTTTCCCCTTGACAGCATCCTACGTTTCAGCTAAGATTTCAGGGACCAATAACAATTATTCGCAATAAGCATTTATTACCGTGGACTTATAAGTCCCTCAGGCGTTACAAAATACAATACTTTGAAAATCCAACTTAACTCAGTCGTAGAATTACGAGTAATAATATAATATTGATCTTAAAAAGTTATATGAACAAGAGCCACATTCACTAAAGCTTCATGTTTGGTCTTAGATTTCCTGACCATTATTTCAAATACATCCTCATAAAAGTATGGATACATTTATACTTGTTATCTTGCAGTGTGTGTCCAATATCCCCTTCACGGATTCAGAAAAAAGTAAAACCTGAAATACTTCTAGTGGCAGTCAAAATACCACCATTTTTATTTCACAATGTATTGGAGAACATATTTACTTCCATTTAAAAAAGTTGAATGAGTAAACTATTCTGCCTTTTGGTGATATAAAAATATGAAGTAATGTTTTTGAGCTAAAAAATCTGTTAATTAAAAATTGTTGACGTTGTTTTGGCTAAGATAGCAATGCAGGGGAAACAAAAGATATTAATATGGAAGCTAGGAAGATGGCTTTGTTTTCACATGCTTGGTAATTTATCACTGCTGTTTGTTGTTTCCGTGGCTTCTAGGAGAGCTTGCAATCTGAAAATGAGATTGATCCTATGGAAGGTGAGCAGACATGGCCTACTGCCGAGGAACTTGCTGAAGCAGCGCAAGCAGCTGCAGATAGGAAACGCCTGAAGCGTGTGCCCAAGGGGACATCAGCCTACCAAGCTGCATGGATTCCTGATTCTGACAATGGTAATGATGAAGCTACTCTCTCAATGGTGTATAATTTTGATTTTGCATGTAGCCTCTCATATTTCTTGTTGGGGATTTTAGCGGAAGCCAAACATATCCATTTTCCTATAATTTTAGCATATATCCATCATGCGTAAGTCATTTTCCTGTCAGTGACAGTTGTTATGAATCTTGGCACAATGCATTATAAAAATAAAATGGTCCATTATGTGGTTTTGCTAGTCACTCAGGGTCTCAACCTGAAGGTTAGTTTTGACTGATAAGGGGCCGTATTCTGTGTCTCCAAACTGATTGGTGTGGCACCGATTCGTCGGGTGGTACGTCACACCAACTCCCAGTAAGCAGTCGTGCCATTCTGTATGCACCTGATCGGTGTGGCACCAACAAGAAAACGGAAAATCGAACTTCAGCTATACCAACACCTTATTGGTATTCATAGTGGGTTTCATGATTGGTATTCATAGTGCGACTAGTGGGTTTCATGAATTCCCCCTTGAGGCTTGAGAATTTTATTTTGTTTTCCTCATCAATGAGTAAATATGAGGTTTTCCGCAATGTTATCACTTTCTCCCTTTGAATAGGCCACTATTTCACTGTGTCATCAACTATTGATTACCTTGACATAAATATAAGGTATTTGTTAATAAACATGAGGTTTGCCACCATGTTATGACTTCCTCTCATTTCGAATAGGCAGCGCTATCATCAATTGTATCTCATTTAATCAAAAATGTCATATTTATGTATCAAGTCAGTTTTGCTGCAATGTTATCACTTTTTCTCACTCTGAATAGGCGATTGTATTTCACTCAATCATCATTTGGCGACTCTCTTGAATTAAATATGAAGTTTGCCACAATTTTATCACTTTCTCTAACTTGGAATGAGCAACTATATTTCACCCAATCACAATTTGTTTACTCCCTCATCATTACTTTAATTACTCCCAGCTCCATGTTTTTATAACAATTTCCTTACTTGCTCCTCTAATATAACATTTACATTTCCTTTTGAATCCTACTTTCATATTCCATGGTTTGTGATTTTCGTCTGCGATGGGGCCAATGCTATAACCTTCCATTGATTACATTTAGACAGAACTTATTTAATGATAAGTATATTACAAAAAAGAAAATACAATTTCAAGTACCTATATTTGAAGTACAGTACAATCCTGATTATCCGGGCTAATGATGGGGAGAGACCGCACAAATAATCGGAAAAAACAGATAACCCAAACGACAACAAACTGCGTAATGATTGCTGCCAACCTAGGAACTTTGAGCAGAAATTGATCATTTAAAGTCTTCACTTGTTTCTGCACTTCTTTCATTGGTGCTCTAAATGTAGTCTAAATTAGTGTTAGCACTCCACCATCAAAAAAAGTTTTTTATAAAGCGTGATGTTCGTTGTCGCTCATCATAATGGACATATAATCGTAAGTGATGTATGGTCCGTTGACAATTGGTAACATATCAATTTTTTCTTTGATTTGTGTGTCATACTTCCTCAAGTGAAGAATAAGTTGCTTTCAGGTGGGTAAGGGTAGGAAAGAGCAGGGGAAAATTGTGTATATCCCAAAATTTTCATTATCCAACCTAGGTCTCACGCCTTGTGTTGTGATTTTAAGGTTGTTGCTTTGTGTGATGCTCTTTTGCTCGTGTTTGTAGAAGGAGAGTGCTCTGATGGGAAGGAAAGCGGTGGTGATGATGAAGATGATGATGGCATGGAAGAGGAAGGAGCTCCAGATTTGGTTGAAGCTATGTCTCAGGAAGATTCTGATGCTGAAAATGGCAGTGGTGATGAAGAGGAGTATGAAACAATCACCGTGACTGAAGGCGGTGTTGATCCTGAAAAATATGACATGGATCTGGATCTAGATGAGGAGGAGTGTGCCCTCAAGAAAATTAAAGGTATAGCTAACATGATTCCACTCAGTTTTTGTAGTCCCAGTACCATTTTTGGCAGTTTGTCATAGTTTTATTGCATGTGATCCAATTGCATTTATGCTATGTTGATATATCCTCATGAGAGACAACCAGCACCAATGGAAGTGGCAAAAATTCTATTTATCAACTACTGTTGCTTCACCTTCCAGTTTATCATATCCAGAATCTGCATATTATTTAGTTTTAGTTCACTTTTTCTTTTTCACTTTTCAGAGGCAAAGAGTGAAATAATGTTTCCTGATGAAGTGGACAGTGTGCATAATGCACGAGTCAGATTTCAGAAGTATAGAGGACTGAAGTCTTACCGCACATCTCCTTGGGACCCAAAAGAAAATCTTCCTCAAGACTATGCAAAGATTTTCCAGTTTCAGAATTTTGACCAAACTCGTCGACGACTTGGGAAACAGATAAAAACTTGGGAAGATATGGAGGAGGATGTGGAAGATGGAATACAGGTAAAATATAGATTTAAGCTAACTTTGGGTTAGAAATTTTTTCTTACTCCTGTGTTTTTCTCTTTGTTACCATGAGTGATTACTGATTCGATATAACATTTTTTTCCCTTTGATGAATTTATTTTTACCTGGAAAGGCATGATATTTAATTTTTTATGCTTTTAGTACTTCTGAGCTCTAAAAACTGTGATACACTCTTTAGAACAAACCTCTACTAAATATGATAATTATAATGAAAATTAATAGGTTCTTATTTTCCTTCCATAAGGATAAGGCTTGATATCTTTTTCATATGATTTTCAGTATGGGATGTTGACAATTGCCACCAGTGTGCTCCTCTAGCCACCAATCAGTTGCATGTTATGACTACAAAGTGACCTCAAAATGTTAAACAATCAACCTAATTCTACTTACAGTCAATGGTTTCCGGCTCAACTTTGTGGAAGTTGGAGTTCACAAATGTCAAAATGACTTCGTTTTCTTCTAGGGATTAATTTTCTTGGTACAACATGTTTCAACCTCAAGAGGTCATTTTCAAGTATAAAAGTTTTTTGATATATCTTGTAAATTTATACCCAGAAGATTTTACAAGACATACCAAAAAACTTTTGTTCTTGAAAATGACCTCTTGAGGTTGAAACATGTCGTGCCGAGAAAATAAATCCGTGGAAGAAAACGAAGTCGTTTTGTCATTTGTGAACCTAATTCTAGTCTCAACGTCACATACAAAAGGGGCTGAAATAGAAAATACACGAAAAATAAAAAATAAAGCCATACTTTAGTGAACTCCCATTTATCATAAATAATTATATCTTAATCTTTTAGTTTTTTATATGAAGAGGTTCTGTTGAAGCAGTATTTTCTTTCAGCAGTTTCAGATTAATGTTATTTTAACTGCCATCGTTGTTATAAGTTGGTTTTTCTTACTTCTGATGTAGGCATTCTATTTTATAAAATGTTTTCCTTGCACTCTTTTCAGCCTGGGATGTACGTAACTCTGCATGTAATTGGTGTTCCAATGCGATTTTGGAAGTTAAGGGAGAGTCTTCCCACACCTCTGACAGTACATAGTCTCCTGCCGCATGAGCAGAAGATGTCCCTCCTCAATTTGGTCCTGAGACGTCCTCCATCTTGCAAACAAGATCCAATACGGTAAGTCCTTTTTTTTCTCGTCCACAATAGGGTGGTTTCCTATTATTTTTTTATTGCCTAAATCGAAAGATTATTACTCCTGGAGTACGTATTTCACGCTTTTAGATTTTTAAATGACCATATCTATTTTTCGCGATTAAACGAAAAGTGAAAAATTTCAAGCACGGGAAAACGCGACGCGTAAGTAGGAATGATGGGAAAAAATCTGTGTGACGCATTTCTGGTTCCCCCTCCTGCCTTGTGAGGTGACCTTGGGAGAGGCTCTGAGCACTGATACGACACAGGATGCTAGCAGGTAGCAGAGTACCATGCTAGCTGGTAGCACTTGGCTTAAATAAGGATTATTAATACCTTATCAAACGAAGAAAATGTTCCGACCTTAGCCAGTTTTAATAGGTGATTATTAAGACATGTTTCCCTGAGCTCTGTGCCTCTTGCATGCATTGGTAACTTCAGACGATGTATAACTCCTATCCTCTCGTGTAGAAACTAGGTCCCTGTGACGTCATGTGGAGTGGCATCGCATGGGTGCCAATCTGGCCTTTTTCAAATGAGGATAAAATTTGGCCTTTGCCATTCGTCTAAACCGGTATTTCTAAAAACAAATAATTTGTGTATTATGAATACACTAATGGTGGGTAGCGAATCGCAATCAATGCCTTTCGTTTTCTTCGATGAAGGAAACTTCCCTATTTTGCTGGGTGTTACTATGTACTCTAGCATTTTTGGTAACTCCCCTCATCTTTTTTGCATATGACACTGTGTTCTTAACACAAGGTTTCTTATCTTTTTTTTCACAACTTTTCATTTTTCACAACTTATCATTTCCACTATCAAGAATAGCATATGTTAAACTTCAGTACAATATGTGAGAATTTAACAATTCATATCTTACCTGGGGATGTGATTAACTTTTTTTTATTTATAAAGTTGCCCTTTTTGGGAAATGCCGGGATTTTTTTTATGTCGCCACAGTTTCACCCGTTTCTCAGTTAATTGCAAGGGACTATTTTTTTATAGTCTGGAAAGAAAAGCTGCATATTTCTTCAAAAATAGCTATTGAGCGAATAGAAAGTGTTATACAGCTTTTGCATGAATCAGGCTGGGAGCCACCAGAAACTCAGGCTGTATGAGAATCTGATCGCTTGAGCTCTAATGAAAGGGTTTGTATATTATACTCAAGATAAATAGTGCAACTTCTTAAGTGGGTCAAAGTGTACAAGTCTTGGTGTGTCCCTATTAACCATAAATCATTTTATGGCAAAGTACCATATAAGCACGTGTAAGAGGCGCACCTTTTTTCCCAGAAATTGCAGCCGAAAATGAGGGTGCGCCTCTTACACAAACTTCTTATCTTCCCCCCTCCCCTTCACCGGTCGCAAGTGTAAGGGGAACTGAGTGACCTTAGTTTTCAGTGTGAGTCAGTCATCTGTAATCCTAGGTCAAAAACAAGCGGCAGGCAGGAGAGTTTCTCCCTTAGTTACGTATTTTTAAAATGCTCCTGTTTGCTTTTCTTGTAAGCATCGCGCCGTCACGTCGGTACCCCAGAGGTGAACATGGAAAAGATCGCGCGGGGGTTTTTCACTCCGGAGGGCACGCTAAATTTACTGCCACGAGTGGGCATCCCGCGGCAATTATAATGCATATCGTAATCGGTTATCAAACGTAGAGAAACGTAGAGAGCGTATTTTTGAATGACATACCTGGTCAATAGTCAATATCTGTCTTGCTGAGTAATTTCCATTATGCTAGGGGAATGATTTTCCAAAAATCATCTTCAGACGCTAATATGAGGATTATTGCAACTGAAAATTATATTGGTATCAAAACCTGCGCTTTAAAATATTCGAACGAGTGTGTTCATTGTTGGACTAAATTGTGAATGGAAGAAATCAGAAATGCTTATAAGTGAAGAGCGCGGAAGGAGGGGTCCAAGGGAAGGAGCGCAATCCCTACGTCTTCGAAGCAAGCAACGAAATATGGAGGGGAAGGAGCACGCTCCCTCCCCTCCGTATTTCAAGCTACGAGGCTATGAGTGAAGGAGCACGGGAAGAACACTTCCGATCTTGCATGTGACGTCGTTGCCTTCAAAGCGAAGCGGCGAAGGCGTAGCAATGTGATATACGCAGTTTGCGTTGCCTAAAGTTTCCAGTCCGTCTCGTCTTGTTTGAATGCGCTTATGCTACGCTTGTTTCCTCCGAAATTGTCCTGTTTGGACTATTTTGAATATTAGTAGCCTAGTTGCAACTATAAATCTTTGTGTCAAACAATTAGAGCTGAAAAAACTTAAATTCTGTCAGATATGCGTCGCGTTAGATCTCTTTCTTTTTTTGAACCTCGTGCGTGTCATACTACATTGAAAGCTATCGAGATATCTTCGGGCTCAGTAGATGACTCACCTAGCATTTGGCCTCCATAAACTGGGAGATCGATCAAGGTCAGTTGGTGAGACGGGGGTAGGGATGAAACACGTTTCCATTGTTCCCCTTTAACTTGATGTTTTCCTATTTTCCTGTGGGGTCTCGGAAAGGAAAAAAAAACAGCAGAGGCATTGGCTGTTGGAGGGTCGAGTGTGGTTCCGTTAAATCTACGACGTGGTTATTATCCTACGGCGCTGAGATTGCCCCGATTGTTGTCCAAGCTCTCGGGAAGGTTCATGCTATGCGCCTGTCGTGTTTTGCCGTAAAATTTTCCACGGCTGCAATTCTATTTCAATACTCCTGCGAGAGCATTTAAACAAAATTCTTCGTGAATAGGACAAGCATTGTGGAGCAACGGCGTTTGCGAAGAGATGATCGGAACTCTTTCTACTCCCTCTTATGCCGCTATTACCGCCGCAGTTATCAACATTTCCTCTTTCAATATTAATTGAAAGAGGAAAGTTCGATAACTGTTGAAATTCCAGGCGTACGTCTGCAACACCGCGGGATAGTATTAAAAAAATGCCACAAAATTTTTTTTCTTCATAGCTCCGATGCTCAAAATAGGGGTGCGCCTCTTACACACGCTTATACGCTAATTGAATTGGCATGCCAGCATCTCTGAATAACCTGTTTGTGAAGATTTCTTGTACTGTGTGTCAATTTAAATTCAGCAGCATTTTTTCCCTTTGATTTCACCCATACTAATGGTACAGGTCCATTTACTAATCATTGTCTTTCTGGTTCCATGTTTAAAAGAAGTACATTCTTAAAAAATTAAAATACATTAAAAGAATTTTTTTAAATTATTGACTCTTAATCTTCAAAAATTTTATGTGATGATGTTATCGGGAGTTGATAAAGTTGGGGAATTTATCAAGATTTTTGTCTGTGATAATTTTGATAGTTTGACTTCTGGCGACAACCCTGATGAAGTGAATAGCCAATCTCTTCAGCTTTTTGATGAGCAAACTGTACTTTTTGTGCGTAAAATTCAGTTGTGTTTTCATATTGCTTATGTTTTTTATCTTTTAATTTAGTTTGCGTGATGTAATTGTGTCACATTTTTCTACATTGTCTCTTTCTTACTTCCAGGTCAAAAGAGCCTCTTTTTTTCCAGTGTGGAGTTCGAAGATTCAGGGCATCTCCTATTTACAGTCAACATACTAATGGTAGCAAGCATAAAGTAAGTTAAATTTCATGGCAGTAAAAAAGTGGTTTAAAAAATCTTGCCTTACATTGGAATATGTTTAAATTCATACGATAATTTGCCTCCTGTCAGTTCTGTGATATCAAAATGATGACGATTGATATCATTTTATTTTTCACATACATAAATGTGCCTGGCTCAGATTTGTGGAATTTGGTTGTCATAATTAAAACCAGAAGTTCAAATTTCCTCACTAATTTAATTACTTAGCCAACAATGGTTCATTTATGTACATGTACAGTGGAACCTCGTTAAAGCGAGTACGGGCTATAGCGACACCCCCGCTATTACGAGAGATAGCCGATGCACCGTCAATTGACCCTATAATAAACGTGTTAAAAAATTCGTTTTTACGAGGCCCTTTCGGCGTTGGCTCTCGCCATAGCGAGGGTTTCACCGCTGGAAGACTTTCGTCAAGACTCCTTAACCTCTGTAACTGCTAGCAATCTGTTATAAATGAAGTTAATGGAGTGCTCAGTCTCAAATTTATATGGTTAACGGTCTTTCTATAAATATAATGATTGACGAAACAATGCTTTGCATGATTTTTATTCAGTGCGGCGCTTATAAATTGTTTGAATAGTTAGTCGTTAATTGAGTAAGGAAATTTAGTGATGTAAAAAAACATAGCCTTTCGTCTGGATTTATGCTTACGTTTATCGGATAGATGTTTATCTGTCGCCGCACCACTCCTGTTCCTGTATATCTGTTCGCAACAGGTATATTGGCTATTATTTGCTCCACCTCCGGTAAAGCGACAATTCGCTATAGTGAGTGTTTATTAGTGCACCGTGGGGTGTCGTTATATCGAGGTTGCACTGTATATAATTTTAGGTGCGCAAACCCTGTTTTCATTTGCGTGTGATTTTTAATGCAACCTATCAATTTTAATGATTTAAGTTATGTATATTTATTACGAATATTCTTTTATTTCAGTTCGAACGATTTTTTCAACCTGATGCAACTGTAGTGGCTAGTATGTTTGCACCCATCACTTTTCCTCCAGCATCTGTGTTAGCATTTACTGAAGCTAAAGATGGGCATAAGGTAAGATTGTTCATCAAATTGTTGTTACATTATGTTTACTTTTAGAAACAGTGTTGAATTGCACACGAAAGGTATTTTTTGATTCCTTGGCATCAAATTTTGTGATTGTTAATACATATTACTTCTCCTCTATCGGAGACCTTGTCAGGAGTAATGCTCTTGTATAAGTTGTGTGTCAGTACTTATTCTTACTATGAGTACTTATTTTTATCATAGAAGATATGGATGGGAAAGTTTTCTTCAAAAAATTCTTGAGAGCATATTGCTATCTATCTTTGTCCATAGTCTCCATTGAGATCGTTTTTGTGGTTCCTTCTATGAAATGCAGGGTGGCCACATAACTGGAAAAACAGGAATGTCAGGGAAAATGTCATACGTGCATACCTTATCATTTGAAAATCTGGTGCTTTGATTACCAGTGATTAAAAGTCTTGTGCAGTTTTATTTACAACTAATTTTACCATAAGAATGTGGGCCACTTATTAACAATTGCTGAGGTGGAAAATGAAAGTAACCATTGCATGTAATGCCATTGTTAATATAACCACCATATTTTCCCATTTTCCTAGTAAGTATTCAATATGTGGTTACCCAGACTTGATTTTTCCTGCAAAACCCAGTGGAATGGTATTGCTTTGCATTCAATGATCCTGGTTTTGATACGTTTTTGCCTGTATAGAAATTTGATGCCGAAAAATCTTGAAGAATACTCTTTTACTCATGAACTTCACATTCTCTAATGTTGATTTGTATTTTCAAATAATTTTCTAGGAATTGGTTGCAGTGGGGTCAGTTCTGGATGCAAATCCAGACAGGATTGTTGTAAAACGCACTGTTCTGTCAGGTCACCCATTCAAAGTCCATCGTCGATCTGCAGTAATACGCTTTATGTTCTTTGATCCAGAAGACATAAACTGGTTCAAGCCAATTGAACTGAGAACAAAGTATGGACGTAGAGGCCACATAAAGGAGCCACTAGGTACTTATGATTTTATGGTTTATGCAATGTTGTCTTGTTCTTTTGTTGTGTGTTCAATGGGGGGCTTTTTCAACATTTCCATGCTCTTTTTCAGGTACTCATGGTCATATGAAATGTGTATTTGATGGACAGCTGAAGTCGCAGGACACTGTGTTGATGAATCTTTATAAAAGAGTATTTCCCAAATGGACGTATGACCCAGAGGTGTCTATTTCTACAGATTTGAAGACATTTGAAGAGTCTCCTGTTCCTGTGTCTTTCCAACCGAAAAGAGTTGAAATGGATTAAAACACTGTAAATAGTATATAATTGATATTCGACTTGAACTGTTGAAATAAATTAATATTTGTTTTTACAATTTTTAATATTTCTTTAACCTTCAACCATGCTACCTAGTCTACGGAGATTAATATGTTAAATTCAAGAATATTTTCTGAATTAGGTTTACCCACCCCAATTCAATAACTGAAAGAACCACCGGGTCTTCGATTTTGTTCAAAATTTGCTCATGTATGTACGAACATATGTACATGATATACTTACCTATGAGCACCAAGAGGTAGTTTTGGAGAAAAACCTTTTTGTCTAATTTATGTTCATTTGACAAATAAGTATCATGAATCATGATAGCCTTTCCTTAGGGCTGAATCCTTGTTATGGTGGAAGACCTTATACATACATAGGTTCCAATTCTCTGAGAGCTGCATTAGCAGGTGTAATTGTTCGTTACTCCCGGTTACGCCACCCATGCAAGGTAAGTCAATTGTATTGTCTACTCTAAGTCTATCCAGATGAAATATGGTACATGCCCATTGATTTGTACCTCTAATAAGTAGGACAAATAAGTTTTGTATTGCATGATATTTCATTGCAACTGGTGAACACAATTGCCTTATTTTTCCAATATGTGAAAGTTTTGCTCTTATTTAGGATATAAGGGATAGAATGGGGACAATTCAAATAATATACTTTTTAACTCAAGTTTCTCCAAACTTATTGAGTCAACTGTAGCCAATTCAATTACTGTGCATATACCATGATTTGATTCAAATGCAGTCATTCTGCAACACATCTAAAACCTCTGTGGTGACTCCCATTTTGTGTAAATAACACCAAAGTTATACCCTGAAAGGTTAAGATGGTATTTCCACACCATTACAATAAAAACTTTTACCGAAAATCACATCATCGTAATAAAACATATTCCTACCTCCATTACCAACATCACTTAACCACCTATGAAAATCAATTAACTACTTTTAGAATAACAAAAGCGTTAAAAGTGGCCTTATTAATCCTAAGGCTATGAATTCATATTCATATGTATTCCATTTCAAATGATAGATTGAGTCATAAAACACTAAAAATATTATCAGAGAATATGCCTACAGATTGGGGTGAGGGCTCCCACATAAAAAAATAACCATATTTATCAACAGGTAATGAATATATTTCATTTCAAAGGGTAGGTTGAGTCTTAAAAAAAAAAAACTAAAAAAGTACTTTCTAATCAATGAAATATTGTGCCATACTGAATTTAAGAGTATGTATTATGCAAGCCGTGATTATATCGCTAAGGAGGGGAGAGTATGTAAAACCGAGTTAAAAAGTGACCCTCCTATTTATCGTGAGATTATAAAAATATATCATTTCAAAAGGTGTATAAAACTCAAAAACATTGCATGTGTACTTTCTGTTAAATAAAATGTGTTGTGTTTCTGAATTTTTGAGTGTTATATAACCTTCATTATGCATTTGGGTAGGGGAGGAGTAAAACGGTGTAAAAAGTGGCCCAAATCATTATTATGAAAATATTTTATATCATTGGGTAGATTAACTAAATAATAATATATATTATTTTAGAATATGCAAAGCGAGAGGAGAAGAAGAGATGTGTATTTTGAATTGAGTCTTAAAACATGGTACATAAATAGTATTTACCTGAATACATAGTGGTCCTCACTTTTTTTCCAAAAATGCCCGTGTTAAAAGAAAAGGGGGACTATTTTCAAGCATATTTTTTCCCGAAACTAAGGCCTCAAAATTAGAGGTAATTAGATGTACTATATTTGGAGAAATATGGTAAGTTGCCATCCTATTTATCAGTAGACAATGAATTGGATAGGGAAAGTCAATTTTTACATAACACGAGTGCCCCATCTCAGCTGTTATATTTGAAGATAGTATAACACTCATAAATTTTGAACTGAATTAACTAAGTTTATGAGTGTTATAATATATTCAAATGGCTGACGGTTGGGGGGGAGTAAAACCACATAAAAATTGACCTTCCAATAAATCGGTGTAAAAAGTGGCCCAAATCATTATTATGAAAATATTTTATATCATTGGGTAGATTAACTAAAGAATAATATATATTATTTTAGAATATGCAAAGCGAGAGGAGAAGAAAAGATGTGTATTTTGAATTGAGTCTTAAAACATGGTACATAAATAGTATTTACCTGAATACATGTAGTCCTTAAATATGATTATAAAAAATGTATATACCCTTTGAAATTTTTTTTATATTAAACTCAAAAATGCAGAATATGTACTTTCTATTCAGTAAAATATGTTTTTCTGAATTTACAAGTGCTATGTTATCTTCAATATGTTTTCAGATAGGGAAGAACGAAAACTGTGTAAAAAGTGACCTCTATCAAAAAATCATTACATGAAAATATTTTTTATCATGGGGTAGATTGAGACTTCGAACGCTGAAAATGTACTTTTAATTCAATAAAATGTGTTTTTTTTACTGAGTGTAGAAGTGGTATAATATCTTCAAATATGATGACAGCAGGTGGAGTAAAATCTTGAAAAACATTGCATTCATATTTATCAGGAAATTATGAAAATAAATCATTTCAAAAGGTAAATTGAACTCTAAAAACACGGAATACCACGTAAAAAGTGACCTTCCAATCAATCATGGGATTTAAAAAAATATTTCAATTCAAAGGGTGTATTAAACTCAAAATCACTGAATATGTACTTCAATTTTATAAAATGTGTTTTTATCTGAATTTATGAGGGTTAAATTATCTTCGGTGTGGAAGAAGTAAAAATTGGCCTCCATCAAAAAATTATGACATTGTGAAAATATTTTATATCATGGGGTAGGGCAAATTGTACTCTAAAACACTGAAAATGTACCTTCAATGCAATAAATGTGATGTTTTACTGAATTTTTGAGTGTTTTATTGTCTTCAAATATGTCGACGGGATGGAGGAGAGAGAAACCACATAAAAAGTGATATTCCTATTTATCATGAAGTTATGAAAAAATTTACTTTCAAAGCCTAGGTTGAATCTTGAAACACTAGGGATGTACTTAATATTCAATAAGAGTGGTGTTTTGCTGAATTTATTAGTATGTATTATATTAGCTGCAAATATACCAACTAGAATAGGGACTTGAAAAAAAAACCTAATTTATCGTGATATTAATTATTTTAAATATTTCATTTTTATGGGTGAATGCCCAATGCCTTCCTCTCACACAGAAGAATCATGCTCCATATTTGGTATCAGATGATTTTCTTCCTCACTCTTATGCTAGTACATATTCTCATTTCAGCTGTTCTTTTTGTAAAATGCTCTCTTTGCCTCTTCTATTCCACTATTTATTTCTTGCTCGACCATCATTAGTTAATCAGCTTGCAAGGTAATGAAACTATTTCAGCCTTTTAAGCTATGGTTTTCTTATTTTGATATTAGCCTCATTAACATACAGAGTCAATATGGGATTATTCAATACAAAACAAGCATTTACAGAGATACTGACTTTCAAAACAAATATTATTTCAGTGACCTTTCCTAACTATACCTAAGAGTTCAGAAATAATATATATGAATAGCTTGAACATAGAATTGCTTTCTTGGTTACCTGAATAGTTTATTGAGTGCTTCGTTCATTTGAGTAAATATGATAACTATCAGATTTGAAGGAATGAAATTTATTATTTTAAATTGAATGGATATCTAATAACATAATTAGTAATCTAGAAATTATTTTCCGGTTTTCATCTTATCTTAAAAAAAAGTAATCAAAGGCATGTGGGATGCATATATGTACCTATAGCTTAAAAGCTGGAGCCTCACCATTTCTGCACACCACTGGATTGTACCTTAATGTGCTTGTCACAATCACAGACTTACAATGAGGATACGACTGTCAAACTCTAGTTCATGGCATAAGTTGCCCAGTTGTGCAGATTTTATCCATTTTAATTTTTTCTTGTGATTCTTATTACATTAGTCATGAGAGGTTTGTACATGGATTGAATAAAGAAGACATGATGTTATACATATTATCAGCCAGCATTTATTTAGTGTTCAGTTAAATGCCATTGCTACGTGTTATTTACAGTTTATAACATCAATGGTAAAGAAAGTATTTTTATAGCCAATAAATCATGCATTATATGTAGTTGTTTATCACACTGGTTAATATGACAATACATACTTTTCTTTTCTTGTTGGCTAGACTAGACTGGTTTTTATGGTGAAATTTTCTTTAAAAACTTTACAGTTATAAAATTGAATACTTAGATAAAGTATAGGGTTATCTAGATACAGTTGCTTATGTTCACAAATATATAATAAAAACAATCAGCCTCAGACTTCAAAAATAGGAGTTTTGAAGGATGCTGCAAAAATTTTTGGAATGCAATTGCAATTACCTTCACACAGATTCATTCAAAAGTAATGCTGTTCAACAGCACGTATTCCATGTGTGAAACCAAAGCGTATCTCATTCTTGTGGGTATTACCTGCTTCTTGAAGGATAGAGTCAAACCATCTCCCACTAGAACAGCAAAAAAAATCACTTCCGGTTCAGCATAATAGAGTCAATTGAACTAGTAACTCCTCTTCCCACCTCATCTTTTGTACAAACTAATCTCACTGAGTATCATAGAGCAAATTTTCATCCGTTAACTGCCCTTGTAGAAAAAGCAAACTTCTTTTATACAAGGCCATCCTGTGAAAGATTTGAATCAAAGTCTTCCATTTCCTCACTTTGTCCAAGGGAGTGCAAGCGTCAAAATGGAAATTCAGGTGGGGGAGGCCTGCAGCTGAGGTGCGATTGAACACAGTTCCACAGGGGCTTCGGCGTGAATTTTAGGAATTTCGCACAGAGGGGGGGAGATTGAACGGGGACACGAGGCGGTGGTGACCAGAGTAAGGACGTTTGCGGAGAACGTCGACGAGGAAGAGCCGGATGAGGAAGTTGAGAGTACAGAGCACGTTGAGGAGGCGAGTGAGGAGGAAGACGGGGGGAGGGAGAGGCAGGGTGAAGCACCGTGCGCGGGGATGCCGGGTGAGGGGAGGGGGGTGACAGTGCCCTTTGGCGGTATGGGAGGGGGGGCCAGCGGAGCTTGTGACCGTGGCGAAGGGATGGGCGGGGGAGAATTTTCACCCCATTCTTGGCCATCTTTCCCTCTTGTTTCGGCAGTGCCAGAGTCCACTTTGCATCCTTCTGATGTGATGGTGACTATATCTCCCATCAAGGTGACGGAAGAAGTCTGTAAACATATTGAAAGAATATTTTTAGCTTGTGCTCCAGGTTTGGATTGAACCCTTATTTACACGCTAAGCGAGGGGATTTTGCCGCATTTTTCGAAAAATCGAAATAGCACGTTTACTGTTTATAGATCACTTTGCTATTCCATTTCTGTACTTTTTCCTCAACCAAGAACATTATCGCTGGCAATTCCTTAAGAAAAATTATTCAAAGTATTTTATCAAGAAATTTGCATGCTTATTTTTGTTTATAAATGAAAGAGAAAAATATTGAAAGTGCTTTTAATTATTAGAATTTATCCAAATGCATTAAAATACCCTAAAATTTTAGTGTATATTTATGAAAACCAAAAATATTAAGGTGTGGCAAAAAAGCCGTAAGCGTGCACTAGCGCTATCCTCATGGACGCGTGTAGCTAAGGGTTAAGAGATTTACTCAAATTTATATAAATGAACTTGTTGATTCATCTAAGTAGTACCGGTGTTGTGCCAAAAATTTTGTACTCAAAAACAAAACAAACACATACAAACCTTTTTAAGCAGCCTTTTCGGAGGGGCTGGTGGAGTGTTCATAAGTCCTGATTCTCCCAAGAAATGGCCACATCGTTTATCTAGGGCTGAAAAATGAATGAAAGCACTGGTAATGACACTGAGCTCAAACGTCACCACACAAGATGTGGACACTGAAAAACAAGACACTTTGATACACTGCAGTTAGTCATCATTAAGCCATAATTAAGTTCATCCCTCACTTGAGAGGATATTATAACTGTTTGGTAATTCATGTAACAGTTTATGGTAAATCTCCATGCTGGCATATGACCTGAGAGAGCAGTGAAGTTCTGGACAGATTACATCTTTAAGGTACAGCATTCCAAGGGTGCAGCTAGGAATTAAGGCTGAGGGGGGTTTAGAGGCAAATACTACTAGGGTGTGTCGGGGTATGGTATACCCACCAGGATAAGCGGTAGGTGCGAGATTAATAAATTGTAGAATTTTAAGATAAATGGTTGAAAATGGTGAGTTTTACGACTTTCTGAGGGATATTATATTAATCGTTATACTATTTTATTAGTACTATCAATCCAATTAAGTAAAATGGATTAAACTTAAAAATTTCTCTGAGCTCTGGGGGGGTTTTATCCCCCAAAACCCCCCTCGCTGCGCCACTGCAGCATTCAGCATCCCTTGCTTTGCTGTTTGCTCTCCCTCCCCTCATCCTCACATGTTAAATGATTGACAGCCATTCAGTATCCATAATTTGTGATTTAAGTCCATTATCAAGATATACTGCATTCTTTTTCTAATGCATACTCTTTTTAACAGAAAAATTTAAACTAAAACTGTCCTTGCAAAAAGTCATAATAGATCAAAGTCAGAAGTGTGGAATCTTGTTAACTTCTCAATTGGTTGTAATTTTTCATATATTTAGGGAAATTTATTTCTACATTTCCTCAATATCATCAGAAACTCACTTTGCTTCAAAGGCGACGTTGCATGCACGAACAACCAGGCTTTATTACCAGGCTTATCTCTTAGCCTTTTTATACACTACATATATAGTTATAGTGATAGTAATAATAGCATAGTTATAGTGATAAATTTTGTCAATTTAAACACATCATAAAATCAACAATTTCATTTTAAAAAGTGTAGTTTTTGGTAATTTGCAACAGAGTAGAACATAATTTTTTCAAGAACTTATATTCGTGTATTGGCGAAAGAATCAATAGTGTGAAGGAAACAATTGATTTTTTCAGAAAGAAAAAATTGATATTTTGTCAGTTTTTATGCATCAGAAAATAATGAATTTCATTAACTAAACTATAAATTTGCATTTGCGTAAATATAAATTTTGCATTGCGTTGAAACTTATAGCCATCTTTGGTTTCTACCAAAATGCCCTAATTATCATGGCTTGGTCTCCAAAGTAGTTTGTTTCTGAAATTCTCCTGATTTAAAAAAAACTTAATTTCAGTGATAAATAGTGAATATATTGTAACGGTACGGATCGGGGTCGGCCCGACGCATAAAGATAATATATCGTGGCTGGGGTTACGTCTTCGCGCACGCTCACATTTTTGGCATTAGGGAACAAAGGGCGGCACTAAATATCTGTGTGAAGGGTTAATTTTATGTTTTAAATGTATAATATTTGTTTATGTGTAAGTGAAATGCAGTGAAGTAGTGTGGAATTGGATTTCCGGGAGAGGCGACGTTGTGGTTCTCTCCCGGAAGGTATTTGAAAACCCGCCTCTAAATTGTGTAACAGAGGGCGTGTGAATCGGAGGTGTTTATGGGTAAAAGAGAGGTGATAAAAGGCAGAGACGTGAGGTCTCTCTCTCTCTCTCTCTCTCCTACGCTCTGGCACGAAGCAAGTTGAATTGTGAGTGCAGTGGTAGCACGACTTCGGCAGGTGGATGGAGTTGCACGCACGTGGACAGCTGGCGAGGGGTGGCTTGGACATCAAAGAAGGACGTAAGCTTGGAATTTCCCAACGCCCTAAAAGTCCTTTGCAATCCAGATTGTCCCCCCCTCCGAAAGTCCCTAGTGAACTCTCCATTAAAGGCCCTAGTGGATTCGCTGTTGACTGGTCTTTCGTCACGGCCCTGCAAGACTGAGTTGAGAAGATTGAGCAATAATTATGAATCTTAGTAGTTACTTGGCGTATCATTGAGCCCCGATTTAAGACGGGTGGCCATTTGAACTGACTTATTTATGATTTCATAATTGCCTTGAACGTAACTTTTGTGTATCTTACTTCACACCATTCACATTGTTCATGGACCAAGGCGCGTTAATGTATTTGCTATTGGAAAAGATCATTGTCTTTGGATAATAATCATTGGTGAAGTGATATTGGTATTTTGAAGGAGAAGACGTGTGGTTAAATTTCATGTTGGAGGTTGTTATCCGTTGTATTATTGAAGAAGATTTATCATTTGTGATTGGGGTATATTTTGGTTTATGTGTAAATCTTTGGATCAATGTCATTTAATTTATTAAAATCAGTTGGGAAAAGGATTTTATTGAATTTGCTATTATTTGCCATTGCCACAAGTGCCTTCAATCCTTTTGTAAGTGAGTGTGCGTGTGGGGGACTTGATTTGGGGCCCTGAAAAGGTAAGTCTAAGTAATTCTTATATTTTGGGAATTGGGGAATTTATTATCACATGTCCAGTGGAGATCGAACGGGAGGCGAGACGGCGGCTCTCGCGGTTCGAACCGTTACAATATATTGTATTTTATGTATTACGTATATCTTTATATGTACACAGATTTTGAGAAAATTTTGCTCCTAAGATTCTGATCTCAGCGATAAACTATTATTCATAGTTAATAGAAAGTAGCATCAGTATGGTGGACAGTTGCTATGGGAAAAATTTTTTTGAGCCCCTAAAGTCCCCCTCCTGATGACATGCCTGGTTGCCAACGAGTGATGATGGGAAAATAGCACTTACTTTGGCCTCGAGGTGGGAGGGGAGGGGCCTCCTCTTCTTCATCCACTGATGTCTCAGACCAAGAATTCCGCATGTTTTCCCCATTGCCAGGGGGGAGGGTGGACGTTGATGACGGGGGCAAGGAGTGCCGCAACGGCATCTTTGGGCTGGAGGGCTTGATGGCATCTCCATTGTTGGTTCCTTTGCTCAGATCTGCGGGAGCTGAATTGCTGGCCTCCCATTCTCCCCTTCAGAAGGAACAACAAGAGAAAAATAAGAGTTATCTTTATACTTATTCTCCATATTTGCGTTTGTAAAAATATGTACATACTTGAAATCCCTTTCTTCATATGATCTGTATCTTGATGCTCGCAACATGGTATAACTACACTTTGAACATCAACAAACTTATTTTCACGAACTTCATGGATTGGCAAAAGAATCAATACAGTGAAAGAAAATATTGAGATAATATTTTATCAATTTAAGTGCATCAGAAAATCATGAATTTCATTAACTAACTTATGAATTTAAATAAGCTGTTGTAAGCATGGAAAAAACCTTTTTTTGGATTTGGTTGTTGGCTATTCTTTGATGAGAAAACTAGGTATGAAAAAATAACAGGTTTTGCAGCAGATCATTAACAGATTGGTAATAAACTTGTTGCTCTGGGGCTAAATTATCAATGATTCAATTTCAAGGTAAATTGCATGTGGATATAAATCATAACATACCACACCAAAAGAAATCATTGTATTGGACCTATTGAAAATAAATATTTGTTATTGGAATTTGGTGGTACTGTCTTATCCATTAATGGGAATCATCATGAATGTGTGCGAAATAGCACATTAAGTGAATATCACAACTTACCGACTTCGTAAAGGTGGTAACGAGCAGTAGTCACCATAGCCACGAAATGGCAATGGACTACCGTTGTCAGTTGTGTTTCCATGGACCAAGGCACAGCCACTTCCGTGTGTGTTGGACATGCCTATCTTATGGCCACAACTGCACGAGACAACAGAACCAAAACCAGCAGACTTAGGTCTTGAGTCTCTTGACGGGATGGGGGGTGGGGTGCCGTTCTCTGTGGCAGGAGGTGGGGGTGGGGGAACTCCCATGGAGGAACGCGTGGAGGGGGTACCAGGGGTTGACCTTCCATTTACAATTTCCTATTGGAACAAAATAAATAAATTCAATTTCCAAAATAAAAGCAATTCAAACTCACAACATATGTATGTATACATGATTAATAGTGGGGGACAAAAAATTACATTCTTTTGGGATCAAAATTTACCCTATGTGGGAAAGTTGTCAACTTACATAAGCGTCTCATACCTAAAATTTTCTAAATTGGATAATATTAACTACTGAGCCCTACAGTTTGTAATTTGCAAAAATTCTGGATGAATTTGGAGACGAAATACGGTTTGAAACATCAATCAGTGCAACTTTTTCCCCATCAGCCCATTTTTGCAATTAACGCGATGATGATTATAACTTCCAAAATTTTATTTACAAAATTTAAAGTTCATCTAAAGAATTGTATAGTTTTGCGATGCATGAGAATGAAAAAAAATTTCAAGTTTAGGCAACCCATACATTTACAAAAAAAGTCTGGCTGTATGTGGCATGATTTCACATTTAGCCTTTGAGAAGCCGAATTTGCAGTAAATTGACTTTTTCAAAACTATCCTACCATTGGAACAAAGCTTAAATAATGACTAATTTTGAATTGAATGCAATTTTAGCATAGAAATGCATATTATTATTTATTCTAAGAAAAAAATATTTTGCTCACTAAAATAGAATGCAGGTAAATAAATCTTGAATAGTTTAACAATTAATCAGCAGAGGATTTATAATAAAGGGAATGATACAAGGAAATGTCTAAATGTACGAACAAGTGAATGAATGCAAAAATGCACTGTGAGAAAAAACTGAAAACCCAACTTTGGTGAAAGCATGAATAGGAAAAAGAATCTGTTCTAATTTCGTTCATCATTCGTCATGTCCTGTTCCATTCTACCAAAATTATTCATGTAATCAGATTTTCATATGTCAATGTATTATATATCCAAGTCTTTAGATAAAAAAATAAATAAATGCACCTTATTATAAGCATAATTTTTTATTGAGAATCCACCTTGAAGTACTGAAATGTGAAATTGATGTAGATTATACCACGCTGTAAGAGCAAAAGAAGCTTTTAATTACTCACCATAGGTTTACTATATATATCTTCATCATCAGTGTGACCTCCACAGCCAAAGCCAATGACTCCTCCCTCCCCATCATCCTCACCAACAACTAGCTGTCCATACATGCTGCTCCCTGAAGCAGATGAACGGTTGCTCCCAGGAAGCATAGACGGGTCTCCACTCCCTGGACCCTTTTTCTCTATTGGCAGTGGTGGCAGGGGAGTGCTTAGAAAGGAGAAAGGCCATTAAAGTCATTAAATCATTGGGAGAATAATTAAACTTACGTTTAGGATTAAATTTGTAGAAGTACTACAAATTTTATTCCACTTCAAAGGACTCTATTTGGAATATTTACAATTTATTAGTATTTAGTCAAATTATGACTCAAAATATAATAAATATACCATCCTTAATGTGCAAGAAATAAAATTAGATTGCAGAACTACAACGTAGCACAACAGGGAAATACACAGAAAAAATATAAATAGCACAATAGAAATTAAGCAAATCATTTTCAGTCAATCTTCAGGGATATGTTAAGTAACAGCCCGCATTAATTGTACCATTAATCAAACAAATACTATGTACTCACTTATAGTATCACATATCACTTAATAATTATGTCTTTCTGTTAATTTTTAATGCATTTTCTGAAATCTTTAATGTTTACCAATTTAATTGCATTCGAATGGCCTGAGTTGTAAAAAAAATGGATGAGTGAAATGGCATGAAAAGGACTTATTTTAACTGATGTCTTTTAAAATGATCAGGTACCTACCAGGATAATTTTTAAGCTAACATTCCTGCTACCCCTAAAGAGAACAAAAAATGATTTGCACTTCCAATGCAGATATGTATCATCAAGTGGTATCACAACAGATGCATATTGCTGATGGATGACATCATGGAGGGATCATAACCATGCATACAAATGTTGGGTAGGGGCCTTGATAGATAATATGAAATATAAAGTGATTAGAAAACAATTGGTAAAGTTTGGCAAACCCATATAGATACCAAGATGCCACTGCTACAATCACATAATAAATATAGGGACACTTTGTAACTTTAAAATCACTAGCTGTCATTTCCTATTTTTACAGATGAAGATATTTCAGCCCTCAGAAACTTACTTGATAATACTGGTAGCTTTTCCATCAGCTAAGCCACGGGTAAGAGTCATATGGTTGAATCTTCCTCGAGATTGAATTATACTGCTTGGGGAACCTCCTCCTATTTCCCGAACCAAACCTTGTCGGAGTTGAGCAAATCTCTCTAAAAGACGGCGGTGAAGTGGCTGGACTCCTGACGGTGCCAGCTGGCCATGCACTATGAGTCCAGCATCAAGGATTTGAACCTAAAAAGTTAAACCAAAAAAAGTCTCATTGAAAAAGAATGAATAATCAAATTCAAACATTGAATATAAAGTTTCCTATGCCAATCCCATGAAAATAAAGCTCATAAATTAAAAGTACATATGGATTTCAAATTTTTTCCTTCAAAAATAAAAAAAATATCTCAATGTAATTCCCTAGGTTCTCTTAAGTACTGAGCCCAGATTTGTTAATATGGTACACGTACTGAGCTATCCCCTGAAATTTAGTCATTGCCGTCCAACCTTAAATGATATCTTGGAATACCCTCGTTAACTCCTGAGCTGCGAGAAAAGTTCTTGTATGCATAGGCGGATCCAGGGGGGGGGCACGTGCCCCCCCCCCAGACCCTCAAAAATATGCAAGATTTTTAATACGGTCCCATTATGATTGCGTTCGTTTTGTATTACGAGGTATCGTTGTGCCCCACCCAGAACAAAATCCTGGATACGGCCTTGCTTGTGCACCTCCCAGAAAAAAATCCTGGATCCACCCCTGCTTGTATGAGTGTATCGGTGACTGCAGGAAAAACATTGAAGAACATTTGGCCATCTCTTCTCCCATGCTCCCCCAGACCCTTCAAATATTTATAGCCCAAACTCTTTCTTTTATGAATGGGACAACTGGCAACACCCAAAATTCTTACCCAAACTAGCTCCTCCCTTGCTTGTTAGTGGTCTCTTTCCATTCCCGCAGGCAACCAAAACTTTTCTATAAATGACGAATTTATGTTTCATGATGAGAGTGGATGTGAAAATTCCACAGAGGAAAATTCATATATATACCTTAACCAGGATCTCCAGAATTTATGCCAGGTGTTCTACTGAAACCCATGTATATATCAAACTTCTACTAAATTATACCAAGGCATCTAACTTCCTCTGCAAAGTTATGTTGCCTTTAAGAGGATGATCCCAGTGAAGAATATTGTGCTGGTCTCCTCAGCATAATTCTTCTGTGGAATTTTTGTACACAAACATGCAATTGTGGGTGACTCCGTAAAAGTAACTCACTGGCTCCTATGTGATTATTTTTGTGAATATTGAGAAAAGGTCTTGGCTCTGGCCACTTCATTCAGCTGGGATGCACGTCTTTATACAAACACATCACAAGGAAAATGGAGCATTTGGTCACTTATCTCAAAAGCTACTCATGAAAAAATCCATAAATGTTACAACTGCCATTAAATTTTTTCCTGAGAAGATATGTTTTTGCAATCTTGTGCCATTAAAGTACTTCAAAGACTTTAATATAATATTTTGCATGATAATAATATTTTATAAAGAAAGAATAATATTTTTCAAGTATAAAGTAAAAATATCGGATAGTTATAATACCTGATCTAATATGAGGGATTTTAGACGAATTATATGTTCCGAAAATTCTGGATGTGACCGTGAAAATTCTGGTGAGAAGAAGGCTTCTTGGTATTTTGATATGCCGCCCATCACATTGGCATCAATTATACCCTGTTGAATAGAATAATATAGCTTATTAATTAAGAAAAAAGATCTTGACATAAAAATACAAAGAATGTGATTACATTTTCATGAGAATGGAAATGGAAAAAGTAGAAATACCTGTAGCCTCATGCTTAGAGGATTGATGTTTCTTCTCGGATCAGTGGAGTACACTGATATAAGTCGCCTCAATTCCCTTGATGCACCTTCTACTGTTTCACATGCAAAAGCAACTGGTGGTACTTCCTCCACCTTCCTTTCGACAACCTCAAACCACCTTAATATACCAGGTAACTTACAACTCAGCACTAATGTGGTGCGCTCAATCCAAAGGCTCTGCAAAAATGAATTCAAAATATTTATCAATTTTTTAAAATCCCTTAATTTTTGCGAAAAACATCATATACCAACTATGTGCAAACTTTTCCATTTGAATTTTCATTTTACCTCTTTTTGTAAGCTGATATGAATAGAACTTAATAACATCTTAACATTTTATTCAATATGATGTTCTTTAGACAAATCAAAAAGTCTCAGCAGAAATATCTGCTCGTAAAAATGACTACATAATTAACTAAGATACAATGGCTGAAACTTTAAGGAGGTAATTCAAAGAAAGTTATGAAAATTTTATTGAGAAACAGCAAACACACTGATTTCATTTGTCCATGATCTGGAGTGTTAAACGTATGTGTCAAAAAATGGAGTGTCAGAGGACTGATGGCCCTAATGGTCTCCTCGGCAAATGTATCACGGGTAGTTGTCACATGGAAATATTTTTGGGAGACTGAAACCCAAAGAGCCTCTTCCATGGCTATGTACCTGACATAGAGGATTAAACTTACTTTAAACTCATTTTCTTTGTCCACAGTCCCTTTGTGTACTGGGCGATCAAATTGGAACTTCCTCACATCATTAACCCTGTAGTAACTTGCAACTTTTTCTGGGAGTGCAGACAGAAATGAGTCCTCTGAACCCATTTCAATCGCATTCCAGAAGCCTAACATCTCAGGAATTGGTTTAACATTGCAAATTTGTATAACTGATTAAAATGGTTAAGGAAAAATTAGAGACCATGAATTTGTTCTACCGATATCCATCACCCTTTTTTTTATTTTTTATGCCCATACCACCAAAAACAGCATATATAATGCACTTTATAAACACACACTGACTTGGGCGTGCCCAGCAGGAGGGGGCAGCTGCCCTCACCTAGAAGCGAAAATAAATTTAGTGCAAAATGAAGGCTTTGAACTACTTTTCTTTTGAAGAAAAATGAAATTAGTCTAAGACATGGAAATAAAATAAAACATTTTTTTTTCAAGCAAATAATTTTATAAACTAATAAAGTGCTGTCATAATTTTATTAAAATTTTGGTTTCATTAACTTTTTCTGTGTTATACAACTTGAACGACCACAGCTTGCCCCACCCCCCTCTAGATTTGGTCCTGGGAATGCCCATGGATAGTATAGCAGGCGAGGACTTTACCCCACCACCATCAAGGCAGCATATGGCTTATTTATACTTAATAATCATGTTACCACTTATAAAGCAACTGTAGATGTGAAAGGATACATTGCCCCTCTGAATTGGTAATTGAATCATCAGGTGGGGTATTCTTGGAGAGTATTTGAGCTGAGGGGAATTCAGTCTGAAGCCGTTGGATGAAGGCCCCAATCCTTTCATACTCCAAACCACGGTAAACAAACTCTTTATTCTGAGGAGAGAAAATAATGCATGAAAATCTTATAGTACAATAAGAGCAATTTCAGTCTTCATATTATTTAAATAATATTTCAGAATCAACTGTATTAAAAATGCATAGGGAGGTAAGTTAGGATTTGACAGCAACCACAAAAACTATGCTAATATTTGTGATGATAAATAAAATATTAGAAACATATAACAAATTTTTCTTACCCTGACAAAAAGAGGGAAGCTAAGGCCATAGAATCCAACACGAAAATACTCTGGCTCTGGTCGCAATTGAGTCAAGATGTTATCAAAAAAGTGAGCCTCTGTCCTCAAAACCAGGCTAAGCTTGGCATAGTCAAACAACTTAAGCTCGTACAATTCAGCCAACTCTTTACAAAGTGGAATACCTTTCTCCCAACACTGCAAAGGAAAATTACTGTTATTATTTTCATACCAATCGTTACTTTTATTTTTTAACCATCCCCAAAGAGTTAAACTTCATTGAAAAAAATTGCCAAAACTTGTACGCAGGAAACACAAATATTTCACAACTTCACAACCGCATGTAAATACATACAAGAGTATAATAAAATCAGTTTGGTCCAGCTTAAGCCTCTATAATTGGCTGGTGCCTCATATTCAAATGTAGAAAACATAATATCTATTCATAATTAATTCTAACCACTATAGCACCTCTCATAAAAATGTAATAAGATCTAATATCTACAATGAAATATGTAATCTAATATCCATAATAAGTATGTAACCTGGAGGGAATAGCAAGAGTTACGTTAAAAAAAATTTGATACCTGCGTTAAGTCTTTGTGCCTGGATTTTTTCACTCTCTTTCTTTCACCCCTTTTTCATCCTCACCAGTGATGTCTTTAGGATTTAATTTTTAAATGTCCTTGGATTTAAGAGTAGTGTGCCCTATGACACTCCACACCTGACTCATTAAAGTTAGCAACACCGTGTTGAACATCACTCAACAACTGAATGAAACAGGTTAAATCCATCAGTGATCAACTCATAATTACTTCAAACTGCCAAACTCTATGGCTCCAAAAAGTCAAAACGATTGATCGAAAAGTTTTTCTAAACTTGCATGTTAATCATTAACTTAACTTACAATTTTCACAAGATGTTTAATGGGATAACTCATATTAGCAGTTGAATTGATTTTTAATGTGAGGACTTAGAAACACACCTTGCCACGGTCAAAGTAATGAATAATTTGATGGTATAGCTGTTCTTTCCTCTGCCACTGAGGTTGGCCTGGGTACCGAGCATCAGGTGGCAAAGCATTGAACCCCATTTCCATTGCGGAACCCATGCTTGCCCCAGTCCATTCCAGCTGGTCTGCGTACAACTGGAGGGTGAACCCAGCTTCAGCAAAATTTTCGGCTGCAAGGTGTAGATCATGGAGTTTGTGGATGTACCGCACATACATTTCCTTGCGATTGATTTCATTCTTGTAAAAATTCTGCAACAAAAATGTTTTTCTTTCAATAAGTTTCTAAGATAAATGTGCACGTTGATTGATAGGTGTGTAAATGTTCAATATAGAATAATCACATCATAGCTCATTAGCTCAAAAAAGCATTTGCGAAGAAAAGGTCAGCAATATATTGGGCAAAATATGATGGAGCAACAAGACGAATAAAATATTTTTGCACTGGACACTTGGGAAATCTACAGTTGACCAAATGATTATAAACCCACCATGAAAAGCCTTAGTCAATGAAAAGAAGTGCAAGGCAGTATACAAAAGTTATATTTTGATTCATTAGAGAAAAATACATTGCATGACTGTAACTACATCATTGGTGGTACTCCGGATAAAAAACTATGCTAATACGCGATCTATTTTCGTGGTTAAAGAGCTATTAAATTTGAACCCATGAACCCATTACAATGAAATCCATGGACCATAGGAGTTGTAGAATCTTTGTATCCCAGCCTTGTCTTTGAAAAAAAGTGATAATTTTTTATCATAAAGGTTTGACTAAAGGGTTAATAGAGCATCAGGTTCAGCAATTTTACTTACAATTTAAATTGTAGAAATTTGCCACAAAAAGGCACTGAATAATGATAAAGAAATGACTTGCAGTATAACTTACCAGCAAGTTGACGGTGCAAGACATTCTCTTGTCTCTGTTTTCATCTCCCTGAATGACACTTCTATAATCCAACAGTCGCTCCAGAAGACGAGTCACAGAACTGATGAATGCAGCACCACTTCCTTTCCATGCTGGATCATTTTCAGACTGCACACGATCAAGTAATCTGGAAGCAATAATTAAATCATGCGGACCATTGTTCAAACCTCTCACCTTCGGAATGAAAGATGATATGTTTGCATATTGAAACTAGGTACTTAATTCAGTGAGATCTAATAGGTAGTGATTGTGAATATCCTGACTTTGAATTGAAAGAAATTTTTGCAGAGAATCTGAAATGGTTTTATATTTGCTAATTAAAAAAGAACACTTCAGGAATACGATACTAAGATAGGTACTTACACGGCACTCAGGTGCTCCCTTCAGTGAGCAAATAGGGAAAAATAGATACAAAGTTCAATAAATATACATAGACAGTCATGGAAGAAATTATTCTTACAGGAAATAGGGCACAACACTCTGAAATCAAGGCTGCAGCAAGTAGGCAGAGGTAGGAAATTTAAACCACCCTATTATGCTCAGAAAAATTGGAAATTGAAATACTGAAGCATTTCCACTCTATACAAACCCTGCTGAAATTTTTTTCTGGCGACAGCCTTGGAAGAAATACATAGTAGAAATTTTATTATTATTATTAGAGCAAAAGTACCAACTAGGCACAAGCAGTTCCTTAAAATCCCCAACGTTTCAGAGACCCAGAGGGGCTTTGAGTTTTTCTAAATTTTTTTCCACATGACCACTTCCTCTGCCACACCAGGCTTGTATTCTGACCCAGAATATACCATTGCACAACTCAGCATTTCATTAAATGTTTATCATTTGCATAAGAGGCGTTCAATGAACGTGACTCACATTGTATTGAATAGTTTCCTGTATTCATCATCTCCTTTGTTTTCACTGATTAGGATGTCCAACTTGTCGATGAGCTCAGATTCCACCTGAAAAAATACCAGAATTATATATTTTCATTTTAATTGGTGGAAATAAAACCTGATGAAATCTGAATTATATATACCAGTGAGATAGCCAGGAATTTCATTTTGGGGTGTCCATAACCAGGGTGGAAAATTTTTGAAAATCAGGGTCCTCCCAAGTACATAGAGGATTTTAAACTAATTTTGACACTTCTCCTAATCGAAAAAAAAACTTCACCTGTCAAATACATCTTTTGTAAATTCATGATTTTTCAATATTTTGTTTCCTTTTATGAAGGAAAGAAATTTTGTTTTTATATTTCACTGCGGGGGGTCCATACTCCCTGGACCTGGACCAATTGTGCTGCTGGCTAATGAAAAATGCAATATAATTATAGAGATCAGGATGAGTAGAGCAAATTTGCTGAAATTACCTGTTTGAAATTTCCTCGAGCTTGTTGTTCACACTCCATCATGTCAAAAAATATATGAAGGGTTGCTTTCCTTAGCTCAGATTCAGGTACTAAAGTGACTTCTAAAAATGGCCCAACCATTGATGGAATAAAATGGATCTTGTGCTCCCCTGTAAAACATTTTCAATCAATACAAGCAAGGCTTATCAACAACTAATCAAACATACACAAGAATCAAGCTACAGTACATACTCGCTTTACTATACTAATCCGTTCTGGAGATTGCAAAGTAAAATTGTAAAAGTTCATCATCTGTTAAATATGCATTATGTATGGATGAGAATTCGGTATAAGTGGTAACGCATTTAACCTTTTCCCTACCGTACACGTACATATACGTGTGGAGGTTTCCTGACCCGGGAGACCACGGGCGTATATCTACGTGTGAGATTTTCCCGGTCAAGAAAACGAAACCCGTATATATACGTTTTCAAGCTCTCCCCCTTTCAGGACGGTCGTGGGTTTAGGTCGCCTTTGTCTCGGGACCCAACGCTTCGGGGTTTAGGATTAACCCTCCGAATCCGGGAGCAGGTACCCGGACCCTTCGTCTTTTATAACCCCTCTCAGCGGTAAGGGACAGCGGTCATACAATTGTTTATAGAGTCAATTTACGAAATAAATATTTGTTCATTTCTCTAGAAATATAAACTAAGAATTGAATTGTTTGTCTTTTGAGCAGCGTTTAGAATTTTTAAACGAAATTCTACGACAAATATTAACTTATATCTCGAGTTATGTATAAACATCAACATGGAAGTTGTTGCTGCGTTAAATGCTTTGATAATGGCCTTAGAACTTCGTTTAAAATTTGACAATGCTCAGATAAAAATGAGGAATTATATTCTATGTCTGTAATTTACGTGCAAGCAACAATTATCCATTTGCTAAATACATATAAGCAATACATAAGTTGACCGCGAACCAATGCCGCAGGTATGGTCGTAAACCCGGAAAGGAGGGAGCACAACTACTCTCGGAGTCCGAGATAATGCGGAGTCCAACCGTGGAGGGGTCGAAAAAGGTTCAGCGAGACCCTTCTTAACGAATGCCCTCCAAAAAAGCTCCGTACCACGAGAAAGAAGAGTCTCTTGGGGCTCGGTACAGCAGTCAAGCTAAGACGAAAACTCCGCGGTCTCGAAAGGGTTAAATGTTGCAATGTAAAAAATATATTTTTTGCTAACAAATGACGCGTAGAATTGCATACTTGATTACAAACTGAGCGAGGGGGAGCAAAATACGTTAAATTTGAAATTACATAAAGCGCACACAAAATAAGCTCAGATCGTATCCATTAAAAGTTGAACCCGTGCATATAGTGCGACGACTGAACTAATATGAGAAAAAACCATAGACCAAATTAGAGTGCTTTATGAAATGAAAACTATGTCAGTTCACCCTATTTTTATGCACATATGACAAATAGTAGTATAAAACAGTGAGAACTATCATGTTGCTTACCAAGATGTGACCACATTGACAAGATCTGAAATCCCATGAGAACTCTCATGTCTCCATACTTCTCAACTATCTTTTCACGCCTCGCCTCACTGAATTTCTCCAGCTGCAGAGCAGGCTGGGTCAAGTATGAAACAGCCAAGTTGAAGTAATTGCTCCATAGCTGCAAAAATGAAAATTTAGGTTTAGTAAAATATTTAAATTTTTAATAAATAAAATATGACAATTTTGAATCAGGTTACATATGCTCTCTTGATGTAAAATTTATTATTATTCAAGCTGAAACATTCCAGCAATCTATGTAATTAGAATCCTAATAAATGAAAATAGAGCCTTGTTTGATTAAAAGTTTCTTGGATTATCCAAATATCAATTTCTTAACCAGTCTTCCAAAACATCCCAGACTCTCCTTTTCCTATCCTCCTCTGCTCTCCATTTTCCATAGTTCCCTTAAAAAACTGTGTACTTTACATAGTGAATGGACACAAAATATGAGGAGAAAAACTGGCACAGAAGCCAAAGTAAAAATGTATCAGACAGAATTCAAGAGTGCTCTATTTAAAGCCATCCTCATGCCCAAGAATGGATTATTATTTCCTCTTTCGTTAATTAATTTGGGCATTCTGCTCCATTAGTACAGATAATCAAAGATATTTTGTAACGATAGATACCTAAGCTCAAAAAATCAGCATTTGAGATATATGTACATAACTATCCATTATTGACAAAAAAATAAATAATTCACAGTGTCCGGCGATATCTGGTGGAAAAGTTTTATATCCATGAGAATAAATTTAAGTAATAATAAGTAGGTAATAATAATGTGGAAGTTTACCATTTTATTTTATTCTCATGAAAAAAATAAATGTTTGGCACACAATAGGGTGAAAATATTAGGCTCAAAGGATTTCAAATGGATGATAGGCAAGCCAAATGATCAGACCTCAACTGTGACAAAATTCCCTTACAAGAAAAACAATCAGACAACTCTTACCTGATGATCAAAATGGTTATGATCCAAGAAACGGAACACAAGAGGCTGCGACAGCTCTTGGAGAGCATTCAGAAGTACTCTATTCGAGGCCATCCTCATGACAAGCCAATCAGGCTGAAAAACTTCCTGGCGGACTAAATCCCTGAACACAAGGAATACTCTCAATAGGAAGTCTTTGAGGGGCTTAGTCCCTCCAGCAGAGTTGATGCCAACCATTCCAGATACTTGTGTTATGCCCCCTAATTCCTCCCACAGTCGACGGTAGTGAAACTCATCTAGAAGCTGCAAGAGTCCCACCAAGCACGCAACCAATGAGCTCTGAAAATAAAAGGTTCAAACTGGTTTTTCCTGATCGAGTATGAATACTCATATACATGCCATCTCTGCCAAAAATCATGCACACATTTATTATTATCCGAGCAAAATTCATACAAGCATATTGTATGAGGATAGGTTTACAATATTTATTTTCAATCACAAGTTTTATTCTGAATATGGTATGGGTTATATGACTCAAAAAGATCATAATGAATTTTTGCTCTGTGAAAATGGAAGAATTAGTTCAAATTTTTTTACTGATGCTTTTATGCATGGCTAATTAATTCAACTACCTGAAGTTTAACTCTTCAATCTTCATGCTATATATAACATATAATGAATATTGTCGAATGATAGAGGAGTTAAACTTAAAATATCCTCTAATTAAGCATCTATAGGCAAGAAATTTCAAAATAAAATTTACAGGGTGGCAAACTATAAAATGAAAACTTACCACAACTGATGCAGATCTATCAATTATTATAAGGACTGTTTGAATCAGCATGTCAAGCGTAGCAAGGCAAACTATTTCTACATCATGATGAAGACAATTGTTAACCTGTGGAATCAAAAGCAAAAAGGTTGTATAAGCAAAATTTTAAAGATGCTGACAATAAAATACAATATTTTTCACAAGCTCAAATGGAAAACAATTTTATTTTATGCCTATAGGAGGAGGGGTTACATATTTGACCCTTTTTGATTTTTCAATTTCACTATTTCTTTATCCCTGCGTAAAGGTCCCCAGTAATTTTTTAATCATTCAGAATTCTTAGATGTGCAAACTTACTTTCCCTTGCTCTTTCTCTTGATCTTGCCTCTGACGATGCAAGAAAATCAAAATTTCTCCGAGAATATCTGTACATAAGCGTAATTCACTTCGATGAGCCAAGTGCAAGCGAAGATGCTTACAAATGGTAGACAGCAACAGACTCCGTGACTCTGTGAATCAAAAGTAAAATTTATCAATCCATGCATCTGGAATGAGAGGAATACTTTTTCTAAGGCAACAGAATTATTAAAACCAAACATCCACCACACAAACAAAAGCAATATTGTTCCATAGGCATATTTGGACCTGAGGGTCTTGTCATATATTAGAGATGGTTGATTGTATATAGTTTGAATTACTCCTATGGACTACATTTTTGTCATTAAATCGTTTTAGAACAATGCAAGACATTGACATTGTGATTAATATGCTTACTGAAATTCAACTCCTGCTACACATATAGATTGAGACAATTGATAGGAAAGTAAAATTTGACTACCCATAAGGATATGCCAGGTATTTAAAGGATAATTCAATGCATGCTTTTATAATGCATACAATTTGACAGCAAATCAACCGTTTAGGTAACCAAAGGCCCTCCCTGAAACAAATTTCTAGCTATGTGCCTGCAGAGCACAGTTAATCAAAAATAATTTTATCATGTTCCGGTACAATTCCTTAATGCAACACAGTCTTTTATTTTATATGCAGGTACACATCACCGCAGCGAATTCCGTCAATTAAATCTTACATACATGCATCCAAAGTCAGGTCATGAGAATTAATTCCTCGAAATACATAAAATACAAATAATTTTTATTAACTTACCATCATCATCAAAAAGATGACTTGTCACAATGGCTTTCACAGCTGTTAGTTTTGCTTGAATCAGTTGAGGTGATAGATCTCTATGAGGTTGAACACTTTCCAGTGTTCCAATGGCTAAGCGGGCCACTTCCAAGGGAGCCAGAACACCTAGCAGGCACTCATAAACAGGACTTACACTATGAAGCAATGCCACCTGTCATAGAAGAGAGAGACATATCCATGTCAGAGGCCAAACTTTATCATGCTTGAGGAATCTGAAAAGTAAAAACCCTTGAGGAAATTGACACACTGCTTGGGAGCAATGCCAAAACCAGAGTCAGAGTAGCCAAAGTGGGAATTACTGCCCGGACTCCCCCTATGCCCGCATTAAGCCTTTTTTCTGACCCCAAGTTGTACCCAAGAGCAAGTACAAGCTTTGATTCAAGATTCTAATGCCCAGGATGAGCAGCTCTTTTTCTCACAAAAATTTTGAACCCTTAGTTTCCATCAGTGTTCTCTGGTATGAAGACAGCTAACTTTTAACACAAAAATAAAATTGTGGACATGTTTACTCAGACATTATAGGAGACCTGAAAATGCTATAAGTTTAAAATTGTACCTTTATTAAAGCCATTAAACAATTCTAATCTCAATTTAAAGGGGATTTTTTTTAAATTTTAAAATCTCACTTTTTTTAGGGAGGTTGGCTGAATATGGAAAAGAAATAGGTATGTTCTCTTTAGAAATGAAACTCTAGCAAAATTAGCCAGACAGATTTTCATAAGTCCAGAAATGAGAGGCATATTAAAGTGGATACCTGAATTAGTAATGGGTAAATTCTCATGAATTGTTATACCATGTGAGTTAGAAAGACATAAAGACAGCATATCATACTTATGTAAAATTTTTCAACTCTTTACCTGAGTTGGAATGAGGATAGGAAGATTCTGAACGGCAAGTAAGCGGTCCAACGATGCAGACACCGACATCAGATCTCGTCGAAAGGAGTCCTCAAACTGACCACCGGTTGCTCTTGCAAAGAGTAACCTTGACTGTACAACAAATTTGAATATGTATTCTAATGATCGAAAGCACTTTCCTATTGGATCTTGCTTCTCTGTCGTGAGTGCCCATTCAGCACAATGCTGGACACTACTCAGAAGCCCCCTTAAAAAGAGAAATTTCAGGTATATTATGATTGCAATAGTGTGCAGAGCCATATAAAATATAAAAATAAACATAACCTTAAATTTCGAGGTATTAAAGCAACTAGGGATGACTGAAGAGAATGCCTAACCATAATCACTTCAAAAATTTGCCTTGGGGATTTGAGGTGAGATTTGCATATGAGATGAAAAAGAAAATGACTCACTTGTACACAAGGGCTGCAGCAAAGTGACCTTTGATGTAGGCATCCATCACAGGTTTAAAATGCTCGAATTTGCTATCTTCCATTAAACTGAATATGCTCACCTGCAAATAAAAATTTACCATGTGAAGGCATACTCCGATATGATATTCAAAATCAAGCACATTATTTATCCTAGTGTCCCGGTTTAGTATTCTTGCTGGAGCTTTAAGTTGAATTGTCTGGCTTGAGCTATATTTCAAAACGAGCCAACTTTCAGTGATAAATTTTCCTATTTTCTAACTGGAACTCATCCTTTCCCGGCCAAAGGAATAGAGGGCATTCATTTATGAAATAACCACAGACTAGTCAGTGGCATTCCTTTACAAAGTCATCTTTACCTCCACACTTGGCAGTGGCGGCGCGTGCGTATACGCATATTAGCAAGTGCACACCCAAAGATGAATGAATTATAAAAGAAAACTATTCCTTTGCAACGAGAAGGATAAGAATCCTGTCTGCATATGCAAGAAACATGAAGCTCCGAATGCTACAGCTGTCTCCTTTTCGAATTCACCGCTCTGCAAGTGTCGATCCCGTGGCATCGTGCCGGGCGCATTTTCGGTCTATGCGATCACTTATGGGTGCTCTGGCGGGATGAAGTGAGCAGGGGGGTATGTACAGTTCAAATGGGTGATGGGAGCAGACTCAAAACGATGCGAGTGCGCACGCACATATTTTTGGTGAGTGACTCGCAGGTAGTGTAGTGGTGTAGCCGCCACCTACACTACCTGCGCCCAGGATCCTATTCCGCCTACAGAGTCATCTGTATGGCCGTTTTCTACATTTACTTCCTCATAGGGTGTAAGGAAAGGAGAATGAATTTCACCTACCGTCACTTGTAAAGGTGTGTTTAAAATAATTATTTTCATGCATGCTAATATTATTTCTGTTCATGCAATTTTAAGAGTAGAATATACCAGTGATATGTTTTGCTTGCTATGTATTCTATTACGACGAAATATGATGCTCATGGATTAGTATTAACATAATATAATTAAATCATCCTATATCTGCTCTAATGCACACCCTAAATAAATTACCACCAGCCGCCACTGACACTTGGTATGAAAATTCCACAAGGGAAAAATCATTAGCCATAGTCGGGGTTAAAAGTGATGCAATGCTTAAAGGCTACATAAGAGATTGATTCTATTTCCTGCTAGTTAGCTTTAATATAGAGTAGAATGTAATCAACACCTTTCAACAAATCTTTTAATCAGGGACATAATGAACAGGAGTGGTGGTTTGGTGCCTCCTCAAACTATTCCTTATGCTAGTTTTACACATTAAAAACAGCCTATTATTTGTTAAATAGGAAGTGATCGAAAAAACTAAAACAAAGCTATTCCTAAAATTCTCGAGAATTTACAAAGTTAGGTGATTAAGAACATAAAAACTATGGTGGCTAATTTTCCTCACCCTGAAGAAAAGAGTTTATTGATCCAAATCTGCCAAATGAGGGTAAAATTCTCTCATTTAGTTCTTTTTAAGCAAATAAGATTGCTACAGGAGTGGAAATGATTCCTATGCAGTTGACTATAAATAAAAAGAGTGAAAAATACAACTTCATTGGATTCACTCACCAAAACATGAAAAACAAGGCCAGAATGTGCAGTAGAATTTCCATCCTCTGTAGAAAACATGGAGAAAAGAGCATCTAGCACATCTTGAAGGAACTTCACCACCTCCTCTCCTCCCAAGCGCAACACTCGTCCAAGAGCTTCCTCTATTCCCTCTGGATTAGCCTTCCATTGTAACAAGGACAGCAGGTCAACTGTAAATGCAATATGTGATGAGCAAAACTACACAAATTGACAGTGCTCCAATCATGATTTGGCTCACTGAGCAATGGGATGTTTCAAGTTTTTATTTTTTTATAAATAATGCTACCATTCATGAATTCAGTTAGTGAATTTAATAACAAAAACTTAACAGATAGAGTTAAGATGTGACATTTTTTTCTTAACTTTAGCTAGGAGAAATAATCTGAAGTCAGATAAATAAAGACTATGGGGCAAAGAGGATGTGAGCAGGTGAGTATCAATTTTTGAAAGCTAAATTATGACCCGTATTTCAGCAAGGTAATTGAAATCAACCTTGAATTTCTTTCAAAATTGTTGATGAAATAGAAAACAGATTTTTTTCATTAAAATCCCTAATTAATAACTGGTCAAGATTCATGGCCAAAGCACCAATTGCTGTGTTAGTTTCAAAGAAGACTCTTTACCACTACGGATGCACATTATCTAGGATCAGTGATGAGAGGCTATATTTCACAATCACCATTTTGAGTTAGCTTTGTAGAACAGAGAAGCGTGTGGACGTGGACTGCCTCCTTTGAGCTTCTTTGGAAGACTGTGGAAACTCCTGGGTGAGTGGCATCTCCATTGTGGAGTGAACTGGTTCCGTTTGTCCCTGTCTGTTGGCCAGGTGTGGGGCTGGATGAAGGTGCTAGCTGTGAGGACTGAGGGAGAAGGGGCGGCTTGTCTCCTGGTCCAGATGGAAGGTGGAGGTAGGATGAAGGCTGCTGGAGTAGACGATCATCTGTACACTTATAAACATGGAGTTCATGAGGTCCATCAGCCAAAGTTGCTCCACCAGTCTCCATCAGCCTCGTAAAAGAGAACCCAAACAGTTTCTTCTCCGTTTTATCTCGTGCTGCAAAATGTTAAAGATTTAAAGAAAATGTCAATTAACTTCTTCGTAGCATATGTAGTGAAAACTAAATATAGATGTACTGTAATCTCATATATGGTCTCCATTAAGGAATTCATACTCTCAACAGTAGAATGCCCAGGTATAACTTTTCCCCATGTTCATCATCTCAAAACTCAGGCAATATATCATAGGCATTCATTACCTAGCACCTAATTAGGTGCTACTTAAGTGTACATGCTCATGGCATGGTTTTTCTTTAAACATGCATATTCATAACTTCCAAAAATTCTGTTTCGTGCTGAATCATGTCTTGCAAACATTTTTTCCACGTTCACTGATTTACACATCATAATACAGACAATGCTAGAATTTTCAGATTAATTTTCATATGAGGATATTATCACTCAACCAAAAACAAAAAAAAGTATTTTTGAATTATGCATAGTTATACATATGAGCACATATTGAGCCAAGTCTAAATGACTTTATTGGTCGGTGAAGTTTCCTAACCCACACCTAATGGTTACTAAGTCCTGAAGTGAAAGCAATAAAAAATTTCATCTTCATAATTAAACAATATCCATAGTAAATTAAATGGTATCGTTCATTCTGCAATATCCTTACAGAATACAGTTTATTGTGCAAATTTCAGTTTGAAACAGAGAATGCTATAAAACAGTGAAATGCACTGTGCAAAACTTGAATTGCAAAAATGAAATAACTGTTGGAAGAGTTTTATTTTGATGATTGTGATATGAGCAATGTATTCAACCATTAAATCAAGTGATATCTAACTCTATAAATTGAAGTACTAACTATTTCATAGTACTTACTTGAGCAGTGCCTGTACTCAAAGCGTGCGTGAGAGCCATAAAACTTATCAATGGGCACAGCCAACCTGATTGTCTCTGACCACCATGGGGAATTGTGATGGTATATGATCATAGATTGATACTCAGATGAGCCTTCCATTCCAGATGCACCCCAGAGACAGTTCTGGAAAGAAAGTCAGGTTTTGTTCCATCAGTATTGAAGCAAATCACAAAAATAATTTTCAGCGTAACAAAAAATTTTCATCCATAATTCAAATTAATAAATGACTGGAATTTACCTCAAGAGGTTTCCCGCTGGCATCTAGAACCAACACAGTCACTTCTATGTTTTTACCAGTTGATTTGCCTCCTCTCTCAAATTCACCTCTTTCCAAAGTGAGATAAAGGTCATTTCTAAAAGAAAAGAGATGGAAAAATATTCATATGATGGCTCTATAATTTAAATAATTCTAGAGGAACAAGCACAAAAATGCTGCATTACCTTACATCACCAGGCATGATAACATCAGAAAAGCCCAATTTCCTCGTTAATGATACATTTTTGAAAAGAAGTGGGTTCTCCCCTTGAACTTGAGCCAATTCTCCATGAAGCATTCTGAGAGAGACAACAATTCCTGAAAAAAGAATTTTTACAGGTGAAATATTTCTATTTACTGAAATATGATTTATTACAGACTACTACAATATCTAGTTTCACCTCATTATGGCAGTGGAATAAGGTAAGTCACAAGAGTGTAAATGAATCAAAAAAGTATGTTTCTCTGAAGAATGAATGTTGAAAATCTTATAATGATGTCTTTCAAAATATTCCTTACCTACGATTAAGATGTTTAAATTTGTAATAGCCATGTGAGAAGCTGAAACTCACCACTGTCAGTGGTACTACATAATTATAAGGCATATGTATTAGAGGTTAAAATATTTTTGCTACATATTTAATTTTAGTTAAAAGTCCTTAGAGTTTTTCAGTAATCACTATAATTTACCTCATTCATTCCCTGATTCAAAATTCCAATCAAAAGGTTATGAGCAAAAAGAAAAAGAGGAAAAGAAACAAATTATCATATTTCCTAGCCCATCAGATATACTTTTTCCTCCAAAAATGAGCCCTAAAATCATTCACCATCTTATGGTCCAAGATCATAACTTTATCCTCCACCTACATTAGCTGCTTCCCCGAGAATATGATTGTATTTATTACAATTATCAATAATAGCCCTGTTTGAGCCACACCAAAGCAAAGGTTTCTTCTTTCAAAAAATTCCAACGAAATAATATGAAGGTTTGTTTACATGGTAAGACTATGCCATGCCAAATCCATTTTCTAGAAATCCTCTTTGTGATAAGTGAAATTTTGAAAATAAGTTCTTTCATTCTTTTCTGTATGATTCAAGTATTTTTCATAAAATAAAACATGAAAAATCTCAAGTAGGTCTTCTGGTCAGGAAAATATGGTAGCATATATGTATTGCTAAAGGACACTTCATCAAATTAAACCTCACCATAGTTGGGTTGACCAGAGAGAGGGTTGTATTTGCCACCCTGTTTGCGGATCAACAGGTCATGCAGCTGGTGAAAATCTTTCTCTTCACATGTGTGAACTCGAAAAGTGAATTCTCGCTCCTCAGCTGACCAGGATGACGATGATGGGAGGGAGGGGGCGGAGGAGACCCAAGACGAGCTCAAGGATCCTGTGCTGTTGTGATTGGATGGCGTGTGCGCCGCAAGCATTTCCCCTATGTTTAGTACAGCACAACCAAGGGGCCTCTTGAACACATTGTTGCCCACCCCTGAGCTTGAGTTGGAGGTGGACGAAAAGGGAGTGGATGAGTTGGAGGACAAGGAAGACTTCTTGGATGAAGATTCGGAGTACAGCATCTTCCCCAGCCTCATCACGTGGGCCACAATGAACAGCTCCCCTCGGCACAAGTCAGCATTCCCAAGATCCTGTTGAATGAATGGAATCAGAATTTAAAATTTCATTCATCCAATCATGTGTCATAAACTAATAACAATTCTCAGCAATAAAAATTCTTTCTTAATTGATCATTCATTATTCAAATGTAGCATTATTGAATTCAGTACCAAATTAAATTTTCAGGATACAACCATACAGAAAAAATTAAGAATATTTCTTAAAGGCACTCTGATGGAACACTTTAGTCCTTTTCATCAAAAAATATTTCCCACAAAAGCAATGTTAGATGATTTCATTTAAGTACAAGAATACTAAAAATAATTGTACGCCCACTAACTTCATTGATTCATAATAAGGTTAGAATTAGAAGGGAATACATGTTTGAAAACATTCATTACATAGATTGATTTATAACAAAGTGTTATGACAATGCATTGTGATAAAATATTAAACACAAAATTATTTATCAAAGTTATTTAACTTACTGAAAAAACTGTACAGTTGCTGTGAAGTTTATCCAAGGTATTTGTTGATCCATCCTTTGATATTCGCACAAGGAACCTTTCACTATAATATTAAAATTATTATGTATTAATTAATAGGTGCAAATATTACTAAACTTGCCAGTAAGCAACTATAACAAAAATATATCAAAAGAGATAGCAAAGGCTTACCTGATAAATTTCGCTCTCTTAGGGTCATATAGGGAGAAATAAATCTCTGTGTCTTCACCCACTCTATGACCAAAGTCACGCATACAAAAATAAAGGTGGTGAGTGAGAACTTTCCGCGAGCTCTCTTTTCTTCTCACAGTTCCCCTAGACTAAAAGGCAAAAAAAGATAGTTTACAGTCATCGAAAGCAAAATAATCCGATATAATTTTATTAGCAGTCAAGAAGAATTAGAAAAACAGAAGAATAAGGACTTACTGAAGCTCCCTGAGAGTTTTCAGTGCCTTGGACATGCTGCAAGAGACAAATGAAACAAATCACCAATGAATTACAAGTAGGTACTCATAAATAAGAATGAGAAAGGGATTCCAAAAGTTGAAAACACCTTTTTTTGGTGAAAATGAAGAGAAAGAGTGCATCAACCTAAAATACGTTTTTTTTTAAGAGGGCGCCAAAACCTAAAATTCCACATATGTACTTCATCTTTTTTGCTGACTACACAGCAATAGCAAAATTTCATAAAATCATGCACAAACAATTTTTAGCATCAATTATGCAGATACCTATTAAGTCCAAATCCTCCAGTTAAAACCTCTACACCATACCTCTCAATGTTTGCAAATATTCATCCCGAGAAAAAAAAACTTGATGACTATTCAGTCACTGAATTCCAAGCGAGATTGGTGGAAAAACAATCTGAGAAGATGAAGGTTTCCATAAATTCCATTGCATGAGTCAAACAACTTACTCCAAAGTAAAGTACAACCTGAGTTAACTATTAGGAGTTTTCTATGAAGAAAGAGTTTTTCTAATTCAGCCACGCCCAGAATTGTTAATCCCTGAGTATAGTGTTGTCCATCACGTTCAATCCTCAATTACCACCAATAGTTTGTTAAATAAGTATTTATTTTTTGTTTAATTCCTTCAATCTTTCGCCCTCACTCATTTTTCTCTTTATCCCACCACCTATTTTTTTTCTATGAAGGTAGGATGAAAAAAACAATGTAAGAGATAAACTTCATAGAATATAGTGCATGGTGATGGTTTTCCGGGTTTACACCGCGTTGATACATGTTTTGCGGACGACAGTTTCGGGCGCGTTCCAGCTCCCGTCTTCGGGTCCAAATGATTTGCAGATCTGTGATCCTTATTGTTGGAAAAGCCGTTTGAAAGATGAGGATAAAGGATAGCCCTATTCCCTATTGAAGTTCTTTGGGTGACTCGCTATTTCAATCGCCTCCCTTAACCAATCCCACCCAAAGAACTTCAATAGGGAATAGGGCTATCCTTTATCCTCATCTTTCAAACGGCTTTTCCAACAATGAGGATCACAGATCTGCAAATCATTTGGACCCGAAGACAGGAGCTGGAACGCGCCCGAAACTGTCGTCCGCAAAACATGTATCAACGCGGTGTAAACCTGGAAAACCATCACCAATCAACTAACTGCGGAAGCCTCCGTAATAATATAGTGCATGTATAAAATGTGTGCAATCTGGGAAGTTGAACACAGCATAGTTATTTCTGATAAAATTAATGGAATGAACTCACCAATTGGTACAGTTCCACAATGCTCATCAAGTCCGGATTCACCATCTGAGCACCAATGCGAGGAACCAAGTCCAACCCCAGTTTCCTGAAAATGAAAATAAAAATTTCAATGGTGACCAAGTATCTAAGTAACAATGGAGGTGGCTAGTATAGCAAAATTAAAATTTTCACTTGATACCATAATTTACTTCATGGAAAACTTTACTGGTGTGTGCTGTTTCAAGTGATTTGGAATAAGTAGTGTGTTAGTCTAACGATAATGAAAAAAAAAACAATTTTCTTTCAGAAATTGCACACAATGCCCGCAAATACCCCTGAAAGATAGGCAACATTCACGAAATGTCTAATATGGAAATTCTGAGCGTGTCGGCACGGACAGATATCGGTGGATCGAGCCAAAAATGTTTATAGCATGTTTTTTCATGCATTCGTATGCATAAATGTAAATGTCCCACACAATGTTCAGAGGTGACTTTAGATTTTTTTGGGACACTTATCTTGCCTGCCAACTCCCTCGTTTTTGAAGAGGACTTTCATAAAAACAAAACTTATTTGGTTTAAACGAGAAAATAATTATTTTTACTCATTTTTCGCAATTTATTTAAGTTTTCAATACATCTCATAATCAGTCAACAACCAAGAAGCCTGAAGAGGCCAACGTCATATTTTGTTTCTTTCCCGTAATGATAAATCACGCAAAATAAGTCCGTCTCCCATCAGTTAAATTTTTTTCAGCCCGGCCTTAAAAATATAAAATGAATCTCAATTCAATACAGACACGTAGCGGTGGGGGGTTTCGATTCCCCATCCCCCACCCGAAATTAGCTATGGCCCCTTGTGGTGACTGCCCGCGTTACAGCTACTGAGGTCACGACTAGCCAAGGGGAATTTACTCTCTGAAGCTCCGTTTTTCGATACCTTTATATTTCACAATGTCTGTCACGGAATCACTCTGAAGAAACGTGTCGATAATTCTAGCCCAGAAATTTAAAAATTTGACGAAAAATCAGGCGGATTTCAGGATCAAACGCTAGTGGAGACCAAGTCAAAATGACTAGGTACGTCCGTATCGACAAAATTAACGATGAATGTGAACTTCCGCAACACAAAAATGAAATTTATAGCTTACATAATGAAATTTACGGTTTCCCGATGCGTGACAATTGACAACGAATCACCCGTATAAAATTACTCGAAGCAAATTACTGGATACGTGCATGATTCCACACATATATGGTTTCACACTGATTATCCTAACCAAATCTAGCTAGGATTCGTCAAGCGCGCTGTAGGACGATTTTCGGATGAAAAAGTGAAAGAGAAGCTATTTTACACTCGTCCGACCACACGTTGGATACGTAGTGTGGATATGGAATACGGCGCAGAAAACTTCATCCGTCAACTTAATAAAATAATAAGGAAAGTAGCGGAGATTCGTCAAAACTTGCGGGCGTACAGAAAGAGAAACACAGATGTGAAAAAAAATAGGCTGGAAGCCGCAAGACACTCGGAGACCGCAAGCTGGGCTTATATTGCTTGAGAAATTTAGAATAGATATCTTTCAAACAACAATGAGAACATCATATTAGAGTTCCATGATATTATATTTCCGGGTCCGACAGAAAAAAAATGAAGAGGGATATTTTGCTGAACGGATAGACATGAGAATTCGTTTTTCCCCCGAATAATACAGGCCTTTAATCAATGCCAGGCGGAACTATGTCAGAGCTTGTTCTTTTCATGAGCAAACGGCTGGTGTCCGTTATATTACCTCCCGTCACACACCTTTTGATGCGGCTTATGGGGTATTATGTAGTTTGTAGATGAAAGAGGAATAAACTGAAACGAAATAGCAACGGTGGGCTGGCTCCTTCTGAGATTTATTCCAAGGGCATGGGTTTAATTTTAATCCAGTCAGTGAAATGCGCCATGGAAGAAAAACAGTATCAGCGTTATCGATACGGAATGATAGATAGATGACTGACAGACAATATACCGAAGAGTACGCCAAAGGAAATTTCCAGATAAATATGTTGACGAAATCACTCTTCGAGGGACCTTTACTTGACCAAACAATGCTTAGGCATTTGATCGCTCCTTCCTAGGTTGATTGAAGGAAGTTCGAAAGTAAATTAAAGAATTACAGATAGAGGAATTTCGTGCCGTTGAATATGATAAAGATTTTTCAATTCGCTCCGTCATCAGTGCCATTTCTAGCTAAAATTTCGCTTATATCGCTATGCTTGATTACGTTTGATATCGTCTATTATTCGTTGATATTTGGATATAAATATCTAGTTCATGATAGAAAGTCGATTCGAGTTTTACTAAATTATTTCGTAGTTGTAGTTACACATAAAAAGCAGGAGATACGGATTCTACCTAGTACCAAAATTTTGCCATCCTATAATTACTGTAGGTACATACCAGAGACAAAAGAAAGGAAAAAAACAAGATCTACTCGCAACAACAGAGAAATTGGCACTTGTGCCCAGATATTAAATTAAAAAAAAATTAGTTGGCGTTTGGTCAGGCTTTGGGAGATAAGAGTGTTCCGGTAGTTTCGGAGTCGCCCAAAGATAATTCCTTAAAATATGCTCTCCCCGCATCTTAAAAAAAAGCATCACCAAACGCGAAGAATTCTCCGTTTTTTTATATAATCAGCAGTCACGGATGCTGGCTGCGTTTCGGCGAGAATGGATCTGGTTCTGTGGTAGTCATTAATGGTACGAGTGGGAAGGAGGAATTTTTCGATAGGGAGAGGAAGTATTCACGGCGTGGGTTTTTTAAACGGAGAGCAACGCTCTGGTCGTCGTCTCCTAAAATAGTGCTTAGCAACCTTTTCTTCAGTCAAGTCAGTTTTGTTCAACAGCATAATCAATTTCACGAAACTCTGAATGGGGACATTTTTAAAATAAAGATCCTCAATATCTTCTATTTTAAACTCGAAATATTCGAATTATAGGAGATTTATTTTATAATATTATAATTAAAAGACAGAAACGTTCTAAACAATATTTTCAAAAATTGTAATCGATCTGACATAAGCACAAAGCAAAAGGATTGAAAGCACGCAATTCAGGCATCCTAATTGGAATGAGATTTTTAACACATTTATAACATCGCTGTGAACTTAATTATAAGACTTTATTCGATACAACTGCAATGAAATTTGTATTTCATTTCATTCGGTTTAGCCATGTTTCCACCATAGCAAATTCACTGACTCACTTCGGCCTTTGCAAACAGAATTTTCTTCTTGAACATGAAATAAAGTTTTTTTTTTACTATTAGGGCTTACTGTCTATTATTATTGATGCTATTTTTTCACCGCTTCACCCCGAAAATATGAAAGTAAATTTAATGACACACTACCCCTATATACAAGAATATAGGAGTCTTTGCTATTATTTGATTATATTAGAAAAAGTTAGCGGAAGTTAAATTCATCGCGTCACATTACAAAATCCTACTGTCTCGGCACACCGGTTGAGAAGCACTTTCTTAAGAAACGGGCAACATGGTCGCCGTAAAGGCAGCGGCAGAAAATAAGGCTGGGGGCCTCGCAGCACGGGGAATGAATGTAAATGGCCGCCTCGGGACACCCATCGTTATAAGGTCTTCAAAGCTAATGGCTGTAATCTCAAAGGCTGCCGTTCTCCCGGAGAAGTAGCTTGATTGGCCACTCTCGGAAGCACGCAGGATCCTAGAACTCCGGCCAGAGGGGTGCCAGGTGGAGTGGAGCAAAGCCCGCGGTGGGAGGTGGCCCTGTGTGGTAGTACGTGAGGGGTTCTCCTCAAGCAGCACCCTCTGAGAGAATGGTAATGGATTGTAATGATTGAGATAACAACACGTACAACGAGCTCTTGATTTCCATCAGAATTATGGACCAAAATGATAGACACGAATTGAGAGGCTCGTCTCCTCTTCGGAGTACAGAGCACGGTAAAAAATAAATCTGGTTTTAAATGCGATCATAATGTAATCGCAGTGTGATATTACGGTAGTGGTCTGCATTCACGGAGTGACTCGCGTTGAAATCACACAACGATTTTAAAGTACTCCAGGTTGAAAAACAGTGCACTTTATGTGATTGCGTGTGAGAGATAAATCTTATCCATAGAGGAATCTAATAACATACCTATTTGGGGCAGGTGTTTTTAGACCACCCAATATTTATGAAAAAAATAACGCTTATCCTCGGCTGTGCCAGGATTGGCATGCATTTATTTGAGCAATCAGCTGTACAGTTGGCCAAATTTAGGCCCTGTCATACTGAAACATTACTTAAAGATATCCATAGGAATAGTTACCGGGCGAGGAAATGTATGAAACATCCTTAGTGAATTAGATAGGAGGAAATATTTCTGACATTCAGAAACAATAGTTTTATATAGTTAAGAAATGCTTCAAATAAAAATTATGTGAAACGTTTTGATACATACAGTGGAAATGCAAAATCCAAATGAGAGTTGGTGAGAGAATTTTCAGGGGAAAAGTTAAAAACTGGTCACCCACCCACCGCCAATACAGAACAATCGTTTTTCCTTGAATCTGTATCCACATACGAAATCACCTCAGTACAGGTGTATATAATGGCCTCGGCACTCACTGGGAGAGGTTCCGCATTCAAGTGATGTATCATGAAGTTACGCTTCACTCTTCGCTTTAACAGGAGATCTTCTTAGGTTTTTTGGTTGAGAAATCACACATGGATTCATACTGGGCCTCCATCAAATTTTGGTTCTGGGTGATGACAACTGTTCTTACACTTATCTCAACTCCCAATTCCATGCCAATTTTACTGCCTAGCGCAGTGAGGATAGATAAAAGACGTCCGATCTCCTTGGAAGCCAACCATGGACTCAAACATTAAATTATGTTGAATCCGAAACTTTAGATAAGGCACCAAGAGAGTGAAGTGATAAAAGAAAATATTGGCACTCCCATCCCATCAAACTTTCCAGTATTCTTTCTCTATAGGCGTGGAGTTTGAGTGGTACGAATTTGGATGAGTTCAGTGCAGGTACTTATAATTATATACTTACGAATATGGCCACAAAAACTTAGGAAATTATACCTCTATACAGAAATAAAGTGGGCTGGAGAGGGTAAATTGGACCCAACATTTATGAAGTAGGCAACAATAATCGAAACATTTGTGATGGTGATTCATATATGGAGATTCAGAAATTCCTGCTATCTCTCTTGTGCAAACTATCCTAAAATAGAGAACTCTAGCGGTTTTACAACCTTTTGCGAATGAAGTAACTCATATTCATGGACAAAGATCCCATTCAACATCATGTTTTAACCCTACATCGCCAACAAGCATTTGACGAGTGAGGCTCATCAATTAAAGAGAGGAGGTAAATTATAAAATAAACACCACGGGGAGAGAAACAAGTTTCTGCATACCACGATAATGAGATATACAAGCACAAAACGACGCGTGAATTTTTGAACAAACAAGGCGATACACACTGTCCTCCACGGCATTCATGTGACGTACAACGAGCTTTTGTACGTGAAGAAATAGTAGGACATTTCAATCAGCTACTGAGGACAAAATGAAAAACGTCGGAGACAGAAACTTGAAATCAAAACGAAAAATTATTTCCCACATATTTGAGGCCGAGAGTGTTTACAAAAGATGAAGCGTTGATAGAGATAACTATATTGAGTGACTCATCACTCAAATAACTTAAATTGACTCAGGAGACATTTCGTGAAATATACATTTGTTGACAAACTTGAAATATGCATTTAGTAAAGTTGCATGAAAATTACATAGCTCAAGCTTGAGTCCTCATTCAGGGCCGTTTCTAGACATTTTTATAGTGTAAGCGAACAACATTTCACTTCCCCTTAAATCAAAACTCCAAGCTTTAATGTCCTTGTTTGATTAATACTGAACATTGGACTGAGCGCTTTGACGCCCCTTTTATCTTAGCTCGGCAGCGTACCTTTGCTTACCGCTTAAACCGGCCCTGTCCTCATTCCAAGTATGAGATGATGAAAACGTCCAGATAAAAATCATCATCATTTACTGCAATTAAGGTAGACTCTTAAAAGATATCTTACTTGATGACTCGAGGTGTTTTTATTTGAATGGTTTGCATTTCGTCAACTTTGCTCGCGTAACCGAAAAACGCTTAGACGAAGCCAACAGTTGTTGAGCGCGGAGTTTCTCATCCATAGGTCGTGAAAAATCCTCGAAAGTTCCTCATACCACACGCAGCTGATATGGACCTCCGAGCAAACAATTTTCAAGTCAACAAGTTTACGAATGTGTTTTCAAGAGCCATCCTCGACGAGGTTCTAACGGTCAAGATTCTCCTGTTACTGAACGAATTACACTGTGTTCTCTACTACCGCACGAATCGTGCATCTTTGGCACAAATTTTCATGTCGCCTTTGAAATGAAGTGAGTATGATACCATCTTAATTGCTGTAGCGGAGTCATGTGAAGATGAAAAAATACTGATTAAAATGAATTTAATATTTTGCATTTTTCAGATAAATAAATTCAAATAAGCTTCTCAGTCATTTAAATATTTTTTAACTGAAAGCATATACCGCCGGTGTTTCAAAACATTGATAATTTTCCTACATTAAGTACTATGGTGACGTAACAGCCGGGATGAAATGCGTTGAATGTATTACAAAGCTGTGAGAAGAATATTTAAGTTATAGCATCAATATTTCTCATATAAAGCGAGCAAGGAAACCAAAATAGGTTGGCGAACAGTTAGGAATTTTCCAATAGTCAGTGATCCATAAGCTATGAACAGAAAACTAAAAATTAGCATGAAAAGTAACGTAAGTATCGTCCTACAATTTAAAAACTCCGGTATTAAAGCACATTCCTGGATGACAGTGCTAAAATATGAAATCGATTTTATATTTATCCAGCAAACTTGGAATATACGTTGAGTTGACTTCCAAGTGCATTTATCCAGCTATTAAAATATGATAAGAGAAATTTCCCAAGTATCAAGTTTAAATTAACTTGAAATTTGGGAAAAAACTATAAAATATGTACATTCGAAAAGGTTGTTGACGGTCTTTTTCGCGGATACCCTCGAAGCAACAGAAATCTCGACGCGTATATGAATCAATAGCTGAAAAGTTAGCGCCAAAAAAAGCTCTTGCCTTTTCCGAAAATATATTCACAACGTTCAGCGCGATTGATTAAAACCTAAGGACACTGTTCAACGTAAATGAATTGAGTTTTACCTTAGAAGATATATCCTTTTGTCTATTTGAAAAAAATCATTGTTACTGCATTTATTGTTCTTGAGCGACCGCTAAATTTGAACGTTCGACCTAATTTTTTCAGCATATCGATTATACTCCCCACAATGTATTTCAAGAGGTTGAAATCGAAAATATGAGAAAATTTAAAAATTAAGCCACACTATAAATTGTGGCAAAATATAGTTATTTCATTTTCACCAGGTATACTTATAATTAGATAAAAACAATAAGATATAATCCTCTAACTCAAAATCACTTACAGGCATTGATAAGTTCCTCTCAGTTGTTTTAAACTGATTTTATTCAATATTTTCCTTAAAAAATCAAAAGCCTGCGAGGCGTTAGCAATTATTTCCGGTTTCAGATCATTGGATCTAATTCAGAGGAGTAGCAAGAAATTAAAAGGACAATGCCTTTTCCTGAATAGCGTTCCCACGGGGAACTCAAGGGCAAATTTAATCGGCGCTGGTCCTCGGAAGCACGTCCAATCTTAACGCTAGACGGGAGACCCTGTGGAAACAGTGCGCGCCAACCTCTCGAGTTTTTATTATTCAATAAGACACACGTGATAAAGCTTGTGGGACAAAACCAAATCGCTCTACTTAAGCAAAACCTCGCTAAGAATACAGAATCCTTCACTAATCATCGGAAAAAAACTGCCACTGAGTGCGGTAGCAGTAATGTAACATAAGTGAACTGTCAAAGTGCAAATTACCGTTAATCTAGCGTATAATGCTGAATTTATAAAAGGAGTAAAATAAAGGATATAAATCCATTAAAGTCAACGAATATATACTTAAAAAAGCAATAGGAGGATGCATTGCAGATATATTATACGAGAGAACATGCATTGGTAATCAATAATCATAGATAAATTTCATTGTTAATGGGTTTCAAGGTTAAGCTAATAAAAGGATAAGTCATCTCGAAAATGCTGGAATAACTCGAAATGGCGAATCGTAATATGGAAGTTGAAGAAGCCCATTTATTCTCCATTGTGATTCCATTCCCGAGTACTTGCTTGCCTCGATGCCTCTATTTTGTACAAGGCTCATGCGAGAAAGCAATGTCAGTTATGTTCCATGACCGATTTCGCAGTGCTCTAAATCGCACCAACCCGATTTATTCCTCAAAGAAGCTCACCCATGCCGATACAAACGTATTTTGCTCTCCTAGACCTCAAGGCACTACTCCGACCCCTGGCTCCTTTTCAACCTCAAACTCACTCGCATCGTAACCCAATGACCTTTCTCACCCTTCCCTATCTCTCAAAAACGGTAATGCTTCGGGGAAATGGGCTGGCTACCGGCTTGAAACCTCTTACTCACAGAGAGCGAGGAATAAGGAGGAGGACTGGGAAGAAATACGTAGGGAAGGTATTCCTTTCACTATATTCCTTTAGCTATTCCTTTCAATTCATACCCCAGGCAGTAAAAGAAACGTTCAAATTGAATTTTTCATTAATTTCTCTCTCAGAAAAATAAAAAACGCATTTAATGCAACAAAATATGTACTGAAAAGCCCGGAGAGTTAATTGAAATTCTTATATAGATACATTAGATTCCGGTTAATTGGGACATATCGTGACTTGTGCACTTTACCCCAATTAAGCGGCTCTCCCAATTAGGCGAACTATCCTGTATATGGGCAGAAACAAACGCTGAGATAATAGAAAGAAGACTAAACAATGTTTATAATGCAACATAAGTTTATTAAACTATTAATTTGACTAATAAATCAGCGAGTTTAGTTATTTTATTATCATTTTTGAGAATTATAACATTTTTGTTAAAAATATTTTTCACAGCCTCGGGCGACGCTGAATGAATATCTTTTACTAAGTCCTATTAAAGAAAAGTCCTATCCTCTTACGGATGGAATAACAACAAGAGCTTTCAAAATAGGGCAAAAATAGGACATTTGTGAAAAATGAGAGTAAATCAAAGGAGGAAAATATAAAAAAATGGTATTCTGAAAACAAAAAAAATTAATTTCGTCGCGAGTATAGAGTCTATGTGGCCGACTCATGGCCCAATAAAGCGGCATGCTGTCCCAATTAAGCGGATAATACTCTGGGATATTCCTCTATTGGGTTCTGTTCTTCAAGATCTGCCCCAATTAAGCGGCTGCCCCAAATAACCGGTGGACCCATTAAACGGAATCTACTGTATTTTTCATCCTATTCAAATTTTCCCTGCCACAGAAAATATTCGGATGCAGGCCAGAATGCGAACTAGACTCCGTGGTTGACTACGCGCTTTAGATAAAAATAAAATCAGAAGACCAACCAAACAATTTTCAAGCTCGAAAATACACCAAACCATTATTCAATGTAACTTTCAAAGCAACCACGTCATATCCCAGGGAAATTGCTTTGGCTTTCACGTTTTTATACGATTCCCTTTTATTTTATGCTCACCTCTAAAAGTTCTCGGTGTTCTAGGATCTTTTTTCGTATTCTCCCATCAGGGAGAATGCCAGTCTAGACGAAGGTTTTGTTGACAAATGTGGTACAACACAAATTTGACCTCCGAATCCTGGAGCGCGAATACGATGAAGGCCACAGGAAAGTGCGTCACAACCACGAGGTAACAGGAGTCCCCTCACCAATATACGATATACTGCTCAGACTCACAAGACAAGACCAGCGATCGAAATTAATGCACCTTTTTTTTGGGTCTAGAATTTTTTTCCAGCCAGTAATTCCGTCTTTGGTATCAATTTTGAAAGAGACGTTGAACCTACTAGGCGATTGAGTGAAAAACTGATGGAAACGCTCATGAAAGCGTTATCATGCGTTATCACTCTCATCAAAGCGTTAGCGTTAAAAAGCAGTAATCATGCATATATCCCATCTCTTACTCTAATTTTATTCCAACCCCTTTCACACTAACCTAGCATTCTTTCCTCTGATATGGCGTTTTTTTCACACCCTCCCGGCTTAATAATCGCACCATCCCAATCCTTTGTCAAATCTAAGAGTTTCCTCTCCTCGCCCGCCATGTTTGAAACTATTCGTTTTCCTTCCTGTCCACTTCAACTCCTTCATTTTCCATCACATCCACAATTCGCATGCTTCAAGCCTTTTCTCATTCTCTTTCCTAATTCTCAACGTTTCCGCTACAATCAAGATCAAAGTATTTGGCCTTTTCTTTATATTCTTGCACAACGATCATCTGGTCAGCTCTTTCCTGTTCACGAATGAAACTCATCGTAATGAAATACACTCCGAATTATAGCCTTAGTTATTAAAATAGAAGATATTATTTTTCCAAAATTCTCAATATCTCCTGGTGTTGTTAATGTTGCCTTCCTGAACACACCTTTCCTTTTCTGCCTTATAGCAATTCTTCAAATGAAAAAGTATATTTTAAAATAAAATAATGAGATATGAATGCCAACCCAGTCTTGTTCCTTGGCATCAGATCAAGACACTTTTACAAACCAAATCACTGCGTAGACCAAATCACACATTAAAAATTTCGTAGTAAACGAACATAATGACGTCGTCAATAGTGAACGGATATAAATATTATCAAATGGAGAAACTAGCGTTGTCTACCCACACCGTGAAATTATGGGTATGGTTAAAAAAAAGCAATCATCACAAAGAAACAGATGACAGTGCAAATCGTGGGAAGAAGCGAATTAGCGGGGAACAAAGGAGGAAAATAATCTAAAGGCATGGGCGGCGGCCTCTTAGGCAGCCACAACGATAAGGAAACATAAAAGAGGTGACTCATTGCTGTTTTACAGCCGCCAGAGGAAGACGTCTATGACGTTATTTTATGCACTTTGGTTATCCCTCAGTTAATTTTTACTCCAAGTTGCGAGGAGAATTTTATGGTATTCGAGGAAACAATTGAGCAGGGCATTTTTTCTTCAGGAAGAGGTAGTTTTATGCTATTTGACGTAAATGAACGCCGGGAATGTGGAAGTTCCTTGTCGAGAATACGTTAGAAAAAAATTGTAATGAAATGCATGAGGTTGAAACAAAATTAAAATACTACATTTTCAGAAAAAGTATTCATCATTAGGCCTAAAATCTCTTACGGTTTTTATTATTTTATGGGTCCAGTATTTCTTACCGATGAAGTCGCACACTTCCCCACAGTATTTAGATGTTTTAGCCTATCAGCCCTCATTCCAACACCACTTCACTCCACATATAAAGCTTCTCTGCTTTAATTTACACGGCTAAGTATTTCTTAACAAAGCACTGCAGTCTCCAGCATCCATTCTCTCCTACTTAGCAGCTCTGGCCACTGAGGGCCTTCTTCCGACTTCCCTCTTCAACTGATTCTCCTCTATCCCTTTTAAAGCACTAAATAATCCGTCCTCCTTTCCGTTTATCAGATTTTCTCCAGCATTTCCCATCCTCAAGATATTCAGTAATACGTCGTGTCAGCGAAAAAGTTTTACGCAGAAAAATATACAACACGCACAATCCAACATACGTTTTGGAATATATTCCCGTTTTCAAAAATATAATCATTGTATAAATGAATAATCATAAAAAAAGATTCTTCATTGATAAATGGGTCGATAAAGTTGCAAGAGAATTTGGTTGCCAGGCTGTAGCCACAATCGACCATGCTGTAAAATTCAAATGTGAACAATTACCTCATTTCTAGCAATAGCGACGTGCCCTCATAAAAGGAAGGTAAATCTGGCAATGAACAACAAGGACGTGCTGACCATATGATCAACCCACACACATTTATTGGGTGTTTACTTCCACAAGAATATCCGCAGTCAACGTTTATGGTAGCTGATGTATTCAATCAGGTATAAAAGCAAGCATTCAATAATACAGTTTTATTGAACTTGAAGCTGGATTAAGAATCACATATCATGTCAGCCGAATTGAGTACAATGACCCTATGATTTCAGCCCGTCTGCCTGAGTTTTTTTCTCATGGAAAATCAACACACATTTTGTAAGACACACAGAATGAGGATTAGCCATTCCAGTGGAAAATAGCTCTTTTCCTCGGACGTTAATTTTGGAACGCCGTGAGCTCTGTGATCCAGTGGCTTATGGTTCCCAAAATTTATAGGCATGATTCGAATGGCTTCCAAAGACGTAGTAGTGGGAAATTCTGACGTAATTTTCAAAATGTGCTTTATTTCATTATTTTAGGCTGAATGAAGAAGGAATACATTTCTAGCTTGACAAACCAGTCTAAATCCCATGGATATTTATCACGCGGAAAATTTTCATACGATCAACTTGAAGGGATCAGGACATACCTAGTGGAAAAAATGATTATTTAAATTATAATCCAAAAAACTTAATTCAATTCCACACTAATTTTAATGATTTTTACCGGTTTCTTCGTCATAATAGTTATACTGAGACCAAAAATGCCATTCTCAATTTTTTATTATGTTTAATTTTTAGAATAGGTCAGGAATATCAGCGGCAATGAAATTTTAAATTATTGACTTCGTAGTCCATCATTTTCATGGAAAGCGTTAAGGAGAGGAATCACTTCTCCTTTTTTCATTGAGTTATGGCGTAATAACATTCTTCCTTTTCTTTGGAAAGCATGACTAAAAAAATGTGCGTAAAAAATTTACGCATGATTCAGGATTTTACGTTAGCATTAAACGCGCGCATTAACCCCGGCCATAACTTCAGAGTTACTGCGAATAGAGTGATTTATGCTTCTTTAAATGCGGCCAAGGTTGTGAAAAAATCTCTCAACTCAGGTAATTCCGCATTTTTGCCTTTACGTGATATATGAAAATTCTGACTCCAAATGCATCATTGATTAAATTGCAAAAGTAACTAAATTCGAGTGAATATATTATGCCAATTACACTACGGATTGGAGAAAATATACTGAATCCTGCGTGAATTTGGCATGTTTTACCTGACATTTTAGAAGATAATGTAAAAATACAAACATCTTTGTGGTTAAACTTAATTTGGAAGTATGATCGAAATAAAAAAAACTGACTTTCTCTGTATTTCGGAGTAAATCATAAGAACTGTTTACCAAAGCTATCACATTTCATAAAAATTTTCGTGGATAACAACAAAGATGAAAATAATTTTGAAAAAAAGTGTTTCACCATAAGTTTGATAAGATACTAACTGAAATTTCGGTCGACGATAATGTTATGTTTTAACTCCAATTGGAAAAATGAACTAAATGAAAAATTGAGCATCACATCATTTTGGAGGACAACTACAGACCTAGTCATACATCAATTGTTATATATTATATTGCAACAGATTTTCAAATTATTTTTCTCAAAATTAACGAGGCCTCAGTTAGATCTTCGTCGAACAATTACCCCGAGGATTGAACCTTTAAATTACAATTCATATTAAGGTTTGAAACTTGATGTACTATTTCGATTTCTCATGAGTACTCTGGTTCATATTGGTGTGCAGTAATCAGGTATCACAACTTCGACCATACATGCATGTGAACACGCCGGGGGCTACCCCTCCAAACAGTACCCCTTATTGCCAACATACCGCCCCCACTCTCCCCTACCTTCATCTCTTTCTTGACGTCACGTTAAGAAACAGCCACGGTTGAGTTGCATTGTAGCAAACGAGAGTAAAGCGGTTGGGGCTATTTAAATTCAATTTTCAGGCCGAGTTTTTGACGAGAAGTTTGCGTGATGATGATACTAATCACATTATACAGCTTCAAGGAAGTGAAATGGTAGCGACTTGTGCTGCCTGAAGCTGCCAGAAGAACTATTTTGAAGGAACTGCCACTGATCATGCGATAGAGCTAGATACATGAATGCGTAAAAACTGATACAAAAATATTTCCGAGTTTTAGTGATTCGCAATAATCCATTTTTGGCTAATATTGGTAAATATAACAGTTTTATGGAGTAGAATTTTGGGTAAACGAGGGAGAGGAAGGAAGAGAAAAGGATTTTTCAGATAGAATAAAAGAGAGTGGCCCGTATTGTGAATTGAAGAGGGAAGTACATGTAGGAAGGGGAGTCTACCAAAATGCTTCTTAAGAACTCCATAGAAAGCTACCTCAATCGGTAGAATACTTATGATAATAATTGGTAAGTATGGTTTTAGAGTTAATGGCGTCCTCACATTTCTGCACCCGCGCAGCCACGGGTAAGGAGGGCTCTCTGTTTAAACGTGCCTTCCGAGACGCCAAGACGCGATCATCCCTGAGCGAAAGACGCGGCTGACGAGGCGGGCGTGAGGCTCCAGGATGAAGGATTCGAGAGGTGTTCCGGAATTCAGGGGAGGGGGTGGGGGAGAAGGATGAATGTGAAGGGGGGAGGGAAGGGGAGAGGTTCGTCCGTTGGAACGGTGAGGAAGCACGAATCCGCCCCCGGGGTCTGCCTTCCTCCGTCGAAGGGCCCGTCAAGGGATTTTGAAGCTGCCTCTCTCCCCGGGTACCTCCCACTCTCACAGACCAGACACGAAGTCTTCCATCTCTCCGCGACCATTATAATCACTGGAATTTCCATCCAAGTTCACAATAAATAATAATACTTTGCACTATTTCCCCAAATAAAATGCAATACCGGATTTTATACTCGGTACAATTGCAAAATATTTCTATATATAACTATAATGAACCGTGGTAGCCCAGTGGGTCGAGCCCTTGACGGGCCCTGGTATAAGTCCCGTGATATGTATATGTTGCAGAAATGTTTCTCGGGTTTTCCACCGGTTGATGTCGTCCATGTCTCCCGACGTTTCGATCCGCGACTTGCTGATCATCCTCAGGGGATCTTCCGAATGCCGTTCCCCTGAGGATGATCAGCAAGTCGCGGATCGAAACGTCGGGAGACATGGACGACATCAACCGGTGGAAAACCCGAGAAACATTTCTGCAACTGTTACGCCGGGAAAACCTAAGATCATACATATGTATATGTGTTTTTCAGAATAGAAAGATATACGTCGTCCTTTTCCAAATACAAAATTTATTGCCAAGTTTTAGACGTGGAAATAGTGAGAGGAATTATTATTGTTAAAATGGAAATTCAAAAGTATCGGCAGCTACCATTAATTTTATTCAGTAGTTACAAAATTACAACTATCAGGATCATTTGGAAATGTACATCTTATCAATGACCAAATAACACGAAAAATACGAGAATAATGGTGGGCGATTTTGTATTATGATCCCGAAATTACCCGTGTAAGACACATTAAATTTGTTCCGTAATTTGATCAGGCATTTAAAAGTTCATTTGATTTACAAAAACCCATTTGTAATGGGCTTCTAGGTATTTGTATTTAACATGACCCTGAGTTCATGAAATGCTGCGGAAACAAGTGTCAAATAGGTGGAATGATAAAAGTCAAATGTTTTGCCAGGACAAAATCTCAATACTTGGATCAGCAGATCCAAATGATGCTCCACCAACTGCAGCTTACATTGATTTTGATGTTTGAACTTCTTTCTGAAGACCGCAGTGTCCACTAGAACAGCTAAATTTATGTACTGTTCATGATTTTTAAAGCAACAAAAATCAATTTTTGTGGGTTTTTTCACCATCACAGTAATTCAGATAGTTACAGTTTTAACATGTAAAATCCAAAATATATTTTTCTCGGTAGAGCTCCATTACCAGGATCACTAGAGACCTCAACTCATGCCGAAGACTTAAAGAATACGTGAGGTTACAAAATCACAGGAGTCCCTTGCAAACATATCTGCGAATTAATGACGTACTCTCTCTCATCTGTGTCTGCTGTTTGCAAAACCAGCCTCCCATCGTTCCATCTTCCCAATGGCGTCGCAGAATCATTCTCATTCGCGGAAGAGGGGAGCTGGTGATTTCAACGCCGGGAGCAAGACGCTGGAGCAACAAGGGGAGGGATTATATGGTCTTTGCCACCGTTTCCCGCCTTCCAGGCCACAATTTTCCCCACTCTCGCCAACCGTCTGCCACTAACCTGACCTTAAAGTTACAGTCCATCACTTTTTTCCGTATTCATCATTTACTCCCGTTTTCCGTCAGCATGGGGTCTTCATTGAGTGTTTCACGCCGCATGATGGACTAAAATTACTTCCGTGTGTATAAGACGTGTTTCTCAGTGAACACCTGAGGTGTTATGGCTTTTGTGCGCCTTTTTACAGAGCCGTGATGAAAAATTGCTAAATCGCATTCGCATAGCACGGGAAAAGGTACCTTTTTTCGATAGTCGTTAAGTTTTAGTGTTGCTAACTATTCAAATAAAATGTCCTTATCACAAGGCTCAGTCGGATTTTTTTGCGACAAATTCCTTTTTAAAAACTTTAGGAATCATCATGAAATTTTCAAGGCACAAAGAGTAGAGTAAATGTACAAAATAAACAGCCAATTTGAAATCTGAATCCCAAATTTAAAACTTATTCTTATTAGTTTCTCGGCCTATTTATAGTTGACGTACAGGAAATTTTTAACAAAGGTCTAATCTAAAAAGCCCAAAATTTTAAGTAGCATAATTTAAGCTTTAAGATATAAACTAGAAGCAAAACCATAAAATTGAAAGTTAATTCTCTAGTTGTCTGAAAACTTTACTAGTAGATGGCTTGGAAAGGGAAATAGTGAGAGAATATTAGCTGATAGCAGAATTGAGTGGAGGGCTGCGGAAAACTTATATCTTATATCTGCGGCTATCTTAGAATTATTCACCGATGATGATGACCAAGTACCGGTCTCGATATTCGAGTACCTATATGAGAATTTGAATACCGTCTCCAAAATCCATTAGGGCATTTGGGCACCGCACCTATTTGAGTGCTCATAAGGGATCGAATTGGTGAGGTGTTTAGTGTTGGCTTCCCATTCCGTGAGCCCGGGTTCAAATGACGGCGGTGGCAGGGAATTTACAGACACCGCCCTATCTCTGCATTAGTGTTGTGAGGAGTACAGTGTACTCCTCACAACATTAATTATGTACACCTAACACAACCTAAGTACACCTCAAGTGCAACAGCCTTTCCGTTGGTTGGGACATTAGGCTGTTGTGCCTTTAGCGACTTCCGTTAAGAGCAACTTTCCCTCATGACGCAAATGATCTCAACAGTTAGTCGTCTCCTCCGAATAATATACTATATTGAGTAAACGAGGAGCTGCTATACAGAACCCTTCAGGTTACTCGAGTACCATCATCGAGTACTATCTTGGTACTGAAGTGTATCTACATTTGGCATACTCTTACCGCGGAATGTGAGAGAGTCACGGTCGTGGAGGCAACTTCCCTCTGGGATTACGAGGGTCGTTTTGAATATCCCGTGAGGGGAGCGTGGCCAGAAGCCGTCCGGAGCCAACCCTCGGATGCTGCCCGGATACACGGGGGCAGGGAGAGGTGATTGGTGCGTTGAAGGGGCCGTGAGTGGGTGGGGGGCTGTGTTTTGACGGGTAGGGGGATGATGGGACCGGAATGCCGGGAATGCACCGAGAGGTCCAGCGGGAGGGATTTTCAAAGTCGGGGTGAGAGAAGGTGGGAGGGAGAATTAAAGAGGAGCAAGCGGGTTTTGATACCGCTGTCGATCTCCAGCACCTCCAGCATCTCTCCCACGAGGGATGGACCCTAAACGAGGGCAGACGCGTGTGGGAATTAGTGGACCTTCTGGATCCAACGGGGGCGAAATTCCCTCCCGTCGCTTGATAGCGCCCCACCCATTCACGCTCCGCCGCCGCCGCTCGTTTTATCCATCTCTTAGCCTCCCTCCCTCACTCCCTATCCCACCACTCCTCCGTCTGCCGTGAGAGCCGCTGCAGGCGCTCCGGCCGCGGTTGCAAATTCAGAGGTTGTTGCCAAGTCGGACCCGTCCAATGGACGATTTTCCCCTCAGAGATTCCCCGCATAATAATAACCTATGGCCTAACATGCCGATGGTGAGTATCAAATGATGGTCAACGTCTGAATAAGTACGATGATGGTCACTAATTTTTATGCATATTTTTTTAACGGAAAAATATAATTTTGTCAAAATGTTACTCATCCCATTGTTTTCTTGCTTGTAGCATTATAAGTATTGCGTCAGTGTAAAGCTAATATTCACCTACTTTCGCTTTAAAAGTATTATTCATTCTTACAAGATATTATGTTTTCCTACGGCTAGCGATTGCCGATAACCGACTATGGCTCTCCATTTCCGACGGCCTTCGATTTTCAGTCGTTAATGTACTTCACCAAAATATAGCCCATCGAAAATTTCATGGCAATCAAAAATCTGTCATTTATCGGTTATTGGCTGACTTCCTAACTGCGGCTCACCGTTGGTAATCGATAAAGAATCGAAAACCGTTAGACCATCTACAATAGTTACACAACCCATGATTGGCGAACACACATTTAAATTTACAATTCCTTCCAAGAAAACCAGGACCATGCCACCGATGGACAAAGACATCGGCGATGGCTTCCCATAATCGAATCATTACACGAGTCTTCCACCCTATGTTGCTACACCGCTACCGAACGTTTTATGCTCCTCCCTCGACCACTCCGGCGTCCGTCGCGATCGCCTCTACCGGCGAATCGAGAGGCGGTTGCCAAGCACGGCGGATGATGGACTGGGAAGAGCAGTCACGACCCAAGGAATTGCTCCTTTGCCTCTGACCGTGAGCAGATTCGCTTGTGCCAACTACATGGATTCGCAACGCTTAGCTAAGCACAGACGGGACGTTGGGAAGTATTCCTTCGTAATCGACAATAGATTGGCAAAGGAAATATTTTTCCTTGTGAACGAATGATAGTTATTTACATTTAAAAATATTATCGAAAAAAATAAAATCTTTTCTACTGACATTGGGTCGTGAGGAGATCAGAGTGCTGCACGTGCATAGCCAACTAATGCTAATAATAGAGACTTATAAGATTATTAGTACGCCTCGAGTTTCTTCATAAAAAGGTTGAGTAACTTACATATTTTCTAAAAGAATTATCAACACTGATGCTCAATGTAAATTTTGTATCATATTTGAGGTGATTCACAACATTTAAATATTAATATTTTCACCATAAAATTCTAATTTTGTCCGTTTTTCGGGATTTTTAATGCCTTTTTGTATCTGAATAATTGATATTTCGCCTCGGATAACATTGTATTTCCATGCAGTCAGTGGAAAATATCTGTATCTGATTCTGTACTTCATGTTTTTAAATGTTTTCTCGAAACAACCTTGTAGTTTATTTTCTTGTAGTAACACTAGATATTTCTTACGTTAGACTCAATAATAGCATAGACACTGGAGGTGGCTCGAGAAATATGTTAAAAATTTACAAGTAAGTCTCTTTCAATAGCATTAGTTGGTGCAGTGCTAAGCCGGTGCCTAAAAAGACGCAAAGCTGCACGAAAGGATTATCTTTTGCGAAGTCATTGTATGAGTAAATTTTCCAAGAAGAGTATCTCTCGTCAGCATGAAAAGGAGAAGGAAATTAACACCAAGTCATTCTTCCTTCATGAGATATCCTCAAGCCTCGTTATTCCCGAAAGCGACGTTTCTTCATTAGGAGATAAGTTCACGGTAGTCACAGGTATCAGGAAGGAAATAGCATTTTTTTATCGGATGGAATCTCTGGACACATGCTCGGGTTACGAGGGGCGCGTAATCAAACGCTGGCCCCCAAATAAGACGGTAAGATTATCAGTTAGGAAGACGGAAAATTCCCGTGAGTTCCGATCCGGTGAGTCAGGGAGACTCCTGGCGGCGGCGCGGCGATAGAGAAAGGGGTGATCCCCGCCCACCCCACCTGGGAGCGGCGGCGGTCCCTTCCGTGGGACCCAAACACTGTGGGATTCGAGAATTAAGAAAGACAAGCGGGATGCGACAGGGGATGACGCAGCCGGAGGAGTTGAAACCTCCTCGTAAGAATCGTGTCTTGGCGTCTTGACTGGGACTAGAACAGACCTTGGAGCATCTTCTGGGAAACATCCACGGGGTAAACGACCATATGACTCAATTATCCTTACAGACTAAATTCGGAGGATTTGGACGAATATGTGTAGAATTTAAGTGCGGCAGCCTATATAGCGCAAACAGACGAACGGGTTCCAGGCTCATGCCCCGTAAACATTTATTTTTCATACATCCTAAAGGCTGATTTGGATGGTTTAGGCTCACTTCGGACTATGACATAGGCATGTGAATGTCACCCGTTCAGATCAGAAAGGTCGTTTTCTATCCATGAGCCACCTCGCACATAAATGATTTTTTTATTTGGAGTTAGCTTTAGACTTTACTCAGTTTTAAACCCAGGAATGTCAGATCTACCAGAAGAGTACGTCACCAAAGCGTTTCCCATTTATGACTCGATACGTGGGAAATACATAGATAATCACTCAGTAATTAACTTTTAGGCTAGTTTGGACGAGTGGTAGTAACAGTAATCTAGGTAGGGGATCTCTTTCCCATCCTTAGGATACTTCTCCAAGTGAGGAATTTAGCTTGGGGGTGTTCTAAGGTTATTCCTGGAAGGAGAGAAAGGCCGGGGTTATACAGACATTTCTCCAAGTAAAGCTACCTTAAATGGTAGAATAATAACAAAAATACACGTATTTCAATGAAGCTCTACCCACAGTGATTCTTAGGACCCATTGGCTAGTAACTCAATACAATACCATAAAGGCCACCATGCTATTATACAATTTATGCACTCATTACACGCATCTACTGAAGCATTGCAGACCTGAAATAGACCCAAACGCTGTTCTGAATTTATGGTCTAATAAAAAAATTCACTGTTTCCTCGTATGCCAGCTCCTAGAGAAAAGTATTGATTGCATAAATGCTCCACGGTGAGACTTCATTGCGGCATTCCACTACTTCCCGCTGGGGATCGAAGCAAAGTCCGCGGCTCAGGATTCAGACGTTGCTCGCCACGGCGGAGGCCCTTGGTGGAACGAAGGTTGGGAAGAGAGGAAGCGGATGGACGCGGTTGAAGGTCAGCGGGCAATCAAACTGAGAAGTGAAAACCTGTTCTCAGGCGCACACACAAGCCCATTCTCATCTTCCGCTCAGGCTCCTCGGTCGGAGGGGGGAAAAGTCACGACGCGACTCTCTTTCTTGCCCGTCGGCACAGGATGTGAGACAGGGGGCGGAGGAGGCGTCGCTGGGACTACCGGCTGAAAAAAGGCACTCCATTCGATGCCGATTTAAGGCCATATCGAGTCGAAGTGGAAGACGATCGAAATACCGAACGATATCATAGTTTAGTGTGAACAAACGGATTAGAGTTGTGCGAACAGTAATCTAAATCATCATTAATCCCCTGATGACGAGGAAATGACGTATCTACCTCGAGTTTTCGGGTTATAACGTTTAATATTTTTATTTATGTTTTGATTACTGTTTTTGATTTGATGTTTATGTTTAATTTGATATTTATGTTTAATTAATACTGATGGAATGTTGCCAAGAAGTTGTTGAAGGAGGGAGACGAGATAAAATTGTAATTTGAAAAGAATAAAGCGATCTTTGGAAGGAAAATATCTAATCTTACAGAAGAAGAACATTTGAAGAACATTTTAAGCCACTTTATTGGTGACGAGGATAAAATGAAGAATAATGATCTCTCCCACTCATTTGGAGACCCGAGAGAACTTTATCCAGTTAATTCGGACGGTGAGCTCCGGGTCATTCCTCATGAATCGATAGCCTAAGAGGACGCATATCGAATATCTTGTTCAAATCTTAACAATATTATCCTTGCATATCGCAAAGAGGAATTATACTGACAGCCATGATCGCTCATGGAGCACTTCTCTAAGGATTCCTTCTCGTCAACGAAAATTGCATTAGACGGATCTCCCAACTTCCAAAAAAAGAGTAAAATGATAACTTCGTGAATACATGAAATAATGATACTTTTCGTGAGCCCCGAAAAAATATCAAATCAGACGGTGAAATGGGAGTTTAACTTCTAACTAATAGGGATGCATGGTCATTAGTATTTACTCTACGTAAATTACGACCCCGATACTTCATTGAAATCACGAGCTGTCATATTCTCAAAGTTCTCCTTCTGTTTCGCCTTGGTCTAATAATTCTAACACAGGATTTTTATTTTTCTTTGGCCTTGACGATGGAGACAGCCGTCTCGGCTGAGAACCACACTCTTACCTTTCCATTTCGCTTGAAATAGGCGAAAATCTCACTGCTGCAATCTGAAGTGCAATCTTTGAATTGGTTAAGTCTAAACACCGAAAAACGCGTATTTCACCGCAGGAGAAACATCATCTCTCATTTCGTCAAAAATTTTCGTTTATCATTTACATAAACATATTTTTACACATTTTTTGAAGCCAGCTTCGCTAAAATGAATTGTCATACTTATGCGTCACCATCAAGACGGCTAGAATAAGACGGGCGGAAATATTATGCATGGATCAAGAGTCAATATTGGAGTAACTAAAGGTAAGTATGCAAGCAATGAAGGCTGAAAAAAAACGTGAGGCGCATCGCGGTAGAAAAGTGATTTATGTCCCATAGAGATTACGTCACACTGTTAAGTCGTAGGCGGTTCCTTTCCCATAGTAAATGCAACAATGGTAATTTTCCTTAGTAAAAATATTTAACCAGTGGAAATGAAATAATTTTAGTGAATTCTGAAGGGAGAAAGTAGAAAAATAAAACATGCCGATGAAAAGAGCGCCAATTGTATAAAAACTACTTTCTCCTAAAAACAATGGGAAGTGGACGGCTACAGTCGATTACAATTATTATTTTGTGGAAAAATGCCAATTTTAAAATTTAAAATGACATTCTATCATAAGCTTTGAACGAATGCTGGGTATCCTAGTGTAAAAAAGCTAGTATATTTACCTGCAGGTAACACAGAAAAAAAAGTATGCTACAATTGAATTCAAATCATGTAATGCAAGCGACTGCATGAATACAAATTAAAATTCATATAAAAAATAATATAGTGGTATTGGCATCATGCATCAAAGCCAATACTGGTCCCCGAAACTCGAGTTTTGACGGGGTAAAATTATTTTCAGAAAAAGCCTACGTATCCTTTAGGCTCAGGGATTCATGACGCTGATTTTGAAACCATAATGCATACTTTAGGGATGAGAAGACAGACCGCCTTCGCGAAAATGGATAAAATTATAAAATTGCCTTTGAACCTGAGTGAATGTGAGAGTTACAGATCTGAGAATACAAGAAAACAATGGGCACGAAATAATCGCCACGACATCAGGAGGAGGCAGCTAGTGAAGGGTCTGCACTTGTATCGCAGAGGTCGCCGTGCAATGTAGCGAATGCGGATATCAGAGGGAGAGAGAGAAGAGTAGGAGCCAAAAATTCACGCAAAAACTCCCCCGGAGAACCTGTACGTGACCAGAATTTTACGCCACGACGGAGTTCATTGTCCTTAACAAGTGTTCGGAGGAATATAGATGAACAGGGCAACAACTGGCAGAGCGAAAGATTGAAAGGTCTTCACAGACTTTGATGATTTGATGGTGACGCGAGAGGCCCGATTTTTATTTGCTGGATTGCATATTCATAACCCAACTTTGTCCCATTATCGACTTTCGCTGATCTCTTTCGACGGCCATTAATCGTTCGACTCGGTTAGAGCCGGTATCCGAAATGAGGGCGATGTAAAAATCCTTAACCTATGGAAGACCTGAGACTATTTAAATCATCAGATAAGACGGGAAGGCATTTCCAGTATTTTTTACAGGTTCTTCTTTTTAACAATTGAATTCGAGTTACACCATTCTGCAAATCATATTCAACCCTATCTATAACCGACAGATAATGAACTTAAAAGATGATAATTAAATATAACTTATATGGACAAATTCTAAACCATTAAAATAAATTCTGGCATTCTAAATTGTGTTCAAGAAGTTTGCTTTCCATTGAGGAATTTTATTTAGTAGTCACTTAGGTTTGATTTTTTTTATTAAGGGAAAAGGGCAAGGGACGGCCCCGAATGAGTTATGTAGGACAGGTTATAAAGGATGTAAAAGAGAATAAATATGTAGCTATGAAGAGATTAGCGGATAGGAGAGAGAAATGGAGAGCTGCGTTAAACCAATCTTAGGATTGTTCACTAATGATGATGATCTAGGTTATTTTGAAAAAGCCAAAAACATTTACATTTTTAATGTACACAAAAATAATGACTTTACCCATTGTAAAATCAAACACAACCCCCCACAAATTTTTAAAATTTGTATTCAAATAAAATTTAATTTCCTGGTCTCTTTCCTTACAGATCATTTTTTAATGAGTTATCACACAACAATCCCCTCTCCTCCCACAACAACCCTTGGCAACCAGCCATTCCTCTTCATTCCACATAAGCATCAATTTTAACGTAAACATCAAATAAATAGAATTGTTAATTAAAAATAAAAATAAAAATCAAACTTTACACCATTCTAAAAAAGTATTTGAAATTCAATCAATAGATTCGGCAAGAATTTCCGATTTCATGTCACTGTGTTAAGGTTGGAGTCAGCCTACTGACAATAAGACACACCATAATTCTCTTAAAAAAGAAATATCCTGAATAATTAAACTTTAGTTCAGAAAGACTCACATTTTATGGGAGGCAAGCAATGATCAGGAATGCGAATATATACTATAAGTTCTAACGAAGACACACTTCAGTGAATGAATAGGTAGTAATTACTTTTTTTCGCAGAAACTTTGAAATTTTCAATTGAATACGGAAAATTCCCTCTCTTCCCTCATTCTCCACGCCGAGCACCTTGGATCCAGATTGCGGCGGGCCCTTTGTCTTTGCTCACCGTTGCGAATCGGGTCGTGTCTTTCGTGGCCATAAACCGCGTTCTCCCAGCGCGACAGCAGAGCGCGAAACCGGCTCGGTGTCTTTGACGAAGCGGGCGAGGGGGAGCTATCAGAGTAAGCGGAGTCCTGGCCGCGGATCTAAAAGGCAAGTCTAGAGGCTATGTGCCAACGAGAAGATACTAGGATAGCGACTTTCCCTTGAAATTTGAGGCAATATGATTTTTATTTATAAAAATAATTTTAGAGTGTAAATAATTAGCTTCAAGTTAGAGAGCATATTTATGAAGTTTTCTAAGGGTTTACCCCATGTCGATAGGTTTTTAAATACCAGCGTTTCTTTGGCTAAGTCTACCTCCGTCATCAAGGCACAATTTTTTTAAAGTTCTGTTTTCTAATCGTTTTTGTAACTTAACTAGATTGTTACTCCATGCTTCTTTTTCTTAATCAAATTGAATATATCAAGTAATCTTTTTTGGGAGAGATATCGTATAACAGCATGATGAAAAGATACACAAAGGTATCGCACTGTCCACCTATTTTGATTTCCGAAACTCTAATGTACATATGTCAACTGGCTTGCTGTCACTATCAAGTACATAGATATTTCATTCGCAGAGATTTTCTGAAATAAAAATAAGTAGACAGTATGATATCTTTGTGTGACCTCTTTTTCTGAAGACACGACCACAGTTGGGAATGAAGGCTAAACCGGTGCATGGATTCCTATGGATGGTGCGGAGTCCTATGGATTGCTATGTTAACAGTACTCTCTCATTCGTAGTTATTATAAGGTAATCTATAGGACTCTGAACCGGTGTCGCGGCTGAGTTTTTGCTCAAAAATGTAATCTCCATGTCCACTTAGGGGAATATATTCTAATACCTCGATGTCCTGAGGAACAATAAAGACTTTTCAGTGGCAGATTTTCCACAGAAACGCTGGCATTCATAAACTCATTGGCCTGCAATGAAGCTCGAGAAAACTCCAAGAAAACGATCCTTCAGAAAAGTATAAAATATATAGAGTATAATTTGTCAAGATAACGGTGATTATTTTTAAAAAACTGAATGAAGATATTTGTCTTCACAGTTTACGTACAATCGTATGGAATTAATTAAAACAGCTATGAATTTCATCTTAAAGTTGAGAAGAAGATATATGAGTAGATGTCAGCCGGATAGTGCGCCTGCCACACAATCAACGATCGGGATCGCGGGGAAAAAAACAATCTCCATCCATGCAATCCTCGATTGATATATTAAAATAAGAGGTCAAGAACGCCATTTAATACATTATATTTTTTCCATGGTCTATTTCTAGGATCAAAACACTAGACATCTAGTGTTCTAGTTCTAGAGGAAGACTTTTTTCTCATAGGATGGCGTTACTCAGTGATTCAAACTTAAGGCTGAATTGAATATGTGAGAGTAGACTTGTTAAACAAATAAATTCAGTAAATACTTTCTTCTAAAAGCATTTTAAACTTGGACTACCGGTTTGTAAGAAATAAAGGATCTGCAATGAGCCCCTGATAATATCATTGGTTGAACGAAAGCGGTTGCCTTATTTAAATTTCGGAATAAGTCGTGTACGAAGAGTATTACGAAGTTACGAAGAGTGTAAGATTCTGACTACTGACGAATTAACGAAGAAGTATTGATTGAAGTTTCCATGAATTTTCAAGAAGTAGGAGTCGAGAATATTGAAAAGACATCACTCCGATCGGGGAGTGGTTATTACACATTCTACGTGAGGGAGAGCCCGTTGATATTGCGATGATTCATATCGAGAGGTGTGCAAATATTCTACCGGAATGTGAACCAGTTGCCAAAACCAACTCGGCCACCACGCCCCCATTTTTATTCAGTATGACGTGAAAAGTTAAACGAGAATCACAAATTTTGCATCCAAAACTCACATCAAAGCAAGGAAAAAGTGCTTATCTCGAGGGAAAAAATATGATGAGAAAATTAAAAATTAACATTGGCATAAAAGAATTTTAATTTTTTGCTGTACCCACTACGTATTCCATATTGTGCATATCAGAATGTATTTTCATTTTCTTAACCGTAAATCAAAAGCAAAAAATAATTCCATGAAAGTAAATACACTGATGTCAAATACTATACTTCGAGCTAGCGTTTAGGATCGACAGAAAAGTCATCTACGAAATTTGAGAGTACGTATAAATGTGGCGATCACTGTAGTATGAACAAAACTAGCTTAAGTATTGGTTTCAAAGTAAAACTATTATGATGTATTCCAACTGAAAGAGCCCGTTTCTTCAACTAAAAATTCCTGTGACTCAATTTCAAATAATTCCTCATGTTTTACAGGACAGCACAAACATTTCACCCAGATCCGCCGAAGAAGCCTAATGAAAATGACCCATTTCAGAAATGAAATTTAAATCTGGATTTGAGAGCTAAAATTTGGTTCACTCGTTGAAGAAGAGTATTATAGTACTACATTATTACTTCCACTTCGACGCGTAAATGTAGAGAATGGGGAGGATGAATAAATGATGAAAAACTTCGGTAATTCCATATTGTAACAAATTATTTTGTCGGCAAATAGCATTAAACAATTGACCATAACAACGATGCTAGAAAACTGATAAACATCTCCATCTTGAGTCCTCTCGAGGGAAGTAGTCAAAGTTTGGAGCAGTTTGGGTTTGCAGCGGGCGGTAATGGCGTCGAATTGCAAAAAAGGGGAAAAAGTAAACAGCAAAGCAGCGACCATGTCATCAGCGAGAATAAGCAAACAAGAAACGCCAGTATCCCTCTAACAACACGTCGAGACGAACCCATATGGGCCGCAAGATGTCTGGCCGCCATCGCACGTGGAAAAAAATATCCCAAAACTTTCGTTATATCAAAAAAGTCCTATTTCGCAAAAAATGAACGCTTTCACTTGAGGACCGAGTCCGATAATGATGAGGATAAAGAGAAAATGAGACTATAATACGCACTTTAGACATTGGATGATACTTTCATTCATCTGTACATCCAAAGTGAATGACTTGTGCGCCAGTGAGCGCTCCCGGCAGTTTCATTGCGTTTTGTTCCATGGTTTACGATTGGCTTTTCTGTCAAGTACAGACCGTTTTGACAGAGATAAGAGTCATATATCGAAACAGGTTTTTGTTGAGGAGTGAGTATCTTGTGAGAAAAATACCACAACTGAGATATATTAGATGAATAGTTGAAAAAGACACTGGACAGAATATGACCATGAAGTATTTCAAATTGTCAAAGTCGAAATTTTTAACTTTCCCTATCAACATTGCTCGTAAATACAAGATTTCCTTTCCATTTTACACTGCATATGTAAGTACATAGTTATTTAAGCGGTAAGAGTTCAAAATATAACCAATGACATGGAATTTCATTATCAACGTTTATTTTTCACGGCAAAGTTGGTAAATCAAACACTACAACTTTATGTGAACTCGTACAGTTCATCTACCGGTTGAAATGGGTTCGTATGGGAGACCAAACAATATTGTTAGGAGGAGCAGACAATATTTATTTTTAAAAAGTGGTACTATTGACATTTAAGCATTCTAAGCACTCAAAGTTCTGCACAGGTGTTCAAGAGGACTATTTGGGAAGCGTTTAAACAATTGAATTCTTTCTTTCAAAGAAATCTATCCAGGTAGCCAATGAAATACCAGGATTTCTGTCCCCATATCTCAATCACAAGCTGTCTTAAGTCAGCTATGGATGACGGTTTCAATGTTGACGGCACGGGAAGATTAAGAGAAGCTTATATCCCAGCTCCATCTAGTTCTTTCGATTGAACCCCTCGTGCACCCTTGCTCACGTGGCCGTATTAGGTCCGGAATGCACTCTCGTGACCCCAACTGACCCCTACCTACTTCCTCTCCCCTTCACTTCCACCCTCTTAGCGCGTAACACGCCTTCTACAGGCCATTAGACCACACGGACGAGACACGGCATCACTCGAAGCACGGTCGTCCTCACGGAAGACGATCGTGACGCGAAGGCTGTCAAAGGAGTGGAGAGTCTATGTCTTTTAAAATTCTTAAGGATTGTCATAGAATCTTACAATCTGATTTGGACCCTTTTATTGCAAACATAAAATTGTTAAATGTTACATAGTCAAGGGGAAAATATTAGAACGCGTAGATATTAAAGACATTATCTAGACATTTTCTATCACATGATGAAGACCTGCTGGATATTCAAGTTTTTTGAAAAATATACTTGTTCCTCCAGACGATCTTCAACAGTTTCGATGAAACTGATAACTTATCGATATATTTATATAAATTGATCAAATATTAGGGTTAGCAATACAGGTTAATATCCATATACTTGGGAAAAACTTGCTACCTATTGTAGATTAAATTTAGACGTGACTTCGAAAATATCGTAATAAATCGATATTTTTGTACATACAGGGAGGGTGAATTTGGATATAATATCGCTAAGGTCACACAGAGAAAAATGTTCAGGCGGTACGCCTAAACGTTCGGCCCTAACGACCAAATATTTTAATCGGTATGGGGCTGACTGAACTTTTCAGTGAATTCAACAGAAAAGTCCAGTCACACCAGTTTAGATGCTCCCACCAAAGTGTTTCCTGCGGGTGACAAAATGATGCAGTTGTTGCATAGGAACAATCTAAATAATATGACTAAATGAAACTTCAATAGAATGTCTGAATTGAGTCAGTGCTATTAGTCAAACACGACCAGATCCATAATCTCAACTACCTTCTGTGATGGAGTTTGGGTAAAACCAAGGATATTAATAGAGGGTTTAGTCACCTTGATAATAAAAGAATAGGTACTGTCTTTACAGAATTTGATTGATGTGACTAAATTGTTTAATTAGCCTGTTTGAAATTTTTTTATTATATTGGTCAAATGCTTTACTAATTTGTCTTTTTTTTACTCCCTTGCGGTTGGTGTAAAAGTTAACGTACAAGCTGGTATTTTGATTAATTTATCTCCCCATAAATAAGGTAGACAATAACTGGACCTTTTTTCGCATGAAGTTTATTTATTAAATATCTTTAGTACATACAAAAATATTTTGCTCATTCTCAAGTATTCGTGAAAACGGACAGCTTAACATTTTGCATTCAAAGCATGAAACATTTTCAGTTAAATCAACACTAAATGATGACAGATGATAACTCCATGATATTGTAGTAAGTTGAGAATAAAATAGGAGACTTCATTAGAAGTATTGACAATAATTTAATTTTACATTTCCAAAATTGGGAGATCCTAACTCATTGGCACCCACCACAATACAAGAATTGTCTTTAAATTTGATACCGTTTAAAATGACATTTGTGGATGCTCTACACAAACCTTGGAAAAAATTTGGCATCTTACTCTTAACTAGAGGAAAACAATGTATTTTATCTGCTTGAATGACATTGCAGTTTGAACTGAAAGTTATCCTTTTATGAAATCCTTTTTGAGATAGAAAGCGGTAGGCTAAACTTAACCAAGTTTTAATACAAATAGGCATTGGAGTGTCGATACGACTAGAAATAACAGTAGCAATTCGTTGTAACATTCTATGCCTTCTTTCAAAGCGCATACACCACGTATGAATTAGTGGTCCGCAGTTAGAACACAGCAGTAATAAAGCATGAAGTGAAACTTGGGTTTAAAGGAATTACCAAATAACCTAATATATGTATAGAGAATGATGTTGAACAATAAGGTAATGAAACTGATCGATTAACTCAACTTGAATCGATGTACAACACAGGATTTCAACAATATCACGTAACATTAAGAAAAGTCTCCTAGATGGGTCGTCTTCAGGCACTAAATTTCCTATCATATGGGCAAGGCATAAAACGAAATTGATCATTTCACTGGCTGATATTCTAATAGACCCACGACATAGTTCTTCTTTAGCAATAGCGGCAGGTTTATTAGAAACCGTATCTCCATATTTAAATATAATAATTCTAAATCCAAGCTGATCTTCGGCGCAATACTTCTTGGAAATTAAGTCTGGCATAATATTTATAAGGTCATATTTGGCTACAAACTATGACTAACCTAACTAACTAAAACTATGACTATGACGACTTCTAAGATATCATGCATCAAGTCGAGGCTTCCCCCTTCTATTACGTTGAACCTTTCTACCTAATTCCATATACATTTTTCCATCATTCCAGTAAGAGAACAGTTACGCACTTCAACATCAGCATTGTAGGATTCAACAGTTCTCAATAGTTCCTTTTTTTCTTCAGTGCATGAGCAGGACTCAGATTTAGTAAGTTTAAAAATTTGACAGATATAAGTAGCACTAAAGCTCTCTATAAATCCAAGAATACAACGAAAACCAAGATTGTCATCAATAATAGATCCCAATGCAAAATACACTTGAACATTTCCATGCTCTGTCACAACAAAAATTTGTACCTTGATAACTAAGAAAATTTAACCCTTCAATGAACTTACCAGAAATAATATGGTTGCTTGAAGAATCAAAAAAAGGATTATCGGGCTTCCAGTAATTAGAATGGAAAAACATAGCCAGAACTCTAAACTAGACATAAATTCAGAGGGGAGACATGGACAATACAGATAAACTGCTCCTAGTTGGTATAGTCCACTATGAGAGCCTAAAACAAATTCCAATTTCAAGATCATCAAGAAATAATAATACGACAATTACCAAACATAACTAATTAAGACTAACAGTCTTTCTTTGGCGTCTTGTTCAAAGGAGGCTCGTCTCGCACAGAGTCGATGTTAGCACGGAACACCTTGCAAAATTTTAGAAACTGGTCTGGCGTCAGTAATATTTGTAGAGTATCTCATCTAGTAGCTGAAAGGCTACTTTGTCGATTTCTGCTCCTTCAAAGAAGTACAATGGTTAAAACTTGATAACTTAATTTAAATCAAATAAAAATTAAATTAACACCATAAATTAGGTGTTAAATGTAAGTTTCTGCAAAAAAAATACAAAAAAGAGGAGAAAAATACGCCTGCAAGAAGGATTGAACGTGGCCCCCCCGCGTTGTAACAACGGTCTCTAACAATTAGTCTAAATCGGTTACCATAATAAATATATACAAAAACGCCGCAATATATTATTATTGTAAATAATCAACCTTTGTTTTGAAATGTGAATAAAATGTGACTACAGTCTCCATTTGTAAGATTAAGAGGATTACTAAATGCACACAATTACATTACGTAGTTATATATCAGTATCAAACGTAGATGCGTAAGAAAACTTATTTTGCAGGCTTTTTTCTATCGCTCTTACGCACTAACTGGCAGAGCTTCGGTAACTATGTACGTAGAGCTTCAAGCGTACCGACAGAAGATGAGTAGTGATGACTTCTGAACAGGGTTGACTAGACGTGTTCCATGTTATTTGTTGGAGATACTCTGGGTGATGCGACTAGACTAAGCTAGAGGGGCAGCGCAAAGCGTTTAGACAATCTACCAAAATACCTCGGATTACGTGGCAGAGTGTCCAATAATTGCCATAGAGGGGGCGGACTGGATAGCGTTTAGCTGTAACACCCAAAGTTGTTTTCTCCGTGCAATTTCAATATTTCTGGTTGAGGCAAGTATGAAAAGCATGTTACTTCGAATGATATATTTAACAAGTATTCCCCTTGCGATCTTGGCAGTCTTGTAATTTATCCCTTCCCCAAAGATTAAGACAACTAATGTTCCCCCGGATTCCATTATGCCACCCTTACTTCTCCTCTAAAACAAGATCCCTTCTGTCTCATCTGAGGCACCCTTAAACACAAAGACGACATTCTGGTCCAGTCCCCTCCACCTCCACAGCCTACCCAGCCTCTTGCACCCTCTCCTCGTCCCCTTCTTGGAAATGTCTCCCTTGGGAGCGCGGAGGAAACGGAGAATAAATAAAGCGCCGCGGACGTGGAATTTCACGACGATGGAACGGTTCGAACATTCTTGGACTCGTCTGGAGCTCTTTTGTTTCGTTTGCATCTTCAGTATAAGGGTAGAATCTAAATTTGAAAGCCTCAACGGTGACATTATAATGCATCAAAATGTACCGGCGCCATTTACCATTTGAGATATTTTTTCGAGGATGATGTGTGTACGACAGACCTTAGATTAATATACAAGTATTTAACTGCAAGGTTGCTTCTGTAAAGTCTGACTACAAACTTCTTTATGCTGATGTAATTGATGTCTCGTTGGAGTTGCGTTTTACAATATGCTCTTTTGTTAAAAAGAGATGGAAGGCTACTCTTTTGAAAAAAAAGTCCATTGTACTAATTAGAAGAAATGAATTTTGCAAAATGACAGTTAGACGGGATTGATATTACCCTACGAATTAACCGAAAGTTAGGACCAACATTGAAACTTCAACTTCAGTACTATTATGTCAAAAATCATCTTATGGACAGATTATATAAAAGTCAAACTACTTCTCCTTCCTCGCGAGAATTCAGTTTGTTGGAATTAAATGTAAATTTTGTAAAACAAACAAAATTAACAACATGATAACGGACGCTATCGTCGTACTCTGCCAATCAAAACCATTACTTAACATCGGATTTTGCATTTCAATCTTGGTCGACTGTGCAAAACCTGAAAATTGCTCACCAGTATGTTTACATTTTGTTACTGCAATATCACATAGACATATCTAAGTCCTAACGCGTAGGATAGAGTCTAGTGAGCATATCCTGTATATTAGCACATTAGTACCTACAAATAAGAGGTTTATTGAGTTCAAAAATTTAAATTTAATAGAAAAGATAATCAACATAAGAAATATTTTGTTTCATCACCGAATAACTTCGCACTAATATAAATATTATATATTTGTGCGTTTTTCGTTCGCCGGTAGATTACACGCAAACGGAATGTTTGTGAAAACAGTCTCCTAGCAAAAAATGTATAAGCATCCTAAAATTAAGTTTGAAAAAAACAAAAATAATGCCAAAAACTGATTTATGCAGATGTTAAAATGTTTAAAATTCATGATAGAATAATTAATATTCCAACATGAAAGACATTGAGAATTACACCCTTTGGGCATTGAGGGCCTCAAAAATAATATACTGGTGCAAATCGGATGCACGAAAAGATGCAACAAATGCCTCAGCCACGGTTCAAAGAAACGATCTCCGCCACAATCGTCCAGCGTGGACCTACTAAACTTTCAACGACGGTGATCATATCCTGAAAACTCCACAAAGGGCGTGGGGGTGGGAGGGAGAAGGAAGGATCACCTCTCCTGTATCCATTCGTTAACACGCTCACAATATCCGAGGAGGAAGTTTCTCACAACAGCGGCGAGGCGAGAGATCACAAAAGACCTTACCTAAAAACCTTCGACTAAACAGATCTTTGTCTGGTACGGCACAAAAAGCATTCAGGGCAGGGCCTTCGAAAAGCGTGCGGCCCTAGGAGTCACTCGGGCATTATATATGACTCGAGACGTCGTCACGCATCATCACTGAGGTCCCTCGACTGGTCAAAAATCACGAGGGAAAAAATTATTACCTCAGCGCCGACGACGCCGCGGGCGCCCTTCACGGCCACAGCGTGGGAAAACTTGTGGGGGAAAAAGTTGCTCCTACGAGACCTTTATTCATCCCGTAATGGGATTCAGACCAGGCCGGGGTAAACCACAAACACACCCCCGCTTTCCCCAAAGGGACATTAAAGGAAGGGTTTGGGAATGCGCCGGGGCTCTATCGTCCGAGGTCTACGTTCAAAACAACATAAATATTTTTTCGGGGCGGTGACCCAGTGACTACCGAGTTACCTATCTCGAGCGTGGGAGCAGAGGGAGGAGAAGTGTTGTTGGTATTTAAACCTGCACAGCGACGGAGCCGGAGGGTAACAGAACTGATATAGGAGAAAAACATTACTGTTTACCTCCGGAAGATAAGGAGTGAGTAAACACTTCGTCCTTGCTGGTGTATCTAAACGATCGTATTGGAAAATAGAACCTAGTTTTTTTTATCGCCAGAATTGTGAGCCTACGTATGCGTACGAGGAAATTGAATCAACTTCCGGACAGTCATTCCTGAAAAGAGTCTGGTAAGTTAAGACAAATGACAATACAGCCCATAGCAACTGATACCCAGAATAACGAAAACGCACTTAATTTAACGACATATCTACTTTTACTTTTAGAAAACAAAGATATAACAAAGATAAAACAATGCCGACGCTTATTTACTTAACTGATCATTATTCATATGAAATGATCACGAATTACATAATGGAGAAGGGTGATTTTGTCTTCTACGCTTCGTAAAACAGTATATCAATAATTAGAGACAATTAATTCGAAAAATATTGAGATATATGTAGTTATTTGTTTAAAAAATTGCTTAAAGTACTAGGCACAAATTCGGAGAATACTGAAATGTACACAGACCAAGGCGGGGAATTATTTCGCGAAGGGAATGATATAATCTTAATTAAATCCTAGGCTCATATAATAGATTAATCTAGCCTCAAAATAGACCAAGGAATAAAGGCAAGGTGGAATTAGAGAATACTAAAGCTCATGACTTCAACGTAGATAGTAAATTTTCCCAAACTAGAAAAAAACCTGAATGCTTGAGAGCCTGAGTCTTCGGCGCCAACGCCCACCAATTTAAAGAGCGCGGTTACGGTTAAGTCTCACGGAAACACACACCGAAAAGACAACGACAGGAAACCTCTGAAAATCACTTTCTCGCCCTGGGAGGTCAAACACTCAAGAGCGAGGGATTGGACGAAATGGAAGAGCGGGTGATATGAGACGAACTCGGATACTATGTACTCGGATGGCATTTCAACCTTCTCCCCGCTCCTAGTAAACCGATCTGGGAGGATAGAAGAAGTTAGCGTCGGAACTGAAAAGACCGGATATGCGAGGACGATAGATTCGGTCCCGGTGACAAAAGAAACGTGCGCGCCGCCACGAAAGAGATTACGGCACAATGACCCGACCGGAAAAAAGCTAATCGTTAAAACCAGAGGCTCGCTCGAACATGTATATTTATTACGTATTTTTTTTCGATCGCTGGCACTCTTTTCACGAGTCAAAAAAACCAGTTATGTGAACACTTCATGAATAAGTGATGAAACGAGGTGTTCACGGTTGGCACCGGGTCTATATAAGGTAGGTGGAATTCGCCTAATAACTTCGGCGCTGAGTTTTTTCCTTCTCTCAGCCCACTGGACGCGGGAAAGACCGGAGGCTTTGGAAGGTGATTTTCCTCAATGGAGAGAACAGGAAGGGCCTATTCGTGAAGCCATCCGGATGAGACGGCATGCCCCGTGTGGCACTACCAGGAATGGACCCGACGTCGCTGAATCATGATTGGATGCCTCATGAATCAGTCGCAATAATCTGGGTTCATTGCATCAGGCCGGAATGCAATGAGTCAAACCGCTTGTCTAGTTAACATCTACAACAATGCGCATCAGCTCATGGACCAAAAAATGTTTTACAACTAAAGTCGGCATAGCAGCGGCGTATATAGATCTAAATTTCGGAGGAATGAGCTTACTTTTTTCCTCCCTGAGGGGACTACCCGAAGCCTCTCTTAACATTGCTTTGGTCCCAATGCAGAACGCAATCTCGGTCGCGCCTATCAGGAAAATTAAGTAATATTTTTCAAATAAAAATAAGGGGTCAATCCATTTCAAATCACCCAATATAAATAAAATTTGTTGCTTAACATTTTTAATTTTCTTGATTTTTTAATCATGAATTCCCTATGGGTAGAAAGTCACAAAACACTATTTGAAAAAATATTTAGAAGCCATATTTTTTTTGGCAGCCATTTTTAGAAGGGCGGCTGGGCAAATTTTGATGAAAAACGTGGTTTGCATAAAGTTAAATTTCGAAGCTATTTTAAAAGATATCAGAATAATTAAAAAACCAGTGAGTTTAGCATGAAATGAACTATAGGAATTCATTGTTTTAACTGCTCTATCATGAAAGAGAGTCAGTCAAACTTTTTCTGCAAAACCTCGGGAAAAATTTGTCAATATTAACTTTTTAAGACCTAAAATTTTTATGAAGGAAATGAGACTCACTAATCAAATTTTATTTTGTGTTAAATACTTAAATAACTATTTGCAGCATAAGTTTTAGTTCTGATAATGCACTCCTTTTTTTAATAGGGGTTACCAAAAATAGCTGAAAACCTTTTAACGTCAATTTTCGCAGGTCAATATCTAAAAAGGGACTGAGTGAAAACAAGCGAAAAGTTTACAAAATGTTATTAAATGTTAAATTTTATGCTAAACTCACTGGCTTTTTAATTATTCTGATATCTTTTAAAATAGCTTCGAAATTTAACTTTATGCAAACCACGTTTTTCATCAAAATTTACCCAGCCGCCCTTATAAAAATGGCTGCCAAAAAAAATATGGCTTCTAAATTTTTTCAAATCGTGTTTTGTGACTTTCTACCCATAGGGAACTCATGATTAAAAAATCAAGAAAATTAAAAATGTTGAGCAACATTGCCTGGGTGATTTGAAATGGATTGACCCTAAGCTATTTCAGCCCTTCGAGTTGGCCTTCCTCAATAACTTAAAATGAGGGATCGACATATTTAGGGGGAGTCAAAATCATTGTTGCGCTAGGTGAGAAAATTTTTAGTTCACAAATCCCATGTTATTTTACCTTTAAATACATACGAATGATAATGACAAAGTATTACTGCATACTGCGGACATGCCTTGGCGTATGATTTATTAAACTAATTACATTTATGCACTGAATTGTTGAGGCCTTTACTTTGTAGAATTCCATATTTCCAGTTTTTGTAGAAAAGCTAAGAAATTTCCTTCCAAACATTAATTACATTTAAAATATCTATTTTCCTTAGTTCGGGGGGAACCCTCGCCAGTTCAATCCCTATGCGATACATCCCTGCAGTAAAGCATGACACTGAAAGATTGGCAGGAGAGTAAGTTTCAATATTACTCAGTATTCTTACCTGACCTTCATAGGCTAAATGTTTGGAATTCCTCATAGACAAAGAATTGGCATCGAAAACCATTTGTAGCAATAAAATATCGTGAAATCGAGTGATGAGCAGATAGTTGTCGATATTCAATAGCATGAAGTTGGTGTTGATCGTAAATTATCTAGAGTAGTTGACCGTCGTTTTATAATTTGAAATTCAATCATTACTACTTTCCTTAATAACCAATACCAGAATAAAAAGGAACCTGTTCAAACAATATTATTTAGATCAAACTACAAAACAGCGATAAAAATATGGTCAAAGGCAATTAATTTCACTAGAAATTACCTCAAAATATCTGAGGTTAAAGGTATTCCTGTAGTCGTATTTTGATTCTGAGATTTCTTTGAGATGCAGAATAGTGAAGAAAGGCCAAGCATGCTAGGTGGTAATTTGTGGGACCATGGAAAAAGGATTTCCAGACAGGTTTATGGATGGGGATTATGAGAAGTAGTGTTGTGGTCTACTCTTTGATACACGGGGTTGTGGTCGTTTTTTAAGATGCCTTCCTTCCCTCCTTATGAATTCAGAGGCGAAGTTGGCCAAGAAATATTGCCCGAGAATAGGGTGGTTTCCTATTTTTTTAAATTGCCTAAATCGAAAGATTATTACTCCTGGAGTTTGAATTTCTCGCTTTAGATTTTCGAATGACGATATATAACTTTCGCGAATAAACGAAAAGTGAAAATTTTCAAGCGCGCGAAAACGCGACGGCTAAGTAGGAATGATGGGAAAAGTCCGTGTGACGTATTTCTGGTTCCAGCTGTCGGCGTGTGAGGTGACCTTGGGGCGAGGCTTGAGCGCTGATACGACGCAGGCTGCTAGAAGGTAGCTGAGTACCCTGCTAACTGGTAGCGCTTGGCTTAAATAAGGATTATTATTCCCCTATCAAACGAAGGAAACTTTCCGAAATTAGGTATTTTTAATGTGTGATTATTAAGAGATGTTTCCCTGAGCTCTGTGCCTCATGCATGCATCAGTAATCTCAAGGCCGTTTTACACGGGGCACGGAATTGCGCAGGTTAGAGCTGCACTAATTTCTAAAATGACGTGGAATTGCGCGAATGCATGATCGAAATTAGAACAGGGGCTATTTTGCCGTCTCGCATCCACGCATTCTCGCATGTGCTCTAGCAATTCACCGCTTTACACGACGCAATTTTGATTGCGCCTTCGCACGTACGTCAGATTGCGCAATTCCGTGTACCGTGTAAAACGGCCTTCAGACAATGTAAAACTCCTGACTGCCCGTATAGCACCTACGTCCCTGTGACGTCACGTGGAGTGGCATCGCATGGGCGCCTATCTGGCTTTTTTCACATGAGGTTAAAATTGACCATTAACATTCGTGTAAGCTGGGATTTCTAAAACAAAATAATTTGAATTTTACGAATACACTAATGGTGTGTAACGAATTGCAGTCAATTAGATCGAAACTTGAAGCATTTACGCGGAAGGGCTCCATATTAATAATGAAAAACACTTTGTTACTTCCACAAAATTAAATGGGTAAATTTTGTGGAAGTAACAAAGTGTTTTTCATTATTAATATGCAGTCAATGCCTTTCGTTTTCTTTGATGAAGCAAACTACCCTGATAAAAAGAAGAACACAATGGTAATTTCCACACTTTTAATATTACAACTCAGCACCGACCATGGTTTCAACACATAAGTGTCATTATCAAGGTAACACACAAGGTAACACAAGGAAACTTATGTGTTGAAACCATGGTCGGTGCTGAGTTGTAATATTAAAAGTGTGGAAATTACCATTGTGTTCTTCTTTTTATCATGGATATAAAGAAATTCCACAAAATCGAGCCGGATACGATTTTATACAAACTACTCTATTGAATCTGGCCTAATTAACTGATTTACCCCAATAACGAACGAAAAAGCGTTATCAATTATTATTTGTATACATCGAAATCGATTTATGAGCCAAATTTTATCTACCTAACCGAAAAATTAATGAAATCAATTTAAAACTTTTGAAATTTATAGGTTTTCATTGCATATAGCAATGGTTTCTGGTAGAAATAATATTTAATATTGAATCATATGTATCCAAAGATAATGGGTACCTCACGAACCACTATTAAGTAAAATCGAGTCATTAACCACATAAAATATTTCTCTTAGATGTGCAACTCCAGAAAATCATTGCAGGTGGACATCGTAGACAAAGGCGGCACAAAAAATTTAATTTGATTAAGATTGCTCACTTTTACGCAACGCGACGCTGTGAAAATTTTAAATACTGCACCCTTTAATGGAATGGCTTTTAAATATACTAAGCCTTAAATTCGTTTTCCCAAATTCTCCACTGCTAAAAGTTTTAATTCGCTTGAAAGTCCACTTTAAAGAGTACATGCTGAAAACCTCCGACGAGGGGCATTAATAGGAAGCTGAAATGTTCGAGCAGAGATACAACATTCCCTCAGCTGACGGACAAACAATTCCAGACTCCGAAAACAAATGATAATGCTTCCGAAATTTCTTTCGTAAATCTTTTTCTTCTTATCAACCTAAGTTCTGACATATTTGTACATGAAAAACAAGCATTGACGAAATCCAAAATAAATCTCAGCATTTATTTTCGTTGGGATTTTTTTTAGAAAATAGAGTAGGTATAACTGACTGAAATGGCTTCAGATTTTTTAAAACAATTTAGTATCATTAGGAAATTTTTAACAGTGCACCTTAATTAATTAAGCACGATCGCTTACTGGGTGGACAGTATTGTACGATGTTTCGGCAGCTTGGTTTGCAACCAATTTTTCTATTCCCTGATCGCGGTAGAGGAGTACGCTGCATAAACGTCGCATATGGAGCCGATCATTCTACTGACAATGAGTAAACATTTTTTCCCATGTCAACACCTTCCACTTCAATTTACTTTCTGAATATCGCGCTCCTGTTCCTATTCTTTCGGTGGCTCCTTTTGAATGAAATCGTAGGTAATGAAATGATATTTTTTCGTTTATGATCAACGAAGATCAGTGAAATAAAAAGTGATTATTAAACATCGAGAACACAACTATTGCTACTCGTAGAAAATAATTTTATTCCTCCCAATGCATCATATTTCATGAATGTGTGCATTATGGAGGTTTCGACATTACTTAACTTTCAAAATATTTATACTGTTCCCCTAAATAGTGCTAAAATTATGAACATCTGATGTCGAACTACACTCGTCATCGCGAAATTTGGCATCTGTAGTGCATGACGATCTAGACTCATTTCAGCGCAAATGCGGATGTAATTCTAAAATTCTAACTGTCCGCCTATAAAATTCATTGGTGCTGCCCGCTAGAAGACAATAGCAAGGGTTTGTTCCCACGAACTCCTCGTAACTCCGCGCATGGGAATGTAGGAGGGGAGATTCTCGGTAGCGCCTTGTGCCCTGGCTCCTATATTCATGGCCTTAGCCCGTGGCCACTGTGCGATGCACTACCGCGGCCTACCGCTTCCAGGAAGCCGCTGTACCGAGTTCCTCCACCGTCCACCAGAGGCCACTGACAGCGCTCCGCCGACTCTCGAAGCGGCCTAGCAGCAGCAGCAAGCGAGAGGCGGCGAAGAACCCGAATGACTTTCGGAATGAGGGTGGGAGGGGGGCGTAGGGGAAGTAGGGGTGGGGGGAGATCAAGCGCAGCTCTTCGGGGGGAACTCGTCGGCGCTGTGGAACGTAGCGAAGCGTTGGAAGAGTCTGTTTGGAAGCAGCGAGGGAGGCGCGAGGGGAAAGAATCTCTCGCGCACCAACGAAACACGACGACTCATCGACATTTAACCCCAACGTGGATCGAGTGAAAACCGAGAGTGATAATTTTTTTCAAGCGACGGAAAAATAAACCTTTCAAAGGTTTTTTTTCGCATGTGCCCAGTGTTAACGCAAAGAGAGAAGAGTTTGTGAAACGTGGTTATATCAGTGCACTGTTTCCCAAATAAGAGAATAACTACGACCCTTCCCCGATCGATCGCTCACCAAGTGAGAGGATACGCGTATTTATTCGCAGTAAAAAGAAATAAAAATAATAAGTCCCATTTTGTCATACCTTCCTCCATCCCTCCCTCCCTCCCTTTAACCCGAATACGACGTCCGCACGCGTCAATTGTCCCGGGGGGAGTGTGCGTGGTCCAGGAAGACTGGAATAAAGGTCGAGCAAGAGACGGAGAGGCTGCGGAAGATCGGCTGGGAGGAGAGAAAGCGGCTCCACGGGCCAGGACTGAAGATTTTTTTCGGTCGCGTGAAGTGAGTTCATTGGTGAAGCCCAATTAATACATATTGGTTGATTATAATTATTTTCCCACCTCACAGCATCCCAATCCAACTCATAAAAATGGGTAAACCATAATACTCCATGCCTAATCAATATGATTTCATTTTGGGTAATTTTATTTTATCAAGTTGTTGCTACGCCTAGTGGATACACCTCATGCATGCCATTACATTTTATTTTGTTCAAATAACGCGTAACTGTATGAATTACATTTTTAGAATGTGATAAATGGTTCGCAAATACGATTTTTAATGTTAAATTTTTAATTTTATCGAGGGTAAACGAAAAACGAAGCGTATTACTTTCGGTGGAAATATTTTTGCAGCGGAAAAGATTCCTCTGGGTTCTATAGTAATTGCAGGAGCATAATAATTCGTCTCTTTATGATATAGATACATTATGTCACTTAATAAAACAGCCACGATTATGTGAGGACCACCATAGCCGACTACTTGTCGTAAGCCAGCCTTACCACGGATGACACGGCAGGTGTTAGTCGCTTCTAGAGGCAGCAGAAGTGCTATCGTAAGCGAACGATTGACATGCTCAGTTAGCGGTACTAATAGTGCATTTACCGGCAAACAAAAATGCCGAGTGCGAACTAAGGAGATATCACCGGCTACTCGTCGCGTAAACTCGAATATAAAAGACCAACGTGGCGATTTGAGCGAACCAAGAAGACTGCATAGGCCCTGGTCATAGTAGGTTCATTTACGTTTCCATTTTGGTGGTATTTTAAGCCGTTATCAGTTATCACAAATGTCTGCAGCGCGACGGTGGGTGAAGAGCGATCAATTTATTTTCAATATCTGCAAAAGAGTATTTGCACACGCGAGATATAACATTGTAAAGTATGAATCCGCGAGATAATACCGTGTCGAATATGAATATCGGTTAAAATGGCTTATTTTCCCTTGAAATTTGGATCGCTCTGCCGTCAGCGTCGCGAGTGGCGGCTTATGTAAACTCATTAAAATACGCGGATTGAGACAGCACCTGTAGTACCCAACTGGAGAATCCTACATTTTAATATAGTAGGGGCAAACATTAGCGACAAGCAAAGAAGAGTGGTCACAAAGGAGAGTGTGTTTGTAGCGTTGTAGCGCCAGCAGCCCTCCCCTTGTAGACGCAACAGTGGCAGGTGTTGCGTCGGCCGACGGCGGCTGCTTCTTCGCACGGGCCCTTTCCATCCCTGGCCCGGTACTCCACCTGCTGCTTGACCAACCCCTCCTCCCCTGTGGTCTCCATTAGATTCCATCTCAGATGATGGTCGGATGACGAAAGGGCAGCTGCGCCGAGAAAATCAGTATCGTCGCAGACGAGTGATTGAAGGCCGTCCGAGAACGACAAAGAGTAGTGTCATTCGAATCATTTGTATTGCGAATGCGATCAAATTTAGGCTAATTGTTAGGCTAATAGGGGATCAGATAGTGTGGTGGTGTGTTGGCTTCTTAAGTAGTGGACCCGATTAAATAAATATATAGGCAAGTTCAACTCGACTTTATTTGCTACAACCTCGATCGGTTTCAACGCTCCCGTATCATTATCAAGAGGAAATACCGAGGTTGTGGCTAATAAAGTTTCTGAATAACATTCCCTCTTGATAGGACACGGTAGTGCTTAGACCAATCAATCTAGGTTCACCAATCTAGGTTGTACGGAGTAAAGTTGTGTAGAACGGACAAAGTTATCAATATATTTATTCAACCATAATGGTAGCTCGCAAACAATTGAAGATATAAGATATCAAATCCCAGCAGTGGCTGAGAATTTTCTTTGACTGCCCAATGTCCTTTCGAGTATTATTTACGGAGTACTTCTAGCACAACAGTCCGTCCGTCAAATGAGACGCTAAGCCACGGCCCCTCTGCGTGCCTTTCGTTAAGAGCAGTCTTATGCTGATGCTAAGTTTCTCTCCACTACCCCCCTGTCCTTCCCTTATGGCGCAACTGACCTCAGATGTGGATCAGCTCCTCCAAATACCTACCACCACAGCTTCGAGTGGCTACATTTTATTCCTTGAAACGAGATGCTTCCACCGATGGAACAATGATGCTATTTCCTTATTGATCAAAAGTAATATAAATTAATCCAATTCAGGATGCGTGCTGATTGGGGTCCATCAATGCAATAAAAACCACTCTATCACAGGCCTGCAGGAAGAGTTTTTATCGCACGCATGGCAACACTCTCACGAAGATATGATTGCTCCTAAAATAGTCCTCATTCCCGTTGATAATTATGACATCCGTCCTGCCTCCCTTGAATTAATTCAACAAAAACTTAATAGACTATTAGTGTACTAAGTTTTTGTCGTGTTGATATCGCAAACGCCTAGTTTATTTGTGAACATTCTAAGTATATCCACGAAGACGTGATAGCCGCGTCTATTCCTGGCCGTCTCGGACTCGGTAAGATAGAGAGTCGAAATGCAAATCCGAATATTTGGGGGACGTTACTGGATATTAATTTTCCTGGAAAGGTTTCCAAGGGGAGATGGCTTAAAAAAACTTCCGAATCCACCTGTCGGCGGGCCACTCCTAAATAATGGCCAAGCCCGGACGGGCACACCTCGATCAATCTCCGGCAGTCCCAAGAGGACCTTCTCGGGAGGTTTTCCTGACCCGAGAGAGTTCATAAAATTGGACTTTCTCGCTCGTTTCAAATTCACGACACGTTGCCAAGTCTTTTCGAGTCGGGCGGTGGCGAGGGAGGGCCGGGCCAGAGACCGTTGGATCAACCGGCAGCGGGCGGACGAGGCTGCATTCCTCCCGATTTCGTGGCCACCGCAGCGGCGGCAGCCTGTTGCGCGGGACTCTTATGTGTTTATTTTTTTCGAAATCTCTGTCTCTCCTCCCTTTCTCATAAGATATACACGAAATAGAGAGATGGAGGAAACTCGTTTGCTTCATACAATTCATCGCATCATCATTTTTAGTTTACTAAGTATCATAATTATCTTTCAGAGGAGGAAAAACAAGACGAATAGATCCCTTCTCGGCTTACGACTTAGAAATCCTCATATCCCAAGCCGGTCATAGCTAGTATACGTACAATTTACGTAAATATACGATAGTATACGTAAATACGGTATCATACGTTTCACATAATTTTAATATCCAACGGTTGAATGAGGGGGCGTGGCAAGGAAGGAACTGTTTGGGATCTGATTGTTCATGGAGCAGAAATGATTTTTCATCAGGGTCATACAACGTTTGTTATTAATATATAATATTCGGTCGGTAAAGGTAGGTTTACATAGCGCATTTTGCGAATTACTCTGGCTTGCCTCTTCCTAATTGGAGTTCCATTTTCAACTCGCAATAATGCCCACTCCCTTTCATTTTACTTTAAGATCTCATACGAAATTTTGGTTAATTAGAAGAAATCATCGAGATTAGTAGAAAAAGATCGAGGTACTATCCAAAGTCATAATAAAAGGATGTCATCGCTTTTTAATTGATTTAATGAATTTTGATATCATGGCTTAGGGTCTTGAAAGGAGTCGTTTTCGGATAACGCCACTGAATTACGGCAGCTGTACACCGAAATTGTTTGCTGATCACAGTGATACAAAAATCGTGATTTTTTTAGCATCCGCTCGTCCTTCAGTACAGGATCGACAAACAACCTCTGCGTCCCCCTCCAATCTTGATGTATGTAGTTAGTTATTTATCTCATTACGTTAAAAATCCTGTTTTTATAAAATAATTTTTTTTAATAAATAAAATATTTTCATTACATTTCCACAAACACGTAATACATCCTATACAATTAAACATATAATCCATGCTTTAATAAAATACCCTGGTTAATATGTATATCACACGAAAGATGTACGCCGTGTTATTCATTTCTAAAATCTAAGTTGACTCCACTGGTCTTTTTAATCGGAGCCATCCATTTGTTTTGGTGGGTTCGGACCGGCCGCTAAGTGACCAACGACATAGGACCCACATTATGTAGTATCATGATCATTCAGAGAGAGAGAGAGCGAGAGAGAAGAATAAGACGAATCGCTCCTTCCCGGCTTACGATTTAGAAATGCTCTTGCCCCGAACCGGGCATTGTCAGTCACCCGTGAAATTGAATAGAATTGGCGTTGATTGCGACGCCGCTCGTCGAGGTGGCATGAGGTCGAACCCATTTCCCCCTCCCGCCCAATCATTCTCGCCCCCCCCACCCCCCCGTCCACTCTCTTTCCCCCACCACGCCCTCCCTCATGCTCCCTCCCTCCCGCGATGGACCCATTTCCACGCGCAGCATCCGCGGATATGTCAGCCTCGCAGCTCGAGGCTATAACGAAGTCAAAGAGTCAAGTCTGAAACGGCAGCACTCCCAATATTGCACTGTTAAAAGGTGACTAAAAGTGATGGGTTTACATTGTCCGGTGGGCCTTAACCGGAACTTGATACTGTCGTAAACTTAGCGTAGGAATAATTTCAATTTAATATAAATCAATGTAGCTTAGAATAATGTTTTTCTGAACAGCTGAACTTAGAGTGAAGGAATTCATTTTCTTCGGCTTTTTATAAACCGGAACTAAGACTACGGGTCAAATATTTTATTAACCCTTTTATAAGTTTCATGCTTAATTATTTGAAATTTTCATTAATGCTAAGTAGTACTCCGATACTGGGGTCATGTAATAGGAAGCTCAAGGGACGTTATCAAACCCACTTATGTTTATTGGCGACTCTCAACAGGAATGGCTTGGGAGCTACTGAAAGCTTTATATTGTGTTTTAATTTTAAAAATCAAAGGGGCATTACTAGTATGTTTACATATTTTCACGCAAAGTACTTATTCGTGACGCTATGCTATTGTTGTTAGGCTAAGAGTGCTTGCATATTCATTATTATGTTAGAGGTAATCTACGCATCATGTTTCGCCAAATATGCTAATCAAATACAAGCCTTCATTTAAACTAGTTTTCATGTGTGCTTCTTGCAGATACGCATACGCTCTTCTACGGTTTAAATAGACAAATAGCTATTTAGTGAGGAACATTTCAAAACATTGTCAATATTTATTAAGATTCAAATAGTTCTTGGGTATGAGTCTTGGTAAAAACTGGAATCGAGGGGTTTAAAAACTAATAGTATGACCGGTCCCTCAAAGGCCTAAATGTAAGCACAGTGTTTTCATAGTTCAAATTATTCAAAATCTCTCTATTCGTCTTCGATAATGACCACATAGCTGCCAATTCTTCCCCTCTATGATGTGAAAACACGGCGTTGATATATGGACGGCGGGTGCTTATCTGCATAATGCGTGAAAGCGTGTTCAGGCGAGAAGTCTCGTCGGCAGTCTGACGTTCAGAGATGACGAAATCTTGAGTTATGAAATCGATAGCGATTATTGGTCGATGGCCTGTGGACATATTCTCCTATTCGACATATGTATGACTCATTTTGTCATGGAAATTCTTGCCAGTTATGACAATTTATCAAGATACAAAAAAGTCGTGAGAAGGTTAAGTTACAATGTCAGGATTTCCTACAAATCGCAGTCAGATAGGCTTCAATATTTGACCGTATTATATTTTAAACCGGCAGCCGATATAAGCATGGCTAGTTGAGACGATAGTGAAAATCGCACAAAAAAGTACTGTCTTGTATAAAAATGTGATAATTAATCATTGTCACATTAAGGCAATTGCTCTGGTTATACTTCAGCAAACTGTAATGAAAAGCGTAAATAAGCACTTCTTCCTAATAATGTTAAATATTTAGCTCAAAAAACATAAAAAAGGATCACATTTTTCCAATAGAAATGTAATTCAATATCATATCAACTTGTTCGCCTTATACATGTAACAGGTTAGATTTGTTCCATCATACGAAGCATAAATGAGACGACGAGAAAACGACTTTCTGCATACAACTTGCGCTGCGTTTGGAGAAAGAAATCTTGAGGAGAAAAACATGCTCGATATCTCTTGAAATTCATCCTTGAGGGAAAGTGTGAGCACCAATTGATTGCTTCTCATAAGACATAATAAATATGGCTGCCGCGGCCTACTAGTCGGGGCTGTCATGGGACATCAAGCAAAGTGGCCGCGCAGAGAGACATATCGTGTGTATGACTAAAAACGTTATCTAGGGCAACGGATTAGTCACGCTCCACGAGGTAGATGAAAACAATCGTTTCACAATAGAAAAGTGCGCCATGCTACAGGTGTTCTGGTGACGAATGCCAATGGAATCAGTGTTAGCAAACCTGGCGTAGCGGTATACAAACTTTACCATGCAGAAGTATGATTTTTAGCTGCCTAAATAATTTTGCGGAGTTACGCATTACGCATGTTTTTGAAGGCCTCTGTAAAATAATATATTTGTGACTTAAAGAAGTGACTTAAAAGCCTCAGGAAAAAAAGGCTGTACATAGAGAAGATATAGAAAATTTACGAATTTAGCGCGAATTTTAGTGTTCAGTATCCGAGGAGTGACCACAAAAGATTTTGAAATCCATGAGAAACAATCCCTTCCAACTATTTAGAGGCCTCCCTTTCTGTGAAAATAAAAATAATAATTAGAGGATAACAAATTTCTTTACAGATGTCTTATTGTGTCGTCAAACTAATTTTATTCAGGGGTATTGTATCCAAGAGATAGCTAAAGATTCCTGGAGTGATTTCAAAGCAGATGTTTTACGTTCGGTGCCTGTAATTTTTGAATAATCAATTTAATAAAATCGAACGCTTCATCGTCGTCTGCAGATGAGAAGAACCTTTGGGCGCTGAAATGAACCTTTACGATAGTATGAATGAACTTGATATGATGAACTTGAACGATAATATAATATCACGTCCCAATCAATGCCTACCTCACCTATCCAAACTATCCTTCGAGTTGAATCACTGAGTGAGTGATCATGTATAAATCATAGTGTTAACCCATTCAGAAAATACGGCGGAGAGAACGAGGCAACGAGAATAATCTCATCCAAAGAAGCGTGTCCTGCATCCATGAAGTTAGACGCAATTATGACCATTCAACTGCAAAAATCCTCCAGGCGTTGAAACTTGCAGGTGCAAAGTTGACTCACCTGCGAGATACGCCCTTTCCCGGGTGAAAAATATATTTATAATGTCTTGAAGCGCAACCTGTGCAGTGGCACATGTCAAAAATTGACTCGCGCGGTTTTTAATTATTCCGGCAGACGAAGAGGCGGGGGCGCTCACGGTCGGTAGCTAGCGACTGATAGGGCAGCGGTGGGCGGAAAGCTACGGTTAAAAAAGGTGGAGGAAGGTGCTCTTAGGGAGATAGCCGGGAGAGTAGAGGAAGGGTTCGGGAGGTGTTGTTCGCTCCAGTCTGAAACAATTTCGTATCTCTCTCGTCGTCGGAAGGATCGAGCCGAGAAGAAGCACCTCGGAAGAGTGGCATGTAATTGAGTTGCCTTCCTCTTGGGCCTCCCCTCCTACCTTCACTAGCGCCTCCCGGCGGGTACTGTGCTAATGAGCGCCACTTCTCTTTTTTTCACTCTCCATTCCTCTTATCACCCGGGGACGTGGGTCGACGTTATTTGGGTGTGCCGGCAGGAGGATCTGCTTAAGGTGGCTTCAAGGTTTTCCCGGAATAGCAGCGGCTTGAGATCAAATAATGCGTTCGAACCCAACTCAGGTAGGGTGAAATTTGGAGGAGTCTACGATTTCTTGATTTCTACGGGAATGATTTTCTGGAATGTCTCCAAATCGGCCTGTACCAGGAAAAATTCGGTTGGATTAGTCAGTATGCCATAAATACATCGATACTCGAAATATTTTAAACAGTTCATTCAGTAGAACTACGATCAGAATTTGAATCACAATATAAGACATTTGCTCGTTTTAATATTTGGCTGACTGCAAGAGTTTTTTAATAGCCTATAAATAATGTTACATGTTCATTAATATCTGTAGCCACTTAAAAAATCATCAAATCAGGAAAAAGATTCAATTAGATTTATTATCTTCGGAAACTTTTCGAGATTCGTTTTGATACTTTTTTTTACATATTTAACAATGCATATATGACTCCGAATCACTCTCGACTCGATTTCCACGTTGGTATTCCGAGACCTCACTCAAGTTCCAACTCAAATTGAGCCACCAAGCTCCACGATGTCAGCCGCCACCGCATCCCATTTTTAAAATGAAATGTCTCTCGTTAAAATACTTCCACGTTTGACATTTCACTCCACTAATTCTTGTTCTTGATATAAGCAAGAAACCATAAATGAAGATATATTAGTGTTACTGCTGAGCTGAAGTTAGTTTCTGAAATACGAACTCCTCAAACTTAACTTGAGTTTGAAACCTGAACCAACGAGGTAGCGTGAAGCCTCAAAATTGGGTCCGGTTCCGCAACACAGCTGTAGGTGTAGGACCATTTAATCCCTCCCTACCAATTTCGCGATGTATGCAACCCACACCCCTGAGAGGTTTTACTGTCGGTGGGTAACTCAGGGTTTCATGTTCAGGGGATGATTATCGCCCATGCCCAATTTTTAGCAGGCAGGTCGCATAATTTTCCATTGCGCCAAAAACCATTTAATTTTATTACAAAAAACAGATAGAACGGGAATAACGTGATTTTCACTGATTGTGAATAGTTTATTTTTAAAATTAAGTCCATAAAGGTTAGCAGAAACCTGAAAAACATTCGGAGGTACTGATGCACGATTAGAACTTCCTACAATGCATGTCTGTTGAACGAAAAATTATTCTCCAGGCGAATTTTATCTTTCAGTACTCCAGAATGATTTCTCCAAAAAAGTAATAAGTATTAGGCCTCCGATGGTATTGGTAATCTAAATGTTGTGGAAACCCTTGGGGTGGAACCTTGAGCCATGTGTAATGCACAAGAGCCTGGATTGTACCAAATATGTCGTAAAGCTTCGATAAAAATAATTATTTTTAAAAATTATGATAAATCATCAATTTTCATTGATAAATTCTCATTTCTTATCAACGGATTGCACTGAATAATTGATTATGAACACGATGCCTTCACAAAAATCCGGTCCTGCCGCCAGACCATTCTCAGTTCTAAATTTTTTTGGAGCGCTGCTGACACTAGGATGGTGAGGAAAATGCTAAAACAGAGCCATAACCAACGAAGTAGCTGAAGCGGTTGGTCCCCGGGACAATGTTGGAATTTGCTTGGCGCCGACAAACTGGCGTCTCTCCGACCAAGCAGACGATCTTCCCACCCGGTAGTCGCCCTTGCAGGTGTCGGGGCAAAGGGATGGGCTTCCTTAATTTTTTTTTGCCTCCGGCAGTTAACGATCGCTAAGCGCCATATAGTTGGCATAGGACTGCCCGACCCAAGTCGCTACCGCAAAAGGATCGTTGGGAATGGTATTTAGTGGTAACCTAAGCGTCCCTATCCGTTTTTTTCTTCGCCCCTGCGTCGCCATTCCATATCATCCCTGCCAAATTATTGGTGAGCACTGCAGGGTCCAATTAGATGGGGAGATCAACAAAGCTCCTGCAGCCAAAATTTGTGGAACGCAACACCTAAAATTGGGGGGATAGTATGGTAAACTAACGGTAGGGTCATGGTAAAGGGTACTTAGTAATGATCACAGTGTACTCGCTGGTATCAGTCATGCTATGACCAATTCCTACCTCTCGAATGATGATCCGATTTTTGAAAAAATTTCCACTCTAGCTTTCCATCTAGAAGGCTTGAATTCGAATACCAACCGTTTGAGGTGGGTTTTTAATGAAGACGACATACCTATTTCACAAATCATCCTCAGATGATCCCATTAAAAAATTATACTTCTTTCTTCATTTCAGCGCGAGGTCTGTAATCCTTTCTCCCTCTTCCTTTCCCACTAACCTAAAATTCTTATCTCTTTTATGATTTTCAGCATTCCCTCCCCATAGAGAACCTACTCGATCCATACAGACTCTCTGTCTCCTCCGTATCTCATCAGAGGTTTCCTACCCTCACCCACTATGGCTCAAACCTAGTCGCTTTCTTTCCTTATTCTCTTCCATATTCACATATCGAACTGGTCCGTTACTGGAATGGTATCAGAGCCCATATTTCCTATTCGCACATCGCTTCGCCCCTTTTTTTCTGGATTTTTTTTCACTCCTACTCAATTATTTTCATAAAATTTATTCTTTACGAAAAATAAAAAATAAACGATTAATCTAATATTTTCATTTTCTGTCAGTAAAACATATCGATGGCTATGTTCTAACAACACGTATCTCAAAAATAGCAACTTTTCAGGAGAGCAACAGAAACGATTTATATTTTTAATTACACTCTGAAATTAAAAACCAAAAATTCATAAAACTGAAAAAGAAGCACCCATTTGCAAAAAAAGAATTGTTTTTTTGCTTGAATTTTATTTTTTTAATGCCGTTACACTTTGTTTAAGATACCTGTCTCAAACCGGCCAAATTTTAAGGTAGGTGTTGTTCCTACTTAGCCATCGATATCTTATTATGAATAATGAATTTATGTAAATAATATATGTAATATAATACATTTATCGTCAAATGCTGACGATCAAGCTCTCTCTGGTTTCTATCTGGATACTGTTTTTTTTTTTGACAACGGAGTTTCAAAGGCAATCACTTCGAGGACGATGAGAGTTCATCTCCACCCGGCTTGGAAAGCAATAATGACTGATTAAGCATCTTATTTAATATAATAATTGAGAGGGGGAGTTCTAATTAAAGGGGCCACCATACAATCGTGCGCTTATGCCTCCGCCGTGAGTTCCATTCGTACTGCTCCCGATCAGCTATGCTTCAACACTAGACGTGAGACGTGATTGGATGGTCATGTTGGAATGAGGCATTGGGGTCGTGAGTCAGTGCCGTCTGCGCAATATTTGCGGTTGCATGCACGGCTATAGTCACGACTGTCCGAGACTGAATAAGGAGTTTTACACTTCGGAAACGGTGAATACATGCTATTGCACCACCACGAGTTGAAACCGAGTCAATTATTTCCCTCCGTCTTACACTTGCATTTAATTATCTATATCATAAGAAAATTTACACGTGAGGTCAATATTGTGTCTCATAAAAGTTAGGTGTCTTCACTATTGCTAATTATTTGTAAGAATTGCTGCCAATTTTCTACAAAGGTTTCCTGTCAAAAACACATGATAAACTGGCCATTATATTTATTGTGTATTACGAAAAGAAATCGATATTTCGATGGAATCATACTGATAGAAATATTACGAAATAAAATATCTGATAAAATCTTGCGCATGGGTGGAAAATGTGTACATCAATAGATAGCATCACGACCTACATTGCAAGCAGAGCGACGTAAGTCCGAGAGCTTGCAAGAACATTTAAACAAAAAGCTCAAAAACCACAATTATCGTGCATATAAGCTTTAGATACACTACAACTTGTCCCTGGAAAAGATAGTTATTGCTAACCGACGAGTCAATGAACGAAACTGTAGGCAGAAAACTATTTATATTTACAACTGCTAACAGAGATAGATAGATGTTTGGCTTCGTGATATATTATTCCATTAAATTTAAGAATCGTAACCGTGACCCTCCGACTGTGCCTTTTGCAACCATTGCCACTTACCTGGAGGCATCACACCTACTCGACTCATCTAATTTCGTTACATATTACAAGTCTAAAACTTATTAAATTCTCAGGGTATGAAAAGTATAGCCTTTTCAATATTTGCTAGTATCCAAAATTTGAAATTTTTCCGCGAAGATTTTCCTAATATAATTTGTCTGTACTCTGAAAATTTCAAGATGATAACTTAATTTTTTAAAGAATAATTCTTCACCAATAATACAAAATACGACTGTTCGAGAGGGACTAATACGAGACTGTCGACAAGCGTGCAGAAACACTGAAACCAAAAGGATGGATCGCTCCTTCCCTTCACCAACTCTATCGGGGAAACCCCATTCACCATCGGGAAGGAAATTCCTCCCCCAATAGAAGATGGGAAATCTGACCGCCCGCGCCGGCCGCCATCACGGACGGGACCCATCAAAATAGATCGATTAAATGGCCCATCGCAAGATGGAAGGGCCGCGTCGTCTCTCATTCCTCGGCTAGCCAGATGAAGGGCCCAAAGAAGAATGAAGGTGAGGGGGGGGGGCGTGGAAATGGGCCAACTCCTCTCCCTCCCCGCCCTTAATCCTCCCCATCCCCCGAGAGGGGCCGCTGGAATGTGGTCCAGGTGGCGGAGAATGGACGGGATGGAGCCGAGAGAGGAATGAGCCGAGGCGATAGGTGAACATGTGCGCTGTTTCATGAGGCACTGAGACCTATAAGTCTATTCTAAGTAGGTATCCCCGCCGCCTATTAGAATCTGAAGTGTCCAAATCGAATTTCAGCTATAGCCAGCGTCATAATAAAAGTCGAAGCGCTCATAATTAAATCTTCTCTCTATTTTATTCCATCTAACGAAAAAAATTGAAGGACAACATGCCCTTTAACCCCAAAGTCATGTTTTTGACAGCGTCCAGATGAGCGTTTCCCAACGTTATGGAGCTGAAAAAGTGGGCAATTATTCAGTAATGATAATTTGGAAAATTGATAAGCGCAAACCGCTCAGCAGTGCATGAGAGTGGTGATTATATTTCCGAATAACTATAGGTATGTTGAGCGGAGCGTAATATTTTTTTGATGATCTCAATTAAAGTCTTGGCCAAGATGTCCCTGCACACCGGTTATAAAACACAGGCCACCTTACGGAACTTGATCAGAATTGATGTTTGAGTACAAATTGGCTGTTAGTCTACGCTAACTCTCCCATCAAACTTCGTAGAAACAACTATGGCGTAGAAAATAGATGGTGAAAAACACTTCATTACCTTGTTTTCCCAAAATTCATTCGCCTTAAGTGGCCATTAGATGCGAGTTCGCCAGAGCGTAGAAGTTTTTTCAAAAACCCAACCACGAGGCACGCAACATATATTTTGAGATTTTACGATTCATAACTTCCGTGATTGGCAAAAAACGGTGCCAACGAAAATTTTCGTTAAGTATTTCGACAGCGTGCGGAATATGTTTTTTGCCTACCAGTGCGTGTATCTTTTTCATAAGATGAACCATGGAAAGCTATGAGAAGACTGTCTCAGTAAATATGGCCTGATCTTATTGATCTTAATCGGTGGCTGATTCAATACAGTAGTGGTTGATGGAAAGAAAGTTTTCTAGTTCACTTTGTGGGCAAGGAAATATCCGTGGGATAGACAATACCCGTTGAAGGAGACAATTATGCTGATGCATCAAATGTATGTAACGTTAGCGGGGCAAACTTGATACTATGATAAAGGCATGCCCTTTAAAATCGACGGGAGCGTAACTCGGGCAAGGTCGTGGGTTCAAATCGCACCCGGGACGCTGTTGCCAAGTTTTGTTTTGTTTTCTAATCCATGCACGCGGAATTTCCGCAGCCAATTGAGAACGCGATTGATGAAAATGGTACGTTGATAAGAGACGAGGTGACATTTTAAAGGAATTGACCCTTAAACACCGATAAACGTTGATCCTGAATCCACTAAATCCATCTAACGCTGCATATGGCTAATAAGTTTAATATGGACGGAAAAACATCAATACTTAGACAGTAGGTACTAACCGATGGCTCCCTTCTCTCATAGGATAACATTACACAAAACAAATGAGCATTTCCTCTCTTCTCCTTTTCCTTAACGCCCTTTATTTTTCAATTTTTTGCCCAAAAATATATTATTTAACTAACTCTATGATCAAAACTACGTACAGCAAAACATTTATCTAGTGAGGAATGAAACCATAAATGTGGTAAAACCCGTAGAAAATGTGAAATCAAAATGCAACCCTCTATGAACCAGTGGATAAAAGCCTTCGTTCCTGACCTTCGGTCTTCGTAATGACAGCACATAGCAGAGATATAACAAAAATACAATACGTCGATGTGAAGAGATTTGCATCCAGAAACTGAAAAGGGTTAAACGGTGCCACAAGTGAAGGATCTCTACGTCTCCACGGGGCCTAACAATGGATGAATGCATTCCTCCATGGTCTAGCCGTCAAAATATTCACGCATGGATCCCTTCGTGGGCGCCCCCTGGCTCCGCTTTGATGAAGGAAAAGGTCTAAGAACTTTTATGGACTGGGACTCTTGGATCCACCACGTTGCGTGATGAGAGGCATGAGATGAATGCCATAGGGGGAGAAGGAAGTATTTCTCCCTCCTTGTCTTGTGTGGAAAGAAATGCCGAAGAATAATATCGGGGGGTGTGCGCTCTAGAAGTAGTCACGAAATGCCTATGATTTTCCTGGACGCCCCTCGATCCCCTCCGGCACGCCTCGCGGGGGTTGCCTAGGAAATAGGACGATGTCACGCGCGTGCGTTGTCGGTGGGACACGAACGAAAGAAGACACGGCACGCGGGCACGTTTAGACCCACCGAGCCCTCAGGGGAGAGACAAAGGGTATTGAGGGGAGACCACCGATCATTATTATTTGGCTCTCTAGTTTCTCACGGAAAAGCTCCGTTGAAAAGGTTACCGGTCGCTTACTGTGAACTACTATCGAAGATATTGCAGTAATGTCTGAAAATCACTACTTTGCATCAATAAATGATTTTATTACACGGATTTTATGAATACCTTCGATCTGATAACTATTAGAAATGGTTAATGGGGTTATTTATCCAGGGATCGGCGACATTCAATGAATGAGGGCCTCCTGCCGAATGAGTATTGCTACAAATAACTTTATTTCCGTAAAAAATATTTTTTTAAGTAACGTCAGTTGGGTATTTAAGTATTAAGTAAGGTATTTAAAGTAAAGTATTTAAAAGCAGTACAGTCTATCTATAAACACTCACGTAATCATTATTTTGCCGATTTTTACCGCATAATGTAACAGGGAAATTTCATACATCGGGGAAAAGCAAAAAAATGCATAAAATTTAGAATGATAGCAATAACGATTATGTATAATCCGATTTTCATTTAGTTATGTCAGTTTCAATTTCAATTGTAGTTCTGATTCTAGTTAAACCTTTACAATCAACGCTATAAACTCTGCCCAAAATAGTAGAGAAATCATCCGGTAATTTGAGAAACACCAACTCGGAAACATAGAGGAAAACTTTGGTTAACGTTAAAAAATAGATGTGGGTAATATATATTTTTCTTAAGTTCGTGACACTGGTAATGGCTAAATTAAAAAAATAAATATGTTTACTCGAAGCATTTTCAACGAACAACAAGACGGAAGGCAGTCCGATATTCCCTTTCCAGGAGGAAGCACGCTGCATGTGAGGACACAAGTCGGAAGAAGTGTTTCACATAATAAAAGAAAAAAAATTGCATAGACCACCCAAGTTTTCGCGTCAGCTTCTGAGAGAGAATGAGCGCTCAGTAAAATTGTCGATGAAGATATTCAGCTGAAATATGGCAGGGACGCGCGGGTTATCTCAAACGAAAACTAACAGCATTCGACTCGGAATAAAAAATGCCGCTAGCATGCCCGAGCGATATTTGGTCGCGATAAAACGTCTCCCGTGATGAGTTCGGAGTCGCCTCGTCCAAGGAACAAAGTAGCAGCGCACCGCGCGCGCAAGATTTAACGCCCGACTATCCACTCCTCCATTATATCACGTTTCAATCGGCTCGTAGCGGGTCCGGTCTCGCTCAAATAGGCCGGGGATCGTCCGCCCCGCGCCGTAACTTATGGCCCTAAGTGGCACCTAATTGGATCCGCAAGGACCATCCGCTTACTAGTAGTCGGGTGCCGGAGAGTGGCCCAGACGAGCTTCTGCCGTGGCTACTGACTTCAGAGCGAAGAGTGTTGCTATCCTTCAAGCGGGATTACACCTGATGTTGTTGTTTTATATTTGGGACAATTTTTCTAAGCCTTCTTGCGGATAGGCGTGTTTCATAGTTTGACTAATTGTAAGCGTCATCGATAGCATTGGTCATAGATGATAAAATGGTGATTTTCGATGGCGACAGTAGGCATCGGCCCCCTCAGTCTCAACTGTTGGCAATATTCTTCGATCATCGATTTTCAACCATTGCTAGCAATCGTCGCTTGCGATTTCTTGTCAGCTATCGATCTTTCATTACCACCCGAGTTCGAATATATTGGTGAGTAGTACAGCAACTGTCCAGACCTTTAGTCCGATGGCGGTCATCGATATCGGAATCTGTCGAAATAAATTCATATAACCGATCTGAATTGGATGACAAAATAAGCCATTGAAAAACCATTCCCAGTGAAGGGACTTGAGGGAGTTGTAATTCAGAGTGGAGAGGATGATGCTGTATCTCCGGTCAGCTTGGTTCACCGCTCAAGAACTGTGTTTCAGTCTTACGCTTCATTCATTTTAATGAAAATAAATAGATAATACTCTGGGCGTAGTAACTTAGGGTACAACGTTTTTTTAAAATGCTGTAATGCAATTCGCTTCATTAGCTACCTATCTCATTTTTTCATCATCTCTTTTTTTAAAAATATGTTTTTTTATAATCTCTTTTTTCATAATATTTTTCACCCTGATTACCAACATGCTTTCCATGGAAAATTGGACGCAGCAGTTTTAATCTGGTATAAATTTTCGCCAGCCACATTTATTAGCCCATTCAGTAACACATTTTTTCTCTATGTTTTTTTAAATAGTATTTTTCAATGTAACCTTATTTAATCCTTTAAAGACTTTTGCCAAAGGCTTTGGTAATCTTTCATGCAGTCAATTTTGTAGTCCAAATTCATAGTTATGAATAGATGTACAGCTAAGAAAACAAGCAACCTCTAAAGGTCATTTCCATTTTAATGGCCGATATGACACAAAGGGCTAATAAGGCATTATCACTGTCATTAGAAACGAAGAGACCATGTGAACAATCCAATAATAGTTCCAAATTACGAGGCATGTTATATAAGACATGAGAAACGTCATGAATACAAATGGGTATTAAAATTAGAAATGAATTTATATCGTATGTATCATGCCACTTAATAGTGGAAGTTAGTATTCAAATAAACTTTCGCACGCAAGACGCTATTTTTTACGTTATTAATTTTCTATGAATGAACACGAACGGCCCAGCCAAGTCGTTCAACTCTTTACTCCTCCCCTAAATCCTTTCAGCCTCTTCAAAGATAGTGATTTGTGAGGTCGGAATCGCCAGACGGATGGTGGGCGTAGGCAGTGAGGGGAAAACTAGCCGCAGAAAGAGATTGCGATTAAAAAAAAAATGCACGACAAAGTCTCTCGCAGACGGCCGAAACCGTGGGCGCAAAGGGCCACGTGTCTACCACGCCTGTCTTTGGAAAAGCACGTGGGATCTCCGTCAAGACGACGCAAACAGCCGTCTAGAAACAAGATGATGGTGCGTGTATGAGGCGACTGTACACATGAGACGAGGCACTGAGGCTTCGGAACTGTGCGCGGGTTTAGAACCTCAATACCTGCTGCTGGCGTAATGACTTTTTGCAATTGCTGAGTGACAATACTACCTTCACTCTCTTATCGAACTAGGAGATATCGATTATCAAGCCCAAAACTAAAGATGAAAAATAAATTTAGAACGGTAAATAAAGGTTTTTTCTGCTTGTGCATTGCGGGTGACTCCCGTAAAAGTTATCACCGTGGCTAGTCCCGGTATACTTAAATTCGTCAAAGAGAGAACACCTATATGTGTTCAAAGTTCGGACTTTACTCTCCGGCTGTGGCGCCGTGCGCACGATTTGGACTGCTCGTCGCATAATATGCTCAGCAGTCCATACCACCTTGTCCGGTATAGTCCACAAATTTCCACAGGGATGAATGACGCCTCGGTAGCTTAACTGGCTAAAGCACTCGGCCGGAAATCGAGGGATCCGGGTTCGAATCCCGGTCAAGGCGAATGATTTTTTCTCTGTGGATTTTTCGCACAATTGTGCATTGCGGGTGACTCCCGTAAGAGTTATCACCGTGGCTAGTCCCGGTATACTTAAATTCGTTATCCGTAAAAAAATGGGACTATCTTCATGAATAATGAAATTACCTACGTGATGTACTCAGTTTTCCGAAATGCTCTGCTGAATAGACATCCTTTACTCAAAGTATGCTTCGAGAGAACAATGACGGTGGTCAGTTGCATTACGGAGAAGGGGATGGACTAATACAGCTTGGGATGGAATCTAGACTGTCAATAGCACAAAAAGGACCAACCACTTTGACGGAAAGGCAACAGAATTCCTAACCGGTAAACTCACACTGCGGCCCTCACACCGGAACCCTACCCGGAGAACTCGGTGGCGGCGGGCCTTAGCTTTTAACAGCTCAGACCTTGTGACCCTGGTGGTCGACAGCCATTTGAACCCAGGGCCGTATAATGTGGAGGGATGTTTATTGCCTCCCCCCTCTTGACTTCCCATCCTCCTCAGCACCCCTCCCGACGGAGTCCCGAAGCAAAGGGGTCAGGAGAACTCGGCTCAAGTCTGTTCCCATCATCAGGAGATGATTATGACCTCCTGCCTTTCCTCTCTTTCCCTGGGATACCACCACTTCATCCGCCCATACCTGAGAAACACTTCCTTTCGCGTCTGCTTGTAAAATGGTGTCGGTCGGGCTCAGGCCGAAAAGGGAGATACAGGTTAGGTTTAAGGTCCTTACCTTAGGCTATGTCTATCCCCTATGCTTTCTTCTCCGCACACATACATTTTTTACCGCTGAGATAAAGGTTCGAGAACATGGGAACTATCCGTATGCTTTAATTTTTCTCATTAGTTTTCCTAACCCTTAATTGTGAAAGTGAAAGAGCCCTAAAGGTGACACTGAAAGAACACCCCCTCAATACGTTATTCTAGGCCACGATAATGACGGGTGTCAAGGTTGGTAATTAAGATACCAGCACAGAAGAATTAAAAACACTGTATCTAGGGGATTGTTGAAGAACATAAATATTATGATGTAAGATGTTAGAGGAGAAATAATTCTATAAGTTGGAATTTCAAAGAAAATTTATGCGTGTGTATGTGGAATTTAAATATAGAAATGTAATAGTAGTAAATTTTACATTAAAGAAAATTCTTCTATTATCCTCATTTTATTCAAGCTATTCCACGCCCGCAAAATATGAAAATTACAAAAAGTGTAAACATTGGCGTCAAAAATGAGCGACACATGTGGTGATTTATGTATTTTCCCATAATTTCGGGGAGACAAAGCCTTACTCCAGGCTTGGAATGAGGCACTAATTACTACACGAATTTAGGTGACCGTGGGGGTTGGAAGTTTAAAAGCTCCCCCTCCACCATTCCCCTCCAGGACATCTATCCAGTGTCTCTAGCCTCACCAACTCCTAGCCTAACCCAACACTCATTCCTCCTCCTCCCCCACCCCCGAAGCATCGACTAGTGGAAAGGGGGCGTTATAGATTCCACGCCCTTCCCCCCTCCCCCGCATCTCCGGCCCCTCCCTCTTCCGCACCCTCCTCCCCTCTTTTCACTTGGGTGGCCCCGACAACGCAAACGTGTCCATCTCCCCGGACCATCTCTTTTTCCCTCCTGTCTTCTTCACCTGTTTTCACGGCTTGCGTCTCCCCGAAGCCGCAACGACTCCATCTCATAGCACCGCTCTCAACCCCCGCTGATGGTCTCCACGGACTGCGGGATGTTTGAAATTTCATTTAGCGAGGCCCTGGGAGAAGATTGTGGTAAGGGAGGGGGCCAAGGTGGGAGGGTTTAGGAGGCACGGAGGAAGTCCTTCCACAACTCCTCGCCCAGCTCATAGGATATTCCTTTGAGAGGGATGCTGAGGAGCCCATGCTCACTAGTTGTCAGTTGAAGACAGTATTAGCTTTTGACCTCTTGTCACCTGGACTGAAAGCCTTGTTAGCATGTGGCATACTTCCGAAAAAGAACATTATTAAAACCCTGTATTTGCTGAAGATCAATTTTAAGTGTGGCAAGATACTCCTTTGGAAAATAGCTATTCTTCTGACACGGTTTGTCGTCAAAGGAAGTCAAGGAACATTACAGAAATATATTATTGATGAGGAAATATTTTCTGAATTTATACTTCAGTGTCTTGATAAGGAGTATTTGATTTTCAAAGTGACAGGATTAAAGTAACTAGAAAATACATCAACTTAAGTTTCAAAGAATGCTACATCAATAATTTATAGAAGTAAACTGAACAAGTGAAAACTGAAGAACCAATGTATTAAAATATCCACAGAGAATGGTATTTGAACAACTAATCACGCCTCTTTTATGCGAAATCTTTACTGGTGATCATCGACGTTTAAGCTAATCTATTCAGCATGGTAACATGCTAGACAAATTCTGAGGATAGCTTCAGCTTCCCTTCTCACACTGTTTTCAAAGATGGCCCTAAAGCAAGCCAACGAACAGTCTCCATCGCGATTCAGGTCCTTAAATAGCGAGCAGAATGGTGGGAATGATACATACGAGTCAGGCCAACGACGATTCCTAAAAACGTCTTCGCTGGATCACGAGTCTCTTCGCTTACGAAGCATTGAGATGCTCTTCGGTAAAGGAGCTATCCTTCCAAAAGCGTTCAGGAGGGGTGGAAAAACCGGCTTTTGTCGACTTTTCCACCTCGAAGAGCGTCGCTCCGCCAGGCTGTGGAAATCAGCCACCTCACTGAAATCTCCTCTCAACGCTACCAGTGTCTCTTTGCCTCCGAATAATTTCGCCGGATTCCATGCCTTAAAATGGTGAGACGTGTTCCTGAAATTCCCCAGACGCTTGGACAATGTGAACGGCTCGTGCGGATTCAAATCTCTACTCCCGAATCCACATTTTTTGGCTGAGGATCTTAAATGCAGAAAATAAACATAGCGCTTACAATTGTATAGAGATGCGGACAATTTGCCAAAAAAATCCTGCATAACCTTGTACTAAGAAGTCACTTTTTATAAAGTAATAGATCTAGGAGATCAGAGCCTCTCTCTGTCAAGAAAATTAATTAACAATAAAAAGTAAAATTATTTAAACAATAAAATTTAATAGCCATACTGAAGGAAAAACACTTTATTAATTTCTGACGACCCCAATTTTACAATTGCATCATTCTCTTCAGTCCGATGTAAAACTATAATTTTAAATTTTAAAACAAGTAAAACTAGAGGAAACACTGTAAAGAAATACGAATTTAGATGTAAATATACACGTTTGCAATCATTGAATTTTTTTTATATACCTGCATGATAAAGATGAACTCTACGTTCTTAAACGCGAATGGCAATTACTCAAGGTCGAATACAATGTAAGTATCTGTAAGTAATTGCAACTATTGGATTTTTTGCTCAAAGTACTTTATTTGTTAAACCATAATTTTTCTCAAACAAATACACATTTTGTTCGCCGGCCATAGACACATGTCCTTAATTCTTTATTTCAATTACAAGATGATATCGATGTCAGGCTCGGATGGACATGAAATGAGTATTAACAACATAGAAACCTCTTCTTCTCCAATTAAATTAGTAGGGGCATGAAGATGTTCGGGGTAGGAAATCGGTTTCTCCGACATTTTTTTTCTTCGTAGAGCAGTACACGCCTTCGTAAAATGTCTCCATCGTTTCTTGGAAGCGTTCTCTGAACAACGTCAGCGGACTAACAAGTTCCCCATCCCACAGCTGAGATATTTCGCGGCGATTTCCGAGGAACTCTAAGAGACAGGACGATTGAATTGGTTAGTATCGTAAAACAGCTTGAACGCCTTGCTTAGCAATAGGTTATATTACCAGGAGAGATCGCAGCTATCGGCAATATTTAACACCGTAAACATCGGAGAACTTCGAATCTTGATACATCTTAGTTACATGCATTCATTCAAAGTCGTTCTCTGGTAAAATTTAATAATTGTGAACTGAGTGATGTCGAACTATTGACTTTGCTGGGTGAACTCTGAAATAACGCCGAATTTTTGACGCGTCATAACATCCATTAGTCAATTTAAAATTATTTTCACGAATAATAATATATTAACCTACCTATTAACCTACGAAATATAATTAAGATGTCAGAACAAAAAAATTAAATTAAACTCAATGCATGTATGTGAATAATTCAAATATGTTTTTCATTGAACATCATTTCACTGCTTTTTTCAATCCACCCAGGAAGTAAAAAACACGGTTTCCCTCACGCGAATTAAAATTGTTAATATGTATCCTTAAATTGAAAATTAACGAAAGGCTAATCGAGTCAATAGATACAAGAGACTACTGAAGATAATAATAATATGATAGAAGGAAGTGAGGTATTGTACAAAAGGGATGGAGAAAGGGTACATGGGCCGAATGAATAATAGTTAAACATTAATGCGGAACTGAGTAAAGACGTACAATGTGAGAATAGTGACAATCAGGGTTTACAAAATTTTATTGGAATGGCATCTCCCCTTCATGGCGTAAGCGGCAGATAACTATGTAATGGAAATAATACAAATGCGTGACTTCTTTTATTAAGTCAGATGCCACTATTAATTTAAAGGGGCTCTAATCCGTTGAGGGACGATTTCAAAAACGCGTCATTGGGCGCGACCTGTACATCTACATCTACATAATACCCTCCACCTCTAGGGTGTTTGGCAGTTTCTGTAAGAGGACGAGGTTGTATTCTGTTCCTCCCTTCAGCGGGGTTCATCCACCAGTCCCATATGGAACACACGCAAACTGTGCTTCTAATGTCCGACCCCTCAACAATGCGCCTCGCCACCACCGAAGGGCCTAAACAGCTTCCTCCCCTGTCCTCTCCCACGGCCAGCACAACCCGATCCCCGTGAGTTCCTCGGCTTCGCCCACACCAACGGAAAAAAATCCTCCCTCTCGATATACAACAGCCCCCTTTCGCTCTCCAGTCGTTATTAATCTCTCTCCACCTCTCATCCCAATTCCCCAATCCATCCTCTCAGCTTCCCTCTCATCTTCCCCACCGCTCCTTTTAACGTCGGACCACCGCCCCCCATCCCTCAAACGGAGGGAAGGGAAATGAAAGGATGGAAAATAAAACACGGAGAAGGACTCCTCAATCCCCGACTTACACCACCACCACCGCCGACCAAACCCTCTGAGCAACAGCAGACCGCCCAATGATCTGTGCTTGTCAGGTGCCGAATACTTCCCTCTCCCCACCGAACCTCAACAGCTTCCACCCCTAAAAACGACTCTACCTTCGAGACTTGCCATGGAGTCAAAAAAATCTCTCTCTCTCTTTTCTCGCTTTTTTACCCACCCATCCCCCACCTTATCTCTCTCTCTCTCAAGACTTCCATCCCCTTCGGAAACCAGTGTTACCTTAGACCACCCCCTCGCCTCATACTACCCCCACTTCTATCCAGTCTGCCGATCCATTATTCCCCCACCCCTTCCCCTTCCACCGTGCCATCTCCATTTCTCGACCTCGCCTCGTACCCTTAACGACCGGCGGCATGGTTGCCAAACTTATCTCATTCCGTGCACAACAGACACCGGCCATCAGCACCTCCCCCACCGCCTTGTGCCTTCTCTTCTTCTTTCGACTTCATCTCCTTCGCCTCCTCGGATCCACCTTGCTCATCGCAACTCCAACCCCCTTCTTGCGGCTCAAGGGCGCAGCACGAAAAATTTTCGGGGAAATTCACCTGGAGGGGGTATATCTAAGGCTGCATAATGCCAATATTAAGGGGGATTTTAATATCTTGACCCCCCTACCCGGACTCTTCAGCCTCACTTGCGGTTGACGCGACTCCTCCTCTGAGGCGGAGATTACAACGTCCTATAAGCGACCTTCACCCCCGCGGGCCGGTTCTTCTTCTGCCTCTGTCGTCTTCAGCATTAAACTCCCGTCACCAGTTAACGTCTACATTATTTTTACCTTTCGAGACAATCCACCAGTTACAGCTTTTCCTGGGAGATGTCGTATTAATGATACTCTTTATTACCGCATGTCCCAATTCTCAGATTGTTTTCAATTCTTTGCATCCTTTCAAGTTGGGTATATTATATACTGTTATCTCTTTTATTGATGGATCTAATAATTTTTTTTCGCACAAATGTCTTACAAGGGCAATTTTCCTATCCCGTCCATTAAAGTTCACGAAATTTAAATTTTAAGTAGCAGTTTATCATAAATCTGCCTTAAATGCGTACATTTTTTTCAGGTAGAGTGAGGAGGGGACGTATATTTCAAAAAAATAAAATAACACCCCCTAAAAATATCCTCTTCCATAACAATCTAGCACCCTCCGTGTCGTGGAATATTAGCAAAAATTCCTTTCATAAGCCGAGGTGTGGTCCTGTATGTGCCACCGAGACGGCATAGTTTCCCATACATCCACACATCAGATGGAATGCTGCCCACATCATCAGATTGAGATTAGGAACATAGTATTTAAGTTCGTGGAAAACTTGCAAGTATGAAAGAGTACATTACAAGTAGTTCAAGTATTATGTTTGATTCCATCCATAAAGGAGAAATCTCTCCAAGTTATGTCCGAAACGATCAGCCTAGATTCCTCATAGCAATAAAATTGATAGTGTAAATAATGAGATTTCCAACAATTTGCGAAGTAATGACGATGTTAAGGAAGAACATTCAATGGATTTCGATTTAAAAGAATAGCCTTTAACCAGTTTAGGTTAAAATAACTTTTTTCATATGAGATGAAATTATCTCGGGCTTTCAACCGGATTATTGTTGGCTCATTTCGACGTTTCTACTGCTGCGTCCGTTGTGGTCGCCAGGGACTGAGTTTGCCGGTTTTGTTCATGTGTTTATCATCTCTTTAGGAAATCTGTTGGTAGGTTTAAACTGCATTTAGCCTTCAATCAGTTACCCTGACATCGCCCCTGAGGCCTCCAGAGGCTTTGCCTCGGAAGAAAGGGTACAAAACACAAGCGGCCGTCTGGTTTTGTTTCCCAGCGTGGGTGAGGTGGGTGGCCAATGGTTACGGGGGAGGAGGTGGAGAGGGTATTGTATCCCTTACCCTCGAGCGCTTACCTCCCTCGTATCTCTCTCAGGGTGCCGAAAAACATTTTTTTTTTCATGGGTTGAGGTCATGGTCTGTGGCGGAGGAAGGGAAGTGAGGGTAACGATTCAAGACGGGAAACGACCGCTTTCGTCGACCTTATCGCTTGAGTGCCTTCGGATGCCGGCGAAAAGTGTTCCGGAATCGAGCCAACGGTGTGCTCGTGTCACTTCCGATGCAGTTAGCCCGAGGTGGAATTGAAAGGTCTCCTTGTATTCCCCATGTCAAGAAAAGGAACGGCGAATGAAAAAAAAGGTCGGGTGCATCGCGATTAACGTATAAATATCATTGAAACGTCTTCATACAAATCGTCAAAAATGCCTGCAAATTCTATGTACTTTGGCATTACAATTAAATTACAAACTAATGTATGTATGTTTATTTTAACTTGGTAATTAAAAAAATGTACATTCCATATTTTCTAAACGTTTCACAGTCATTGATCATAGCTTTATAAGCTAATTTAAGGTAGTTAAGCTTTGAAGGTGTGAAGAAATACGTAAAATATCGTTACTTTCGGAAGAAAAGGAACATTTAAAGACGTAATCTCTCGATTTAGATCATATACAGCAATGTCCACTATTTAAAATCGCTAAAAATATGACGGCTTCCATAATTTTAACGTACGGATTATGCAGCATAGATTTTAAATTGGGAATTTTATGGAAGGAAACCGAGCTTTTAGACGTATGTATCCATTCCGTCCAACATAGGTATTAAGAGGAGGCGACCGTCAGGTGACGTTATGTGCACTATTTAGGAAGGGTGGAGGGAAACCTGGCATCGGTATAACATATTGCTTTAATGACTTCAACAAGCAATGCTTTAATGAACAAGCAAGTTTAAAAAACAAGCTTTAATGAACTCAAGCAAGGGTTAGAACTACCTACTAGTAAAATTTCCATCACCACCTGAGTATGAAGCCGGGCCCTCAGGTTCAGCACGTGGAGAAGCCAAAGAATGGAGGCCATAATTATATGGCTCACGTTTTTCGACTTCTTTTCACTAAAGTTACACCTTTAAAAAAATCTGACCGAGCACAAAAAAGTATATAACAATTTTCGAAATAAGCGACGTCTTCGTTCGCTGGAACATCACCTAATTGTTAGTCATTGTAAAGTTAACCATAATGAGGTCTGCCTTGGATACTAATTTCGTTTCTTGAGGCTTGTCCACTGCTCAACTCCGGGACTAAATCTTACTCTCTCTGAAAGTTTGCGTGCTTCATTAATGGGCCCAGTAACGTGCAACATCTCAAGTTTGTTTTTTGGCCAGAAAATCACTAGCATTACGCAGTCATCGTCATATCTAGTAGAGTGAAAAATTAGCTACCATGAGTAACACTTGTATCGCGTTCTACAGAGAAAACTCGAGTCACGATTCCTAAGGAGGTAAATTATTTCCATAAACTAATTCAAATTTAATTGAGAAATTCTTAATTTCCGGAACTTTCTTCACTGACTATGAATAAGTCCGGGGTGACGCCATCCAAAACCATCTCAAAGTAATCCTCTGATTACAGTCTCTCACCGAACGAATGTAACACTCTCCTACTTATTGGCGCTTTGCTCACCCCATGCAATCCCTCGCCCGAGTATGTACCATTACCGCGCAGACGCACCACGTAGACATGACGCATCAGAGAATTGAGGCGAAACTGCGACGCAAAGATTTGGGGGAGAATGGCTCGATAGTCCACATCCCTCCCTCTCATCCTTGCACACGCCTGGATCTGACGCAATTGAATAATTGTAGGAGGAGGTGAGAGATAGAATTCCGTGCACAATTAAACAGGAGCAGACACCGACTGAACCTTCTGAGGGTAATTGAAATAAAGACCATGCCACTGATTGCAGGAAAAGCAACACATTGCGTGAAGATGTTCGTAAAATCTGCGATAGCGAAGAAGTTGTGAGTTTGGACAGAAAGAGAGGATGCTTCTAGGAATTCTATTTGGAAACATAGGATGAATCAAAGATTCCCAATGTTGCATTTCACAGAATTTTAGGTGGTCATCGTCATCCAGGAGGATAAGTAAAGATAAGGAAGGGAGCCTCTCGACCCAATGACCAGGAGAGGTTCAAGAGGTTTGAAGAAATAGATCCGAGATCATTCGAAAGTAGAAAAAGAGGAAGCAGCAACTCAATAAGGCCAACCCTCTTTGAAAACAATTAACCGTAGTAATTAGATGGCTTCCCTGATTTGTGACTTTGTGATGGGAGACGTGTGCCCATGTTTAGGAGTGACCAAATAATGAGGGACAAAAAAGTAGGAAAACGGAAAATTTTCCGCAGGAAAGGCACTTGTGGATCTTCCAAGAGGCAGAAAAAGAGACGGGGAGAAAATATTCCAGAAAAACTCGAAAAAATCCATTAGGAACTAAACACGCGCTTGTTCCCTCAGGCGCCGTGAACCGCATAATAATCTTCCTAAAACACTTGAAAAGCATCGCTCGTCGCGGTAAAAAGGAGAAAAGGGGCGGTGCGGCGTTTGAATTTTTTCTCCGCCTGGGACTCATAGACTGGAGTCAAGAGGAGAGATGTGGGCTTTATACGCGTGGAATGAGAAGTGCAGGTTGTAAAATTTACGTCCACTTTCGAAATGACGGGTGAGCGCGAGCTTTCAGACCATAAGACCCCGCGAGGCGGCTCCCCACGGCCGGGAGAAAAAAACGGAGCGGACGCAACACTGCCCCTTGGGGTACACCGAGGACTCAGCACAGACACCGGCGGCGGCAGGGCGTTTTGATGCGCTCGGGGGTCTGTTGTATGGGGAAGGGGGGTGAGATGTGGGTTGGATGAGGCTGGGATGGACTTGGATGGGAGGCAGGGAGAGAAGGAAGGGAACTGGGCGTAAGTGAGGCAGCCCGACTCCCGCCCATTACTCTCCTTCCGACGGATGCATTGACGCGCCGGGCTACCGGTGAGGAAGAAGTGGGCCTCGAGGGGCCCACTTCAGGGGAGATCTGGCCGCGTAAATGCGCGGTCCCAACACCTCCTAAGTGTCAAGCTTTAAGTTCCTTAAGTGGCAGTGGTATAGTTGTGTTTTTCCCCCCACGCCGTAAATAGGTCGGCAGTAGCGGTTTCACGAGTGACTTTACGAAATATACTCATATTGAAATGAAAGGAACTTCTAATTCCGTGATTCCGTTTGAAAATTTATTTTTGAAATTACCTTTTTTCGTCGAGATGATTGGATTAAAATAATGAGTGGTGCATAAGTGGAACGAGGCCCTCATCAACATAAATGAAATGTTACAAACTCGAGAGTATGAGCGCTGTATGTTTTTTTTAAATGTCAAGTGCTACTGGGAAACTTTAAATAGCAAGTATTCCATAACATTATTTCAAGAGACTTACCATATTTTGTCATTTATGGGTACAAATACTTAGTATCTGCATAGCTAAGGGCTTAATTCCAAACATTTTCACCCAAATCTACTATTGATTGTCTTTATATGGAGACTCCGTTACTTCGATATGATTGAAAATTGGAGAAAAATGCATGGAATAATAACTATAGACATATGAAAGCACAAAGTCTTTGTCAACAGCAAAGAACCAACTTTCAGATTAGAATTTAATTTCTGTTAGTAAAAAATTAATTAAAAGATCCTCGTATATAAACCAGCGACCGACGAACGCCGATATGTGCTGAGGCGATGCTCCGTTTTGATAATCAGCGTTACAAACAGATAAGATTTTCCTTATATAAGATATAGAAATGAGTTTCTAACAGAGAATTAGATGGCATCGGATATTTAATTGCCTAAAATGGTGATGAATGCACCATCCAAGGTATAGGATAAAACGCCTTTGTGATTGAACATGAAAACACTTTTAATCGGATGCAATTCTTATCGCTATAGAAACTCAAAATGTGGAACGTCCTTGAGAGTCAAGTCTCTTTCTGTTTTTGTTTTTGTTTATCCTAAAAAATTGCAGCGTGAGTTTATCATTTATCAGCGCCAAGCAAAAGTCAAGACGTATTCAAATAAAGTGACGTTTTGCCCGTTTCATAATCCATTGGTGCTTGGCACCCTCAGTTGTGAAACCCTGCTGAGAATGTAATGCCATACGCTACACATTTCTAAATACATTGACCGTAAAATTAGCATATCCATTCTTTGCTCAATGCAATACTTTTATGACTCACTTTTTCGCTGGAATGAAGATTTGACATTTTTATAGCCCTGATTGAATACAAAGATAAATATCCCAAACGATACCAATTGAAATAAAAGAATCAGCGGAACAAGTCGACAATAAATTTTGAAGTGTTGAAAGCTGCTGATTCCAATACTAACAACACTAAATGAGAAATAAATGCCATCAGATATGTAATTGTCAGTCATGATGATGAAGGCGCATTCTAGGCGCGAGATAAAATGTCACTGTGAGCGAAAGAGAGATTTTCCCACCTCCTTTAAACGAAAACAATACATCGATGATGACTCTATTACGATAAAAGGAATGCTGTGGGTATAGCCAAATATGTTTCACCTTAAGTCACAGTCCTCCTAATCCCATAGCAGAGGAAGACTATATTCCTTGGGTCTGTTTGGCATATTTTCAGATAGAAAACCTTAGCTTTAAAAAAAGCTTTGTCTTGATATAAATATCACCAAGTGATAAATCGTGGTAATCTTTAAATCCAGGCTGACAGAAAAAAGAAATTATTCCACGGGGCCATTACTATCTTTTGAGCTATTGGTCTCTGATATTTAGATTTTCGTCATTTCGGCCATTTCTCGAAACAAAATATCAATTAATAATGATGGAAAATTAGTATTAACTATTAAATTCATTCAATAGTCGGGCAATTCCTGCGTCTCCACGCTCCCACGTTGAATTTTTGACGGATTGTCTGGGTCGTGAAAACTCTCGTAAATACTAAATATCTCCCTACTAACGTAAATACTAAGTGCCTCCCTAAATATTAATGACTCTTGAGCTGACTTAATTGAATTCATAGGCCAGGTCAGGGAGTGAAATTAAATAATTATAATCATTGCCTTACCATTAGCTGAAAACTAAAAATGTATTCTAAGTGGACTACACTATCGATAATATGTTTGTTTTGAATATTGACAGTAGTCATAGTTTACTATTCGTTGTTTGTTTGATTTCTTCCCTAAAAACTATTTTCACAATAGTTTCTAATCGGATCCAGTTTTCCAAAAATGTCTGTGAGAATACCGTGGGTCTAGGGTCCCTCACGTGGAGCTTAAAACGATTGATATATAATGGCCATATATGATGTGAATGAATGGCGAAAAATACAGTACGGGCACCATATTACCTGTGCAATACAATAAGAAGGTAGTGCGATATTGTATGCTCTCCAGGAGTGGAAGGATATTAATTCGATCATGTAGATAGTTTTCAAAGCGGACTGTAAAACACTTGCCAAGACATAAACCAGCCCTCGACAACCTTCCATCTTCAGCAAGCGATTCGGACGCAAATTTGTTTTACGCTAGTGGACCCGCCCGAGCGCAAGATGTACCTTCCGAGTCCCACGATCTCATCATGCCTCATCAGGAGACGGACTCGCCCAGCGACTCGACGGACGGCGGAATCTGGCCAAAATTTCAACTCCTGCCTCCGCCGCTGGCCGGGGCGGGGAGGGAAAGAGGAATTTGGTAAACGCAATCCACCGACCAGCCCTTCCCATCCGCGGGTCAGCCTTCCACAGCGAATAAAAGGATAGACAGCACCCACAGCTCCCTTCCGTTCTCAACCAATCCACCACAAAATGTATAACAACGCCCGAGTCAGGAAAATATCTTCTCTTCGCCATCTCATCCTCCTTCCCTTTGTTTCATCTTCCCCACACCCTTCCATTGCTATCCCACTCTCTCTCACAAATCTTTCTTCGTCTTCCTTCCCCTAGCTTGCAGCTTCCCCTCAAAAGAAAGACCTTCCCGGACCCATTCATAGATCTCTGGATAAAGGTATATAGATACTTTTTTCGAGGCATATACATAAAGTTTTGACGTATATATAACCGTGGGGTTTCGGGACACTTGGCAACGTCGGAAAAGGCATCGGGCAGCGCGGCCCGTTGTTGTGGGGCGGGGGAGGCCATTTCCCCTCCGTGGAGGCGCTATCCCGGGTGGAGGGGAGATCCACCCGATCCCGCATAAATTGGTGGGAGTGCGACTTAAAGGGGGTGGGGAGGGAGGAGCAAGGGGGTTGGTTGGATAGGGGAGGGAGACTTTTTTAAAATATTTTTTCGGTGGTTGGTAGGTGGGGGAGGGAGAAGTATCTGGTCACTGAGAAGGAGAGAGGTGAGGGCGCTATAAGGCAGAGGAAAGACCTGTTCTCCCATAATCGCTGCTACGGTGTAAGAGCTCATGGGAGAAAAGTATAGCGCCCCAAGGTATAAAGGGGGGCAGAAAAATTTCTCTCTTAATTCCACCACTGTTTTACTTAGTGCGGTTTTTTTCGGGGGGTCAGTGGTGTTGCCAAGTCGCCCGATGGATCGCAGATAAGTCATCCCTTGCGTTCTTTTTATGTATCTATTTTAATTTTTTTACATAATCGTGAGACGCTGCCCTCGTCAAGGATTCATGTTTTTCCTCGGTGTTGAAATTTGGGAATCTGTTCCGGGAGCCGCCAGATTGAGTAGGGAACGCATAAACATGTCTGATTTCACGGACGCCATGGATGGAATGATTGACCGCACGTTTCTATGTACGTTGCTCGGTGAGAATGAGGTTACCAAATGTAAAGGAAATGGGCGAAAGATTCATGTAATGCCTCTTGCATCCATAGTGTGTCACAAAGATTCTGAAGCGAAGCATAAGAGCATTAGGCTTAAATGTGTAATTGCTCTCATTTTGGTTGAAACTTCGATTAAAGAGCATTATCGTATGGCCTCATTTGGAGGCACCTACACTTAAGTGTGGATTTTACACAAAGTAAAAAATTCCATAGCTGGTATGCAAAAGATACCGCAAGTATTCGCGTATTTAATCTTCCGTTTTCATTGTAGACCACATTATCAACAATTGAAGGTAAAATATGCTTTCTATTGATTTTATTCTATTTACGTATTTTATAGCTGAGTTACCAAAGAAAATGATATTTTTCCGCGAAATCTCTTCAGCCTGGTTTTATTTTGGATAAACATGAATGAGATATACATAGGAATTTATGGAAATTTTAATACATTAACGCATCCATAAAAATACATTAACTATGCCCAGCTGCAAGAATATAAAATACCTCGAAATATTTATACTATTCACAAAAAATGACGCTTAGTGTATGATATTTTTTAGGTGATGAAACACGGCCTCCTGTATTTAGGAGTTCGTTAGACATATGGGAGTTCGGAGAAAGAAGTATATAGAAAAAAACATCCTATATGCTCTCAACGACCTAAATGTTTATTTTTTGTAATATTCATACTATCTACGTGGAGTTAATGCGTAGTCTACAAGGATGCTGATATGAAATACCAATTTTTGAAAAATTAATTTAGTAAGAACTTTTATGATGGAATATTTCAACAGTTTCCATGAGTCACGATTGACGGTGCGTTTGCGTTTCCTGTTATGTTAGTATTCACCATTCGAAATCTACCCAAAAACATAGGATTTATTCTGTTGCGAGGCATAGAAGAAAATGAAAGCACGACACAACGCTTCTGGCTTAGCCAGACGTCATGTCAGGAAGTGACAAAACAAATCTAAATTTTGATGACGCCTCCGTTCACTTAAATATGTGCCACGGTTCAGAGTCCGTATCTTATCTCCTCTCCGGAGCGCGAAGAAATCAGCATATTTTTAAATGTTGGGTTAATTCGTCACGCCGAGAACATCTGCTTAGGAATGTAAAAACTCAGCTGTTATACCAATAACTTCAAACTCATACCAGATATGAACTCCATGCGACCTGGAGCTGACATCATGTGTCCATAAATCATTCTAGAGGTCGAACGACTTGGCACCATGCCCTAATGCCTCCAATCCCCATCAGTAAAATTTATGAGACTTTATATATACGAGAATTATTAGAAGTTTAAGTTTAAATAAATCATAAGAAATATCAATGAACAAGCTGGAAATGATTTCAGGTAGTTATTTAGAAGGACATGTGCCGTTTCTGAAAAAAATATTGATTAACAACCTTAAGTAGATCTATTTTTTCACTTCTTGCAAAAAGACACCATTCATCCATATTAAAGCAATGCTGTAAAAGTTTGCATGAATAAGGGCATTATATTATTTGTAGAAGTACTCCACAGGTTAAGGTATTTGCATGGAGCGTTTTGCGAATCACCCCGGCTTGACTGCCGAATTGGAATTCTTCCTTCAAATCACTGTGGAACGTGGTCCCTTTGATTCGATCTATTATTGATCCTATTCTCTTCCTTAACCTCTCCGCTTACCTAGCATTCTTCCTAGACAGTCAGACTTCCAGACAAGACCTGATAAAACGTGTAAATGACTCAACAAGATCTGCCCCAGATGAAAAAAATACTGAATAAAAATACTCAAGCCTTCCCCTCGAACTCACCATCCCTTCTCCCTCAAGTCTATCGCGGACCTTCTATTGTGAACGCACTCAATTAACTCTCGCCTGATAAGATAAGCGACACGCTCATTCACGACTCGCCGCGGCGAGCGGAAACGGGGCGAGCCCGAGGAAGCCCGACGTGCCTCCCCAGTGCCGCTGCATACATTTATTAATGCATCGATTCAATTGGATTGCCTCCCCGCGGCTTCTTTCATCGACACTTCTACCCTCGCTGTCGAGCCACAATCAATTCAGGGTACGCATTTGCCGTCGCGAAGAGAAATTGAGAGAAAGCCGGCATGCTTTTGTCCGTTGGAATTCCCTTTCACTACTTGACCCTACTTCGAATTGAGGAGTATTCCATTCATTGAAAGTTTATTGTCCATTAAATGCAAATATATAATTCATAGGACTAGAGCTTCTTGTAATTATGTGTCTCTGGTTCCAATAAGACTTTTTCAATGAAGTCCCCAACATACTTTATTGATTGAAATCAGAAGAACTAAGGGGTGATGGAGTGGAATTTTTTCATACTGAAAAAAAACAAATACAATTTTCCACGATAATATACTTTTACTCCCGACCTAGGTTTCGATGTTACATCATCTTCAAGGTATAAAATAGTTCCAAAGAGGAAAGTTTATTATTGTGGAAAATTGCACGTGCTTCTTTTAATGCGTTGTTTATTGATAATTAATGCAGTATCGAAATTACATTTTAAATATCAAAGGCTTCTGAAAGGAAATTTTAATAATTTGAAATAATTTCTTGGTCAATGTATCGTTTACACCTAATAAAAATTCAATTGATGAATGACTTGAAGCTTTGCCGGTGCCCTCCATATTTTCTCAAGTTTCCATGCAAGCCTAAAGTGTTATTTCCGACATGTACCTACTTTCTTCAGGAAGAAATTGGCGATGGCAGTGATTCTATATATATACATCTGAAGCGTAGTGAAATATGTCGAAGATAACACATTAAAACTTCTTGAAAATCCGAGAAATTCACCTGCACAGCAATACATTTTAGCGGTAAATCTCATTAAGGCATGCATACCTCCACCTTGCGCACATAGGCCGGCTAAATACCTACTCGATTAAAATCCCGTTTTTTACCATCCATTCACACGCATCGCCATGCGGTGGTCTTTAGTGGCCATCATTCCTGCGCCGCATCAACGCAGGTGTCTGTCAGGGGGAGCGACTTCGGAAAGGGCGCCTACCAAAGATTCCCCCTAGTCTCTTCTCATTATGCTCCTCGAACATGAGTTCCGACGAGTCATTCACGAAGCCTGGAAAAATTCACCTTAACGGTCGTGAGCGGAGATTCGAGTGAGCCGCGCCAGGGAGCTCTCAGCGCTACGTCAGGGGTGGCATTTCAGCCGTCGCACAGTGGGCGGAAATCGGAAAAAGCCGGACAAAATTACAAAATGGCTTTTTTTGAGTTATAAACTTGAAACTTCGCAGGTATACTCAGAAATGATTGAAATTTATGGATATGTACTTTATTTGACATAGATTCTACCCGTTACTGAGATACAGAGGCTCAAACGTGAGCAAATTTCCATAAAAACGCCCGTCTTCAATTTTCTCTGAAAATCTTCCAAAGTAAGTGGATGGTGAAGTTATGGGTGGATTCTTGCGAAATAAAAAACCACACAATCTGTTGGCATGGTGTTTTTTCTTTAATTTTCCGTAATCTTAAAGAATACCGTCCAGAAATTCTTACCGTGCAGTAACAAAATGGCGGATACTGTTTTTCGACAAAGTTTTACATTTAGGTAGAGTTTCAAATAGGTTTTCGGCAAGGTCGCGCGGAGTAACTTATATGAGAGCATTTGTTAAAGATTTCTCAAGGGTTTCATGCAGTTTTCTTTGTAATAAGTTTGCGTCGCCGGAAATGACATTGATTTTTCGACCGCGCGGCAGGGTTCGTCTCCGCGCGTCGGGAGTTGGATTAGCCGCGTCGCGGTAAGGTTATTGAAGCTGTATGGGTTTTAACGCTCACCATTCACCGTTTTTATGTTTTTCTTCAAGACACCGATTCTCAAATGGTCTATGGTGAAGACAGTGGAGGTTTTTCATGCGATGTAATTGCACGTGTCATCGAAGTTGATTCCGTTTTCTTTGGATACGATCGAAGACCATACTTCTATTAAAAGCGTTCAAACCTCGAAAAAGTGAGTTGTTTTCCTGGGACTCATACAAAAAGACCTACCAGAAAGATACCAGCTGAGAACATTATACCTTCTTCACTCTCCGATCCCTGACCCTCAGGATTCTACTTCGAAAACGGTCGTTTTATGACACCGCGGAGTGGAGCCTTTGAATGTCTTAACTTATTTCCACGGGAACTTCTAGCTTTTTTAAAATGTGAATCATACCCTCAGTTCTACTTTATATCCATAAAATGTTTTCTTCTTTAGAAGCAGAGAATAATGTTCATAAATATGGCTAATAATACAGTGTTCAGTGACTTAACATAACTACTTATCATGAAGCTAGGGCATAACATCTGATGGCAACTAAATAATCTAAATTTTATGGACGAAAATTATGGATCGCGTGACAATCTCATGTTCGGCACCTACAGTAAGTACTAGAAAGTTGTTGAAGCAGATACGATGAAGATAGGGTAGTTTAGGTAGACAATTCATCGGAACTTCTAGCTTTTTTAAAACGTGTGTCATACCCTCAGTTCTACTTTGACTGTGGTGTAGGAAAGTTAAGTTCTCTTGAGTGCGCAGAATTTGTGAAAGTGACTTGAATTTGTTTGTGGAGCGTAGAGATTTCAAACTTCCAATTGCCTGTAAGTACGTTTTTCAATAAACCCCCGAACATCTTTTTCAAAATAGTTATTTTAATTTATATTACTAATTTTTGCTGAAAAATTTCTTAGCATTCCTTTCCTAACGAAAATAAATTACAGCTTAAATTATCAAATGACACTGTTTAAATTCCAATCGATACGACATATACAATATGTTGGAAGTAAGGAAATAAAACTTTGTAAGGTTCACTGTTATTTAATTATGGGCACGACCCGGGTTTCGTAACTTGGTTACATCGTCAGGTTGACGATGACCTGACGATGTAACCAAGTTACGAAACCCGGGTCGTGCCCATAATTAAATAACAGTGAACCTTACAAAGTTTTATCTCCTTACTTCCAATGTGGAGAGGTTTCACAAAGTAAAGCCTGAAGTTATTAGTTAAATACAATATGCATTCAGAAAATCGTATGTGGCAGTGCAGCGTACACAAACCAACAGAATACTTATCGATATCAGGTGTACGATATTTTACATCTCCTAAGTTATTCATACCCGACGCTCTTGCTCCGCAGATTTAGAACCTCATGATTCAGCTGTCCGTCAGTGTGTTGCAAACTAAAAACTATCGCTTTTCTTAATTTCGAAATGACTATACTTTCCTGTAGGATGATAAATTATATGGGTTTTAAGATTAAGAAAAAATTAGGAAAATAAGGTGAGCAATATAAGCATTACTTTTCCGTTGATCATTGTCAGAAGTAAACAGAACTTGATCGTGTAAATTCCTGATCATTAACGCCATCCACTTGCCTTTCAATATAGGTAATGTCTCTGATTTTGTAACTTCTTTCGTCTCTTTTTTTCACCTAAAGCGGATGGGATGACAAAATCGTGTCGACGTCGGCCGTGGATTTTCCCAGATAGTATCACCTAAATTGTAGAGCCCAGGTGTGAGAAGTGCCTCTGGTGGAAGTTAAATTTTTTATCAAAAGTTTAGAGATAAATGTAATTAACCAAGAGAAAGTGGAAATAAGACTTGAGTCGTTACCTGTAGCGTCGTTAATCAAACTAAGAGATACAAGGGAACTCATGAATAGGAATTCGTCTACAGCATCCACTTGTTGCCACATTTGTTTATATTGAGAGTGGCCCAAACTTCCATCAAAACCGTACTTAGAGATTAATGTGTAGTTCAACACACATTTTAATTCTTGAGAGGTGGAAGTGGTGGCTAAGCAGGCTATTGTTCTCGATATGGTGTGGGTCAGTGGTGCTTGAAGGTTTACTTCGCACATGGTCTCGGTTATTTTAATTCTTTCGTTATAAAAGTCCTTTTTTTGTTAGCGCTATTCTGTCGTATCCGGGATACAAATCGTGTCCATGGCTCAGAGCTGTCCAACGGAAAGACCGATATTGACTCTTGGTCAACTCAGACGCAGTCATCAATGACAGTGCCTCTTCCACTGTCATCTCAGTGTGGACCTTTTCACTCCTCCTCCACTTTGAAAAAACTCTCATGGCCCGAGTAGGGGTCGTAGTTGTTACTTCTGCAATTAGGTGAGCTGCTGCAGTGTCTCCCCTCTCTCTCAAACTCACAGATGCCGCGAGAGCAAGCCCAGCAGTAGTTTTTAAAGTTTGAATTTTCTTCTGCGTGATATAATACATGAGGTGCGACATTTTTTTGGCCGCCCGGGAATGCATAGCAAATATAATATGAATTTTGTAACATGAAGTTACAGGGGGAATTTTATTTAATTCAATCAATTTGAGAGGAATATATTTTTAGAAAAATACAATACCAACCGGCTGTCGTTGAAGTATCGGGTAAGTGATGCATAACAAATTCTGGAAATGTTATAGATTCAGCGAGCCAACTTTTGTATGTCAGGAAGTCATTGAGAAATTTCAGAGCATCAGGGTCTTGTCTTAAATTCAGCCTCCGCGATAAATAATGCAGCAAATATTTTTTTTCCGAGTGAATAATTTTTTTCCCAATTCCAATATTATTTCATTACTTTATTGGCATTATCTATTGAGTGGCGGATGGAGCCTATTTAAAATTTAGAAATATTAAATTTGTCGAACCTATGGTTATCCAATGTCCTAATGAGTACACGGGGAAGAACGTATGGTAAATGTGTAAAACACATGGTAATCTATAAGTCAAAGTAGAACTGAGGGTATGATACACATTTTAAAAAAGCTAGAAGTTCCCGTGGAAATAAGTTAAGACATTCAAAGGCTCCACTCCGCGGTGTCATAAAACGACCGTTTTCGAAGTAGAATCCTGAGGGTCAGGGATCGGAGAGTGAAGAAGGTATAATGTTCTCAGCTGGTATCTTTCTGGTAGGTCTTTTTGTATGAGTCCCAGGAAAACAACTCACTTTTTCGAGGTTTGAACGCTTTTAATAGAAGTATGGTCTTCGATCGTATCCAAAGAAAACGGAATCAACTTCGATGACACGTGCAATTACATCGCATGAAAAACCTCCACTGTCTTTACCATAGACCATTTGAGAATCGGTGTCTTGAAGAAAAACATAAAAACGGTGAATGGTGAGCGTTAAAACCCATACAGCTTCAATAACCTTACCGCGACGCGGCTAATCCAACTCCCGACGCGCGGAGACGAACCCTGCCGCGCGGTCGAAAAATCAATGTCATTTCCGGCGACGCAAACTTATTACAAAGAAAACTGCATGAAACCCTTGAGAAATCTTTAACAAATGCTCTCATATAAGTTACTCCGCGCGACCTTGCCGAAAACCTATTTGAAACTCTACCTAAATGTAAAACTTTGTCGAAAAACAGTATCCGCCATTTTGTTACTGCACGGTAAGAATTTCTGGACGGTATTCTTTAAGATTACGGAAAATTAAAGAAAAAACACCATGCCAACAGATTGTGTGGTTTTTTATTTCGCAAGAATCCACCCATAACTTCACCATCCACTTACTTTGGAAGATTTTCAGAGAAAATTGAAGACGGGCGTTTTTATGGAAATTTGCTCACGTTTGAGCCTCTGTATCTCAGTAACGGGTAGAATCTATGTCAAATAAAGTACATATCCATAAATTTCAATCATTTCTGAGTATACCTGCGAAGTTTCAAGTTTATAACTCAAAAAAAGCCATTTTGTAATTTTGTCCGGCTTTTTCCGATTTCCGCCCACTGTGCGTCGGTTCACGTGTCGACTCAATATCTGAAGTTTTTGGAATATTCTTAGCGTCCTCAAATCGAATTTATTTTGATGCTCCCAACAAAAACCTACGTATATGCATTAAAGAATTCATGCGTTGTCATGCCTACCTCGAGTTGCCCCGCAAAAAGTGTTTCTTCGGTGGTTAAAAAAACGTTGAAGCAAAAAAAAAAACAGTATTCAAAGATTCACAGCTAATATTTTCCTTCATCACGGTGACTCCTCTCTTCTCATAATTTCATTTGCTGGATTTGCTTTAGATTTCCTCCCAATTTTTTCAACGCAATAATGTATTTTTTTAGAGGATGGCGTTCACAGAATAATCAATATTTTTTGTCGAATCCGAGGATCCTGGAGAGAATGACTACACCTACGCAAACGCGTTAAAGTTTCAAGGGAGTTTTTCTTAGTGACACTTTTTTGTCGTAATGCTTATTAATACTTTTCCCTCCTACTTCATAGGATAAAATCGAATATTTGAGCTGACAACGCAATCGGTGTATAACGTATTAATTAGCCATTAGTAAGTACCATAGCCACTGGGTATTTACCAATTTTACATCATTAAGATGATTCTAACTTGAGTACAAGATGATCCTATGACTGACTCACGTCGCATCGCCCACTTCCCATTGAGTGTGTTTTCTTCACGTCTTCGAGCTCTGAAAGTCACGCCCTTATTTTGCATACCGCGTCCCAATATAGAGAGAATTCCTGAGCCAACGTCGCACTCATACACCTTCCCCACACTCAGCACGCGCTAAAGTGGCCAACCTTTGGAAAGCGACTCAAAGTGGTACGCGAAACGACGACATGCAGACCTGGTACGTGTATCCATGGCGGCAAGACTGACTGTTATGTGCCTCGGGAGTCGAGAGGAGCTTGAAAAGGACGCAACGTTTCCATTACTTCGGCCGCTGCGCAGAAATTTTTTTTATCTTTTACACCTAATAAAAATTCAAAACTTTAACATAGTCTTAGACAAGGAAATATAAAGTACTGTTTAAATTAGTTAAATTAATGAATTAAAGAATAACTAAGATATAGAGAAAAATTTTGGATGATTTATTAAGAAAGAATGACATTTATTTCGTTAGTGTTGCTATCGTAAAATATTTACGACACACCAAATAGTGTTTTAGGCAAGCTTATCATATTGATTACCTATAGACTATAGAGGGCAGAAAGCCAGAGAAGCAATTAAATTTCAGCGTCCATCAACCTGTCTTCTTTCTCCCCATTTCTCATAAACGTGATGGATTTTTCGTGCACTTATCGTAATATTTTGACATGAATATTAGTCACTGAAGCGTCCCATGGATCCACATTAAGCAAAAATTACCGAACACGGCCGAAATAACTGTTTTTGTGGTCTTCGTCCGGTAATTCAGCGGAACTTCAGTGTTTTTTATTTCCGAATTGATTAAGCCCCTGCTCGTAAGCACTTCAAAATTGGCAGCTTCGTCCTCAATGATCCACCCCTTTCTTGCATCTTGAGAGCCTATTGACGCGGAGTGAGGTACCACAAGAGCCTCCCTGAACCCGGTGATTTTAACGACCGGTCCAACCACCTCAAAGTAGACACGAATACTCTCTACGGCCTCACGACTTCCAATCCATTCGCGAATCAACATGTTTTCTAAATGCCCTATAAAAGTTTATTCGCTCTATTGTGAGCTACTAGGGTTTCAATTGTGAGGAAACTTGATGAAAATATGAGATAATAATGGCGATTAGCAGCAGCACGGAAAAAGAGCGCTTTTTAACACAATAGCGATGTCCCTATACTTGTGACGCCGAATGAAAACGCTTTGGATTGGTGGGTAGAATGTATGCGCCCATGATAACAGGTTCAAATCTCGGCAATGTAGAATATTTTTCATCGGAAATATGATATCTTCTTGGGTAATTCTTGGGCAGCATAACTCCAATTCGAAAATGAAAAGGAGACTTCGTTGAATAGGGAAGTGCACTAGTGTTTCAAATGCACCAAACTTATTTCTTAAATTAGAGTTCAGAATAACATAATGTCGTAAAACCACAGTTTAAATCCTAATAGTGAATACTTTATTCGAGATGACCGTCTGAAATATGGAAAAATTCAAAGGCCGCGAAAACGGGTGTCCATGTTGAATATTGGCCGTGACGTCACAAGGCAGTAGCAGAAGGCAGCTTCTACACCGTTTAGTTCTACCACTATTATTGCATATAAAAATTACAGAATTTGAGGGTATCCGTTTTTTGCTGTCATAAAATATCTTCAGAATATATATGTGGCTGCTTCTCTTTTGAGTAAACGACTTCATCATTGCGTAATATATTAATATTCATTTACGTGTCAACTTCAAGTTTGGAAAGAGTAGTACGAATAGCACATTGAATCTTTAATAAATGCATGATGGCATTTATTTTTCGCTGGGTATATTTTGACACAATGCCGTTTATCATGCCAAAACTTTTTTTGTAAGAACCGAGTGAAACTAATAAACCTATTTCAGACGTTTGCTGCAAGACTTATTCGTTGCGTATGTATTCACGCCGGCCGGAACGTTCGCCCTTCGCAACTAGAATCATGGGATGTTAGCCTTATGTCCGAGCTGGCTGGTTGTTGCAATGGTTCGCTGTCCAGGATGGGTTCAAGAAAATATAATCTTGGTTGGGAGAAGGAAAATTCCAACGATTTATAAATGGTATACCAAACTTTGATGTATTTATGGTTACTGAATAAAGAGGACAGGTTCAACGCTCCATAGAAATGCGAGACGTTAAGGCTAATAAGGGGAGACCGCGTACCTTGCTCCATCTTTTTCAATTAGGGCGTTAGTTAGGCTGTAATTAATTAATTTTCATGCGTTACTTTTTACAAGTTATGTATATAAACCCAAAATGTCCACCGTAACCGAAAGGGTCGCTTGGGGTAGTGGTAGCGTGAGCGATTCATCGGATAGTTCTCACCCGAAGGACCGTGGTTCAAGACTGTGTCATGGTTTATTTTTTGTTGTCTTCATTGTGATCATACGGCATCAAGTTTATCATCAATTATAATTGCAGCAATCATTGACATAGGACAATTTTTTTATCATCATTATGGCGTTTAGGTATTTTAGCAGTGTCATTACAAACGCAGAGATACGATGACTACAAGGGTTGGTGTGCGCTAAAATGTTAATTTTTTCTTTGCTTATACTGACCAACTTCCACATTAAAAATGAAAACCACTCTTGAAAGAGCACATACCATTAAAGGCTCGCGGCAAGCAACAATATGCGTACAGGCATAATTAATAAGAACACAAAGCGAATATAAAATGCCATATATCTCGAACACTTGTAATTCACATTACTCCAAAGGGAGTTTACTTACTCAGTACATACCTCAGTACCTTGTACTCAGTACCTACCAGTTTACCTCAGTAGCAGTGCTAAAAGAACCATTCTGAAATATAATTTCAACTAACAAATAGGATGAAATAAAAGTTGATAACCCTGGACCGGGCGCGCTGGCGTATAAAATACGTCAATCTTTGAAAACCAAGGATTTCGACATTGTACGTACATTCTGGGCTATAATGGTCTCGTGTATTCTTACAATGTACTTTGACTGCCTATATTGCGGGTTTTCAAAGTTCGAGGTATTGTAGCTAATTTTTTGGATCAGCAAGATGAACCCGTCACCAGTGGAGTACAAATTACGCCGCGCGACCTGCCGTGTACCTTAATATCTGTATCACCTATAAATGTACTAATTTCAACAAATAAAGATTAACTTTAACAAAAATCGTTTGTTATCATATATGCACATATCATGGGCAAAGTACGCATTTTGCCCGGTCGTGTAAAAAAACAGTCGCGCCATAATTCTTTAACCAAACTACTTTCAGTTTATAAATTACGTAGGTCTACGCGGAAGATGCTATATTTTGACTCAACACACTTTCTGATGTGACTGAGGTACCTATTAAGTAAATTATTATAATATAAATATCAATTTGATCTTACAATACCTTCAAATGATCTTCAAAACAGAATATCATCGATAGGTAAGAGTCAGGAGCAGCCTTGAACCATTTATTCCGTATAGCTTGTGGTTAAGGCACGGGAATGAATATCTTCTCCAAGCTTTTGTTTCGACGTCGAGATGAAATTTGGAACAAAAAATCATTTATAATTCTATTTTGAATTCATGTTTTCGGTACTAGACGACATTTTTAGGAAGCAAACTCCACCGATTCCCGGAAACTCTCGCCGCGCTAAAGAAGGCGACGGAATTCAGCGATACTCCACTGGTGACTACTGCCTTGTGACGTCACATCTCAATCAAGATGGAGGCACTGTGTTTCAGCGCAACATGAAATTTTCCGACTTTCAAAACGTTTTAAAGTGCATACCCCAGATGCAGAAAATAAAAGTGACTATACTAATGTTTCTTTTTTAGGCTAAACTTTCAAATTCAGCAATAAAAAAAAATTAGTGCACTTCCCTATTCCACTAATTTATTTTGTCCGTACGACATGTTTCGAACCATAGAGGTCATTATCAAGTACAAAAATTAATTTAATTATCAAATAAAAAAAATTTTGTACTTGATAATGACCTCTATGGTTCGAAACATGTCGTTCGGACAAAATAAATTAGTGTAAATCAACGAAGTCTCCTTTTCATTTTCGAGTATTAACTTCCTAATACAAATGAACGAATAACTCTAATTCTAGCAACGATTCTAGGACAACCGTCGGATGGGAAATTAAACCGCGGCGCCCCGGCACCTTTCGAAAACAAAAGACTTAAGCCGACGCCGAGTTTCCTTTCTCCCTGTTCCTCACAACCTCACTCCCATTTCCCTCACTGCAAATAAATTTAGCTGCCGGTCGCCTGCTCCACATACCAAAACCTACCTACTGAGCTCTAGCGCTAGAACCGAGCGCTGGAAAACGCAAAAATTCGCGCCTCTCTCACGGCCGATTGGAGGCCCGCCGGGGTTGAAAGGTAACAACCTCCCACACGGTTGCAACACCACATCAACCACGCCACCACGGTTGCACCACACCCACGGAATGCCCCAAGGACAGAGGGCCCAGCGAGGAGGAAGATGAAAAACAAGAGCCTCTCCCAGACTTGTGGACATGTATAAATATATTCGGCTCTCTCCCGGCGGCCCATCCCCCTTCCGCCCCCGACAGCCGAGCGCGTGGAATGCATTTGGAAGCGCTGTTGCTTCGCCGTGGATGACTCCGTTCCTCATGGCGATGGAGCACCTGGGACGTCGTCTCCTCGGCGGAGAGAGCAGGCGAGGATGTGAGGTGGCCGGAGAGGTCAACCGCTGGGTCTCATCCTCCCGAGGAGTGCAACGCCACGTTGCCAAGAGTACCCCGCATGGCGGTGTTACGGAGATGAAGGCCTTCGTCCGCCTCGGGCTCACCGCCGATGTCGGCATGAGATCCCCTTGCGAACGGAAGAGGGGTTGTGGAGCCATGAAGAGGAAAGACGCGGTCCACACGGGGGCGCCCTTTGGCAGGAATGGTCGGATGTCACGGGTTCAAATGTTGGCGACTAATACTCTATTATCATTACCTATCCATAATTTCAATCCGATTAATTTATAACGATGTTCACAATCAAAACCTGTTTAGAAATTATGCTGACCATGAAGATTTAATTGCAAAATTCCATCAATGAAGTGCTCCACCGGTAAAGGTAGATTTACATGTAGCATTTTGCGGGTCACCCATGGAAATGGAAAATAAAAATGCGATGACGTGTCCCTTAACATGAAATGCACTTCCAACAAAGATTTGACGTCTGTTTTAATCTACAATGGACAGTATTAAGACTTTCAGCGACCTATAAACTGTCTTACGCGTATTTTCTCGTATATGGTAGCTTTACAAAAGAGAAATTATTCGTCAGAGGACGTAAATGGTGAGAGAGTGGTGCTTTGGGAGGAATGTGATCGGAAGTCACAGGTTCACCTCCCGTGGGTGTATCACGACTGGCAATCATAACCCTATTCCTATACTTTGATGATTTTGATTAGAAGAGTCGAGTGAAATTCTTGCGGGCCACGTATATTAATATTTTCCTCGGAGGATAAATGTATTCCCGATGTATTACAGAAGATACTGCATGGATGGCGTCTTGAAGGGCAAAGAGATGCTGAAAACTGTCTTAATTGGCGGGGTGTTGCCTAAGGATAGAAGAGGGAGAATGGGAACAGGATTGCTTGATAAAATAACGGACATGCCTGACTTGAGAAAAGAAGGAGTGAAGTATCAGTGGGTACATACGTGGGATGAGGCGCACTGAAAATAGCACAAGGTTAGCGACAAAGTTCAACGACAAGTTAATGAATGCATTAAGAACCCTTGACTCCCGTTCCAATAATTCTCATGCATGTATGACTGCACGAAAGACTGCATCGTTAAAACAGCATTTGAAAACATTTCTCAGGGCAGATGGTGACCAAAGACTATCGTATCTATCTCGAGGAGATGAAAGTGCATCATTGCCAATCTTCCGTTGGGAAACGACGCGAGTGAGTCAGGGAACGCCGACATACCTTTGCCATATAGGGCGAAATCTGCTGCACACCGTCTGGAAAGGGGGATGGACAGACAGAAGGGAAAATGTGGGAGCTGGCGGCGGCAACGCTGCAGCGGGCTGGCGCATATCAGTCTCATTCGTGGATTGGCTTTTGATTGGACGGGGGAGGAGGAGGAGGGAGGGGGGCCGTGTAGAGGGAGGAGAAGCGGAGGCTAATGCCCTGCCCCCGGTCGGGAAATAAGAAAGGAGACGGAGATGAGAGTGGTGTACAAAAAGAGGGGATATGAAAATGCGGCCGACGAACTGAAGGTGACCGCAACTGCACGCACCGCAGATTCTAGCCGCGATGAGAACAGAAAGAATAGGTGGCGCGTATTATTCATACATTTCTCAAAGTAGGCCATCATAAAGTCTGCTGTATGAAGTTCCTCTCAGTATCCAATCCAACGCCGCCATCAAACTTCATAATTTAGTTATGATATGTCTAAATGAAATACAGAGGATGTAAGATGTGTGTGTGTGTGTGTGTGTGAGTTTGGATATATTAAATGGAGTAATAATGATACACCGATAATGGGAGTAATTCACGCGAAATTTGATTAAAAATAAAGGGAATAAGATGATATGCACCCATACAAATAATGACGGTCTTCCGAAAACATTGCTGACGTAACTTTTACGGAACACGGTACAGAGGTAGATCAAAGAAAGGTATAGTACTAGAAATATGGCGATAAGAGTTAACTCTTGCCCAGTGCTTTAGTTGAGAAAAAAATTTAGGCGGTACTCACCAAAATTTGCCAACTGCTGAGCATGTATTATACAGCCTGCCGCGATTGAATTGTCACACTCCAACTCTTACATTAGTCCCAAGTTGTGCCACGAGATAAATCTGAACAAGTAAATAATCATTTCCAATTTTTCTTTCTGAAATCCAATGGAAAATTTACAGTGGGGCTATTTTTTCCACATGTAAAAATGTATTTTAACCGATACGCTTATAACGAGTTTGGATTTTAAGGGGTACGCCGTTCCGGACCGTACCGGCCCAACTACAGCACTGCTCTCGTCTCATATTTGTATGTGCCATTGGAGTAGAACCTTTAGTTAACTACATGTTGCGTAGCTCACGCATGATAAAGATACAGCCTACCAAGACTCAGGAGCCCAAGAGCCCCGTTCGATATTCATTTAAATCCGTATCTTCTGATACGGATTTAAATGAATATCGAACGAAAAGATAAAAGGGTTGATACGAATAGCTCTAGAATACCTATGTATCATGAAAATACAAAATAGGGGTTTAAATCCTTAAAAATACCTAAAAATATTAACACAGCGTCTAAATGATGTATTTCCCTGTTTTACGCAAAACATAATCACCGCGTACTATGTTTCGTGCCGTCAAAAAGTAAAGAAATCCATTAAGTATATTCCCAGAGTGAAATTCACGAATGCGACTCTGGCACCCGGAAGACTCTGAACTATGGCAACGAGCACGAAACCTAACATTAGTATACACAATGATTACTTGGGTGCCGTTAGAATACAAGACGGCGTCGGTATGTGATTGCTGCCACTAGCGCGGTCCCTGGCGGTCGTAATTGCGATAATGTTTCGAGCACACAGGCATGAACGGAGGAAACGAAGAGAGGGGGAATTCAAGCAAAAAACAGAAAGGAGTCCATCGCAAGGAGGAGGTAGGGTAGCAGATAAAAGTGAGGGAAGGGGAGAAAAATGAAGAGGCCGAGGTATGCAAATAGTTTTTCGAGATTAACTCGGCATGAAAGTTGAATCATGCAGGTGTACTGTGAGATGGAAGACCGATTAGCGCCACTCACGGAATCTCTTGGGAAGGTAAAAGGATAGGTCAGGACACTGCCATGCAATCCCTATTCGCATGAGGGGAATCCTGCCGGAAACAAATAGTTCCCTCGTTATTGAAGGCAAATAATTTGTTTCCTCTTTTCCTGTGTTAAATTTAAAAATAAAATAAAGTTTTTCATGAGATACTCGACGTCATAGAGTTAAAATAGATTATGTAACATTCGTATTAATTCGTGATTTTATTTTTTTTAAAGCATTTTTACGGAGTAATAATTATTGTGATGTTTAGACAGCTGTTGTAACCGATTTTGGGCCAATTTTCCACAAACTATCTAACATTCGTATTAATTCGTGATTTTATTTTTTAAGCGTATGGAAACTTACCTTAATCGGTAGAATACTATAATAATTTACGGAGAAATAGTTATGCTCTTGATTAGACTGCTGTTGTAACCGATTTTGGGCCAATTTTGCATAAAAATTATTTACGTTGATTTCAATTACCATATTAATTTACAAAAATCTCCAAAACAGTACGATGACATTTCTAAGTTTCATTACCATCAGAGCTTTTAGTTGATGGTGTACTGGATGTCGGTTTTTGTGGACAATAATTGTTATCCACATTTATTTGACTGAAAAACAAATATTTCCACTACAGAATAAGAAATTTATGATTATTAAAAGAAGCTTTTGGGAAATTTAGCTAGAAACATTGCACTAAGTAGATGTGATCAGTCTCAGCCTATTCCAAAATTGGATGGAAATTGATATAAATATATATGAATGAATTTCCTGATCCGCAATAGTGATGAATAGGTTTAAGTTAAAATAAATAGTTTTCAGAGAGTATTGACATAGAGTAAGTATATACTTACTCTATGGTATTGATGAGGAAATTTAGGTTAAACTTACGGTTACATCAGCAGCTTATTTCATTTTCATGTAGTTGTAGCACTCACCTGAAATGGAAAAATATCAAAATTAGATTATTAATTATTCATAGATACGGAGATAAACTTCACGACAATTATAAAAATGTTGTCATCAATACGATTAATTAAATCATATTTCTTAAAGAGCCACATGCTACGGTGACTTTCATGAGACATGGGGGTACAAGCGGCACTTCTAGTCCATTTTATCGTGCAAAATATGGAATATCACCTTAAAGTATAATTTTTATCAAAAATTAGCATTTTTTCACGAGAAAAAATGTTAATTCAACTGCGGAATGGAGATCGTCTTGGCGTATACGTAAGCTGGCATATTTGCCGGATTGCATGCTAGCTACGATCCCTGTAAGAGTACCTTCAAGAAGAATTGGATGTGGGAATGAAAAAAAAATGATTAATCTCAAATGAAAATTATCTAACACGCCACAGGGTTTGTCCAATTTCTTTAATTATTTTTCACCTCTGGTGCGAGGAGTCTCGTTGTAATTTATTCAGCTTATTACGCAAAATTCACCTCGTAGCTTCTTTAATAATTAAATGAAGTGTTGTTATTTGATACTGATATAAAGAAAAATAAGATACGAGGTGTGAGAGATCTTAAAATTCACTCGACAAGGCCGCCCTTTGATAAGACTTAAAAGGACAGAGGGATGAAGATGGCCCCCATTCTTCGCGCGCCAATTAAAACCAATTACAAGGAACGTGCCACTCACGCACTAAGAGCGCCTCCAGCGGCGACGATGGGAAGATCCGAGTGCGCGTGTCCTCCGCACGACAACGGAGATAAGCAGTGGAGACACTTTCGCGCGCGTCTTTGTGGGAGAGGGGCAGGGGGAAGAGCGAGCGTCATCTCTGGAGTCGCTCGTAAGGAGAGCCGTGATACTTGGAAGTTGTAGAATTGCTCGTAATATCATCTCTTAAGACTATACTAGCAGACCCTTTGCGCGTGCCACAAGAAAAAATAATTGAATAGGATGTTATGGCGGATGAGTGTACGCAGTTGAGGAGACGAAATGGGAAACTGGTGATTTTTTAAAGCATGCCTCAGTCAATGCTGACACCCGAGAGTGTAACATTAATATAAATTGAAGAAAGGTTTCCTCGGGATTCCCACCGGGTAATTTGCTCCATGTCTCCCGATGTTTCGAAAAGCGACTTGCCTTCCATCCTCGGGGGATCTTCTGAATGAGTCTTTCATCTCAGCGGATCTTCAGAAGTCACTTTTCGAGACGCCGGGACACATTGAGCAAATTACCCAGTGAGAAGCCCGAGAAACCTTTCTTCACTTGTTACTCCGGGAGAATCTTTGATCTTACGTTAACATAAATTATGTGGATGCTCGGAAGCCTCTATGTTCACAGGTATAAATCCATTGGTTTCCTGGGTACGCGATTAATTTGCAATTGACTGGTCGACTGGCTTAAAAAATAAGGCCTTTCCTGAAAACGCATAATTTAAAATTATTTATAGCATCGTATCCATATGATTTAAAATTCAAGATCAATATAACTGCTTAGTTAGTAACTTAGTTAGTTAGTTAGTAACTTAGTGTCGTAAAATCCAATTGAATTTATACTAGGCACTCTTCATTCTTTTCGACGATACGAAACATAAAAAGTTATATTAGTGCCACTACCTACGCATATTTATGGAAGGAAATAGAACTCTGAGAATTACGATTAGGCTTATTAAATTCAAAACGAGTCAAATAAATGCAAGAATTTTCGGATTTTTACATGAAAAAAATACCAGCTGCAATTTAGATGTGGATTATTAAATGTGGGACACACAATCTATTCAATTCCTTCAGGGTATATGAAGATTCTGGTTTCTGTATAGAATATGAAAAGTGAATTAGCATAACTAATGCAATAAAAGAATAACATTACTGCAAAATTTAACTATCAGCGCAGATATAAAATTGACCGCCTTTTGGACCACTTTAATATTCATAGTTAATTTGATAGTTTAACTAATGTTATTGATTTCGCGAGATACCTATACAATCCCACATCATTCTTCTGTGGCACCAAATTTTAATTATGTCTCATTTGAAAATTTTCCTGCTACCACTCCGATGACATAAATTGAAATTGACTGTGATATTTCCCGTGTGATATCAGATAAAATATGTATATGAACTCCATTTTTCTGTAACTATTACACATTTGATTTAAGTACATCACTTAGGTAACAATGACACATCTAGAAGATTACGGCATATCGTGGTGGAGATATGTTTATTACGATTTATATCATAGGAAGGAAGTTGGATTTGGTGAGAAAAGCAGACAAACTGGGGAAGTCCTTGCGGATGAGGTTGAGGTTAGCGAGCGCTCAGCTATTAAAAATTATCTCTATCAGTGGCTAGGGAAACAAAAAATCTTTTAAATGTCTGCTATGAGTGGTGAAAAAACCTATGCGCACATATAAAATCCCTCATCATCCGAGAGATTTTTCAATCAGAAAGCTGTATCCTAAAAATCACACATACTCCCTATTTTAGACCCATACCTTATCGGACCAGCAGTCGCCTTTTTCCGAGCCACAACTATGATTGGGAGAAACACTTAGGTAAGTTCACGTCTTGTGAGAGTGCATAGGTGCTTAAAAACTTTCATTTGCTGCTGGAGGAATAATTCTGAGCAAAATCACACTCCCTATCCATCCGGCACCCTTAAATAACTATATGGGAAGCGAAAAAATGGTAAAAGATATCAGTCACTCTCACGGGGTAATCGAGGTAACATAATGAAGGTTAGTGTAATTAGTATAAGCAATTGATGTGGTTTTATGAAGAATAATTAGTACTTGATGTTATTTTCGAAAAACCCCGTCTAAAAAATAACTCACCGTCCGGCTTTCATTCACACTTATAATGTTTAGCTGCAATTTTTCTAGTGCGAATTTATAATTCTAAGTTTTCATTTCAGTGCAAAATGCGTATTCGAAATGATGAATACCATTTTATAGATGGGTGACGCACTGAGGCAAGGACTAAAGATAAGGCGTAATAAAGCTTTAATCTGATACGATGTGAAAGAGGCCCGACGGAGGGATGGCAAGAAAAACATGTCTCATTTAATAAGATCGTGTAATTCTAAACAAAGGACTTGATAGCGTCAAAATAAAAGCGAAAAAAGTGACAAATAATCTTGGATTCCATTCTCACACCCTATCGTAAACTTTGATGAGTTATCCCTCTCAGTATTCAGACTATAGAGGTAGAACTAGCGCAGAGTTATCCGCAATGGGGAAACCAGAGTTCAAAAATGAAGAAATCAGCAACCGTTTTATCCTCTAGAGATTTAATGCGTAAGAACTGGGGCTAAATGTGATTTGAAGACCAAATAATGCTCGTTTGAACCTCTAAAAAGGAATGTAGACACACGTTGGAACTATGAGTTGAAACCTTGCACGAATAAATAAACACGAATAAATTGTTCCCCTCGCCCAGTCACGCGTTTCACTGAAGACATTTTGACCAAGAAACTGATGTTGATGAATTCTCATTTCTCACTTTTACAATTATTATTTAAACTCGACACTCGTGATTTCGGATACTACTCCGAACTAAAAATTTTTAGCCAGTTAATCCGAGTTGTATGCAAACAGGGCATACCCTGGATAAAAACTAGAGGGGGGCAAGCCGAGGTCGTTTAAATTGTAACACAGATTAGTGTAAATGGAAACCAAAATTTCAAGAAAATTATTACAACACTATATTTGTTTATAAAATTATTTTCTCCGAAAAATATTTTTATGTCAATTTCGTTTTACACTGATGTCATTTTTTGGATTTAAAGAAAACTTGTTCAAAACTTTCGTTTTCAGCTAAATTTACTTTTGCTTCTGAGGGGGGGAGTTGCCCCCCACTGGGTACGCCCATGGTATGCGACCTGCCATGACATCGGTGAGAATAAGAGATCAGGAATGAAAGTTAAATTTCTTATGCAATTGTTAACAATAGAGTCTTATCGAATGACCCCATTACGAATAAGAAAACAAGGCGCAAAAAAACTAATCTACTTAAGTATCGTAATCACATAAAATTATTGGTTGCGCCGGCAAGTCAGAGTTCTAAAAGGACGAAAGTCAGCCACCATTTTATCCCCTATAAAAAAAAAATAGCGATAGCGATTTCATTCGTGAGAACTGGGGTTACAGGTGGTTTGAAGGCAAAAATAATACTTAGCCCCATTTATCCCATTACAAGGAAGAAAACAAGATGGAAGAAAAGCCTCATCTTCTTAAATCTCTTAATAATATGAAATTACTGGTTGTGCCGGCACTCGCAAATGCTGAAAGCAAAGCAAAAACAAAAGCGAAAGCATACCATCGTGCTATACCTCTGCCCCTTTTCTGAGGAGGATGTGGCATAAATACGAGCAGGAGGAACGCAGTTTGTTTCTTGTGGGTGGGCGTCGATATCAAGATTGCGAAAAACAAACGCAGTGAAAACAAATAGTCCAAGTGCAATGCCGCGGAAGTTTCATTTTTCTCCTTATCTTTAATGTTTCTCCAACCGGAAATTTCCCTTAAACGATTTTTGATCGAGGAATTTCCGTGAAAAGTTTCATTTATCATATTGAATCAATTATTGAGTTCGGAGATAGAAAATTAGGCAGAAAGGTTGATTATAATTTTCGAAATATTCATCATCAATTACTTGTTCAATAAAAAAGTCTCTCCGTTTTACTCGGCATCTCAAAAGAAATGTTATTTCGAGCTAGATTTAAACATCTCTCGGAAATAAAAGATCAGACATGTGCGCTTCTTAAAATTTTCATGCACGATACTTTTTGAACACACACAATGTAAAAATCCTGTTGTGCACTAATGTAAGAGAGCAGGGATTGGATCAATGATCCATTTAAATTCATAGACGAAACATTTTGGATAGATCTCATGGTTCATACCTTTACCGAGATGAAAAGCATCATTATTGTGATAAAATTCATAAATTACGTCATTATTTCAGCATAAGATGATTGATCGTCAATAAAAACTTACTTTTAAAGTACAGCAGAGAGACGGAAATTAATATGTATTTACGACAATACATACGAATACAGTCCCACGAAATTGAATGTCTACGTTGTCATCTTTCACGTCCGTTCATCACATTTGAGAGGAAATATTGAGCTGTAAAGCAATTTATTACGCCTATAAAGCAACACACGATTGATGAGTCATCGTGGAATGAAGAAAAAATGATGTAAGCCTATAAACACTTTCATCAAGAGGTAGTTATTCCTTCTTCAAAACAGTGATTCTCGAAGCAATGTCTCGATACATTAAAAAATTACAGCAGGATTTGAAAGGATATTTATGTGGGCAATAAACCAAAAAACACGGGAAGGTGATCCTCAAGATACAACAGGTAGCTGAGAAATCGACTCTTGCTTAATTCACTCGACTTACAAGAAAATCGATGAAATAATCCGTTAACTTTTTCCACTCGATAACCTTGAGGGATGCGAAAGAAAACTTCGCCTTAACTGACACAGTAACATGTAGGCATTGGAGGAAAAGAGACGTGAGGCGTTCACGTTCACAATTTCTGAGTATACTAAGGAGGAAAAGTGCCTTCGAGGAAAAGCCTCTGTGAAAGGACATGAATGATCCCAGTAACATTTAATCGTTGAGAGAGCTCTCGCCATTTCACCGTGGTCTTCAGGTATGTAAGGGACTAGAGAATGGAGAGAGCTGGAATGAGAAACCATAGAGGTAGGAATCCCTCCGGTGGCGAAATGAGTACCTTACCAGGAAGTGGGTTTTCCCTTCCAGAAAAAAAAGATATCACAGCTCGCCGAAGCATTGCATGGGTCACCTAAAATTTGGTGACTCGCGGTTTCCGCTTTTTCGGGAACTTGAGGACGGCGAGCGGCGCGGGCGGTGCTTTCTGATGGGCTGGGGTAGGCATATAACGGGCCGTGGGAATTCTTTGGTGGCACCATTATAAAAACTCGAGAATTCATGATTGCTTATTCTCAAAATATAAGAATTTGAAATGAGATTTCCTGGGTCCATTGTAGCCATTGGCAGAGAATAATGAACGACGATGATGCGTTTAAGAAGTTCAATTATGACTAGTGTAAAAATAATATGTGGTATTCTGAATGTCTACTTTATCAGTGTAATTTATAATGTAAATGTCATTATATTCGTCATTTATTTCTCACCTTTAAGAAACCGCAGGAGCGCAAGCTATGCATACACGATCAAGCCATAAAGGCTGCCTCGCCATTGGTTCTCCTTTGAGGAAACCCAGCTTATTATTTTACTATTTCATTATTATTTATCATTAATTCGATTCAATTGTTTTTATTTTTTTAAATCAATAAACTTAATGCTGATGCATATGAAATGGAAAGTTAATTTCAAGTTATAAAATGAGCGGAAACAGAACATGTCTGTTAGATGATTTTTTCCATGATAATGCGTTTACACGTCTAAAAGCTACAACTAACCAACGGATTAATAGAGTATGAATAACAGTATGAATATCTTCATGCATCTCACTAATTCATACTTGATTATTTCTTCATTTATTTACTAACACCTAAGTAGAGTGTGGATGAGTATATAATGCACTTAGTCGGGATGAGAAAAAACACGCGTCGGCCCCTATTGAGGAGATATTTTTTCCGTAAATCAGGAGAAATCACCTGCAGACGGGAAGCAGATGCATTTTGGCCCTATCGCACTGCTCTTTTTGAATCCCAAATTTGTTGTTCCCATAAAGCATCCTCCCTCTTCATCACCGGCCTGACCCAGTGACGGTAGTTTCCCCGAGGGCATCCGTGTGAATGGGGGTGGATCCATCCGGGCCGTGCTTCCTTTGCAACAACTCCCCGTGGATGCACCGGCTGTGCAGCCCTGGAGGCCTTCATGGGGAAACAGCGGACGGAGGCGGAGTCGAGGGGCAGATGGACGGAGGCAGTGAGGGGTGCGCGGGAGGACAGGTGTCGGGGGAAATGAGGTGTCGGAACGGGGCGGATGCTCCCTCAGAGGGCAAGCTCGCGGTGCACCGGTGGATCTGGGCGGAAGCGCACGGGGACCTAACATCTTCGTTTTTTTCCTTCTCGGCTCAGATTTTACGAGAGTCATGAAAACCCATCAAGTAACCTTGCTCCAAAGACTATTTCAGCCATTGATTCTTCATGGCAAAAGTCAATCGATTGCATCCGATGTCGATGGTGGACATCGAATATTCGACATGTTTCTCAATAGTCGTAGGTTCATTTATTTTGAAATATCTAAAGATTGCAGATTTCCATTAAAATAACCGATTATCGATGGTAAAGGATGGAGGGTAAATGTTGGAAGAGGGGCATACGGGTGATTAGTAACGTTCAATGTTAACATGTACCATAACCGGTAACTATCGGTAGGTAACCGGTAGTAGAAATTGACATCTAAGTTCAGTAATTACGAAATGATCTTTCTCAATGAAGCATCGACAAACATATTTGTCACCCGCGCTATCATCGCAGATTGGTCTGAGATTCCTATCTATCGCGCGTGGGATAGGCAGGCAGCTGCCCGAGAGCTGGGTCGTGGAGCATCGGGAACTCCGGCGCTCGTGGTATCCCTCATCCCAGGGACACGGCCCAAGCCACGCCTCCGCACAGCTCACGTGCTCCGCACCGTGCCTCGCGGAGGCGAGCGCTTCCGACGAGCGAGCGGCGTTCCAGCCAGCATCCGCGCGGGACTACTCCCCGGCTGCCCCAGAGATCGCCTCTCCTCCCGGGCAGTAGCGGTCGTTAATGAAAGAGAGCCGGCGGAGAGTGGATGGCTGGAACTAAGAGGCCTTCCTCTCTCCATGGACACGGAGCGCGGGTGCGTTACGAAATGCCTCGCGCGGGCGGAGAAGTCGTGAGCTGCCAGCCTAACCCGCCCGGCTGGCCCGCGGTCGGGCTTTTTAAAGATCTCTTGCCAACGAAATAATACAGAGGACGTCAATTTCCATCTTCATAGATCGTATTGGCAGATGTTTTGCCCTCGAAACTTAGGTAATAAAATAACATGACTCACCCGTAGCAACGAACACAGTAAGGAGTGCCGATTAATTAAGGAAAAATTCGGTGCATATAAGTTCAAAAATTTCCCAGCTTTAAGGCTAAAATTAAAAATCAACATACTGCTGTATCTGGGAGCAGTAGTTACTAATGTTGAATCTGTGCTCGCAATTTCGAGCAACTTCAATCGTAAAATGAAGTGTTCTGGAAGTTTACGAGTGTTCGATGTATCAGCTAATACAACGGATAAAAATCCATAATTCTTATTCTTAATTGAGAATTAAGAGAAGAGTTCTACGCTACACCAAAGCAGAAAATTGTAGTTTTTATTACTTATAAATCTCGAAGTATTCTTTATAACCCTGAGCCTCAGCCTCTGTGGTAATAAAGCGAGAGAGAAAACCTTCCCTTACATGCATCTCTCTCTGAATATAGGATTGCACCGGATGAGATCTATTATTCTCTCCAGGTAGCCTAAATTGCGCTAATAAACAAAAGTATGGATCACAGAAGCGTAACAATCACCCAATTTGTAAGCTTAGACCCAATGGTAACGTCTCGTTCACTTTCGCTAACCGCGCAATTGGTGTGAATAAATGCAGATGGCATCACCATGACAACCTCCACAAGCCATAACGATGGCTAAGTTCTAACAACATTTGTCTAAAAAATATTAACTTTTCAGAAGAGGAAAAGAAATGATTTATATCTTTAATTGTTCACTAAAATTAAAAATCAAAAATACATATAACTGAAAAAGAAGCATAAATTTGCAAACAATGAGTTGATTTTTGCTTGAATATTTTTTTAAAATGTCATTACACTTTTTTACCGGTTTCAACCCGGCCAAATTTTGAGATACGTGTTGTTAGAACTTAGCCATCGATATGCAGAACTCAAGAAGGGCATCCCTCTTTTATAGTGTTCCCACGGAAAGAGCCATCACAGTACCCGAGTAGGTCGAGAATGAGGGCGGTGGGTGGAGCCCTTTAAGCTAGGAAAGGGTTGAGGCAAGGAAAGAGATAGAGGGTACGGATGGAAAAAAAGATAGTGGCAGGGTCTAGGGTGGGACTTTAAATGCTACAAAAAAATAACAACCCCCTTTCTGGGCAAAGTGAGGGGGGCAGGGCAGGAACGGAAGGGTCTTCTGTGAGGGGAAGAGGAGGCATCCGATTATTCTCTTGTTTTTCTCTTTCCACCTCGTGATGGAATGCATTAAATGCCTCGCTCCAGGCAGCCCCGGAAATACCTTCGAGAACTCGGACCTGTCTGAATTTGCTCACGCTTTGAAAGCATCGTTCGGGCGCGGGGTTGTCGTGGGAGATTTTCACAGATCAAGGCGTGTAGGTGGTAGGAACAATGCGCAAATTTAATTCCCACCTTGACCGAGACATTCTAGGTGTTGGTATGGAGGAGGATGGAGAGGGTGTGGCAAGATATGAAGGAAATTAAACGAGGAAATAAATACGAGGTAAAATGGGTAATGATACGAAACTACTGTATGACGTTTTTGTTGATGTTGATAGAAGGCAAGAGTGTGTAGAAAGTCCATGCAGCTAATGATGGACGACGGGTGGCTGAAGACAAGGTTGGATGCAAGAAAGGAGGAGATAATCCAAGAAGCCATATGCAAACCTTAAAAAGGAGATGCAATTGTGTCTTGAAGATCGATTTTTGTGGGTAAATACTGACATGAATTTGATTAAATGTTATGATAAGAGGCTTTCTTCGTGGCTAAAAATTTTACAGCTTGGATATTGTGAAAATAAATTGACCGAAACTTTGCCATGCTCGTTTATGACTTCTGTATGTGAGACTGCTTGCCTCACACGCATACGAAGATGCGAACAAGCATATGCTCGCCCACGTTCCCATAAAAAATCCACTAGTCACAGCCGGAAGGAATACCATAGCCTCCCACAATTTTATGGCAACGCATAAACTAGCACGAAAATAAATAATGTTAATAAGGCTACATTCCTTCATTGAACAACAAAAACCACGAAGGGCCAATACAATTCTCCCATTTATACTTTTAATGATAATGACGGGAGCTTATTTAGCACGATTATACATCCATATCTGATGAGCTAAGAAAACTCAATTTATTTCATTAATGAAAGACTAACGAAAGTTAAGGGATCATTTAAACTCATAATGTCTGTAAAAGAGAACCTTAGTAAGTGGAATTTATTGCGCCAAAACATTCTATCTATGATCCTCCAATATCTACTGTCTCTAAAAATTTATCTGAGATATATAGAGCGGAAATCGAGATTGAGGTGCATCGCATAGAAATCGGCTTTGAGGGGAAAAGAAGAAAAATGTTGGCGGCGGGGGCGGTGGACCTCCCGCGAAGGATCTTTCAAATCTCCGCGGCCGATGATTGATGAAGATGGTGCGATCCGCCGTCGGCCGGAAGTTATGAGGCGTGACTCTCTCTACGAAGCATCACCACGAGGCGGAAAATTGAAAAAAAAAATAATGAAGGTCGATGGTGAACGGGAGAGAGTTCACCAGATGATTGCTGATGAAGCATCGCTTTTCCTGCGAAAATTACTCCCTTTGGTCATGTTCCGAAGAATTTTGTTGGCTTCACACTGCAGGTGATCCCGCATTTTCGTCAGGATGCGTTGAGAGGACTGCGATGAAAGGAGGTCTTTCATTCCCGACAATTAAAAGTTTGATATGTGTGTGTCACAATACATGCCAACTATTTTCTTGAAATCGTTGAACTTATTGTTCAAAATGCATTTAATCATTTCATCTTATCTTATTCGCTTTTTAAGTGAGTAAACTCCAAAATGTTTGTAACGTTTCTTCCACGATGATATAGCAAAGTCATTCGATGCGGATTGGTGGCTTGCTAACCACTAACGAAGTGTAATCATGGCAGCACACTGAGACAACAATTAAGTCATCAGACATACCATTTCCTCTCTTCCTTTAATCTCCAACACTAGTGACCATGCAAAACAACCTCAGTGGTACCAGGTTACGAAGGCAAATGCATTGATCCTTCTACTCTGAACATGTGAAATTCACAAAAATATGGCTTATTCCGGGGTATAACATCACTTAGACAAAAAACTCAAGCAGAGCCATCGCACTGCTTAGCTCTTCAGATCGGCGTAAGTCCAACCTTTCTTAATCCCATATCTTGCAACTATTTTCCTCCTTCTTCTTCCACGTTGCCTCATCATTCTTTCTTCTTTAAGTTATTGACCTCAACATTCCCTCACAATTCAATATCTTTTCCATCCACCAGTGAACCACTTATTATATTTTCCGAAGTTTTCTCTTCTCAATGTGCACATTATATTACCCTTAGATAATTATGGAATCAGCGGCACACTGATTCAAAAGAAAAACACAACATCTCTCTTACACAAATACACTCTTACCGTCCTCGGTTGGTGCGGGGCGGTGTACTTGCCTGCTAAACTAAAGGTCTCGGGTTCGAATACCGTTTGAGTAGGGTATACCTACCCAACATGGCTCGAATGTTTGTGACTGTCGGAGTATAATGGACTATGTTGTCTAAATTCAACTGGTATGAACGACTATATAATTATAATTGAAACAGAGGGCACAATTCCTATCAAATCCTTCCAAGAGAACGATTACCATCGATTTGAGGCATTTCTTGAATCTGCCAGATGACAATGCTCTGATAGAAAGGCCTCATTGTAAACGCCGGGCTTCTCGTGCAAACAGAAACGAGGCGGATGCTCAAGTCTCGATCGAGATAACAAATGACTCTACTTTAGGAAAAAAATAGAGTAAAGAAGTCGGGATGGGCTGAATGGCGGGGGATTGGCTTGAGAGAAAAAAAATGGGGCGATGAAATGACGTCGGAGTTCGCGAAATCCGTTGCGTCACGAGGGATCCCAAAGTGTGTCCGTAGTTGATGTCGCGGCTCTCGCCAGCGACCGCAGGGGAAGTCGGGAGATAAATGGCAGCGGTTAGAGGCAGGAAGCGGGCGGGAAAAGGGAGAGGGGAAGAGTAAGTGGTTGGTCCTATACTGAATCGCTAGAAGAAAGGAAGAGAAATCAACCATCTCTGTAAAATGCGAAGATGCATATGTTAACGATTTCTTAATCGATAACGATATGAAAACAAAAATGAATCAAAATATAAACGAAAATAGATGTTTTTTACCGCATACATTGCTCTGTTAATGAATAAAAATTACTCTATTTAATAATTACGAACATTTCGAGATATTAGAATGATATTTGCCGAGAAAACTTGAAACATGCGTGGGAAATATTATTGATGCGGGCCTGCACAGTGTTCATACTCATATAGACGACCAAGCGCTGCCATTATTTATCGAGCGTTACATTTTCCACCGAGGTTGTATGCCTCAGTAAGCTACAGCGCTTGTGCTTACTGAGCAGCGAATAGGACTGCAGGACAATAGACAGGAATAATGGAGAGAAATTAACCCTAGAAAACAAAACTCCAGAGCACGTATCAACTCTAATTATCCGGTATTTTTTCGTGAAAAATAATTCGTCGAAATCTTTCATCTTAAAAATTTCAAGTTGTATAGAGTATAATATTTTATAAAAATTTCCTGCATCTCAGATTAAAAAAAAATTACCCCACTGATTTATTCAGGCAATAATATTCATATGAGATGCAAGCAAATGTTTTAAAAAGTCTAAGCAAAATGCACTGAAAATTTTAAGAAGGTAAGGGCAATTTAAAGCGAATAATTCGTCGCGAAAAAAGTAAAAATACAGCCAAGCGAGAGGGAGTGGTGAGTTCTCTTTTGCATCCTTCATAATTTGAATGCAAACGAGAGTTTTTAAGCAATTCACAAAGAAAATATATCGTTGTGGCAAGGAACACTCTTTCTTTTCAATGACATACAGAAATGGAGTGGATTGTAAAACAATTAATATCTTTTGCAGATACACTAATTTCACACATATTCTCTTTAAAATTGTCCGTTGAATTCATAACAAATGTATTGTAATAATTAAGGAATTGTAAAAATTATTTAAAATAACATCAAAACGCTAGACTAATGTGAATTTTATAAAAGGATATTTGTAACATTTTTGAGTGCAAACCCCAAGAGATAACCCTGGGCAGCCTGCCCGTTAATCATGTCGTGGCTCCTTGCTTCGGTTTCTTTCGTGCTAGCGCGTTAAATTTCTTAATTCCCTCCTAGATTGGTTGGAGGGAAGGGGGACCTTGTAAGTGGGAGGCTGGCCGAGATCAAGACAGAAGAAGAGCGACGGGTTACGTCACGATTCAACATCTCCCGTTCCCCATCGCCTGCACTGCATACCAATACGAGCGTGGTCAGCCGCTGGGTCAAGTTTTCGCCATAGAGCACGGCGCACTAAAGCCAATAGCTACAGCCCGCTGCCTGAATGAGAAATGCCACGGAAGTCCATCACGTCCAATTTTTTTATTTCGGTGATTCCAAAATGTTAAATTTCAATTACACGTAAAAAAACATCTACGAGTAATGAATTTGGCTGACTAGTCGAAACGGAAGTTCAACTCAAGTGGAACTATTTGCGCTTCAAAGACTAGTTTATTGAAAACACACTACACGTGACTGCGATCGAGATTTTTTTCGCAGAGCAGTCTATATCATTATCATAAAACCATGATCAATAACTAGCTCGTGAGGAAACTGCGTAGGAACATAGAAAATACCATCAAAATGGAAAAGGAATTATCCATTACAAATAAATAAAATCAAATATGAAAATTCGAAAGCTAGGAAATTATTGCAATGGGAATATACGACGATCCCGAAGTTATTAAACATGCTCAAATACGCACAGATTTTATTTAATTATAATAATAAGAACACTACAATCCGTAATAAATCTATCTTCATTAAATTAAAATGCAGTAAAATTCAGTGGTGGGCACGATGACACAACTCGCAGAAAGCCAATTACTTCGAAATACCTAGTTGCCCGCAAGAAGCAAGTAGTAAGAGAGTATACAGCTTATGATTAATTGACGAATAAACTAATTATAAGCAGTCGTAGCATAAAATATTTACACACCAAGGGTAACTGAAGATGTATTTACTGCCCTTATCAGACAGCAACGCCTATCGAGAAGAAACTACGGAGAACATTCTCATAGCGTTATCGGGGTGGCTTACTGTCCATGGTTTGAAGCATTTTCAAATGCGGAAAGAATTCAACCATACAGTTTATGAAAAATTCTCATGGAGCCACAGCGATTCCTTTTCTCACGTCTTAAATGCAGAATTAATTTTTAAAAATCGAAAGCAATTTATGAAGTGATGCTAGAAGAAGCAGGAATTCGCAGCCAAGAACCTCTTCACTTTATATGCTAGTGTTGTATTAATCGTAAAATATGCGTGGTCGATGCGAAAGAGATTAGTACGTATTAATACGAGAATGATTAATACGTGGACGGTATGTCATTTCCCACCCACTTCCTTTGATTACATGTACTGAAGCCAAGTTAGTATATTTTGCCAAGTTAGAGCTGTAGGTAGTGGAGGGTAGTAACGATAAACTGAGCATATTTTGTAATCACCTTACTGAAAATCAATTTTAAAAAATCAAAATTATCCACTTGATTCGTACGCTTTTGCAATCTGTGAGAATCAAGCAGCTCACGTTAAAAAAATTAATCTGATATTTCAGAAAATTTATCCTTTTCCAACCCAGAAAATGTCTTAAAAAATAAGAGAAAATTCTGAGACATAAAATCTTACAACTGAAATAATTTCCTCTTTCAAATTGTCAGTTAGATCATTCGAGAATGAAGTATGTCAAACTACATTGTTATAGCGTTACTGTTTTATGTCGATAAGAATCTTCTCGCTTAAGATCCCAAACGCGTCTATGAGAAATCCAATCCATTCTTAAAAGCGCTCATCACAAACCTTAACTGAAAGATAGCGGACATTGATAGCCTCATTTAAATACAAAATGCAGGAAGAGTATCTCACACCTGTGGATTGCGACTGCTGAATCGAATACGCCTTAATGATTGTGAGGAGAATATTCCGATAAAGCACGTCGGACTGAAAGAGGAGAATTTAATCTCAAAATGTCGACAATCATGAAAGCAAACCGCGTTATACCTCAATTTGAACCGGTAATACTGGTCATTGTATTTTATTGAAAAATATTAATGAGAACTTTTACCATGAATACTCAGCTTCACACTCATAAAATTTCCATAAAACCGTGGGTGTTGGAGAATAACTGCTCAACGATTATAGTTATTATTATAAAATTACCAGAAACATTCCAAGAAATCTGCGACTACGTGCTCGTTGAATCATTTGAAAGAGAACCGAAAAGAAACTGACAATGAAGAAACATGGTTCAGCTGACGATATACGACCATATGATGCATTATACAATGATAAACACGGCAGAGTAGGTCAGATATAACGTATATAATAGTGTACATTTTCGCTGATAATGGAATTGAGCGTACAATACCCTCACCATAGTAAAAATAATACTTTTTCATAGAACACAAGTTTTTTTTCAACATGCGTCACTCATTTCCGTGGTAAAATAACAATTTCGCTTCGTTGCGATGGTAATAGGAAAAGTGGCAATGAGCAATCCAAAAAAAATCCTCTAAAAAAATACCTCACTTTGCAAAAATGATTTATCGAATATCTCTTATCTTCAGTGAAACATGAGAATTCAAAGCAGCTTTATTTTTCTCATTCTACACACGGGGAATTCTTTGACTACTTGTTGAAAGAATTCATTTCTCGAAAAATCGCCTACTTTTGGTATGCAAACAATGTGATCAATAAGCATTCAACAAATTTATTTCCTCTTGCCGCATATAATACCTTCATCCTTCTTATATACTCTGCTTTTATTGCTGAGAAGTCTAAAAGCATGCTTCACATACAAATAACTTTGGTAGAAGTACGGTCATAAAAGCGAGGTGCACGTTATGGTTTTAAAAATTGTAAAAATAAATGGTATAATGGAAGGATAAGTATAGGTAATGATTTTTTGACCGGAGGAGAGAAATATTTTCACATTGAATATGTTCACATCCATTTAGGAAAACTATGAGATTACCTCTAAACTTTCGTCAATTTTCTAATAAGTATATGCTGATGTGTTTTGGCACACCAGGTTCTACCGTCGAAATAACCTGAAGAGGTATGAAAGGGACTTTAGAGATTCCAGGCCTCTAAATCATTTAAATTTTCGTCTTTGAGCCGGAAGCTGCGCGTAGCTCGGAAACTCGGCTTACATGGGTTACCTACGTCACATTTAATTGACCATTTTCCGTCCCTGTATATCCGCCTACCACTCAACCGCTCAACTACGATTAATATCGTACAGCGGCGGTTTACTTTGAGCAGTGATAAAAAAAAAATATAAAAAAATATTCGGATATACCGTTAGGTTAAATCCCGTATATCTTTGTATATAAATCGGATGCGGTATCGCGTTTTAGAATCGAGGGTATTTAAAATGTTTAGATGACGCTCTGGGACAGACCTCTGTCCATTTCCCCAGGCCGTCAAAATTTCCACACAATCGCACTTCCTGCAGGGTAAACAACCATGCGGCAATACGAATCAGCCCGGGAGAGGAGATAAGGTGAAAGGGAAGGAGGGGAAGGGGGGGGTCTCTATCCCCCCCATCCTCTCTCGTTCCCCCTCCACCCTCACCCCCCTCCACCACCGGCGAGGAACGAAAACACTGGAGGGGAGTGGCAGTTGGCTGGAAGCAGTGGATCGGTGAGGTTCCACCACCATCACGCACTGCACTGCCGAGGACCGTAAACAGTGCAGTGCCACAGTGCGTGCTTATGTTTCTGTATGTTTCGGTGCTAAACGTGTGATAAACTCCTACTTGGAGGTTGGTACCGAAAGGGGTGCATTAAAAACCTTTCACGTACCTCTCGTGGAAGCCTGTGATACAACGAGAGACGCAAACCCCTCTCGCCGGATACAGCAGCGTCGAGAGCAGAGCCCAGATCTTCCGCCTGCCTCGCTCCACGTCCCTTCCCGCACGCGAAACGCCAGTGGCGGGCTTCGGTGCGCGACGCTCCCGGGAGGAATCCAGTGTAGTTGGCGGTGTTGGTGTTGGTGGTGGCGGAAAGGCACAACTCCTCCCGTCCTATCCTCCACGAGGAAGGGACGAAATAATTCCGGGAGAGGACAGATTCTTCTCCGGGCAAGGGGAGCGGCGAGAGCATCTGTACGTGACGTGATTACGCTTAATTCCTCTGTCTTCCTTCCATTCCTTTCGGGGGGGCAAGACCCGACTTAGTAGGGGGCTGGGCGCGACCTCTGACCCATTTACCTTCGGAGCAGCGTCTCCGTCGAGGGTGACTCCGTATCGCTCTGTGGGAGGAAAGATGAGAGAAGAGCCAACCTCCCCTTCGTTCGTGTCCGTGCATTGTAAAGAGAACTCTCATCGAGTCAAGGAGGTGGGATGGGTTTTTGTGTCTATGCCCGCGCGAGTTCTCTCGAACGTTAGCGGGGTCAGATCGGCGCGACTCGTCCAGTTAAATCGAGCGTGGCGAGGAAAGCCAAGAAGCCCCCAGCACGTTCAATGAGGTTTCGATTACAGGCCGTCCGTTTCAATTGCAGGGAACGACGTTTTCGTCCTTGCGTCGAGGCGAGGGTCGAACTCGGCGCCTTTCAGGTTAGGTGGCTTCAGAGTCCTCCTCCCGCTAACTCCTGCTTGATTGCCTTAATTACGGAAACTCGGAGATGAAGCGAATTTCGCAATGGAATGGTCATCTCTCTTCTAATCCAAGGAATCGCTTGAATAAGGATACTCTTTTGCAACACATCTTGTATCAGACAAACCTGCCGCTGGCTCAACACGCTTCTCATCTGCGATAGGGACAGTAAGGGCCGCTAGTAAGGAGTGGATGTGAATTTACGCGAAAGGTCCGTTTTATCTCAATTCCAAAATAGCAAAAAGTTCATCCAAGATTCCTGTTTTGATAAAAAATATCGTAATTTTATACCTATTTTGTAGGTAAAAACAAACATTATTGATTCATTCTTATTGTAAACAAGTGTGGAAAGGATATACTTTCGATCAGCATCCAGATTGTTTATTACGGAGGCTTCCGCGGTGAGTTGATTGGTGATGGTTTTCCGGGTTTACACCGCGTTGATTCATGTTTTTGCGGAAGACAGTTTCGGGCGCGTTCCAGCTCCCGTCTTCGGGTCCAAAATGCCCGAACCCGAAGACGGGAGCTGGAACGCGCCCGAAACTGTCGTCCCCAAAAACATGAATCAACGCGGTGTAAACCCGGAAAACCATCACCATCCAGATTGTTTAATGAACTCCTTGTATTCCATTATGATTTTACTCGGCATAAGTAAAGGTCCACATTAAATGTTGTGGAAAAACTCGCGAGCGGCAATGTCTTCTTGTCGATAGAAAAAATGGTGAAAAAACGGAGACACCTAGGACCATTCACAGGATTGACCTTCTAATACAATTAGTTTTTACTCTTAGATATGGTGCATGGCTATGACAAAATTATAGGCTTAATTTCTTAGATGATTTTAATGTCTAGTTCTACATATTAATGCACTAATAATTCCTCTTGATATTAATACCCTCTTTTCTTTCTCTAGGGTGTGAGGGGATAGACGGTGGTGTCAAGGTGGTGCTGCTGCCACCCCCTTCGTCACCATGGCGGTCTTCGGTATGGTGTCCGCGGTAGCGGGCTTCGTTAAAGTTCGCTACCTCGTGGACAAAGCCATCATCGACAATAGCATCTTCCGGTCTCACTACAGGCTCACTTCTGCCTTCCTCTTCGTCTGCTGCATCATAGTTACGGCCAATAACCTCATTGGTGAGTCACCGCGCACGCTAGCGTCTTGAAAATGCACGACACAACTCCAAGAATCCCTCATCCTGGCGACGGCCATCGAGATCTCTTGGCTAAGCGTGCTGTTTTACTCGGGGATTTACGTGATGATCCATGTCCGAGATACGGCCACTGGGAATTCTTCAACGGCCCGTACCGCCTGTTTGCCACTCTATAGAGTGGCTTAATTTAACCATCGTTTACTGGCTTTAATTGCCCCTTTTAAGACATAACAGATCTGGGTATAGGATACGTCTTAGAAAATGTCATATCTATGCACATAGTTGGTATTGCTTCCATTATAGACTGACTACTTGAAAAATTGCTTCGGATACTTAGTCACCAATTTCTATTCACCTGTGCCTTTATCTGATGATTCATGATGGTACCTATGGTTTGTAAGTAACGTTCACTTAATAAAATATTGTTGAAGAGAAGAAAAAGACTCTGAGGCTATATTTAATGTATCACATAGAAAGTGGCAATCACCGATGCTTTAAGGGTTACATGGGTACGTTTCAACTGGCGTTAAGATGACCTCTACTACCAAATTTTGACATATTCACTATTGAATTTTTGAATAACGATTAGCAATTATTCCTAAATTCTCAGCTCTCGAATAACTAGCTAAATACATTTTTTCGAAAAGACAGAAGGAAATCTACTGATTACACAGAAAACGCAAATGTAAATTTTGCATTGCATGCATAAAAAAGCATTTAACATAAGTTTTCGATGGTAATTCATTATGATGGAGTAATTACAAAACTATTGTAAAATTCTACAATTAAATTGTGAAGGTGGAAAAATGTGGAGGGTTCCAATGTTTATAATCTCTTTTTAAAATATCGCCTTTGCTTAAACAGTTTCCCCAATACTCATGCAATATAATTATGTTTCTGACGGTCGAGAAATCACTGTAATTCTTAAGCGTATAGAAATCACAATACAGACTTCAGTTTTTCAATCAACAGAAAATCAGCCGTTATGGATTTTTAGCGGTGACTACAATCAATTTTTGGGAAGGAATTAGAATTTAATAAGCTCGGTTGCACACGGGGTCATATTTTCGCAGCAAATGGTTCAATAACCTCGAGAGAATGATGATGAATACGTTATGTTTTTATATTCGTGCCTAATCTCATCCCTATACTTCTCTTCTATTTCACAGGCGACCCTATCAGCTGCATCACGGATGGAGCTATACCACCTCACGTGATCAACACATACTGCTGGATCACGAGCACGTTCACGCTCCCTCACCAGCAGGGGAAGCCGGTGGGGACGCACGTGGCTCACCCCGGCGTAGCCACATACGTCGCCGGCCGAGACGAAACCTTCTACCACTCCTACTACCAGTGGGTGCCCTTCGTCCTTTTCCTACAGGTCAGTACCCCATCAATCCCCTGATAAATGGGGCCTGATTCTGGTTCTTTCTGGCTATCGCCAACGCGATTTGTCGAAAAGATTGGCGAACGCTGTATGAATTCGTATTCTCATTTTCAATCCCTAGCTATTTCGCCAGAAATGCTTCGCTTCGTCCCTCTGGCGACGAAAGAGTCATTCTCGTTCCGCTTGGCGAGAATAAAGCGAACGTAAACATTCACCAAGAGCGAATTTCGCTTGCGACGACAATGAAATCGCTCCAGCGGCTTTGCGAAAGAATTGACGAGAGACAGACTCATAATTTTTCTGCCGCTTTACATAATTATTATGTTGTAATTTTGGCCTTAATTGTAATAAAGATGTTTGGCATACAACCTTTTGTTGCCTTGGCGAAGCGAAGACCTGGCCGAAAGGTGAACGAGAATCAATGCCCAGAGGAGTAATAAATCCAAGAAATATTGCCCATATGATCATTTATCAGCGGAAATAGTCTCCGCAATAAGTCCATTACTACCGCACGTGACTTTTTCCATTCACCTCTGCCTTTATCTCGTTATCGACACAAATGCGCACTTTAATGTGCAGATGTCTTCCCGATTCAATTTCTGTTCATATTTCCATTCAACGTTGGTAAGGAAAGTGAAATCAATGGGGTGTAAAGAGTGAATGTGTAAAGATAAAGTTATGAACTGCTGCGGATATGTTAAAGATTTTCACCCAAGAAAGACAACCAACAACCAACTGTCTTAAATTCTAATAAATAAATAAAATTCATCACAAGAATGAAGAGGCCATCAAAATCAGTTGGAACTCAGGAAATCTGCCTTCAAATGAGGACTCTAGGATGGCTGTCCTTGTTCATTGAACCGATATTTTATGACGTAGTTTTTCCGGCTTCACACATGAAGAAATTGACTGAAATAGCTAGAGTGCAATCTTGGAGACATAAATGTCTCGAGATTTAAGACGCCTTGAGAATCATTTCAAGACTCAACAAAATGGTGAATTGCGATGGCAGATATAATCGACAATTTTATCAATCAAACGCCATTATTTTTTGATTCAGCGGTTACTATGATCATCATCATTCCTACTAACCTCTAAGAGTACTATCTATGGGCTGCATCATGGTACCCAGCCTATTATGAAGTCTGGGGCGAGAATTGAGACCTTGATTCGAAGCAATCTCTACATGTACGAATCGACGGAGGCGACGGATTGTGCAACCTGATTTCATGACGGCATATGAATCTGGAAAGTCAACGCCCACGGTTCCGTTTTTTTCACGATAGTTCGATGACCTTATATTCCATATTTCCGTGAATAAAGGTAGACGGAGAGTACTAATTTAACAAAAGAAAATCGGGTTGACGCTGTTGAACGAAATATTTCCTTGTCTTACGCAACCTATGAATATGAGCACGGTTTGAGCTAGTGATGTAAGTGGGCAACCCGTTACTCGTTTACATAATTAACGAGGGAATAGAGCAACTTCGATAAAGTAGGTATGATCATGGAAGTACTTAATCCGATTCATGATCACCTCTTATTGCCTTAACCTCTTGCGTATAAACACTTTTTAATTTAAACAGTTATTATATTATGGTATAACAAATCAGTATATGTTATCAATACTTACCTACAGAATTTACAATATTAGTACCTGAAGCCTGTCCAATACTCATTGGAGATATATTTCCAATTCTTGAATGATAAAATAAAACCATAATCCCACAGAATCACTAAATGTAGATAATTTCTTCAACCATTAAACTATTAGTTTTTTATAAACAAACGTGGTTTTTATGACAATGTAATCGGCGATAAGACTTTGGAGAACAACTAACAACAAGACGCAATTATTATACGCAGATATGTGTTCTGAGTTTGAGTTTACTCGAATCACAGCACCCGGGACTGCAATGAGGTTACAGAGGGAAAAGGTACGCTCATATAAAGATCACGTATTTCTCTCGATGGCAGGTATAACTCTTGCCTTTCACTTCTCCAAGTTCTTCGTCATTTTTGCTTCGCCATGTTATTGCCGCCATAGTAGCGCTGTTGCGAGGAAAACTTGAACGACTGCTGATGGGGTTTGTGGGCCGATTGCCATGCAATGTCATCTCGAGCCTCTTCGTGGACTGGCAAAGGAAGTGACAGAGGAATGCTTGGAAAAGACAGGGCTCGCGACACAAGGGCGCCAGCTAATTTAATCTTCGCCTTCGCGGGAGTAGTATCCAACACGTCAGCTGGTCTTTATCAATTCGCCTAATTCATGCGATTAGGATTTTTCAACGCCTGTAGTAAGCAACAGATATTCGAGGGTTATTTCAAGGAAAGCTGATACTGATACATCTCCTATCGGCTTCGCTGTGCGCGAGGATATGTTCTCCCAAATGGTATCTATATATGACAAGGAGACACGCACGGAAAGTTTTTCTGGTTGGATACTCATTACCACCGTTGCACTATAATGAATGTTCTCTTAGCGCAAAGAGAGTTTCATTTCAATGGGTTCGTTTGTTTAAAAACAGAAAAACTAATCATCGTATCGATTAACGTTCGTTTTATAACTGAGGCTGCATAAGGCAATGACAGAAAGGTGAGAAAGGATTACTTTTGAGGGTGAAAGAAATACCAGGGTAGAAGTATTTTTGAAATTCAATTTGCTACTCCCTGATTTCTCTTATGAAAATTCCAAAGCTAGATTAAGTAAGATGAAAACAGATTTTCCTCAAGTTCCTCTTTCACTTTTACTGGTGGGATAAGCCCTCAGCATTTGTTTGAATGATTATCAGCTCGCTGCACGGAGTAACAGAGCGCAGATAAAATTCCGCTCTTTTTGTTATCATCCTCTAGATTTCGGCCAGCTAGTTCAATTTTTGAGCAAAATGGGGAGCTGGTTTGTTGTTCATTATCATAAATCAGTAAATTCAGTTTAGAACTCAACAAAAGACGATTCGTATAGATTAATATGTAAGGCAAGAGCTAACCACCCTCCGCCAAACACTCCCATCTCCCCTCTTCGCTTCAACTTCGGCCCTCAACTCCCACGCCAGATGATAGGAGACGGTCGCTCCGCCGGGCTACGATCCACAAGGCGAACTCATTATGACGTTTTATCAAGCGACCCCAAGTTGCCACTCCAAGGGATATTCTCATCCATTTCCACTCAGCCATTGGTCTAGCTACGCGAGTGTAATCGAGAGAAGGAGGGGGTGGGGTAGGAGATAGGTATGGAGGGCGTGTGCGGCTTTCCATGCGCCTGCAGCGTTGCGACACGAGGCCTAGATACCCGTGACTATGCAGATCCGCCGTCCGTGCCACCTCAAACCAACCACTTCTCCCCTCCCTGCACGACTTTCCTCCTAGCCTCAGGAAAATGTAGGTATGCGGCGGTTAAGGCCTTTCGCTATCCTGCAAGAAGTTCTATGGCTAGAATGACGTGATTACCATTGCCGGGCATGCCATTATATTTTTGCACAAGGCTCACGATGGCAAACGATCATAAAGGTAGCTCAAAGGAGCAATCTACCACAATTTAGGTTATCAATAAAAACGGATACCTACGGGATATATAACGAAATTCATACCCCTGCGCGTAAACTGTTCCTAATTTTTTTTAGGTAGACGGTGAATAAATATTTACTCCTTCTTTGTGAATTCAATGCTCATACATTTCTCAATTATTTTTGCCCAAGCCTATCATCTCCTTAGACTAACATTCATATTATTTCATTAATTACAATCCTGATTCTTTGTTATGGGATATGAATTTCTATTCAGAGGCAGATGATGACCTTCCAAACTAGAAAAAATTACTGGTGTAAGAAAGTAATTGAATAATTTATGCAACTTTACATTTCATCGCCAATTGAGCGGTAAGAAACAAATTATCAACTTTTACCTTGTCATCTGTCACCATATCGCTAGATGGACGTGATTCCAGTTTCATCACGAATGGGTGCAACAAAGTATCTTGAAGAGACTTCTAAAACAACATTGCGTACAAGGAGAGATTGAAACGTTTCTTCCTTTCAAAGATCCTCGAGGTCCAAGGTCATTTAAATTCACGTCTTAGTGCCGGAGGCTGCGACCAGTTTAGAGCGTCGTCTGGCTTAAAAATGTGTGATCAACGTCATGTATCCAGGTACGAGGGAATACGTGAGGGAAAAGATAAGAAAGTCACTCGTGAATGCAAGTGTCCAGCTCTCGGAGCATGTAGCAAGTGCGTGCGCATTTCTGCCTACTTGCTCTCGTTAATCTCATGGGGAAGGGCTCATCGCTTTCGTAACCTCCCCGTCATGCCTAGAAGGTGCAAATTCGATGCGGGCAGCGTATTGGACGCATGCTAAAGCGTTTAACACACTCACGTTGTTTGAGAATGATTTCGGCGGAGGTGAAAGCCTATTCAATCGGTTACGCGGCCCATTCCTTTTTTACTACGGTATTTACAGGCTCTGCCAGCCAAGTGTAGCAAGACCCTAAATTTTTATTTCCAAGCACGCTATTTATAAGAAGTTTATCGCCGTTGTTCAGCTATTTTAATATCGGTCGTTTAATGAAATGTACGCGTGTATTAATTTCTTTGGAAATAAATGTGAGCCGTTCAAGTAGAAAAAAGTAGTTTCGATGTGGATAAAGAAGATAGCTATAGTCCAAAACTCTGCGTGAAATTGTTTGCGAAAGCCTTAATTTGGCATTTTTCAAGTTAATTGACCCAGGAATGCAGACGACCAAAAAATTTGATGAGTAATATTGTTTAAAATGTTATTCGGTGTAAGTTTATTTCCATCAGACAAATACAGATGGATAACATGCTGGTCGCATTTTATTCGATCCAAGCCCGCTTCTCAGTTGAAAGTGCTGAGAATACCTTTCATAAAATATTTATTGATGAGATTGAATCTCTCCTTGATACACTAATTTTTTTCTTCTCATGGTATTATTTATCTTACCGAAAAGAAGGCGAAGTAAACCCATTCAGTGTTTCCAAATCAAATTTAAATTTACTACAACTCAAAATAAAAATATTTTGTGAAGGTATGACATGACACTTTTATCGTAGCCCACTTCCTTTCTCTGTGTTATCTAATTCCTAATCCCTTTCAACTGAATACATCGACTGATTCTCTTCACGAAAACAAATGTCACAATGCCGGATAAGATTCATCAAGAGAGTTGTAGCCGAGGTATTGAAGCCCAACGTGCCGCATTCAAAAGTACAGTTAGAATGTATTTTTTTTGGTCCACTCCCATCTTCAGCTTCCAATGAGTCAGGATTACCGGGAAACATCGGGAGCCGACCCGGTTTTCGCGCGGCGCAACCAATTCGCTCGTTGCAATCTCCACCCACGGCGCCCATGAATTAGAACCGCGGGCGACTCCCCACAGGTGGCGCTGCTTGCAACAGAGCACTCAACCAGAGCCTTTCCCGGAATCTCCTGTCGAGACGCAATCACAAGTACGGGTTTTGGGATTTTTTTAGGTCGGTGACCTTATTCTTTCATATTTCCTACGTACAACCGCGAGCACAGAAGGATTTCCTTCCCGAAATCGGTTGATGAATCCGATCTCGCAATCCCACTATGCACATCTATACGAATCAGTAGCATATCGTATGTACGTTGTAAGTTAGGGGACAGCTTAGATTAATGTAACGTTGGGTTAGACTACCGCCTTCAACGCGCTGCGCACGGAGGGTATGGGCACGGTTTTAGGTTAGGAGAAGACCTGCCAATGCTTTGTATATATTTTTAATATGTTAATAAACTAAAGATTCTAATTTAAGCCAACCCATGATACACTATGTTTTAAGCTAATATTACATAATAAAAAATAAAGAGGTTACGTAAGAAAAAGTAGATGATTAGAAGTACTTCAACATAAAGTACGAACAACAGTCAGAATAAACACTTAAAAAAAAGTTCATACTTAATTTCGATCCGCGGACCTTATTGAATGTTTATAGATCTATGAAATCGCTCTCTTATCGATAGAGCATCCATCTTTTAGATATTTTAGACTTGAACAACCCTTCCGGCGAAATCCTTCAGCCCGTGATTAATGTCGACTACCACTGCTATTGCTTAGCGCTGATTGATAAGCGGCTAGTCGAAAACTTATGAGGAAAGTTTTTAAGTCCATAATAGAATAATTAGCGATCACTAACGCAGCTATTAATCATCCTCTTTCATCGGGGCAAAAAAGCTTACTACTCTTTGACTAATAATCAACATGGGGTTATTTGAACTCATTAATACTTTCAGTTCTGCACCGAAACTATTTATTTTAAAGTATACCGGGTGATAACTTTTACGGGAGTCACCCGCAATACACAATCGTGCGAAATATCCACTCCAGTCGACCGGAAATCGGGGGATCCGGGTTCGAATCCCGGTCAAGACGAATGATTTTTTTCTCTGTGGATCTTTCGCACGAAACTATTTATTACAAAAAGAAATGTAATGTTTATACAGACAAGAAAACTGATGCACAAAATCTCAACATTTTACTTTGACGTCACGGTGATTATTCTGTAAGTTTTAAGTAGGCTAATGAATTTCACATGTTCGCAACGTTCAAAATTTTTCACAATGACAAAGGCATTCCAGGTTGGTTATTACGACCGGAAACAATTCAAAGGGTTGAATATAACGTTAAGAAGAACAGAGGAGTCTCGATCTGTCATATTTATGAGTGAGAGAACAATAGGGTAATTATTCGAAATTGGCAAGGGAAATTGCTCGGATAAACATTTATAACTCAGGATAGTTATGACGCGATTTTAGAGATTAGTTTCTACGGCGTAATGTATGAGATGGGTACGACGATTATCTCCGCGTTCATCCCATTACAAAGAAAATTTGGTCCTCACAGCGCGGCAGGATGGATGCGACTCTCGCCAATCTTTGTTGCCCGTGATCAAGACGCTGCTTACGTCGATCAAGATCTTTCACGAGCGGGCTGGGCTCCTTATGTTCCCTCGTGCAGCCGCGAGGCAGCGTTGCCGAATCGCACTTTCGTTGCGCAATGATATGTCCTGACGGACTACTCCGCGAAATTCCGCTTCCAATGGCAGAGAGTGGTGTATAATTCTGAATTTTACGACTCCGGGTCACTTATGTGTTATCACTTACCCAGAACTGTGTCCAATCAAATGTTCACCTCGTCGTTATCCGTGAATTAAAATCGAATAGAACGCTTATAGCGAAGTAGGCACCCACTCTCTTCTCATCCCAAGTGCTTAATTCGACATTTCCAACGGAGACTGTCAAAAGATATCAGTACGAACAGATTTTATGGCATGTATGTTCTCCTTTACGAATGATACATCACTTACGATCCTTGCAGCGGTCATATTCTTTACGTGGCATATTACTTGTTTAGAACATATGCTATTTAAATTCGAGATATTCAGAGAAAACCCTCGCCAAATTTGCCTGTATCTTAAACATGAAAATTTAAAAGAAAATACCGAGGCAAAAATTTAAAATTTGAAATGCAGGCAAAAACTGACTTAGGTCCAATATTACCATCTGAAAATTTCAAGATGATAGCCTACTTTCTACTCAAGTAAAAAGCAGTGAAATGAAGACAGATGGAGGATTAGTTGGCATTCTGTTAACTCCTAGCTCTAGAGATGGTTCGTCTCGGGACGTATGTTACAACTGTTTACTTATTAACAGCATCTTGTATTCTACCCCATTTCTTAAAAAAACTAATTGCTTACTTCGGTATCCGCACTCAGAATGACAATTTTTGTTGAAGAAAGCAACGTTGCAAGCAGATGCCGCTTTTTGCCAACGATTCAATTAAGCTCAGGCGAAAACAACACACACTGGCAATTCGCCATGAATGGTGTTCTACGGACAATGCTCTTGTTTCAGTTCGCCCGAAAAATTAACTCGCATTCTTGTCTCAAGAAGTTTGGGGCATTTTTGGCAATTTTGCCCGTAATTACTGAGAAGGTGGGTGGGTCATTCATTTTTCTCAGATACTTTTGGGCATTAATGGACGTTATTTTCTCCGAAAAGAACACTAAACACTTAATGAAGCGCACCATAAGGAGAGTCATGTTAGGATGGTGGAGTGGCAAGCTATTTCGCTGTGAAAGCACGCACGTGGAGCATGGCAGGGCACGTATCCGGGAGTGGGAGCTACAAGGGCTCCAGCACAACCCGAAATGCCTTCCAGTTCCTGAAAAAAATTATAGCCGACCAATCTTCACTCTTAAAAGACGCGACACATATTGACATAAATTATCAGATCCGCTGTTGCAGACTTTTTGGAATACTTTCGTCAAGCCTGAAGGAATGCTTAAGGATTTTCAATCATATTGATTCATAATATCCCACCGGTCTCAACATTACTGTATTATTATCAAGGATACCTACAAACAAATTTCAAAGAACAGAGTACGAACTCCCTGAAGACCGTATCATTTTAAATTACTCTTGAAAATGTCAATTAGACTTTAAAACCGGCCGCATATCAATCAATAAATACATTTGAAAATGTCTGAGTGATTCATTTTCATATAATTCAACTTCGTGGTTTCATGGTTTCATAAATTCGTGCTTTCGTAACGGTATTGCTTCTTTTTCGGCAGTTATAAGGGATTACTGGATCGCTACCATTTAGGTAGACAAACCCGAAACAAATTTCGAGCCGCGTGCCATCGACGTAGACTAAACGTGTATGCAAGGTGGAACCGCTGAGGAGGGAGAGAGAGAGAGAGGGAAGAGGTATTTCCAGACGACGGGGGAGTCTTGAAGTGAGAGGGAGGCGAGGGAAGTGAGAGAGGGTGGGATGACCGGCAGAATTCCAGCCTCCTCGGGCGCTCTTCCCCGGCAAGGACGCCGTCTGGGCAAAGGTGCAGGCGGAGAGAGGAGGGCATTCGGGCGGGCGGATTCGGGTGGCGATCAAGCCTGTGACGCCCACGCTCAGCCGAAGGAACTCGCCGGGCGCAATCGCATGGTGGCGAGATATTCGAGCCTGTTCCTTTCATGAGGGGAACAAGTTCGCTTGTCTCGGAGGGCTCTCTTAGTTCTGTGTCATTTTCGATAGGTCTGATTATTGGTATAATTCGAGTGCAACATAATGAAAATAGTGAAAGATAAAGTTTATGAAGATCTGCTCTATTTACAACAGCGCAAGAACGGGCGTCGGAATTGCATAAAATAATGGTACACGTAGCGATTGCTTCAAAGAGGGAATTAACGAGTTGAACCTTACATTATCAGATAGATCTGACTTTCGATGCCGATGACAAGCATAAGCAGCATCATGATGATGGGTACTCATTGGTTGATAGTTACCTAATCGATTTCAGAATTACCATCCGCAAGTCAGCTCCTATCCGATAGTCGGCCGAAAATAGAAAATCATTCAGAATTGAAGGTCATCGTCGATTTTTGACTGTGATTGTTATTGGAATCCATAGGCTAACTTTGAAATCCACGATCGACGTTATTTTTTCACCAATGTCAATGGATGGCTATTGACATCGTTGTCCATCGACTGTTTTCAGTAATCGAATGATAACATCATCAAAATCGTCAAACGAAAAAAATCCACGTTCCTGTATGCAAATACCAGCAGGTGTTGGCAAAGGAGATGGGTTCAAGGCTAGGGACGCCGATTCCGTCCGTCCGCCCGGGGCGCCACGGTTACGTGTTTGCGTCATTACATGCGCATTCCGAAATGCTGTACGACCCTCCTCTTTTCCTCCACGTAGACGACGGTGATTATGTCCGACTGTCGCGTGTCGCGACACATTTCCGGTCAGCGGCATTTTAAACACCCATTACACCAAGGTCCCTCTGCCGTACAAAGACGTGATGAGAAAACGCAAATAGAGCAGTTTCCAAAATAATGTTGTGGAGGGAAGTCGATTTTTGGGAAGCAAAAATATGAATAATTGGAAAAAGGAAAATGGTGCCCGTAAAGTGCGTTCACGAAGATAAAAACCGAGACAAAATTGCAGTATTGATGCAAGAAAATATATTAACAAAAGCGATGGATTGTCTTTACCATAATTTATCTAAAATGGCAATTCATGTCGTTTTGTATTTTTCTCTTAAGGTTAGAATTGGTTAACCATGATATGAAAGGTGGGAAATATACCTCTCAATGAACGCCCCCAAAAATTACTCTTATAGAAATTACCAAACATTATTCATTGGCGGAAGAAGTTCAGCGTTAAAGAAAGCTTTATCCATGAAGTGTTCATTTTTTTTATTTTTTTTATTTTATTAGTGTTAAAGAAAGCAAGTTAAAGGAAGGCGATATCCGCAGTGAGTTACATATTATTTCTAGTATCCTGGTTTCAATTAATCAACCGTTCTAATTTTGTAAAATTAATGATAACACTAGAAATGACATTACTAGTCAATTATACAGCCTAACACTTTTATCGACTCGTTACCATTAATATGATCTATTATAGCACTAGCAAGGATCTATCACCAATCGTTCTCTTCTCGCATTGATACTTTATTTTCAATTTCAAGAACATTAATGCGAATAATCCTTATCGCTGTCAAGTTGATACCCCTGAAGGATACTTAGGATTCACTTTCTATTTGAGCAAATCTACTAGATTTAGTTCCTACTAGACCAGTTTCAGAGCTGGTTGATTTCGGCAAACACCAAAGTAAAATGTGCAGCTAGTATTATAAGATCTAATAAGAAAGAGCATTAAAGTATTTATACGTCAATTTAGCTATCTGCTATCTCTGCTATAAACAAACTAGAGGCCAACACCCGAAAAATTCAAGAGTGTCCGCGTATGCTTCACGTTCTCTTTTCTCGCACGACTGGCGCTTTGCAAGCGAGGAAGGCGTACGTACGTCGCGTCGTGCTCCCCTTACAGGTGGCACACTCAACGGTACTCCAAAAATGTACGTGGTCTAGCCGTGTGCGCTGGCCTTTTTTTTTTAAGCCTCCCCTGTCTCCTATACGTGTGTTTACAATGCTTTGTTTTAACACGACTCTCTTTTCCCGTCCAGGGCATCCTCTTCTACACGCCGCACTGGCTGTGGAAGAACTGGGAGGAGGGGAAGGTGAGGGCACTGACCGAGGGCATCCGAGGCTCCGTGCTCAGCTCGTCGAACAAGGAGCGCCGCTCCAAGCAGAGTCGACTTGTGCAGTACGTGGTGGAATCCATGCACCAGCACCAAGCCTACGCCGCGGCTTACTTCTTCTGCGAGTTGCTCAACCTGGCCAACGTCATCGGCAACCTCTTCTTCGTGGACACTTTCCTCGGGGGAGTGTTCCTCACCTACGGAACTGATGTGAGTGCCTTTTTTTTTGGTGGTAAATAAAGTAATCTTCCGAGGAGGTTTGAATGCGCCGCACTGCACGTTTGGGGTGTCGGCAGGCATTTAGCCAGAAATTTGCTTCGTTGGGGGAGCGTAAGTGACGTGCGGGTTGCCTGGTTCGATGAATTGGTGTCTGCTCGCACGAATCGGAAAACTATAAAATCATCGCATTAAATCAGCTTTATATGCATTTTTTGCATTAAGCTGAAAGTAAAATTAATCGTTGGGTGTTAAATAAATTATGAAAGTTAACTAATTCGAAAAGTGTCTTCGAATAGGTGCTCCTGGGCTAGTGGTCTCCTCGGGAGATGTGCTCTGGGTAGTCACCATTGGGGGAAAAATTTCGGGGGGCTGAGGCCCCCAAACCCCCCTCCTGGCATCAAGCCTTGGTCTCGGTTCCCAGAGCTGACTGAATGCTTCCAACTCGAATAGTATCCACTGATATCGCACAAGAGTCACCTACACTATTCACCTGCAGTTCTACCAAAAGCTAGTGTTTCATAAACAATATTTTAGTGAACTTGAATTATACTAGTTGCAACAAGATTATTCATATATACTCATCTTTGCCCTGGTAATTGTCTTCCCAGAAGTTAATATTAGAAACTAAATGACGTCACATTTACATAGTAAGGGGCAGTGGCGTGACTAGGAACACTTATGCTCTGGAGGGTATTGAGGGGGGGGGCGACCCCCCACCGGGCAACGGAGAGTCTGGGGAAAATTTTAGAAAAACGATATGTCAGGATATATATTTTACATTATTTCGGCACTTAAAAATTTTTAGAAAGCAGATGCAGTTATTATATATCAAAACTAGACAATAATTTTTTTACATCTCTGAGGCTTTGTGGTGGGGGGGATCTAATACCCTCTCATAGTTACGCTTCCGGTAAGTTAATAATTAAAAAGAGAGAGACGGAGATAATAGGCCTGTGATTATTGTGGAGTGTCTAGCATTCTCTTCTGCATTGTTGAAACTGCCATTACTTAAGGATGAAAAAGAGTAGGTTTAGTGATCTATTTTGATAAGATTCTTAACGATAATGCATAATGATGAGGGTAATATCATTAATAATGTTAAGTCATTACTTTAACACATTTATTTGGATAGCTGCATCTCTATATGATCTATTTACAAGCGCGGCTTTCTAAGATAAAAGCTTTCAAGTCATAAACATCTTAAAGTGTAGAACGCGAGTTGATATTCATAGAAACAGCTAGTTATGTAAACAGTATGCGTTCACAAGTTGAATTTTAATTATTAAATTGTCCGATGAGGCTCAAAGAAAACAATGGATTAGTCTCACCAAAGGAAGCCAGAAATGTGGCAATATTCCTTCATTTCAGTTTTCTGCGAAGGTGCCGATTCACTGCTCATCGCCACAATTGTGTAATAAGATTTCATCGACGATTTTCCTGCAACACGGTTTGTCCTTATGACGTCACCCTACCTCGTATTTTCCTTCGTACCATGACGCAATGAAAAATTTGATTCACATTTAACAGATATGGGAAAAAAGAGACGGGCTAGATAGGGAATGAAGGAACCAAGCGCTACAAGCATTCAGAGAGCTGGGAAATAAAATACATTCATTGCATTCCCCTCATAAAATTTTATTTCTGATTTGCGTTTCTTTTCATATAGAACATTTTCAAGCCTTATACTTCAAATCTCATATTCATTCGAGTCTCAAGCCTCATATTTCAAGTAAATATTGTGAATGCAACGAAACGCATTGAATAAAAAAAGTGTCGATAAAACATTCTTTGGGAAAGTAGGCGATGTTTATCGGCTAGTTTCATGGATTGCGCGTGTAATTAATTTTAACTCTTCAACAATAGGAAGATTGAATCAAATTAATGGCACCAATAGTTTGAGGACTTCAGAAAAGAGAACAATTTAATTTGTCCCGTAAACAGTCCATGAATCAGTGTGTCATCACAAATGAATATAGCTTAATATTTATGAAGCTACGTGTCCTGCATTTTATTCGCAAGGACTCTCCAACCCGCCTTTGCGGTTCCATTTGTGCACATCGGCGCCTTCTTTCCCGATAGGGCTAAAGGGGGCGCATCACTTCCATCTGCCATTTCTCTTTTTCCTCCCATCTGCATCAACCAACTTTCCCCTTGAAACTTTGGCGAGCGTCGAACTAATGCAATGATACCTACGTGACAGGTTTATTTTTCACGAAGTTTTTCTTCGGCGCCGCAGGAAACAAGTTACTTTGTGCGCAGTTACGCGCACCGATACAAAGTTAAGGTCCGAAGTTCACTAAGAGAAAATGGCTAGGTGGTGTAACTGGCAAACTGACCGGCAATCGGGAGATCCGGGTTCGAATCCCGGATAAGTCAAATACTTTTTCATGGCTAACTTCTCCCTCTGGTGTATTATTTTTGGCATTGACCAGCTTCAGATCTCATGCTGAAATGAAGACGGAATTTACTTTGGTAAGGGGGGTTGCCAGACGTGATTAAAAAAAAGTATTAATCAACACCCGAGTCAAACCAAAATGTGAAGCTATTAATATTAACAAATAGGTTCATCCATAAAAAGGTTTAGAGAGTTTTCAGAATACTCTGCGTCGTTGGGTACTCGACGGAAGGCTTATATGATTGACTTGTACAAGCACGAACACTTGATAGTGTCCTCTACAAATATTTATTTAACGGCTACCGTTTTCGGCGGTCAAGCCATTACCTACAGTAGTGAAATAAGAAGGGAATTTGATCATACCGGCAGCCCTATACATATAAAATCGCGGTATCGGAAGCGTTCTTGTTGATAATGGCGCGAACCATTTTGCCATCAATTGAAAAACTAACTCCAATGATGCATTTTTCTTCCCGGGCCCTCCAGGTGATCCAGTTCTCCGGGATGGACCAGGAGGATCGTGTAGACCCAATGGTGGCCATCTTCCCGCGCGTCACCAAGTGTACCTTCCGCAAGTACGGTCCTTCCGGGAGCCTCCAGGACCACGACGCCCTCTGCATCCTCGCCCTCAACATCCTCAACGAGAAGATCTACATCTTCCTGTGGTTCTGGCTCATCATCCTGTCCGCCCTCTCGGGCCTCGCCATCCTCTACTCCATGCTCATCATCGTGTCCCCGTCGGCACGCGGCTCCTCGCTGCGCCGCAAGTTCGTCAGCATGATCCAGAGGAATAGCGGGGACGACATCGGGAGCGGCAGCAACGCGGCGCTCACCCCCTCACCTGTGCGGGTGTCTCGGGCGCCGCCCGGCCTCTCCACGCTCATCAACCGCATCTCCGTCGGCGACTTCGTCCTGCTCCGCTTCCTCTCGTCCAACCTGAACGTGATGGTGTACCGCGAGGTGATCGAGGAGCTGTGCCAGGAGATGGGCCTCAAGAACAATCATTCTCCCCCGATCTCGCCCCCAGCCACCCTGGAGCTGAAGCCCATGGGCACGGAAAAGTTTGGCAAGGAGACGGAGACATAATGGTGGGAGTTGGAAGGCGGGTGCTGGATCCCCATCTCCTGAGATTGATTGTTTAGTTTTTTTTTTGTTTGGTGTTTTATGGTTTGGTCAAAGTTTTTCTCTCTCTCTCTCTCTTCGAGATCCTCTCCACGGCAAAGAACGTTGCCCGTTTTTTTGTTCTCTTCGTTCCTTTCCTATCTGGAGTTGTGCGCATTGACATGAGCTGTTTCATGTATGCCCTTGGTATGACACCTTTGGGTTGTCATCGAGTTCCATCGAGTTCCTGTGCCAACATATCTCAAGATGGAAAGAAGATCAATGCCAACCCTTTTATCTTTCTTCTCTATCTACTTAATTGGTGGTGTGTTCACGTTCACTGATGCTCTTGGATACCATCTTCAGTCTGTCCACTACAAGTACCAAAATCACGAGGCAAAGCACTGCAACCATTATTTTGGTGTTTGGATCAGCGCAAGTGAAATAAAGTGTTTTTTTTTTACTCAGCCCAAGCCTTCTTCATGAGTTATGTCAATTTGTATTTACTTGAAGGCACTTAAAGTATTGCGAACATGATGCGAGTTCCTCAGTGCCACTGGAGCAACTTGATTGTTTATTCCAACAGTCATCTAAAAAGGCAACAATATCACCCTTATGGCCATGAAAGTATGGTTGTTTTGATGGTCCATTTGGATGTGCAACTGCTGAGAATACAGCAATACGTTGGCCCAAAGTCATGGTCATGATCCAAATAATACATTCAGTTTGATACTGGTGTAAGAGGTGTCAAATTCTTCATCACAGAATAAGCCATGAGCCAGTTTGAGGAACTCTGTGGCATTCCGAAGGGGATAGTTGTTGAAAAGAATAAAAAAATCAGTCAGCAAATGTTCAAGGCTTTTCTTTGGTACATGGTCTTCAGATCTGTTTTTATGTTGTGGCATTACTTCATATGAACAGCATGAACACATCCCTCTTCCCAGCCATCCTCTTCCCCAAAACAAGTAGTGCACCACCGAAGAAGGAGAAAAATTAATGGGAAGTCTGCGCACGTGATGGATCCATACCAGTGGCTTTTCAGCTTGGTATATATTCCCAGCTCCAACAGAGAGAGAGAGAGAAGGAGAGAGTGATAAAGCCACGCTTTCCAACAATTTATATGAGAGCTGCCTCGCTTGGTGCCTCAAATTGTTATCAGTGGCCAATACCAGAGACAGCAACTCTTACTTGTGACTTCCTGAAGTGATACTTGTGTATTATTCCGTAGTTCTGCAGTGCTGTTCTTTTTCTAACTTGGTGCACTAACACGAAAAAGCTCATGCCATACATGTAATGTAAGTATGCATGTGCTCTCCTTGGCCCCTTCTTGACTGCTTCAAACTTGTGGGTTGTTGTTTTTATAATTTGTTTTCTTGGCTATTGAAATGCCTTTTATGGTGGTGGTGACTGGATAAAATGCGTTTTAATAAGCTTAATTTCAAAGAGTGCCTTAAGTGAAGAATGTATACAGTTAGAGTGAGAGACGAGAAAAGTATTCTGCTTCCCCATTTATTTATCCTCTTTTTGCTTTTAATTTAAAAAAAGAAATTACTTCTAGTTCGTTTTGATGAAGCTTAATGTCATATGATGAGTGAGGTGGGAATGCTTAGGAGAAATATCAGATTAATTTCTATATAATAATATTTTTTCATTAATGCCCAATAATTTCTGTGGCTGGTATCCAGCCACATGTTTTAGTGACCATTGGGTTGTGTCTTCCAAAAGCTCTTTCTTGCTAACTATTTGTAATACATCTATCCACTACTCTATGCTTAAAAAATACTGCCTAGTCAGAATCATTATTTCTGAACAGCTTGACCAGTTAGTACATTCCAGGAAATTTTCTCATAACCCATTCCATTAGTATCTCATAGTTTTAAGTAAGAGTAATCTCAGTAAATGATTAATACTGATTTAACAGTTTAGATTGACTTTGTTAGGAGAATGCTACTTTTAATGAGTGGTATTGGCTGCTATGTTTAGTTCCAATGAAATGACATTATTATACTGCCACTTATTTGCCTTTATTTCTTGTTAGAGAGAATGATTTAGGAAAATAATGATGAATTTTTTTCATGCTCAATGGATTATGTCTCATTAAAGGCCATCTAGAGTTGTAAGTCGCAGATTTATAGCAGATGAAAACTAGGTAGGCATTTTTAAGAGTCACAGATACTGACTTTTAAACATGCTCATGGTAGAGTGATAGACGAAGTATTTTTTTGAATGATTTACATTGTTAAGAAAGAGTTTGAATTGGAAGCAGAGAAGATATAAATATGAAGGAGAAGGTTTTATTTTTTGTTCATGAATGATAGTAGAGTATCTGAAGGATATTTTAATGCTGCAATGGTGATAATCATTTTTTGTGAAAAAAACTGTTTTGAGAGTGGATGTTATTGGTTAAGAACTATATCTTTGTGTATGATCTGTGTCCATCTGCTTCAAAAATTAGAGGAAACAATATTTTGGTACAGAATTGTCATGTCTTCCAGTGAACTTTTCAAATGATATTGTTCTATGCATGAGGAATAGTTGCCTTATTTGAAATGCAATAAACAAGTTCCTGTGCTTTTAGGAATCCATAAATTTAAAAATTGTTGTTTACAAGGCTGTGTTATTGTTCAACATCTTTTGATATGCTTTGTAAAGGAGAATTTGTATGTACCAATAAAGTTTATGTACTAAATTCAAATTGAGTTCATAAAAAATCAAATTCTCATACCTACCTACAACTGTCATAACTGAATGCAGAATTCCCTTGAGTCAGGGCTGTCAATAATCCTAAGCAATACCAGTGATATGTTGTGGTAACAAGTGGAGAGAAACACCAAAGTATGAAGAATAAAGAGGCAAATGCTTGGAAAGTGTCAAATGTTGTGTCCATTCTGTGACAAAGTCTCTCATACAGGCTAAAATATGGCTGAAATAACTTGTATCCTAAAATTCTTCTTACGAGTCAAGATTCAAGAATTATCTACTGTTTAAGGTGGATTATACATAAATTTCAGAATACTGTTCTTATTTTGTATATCATACTCAAATAGGTCTGTTCACTACTGTTTGCCTTTTGGAATGTTATAGGGTTTGGGAAATGAAGAGACCAGAATTTTTCCATTTTTGATATTGCCTACTTCCCAAGCTATTTGCAATGAAAAATTGGTGGCCTTAACCCCTTTTAGAGATAAGTTGATAGGGTCACAGGTGCATACATGCTAAACGAGTCATCGCTTCTCAGCTACTTCTCAGCCTTGTTCATGGGACTTGCATGTTTCATTGACTAGCAAAGTCTAATGAGCAATTATTCCCCCTCACTGAAAAGTCCCACCTGAATGAACAACAGGGGTGCATTAGGGTCTCAGTTCATTACTTCCATCGGTGCCTTGGTGGTTTGCAATACCTCACAGCGATAATGTACCTGACCTCTGATATGTGAGGACAAGTGGCTTTCAGGTATTAATCCATTATTTTTAAACATTTTTTGCTATTCTGGTGAAATAAAACTGTCATTTTAGAGCCACCTTTTCAACTAATATGTTTTAAATTTTCCCGTACATAATGGCAGATCCCCAGCAATAAGTACGTAACCCCTGAATTGTTCCCTCTTGTGAAATATGACATCATAATTAAAGTAACTAATGTAGATCCAATTATTATTAATTGTGTTTTGAAAATGTGAAATCGTTTAACTAATCCTGTTACTCCCCTTAATACGCCACTCATGAGCAAATAATCAAGAGCTCTAATGACAACGTAATCTCATGAATAAGTCCACGCTCATTTATACTGAATGTGATATTATTAGAGCTTAAAAACCAATTATGAATTGAAATTCAGAGTACTGTTACCAATGAGCCAGTAAGTGAGGGAGCGACGGATGACTGGACGAGTCCATTTCAGAATAACAATAACCTGAGTAGTGGGGGAATGAGTATCCACTTATATCCTTACTTGTACAATATTATTGTGGAGTAAATCAACCCTCAGTCTTTAATCTCTGTGACTGATTAGTACTGAAAATTGCACTGAGTGCTTAGGCTTCCCTTTTGCTCGATGCTCTACACTTATGTTAATTTTGATTATTGCTTAAACCGGCCCTGAGTACAGGCAACCCATGTGTCACCCAAGCTCCTACCGAATAAAATTTCTGGTTGTGTGCCTGTTCACAGCCCTTCCACAACATCCTACCCTATATTACAACCTTCAATATTCTCACTCCATTCAATATAAATCCTACTCACATTTTCCGTTGCCTCAACTCATTAACACGTTCCCAGCCAGGGATTTTTAGACGAATTCACCCATTGCACCTAATTTCTTTCTTTTCCCTTTTGCTTTCCCTCTTGGATCTTTTCTATTTGACTTTTGGTGTGTATCCGGCTACGTGTGCCACGTCAGTCACGTCATATATGTGGCACTGATGTAGTCGTGACCAACGGCGTGCTATGAGAGGCCAAAAAAGGTGACTCATTCTCCGGTCATTATGACCGAATATTTGTGAAGAAGAAGTAGGTACACGTTTCGGTCATAATGACTGGAGCGTGTGGTGAATGTGTTAAGGTCTCTTGTTACCTATCGTTTCTTAAGACTTCTTCAATACTTTTCCATAGCGGTAATACCAAATTAATAAAGTTATTTTACCTATTCAAGTAGATATCCCTTCTACTGCTTTATTATAATATTCTTGGCTCATGAAGCTCATAAAAACCTCATGACCTCAATCTTTTTGTCACTGATCGCCATAGCATTTGACTCATATTAATATAATAACATATCAAGCAGCACTTACAAGCCTTTTCCTCACTGATTTATCACTCCAGTCAGCAGAATACCTAAGGCCCCCCCCCATACACGTTCAGTTTGGCCTCAAGGCCTGGACTGTACAGCCCCGGACTGAAGGCAGAACTGACAGTGTGTGGCGATACCTTGAGGCGGATCGTTGGCTGGACGGCCGGACCTCATTGTTTTCCCATCCGGCAGCCGTCAGGCCTTTGGCCAAAGTTCAGGCCTTGAGGCCAAACTGAACGTGTATGGTGGGCCTGAGGCTCCGGCCAAACTGCGCAGTTCTGGCCTCAAGGCCCGGCCTTGAGGCCGGGACGTGTATGGTAGGCCTAACAAACCCAAACATAAATCTTGCCACTTTAACTTCCAGATATAACTATTCCCAGGCTTCTCTAACCATTCAGTCAATAAGTGGCATAGCCAATGTCCAACCCCCTCCACCCCCAAAATAGAAAAACACAATTACTTTGCTTCTTAAGAGAAAACTATACATATTGAAAAATCATGAATTTACAAACGATTTCTTTGACAAATGAAGTTTTTTTGATAGTGAAAAGTGTTAAAATTCTTTTAAAAACCTCTAATTAGTACCCTGTTTTAAAAAAAATTTCCCCCTGATTTTGGACCCCCCCTGAATGATATTCCTGGCTATCCCACGGCAGTCAGTTACCTCATATTTGAAAAGGAAAACAAGCTATTTGACAAGCAAAAATGATAAATGTGTCATGATAATTGAATGAAAGAAGGGAAACCCTCTCAAAAAACTCAGGGGACCACTGTATTTGTACATTCTAAATTCCCAAAAACAGTTGGTAGCTAGGACAGAATAACCTCATTTCCGCACAGGATGTGAAGTTAAATGTGACCTTGAACATTCAATGGCTGAAGAAACTTGATTAGTAGCTTGGATCAAACCTTTCACCATTTCATACATTGATAGCTATCCTTTATGATTAAATACACTTGACACACAAATGACAAAAAAAGTTTTATTTCATATTTCCTATGCTGAATTATTACCACCCAAGGCCACATGCTTAACACGTTGCATACGGATGGCGAAAATTCTCGTCATTTCTTTCCCGAACGTTCTGGACAGATGACAAAGATTCTTGTCATTTAGGCACGTCAACCTAAACAATGTTAAAGTGTGCAATACGTATTCGTTAGTACGTTTTCAGTTGTTGTTCGTTATTCATAATGAATTGATGCATCATAAAGTTTGATTGGGTAAAGTTATATTCTAAGCATTAGCTTTTTAACCATGTTTAAACCAAAGGCATTACGCCCTAATAGGCACATATTTCCAATCTCAACACCTCCACCCAGAATTCCTAGGAATTTAAATACCCCGGTAAGCAATGTGTTAAATACTGCTGCTAATACAAAGAAATTAAGTACTCATTGACACTTAAAAAAATGGTCAAGCAGTGCCTGTCATGTAAAATTGATTTCTTTCTTTAGTATGGTCTATTCTTACAAAGTCTGTTCTTTCTTCATCCTAGCTGTAAACTAAGATCACTCTTCCCTTTCCTCACTTTCCCTGCATCATTTTGCTCTATCACAGTTTTCAACACCATCTCAACTCTTTTTATGTGCTCTATTGTAACCCTCTGTCTCATCCACAGAACCTGGAGCAGTTTTCTCTCTCCCAGCTGGTCCAATATTCTTCCTTTTACTACAGGCTTCAGAATACCTTGACCTCAAATTTCTCCTTTGTCACTTAATAATCTTTTTCTATCAAAAATTAATTTATGTAGATCACCTTCCAGTCTGTCTTTTTTCAAACCCTCCAAAACTCATCTCAATTTCCAGCAGCCTGTTAACGTGGCGTGAAAACAATTGTGAGTGCATTTTTAATCGATCAAGTCAATTTCTCTATGCTGAAACCCTAATTGATTTCCATAGACCTTCGGAGGTCAAATTCATGTATATGTGAGCATACAAATTTCTACATGCACTGCTGATATAAAAGATGAAAATATGCCCTTCTACTTTTGAAATATAATATGTAACCAGGACTGCCGACTTATAGAAAATATTGGGGGTGGCCCCTACCGGAGGTCTTACCCCAGGAAATTTTATAAATGGTGAGTTTTAAAGTTTTATAAAACATTTAAGAAGAGTCATATGATCTAAATTTGGACTCTGAAAACTCGACTCTTGATAGCTGGACCCTCCGGGGAAAATCGATAAGCTCAACACATTTTTTTCTCCTCCCCCATAACAAATTTTTAAGGGGGCTTGGGCCATCTCAGGCTCCATGGAGTTGGCGCCACTGTATGTAACATTAAGGAGATGATTACAGCAGCAGTGCTCACACATTAAATGCGAGATAGAGTTAATAAACCTATCCCAGTTTTAGTTTAACTTTTTATTCAAGCCTGTAGTGGTAATAAAGTCTAAATTGAATTTAAAAAAAGGAATCCCATTTAGGTTCAAATGAAAAGGGAGGCAAAAGAAGGCTTCTGGGATGTACAGAACAGAGGAAGCTCAATCTCATTGGAGGGGTCATTGATATCCTGTGCATCAGATTGACATACAGAATATGCCGATAACCCTATATTGCTGAGATCTCACTTTAAAGTTCACTGGGGATGGGAATGTGCATTTTACCATACTCAATTAATTGTGTGCCACAGTAGCTCGTATCCTGTATACTCAAGAAACATCGCTACAATGAAACAAGTGGTTCTGCGAGGTGAGTGTGAATGTGAAGTGATTGGATTATCAAAAGAAGTAAACTTCATAAGGCTTAAAACTATCAATAGATGGCATTATCAATCAAATTAAAGATGAATATCAATCACTGAAGAATAAATAATTAAGGAAGGGATCAGTTAACAGGGAGCCAATTAAGGATAAAGGAAGTTAAAATTAAATGAAACTATTCCATTTCTTCTTGCTTCAGAAATATCATTGAGAAACTATCAGGAGTATAATAATTTACGGACAGTTATTTCCATTTTATTCTATCAACACATTTGAGATTATAGTACAGATTTAAGCTGGAGTGATTATCTAGAGTTGCAAATGAGGGGGCAGAGTAGGAAGAAAATGTTTTTGCAGGGAAAAGGAAGGATTTGAAAAGTGCAAAATTTTCCAAAAAAAAGGAGAGGAAACCAGATGCATTTAAAGTCTTTGAGTATGAGAGCACTGACAAACAGACATGGATCCTACCTCACCTTTCACTCACAGCCTAATCCTCGGGTTTACACCTAACGATAACTTCTGGATATCAAAGTAAACCAAAATGAATCGATTTTCCCATTGAGATCCTTCACTGAAACCAGAAATTCCAATACATACTTTGAAAGAATGCTCCTACTCATTTTCATTCCAAAGCATCATATTATTGCTGAATTATTAAAACAATAATACCCTTTGACAGGCATAGATTCAAGATTTATTTCTGGGGAGCACAAGGGTCCGACAGGTAAACGATCTTCTCGTATTTGGGATTTAAAAAGAAGATACAACATTTACTTTGCAAAATATACCCTGTATTTTAATATGAAAGCTAATAATATAAAATTAAATGATTGAGGCTCTATAATACTAAAAACAAAATGAACGTCATGATAACCAAATAAAACATTTTGTCTATTTTTTTAGCATCTAGGGGGTGCATATGCCCCCTACCTAAATCCATCTACACCCTCTGAACAAATCCGGAGTAAATAGTAAAACTTTGACGTCTATGTAACGTTGTGGTTTAGCATATCTATCAGAAAACAGGATATGAGAAAACAGAAATAAGATGTGATAAGTTTGTGAGGGTTAGTTGAAAATTTGTTCGCTCCCATTGGAACAAGAGCTATAATTTAATCCCAAGGGAGGGATGAAAGAGTCGATGTGCGAGAGACAATCAACATGACATTCACCTAGAAAACTGGTATGAGGATAATGATCAGTTAACTGGTGAACCTGCGGTGTAAATAAATACACCCTCACCTATGCAATGCATTGCCTGTTCAAGTTTACATGCTCACAAGTTGCAGTATGGAGGTAAGATAAAATGGCAAGCATGCCTCATTGGAGGAGGTAGTCAAGACAACAGGCAAACACAGTACTGTAAAAGTTTTTTATAGTGGAGAAGTTATGCATTATTCTATGGGAAGGAAGGTATGGAAGTGAAGAGTATAATCACACACAAGACGTAGGGAGTGGGGCAACTGAAGGTTTTGTACTGACACAAGAGATAATCTCCAAAGAAATCAAGTGCTTGCAATTTTCCTCTTCCTTCATGGATAAAAATCTGATCAGGTTCAATGCTATTCTCTACATCTTAATCAAGTCCCAAACCAAAAATATATTGCAGAGTGTCGTACCTTTTGCAATAGCAATAGCATAGAAGCCAGTTGAGCTTAATCAAAAAATTAAATGGAAAATTAGTATAAAACAGTAGGTACTATTCCTCAAGGTTGAGTCAGCAACAGCTGAATTGTTTCTAAAATTCAGGAATCAATTAAGATTTTTTTGATGAGCTACAGATCAATACAACACAGATAAAACCTATCCCATGCATTCCAACCCATGCATAAATTTTAACAACTATGAAGCAGTAACCTATGTAAAAACTAAAAGCCGAATAGTTATTATCCTTTTTTTTTCACATGACATGCTTAGTTTATCATAAATCATTTTGCTTTTTGATGATTTAAATTCATTTCATGGAGCTCATCCCAAATATAAGTGTGGCCACTGAATATCACATATTCAAGGTAGGGAACTTGTTCCTTTCTCTTGAGCACCTACAATTTGGTATCAGGCAGTCCATAGGTGAAAAGCAGAAAAAATTTATCACAAATATTTGATATGCTAAAGGTACCCTTAGGGTTTGCATAAGTTTGACAACTGGTCTTTCCAGGACTGCATACTTTGTCTCACAATACTAAAGGCATTTAAATATCTTCAAGATATTCAAGATAACTATTTAAGACTACTAACTAACTACACGCCAAGTTCCTCACAAGATGATGGTGCTAAAATAAGCTCAACCTAAGCCTGCACAATAGCTAAGCATTGATGGGTTGATACTTAAATGCCAAATAAGAATTATCTAATGTGAAGTTTTTTGTACATGATTTACACCATTTTAAGAATTTTATATGGTGTAAAATGCCTCTGAAACATCCAAGAAAAAATGAAATAAACATTTGATGAACCCAAAGATTTAGATACTAATGTTTTTCATCCTACCTGTTCCCCCAGTCCACTTTTGATGTGATTCGGAGATGGAGCTCTCTGGTCTGGTCTTGAGTTAAAGTTCCTGTGACTAGCTGCCTCCTCCAATCCAGCAGATCTCTCATGACTTTGCGCAATGTGGTGAATTTGTACGTCTCCCTCTCCTGGTGAGAAAAATTAGGACATTAGGAAATAATTAGGAAAGTGCAACATATTTTATGAGAGCAAATATAAGTAACTGATGTTGTTTGATAGAAAAGTTAACTTCAATTATCAGCATTTCTAATGGAAATAAATAAATTGAGCAATTATTTTAGAATTTGCCCAAATAACTTTTTCATATATGTCTTTTTTAAAGATAACTATTACCTTGGATGTTTAAAATCTATGTGTGCAGAACACAATACTCAAACAGCAAAATATGTTTCAGAGCAAGGGAGACAGAAGAACATTTGAAAAATTGTGTTGGCTATTCAAGTTTTTCATTTTCCATAGCTTGTTGAGAGTGATAAAAAACATTGTGCTCAATAAGAATATTTCACCAAAAATGTAGAAATGCTTTCATGCATAAGAAGGGACGTAACAAAACTCTAAGCATTTTAAGACTACTTTAGACTGAAATTAATGTATTATCAGTCTATATTTTTATAATTTAACAATAACATTATAAAAGTGAGAAACAAAATAATTCAAGAAAAATCATAGTGTAACCATGGTGCTACCCACAAGTGCACTTTAAGAGCTTCGTTGAATATAAAAAGGTTAACATCATAGAAACTTTATATGAGGTTAAATTAATTACAAAAAAATCTACATAAATGTTTGTAATAAAAAATTCTTTGGAAACTACCAAAACCTTAAGGTGCTGTCACTAGCCTCAAAATTCTCAAAATTTTTGTAACCTCCCAGGCCTCCACTACTGCTGGGAGGTTACCCCCAGACCTCTCACCTAGCAACCCCCTTGTCCCTATCCCGAACCAGCCGCTGCTTGCATATGATTTCATAAATGCACACCACCAGCTAGACCATGGTCAGTGGAGTAGCCAGGAATATTGTTGGGGAGGGGGGGTCCAAAACCAGGGGGAAAATTTTTGAAAAACAGGGTACTAAATAGAGGGTTTTAAACTAATTTTCTTAGTTTTCATAATCGAAAAAAAACTTCATTTGCTGAGGAGATATTTTGTAAATTCTTGTTTTTTCAATATTTTTTTCTTTTATAAAGGAAAATGATTGTGTTTTTATAATTTGGGGGCAGGGGGGTCTGGACCCCCCGGGACCCCTCCCTGGTTATGCCACTGACCATGGTTATTTCTTGAGAAATGTCTACAATGAGTAGGCGACTGTATTAAGCTCTGAGCTTTACTTTATGCCACATTCTTTGTTTCCAAAAAAACAAGAAACATTATTACTTACGACATAAAGTTTCTTCCATATGTTTCCCCATTCTCTTAGAACCATTGTCACCTCACGGACCACAGGATCTTCAGTGGGAACCACAGTTTCAAAATGCCTTGAAGAAAATAAAGTATCAAATAAATAATCATTTGTTGTTAAGTAATCAGATATTTCAACTTTCCAAAAATAAAATTAAAGTCACTGAAATAAGATATAAAGATTATAGAGAAAATAACAAGTAAAAAAAAGAATTAAGAACAATTTTAGAAGGTAGTAAAAATATAGGGAAAGAAGGAATATAGAAAAAAGAAATTATGAATGCACTTACCCTTCATTTTCAATTTTAAATGGCTTGAGATGAATGTATGTGTTGGGGAATATGCCCTGCAAATAAAAAATAACAGTTTAGCCAATGGAAGTTCATTTCATTACAATGGAAAAAATTAACCTTATAAAATGATAACATCGTCCAACCTACCTTGACAGCTCTGTTTTTTGTGGAAAATCCGCAATACCACCCTGGAAAGAAGAATGATTCAATTAACAAAAAGGTACCCTTATCATCATCAAGAAATTAAGCATATCTCGTCAGCACATAAACCTTCAAAATTAAGAAACTCTGCAGGGCCTTTCGATGCCAGATTGGTAATGGGAAATTTATTTTGCTGTGCTATTTTTTAGTGAAATCATAAAATTGCACAATATGTGGTATGTTTGATACACGGTAGTTATGATTAATTTCATTAACAGAACCGTCTATCATCCGTGCTTGTAAAAACCAATAGAAACGCTATATGTGTATGGAGAACTTTACGTGAATTCAGTTGTATTAAGCCATATGGCTGTCCTTAATATTAAGTCCTCATCAATGCTTCTATGCTAATAATTCTTTAAAGCTAAGAGTTCTTTTAAAAATCCGTGAACTGACAAAGGTAGTAAATAGTAAAAACAACTATTAAAATTACACCGTCAATTAATTTCTTGATCTGAAATCATCATGAATTTTCAAATGAATTGAAGGAAATGATTACCTGTCATGAAACTTCGATGCAGGTTAGCAAAAAAGTATATAAAACGCCATAAAAATGCGTCTTTTTTCACGAAAGATAAGTGAACTAAAGCAAATTTTATGTATTGAGGAGTAATATACTAGTCTAAAGTGGTTAGAATTAGCATGACCAGATGAAAATCACCGAGAAATAGGAGGTTAGACATAGTTGACAACATTCGATTACCCCGCTCGCTACTATGGCTTCTTTGTACTGCCGCACAGCCCGACATGGCGCTGACGCTCAACTCCTCAAACGAAAGCGCCTCTGTCGAGCATATGGTAAACTAACTGGCATGGAGTGAAAGCGGGAATTTAATAACTGATATCGGAGAGACCTATTGGTTAAACAAGTTGCTCTCCATTATTTCTGAGTCATGCCATAATTATTCAATATGAACATCTAAAAAAAAAAACAAAATGTACTTATGCACCACATTAATATATACCAACCGCCATGAATAACAATTTAGTAAAACATCATGCGTGATCAAACCGGGTAAAAGTATTATATTTTAATGAAATTTGAATGCCAATTCCTTTTTTTTTATAGTAAATAATATTTTAAAATCTCGATTTCTCTTGGTAGCAAGGAGACTACGCTAAAAGTTTATAATTATGTGAAGGACGTGAAATTCTTTCATTATAAAGCTATAAAACATATTTGGCTTCATGTAATGCAGAAAAAAAATGTTAAAATTGAAAGACATAATGAAATAATACGGTATTTGTAAAATCTGATCCAATCGGCAATCGGATAAATTCTATAAAGTTAATGTTGGCGCAACTAAAATATATATATATATATATATAAAAGGAACATTAGCATGTGTAAAATAAGAAAAAAAAAGTATGTGGTACACTTACTCATCCCAAACGTAAAAAGACTGTTTACTCGAGGCACTAATATATAGAATATCGCACACTATAACGCATTCCGTCATACGTGAAATTCAGTATACGTGAGTAAAATTGGAATAGAGGTTACTTTCCATTTTATAATAATGAATCAAAGAGTTTATTGCCAAAGTCTGTCACGATACACGCTGTAATTTTCAAATCTCTAAGCACGGAAATCAGACTGCACACTAAAATACCTCACGCAACACGGCCTAAATAATTAGTACACTACAAATCATAGGGACAATATGAAGAAATCATTTTGGTATTTTTGCAACGGTAAAAAAATGGAAAAAATATAAAATGCAGCAATACTTGGGTTCATAGACGGTGTAAGGGGGGGGGGGGAGGGCACGGGGGCACCTGTCCCCCCCCCAGACGCTTAAAAAATAGACAAAATTTTTATGCTGTAATCATTACGTTCGTTTTGTTTTTTGTACAACGAGACACAGTCATTTAGTTTCATATTAATAACTATCATGTTAAAATAGGTATTTCGATCAGTCATTTTTTGAATCTTGCTTTTAATCACAAGAAAAGAAAGACCGTTTGCCTGTCAGACCCTTGCGGCCCCCCAGAAAAAACCTGTATCAGCCCCTGCTTGAGTTTTCACATTTATCCCATAATTCCCAATCTTTGCGTTATGTTTCAACGCACAATTTTGTCACCACAAATCATAACTTAAGAGAGAAAAAAGCCTTATGAACTAGGAGTACAAAATGAAACGAAAATGATAAGAAATTACAAGATACCATCTAGAAAATTATCAAAATATCCTAATTTGCGTTTCATGATATGCCAAAAAAATTCTGACACTTTATCCTCCTGCATTGTGATAATTCTTTTGCAGCCGTAATGTATTAAATTAAATAAAAATTTTCTTATATGGTGTTTTACTCATTTTAATTCCCAATCTATTCATTCATATGAACACTGACTATCATGCAGAAAAAACTATTTGAACTGAAGTCAATAGAAGGTTATATATTCGGACAATAGAATTTTACTACAGGCAACACCTGGTGGTTTTTACCATCAGAAATATACAAGGAAAAAGAAAAATATCAATTCAAGTACAGCCATAGCATTTTTTTGGGATGAAAAAAAAATAATTCATGATAATGCACTCTAATTCTGCATGAAGTGTTCTCGGGATCACCACCGGTTGGGTAACGAAGAAATTCTGATTTTATTGATAAGTCCCCAAAAGAAAGTTAATAATCAAACGATGAGAAACAGATGTATTTGCGGCAATGATAAGAAGAAATATCTAAGAAAAAAAAATTTTCACTGAATTAGCATGGATGACTAGGAGTAAAAATGGTGGACAGTCTTTCAAAATTCATCTCATAAAAATATTCACGTACGCCCATTTCATTAAGTATCTGTGTGCAGGTAATTCACGATTATTCCGTCCCGGACCTCACAAAAAGTAATCCATACCGACTCTGAACTGATAGAACAGATGAACGGTGACTGCTTTTGATTTATTTGTGACTGATAGCTTCTCCTGCTTGCTGTTCGCATAGATATCATTGTAAATTCAACACTCGTAGACGAACTCCTCCAAAGTAAACGTCGCCTTTGTTTCACTCGAACCGGGAAGTGATATGATCTTTTTCGCGTATAATGGCGGTAAAAATTGCAAGAGAAAGTGCACGGAAATGCGTGCCGAGAAAATTAATTGGCGATGCAAGTCGGAAACTTCCGACGAGATTATTACTAGATGGTTGACTATGAGCAGAGAATGACTCAAGTCCCGAAGATAAATACTAAGACAGAAGAAATAACAGCAGCGTGGATTTGTGGCAATATATTTCCACTACGCGGAAGAAAATGTGTTTTATTTTTCGCTGGAAGCAATCCAGTTGAGAAATAACGAGATATCACGAATTACTGACTGAACTTCCATCTTAGCAATATTGCGGAATTCATTTGAAATAGACTAATAAAGAATCTGGATGGGGAAAATATACCTTATCGTCGAAAAAATCGACACTTAATATGAAGCCATTTCATCTAAGTGATATGGTACGGATAGCCAATGCTTTGCCTCCGACCCTGTATCGCAAGTATATTCATAGTTCTAAGAGCAAGCAATATGTACTATCCAAGTTCAACTAAGAATGGAAAATGTTTTATAAGTATATAAAAACGTCACCTGAAGAACGTACGGAAATTTCAGAATTTTAAAATTCAATATAAAATAGACATCTTCAAACTTAATTACCTAATTAATCAACGGTTAAACTACTACAGTCGAGAACGCATTGTGAATTTTGAACGCAAGAAGAACAGATTTCGAATTTTTCATGAAAGTAACGATTAATTCGAGTCTCGGACGAACCTAAATAACTTCAGATGGCGTTGTTGGTGCCCTCAGCTTCCTGCCCTCCTTGTTCCGCCTGCATTATCGCTATGACCGCTGCAATCCCCTCCCACACTTCATCCCCCTCCCAATATCCCGGGCTTTCCCGCGCCCACGGCCCAGACAGCGAGCTCCTCGCGGAATAAAAACGAATAAAAAGAAAACAAAACAAGCTCGCCCCGCGCGGGAGCACGAGGACACGACCTCATATCTGCCCGTGGCGGCGTGGAATGCCAGAACGCGTGCCGACTCCGATGCACTTGCGCAATCGGCACCCGACCGAGACCACGAGCACGCACCGCGTCCACAATGCTGCACTCACGCATCGTGCACACGCTCCAGACCTCACGGCTTCACGGCTGAAGTGTTTCAGCACTGGACTCTGACAGCGCTCTTGGATTTAAATTATCTTGCATTGAAATTCTAATACATTTACTGATCTATTTCACGGACACCGCGGTACTCATGGCTTACAATAATAATCATAACCCGTTAAATGCTAACCCCAAGCAGCGATGGGAGATTGAGTAAAATGCGCTAAAGTCCATGACGATATTGGCACGATGAATGCTTAGATACTTACAAATGAACCAGTTCGAATCGTGGCGAGTGAATAAGGCTCTCTTGGCTATTATATTAATAGGTAGCTGCTGGCTGGGTTAGTTGCATTATTCGTTGCAAGATCTTTATAAAACAATCAATCTAGCGCAAGTAAAGAATTTTCTCCCATAATACCAAGCCATTGCCTAGAAATGAACCCCACTCCTATGGAGAATAGTAGATCCTGCTTTAGAGTATGATTTAAAAATGATTAGGGAAGCAATAGCTTAAAGTCAATTTCTATATACCTCATATTTACTAATATATAATGTGTCAGGGGAAGTTGCGCCAAAGCGGTAAACACTTCACGGCGTTACACATTTGAAAAGGATATTTTTAATCATAATCCCATAAGTTAGGAAGTTTTCAAATTAATATCATTAGGTGCCATTCTATGCACATTTTAATCAACATCATGATCCTGGCATTATCTACAACGCCAGCTATTTCAATACGTGACATTATACTGCTCACGGTAATTTACTTCTATTTTTGAATTGAAAACACACGAAGTTTTGATCGAAATCACCCTCGGGACAATTAATCAGAATTACGTTAATTATTTAAATTGAAATCACGGTTTTAATCAACATTGGGTCAACTCCGATCGGTTATTTCATCTGCCCGAGGAAGCAATCCGTGTTAGGTCGATACTTCACACACGTCGGGTGACAATGCTTTGTTTCTGTCCCCGGAATGAAAAACAAAATATGATCGCAATCCTCGGCACCCGACACGCACCATAGAGCCGATACCGTCGGGACCTCCTGACTCGTTAAAAAAAAAAAAAACCAGAGAAAAAACAAACGAACGGCAGCCCGCGTAAAAATTGGTTACGTCGATTACTTCCGGAATGCCTCCATCATTTTCCCGCCCTTTTCTCCCGCCGACTGGATCGCTATTCCTCCGCCAATTCCTTTGTGGTTTGCCGCGGAAAGTTTTGCCACTTCCATTACAGCGGGGTTTCTGACCCAATTTCCGAACGGTAGGCGGCAAGGGATGAACCCTCTCTCTATGCGTTCCATCACCCACCGCTCTCGACATTCACGAATTTTGAAAAAGTGTTTCCTATTCATCTTTGCATTTTTTTTCTCGCCACGAGGGAATAAAGTGTATGGGGTTGAGGGATGAGGGGGGCGGAGGGGGGAGGGGAGGGGTGGGGGGGCGCAGCGCGTCGTTCCGAAGAGTTCAATTTCACAATGGCGGGCCGAAGTAAAGAGCTTTTTCTCCCATCATGCCGTATTGATGGCGGAATTGCCAATATGGCAGCCCACGCGTCACTTCGGCCTCCTCCGCAAGGAAAAAAACTGAATCCTGTTTGCATGAACAGACGTCCCCTGAGCGGTATGGAATACTTATTATTTGGAATAATAAACACAAAGGAACGTTCGCAAAGGCGGAGCCAACCGTTTTGCGAATCCATCGACGGCTATACACAGAGGCTGTTCTTCCAGTATGCAAGAAGGTTTCGCATCAAAAACAGTTTCATTGATCGCATCTGTATTGAAGGAAAAAATTCGACATGGGGTGTTGCACAGACTCCATTTCGCCTCCAGATATCGTTTTGCTTTGTGGACGGGTAAAACGACGTCAGTTCAACTCGAGCCTCAGTGACGGATAGTATTGAGCAGAGGCTTTCTGAGTCCTAAAATTTTAAATGTCAACGTTTATAATAAGGAGCGGCAAAATGGTGGCTTTATAAAGTCTTTCTCTACTCGAATTTTTGCTTAGATAAATGTCTCAAATTTCATACCATAGGTATACCATAAGGAAGGAATCTTGGACGGAATCAGGTGAAATTTATAAAATTTGACCTGATTCCTTCCAAGATTCTTGATTCCTATCAAGATTACTCATTTCTATTGACTCGAAAATCTTAAAAGAAAGCATGTGAACAGAGCAGGAAATCGAACATTTCCACACTAGCAAAAGTTATGAATATTTCTTAAGGAAAGTGTTTACCTTAAAAATAATGAAAGCACTTGCATAATTTTTTCTATTCTAATAACGATTGGTATTTTATTCTTCATACGTTAATTTAAATCAAGATACCTTCCTACAGCTTTTCCTCGGAAGCAAACTATCTTCGCATAATGGATGAGAAATAAATCGATCGTTTTCTTTGTTCAAATGACCTTAAAGAGAAGTCAAACTTTGATGCATTTAAAGTCATCCATTACTTTAAATTGTATTACTATATTACTTTTCTCTATGAAGTTATACATAGCAGCAATAGATAGCTGAAATTCCAATTAAGTACGGCCTCCTGCTCAAATTCTAATGAAGTTGAAGAAGAAACACCCTTAGTAAATACAAATACCTACAGAACTCAGAAAAGCACAAAAGAAGTAACACAGATAAAAAAAAGGTTTTGGAACAAGCTAACTGTTTTAATGAAAGAAAAATAATTACGAAAGAAAAGTAATTATGAAAGAAATATCATGGAGATGTAATTTTAGAACCTCGGGAAAAAATCAATCAGCATGCCGTTTGGCAGAGGAAACAAAATTGAGTTACAGACTGTGGCAATAAAATAAGGCAGAGAACCCGCCACCCAGTACCATGCAATTCCGTGATGTGGGAACTAAATCCTGGAGAGCAGATGGCGTATGCATCTAGGTGTAAAGACGGACAATTACAAATTATTCCAGCAAAATACACTGGTGGGAACCTGTGAAAATCACGCATACCTCATGTTGATGGGCAATGACAATTATCGTTTGAAAAAAACAAAATCTAGGTAACAGATGAAATGTTCTATCAGGCATAATAATTTTGTTTTTCAGAAATGATTTGTGATGATACGTTCCACAGAGTGTATCTAAATGAAATGAAGGCGTGGTTTGGCTTAACAATAAATACAATAAACAATGGAAAAGGGTGTTATTGGAACAAAAATAGCCAAAATCTAGGTCGCAAAAATTATCTCCAAAATGCAAGAAAGCCCTGTTCAAGGTAGCAATAGATAACTTACAGTAACTACCTTCTGCTCAAATTATCATGAGTGAAAATGTGACAAAAAATCAACTATAATCTGAGAAAAAAGCCAATATTTACTTCAGTTCAAATGCAATGGCTTCAAACTTTTCTACTTTGAAGGTTTCTATACAGCTGCTTCTTTGTATTGCATTTATTTGCTTTGTATTGTGTATTATGAGACGACCGTCATAAAATTGATTATTTTTCACTCGAATGATGATTCATGGAAATGATGTCCGTATAAGTTCATTAGGGAATAATACACTGACAGCAAGAAGGAAAAAAATCGCCACATTCTCGAAAAATTCATCTCTTGTATTACTATGTACTAGGTATGAGTTCAGATAATTCCAAATTATTTCTACGACTCACAATAAAATGAAAGGCCACCTTTTTTTCCTTCTGTCAACCAATAAAATGCTCATCAACATCTCTATAAAGACGACGAAAGAGTTATACTAATCCAAGACCAGAAGGTCTCGCAGCAAATTAAGTTCATTTGCGAAAGAGCAATTCCAAGGAAAAAAACAGGCTTCTTGAACTGTGCGAAAAAAACTAAAAAGCAATTCTTTCAAGACGTAAAGGAAAATCTTTACTATTTCAATCGGTGCACTTAAATCCCATCTGAAAGGTTTCTGATGAATAAAGAGTCGAAAATTCTCTCTTTCCCAGATTCTCCTGGCCTCCCTGGAAGTGGACGAACAGGTTTCTTTACTTATTTTTCTACTCAAAAGCCATTTCGATCATATTCGTGTGCAGATTATGGGGAATGATGACCATAAGAATGCAATATACATTTCGACATTACAAGGCACCGATACCTTCCCTACAAACGTTCTCTTTTCTAGCAAGAAGCTCACGCCTTGGCTTTTTGTAAGCAAAGAAAATATAAAAAATGTCGAAAATATACAACGATTTCCAAGACGTAGTTATGGACAGCAATAATAATTCTTTTTGAATGAGACACATTACAGCTTCAGTTGATTAGCATTGTGCAATTACTTTTTATCTCAATCAAATGATGAAGATATTTATGCATCTTGAACAGCAATTTCGCTCTAAGAACATATGAATACTTTGAAAGATACTAACATTCGTCGCGCAACGAATTGGGCGTGGAAAATTCTTGGATGAAACGGAACAGTATTTTTTGCATTCAACTGACAGCTAAATGCATTTTCTTAAACTTCATCTCCAGTCTTTTTTCTGCATTTCAGAGACCGGCAGGCACTCGCCATCCTTAATTCTTCCTACAAAACGTTTAATATGCGACCTCAATTCTTTTCCTCATCCTGTAACTACTTCGACCGTACTACGCCAAAATAATACTTCATCAAAAATTCTCAACGATGAAATTTTCACTATTGTAGCAACCGATAATATTTTAACCTAAAAATTCGGCTAAATAAAGCAGTTTAAAGTTAAATTTTAAATATTATGCACCAAATATATTATTTTTCTTATCGAAAGATCTTTGGATGCGGGATAAATTCACCGGAGAATGAGCTGAAGCTCAGGAGTCCTACACCAATGATGGGGGCCCGCTAATATCACTCCTTGTATGGTAAATATTTGATGATAATTATGTAAACATAACGGATTAATGGCTAAATGGAAATTCATCGCGAAAGTGGATCTCCACCCATTGCACGACGGAAAAAAATGAGCTGCGACTCAAGTGGACTAGAGGATCACGCAAATCGCTCATTTACCCAACCCACTACAGGCGATTTTCAATACCATATCGGCCTGCTATAATGCTATACGACTCAACTAATCGAACATCAATACAGTAATTTGGGCTAAAAAAGTTCATTTGTAAACATTTTCAACTGATGAAGGGCTATTAAAACCATCAACGGGATTAAAAGCAGAAAAACCACAAGCCTCGAGTTAATGGAGTGAAAGAGAGTAGTTGGAGCGAACTCGTTTTTTTAAGCAAGGCCTCCCATATCCCTGGTGACCCCAATTCCTCGGGGCACTCTTGCTCTGAAAGGATTCATTTCCACTCAGCGCTATCTCCCAGTTCACCCTCTCACTCCACCGAAGATTTCTCCTGCCTTCGACGCTATCTTTTACATGTTAGTGCCCTCACAAGGAATCCAATAATTTTTTTCAGTGATACAAATATATTTCTAAATTTCTAAATTCCGTTTTACCCACAATAATGTTATTCAAAATCCCACTTCTGAGAGTCATTACACTTTATTACATCTTATATACTGATAATTACGTGAACTAAAGGCAAATTTTGTAAAAATGCAGCGATAAAACGACTTGACGCGACTTCAGTACTGCTAGAATATACTTATATTCTATACTTATATCCTATATATTCCTCATAGTTATGTATTTGAAACGGGAATGGGCCTAATAGCATATAACAATCCAAGACCAAAAAATATGTATGTAATATTAAAAAACGTGATCATCCACGAATACTTCGGCAAAATAATTTAACGATAAATTTTAATCTACACTGGCATAACAATTTAGACTACGAAATAACTGCACTACGGACAAGAAGAAGAAATCTTTCTTTGATTCATGTATCAAGTGAGTTTTTCTTCACCATAGATTATTAATAAATAAGTCCTAAAATTTTCTTCGTAACATAAGAATTTGGACTGCTCAATACAAGTTTGAATATGTTAGACAGGATAGGCGTGGTTTGGCCTAAGTGATATCAATTAATACGAGAGAAAATATACATTATTACTTAGGTGATAGTTTTGGGATTTTAGAACCAGATTTAAGCTACGATGAAACCTATCTTTAGTGGCCAAAAACTTGGGAACAATGCAGAAGCTCATGCAGACGCTGGAAGTTTTAAAGTGTATGCTGGAGGTTCACGGCCGTTATGGCTTAAAAATATAACATTATGTAAATAAACTTCTGGGCAGACTTCGAGTCATTATCCAAAAACTCTAATATAAACGTAATAGTACACACATCCTACTACCAACGTCAATGCAGCCATTTCATTAACAAATAAGGAAATTTACATGGTTTTGCATAAAAAAATGGGACCCTATTGCGAGAAAAATTTTGCCTACCGTAATACAGCCATATCTTTTTTGCCTAGAGAAATATTTTTGAACCTTTGAGATAATTACATGATCTATATACACATATTAAAGGGATAAATCACCTTGATAAGGCATGCATTTCAATAATAATTTTAACGTTGTAAATAATTTTCCAACTAAATTTAAATTTATGCATTATGGAGACTTTGAAAATGAAACGATATCGAATCGATAAGTGAATTGTAAAAGAACCCAGCATCAAATAAATACGAAAATTTTGTTTATGTACCTTGAACTTTATCTTGACGTCTCTAATCCATCCTGACCGCGTTTTTAGGATTCATATACAGATGTAAATGACCCTTTTAGATCAAAAATGGGCTTTAAATTTTCAAAAAGCAACATACCATATTTTTTGAGTTGAGCAAATATGATTTTCGTTAGCTTGACTGAGTATTGAATTTCAGTAACCGTTTTTTCCTCGGCAGACAGTAAAAATTTGAGAGTTTCAAGGATGAGATTTGATTTCACGAGCTCGAGGAGATTTAAATGAATAGCTGTGTACTATGCAATTTATTTACATTGAATGAAACCTATAATATGCAATAGGACATTCAAAAGTTGGCGTATGCCTCTATTAATTGCCTTACCGCTCGTTCGATACAAAAATTGTAGCACAAAAAAAGTTAAAAGCGTTCCATTCGGTAAATTGAAAAATAAATTCTCATATTGTGTTCGAGCAAAAGGTAAAAATAAGTTGGCTAATAAAATTAATCAATCACAAGAAATAGAAATTAGGTAGTGTCGTTTTATTTCAAGAAAAAACAATGAAATTATCTCCACAGCACTGGTCCATTTATCTCAATAAATTTGACTCAATTGACATTTGACTCAAAAGTTGGAACAACGGAATATGGTTCCGGCCAAAAATAATTTATTATTTATTTATTGCACACGTTTGCTGAAATTGAATCCTTTAAGTATAGGAGTTTGTTCATCCGTTACTATTTTTGAACATGAGAAATGCATTTAGATTCTTAATGAAATTTCATCAATTGATTTCAAGTTTGTTGAGTGGGCTCTCTCTTCTTCACTCAATTTGGGATAATCAATCCTTCAAATGGTTTCCAAAGTCTAGTAAACCTTGTTAAGAGCATTCAAAGAGACATCTTATTATTATTAGATTATCTTTTTTTATTAGATTATTATTATTAGATTTCTTTATCTAATAGAGATTATCTTTTTTTTACTCTGTCCTTTCCTATTGCTTCCAGAGGCACAGAAAATGTTTCTCAACTTTACTTCCTCAGCGCGAAGGCGTGAAGGAATTAAAAAAGATTCAACAGCAGAAGATCCCAAATAGGATTGAATGCCTAAATAATACATTGCCACTCAACCTTACTTCCGTCCGTTCTTTCATTAGCACACGGTACCTCGATCGACTATTTTCATATGAATTAAGAACTCCGGAGCCACTTGGGCAGGCGTTGTATTAAGCCAGATGTTTGCGAATCATTTGAAAAAAATACTCGTAGATTCCAATGCTTGTGACAAGAAAATAAATATACTATTAAGTGCTGACACTACCTGCCTAGCACCGAAAAATCTCTACTTTTTTCTACATCAGCCAAGGTATTGCTTCAACCAATTGCTCCCTTTATCACGGTTTTCAGCGTTTATTCTTTTCTCCAATCACCCTCTGTATCTAATCTCTCAAGCAGTTTTACATCCACGCTGATATACTAGTAGAGGTGGAATTTCTCGACTTAAATTATATAAGGCGCAAACAAAAACCATATTCTTATGAAGTATGATTTCACAATTCTTTGGACCCTCAAATTTGAAAATGACTGTGATATCTCGTGCTTATTTCATGAACCCGCCATCTCCTATAGCTTAAAAAAATCACCAATTTTTTAAAAAAATATCGAAAAAATTTAATGCATGCTTGATATTATGAGACTTATCTACGGTAACGACCATAAAAATAAGTAGGTGGTAATAATATCACGCATGCATTTAATTTTTTTCGATATTTTTTCCATAATTTTTAATAATATTTTCATCACCCAATGTCAAAGCAGCTTCTTTTACCAAAAAAGTGCCACAAATTAATTTTGGGAGAGAAAAAAGATATTTTGTCGAAATAAACTGCTGGTCAAGAGACCAGATGCTCGCACGACTTCCTCCTACTCTTCTCACCCAAAAAAATGGTGATTTTTTTTAAGCCTTAGGAGATGACGGGTTTATGAAATAAGCACGAGATATCACAGTCATTTTCACATTTGAGGGTCCAAAGATTTGTGAAATCATATTTCATAAGAGTATGGTTTTTGTTTGCGCCTTATATAATTTAAATCGAGAAATTCCACCTCTACTAGTAGATCAACGTGGATGTAAAACTGCTTGAGAGATTAGATACAGAGGGTGGTTGGAGAAAAGAATAAATGCTGAAAACCGTGATAGAGGGAGAGAATAGAGAGTAGGTCAAGAAATAAAAGTAATGGTACTTGCTTCATGATCGCCTAATATCTAGCTGACGAAGAAAGCTCCTCGTGGAAAGGTAGAACGAACAAGGTGATCACACAACACATGTAATAATAAAGGACTCTATCAGTGAGTGGAACTTAATTTAACCGGTAGAGTACTAACTATTGTAAAAATGTCTCATAAACGTACACCTATGAAGAATAAACCGGGAAAATAACAAAAAATACGCACACAAAATGACTCCTCGACGGTTAAAATTAATACCACCGTTTCTTCAGCCACCTTTTTCGTCCACGACTAGCGCAACTTGCCTCCATCACCTTCTTCTGCACTCCGGCTGATTCCCCCAAACTATGGCACTCATTGAAAGTTGACGAAACCCGGCGCTCTTCAGAAATGGGACCACAATGGCGGGGAGGAGTTCTGCCAGCGACGGATAGGACACACTCGCAGGTGGAGGGAAGGAAGGATGATAAAAGGTGAAGTCGTCCCTTCCGAGTTATTTCCCGCACTTTGGTCGGGTGTCATGTTGAAGGGAATAGCGAGGGGGGAAGGGTGGAGAGAATGAGGCTAAAGGAAACGGTGGGAGGGTGGATCGGAGACGTATTCTCGGTCGGGGATGGAAAGAAAAAGAAACGCGAAGAAAAGGACGGAACAGCGTCAGGAAAGGACACGAAAGGAACTAAGAAAGGCGAGGAGGGATAATGGCGAGCTGAAGAACTCCAGGGTATGGTGGAGGCTGAACGAGTATCGATACGTATACATATACTCTTTCTGGCATCAGGTTGGTGAAGGTGGCAGAGTTTACGTATTGGCGTTCGGGGTAGCACGTCAATACGTAAACGGCTATTTTGAAACCGACATTTCGTGAACGGACAGTTCGTAACCACGACATCTCGTAACCGCAACAATTGGTAATCAGACAGTTCGTGACTGACTATTTCGTAAACCCATTGGCTGGAGTGTCGCCATCCCACCCCGTTGGTCCAGGTCTATATTCCGGCGGTTGTGGATATTTATGAGAGACTTTCCGATCCCTGCTTTAGCGCTATGCAGAGGACCAGTTCAACTGATTTAGGCGTGATACAGTGTAAGTTCGACATGTTGAAATAAAACCTAGTAGCACTTTTCCACAATTATTTAATGGGTACGAAATACATGTGTAGAGGGCACTTCGTTCAGCTCTCAGTCCGTCGGATACGACATAAATCCGCGGAACTCATGGCAAACTTTATTACTGCAGGCTAGCTAGACTTCCACAGGATGCAAATAACCTAAGTTGCCGGTCTTCTCCTCCAAATATCCAACACTTTCCTTCCACATTTACGCCACCTATCGGCGTGAAATTAAGGTCACTCAAGAATGAATGCAATTCACTGAAGTAAATAAATAGAACTTCAGCAAGTTGAGGAGAAATGAACCATAGCCACTGATTGCCATTTACAAAAGGGGTTTTCCCGTGAGGTAAATTATTGACAAAGTCAGAGATGGGGTGGTACGATTTTCACCCTCTAACAACAAAGTTGTGTTTTAAATCCTCCATTACATCCCGAAAGGAGTGATTGGAATCAACCCTATTTTTTTTCCTATAATTCGCTTGACGAAAGTTATTACGGCTATTTAATGCTCATCGATGAATTAAAAATATATTAAAAGTCGTAAAAAAATCGGAAATTATGCGGAACAGGAACGTTTATGGGCCTTCAATTATATTTTGGCACGCAAATACCTACCATTCAGACGATATTATGCATACGTCATTTTTATCTTTGATTACCATCGATCACTTTGGCGTGCAAGGAACATTTTAGGGCCTTACAAATTCGTTGATGAAATTTAAATAATAAAAACATACTTGATGAGATATCTAATCCAGACAAAAAAATCAGAGACGGAATAAATGCACTAGTTCGATGAGAGAAATTCTTAGCGGATAATAGTTGGGGCTTAGAAAGCCACTTCTGTTCAAATTTTCCAAAGCGTATTAAAAAAAAGAAAATATGTATTGAACACCTATTTGTGTGACGAGGTATTTGAAATGTATTGCTTGTATTTACGATTGGAATTGATTTTCACCGCCTATTCATTCGTTACTTTTATGCCCTGCTATCAAACCTTACGCGTTTTGAAATTCAGTGATAGAAGATTTCTTTTTAGTGTAACGCAAAGGCATCTTTTTATGGCAGTAGGCCAGAAAATCGAAAATACTATAGAGCGGGACAATAAAAGAGAATGCTCAATTTCAGGAAATTATTTCACCATACAAAATTTTATGCAAGAAAGGTTGGTAGAAAAAAATAAAAATAATAAATGACAGCAGAGCAAATATTTGGAGAATGGAGTATGGCAGCTAATTAATACGAACTGCTGTTTATCATTTTAACTGACTTTAATGAGAGCTAAATTTCCTCTATTTATCATGAGGTAGAGATGTATGTGGGCAAATCCGGCTCAAAAATAAGGCTAAATATAATGGAAGTTTTCGAAGAGTCTAGTCATGCTGCTTGTACCCGAACAAGAGACCTTTGGTTTTTCGAGCCAAAGGTACCCATCGGGATTAAAACGAACCATCAGGACTCAATTGAAGTTGAATATGAATAAATATTTTGCCAAGAATTTGCATCTTTTTCTTTATCTCAATGTCTTAAAAGTGATAATCGTTCACGGAATAGGAGCATTATATATCTTCATATTTATATAATAGGGCACAAACAATAAATCCATTAAAATTGTTTTCTCCTTGGTTAAAGATGAATGACAGTAATGGCACCATAGTGCATATGAATTATAAATAAATGTCATGGTAATTAAGATTTAGTTATTCGAAAGTAACGATACTTTGGTTATATCTACACAATATATGCAATACGAGTTGGACATTTTTAAGATAAACGAATTTAATATCTATGAATTGTTTTTTCGAAACAAAATGGAGAAAAATTCTTTTGTATAAAATACGCGGTCTATCATTAGTCCTTTGACTTTGTAGTCATATAATTAATAGAAATTTTATAAAAAATTAATAATGCCTAATAATAAACCTCACGAATTCATTAATAGTGCCATTTTGGGTATCCATAACGCAGATAGGTATCTCCCAGAAAAGAGTTTAACTACCCTACCGGTTTTGATAAAGATGAAAATATCGAAACCGGTAATGCAATCAAAAATTTTGTGGAAAACTGCCAGTTTGTTCAGACGGTATGGATGGATGTATTTTGAAGCGTATGCTGAACTTCCACCAAATTCAGTTAGAAAATCCCTTAAAGATATTTACCAATCGGTAGGAAAAGTTTTTCTCTGAATATCGATTTTCTATGTATCGATTTCACGCCGTGAATCGACCAATTACACCGTCAATAGAGTGGAGAGAGCGAAGTTTTTTCGACTCTCTTCCGCAGGCGTTCGGAAACGAGCGAACTGGCGGCATGGGGGGAGGAGGGTGAGTTGGCCCCCGCATGAATGGGGGCTCACGACAAAAGGGACCCCCCATTGGCAATTGGTCGGCAAGTGTGAGAGGAACCGATGCGAGCGCAACAAAAGGAAAAAAAAAGAAAGTGTCGAGCTGCCCGCGGTGTGAGGGGTGGTGGTCTGCTTTATATAAAGGGCCAGGTGGAGGAATGACACCCCCTACATTGAGTAGTTTACACGGCTAAAGCGTCTAGTTTGAACTCGAGGTGTGATCGTCACAACTAGCCAACATGAGGTTCGCATATAGACTTTTTAGAGGTAGGTAATGCACTTGTGCAGATAGGTATAAGGCGTATAAAGTCGTTTCAGGCTTGATTTTTTGCAAGTTTGATATATCCATGCTAAAGACTACATATTATGTCATTTTCAAGGTTAAATGCTACTTGGCAAATGCGGCAGGCATGTTAATGTTGCCTCAAAAATGGCATAATATGTTGAAACCATGTTCGGTAGTAGAGTTGTGAATTAAAGCGTGAAAATTACCATTTTTAGTTTTTATCATAGGTATAAAGGGTATTAGGCTTAATTTTGTGATAATCCTCCGCATTCTGGTAAAAAAATTAAAACCGTAGTTACTTGCAGTCTTCATGATAGCATAGGTGTTGAAATCATGGTCGGTTGCTAATTTGTTAAATTATTTAGTGTGAATAGATTCCAATGTTTAAATGAAGACATATACAGTCAAGAGGGTGCTTCACTCCTGCTCGATAGGTTGAAATTTTTATTTATTTCCCGACGCTTTGTTTTCTTAAATAAATACTATCCTTTCAAAAATTTTAGGGTACATACAGAACACATGAATGAATAATTAACTGTATCTCATGCATAAATAGTTTTTATTCGTGGTTGTTGTGCGGAGAGATTTTCGCATTAAGGAAATAGGTAATTTTTGACAAGTCTAACAGGTTTTACATGGCAGATGGATTAAGGAAGCCTATGAATGTGGGAAAAAAAATAAATTTTTAAAAGCAGCAAGAAATGATAAGGATCAGCTTTAAAAATGGTATACTTCAGGAAATACATACAAATTTCGAACGTATAAAAATATGAACAGTCGAGCGGAAGCGGTGAGTCCTTTTAAGCTATGGACACTTGGTTTTATATACGTGTTGGTCACATATTATCCTTCGTTCCTATAGGCCCCCGTTCCACGATTAATAACGTTCTTCAGGTAACCATCCTATCAACATAGCTTCACTATATGCATCTATAACTTCTTCCTTTTACGTCCACTTGCCGCATTTGCCAAGCCCCTATATTATATCTTTAGCACCTCTCTACATTCCAGAGTAGACCATACATTAATTAACATAATATCTTCCTCATCAAGTCATTTTTACTAATCTCCCTCCACAAATAGCGTTTTTATCACAATAAAAAATAATTAGGAAACATTTTCATATACAATTCAACTAAGAATTTTAGAATATTACCTCTTTTAAGAACCTCTAGGAGACAGGACGGTCAATCACCTTTTTCACTGAGCATCTATGAAAAATTGCGACATAATTCTTTAATGCATACTTCAGATCGATGCGTAATAGCCCAAATTACGGTTGGTGAACGGATAGTTTTGTTGAAATATGCGTTGGTTTTTTGTCACCACATGGAGCAGCGAAATATTATCATCGCATTTGTGAATTCTCATAGGTCCGAAATACATAAAATGGAATTTCTCTAATGCTAATCGAAAGATTTTTTTTACCGAAATTAAATTTCGCAAATAATGCGAGGTCATCACTCGAAGTCGAACTTCGGGAAACCATTGTTTGCATTAATTCGGCTAACTGATTCTTGCATATCATTGTGTCGTATAGAATAAAGTAAAACAAAGTTGAACTTAGGAGAATATAATATATCAAAATTGCATGCTTGACTAGTGCCTCTTTAATTAATGAGTTTCTATTTATGAAAGAAAAAAATGGACAAATAAATGAAAATAAAATTAATTTCTACAAGAGGAGAGATAGATGTTAAGGCACTTAAATTGGAAGTGGAAGTAAAACGGACTTATCTAATGTATCGGAAAGATTACATCCGCTATGCTAAAAAAACTGAAAGGAACATTACATGCAGTCATTCGAAGTCGACGCAAAAACTCCAGTCCCCCGTACGCCGCGAAAAATGAAAATATGAATTCGGAAGAAAATATTTATTCGGATGACGGCTAGATGCTGTCGCCTCTTGGCTTTAAGTCAAGAACTCAACCTTCTTTCCCCACACATCTTTCCTAGATATGGGGATTTTCACGACCAGTGCGACTGACATTTATATTTCTCTCTCCTTGATCGATGGGCATCGAGTTTTTGCTCTCGACAAGGAACTCTTTTGAAAGCTCTTGTCGGACCACTGCCGGATCTCCACTTTTTTCAGTATGATATTTTTAGAAGCATTTTTATGTGGTACCTAGAATACGGGGTTGCGCAGGGGGAAAAATGAGGTTGAGAACACGATTACAAACACGTCTCGTCGAGAAGAATAGGGTAGGAAAATTAGAAATATGCCTCAAGAATCGGGATCAGAAAAAAACTTTCGTTTTACGTAGCAGATTGAATAAGGATGCCCATGAATGTGGGCCAAAAAAATAAATTTCGGAAAGCCAGAAGTGTTGACTTCGGACAAACTAACTTCCCATCCATTAAACCGCCATTTTTATGATTTCAACCATCGAGCATTCCCATTCAAAACATTTTGATAAATCATCGAAAACCGATGGACTGCATAAGTGTGTATTGCAGGGGCTGTCAATACGAGATCCAACGAACGAGTAATGCTAGCGAAACGGCACGCAGCTCAAATCTAGTAGATTATTTTTAATACCTCGGGAAAATACAGCCAACGATATAAGGAGACATGACAACCAGAAAATACACTCTGTACATCTGATCGATGGTTTAATTACTAATAAATCGACAAAATACCTCTACGGATACAAAAAACAGGTATCTATTCCATTAAAATCTGCACGATGAAAATAAAAACCTCGAAACCTTGAATTAAATAGGAACAAATAACGTGTATCAAACCCAGGCAAATTGAAAATAGACTGGCTACGCGTAATATCGGACTTCAAATTCACTACATGTTAGGAAAAAAAAACTGTTTTGTTGGGCAAAACGCATCAGGGAAGCACTTAATTTTCAATTAACCGAGCACAGAGAAAGTTTGTTTCGAATGACTGACGAGGGAAATAAAACAGAAAATCCTCCGTGATTATCACTCGAATGCCTTTTTCATTGTCCTAGCCGCTTGAAGTACGGGAACGCTGTTAATGAACCTTCCATTGTCACCAGAGAGTAGCACTTGCTAATGCATGCAGAGCGTCTCCAGCCTTACCCTCCACCCCCCCAAATCGTGAGCTTTGCTTTTGCAAATAAACGACGGCGAACAAAACTACATGAGCCCCTCCCGAGGGACTCCGACAAACCAATCCTCCTCGTAATGGACGACTATTATTGCTGAGCAGACACAAAGAAACAGAACGGACAAAGGATCGTCGCAGGATCAAAATCCTACTGAGCTGAAGACGCGACGGCAGTCACGTCGAAATACCTTCACGGAATTAAAGTTACAAGTAGAAATTTGATCTAAATTGGATTTCCTCTTCCTTGAATTCGTTAGCTCTTTTGTTACGGCCATCACAGTTTGATGTTAAGTGCTTAAACTGCCTCATAGTAAGATGAATCCTGAACATCTACGTCCAAATGAACTATTATTGAAAGGCCTAATTTGAATTTTGATGAAACTAAGACGCCTTTAGTACAATTTGGTATTACAGAGGCATTTTCAATAGTTTTCGCAACATCATCAATAAACACACTGCAATTCCACCTTGAAATACATTACCAGTAGTTAAACATATCGCTTTAATCATGCTTGATTTTTAGTAAATCTCGCAGTCACTTCAAGAAGAAGCGTATTATATCGTACAAGGAATCAAATTAAAGGTATGACATTAACGTACGTAATGTACTGGATAATTTTTTTATACCATGAAAACGTTAAAAAGTGAATCACATCCAGTTGAAATACAGAAATTTTGCACTTATCGTTACAATATAGGGGAAAGTACTTTTTGTAACATTAATATCTCATCTGCTACGAAAGAGATCGATGAACAAAAAATTTCACAAAAATAATGATATAACTAAAATCCACAACAAAGTCCTTGATTAAAATACAGCACGAGATATGCGAGTATAAAAAGCCAAAATCTAAAATATTTCGTCATAAAAACGGAAGGATTGACCATCACCTAGTGACGACAAAGATAAAGGACGTCGGAGATGCCCACTCGGATTCGTCCGAAATTGAAATTCGTGACCCCAACGCCGGGGAGAGATCTTCAATTATATCCCCACTAGACTTTGCGATGCCCACACGTGTATCCGAGATTGCGACGAGAGGCGGGATTTCACGGACGAACGGAGGAAGAAAGGAATTTTGGGGCGGAGGAGAAAGTGAAGGGGAGCGAAAAGAAAAGAAGGATGGGAAGGAGGGTATCGACAACAGCCCGTGAGAGGAAGTAATTGGGAGGGGACGTTATTTTTTCATTCGGCGGGCTCTACGCCGAGGTGGGGGAGGATTGAGGTCTTGGCCTGTCTGATACGGTGGACGGAAGGGATTTCAATCCGGGAGGAATTACTCAACCCCGGATTCTCGGGAATGTGCTCTCTTTATACCCTTAATTTCGGGACAGAACGAAAATGAACTTATACAATCAAAATAAAATGATTTGTGACCGTTGAACTCAGAAACTGATACATGCATGATATAAATTACATTCACTTTGACAAATTCGAATAATAAATTATAATGCTTCATGGCTAATTTAATCTAATTTCAACGATATTTGCTTCCAAAAAATATAATCTGACATGAGAGGCCATCTAAATGACTTGTACTAACCTTTTGCAGACCATAGCTTACGTTCCTGTTTGAATTATTCGAAGGTCAAAAATGATAATTTGACTGAGAAATTAATTCCACCAGAAGACATAGAAGGACGATATGTTTATGCTATGAAACAAGCTCTTTAGAGATATGCAGAATGGGCGATGACGGATGTAAATAATTATGTTAGGATTTAAAGATTAGCTGATGGGAGTGGAGAGATGCGTCAACTAAAATTCGTACTTACCACTAATTATAATAATGGCACGTCAAGGGCGTACCCAAGATCATAACTAGAAGGGGGGAGGGCAAGCCCTGGGATTTATGAGACTATTTTCCATGAAGAATTAGTTTTATTTTAGCCAAATATATTATACCAATACATCTCATTTTTCGTGGGTTTAAAGAAAATTTGTTGAATGCTTTCTTTTCAATTCAGTACTGATTTTGCTTAAAGACTTATGCGAATTTTGCTTCTAGGGGGGGGGGGGGGCAGCTGCCTCCTCCTTCTCCTCGCTGTGTGCGCCCATGTGGCACGTTCCTAATTAGAATAAAATATTTCAATTTGAGTACGAAGTAGGTGTACGCCATAGTAGGTGTACGCCGTATACCAGCCCTTTCCTCATTGTTAAAGGACCATATTTTAGATGGTTTACTAAAATATTTGAATGGATATAAAATTCAATTGCAACAAAAAACATTGAAACCACTAGCGTCAGCGTCTAGTTGAGAATGAAATATCACAGCGAATCCTCGTAACGCTCGGAAGGAAACTTTTCATCGGCATTGAAGATCTCGGGATTCGATGATTCCGGGTTCGAAAAATGCCGAGTGTGTAGAAGGCAGAAGAGAGAAGCCGACCTTTCTTCCGAGTGACTCCGTAGCCCGCTGGACCAACAAGAATGACCGGGCAATCTCGTCCCCTCCGAAGTCCTTCCCTGAGGGGATGTTGGTTGCAGAGGAGAAAGAGGAGAGGGGTGACCGCTAGACGGGTGTCTTTCCAAGAGGACAAAGGAAAGCTGAAAGGATACCGAGAGAAAGGGAGATGGAGAGACAAAGACGCGTCTGATCCGACCTGAGTCCCATATGAGCTCCTGCGATTCTCCGAAGCAAGGAGGAGGAGGAGGTAAGGGACGAAATATTGGACGAGCGTTTATCGATTATTCACCAATGACAATGATGAAAAAAGAAATATCAAAGGAGTTTCATCACAGGGACCTATAACATTGGTAGAGAAGCATTAGGTAACGATAAACCTGTTCATGCAAGCATAGTATCACATGAAATCTTTTTTTTAATTTTCTATTTCTGAATTACGTTATGATTTCATACATCCGGAAAAGGTGCATTTTACACTTTCCGGAATAAGGTGATACCGGCTGAAATTCCTTCTGAGCGGAAATATGTGCTCTTATCCTATTGTTAAACTACTAAAAACACTCATCGATCACATTATCTTTGTTTACAACCCCTTTCAGCACCAAAATGAACGATAGCATCAAAAATTACTGCCGCAAATTCATTATCCTTCATAATTTTTATCCCCTTTTCTCAATTAAAACAATCACACATGAAAAATTCTATTCGCCATAAGTAAATACAAATTTGAAGAGTATAACTGTATCCAAGCGCTTTAAATGACCAATTTTATCAATATTTTGATCGAATTTGAGGCAAATAATACTTGATTCGCTTTACGCGGATCAGTTTTAAGATCACTTGAGTGATCTGAAAAACTTTTACCAACGTGAAGTCATACACGATTTTTAAGTTTTTCCCCACGCTTTATCACATTTATCCACCCGCATATGAGGACAGACGCTGAAAATGTTTGCTCCTTAGCATCAAAATTTTCGAGTTAACGACCGGTGACGTTCATTATGGTCTTCGCTGCCGTGAATAAGATGTGAGGTCAAAGGTGCCCAGGTGACATAGACCTCGAGGATTGACTCCTCAGCGTTTGGGGGAAAAGCGTCTTGAAATGAATTATCCGAGAGAAGGGGAGTAATATGAGTATCGTGACGCCTAAGAGAAGCTGTTTCTTTCTCATGCGTTTAAGGGACATTAAAAAAGGAAAAGTAAACTTAAACACCTTGCCTTTAATTTCTCTTTCCGGTCCTTAAACCAACGAGGGTAGGAAGACGAAAATAAACTCGGGTCTTAAGAGAGTGAAGTTTTTTTTCAGCCGTGAAAAACACCGAAGGCGCGTGCTGAGGAAGAAAGGATAATTTATCCGTCCAGTATAACAGGCTACATGCACCCTCTATCCATACGCGCACAGAAGCTCGTAAAATAAGCAAAAGGATGACTTGAATATCGTTAAAAGTTCTGATAAATACTTCATTAAAACATATTCATAGAAGATAACCATGAGACACTGGTCAGAGAGGTATTGCTTTCAAAAGTTTACAACACTTTGAAACGGAGATAGCGAAAAAGGATGCAACGATTATTCACAAGTGAATTAATGTCGAGATGTAGCTTTGGGAGACATATTCATTTATTGGTGGCCGTAACACACAATCGTTATTAATACAAAGCACATTATGCGATATATATTTAGATGAAAATTCATTTTGAAATGGCGAATCGATATGAAATTTAAGAGTTAGGGAATGGGAAAAATCTAGTAACGAGCTATTTTGGCAGCATACTTTCATATTTTCAAAGAATTTAGCTAATTGAAATATTTTTGGTAATATAAACAAGTGGTTAGCATTCATTCATTATGTAGGAGGTATGTCGAATCACGTCAAAGGCAGTTTTTCATATTATAAGTTTATTATGGCAAAACCGGTATGACTTTAAATATAATAATCTAAATTATATTTTTTTTATTTTAGTGGATTGAATTTATGGAATTGCGAAATAGGGGATGTAAATTCACTCGATAAACTCAGCATTAAAACTTTTTACCAATTATGGCTTTGATAATATTACGTCATTATCAAGGTATGAAGACATGATGCTTTCTAATCAAAAGTCGGGAATACAGTATTAGCGGGATGTACCAGGTGACTTTCAATATCCTATTAATAACAGTTGACACGTCACGATGACAAAAAATATCCAAAGGAAAAATTTTTTTCCAGAAGGAAAATTTCGGTGGAGATTACGGGAAGACATTAAAAGAAACCAACACTCCATTCACAAAAAATGAAACGCTGGATTATTCGACCGATGTCATCAGACCGTGTATTCAGGTAAACATTCCCACCTCCACACCAATTATTTATTATTTGCCCTGGACTCCGTTTGCCGAGGTGGCGAAAAAAAAGTAACGGGCGAAGTTCCCACTGTCGCGATCTGCGGAAAGAGATTGTGCGAGAGGGTGGGTGACGGGAGGAAGTAAGTAAGGAAACACACGAGGTCGCTGACTCGACCGCCGGAGACGGCTTTTAAGCTTCGACTCCGAACGGACGCAAATCTCACGATCCGCTACCCTAAACACCTAGTTACTCCAGGGGCTTCGGTAGACGGATTTCCACTCCGCAATACAACCTCTTCGTCTCGCTCTCCCTCCTTCTACCTCGAAATCATCTTTTTTACCCGATAAACTTCCCATTCAGCGTCCGTGCGCTAAACAAAGGCCTCCTTTCTAGCCTCTTCCATATTACCGGCAAAGCAGAATTCGACGCAGACTAACAAGTCCGAAGTCGAGGCTTTCCCCGCTCACTCCCGCTCAACAAGCCTCGTTTGTTTTCTCCCGTCGTACGATTACAAGGAACTACAAAGTCGTTTTTTTCCCATCGCCCGCTCCGCAATATTTTCATACCACGTAGATAACCACGGGAGGAATCAAATTACTTCACATCTGGTAGACTAAGAGGGGAAGGAATTGTACCCAAAAACGAAAAATTAGTGGCTATGAATAAACTTGTGCCTACTTTTCAATCTGCATTCAATTTACTGCGCCACATGAAGCATAAGCCGGAGATTTATTTCCAGTGCTTCTGGTTTAAGAAAGTTAATAACCACCTATCTTCGCAGCAAACTCAGTAGGGGCTCAAAAAGTTTTGCACAGTTGATGATTCAACCAACTTAGCCGATATAATTATCAATGGATGAGGAAGGAGAGCAAAACTTTCCCGTTGCTTCACAGATTGTTTCATTATTTTATGAAAAAATAACAGCGAAGAGAGTACTGCAAGCTATGAGACACGTAAAGAAACAAGGTTATTAAACTAGGAATTGTTTCCTCGTCTTTAGAATTACATGAAATATATTATTTTTAGCGCCAAAAGCTACAGTTGGAAACTTCATTCACTCACAGAAAAATATCGGATTATTGTTTTTCTAAAACGCCTTGGTAGAGGTTTATCGGTGGAAAACGACTTCCTCCAAGAAGAAAAAAATTCGAGTAGAAATGCAATATTTTATATCCAGCAGTGTTATTATACACAATGGATGTTTTCAGTGAATAAAAAAAGAAAATTTCTCCGTTACAAACACAAAAATCAATCAATTTACGCTTTCAACTGCATCAATGTCTGAAAATTTCCACCGGGGTTGAAGAAATAATTTATTAAAAACAAAAAAAACTTCAAGAATATGCTAGATGGGTTATCAAGTAAAAGTTATATCTTGCAAGAACATTAAAACTTTACGTTTACTTTCGAGAAAAATTGAGAAGAGGGCCTCACTTTAAATTGAGGACGGACGTTCAAATTGGAAGGGGAGACCGTTACAGATAATTTGTGAAATGCTCCTGTAAGCCTTTACTCCTGAAAATAATTTCACGTAGTTTTCCACCGAAAGAATTCGACTCTTTACAAATCATTTGACCTTTACCTTGACGATGAATTGTAAAGTGTATAAATATCGATATTAACCTCTTCTCAATGATTCTTTTTTAATTTATTTTCGTAGGGCCGCGTAGAGTTTTTCACTTTGTCACATGTACTTGAAAGATGAGTACTTGGACAATTCAACGTATATGTGGTTGATTCTTTAGTTTTTAATTAATTATTTCTTGAAACCCGCAGGAAAATGTCAAAGAATGATGCTGTCGAAAGCGTCAAATTAATTAATCGACCTTATAACGCAGAATTGTAGCTTAGGTACGTTCACTGTTCACAGATTTGCTCGAAAAAATAATCCAGTTCTGTGTCAGGCAATTCTTGAGACCGTATCCATCAAAAGCGACTGACCACCCTCTTCTCTTCACCGGCGAAGGAGCCGTCAGAAAGCTATCGATTCACGTCCCGACGACCGCCGCATCGGGAGAGGTGGGGTAGAAAAAATACTGCTCCTTATCCACAGACTCGCGTCATTCGGAATTCACGGCGGGTCGCACCCGAGAGGCGACTTGCTCCCACTGCGAGATGCAGGGCGGGTGCAGATATGGAGGGCGCTTCTCCCCGGGAATCGGGGATCGCCGCGACGAAGAAGGAGGAAGTTCTTTTTATTCCCTGGGATAAGCGGTGCCGTCACGTACTGCTCACTCCGGAGTAGTCCTCTCTCTATCTCCGTCCATGCGAACGAACGAGACGGGACATAAAAACGCCTTTCGCAGGACGACCATAGGCACGCACCTCTAATACGATGACGCAGTGTGACTTTCGTGGAGAGGGGCAGTTAACGCTCTTTATGGAGACCCGATTATCATTCCTATCTCCTTTTCTTCGCACTGACACACAGCATGGCATAAGACAGATTGACATTTGAGTTAGAATAGAGGATGCCGAGGTGTACTTCGCCACGAAATTAATCGATGGCGGGGTTATGACCCAAGCCTCAACGTAATCGCTACAGTGATAGCTACACAAAACTCTATTGTATTACTATATATTACTTCTAAATAGTGTATTCGCTTACTTCAGGAAAACTGTGTCAAAACGATCTCTATCAGCCAGAAATGCTTCATTTCAAAATTTTGCGCCCAAAGATGTTATTAATAAGTTATTATTAATTGCGATAAGGCTGACACACTACCTCCATGTTGTCCGATATGTGAGATCACCTTCCACACATTAAACGGAGTTTGATCTTTGGCGCTGGTTTGATTATTTTTTTGTTTGGTAACTAGCGATTCTCAGTTCCCTTTAGGGTTCTCAAAGAATTGTTAATTTAAACTATTCTATTGAACCACAACTGCGTAAAAAAATAGTTGGTTCAAAAAATCTACAGATATCTGGCATATGCAAAAACCTTTCCTTTACTCCTTTCCCTGGGTTCCAATCACTCGCGTTAGCTGTTACTTCGTATTTTTTAAAAGAAAAACTGAGGCCTTTCCATTAATTTTCGTGTTTACTTTACCACCGACCCTGTCCCTCACACGCGTTTCAAACCAATGAAAATTAGGAATAAAAATAAAGATTAACAATGCGAAAATGATAAGCATATTTTCGCATTGGAGTCGCTTTAAAACCACATACGACCCACCGCAAAACATTTTATGGTAATACATCACGCACGCAAATATTCTATTATGTATAATACAAAATTTCTCTACAAAAACATTAGAATCAAAATTTGCAATTAAAATGACTACCTCACTCAATCTGTGTTTCAGCTCAAAGGCTGGTCTGAGCAGGTGAGGTTAGAGCTCACCCCCAATTTTGCTATGGACGTGTGAATATCACAAATTCAAGCTAGAAGGACAGTCACTTTCTTTGGGGATCTTAAATGCCAAGGTTTTTGCATGGTGATGTCAGAAGACTGCATCAATGATTCAAACCAGAGACCATTAGATGAGTGGCAATGCGCTCTACCCACTAGACCACAAAACTCTCCTATAGCACTATAAACGGCAGGTTTATATTAGGGCCAGAATCGTGGGTAGTCAGGGGAATTAACTATAAAATCATTGCAATTATTTCAGTGTGAAACATAATGGCACTTTTCAATGGTTTGAAAAGAGTAACACTTACTAGGTTTCCTATTCATAGAGGGCGGGCAGAACTGGTGGGTATAGAATTAATCTAATGACTGAAGAGTAGTTTTGCGGAATGAAGCCACAGAAATGGTGAAAAATCAACTTGATCGATAATACCATAATTAAAATTTTTTTAACTACATCTATATTCCGATAGTGCAAAAATTATTTTCAAGGAAAAATTTACCATATCCGCGTTTAATATTTTTAAATTTATATTTGATCGTTATATTCTTACTATATACCATTTATGATAAGTATTAAATTGGCATTATAGTAAATATACCTTCAAAATGATGCATGTGCAATGTGCAATCGAAGCATAAGTCGGAAATAAAACTTTTAAGCATGACATATACTGAGTTAATTTTAAACCATATTTAATTTTCCGTCGGACGCGATGGATCTGACAGGCACATCGCGAGGTTTTTTTTTTAATTTCTCGGTTACACTAGGGGGCATAGACCCTTCAATATCATAGTAGCTGTTTATTTTGACATGCTCTGTGCAGCCTTTTGCTTTCCGCATTTTTGCTAACAGATCAGTGGCGGATTATTCAGCATATTTAAGCAAAATAATGGCACAATAAAGCAAAATAAAAGCATCATTTGACAAATAAGATAGCAAAATAAAAAAAACACTGATCTTATGGCACTCACATGCTAAAATACATTACATATAATAATGCTTAATAGCCTAAAGAGCACGTTAAATCGCTCTTTGCTGGATCGGTCCGGGGCCATATGACGGTGAGTAAAGGGGTATATAGCTAATATGACATCCTTTAAGTGTTCGTTTACACTAATAATGGCGATTTAAACTTGAAAGGAGTACCACTGAGCTATGCTAAGTTTTAATAATGTTTTTTTCACATATGTGCATGTCAGGCACATTGCACCTGAATTCAGCAATTCCACTTTTGCGCCTGAAGAATGGCTAAAGATGGTTGGCGTGAACTTCAAGACGATGTCATACTCCAGCTCAGAAGACACTGGCAGAGTCTCTCGTCACTCTGTCTATCCACACACACTATCAACATCATCTACCGAACGGCGAGAGAAATCCACATGAAGGGGTCGGAGGGTGGGGAAGATCAGTTGGGACTCACCCGCACACTCCTCGAGGATTTGCACCGTCTCCCCGATCTCCAGCGGCAATCCATACCGAACTCCGCCTTTCCAGTTGTACACGGCTGAGGAAGAGAGAGAAATGGTGAAGTTAAGATTAGAGGCGTCTTATTTTACAACCCTTATTACCCATATTATTAGTCATTATAAAATAGTTAGTTTACTAAAATTGCGCGCCATATTTTCGCCAGTGCCATATGGCACCCAGTTCAGTGCCGAACCAATACTCCTGCAATGCATAAAATATGTGAATTTTAGCGTACATTTCGGTGCACATAGTTAGTAGAAGGTTTCCTCTATTACTCAGTCAGTTTGAATTGCGTTCATTGTGTTAAGCTCATACTATCATATTTTATTACACAAATTATTTTCATAAATATACTTCCATGCACTCTCATAATTTTAGCATTTTTCCCTTGTCTTTACTTTCGTTACGATACCGATAAAATGATTTTAAATTCTAGCCGTATTAAGTAAAACTATATTCTCATATGAATGAATTAATTTTAAAAGGTAAAAGCATTCGCAGCATGCAACTCTATACTCAACATCAGACGCATGGTCACTCCTTTCTCTACTTTCCAACATACTCACTCTTCTGATCAAAAGTTCCCTATTGCGCGGGTGCCATATGGCACCCAGTTCAGTGCCGAACCAATACTCCTGCAATGCATAAAATATGTGAATTTTAGCGTACATTTCGGTGCACATAGTTAGTAGAAGGTTTCCTCTATTACTCAGTCAGTTTGAATTGCGTTCATTGTGTTAAGCTCATACTATCATATTTTATAAAAATGAAAGATGTGTAATTTAAAAGAGCTTAGGGCGCTGACGGGTTTAAACGCCTCTTCAGACAGCGAAAAGAATTTACCTGTGGAGATGATATCGATCACATCACTACAAGAAAAACCTATAATGGAGCTATATTTTTCAACCACTGTTTTTGTGTTTTCTAACAAATTTTTTTAAACCAAATGTTTACTACTTTTCACGTCGATCATTTACAAAAAAATATTATTTTTAAACATCACGGAATCTCAGGCATGAATGAATTATGAAGCATATGAAATACATGCCAATAAGGTGCGATTAATTATAGTATTCTACCATAAAATTATTTGATAAGGGGCTGTATGAAATATGAAAGCGAAGGTTGGTGGAGATGGTATTGCTCAGACAACCCACTGGATCTACTTTTCCCTCTCTATGGTTACGATCTGGATCTTCAATTGCTGGTATGATGTGGGGATACGCATGCCTTGAGGTTCATGACGTTGCTGAGATACCACGAGAGTATCTCACGTCGGAGTCGATCCACCTCATGATCTGCGAGTCCCCTCTGGGACATGTGTACGCATGGAGAGGGAGAGGTAAGGGTATGTTTGGGCCTCAAGTACTCCAGCAATCCACCACGCACGGATTCCCTCGTCCGCGAGTTCTGCGCCAGCCATTCGAATCCCCCGCGGCCAATGCGTACCAGCTCAATACCACCCCTCATCCCCTCCTCTCTCCCTCGTCCCTTCTCTATCACATGGTCTTCCTCATCCAGCAGTGAATGGACCACTCCGAGGAGGTCCCCGATTGGATGAGGGAGTCATCCTGGTAAGGAGGAATCTCTCAGTGTAACGACGTCATCTATCCCTTTCTCTTTCCCCTTTTATTCGCTTCCTAGAGAAGAGAATGGAATCTGCAGTCCCATAAGGTCACCTAAAAAGCTGCAAAGATATTTATTTTCTGCCGAAGGGAAGGAGGTTTTTGATTTATAAGGTGCCAGTTTGTGGAAATATTCTAATTCTAATTACGTACTTTGAATGCAGATAGCTTTATGATTCATGAAAAACTCAATGTATAACAGAGAATTATGCTTCTTTTCGTTTTTATTCGGTTGCTAGAATTATTTGCTTCATTAAAAGTTTCATAGTAAAAATGGTGTCAATAATGGACGATAAAAGCTACTTCCCACATATTTCTCACTCGATAGAGTAGTTTAGAAGTAATTGAAGCCCTCAACGCAGTATTCACACAATAATTAAAGAAAAAGTTCCCACAAAAATGAGGATGAAAAATTTACATTGTGGATTACGTTAGCGTTTTTAAACACGGTATGATTGATCGAAATGAATAGGGAAATAAAGGATTAAAAAACAAGCTATTTAAATAAATAATTATAAATTTGCGTAAGTGTTTAAAATCATTTCTTTGATAGATGGTAGTCTTTGATAATAGAGAGACACATCAATGTCCACAAATAGTATATATGTCAATTAATATTTTTTTAAATAAAAATTTGACCCACGATTGAGCCAAATGTAGCATTTCATAGCTAAAATTTTGAACATGCAACATATTTTGACTAGAATAATAGCGTCAATAGTTATTACTTCAAGTTGTATTGAGGAAGATGACTGAGATTAATGATCATCTGATTTTGTAGAATACATTTTGTCATGTCATGTTTTCAAAGGGACTTGGGAGGTTGATAATAAAGGGCTGGAGTTAACCAAACCTATGATTGCGTATCTAACAGGAGCTCCCCCTCGCTTCTCTTTCCTATCCCCTCTTAGCCCGTCGTCCCCGACGTTCTTCCATGCCCTTGCACGTCAAACATTCACAAGGAGACTTTCTTCCTGCGCTTCTCGTTCGCTTGTTGATACGGCCGCCTTCTGTACACAAGATACGAGCGTGAGACGAGTATCTCTATCGCGAAACTTCGAAAAAATATTTTTTACGCCTCTATTTTCATCGTTTTTTTTTCTGCCGGCGTCTGGCGCCCCTTGCGTGTTCCTTCCTGAAATCCCGGGGATGCTTTCCTCAGGGGCCATCGCGGAAATCTTCATAGCCCTCCACCAAGGTTCTTCTCGGGGTTTATTTAAGTCCTCAGTGGTTTGTGGTATTTTTTTCTCCCGTTCAGTTTATGCTCCCAGAGGAACTCTCTCTTAGCTGCTTCCGGCTTTCATAGTCTCCGTAGTAGGATTTTCGTCCAGAGGTTGTGCCCGCCTATTTACTCAAGACTGCCTGAGGCTCCGAGATGAATTGCAGATTATATTTCCACCCTCTCATATATACCTACCTCTAAGACCCACTGATTCGTGGATACGAGCTGATGCGAGTGTAGCCTCTTTGAAGAAGACGTTCAACTTGGATCTGTGTGCGATGAACTCTTTCCTGCTGGGAGTGCTTCCCTCGCCAAAGCCACCCTCTTATTGCGGAGCTCGTTTTCCTCGACCTTGACTACGGTCTGAATAATTAGTAAGCGTCCACTCTCATGGAAGAAAATGACTTATATTAGAATAAACTTGTTTTGAATGTACAAAGCTTTTATACCGATAGGTAAAAATCTCGGTTGTATGCTTCATATTCGTAGTCAGTTTCTAAATGCTTATCTGTATGGATGCTTGTTAAGCGAATAGAAATGAATTGTGTTACTGCATTGGAAATTTAGCTACTCCTCCACTGATACGTACTAGGATTTTCGAGTTTCTCGGTAAAGTACTGTGACAGGTCAACTATCATCTGCAAAACGCTTTACCGGCCTTGGTGGCAGTGGGGTAAAGTCCTCACCTGCCAAACCGAAGGTCACGGGTTCGAGTCCCACGTGGGTAAGTTACCCTTATCGAAGGCATGGGCGTATGTGTATGTCCTTCATTGTTAATTGTTAATTCCCCATTGTAAACGACGTAAATGCGCTGTTTATGGAGTAATGGAAATAAATAAATAAAAGCTTACCGCCGACGATTTGCATACTATTCCCGTATTATGACGACAAAGCGGTTGATTATATGGCAGTCACACAGGTATGGATGAATAAATATACCTAACAACTCGGCATAATTATTATTTATAATTTATCAAAATGAATCATTGTTAACACTTCATGAAATAAAATGGTGAACACTTGAACAGGTTGAATATTTTAGGTTTTGGCATCTAAGCCACTGTATTGCAAAGGCGAATTCCTGCTAGAAATCAGCTTTATACTATGGATTTTTGCTCCATCATGTCTCTTGACTGGCGTCAATATACTCATGCTGAGGCATCTAATCTTTGAAAGCCATGAGGCTAAAAGTAATAACATATGCATAAAAAAATAGTCGGAGACATTGACACATTAAGTATTCAATATGTGCCAATTAAAAAAAAACTTACGTCCACGATCTTCATGCGATGGGGGCACTATAAAAGTAGCATGTTTCCAAATAAATGATTGACTAAAACCGGTATTTCAACAGTAGCTCGCAATAACGACAATTTCCTCACCAAATCTTTAATTAGATAAAAGGAACAATAGTTATTAGGTCCGAACTTGTTTCATAATAGAATACGAAACATTCAATTGATAAGCAATCAAGTGATGCCAAACGAAAAAAACGTTGATGAAATCGGTACCCAACACACATTGACACTAAAGAATATTTTTCAAGCATGTCACCGCCTGTCCATCGCCATGTCTGTCCATCATTCTTGTGTTCGCGTCAGCGCATGAAATGTCCGACCTCGTCCGTATCGTACGACCCTTTAAAACTTCGACAGTGGTGAGACATGACATGATGCGGCAACACACCCATCCCGTTTAATCTACACTTCAACTCAAATTCCCTTTCGAAAGTACGGACAAGGTTTATATGGGCGACGCGCAATCCGAAAGCGGGTTATTTTTCAGTCAAGTGACCCGGTATCTGACGGACAGAATTGCTTCAATTCTTTTCAGCAAACACAGAAACATTCCTCCAAGTTTTTTTCCCCTTCGATCCGCTGGTGTTTTGTATTTTATTCCATTATGTGTGATGTCCAAACCGCGGTGACCGATACCCAAGGGGGGGGGGGGGAATTCAATTATAAAAATATTGTCAAACCGAACGGTTCAGCCGGAGGAGTAAAAATTTTACCCAATCTCAACACCCGCGATGTCCCCAAGTCTGAGGCGCTTGATTGAAAAATACTCTCAATTACCAAAGGCAGATTGTTCACTTGCACTTCTCGATGCGCGGTGAAATTACCAATCTCGTAACTCATTCGGAAGAGGTTTCGAAAGATCGTGAGCCGTTTTACACGGCGCTCAGATCAGCGATGAATTAAATAAAATAAGGACAGAAAAGTCGGAATCAAATTTCATGAGTTATACAGAATTAAATTGTCACCTCTACAATCATAGCATATTATTTGAGAATTTGTGTGCATTAACGAACGTAACTAGCATGATAAAATTAATATTTCGGTCAAAACGTTTGCTGTAGAATACGCGTTCAGCAGTCAAAAATACAAATGGGTGCCAGAATTAATATTTTTATCACAATTTATCATCTACTCCCCCACTATCCCTAGTTTCTTAGGGTAGTATACTACCCTTACTTAAAGAAAGCCATATAGGTAGAGAAACAATATATTCAGATCTTAAGCTCATGATAAAAAATACGATGAAAATCAATCCCGTTACGCCATTAGTAGGGGAGCAACAAGATTTTAAATATGGTGAAGATTTAGTGATACTGGACATTCATTATTCATATCCGCCATTTGATTCTATATTGAGAAGCACATTGAATTCAACATATTTGCGTATATTCGGTTCGGGAATACGGAATATATGTATATGGATTGCCATTTCTAGTTCATCGAACTAGAAATGGCAATCCATAGACTCCGACTTATAAACGGACCGTGGAATACCTACGTACAAACATATTTCTACGAAACAAACATCAATAAATAGTTCTTGCGATTATCACTTTTCCAGTAGTTTCAGCAAATAAAAGCATCATTTTCATCATGCAAAAGGTTTTGACTTGAATCATATAGTTGCCACGTAACGTAGCGCGTTATCATACCAGGGCTTCAAATTTATCATTTTCAATTTTTAGCGAAAAAGCATTTGCAGAATTAAATTTGGGATTCATAAGGATATCATAATTCGAAAGTGATCACTATACATATTACCAGCTGTTGATTATTATTAATTCAACATAATGATATTATGAACAGCATGCTATTGTCGGAATGGATTCAATGGTCATCACTATATTCAATACTGGCTCATTTTCCGACTCATTTTTTGGATAAGAAGCGTCTGCTGGAATTTGACATTATAAAAGTTTCCGGTCTTTTTTTCTTTTTCGACAACCTCTCCTCGCTTTCTCCACAGTCAGCATAATTTTTCACCCAAGGCTGGCAGAGGGAGAGAAAAGGATAAGAAGAGGTGTCGACTCTCTTCCAATATTGGGAAAGAGCTTGTAAGTTGGGGATTTTGTGGAGAGTTGAGAACGTGATGCGGGAGACTTTAGGGACTTCTATAGTCGTCCAACATTTTTTCCCGATTCCACGACATCTGTAGTCGCGAAAATTGACCTTAGCAGACAACTCTGCTGAGAATAGCTCACCTTGAGGTCCCTAACTTTAACAACTGCAGAACAAATGAAGAAGATTCACTAAGAGACACATACTTAACATTTTACTTAACTTAATTGAATTGAATTACAGCCATAGTGCTGCTATAATTTGAATTTATGCTACATAGAAACGCTGCGAAAGTTGAGAATTAAAAATAAGCACTGAAATATTATATTAAATTGGTGATATTAAAATCCTGAGTTGCAGACTATTTCATTTCCGTATCACCCTTAGCTAAAAATTGTACGCCCTATATTAACCAGACATTAGCCACGTTTACTATTCGCCACTTGTGTATTTGCGTCCTTACTTCACTGTACTTTTTACATCCAATTCTGCTATCCAGTTTTGGTATTTTCATTTTTCACGGTATTATAATGGACGGTTTCCATCATATTTACATGATGGTAGGCGGATGAAAACTAAAATCTAATTGAATGTAACTGAATGTGGATAGACCGTAGTACATAAATATCTATTCGTATAAAGATGTTGTTGTTAATTCGACAAAAAACGGAAAAGAAATGATCTGCTAGCGAGAAATAGTCGGAAAAGAATGATGATGACTTCGAAATCAAGGTTAAAGAGTAAATAAAGTTCATAAAAAATTTCCAACACTTCTTTCATCAAATATTAGCTCAAAAAAATAATATGAATGTTATTTTTACCTAGGGTTTCTCAATAATGTGCTATAATTTAATTAAAGATCTTTTGAAAAGGTAATTGTTGACCTCTCAAAATCGCTTTAAGGTCAATCACTTCCAAAACGGTAAATGATGACTGGATTACCTACTGAGCACTATATTCAACAAACCTAACAATAATTGTGAAACTATACCTTCAAGGTCGAATACTGATTTGAATGGCAACGATAGAGGTAGTTTTGTTCTCCTGTAGTTCTTCATTTACTGCACGGGATACAGGCACAGTCAAAGCTTCCCGACTGCCAAAGAAAAATTCACTTCACTTCAATTCACAGGGAATGTTTGTTAAGGCCGACGCTCGCTATCCGTCACCATTTTTTTTCCAATGAATTGGCTTCATCATGCCTTCCTGACTTGACTACTACCACTCCTCTCCCTATGGCTTACCAAATAAAACCGATCGCTACTCGGTTGGTGAGGCGAAGGATAAACAAGGCGCGGCAATAAAAAAATACCCCTCGGAAATGGAACAACACGTGAAAAATCAGACGAGGGGGTATTCAGAAAGAACAAACCTCAGCGAGATGGGAAAACAATGGGAGATATGAAACCAGGTCTGAAAATATATAGCCGACTGTAATGCCTATAACACGTAGCAGGTTTATAGAACATGGATGGCCGTATTGATTGAGTAAAGCAAAGGTAATCCCATCCATGTGGCAAAGTTATTGCTCAAGTATTATACCGGTTAAGGTAGGTTTACATGAAGCATCCAGCGAGTTAGCTAAGCCTGCCCCGATTGGATATCTTCTCTTCAAATCACAAAAAAGGGTTCCTTCCTTTTGGTCTATCGATAAACCCAATTCTCTCCCTTCTCCTTCCACGATTAACTAAAATTCCTCCTTCTAAGACGGATTTTAACTCCCACTCCCAGCTCGGTACACCCTCCATCCAAGCCTTCTGTCTCCTCTGCATATCATCCAGAAGTTCATTCTCCTCGCCCATTAAGTACAGCGTTGAGGGAGAAGGTAGTTGATGGGGTAAAGCATCAAGTCTAATACGGAATTATGCTATCGGAAATGATCTACCATCCAGCTAAGATAAAGTGCAATTTGGAAAATAAGAAAACAGTAATGAATAAAATCCACAAAAGAACAAAATTCCCGAGGTCTGTTGATAGTAATTTCGTCTCCACATGGTCTATGACTCATGGAGAAAAATGTTTTGACGGCATAAATTGATCAAAAGGGTGATTAGTGGGAATCAAGGAAGGGTTGTGATAACTTTAACGATAGAGTGAGTGCATGACGCAGGATATGGGTGAGGCTCAACGCAATTAGTGTTCGGCCCTCACTTATGAGTCAACGTCAATCACTTCAACTAATTGAGAAACTTTAGTAAAATCCCGCTTTATGACTCCATGACAGAGGATTTTCAGCAACTATTCCAAAGACTACAGGTAAAAGCTTCTAAGACATCAAAAGAGTGCATTAAACAATGTTTCAAAAGTTCTTCAAATATGCGCAAATTAATTTTTCCATGAAATTAATATCAATCAGAAATACTACGAACAGTTAAATAGAAATCTGTTCAAATAATATCCACAAGTATTAACTGGTCGTGTACATGCGAAGGCTAAAAATTTTTCTCGTCGTGACCAATCGCTTTTTTACCAAAATAGAATAACTATATATCACCAATAATAATTTGCTATGTAAAATGGTTTTATTGAGCTAGTGATTTTCAAAATATATTCCTATAGTGCTATTTCTGAGTCAAGTTAAACTTATATTACATAATAAATAATTAAATGATACAATTTTCCTAGGACAATAATTAATATTAGCATAGTTTATGTTAAAAGGCATCAAACCTAAATTCCTCATCGGTAATATCTGTAGTGAAGTAACCATGAACCATAGCCATGAGTTCCGTATTACCTAGTATTCATAATAGGGATACTTTGAGACTTCAATCGTGAAATCTCAGCGAATTCCCGTGTGTATGTCTCTGGTTCCATTACTAGTTTCGCCCTCCAAGCAAACGCCACTTTCCCCTGAATCCTTCAATGTTCGACCGATGAGGTGGGTATTAAGCGGCTTATCGTAACGGAAACCCTGCGGAATGACTGTTAAAAACTAAGCAACCGGGATTCGGAAGGATGTAAAGAACTGCGGTCGCGGAGAGGGATAGATAAAAAGAATCCTCGGGAACTGTAAATGTTGACGGAAGCTGCCGAGGGAATATTATTATAGCACTCGATTCGAAGGATTGAGACCGAAAACATTTGCCGCGCGGATTATTGAAAAAAAGGAAAGTGAGGAGGCGAACGATGCCCTTGTCGCATTAAAAAAAATGGTGTCCTCGAAAACTGCCTAGAAATAGATAGAAAGGATGGAGACAGAAAACTGGTGCGAGGGCGAGAAAGCTGGTGACGCCAATATTTCTCACTAGCTCCCCATCTTTTTATATCATGTGGACGGCAGAGATTACAGAGAAGCGCGAATTCCGCCGACGGCGCGAAAATAAACGAAGAGCGAGATTCATCCTTCGACCGCCCCCCTCGCTACACGGAAAACTGGACTAGATCCCCACGCTGCGTCGACGGATTTATTCTACGCAAATGGACTATACACACAAACGAGGAAAAACACATTAAACTCGGCATATAATGGGAACCACTGAATGGGGAAAAATATTGCGCATCGCTTTAACCATAAAAAATCCTCTCAGCAGTAATACTGATTTACTAAAGATATCCCTTCCTCATTTAGTGTAACAAGTACAATTTCTATTATATTTAATATCGTTATCGTTGAAATTAATCATTATGCGCCAAATTAACCACCTCTTAAAACCTTTTAATCTTTACTATAAAAGATAATCAATGGTTTTGATTTGACAAAATGAAATTAAGAATTATGAATGAAATGATTACTCGATTGATAGAAGCAGAATTCATGCCAAAGTTGAATTGATGATGACGTAGAATTTGGTTAATTTCTTAATTTGTTACGGAATGGGATTCCGACAAGTTTCGCAAATGCATGGGGAATCCACTGTAAGATATCGATCATTGCTAACAGTCATCTAAATAAAAAAGATTTCATTTCCTTGAAGTCGGTATAGTTTTTAGAGTGGGCGTCTCAAGTTTGTTAAAGGAAAAAGTTCAGCAATTTCACACCAACAGTTTTCTTCCTTGAAAAAAATTGATCCATACGAAGGGCAAAACGATAGCCGCTGAGCGGTAAAAATGACCACTAATATTAATTGAGAAATGTAAAAGTGGAATCGATGGTTCATTGGAAACAAAAATCATAAATCTAGAATACTATTCAAAAGAACAGTTGCCAAAGAATAGTTTGTGCGCCAAACCGACAAAAAACTGTTGATTCCTAATATAAACGAATTAATTCCCAGAAAGGAAGTATTCATTCTCGTCCAAATGATTCACATTCCTAGAGAAAGATAGATTTTTAAAGTTATTACTTCAATCTTAGATGATCGAAGAGCAAGGAGAATAGCATATGACAATTATTCGGACAAAATAAAAATAGCAATCAAAAAATGAGCTGGTAATCTACCATTAAAATCTAAATCAGAGCAAAGAAAAGAACATAATATTTTGTTTGTACATTTTTTGCACCATTTTTTAATAGCCAAGCGATGAATTAAACTCACGATGCCCTCATAGCCGCAATTAATTTGTGCAAATAATTTCCTCGAAATGAATTTGGACATTTTGCCAAATTTTTAAACTTTTCGCATTAGGACCGATAAAAGCCTTTATTCCCAGTAAAATTATTATTATACTCTCGCAAAAAAGTTACTTTTCTGGTGTAACCTCGTGTGAGAAGAGACATTTTCTTCCGTTAAAAATAGAGCGTGTTTAATCTAAAAAATGCAATTCATCGATTCCTTTGACTGAGTCTTACGAGGAAGAAAAACTTATCAATCCAAATTATCAATATAAGCCACTATGTTATTTTCTAAATGTATTTAAAAAATTCTGACCGGTTTCCGCTGTTACACCATTATCAAGTACAGAAAAAAGTTCATTTTCCGATTTAATTATTGATCCAAGGCATTGCTTTGCGGAAGGACGCATAAAATTTGATCAAAAGGCATCTACTCTCAGATTAGGAGATAGTCATAAGTAAGAACATATTGGAATCGTGATCGATTGCCGATAAATATGCGGTGGACTGTAATGCGAAAAGAACGTGGCGGAGAAACATCGGGAGCAATATATTGGGAAAGCACTTCGGCAAAGGCAATTCTCTTCGAGTAGTACGACTGAAAACCCTCCTTGGCCTCAGAGCACGTAATGTTCCTCCAACTTCTTCCTTTCCAAGCCGCCGACGTCGTCACACTTTCCGTGGCTAAAGCCGCAAGGAACACTCGTCTACAGTTCATCACCTCTTTGCTTTTCCCTCCACCCCTTGGCCGCTCTCGTCTCTCCTCTCTAGGCCACCCTATTACTCTAGCAGCGGCCTCCCACCACCGCTCACTCCTAGACCTAGAGCAGATGAGAGACGGGATGCTGGCGGCCAACTTGTTGACGAGACGGAAAGGAGAAAACAAACACGACCCCCACGACTCCACTTCCCCTCTTACGAGTCGTGGGCGACGACAAGGGTTTGTTGCCTTAGGAAAAGGAAAGATTTGAAAGATGGAGTAAGTGCGAGAGGACGACGTATTCGGTTGGCTTTCCTACCTCCTAAGCCAAGCTTTCGGCTTCCTTAAGCACACTTTGCCGTCTACCTTGAATTCATTGACGTGAAAGGTAATTCTGCACTCGAATGATGAAGTTTTCCACCGTAGGAATTCATTCTGCCGAGTGCAAACAAGGTGAATTTTGAAAGGCTGTCGAATAAAATGCTTGGCTATAAATGGCTGCAATCGGTAATTCAACATGGCAAATCTTATTAAATACTAGAAATGGTAGGAAGATTAATAATACTACAGTTTTAGTCTGTAGTATTATTAATCTTCATACTATTTCTTCTTCGTACTTCTTAATTCATTACAGTACCTTAGATTAAGAAAATAAAAATAAAAATGTAGAGAATTGATATAGGTGTTAAAAACCTTTATATGCCAACGATAATCCTCCGCTAGCTTCATTTTAACTTTCTGAAGCGTCTAATATTCTAATCAATCAAAATTACAGTAATTTATAAAATATATATCTACATTCATAGATAAAGCGAAAAAAATGTTGGTCATTTATACCTATCACTAATAAGAACCAAAAACTAAATACATTTTTTAGAATAATGTGGATGATCGATATTATTTTACCGACTTCCAATTTCATTGTCCATTCCGTGCAAAACCTTCAATATTAATCACACATAAAAATGCATGGAAATAGTTAATGAAGAAATAAAAAAGAGATTTCAGTTCTCTGATAAGAAACAATTCACCTTCGAGATTAGAATCCGGTACTCTACACCGACAGTAATTGAAGACAAAAAAAATACAGAAAACAACACAACTCGAGATAACGTAATTAGTGAGGCAATAAATGTTTTTGGTCTGCCGGGGCTCCCATGGTGGCATTCTAAAACATCAGGCAAACTTTATTGCTGGGTCTCTCCATTCATCCTTTTTTTCCGAGCCTTTACTCTGTAAATTACTTCAGTCGCTTCAGACCGTCGGAAAATATCAGGAACAATAACGGCGAAAAACAGTGCAAAATCCTCAGTCAATCAAAAAATGAGGTAATTCCTTACAAAGAAAAAGCTTCGTGAAAAGAAAATTATGACAAACGAAACCATAAAAATGAAAAGAAGACAAACCATAAAAATACTTAAATGCATAGAATTGTAATTATACAGCGATTATAGCTCCGATGCAGAAAGAAATTTTGTATATTAATTATAAAGCCTGAAGTGTTAGCCTGCTATTCCCGTCAGTGTTTGAAGAATAATAAAACTTCCTTCGCAAAAGCTTAACTTGATACGAGCATCTACTAATTCACGCCAGCGTAAAGCGACATAACTTGACTAAGCGTCGTATTAACTTGAGTAACTGTCAATTTTATCTTAATTATAACCAATATTAAGAAGACGGAAGCGCGCTGACCTCGTGGATAGAGCGCTTGGTAGATCCACAAGGATCGCAGGGTCCTGGGTTCGAATCCAGGATGCAGTCTTCGGACAACAGAGAATAGAAATCGACGAAGTACGAGTTGGCCCCAGAGAAGGATCTAGCCCCTCAACCCTGAATAAGTGAAATTCATTCGCCCGTAACGCCGTTAGGGGTGATATCCCTCCCTTATCTAAACCAACCTTTGGGCTCAATCACAGACTGAGTAAGGAGTACAACAAACCATCGATAACAAAAAATAACTATCCTAAATCTTCGATAATTTTTTCCCAAGATTCACGCGCAGAGTGAGCCGTATTAGGAGGAAAATTTTACACATCACTCTCTCGATTATCATCACTCAGTTTTCGTTAAGTTGCAGATTTCATGGCTAAATGAAGCTCAATAGATAATTGATTGCAGTCGACCGCCATGATAAGACTGCTGGAGATTAGCGACGAGGCGGGGGAGAGAGAATCGTAAAAAAAGTAGTACCCACCCAACAGCTGATACGCCATGGCGTCACCTTGGGGCTTGACACTGTGCACGGCAGTCTCAGGAAGAAAGGATTATGGTCGGTTGAATCGGGGGACGCAATTAAAAGCGCCGCCGGAGGAAAAAGGAAGAACAAAGAACGGCGGGAACAGTTAGGCAGTGAGTTGGGAGAGGAAACGGCGTGGGAAGTAAAAATGTCACGCCGAGGGGTGAATGGAAGAGGGAAGGAGTTACGTTCATCGCGGAAATCGAATTTGTCCCACGATTTAGGTGATTTATTCCTCGATTTAGAACGGGATCGCTTGAGAGGCGATGATATTTCGCGAATCTGGCTGGATGGATGTTAATGAATTTATATTGATAAAAATAGAGCGTAATGAGTTGAAGGCGTGTGATAATAACCCACTTAAGGGTGGATGGCGATGTTTGGTGGAACTGTGTAACATGAAACATAATTACGTATACACTAATATTGTATGTTCCACAAATTTTTATTCGTTTTAATAAAAAATTGTGGAACATAAAATGTTAGTGTATGTGTGATCAGCGGGCCAGCGAGGGGTATATTGGGGGATAAACCTCTCAGAGAAATTTTTAAGTGAAATCCATTTTACTTAATTGCATTAATATTACTTATAGAAAGAGTAAGGATTTATAAAATATCCCTCAGAAGTTGTAAAAGTCACTATTTATCCTACAAATTTTCGGTGGAGGGTCCCCGCACATCCTGCTTACCTTAGCGGGTATTCCATACCCCCAGACACCCCAATATTAGTTGCACCTAAAACCCTTCCTAGCCTTAATTCCTAGCTGCACCCTTGTCAGTGATTATATTTCGAGCGATTATAAGTCAAATATGAAAACAAGGATTTGAAGAGAAACCACACGGAAGAGAAGGTAGAGGTTTACCATGGAGAAATCGGTGAACACATCAATTATTATAATTAGGCATTAACTAATTTTGAATGTCTTAAAACCCTGTTTTCTTTTCGTCATGCTAACTGCACTCCCAGAGAATCAATTATGTTGTTACCACAAGAAATAATTTATTCTTTCAATCTTGATGTGCTGACACAAAAGATTTAATTTTTTGTAACAATAACTCGAATTAATCTGTATTAAAAGCTAATTGTAAGCTATGCCACTTTCTAAGGAATAGGATACGTAAAATTTCATGAAACTACTATACCAAGATTTTTCAATCTGTAAAAGATATGTTACTATTAGTATTCCTCAGGGATGGATTTTCTCAAAAAAATAAAAATTCATCTTATGTTGTAAGTATTCTTTCTTCACTTCAAGGCCCGCTGAAACATAAAATGTGAGCTAGCATAATTAAAATCATCAATTATGATTAAAGCATTATATATACCTCTTGAAATTTTCGATTGCAAAATTTGCAATGATTATACAAGAAGAATTTCCATGCTCCCATCAAGATACGGGAGACATTTTAAAATCGATTTTAAATGAGTGCATATCGGTTCTAATCCATTCCCAATGTTTCGATAAAATTTTTATTTTTCAAATCCCTAGCTATTAATGGATAAAACGAGATCCTAAGAGTACTTAGCGGGAAATGGATGTATTGGTTTTTTTCTTTAAAGGGAGAGCGGGAGTTAGAAAAAAAGAAAGCATTGACTTCTTAAGAGATTGGCAAGAGTCTTCGCCTGCACTGCATTACTTTTGTGTGGATTAAGAGAAGAGCCACAAAGGGAAACGTTTTTCTTTACCTCCTGTGGCTAAGGAAACGGGAATAGAAAAAAAGGAGTGACACACTGCGCATTTAACTGAAAACGACGCCGATCGCAATTACGAAACTCTTAATGCTCCCCAGTCCCTAATCCTCGTCCTCAACTAGAATCCTCGAGTCTCGCCATGGGATTTCACGGGATAAGGATCAACGCGCCGCGGTGCCTACTATGGTTGAAGTCGGATTAATTACTTTGATGAGTAATCTACATAAAAGGGTTTGTTTTGACCATTTACTGCACACTGTACGTACATTAGTGCAGAGGAAAGATTTTACCCTTTAATATATTCATTCCGTAAAATGAGAGTTTAGCCCCAACGGAGTCAGAAACGTTGAGAGACTTGGAGAACCAGACTAAAAAATGGCGAACTCACCTGATCCGATACCGGAAATAGTAACCTATGGCAAACAACTAAGCATGTTTCATTAATACAGTGACCACAAACGGCAATGGACTAACTCTTTAAATGCAAAGGTACAAGGAAAAGGGCTAAACATTTCTGGTGTTTTTACAGGTGAGATTGTGGTGCACGAATGACTTTTTTATTCAAATAAATACGGATAAAATACCGCGAAAAAATTGCAATTTCGCCTATGCAAGGAACCTTTATTATCAATGTATGACGTTAAATTTGTCATGAAAGTTCATCGTAGAGTGAAAGTTCTTTAAATCACAAATTGCCTCAATTGGGTAGTAACCAAACCCATGAGGAAAAATAGAGAAATATGCTGCGTATATGATATATGACATCGATATCTTTTATGAACCCATCTGACATTTCCGGTCATACTGAATTCCATCCTTCCTACCCTGATTCCCGTTGAAGATATTAATGAACGAGGTTAAACAACAACAAACAGCGTCCACCACATAAGGCATGCTCAAAATTACGGCGTAAATACTTGCGTGATTTTCCAGGCGTGATAGAGTGAAATGATGTGATTCCAAAAATGCCATTCGTGGCATAGGTATGTATGTACCACGAAGGAAGCAGCCCAACGTTTACGGGTGAGCGGTTTGAATTGCACCGATTCGGAAGGTCGGGTATTAAACCTGCCTAGTTAATCACGACTAGCATGCGACTTCCACCATATTATAGGAGTGTAATTGCCTCATTAAGAGAAAAAAACACACGCGCAAGCGGAGGATTGAACGAAGTCCAATTACTTTGCGGAAGAGATTTTACACTTCCTCGGAAAACAAGTAGCGTGTTTCGCATCCATGTATTTCAAGAATCGCCAATTACCACAACATGCATAAAAGAGACTTCTTATTTTGTTTCAAAAACGGAATGACCGACAATCACCCACATGTATTTATCCATGGCAAAACTTAAGCTGGGAAAATAGATTTCTAGATTCTCGTCTACGTCTACATTCTCGAATCTCTTTGAAGAAGTAAACCGTTAGACGATAACTAGTTTGAAAAAATACTATGATACTGATATGTTAGCTGAAGATATAATCAATCAAATGTAGCTGTTTGCGTAGACCGTCTCTCGTGATGATTGATATATATATATTCGACCACACCTTTAATGATTAATGAACGGTTTCCGCCTAGTCTAGAAAATGACCAGCGTGAAAGCTGATTTCATTCAATCATTACAAAAATCATGCTTCTTGCACAGTAGATTGACTATAAGTTACACGACTCTTAAAACCGTCATCTTCGTAAAGTTATTTAAAGCCTGAAGGCCATTGAAGGCATACCATATAATCCACCATATTCCTCTTTGAAACAGCGCTGCTAATTGAAAGGGAACACAGTTTGTGTTCAATTGAATGGTTTGCGGCGTAACTTCGTGAAATTGCCTCATATTAGAATGAAAAAACTTTGTAAATTTCACATTAATTTTAATAACACGACCAGTTTCATCGCTGCGCGACATCATCAGGTCCTGATGATGTCGCGCAGCGATGAAACTGGTCGTGTTATTAAAATTTGAAATTTACAAAGTTTTTTCATTCTAATACAGTTTGTGTTGCTTAAATAGGAGGATACGCCTCAGCAACTTTCTTGCTTTTTGTTTTCACTTGACACCCTCCGCTGGACATGTGCACCGGAGGGCAGGAGGCTCGTATTACGCCACTCAGGTAGCAAGGTCAGGTTCGACCTAGAAGAAGAGGGATTTCTGCGCGATGCGGGAGTTCTCTGTGATCTGTTATACTAAGTGATCTGTAATTAAATTTTAGAGTAAATCATTGCTATTGGAATTACCGCTGCAGCAATGCTGCTCCGGCAGCTGGCTAATTTATCATTTTTTGCCGTCAACACTGTTATGTAGACGATAATTATCTTTTTCTAGAAAGAAAAAAATATGTTATTTTCAAAAAAAGGTAAAAAATGGTTGTTTGAATATGATGATATTGAAATGTTATTGAAAAATGTACATGAAATTGTTTTAAAACATGAATACGTAAAGTGAATCCGTTAAATAACTCAGTAAATTAAGTCTGCTGTATGCAAACTGTTCTAAAAATTTGAAGCATTTCTCTCGCAGTAATATTTCATTATTTTTCTCATAAATATTTGCACGGCATTCGGTTAACCCCACACAGGTTTCGGTGTAATTGGTGACCTAAGGCTTCCCTATTAATGTGTTGCTCTAATAATTGTGCATGTTTGAGACCATTTAAGTTATTATTATAGTAAAAAATATTGAACAGTACGTACATACTTTCGTATTACATATGCCTGTAAGAGAAGGCAAAAAGTAGTATTCACCTGCACAGCATATCCTTGACAGAGAGGGAAGACCCACACTCTCGCCATGGAAGCGGAGGCATTGAGTCATCTGCCGACAGGGAGCTATTAAAGCGACGATGGGACCCAAAAGATCGTCTTGAACGTTTTTAGCACAACGGGTGAAGAGTAGCCAATCTCCCCGTAGCGGGTCGGATATAGGATCATCGTACACATAGCTACACGCATAAAATATTTCCTAACGTTCCACCCACCTCGCATCGAACAGCTACGACGCCGGAGCGGAAGTGAAAGCTGTAAGCCCGGGCACTAACAAAGTCAATCTCCGGGGGAGCCTATTCAATTTCCCCTTTAAACTTCCCACGGAACGGCGCGAACTAACGCCAAAACACCCCCATCCCTTCACAATCTACGGGAATCTTGGGAAGCTATGGCCGCTTGTAGACTGTGAGTTAACAATAACAGCCGGGCTCAGAAGACGAGATGCCCTTCATATCAACGGTGGACCTATCTTGCCAAAAGTGCGAATCGTCTCTGGCTTTTTGAATAATTAGTACCTTCACGTGTTTTGTTCGACAAAATATCAAGCCAACTTCTGCTTGAATAATGGTTGTGGCTTCCTTAACATTATCCGCAACTGGATAAAAACTTCAGACAGCATTAATGCCTGTTAGATTTATTTTCGAATCACGGAAGTACGATCACATCATACCTTGCATAAATACACTACGGTGCCTTAGAGTTTAAAATCGAAGATGATATTTCTTGGGTAGTCTTTTAGGCAATATTTCCAATGGTAGGGAACCAGTTTACTTTTATACTTTGGATTTATTTGCAAGGAGACTTTTCAAGAGCGGGTTACTCGAGGGCGAAACGATCGCGTACATATCCCCATCCACCGGACTTGTACCTTCACTAGGTCCTTCGTAGTAAATGGGAGAATATTATATAATGCATTATCTAGCGAAATATGTAGTTCCAAAAGTAACCGAATATTTAGGCAAAGAAAAAAAAACACTCATTCCATGAACTGCTGATTAGAGTGTGTAGATGAGCCTGATACGTGAGTAAGGATTGGCACCCACGCTTTACCTCCTAGTGATGAAAAGCTTATTTTATTTTACTGTTTAGTGCTTTATATGCTGTTTTTCTGTTGGAAAAAGCGCGGTTTTTATCTTTTATATTGTCCTCTTTTTTGTAAGTCCATATATGTGAACTAAAGACACATTTTTAAATCCATTTTTAAGATATTATTTTTACAATTTTATAAAAGTAAGGTCTATATGGCTACCAAAAACCTCCTCACATTAAAGGTCGAAACAGAAAAGCCCAAAAAGACACAAGACGCGTGAAGTCAACTGATGAACAGCATTTAAAAAAGAAAGGAAAAAAAAAATCACCTACTCCAGGATTCAAACTTGTTATATCCTGTTGGTTCGGCATAAAAGTTAACCATCAGATGCACCTGCCAGTTTGCACCAGATGACATCTGCTGAATTGACGAAGAATGAAATCACTAATATCCTGGAGCTTAGAGATCGCTTAAAATGTTAATTGTTAAAAATGATGGGTCACACTGCCTCTGAAGACCTAGAAATGATGCAAGAATTAATTTTCATCTGGTTCTGCTCAGAACTTAAAATTTTAAGCCAATCCGACAATGGACAGATGGTTAAAAATGAATTAAAATACTCCATTGAAGAAATAGATAGACGAAACTAGTGTAAAAGCATGTAAGAAGTAATACTTTTCCGAAAGCATACCTTTTAATATCCATATATCAGGAAACTAATAAATAGTTACTGCACGAGCAGCAACAACAATGGCTAGCAAAAACAAGCTATACATTGACGAAACATAAGTAAGACGGCACAAACATACCCATGAAACATAATAACAGCATAAAAGCGGTGAAAACATTAGCGGCGCTAGACATACCGAAAGCTGAGGAAGCTACATTCTTTGTATCAATGACAGCATTTGGAAGAAAATTAGAAAAATAGAGTAAATATGCATTAAAAAGAATATATTAAAAGCTTTGAGATACCATCCCCAAAGACGGTAAAAAACTAGAAAACAAAATTTTCATTTAAAAACGCACAATTATATAATTCAAACAATGCTATATATGGGACTAACAAGGTCCTTTTTTCCCTGCCGTTATGGCTTGAGGGGATTAAGTCATGTGATTACAAAGTTTCCATCTACGGCCTCATACCAATAATACCAATTTCCTACTCATAATTGCATCGTCAAGAAATTACAACTTGAAGAATAGTATAAAAAGTAGAGTAAACATTTCAAACTAATGGGAAGAAAAAAAAATAAATTCACACAGAAAATGTAAATATGTGCAAGGAAAATAATAAAATATTTACACTGCAAACCGTGCCTCAGCACTTTGAAGTGCCAAATAAAAGATTCAAAAGAATCGCTGATCCAGTTAACTTTTGAGCACTAACCGCTGAGCATTGTTGTAACTAAGGGGACTGCATGAAGGAGGCCCAATTTCATCCCATAAAAGGCTAATTTCTGTTGACACTCCGATCTCATTACCATCTATTCACAAAAATGTCCGCGGCGCGGTGATAATGCAGTACTATTTTCCAATATCTTTGTAGTAAAGTATTTGTAATTGCAAAGAAAAGCATCGAAAAGTCATGAATTAGCCAGATCACACCATCACATATATAAATTAAGGTTAAAACCCACCATACTACACCTTTCTCCGTGAAATCCAGATCACTTTGTCCGTTAGCGACGCGAGTGGCGACTTTTGTAAACCCATTTAAATGCGCGGGAGGTGACATCACATTTAGAGGTCGACTTGAAGACCCTATTTTGTAATATTCATGATTGTGACCACCACTTAACTCCCTAAAAACTACACTCACGGATTTGATTTGATTTATTTCTTTTACCTGGCCTAGATGAGGCCACTATCCGGACCCCTCTTCCTCTGGGCCAGGCTCTCTTTACAAGGTTATAAATAGGTACGGAAATGAAGGAATACAGTCATCAGTAAAAAATTAATATGATGGTAGATAATTAATAATATACGGAGTTAGGTAATTTTTTTTTACTCCGTAACGATGAGGTTCCCTCAAGTTCCACGATGCATGGCAAACTTTTTTTAAGGTTACGCATTAAAATCGAGAGTAAAACTGAGGTGATTCCACGAGCAGAAATTTTTTCAACTCGTGAGCACCAGGAAATGAGCACAAAACGCCTCCTGACGAGCGATCCGACGAGACACAGGAAAAGTAGCGGATAATTCTCCCGAAACAACGTCCGTAATTCTCTTCCCTCCACCCTCGGATCCCCCTTTAAGACAGTTCCGCTGCGGAAAAATTAACTGCGGGGAAACTTAGCCGCAACATAGGGGAAGGGGGGGAAGAGGGAAGAAGTTTTCGGGGTTACGGGAAAAGAGGACTTTCCAAAGGGGGTGTTGGGAGAGTGATGGGGATAGGGTAGAAAAGAAAGGAAGGTGGGATGGGTGGAAATACAAGGCGGATGGGGTTGAAGGTAAAGGTTAGGGGAGTTTTGGTGAAGAAGGGGTCGAACGGAAAAGGCTCTGACTGAGAAAATCAGCATTTTGTGTGCGCGAGGAGGAGGATAAGGGGCCATTTCCAACTCTTCGATCCGGCGGGCCGTAGTTTTAAAATGGTTTCCACCGGTTTGTGGCCACGTATACGGATTACACCGTCTTGATCAAGGGCGTACCCAGGATGAAAACAAGGGGGGTGGCAACTCATGGTCATTCAAGTCTTAACATTTTTGAATGGAAAAGGTGAATTAAACCAAAATTTTAAGAAAATTTTGACTGCGCTTAATTTTTAATATTATTTGCTTGAAAAAATATTTTATTTAGATGTTTTAATCTAATATTATTTTTCATGGGTTAAAAGAAAATTTGTTAGAAACTTTAGTTTCAATCCAGTTCTGATTTTCGTTAAAGTATTCTGCGATTTTTGCTTCTAGGGGGAGGCAGCTGCCCCCTCCTGCCCCCGGTACACCCATAGACTTGACACCACCAAAGAAGGACTCGATAGATCACATCGGCGATGTGGAATGAGTGAATACCCCTTGGGCAATTGTGTAAGGGTGTTTGATGAGGTATTTAATAACAAACGGGGTACACGTGAGGTCGTTTAAATCTTGGACATTATTAGCGGAAGCATTTTTATAATTTTGGCCCTAAATACATTTTTAAAAATTAATAATAATGCTTTTTTTTAAAGGACTTCTTAAATGCTTTTTGAAATAAAAATCTTATTCTGTAAGACAAGTAACCCTACTAACCTGCCCTCACAGCTTTACTTCCGGTCAATTACATGCCACGATAATAGTGTAAAGTATAAATACATTTGAATGCTTCATTACATTACATTCCGCAAGCCGACTTCATAGGTATAGAGGAATTTCGAGGGCTTACCCTAGTTATTTATCCGGATGTCTAGATCGGAAATAACCATCGTCAAATCTGATGGTGGAAAATCGTGTCATTATCCATAATTCGTGTGAGAAGGAATTTAACCGTGGCATAGGAGCTCGTTGTTCCCTCTTAACGGAGATAAAAGAGAAAGGTAAGAGTAAAAGAAAGAAAAGGGAGGATTTCGCGTTCGAGGTTCTACAAAGTCGCCTTTTACAGCGCTTAGTGTTTGCCGCTTAGAAAAAAGAAGCACCACGGCGATAGATAGCTCCTACGCGGATCGTTAAAATAAGCAATTGCAGTTTATACTACATTTGAATTCTTCATTACATTACATTCCGCAAGCCGACTTCATAGTGACTTAACTAGCCATAATTCAGGTAAAAATTCTATTTTGCTTAAGTGTCGCTGCCTTCAGGAAATATTTTATTTCACGATGATTTTTTCGTCCATCACTTTTTTAATTTAACAGACCCTTAGTGTTAGATCATGAAAATAAACAAAACATATAAATCACCAGTAAAAATAACAGCCCAACTAAAATTTTTCCAGCATCAATTTTATTTCGTCCGCAAATATTGAAAATGTAATAAGAGTTATGAGAATAACTGCCATATAAGGAACAAAAAAATAATCATTCAATATATGCGTTAGGACTTTTATACATGATCTGGTTTTAACACGGTGGACGAATTGAAAATTGATTTCGGATACCTAATGAGATCAAGAATAAAAATCAGAAAATCAAGGACCAAAAATCCAAACAATGTGACGCTGAATTTAAGGAATCCCTGCAAGACAATATGCCGTATTGCTTAGTCATTGTAACAGCTTAACCGCTAAAAGTAGCGAATAAACTGGCTTAAATTAATAAAAAATTATTGGGAATGATTCACACACCCAACCAATAGAATATTGCGGCTCAGCTGACAACAGAAAATTTAAAACAGAAGATGCTACACCATACACTTCTACAAGTAGCTTAAATCCTATAAAGCTAATAAGTTAAATGCTGAAAAATGTACGGATGTTCCTAAAATTATTTCAGTCTAAGGTGTGATTCGCGAGGGGTTGAAAATTCTCAGATTTTCCCCTTTCTTAAGTCAACGACAACCCTCGAATCGCGTGACGGAAATAATTGAGTCGAGGAAAAAACGCGAGATTCTAAACGATCGTTTCATGACGACTGAACATTTCAAGTCACCGACTTGAGTTGACCGCCCGGAGAGAAGAAAACTATGGGGAAGTAAAGCGCTGCAGTTGTAGGTGCATGAGATCGTGAACTCGTGTCAAGTTTGCGACTTGTTTTTCTCTTGAATAAAATGGACTTAAATTAGAACAACGTTCAGAACAGAACTACTGAGACGATTCCATTTATACCCCAAAAGACGTCTGAAAGAGTCGAGACTTCAGTTCTAAAAAAATGAACTGTAAATAAAATTTTCTCTTCTGGTTACAGAAGGAACACAAAGCTGGTGTACAGACAAAAAAAATTGGAAAAACTTAATGAATTTTTTAACCAATAACAAAAGTAGTGGTTGGCACATACATCGAGAGCATTACTTCAGCTTTCATACAACTTAATTAAGGTACTGAATTTCATCAAAATGACATGAAATATTGTTTTTAATTCATGCTATAGTTTACGCCATCATGACCAAAAAAATAAAACTCTTTTGTATCCTTGCTAAAAGTATAAATGATTATTTTCTTTGTCTGGAAACGTTCACAGCTCGACGACTCAAGCAAGTTCATTCGTCAATTTGGGCCGAGAAACTGGCCCTCTCGGTAGAAGATTATCCAACTCAATTCCGTTCTCTTATTCCATACAAACCGGGAAGAACAGAGAGGCTGAACTTAGGAATGAGGGGAGCGAGGGAAGTATGCCTCAAGGGTGGGACGCTGAGGGAAGACCTATAGAACTCCAATTTTTCACCCCGACCCACCGCGGGCACCTTCCCCATTTCCTCCCACCTTATCTGCAGTCCACTCCTCTTCTCCATCGCAGCCTCTGCATCTCCTTCCAGGAGAGAGGGGGAAATGGCCGTATACAGCCTCCTACCCCCGAGCAATGTTTCCCTCCAGCTCCAGGGACCCTCTGCTATTCCACCCCAGGAAAACTTCTGCCAGTTGGAATTGGGTGCGGGAAGAGTGTTCCTTTCCTTGCTTCGCCCCCACACCATTCCATTCTTTACCTCCACCACCTCACTCTACCCAGCATTCCCCAACACTCTGTCTCCTACACTCACACCCCCCCTCTTCCTCCACCAACCATTCAACCCCCTAGGAGAGACAGTGTTCAAAGAATGATGGCTCCCGTGCCGACAAAGGTGAGGGGAGAGTCTCACCAGACGCAGTGAAGGCAAACAAAAATAATAGAGTCGCTTCCTTCGATGCATTCCCATTCATTCATGAGGAATAGGGAATGTGCCGAGCTGAGAATAAAGAAATAGTTTCGACAGCAATTGTTGGAACTCTAATAATCGAAGATTTTGGCTTTATTTCGTTGCATTTCCACAAAATATTTGCTCGGCAATTCAACTTGGATTTGACTTGATAGGTGATGGTAGAGCTCTCTCCTAAGGAAGGCAGAAGCCCTTGTATTCCGCAAATTACAGAATGGGGGACCGTCTTACCTACCCACTATCGACGGCGTTTGGATTTCCGCATAAAGAGACGATTAAAAACCCTCTCGCCTTCAATTAACCAAATACCTAAGAAGCCCTTTGTATGCTTCACCATGCCTTAAAGTATCAATTATTTTTGTCATTTTGAGGAATTAAATGACAAATTCATTCACCTTTTCATTTTTTAGGGGCAAAAATAAAAAAAATTACTTATAACTCATGGAATATGTTGTTGTCGCCCTTAAAAATTAAAGCGTTTACCACTACTTGCACATGTCTCGCGACAAAGTGCTTGAATTAACTGTCTTGAGAACACACACATTCATAACTGGATTGGGTATACTTGCAAAACGAAAATCAATTTCGTCATTCAACACAAAGAACGAGTGGTTGAGTCGTTACGGCAACTACTCGCGCCACCAAGAGATATTTCCTTTATGCTTGAAGACGAAGAATATTTTTTTACGTTAGTGATTGTTGAAACTAGGGTGTATGCTAACAAAGTTTATTACATGAAAATTTATAGCCCGGGTGCAGTCCAGTTCAGTGGTGATAACTTCATCGCTGCTCACTTCATAACACATGGGAGAGTATAAAATTGGTTCTGTGGGAAATCCAGGTACGGTGAGGAGGTCATTACACGTTACCCGCGGGCAAACTACCTCAATTTAGCAGCGGTCACCGACTAATCGTGCCTACAAATTAACCGAATAGCTGCACAATGGATTCCAATCACAAGTGTATTCGCAGCCAAGCCATAATTTGCTTATGGTAATTAATTCCACAATTACGCACAAAATCATTCTCAGCTAGTGAATTCTTTTGTTCAAAATATTTCCTTAAACTATCTGAAATGAGAACTTCTGTAGGTGTATGGACAGAAAAATAGGAATAAATAAGCTAATTTTGTCACTGAATTTGATTAATCAACACTAAATAACGAAATCATATTCATTATTACACATGGCATTCATATGAATGTAATGATTAATTCTTGATTTTAGCAATATCTAAGCCACGTGAATGACCCCATCACCTATTTAAGTACAAAAATACTACTTCCCTCTATTTTCAGAGAATGCAGCTGAATGTATGTGTCCGCCAGTAGAATAAAAAAAACATAGATTTATAAATATTGCAGAGAGTTCTAACGATTAGCACGCTGGCTTACGAATTACAATGCCCACTGGCGCAAAATTGCCTTCATCAAAAATTTACATATAGGGTGGGCTAAAAAATTGCAGCTATAAAGGGAAGTAAAAGCAAAACTTTATCACCAGAGAATGCGATTTAATTGGATAAATATCGGAATAGCGAACCCGAGGAGATAAAATAACAATGTCAATATTATTTCTACGAAAAGGGGCTGGATGCAACTAAAAATAACCAAGGCATTTAAACATTCCATCCACTTATCTACATTAAAAAGCAATCAGTCCCAGGTTGATCCGTTTAAAAAAAGCCATTGTATATAAAAATGGCGAGAGATAAATTGCTGTATTTTGACACTTAGGAGAACGTATTATTAGTTAATTTAGGCTTATTTCAAGTGAATAAGCTAGAACGAGGAGATAAAGGGAATAAATATTTTTCACATAGGACAGAAATAAGAAAAATCTAGAAATCGGTACGTAGGTACATATCTTGATATTTCAAAGTATTCTGCTATATATCATATATTTTTGGCTCTATACAAATATACGATGAATTGTTTTGGATAATTGATCTCTTAATTTACTCCGTCGTGTCGTAGGGTCATCAAAAAACTTTGACACGGAAAACGTACAATATATTTGCATCAGAAACTCATTAAGCTCCTCAAACATACCTCTTCCCTGTATACCGTTCCGACAGTGTAACTCTTCTTCCATTCTCGCAGCACATAATCCTCACCAAAATGTTAGCCCATCTCAGTGTTTTCCAACCATTCCCTTTCAATTCGCAAATCTTCCCCGTATGAATTTTAAACTCATAAATTTAGAAAAGAGAAAAGTTATAACACTATAAAATCTTTCACGAACGGGAAAAATGAACTAAATTGGCGAATGACGCAATTTTGAAAAAACAAAACAGAACAGTCTGGAGGAAAAATAATGAGGAAGATACCGATAAATGAGATTTCACAAAGGGAGGTTAATATATCTCAGAAGGATCAAAATATTTGAGGGCTTGGGGTAAAATTTTAAGCCACTCAGCATCTACTAAAAGCTGCGATAAGAAGCAGGCTATCCATGGCAATACTCATAAATTACATATTTATGACATATAGAAACCAATCCACTGGATCAGTGCATATCCAGTACATTTTAACTTAACTGGATTGAACCCAGCCCTATGAGGTTAAAATGTACTGGATAGAATTTAGCATTCCTTGCATGACGGAGCCTAAATCGTGACCTTCTCTGTTCTAAAATATTGTTCAACTCATACCTGACCCCTTGCAAGGTCGACCTATGGCGCCGATTCCCATGAAAAACACTGGAAATATGTTCACGAAAGCGAGGCATCAGCAAAGGAGCGCGAAATTGGATGAGAGAAAAAGTATAATTTTAATGAGGACACCCCAGAATGGAATACATCATAAAAAATGCTGACATGACCGGGACTCGAGAACAGATCTCTCCGTTGCCCATTTTGTGCGTTAGCGGAAACATTGTGATTACTCCCCAGAAAAGTCTAAATTTTATCACAGCTTACAGGCCACAATTGAAACAAATTATAATTTCAATAGGCGTAATAAATGCATATCGAAGTTATCTCAGAAGTTAACAAGCGGAAATATCTCACATGGAGACATCATCGTCGAAGAGAAGCTTAGTTTGATTCCACTCTTTATAACAATATAAACCGACCTAGATTACAGATTCAATTTCTTTAATATTGATAACTTGATAATGCGGTGTAGTGCCAAAGCAGAGGTCAGTTTGTTGTAATGAGTATGGAATGAAGTAAAAAGAGTGCTTCACTAACGAATAAGTACAATTCTTGGATAGGAGTAGCTCGAGTCGATGAGATGCAGTGCTGCGCTTCTAAGGGAAAAATCTTCCCTGCTGAGCGCACCGTTCCAACCGACTCCCCCCTTGACTCCTCATCAGCTAACCAACCTTTTAACCTTCCAACTCATTCTTCCATTCCCTCATTTTTGTGCGGGAGCAAAAGGCGATCCTAATGCTCCGGAGAGCTTAATGACGAAAAAATAAAAGAAAGGGGACGACCTCCTCCTGGCCATCTTCTCAGTAAAAAAAAAGATTTTTCTTTCGCTCCCCTATCTTTTCAACTTTTTTTTTTATTCCGACCGACCAACGCACCGCAGCTTTTCGCTACTTAAACTTGGGAAATTAAAATGCCCAAACGCAGTCCGCGGCTATTCAGACAGTGGAACGCTGAACGTAATCAGGACCTCTGGAACATTAATATAAAAAGAGGCTGAATACCTGAAGTGCACGCACTGTGAACATTAAAAAAGGAAAAAGTTTCTCGACTCGGAGGAAAAGGGAATGTTTTCCTTGAAATGTTTCATTCGTCATTCTGAGACATTCGGAGTGGGAGGGGGAGCGTCTGCTTGATCACATGCGGCGCCGTACTCACATGATGGTAAAGAATGTATCGGATTGTTTTTAGCTTAAATATTTACCAGTATTTCCCAGGCATCGCTTTAGTTATTTCATCCCTAACAAGTTGACAAAGTTCAACTCTGTGATAACGTAAATAATCATAACGGAAGTGTAAAATGGCTAAATGAAAAATAGGTATAAATGATTGGCTTATTATTATAAATTTTTGGAGCATACGAATACATCATACATATACCTAAGGCACTTATAAGTAGCGATAAAAAATTAAATACTATACAAATCGATGAGAATTAACGTTACGATACCAAAAAAGGCTAAGCGAATCGAGGTACAGATGATCATGGTGGAGTTATAAGACGACTGGGAATAAAATGATTCCTAAATTTAATTATACATGGCTGAATGCCTAATATAATGACGACAATTGCAGTTATTTTTTTTGAAATTATGTGGGTAGCTGTTAGAAAATCGTGCTAATTTTACGATGAATTTACTATTTTTAGGGTGTTTTTTTTATTTTCCCAGTCGTTAACATGGGAGTGTGGTAATCTAATGGATTAGGCTCTTAGCTACACATACAGTCTACCGCGTTTCACTCCGCACAAAACAAACGAATTGATAAAGCATTCTAAACAAATAAATGCATAGCATCTTAAAATTCCCATGATTTCTTAAACATTCCGAACAAAAAACATGAGGAAATGGACAAACGCGGAATCAAGCCCGGAAGAGGTGTAACGTCATAAACAACCACTATCGGAAGCCTACTTAAGGAATTCGCGAAGCTACAGATCTACAGGTTTACAGAGTTGAAATTCCGGTTTTTCTCAGGTATCGCTAATTTTGTAACAAAAATTACAGGTATTTTTCTCAACATCAAGCCCATGTATGCGTGCAATCCACAGGCCAAAGACTCAGTCTGTGTAATCTCAAATCTAACCTTCCTACACTACTAAGTGATTGAATAATTATATTCGTAACACTCAACATCGCGGTATTTCAACTGGTGCCAACATTTCGAGTGAAGAGGTACTGCTATAAACAATGGAAGCCATTGAAACACTGAAACAGTATTGATATTGGGTAAAAATAACAATTTTACGAACAAAACCACCTTTTCACTTCAGATTTACACATCCACTCTTATATAACTTGAACGAAATATTCCATTTCTCATTCAAATGCTCTCACGTTCCTCAACTGGCAGCCACAACTCCAACTCGGTAGTAGTCTTGTTTACACAAGTTATTTGTACAAAAATATAACGTGCTGAGACTCCTTCTCTGGCGAGCCAAGTAGGGGGAAAGTGGCCTCCTAAAAAGATAATTCATTATTTCGAAGGGATTATCTCGGGATCACCGAGATAAGGATCCATATCCAAGCTAAATGGGAAGGTATAGGGTTCCTTTAACGTGTTCCCGCAATAACGGGCGAGAGGTTGCAAAGAATTAATGGACCACGAGAAAAAGAAATAACAGGAATGCAGGAAAAAATTAAGACATTTTAAAACTTCTGCAGTATTTGAATAGGCTGTTTCCCAGCAAAAAGGGGTGGCATAAAAAATTACAGGTAGTCTGTTATGGTAAGCATCCGAGGGCTAACTCCAACTGCTATACCAATCATCTACTGTAACGATATACAAAAGATAATAACGGTATACAAAGGATAGGAATTAAGTCTGGATGCTTTGTAGAGAATTTAATGATGGTGAATTTCTAGAAAAATAAGTTCAATATTTGTGAGCAAGTCAGAAATGCACAAGTTCCGCAATGGAGATCTGGATTCAACAACGTTTAAAGTTCAATTGTCCTAGCAGGTGATAACAATTTTTATTGGAATCAAAAGAAGTCTTCGCCTTAAATTACCTTCCACAAATTAGATTGGTTTAAAAAATTAAAAGTGAATTGGAATGAAAAGGTGATACCACCATTTTATCATTCAGTACGTATATCAATACAGTTGTAATTTTATGCCCTCGTGAAGATAGATTTTTCCCTCCATAGGTATCTAAATATACAGCTGTTATCAAATTCTTTATCAAACGCTCGTTCAACAGAAATACGTCAATAAAATTGGTTTTTCAAAGTACGATTTATTTCTGATTTGTGAATGAAAAACTTTGCTGTTTCTACAATTTGGAACTTTATTTTCCTAATTTTCCTAATTCCTTTCCTTTTTTATAGGAAAAAAAAGTTCCAAATTGTAGAAACAGCAAAGTTTTTCATTCACAAATCAGTAAGATTGATTTCTACAACGTGAAGGCCTCTACTATTCAGTGCATTACGATTTATTTATTTGATTTTGAGTAGACAGTATTAAACTCAAATCGATATTTTACAGATTTAATATTTTTTACATATTTTGCAAACCACAATGACAATGTTGAGACCTCACAAAAATTTGTCTAAAGAAAAAGAAAATACGAAACTTATGAAAGGTGATATTTCTCAATAACTTATCGAACTGAGGAGAACAAAGAACTATAATACTGGTGTGTTACGGTTCTTGCAGGACAGAAACTTACCGTCACGAACTCTTGTGACGTTAAAAACTCTTACCCAGGGTGAAATTTTTTTATTGACATTTCATTACAAAGTTAACCATATTTTTGTTAAAAAAAGCGAATTAGAATAAAAAAATCAAATATTCGCTTGAGATTGCGTCGGAGGAAAAAAGTACCTACGAACGTGATTTGAACGGACCTGCATTATACATAAGAGAGAATGGAGTTCTGTAGTGTAATTTTTTCAACTCGTGCTTTCCTTTCGGGAATGCCGAGTTGATTTTCTGCATGACGAGACAAGACAATGGCAAAATAAAATGTTACGAAAAGTTCTGAATGGTCTTCTCGTTCAAAGAGACGACGACCTTCCGCGATTTACTCGGGAGAGAAGACAGACGACACGCAGCAGGCGCGCATTGCTGCGAGAAAACTTTATACTCCTTGGGACGAATAACTCTTCATCGCGAAATCTTTTTTTCTTTCTATTTCTCGCCAAAAAGGAAAGGCTGATAGTCGAGGTACCGTAAAAGATGAATGAACGTAGGTGGCACAGTGGGCTTGCCTGCCAAAACTGGCTTGAAGAAGAGAATGCTACAACTCCGTTAGGGTCCAGTAATAATAAAGGCAATTTGTAATTCCCACATTGATTTAATATTCAGAAAACGGTTTCAACGTATTCTATGTCATTATGAAGCACAACTGCAGCAATTGTGCTTGGTAATGACGTAGAATACGTCGACACCGGTTACCGAATATTAAATCAGTGTGAAAAGTAAAACGCCTTCATTATTATGATGCTTAACTTCCACACAGTAAATTCACCCACTATCAACTTCATCTGTAAGCGTCGCGTAAAATTGAATTGATCGATGAAACAATTCAGACAGGAATTCAAGTGAAACCTGGATATATTTTTAATCTGTTTTGAGTTAAAACTGTCTCTGGAATGACTTCATAGCATTCCTTTACATATTTCACCAAAAAAACTAAAAATTGTTCATTTCATTCAATACATTATCAAGGTATGTATTACCACGCACAAAGACCTAGTAATTGGTACTCTCATGCACCTTGAATTTCAGAATCGGGAAGCTGACATAAAATACCAATGTTTCAGTGTCTTTAATACAATTTCGTTGAATAAAATGAAGTTAAAATTTATTATTTTTCTTTTCTTTCATATCAACCTTCAAAGTGCAATGTGTGATGATTCAGTAGGTATTGAACAACACCTATCTCATGGTGATGATTCTATATGTCTGAGTCATTTAATTTTAGAGTTCAGATAAACATTTAAATTAGATTTTGATGGAAGTTTCCCGATGAAATTTTGATGGACGTTTATGGCATTATATTAACGCCCTGTATATTTAACCGATTTTCTACTTATCTACCTCATCTCTCCTTTGATTTTGTCTAGATCAACCTTTCATTATAATAAAATCCAGAGTAAATCGATTTAAGTAAGATCGCTTGAGAAGAGGGATACATATCTTGCATCATTCACATTAAGTTGAACATTAATTGATAAGTCCAATGGTAAATGGAGGCTTAAGAGTAACACGAAGTTTCTTCCCAATATTTCCTCATTTTCGACACCATTTTGCCTACCATAAGTTTTTATTCCACCCTTCCTTTGCCTTGGAGAACCCGCCAAAAATCGCCATTGCAGGAGTAAAGTGTGATACGATTATTATTAAAATTTGCAGAAAAGTAAAAACTTGGAGAGAGAAATAAGGAGAAGCGGCGATAAAAAGCAATGTTAAAAAGTCTTCTCCCATAGTGATCCTTCCTTTAGTGAGGAAAATGCAAATATTAATAATTTGCATGAATGGCTAAAATTTTGAACACACAATGCGAGGAACAATTCTATAATGAATTCTTTATAATTCAAACAGGTTCAACCAAGAGAAAATTATAGTTACGCTGGCGATTCTCCCATCAATCTAGTTCTTATAAATAAGGAGTAAAATGGGCAAAAGACGCTTCTTTGAGGAATAGGGGAGACCATCACATTCCTCCACGTCAATCACCCCGGAGTGCCAGAGCTTATTCCGTGACTGTGAAGGAATTTCCTCCTTTTGTTTTCATATTTCCTCAGCAATCTTGCTGCTCGTGTCCGCAATTCTTGTTACCGCGTGCCGCGCGCTCCCTACCACGACGTCGTCTCCGGTGGTAATGACACGTTCGCACGCCTCCCTATCGTGAGCTGGTCACACTTCCTCGCCGGCACGAGCTAGGCGCGAAGACAGTGACGGTTTGGTTGGGATAATAAGTAGCTGGACAGGAAAAAGGTATTACGTTTTTGAGTACTTAAAAATTTGCCAAAATGAGTGATTACATAAAAATCGATCACTTTTAATAGGTATTCCTTCCATAAAAAACTTTTAGCTTCTTTTTAAGTCTGAGCAAGCTATAATTAATTTTCTTGAATGTTGCATTTGAAATATATGCATTAACTATCTTTTAAGCGCCATTGCCTTTCTATTCACCCAAGAAAATAAATTACCTTTTTGTATTAGGATAAAACAATCGTAGAAGAACAAGAGGAAGGAAAGAAGGGTAAGGGACGGCCCGAATGAGTTATATAGGATATGTTATAAAGGATCTAAAAGAGAAGAAATACGTCACTATGAAAAGGATAGCAGATAGCAATGGATTGTTGCGTCAAACCAATCTCAGGATTATTGAGTGATGATGATGAGGGTAAAGTCTAAAATGTGAAGTTTCCGCGATCTGCTGCGTCTTGAGATTTCTGACTCAAGCTTTTAAATCAGAAAAAAAACATGAGAAGACATGAGTCACTGTGAAAGTCATTGATAGAAAAATACTAAATTAATTTGGCTCGATAAGGCGTTAAATGAAAATTTAAGCCACTTTTTCATTTTACAGATTTTCAAAAATTTCTAAAACTTATATCGAATCGACTGCTCTATAATAAATGAAGGCGTATCGAACACACTTTTTCGTATCTTCCTTGAGCCAGATACAAAGAGCGAACGGTGTAAAACACTTCCTCGACAGGACACTTGTAAGGTTCGTACAATTCAGTTATTTTTAGACTACTCCTTAACCCTCGTTATTTCAACGATGTGAATTTCCAGTCATATTTTGTTTTTTATTTCATATTTTCTCATTCTTAAACGATAATAGTTAAATAATAATTTCCCCAATTCTTAAAATTATTAGAACTTATATTAGAAATCTAAAGACGCCGTTTCCCATCAATAACCAATCGCTTTCAATGCAACAACGCAAGACAATTTTCTCGACCTTCCATCTACATTTTTTCTCATGTTTTGCTCAACATTTTCGCCGTGATAAACTCTCGAAGGGAAGGGTTAAAAATGCACACAAAATTACAGTAACATGCAAAACAATGCACACTATATTATACATTCCATATTTACACTACCTGTTATTCGTGAAGTCACTTCCTTTAAAGTAAAAACGACACTTCTCGGATCTCATCCACAAGAGCACCTAGTAGAATTTTAACCCAGAAAAATTCACTTAAGAAAGAAGCTCACAAGAAATGCATTCCCGTTGGAGTCTTACCACAATTTTTTGCCTCTCCCACCGCCAATAGGATATTCCACCGTGCAAAGAAATCTTAAGAGCCGAATCGCCTCAATACCACTCATTTTCATTTAGCTGTGTATCCAAGAGGCAGTTGCTGTGACCCTTGCGTCAGGAAGAATGCTTTGTGTAGATGACCAAAGTAAAGGTTGAAGTCAATGAGGCATTTCGCCTTTCACTTTTATCGCTAATACGATCGCTATAAAAAATTTGTTCCCATTATTATCAATTCACCACGTGACCCTCACATCCCTTCTATACTCCCATTCGCCCCTTTCTGTTTGCTTACACCATTACGACCGTGAAAATTTCTTTCACCCTCAGGTCACTCGACCCTTCCATTAGCATCCACACAAACACGGTGTGAACAGATTTATCGATTTCGAAACCTTTCCATCCAAGTGAGTAAATGGCACTATATTCCCCATTTCAACTAATTTTTATATTTCTCCGAATTCTCTGTGAGAGTATTGGGATCTCCTTGTGACTGAATTCATGCGTTCTGCTACGTAAATCAATCAAACAAAAACACGAAGAGAATAATTTCAGCTCTATGACAAAAATAACATGATTTCATCATTCAGAAAAAAAAAATTTTGGAAACAGGATAGCAAATTTTAGTAGCAATATTTTGGTGGTTATTGCTATTTTTTCTTACATTAGTGGTTTACTTTTAATGGTAGTTTTAAAGTGATCCGATTTGAAAGTAGTAACCTTCAAACGCGAATTATTTATCGCAGGATATTAGACGCTACTTAGTTCATCATACTCATCTGTTTTCCACCGCTTGCTTGTTTACTCGACTCTCCCTTAGTCTCCAATCTTCTTATCTTCCCCTTTCAAATATCTTCCCCTTTCTTTAACTCCTATGACAGCCTACTCTCTTCAATTTAACACAACATTTTCCGCAACGACTCGCAAAAATATCCATCCACCAACGATGATTCTAACTTTAAATACCTTCGCTTGTAAAATAAAACAAATCATAATATCTGAAATGAGAAAATATACTACTGCGTCAACTGCTGCTCTCAATACATCTTTTTCACGCACACTAGGAGCTCAGTCTCAAGTCTTCTCATTAAATTTTTTCATCGTTATTGTTCATCGCTTCATGCTCTTCTTCATCAACGTCAATAAATTTCTCCTTTCTTCTTCATCGCCTTCTCAATGCTGGAATCTCTCCAGGCTTCGAGCCTTATCTCACGTTCTTTCCTCAACAAACACACTCTTTCCCCACAAGGTACACCTCATCACTTTTAACGTTTTTTTAACAATTCTTCCATCATCAAGTTTTTACTATTGTCAAATTTCATCTTCGTTTAAGCCAGGGGAAGGCAATCTTTTCGTAACCGCAGGACGCATTCCCCAAACTGGCATTATATCAGCAGTCAACATTGACAAGGCTACGATGGCCGTAAACTCTACTATTTTTCCAAGATATCTTTATAAAATTACTTTTATTTAGAGAGAATATTTATAAAAAATATAAAACAACACAAAAACGATATATATAATTCTTGAAGGAAAGAATTATTGATAAATATTAGCTATATGGGCTGACTAAAATTTCTCCGAGGCAGCATAAAGGCCACTGGCATTTCTCATCCCATACTTGAACTAAATGTGCATTAAATTGCCTAGTAAACTCAAATGCCACCAACATGAAGAAGATCTCCTCACCGAATTAAGTTGCCTTCACTTAAGGAGAACATTTATCGTAATATTAAAACTACAATAATATACTGCATCAACCGCTCTCACTAGATTCTAGTCACTGACCTTGCGTGTATGATGGGAACTCATCGAGAGGCTTCGGTTTGAGAAAGCGGGGCAACATGTACATACAATGGAAGGTGTTAGTGCCAGCGTTGCTGTTTCCCTTCGAGCAACGTACTTGCAACACAACCTACAGCACAAGATTAAACTCACGACTATTTCACCATAATATTCACTCATGGGTCACACAACACGGTAGATGGTGCGATGTTTACACTGCGGAAGTTGGTGGACTTGTGAGGCCAACCTCAAAGCCGCTGTTTCCCAAGGTTTAGGTCACAAGGTTTGCTCGCATTTTTTCCCTATTCTGTGAGACAATGATTTCTGGAAAAGATAGTGGGTACCGCTATAAAAAAGGCAACATAGCATTGGGGTCAAGTGGTTTACGCCGTTCCTTGGAAATATGAACGATACATACATAGGTATACGATAAACATAAGACAAGACAACTTGTATTACGCGACAATGGAAAAAGAGAAATAAAAAACTGATAGCATGTATATTTGCAATGAAACACTTCGTGACTTCCAACATTTATTTCAAAAAATTAAATCCAAATAATTATTGATTACAGTAATTTTTTATATAAATTGTGGAGGACACGGAAGTGTTTTCACTGCTAATATGGACCCATTCCACCACGTTCAAGCTTCTAGCTTCGATTTAATGACAGCTTGTTCTTTACTTTTTACAATTCAAATATTATGGTTTTTATAATTCACTGAAATTTAACCATGTACTTGACCTGACGGTCAAAATGTGTCGTAACTTACTCATTAAATTTGTGCACTCGATGAATTTGTGGAGAAGTGCCACTTCGCTGGTTAGTTTTATAGCACTTATTTTGTAAAATCAGGAACCCACGTGCCATCACAAAACATGAATTTGATGTGAAAAGAGTGGTATCTCCAAAAGTTGACCACGTAAACACGCGGGCGAGATGTGCGGTTCTCACGCGTTCCTTTTTTTCCCGCCAACCATGCACGCAATAAAAAACTGAGATCATTAGCCATTAGAAGTTATGTCTCTCGTTGTTATCAGGAACTGAAGTGTGTTAAAAACATTCCCACTGTATCTTCCGATTAACGACAGATAATGACCGTTTATAGCCCTTCCTGGGGTAAATTCAATTGGGGAACAACACGAACGTACAAATTACGCAATGTATATGAATTTTCAATTTGTATATGAAGTTCATTGGGGAAATTAAGGACGGTGAGGACGGTGACCGGCCATAGGAAAAAGTAGCTAAAACAAATTTGGCCACATGGAATACTACCCCGTTCACCAAGTCATGATTTGCTAACGGGTGAGTATAATCTCCGGTCAAATTATTACGATTTGAGTTTCGAGAGCATGCTAACCTCGCACCACCTACTTTCGTCGTCTCCGCGTCTTAGCTCTTAATTTTTAATTTCAGGAAACAACAGAGGACTATCCAGCGGCGAAACTAATGAATTTGCATGCACGTGCCTACGTTGGAGGACCGAAACTTGCTTAAAAGGTGAAGTACGTGCAAAATCCATATACGATGGTTCAGTAGCTCAAGGGAACCACTCACTGCCGCTCTATCGCTCTCTTTTCGTGACGTGTTAATCGTTATATAATTACACTATCATTTTGAAGTATTAGGGATATACAGGTTTTGACTAGATGGGCTACTATCTATACGACCAAATCACGATATAATCTTATTTAAGCTTAGATGTAATCCACGAATCCCTGTAAAAAATTGCGTTTCTTAAATAGTTTTTTTTATCCTATTACTTCCTCGTACGCAATTTTTTTGCGTGACATGCCAGGAAATTTTATCAAGCTTTTGCTTAATATGCTCGGAAAATGAAGACATGATGGAGTAAACAAAAGACACGTAACCAAGATGATCAACGGTTAAAAGGTCGAGTGGGGGAGATGCGATACTAGAAAAAGGGCTCGAAGCATTTTCGAGAACACTGTTAAGCGTTTTTACATTTAATAAAATATGTTACCGGAGGTAAAACATAGTAAAACGTAATGCTGAAGCAAATGAACTGAAATCTATCCAGCACATCTGCGCTCGAAACTGGAAGGAAAGTGAATGTGTAGAAATTATTATTATTCTCATGAATCCTTCATTAGGAAACTATAGTTTTCATCTCAACGAAAAAAGGGACTACAATCACCAACTATAGCGGAACTTAATATTACTTCAATATCGATTGAGCTCAGATAATTTGGAATTGACATTTCTGATCTGTTTCAATCTTCAAAAAGAAAACAATAATTGCATTCGGGCAAAGGTTATACATTTTAAGTACAAAAGGAACACGAAGAAGGTTGTTAATACAAAACTCTATCCTATCACCGGAATCGACCCAAAAATATCGGCGCGGAAGACACGCACTATGCAACAAACGCCAATCAAACATCATACGATCGTAACGGCATCTTTTGCTTCGGCTACGAAAGCCGAGGCTCTCATCAGATTAACACAGAGCAAACAAGGTTTCCACTCTTAGTAACGATCGTGACAAGGGATGGCAACCACGGTTCGGAGGGTGGGGGAGAGTGACGAAAAACAAAAAAATAAAAGGCCAGCAGCTGATGTGTTTGGTTGCGAAAGTGAAAGAAAATATTTTTCCTTGCACACCGCTCGGGATGGTGGGGGACGGATACATCACCGCAGAGTAAAAAAAGGGGAAGAGCGCAGAAGGACAACAAGAATCGGCACGAAAAAGAACGACCTTCCGCGATGCGACTCTAATAAAAACTCGACGCGGCCGAGAGCAAAAAAAACAGCAGATTACCCCGGGGCATATTTAAATGCACTCAATGGCTGATGAAAAATTACGGCTTTCCCAAATAAATAAAAAAATAATGCAACAGGACGGCGGGAATGAGAGAGATGAAAGGTATAGAAAGAGCTACAGGAAAGCAGGCTTAAGAGAAACGAATGCATTCCCCAAGCAAATCAATCAGCGCCAAGTGAGGTGGGGGGAGGGGCGATGCGACAAATCAATAAAATTCCCCCACCAACCACTCGGATCAGCACGTATAGATCTCCCACCCCCGCAGGATAGCGCGTACAGGAATCCGGTCTCTAATACGGCTAATGCCGACGAGTGCGCCGCGTTCCGTTTTTCTTTTGTTTTCTTCCCGTGGATCCGACGAGTCAATCCATAACTAGATGGGGCGCTCCCATTTTAATCCCAAACCCCGGAACGAACCGTGGAAATGTCGGAACGAGCATCGTCGTTCATCACGATTTAATTGAAGCGACGAGTACTATGGCGTGGCCTTCTGGATCTAGGATGGTGCCCCGAGTCTATGTAATTATGACCGATGGCTCCACAAAGAATAAAAAATAAAATACTGGAGATCCAATTTAGCCGAGGATGGAGATGGAAAAATGTATCGTTGCCTAAATGAGCGTTGAGATTTACTCCCTTTTTGTTCTCACATTAGCTTTAAGAACTCGGACAGCGTCCAAGTTAGGATCATTATGATCGATAGTGTCGTACTCGGTCAAAAAATAGTACTGCAATCGATGCAATTTAGCGAGGAAATGGAATGAATCAGAACAGAGCTCTGTTACGGTAATAGGGATTTATTCGGTGTCGCGGAATAATTAAATCCAAACTTGTGAGGCAGAATTGAATTAGTCCAATATAAAACTAGGGCAAGAGCATCATTTCATTTTTCCACATATTAGTGTTCAGTATTTTCCAATTTTGTTATTTGCTTGCATCAAACCACATTTTCCATGAGTTTGATTTAGATTATCAGTTTTCATACAATACATGTACCCACAGATGCCTATTCTCCATTATGTTGCAGGCAATTTCCTCTCAAGTAAAAGAAGATAAAAAAACTGCGAGCATTCACAGGAAATTTGTACCGCCATACTAAAACAGTCATCACTTATTTTAAGCTGAACAAACATCGTTAACATTCAATGCATGGATCACATAATTTCTTTAATATCAACCTAACATGCATGATAAAATGGATTGATAATATGGTTGCAAAAGACTAGTCTTTGCTTCTTTGGAAGAGGCAAATAAACCTCCTCGGGAACTCGTATTTAAAGACAAAAAGCTAAGAGGATACGTAGATGTAATTAACCTCAAACAAAAAATACAAAATTTTTGGCAATTTTAATATCACGAAGAAAAAAAGATAGACAATTTGGGCAGCAATTCAAAAGTCCTATGGCTCACAAATTGTCTAATCGTTAAACGCAAGATGCCATGAAAAAGAGATATCACGCAATGGACAGCGATAACACGAAAAAAAGAACCACGATCGTGTTGCTCTTTTATTTCTTTTTACCCGTTTTGCCTTTTTTAAAGATATTTAAATAACAAAATTAGAGTGAATGCAATGTCAATTGAACAGAGAAAAATAACCTTTACCAACTGGCTTTTTAATATGTTTTGAAGGGGAAGGGAAATTAGTTAAAATACAATTGAAATAACTCATAGTACTATGTGACGACCATAAAGGAATAATTACTTGTGGGATAATATTTGTCACTTAGAAGTTGGAGAAAAAGAATACAGACAAATCCTGTGACATTTCAGGAATCACATATAACAACTCTTACTTCACTTGCTCTCCTATTTGCGGTGTGTGAGCCTCACTTCTTCCGATACAGCGTAAATACGCGTGACAGATGTTGAGGGCACGTTCATATGACCGTGTGCAATGTGCAATGTGACCGTGTACCATTTGCAAGGTAAGCAAGTGCGTTTGCACAAATCCGCCGATAACCTATTCATTGACAATTGTGACTTGCTTGCAATGTATATTGCATAATTATTATTGTAGCATACTACAGCCTGCTTTCCCAAGGAACTTAAGCATTTGAGTAATTTATAATTTTCGAATTAAATTCGATACCTCCACTGAAGAAACGCCCACAATCAAATCCGCTCATCAAGTATTATAAGGGCTATCTAGATGAGCGGATTTGATTCGGTGGGCGATTTTTGAGCGTTTATGCAGAGGTCTATTGAATTACTTTTTACTAAAAAAAAAACAGGTAACGCCATCAGCACATATATCAATCATTATAAATTGACATAAGTAGATACGGATAACAGATACACAAATTTTCCATACACTACGCGTTAAAATCCATGGATTATAAAAAATAGTCAAAAACTATAAGTTTTTCACTTTTACCCCGGACAGTCAACAAGCAAAAAAGTGTGCGATATATCATACAAATTTGCCTATTCCCTTAAAAACACTTCAGCAACCTTAACAGAACCGAGAGAACGCATTCATTTCTCAATCCATGTGATTTATAAGCGGAGAGAGACAAAAATCTGATATCCAGGACGACACGTAAACGTCACGGGCGATTCCTGCGGGGATATCGGGCTTCGGACACCCGGCATCCCGCTGGGAACCTTCCCGCCACTCCCCGCGCACACGGAGGGAGCGGTCGCGTGCGGGTGATGAATGTGGCGGAGATGCGGCGGTAAGAGGAGAGGCATGGAGGGAGAGGTGCAGCTGGAGAGGAACTGTTCTGCATTATGCCTCCGCACTTTTTAACAAGACCTTCTCTCTCTCCCTGGAAGTCAACAATGTCGGTGCGAGCGACGGGAGTTAATCATCATCATTAAAGCGGGCATTCCCTCTGTTCAGCCCCGCGTTCGGGGTCTGGATCCTCGCAGCACGCTCGAGTGATGTGTACGGATGGGACGCATTAAAACGAGGACGTGAGAGGAGGGACACACGCGACATGGCGCGATTAATGAATTGGGCTCCTCCGACGAAAATTAGCGAAAAAGAAGAACGTCATGTGGCGTGTCGTAGGAAGCGTAGGCACGCTGCGTGATAAAGGGAAGACTGGTTGGGAAGCCGGGGACATATTAGTCATTTGAATGTACGATTTTTATGTATCACGAATGGCAGATACGAGGGAACACCATTCACAGGCAAGAGCTGATGTTTGGCAGAAACCACTTAGAAAAAAAAGATATGAAAGAATACTTATTTCTAAAACATACCCGTGAGACCGGGCGCGTTGGCTCAGACATATCCTTTGAAGTTACTCCAGGAAGTATACACCAAGGATTATATCAATTTACATCACTATACCACCTTATATAGGATTTTTAGATAGAGCATAGGGACAAGTAGGCCTTACAGTGGATTGAAGAGGGAAGTTCTTAAAGGAAGGGGAGGCTCCCAGAATGCTTCTTAATTACACCATGAAAACCGATCTCAATCGGCAGAATACTTTTAATAATGATAATACCACCTTTTGAAGAGGATTTTACATTGCCTCTATAGTTTCATCAGCGTCGAGCAAGACTTCAGAAACTGTGCTGCCATTAGATATTCTTGAAATATTCTTCAATATCGCACAAATATCTCGACTGATATCATTATTACGTGCAAAATTCTTCATATTTTAAAATTCAAGTGGAAAAAAGGAAAGCTGATTCCCGGAACATTAGTGATTGACTAACTTCACACTAACGAGGAAGAAATAAATTGGAAGAACTGCTATAACGAGCGCTGTTTCACGTCATGAAACCAAAACCGGGACAAATAAACAGTTGAATGCCAAACAGGCTGAATAGATGCAAATTAATTTCTCATATTCACCAGAATTTTGTCAAAAAGTCACTCTGTAGTTTATTCTTCTCACGTAAACATATTATTAAATAAGCAGAGGTCTTCGTGGCATACGTCCAATATGACTTAAACGAGGAATGAAAAAGATACTAACTATTTCGTTGGAAATGATTTGAAGGCATTTCAGCGGCTACATTTGAAATCGATAGACCAAATTGATATCTTTTGCGCAAGAGAAAGCTGTGTACCGAGCTTAAATACGATTGGTGATCACAAATGACGAATAGATATCGTAGAATCCGCAAGGGAGTCCGATAAATAGAGATATATGTTAATACATGTTGAATTGATACAGATCCACATAAACGGGGGAGTAAAAACTAAATAAAGTGAAGCAGTATTAATTTCGAACACAGTAAAATACTACAAGAAAAAGAATAACTCCAGAAATTTATCTTGAAATAAAGCAGGGAAAAGCTCTGGAGTAGTTGAATTCACCTCGCTGTATGGACGGAAAACATAATTACCATAATTACTGGCTAAAGAATTTATACATAAAAAACAAGATATTTTATCGTCTTCTCAAAAACTTGATTCGGTTTCTTGATGACCAAGTCATATCAATAAACTCTCTCGTTGAGAGAATGACGTGACTTCGGAGTCTTATCACGCCAAAATTTCTCCCCAAATGACGACGCTATCTTTACAAGGTTTTTGACTGGGGTTCATTTGACGATTGGAGCTATCTGAATGAATTTTAAACGTCACAGAATTTCTTCAAATCGTTGTCAAAGCCTCGTAACTAAAAGCTGAGAAGTCAAAACTGCCAGATTTTCCAAAGATTGGAAACAAAAACGGTGAAATGAGCCGAGGATATCCACTTCCTCCTCCAAACATTGCAGGGAGTAGTCGATCAATAAAAAAATAAGGTGAGATAAGCCCAAATTATCAAGTTGGGAGTTCTGTAAAAACAAATCTTAAAAATTATAAAAGCCAAATTTGTTTACAACGCTTACAACATCATTTGATAACTAGCTCCTTCATGGTAAGTATTAAGAGAAGCTGTTGAGGTCTTAGGAGTAGAATGCATAAGCTTACACAGCATTGACATTCATTTTCTATTCGGCAGTCTTCATTTCAAAACGGAAGATTTAATCAGGGTAGTTGGTAAGCTCAATAATGGCCATCAACCTGGAATTCTAAAAATACAAAAAGAAAGATAATCAATATCTCTCTCGTACTCTCTTCACTGATACCTACGAATGACGAGGAAAAACAAAACCCTCTGCAGCGCACACTTCCTCACATGAAGGGATTGTTCGATTGAATAAGGTAATCCTAGGATTTATGAATCACTAACTCAGCTACTTCCCCATCTTGGAAGTCATATTGATATACTTTGGTCTCATGTAATGGCTGAGGTAAGGTAAACAAATGATCAATTTAGAGTGGGTATTGATTGAAAAAAGAATTCTCTTGACGGGAAACATTAAAAACCAGGACCACACTAACTATTGACTTTAACGTAATCTGCATGCCTTATTTTTATTTTCACGAATCAATCAAGAGTTTCAATGAGCACACAGAAGCTCAGTTAAAATTGGAACTCCTTCACCCAAATAAAACCGTGTAATTATGAAGATAGAGTGGATGATAAATACATGAGTAGGCTGAATAAAACGCAGACGAAATTATGAAAAAATATATATTTTGATTCAAAACGATCACGACAAGATGGGGAGAAGTCGGACAAGAAAGTTCCTTGAGTAAGACGCGGCTTGACGTGGGTTCAGCGAACGTAACGGGTGACCGGCGAGAGATATGAAGCGCGCGATTAACAAGACGGGGAAAAACAGAAGAAGGAGGAAACCCGTCATAACGAGGAGTTTTCTTCCCCGGTAGCGGACACGGGAGTTTCTCACGAGCAGGAGGGCTCTGGTTGCACGAGGAAGACTTGCCCCTTCCTCCGGCCACAATCGCGTGGCCGTTATTGGCATGGGAAAGGGGGCGCGCGATACAATGGAATATGAATTAATTAAATCCGAACAACCCGCACTGCTGAACCGACGCTGATCTTGCATCGCACGAAACAAAAAACGTCGGAATAACAGCACACTCGGCAAGCATTACTACCCGAGGACCTTCCACTCCCCCTCAGCTGCGTCGAGAAAAGGTAAACGAAGGAAATGTGCTGCGCGAAGCACATATCCCCATTACGATGGAAACACGTGGTAAGGATATTGGGATCATGATAATGATAATCCAAAATTTTAACCGGCACAAATCTATTCTGCCACAAATCGAAAGTCAAGAATATGCGGAGGACCTTTGAGGGTAGTGAAAATGGTACCAGAAAACACATTAGTGATAGCATGAAATGCACGATAGCTAGGTAAGTGTTGCGAATCAACTAAAAGCGACAAAAACCTAGAAAGTGTTGATTGATTTCATGATAAAACTGTGTGAGTTTCGAAAATAATAGGCGTAATAGCCTATACGTCTAAAGGGAAGGTAGGTTTAGTATTAAAATAGAATTGTAAAATTAATGACAGCACGATGAACTTAATTTAGAATGTAATGTGGGCAATTTCAATAATGCAGTGCAGAGTTAACTCGTAGCAAAGAAGAAGAACGTATGCTGGTATTCAGGGCTACACAAGCCTACAATATCTGCTTTACCATTTTTAACTTCTTACATGTATTATTGGGCTGAGCTTCTTACTATGTTGTTAAACATTTCTGACAATGCGGCGAGTTCTACAGAATATCAAATGATCACAGTCATTATCTAGGAAAATGTACACCCTAGATTTATCTCACCAAAGGAAATGGCACCACTTGGAAAAGAGAGATGCTACAGTATGTTCGTTCATCTTACCTGAAAAGAAACAGAAAAAATAGAATTATTTTCACAAAATGGAGAATCAAATTTAATGCATGATATACAGCTACCCTTTCTTACAATCTCATTAAATTTTGAGCAATTTTAAGTCCTATATTCAATCTTTGACTAATTTAAATTCCATACAATTTCCTCATAATATTTCGAAGGAAAACATCTCAGAAATCCAGGAAAATTGGTTCAAAAGTCACATTCAATCCAGCAGCAATGAAATATTTATAGTAATGGAATTAGACCAAAATATAAGAGGTAAAGTTAATTACCCATATATTTTAATAAAAATGTTGAATATAGTTACCAAAATTATTTTATCACTCATTAATTCTCATCTACAGCATTCGAGACTGAGGCACACAAAGAATTTCCAACAAACATACACAGCGAGCATATTTCAATTTCCAACATACATAATGCAACGAATTGATTCATAAAATTATGTTATTATCAACATTCAATTCTCAAAAAGTGGTTATTATTTAGCTTTAATTGCACCACGGGTTAATGAGTAAGTTGGTGAACATCTGCGGTTGAGGTAAAGCTCTGCCACAATGCATGAAATTTTTTAATCAAAATTAATTTTAGCAGAAATCAAAAGCTACACTTCCAAAATAGTCATAGCTAATTCGACGCTGAGAACCTTAATTACAGAATAATTGCATACCGATATAAAAAGAATGAAAGTCTTTATATTTACTGGAAACATATGATAGGTCTCATCATTATACGGCTATCACAAATACCTATGCATTAACGCTGATATATTTATATTATAAGTAGGAGATATTATACTAATTGGTCGGTATATTATTTTACATTTCATTGCGCATTAATATCATTCATATGCGCCAGAAAGCATTAGGATTACAAAATTAAATTTAGGTTATTTTGAAAGCATAAGACAGTCTAATAAGAGGCTCATAAATATTTAGAATACATAATTAGATAACATTGAAAACCCTATCGTAGGGTACAAATTATTCAATATAAAATATATTTTGGCAGAATTGAGTTTGTTTTTCCAATGAAATACAATCTCAAGTGTAATATTTAAGAGCGGCAAATGTTTCCTCCGATGAGGAAAACTATGAGCTCTGTGGAAATGTACGAGTCATGCTATCAGACTTAATGTGAGCTTATGATCATGTCGTTGGGCTACATTAGGCTCACATGAACTTTGGATTAATGATACTACGATGATAGAGAAAGATTTTCATGAGATTTGAGAACCCTAGGTTCAGGGATATAACTCATTCTATGATACATTATATTCAGATAACAAGCAAAATTAAGAATTCATAAACATTACTGCAATACTTGTACAGTACCAAAGAACAACAATTGGCTGAATAGAATCTTGTACATATGTTGACTTGCATATAAATTCAGCATCTGGACGTAGAATTAAAGCAGATGGCATGGGCTTTTAAAGCTGAATGCAGACTACGGAAGCAAGTGCTGGTGGTCCTGGAGTTCTGGAGCATCGCAAATGTAAAACAAATTTAAGGAATGAATGCTAAGGGGTTGATACACTGATTAAAGGAAGCTTATTGCTCCGCCAAAGTTTTATTATCACTCAATGTTTAGATAGTTTTATATCAAATTTAAGTGATTCGTATGTAAATTTATGCGTCAATAAAACATATATTTCAGTGCTTTTTTGCGAAAATTTCAAAAAGTCATAATAAGATTACACAGAAACATCAAAATACCCAGTGATACCCCCAAAAGGAGTTGTGGTGGAAATCATAGGTTTTTAATTTGTTGATATTGCGAGCTTATTGACATTCCAGCCACACCCCTCAAACTCCGTTCAGCAATAGTTAATGAAGGGACGGCGCAAACTCTAGATTTTTTCATACCAAATTAGCTCATAACAAATAAACTCATTAGCATCAACAAATTAACACATAAGTAAGCCTCTCTAGGCAATTATAAAAGCTCCTTAGCTTAATGAGCTTAGCCTTAGCTATAACAGCTATACCTTTAATTATCATAACCTAGCAATGCGATAGTCAGGGGCTTTGCACATGATGAACCAACAACTCTTCTTGTTTGAAAATACTATAAAGATCTTAAGTCAAATTTTCTGACGGCTAGCATAAATCCTAGCCTACCTCACCGAGGGTCGCGGGTTCGTGTCCCGTTCCTATAGGATGCTCCTATCCAGGGAATGGATGTATGTGATCGTCTATTGTTATTTGTCTATTGTTATTTGTGATGTAAAGTCTTCATTGCGCTGTTATCGGCGGCAATTGAGATAACATTAAAAAAATAGAAAAAAATAACACCAAAAGAATAACTCTTCATGACTCCCAAAAATCTTCATGTGATAAAATATAATCTCGTCGATGTCTTACCGATGGCAGCAAACAAACCGACACCATGAAAATAAATAATTTCCTCATAATATTCAAGATGTCTAATGTAAAATAGCCATGTAGCGATAAAATAGACTTACTTAGCAGTGGCTGCAAAAAATGCAAAACAAAAAGGTAAAGCGGCTACTATATAGCTCATAGGATGCATATCCTTCAAGATCGCGAAAATTCCATGGAGATGGCGACGTGGGAAGTTGGCCATTCCTCTCTGTTGGCGTTGAGGCCATCATGGGAAATAAGGAGGGAGCGAGACGAGAGAGTGATGGATATGGGCGTTGGGAGGAGGCGAAGAGGGAAACAATAAATCCCGCGCGGTGAGCCGACGGCGGCGGCGAGGCTGCGAGCAGTTGCGGCCGGGGCAAAGCCAAAGGTCGGCTCGCAGTGGAGTGTGGGCACGCGGAGGAATGTACCGTTCATTTTCCTAACTCACTCGCGTAACTCGTTCACGGAAAGGAATCGTATTTGGGAGTTTTTTTCCCGTAACACACGTTAGGGATTAACCCTTACGCTGATATGGCGGGTGTAGCTCGTCATGAACTTGCGATGCTAAACTGCACAATGAGGATTGTAGTTCGTCATCAGGTGTTCATAATTTCAGCACTATTTAGGGGATCAATACAGACATTTTGAAAGTTAAATTATGTTAAAACATCCATAATGTACATAAAGACCTCATATTTTATGAAATATGATGCATTGGAAATAATAAAATGATTTTGTACCAGTAGATGTGTTCTCAATATCTTTAACTAGATTGATGAATTACGTAATTAATTAATTACAATATGAATTAATAATCACTTCCTATTTCACAGTTCTACGTTGATTACAAACTACACAATATAATTTCATTACCTTCTTATTCCGTTTAAAAAGAACAGAAAAAATAAATAGAGGATAGGAGTACGATATTTAGAAAATTAAGTGTAGTGGAAGTGGTTAGTTGCCTTACCAATCGGACTGATTCCTTTTGTCATAGCGTTTATTTATTTAGTTTATTTACTTATTGCTACACCACCAAAAACAGAACTTTTAGGCCTTTACAACGGGTTTTTCATATAATGTTTGACAATTAAATCCACACGAACATCCATGCCTTGCATAGGGGCAACCTACCCAGGCGGGACTCTAACTCGTGACCTTTTGTTCGGCAGGCGAGGATTTCACCTGTTTTGAGAGGAGTAATCAAACAGACTGGGAGCCATAAATAACACTATTTGTATAATGCACAGAACACTGGGGTGATTGCAAATTACAAACAACGTCGTATTGCAGTTAATATTTTGTGTGATTTCAAACCCTCCGTTGATAGTTTTTTTAACTATAAATTTTGATTCAGTGTATCGTATTTTCGAGATGACTAGAGAGTTGGCTTCCCATCCCGTGGGCCCGGGTTCATGTTCCGGTGGTAGCAAAGACTTTGCAGAGATTGCGCGATTCCTGCTTGAGTGTTTTGTGGGACACTGAGAGTGCTCTACTCCGTCCGCCAGATGGACCGTAAAGGTGTGGTCCTATAGGCGATTTTCGTGAAGAGCAGGCTTACACCGACGGGTTTCCTAGTCCAACCTTCCTTCCTTACCCTTGCATCAGGGAAAAAATGACAATAACATGCAAGTTTCGTTGTTTCGTTCACGGTTTAATTTGCGGCAGAAATAAGGAATAAAATTCAGCAAATCAATTAGTTACCCAGGGATTTGGCTTCAAAAAATCGTATTCGCCCGAATTAGAGAAACAATGAAGGTATGATTACCCATTGTTTTGGAAATTTAAATATTATTACGCTTAAAGTTTATTCGGAGAGAATAGAGGATTTCTTATTCATTAGTTTAAGCCGAAATATTTGGCAATTGGTTCGTCGAGACAAAATGCGTTTAATTTTTCGTAAGTTTTCCCATTCCATTCCCGTATTCCTTTTAACATTGAGAGTGATTTCAAAGCCTCCGTTGATATTTTTTATTTTATAAATGTTGATTTCGTGGATTTTATTTGCGTGCTGCCTAGAGAGTTGGCTTCCCATCCAGTGAACCAGGGTTCAAGTTCCGGTAGTAGCAAAGACTTTTCAATCAGTTACAGTTTTGCCTCAGGGAGCAAATGACATAATGCAAGGTTCGTTCACGGTTTAATATGCAGCACAAACTTTTTTTTAAAGTCGCAATAACGAATTGAACTCATTCAAGTCGCCTTAAAGAGTCGTTCACTCATGAACGACCGTTCTCAGTAGCCCTTGGCGGAAAGGTCGTTCATGAAAGAACGGTCATTCATGAAAGAACGGTCGTTCATGAGAGAACGGTCGTTCATGAGTGAACGACTGTTCTCAGTAGCCCATGGCGGAAGAGAGCGGTGGCCGCGGCGTGGTCTGCTCGGTTAATGAAGTGAGTCCCCACCGCAGCGGCGCGGCGCCCACCCTCATTCGGGAAAAATACGCACCCTCGCCCGAAACGGAGAAATGCTGAGGGCCTAGGGTTAAAAGGGGGTGGCCCGATCCCCGCCATCCATCTCGCCCGTTGTTTCTCCAAAACCCTCATCGCCCCCTTCCCCCAATACTCCCTCTCTCTCTACTCCAGAAAACACTGAGCAAGTTTCCCCATACCTCCTCTTACCACACCCTCCTCTTACGAACTAGAGCTTTCCCATCCGCTTGACTCAGCCTTTTCCCGAACGACCAGCGTTTTATTTATCCTTCACGCATTGTTCCCACGAATTCACCGATATATATGACTGCATTACTCCTAATCCATGTGGGCTTCCTTTAACTCTATCTAGACAACACATGGATTGTGGATGGATATTATCACTTAAATATTCAAAGCAACCCAGTAGTCAGACTGCTTACAGGTGACTATCAAAAACTAATTTTAAAATAATTTATCTTCACTATATACCACTTCCATCTCAGTCCCTCATCTCGCAAATATACCTAAAACTTCCGTTCTCTGCATCAACAACTTCCTTCAGCTCGTTTTTCAATGCATACACCATACACCATTAACTTTTTTCTTTATTTTATCCATCCTTATCCATCAGAGGATCGTTATGTAAGAGCTTAAAGAAAAGGTTAGTGAAGAGTTTGATCTTGAGTGTAGCTCTCTACGGTGCGGAAACGTGGCCACTTAGGAAGGAGGACGAGAGAAGATTGGAGGCATTCGAGAGGTGGGTATGGAGAATAATGGAGAAGCTTAAATGGGGGAGAAACGACGAAGTGCTGGACGTGGTGGGTGGGGAGAGGCAACTTTTAGATGAGATGAGGAGGAGACAGAAGGTTTGGATGGATCGAGTACTTAGTGAGGAGGGGATGTGTAAAACGGTGTTAGAGGGTAGAATGTTAGGTAAACGAGGGAGGGGAAGGAAGAGAATAGGATTTTTCGATAGATTGAAGGGGAGTAGGCCTTACAAAGAATTGAAGAAGGCAAAGCTGGAAGGGAAGGGAGGCCCCCAGATTACTTCTTTAGTATTCCATGGAAACCTACCTTAATCGGTAGAATACTATAATAATAATTTTATCCATAAGTTCCGTTCTTTTCAACTATACCCTTCGTTAAGCATTCTCCTTAGTATTACGTCTTCAATAATCTACAATTTTACTGGACAATAGTGGATGAGAGTTGAGGATTATGTGTTAAGGATTACGAGTTCAGGATTTACCCAATAAATCAACCTAACTTGCCGTAAGTAAACCCACAAAAACAAGAAATTTGGAAAAGAGAAATTTGGTCCGCTTCATCAATTGCATCCTTCCTCACTCCCAGCCAATTTTTTTCACGAATTCTTAAATATGTCTTGGAATCACGCATGATAGAATATTACTTTCGGTACTCAGGTCACCCCAAAAATCGCAAATTCGTGAATGCGAACTGTACGATGAATAGAAATTTCTTAACCACATTTATTAGCACAATCAATAACGAATTTGATTAATGAGCACTAATTTAACAAATTATTATTTTGATGCTTGCGTTCACAGATTTTAGTTCATTCATGAATTTGTAAAACATAGAAAACTACATCACAGCATTTATTGAGTGATCTTATTTTTGCATGGTTTTACTCACATCAACGCAAAATGTTCATTACCGTCGGCTACAACCTCTTTCTGGAGATAAAATGGAAATATAATATGTTTAATTATATTTTCGGTGATCAAGGTGGAATATAAATGCTTTTAGATATAAAACGACTGCATTATATATTTTACAAAGTTGCATCTTACCAAAACCAACCAAATGCATGCTCTATCACCTTGAATCTCCATTTCAGACGAGTTTCTTGCGCTGGACCGACCGACGTAATTTTATCCGACGTCCTCCTTTTTACGCTCAAAGGATCTTAATTCTGACGTCACTTTGGTTCTTCAGAATGCAATTCCCATAAAATATATAATGCAGACGTGAAAAAAATTTAGCTTTTGAGGACTAATGGAATCTTCCACTTCTTGACTATGAAATGCACTTTTTCTGTAGCATCATAGAGTTTACATTTTCAGAAGACTTGACGAGCAAAGCCTCGAAAAAAATTGAAAATATTGTCGAGGTAAAAAACATTTTCATGGTTCCGGGAATACACCAAATTTTACGCAACAACCTAGAAAAATTCTGGCCAGGAAATATACATCTCTGTTCAATCCTTTGCGCAATCTCATCTCCTTTCAAAACGAAATTTTGTTTATCATACGTAACCTTGGCTGCTTTTCACATCCTGGAATATTTATCAAAATGTAAAATCGCTAATTTATACACTGTTCAACCGTTTTCTTTTGGCTTCATGAATTTAAATTTGATAAGAATGAGGATTGTGTCAGGAATAAAATTCAGCAAATCAATTTGTAACTCAGGAGCTACTACAAATCGTACTCGCCAGAATTCGATAAAAAAATTTATGTTGCGATTAGCCAATGTTTTGAAAATACAGACATGATTTCGCCTTAAGTTTTTTCGGTGAGAATCGAGTTTTTTCATTTATTAGTTTCGGTACGTCGAGATATCTTTGAAATTTGTTTGTTGTGGCTAATTGCGTTTAATGTTTCGTACATTTTTCCTATTGATTAGGTGATTAGTCAAATGAAAAACAAACGTCGCCAAGCCTTTCTCCTACGAAGAAGCTCAAAGGCGGAATCGATCGAGACTGTGGCTGCACAAGAATCTTGTACCATTCTTAAAAAATGATCCGAAAACATTTTACATGTTTTCTTTGCAGCATCACATAAAACGCAGTGCAGACCTAGAAATAATTTTATCGTAGTCGATGAATAGATTTACAGCCTAACAGTTAACTGCTCGCACGCAACTGTACAATGATCTGGCACGAAAACTTTCACGTCACATAACTTATAGCGCAATAGAACAGTCACTATCCGCCAAATAATAATTTTCTTGGTATTTTTCACGGCCGTGCAATCAAAGTTGGAACTTTTTAGACGACTCATGAAGATAGTTCCCGAAAATACGCCTTTCTACCACGAAAAAGTAAAATTTGTCGAAACTGATTGCTAGAAGAAGACTAAATTAAAAACTAAACTACATCTCGTCAAATTGGTTAATAAAATATGACAATTTTGGCCTCTTTTACGTATCATTAGTGTAAATGTTGCATATTGTTTTGTACCTCCTTCACATTTTCAACCAAAAGACGGAATATAAACGATAATCCAAGTTGCATCGATCTAGTTTAAGAAAATACCACAAATACATTATAAATTAAGGAAGTAAAAATGAAAAAAAAACCGAAGAAAAACGTTTCATAATTTGGCAATGTGCCATCAATAATTGACGGTTATAGTTAGGATGTAAATCAAATTCAACAAGCTTACCTCAGCATATCTGGAATCAAAATTTCAAAATTTCAGCATCAAACAATAAATATCTTATCGTGGTATTATAGTAATAACTGTCTGCTTTCATTATGTAGGGCCAAAATTAAGCATTAAACCTAGGCTTTTCAATTAAACTTGTACCAATTAATAATTAATTGAACAAATACTTGGTTGAGTGAAACCAATAGGCGTGGAGTAATTCCTATTTGAAATTAGCCAGCGGAATAGAGAATAGATGCTAAATATTTTCCCCGTTACCACAGAGACCAATTCTACACAGTAAAAAAGTGTCTCCACATAATATAAACTTCGACAGAAAGGGAGCTTTCACATCCTTGGAAAACGTTATTGCCCAAAGCGGACCAAAGCCCGCTGGTCAATCGCAATTATCCAGAAAACCCATTGCCCCAGAACACAAAAGTGGCGATTGGTTTGTTTGATGGACGCTTGATCGCCAGTGACGTCGTTGAGTGGAGGGGAAAATGCACGAAATTCATGAGTAAAATGCAGTGACAAACGATTTACATCGTTATGAAGTTATTTCACTCCCCTCTCCGGACAGCATAAACGGTATTTACCGCGATAATGAAATCGGGTTCGCTCAAAGAGAACGCGTCCGGATTGCCGGGAAATGCTTTTACGAAGCCCATGCGCCATCGCTGTGCCCTGTGCGTTGCACGTTTGAGAGGCCACAGACAATATCACCCTAGCACATTGCTTTCAGCGCTCGTTGAAAGCGAGATAGAATACGGATTACGGATGACATGAGGATAGAGAGCTGATAGAAGTACTTAAAATACTGTAATTAATTTTAAATCGAAGAGAACTAAGGAATAGATTACGTTTCCATGCAAGCACAAAACTTTATGTTTAATGGGATGTATCTTTCCGTTTGAACCTACCGTATTATTTTCCTAATTTCCAGCCGTATCACTTGTTGAAATCCCACGCCATCGTCTTGAAATTTTCATTTTACATAAAGTAGGCCATATCCAAGAATTGGTTGCAAATAAAAAATTCACATTTTTACCTCATAGCAGTGCGGGAATCATATTATTCAGATACCTAATAATACGCAAGGAAATCAAAACACATTAGGATGAGTCGAACGGGAGCGTTAGGCCAACTTACTTTACATGATTTCAATCACCTTTTTATCTAGCACGATAGCGTCGTGTAGATTGGCTATGCAATCCTTACTAAGGTCAATATTCATTCCCTTCTCCCTACTCGTTTATCCAACGTCTATTTGTCTATCACACTTATGAATAGTACCCAAATTTCCCTACATGCTCTATGCAATTATTCTGTCGCCTTTTCATTTAATTCAGCTTCTTCTCCTCAACCTCAACGTTGAAAACTCCATCGATACTTTCCCTCTCCGTCCATCTCACCTCCTTCCTCCTCCTAATATACATCATGAAAACTCAGAGCCAACTCTCGAAATAGGTACCTACTTACATTCTTAATGCTCAAGATATGCAATTATCACGCCTTCATACATTAGTAAATTCAGCACAAAAGCCTATCTACAAAGGTAACTATTTCGAAAGCGACGAAAATATAGGCAGTTAATTCTGACAGATTTCAGAGTACTGGACTTAAAACAAACATTCCTGAAAGAAAACGTTATATGGGTGCATCAATGCCATTCGGTGAGTCCAGGGTAAGCAAGTCCACCTTTCAATTAATTTGAGGCTCGTCTAACTATTCTACATGACATTAGTAGGCCTCAGCGGTCGAATTTCAAACAAAAAATAATGAAAATTTTGCGCATTGAATGGATTTAGATTGTTTTTTCAATTAATTTCACTCTTATATACCAGAAGTGACAAGCACTGCAAGGCTTTCTTCCATGTGTACAGAACACGATCAAAAGCCAAAATGATAGACACGAATGCGAGGAACATTGCCTTATTCGTTGCATATCAACCTCAAAGACTGAACAATAAATATCGTTCTTAAGAAGGAGATGAGAATCTTCCCCGTGGCTTACCTTCGGCCCGACCGTTGACACGAGGCGAAGGGCACCCGCCCCCGCCTCTGTCTGGCCGGAACAAAGTCGCCAATTTGGCGACAGCTCCGCCCTTGCTCCTTGCCTGTCTGCCTGCCACCTACAAAACGCCCTTCCGCTCCACCCCCGAGAATTCTTCTAAGCCTAACCCCACCCTCTTTAATTCAAGGACCTCGTCTCGTCGCCACCAACCCTTATCACACCCCAAGCATGGCGATGAAAATTGACGAAGCTCAGTACTTATGATTACGAGTAATAAATCAGATAAGGTAGGCTTATATCACTACCTGTGTCACCAACCAAGTCCTCCCACAATATTTCTCCCTCAAAACCAACCATGTAAATATAAGAAAAAAAACGTTGATATTCGTTCATGCATTGCACTTCGTGGGAAAGAATATGGAGTGCTGATTTTAGTAACAGAAATACCCAGGATTCAGGTTTTTCAATCAGAGTTCCCACATGATCTTAGAAAAAGTCCCAAAAATTATGGTATTGATTTTAACTCTTAGACTAGGAAGTATTTCCAATCCCCTCCATCCAGTTCACCCTCTTCATCTTCCTCCGTTACGTCCGAAAGCAAGCTCATTTTTCCCGGAGAGGGTTGTGGACGGGGCGGATTAATATTCATTGCTATAAAGACACCAAGCGATATGAGAACACGGTAAGTGTTTGGGAAGAGTTTAGGAAAGATGAGAAAATGAATTGCTCTCGCAGCTTAGTTTCCTCGAGAGCATACTCCATGAATTGTCGGGAACGAGACGAGAGCGAAAGGTCTGTCTGGTACGAAAGAATTCCTTCCCAACCCTCGACAGTGCTGAGGTCCTCATTCCATTCCTACCTTCTCCTCCTTTGCTCCTTAGAAATTTCCGATTAAAGTTCGGCGGAACTCGACCCAAGGACTGGGGAGCCAAAGCCTGAAAAGGCAAGACGTGGCTTTTCTCCTGATGCCGCCCACTTCCGGAGTGCATCCTGGGAAGGCAAGACAAGAGCGGCGGAAATTTATTCTCAAGTTTGCAAAACCTCACGTCTCCCAGTCAGAGTCTCGCGAAGACGACAAACCGCGGCCTTCGCCCTCTCCTTACGTGATTCACGGACTCGACGGGGGAAACTTATTGCGGGGGTGAGGATAATCACTGAAGTCTAAACTTAAGGGCGTGTCCGGCTCACTTTCTGGGAATCAGGAGAAGAGGGTGCGTATTCAAAAGACCCACTATATTAAGATTTTCTTATTTTTCACAAATAAGATGTTTAATAATCAACTGAGTAATAATTAATCAGTCAATCTCAGTCTCCAAACTTCACAAGCAAAGGACAGGATCCGTAAGCTCACAAAACAAACAGAATTTCCCACCAAAAAGAAATGATTCATAAAATCTTACTGCAACATCTAACACCTCCCTTTCTTAAATAAATATCAAATAAAATACAAATAATAAATTGAGCGCCTCAGGTAACTTGAATTTATTTTCAGTTTGATGATTTTTGAAAACTTATTGCAACTTCTAATACACCATTTTCTTTTGAGCGATCCATTTTTTTTCATGAGGAAAAAATGGCGTTATGTTAATGACATCATCCTGATATTTAAAGGGCACATCGAGCAGATCCTTCTCTACCTCTAACTGAGCAATGAAGATATTACCCTATCTTATGAGAGGCGAAATATTTATATTGGAGATTCAGGTCAATGAAGAAAAGGGTTAAATTTATACAGCGTGAACATGTCAAGATGACAGGCTAAATGAGAGATGAATCTCGAAAAAAAAACAAAAAAGTCGAGAGGAAGTGATTCGCATTCTTAATGAGGATCCGTCTCCACATCGTGATTCACACCACGTACTCTATTATAATACTCTAATCTCGTACTATAATTCTGTAAGTATATAAAAAATCACAACTTGTATTTTTCGATGCTAGAAAATTCACGCCAGGCTCTAATAAGCATAAATATTAACTAGAGTCCACTGCATGCACTAAATTCATTCATTAAAGTTTTTAATAATCGATATGACAGCAGAAGTAGCAGAATATGAACAGTGAAGCAGAAGTGTTGCGCTCTTTTAAGCATATATTGCGAATAGTGAAATAATACTTTAAACACAAGAATTCACTTAATAAAACACGAAAATAATTTTCACTGCGCAGAGTTGAAGTTCACATTAAAAAAAAAATAATAAGGCTACTAAGGCAAATTAAGTATAGATTGAATTCAGGCCGACCATTGGGTATCATAGCCATTAAATTGACCGTTGTCTTAAGATTGCTACCATGTACGGCCATTGGCACTTTATGGAGTGGTTGAAGAGGGACGACTGTTGCATTGATACCAAAGATAGAAGAATATAAATGCAGAACGAAGAGAAAAAGGCAGTTTGCCGAATCGAGGAAAATTTAACATATGGGAATGGGTATAACGGAGATAAAGATTAAAATTGTGGAGTACTTTTCGATGTAACCAACATAAAAAAGTAGATTAAATGCCTAAATAATAATAACAGCATCCCGTTGAAACAAACCACTTATAACAAAGAAAGATGGGTAGTGAATTTTGCCTTTGAACACGGTATGAATTGATACAATTTTGCGGTGAAGAAAGCAGATAATTATAAGACAAAGAAATAATGCGCTGACAGGAAGAAAAGCAGCCGTCAGCATTGCACCAAGGGGAGTCTGGATGCTGCCGCTTAGCTGTCAAGAGGCTCCGTCATTCCAAGCTACGGCACCATTTCAAGATGAATGTCGTCTTTCGCACTAGGTCTCGTCAAATTCCGCAATTAATTCTCAGTTACATTCTTACGAGCACGAACCATGAACAGCACATTGTAATTATTGCATGCTACCGAAAACAGGTTAAAAATGATTTAGAATTGCTAACTTGAAAACAGAGGTAAATATGTATGTTGCCTCCCTCAAAGTGGTTTGGAGCTTATTTACATATTTTTGAGTGTATGAATAGATGAGAAGTTTTAGTCTTCTCAAATTTAAACTGGCTAAAAGTCTTCCTAAAATAAAAAAGGCGATAAACATGAAAAGCGTTTATAATTTGTCGGTGCATCAGCCACTTTTATTTAAATCGGAAGGTTTCAAGACAAAAAGGTCTTCGAGTGTTAATTACTCAGTAATTAGGAATACTAATTATTATTTACTTACGACTTACGATTTTCAGGCAAAACGTTTTTCATCCACAATCAATTCATATAACGTTGCTATTTTTTCAAAATGCTCCCAATAAATGACATTGAAAGATTGCTTCAATTGAATTCTCGTTCCAGGTAAGATGCTAGATACATTATTAGGACATGTATGCCATTCATGGTATGATTTACTCCTTAAATAAGAAAAAAATACTGTAAGTGATTACTTCGGAGGGAAAATACCTCGTATGAAACACAAGACACATGATTTCACATAGTTTATTCCCCCTAGCACTTTTTTAATATCTATCAATGCTTCTGCCGCGAAGTATCCCCCAATCAACGCAAGAATGACCTCCAATCGCGCACTAAATTCGGAATGATTACCCTTCGCTACAGGTGGGTGGCAACTTTATTGACTAGGAATTCGGAAAAATACTAAAAACCGTCACCACTAAATCATTGCAGTAATTGATATCTAGCACGAAGAAAAACCACGATGTATACCTATTAACCTACATGGAAATTATAGTATTTTTTCTATTAATTCTTTTATCGGCCGCAGTTTCACGATTTTCAGTCACTGCCTAATTTGAGTAATTCTCTTATTCAAACTAACACCAACTAAGGTAACTGTCTCGTTAATAAAGAAATATTTTTGAATAAATTGTGAGAAATATGGCATTAATACAAAAACCCAACAAACTGGAATTAACAATTGATCTACGCATGAGTATCAACATCAACGTTTCAATGTTGAGGTTTAAAAACAAAAACTAAAATTCACGCTCAGATTTGATTTCCCCGGACTTCCTAAAGATGGTATTCTGGCTAAATAACCGTGAATTCGATATTGACTGTGTCATTACCAATTCACCGACATTTTAGAATACGCAAGCGGCGAAAAAAACGGATGTAAGCATAATATTGTGTTTCATTTGAAAATTAAGCATTTATGATAATTATCAAGTAAGATTATTGCAAAGGCAACGATAGCCAATTAAAAAGTTAAATAAAAATAGAAAAGACTTAATAAAGTACAAACAGAAATGGGGATAAAAGGAAAGATAAGATCGGAAAAAGTTCATACTGTAAGAAGGTTAATTGGAGGAGTGCAGCATGATGGTGTAGAATTTTCATCACATTTACGTAAAATACATGGCATATAACATTCAAGGGAAAGAGATGCAAACAGTTAAATTTAATTGAAGCATCCATGAAATTAATCATACATACGGTAGGTATAAAAGGATGAAACGTGAAAATTTAGTTGAAAAGAACTAAAGATGCTGTGAATTAGAACTGAGAAATGGCTTAAAAATGCCAAATATGTAATTCTGGGAAATCCACAAAATATTTTCGTTAAGATAGAATAAAAACCTCTACAAAAAAGATGTAACAATTTTTCATTGATTTTTCATTGCTTAAGTTCATTGAAAAGAATGGAAGGAATAAATCGAACAATGCATATTCACTAACGTGAACAATGGAGCATGAATAAAGAAAGGAGATCCAATTTTCTTACCCGCAAAAAAAAGCATATGAACTACAGGGTAGAAAAGAGATCCGTTGTCAGTTCAGAAAGAAGGCTAAAAGAGAGGAGGTTTTCGGGAACTAGATAATGGTAGGGGCGGCGCTGTGTCGACAGGAAGCTTTGGGAAACACAAAGAAGAGGAAAGCCACGTCGTTATCGCACACGGGAAGAGAGAAGGCGGGAAAAATCACCGTTCCCGGAGATTCCAGCGCCCTCTCCGGAGAGATATGCCACCTCTGAATGGGAAAAATAAAAACAAAACACACGAGGGCCGCACGAACGCCATCATGCGGTCGGAAACCAGTTTTATAGATTCCCATTTCCATCGTCTTCCTTGAATACGGTATCTCACCGCGAGGTGGCGTAAGCTGAGGAGTAGGTATTTCCCACCACAGTCCCCCATTATGCCCCATATGACGATCTATTTGTTCGCATTGACAATATTTCTGACGTTGAAGATTCGAGCATTTGGGGCAAAGATATCATCAATGTCACTGTGCAGTTAGTTGGAATCCATGGCGGTCTAAAATGACAAGGGTGCCCTAGTGAGAGGCATTGCATGAAAAACCGGCCTCATATATTGAAAGAAAAAAGATTAAATTAACTTTACATCGCGATACAAATTGAGAAACCATTACCCTGATTTATTCCGAATTGAAATCTGACAAGCAATGGATGATCAAGATGTAGTACTACCGATGGAAAAGTATTCCTCAAAAATATTTACGACTGAAAAAAGGTAACAACTGATTTGAAAAGTGTTATTATTTGCTATTATTGCTTACAATATCTGAGGGCTAATGTTAAATTATGCTGATGTCAATAGCTAAATTTTGGTCACAAAGTGAGGATTAGATAGACAAAAATACCATTTTTGGATACCATAAAAATTTCGGTATCACAATTGATTTTTCGTTAAAATATTTCCGACTTTTATACTTGTAATTATGAAAATAACCATTCGTGATTGCAATGCCCTAATGGTGTGAATTAAAAGACCCAGAAATGAAGCTGAGTATAACTATTACATCATTCCACGATCTGAATACGAATCTGACTTGAAAAAAATAACATTGTTGGTACCTCAAAGGATACAACTATCGATTCAATCGATTATTTTATCCTTAACAATAAGCAGATTTCCACGGAGACAAATCCATTTGGAAAACGGAGGCATCAAAAAAGATTGTTATGTAATAAAAAGCCTATTTAGCGAACAAAAAAATATCAACAAAGTTATAATGGAAGTAGTATTTGATGATAACGACAAGGAAGGTAAAATAAACTAAAGCAGTGAAGCTTACTTGAGCATAGGGCAGAAACTAATGAGAGGTAACCCTTATGCTTTCAATACAATGAAACATCTGTATAGATTTCTGGATAAAACCTTACTCTTCTCGCTCAGGCCGAATTCGGAGAACGTCAAGGGAACTAATGAACTTCAGGCATCTAAAATTCAAGCAAATTCTGATCCAGTCAACCAAGTGGACAACTTCTGAAAGAAATTTTGTGGGCGTTAAACAATTCATAACTCCACGAAACCTCGAAAACTTTGGGGGATGACTGACTTGAAGGGCGAGAAGACTCCACAAGTTGTATATATATAAGTTTGGCCCGCGATGAATCTGTGATATGTAATATTAAAGGTTTCCATAATTCATGAGATAATAATAATTAATATTGGAAATGCATAATTCACACGTCTTGGATTCTGAAAACTTTAACTCTCTTCGGTTGGGAACAAATTTTCAAGGAACTTTTGCCAAGACCCAATAATTAATTTAGGACAAATTAATAAGGGTGAAAATGCTAACTTAGTTTGCCTTAATTAACTAACGGGGTTGATATGGAATGCTTTCTTTCAACCCTTAGAGTGCGGGAACGTTTTCATACTTTTTGCACGCTGACTACGGCATTTACCCACAAATTTTATTTCTACCAGGATAAATTGCACTTGGATACCTTCTCGCCCTAAGGATTGCTAAGGGGCTTAACTCTAGTAGACCAGCTATCGTGGCAAGGGGTGCCTCCTGCACAGGGAGTCTACAATGCACTGGCTGGCAGCTAACACCGTAGACTCCCAAAGCTTATGGTTCAAAATTTCAATAGAAAGGTCTTTGGACATTTTATTTTAAGCATTATTCATCTATAATTTTAAATCAATTGAAAACTCATGTCACATAAATGCAATTACTGAACCTACTCGTTAGCCAATATTCAACATCATCATCATCATTAGTCAACAATCCTAAGATTGGTTTGACGCAGCTCTCCATTTCTCTCTCCTATCCGCTAATCTCTTCATAGCTGCATATTTATACTCTTTTACATCCTTTATAACCTGTCCTATATAACTCATTCGGGGCCGTCCCTCGCCCTTTTTCCCTTCCACTAATCCTTCAACGATTGTCTTCATCAGACCATCGTGCCTCAAAATGTGGCCAACTAAGTTGTCCCTTCTTCTGCTTAATGTTTTTAGGAGGCATCTCTTTTCTCCTACTCTCCTTAGCACTTCCTGGTCACTCACACGGTCAATCCATTTTATCTTCATCATTCTTCGGTAGCACCACATTTCGAATGCTTCCACTCTTGACTTCTATGCTGCTGTCAACGTCCAAGCCTCGCTTTCATAGAGAAACATACTCCATATCAGAGTTTATTCCAAACCCAGATGAGACAGAAGAAAGAGTGTACGTAAAAATAGAGCTTATTTACGAATCACTACACAGATATTTTCAGATTTGACCTCACTGATGTTCTAAAAAAAAACATAGTTCTAATACTGTAATCCGTAAATCGATTTCATCACAAAAATTATGAACAAAAAATAAACGTAGAATATGTAGTTAAAGCTTCGCTGAAATTCAAACTCAAAGGTATTTTATTTAATTTTTTTCATGGTTCTTTATTCTTACACTTGTCACCAATTTGAATATTTAAGCCCCTGCACTCAAACCTACAAAATCTTCTGGTTTTGTATCCATTTAACGCTTACGCAAAAATTGATATGAGAAAACAAACAGTAAATTACCTTTCGATACTGTCGAGATTTCTCACGATTGCTGTTTTCTCTTCGCTTAAAATATCTTGATCGCTAAATTTTCTAATTGATATTTAATTTAAAAATGCAACGAAAACATGTGATTGAATTATGAATGCCTACCATATAAAGGAAAAGGCAAATGATGTAGATATGTGAAGCATGGGAAAGAATAAAATAAGAGGAAAAAAAGTTGCCGAGAGATCATCATCCTTTATATATTACAAACTTTATGATTTTTTTTATAACTCCTTGACAAAATTTAGTCTTTTCAATGAACCATACCAGACAAGTTCGTATTCGCCATTTAATTTTCCCATTTTATTTAGTCTTACTTTATTAAGTCATATATAATAGTTATTTTTAGGTTTTCCAGCATGAATTCTGCAAGGTGTGAACGTTTCCTCCCCTCAGCCGAAGATCTCGTCAGGGTTAGTCTCGCCTATATTGCGCGTCTCGAGATGGATTTGCGGTAAAGATAGCGGCAATGAGGTCACTTGTAAATTAAAATATAATGAGGACGTGATTCCTGCTTCGTGGATTCTGAAAAAGCATACATTAGAGTGGATTGGGTAAAATTAATGGGCATTATTAACAAAATAGGCGTAGATTGGAGGGATAGGCCACTGATTCGAAATCTTTATGTGGCCCAGACTGCGCATGTGAGGGTAGCGGACGGAGAATCTAGGTGGGAAGCATTGGCAGAGGAGTGAGACAAGATTGTCCACTACCACCATTGCTTTTTAACGCCTATGTTGCGCGTCAATATAAATCTTATTTTTGGAGTGAATTTAGAATATTCCTGGTGTTCTTTCTTCTATAAAATACTCTGAGCCACCTGTCAATAATTCGGTGTCTATATTAAAATTGTTTTACGATTTACTCTTCAAAACTCTTGTTTTGTACTATTTATTGTTTGGGAGGACTGTCTTCATATCTACGCTGTGTCCCTGGGCAGCTCGGTCTGCGACGGCCACTTCTATGTATAAAATAGTCGAAAGTATTATTTAGAAGGGAAGGACAAAACACACATGACAATATTTTTGAAGATGAGTAGAGCGTTGATGGGAAAGGACGGAGATCTCAGCAGTATAATCGGTTCCGCTCCTTCTATTCGCGGGCGATTTCTGTCCGACACTGATGCCATAGACGATTCCTCTCTCTCCATCCCTGCCTTGTCTTCAAATCCCCCTTGGGCTCCAAACATCAATCCGGCTCCTAATCCTTTCCCGAGCGATTTGCGAGCGGCATTAACACTGACGCGCACTAACGGACGACGGAAAAGGAGAGCGCCGGGCGTGCGAGCCGACCGAAGAGTCGAGTCATTAACGCATTGCTGTTGCGACATCGCGTCACAATGGGAATCGTACTTAGATTTCTTTGACATGCTTTCCTGTGAACGCCTATGAGGGCTTGACCGTCCTCCTGCTCCTCACCCTCCAGCGATACCTTCCTTTCATACAGAATCGCGAAAGTATTCAATCACTAGATATGGCAACAATTGATAGGAAAAACTCATTAGGTTATTTTACTCCCGAATGTTACCTTTCAAAAATTTCGCAACTACTTGCAACCCCCTCATTATTTTCGGAACGGGATTAATATTTTCTCTATCTGCATCTCAAACCTGAAAATCAATCTAATTTTTGACACCCTCCTTTAATAAGTCTGTGGGTTTTGATATTGGAAACTGGAATGATGATTCTGTAAGCGATTAATATTAAAAAGCATTTATGTTACAGTGAAAAAAATATGATATCATGCATTATATTCTAAAGAAAACATTATACGAACGATACCAAATTGATGAAGAATGATGGCTTCATTTTGATATCCTATCAAACCCGAAAAAATAGTAGAAGTCGGTTGCATAGGATTACAGGAAGATCGTGTATTCCTTAAAGATTTTCCCTAAACTTGAAAATATCACCTTTAAAAGCTTAAAAGGCCAACGATAACGTCAGAATTCACCACTGTAAGGCTTACGAAAAGGTTTGAACGCGTGGCAAAGAGCAGGAGCATCGCTATACGCTGATGTTCAAGGATAAGGGTCGATCCTAATGAGTATTAACTGGAACGATGAGCGGGAATAAAGGCTGTAAAAAGCAATGCGTCCGTACTCGTTTTCTCCACTAATGCCCGAAACCTTTTTTCCTCCTCATCTTGCGCTCCCCACTTAACCCTCCATCCCACTATAGTCAATACCTTTCCGTCCCTCCCTCACACCAGACTTCTGCTAAGGACTCTCGCTTTCACTTCAGTGTACATATATACAAGAACTCTCACGGTTCCTGCATGATAACCCAAGTTAAGACCAATACTGAAAACTCAACAATTCGTTTGGCAATGGGAAATGGAAAAAGTTGAAAAGTGAAACACTCATAAATTGAATCTTATACATAATTATTTTGTTTCTCCTCTTTAAATATTAAATTACACAGAAATGAAATATCGACATTAATTACATGAAAATGAACGCAATCTTCATAGACAGCTAATCAGACTCATCTAGTGAACTCGGATTTGATAATTATAATCTTGGATACATAATTGCCAAAAACAGCTCTGGATAAAATTTACTCTAAGATTTCCACGCTTAACAGATACGCCATTTTGGGGCAGGACAAGCAGTACCAACATACTTTCAACAAATAATTAGGCTATTTTCGATATATATTTTAAATCCTCACATGAAAGTAGGCTAATAGAGCTTATCCCGTTATAGTTATATGAACGTTATGGCAAAATTATGCTCTTGTGTCCCCGATTCACAATACTCCGTCGTAGAAAATCTTCCGTATAGTAGCCCACAGGTTTAGCTATAGCACAGGAGATTCTCCAAAATATTCTTTGTCTCTCGGTAATCGCGATGAAAACCAATCCAATTTCGATTCTTGATAAAAGAACGTAAAGAAGCGACCGTGAGGATATCAAACTGTTGAGAATGCTCATCCCACCTCAATCATCGATTTATGGCACACAAAAGTTTCTTTCTCCCTCTGAACTCAAAGCATTGTATTATCAGCGGAACCTCTATATATACCAGCATGATATTTTTATACAGATACGCAGCCTGATTATCGACTTTAATGGGAGGAAAACCTAATCATGAGAGCCACATGCAGAAATTTTGTTCGAATAACTATTCTGCCCAATATTTTTTATCTAGCAATTATTGTTATCAGCCAGTGCAGCATGTAACACAAAAAAATAATACCAATAGAGTTATATTGAAGGAATATGGCTCAAATAAAGTCCATAAAATATGCATATTTGATTAAGGTCATATCCGATAAAGTTTAACAACCTGGAAAAACTATATTGTCATCATTACACTCCGACTACGTAATTATAGCTTCAGATGGCCAGTGTAGTACTGACAAAGTATTGCGAAAACAACCTAAATAATCTTCATTTGTAGTGCATTAAATATTTAGCGAATCCAATCTCCTTTCCCTCCGCCAAAATTAAAATTTCACCCCTGGCTCCCATTGTAAACTTTCCGAGAAAAGTTAACTGACATTTCAGAGCCACGAGGTGTAAGAGGAGACGATCAAATACCAAAATAGAAATATTATATGCAATGGAAGAGGATTACATTTTCAAATCCTCGATGAATTTGCAGCTAAACTCACTTGAAATCGGTAATTCAAGTGAAAATATGCACTGGGGAGAGTATCAAAGCACAATTTACCCACTGCTACTTTGAGCCCAAAACTCGATGCGACACATCATACGTTTCTCTGGAATGAAACTCGGCAGTAATACTTCCGGCTTAAGGAAAATTACGAACTCTAATGTAAGCTTTGAACATTCAAGTCCCGAAATTTTGCTCGACTAAGCTGCGACGCCATTAAGCACAAACTCGAAAAATAAAAGACGAAGCAGGAGGCAGTCAAACTCACGATGTTGACCAATCTAAAAGTCATAAAAGAATGAAGAAAATGTGCCCAAACCCCATTTACAAAACTAAATGTTTATGCGATTAGCACTCCTCTAATTTCACAGGTGAACACTTGAAGCTCCGCGCGATGTTCCTCAAAGTTGTGCTCCACCAACCCTCACCCCGGTCCGGCGCAGGCTTTCGGATGATGAAAGAGACTTTGGGAAAACTGCCATCGGTTTCCATGCGGTCGCGACCAACGCCACTTCCCAACCCTCCGCAAAGCTGCCTTTCAAACTACAGGAGGGCCTAATTGCGATTCCATTCTGCAGAGCCCCTCCCCCTTTCTCTCTCTCCCGGTTTTGCCTCTACCGTTCCGAGCTCTCGCATCCCCTGCCACTTCTCCTTACTCTCTATACCACCACCCTCATCCTAAAATCCCTCCAAGACCATTCTCTCTTCCATCTGCCTATTTCACGGCGACCGCCACCTAATAGTCGTCGGCAGCGAGGGAATTCAGGGTTGGGCTCGTAAGGGGATACTGATGAGGGGGTGGGAGTGGAAGAGTTCTTTTCAGGAGAGGAAGAACAACGAACGGAAATTTTCTCGATGGAAACGGACCGCCGGACATTAATTTCCAAGGGAGTAAGAGGTGAGACGTGAGGGGACTAGAGAGGGTGATTTGCTCAGGGACCATGCCTTGCCGGAGTTTTTCTGATGCTTTTAACAGTCAATGGGAACATCAATATTTTCATAATAAAAAAAACATACTATAGCATGTAAATATTCACAAAGAATTCCGAGATGAGAGTGTTATAATCCGCTTTTGAAGTAAGCATTGCTTGATAAAAATGAAAATAAATCGTTGCAAATCCTGCTGTTATAATATTAGTTTATTTCGGCATAATTTTAAAATATTAATATTTCATTGAGATTATTTACTAATCCAGGAAGATAACGGTAAAAATACTGGTGTATACGTTAAATCCCCACGTTATAAAGTTTCACCACTCAACCGATTTAAGGCAATGATCCTGATGCTGAAAACGACTCCTTTTACATGCATTGATGATCAATTGCTTTCATTATATCTTAATATAGCCTAAAATGGTATTCCTGCTGATAAAGAATCATAGAAACAATAGCAGAGAAATGGTATAAATCTATATGCTACATTTGTAAATCATAGCCTAAAAATATGTGTGGGCCGGTGTTTTAAAAATATGTTTTCAACGCCGAAGTCAGTGAGTCTTTTACAGCACCGCAGTAGTAAAACGGCCGGACTCATTAGTGATAAAACAGTTTGAATTAAATCTGTCTATCATCGAGAAGGCGCTGGAACTAATTTACAGAATTGTACTTTCGGTTATGACCTAAAGGGGAACGTCTGCATGTTTATCTCAACGAAACAACCTAAGGTTCCGGCATATGTCCATCCTGATTAGTATGCGCCTCTAAACACATGAGTGTATTGCAAGGTTGCAGCTTCCACGGAGTCGTATATTATAAATGGCGGAAATGTACCTTAATAGTAGTAATAATAATAATAATAATAACGATAATAACAATAATAAATGCCTTTATTCGGGCGAGGTTGAGACTAAGAAGTCCCCTCTTCCACCTAACCCCTCGATAGCGTCAATGCAAACATATTAAAAAATGGTATATAAACCTTTACAATACAAAAGATATACAATATACACTATTACTGAGATTTTAGAAACAGATAAACAAGTATGTATTAATGGTGAATATGAAAGATATCAGGTAGTATTTTAATACAAGAAGGACCAAATCCGTCTTTTTGACGGGTAACCTTTCCTCGCCTTTACTTACCAACAATGACGGGTCAATCGTTGCTATTTTTTGCAACGGTAACTCGTGTTAAATTCAGGAGATCACTACACTACATTATGTCTGGCCATTTTCATGTTTTAGTTAGCACATATATGCATTTGATTTTCTTTATTATATTTTTAATGGAGATAAGCAGCATATCTGGCATATCAAGGGGCATGTATTAGGTCAGGTCAAGAGAAGCAAGAGCGAAGTGACCTCTGTTAATTATAAATATTTTAATTGTAATTTGGAAGGATTCGTAAAAAATTACTCAGTTGTATTGACAAATACAGAAGGTTATATTTAATGAAGTTATCAATTAATTTTAACATAAACAAAGAAATATTTAAAATAAATAATAATAAATAAATAATAAATATATTAGATATATTTATATTAATTTTTAGTAATTCATTAAATTATTAAAAATAAATAATTTATTCAAAATGACGGGTAATCTTCTTTCTAGGTAGCCACACGACTCCCGTTCTTCTAGTGTTAATTATGCGTGACATTTTTAGGATTTTGCGACTGGTTTAGGTCCAAAGCGAACAATAGGAAGGATTTGTGTGGTGGAGATAAGGAAGAAAAAACAAAAAACAGTTGTAATAAAAAAAACAGGCATTGATAACCTCAGTAAAATTTATTTTTATTTAATAAATCAAAATTAATGGTGTTGCAATACCTTAGTAACATAACATCAATAAATATGTACAAAGTTAAGAGGTATGTCAAAATTTGTTGTGTATTCTATTCTGTTCTTATATATATATATATGTGTGTATATTTTAAATTATATTACTGTAAAAAAAAACGATCGTAACATTTTTATGTAAAACTATTGTATATCGTTGTCATCTTTGTATTTTATATTGTTCATGTTTTCACTTTCGTAGCCCTGAGGATGATTTTACATAAATCGAAACGTTGGCTATAACTTGGTTTCCATTGGAATAAACTCCATGAAACATCATAAAAAGATAAGGAAGAAGACAGCCGAAAGGGGATTCCACCGCTCTTTTTAAAAGGATTTTCCTGCACCTCTCTTCATCCTTTCATTTACCGCATTAGAAGCCACGGCGCTGTTCCCACCGCAGCTTCACTCCGTAATTTCACGTTCGGGGACTGCTAATGCCATTACGAATCGCGCCTCCGAAAACGCAAGACAAATGCTGCGCGGCGGTCTGGATTTTGGGCCGTCCACGTCCAGGCGATTAACACACTTATCCACCGAACGGCGCCAGTCAACATGATTCAGGATACAATGACGCAAATCGATCGGAAACAAGTGCACCCACGGGCTCTAATCACACCCAAACACTTCAAGGCGAACTTCTGGGATTGGAGCGAGATCTCTTTCAGGAAGAAAAGCCCAATGACTGTTTTTGCGGCGCATAGCTAGCAATCTTTAAAATAAATTCGAGCAGATAAAATCACTGGAAAGCTTAATTCCGACATTCAAGCATATTTTTCTTAAAAAAATATCACAAGAATTTCGAAATGATTACGGATTTTGAGGCGACTCGAAGATCGGCACCTTTTTGTTTAAACATATATATCATAAGAATTTTGAAATGAATATGGTCTTTTGAGGTGACTTGACTGATAGATTAAGCCAAACTATGACGTTCTGTCATGATTATATTAGCACGACACTTAATACAATATCCTCTAGTACGTGAAACATTCATATTTTTTCTATCCAAGCAAAACTATAGCCACTTAAAACTCAATCACGAATATTGCTAGCATTATATTACACTAATACTTTAAATTTAAAGGCTTTAAATAGTCAATAGTCCATTGGATGTCAAAAGAATTCTCTCTCAATTCCAAGTATGTACAAAAACAATCGCGTTGTTTGAAACAAATATTTAGTGAAAAACAAACATAGTCACCGTAGAAAATTAATAAGTTTCATCGCATTGAACCTGAAAAATTGCGTATTTTTTACCATTGTATAATATACGCAGTGATTCAATCATTTTGTGATCGTGGGTAATTTATATCGAACAGTGTTTTTTTTTGCGAGAAAGACGTCAAAGGAAACATTTTAAATTTCTTCATGAACACCTTTATCAGTACCTCCACATCTGATGGAAACGATATTGCAAGATATACGTTTTCATAACCATGGTATCGGCCTCACTCGTCCATTCGTGGATATTTTCCAACGTGACCTCAAACGTTCACCCCTCACGCAACTCAAACGCCTTCTCTCCACCTCTCCACCCCCTACTTTATAAGGCAATATTCATGCACAAGTTCACAACGACACAACTGCCCACATATTTACACCGCAATGTACAATATAACGCTACAACAAATAAACGTTCAACACGCCGCATGGAACAACTTTATGCACCACACTATAGGACATCTGTCTACGGTAGGTATTTCCATGTCACATCTTGCGAAGTATGAAATCAATTGTCAGACTAAAAAATCTATGTAAAAATCTGAAAATGCAATGCAATTCAAAAGGAAATACCATGAAATATTGCCACAAGTGAATTAAATATTGTAAGTGAACAAAATATTGTGCTACAGTTCACCAAATCAGATGTGTTTCTATGTGTATCATACGCTTGAATTCCTGTCACATATTTTGTCAAATATTTTGTCGTATTCTATGATATTGATGTATCCTGTATATGTTCCCATTGCATGTATTATTTTTTGACTCTAACACATTTATAATCATGTATATTCCTGCGGGACACACTTGTTCCGGAATGATAAATTTCATTTTCGAACGGTATGGTATTTTTACGTTTCTCGCCTAACCAGGAAATCTTCACGTTCACCTGCGAAGAGACGCAAAGGGGAAAGAAAACGGGCTCTGCGGATAGAGAAGGATGCAGGGAAATAAGAGGAGAGACGGAACGGATGAGACGGCGAGGGATTTCAAGGGGGAAGGAAAAAAATAAATAAGGAAAGGATTCCGTCCCGGGACGGCCCAAGTGTAAGCGGTCGGGACGGGGAGGAAAGTGGCGGCTTCTGTCCGCCCAATCGCCGGGTCCACGTTTTATCGCCCTACTCCAAGGACGCGTGGAACGGCTCGAGGCGATATAAAAAAAATTGAGAAAGAGAAAAACCAGAAGGTAGCGATTTAGGGAACGTATCTCGGTAAGAAATGGAACGGAAGGTCGGAGACGAGAAAAGAAAAAAATGTATTGTGGATTCGTAATTTTTCCTCTCTTCCCGATCTAAACATACAAAGCCAGTGAATTTATCCCTAAGAAACCTCTAGAATATGACAAAAAGACATTGAAACCGGCCATAACCTTTAAAAAAAGTGAAAATGTGAAAAATGCGAAGATTGCGGTTAGTTTTATGAGTTTAACTCGCATTAACGTATCCCTACAACTACATTATTCGTTGGGAAGCATTTTCACCACAATCCTGGGATTTTAAGACAGAGCAATGTAATGCATTCCTGGATGGTAACGAGTCACACAAATGACTGGATGGTAACGAGTAACATACAAGCGATAATTTACAGCGTATGCAATGGAAATGCCATCCGCTAAAATACGACATGTGATGCGCGGAGAGGAATCGTTGAAATTTAGATTTAAGGTAAGAGATGACGCTATGGTTCTAGCACCAAGCTAGGATACCATCAAACGAAAAATTTCCGAGGGGAGGATTAATGCCCTTTCTTGTTTAAATCTTTCGAGCCTGACTATTGTCTCAGACAAAAAAACATTTAATATTTTTTTAACCGGTTTCAGAGGCTACTGCTATTTATGCCCGCTCCATTTTTTCATGTTTAGGCACAAACATAATTCAATAAAAATAAAAACAATATAAAAACTTTCGATAATCTCCCACTAAATTTCCTGCACTTCCTCAGTCCATTTTATATATCCACTGCATCTAAATCGCAATAAAGTGTAAATAATTGCGGAAAAGTGGAATTACCTTGTCTCAATATGTCTATATTCGACTATATCGCACCTGAATCCGTTGAATTTATAAAAAGAACTTCACCATAATTTCAAGAATACAGATTATTCAGGATCATACAACTTTTAAAAAATTCTTGCACGATACTGACAGTTCCAAAGAGTTCCCACCGGCGCGGAGCGGCGCCACGATCGTCTTTCCCCAAGGCTTTTAGATGAATCACTGGGGGTGAAATCTCGCAAATTCCCGAAAACGACTTTATGGCGAAAACAAAGGAATCTTATGTTGTGGAAGTACTGCGGCCAAGGTGGGAAATGAGAGATGCTATCACCGCAGGCAAACGCCTCTTTCGCGTGATAACCAAACATTTGCCCTGTCTTCACGTTCTAGCGTGTAATCGTGCTCCGATGATGGTATTACTAAGGTTTACGATGACAGAAGTCGAACTTAGACGTTAATGGTTTTGCACACCCTGCAATCTCTTTTAGCTAGCCACATTCATGCTTAAATGCAAAACAAATGATTTAAAAAATCCATGTGCTAATCAACTGCCAAGTCCCTTTTTCGATTATCTTGTTATCACCTGACTCTTCTCCTAAAAACAAAAGAACCATTTTTAAATGAATTGGCATTAAATTCTCCTATTACTTTACCGATGTGGACCCTATTTTCAGCGAAATCATCTTCATTACAATACTAATAAAAACCAGGATGACAAATATAGTAATTTATCCAATGCATTATGGGACAGCATGGAAAGTCATTCACGCCTCCTATTTACCTAAGAAATCCATGAAGTCATCCAGAGAGTTGTCGCATTAATTGGCCACAAGTTTTTTTATTTACGCAAAATAAATAAAACATCAGGCAAATTAATAGTCTGCATCTAATACAACAGCAAAATAAATTCGCTCGAAGAAAAAAAAAGAAAAATAAGTATTTAGGAACAACAGCTCTAATGTTTCTAGAAAATCTTTTATCCTGTAATCCCTCATAGTTATGAATAATTTCTCAGTGGTTACATTAAAAACGTTTGAAAATTGGTTGGCAAATAGATCATAGACTACCGTTTCTTAACATTTTAGATGGAATAAGAAAACTTTCCAAGATTTCTATCACATGACATTTACTGATAACATTTTGATCGATAGGAATATAAATCTCCCGAATTTCAGTTAATAAATATTCTAGCTGAGAGAATTACGCACAGACAATACGCAAATCGTGTACCTACCCTAATTATAAGTGTCGTATGCTCACTGCTTAAACGTAATTCCTCGAAATACTTCACTCACCACGTGTTTCAACGGAGTGTTTCTTGAGTAAGAGCTGGTAGATATGAGCCCTTCGTAAACAAATATTCATTGGAGTAGGGAAGCTTCCAATAACTTGACCTCATTTTGTACTGAAGACCCTTTTGTCTCCCATCAAATACCTAACTACTAGACCCTTGCGACTTCAAGGTTTTACGGTCATCAAATATTTAAAAGAATGCTATACATCGAGATAAATAAAAAATACGCGGTGTGTATGTTTTAAAACCAACATCAGGCAAATTAATATTCTGCATTAGAATATTTTATCTGTTCATAATTCTAATTTGATTAAAAAGCGATAAGGGTGCTAAATTAAATTTATTTAGGTACTTAATTTGGATTATTAGCATAAAGTTGTACGCATTTAATTAAAATTTAGGCCATATTTACCTGTATCTGAGAAGAGATCGGCCTCTCTGGCCATTCATAAACTTCAATAATTTGTTTGGAAATTCAACATATCTCCAGCAGTGTAATTTATCAGCAGCAGTAGCCTCAAAACAAAGGGGATAATCTTGAGACCTTTTCCTCAAATAGAGGTGAATGGTTAATGCGAAAGAAAGTATAGAGTACTGAAAAAGGGTTATAAGGAACACCTCAATGAATATCAACTCTTATATCTTATATTGTGAGCATAACATATAGAATCAATCAGAAGGACCAAAGTGAAGAAACTAGTCTTGGCATTTACCATTAACTATGCTCGCTATCAAGTACAATCATTTGATGAGTATTCTAACGAGACTAGTGATGATATAAAAACTTCCTGAAATTCCACTAAACCAATCATTAGATTACTTCTGAGCATGTTTCGCACTAGTAATAGGAATAAGAAATTTAAAACAGGAAAGATTTCAATTTGAAGTTACGGTAATCCAGGCAACGAGGTGTCTACAATAATAAGCATGAAACACAAGCACTAGAGCATGATACTCTTAGAATGTTGAAGCTAAGGATAACTAGAGTCTGTGACCCCCGTCATTGAAATCTCTGAAGAGCTTTTCCAAAAACGACTAAAATGTGTACAAAAGTATCAAATTGCTAAGAATGTAATAAGTTCCTGTCCTTCCACGAAATCTATTAACAGAATCCAGAAGGGAAATCTAATGTCCTCCGTATAATAGGCATAGAATAAGCCACATACTTCGCCGAATACGATTATAATTCCTAGCTTCATTGAGGTGGAGCAATCTTGATTCACATATCATACCACCCCGCTTTTTATCCAACCTCATCAACTTCTCGGTGATAAAAATACCCAACGACCGAAGTGTGAGTACATGGGAGTTAGTTCATGAATGGACTTTATATTCTATTTTAAACACGATACTGATATTAAACTTGGGTCGAAAGTGTTTGATGAATGCCAGGGAGAATAATTTAGAAAAAGGCGATTTTAACGTAAAAAATAATAGTGATGGAGAGATGGACTGCAAATCCTCAACACAATGAAACGGAAAATCGCAATTGCTACATTTTTTTCTTACTAAAAAAATACGGCAAGCAAGAATGACATTATCTAGAGGTAAAAATCCTCAAAAATTAAATAAATATTCGTGCACTTCACGAAAAGGGAATTATATACCAAGTTAAAATATGCGTCTAATTTATTAGCCATAAATTAATTTATGGCTAATACTCTGTTGCAAAGAGACTTCTCCGTATTTTCCAATCAACTATCTCCGGATTTTAACTCAGAGAAACTCCCGGTGACAGCAGCACCTAACATTAATAATAATGACACATTTATATCTGTTATCGACAAAGGTAATATAAATCAAAATATGTTTCCAAAACCCGAACATCTCGTCCGACGTTAGCAACCTTAAATGCACCATAAACGGAAGGTTACGATAATAAAATAATAAAATCTTTGGAATATGTCCACAGTTCTCATCTGAAACGGAAAAATACGATTTGTGTTATCTTCCAAATCTCCTGTGCATGCTTAAATATTGCCCATCATTGTCATCTCATGCTTATCTTATCTGCGGTGGAGGCAAATCGTGATAGATAAAAACTCTTTTAGCGAAACGCAGGAAAGATTTAAAATAAATATCCATGATGTACGAAGGCAATACGCATTCGCTGAATCTGAAATACAGACTCACTGCCAACGATAGGTCCGCGCGGCAGTTTCTCGGGCGCAGCGATCGCATAAAACGGACTAAAATACATCTACGTTGAGGTATTTGACGTCAGAACGTAAGCTTTTGTTTACATCGGTGTGCCTCAGCTGCAATTTATTTTTTATACGATTATAGTCACACGTGAGCATTACGCGTACACTATATAAGAATAACGAATGCAGCTTACTATCGTGCGTCATCCAACATTTGATCATGTATCAGTTAGGACCAAAATTTACATTGGGTTGCATAACGACACGCTAGCAACACGAAATTACCTTCCTTAACGAATTTATACTGCCTTAGTACACTCAGCGCAAATTAACATAGATGAATTTTTTTCTCCATTCACAGAAAGAAAAGGTACTTACGTGATTTGCCAAAATGTTCAGTAATATAAGTAAACGTCAGGATAGAAAATAAAAGGCTTCGAAGTCGTTAAGTATCATCTCGGTCTAGGATTTCACTGCACTTCGGGGAAGACGGCATTTTGCTTTCTGTAAAGGCCTGGTTACACGACCACGAACAATTAAAGTGCAAATTAGTGAACGCGTACAACTACATGAACCAAATAATAATAGGTTCTATTTCCCGAATGAACGGTGCATTTTCGCGACATTCATTTACACATTAATTTGTGCACATTAACGTTTCGGGTAATCAGGCATTAACATCATGAAAGTGATTTTGGAAATCCATCCGCATTGAATGCTGCTATTTTTGTCGTAAGTAAATAAGTATTTCGCATTTTCTGCGTAAAAATAACTCGAGGTAAATTGGAATGCTATGAGAAACAATGTTACTAAAATCCTTGTCAACATGCCCTGAAAATATTACGATAATAGTATAAGTTTTAAGTACACATCACGGTTCACGAATAAAGACCGATAGATCTTGAGTCATGCGTTATCACCGGTCAACGCTGCCCCAAACGCTTCTCATTCATATCACAAAGGAACGTAAACGACAAATATATTGACGAAATCGAACGCACCTGTGACCTTGGTTTTCGAGGGTGTAGCAGTCACTGTAGCTACGGCAACGCGGGAAACGGCTTGTAATACACAAGAGAATTCAGCCGAGTGAAGAAGGGCACAGGTACCTCGAATGGTCGAGCGAGTGACGAAAGGATACTCTGGTAGACTCGCGACGGGAAGAAGGAAAATACTCACTCTAAGACTTGGAAACTCCAGAGCATACCAACGTATTCATCCACATTTGAATGCGAATACCATTCACCTTTTTTATTCAGTATCTACATTTATTTGTTATCCAGTGCTGTAATCTGGAGAAGAGTCCTCTATATTGCCATATAATAACGAGAGAGTAGTCTTAAGAGTGAAATCAATAAGAGTGAAAAGTTAAGACTCTGCTCTGGAGCTAGCCCCCATACCATTTAGTGGGGACTCCAGTAAATAGCAGGTTGTAAATATCGGCATAAACTATTTGATTGTACATCAGAATGGCCTAAACATCCCATTTAAGATACCAAAACATGGACTCAATACCCTCAAAAATCTCTAGAAGTAGGCGATTCATTCGCTAGATGAAGGTTCTCCCTGCACAAGTAAATTGACCAGAACTCATAACGTCAGAAATTGAGGATAAGTGGGTGGCGAATTTTTCGTTTACTATTACAAACTCCTCGCAGGACGATGGGCCAACAGGACAGAATTAAATTCACAGGCCACAGGTTTAGTACTGGATAAGCTATAATCTCATTCCAAACAAACCTTAAGATAGTAGAAATGAGTGAGTGAAAAGGACTAGATGAGGCCGGATTTAATCTCGATTGTGATTTACTTCGATAAAAAAATTAACCTATTTTTTAGAGAATCAGACACATCAATCATTCAGCTAGGAATTCTCAGGTCACTCAGAAAATTACGAACACTTTTTGTGACTTGTACAGCAAAACAAAGAATTTACAGAGGGTAGCAGAAGTAACTACGTTTTTCCACCTGCATCGTCGTAGAAACGACTTGTTTTAACCATGTATTACGACCAACGTATAGACGACCCGCGTAGACTCTTTTTTGCTCTCCCCAGGTACCGAGACGACGAGACATTGGGGAGTAAGAAGAGTGTAGGGGAAGAAGCCTTTTAAAGGAAGAAATCCTAGGGAATGGATTTAATGGTCCCGCTCTCCTTTGATTCGCTACTTAAACCTTACAGCTAGCTCCCCAAAGCGCATTGCCTCTCGGATTCCCCACCCACGCAAAGGACGACAGGAAAATCCCCCACACCCCTTTCCCTCCCGAAGTGCTCGGCTATCCAATCTCGCGAGTCATAAAACATGCATTTTCTCTCCTCGGCTAGGGATGCCGAGAGAGAGAGAGAAGGATACCCGTGTACCCTTTTCCTTCACTCGTTTCACCCACTATCCCCCTTCCTCCCTCTTAGTCCGCGCGCGGAACCCTCCTCGGAATTCCTCCCGCCACTGCTTCTTCATCCAACTCTCTCGAGGTCTCCCATGTTTATCCCTCCCTACACGGCCAACCCTGCATTTTGGTCGTGTACCCGACTCAAGAGCCTCAGCACATACACCTCACACTACTCATTAGTACGAGCATGCAAGGTTGCCTGGTGTGGCTAAAATTAGCCAGTCTCGCTAATTTACATAGTGGATGGATATTAGGAATACGCATTTTAGAATATAACCCACGTTGGGAAAGACAAAATATAAAAGACACACGAGTGTCTTACCCAACCTGGGTTATATTTGTAGTAAATACCTCTTCGAGGAATATCAAGAAGTATTTAAGAATATCAAAATAGTTTTAGGAATATAAATTTGAAGCCGTTATAATATTGTCTATTATAATATTATAATTCAAGTATTACACCGTTGAAGGTAGATTTTAATGGAGAGTTTGTGTATTATTGTGGGAGTTTCCTTCCCATTATGAAATTCATTATCAGATCACAATAAGTTCAGCTGCCTTTTACTCCATTCATAATTCTCATTCATTTTCGTCTCCTTCTCTGATTACCAAGCATGGTTCCCGCTAGAACAGCGTTAAATATTAATAACACATAATACCGATAAAATAATTACTTACATCTTAGCACCCTTAGATACAGGAAAAATGCCTTTTTGGCTTTGCATCGAAAAAACTGGATTTGTAAAATTGCCGACCCTTCCAACATGGAAATAAGTAAATCTTTGATATTTTTTACGATAAGATGCGGCCATGGCATTAGGGATCCATTTTACATATTCAAGATAAAATGCTTCACATAATCCAATCCACCCCATCTTGGCTCGCTTATTTTTCCCACAATAGCAAATCATACTACCACGTGTAGCAAGCAAAATATTGTCCACGTACCGTTAGAAAAGCGAATAAATTAAATACTTCGACAATCGCCCCAGATTGGAGTCGGGAAAAATTTGGCATCGACCCATCACTAATCCACGGTGTATACATTCCACACCAATGAGTAAAGGTATCGATTTCCCTCCGAAGTAGCCTGTATCCATGGATAACCCTTCATCTTCAACAATCCTTCTCCTAGCGCTGTATCCCGAATCGAAGACGGTTGAGCACGGTGCTAGGGAGGAGGTGCTTGAGATTCAGCCCGTGGCGGCAAATGAATCAGGCTCACCTGAGCGGAGCCGGCGCCTCAGATAGAGAGGGATGAAACCTTAGAGGAGGATTGGCCTCTCTTCGAGTCAAGCCCGACAGGGAGAGAGAGAAGCAAAACACTTGGGCCTCTTCAGGGCCCGCGGGAGAGAAACGGGAGGAGGCAGCGAATAGAGAATGTTGAAAAGAGCAGCGCTATCAAGATTGCTTTAGAACCTGAAGCGGTGGTGTTGCCTTAAGAGAAAAAATATACTAATTTCCGGAGAGATGAATAAGGATTCCCTCCTAGTATAACGCGAAACACGGGTGGGCTGGTAGCTTATGAGCCTCAAGCGTTACTTGGTGGAGATGCTATATTTAGCAAAATAACGGAGGGAGTTCCTCGAATCAACTCTGTAAATTAATTACTAAACGAGTGAGTAACAATTTTATGCTAAGAGGCGCCACGCAGGAGAATGATGCTGTCTCTGATATGAGGTGAATTTGAAGCAATTTCATTTTGACGTAAAACTTTGAGCATATCCCCTCAATTGTATGAATACTCTTCAGTCATTATGAAGGCTAAAACATGGTTGAGCGAGCAGTACCCGAAAACAAACCGCTACGGCAAGAGTATGGTGGGGTTAAGAGGTTGTAATCACATGGAAAATAAGCTTAAACAAGTTTTAAAGATTTTTAGTCTCATATAGCGCGGAAAAAACATAAATATTTTTAGTTTAAGAACCCTAAAATTTTTTTTCCCATTTTCAGTTCATCCAAGGTTAAATTCTATGACGTTCTTTCTTGGTCGACCGAAGAGAAATTATAGTTCAAAAGTTGTTTCTAGAGAGCGGTCCATTAAAAAATACGGAAGAGTATAAATGTGCTCATAAAGATTTATAATCTTGCACGATTTTAATGAATTTAACACTGTTTTGTCAGTTTTGAAAAGACCATTTTTTTCATAGCATATATTTTTTTGGTAAGCGTGACGAAGCGTGGGGTTTAAAAATGGCCCTTACAAACTTACATATCAGGAAACTGAGACAGTTTAAAATTTTATTGAGGACAATGAGAAGTGATATAACGAAGAAAAGCCATATTTATTGGCACAAGATGAACGTTTAAAATTGCAAGGAACCGCACCAGTGGCCTTATTTTCTGTCGGAGTAGTATTTTGGCTAGGAATGGAGAATAGCTTAAGATCGATGCTTAAATTTGCCTTTCGTATCTTTCGTGACCCTAGCCATTTTGGTAAGGTATGTGAATTATTTAAGCACGTTACTGGAGGTTTTTCATATTTAAAAAAATAATCTCTATAAAAATTCGAACTAAAGAGCATGAATGTTTTACCTTGCATCCTCTGGCCAGTCTGGTAGCTGGATTAACATTATAAACTCCCAATTCAGAGGCCTATGGTTCAAATCCCACCAGTGTAGTTTATATGTTAACCGGTACTTGAAACCTACTGACATTTCCAGCTGTTTTCTTACCGTTTACTTCCATTCTTATCACCCGAAAGAGCTAAATCAAAGATGCTTATGAAGTGAAGGCTTTCTTTTATCTGTCATACTTAACACTTTCCCATGCAACCGTTTATCTCATTTTTTATGGTGGGACATTCATGGCCACAGATAGCCGTGGGACGGACAAATAGCCTGCCAGGTCAGGAGAGAAAAAATATGACGACAGAATCATACGGGAGAAAATATAGATAGAAAACAGTGAGGCGTGCCACGTGCTATTCGCAATTACTACGCAGCGGTGCAGTCACGCGAATTGGAGACGCCCACCATGTAGAACAGCGATTCCCAACCGGCGGTATACGTACCGACGAACCAGTCGGGGATGTGCTGAAAACAATCGGTAATGGCGGACGCCAGGAACAATGCACCTTTTAACCAGGAAATGTGTATTCACATTTCATGAGGAATTAAAAAATAACTTTCTATTTATAAAATTATCACCCTACCAGTAGTGAAATAATGCAATAAAATGTGCATGTAAAATTTGTGGGGGCACAATATTAGTTATACACACATAGAGGGGAACCGGAGGGAAAAGGGCTGGGAACCGCTGGTCTAGAAGAATCCTGGCGTCTTAATTAGTTACTTGCAACGTGCCTTCTCTCCTTGCTTTTTCTCCTTGCCGCTTTTCTCCACTTTTCGATTCGGGCAGAGTTAAAGAGAAGAGAGGTGCCTGTGGGGAAAAGGCTTCCTTCTCCCGTCTCCATCCCACCTGCCTCGTGGGCGGAGCATCGGAATCGTCTAATTAGTTCCTCCTCTTTGCCAGATGGACGCTGGGGAGAGGGAGGAGCCGGAGAGAAAAGACGAAGAAATTATTTAAGGAGCGGGTAAATGGAGCGACGGCCCATAGCACGCCTGGATGGACTTCATTCCCTCTGAGGCCTTCGGTTAATCACCCTCCCTTTTTGAAGGGTGCCTCCGCTCCTCTCCTCCTTGGGGAAATGATAAACCGTAAATAAAACATAAATTTCGGACTCGAATTTCTAGAGGGATTGAAAGTGGTCCACTACCTTTTCCCCATCGCATGAGATGCTTTCCGGCTTATTTGCCAAGTTTGATTACTATTTTTTTTTCTTTCGGCGAAGTCAGTTTTCTTATTCACCTGCTGAAGTGCCGGATGATTAAGGCGTTTGGATTGCCGGACGGACCACAGCGAAAATGAACGAAAATTCTCCAAATCTTTTCCATTCGGGCTATAAAATTAAAAAAATGTTTTCCTAAAAATGAAGGAATTCATCGGACTCCTGCTGATGAAAGTAAAGTGTTTGATGATGCAGATAAAATGATGAGTGAACAGCATTTTGTTTTAATCGTTATTTCTCTTTCAAGAGAGGCAAAATATAACATTTATTCATGATTGAAACCAAAAGTTTTGGTTAAAGTTATATTTAACTTTAAGAAGAGCAATATAAAAAAACATAATTTAATGACTGATGATAGTTACTTTATTGTATGAACCTCCTTGCATGAAGTATCCAAAATAATATGTCCTCTTATCTACTACCTAAAATCATTGATTGAAAATAATGAGTAAAGTTAAATCTACATTACATCTATTATTTGAATTTACTCATTAAGTATCACCCTAGTAGAAAGTAAGTGAGGTAGTCTATCAGAAAAGGGAATTTGAAATGAATGGCGTGGAAAATTAAAGAGGCCGTTAGCGAGGAAAGAGCTTTATATAAGATTCTCTATGGAAAGACGCTTGAAGTTAAGCAAATATTTACTATGGAGTGATATAATCTCACCAGGATGGGGAGAAGGATATTAGGTAGTCGGGGAAGGGGGAGGAAGAGAAGAGAATCTATAAATATAATGAAATAGAATTCGTTTTACTAGGAATAAAAGAATTCTATACAGAGATGTGCCAGGGTGATTGGTAAAATTCTCAATGGAAACCTACCTTAAAATAAAATATGTGTAATAATAATTATATTTAAGAGGGGCCAATGAAAGACCACTCAGACCTCCCATCATTACTCCACTAACTGAGTTTTTACATTAGAGCATTCTTCCGGTTATGGTAGGTCTAAATGAAACATTTTTCGAACTACCATGGCCAGTTTCCCCTGAAAAACTGGATTTCAATTTTCAGTTCACATTAAGGCCTACTTCGTTTCAGTCTAACCATAATACCATAAAATTTATACGATATCGCCTCATTACGCGTAACAACTTTTTTTCTCGTATTCGCGGCAAATCACGAAATCGCAAAGGCTGGAAGTCTCTCTCCCTATTAAAACTCATTCATAACTCCAACACAATGTAAGAAGACCTAATTGAGAAAAACAAATCAGAGCACCACTTATCTCATGAAATACCCTTTGGACTGCTCTGACGACCCCCGTGAAATCTCTTGCTTTCCCTGGCCACACGGAAGAGTCCGTTGGGGTCCCTCAATGGGAATGCTCCCGTGGACGAAAAAAACAGCGTCCCATCTCGGAACAGACGGACGGACCAAATCTCTCCATCCCACTGACTGATTCTATTACGGCTCGGGGGCCAGTCTACTTTAGAGGATGACCACCCGAGATTCTAGCTCGAGCGATAGGCCCGATACGAAGCCCTGTCAGGAGGGAGGCGACTGAACAGATCGTTAAGTGTCCTCCACGATGTGCCAACGACTGGAAGAGATCCGGAATTAGAGTGGGAGAGGAAAGAGGGGGGAAACCCAGCGATACAATCATTGCACTCGATGTGGGAAGCCTCAAATGGGGCGCCCACAGCTCGAAGAGACGAAGACACTACCTACAGAACTATAGCATAGCAGAAACTGCTCTTGAGAGGGAATACAAGGAAAATATTAACACAATACTACGGTTTATATTGGCGCTCATCTCACAAATCACAAGGATTAAAGTATGTCCTCCATCAAGTCTTACGAGCTTAAAAAAGCACCTTAATTGAAATTCATAAGTACATAGAAGGAAATCTAATAATCCAGGAAATATTTTAAACATTTTCACTATACCTTTGGGTTATTTTGTTTTTATCCCAAAAATATTGAGGTACCACCACATTCGTTGAATATTTCGGCTAAAAAAGCGATCCTTATGCATGTAAACTTCAGCAGTTCTCCTGAAGGCATCGATACTAATTAATTGAAAATTTTATGAATTCTATACATTTTTATACATTTCAACCAAAAAGGCGGAACTTCGACAAAGGTAGTCTTAAGTAAATTTAACAATATTTCCCAACATTAATCTGCGCCTAAAATTCTAACTTTTTACCTGATGAATTTTTATAATATGTGAGAAACGGGAAAATGCCGACGTATTTTCTCTGTACGCTAAGAAAATTTCATAGCATAACTTTAAAAGGAGTTATGCGTCACCTAAAAAGTAGAGGTAGGACCGATCGAGAAGGATGTATCCGTCCTAATAGTGGGATTAAATATTTAGACATCTAATTGATATTCATCCCTCAGAGGCAACCAACCTCTCGAGCCGAACGCAGCATCGGAGAACATTCTCGCGAGTGATAACGCCCCTCTCTCTCTCTCCGCCGTCTTCCGACCGTTCGGAGATGGTCCTGGCTAGCCCTCCACCACCTGCTACCATCCTTCCACCCTCCCCCACGGATTCGTAACATCATCCCATCCACTTCTCTCGCATTGAATCTTCATATCACCCCTCCTCTTCTCACCCTCAAAGACAAGAGAGGGATGGAGTGCTGGAGGCTTCTGCCTGCCTCTCCGGAGGCTCCTTAGAGGCCATTATATTTCTCACCACCGCGCTCACGAACCATCTCTTCCGTTCCCTTATTCCCACATCAACCCTCCCTCCTCCGCCTCCTCAACGCGTGCTTCTCGATGCCGACTCCACGCCCAAACCACAACCCGGAGAAAACGTACAACCCCCGCGTCTGCCTACATGCTACGTATATATGTATGGACACATGGCCATGTTCGCACCATCCGCGAAACCAAGCTTATCCCTCTCCTCCGTCTGAAAGCTCAAGTAGGGTTAGGCGGAGATGTTGAGGGTTAGAAAAAAGGGGACTACGGGATCTAATAGAGATGAGAATATCATCGACCTCTACACCCCATACAGTCTCCCCTCTATATCAACACAAAATCCTCGGAGAGGCAATTTTCTGTCAATATGGAAGGGAACAGGGTGATTGAATAAGAATGGAAAGACAATTAAGACAAGAAAACTTCATTATGATAAAATATTTTGTCAAATAAAAGATGACTGACTGATGATGAATGACAAACCATTGCTTGAGGTCACTACTTTTTCCACAGCTAATACCTAAGGTGGGGTGAGATGGAGGTTCTGAGGTTTAGAAAGTGATTCTTGGTAATCCTCTATTCAATAGAGGAAATAGGGTGACTAAAGATGAATGAAAAGGACATGTTAATCAATCAAAAAGTAGTTATAAATGATTCCAGATTGTACCGGAGAATTAAATTCAATGATTTTTATATTTCTGATACTTAATGTTTAAAGTAATGTCGACATTTCAACTGATGAATTGCAAATCATCTTCTTGAAGAGTTCACTCTGATACGAAATTGCACACGCTGGTCAAGTAAAGTGTGACCCAGATCAGTGTGAGTTATGATCCAACGGTGAGAACACACCTAGAATACGATAAAGTCGTGAGTCAAAATGCCGGGTCATTAGAAAATATTGCTCGGCGCGAAACCAATGAAATGCATATGCAAAACAATTTTTACGATAAAATAATTCGTCAACTAATTCCCGGAATAGTGCAAAATATATTTATAACTCTATGAACTCATATCTTAAGACGTGATAGGGGAAAATAATCAGGTATGAAACAAGAAGGTGCAGTATGTCATTAACAAGAGGGTGCGGTATGGATGAGAAAATCATAGTCAAATCTTCACACTTTCTCTTCTTTGTTTAACGAAGTATCAACCGCAAGGGAGTGAGGTTGGTGTTTAAGGCCCATCTTAACCAACAAAGGGATATGGTAAGTATTTAAATAGAAAGGAAAAAGCCAACTTGTGAATGTACTTCCTCTGTGAACTATTCGCATTAGTACTGAATGAAATTCCGTCCTTCGATGCAAAATATTGACATAGATACACGGATATTCAAGTAATAAGTGCGGCGTAAAATGGTCTTGATTATAAGGATCCCACCAAAAACTACCTGAATCAATCCTTTTTATAACAATGTGTCTGATAAAATTTACCAACTGAGCAAAGAAGTTTTGATGGTTTTAAAATAAACAAAGCGTTAATATAACACCCATAGATGTTTTGAAGCAAAATGTTTCGCTGTAAATAAAGAAGCAATATCCTGCAAAACTTTCACAATAAATTACGCTCTACTTCGATTTTTATATCTACCATTCGGATATAGGCTAAATGTTAGTGTAGCCTAAACGTGTTACTTCGGACTCTAAGTCGGTAATTTCTTCCATAATTTCCTTGCATGCTTTTTACGATTTTATTTTAATAATTTACTTTCATCTAAAATGGTACGATAGAAAATTTGACCTTCTAAAACAGTAAGAGAGGTCCGGCGAAGATTGGATGGGTACTTACTACATCGCTGTCCTATGAAAGATAGCAAGTGATGACTTACCTGAAAATAGAAAAATATAGGAAATTAGACGTAAATATAAGATTACCACATACTCATTTATACCTACAAAATGTCATTCAAGTGGACACACGTTGACATGTGGCCAGATTTTATGGTATATTTACAGAGGATATCAATATTTGTTGCGGATTTAGCCATTAACTTTTATAGATTTATCATGTCAACGTCTTCCTTGAAGATCATTACTGGTTTACTTGGTTACTCCTATGATTTCAGCAACTTTGACGAAATATCAACGTCCTCCAAGATGCATGCTTGCTCAACGCAGTGGGTAACTGGCATATCCGTAGCGTTCTTAAGGAAAACATTTGATGACTTTAAGTTGGATTAAAGCAAAACATTCGCCCTAAGCTATAACTCTAGAGAAAAAAATAGCAGACCCTTGATTAGTTTATGCGAACAATTCGAAAGAAAAAAAATAAATAAAACAAGTTTCCACAAAATCGATCTCTCGAAGTAAATGTTTTTGATGAATTCATGCGAGAAAAGGCAAAATTAGCTTTTATCGAACGCCTTAGACTGAAAATTTTAACATACGACTTCAAAATATCTTTGTCGACACTCAGTTGGAAAGATTTCCGGCTGAATTTCTGTCCTTTAGCACAGTTGAGTTGATTCCGTACACACGAACGTGTTGTAATTTCATAAACGCTCAGAAAAACATTTCTCTCCATTGGATTAAAATTATAAAATTATTTCCCTTCAACAAAAGAAAAAAGATGTAATCACCACCATTTCATTCCTTGCCTCTAGTCCAGGGAACGAAATCCAAAGGCTTGTACCGTCATTTTTGTTCTCCGTTATTTTGAGGCTCATCGACCGCCTTATCTGCAAGGCACACCTTACGAGCACAACATGCGTGTCTCAGGGCAGTTAGATTAGAAACCCGGCAGGATAATTCAAAGTTCCTTCCGATTACAAAAGACACTTCTTTTTGCTTTTAATTTACAACTTCACCTCCCCTTACAGCCGATTCTGCACCAACCGGAAGGCGTTAAGTGGTCTTTTCAGAATTAATTACACCTAACTTGGCCTTTTTTTAACCGTCGAAAGCTATAAATGTAATGATTAATGTCATGCGTATGCAATACCTTGGTATGCATTATCCACAGTCCAACTGTGAAACGATCACTGAAAAAAATATTTCCAGCGCAACGAATTCAAGTTCGAAATTTTATCACTGTAGGCTGATAAGACTACAGAAAACTCAAGATTAGCCGAAATTTTCACTTCGTTTCTCCCCGTGCGAGCCAACACTCACGAATAAGATAAATCATATCCTCCCAACTCAAATCCAGGTAAACCCTGCTGTTCAGCCTATAAGAATAGGAACTGTAAGGAAAAAATCTTATTCCTGGAAACATCACAAACAACATGCACAACCAGAAAAATGTGCTCGCAAAGGGCTGCCCACAGACCGCTCTATATTTGCAATGGATTCACCAAAGATCTCTTGGAAAAGTTCAGCATTTGCATGGCTATAAAAATAAAAATATTAGGAAAGGTAAAGAAGTTCACAGATTTTTACGGAATTTCTAGCCCAAAAACTGTGTCAACATTTAAGGATATATTTACGTATTGATATTGGCGTTAATTATTAAAAAAATCAATGAAATTCTTCGGCCGAGTGTACCTTTTTTTGGAAGGTAGAGACGACGAAAATCCTGAAGACATGACTTATTAATACGAGTGACGAGTAAAGTAAATAGATTGCAGTCGAAATGGTGTATAATAACAGTGAAACTCAGGGAAAATATGCATTAAATAGCTCGTTATTCATTGCAAATAACTATGCAAAGTATGCGTGTCTACTTGTAGATACAATACCTGGAATTATTATTCGATCGTAAACCTCATCTGCCATTTGATCATCGAGCTACACCGTCAAACCCACTCCTCTTTCATCTAACCCTATTATCTCTTCCGTATATCAATCCCTTTTCCCATCGTATTTATTCACCCCTTCTCCCACACAACCTCTTGTCTCACACCTTTCACTCTTTGCGCCGAGAGGAAGAAGAAAGGGATGTGAATAAATCGATACTCTCTTCTACTCTGTCCTTATTCTTAGACTTCAAGTGCTCCCAATCAGTACTAATATACTCTCCTCTAAACTCCGTAATTCACAAGAGTAATGCCCAAAATTAATACCTATGCATCCAATTACCAATGACTCATATCATAGCAGCAACTCGATGACCAATCTTCAATGCATTTGACCGCGTGAGATGAAGCGATTCGGGATGAAAAAAATGAACTTTCATCGATGAAGATACCGTTCATGAATTAAATTCATTGCAAAATAGTAGTAAAATACTATTTTATAAAATGAAAAGTAGCCTATTTACTCTCTTTATTTGGCCAATGTTTCATCTGTAACTTAAAAAAAAACAAGTAAGACTAAATTCCAAACATTTCTGAGTACTTACCCTGACCATAGATAAATCCCGTTAATATATACCCTAGAGTTATCCTACTCTTCACCTATACTATTCCTAACCTTTCTCCTTTAAAAACCTTTGTTTCCACTTGCCTCTTCCACTTCTTCGCATAAAAAAGGAAGACGGGGAAGCACAGACACAGACCCGTCAACAAGAGCGCTCTCAGTCAAAACAGTTCAATTGTCCGCTCACACTTCCCTTTCATCGTTTACTTCACCTCTCCATTCACCACCACCACCTTCCCTCTCCTATCCTCTCCTCCACTTCTGCTCCATCTCCATTCCTCCCTCTTCACCTGCCTTTTACCAGCCATCCTATATTTACACCCCTCCACGCTCCGGACGAGTTTGCTCTCCTCTGACAAATATTAGTTTTCATTCGTCCCCGCGCCATTATTGCTCGTTCCAATTTTTTTCTAACTCGATGACATGGAAGCAGAGCCTTTTTGCAAGGGTCCCCCTCATTTTCGTCCCGATGGGACGACCCTTGACGTCTCTCTCTCTCGCTCTCGCTTTTTGAAAAGTCAAAGTCTGTTCTTTCCTCGTCCCCGCACGGCTTTTATGCTTTCGACTGGGGAATTATTCTGGCCTCTATACCAACACACACTTTCCACCACCACCAACGCCGTGCCATTACGACACTAATGACGTCTTCTCCTTGCGAAATGAACGCGTGGGTTGGAGGAGTACTGTGAAAGAGGGAGGAAGAGGGATCGAGTGAGTCGTTGCTTTTATCGTCCAATAATCGCATCACGAGAGGATCGGAATACCAATAATCGCATCACAACTACGACTCTCTCGCAATGCCTCACGCAGGTAATCAACTGCGGTTCTCGGCTCTTTCGCTTTACGTCGCCTCCTATTTCGAGGGCGAAATAAATCCGAATGTGACACTTGCTCTTGCCGACCCATGATTTGCCAGGGTATGCTTCATTTTTGCGAGAGAAAATCCACTCTCGCAGAAATAACATGCAAAGGGTGTGTTTCACGTTAAATCAAACTTATTTCTGACAAAGAGGGCTCTTTTGAATGTGATGGAAGTGTTTTTTTTTACATAAATTAGTGACCTTTTTAGAACCAATTTGTTAATTTTCATTGCAAAAATTACAAGGATTATTCTCTAGAATAAATTGACGGTTTTACGTTTTTGATGAATGTATGTAAATAATCATGATTGTCCATCAATTAATATTAAAAGTACCTCTCCAGTCACTACGATCAGATAAAACATTTTGTGTTTTGGTGAACTAACACTCGGAATAACCTCCTCAACATTCAAGGCAAAACTATGCTTGCAATAATTGGCTTTCAAATTAAGAAAGTATACTTATGTATTCATATTGGATCAAATACAGATCCTAGCCTAGTGACATTTTCTAGACTACCAAACGGGGATATTTTCGCTCCGTCAGCAGACAGATCAATGCAGCACTAACTCCAAAAACACCAGATTCCCGAGACCAGCAGAGTTAATATCCTCCCAATATACAGAAACAAATGAGTGAATGAAAACTTAGTCAGAATATGTTGACTAAATGATAAGCAAAAAGGTTTGGAGAAGAAATGCAAGGCCTATGTGACTAATGCAAACGAAGAATTCTTGAAATATAGGTTTCTTTCTGATTAGAACCTGCAAAGACAAGAAAGTGTTTTATTTATAAATAAATGCGACTGACGGCTAAATATTTCTGATATTCAAAATCCACAAATGTGCTCGCATCTTTAGTCGTTACTGCTCCTAATGTTTCCAGTGAAAATTAATTTGGCTAGCGATCACGTAAACTAAAAAGGGAAGCAACTATACCTTCAGTAAGTTTTAAAACATTGAATAAGATATCATTGATACCCAAAATAAACATAATTAATATTGAAAATGACGAAGAGGAACTGTAAGATGGGAATACATTTTACCTAGAGCATAAGACTTGATGAAAAGTAATAATCTCAGTGTTTTTAGAGAACCAAAAATACAATGGAATGGCTTGATAGCAGGATGGCTCACTCAGGCCTCGTAACTAATTCAAAGTATTCGTAATATGGAAGGAAACAAAATTCAGACGAAAACTTAGCTCAGCATTTCAGCCACTCCATTTTAGGTTAAAAATAAGGAAACACGAGAGTTGCAGCTCACTTTTAATAGGCTGGTGACGACAGTTTAGTTTTAGTTCACACACTCGTTCAGGGAGAACCTTCCATTGAGGATGAGAATCACTGAGGCCCATGCGTAAGTGCAGGAGTGGCTAGGAATGCGGTAATTCGCTTGACGTCAGCTCATCATAATATGACCTTATCTGCATAAGTGCAAAGACTGTCCGTTTTTCACCAGGAATAGCTCGAGGAGTAGGCGACGGATAAAAAACCAAAACATTGATGGTCTCTTTATTTTTTAACCCTATCATAAGAGACCACAATATAAATTGATAAACGAGAGCATACTGTTACTTCCGGATGGCATAAGGATCCTTCTCTAACCCTTTTCACGGAATGGACAGTGCGAGTTAAACAGAAAACATTTCCACAAAGAACCAGTGTGTTCAGCGTTCACCCCCTTATTCGTACGGAATTTCAGCTCTGGACAAACATCGCTTCTCTTCGATGAAGACGTTCGTTCATCCTCGGGTGCGTCCAGATGGCATCCGGAAAACCTTTTCCCAATCCTCATTACCCTCGGACCTCATCCCAGCCCCCTCAGCATCCCTCGTGTTCCCATTCACTCTCCCCCAATACCTCGTGTATCAACCCTTCCCCACTAACATCCCCCGCTCCGCCCACACACGGGGTGGACACAACACCTTCGACCGAAAGAGGGGGAGGAGGGACGCGCTCTCCGAGTCGATCCCTTACCAACGCCCTCAGGCCCGTGTGCCTCATGCATCTTTATTAATAGTCGGGCAATGGGATTCGCCGCATCTCGCTCTCTCGGCTTCTGTCAACTCGTGTGGCGGCCAACGAGGCGAGTTCTGGGACCTCAAAGACAAATGACTGGAGCACAAAGAAATTGGTAATAAAAAGCGCGGATCTAAATTCACGAAGAATTGAAAGATTTTTTATTCATGTTTCCTTTCCATATTCATTTTATTACGTCTGATTCAGCCATTTTTACCCTCTGTAAAATTAAACAAATTATCCGTAGTGACAATATGGAAGTTCGTAAGATTTTATACTCTAGCACATTCAATAAGTTGTTGATTTTTCTCCTAATCATCAAGAAACCTCAATATCCTCAAGAAATTGCTGTTCAGGCCGCGGCCGGTTGGATTAAAAGCTTCAAATACCAAATGTGAGATAGTTCAAAGGGATTGAGTATGAGTGGGTGGTCTTTGGCAGTATCTTCAAGGCATCAGTTTTGGAAGTTCATGGCATATTTCAATACAAAGAATAGCGCATCAGTTTTGGCAGTTCATTGCATATTTATAAACAAAAAATAGCGCTCTTCTGTGCATAAAAATATCCCATGAACTGCCAAAACTGATGGCTTGAAGATACTGCCAAAGACCACCAACTCAAACTCAATCCTTTTGAACTATCTCACATATGGTATAAGAAGCTTTTAATCCAACCGGCCGCGACCTGAACAGCAATAGATCATTGCCTCGAGCACACCATGCCAAGCTTCCCCCTCCAATCCTTCCCAATTGGTGAGAATTTATCCTTTCCTGCGGACCCATTACCAGTATTACTCCTGATTCCTGAGAAGGTTGTGAGGCCACCGAAAATTCAAAGTAAGAGTTGGTCTTATTATGGCTAAATGAAAATTGATGAGTCCTCACCCTTGAAGGATGGGTTGTGGGCGGGGGTTTTCTTATTCTATTGGGCCAGGCAGCAGGGAACCCTCCTATTGGTAGGCTCAGTGAGAATGGCCCCCAACAGTGAGGAAGACCCACGCCCTTCTACGATGCATTCTCACGAAACACCCCTTTTTTATTCTCTACTGGAATGTTTCACCAAATTTGGAGTTTGCGCGAATTTTAACCTCATTGATGATAACATTCAAATGAAAATTTATATATGTACTTGGCTAATGAGAATGGTGAGGCAGTGTAGTAGAGGGTTGAGGCACTTTCTAACCATTGGGGGCAGTCTATTAGGTACCCTCTCTTTGTTACCTTCGGAAGGGGTTAGAATAGGCAGGCTCGGACACCTCTAGGATTTTTTATCACTAAAGTTACTTTAGCATGTATTACACATATTGATTCAACTCACAGGTGGGTGTGTCCTTAAATATTTGTACGCATATTGCTACACTATTACACAAGTTTACTCTGATTAATCTCAGTAACTCATCTTTGAATCAGCATCATCGTCGTGAGTCGACAATCCGAAAAATGGTTTGATGCAGCTCTCCATTCAATTTTCCGATCGGCTAATGTTTTATCATAACTTATTATTATAAAATATTTTATTATCATAAAAATATCGAATCGTAAAAAATCACATTTACGCTAATTATTGTGTTTCGCATCTTTCAATACCTGCTCCATATCGATGGCTAAGTTCTAACAACACGTATCTTAAATTCGGCCGGTTTGAAACAGGTATCTTAAACAAAGTGTAATACCTTTTAAAAAATAAAATACGAACAGAAAATAACTCTTTTTTTTGCAAATGAATGCTTCTATTACAGTTTTAAGAACTTTTGGTTTTTGATTTCAGTGTGCAGGTAAAAAAATAATAGTTTTTTTCTCTCCTGATAAGTTGCTATTTTTGAGATACGCGTTGTTAGAACTTAGCCATCGATATATCTCATCATAGGTTATCCTGTGCCCTACTGCCCCTCCATTTGCCCGTCTACATCTTTGACTATCTCAATTTTTTCCTAATATCTCCACTGGTAGGGGCAAAATTACTCAGTCGCTCAGTCGTCTCGAGGAATCCTCTCAGCATCCCATCCCTTTCGGCTCTCTCAGGGTCCTCTCATTTAATGCCCGCTCTTCTCACACGCCCCCTCCACTCCATTACTCCACGCGATCCTCCTCCTAATCCTCCTCCTCCCCCTCCCCTCTCTTCATCCCCATTTCATGTTGCCCGCACGACCACGCCGCCGCAGCCACTCTCTCTCCCATGAGGAGCTAAGAAGCCCGGATTGCCGTCTCTCCCGTCTTTTTGCCTCATTAAATTGCAGCCAAACTCAGCAGAGCTTATTCGGGAGTCCCCGTACGGAGCGTGAGTCTTCGAATGAGTGGATATTGCTGGATAGACATCAAGTAATGGGAGTCCTCCGAGGTATGAGATATATCTAGCAGGTAATGAAGTATGTAAAACAAAAGAATTATAAAGCACTGAATGAAACAAGTGTCTCTGCACGCAGTCACTAGAACGAATGCAAATTTAAAAACACCAAGGATGTCCTCCGAGGTGTGATCGTGGTTGAACAGTTGCGCCATCTTCTGCATCACTTTGGCCATCATTGTTGAACAATTTATTTTCTCGGTGCACACGCATGCCGTCACGAGATTGCCGATTAAATACGTGAAAATTTGCGAATTTTCCTCGTTCCTTGCTCAATTTAGGGTGGTCCTTATTTTTCGAATTTCTATCGGAACACCCCCTCATTTTATGCCAATCGGTGTAAAAACATATCCTTTAAAATATGAATGCAATTGGATGACGAGAAGTCGTGCCGCATTGCACTCAAAGTTGAGAAATTTTGGCATTTTTTCGGATATGAACGGCGATAAGAAGGCGGTGGTATTTTTCAAATGATTTTCTATGGTAACCAACGACATATTGGAAATTTGATACATGCTGCACCTAAAATATTTTCCAATCGTGAAAAGTGGTTCCCGTGTTAAGGTCCCAAGTGTGTGCGCATGCAACCCCAGGCAGACATTTTGGGTGGCACGCGGGTTGCATACTCGCAGTATTTGTTGATCATTCTCACTCATCGTGAAACCATAAAATTCTTTAGATAAACTTTTAACTTCGTCAACAAAACCTTTAATGCTATATTTACCACTGTTTACTGCCGAAACGGGCTAGTATTCGGGCACAGTGATTTATTCTCCATAGGTTTTGAAATATTTAAAACAAAGGGAACATTAGTGTCCGAAGACATCCCGAACTCTATATAGCAATGCTCATTCACCTTTCTGTTTATAAGTGGTTTTCTGTTGCTATTAAATATAGCAATACATGAGGCCATGGAGGTTTGAAGACATTATCTGTCATCATGAAGCACCGCGATAACCCTCATGCAATTTGGTATATCTAAGGAAAACATGAACGTGTTATATTCAATTCTTGGGAAAATATTTCATTTGTGATCATCATAAACCTTGTAAGAAAAAGAAATATTCTTGAGACTTTTAGGTCATATTTAAAAAAAAATTCACGAATTAAAATTTAAACTTGCGCCAGAAAAAAGACTAAGTTTTTGACTACTCAAAGGCGGAGGGCACGTGACTTCCTTAAAACCAAATAGAATGCGATATTTGGAGTCTAACCTCCGAGAAATTCAGTCGCTTTCAGACCTCCGTAGTGTAGGCATCCTGGTGAGCTGTGTTGCCAAGTGGGAAGAGGGTGCTGCAACGCTGCGGCATTGTTCGAAATATCCCGAACTAGCACGACTGGGCCAGTAGGAAAGAAATTTGAAAAGGATCATAGGAACTCGTTATGAAGCGATTGCAAAATTTAGGCTAACCCGCATTCTGTTCTTCCTCTCCTAGAACATCCACAAAATACCGCTCTCTTCCTTTTCTATTTCTTGTATCTCCATCCTCCCCTAATCCCTCTTGCCTTACATCCAATCCCTGCCAATCCTTTTCCCAAACCATCCCTCTTCTCCGCGCCCTTTCTGCCACCCTCTCCAACCCCCTCATGCAAATATTTCGCCCTCCCTCAGTCAAACCCACAACAGCCTCCAACGCCTCTACCGCGTCCTTAGCGCGCATCAGTAATTCAATCCCTTCCTTGTTGGCTACGACGAGGGGTTGCGATGCACACGAGTCCGGTCGTGTACGTAGTACAGGGACACGCAGTTGCTAGAGATGTGGGGAAACTGAACTCGTTGCCGAGTGCCGTGGCACGGGTCTCTGCTTAGTAGTGTCCATCTCCTGCACCCACATGTCCCCCCTCTTGAATTCCACTTCATCTCCCTCGTTTTGAGTCGGAATAACCGCAGCACTTCGTAGGACGCATTCAAGATCGAATTGCCTTTTGCCTCTTTACTATATTAAAAATCACCGGGGACGCTCACGAAACATGATATTCCCTTTTATTCTAGTTAAATTTAAAATTATTGTGCCTCCGTAAATAATGGAATTACATATTTCAAGGCTCTTTTCATATAAGATTGTACAGTCTGAAAACTTACATTAATCTTAAATGACGCCAAAAGTACTAAATGGCCGTGTTAAAACGAAAACAAGTTGTAATCGTGCAACTTGTGATTCGCGAAAGGAAAGGAGCTACGAAAATTATGCTGTAAGACACAAAAAAATGCCAATATATGCCACGTTCTCCTTTGAATGTTTAACCCAAGGCAATAACGAAATATAAATTTATTCTCTTTTAACCGTCATAGTTTTCATTGGTGTTTCGAAGCAATACAACCTTCTAATGATGAATTATGGAGATTTGAAATGAGCCCTTGTGTTTAAAAAGATATGCCGTGGCTACATGACTGACGTTGGTCGTTATCTCTCTTTGGCTTTAATATTCAAGGTTCGAGAAGTAAACTGAGGGGAAATTGACTGCATATTAGCCTGGATGGGCCCACTAAACTATTGCTTACGGATTGTTTGTTATCAATAACAGAATGTTTTAGCCCATGACTTTTGCCTTGGAAGCCTTTATCATTGCCTACAAAATATTGGTGTAGGTAAACTATTTTCTCTGAATATTTACGCTTTATTTCATTTATAAAAGCATTTTAGACAGATTTTAAAGTAAGAAATATTGTGTCTAAAAATAAAGGTAAGTAGATAACAAAACAAAGAGATTGTTTAGTAAATCATGAAGATGGAATCACAAATGGTCTGAAAAAAATAAAATAAATTCTTAGCTTCAAGTTAATATAAGTCACCTCCTAAATGGAATAAAATAGCATCGCACATCTGCCGCCAATTACGAAGACCAGCACCGCTTCCACCCCACTTTGCTGTGCCGTCAACTGCTTCTTCGGCTGATCGCCTTCGTTTTCACCCCTATTAAGTTTACAGGGAGTGACAAGATCTAAGCGGAGTGGTGAGGCAGCACATGACCAGATGCCTGAGCGCAAAATTTCCCGGAAATAATACACGTGTAACAACAGCCACTCTGGAAAAGGGATAATTTGTAGATAAAATAATGCGACATTACGGACAAGACTGACAGTCAGGTATAGGCTACAGAGTTTTTCAAAAGGTCAACTGCTGCAGTACTGCCGATATTCCGATGGTCCAGCTAATCCGCAAGGCGTCCTCATTACACCTTGACGACAATCAATGACTTCACCGTGTCAAAATCAGAAATAGGTAATGCGGATATTGAGGCGGGGGAAACCCGTATAAACGTCATCGATAAGGCATTCTAGGATCTATTTTTACTTTAACGGCCCCATGCATTAAAGTTTATGAATTTCTGAACGGGAATGCTCGCATACGTATATTCCAAAACTCTATAAAAACTTGAGTAATACTTCCAAGATGCCTATTACTGGGAGGACTAAGAAATTACTCGCAATTTTTTCGGTATTACAAAGTAACGTCAGTTTTAAAATATGTAAATCGTGAATACACGTTTTTTTTCTGACATAGAGAACTTTCAGCGCTTCATATTATTTTATATTTTGAGTATTTAAAGTGGATTTTTAGCCCTTTAAACTTATATTTATCATTAAACAAAAATGCTTCCATAATCCATTTTCATCCAGTGCTTATGTTTACGAATCAGGAGCTTTTAAGATAACATCAATACCACACACTAACTGGATAAAAATTGACGGACATTATCGCTTGTAGCCTAATATTTCTTCATTAATTGATAAACTATGAGCGAAGCAACATTTCTCTCACGATTATTCAAAATGAAAACGAAAATGAATGCCCCTACAGAGCGGCGTCTAAGCTCATGTTTCGGAAGGGATAACTCAGTTACCTATCTAGCCAACCTGTTACCTTCAAAGCAAGCTATTAAAATGTTTTGACCTTCAATGAAGGAAGAAAAAAACGACAGAATCTGCAAATATATTGCATGCACCCTCCACACACATTACACACTTGCGTTGAATAGTGTCAAAATTTGCTTCCCGTAGCTGGTAATTCTGAATGATGCTTTGTGCTCACGTCACTGCGGAAACAAAACCAGCAAAACTCATTAGTTGATAAAATTAACTTCCTATCATTCAATTCCTTATATAAATACGTCCATCTCAATTAATATTTCACATCATGCTAATTTCAATTACTCGAGGAGATTCACTTCTTAGAGACAAATATGCAAAAAATGTATCGGCGGACTATAGAACTCGTACCACACTCAGAATGGGTCAATCCAATCCTAAGATCGTTGACCAATGGTAATGATGATACCTTGTATAATAAAATCTTCCTTCTTTCAATGCGACCTTAACTTTACTTATATGACCAATTTAATACTTAGTGATAATTCAATTCAACACTATGCGCATCTGAGACATGACCATTTTTGACGGATTTATTGAAGTACTAGCGGACAAAAAAAACACCCACAAACACTCCGCTCTTACAGTTTAGACGAGAGCACCAAGATGGGGAATCTCAAGGAGTAAAAGGAGACTCTGGGGAACTTTTTCCAATCTTCCGAAAAGATTCCAGAGAGCTTCTCTTTCCCTCGCGGTGCACACAAAAAAAAACTCCGCCCCATCTCCGCAATATATTTCTTCGCTCCGCGACCTTTGATACGCGGATACTCCACTTTTCTGGGACTTTTTTTTGTCGTGCAAGAGCGTCGCATCAAAAAATTTAGCTGAGTGTCCGACAGAGATTCGTTCCCGTCCGGAGACGTTGCCATCGCATCCCGGCTCTTGCTTTGCCCAAACCACCCTCGGCAATCTCCGGAGGAACCCCCGTTCGGGCTAAGCGTCGCTTTTTCGAGTGCCCAGCCACCAACAGAGCCTCCTCGCCTCCGCATCCCACCCTCAGCATCGAACCCAATCTTCCTACAATTCTGTTCGAGTTGTCAGTTCTCCCACTCTTTCTTTTCCTCTCTTTCTTCTTTCCACAGATGGGGTCGCCCTTGTCGGACCCGAAATCGCAATTCAGTGAAAGAATCCTTGGGAAATGGACGGGAAAGATCGGCGCAACGAAAAATAGTCCTCCTCATCCGACCATTATCTCGTACGTAGCTACACTTAGGATGAAGTCTATCACAATCAGCTGTAATAGAGAAGTGGCAAGCGAGCACCTTTCGTTCTTTCGTTACTAGTAGATACATTCCTTCCCATTCTCTAACCCTTCAAAATTTAATTCTAGCCCTTTACGACAGCACAGAAAAGGAGTCTTAAGTTTTCAAAGCTTGAGTACGTATATTCTGACAACTATAAAACTAAATAGATTCACCGATTTCGTCGCATAACTTAATGCCTCTATAGTTTTCACAATGTAAAGGTGAAATATTATTTTAAACAATAATCTTTACGTCCTCGTAGCTTCTTTTATCAATTAGAGAAGATGTTTTTAAAAATAGCATCAAAATCATTTATTTAAGCATGAGTTGCTTCCGATGGTAAAAATGTTAGCAGAGATTATATTATTACCACAATATGCTTATGATTTTTTTCATGCATTCGGAGGGGTCAAACGATTAACATTGCCATGAGGTGTATCTATCATTTTAAACTAAATTTCCGTCGGCATAATATTATGAACTCGTTGAAGATCTTTAAGTCAGGAGTAGCTACACCATTCCAGAGTTGCTTTGATGTTATAAAAATATGTTCCCGAAACTTCGAAAATCTTTCCAAGCACGAATATACTCACTTAATGTTAAAACCCGAAGTTAGGTTTACGAAATCGAGGGCAGAGGTAATCTCAATCCAACCTAAGCCACAGACATGTGAATTCTACACTCTATGGATTGGGGGTTATTTCCTTTCCCATGGGCTACTCACTTTTTGTTGGGAGCATTCAAAGGCTTCAACCGGGTTTGATATTCAGATTCCGATACGTAATCGAACGTTCCACCAGCAAGGCACACACACCCACGCAAAACCATTTCTCCTGATGATTTCTGCCACAAAAATCTTTACAAAAGCAGGTGAACCTAAGCAGTACCTTCGTCTATGTTGAAAATGTAACACAATATCCCGTGAGATAGATATTTTGTCGTGCACATTTCCATAAATGATCGCTAGATATCGAAGACTTTCATGACTTTCCACCGTTATACCAATATTTTTTTGATAACTTCAGGGATAGAGTACATCTATTTTAAACATGTGACAAACAATTACGGATGCGAAATAGATAATGCTAGTTTTCAACAATTCCTACGAAGTGAGAATGATATGTTTTAGAAGAGAGAAAAAAGTATTTATTGAAGACTCCAAAAATATCATAAGGCAGTGGAGAGAGAGTATTTTTTTCAGAAGACTCGCACCTAATCATAAATGAGAAGACATTACACAAAACAGTTGGACGGTTATTTAAATTTTCCTCAACCACCATGTTTCTCTTCTTAGGTCATTGAAATGGCTCGGATGCTCGGGCGAAAACAATAGAATCACAAGTGTCTCATGCTACCAGCCCTCTAGCGGTGGTAAGGTAAATTCAATTCTCCACATGACGACATTATAACCATAGGGCTGCATGCCGTCTGCGGTTATATTACTAGCTACAAGCCTCTAAACTACAGTTTAACCTTCGAAATAGAACTCGTAATCTCGACTCAACCTTGTACCAGGAGTAGTCTGAAGAGATAATGCCTTAGTGAGCACTAATGATGCCATATCCATGGAAGAGCAAAGTAGGTACCCAAGCTTATGAGGCCCATTATCAAAGCGCGTTTGGAGTATCCTCTTCACTTTGCGAATACCGACGAAGCATAATACAGCGGGATAAATAAAATACACAAATAATACAGGCATGATCTATGTAGCGTTGAGAAAATCTTACAAGCATGTACCGAGGATAAATATTTGATCTACATATACGAAAAAGAGGAGGTGTAACTTTTACCACAGTGACAGCAACTCTGTAACTTTACCATTATTTTCGAAGGAAACATCATTGGTCAGAGAGGAACTAAGTATTCTACAAGACTGCCTTAGTACAAGTAGAAACCACCGAGATCTCTTCCCATCTCAATGAGGTTGCTTTCCTCTCCTTAGATAGATACACTCAACTCGACTGTTTAATTCCAACCCCAATGGAAGATAAACAGCTCTTTAAAGTTATCTCTTTACCCTACGTATTAAGCCCTCTCAGGGTCACTGCTATGGAAGAGATCTCAAATGTTTCTACCCGAATTATCCCAGGAAAACCCCTTGTATGCATGAACCAACGTCATTTTGTCGCGAAGTTCATGCATGGTATCAGTGTACATGGACATCTCAAGTAGATAGTAGTCATACGATGGACTTTTCATTGAATCCTACAAATAAAGGAGTTTCCCCAGCCCATGAAGAACTTCTAAAATGGTATGACTCGGCTATACGAGTTCCTCATTGCCGTTATTTATCAAAAAAAATCTATAGAAACGTATACAAAATTAAAAACAGATTTTCCATATTGGTTCGACTTTCCCAAGAGGTTTTTATGAATTATAAAATAAGCCAAACATACACAAATGAAAGAAACGAATATTTTTAGACACCTAGTAGACTATTTTTAGACAATACTTGTGACTTATTTTCATTCTTCATCAAAACTTCTGGTGAAAGTTTTAAGAAGACCGGGACTGGCCATGGTGATAACTTTACGAAAGTCATCCGCAATGCACAAATTGTGCGAAAAATCCTCAGAGAAAAAATTCATTCGCCTTGACAGGAATCCCGGTCAAAGCGAATGTTTTTTTTTCCTCTGTGGATATTTCTGGTGAAAGCCGAGCCAATATGGAAAATCTGTTTTTAAGTGTACGCATAGGTTTCTTTAGATTTGTTTCTGATAACAGTCTGCCAAGAAGACCTCGTATAGTGGTATCATACCATTTTAGAAATCCTAAAATGAAAGGAACGAATATTTTAGACCCCTTCACTATACTGCACTGACTATATTTGTTATATCCTGACAATTATGTAGCTGTTCTAATAATTTAGAATTAGAGGCCATAGCAAACACTTATATGTGATAAGAAGAGCAAAATATGGCCACAAAATACTCTCATCGAGTATTTTGATTTTAGACTTCGATCGTGTTAATAGAGAAATGTTATGGTCAATTATGAAGAAAAGAGGGTTTCCTAAACATCTGTTAAAAGCTTCCCAAAGTCTATGCAGAGACACCAGAATTGTAATTGACACTGGGAAACAGATCACTCAAGAAATTGTCATTAACCAAGGAGTTAGACAGGGTTGCAGCCTATCCCCAACCTTGTTTAATCTATATATAGATGACGTTCTGAGAATATGGAAAGAGAATAATGTATCACCAGGCATAGAATTGGGACCATCTCAATACTTAAATACAATGCTGTTTGCTGACGATCAGGTTATAATACAAGATAAAGAGGACAAACTCCAGATGGCAGTACACAGACTACACCAGTTGAGAAAACTATACAACCTAAGAATTTCAAAAACCAAAACAGACTCTGGCATTTTTAGGAAGCAATCCGATACGAACAAAAATTATTATTGAGGATCAAGTCCTGGAGCAAGTGTCGCACTTCCAGTACTTAGGATGCGATATAACATATGACGAGGAAAAAGATATTATAAATAAGGTCAACACTTTCCAGAGAATATGTGGCACAATTAGAAGAACTCTAAAAAACAAAACAAGAAAAGAAACACAAATAAAATTTTACAAAGTGATGGCAGGTCCTACTGTACTCTACGGATCAGAATTTTGAGCACCAAAAAAGAATGAATTAAGGCAGGTAGAATCATCGGAAATGAAATTTTTAATATCAGTAAAAGGCCGCACAAGATTGGATAAAATAAGAAACACTCAAATAAGAGATGAACTGGGTGTCCAGGCAGTCACTGATAAACTACAAGACTACATACATAGATGGAAGGAACATTTACTTCACATTCCAAATTAAATAATTCCAAAACAAGCAATGGAATATCAACCATTTGGCAAGAGAAGTAGATGAAGACCAAGGAAAAGATGGTAATGTGGAGCCGGAACAGGCTTAGTAGCCTAATCCTGGAAGGGAGAAGAAGAAGAAATATTCTCATGATTAGACCCCATATGATGAATAGGTCTCCTTATACCGAGCGGCAGCGAAATGGTTGAATCGCATGCCCACGAATGGAATGCGTGTAAAGAGAGGAGAGGGGAAGATGTTGGGATAAGCGTCTCGAAATGTGCGAGGGAAGACGAAGGTGGTGATGAGGGTTGGCGGACCTGTCGCACCAAAGTCAAGAGGGTGAGTCCTTGTAATTAATTTACCATCCGGTCACTAATTCTCCATTAGGAGTTTCAAACGAGCGCTGCATTATTAACTGCCTTTATTTCCGTCTTTGGACCCACAAGAGGCCTGAAATATTTGCACGACTTGGGTAAACTCACTCGACCTGCGATACTCAAGTCGCGTGCTCTCTCCTCTGCATACTTTAATAGGACCGCGAAAAGCAGGGGAGGAAAAATTCCTCGCCGTCAGCTGCTGCGGAGTTGAGATTTTTTTTCTGAGCTAATATTAAATTGATACATCCCTCAACATACAACCGTAACAGCCACATCATGACAGCCATGGAAGTATGAGAACTTCAAGATTGTTTCCTTGGCGATTCAACGAAATGTTATACCAATGATTTAAACTCAACAAGCAATCAATCTGCTAGAATCTAAGGAAATTGGGAATTTTCAGACCTGAGACGTATGCCTATATAAAGTTGAAAAGATATACATGGACCTGAAGGAAGGATCTGGTACCGGGGAGAGTAACCTATTCTTCCACTATTCTACACAAATTCACAACAATTGATTAAAAAAACCAAGCCAGACGAAAACGGAAACCAAGAATCGTTTCATAATTCAAACATTCAGAATCGGAAATTGGTAAAGAAAATACGAGCTAGTCCATTGCAGAGCTTTGCATCACATCTTAACGCAGGTATTGTAGCAATAAGGTGTACGGAAAATACAAATAATATATTAAAAAAAAAATATAATTCCTTAGCGTTGTCCTTCTGGGCGAGATATATCCTTTCCATTGAATACCCTTGGCAACACTCTGCTTCGTACCATCGCAGTTTTAAAATTCTACGCGACCGCCACGACAGCGTCGCCCTCTGGACAGGGGACAACGGAGAAGTGAATAAGAGAAGAATGAAAGGGCCTTTCTATTGTTCCCATTAAAAATTTGAAACCTCTGGGACGTTCTCTTCCGCCGGGATGGAAGTGAAACCGCCGCGCGCAGTGCACACCGTCGCGATCAAACGACGGAGACTCTCATTGCTCTCCATAATTCACCGCTGTCCCTCTCCCTTTCGGATGAGTATCCCTCTAGAGCAAACGACACAACTCCATTTCTCCACCCTTACGAAAGGGTTCCAGGTTGTGTGGAGAAAATGAGAAAAAAACAGACGTCCGTGGATGACAATTAAGAGGACATTTCTATTTGCAAGCGCGGAGATCACTCTTGGTAGTTTTTAGCAGATAAATATGTCAATAAATATGCATAAAAAATATTTTGGCACCTACCCATCCTCTATGTTATCATGTTAAAATATTTCTTGGAGTGCAGTAAATTTTTTTCTTGAAGTGTAGTTAACTTTTTAGTCTTAAATTTTTTTCATATTATTCTTCATTGTAATAATATCAAGCATTTAACTTATAAATATAATGCCAAATTACGTTCAACTATGAAATAAATAAAACATTTTTTTACAAATAAATATGTTCAAAGTTAAGCCCTGATGATGGTTTAAAATAAACAGAGACGTTAGCTATAACTTTTTTGCATAACATGCGTTGACCTACATACCAAGAAATATTTTAACATAACAGAGAGGATGGCCAGGTACACAATATAAACATGAAGAGAAGACTATGCATAAACACGTGCCAAATGTAGCACAGTTCCAGAACCTTACGATAGATTAGGAATTAATTCATGCTGTCAAAATTAAGGTACCCTAACATTGATAAAAATATATATAAAAATTCAAGTGGAAACAAATGTATCCTTAGCAAATATTTTTTTCATTTATTTTACCATGTAATCGCGAGATTTTCCTTTAAAGCCCACCCAGGAGGACCAAAGAACAAGTAAGGGTGTTTAGAAAGATATGAGATTTAACAGTCACAAAGATGTAGCGTCTTGAAACCGCAAAAGTTTTGCTGATATTTTACTTGATATTCGACGTTGATACTTTATTGGTTGTTAACCAATAATAGAGTCAGCACTATTCAACATTTTCACTTCAAAACCCTTAAATATTTCATTAAAAATTAATAAAAATTATGTGCGTATGTCATTAAGTTACTTACATATTAATCATAGTTGTAATAATATCAAGCATTTAATTTACACAAATAATGCCAAATAATGTTCAACTTTGAAGTAAACTAAACATTTTTTTGTAAGAATATTGTCAAGTTTTACTCATAATGTCACTCGAAACACTGCTCAAGTCACAGTCAAATCACTGCTCAGGAACCGTTGATGAAACCTTTGAAATACGCTAAATGACTAAAAATAATTAGTTACTTGAGCTGGATTAACTAATTTCAGACTATATTTGTACCCCTCCTACCTGTAGCATCACAAGAAGGCCGCAAAATTCGCTTAAAAAATTAAGCAGTTCACTCCACCAAGAACACAAACGCACACCTCTTCAAACCTCTCCCGTGCTCCTCACACGTTTCGACATCGACTCCCAAAAGGCTTCAGACCTTCCCTCGACCCTTCTCAACCTCTCCACCCCTCATCATCCCCAAACGAGCACGCTCTCAAGACTCCCTCTCTACCACGCCCTCCTCCCAAATGTCCATAAGTTATTCATAATTTATTCATCTTGTATCCAAGAGGGCAACGAGGACATTTTCCCTATCCGTCGGTCTCTTTGCTCTCGTCCACATGATGAAAGATGGAGATTGCACCCGTCAGAGACTCCGTTTAATGTTCGGAGCAAAAAATCGGTTTGCAGAAAAAATATCAAAAAATTGGATTAAACGCTCGCCAAAAAAATAACTTTACAGCACTATGAAAAATAAGGTGCATTGGGTCCCACCCATTAGTGTTCTTATAACGAACTGCAGCTGTCGCACACTCTGCATTAAAATTAAGTAGAGGGGTTCCTTAGCTTCAATGATTCCTTTTCTGATTCTGATAAATCTTCATTACACTATTATATCCTTGCAAAATTTTTCCGGAGATGCCTTCTTCCATGATTCGCAGTTGGAGTTAGCACGGCACAGGAGAAAACCGAATTAAACGAGCGACTGGGATCTGAGCGCTCAAAATATTTCACGTTAAAACCCCACGCTTATTTCCTTGTAATTTAGAAAGCTTCAAACCTAATTTTTTTCTACGAATGCTGCCTTTGACCTTTGGGAGCTGAAATCCTAAGCCAATTGCTCCTTACCGTTAATTCAATGTTACTATTTTTATAATACGCTCTTATGAAGTTTTGGTTCGGATTCCCAGATTAGGAAGCCGACGGATTCGACGACGATCCGCAATTTTTACCGAGGTATTTGTACCGGGCATTTGTATTTTAGGGCGACTATAAATACTACCTCTTCAGCAAGAATGATTGTGCGTTTAAGTCACACGAAGGGTAAAAATATCCCAAAAAGTGTAACGGACCAGTACTGTCTTTAAAGTGCAGGTTAATAGCCGGCTGATTCGCTGATTTCATGAATGGCATGCATCAGGAGCCACAAGCCATTCTCTGCCTGCAAACCGCATTTCCAAATTGACACATAGTTTATCCTTAAGCATCGAGATATTAAAAATTCAATTTATAGTCAAAGTTTTGCGGGCCGCATGCAACTACTTGGGAGACTGTAATCGGCCTCACACAGCGTATAAATGAAACAACTAAGAGATTAGTGGAGAGAAAATAATGAGGTAAAAGTCCGTCCAAGAGGATCAAGGAACAAGTCAGTGTGGTGAGAAATATAATAAATTCAACAGTCATACGCATGTAAAAGAAATGTCATGGGATAGAGAAATGAATTGCTAACAGAATACCAATTCTAGGATTGTAACATAAAAAATTCTGGAACAAAACTCACGACTAAAATGATGAAAGAGAGGAAGAAATTGGAAAACAAACCATGGTAGCCATTATTCTTTTGCTAAAGGTCTTTATCAGTATGAAACATTATATGTAGCACCTCGCCCTGGCCGCCCGCAACATTGAAATACCCTATTAAATCCCCAATCAACTAAAAAAAATATTTGCTAGATACATCCAAGGCGAATTTGAGAAATATTTGATCGTGGAAAGGTAAACATTTGTTTCTAGAGTCAGTCGGAGGCTGTTATCCTCATATTTAGTCCTCATGCAAGCAAAAATGACGTTTATTTCGTTTCGCGGAGGAAACCCTTGAGGACAGGAAACGAGTATCTCTCCGTCGGGGGAGTCGTCTTCCTTTTTAATTAAAGGAGGAGGAGGGTGCCCGCTATTGTTTTATCATTTAGCGTCTGACTCGGGCCGGGATCTCGAGGGTTGAGGTCGTCGGCCTCGGGAAAATCAGAGACGGAGGAGATCCTCTCGTTTACCATCTAGAGAGAGGAGGACGGCGGTGTGGGTGAGGCATGCCTAGGCCCGCACACTCAATCCAATTAACCGCACGTACGGAGGGATGTCAAATGTTTCCTCGGCGAAACTCGAAACCCCTTCTTCACAAGAGAAGCGAGGCAAAGATGCTCCGAGTGTCATTACCGCAGATTTACGGGATGACGAAAGAGGAAAATCGCGCTCGGATAACTTTTTATTTTTCGAAAGAAAATTTTTATTACTTCCTCATAATTAACGAGATTACAAACATTGGAAGGTTTCACGGAAGAATATAAAGAATTTTTTATTAAAGAATTAGAGGGTGGCGTTTTTGGCGGTTCGGAAACGTGGACTGCGAAGAAGTCGATGTTCATCAGGTTAAATGTACCGACCTGTTTCTCTTCTAGCAAGTATAGTTGAATAAAATAAATATATAAAAATGGAAGGATGAACATAATTCAGAAAACACAAAAAGAAGAAAATGGTTGATAAGTTAGGAAAGAGCTGGGTTAAATGAAAATCATGATTAAGGCAACCCTATTTAAAAAAGCGAATATAGGAAAATTTAGTCCTTTCCTCCCATCGATTCAACAGAAAATACGCTTATGTCCATTTCCAACGTAGTAATAATTCCATTCAGGTAGGGACGGAACTGGCGGCATCAAAATTACCAGGAGATGATCACGCATCTCCGTTACCATGATAAAATATAAAGAGACCGTTCGTGGAACTAAAGTAAAACGGAAATGATAATACGTAAGAGGTAAAGGACGAAAGATGTGAGTATAACAACCAGCAAGCCGATTTCCAGGAGAGCCGGCTTTCATCGCTAAATTATCTCTGAAAAACAACAGCACAAATCCTGAAGAACCATTAGTAATGCCGAGGCGTATTTTCTAGCACCGCGGATTTTGAGAAATTGTTATTTCTTAGATCAATACAAGCAAAAAGATGGGTGTTGTTGAAAAATTTGGCTGGAAGAGGGACAGATTCAACAAACCTTATGTGGAACCCTCTCAGCAACTGCTTCTTCACCGTCCACGTTTCCGATCCCTCAAAAACACCACCCTCGATACCGCCCAAGTTGAGGTGTGGGTAGCAAAACCTTTCCATCTCCACAATACAGCCCCTTCCTGTCTGATTCCTCCCTTGAACCCTGTCCTCAATGTCCTCGCACTCTCTCCTAGAGGTCCACGCTTCCGATGCATTAGAAACGCTACCCTCAATAAAGAAGAGAGTTAAGGTGTAGGCGAAGGTATCCTTCTCCCTTCTCCACCACCTTTCACCCTCACTCCTCCACTGAGTCCTGCACTCGATTTTTGTATCTCTTTCCCCGAGATCCACGTTTCCGATCCATCAAAAACGCCTTCTTGACTTTTCCTTCTTTTTTTCTACCCCCTTTCACCCCTACTCCTCCACTGAATCCATACTTGAATTTTTTATACCTTTCCTCCAGTTCCACGTTTCCGATCCATAAAAAATGCCACCCTCGATACAGTGCATTGTTAGGCGTATGTAGCCACACCTTTTCCTCTTCACATTCCTGTCCCTTCCAGCCTGACTGCTCCCTTGAGTCCTGTATTCGGGTGTACGCTCTCCCCTTCTCTGGCCTCAATCCATCCAAGCACTCATCGTCCTTACCCCTACGGTGGCTCCGCCTCCCGCACCATCCCTCTCCCTACCTAGAAAACCCCCGCCCCAGGAAAGCGCTCTGGCCGTGGTCACATGAATTCGGAATGAGCTTCGCCAGGGCACACCCTGCAGAAACACCCAAGCCCCCCGTATACCCATGCCTCATACTCCTCCACCGCCGCCTCCGAAGAAGGCGAGTGAGAGCCTTTGCGTCGACTGGGGAGACGAAAGATGGCGAAACGAAAGAAATGGAAAGGAAGTGGAAAGAAGGGGGTACGGTGAGGAAAAACTCGCGAGAGAATGGCCTTTAGAGAAACATAGACATTTAAAATACCTAGAAGTGAGGAAAATGGGATGATAGTAATGGGATAAAGATAAGGTCGAGACCATTAAGCCGGCTACATCATGGGGCAAGATGGCTTAATCAAGACAGTCGTCAAAGGTTAAGTTGAAGGGAAGAGAAAAATAGAAAGACCTCATACAAGATTCGTATATCTGCTCATGAATAAACGAAAAAGAATAAATACACCATGATGAAAGGCTTGCTTGATAGGGTTATCGGGTGCATCAAACTAATCTAAAGGTGTTGACCGTTGATGATGAATTGTCAATGCATAAGAAATTTACACAAAGCCATCAATCAATTTAAGTCAGATAAAAATCAATCTGTCTCTATTGTGATAACCGCCCATTAATCATTTATGTTCTGAGTGACTCTTTAAAGATTTCACACAGCCACTTACTTTATCATCATCATCGGTCTTGTAAACCTGAGGTCGGATTGATAAATTCCCCCAACATTGACTCTTACGAAATAATCTTGTATGAAAAATGTGTTTTTGATAGAGGTCAGGTTAAAATCATGGCTCGATTTAGGAAAATTTATTTAGGTTATTATAAAAATTATAATTGAAATAATGTTCTAACAGATGAATATAATTTAAAGTTTAATAAAACCAACAATGTAACTTAAATAGAATGACCAAGATAAAATAGATTGTCCGAGTCAGCAATGAGGAAGCTTTAAGAAGAGAGTTAAAAATACCATGAAAGAAAAATAGACGACTTATTCGGTCACATCATGAACCACGATGGACTGATGTAGACAATCGTGGAAGGACAAGTAGATGAGAAGAAGGGAAAAGGAAAGCCCAGAATTATTTAAATAGAACACGTTGTTAAGGAAGTAAAATAGAAGAAGAACGCAAACGTGGACAGGTTAGCCGATAGGCGAGGGAAGTGGAGAATTGCGTCGAACCAATCTCTGGATTATTGAATTATGACGATGGTGATAGGTTTAATAATCAATCTTCAATCGGAATGCTGAAATAAAAATTGAAAAATTCATTTCATTATCCCCGAGTTGTTTTCCGGACCCTTAATTAGTCCAACTAGGCCTTTCATTTCTATTTTCAGGTCTGAACCCATCTCTCCTCATCACATGCATCCACCTCGACATCCTGCATAAGTCCCCGTTCTACTTCATCCTTCAATTAATGACTTCAGTATCATCTCATCAATCGATATCCCCCCACGACACCTTATATGTCCTCTCCTCACGCGTATTCTATGTAAAATGGCATATTTCGATTCATCGTAATAGTGCAGTGGTATATTACCAAACATACATTTTTACAGAGAGTCCCTTCCCGGCAGCACAATTATACGGAGTCTTATTAGATACGGAGAATAACCTTTTTACGTCGAATTTGATCCAGAGGTTCACAAAAGGGAAATACTGAAGGATACAGATCCAAAAAATTCGTTTCGTGAATCCGTAATCTTTCTTAGCAACAGAATAACAACAACAAATAACCAACAGGGTTTCACGAAAATTGAAACATCTCTTCTGAATCATATCCAGGTGGAGCCCGCAAAGTCCAACAATTATTTCGTTCATTTCTCCTAAATTTCAATGAATGATATCACTTCTATTCCTTCACGCATGCCAGCTATTCGCCTTTCTATCCATTTCTAATAAGATTCTTCGTCCTCAACTTTTCAATGCCTTCCTGGCAACTCCTACGCAATGTATCTAACTCATGAAAATGCGAAGGAAAAACATAGATTCACTCAAAACTCAGCTCGCAGGCTCCTTTGCAAGGCATCTTCAACTACCTCTCTTTTATAAAGATATTCTAAACCCTCCTATGTGACTGCTCGCAGGGTATCACTTTGACGTAAAAGGAGGCTTTGAGTCAAAACTACCCCATTCCATAGAACCAAAATCAAATATGATCATACTTTTATTAGATTGAGGTTCGATTGGTGATAAATTTGGCTTCACATTGAAAATAATATTTTAAAAAGACCTTATGCAAATGTATGGAGCACAATTTGTGCATCGCATATTACTGGAACGAATTTTTGAGGATGTGGAAAAGAAAAAATGCGCAAGTGTACAGATATTAGCTCATTAGAGAACTGAATGGAGTTAGCCAGTGATAGATTGAGGATTGTTGACCAGCGATGATAAATTGATCACATATTAGAGTTTAGATAAATGTTCTCTTTCTGATGATACAACCTAGCGTCACTGATTTTAAACACATTGGAATAAAATTCCCAATCCTCCATTATATTACTCAACAACCGAGTACTTTTATATTGGGTTTTATGAATATTTTGTGCGTTCTTTAGCAATATCTTCAAATTTATGGTGACAATATTTGTGGCTTAAGTGCACTTACTATTTCTCAAAATCTTGGAGAAGCGGCGACTGATTCAGAAAAGAGAAAAATGTGAAGCGAGAAGCCTTACAAGTGGGATAAAATGGAAGAGGGAAGTGAGGAGAAAGCAAGATAATGAAAAGGGAGAAATTTATGCTGTCCGCGGGTCCAAAGTCTCCCAGGAACAACGAGCAAAATTAAACAAGACCCTTGTCTTGATAACAATGAAACCAGCTTCCAACAGTTTCCCGAAAATATTTTATTTCTTGCCTTAGCAAGAAAATGAGAAGCACTGCTTAGCGGAGAATTTCTTAAAAAACGTTTATAAATTCAGCGCAAAGCGGAGATATATTGATCAAAAGTAGGAGGAAAGATTTCAAACAGGGTATTAAAATAGGGAGGTTGAAAGGCGAAGAAAGAAAAACGGAATAATAAAACGAAAATCAAGAAACGCCCGCTACTGCCTTGATTAATTTCCTCTGTAAATTTTGCAACAGGGAAACTAGGCAATTTCCCAAGGATTCCTATACAAATGAAAAGGTATGTTAGGATTAACTGATTTCAGAAAATATCGGCTTCATCAACATGTGTCCAATGTTAAAATAAGCGATATCATGTGAAGAAAACATAATTCTTTTAAGGTCAAGTTTGAGCAGGAATTCGCAAGATATTATTGTAAAATTTAATGAGATGCTTTTAAAAAAAGACAAAAATATTGATTTAAGCTTATCGAGAGGCCGTATCGTCCAGTTCCAGGGTTTAAAAACCCCCAAAACCTTATGGAGATAAAGTCGTAAGAGGACTCCCTCTAAATGGAGACTCCCAAAAAGTAAAAGTACTCCCTCACCGAGTAAACCCCATCAAAATATTTACTGCCGGCGGCTTTAAATCTACGCGAAGATAGTTTTAAGATATTATGAAATAAATAAATTATATTAGGCTTAATAAATCCCATCAGACTGCATAAAGCCATTTATTACGAAATAAAATTCCTCATTAAATGGAAACTCAGTTGAACAGCACACGTTTCAAGATATTTCGACTCCAAAAATAAAACTGAAATTTCATTTGATGTTTAATTATTAAGAGAATAATTTTGTATTTACAGATATGATGGTAGTATGCTATGCTTTCAATTTAGTCAGATACAAGAATTATTCTTATTCCCACATTTTGCTATTAAACTGAAAATGTTGAAAATAAGTAATGGGTCTGTTTCTGTGTCACGGTTCAATCCAATTTCCGCAGGTGAAAGCATTCACCCCATATCGTGGCAATTCGAGAAATCTGCCGTCGGGACAAATAGAGGAATTGAGGAAATCGCATCACCCTGGGAAAAATATGATTTCCGCAAAAAATTTCTTTCGCCTTCAAAAAGGCCCTCTGTGCGAAAGACGAGGAAAAAATCGCGCGGATTCCATTTTGGGATGCTTCACCCGGCTCCATTCATGATGCATTCGCAAAGTGAAGTCGACGGTTTCCGCCTCCGGGGGAAAAAAGCAATCGATCCAATACCTTCATATCGAAATTCAATCCTTTGGGAAAAGGTACATATTCACCGAATTCTACAAAATTCCTCGATTGTCTTTCAACCAAGTGTCTACCACGCGTTTATCAATAATTCTAATCATTATTAATTATTATTTAACTCCGCTTTCCTTTTTTCAAAACTAGAAATATGGAATATGCGGGAAGCTACATAATATTTTGTTGAGACCCTTCGACTCACTCAATGGGTTTAATTATGTTAATAGAGCTTCGAGCCAAATGTTAGATAATCCGTGAGATCACTAACTGTTTATGTTTCATTATGAGATGCACTCATGCAGCTTAAATACTTAAAGAAATGACGTATTTGGAAAATTTACCAACACTTCATCATGAACGAAATCTCGCTTTAACGTTTTTTCGCACGAAAGAAGTAGTTATTGCAGGAGGCGACCACTAAAAATCATAACTGGTAAAATAAATTATGAACAAATAATTATAAGTTCTATTTGTACGCCTTTGAGTACGTACAATTTTACAGGCATACAAAAATTAAATGTTGAAAAATATTCAGAAAAGAGTAATTTAATATATGAGTAGCAAAGATTTTGATCTACGTGGGTCAGACTTGGGTGTGGGATGATGACGGGTAAACGAGATGGCGATAGAGTAGCGGCACGGATGCGACACCAGAGCCGTAAAAAAGGCAACATAAGGAGAGGACAGACAAAGAGCGTAATGCGTCAGACCACTTAAGGAATCGAGGCGGTAGAGGAAGAGGCCGAGAGGCAGATGCGTGATTATCGCCTCCCGGGGACGCCGAAGATGAGGTCCGGGGGGGCGAGGGGGGCAGGGACGAGGTGAGGGGAAGGATGAGGAACGGAGCCTCGCGATTACGCATTGATAAGCATCCAGAACGAAGATGGAGAGAGTACGACGGAATAAGGGCTCGGAAGGAACTTCGGACCACTCCCGTGAAGCTATAAGAAAGAAGGCAGTTGACATTTTTCTAAAAAAGGATTAAGTGCACCTACACCTGCGAACACAAATTAATAATTTAAACTCTGGTCATATTTTTTTCGGAGTCCGTTCTGCACAAATTGGCGTCTCAGAATGGGAGGAGAGGTATCAAGATATGATTGGAAGATATCTATACGGTTAAAAGGGAGTAGGCAAGAATGAAACCAATATTTTATGGCACGGACTTGCTTCCAGCTCCGCAGATGCCCTGCCATCACAAATGCATCACGTCATTGTTGCTCTAAGTACATATGCCGTTTAAAATAATAATTCAAAACAAATACTGAGTATAACTAATAACTTCAGGCTTTACTTTGTGAAACCTCTCTATATTGGAAGTGAGGAAATAAACCTTACAAAGTTTTATTTCCTTACTTCCAAATACTGAGTATTTTTCGGACCTATAAGCAATGATTGCAGGGTACTACTTATATGTAAAATAAGTTTATAATTATAAAAAAAAAACTTTTTCCCTTGACCATTTAAATTTAGCAATCTTTATCAATTAAACCTATAGGGGAAAAAAATGCGAAAAATAGGTACAAAAAATTGAAATTTGACCACATCAAATAATATTATCAGATGATAAACATTCTCCAGCTAAAATTGTATAAAAAGAGGACATAAAGAAAACTATTCGAACAACAAAGAAATATAAATGAAAACGCAATGCTGACTATAGAACATAAATTTGAAGACTTTAAAAGGGAATTAAATCAAGAATATAGCTCATTTTTAAGCAGAAACCCCTTAAAATTCTGGTCAATCAAACCAACAAGAAAATTTTAGCGAGATGAAAACCATGGGAGCTCACAAAAACATCACATAAAGCAACGGTGAACCCGAATGATCCCCTCAAACATCGAGAAAATCGGAAACGATCCGACAAAGGAAGAACGAAATCCGATACACTCAAACCGCGCCGGCAATACAACCCTCTTGAACCTGTACCCAAGCTCGTCGAGGACGGGAGACGCGATACACCGCAAAAGGAAAAGGAAGGACAATGGGGAGGAGAGATGGGGCAGCTTGGAACGGATAAAAGAGTTGAGTGCCCTCCTCCTGGGCAATAATCCAACGACTTGATTGGAACAGATTAAAACTCCGAGAGATTAATGGATTGAAATAAAAAAAAACATACTGTCGCGAACACGGTTGGGTGGGCCGTTGTGTGAGAGATATCGGGGAAGTGTGGGGAGCGAGAGACTGAGGAAGCGAGCAGACGAGTGCTAGTCGCGAAGGGGACTGATATGCAGACGCGGGGAGGCGTGGGCGAGGAGCCCGGAGAGGGAGTGGCGCGAACCTCCGGCCCGGCTGCGGTAGTTATCTCGCTGATCCATAAGTTTTCACGACGCCACCTCATATCCTACGCCCTCGCCTCGTCGCCTAGTGCATATTTTTCGCCCGTCATAAGAGAAACAAAATTCGCTGGCGAGCGGAAAGCCAGACAGTATTCCGTCTAGTTTCGCAGGAAACAGAAGGAATAAGACTTTGACGGATTATCTCTCGACTAAACATCATAGCAAAGTTTTCCTTTATTTTTCCAAGGAACCCTTAGAAATTTTTATTCAGATATGTGTTCCGAACTAGGTTTCGGCAAACATTGCCGTTATCTAGGACTCTAATTATAATGGAATCACATGCCGTTAGACTTTGATGGATTATTCCTCGAATCAAACTTCGTGCGCGCAGAAATTTTGTTTATTTTTTCGAAGAATAACATAGCATCCTTTCCATATATGAATTCCTAACTAGACTTCGGCAAGCATTTTCGTTATCAAGGAGCCTAATAACGGAATAACTGGCTGATTCCCAGGATTATTTCGTCTACTCTTCAGCAAACAGAAGGGGTACTGCATGCTGGATTATTCCCGAGGTAAAATTCAAGAACTGAGGGAAAATGAATATTTTTTTCAAATGAGCGGATGTAAATTTGCGCAACAAAAATACGATAAGATCTACAATGGGTATACAATTCCACTGCATAGAACTCAAACGATAACACTACTTGCTAAAAACAGCAATGACAGTTAACGGCAGTAGAAATTTCAGGGTATTGCAAAAAAAAGTTTTCGGGTTTTCCATTCAGTAGCAGTAACACCACGAATTAAGTATTAAGATAGGAAGTTTTGAATGCTGAATCTGCCATAGCCATAGACGTGAAACCGAGGACGAATCAGGAGATACGAGAGAAATGGCGGAGCGATGGAGGATAGTATCATCACAACCCGGTGAGAAAGCCGAGATCTCTGCGCCGGGGAAGCGCTCAGTTTTTATACAGTAATTTTAATTTTTCAGAATGCAAATGACTTCCAAATAAAAGAAAGTTTCGAGCAGAGTTAACAGTGGTATTTTTCTACGCGAACTTAGATTTAAAAGAGGGAACAATAACCACAAGTAGTGGCTGGCGCATGGTGATGGAAGCTTTATTATAAGTCACCCTATCACCAAGGAATCTTCCCACCCTGGACAAAAAGGAAATTTAAAATGCTAAAAGTAAAAAAAAATATAGATTATGCCAAACTACTCACTCAGGGATTCAATATGGTGAGGTTAGGTTGGTGAGGAGAGGGGGTTAGTGAGGCTAGAGTTTAACCCAGACTAAGCCACATGCTTGTGAAAATGACAAATTCAAGGTAGGGAGACCATTTACTTTCCCTTGGCCAACTGACACTTCGAGGAATTATGTTTGAGGTGATGGAAGGCTTCACCCGAGATTAGAACCCAGAACCCTCAGATTACCAGAACAATGCTATACCCTATCTGCCACCACGCTCCATAAAGTAACATCAGAATGTGACTATATTTTTTCCCTCCCATTTCAATTCAATATTTAAGACAGATATGATTACATAAAAATGCACAGCTTCACAAAATCACTCCGCTAGGACTACGAAGAATTCAGCCTCGGGGATTCTAGAGGGGCATCATGAGTATTAAGTCGCAAACCCACGCCTTTCCCGAGTTCATGCTGCCTCCCAGTTAATCCTCCCAATTATCCCAGCGACTTAATTAGGAATACTTAATTTCCAGGCAGTGCTCATAACCCCTTTAGTATGAAAACATGATTTGCTGCATAAGAGATTATATGAGTTCTGGGAAGTTGGTTGGAAAGGAAACCGTTCCATATGCGTTCGCAATTTTTAAGGATTTGGCGCGCGGATTTTCCAACTCGCAAAGCAGGGATGAGGTTCTCTCGAGTGGTCACTAATCGCTTTCTCCTGCACCCATCAACGCCGGCAAATGCCCTGAGAAGGGGCTCCGCTTGTGTCCGGGAGGCGCCGCAAAGGGAAGAGGGTGGTTTCCCAAGGAGAAGCCGGCGATAAAACTTCCGCGGCGCCGAGAAACATGCCCATATCCCACTGGAGCGGAGGGCTGATTTAATCCGGGATTCGAACGGCAGGGGGTGCGGGAATAGCAAAATGCAAATCAAGGTAATGGAAATGAACGAGACTTGGCAGCAGTGATAAAGTATATATGTGAGGAGAACGAAAGGAGCCGGCGAATGAATAACGGGCAAGGGCTTCGAGGATTCAAAAGAAAGGAAATTTCTCTGCTCGACGAAAGGGAATAGGAAAAACTGTGCAGAACAGAATTCTTAGGGACTTTCAAGATTTTATCGAGGTTTACAACACACTTTAGGCCGTTGCAGAGGAAAGAATTCTTCTCACGCCGCCCTATTTATCGTACCATTTTATGGTTAGCGTTTTCCTCGATGTCATTCCAAATTTCCATCATTCAAGTCCATAACTCCACGCATAAATCTGCGAGCTAAATACAATACTATAAGAAAAGCTATGTGATTCGTAAAAAATCTGTCACAAGCAAATGAGAAGCGTTCCACAGCTTTAGCATTAATTAGGCTGGAGATATTATAGACACGAAGGATACGTGCTAGACTTAGATTACTAAAGTAATTAAAAGCATATCAGTTCCACAGTGACACGGAAAAGAATACCTAAGAACTGCATTATATTTCCAGGTCCGACAGGGGCGATAAAATAAAGATGCAGATTTTTTGTCTCTTTTATAATCAGGAATCCATTAACGATTATTGTTCAAGCAGGAGAATTCACTAACATGCAGAGAGTAGAAGAGATAGAGCTTCATACCTGTGATTCTAACAATTTTTATTTTAAACGATAAATTAGAATTTATAGAATTAATGTCATTGTGATATCAAACAAAAACTGCCAATGAAGATAGATCCTTCATGTCGGTCCTCCAAGTAAATTTTTCTCCTCTCACTGACGACAAAACGGCGTCTATGAAGACACTATTTCCACCCATCTGACCTTGCTGGGAAGCCAGCAACTTGGCCGGCGGAGAGGGAGGCAGAAGACTTCTCGGTGTAAGTGAGCGTGAAGAGAGACAAAAGGGGGAGAAACATAGAGGGGCTTCTGAAACGGGCGGGCCGCTTAGGGTGGTCTTGGGTGGTAGGGTGGTGGTAGGGTGGTACGCGAGGAATACATTTGTTGAAAACGGGAGAAGGCCATCAAAGGGGGAAATGATAAAGCAGGGAGAATGAGGGAGGCAAGTGGATGGGGATGAAGTAATAAGGAAGGAGGGGGCACCAAGGGAGGGGAGGAGGATTGAGGAAATAGAGGGACGATGAGAAACGCGGGCGGGCTTGTTGACGGAAAAGACGCCAAGGCGTCGCCCTCTTCCGCAAGGGAACTGAAAGAGGTGGGGTAAACCCGCAAATAATTACGCTCCTGATTCGTCCTTATTCTCATAAAATCACTGATGTATATTTTCACTTTTAAAATAAAAACTCTGTTACGGAGGATTTGATGCCATGGAGACGTACTACTGCGATGAATTTTTCTTTGACTTCAGGATGGGAAATAAAATAGTTTTTATCGGGTTAACTGTTTATTTACGTCTCATTTCGAATGCTCGTAACACTACATATATGTGCAACTGGAAACTCATTATCGGAGAAAAAGACGTAGCTCGTCCTTCAAATGAATATAATCCAGTTGGGTGGGACATAATTAATGGATATGACGAAGTGTAGTTTCAGTTTTCCACGCTTAAGATGATAATTCAACCAGATATAGGAAATCGGTAGTGAAAAAAAGACTTGCATCCTGGTATCTGAGAATAGGTACCTGTAACAGAGGATATTATTATGCTAAACAAGAACAAACAAAGAACGGAGTTTCTAGGATGAATTTTTTTCCAGCTTTCGACCTGGTTAAACTCTCCATATCTGCAAACATTCCGATGGAATACTTTTATACTTTTCCATTGTCATCAGGCCTAGCTTACAATCAAACAGCCCTATGGATGATGAAAAGTGTCGGACATAAAAATAAAAGCATAATTAAGTATATTAAGGTTGAATTTCCATATTTTTCACGGTATCCATATCCATTAACCTTGTCCCACACCACTTGACTTCCGTTCATCTGTACGAGTTCCATATTTTTTTCTGATTATGGATATCTATTTGCACAAATATGTAATATAATAAGCATTCGTAATGAAACGTTACTATACAGATAACCTGAAAACAAAAACATTAATGATATTACACTAAATTTAATAAATTAATCGAAAACATATCGATCCAAACCTAGTCCTCATCGTATGATAATCCATTTGCAAGATTAAAACACTTGAGTAATTAGATACGTAAAAACCTTTACTTTCCTCATGCGAAGAAGGAAGTGTTTTTTTTACTTTAACCAACGAGACTCGATGGATTAATGTAGGGCGCATAAAGGGTTTTATTTCCTGCGAGCTATCTGGGAATGTGTACTCCCTGAGTGTCTTTCATAATGCAGGGAGTGCGCGCGAAAATTTTCCCATTTCCAAGCAGCATTCTGGGAGTGAAGAATGGGGACGGATTGGTCAAGGTAAGGGGATCAAAAGGTGGATTCAAAGGTCGGGTGTGTGAATGGCACATGGGGATAACACGTTCACAAAGTGGGCCTTTTAATTACCAAGGATGGAATAAATCCGAATCCCTTCAGGTTGAAAGGTTTAAGAGCAGTGGACTGACTGGCTTCCGCATTCAGGCGAGGAGGAAAAAAGTTCGAATATCTGAAGCCGATCAAAGAGATGACGTACATTGACTCCCTGGTTTTCTGCTCTCACGTGCGTCCCGAGAGAAATCGAAACCTAAATTCCCTGGAGAAGGTGTCTCGTTGCGAGTAGGCATTTATATACTTTTACTTGATTTAAGTCAAAGGTTATGACGGAGTGGCATACTTCCCTGACAGAATCTAAATAACGGTCAAAAACATCCACGAATCCATGCAACTGTAACAAATGTATAGTAGTTGGAATCAACTTGAGTGCTCCTCAGTCTAATAGACTGTTTAATCCATTGACCAGGATGATTCAAGTCCCCTTTGAAATCCATTCAAGGGATTTTTAACTGCTCTGTCACCTCCTACGTAACATGGAGCTTTTTTACACTAATTATTCTTCATTTTAAGTCTAGTAATGATCCAGTTTCTTCGAATTTATTTTATTTTATTATTTAGAGACTGCATTTATTTCAACAGCATTGTAGACTATTGCGCATCCTATATCTGTACCCCTACATCGTACAAATGGAGCGTTCCATATATAATAACCGTAGGTATGCCGAAGAATATACGGTTATTTACACTGATTTAAGTTTCATTCTCAATATGGGGCAGGCTAGGCGTCAGTGATGTTACAGTCGGCTTTCACATGAACATATCTGTCTCGAGATTGCCGATGAAATTAAAATTCATTGATTCATAATAAATACGACGGTGAATTGGCATAAAATATCTTACGATACAAGAGAAATTTATTCTTTATGTAAGGATAAGGTAACTTACCTTTTTGGTAAAACATAAACACACTCCGGCCCGGATTTTAAAGTTGATTTATTTCACGATGATGTATTGACATTGAAAATCAATAGGAAGTTCGATTTTAATTTCGGAAAAAAATGGAATTATATTTCAAACGCGATGGAATAAGTATCAAAGACTATTGGATATTCATTTGATAACAGTTGCATTTAAACAGCACTAAAAAGGCCCAAAAATCACGATAATACTACTAAAAGTTTTTCGGGCAAATTCATATACTCGAATATGTGGAAGGTCAGGCAATGAACGAAAGTTGACCGTACCCAGGGGAAAGATTCACACAATCGCGGTTGGACCGGGAGAGAACTGGATGAGATACCGCCGCCGCCGCGAAATGAAAAAGCCTTCGCCAGAAAATAAAAACACACGAGAAAGAAACCTCACGCGATCACTGGAGACCCACCAAGCGCTCCGTGATGAGAAATACGCGGCTGGCGGGGAAGAGGGAAAGGAGGAGAGGTTCGCGGCGGGAGGCTTGGGGTTGAAGGCACTGAACACCACCCCAGATCCGCTTATTATCAATATTTTCCCTCGTCTTCTTATTTGCAGGGGGCGGGTAAGATAAGGCTCAAAAATCGCGTATATCTCTCCCTCGGATCCAATTCCGGCGCCTTAAACCACGCTCCGGAGAGGAAAAAGAAACTAGAACAACGATCGGGAGGTGAAGGAGAGGAGGGTAAAAACGCCTTATGCGAACGCTTCCCGCACGGAAGACGTCAGGAATTGAAACGGAGGTCGAGTGGTGACAATTTCTGCGGCGAAGAGAGTCTGGAGAGGCGGAAAAGGATGAGGTCTTCTCGGGACAATAACGGCCTCTCTTCCCCCGGCTGCGTGGTGGTCTATTTGAAGAGGCGGTGGCGCCCCCACCGAGAAATGGAGATGTGGAGCGAGGGCGGAGAAAGAACTCATTCGGAGGCAAGGGATGAGGTAATATGATTTCCACATTATTTTCCACGGGAAACGTCTCCGGGAACCAGTCGATATGCCCCGGTTCTCCGAAGTTGATTTCATTTCCTCAGCTCTTAAGGAAATATCGAAGTAGTCCGGCAATTTATTTTTCACCTTCAAAAGGGATGAATTCACAATAACGCCACGCAACTCCTTTCGCAAGTCTCCCATGGCACGGAAAAACTGAAATGAGGAAATTCCCTATCCCTAAACTCTTATTATTAAGTTCGAAAGCTTATTCAGGATTAGTATCTCAATTAAAATTAATGAAATTTTGTAAGCTACGAGCAGTTCTAGCTATATCCAGTCTGGAAAAAAACTGTGCAAGGAATCTAAGGAATGATTATTTCGAGGATGGGTGACCAAAGGGCAGCAATATTTGAACATCATGAATGTCAGTAAAGGTAGGCCCAATGGGAAATATAGCAGCAGTTTCAGTAATCATTTTCTGCCTTCAAGTGACATGAATTCACAATGACGTTACGACGAGTGACATAGGTTCTTTAACAAGTCTTTGCGGCTACAAAAGAAAAACATATACGGGAAAATTCTCCTCTTTCTTATACCAAATACGTAGTTTAAATTTAAGGGAATGGATACGCTCAAGTAAATTCATACAAGTTCCACAGAAAATGACTTGTTTTGACTCAATACTACCTAAAGAATAACGTTCCGTTTCGAATACAAAGGCAAACAGATTTTGTAAAGACAAATTAAGATCAGCAACATGTACACAACACAGAATTCCTAAGCAGCAAAAAATAATGGAAATCAATCATTTGATAAAATGAAACCAGAAAATAAGGCCAAAAATAATAAGTACAATATGTGCCTTAAAGCGATGTTGAAAAATAAAAACACTACCTCTCTACGTCAATATTTTCTTGGTCTACAAAACTACTACGATATTAATTACTTTTCAGGTATTACGTCTGAGAGAATATATAAAGCGAATGGCGAATAATTCCATCTCATGGATTAAAACCAGTTTTCACGTGATTAAAAACACTATTTTGATGACTGTGTAGACCAAAAGTTTTTATATAATGTACGGGTTATTGAGACAATCACAAGGATATCGAATATTACGTCTCCGTCGAGGTGAGTTTGAAAAAAAATCTGTTAGTATGAATGCTGAGATATCAGGAGTCGACATGGACTCGAAGAGACGCCGCCCATCCAAATCAATTTCAGGGGTGATACAGAAAATGGGTGTATCGTAAGGGCTCTACTTCTCTCCCCCTTCTTCCTTTAGCATTCAAGATTCTGGATGGAGAATGGAAGAAGCTTGACGAGGGTTGTCTCCATGGAAACGTGTTTGCGGGTCACCGAGCTGCGTAACAGGTAGACTATCGTTTCCTTTCAACTAGTGACGCATCCGAAGCACGTGCTCTCATTAGACAGTATTCTCACAGGGAAAACAGCTAAGTACCCCACAATTAATGCTGTTAGATGAACCGTAAACATTAGATTTCGAAGAATTTTACGCGGAGCTACCTACAAATAAAACGCTCATCATTATCATCTAAGGTCGATCTATTATTAACAATTTTATTAATCTTATTCGTCGAGGTATTTCTTATTTCTTTGTCGTTCTCCCCTGAAACTTCAGATCATTATTTATTATGACAACGCTAATTACATCAAGGCCATCACTGAGAAATGCAATTTTTAAATAAAAATTACGTTGCACCGCTAACTATTAAAACAAATATGTGCCATCACTAAATTCTTCTAATTAATGGCGACACACGATATAATAGCAATGTGGATGAGAATTCCAAGTGTGTAACAAACATAAAAGAGTTATACTCTATTACTACACTGAGTATATATGAACAGACATTAATGTGACATATAGACACGTAGACATGTGCATTTATCAAAAGCCATTTTTTTATAAGTGTAACTAACAACGGTGACATATTTGTATTTTTTGGCTATCGGTCACTGCATTACGTGAGAATTTTTCATCATCCTTTTTTTACAACTTTGAATTGTTAAAAAAACCTTGTATTTTATTGCTATTGCATTTTTCAGTTTATGAGGCATTTTTGATGTTTGTAAAACGGTTTTGGATGCATTTTTTTGTGATATTTCCCATTTTATAACTGCGAAAATAATAACATCACTCAAAGGAATTTTGTATAAGCGCGGCCAGCCACAAATATATCAATGAATAGAAATATTTGTTATGCTGAAATTATTACGTTGAATTTAAACACGAGCAATTTTCAGCCATAATATATGAGTGGGTGAGAAGCCAAGGGGTACAAGTGATTTCTTTTTTCTACACAGAGTTAGGTACAGAAATTAGGTACAGATAACTTCAATCAAACGACAAATAACAAACGACATCGATTAGATATTTAGTGGTGCACTTGATTTTCCACTCGATGTCAGCACATAACAAAGACTCACTCGTATCCCTTGACAACTAAGTTTTTGTGTATTTCTTTTAACATTTAAGTTTACCAAACTATGTTGAGAGAAAATATCACTAGTTCCTCTTGGCTTCTCATCGCCTCATATATTACCAAACGGAGCTGGAAATTCCGAAAAGAATTCCCTCCGGCTAGGTATCCAGAATAACATTGCATCGCTACACTCCAGAAGAACTAGGAGTAGCTAAATTGTTCAGACTTCCGTCGAGTCGCACGACAAGGAAGTCGGAGGGAAGATTCGATTCCTCGACAGTCGCGTGTTTCTCCCGACCAGTTGAGGTACACACCACCTCAACCCTCCAACGTACGTCATACGCACCCCTAAACGGATTGATACATACAGAAAGAATATCAGTATTCTGCCTTATCCCTACATTTTTATTCCCAACGCATCCATAAGAAAATCAGTTCTCAGCAAATAATACTCTTCACAAAAAACGTAAGGAGAGGTCGTTATTCGTGGAAAATGAGGAAGCTTTTTTCGCTGAAAAAAGTAAAATTCTTAGAATATTTTCGAAGGTGTTATGTTTTTGCAGACTGCATGGATAATAATCTAATTTTCTTGTTTGTATGCTGACTTAATCGACTTTCTTCATCGATTTTTTTGCATTTATCTATATCCACCATTAATTCTAATAAAGAAAAGCGTCATAAAGCAATTACTAGCATGCGATTTTTAGGCTTAAACTTTCTATTTCCTATTTTTCAGTAATTTTTTCTCATTCCAGACAGTGAGTTGGTCTCAATTAGGAAAATACCCTTATGATAAAATATGATATCCTTAGTTTTGTATCGCTAAGATTTAAAAAGTGTTTTTTTTTCGTTGGGTTAATTATACGAGAAAAAAACTTAAAATTTCATTATAATATTTCACCGGTCCAGGCGTATTGTATGCAATATATCGTTGTTTGACTTTTGTACCTCTAGGCTAAGTGAAAAGTCGTAATTGCAACATGCTCCGTGCTTCCAGACACATAACAGCATCATGAAGAAGCACATAAATCGACAATGTTATTTGTTAAAATCTAGTTTACCAGAAAACAGGGAATTCAGGCTAAAAATAACGGCACACGTCCCGGGGCTGAGGGGGTTTAAAGAGATTATGTGAGTTTCAATTACGTCTGCGTACGTTTAGAACCCGAAAAGGCGGTAGGTGGGAGCATTTGTCCGAGGGATCCTCGAGATAGCGTTATGTATTTACGTCTTCCGGGGAGGCGTCGGAGAAAAATGGAAGAAATTCGAAATGAAAGTGATGGGGTGAGAAGAAGTATGGGATATGAACGGTAGGGTGTCTTCGAGGGTTCCGAAGAAAATGGAATTGGAGTGTAAGTAGCGACGCGCATCCGGTAGACGAGGAGGCGGCGTTTCAATTTGGATAAGCAATCCTCTGGCAACAACGAATCGGAACACGCGACGCGACCATTAGGGAAATAGTTGGTTGCTCTCCTCCTCAGTGCACCAGATCGAAATGGTGACGAGGCAGTGAAGTCGCCTGCTGACTATACTTTAAGTTTATGGCCTTCCTTTAACATAACACAGAAATAAATCAGGCGATCAACGATCAAGCGATATCACATCATTCGAAGGAATACGCCCATCACTTCAATATTTTGCCAAGGACTGAAATGGATGGCTCACACTACTATTGGCTTCTTAGTATTCCTCCTCCTCCCCGGTGACGTCACGATGAACTTTCGACATGAGGTCCCCGTTGTCGTGGCTTCAAAAGTTCATTTTTCGGAGCTATAGTTAAGCATGTGAGATGTTCCTTGGGCTAAATAAAAAAAACTATTTAATTGACATTATCTAATTATACTATACTGCTATATTTAATTTAAGAACGTTTCCTAATTCCTTATTAATTGTTTACAACCCTAATATATGATCAGTCAGGGACTCGATTGGCTAGATCTGACAAGTTGCCAACAGGAATATAGAGAATAAAATCGCAAGTGTCAACAAGCGTTCTAGGGTTATTCATTATGGCATTGTTTTTGCCACTGTGAACGCCAAAAATTTTGTGATGAAAAAATATGCCTGCGCATTTTTTGAGAGACTGCAAGACGGGCTTGCTATTTGATGAATAATCATTTGGGGAAGGTTTAACTACAAATGAAACGTGTGAGGCTTTCTAAATATTTAAAAATTCTTTAACATGAGATTTTGCGTAAATATTTGCGCGAAAATGTTTCCCCAAAAAATTAATCTGTCCGCTAAAATTGCACAATTAATGATTTATAATTAAAAAGCTGAATAAATCTGAATTTAACTTCAAAGTAGTTTATATATTAATCGTTTTTCACTCTAATTCCAATTAAAAATTCGAGCTAATTAGAAAATAAACGAGTATACTTTTTGATGTGGTAAAAGAATCTAAAAGGCTAAACAAAATGTAACAAAAGACAGACTATGAGGTATGGATTGAGCCGCGGATTGCCTATTCAAGGGAAATATTCTACTACGGACAAAATATGCAAACGAAAACTTGTTTTATTTCACACCGAAATAAACTGAAGGTATTTTAACATCGACTGCCAAGAAGAGCTAATACCCGGTAAAATAGAATATTTTCTCCAGCAGCGCAGCGTGTTGGGTATCCAATTTGCCTATTGCCATCTCCTTGGAAACTGGAGCAACGAGAAATAAACAAGGTTGTATGAGGATTACGGGACAAAATAATTGGACCATGATCCCATAAAGCTTAATTTATGGACGCTAAAAACGTTGCCTAACGCTCTAGCAGCGAGCTCTAGCCAGAATGAAAAACGAGGTAACTTCATCGTCGATCTAGAGGTTACGATTCAAATAGAAGCCCTGTTATAAGTCTAGTGGAAGTTGGTTATTCTGCTCCATTCATCGCATGTGCTGAACAAACATTTTTACGTGAACGAATTGAGAAAACTGTGGTTTTGTTGCACAGCACGCTGCCATAAAGATTGCAGTGCACTCAAACGCTATCGCACTATTCGGCTGAATGGGCCCTTTATTTGCAATTCGAGATAACTCCATTCATTTCCTTCTCAACTCGAGGGTGTCTTGATATATATATATATTAGGCAAGGAGCGTTCGCTGAATGCCTTAACACTAGGTGGGATAAATCAAGATGGTAATCGACGAAGAGCAAGTGGAATTGGACGCGATAGTTGATCGGAAACGAAAACAAAACAGTGCAAAGGTTTCTGTAGGATTTGCTCCCACTTCAGTACGAAGTAAAGAAATAGTATTTTCCCCAAATATTTTCAGAAAAATATTTTTCTAATAAAGATGAATAGATAGCTGAACTACTTATCCTCCGAGTATCACTATCAATATTATTTAACCTGATCCAGAATGAATTTTCAGAACTGGCAAATATACTTTTCTCCCTATATCATCAACTGATACTTGATTGATTAATTTGTACTACACTCTTTGAATTCTATGACCAATCACTCATCCATTACGGTATCCATGAATCCATCTGGCTATGAGAAAATAATCCACAAAATACTTTTAAAGTTATGATTTTTCTCATTATCCACGTTTTTTGCCATTATTTTATTAAAAAATCAACTTCACTAATACATTAATAAACAGTAAATATTCATATTAATTGAGGGTGTTTCCTGATTAACTAAAGACCCCACACTTTAAAAAGATAATTAAAATCGAAAGTGATTTAAAATGAGAAAGACTACAATTATTGAGTAAATGTATAAAATAACAAAAGTTAAACCTAGGAAACTGAGTTGCAAACAAGAAAAAATGCCACTCCCAATAATACTGTTAATACCACACATCTATTTTTTAAATTTTAAAAAGGAAATCTATCCGGCGATTAACATGAGATCCAGTTCAGTAGCTTTATAACCACATTGCTTACTTGGAAAAAATGGGGATTGAGCTTCTACGGCCTCAATGGATTAAAGAAGAAAAGGAATTTCTCAAATGACCGTATAATTCTCCCTGCTCGTCCACCTTGCAAGTCGAAAAATTTTGCTGCGAAAAATTTCTCCCCCTTCCCGCACACTAACGCAGCAAAATTTTTCGACTTGCAAGGTGGACGAGCAGGGAGAATTATACGGCCATTTGAGAAATTCCTTTTCTTCTTTAACACATTGCTTACGTAATGACATAACGATTGTGAGAGAAAGGTATCGGTTAAACGGAAAGAAAAGGATTAATTCCTGGGAGGAATAAAAATTTTTGGTGAATACAATGAAAATGGAGCCAGATTTTCGCATCCCTTCAATTCAGATGTTCACTAATTCATTGATTATCATCTTATTATACCTCGTTATTTAAATGTTAAATTATTTAGTGTTGTATCATCAATTCCCAAACAAATGGAATGAATTTCAGATGAATGAATTCAAATGTAAAAGGGACCGATGTAATACTGAGACTATCTGGATGCATATTGCATGGATGTATTTCGCAAGAGATTATTATTATTAAAGTATATTACCGATTAAGGTAGGTTTCCATGGAGTATTAAAGAAGTATTCTGAGAGCCACCTCTTCCTTCAAGCACTTCCCTCTTAAATTCACTATGAGGCCTACTGCCTATCATTCTATCTAAAAATCTATTATCTTCCTTCCTCTTCCTCGTTTACCAAAAATTCTACCCTATTGCACCATTTTCAACATCCCCTCCCCGCAAAGTACTAGCTCCATTCATACCTTCTGTCTCCTCCGCATCTCATCTGAAAGCTGTCTCTCCTCACCCACCATATCCAACACTTCGTAGTTCCTACTCCTCTCCGTCAACTTCACCTTCCCCGAAAATGAAAAGGAGACGTCGTTGATTTCCACAGATTTATTTCGTCCGTACGACATATTTCGAACCATAGAGGTCATTATTAAATACTTGATAATGACCTCTATGGTTCGTACGTACCTCGTACGGAAGAAATAAATCTGTGGAAATCATCGATGTCTCCTTTTCATTTCCGTGTATTAATTTCCACATAGTTGAGCCTAATACAATTGAAAGAATTCACCTTCCCCTTTCTTTGCCACCCATATATCTCGATTGCCTCCAATCTTTTCTCGTCCTAAGTGTCCCCTCGTTCTTAAAAGTCCACGTTTCCGCACCGTAAGGGGCTACTCTCCAGATCAAACTTTTCATTAACCTTTCATTTAATTACGATTGCTTTCACGAAATCCTCCAGCAAGCATCCCTCCTCATATATCTAGCGTAGTAGTTCGAAAAATCTTTTCTAACCATCCCTCCCTGGGTTCTTCAGAAGCTCACGCGAAATATCGACTCAAAAATGAAGGAATAACTGGGTGTATGAACGGAGAAGAAAGGGTCTCGGGAAGAAGGGAAACGATCTTGAGAACATGTCAGTTTGAAACCAGATGTAGCCATCGTAAAGAAGTACCAAGGGAGAGGAAATCACAGAGAGAGAAATCGGGACGTGAACAAGGGAAAGGATTGAAAACTTTCGTTACGGCTCTTTATGCAAAGAGGGTGAATGAAAAGGAGGCAGTAGGACAGGCGAAGTCTTCATTAGGGGTGAAATAGACCACAGCCACTGGGACTTGTCTCTCCATAAAATTAATGATTCCCTCATTACGGGAATCGAATTCAATGATATCTCCGCAAAGCCTACTTGATGGTGCGGGAAGTGCGTTTGATGCGTAGAGGGATTCAAAACAGCTGAAAAATCCCGCTAAATGAGGCGCGCTCAATCATATCGGTAAAATTAATGATCTGCCAGCATCAGGAGAATGGCTCGATTACATTAGTCCCAAGACTGGTGCACGCAAGCTCCTAGAGTAATAACAACCCCTTAAATGGCTTACATAGCCACAATGAGTCAATCTCTGATTCAGGAATCTGAAGGAAACGGAATAAAATAATTTTCGGGTAATGTATTTTAAAATAAATTTTTTTTAATTACACCTAATTATATGAAAAACATTTTCGGAAAATTCATGATCAAGGATTTAACATCACGGAAATGTACGTATTTGTCTAACCACTGCGTAAATTGAGCGGCTGCGCGCCAAAAAATCTCAAACACGTTAAAGGAGAAGAGACGATTGAAGGACAAGGCTTGTTTAAAATGCCAGCCAAAAATTTGAAGATAAAAATGCGAATTAAATATGCGTGCATTAACTCACCAAAAATATTACACCTACCAAAAGAATAATTAGGCACCATGTCTTCGATATGAATATCGTTGGCGAAGAGGAATTTTTAAGGAAAGGCGGCAGGATAGCACTAATATCAAGCAATTCTGATGTCGACGGATAGTTAGCATGGATATTTCTTACTTTCCAATATTTTTATGTAAATGGACCAATAAAACGCTCTTAATTTCTATACGTCCAAATAAGTTTATGTTTAAAGTGGATATGTTTACAATCAAAAAGATAAATAAAGATGAAACTGAGACCCGTATATGGATAAAGCTGAAGAGATATGATAATTCTTAACCCGATGAACTCTCAGAGAGGACGATTCCATCCAGAAATATCGGAGCACAAATGAAGCAAATAAAGCATTCAAATGGGGAAAAAGACCTTTAACAGCGTGGGAAATAAAAAAATAGTTTATCACAAGAGACCGGGTAGTATGTTAAAACAATTTAAATGTATCATTCAATATTTGGATAAACATACTGTGGTCTCGGTTCTCAAAGTTTTGATCTTCGATTATTAAATTAATTAAAAGGGCATGCGATGGAGAGCGGATTGCTGCTGCAATGTAGGCCTCGAACGCTCAATCTCTCTGCAAACACTTCGTATTCTCCATCTCGAACATTGTAGCTAACGCAACACATTGCGGGACAATGCCATCCGGGTTTCCCGACATGCATGGGACGGTGTAATCACTGTCGAGGAAGAAGGGAAGATGTGATGGGGGGGGGGGGTGGTAGGACAGAGTAGGGCGAAGGGTAGAGAGGAATACGAGCCAAGGGCACTAAACACACACACTGAACACTAGCAGATAGAGAGAGTTGGGGCATAGGGAGAGCCCGGCAAGGTAGAGACGGGAAGTCGGTGTGAGTCCCTGAGGAATATGCGGAGACACGGAGAGAAGGATATCCAACAGAGAAGGGCAGCCGCTCTTACACGAATAATCGCCATGCACTAGTGGACGGTGTGGACACAATGGAAGGAATTTGTCGAATGTTAACCACACACTGAATTGTGAAACAAAAAAATAAATAAAACGCTTCATCCCACTAAAGTAAAGGGAAAACATAGAGGAGCCCCAATTCTATCAGATGGGAGGTCTATTTCTATTGCCACTTGGATCGCATTTTAATTGGTTTTCATAAATGTCCACGTCGCGGTGATGAGAGCAATGAGATCCACTTTTTGCCAATATTTTGCAGTATAATGTTTGTAATTGCGAGAAACAGCATTGGGCTTCTTTGAATTTCATAGATCACATCATGATGTGTATAAATTTCAGTGAACACCCCTAATTATGCCTTATTTCCCCGTGAAACTCGAATCAATTATTCGGTCAGTGGCGACTTTTGCAAACTTATTTAAATGCGCGGTAGTTGACAACACGTATACAAGCCGACTTAAGGATCCTCATGTGTAATATTCGAGCACTAAACCTTCACAGTTACGTTCAATATGCCGCACGACGAGATACCGCCTTTAAAAAATTAGACGACACATCACTCCTACTCGATAACTGTTTTCATCACGCATTTCTTACTTCAAACTAAAGTCATCAACTAGATTACCACAAAATTGATAGTTAAGCCCAAGTTGTCAACATTTTTCTCTTTCTTTACCCTTAATTGGTTGCACCCCAAAACTTACGTAACTGTTCGCGTTGGGTCATTGTGACCCGAGTTGAGTTCATTGCGATTTAAAAAAATCAATATATTGGTGTCATTTTACTGCTACCAAGTAAGTTGCTCGAATAAGGTTTATACATTTTTATTGTTGAATTTGCAGTTAGAAACAAAATAAACATTGCATAAACTATTGCCGATGCATAGAGAACATATATGTAAACATGAATTTTATAAAAAGAGGGAAATATATAGAACTTCACAACATCAGAAGGAATGAGCATGCTATATAAAACAAGCTAATATAAGACAAGAACAGAATAAAGTATCGAGTCAAAGACGGAAAAAATCTGATACTTTCACGGTCGCGTCGGGTCAAAACATCGGTGGCATCGAAACAAAGCAATACTTTGAGATTCCAACTTTACTAGGTGGTAGAATTACAAAAAATTGTGGACTAGAAAAAATTAAAATTTTGAACGACATTGTTTTATTTAAAAAATCATCTACGAAAATCCAGTCCGGTAAAATATGACCCGACGCGACCAATTAAGAGTTAAATATGAAAATATCAGACGCTTAAAAAATAACTATGCGATGTAAAATTTTATATTTGAGATACAGAAGAATATACACAAGGATTTCCTTTGCATGCATTTCTAAAATTTCATGATTAAGGTTAAAAATGAGCGTTATGTCACAAAAAAATGGCAAAATACGACCGGACGGTGTGATGTGTTCTCTTAATCTAATGCTAATTAGCATGAATAAAATAAATCATTCGAAGAAATCTCTGATCACAATGCGAGACCAATGTACGAGTTAAAGTATTCTCAATAGAATAGTCTCAATTATTCCTTGGGATTCAACTTTACTTCAAAGAAAGTACTAAACGGATGAGGAGAGAAAGAAAAACGAAAATAATACCTATATCAGTGTCTAATGAAAAGAGAAAAATATTACCGATGATAGGTGATGTGCTACGTACAGAAATGTGAATGAAAAAATATCGCTTGGCAGGGAGGAAACGTAAAAAATATCAAATAATGGTTAATATTAGCTAAAGTGTATAGCCGTTTTCAATTATTTCTTTAACGTGAATTCATGAATTTGTACCCTCACTTGTTGTTGCCTCTTAGAATGTTTGAAAAATAATTCTAGAAAAAAAAATTGGTGGTAAGTTAAAACAGTTCCTTATAAAAACTGCAATTTGGACTTTAAATTACGTAAAACTTTAAAGGAGCAACTATTTCATTTTTCAGCACTCCAAACATATCTGTCTATACGTATACTAGATTTTAGGTGGCGCGTATGAGGAATATAGACAGCTCTAACTTTTGAGAAGAAGATAGAGGGGGAAACAAGGAGGAAAGGAGGACAAAGTAAAGGACATACAAAGTGAAGGATAATGCTGTGAGGGACGCAAAGCGGACAAGGATACAGCGAGGGTAGGTTTAAGGTGTGCGGAGGTCTAACTAACTAATGCGGAGGGGGCGTTATGGTCCTGTGAGCTGATCGCCTTGGGGGAAGTGGATGGCAACAGCAGCGTGGCTTTGGCGTTGACGACACTCCCTCGAGTTCCCCACACTTCCACCTTGGCCCCACAGACGTCCGAAAATGGCCACAGGGCCGCTAGGGACTGGCCCGGCGTTCTATGCATCTTTTTTGGGGAAATATGATCGCTGACAGACTAAAATCTTGGCCTCGAAGTATGGAGAAGACATCAGGGAAAGGATGAGGATAACACGAGAGTAAAATAGAAAGGTGTATCTTTCAAATTCATTTTGAAGTTTTGCGGCGTGTAACGTCCATTGCAGAGACCAGGAATTTGGTTCATACTGGAGAGGGTACACTGAATTTCCCCTTCCTTCCTTTCCCCGACAAAACAAATTAAAAACAAAAATACTTCCAAACCCTCGTGACAGTTGGAGATTAAGGCTGTGCTAATACCCTGAACGTAGAATATTCATAAGTAAGTGCACATTTACAGTTTACTCAAGACATACTTTTGCTACAAAATATTTTTTAACCTTAAGTACCTACTCAGCAACATTCATATAGGGATGAGGAGATCAACAGGCGACCGAAAAATTTTAAAGACGCCAAAGATTTCTTTCAGAAGGGCTTTCTTTCAACTTTCTGAAGAAAAAAAGTACATATCCAAACGAATTTACTCCTATCTAAATGCTCAAGTTTGCTAGTTAGAACGCTAGATATAAGTTTAAAGTGAGGACTGTTTTATAAATACCTCGTTCTTTATTTATCGAGTTTCTGTTATGATTCAATCTTAAAATGCTTTAAGAGGGAAGACCAATCATTCGCATGAATTTTGAAATTTAGGAGTGCAATGATATTAACTCTGAATTGATGTGCGAAGTGAAAGTGGATAATTTATAAATAAATCATAACTTTTATCATTAGCTCAATGAAGCGCTTAGGCCAACGATCAAACACTATTGCCAACTAATTCTTTTTACATTATGCATCCAACCAGTTGAAATTAACGCTTAATTTCCCGCAAAAATTGTATTTCTTAGCCGAAAAGTAGTCTGACGAGTTTGCGCACATAATACGAACATACTAAGGTGATGGGATAGAATTCTACATCGACGTACTAGACCAAAAGCCCCTCTCAATCGGCGAAAAGGGGGTGGGTGTTGGGAAACCAGACGTTAATCTTTAAGAGAGGACAAAAAATAGATGTGCGATGCTAGGATTCAGTTTGCCTGGGCCCCGATTCCGCCAGCGTTTAATTTCATGTTTTTTTTTACTTGCCACTTTGGTGTCAGGGACAGCATGCACTTAAACCAAGCGTCGCAGCTGTGTCCATTCGGCTTCGACTTGAGTGAAGGGTGTAAAGCACTGTGTGGATACTTTCGAGAAACGTTCGCACCCTCCGAGTACACTCGTCGTTTCAAGCCCACAGTCTCCGCACAAGACGCAATCCGTGAATGCATTCGTCACGTCGGCTCTTTGAGGAGATATACCTCCGGCAATCCTCTTCTCTCACGCACTCCCCTTTCCTTCCACACACTATCCTGCTTGTTAAATGTGCCATCGTCTCCTTCCATACAACACCCACTCAATTACCACCAAGTCTGTAGTGGTCCACAAACAATGCTCTACGGGATCAACGCGGAAACTCTACGGAGACCTCTAAGTGTAAAGAAGGCTTCGCCGCAAATAGAAAACTCAAAACCATCATACCTCAACTTCCTTACCACAGGGAAATAAAATTTACTTCGTATTTTCCACAGCGGCAATTTATTTGCGACCATGGTGATGAAGTTACGTCAAGGTCTCCTACATATATACATCTCTATAATAACGTAAGCGTTTTAATTATGATGAGTAATACATTGCGAGAGTGTAGTGTACAAGGGAATTTTATTTCTGTCTAAGTGAAGTGAAAAAACTTAAGCAGTGCTCCTCCACAAATACCTTCTTGCTTCAAGTAATAATTAATTTCGGTAACTATATCTTGACAAGCACTTTTACCTAAGATTTACTGTTATTAATAAAACCAATTTTTATTCAAGTCGTACATATTAAGCCGAAACAACATTCATATTCTGACCGTAATCTATATTTTTAGTGCGAAGATATTTCATGAATGGCTAAAAATAAAACTTGATCAAAACTTTTAGATCAGCTTTAGGGAGTGTTTATGAAATGAAGAGTCAAAAGGAGAAGGTTGAGCAAAAGTGTTACATGAGGCTGGCAAAGAGTCTGGGACAGAGCGCTGCGCTTTGCGGATCAGAAACGGTGACGATGGAATGAACTTATGAACAGGAGATAGATAACCAGTGGATTGCTGTGTGAGAACGCCAAGATAGGGATAATAAGGAAAACAGTCAAATTGAGACCGACTCCGAAAACCGTTCCGCTATAAGGTTACAAATCTAATCAATGTACGCTCCGCTCTTAATGCTGGTGGAACGGTGGAAGTTCTTTGCGAATACAAACCTGTGGGGACGACGGGAAATTACTACATGGTTTACGTTCCGTAGTAGCACTCAACAGAAGACGCTCCGGAGCCCAAGCAGCGTTGCGGTGAGGGACGCGATCTTCCTCGCCGGGAAGTGGAACCACACTATCACTCCAAAGCGAGCACCAGCTCACCGTTTAACCCAATTCTCCTTAATTAGCTCACGCTTCGGTTACTTCAATCTCGATGAGAGTGGATCCACTGCATGGACTGGAGAATGGAAGGCTCCCTTAAATATCGACTACTAGGAAATTGAACTTGGGATTCCAAGACTTATCATGAATACAAGGGAGTCCTTTGTGGCTCATGGAAGTGACTTAAATGGGTCTATCACTCTTAAATAACTTTGCCAAAATGGAGAATCTATACTGGATGGTTCGCGCTCTAAGTACACTTCAATTAATAAACATTACCCTTTGATTATAATATTCTACCGATTAAGGTAGATTTCCATGGACTAATAAAGAAGCAGTCTGGGAGCCTTCCTTTCCTTCCATCACTGCCGTCTTCAATTCACTGTAAGGCCTGCTTCCTTTCTTTCCATTAAAAAATCCTATTCTCTTCCTTCGTCTCCCTCGTATCCCCAACATTCTACCCTCTAACACCGTTTTCAACATCCCCCTTAATATTACATTTAATAATGACCATTTTTGTCAATCCCGCAAATGCAAAGTTTAAAATCACAGTAACAGGAGATTTTATGGCGCCGGAGGTACAAATGACATTTTTAAGGTCCATGCTTGTGAGCTGAGAAAACAGTTTCAGGGCATTATAAGACTAATAGCGTAGAAGGAGCTTGGAATTTACCGATAGGAAAGGAAATAGTTACTGAATGATGACCGAAATCGAGGAACGTTGGGTGAGCGAGGAATGGGGAGTAGGGAACAGAGTTCAAATATATTATGTAAGGAGATAGGCCTTATACCAAATTGAAATATGATTTACACTTTAAGAAGGAAATTAAGACGAGGTGGTGAGTAAAATTTTCGTTGTAAATTCACCGTAACCCTTAGAATATCTCGAATTAAAACAAAATAAACAATAAATGCATGAACTGATTAAGCGTAATGAATTGAAGCAGCAAGTTCTAAAACAGCAAAAGATCATTCCAAAATTAATTAAAACAAACCTGATTAATTGTCCATCCTACTAAATACTAAAGCCATAACTTCAACTTTTCTCCATGAATGGATATTCACCTAATTTAAACAAATGTTTTTTTTAAATTTTATTTTAATACATCTTTGTTTAGGGTATAACAATGAAGTTTCGTCCCGCGAGAAGTCGAAAAAAGACCTCCGAAGGCCTCTGACTGGCTGCCCGTATCGCCGAGGAGGAAAACGACCCCTTCAGACGCATAAACCCACCAACAAGAATCCTGAGGGTTCAAGGGGAACCCTCATAAGGGTACAACACACCGGGGCCAGGAACCAAGCCCGAGGCTTATACGCCCGGACACCCGGGGAGGGGCTGGAGGGGAAGGAAAAGGGAAAGAGGCGCCGCACAGTGGGCTGAAATCGAAAAAAGCTGGACAAAACCTCGAAAATGGTTTTTTTGAGTATGGAAGTTGAAACTTTGCACAGTTGTTGCCAAGACATTAGTGCATTTTTTGACGCAAAATATTTTTCATAGGCTAATTTTTTATATAAAATACATAGCCTCAAAGTTGAACAAATTTGGCGCAAATTGCCCGCTTTGAATTTTTTTCGAAATTCAGCATGTTTAAACTAACGTCACACCTTTAGTAGTAATTTAATAGCAACAAAAATGTATACAATTGTTAAACGGCTTGTTATCATCGATTACCATTAACTTTCACGACTTAGTTGTTGTATTTGTGACCAATACGATACAAAATGGCGGACCCTGTTTTTCGTCGAATTTTTGTGTTTACGTAGGATTTTAAAAAAAGGATCACCGAGTTACCTCGAGATATTTACACCACATATACAACAAAGTATATAGATTATGATAATCGGAAGTACAGCTGCGACCACCTGCGACGCCGAAATTAAGATCGATTTTTCGAACGTGCGGCACCGCCCGGAGCTGGCTGCTGGCCACGGGAATTGCCGTACTCGACGGATGTTGGATAGTGAATCATTTTAAGCAAATTTATTGTATAAAAGCTATGATATATTGTTACTACATTTATTTTCCTTTGGTTTTAACCTGATTTCTTTACTGACTTGTAATATTTATCATCGATGCAGTACAAAATGGCGGACGCTAATTTCAGTAACATTTTTGCCCGTGTGTGGCTGTATAAAAAGGAGGACACCGAGTTGCTCTCAGATATTTACATCGTAATTGCATCAAGCCTTTTAGAGACTTCATCCACAGAAATAATCTGCGACCGTTCGCAACAAACTAAATAAAATCGATGTTTTTACCGTGCCGCGCAGTCCGCGGCTTCTCCCTGGGCTCATGGAATGTTGTGACGCAGCGTACATCTTAAAGCGCTATGAAGTCTTTGCTGTGGATATGTTTTATTCCAACAAATTTTTGTTATTTCATTTCAAGTTGGTTTGTTGTCACTTTAGGTAAATGAATTCATTCCTCTATCCATTTTTACTGACTAGTGACTAATTACCAAATTCCCGAATGCAAACTAGCTGACTTGAAACTCTGACAATTCCGCTCGTGCATTTTCGTGCTCGTGCTCGTGCATGCTCGTGCATTGATGGGTAAAACGGCTCTATTAGCCTGCTTCTAACCTCAAAGACAAAATAGATTTTACAACCAGCCGACCAGCCCGCAGCTGGTTGGTATTTTCCCGTCCACCTCATGTGGTAGTCGCGAAAAGGGTCTTTTTATGACCCCACGTTGCTCGTGTGCGGTCCCTTTTACCTTTTTCGGAAATTTCGTTTCCAGAAAGAAATGCATGTATGAATTTAGTTTTGAATATACAGTGAAAGAGGTTAGTTTTGCTGTGGTGATTTTGGATGCACTCGGATACACGCGCTTTGGATATTGAGAACTCCGGGGAATCTCATCGATTTTCTGCTTTAACTGCATTGGCGGTGTCAATCACTCATTCACCAGGCATCTATCATCCATACCCGTAAGAGATTTTCATTTGTAGTTCTTTATATTTGCCTCGTGCTATAAGCAATTTCCCTTTTTTATTTACCATTAACGCCTCTAGAATTGACCCTTTCTTTAATTTTCATGTATGTTACTTGTTATTGGTAACTCGTTCGCCTGAAATAGAACCAGTGTTGAATTGAACAACAAATTTGGAGCAATAATAAAAATGTCTGGTCTCGAGGTAACTCGTCTATTGCTTCATAAAAAAGTTGTCAAATCCGGATGTAAATCCTTTGCGGAGAGATATGAATTTTTAATGTAATATCTGACGAAAAAATTTCACGTGCAAGGTAATATTGAAGCTACGAAGGGCCTTAGTGACTCTCTTAAACGATATTTTTTGATTCGCTACCAAAGGAAACGGGAATCTTGCAGTAGAAACAATGAAAGATTTTTGAGGAGAAATATTAAGTGGCTGAAAGCACCTATATATGTACCAGAAAACGTTCTAGAATTGACAAGAGCTTCTAATTCTTCGGGTAAGTATATGCGATTAATAAGTGATCTGAGTTTTTACATTATCTCAATGGATTAAATGGCGATTTTTTACTCATTTTGATCCCATTATTATCTGGTGGACGCCCGAAAAAAAATTTGACAAAGTTAGCGAAAGAACTTAGAGGAGGAAGACTGAAAGTCTTAGATCTTCTCACTCGGCGGCAACTTATCATTCGCAACATCGATGACATTAAGAGAGGAAGGAGATGAGGCGGCCTTAAAATTAGTGAAGGAAATTACAACGACCACTCCAAGCAGAGCAAGGAGAGTCCTAGCTAAATGGAAGACACCCATCTCAGGTTCCTCCATGATGTCAGAAGACGAGGCTCTTTCTGTTATCATATCGATGCAACTAACAAAAAACCAGTACAAGGGTCTTCGGAAAATAGCTGAAAGCCATGGTCATAAATTATACCCGAACTATGAAAGAGTGAGGTTTGCTAAAAATGCTGCGTACCCGGATGGCATAGAGATTATAGAAATATCGTGCGAAGTCTATCTACAAAGTCTCCTCTCGCACACTGCCTCACGGATTCTAGCTTGCGTGGCAACTGTTCCTGATGCCAGAAGTGAATTGAAGTGCACTCTGATTTGTAAATATGGTTTCGACGGCAGTTCTGGGCATTCACAGTATAAGCAAGTTTGGCAACAAGAGCCTAGGTCGGAGGAATATTTGTTTATGAGTTCTATGGTGCCCCCGACCGTTCATAAGGTTCTAATACACGGAGCAGGTATAGCTTCAGAGATGATTCTTCCTCTAGGGCAATTATCTGAAGAAGCAATTGAAGCACGCAATAAAGATAGCAGAAAATATCAAGAAAGCTTTAGCAGGAAGCACCCAAGAATATCTACCAACGATGACTTATTTCGCCGGCTATTCCTGACCTCGGATCCAGTAATATCCAACGCCGCACCCCTAATTACGAAGAAATCCCGAAGAAAGCCGATAGAAGTGAGGAATTTACTGTTACTAAATGACGATGACCCAGAAATCCTGCAGCCTGGAAGTGAAAGCGACAGTTCTTCAACCGACTCGGAGTGATGCTATTACATGTACATAGGGTAAGTTCAACAATTATTTAGATATTCATTGATAACCTTTTATCAAAATGGAAGGACTGAGAAAGAAGCCTAAAAGCCTATACATTTAATAATAACAATAAATACATCCTCAGCAAAGGCTTTGCATTCATAGCGCTTTATAATGTACGCTGCGTCACAACATTCCATGAGCCCAGGGAGAAGCCGCGGACTGCGCGGCACGGTAAAAACATCGATTTTATTTAGTTTGTTGCGAACGGTCGCAGATTATTTCTGTGGATGAAGTCTCTAAAAGGCTTGATGCAATTACGATGTAAATATCTGAGAGCAACTCGGTGTCCTCCTTTTTATACAGCCACACACGGGCAAAAATGTTACTGAAATTAGCGTCCGCCATTTTGTACTGCATCGATGATAAATATTACAAGTCAGTAAAGAAATCAGGTTAAAACCAAAGGAAAATAAATGTAGTAACAATATATCATAGCTTTTATACAATAAATTTGCTTAAAATGATTCACTATCCAACATCCGTCGAGTACGGCAATTCCCGTGGCCAGCAGCCAGCTCCGGGCGGTGCCGCACGTTCGAAAAATCGATCTTAATTTCGGCGTCGCAGGTGGTCGCAGCTGTACTTCCGATTATCATAATCTATATACTTTGTTGTATATGTGGTGTAAATATCTCGAGGTAACTCGGTGATCCTTTTTTTAAAATCCTACGTAAACACAAAAATTCGACGAAAAACAGGGTCCGCCATTTTGTATCGTATTGGTCACAAATACAACAACTAAGTCGTGAAAGTTAATGGTAATCGATGATAACAAGCCGTTTAACAATTGTATACATTTTTGTTGCTATTAAATTACTACTAAAGGTGTGACGTTAGTTTAAACATGCTGAATTTCGAAAAAAATTCAAAGCGGGCAATTTGCGCCAAATTTGTTCAACTTTGAGGCTATGTATTTTATATAAAAAATTAGCCTATGAAAAATATTTTGCGTCAAAAAATGCACTAATGTCTTGGCAACAACTGTGCAAAGTTTCAACTTCCATACTCAAAAAAACCATTTTCGAGGTTTTGTCCAGCTTTTTTCGATTTCAGCCCACTGTGCGCCGTCGCGATCGGAGCCCGCCGACGCCTCTGGGAAGAGGATAGGAGCGGAAGGGAGAGGACGAGGGAAAAACACCCCAGCGCTATAGAAGCGAAGGGGGCCCTACCTAGCGAAACCAAGCATACGCAATTTCTCTACCACCATACCGGGGAGATTTTCCTATGAGGAAGAAAAATCCCAGATAGGGACAGAAACCCACCAACAGCCCCGGAGGCGACGGCCATTTATTTTGCTCCCGATTCGCCCTATCCTCTCCTTCAAGAATTCGGCCACCGATAGTATAGGAGCGGCCACTGAACCCTTCGGTGAAACAGCGATCCCCTGCAAAGCCGAAGGCCCCCTGCCCAGGAGCGCGCGCCCATGTGTATTCGAAGCATGATCTAGATCGCTGCGGGGAGATACGGGTCGAGAGATGGAAGACGCGCAAGAGTAGATGCGGGAGATGAGGAGCATGCGAGATCCTAAGACGCACAAGTAGGAGAGATCGGACGGAGGAAATAAAAAGCGAAGCGTGTTGCGATGGTGAGTCGGTGCGTGAGTTACACTCGTGTCTAGACAGTATCTACTGTAAATTAAAGGAAAACGTCAGAGAATGACAATATATGGGGCCACAACGTACCTAAAAAGAAAAAAGCCAGGATAAATCGAGAGGGTTCAAGAGGTTTTGTATTTGACCGTAGCACGAAAATGAGTTCAGAGGGAGTTGGATTCACGTAATATAGGGTTATTACAAGAGTCTACCTGTTAAGGGTAATTTTAGGAAGAACATTTAACGAATAACCACTTTCGGTCACACCTCCCTTCAGAGTATTTTATTTCCTGCACATAGGATACGGAAATTCGCATTTTATACAGGATATTAAATTGAAAATTGCCAAAGGACAGGAAAAATGCTGAATACCAAAAGAATGCGTATTGACAAAAAAGCTGATATAATTAAAACATAGGAACGTTACGATACTACTTTTTCAGTTACCGGCGAATGAATGCTGGCTGAAGTCAAATCGCTGACGTTGCATGAAAATGGCGCAACGAAACTCCTAGCTAAAAGTATAGGCATTAAATTACCCATATTTTGTACGCTAACTTTGCTATTTTATCTCGATGGGATGCGTTAATGATGGTTAAATTTTTCCACCGTAGATGTGTAGGCATTTTCTTTGGATCGCGTGGTCGACCGAACTTACTTTCTTCACCGCACCCATGGAATACAGACACTATAATATAAAATAATGACAAAACGTGAGACTACAAACTTCCTACAGGTATTAAGAAAGGTCGGGAGAACTCGTGAGGTCTCAACAGGTGTTTTGCAAGGCGATGGCTAGAATAAGATTTTTGGGGGAATATGGATTAACGTGACTAACAAGATAAACATTAGAATGCTCGAAGAAAGAAAGCAAAAAGAACTGCTTTACTCGAGAATGATGTGATAGAAGTTCTCTCGGATTGTCATCCGGGTTAATATTTTGGCTATTGCACGCGATTCAATAACTACCCCAGATATATTCTTCAATCTTCAGCCAAGCAACGACGGTAATAACCCAATTCCTGAGACGGAGAGGAACCCGAGAGATGCGGCCGCAGCCAAAAAATTCTTTTTTTGGAAGAAGGGATTTAACGAGCTCACTTATCACTTACTTCTTTGTAAGTTATAAGATACCTTCTTTCATTTTCATAAAGTCGAACAATTTTAGTGGGAGCGATGGACCCGAAATGCATTCGATAAATAATAGACTGATAATACCGATTCTAATGGCAGGGTGAACTTGATGATTACTATTAAGTAACTTTCAATATTTTTGAACTTTTTAATTAATGCAAACTTCCAATGGCGGTAGATGAGAGTCCTTGATTGCCAATCAAGAAGTTTCGGGTTCGACTCCGGCTGAGTGGTTGCCCCTATCTAGAGTATGGTTTTTCGTGCACGTGTAAAAGTTAACTTGTAAAAAAACGAGGTAAAATACCTGTATGAGCTGGTATGGAAATAAAAGAAATAAAAATGTTCACAATCATTGAAATCTCTAAACATCATCTCCTATCTTGGACTAGAGAGTTCGAGCAAGATCTCAATAAGAATAAAGGAGAAATATTAACAATGTAATTCATAGAATAAATAATTTCTGAAAGTGAATTATAAATAACCGAGAAAGTGAAAAAACACCTTTTGGGATAACTTACCAACAAAGAAGATAAAAAAGAACTTCACAAGAAAATCCAGCAATCTCACAATATTTTTATTATTGCAGATACTCTAATGGCTTTGGAACTGTTAGATGGAGCATTTTGCAAATAACATATGTCCGTCCACGATAATGTTAGTATAGCATTGCGTTTTTTCACGAGAAAACTATTTCGTTGATGCGTACTCTTTTACTTACTCTTAACTTACTTAATACGTACTCTTACTCTTTCAACGATAACTCACAGCAACATTTCGCCTTTAGGCTTGCCATGGAAAATATAGGTGGTAGTTCTATTCCGGAATACGTGGTCCTATTCAATATAGAGACGAAGCCCAGGAAGTTAGAAAGACATCCGCACGGAAGAGAACGAGACATCCTGGGAATGGAGCGTGGATACGATTCGATTATGGGTGAACATTATGATGGTGCAGGCAGGATGTTCAATCGAGAATGTTACAATTGAGGAGAGAATAACAGGAATGAAAAGCGGGAAATGGGAGCAGGAAGCCCGCAAGGAGTCGGGATATGATTGGACGTTTACGGAACCACGGTCGGGAGCTGAATGGCGTAGTACTTCAACGTCACACAAGAAGGTTTACCCTCGCTTCACTACTCCGTACACTCTCCTCTTTAAGCATCCCCCTAACATTATGAAGTTCATACGGCTGCAAATTTAAAAATCTTTCTATATCAACCATTTTTTTTTCAAGTCTGATATATATTTAAACTCCAAAAAACTATATTTTTTCCTAACAAAGTATTTAACCCTCTATGCCCCAGAGTGACTTTGAGGTAACATACCACATTTATGCACTTTTTATTATTATTTTTCATTTCTTTGCCTCTGTATACCACTGTGACTTCAAAGTAGCAGTTAGCCTACCCAATTCCCTCTCATGTATTACTTTTAGTTTGTTTTTTTCCCTCCTGAGGGCGTTCTCTGCCAGATCTCTGCACATGTAAAAAATTGGGGCATAGAGGGTTAACACACAGAAAACTTAGTTACAACGAACTTTTGTTGTGATTCGATTAGGATTCGGCTCAATTTTATTCTTACTGTGCTCTGTACCGTTCATTTGAGTAAAAAATTCGCTTCAAAATACAAAAAAAACGAATGTAAGAATTTTGTAAGAAGAGATCTACCGTAAGAATAGGAAATCGCAAGAGTTCTCTGCAAAACTGTTGCCCAGCATTACTAGGGCAAATGAAAAAAAACACATAAAATGTATATATCCCGGTCAAGGCGAATGATTTTTTCTCTGTGGATTTTTCGCACATGTATAAATTTTCTGAATATCCTCAAACTTTTCCATTTTCTTCATTAACAACTATGATGGAGTTAGCTTTTCCATTGGAAATGAGCACTATAAAAACGACCCCGAACCTCGTAGTCAAGCAACCAGACCCATTAAATGATCACGGACTTAGACATTTCGATCTCAGTTCCGTGCTCCGCAGCCAAAAAAATGTTCATATTGTATTTCTTTCCTATTGAGTAACCACTAGGGTGCCTCGTTTTACCACCTTTTTTTAGGAGCGAATCGTAATACCCGGCAAAAGTTGCGTACCCGGCTGGGTATTACAGATATGATTTTTTTTCAAAATCGGTTAATATCTTCTGTTCGCCATTTTGTCTTGAAATTTTCAACGAAAAACGTTAAAAATGTATATAATTTAAATTTGGTTTCAGCAAGCACTCATTTTTTCCAATGGTGTATAACATTGGTCTTTTCTTGATATTTTGAACTAATTACGTCAGCTCTATTGCTTCTAATTAACGAGAAAATGACCTTTTATCGTGTCCCCGAAAGCAGTTTTGTGGGTAGGCAACCCGCAACACGCATTGTCATTCTACTCTATGTATGCGATAAATGACGCGAAATAGAGATGTTTTTCAGTCAAAAACGTGTAAATGATGTCTGAAGTTGTCAAGGGTAGTGACTAGGGTGAGTGTATGCTCTTTTATGCCATCGCCGACTATATTGACCATATTTTCGTGTAAGAAGATATCACTGAAGTTTCTGTCAAGGTATGTGCCGTTTAGAAAAAAGCGTCTAATTTAGTAGTTACGTAAACCAGAGCACTTCAACTTATCTCACGCTACATGATGAAAACAATAAGGCAAATTAAATCCTATAGAGTAAAACGGTATTTCAGAAAACATAGGAAGACTTATAGAAGTCTTTTACTAAGGAGGCGACGAAACTATTTGATATAGCCTTCTGCAAATGTGCCAACTTTCCCAATTGTGTCTGTCACAAGAAAAAAATGTTTCCATCCTAGAGTACCAGTTCCTAATGGAACAGCGAGGTCCAAGAACAATCCGAATTGGAACTATTGACATCCCTACGTCGAAAAATGCGAGAAAGGGCTGAACGTAATCATATAAATGAGAGGCTTAAACTCAAATCATCTGAATCAACGGTTATCGTATTTGAATGATTGTGAATACTTTGAGGATACTCAAGTTGATGAGGAAAACCATGACGAGTGGTGCACTAAGGATGCGTCATTTACCAAACCAAGAGAAAGAAAGTCCATAGTCGAATTAGACTTGACTAACATTAAGACTGCCATAATTGCCAGACATATAGCATAAGTGGGGGTGGGCTGCAGCACACATTACATCCACTGTACTTAACGCAGCTATAAAAGCTGTAATTATAGTTCAAGACCAATATAGCGACATAACGTTAAGAAATATAGTTCTTGGGTATGACGGGACGAACACCAATGCGGGTTGGAAGGGTGGGACCTATGCACTGGGCTATTTCCCATCTGCTTTTCATTGAGTTGCCGTTTCAACCTCTCTCCGCCCACATTGACCGCGCTTTTTCCACCCCGTATTAATACACTTCTAACATACCTAGTTTCAAAACTGCCTGAATGTGAAAAGCTCCTAGTGGTGTCATTTCATCTCATAAGTTGTGACTTGCCAAACGACAGCCCACAAGAAATCTGAAATCTTAATGAGGAACTGAAGTACTTAGTCAAGATACCCCAAGCCATTGCGTCTGGAATATGTCCAGAAGGCCTAGTCACTATGATTCCTGGGAAACTAAATAAAGCCTGTTAGTTGACCACAGCTAACACAGTTCTTAGACTATACATTTAGACTAAGAAACCTACCAATAAATTCTTCGAAATAGTAACATTTATATAAAAGTTCTACGTAGTGATGCTATGTAGGATCAGGACTCAATCGTCGTTCACCGATGATGATCGTCACGTCTGTGAGACCATTCATAGATATAGATACTTGCCAAGGAAGTACCAAGCAGTAGTTTATTCATCCATCCAAACAAAAGCGTTTCCCGCACTCCCAGAAAATATTCTTCTCGTAGTGATAAGTGATCGTCGACTGACTGTCCAACAGAAGGCACAAAATAAAATTCTTAGAGCTATAGATCACGAAGTAGGTAATTTAAACCATGGCATCAGATGCAAAAGTGTTCCCCATTTGAATTTTGAAGCCATGGATTATGGAGAAATGATTCATTGGGAAAGCACCGATGTTTCTACTATCGTGCTACCAGTTGTGAGGAATATATCAAATGAAGAAATCGTTGAAAAACTGTCACTTCCTGAAAACACTTCGCCAGAATAGTCATTCGCCGTATATCTCCACCACACAGTGGTAGTAGAACGGACAGTGAAGCTAGTCTCCGAAGCTGCTTCCCATGCATGCGGCAATAACGCTAAGGATGACGTTATCAGATACACTTTGATTTCACGGCAAGTTCTGCCAAAATTTCAATCAAAATCTCAATTTCTCACAATATTTCCGGACGGTGACGATTCAGAACAAACAAACTGGTCTGCATAACGTTGGTTGATTGGGTAGAGTAGGCGGAGGAGCCCAAGGTGCAGCAGCCACCTCCACGTGATGGGCCCTGGGTCGCATAGCTAGATTCTCTGGATAGGTGAGCGAGGAGCTCTACATTTGCTAGATGATACTAAAATAAATCTTTTCTGAATGCAGGGGAGGTGAATTTGACCCTTGAGGGACATAAAACCGTCACAGTGAATCCCGAATGATAATTTCCATCTTCAGTGATATCTTCTTACACGAAAATGTGGTCAATATAGTCGGCGATGGCATAAAAGAGCATACACTCACCCTAGTCACTACCCTTGACAACTTCAGACATCATTTACACGTTTTTGACTGAAAAACATCTCTATTTCGCGTCATTTATCGCATACATAGAGTAGAATGACAATGCGTGTTGCGGGTTGCCTACCCACAAAACTGCTTTCGGGGACACGATAAAAGGTCATTTTCTCGTTAATTAGAAGCAATAGAGCTGACGTAATTAGTTCAAAATATCAAGAAAAGACCAATGTTATACACCATTGGAAAAAATGAGTGCTTGCTGAAACCAAATTTAAATTATTTACATTTTTAACGTTTTTCGTTGAAAATTTTGAAATTTCAAGACAAAATGGCGAACAGAAGATATTAACCGATTTTGAAAAAAAATCATATCTGTAATACCCACCCGGGTAAGCAACTTTTGCCGGGTATTACGATTCGCTCTTAAAAAAAAGTGGTAAAACGAGGCACCCTAGTAACCACCATACCTAGAAACTCTTCCACACCACTCCATTTTTCCCCTATATTTCTTCTCCCACCCCGGCAGCCCACACGTTCGAACTCCCCAGGGCGAAGGTGAACGAGAGGCAGGTTACGGCGGATGGAGTGAGAATGGAGGAGCGGTAAAGGGTGCTGCATCCACTCACTCCGTCAAAGGGACGGTGGTGGTGTTTGTGCTTGCATCAGGGTGTAAGGGAAGACTACAACTCCCCTTTCAACCGCGAGGGAAGGAGAGGCGGGAGGCAAGAGTCGTCGGCTGGAACGGAAAGGTATCTATCTACGCGGAAGAGATGGGAGGGTTTTTAAAGGGGCAGGATTACGAAGGAGGGCTAAAAAGAATATGGGATAACAGACCTGACGGAAAAAAAAGGAATACGAAACACGTTCTCACCGAGGTGGTGATCTACTTCTTCGACCCCTCCAGAGTGTGTGAATGATAGAAAGAGGGGAAAAATAAAATCAGGAAGGAACTCCTACGGGGAAAAGGCAAAGCTTTGATATTTCCTGTGAGAAGGAGTAGGTACCCGCCTGAATTTCTTACTTACTTACCTCTTATTTGCATTGGTTTCTTTCGTTTTTAGATTGTTTTTTTTACCATTTGCCTTTTGTCTCTCAGAAATAAAAATAAATGAGAGGAAAACTTTTGAGAACGTTTCAAGAGAAGAAACGTGAGAAAGAGAGCGGAATATTTGAGTGTATAAAAGAGAAATGCAAAATTTAAATTCCAAGGGAGCCCCACGGGTATCCCACATATCCCACAAAGAGATTCTGGGCGTCACACGATATCCGTCCATTCTCTTCCATGGATCAAAAATACTTTAAAGGGGTAGCTTTCCTCAAAGTACTCTCAGGACGATATTAATTTAGTAGACAGCATCCCTGTGCCCCATTAGTAACTATTTAGCCTACAAAATCATAAAGAATAAATTTCATAATTTTTTTTTACTAATCTCTAACTTATTAGTTTCATAGGTACAGTTTCTTTCATATATTATGATTGAGGCATGGTCAAAAAATGATAATAGGACAGTTCTGAATACAGTTGAAACGTATATTTTTAGAGGCGCAGAAAAATTGTTGATCGCTGTAGCAAGGTAAACTTGTTGATGATTTTAGGAAGATATAAAAATATTGCCATAAATCTCAGGAATAATGTCTCATCAAAATAAAAAATTAAAGACTTTCTTTCTATTTCGTTTTCCTACTGGTGTTAACCTCAAAACCGAGACCAGAGCGAACCGAGCAAAGTGGTGCGTATCTTACATTAAAGACGAACGAATTTAGAATTTCTAACTAAAAAAGGAACAATGTGCTTAAGAACTTGAATTTTTTGCAACTAAAATAATAACAAAACTTGTCACGACCGATCCATTCTGTAAATGCACGGTATTATCCTTGAGCAATGTGAGAGGATTTTCAATGATAAGTTACTATACTGAGTCAATGAGTACATACGCTTTCGATGAACTTGCGACTTCAAAAGCCGGAATGGCAGATCAACTTACCTGAAATAAAAGAAATAAAGGTAATTAGATTCATAAATATAGATTTTTTTAAACTATGATTATGTAAATAAGGAAGTAGGGGGTATGAATTAAATTACAGCCCTAATCAAACTGGCAGGAATAAGAGATAAGCATTTGTTATGCATATCATTGGACCACTTCAATCTTTTCTAACAATAAGAATGAATCATACATATAGTTGGATATTCAATTATATACATCTATTGATGGAGAAAATTCGAAGTGATAGCTTGAGTAAATATGAAGCCACTAAGATAAACTGGTTAGTCTGAAAAGTTTCCTTACTGGACCATATCCTATACAGCCGGGCCAACGAGGAGGGTAACCAATACCAGCCATCGCATGAATGTGATCCCCCTGCAATAACGGTGACAATATTGAAGAGCCCAACAATTTTACATATATTACGGATTATCAATTTACCTCCGTATAATTTCTGTCAGGAAAATTGGCGAGGAATGGTATCGGGTGCACGCTGAAACGTAGGAATCAAAATTAAGAGTCGAGGAGATATCATTCGTAAATCACTAGTGCAAATAACCTGTTTAGAGTCAATTTTGAGCATGTGCTTTCTTTATGTACGGATGACAGCCTCCATATCAGTAAAGTACTAATAGAGGGTAGTATTCTCTAGTGTGACTTGGTGAAATTGGCTAATCGTTATAAATGACTTCGCAATTCCACACAATTTATTTTACCTACTATATAATAGTTTTGCGTTCGAGATATGGGTATAGCGAATAATGGAGAAGGTGAAGCGGACGAAAAGGAAGAGGAACGAAGAATTGCAGAACATGGTGGGTAAGGAGAAACAGTTTCTAGGTGGAATACCTAAGAGACAAAAGATATAGATGGATGGAGCGAGTACTTAGCGGGGAGGGGATGTTGATAACAGCAGTAGAGGGGAGAATATTGGGTAAACGAGGGAGTGGAAGGAAGAGAATAGGATTTTTAGATGGAATGAAAAGGAGTAGGCCTTATAGTGAATCGAAGAGGGAAGTTTATTACGGGATTGGAGACTGACAAAATACCTCTTAAGTACAACATGGAAGCCTACATTAATCGGTAGAATACTTTAATAAAAATAATAATAGTTTCGGCGTGGAACGTCATCACCGGGGATTAACACTGGTATAAACACAGACTGTGCGTACATATATAAATATATATTAACAAAAACGAACTAGGAGGCTGAAAAAATATCACGGGATTTGAAGGTGCTATTCATTCATTTACTCTCTCATACTCACTGAAATGAGCGATCCATAGTGTCGGGAGCACGCGGAAGCGTCGGACACAAAATAAAGCGACAAGTACAAAGCATTCGTAGACAGAGCGATGTGGGGAAAAGGCAGGGAGGCAGGCGTGAACAAGTAGAAATAAGAGAAAAGGATGAGTTGAGAGGTTGGGCATGAGCAATGCAGGTAGGAAAGCATAGGTGCGTTCGCTCGCAGAGGGGAGAGAGACACCCCCCGCCCTACACCCTTTCAGTCGGCGACGCAAGCGAGAGAGATCCCATAACGGATTCACGAGCAATTGAAAGGGAGGCGAGAGAATAAGGGGGACTTTTTTGTGTGAAGACCCGGAGATCCTCCATTTCCACTCCCCCAAGGGAGCGGGAGGAGTAAAGGGAAAGAATTGTAAGAGGCGGAGAGAGGAAAAGGGTTTCGCCCGTCCATTTTGAGTCGCACGAAAATTTAAAATCGAACCGAGGCAGCGGCGCAAACACGCACAAACACGCGTCGACCGATGGAATCTTCCGTTTCCTCCTCCTTCGTGTCCCCAGGGGGAAGAGGATGCAGGGGTACGCGGGTTGAAGTCGTCTCTTGCCTCTCTCTCTTGAGGGCAGGCGAACACTTCCACTCCACGGTAAGAATACTTCACTTTACAGATCGAGAGAGCGAAAAGAGGCGAGTATCAATGGAATAAGTCGCTCTCTTCTGTATATAGGACTACTTCACTAAATCTCTATTTTATCCACTAAATATTCAAATCACAAATTTATACAGAATATCAATGAGGCATGCAGATATGAAAGTCACACGTGTTTCAACCATTAGCTGCAACTGTAAAACTTAAGTTAAGCTGCTTATTCGCTAAGATGTACGCGTACTTATATAGGCTACGCTAAATAACAGCCCAAGGGCTAGCCCTGCATAGCCTATCCTATATATGATTATAGGCCTAATCCAAACATTCAGTCTAGCCCGCTTACGGCTAAGTACCTCTTTACCTCCCACACTAGGCTATATTGTTCTACAAAGATAAATGATTTTATAGATCCGCGAATTATTCCACAATGAACTACCATTTATCCGAACGAAGGTTGGTAAGAATAAAAGCCCTCTCACGGATTCGAGGAAAGAAAGAAAATGAGCTCAATATGGCTAGCGAAAATAAGAAAATTTTGGACTGGTGAAACGGAAAATTGCAAATGCAGACTGATAGTAGAGATAGTGAAAGGAAATATCGACGTTAATATTACAAGAAAAAATAAACCTATTTTGATTTTTTTAATTAAATATACAAATGAATATACACTTTGGACGCAGAATATTAATTCATCATCGCCCAACCTAGTAATATTGACATATAAGGTACTCATAAGGTACCATTTTGAAATGATCCATCATGAGGTTTTAAAATCGAAATTTCCCTGGAACTGGTTTCAGATAAAATAATCATCCTGGGAAATACTCCGTCTATTCCATCGCTTAGAGTTTGCCACTACTATTATTTGTTATCCATGAGAGGATGATACAACGATTATAGCAAAGATGATAATTTCCTTCGCTAACTCTTAAGTTAGCATTCGCAATAAAAAGAATAAACGTCCTAATGAACGAAAATATCTGCTTCATACGCTCTCACTAAGATCACATTGCGTACTTTAAAAAAAGTCCACAGTCTTCTTGCCGAGGATGTTAGTCCCTCGTCTTCAGCTCCAGGGAAAAGAGAGTGAGTACTGAGTACAGAATAAAAAAAAATATAAGGAATCAAGTTGAGACCCTTTTCCGAGAGCGTCCTTACCATCACATCAAATCGACAGATAAAGAGAAGATGTGGCGAATAAAAGATGCGACTTCGGGAGACAATACGTTCACTCGATAGGGATGATTAAGCGGTCTTTCACGACACGATGCACTGCGATGTCGCTAAGACGAGAAATGACGAATGCAGGCAAAAAAAACTGTAGCTTCAAGTATAGGCACTCAAGAGGACAAAACTTTTCAGCCAACTACAGCATGTGTGACGGTCCTCTTAAAGGAAAACGAATGACCCGACATCCGGTCTTGAGCGTACTTCTCTAAAGCCTCTATAACTGAAAAGATCGGGCATTAAGGCCCGCACTTGGCCCAGAAGAGACTTCCGGAAAACCATTAATTAGGCATGGCAACTTTTTGAGAACTGAACGCTTGGAAAAGCGAGTAAATGGGAAAGAACTATCATCGTCGTGGAAGGAGATACTTGCCTCAAGTAATTCCCTCGGTCCAGACATTCAACGTTCCAACATGTTTTTACGCGATCGTAAATTTTAAGCTCCGTGAAATAAAGTGCTCCTCCTGGTAAAAACAGACGGAATGCAAGAAAGGCCATAAAGTACACTTGGGTGAAATACCAATAGGACACGTCCACAGTCTTCTCACGCGTTTAGAGACTGTAAACCAAAAATGCAAAGAAAGATAGCCGGCGAAACAGTTTGTTTTATAACAAACATGTAAAGAAACTATTAACGCTAAAAATATCGGTAAGTTGAAACGTGGGGTATAAAAGTTAATGGCGTCACCAGGAAACACTAAGTCGGTACGCAGAAAATAACTCTGACGCTTAAAATAGGCTGACCGCCTTTCAATAATAAGAGAAATGTTTTCGATTCATCAATATTCACCGAGAAGCCTCTTTTACCAGAAAATCGGCATCCAATGCACCGAAATTATTCTATTTCATTTGCAGCTTTTTCTATTAGGAAAAGATATTTGATTATGATTACCAAGTGCATGGAGAAGTAACTGAATAATCAGGATATTTACGAAATAATTTTATTTGTGGATATTTCTTTGATGTTTGTTCACTATGCATAAAAATCTGCGTCTCTAGATTAAATCGACGCTGTAATTATTGGCACGTGTTCCTTTCGCAAATGCAATGGAAAGCATTTTCCTGAAGGTTATGCATCACTCTTTCAATTTTGTCATCCATCGAATTCTTACGAATTTGTATACCTATTTGATGGACCACGGCTTATTCTATCATCAGCAAGTATTCAGATAAATAAAACAAACAAAGCAAATGAAGCAGATTAGATTAATGAGAAAATTCAAACAAATTCGGCATTAGCAAGTAATTTTCTTTCCTGGTAGTTCAGGAGACGAAAGAGGGTACATCCGGTCAGCGCTGGGACCCGCATATCACTCATAACACCTGTAATTTCCTTATTGTCAGATAATTCTTGGTGCCAGAAGAAAGGAAAGATCGTGACAAAAAATGCCATCTGCCAAAAGACATATTTTATTAAAGTAATAGAGCACGAGATGCATTTAAACTCAAAAGGAAGAAGGTGCGAGGGAAAATATTACAGTACGAAGTTTAAGATAGAAAAACAATGTCGGAAATTTTTCTTGAAGCATGAAGGGGATCGACGCAGAAGTATATTGAACGGGTACAATGGATACTTAAAAGGGAAGAATATGTTTAAAGTTAAACGTTAAAATCCTTTTTAAGCAATAATGACATCGTAGAACGAGAAATATTAAGTTCAATGCATTTATTTTCGGTTACCTAAGAACTCGGGAATCCCCAGAGTATAAGGTGCTGTAATACATCCCGGGATGTCCATTGGACTAAGTCTTTAACTAACAAATCGGAAAGGCATTCGACCTGAAACAGTCTTTCCTTAGCAAATTGACCATTTTCAGGCATACTCATTCACACCAATAATTTTGGTGAAAATCATAGTATAAATGTAGAAATGAACAACTCACAATACGATCAATAGAAAACGGAAAGCAATATTTTGGATATACGATGATGGAAAATATTGAAAATTATACATGAAAAGTAATATGAACCGCAGGAAATCTGTCGCAATAATAGCTACCTGCGAAATCTTTGTCGTTGGATGCATGTCATGGAAACAATTTTCCATTCACTTGAAAGTCTTTGCGCCCAAAGTGAAGGCACGAACTCATAAACATCGCTCCGTACGCGGATATAGAGAGGCTTCACTAAAACGTTTCTTCTTTGTCAAAACTCGCGAAACAAAAAAATACGTGAACTTTTACGCATCCTCGTATACAAGATCAATGCTGGGTCACGACATATTTTTGCACTCTAAATGAGCTTTTTACACCACTAGGAAAATAATTATAAACGCGCGATTAAAACATTCGCGAGCACATCCCATTTACAAAAAAAAAAAAATTAAATGAAAGCCGTGCAAACAGCGAACTCGGCTTGAAAAGGGCAGGCGTGCATCGTGCAAAGCGCGCGGTGGGAAAAAAAGTTATTCCAATGTTGCGTAAATATAATCTGGATAATTGAGAGCTTACGCAGGGATTAATGTGCAGCGGCAATGAGGCTCTGAGGCTCCCTGCAGCCGAAATCCATTTCGTGGAATGAAACGACTCAACCAGGTACTAATGAGCGGTCGTTCACGGCACTAATAAAATTACGCCGCGTCCGTTTGTGCAGCGGCCTTGTTTGAACACAAGCACACACACGCCGCGCGCATCACGAAACCCGATAAAACATAGCGCGAGAGCACCGAAATTAAGCGTTATGTAAATTTGATTCAATGCTCTATTTCGAAAACATTATCCCAATTTATTTCACTTTTTCGAGAGGATATCTGAAAATTCAACATTGGAGTTATTGACAAAACAAACCTCTCTGATTAGCATTTTTGTTTTTAATCCTCGCAGCGTTGCATTTTTTTTCGACCTGTGCTTCTAAATTTGCGGCAGATGCGAAAATATGCGCCTGTGTTTGTACTCTGGTTGCGAAGGTACACGGAATAAAATTTGAATATGTCATAGGTCACGTATTCATGGACTAAATAGGCAACTAGAGGGCATGATAGAGGGCGTTTTTAACAAATAGCCCGTAATTTCAACTTATTCAATGAAAACTATCTTTCAATCGCATTTTTAAATTGGGAAATGTGAAAAAGGCATGAATTGATGAAGAATTAAAAAAATAATTTATGCAAAAAAATTAATGTCATGAATAACCCTGAAATGAAGCTCTTATTTTCCTAAGCGTAATCCTAATTAAATTATATGCTCTCACCAGATTATATACTCCACAGGTCATTTTGGAAATAAACGGTTTGATCAAATTAAAAAAAATATGTATAATGACTAGCACGAGATGAAAAATTGGAAATACTTCAACTCATTCAGAGCAGAAAGTTCTAGGATGATGAATGAAGGATTTCAAGAGATAAAATACAGCCAGCAATTAAATACAAAAATCTCTAAAATAAAGAAATAAGCCAATGTGGCTGAAGAGTTGTATGTAGAATGAACGGCCATGCTATAAATGGGATAAAAGACACGATACAACACAAAAACTAAGAAATAAAGGAAGTTGAAAGGTTAATTTTGATGAATATTATAGCTCACTGAAAGTTTTATTTGGAGAAACAATTGTAAATCTCTACATGTAAATCCTTAACGAGCTCACTAGATGATCGAGAAAGGCTATCAAGCAGACGGATATAGACCTGATGAGTCGACGTGAACTACCACGCTTGAATGAGTTGCAGAACAGATATGCGAAGAGAATATATGAGCTGCCTCACTTCACAGTAAAAGACAAATTTTCAAGTTAGAATTACAATAAATGTATCCGTAATTGATTGTGGCACGGTAGCATCGACCCCGGAACATCAGCACTTGTCCTGAACCCTCAGGACATCCGACACTAACACTACCATTAATATTAGTCCAACTTCTCTGCATCGGAATTCTTTGAAAATAAATTTTATCTTCCATCTCAACCTAATAATTACCATTCTACCACAAAGTCCTTTTTTTGAAGCGAGATAATGCTACGATCCATATTATACCCATTGTCTGAATTATCTTTGCAGTATTCCAAAATATTACATCCGCAAACTCTTTCCCCATGGTAAGCGAGTTATTTTCCAATTGTCTTTAGTTTTCTTCTGCCTTTTGTAATGATTCCATTATATTCTTAAGGAGGTACTGCTTAAGTAGAAAATTCACATAAAAGACTAATCGAACTAAAAATAAATATACAAGGAAAAGGAGATTCAAGACAACAGAAAAACATCTGAAGGACTAAAATTGAAGATATGCATTCCCCCAGCCATTAGGTTCTAAAGAAGGCCAAAGAAGGAATAGGTTTTAGTAACTTCGTTATAGTGTCGCAAGAAGGAAGACTGCTTCATGAGGAAATAGCGGAGGGGAATTCGTCGCAAACTAATTACGCTGTAAAATCAACGCCGTCGGGCATGACAAATGAGAGATTCTTTGTACTCCTCTAACCTCTCCACAGACCTCGGCCCCAATTCTCTAGGAAATAATCTATTCCTTACATATTACTAACTATATTATGAACTTCTTAATAATAGAGGACATTGTATAGGTTTAAATATGTCAAATTTGACGGAGAAAAATATCGAAAATCAAATCAAATTATATCCCTCAGTTTTCCTTGATATAGGCAATCTCAACGTAAGCGGACCCAATACCGGAAGTGAAAGGTCTCTTTCATAAAATTCAGGCAGAATATTTATCTATGTTGTCGTACGACTATTTTCATAAATATAAATCAATATGTCACAAGAAATATCAAGCCATTAACTATTACAATCAATTCACAAAACTCTTTCACTTTTTTCGGAGGAAGCCCCAATCCTTTAGGAGGTGGGTTAACGAAATATTTGATACACTGGAGACCACTATCTACACTTGATAATGAAGCGTAAACTATAAAGATAATGAAAAACGTAGCGTTCATAGCAAAATTAGTATAAAATAAAATATTGATTTACAACCTCAACTAATCACACTAGCGGCATAAAAGAAACACCTTGAAGTAAGGCCTTAAAGCGAATTATAAGGCCCAAATGCGACCATTTCCAAAAGACAAGTTTTTTTGAAAGTAAAAATTTTACCAGCTTTCGAAATCATACATAGGCCTTGGCTATAATAATCGTGCTGGTATCTCAGATTAGCAAGCTTTTTGTTCAACCGCGTTTGATCAAAAAACAACACATCGGCCTTTCTGACTTTTAAATTCACTGGAGTTAACAATCAACCGAGCTTACACCATGAACGAAAATTTGTAAGTGGCACAGGAGAAGGAGGGATAGTATATTGAACGACTGGAAGTGTAAGAATGAAAAGTGAAGAAAGCGTAGGGAGAGGAAAGAAACGAGTGGACCACGGAAAGACAAAGAGGGAAGGAAGATGGAGTAATTAAATCATCCCCCACTTGGTCCAAAGACAAAAAATAAAAACACGAGACGGACCGACTCCCTCGGTCCTCAAGGGCAACAAGAAACCCTCCGCGGCACATTTGACCCCCCGCAGGGTAATGCGTGGCGGTACTGTTACGGCCTGTAAGGGGGGAAAAGGGGTACGCCGAATGCAACCACCCCTCCCTCAAGTCACCCGCGGCGTGCGTATGGCTTTTTAGTGGCGGCATTGCGAGGAATGATGAAGGGAGAGGGTGGGAACAGAGAAGAGAGAGAGAGGGAATGGGAGGATAAAGGGAATTGCGTGAGCCGGAACATCTTGTGGGATTGACGGAAGGGGTTCGGGGACGGGAAGGAACCCAGGGAAGGTTTTAGCTTTGTTACGGCTGATGGGCTCGCTCGGAAAGAGGTAAACACAGCCACAGCCGGGCGCAAAACTTAAATTAACGGAAACTAACGTAAACCAAGAAGGGCATGCCACACGAGTCGAAAAAAATGATTGCTGTAATAGACCTGTTTACTAGAATTATTCACAAGATAGCAATACCTACCGAGAAACAGGGTTAATGCTACACGGGCTATTTCCCAGCAGAGCGTTGCTAAAAATTAATTGAATTATTCAACATGCCCAGGATGGTGACCCTTATTTTTACGTCGAGGGAAGTATTCTTTTCTCTTGAATTTCTAATAAATCTCAGTTGAGTACAGAAGAAAACTGGTTCTTACAAAGCATGAAATGTTTTCAGGCTAGACGTGGTGGAGATGATATATGCATGATAAAATATTAACAAAAAATGGTAAACCATAAAAATGACACAGTGTGCCGAAACCATGATTGGTATTGGAGTTATATATTAAAGCGTGGAAATTACCATTTTTTAATATTTTAGCATGGTTCTTAATGATTTATAATCAATGCCAATAACTTTATGCAGAGTCGACAACGTTTTATTAGCACAAAGAGCACGTTTCAATATTAACCGTATCACCCTCAAGACTCGCGTATTATCTCACCAGACGATAAAAATGTTAGAACCAAAGAAAAGATTTTGAAAGTTTAATATTATAAACCGCAATACACAATGCCATTCCCTACAAATCTGAATGCACGATGACATTTTCAAACATTAAGTTCAGTGCAGAATTTAAACACTGATATCAAAGCGCAAAAGTTACGTTACTTCGTGTCCATTGCGACCAGGATTTAAGACTGATGTGTTTGCGGAGATGTGTATTGGGCTGGGTATGGAGGGAGGTGGAAGGAGGATATCGTGGTGCCGGGGGCCAGAAATGGGGTGGGAAGCAAAGCCTGGTGCGTCCACTAAAAGGTCTGGATATTAGGGATTTAGTGGCCTCAGACGGTTTCCTCTCGAGAGACAGAGAGGATAGAGATGGGCTGTTGTGAGAGGGACGACAGCGTGCTGGCGGGAGGGGGGGGGGGAAGGGAGGGAAAAGAGACGGATGAGTAAGGAAAAGAGAGACAAAAGGCAAAGAGCAAACGGATGTTCGAGAGAAGGAGAGAGAGAGGAGGAGGAGGAGAAGATATATTTATTCTGAGAGAGTCGCTGTCTCTTAAATTATACGGGACGGTAAAGTGGAAGTGTACCGCATTGTCGATTCCATGTTTACCATCGAGTTGCCCATGAAAGCTTCCCGGACATGACTTATGGGGAAAAATTTACTTGGATAAACTTTGAGGAATATTTACACTCGAGGCTGGTCGCTTCGCACGTGATAGCATTGTGGTTTGCAGAGAATGAGGAAATGAAACGTCGCTGTGCCATTTTAGATTTCAAGTTTTATCTGGAGAAGACTGTCAGGTGAGGGGAAGAAGGGTGACGAATTGAATATATGAAGAGAAAAAACGCTATATAGGAGCAGAAATGGCCACTCCAACAAGAGGAAGAAGAAGAAATAAACAATACCACTAGTAACAGAAAGTTCTTGTTCATTTTTCCACGATAATACTTTTTCCTTTTCCTCTTTGAATGTCTGCCCTTATATAGATGTAATTGTACGCATAGAAAGAATTGGAAATTATTTTTCCGTACACAAGTAACAAAATATAATGCAACCGTTGCTGCACCATTGCCATATGAATGATTAAAAAAATTGCGCGGCAATTTTAATATTAATTTCGAATTAATGCCAATAAAAACTTCACAAAAACCGCGATGATAGGTTACCGCCGTCTGGTTAGGCTAATTTCCGTGAAAGAATCTCCTATACTTACTTCACGCTAGAGCTTAGGCTTGCATTAAGTCGAACGAAGAACATAACACTGCACTATCCTCGAGTAAGCTTGGAATTTCTTTATCATTCCGTTATCGACCATCTTCCATATTATCAACTATGTTTCCTGTTCCAACAAGCAACCCACACCAAATTGTCGCGCCATTTACCATTTCATCTTTCAACTCCATTTCGCCCGTTTTCGAATACAAAGACTTTCCCACAAAGTGTATTTCTCTCTACCATTTTTTCATATTCCCGGTACATCCTTGAGAAATATTCACTACAATCATTACTAACCAGCTAAATATTTATGATCAAGACAAATTTGTTTTTAATGAATTACTTTTTGTAAATATCCTCCCTAGCGTGACGCTCTCATAACAGAAGCTGATGAGACCAATTAAGAATAAGAGAGCCTGTTAGTTTTGTGGTAAGACGATGTGGCTAAAAATCGAAGGGTTCCGGATTAAAATTTGACGCGAATTTGAAGGTAAACAGAAACATAATTTACAGAGAATACAAAGAAAAGTTTCTCACCTCCTACCCTTTGGCACAGATAAATGCTTGCGGAGGGTAATAAGTAAAGGAAAGAAGCTGACTTCCCTCTTCTAAATTTGTATTTAATGTATACTTTGGGCTTAGTCATAAATACCAATTTTCTAGTCCACCATCTCAGCACTCCCTTGTATCTTTTCCAAACGTTTTTTTTAGTCAACAGAAATGCTATATACCTACCCATTTGTCATTAATCCAATCGGAGAATCGACATGCCCTGACCTTAAATCAGTGGATTCAATCATTTGCTCAGCCCTCATATAATATCCCCCAAATGCTCTCTTCTTCCCCTGTTATACCACACAATTTTCCGTTAGCTGCCCATTCCATCCCATAATCCTCCTCTATCCAAACAAGAAATGATTCGCTAATCCCATCAATCACCAGATTATTAACCGAATATGACACATCATCCAATGTTCCCTCGTCCAGTTCCATGCTCTGCGACCTGAGCATTCCTCGCCCTCTGATCGAATCCCACTCCGAAAGCAACACGCAACGCCAGCGAATACATGCCATATACAAAAGGATCCACCCAAGGGAACCAAAGAATGAAATGGGGAGGAAGAACGAAATGAGACGGTTCCCCAAATAGCAGTGCGAGTTGTTGGGGATATTAGACAGGAATTGGGGAGTATAAATAAGCGATTAAAAACACCAACTACGATCAAGTTAAGATTAACAGCAAATATTACCTACGCCTACAGGAAATGACGATGAAAGAGTAATTTTCGATGTTGATGGGAGGAATTAAATACTTTATGTATGATATGGAACTAAATGATACTCCATAAAGGGTTATTACTCTCAATTTGCAACTGACGATTAACGATTCCACAACAGCGTCGGCCATTAACAATGTTCCTACACACACTTCTATACCTTGAAACTCATACGGTACACATAGTAAAGTATAAAATTCGAGGAATCAAGCGAGATGGAGTGGAATTGATTCATAATGAAACACTGACTTGCAATTTTCCACAAAAATTGCAAGTCAGTGTTTCATTACATAGTTAAGTGTTTGAAATTTTATCAAGCACCTGAAAAATGGAAGTCAATTGAACTACGAGAACTCGTAATACAGAATCAGGCAGGTTTCAGAGGAGTTCAAATTTGGAATTCTCATGTTTTATATTGTGAAGGATGTGAAATTTGACCAAGCACCTGCAAAATGGAAGTCTTATCAATTACTAAAGTTTCTGAAAAAATCTCAAAAATGAGCTCAAAATTGGAAGTAGTTATTCATACTTTGGCCATGGAAAAACACGAATTATTGTCTCTCTTCGTTGAGTGATGTAAAAAAATCAAAAATTGTAAAACATCATCAACAGTCATTCTATGAAAAACGTAACAGATATTAAAACGATATCAATAAAAATGGACGACAGCTTATAACCAATGGTCATCAAAAATCTAAAACTACGCAGAAAGAAACGCCATTTTTTTTATTAAATACACGTCTACATCCACTCATCCATTTATTCTCCTAATCGGCATCCATCGAGTAATCTTAGTCATCGGTGGTCAACGCAAAAAAAAATCGCTTACCGAACAAGCCTACCTCAGCGAGTCGGACCTGCTCTGAACCAGTAGATATTAGAGGGTCTCGGAGAGAGGGGGGGATTTCTCGGGGGCACTCACACGACGAACCCCAGAGTATCCTTCTTACGTTGGTCTCCACACCCTCCTCCTCCTTACCCGGAAATAAGAAATTCCTCCCACCCTCCCAAGACATTCCATCCCACAACCAACCCACTCCGATGACCTCCCCCACCCCTCACGCACTCCTGTCTCCCACGTCATCCCTCTTCCATTCGCCTCCTCCTCCCCACTCTAGGCCCATCCAATTCCCCTAAGTTGGGGGGCCACCCTATATATCCGCACGCGAGTTCCTCGTTCTGCCCGCCTTGCCCTCCCGGGGATAAGTACGGCCTCGGGAGGAAAGACACCGCGAAAGGGAAGGATGTGCCCCCCCCTCGCCACTCTGCAGGTGAGCGCAAGAAGAGAAGGATAGGAAGGAAGGGGGAGAGACGAAGACACGCAGGTAAGGAGGAGTGACACGAAGCAGATCTCTGAGGAGGGATCGGGGATGAGACGATTAGAAAAGAGTGGAATGGTGGGGATGATATAACTAACGTTTTCTTGCGTGGAAATAGGGGAAATCCATATCATGCAATGGATAAAGTCTCTGGGGTGACTCTCCACAGTATTATTGACAACCTTCACGCATTTCGAACTTAACACGCCATTATCAGGTTGAGGATCGATACGAGCAAACGTTGTCTCGCGTTGTGATTCGTAATTAAACTAGGAAAAATTAGCGCAGAGACGTAATGATTCACAAATTGCCTCCGTGGTAACTCTCCACAGCATTATTGACAATCTTAGCGCGTTTCACTTTAACTTTACAAGTCAATATCAGGATGAGGATTGAGCCGAGTAAACATTGTCACGGGTTGTGGTTGTTAATAAAACTTGGGGAAATTTGCATAGAGATATTAGAATGCACAAAGTACAGATTTTTGAATTTTCATAATCGTTCTGTTACAATTTTTTTTTTAACTTTGTTAATAATAATTTATAATGTTTTATATCCAACCTTGGTTGGATGAGGCCAAGCTAAGGGAAGGCTATGAGGCCTAGTACCTCTCCAGCGATGCGCTAAGAAGGGATGGAGGAAGGGAAAAGAGCTGATTCGTGGAGGGGAGACGCGCATTGGAAAAGTGAGACGAAGAAGGTCTTGAAAGAGGAAGGAAGAATTGGAAGAGGCTATGAGAAAAAAAAGCGGAATTGTAGTAATCCTTACGAGAATACCGATTTCTTACGTGCCGTAAACATAAGATTGGAAGTTGAAGGCCAACATACCCAATACATATTTCATTTGACTCTGATAACTATCTATGCACAGCCGAGTTTCAAAGTTCACACAAAAGTTTAAACGTATTTCCTGAAGTAAAATCTGATGCTTTCCCGGCGAATATGTTCAAAAAAGGCTATTCGGGCTTCCCTGAAGGTATTATTCGGTATTTCCTGAAGACTGCTTCGCAGAATACGGTTTGCAGGAAGATTTCACGGGTGTCCCATGGGTGTTATTATCTTGGGGCCCATCGTTTCGTTGATAGAGTCCGCCGCTGTCATAAGGAATTTATAGAAAAAGAAAAACTCTACCGACGAATTCTAGGACGATGGTGGACTTAGCTCTTAAAACGTTATTATCCAAGGAAATAAACAAAAATAGGGGAATCCAGGAAATCTTCCTCATGGTATTCCCTGGTCAAGATAAACTCATATGATTGTATCATTCTCAGAACAGCACGTAAGAATACATATCACACTCAGTACATTGGCTAAATACTGACCAGCTGCTAGATAAACTTAGTCGGAAGTATCTGTGAGGGCGGCTTGAAATATGGCATGATGACATTACGGATTTCAGAGGTGTATTATTATATAATTGAATTACTCGAATAGGCTAGCAAGCTGCTGCTAAATTCGGACATTCCTAGAAACCCCAAGTAGATACGAACCAATTGGTTAGAAGAAGGATAAGTGTCACTGATTTCAAGTTAGATGATCCTTGAAAGTAAGCATAAATGTTTTCATTTCAAATGTGCAATTTTTTTTATTGTACATTAGAACTCTAACCCGGGTTAATCTCACACTATCGGTTACAATTGGTGTTAATAAGTGATCTTCATCGCGAAAGGACAGGAAGGTTATTTTTTCTCAATAAGTCGGTTGTAATAATTAAGGTAAGAGATAAAATGGTTTCCAATAGTGCACCTCTTATCTCGTAACATTTGGTGGATCATTTATAAATTATTATCCACTGACGAATAACTAATATTCGAAAATAAAAGCGTAGTCATTAGGAGCGAGCACTAAATGCCTGAAAAGAGCGCATTGGCTTTGAAAAAAACAGCACTTAAAAGATAATACCATTCTTTGAACTCGCTTAACCGACTTCTACTACTTGGCCCCTTGTGATTAAAATTCCTTTGTATAAACATTTGGCGACACGGTCCTTAATTCGATCATCTAATACATTCTTATTGATTCCTGAATCGCCCTAATAAATAACAGGAGCAGCAATCTCCGAATAAGCAATCACGATTTTGAATGGATCAGATTATGAGATCAGAATATAGGACTAAAGTGTGCCGAGTTACCTTTGATAACTATGCCCTCGAAAAAAACTGGCTTTGGTATAAACTCAATGCACACTCAACATTGGAACCGTGTTTTTCGATCCACCCTAAAAGAGCGGGGAGCTTGCAGTAGTGAACGAGGAAAATCGAGCTGAAAGAAAGGGAAGAGAGACGGTAAGAAGGGAAAAACGGGAGTGGAAGAATTCGTCGGGAGACGCCTTCCCTGTCCTCCTTCGTTCCCTCGGGGACGTGAGACGAGGTGGAGTCATTTCGACGCGGGGAAGAAGAAGGAGCGGTTCCACCATTTCGGTGGAGAGAGAAAGAGACCCCATCCCACGCGGAAGATGCAACTCCCTCCTCGGTCACACACACACGGAGATACGTCCCGACCCACTCTGCCATCCAAAGCACGGAGGAACAACTCTCTCGTTTGCGGTAAAGGGGAGAAAAACCGTCGCACTTAAGCGAGGAGGAAAGATTGAGATTAGGAGTGTGTGTGTGGGGGGGGGAGTGGAAGGGGTGGGGGATGCTGGGGAGCGTTTACGTCGAGTGATTGGAACGGGATGGGATGGCTTCCAAAGGGTGGGCTCCCCCGCTCGACGACAGAGGGGATTATTAGAGAAGAAGGACGCGCGGGCGGGTTGGAAAAGGGGGCTTTTATCTTCCCGATTATGGCAGATGGTGACATGTTTATCCACGTTTGGTCGAGCTGGGAGCCCCACTTAGCATTGCTCCCGCACAGTGGGCAATGTTCTGGTCCCTCTTGTGCAGCGATTTCGACGAATCTGATGGAATAACTTGGCACATTTTATTCCGATATTCTGATCTCATAACCCGATTCGTTGAAAATGTGCCTCATCGAAGGTTACTGCGTTTTCTTTATTACCTTGCCAGTTATTTATTAGGGCAAATCAGGAAGAAAGAAAAATGCCATTGATCATTGAATGAAGGACCGTGTCGCAAAATGTTGTTACGAAGAAATTATAGTCATTAGGGACCAAGTAGTAAAAGTCGTTTAAGCTATGTGGTGAAGAATCGTAATTAATGGAAACACTGGCAATTTTCTATAAGAATTAAATGAGTACAAAAGTGAATTCTACGAGAATAAAAAAATATAATTCGTGCGAAGAACTGGAAACATATTGATTTCAAAAACACTGTTTACACATCAGCGTTTGTGAAATCAATGTGAAATGCTATATTTCAATAATGAGCCACGGTTTTGATTCCTTTTGTCCGGTAGTAGCTGGGTAGCAACGCAGAAGTATGTTCACTTGTACTATCTCCAAAGTAGTTATTTAAAATGGTCAAATTATAAACATTTTGACACAGAGCGTTACTTATCCTTCTGTGATTTAAATGTTTCCAAGCGAAAGAGAAACCATTCACCGTGACCTAGACCCCTAAAATTCATGCCTAATGTTCCGAAAAATAAAGCCGAACAAATCTTCTTCTTTAAATTTTTAATGGAGAGGTCAAAGTGTCATGAGCCGCAATTGGTGAAGATAGGGGGTAGACCATCGTAAGGTGCGTTTCCTTCGGGCAATAATCTCTTGCGGGTGATTCTGTACGAGTCTATCAGCAATCATTTCAAAAAATTTCAGACCATTCAAATTATGGTCTAGCACGATGGCCTGAAAATATTTTTCAACGATTTAATTTTTGAAAAACGTGACAGTATTTGCCAGCAATTCACAGAGCGAGTGATTTAAATAGGAAATTTAGTGATTTAGACCAAATATTTATTTCCTAGGGAAAGATTAGAGCAGTCTTTAATAATACAATAAAGAGTGACAGATATTTTAATTGCTTAAGAATTGGGTTATTATGAGGGAGGAAAGGGGCTATTAGAATTAAGAGTGGTTGATTCGCTTTCTATACACGTCAACAAGAAGAAACATAAAACAACTAATAATAATCTTTTCCCGATCATATTCTTTCAATAAAGCCATGAAGTAACTCTCAAATGGAACCACTTACCGATCGCACATTAGAACTGCAAGACCTTAAAGGACAACACATCGTCGAAATTAAAGGAAAATACCAGAAATTGAGTTCGGAGAAATTAAGTGAAAACAGGAGGCATTGAGTTTAGAGCACTCCTGGAGCGAACCTCTAGCATGCTTCCGGTTTAAATTAATGATTCCGGCCATATAAGTCGTTCATTGAAGGCACTCACTCGCTTTCAGAGAAGAAATCTCAGGCCATTGAAGGAATGACTCGTAGGTATCGCATTTTTCGATACGCTCGCGTCGAAAATCTTGCGTATCCACGGAGGGCACGTGCGTGCGACTCGCCGTGTGACTTCTTTCCATTCACCCACACCTCAGCCCCAAACGTCGATTCCTTCGGGAGGGGCACTGGGAAAATAAATACGTCCATTCGTCATTGTCAACTCCGAAAACAACGTCAATACGTTATGCGTTACGAGTCGCCGTCTCCCTCCTTTTCTTCGCCTTACCCTCCCCTCCTCCCACACGCGACGCTGGAGAAATCGAGAGCACCCGTATGTCGGAGGTGTAAGTGAATTGTCTTCTCCATTAATCACCAAGGAGGGTGGTGTATCGAAGAGGATGACGAGCTTGAAAGTGCGGTTTTCCATCGGGGGAAAAAAACTGCGGGACTCACGCATAGTGATGGGGAACGGATGAATACCCAGTGGTTAGGGTATTTATCAATGCCTACAATTCACTCAAACCATCCTAGTATTTCACCTAGTCTGATAGATACCCATAATTATGTATTCTTAAAGATAGGCTGCCGCGGTTAAAATTTATCACTGCTCTATCTCGGTCTCCGGGGTGAAGCCGCGTCGAGTTGTCACTGTTGTCAAAATGTTACCGACGCGTAGGCCAGGTTTGTGAACAGTGACAACGTCGCGACGTTTAGGAGGCAATGCAGCGCTTCATCTTCTGATAGTTGACACAGTTGATCACTTGGTGTGCCAAGAGGTGCTGTATTGCGTCCGAGACGTCGGCAAGGTATGTGAATAGTGACAATCTGACACGGCTTCACGCAGAGGACCGAGATAGTGCAGTAACCTATAATTTTGGATATTTTTTAATTAAATATGGTTCTCAAAGGAGAATGCTTATAATTTTTGTGGAACATCTGTTGTTTTGGGTACTTTACTTCATCAATACTTGGTGATAACTTTTAATTGTAGTCAAAAGTAATAGCAAGAAAATAGATTTCCTACGCCGACGTACCGGTCACCGGGGAATTCATATAACATCAAGTTAAAACGAATTTCAAATCAAGTTTTTGGGACACGGAAACAAGGTTATGTTCCGTGCACTTTAGCAAACCGTATGCCATTCCACATCCAAGCCATGCAATAAAAAACACGCGACATCCATTATATCGACACAGTCGAATAATTTCCAAAAATAGGAGAACATGGTTGTGAAGGGAAGGATGAGGTTTGAGGAGCAAGTACTCCGGCTGCCACGTTTTGGCGCGAGTACAGTGCGACGACATTTGCATTACAAAAGTCCACCGAGAGGATAGAGTGCGTCAGAGCTTGTGGATGCACTCGCGGAAACGGAGGAGGATCCGCCGGGTGCAAAACCCCCGACCGACCGGGATCATATCCATAATTCATGACACTGGAATGCGCCAGAATGGTGAAGGGAGACGATGACTCCGCTCAAATGATGCAGCAGCAGCATCGCGCACGTAAGGAGCAAGTGCACAACAGCAAGCAATGGTGCACCGGCGCATATTCGTGCGAGAGGTGTACGGGCGACCCGGTGAGACATGAAAGATTCAGCACCGCTGGGAGAGGAGGTTGGTGCGCGGGACAGGGTCGGGGTGTGACGGATGGTGTGACAAGAGTCCCGGCAACAGCGTTCACCCAACGGGCCGACGAGGGACGGTGGCAATTTTTTTATGTTTCCCACGAGGACGAGACACAGTAACCACCTCGTTAACTCCCACGTATACTATCATCGTCGGCTCCAATTAATCATTGGGGGACGTGAGCATCTGTTAAGGTTGATGTACGCAAATCCTTTACATTACTAAGGCACTAGCTACTCAGAAGGGAAAGAGGACCAAATGTCAAATAAGCAGTCGTTACTACTTTTGGTGTGCTCATTTAGACGTGGTAGGGGAGGAGTGCGTCACAGGAGCAAGTCAAGGTGAAAAAATTAACTAAGTTTTATCGAAAATCAACTCAACCAATTTGCGCTTCTCCAAAAAATCATAACTTGAGTTTATGCCCAACAAAATATTCTGTTTCTCCCGTAATACGTACTCTACGTTATACTCTATTCAACGATGATATTTAGGGCCATGTATTTGTATGCTTTCCGATAAGACAATTTTGTTTCACGTAAATATCACCGTAGCAGGGTTTGTAAACTCCTTTAAAAATAAATGAAAGAGAACGGGGGATAATCTGGAATTAAAAAAAGATTCAATTAAACTATATTTAAGAAAGGTTAAGTTTGTGTAAGTACTTTCATGAATGAGTCACTGTTGATGAAAAGCACCCGCTAAAGGACACAATCCAAAAAACGACTTTTAAGCATATGAGTACTCGAATTATACGTCAGCAAGCATCAAGTGTAAGCACAGCAGGAAGGTTAAAATTCGAATCCAAATTCCGTAAAACTCAGACGAGCGGAGAGCAATGCGATTTAATTAATGCCAAGATAGCGGTGTGAACGGCTGGGGTACGCGAGACAGAAAATTTAATGCTGGCCTAGAAGGGAGATCCAAGGGAGACGAGGAAAAGCAACGACCGCAGGACGCCGCCAGACGAAACAGAGCTGTCGCCGAGACCCCATTTGACCGCCTCGCTGTGACCCGGAAACTCCCTAGCAGCCGGAATACCACGAAGAAACATGGCCTCTCGAAAGCGTCGGAGAAATATGCTGTGCGCATGGAGAGAAGCTGGTGCCGGAGACAGAGAGAGAGAGATTTTGCGTCCAACCTTCTCCACTGCCTTTCTCCATCACCGCCTATAGTACCAATTTGCCTGGCGGGGCATGATTTTACGCCCCCATAAGAGGAGTGTATCCTCCACTCACCCACCAGGGGTTCACTTGCCTTCCTCAAATGGCCACATATTGAAGATCCTCTCTCCACAACCTTCGTATGCCGTTTGTGAAATTGCCAAACGTGCAGTTAAGCGTGTAGTCGAGGTGAGTTCTTCACTTCACACTTACGAAGCCGTTACTACGGTAAAGGCATCCCATCGCGAGGAGACAGGTGGATTGGTTTTTCAATCACTTTGCTAGATAACTCCACAGGTACATCACATTTCAACGACGTACCTTTGTGCGTCTAAGATCGACTGAGAGAAAAGTGAAGATATATAGTAAGGCCGGTAAGAAAATGGTTGGCGTACGGGTAAATTACCACGTTGAGAATTTTACTGTACATTTTGACGCCCGAAAAGTTCTTAAAATAAATACTGATCAAAATAATAGACAGTAAGGCTGATTCTAAAAAAAAGTTGCCTTAACAGGAAGTGGGAGTAGATTAAGAGTAATTATATGGAAGGGCGTCGATGCACTGTTATAAGAGATACATAAAGAATTTGACAACTATTGTTAAAATTATTTGAATTATATTTAAGACATCGTCTATAGACATCGGTTACCGGCATATAGAATGCCTAAGCTTCATACACTTCATTATTGATGCGTAAATTTAATCGAATTAAATACAAAATAGAGCATTGAGAAGTAAGAGTATTGGAAACTCTTAAAAAAAAATAAAATGGAAAAATTACTCTCGGTTAGGATTAAGAGCGTTATCTGAAGTTGGAACATTAGCAGAAAGATGATTTTGGGCTAATTAACATCATGTATTCTTATACAAAGGAATATTTATAATTATAGAGTCTGATTACTTAGGAGGAAAGAAAATTGAATGCGTAATTAAGAAGCGTTGATTAAATTGAGAATTATAAAACAACTTCGTTCATTGTTATGTTGCTTAATAATAAATTTGTCGATGGTAAAAGGAAGAAGATATGTACCATTTAATTAAAGCTTTCAACGAAGAATGGGAACTTAATACTCAGACTCTGATGAATGAAGAATACAATGTTTCTAACAGAAAGCAGCTAATTAGGTCTAAAGGTGCACAGCCATAACAAACAATAGGGAGAAAGAATAAACAAAAAATTTCAACACAAACATATACTCCGGAAATAAATTTCGATGCAATAAAAGAAGTCGTATATTTGTAGAATGTTACGAAGAGCCAGATTTCAAAATAACGCAACAGCCGCAAAGCACCTGGAAAGTATCAAGTTGAAAGGGAAAAGAAAGATGGGAGAGCTTTATAATGTAACATCCCACGTGAAAATAATACGAAAATACTCCCCTCAGAAGGTGCGGTGCATGTCGAAGCACAGAAAGAAATGTAATTATGCGGATTAAATAATCAAGGAATCAAAAAATATATCCTAAATAAATCACGGATACATACAAAAGGATGAGGGAGATGGCTAATCAAACGAACGCAAAAGAACGATATTTTACAGAGTAGTTTTCATATTCCATTGGAAGTATTTTATTGCCACATGAATTTCCTAGGGTCAACGATATCAATGCATTTTGTCAGGTAAATTAATCGGCACCGAAAGAGGCTGGCCTCAATATTCCATAATAATGACTTTCCCGTTCCTATTTTCAAATAAGGCGTAAATTTGAAATACGCTGGCTCATTAAAAAGTAATCGCCGGGTTGCTGCATGGAAAAAATATGTTGAGGTATCTTTAGGAGACGTATCTTTTAAATTTTCCCATTTTTGTTTCATACACTCATTTTATAACGCCAGAAAGTGATTTCCTACTATATATACCGCAAAAAATATCAAATAACATAGTAAGTAAGTAGTAAGAGTTATATCAAACACATATGTATCACTAAACAAAAAGGGAGACAGTAGATTTTAATCTTAATGTTGACTCAAAATAAATATCATACATATATTGTGAATTGTTACAGATATCATTTTGATGGGATTGGTAATTGCTTGGCCCGGATGCCAACCTAAGGGTGAAATACCCTCACTGATATTTCATATGTAAAAGATTGCCCAAGGTTATTCCAAAAATATGCATGAGTTTAAAAATATAGGTAGAATATACACTGAAAATATAACAGCTGGCTATTGAGCTCATATAAGCTTATTTTGAGGTTGTTTATAGAGGAAAATCTGAGAATGAAGAGCGATGAATAGGTAAAAAAGGCAGACAGTGGATCTCAGGATTGATTCTGACTCACGATAAATCCCAGGAATACATCGTGCATTATTAAAGATAGCGATCTGATTGGATGGGTGAAAGCCATGAATCAAGACCAAACGAATCCATAAAAATGGCTTTGTACCTTTCGTGACTTTTCCATTCAGTTTTCTATAATTAGATGGGGATCTCCATATTGGATGATGGACGTCACGGGAAGGCATAAAGAATGGAGCCTCGTCTATTGACAATAGATAAATATAAATTAAATTTTCTAGTTGAAAACATGAAAAATATCTTAAGCCAAGAATTATAAATGTTGACGGATTGCGACAGTTGGAGGCGTTCCCTGATTTTAAAATTCTTTTCCATTCATCAATCGATCTTTTAATGCAGAGACAACTGATGACAGTTACTCTGAGGCATTTTCGTCAAGTTATCGATTAAATCAGAAATGCTATTCAGATCAAATACGCCACAAAGAAGCAGTTTCGAAACAGATAAAAAGAATTTTCGCATTAAATATGGAGCACATATTGCTTTCATATCTGAAGCCATGCCCTGAAGACTTCCTTGCATACGGAGAAGAGTATACTTTCCGAATAAAAGGGTGGCGAACTTATGCGTGGGAAACTAATGAATGAGATGAAGACACCATAGGATAGCGAACTTAGCAGCGGGAAAGAATGTGAAAATGGTGAGAAAGAGGAAAAAATTTGTTTATAATAAACTTCTTTTACTTTTAGAGAAGGGATTACCCTACGAGGGATTATTTACTGGTTGAAGGAGGACGCGTACCGAGCGGAATGAAGTTAACATATCGGGGAAGAGAGGCGATCAGTTACGATCTTTAATATTTGTGCACCGACTTCCGCTTTAACCTACTTAATCCTAACAATGACTTGCAGCAATAATAACCCAATTACTGGCCGTTAAACAAAGCAATAGAAACATTGAGCAACATGATGTTTTCAAGGGAAACATAAAAACAGTTAAAAAAAAAAAAAAACAAGATCATATATAAAAACAGTTCTTAAAACATAACTGACTTTCCCAAATAAAGGCACTAAGGAATATATTATTGGATTTTAATCCGGACTATAGTTAAATCCATTGTCGACGTTTGACAACGCACTCTGCTGCTGTTCCCAGGGTCAACAGCGATCCCATTCATTACTCTTGGAACTATAACAGAGCCAGCAGCAGAAAGGTCGCTAAGGGGCCAGCTCTTACCTGGATAGCATTACAATTATCATCATTCACTGATTCATGTTTGGTTCGCAAGTCCCAAGTTCAAACTCTTTCTTGCACACCGGCCTCAAACATAAAAATAACCGCAGCTAGGTCAGAATGACTCCAGCTCTAGTCTGGATAGCATTACAAGAACCATTCTTCACTACTTCATGTTTGGTTCGCAAGTTCAAACTATTTCTTGCACACCGGCTTCAAACATAAAATAACAACAGCTAGGTCAGCATGACTCCAGCTCTAGCCTGGAAAACCTTACAAGAACCATTCTTCACTACTTCATGTTTGGTTTGCAAGTTCAAACTCTTTCTTGCACACCGGCCTCAAACAAAAATACCGAGAGGGGATGAGGCAGAATGTTTATCCAAGAGGAAATAACTCTCAAGGAGCTTAGAGGACATTACCCGGGAAGGAGATGAAAGGGAGCTGGTAGGGAGATGGCTTTACGGCGACAAGATATATGCGTTGAAAGTGGACGAACAGGGAGGCAAATGAGGGATGATGGGGGTTCGGGAGAGGAAAGAATGGGATTCGATGCAAGCGGTCCTCGACGAGGTAATGAGATGATATTCCGAGAGGGATGGACGAGGAAAATGCGAAGGGGGGACCTGCGTCCGTGGGCAAGCAGCCCCAAAACCACAAACTCCAAACCTCGTAGGGAAGAAAACCGTCCGACCCCTCATAGATTGGATCAGTAGATGCGGTGGCTCTCTTGCGAGCTGAATGCCTCTTCCCCCGGAGTCATGCTGAGAGCCGATACCACAAGAGGGGACTTTTATCCCCATGCGCACCCAGGCGTCGACTCGTCCGTCGTGGTAACTTGGTTGGCTGGTCGGATCTTGAAACGCTATCGGCATTCCTGCGACAAGGAGCTTATCATTTGCGCCATAAGGGTAGGTGAATGGGATGGTGGCGAGAGGGCAAAGTCAGTGAGGATGATGAGGTTTTCCATCGGAAAGTTTAGTTTTAAAGTGCCCCTTGCTTCACTCATTATTCCAGAGATACCACGAATTACAATAATTGTAGAGAACGAAAAAGCACGAGTGTATGCTCGTATTTCCGGGAGCTTTATCGTATTCCAGTGAAGCACTCCTTAACAGTTTATTATATATACCTAATATCCGACTTGCGACAGTAGAAACGGCGAAAGGGACGATAAGGCAAAGCTTGTCCGATATTAATAAATAAATTTATTTTACCGATCTTTGGAGCTTCGATTTGAAAGCGGGTTTTGGCATCTATAAATAAATTATCATCTTAATCCGTATGCGTGGGATGTGAATGTCTTATGGCGGTTCATTCTTAAAATATGAGAACAATATGATGTTACCACGAGAGTTTTCCTGGAGGAGGGTAACTGGAGGTTTGACCTGCGTTTAAACCAGGAAAAAGTTTACCCGCATTCGGGAAATTTAGCTACAAGTACATCACAACCACACATAACAAAACTAAGGAGAATATAGTTACTCAAGAAAGAAAAATCAATTTATTTTCAATAACACTCCATTTTATTTGTGAGCAACGATCAGATTCTCACAAAAAAATATTTGGTGCGGTAAGTTAGACTATGGAGAATTTTGATAGACACTCCATCGTATTGTTTTTAATACTGTTATTGCAAAATTACTGAGATTTCAAAAACTACTGCCACCACTAATCATATATGTTACTTTTAAGTATCCTTGGTCATCGTACAAAGACATTTTCTTTGTGGTACACGTTTATTAATACTTCACAATAAAAATAATGTTTAATTGGCAAGAATGAAGGGCTTTGTCATGATATATTTGAAAACGTAAGCTAGATAAACCACATCCCTTTCTTAAACCTTTTGTATTTTTATTTTTTTTGTGTTCATTGGCATCTAATTTTTATTCTTTTGTTAATTTTTTCATAAAAGACCATAGCAGCCTAAATTAAGGTAGGATCAGTTTCGTTGTCCTGCATTTTCTACCTTACGCTCTGCATGGGCTTCAGCATATCATCAGCTTTTTCGAGGTCTATCTATAGCTAAATGAGTCTCCATGTGTCTTAGCCTCCTTTTCTCGGCCGCTATTCAAATGGATCCTGCCGATCGTGGGTATTACTGCTATTCCCCGGTCATTTTTTTGGACCATCCCTGGAACCTTTTTCTAAATACTAGAGTAACGTAAGAGCTTATCCACTCTATAAGGGTGCTTTCTCCATGTAAGCACCTTTCAAACTACTGCCTCAGCATTTTTTTTTAAATCTATGTCAGAAAAATTTGACTAGTCATGGGTTTAAATTCCCTAACCCAGGCGCTTTATGTGGTTCATATATTTTCTACTTGTTTCATTTCAAACTCTGCAGTTCTTTCTAGCCTTCGTATTATTCAAGCTAGTTTTTTTACAAAATTAGTGGTATTTTTTCTTCCAAAAGCTCTTTAAAATGTTTAACCATTCTTTAGATGTTAAACTTATTATATTATCCCCATTATTGGAATTTTCGCTCAAACCCCTAATTATTTTCCAGGCTTCCGAGCTTCTACTACCTCCCATATATTGTTCCTAATATTGTTCCTATGCATGTATCCCAAATAATTCTGTGTGTATTTTCCATCTGCATACATACAAGCCATAAATTAAACAAGACAAAGCACATCAATTTACAACTCCTCAAACGCAGCACTTCCTTATATACATGACGCGTTCAAGCTTTCACGGCAGGGTAAACAAATTCAGCAGATCCGAGAAAAAGGTCTGATAAATAAACAATTATGCCAAAACGACGCGTGTAGCTCTAATTTTTTAATAGTAAATTCTAAATTTTCACCATATAAGAAAAAAAATCGTCAGAGACAAAAAGAATTAAATGGTGTCCTGAATTGTAGAATGACTCGACAAGTTCAAGAAGAGGAGAAGTGGGCCAACTAGTAGTCAGGAAGGGGAAACCTATGGTGAAGAGTTTCAAGCTGAAGTGCGGTATGTAAGATAAGAAAGAACTATTTGGCTATTTACTCCCCCCAGTCACAGATACATGCAAGTGCATAATATTTTCGACGATCTGAGAGTAAAATTTTATTTTCTTCTAGTATAAAAGTAGAAAACCTACATAACCATCATCTGTCCTCACCGATGACTTCAGTGCGGCTGCTTTTACGTGGTACACCAGTATTGTGGAGGAAAAGTTTTCATAATTGCTGTGAAGGAGGATAAAATTTAATGGCACCCATACATCAAGAATATAAGCATCTTACAGACCGCTTTTTTGGACTTGCAATGACAGGTGGGACCTAATTTTCATTTGTTCTAATTCCAACTCCGTATAGAGATACATGGATGGGGCGACACTATCGTGGGAAAATACGACATTTTCTTGTATTCCTGCATTAAGGAGCATATGTACTTCCTGCTGCGCAGAAAAAAACATAAAGGTAAAGAGGAAAGTAACCAGTGAAATAATCAGAATGTTTAAAACTTTTTTTGGAAATGTATTCCTTCAAGGTACCAACTCAAAGAGAGGACATCATTTTCGAAAAACACGATAAAATCCCGTGATGCAACGTATATTGTAGTAACTAAGTTAGGAACATATCTCTATGCATAAACATTTTAGGGGTAGCACAAAACAGAGAGAGAGAGAAAGGAAGGAGAATAACTAGATAGATGAATATAAAATGGGGAGCAGGAGAGAAGAGAATAAAACAAAAGGAAATGCTAGGAAGAGGGGGAGCGAAAGAAAGACGAACTCAGGGTGATGTGTATGCAAGAAGCGGAGAGGAAAAAAAATTAAGTTGAATAGAATGAAGAAAATGAAAAAAAAGAATGAAAAATGGGAGGAATAAAACTCTAGCGGGTCGGGAGAGGTTATGGAGAAGTGGCCCGGCCTCTGCGAAGGGGGGAAAAAAAGTCAGAACTTGAAAACGGCTCCTTGCAAATTAAAATGTATCGGTGGGCCTGGTGGAGTTGTGAGGCAGATACGCATTAAACGCCAGTTAGCGTCATAAAAGATTTTGAGCGCTGCCGTCTCTTTATCCCAAAAATGTTCCCAGAATTGTAAAATACTTGGCTGCGCGATTGCATAAAACTGCGTCTAAAACCGTTTCAGCCCGAGCGCGTTTGAAACTTTATATTTTTCACTGCGGCGTATATTAAAACTTTGTTTAAACATGATCCAAAGGAATCGTATCTCAATATTCTTCTCTCTTGGGGTATCATCTGCGAAGCAAATTTTTTTGAAGCGGTGAAACTCAATTGGGCGTAGGTTTTCATATTACTTTATAGCATACCGTATAACTTTGATCTCTTCATTGAAACATGAAAAAAACTTTAGCCATTCTCCTCTGTATCCACAGCATTCTTTGATGTACATTCATTAACCCAAAATTAGAGGAAAATGTTATTACTGCAAATGGAATTTCTTTTCTAACTAGTTAGACTATAACCTACAAAAAGCAATAATTTGATAGACGATTCTATGAAGCGATATTTTGGGCTTCAGATCAGGAAGCAGAGCTGGTATGTTACTTATCTGTTCGTGATATATAGCAAAAAAGATATGAAAAACATGATCCAAAATATGATTTATTGACAGAGGTATTCCATGTAACAAGTAATGAGACCATTAATGTTGCTCATAAAGGCCAGGAATCAAATATTATTTTATTCCTACGTACACTGGAAGAATATTGAATGTTATTTTATTTCCTTGCGATTTGGGTGAACTATTTTTTTAAAGCAAATTTTAGATTGTAAAAATTCGTTGAAAATCCGAAAAAAATGTATAGCATAAAAATTGTATCTTATGTTAGCGAATCTAATGCATACAAAACCTCATCCCCATTTTTGAAGTTTTGATGACTCTAGCTTGATTCTTCACAAGAACTGATAACGCTCAAATTAGCAAAGGACATTTAAAGGAAGAAATCACACCGTAAAAGTCCAGGAAAACATTTTGGGTGGACGAATGCCAAGTTACGCGATAAAATAATACCAGACAATGTGGACAAATACGGAAGGACAATTGAAACAACAAATAAAATCCAAGATTTTCTGACACAAAAGCTATGGTGGTATTGAAATCACTCGCCTGGGAGCCTAAAAAGACTTGCGGGCAGAAGATTAAACTTCCCGATTACGAAACTGAATGATGGCGAAAGAAAATTAACGGGATGATAACCTTCTTGAGCCGCGTGCCGAGTATGAATTCAGCCGAACGTTCTCTCGAACGATTTATCAGCCAACATCCGGGAAAAACAAAAGCGAACTCTTAGTTGGATGATAAGAATGAAACACTCTTTCTCTCTCGAGAGAGAGAGTCAGCATAGGATATAGATGCACGCAAAAGACTAGGGCGTGGGCGTTCGATTGAATACATATAAAGCTGAGAGGTCGGGTGGCTGGGTTTGCATCAATAAATCATAAGTGATCGATAGGGACGGTGACGGAAGGATGAAGACGAATGAACGGTGCAAGAGAGAAGAGCGGCAAAATCCCGAGGATTCCGGCGCGCGAACGCATATTGAAATCTGTTACAAATCACTTCCACGGGGTGTGCTGCATATTTCACCCGCTTAACGACCCTAGCTCCCAAAAGGGACAATCAGGAGAATATCAAATAAGCTGCGGTATGCCTTCGGCTAAACAATGTGCGAGGATGAATGAGAATCGGTTATGAGGAAGGTTTCCCCAATGCCAAATCATATCGGCTGTGGAGCCATTTGTAACGATCTTAATTAATAAACGTTGACATGATACTAAGGTACAAGGTATCAAGATAAAGGGTTGATGAGGGGTTTACAATTGATTTAAAAATAATAAATATTACGCAGATAATGAGAGGGCAATTTAAAAACTTTTGACCTCTTAATAAAATAGTATTATTAGTACTTCTAGGTATCTCAATTCATAAGTCGGGATTTTATATTTAAAAAAATGTTTATTTGTAATAACACGAAATTAACAACGGATGCAACTACACGAACTTCCAGGGAATGTATTTGCACGAAAGGAATATCTAATTCCATAAAAGTAAGAAAGAAACATAATACATGCTATCGAAGAATTTATCTTCGATCATTAGTCAACGGAACTGCAATTGGGTAAAAAATAATTAATAGGGAAAATTTATACTTTTAAAATAAATTGGCGGAGCATGGATAAAATATCAGCGTTAAAAATACACGCGGAAAAAACAACTTTTGATCCTTAATAATAATTCACCACCTCACCTGCGTCAAAATATTATTTAGTTCAATATCCTCCTTTCATAGAATAGAATAGAGTAAAATTTGGATGATTCAGCCAAAAAAGAAGCCCAGAGAGGCCCATTGAGATGAATGGAACGTGAAAAGCCCACCCGCAGTGCACTCAGCGATAAGAATCCAAAAACAAAAGCGCAGCGGAAATGAATGAAAAAAGCTTCACGAGAGGACCCTATCGTCGGGATGTCAAAAACGATTGGCCATCATGCGATTACCTCCGCTAGAGCGAGCACGCAAACCGAACGATCACCAATCATAACAAGAGACTTTGAGTGGCTGAAGTGATTAGATTTCTCGTGCGAAAAGTATGGCGAGAAAAAAACGATGGCTAGTGCTGCGTACACGCTACTGCCATATATGGAGGGAGGGAGGATTGCGTTCGAATATCCCAACCTCAAGCACCGTCGCTGCATCATTGGTTTTGTTTCTGCCGATGCAAACAGTTTTGCTATCCCCTCCCAACAAAAATCGACGACGCCGCAAAATTGAAAGAACATTCGAAAGAGGAAATATGAATTAATTCGGGAAAAATCGTACGATCCCAAAACAGCCAACTTGGCTACGTTGTGTTCCCTCAACAAGAGTTCGCCAAATGTTCTCTAATGCAGGTATTTTAGTACACATGTGGCATTTGTGCACCCACATAAGTGATTGAACCCTAAAATATGTAACTGAGAACCAGGAGAATTACCGGCCATAATAACACAGATCCCCACGTTGTTTTCATCGAGGGAATCCAGTACTTAGTGAGACATTCAAATATCCACTTGAAGAATGAAGGTTTTTTCAACTCATTTGTGTACGTACAAAAACGTTTCAGGCTTAATTTTGTGGAATAATGCTATATCCATGATTATAGCACAAATGGTAATATCCACACTATTACTATCCACACTATATGTGTGGATATTACCATTTGTTCTTAATCATTTGTGTATTTAAGTATTCGTCTGGCTGATATTGTACCGACATGAATGCATTGGTAATAGAACAACTATCTGCGTACTCAAGTACATCTGAACACTTAAATATCTGCACACGCATATATTTGGCTCAGTCCTATTGAAGAGGTACTCAGTCTAAATACTAACATGGCAGTCCTCGAGTATATTTGGCTCACTCCAAGTGTATGAGAGTCACGTTGCTCGAGTACATCAGGGCAATCGAATATATGAACTCGAGTACGGTTAGCTCACTCCAATTCTTCACCCCGTCCGAGCTGAAACCGGGCCGAAAACTGAGTTTGAATAATGTCTGGGAGAGCGAATGAAAGTAGTACGGAAACTGCTCGGCACCCACGAAGAGTGGATAAAGGGAGTCAGATTAAAGTGGAAGTGTGTATTTTTTATCCGAGGGAAAGAGGGTTGGGGTGAAAAATCACAGGGGGTGGGAAAAGCTGGGGTTCCTTGAATGAATGTCTCCCATTTCGTGGGGTGCGCATCGCATTTCGACACTTCATCCACGTTTGCCTACGAAGGGATGTGCGGCAGATATTTAGACTTATAAATATATGTTGCGCTTTTTAATACGAACAAAATTGAGGATAAAAGAGGGAGAATAATTCTTATGACTCATGAAAACTTAACCGTTTAAAGTCCGATGCTCCCATTTGGGAACAGTATATAAAAATTCATGAAAATTATATTTCGTATCTGGGGTTACTTTTATAGCTTATGCTATGTAAATGAAGTATGAAAGTATTTTATAAAGTGAAGAGCATGACTTATGTACACATTGGTCCTTTTTTTTTAAAATTGGTTATTTTCATCACTTCTGTAGTGAGTACACGGTTTATTCGACATTTCTCCTTACACTCGCTCTTCAGGAACAAATGCTGTTTATTCAAAAGATAAATGTATATTACATTGTAAAAATTAGTTCTTTGGTCGAGTATAAGTTTATTTTACAAGCTATAGCAAGCTTTTCTGGCGTGTTCCCATTTGGGTACATGCTTGAAAACGCATCTAAAACTTTTTGTTCGAGTTTTCTTTCATAATATCTCTTTATTAGTTGTAAAATAAATGGGATATGAAAAAATAATAAAAACCAGTTGGTAAGATAGTTTGGTCTTTAAAGGTGTGAATCTTCTAACTATGGGTATTGAATCATTTTAAAATATAGGTTTAACGAACAGAGATTGACTTTTGATGAAATAATTACTTCACTCATTTTTCATTTCACCTTATTGTCTAAGTCTGGCAACTGATGTAGAATTCGTTAAATTCTTTTGTTGGAGCATGTTTTGAGAAAATTCAATACATTAAATTAAAAGACAATGCTTTTTACATTACTTTCACTGAAATTATTACTCAAAAGACTTCCATAGAAACTGCGTATAATCGTTCTGCATGCAAGGACTCTAAGATTCACGCTATGTAGATGATTCAGGGATGGCTTGTTATTTGGAAAATAACAATAGGAGTATTTTTATTATTAATAGGAAGAAAGAAGATTTGGATAATTCCGCTAATCGGCGGTGATTGAGTTATGAGATTTCGAGAGACACTGTAGCAGCAAGAAATCTTATATTTATGCTGTAACATCGAGTCAGATAAGAAATAGATTTTCACGGTGACTGAATTTATGCTTTGTTAAAAATATATTAGCGCGGAGAAATAAATTATTTCCAACCAGATACCTCAGATAAAAACTTTACAGATTATAGAACAGTAAACGTACATTACTTCTATTACCATTCACCAATTAAATTGACGAAACCACCGTAATAATATTTCAAGTTTCTGTGATATTCCAAGCAAAGGGGTAACATTAAATTCTCCACCCGGAAATGGAAAGTAAGTATCCAAGCTCCGGTATTCGTTTATACTCATATTTTTTGCACCAAAATAACCGAATTGAGTTACCCAAGCTACTCAAAAGTCAACTTACGGCACAGCCCGACTAATCTCTCGGCATGTAAGTCCTTGAGGTGCTCAAGACGAGGAATAATAAAAATGTCTTTCATTTTAGATGAAATTCAAACAATAAGGGAAAGTACGCAGCATCACTAATATTAAACATTATATTTGTCCGTTGCACCCACGGCCCCTGCAATCGTTTTGCTGCATGCGAGAAGAGGCAATCATTAAAGGCAAATCTTAAAGTTTGAGATATAATCTCTACAGTAATAAAATAAAACTGGGTCGATAATGAAAATATGAGTTGGGATAAATAATGAAATATTAGATAGTAGAATTTCCATTTCCGTTTAATATCGGATTGAACCGTAAAACTCCTTCATAAATCTCTCAGAAAAACTTTGCCAGGTCAGGATGTGCAAACAAAGCGCGGAATAAGTGATAAGGGTGTATGAAAATGCAATACGCTTTCCCGCGATTCTCCTTTTCGCAAGAAAAATATACGAATCAAGCGTACCCATAATGAAAGCCTCAAAGGTAGACCTCGATATTTTTTTAAAATCCCTGTACTCGATGGAGTTAAAAGAAGTTCGGGGGATATTGGTCCTCATTAATGACGACCTGATCTCCTTCCCTTCGGCGGATGATTCTGCCGGCGCCGCTCGGGATAATAATAGAACCGCAATTAATGAACTTTTCCTCCGGGGATTTTTATTCCGGCTGGGGAGAAGAACAATTTGGTCACCGCGGTGAAAACTTTGGAGAGTTTTTCATCGAGTTTATTTGGAAAGGGAATGACGCGAGATTGATAGGAAATTTGACTACTTGGGGTCAATACCAGATGGGACCGGCAAAGGGCGAAGAAAACATGAAATGAGACGAAAATCGGCAGATGAAGATGATTTCAGGCAGTATTTCAGCAAAAAAATTCGGTAAATTGGTTTGCGTTATGGAAAATTTATCACGTGGGATAAGACAAAAAATGCTAAAAAGACCGGACTTCACAACGACGTCTTACCTACCTGGAAGCTTGAATTAAACATTAAATGATAACGCAATTTTATAAAATCTGCGAGGTGCAACTGATAACCTCTTGTTATAATGAAATAATTGAGTAGCGAAATTAATAGGAATTCCTTAAATCTAAAGGGCGCCAATCTGTATTTGCGAGTAATTTTTTCGTGAATACGTATGAATTGTGCTTACCATTTTCATCCTTATTGGTCTGTATCAGCAAAGAACTACCTCGGGCTAACTCCGCGAATATTCTCGTAATACACAACAGAAAGGTCATTGGCACCTCAGAGATGGAACTTAACCCCAAAAGCAGAGAGCTCTCATATCGACGAAGGCACATGAAAACGTTTCCGATTTTTTTGAGCATACCGCTAAATTATGCCACCTGGGCGCGCGCGCGGTTGGATCTCTACGGATTCCGCGCACGGCTTAAAGACGAATATTTACCCATTAAAACGAGAGCTCAAGGAGACCCACTGAACGACCGAGGCATCACAAGGAGGAGAAGTGCAACAACCTTTGACGCACACGACGAGCTTACGCGCTCGCAAAATGTTTCCGCGACGACGAACCTACCCACTTGAAAGCAGCGACTCAAGGGAGTGATATTTCACCTCTGCCGACTTGAGCACGCAACTGAAGCCTCGGAGTATGGAGGACGCAAACAAGGGAATTCCATGGAAACGAGAGTAACGGAGAGTTTATCGCCGATTTGTTATTTCAAAGAGTGGGGCGTAAGTCTCACGTTTAAGGTACCTACAGAAAACGAGAACCCTAACTAAAACGACACTAACATTTCGGCATCCAGCTTTTGAGTGAAGGAATAGTTAATTAATTATTTGATTTCATAAATGAAGCATTCTGAAGAATTCGAAGTATGGAATAAATGCAAGACTCAAAAGAGCATTCATTTGAAGAATGACGATGGGCAAATAAAAATGATGGAAAATATTTGAAGAGATGTTACCTACTTCTCGATTTAAGCGTAAAATAAGTGACATAACCTAGCATTATGTTGACTTATCTCTTAGCCGATTCCAAGATTTTACTACGTCGAGCCATCTACAAATATGAGGATAAACGGTGAGGAAGAAGGCTTTTTTTAAGTCAGTGGACGTCATGTGGTCATTGCTCGTCCACAATCACCTAGCCGCAGCACGTATTCGGAAGGAAATAGGCAAAAATAGCTTCATCTAATGAAGTATGAGAATGTAAAACTTGTTGAATGTAACTAAAAGTTCCTTGAAAAATTAATACTCGAGATACCATTTGTAAACTGTAAATTTTCCCAGTGAATCTAAATTTAGATTTCAATTCTCATGGTTCATATTATCAGCTAATACTCTGCAAGGAACATTAATTCTGGTCTACTACAAAAGAAAACAAACCTGTTTTTCGCTGCAGGTGGTGCCTGAGGAAAGTATTCTCCTTTTCCTCCAAATACTCACGGTGAAACAAAGATTCATTAAGAGTCCATTTTTATGGAAATGTCTTCGCGTTACACCGAGAATGGCAATAGATTACTCTCAACCCTTCACCAATCTTGTAAAAATAAATGGTTACATACGGGAACAAATTCCACGTCAAAGTCACAAGTGCCACGCATATGGAGTCATGTTACCATACCACTCTTAGTACAACGTGTACCAAGTTCATCTTGCTATGGTATTTCTCTTCCCTTTTGAGGATGTGACTGTTCTCGTCAAAATTCGGGCAAGATAACTACCAAAGACGTTCCCAACACTAAGGTTATTTACATAGACAATAGTGGCGTGGAGAAAACGTTCAGATGGCTCAGCACAAAGCATTCAAAATAGTTCGTTCACAACGCAGTAGCCTTAGTGCCCCATGCCTTTATCATAGTACTCCTTGGGCTTCAAAGATAATAGTGCTGCTTTGGTACCGGTTCGCTTTCATCTACACCATTTTAAGCCCTTAAGTCGAACTAACCTAAAGAGTTTAATACGGATCTCTGCAGGGAACACAGAGACGTGTACTCATTACACTCCTCAAAAGGAAAAAAGTACTGCGAAACTAAAAACAGAAATGTTAGACCACGGTGGTAAGACGAGGCAAATAAGCCCTCAAGACTTCAAGGTTCACCAAAGCCCGGAAGAGGAAAATACTACCGCGCCCAACATGAGATCCTAATCTACGGTGGAGAATATCCCCTATCTATTGTGCCCATACAGCTCACTATTCCTGATTGTGTTCCGAACCAATTAGCTGCCAACTACGTGTTAGTTGAGTAAATTATTCTTGCTTAGCCGTTGATAACATCGCGGATAGTAATTCACCTTACCATATCTCGCAAGTCAGGGATACCGATGAAATACTTAGAAAATTATATTAAAGATAAAATCAGTGATAGTTGCATATTATGCTCCTAAGGAAATATTTTAAGTGACTATCCTCGGAAATATTTATGCGAGAAAAGTAGGTAAAGAAATCATTAAAAAGAGACATGAATACACTATCAAGAAAAGGAAAATAAATGGATTAAAAAAATTTCATTTCAATGTGCCCATACATCTTTCCCGAAGCTATAAAGGAATTTCAACTTCAAGGCCTAAACGAAAAAATGACTTCGTTGAAATTATTATTCCAAAAATAAAAATAAAAACGCTGTTTTGCACAGTACTTATAATTACAAATAATTTTGCCCAAAATCTTCGGTACCAATTAAAGTGTTTTATATGTGATCTTAAATAAACGAAATTCAAAGCATCAATTTGAAGATTAAACTGCGGTATAATAGAATTTTTAATGGCGCCACTAACCAAGGCCCTGATACTAAATACTCATTTGACTGGAGCATGCAGCTTATGAATTTCACCTAAATTATGATGTTCCACGCTGACAGGTGACGGTGAATTAGAAGTGCCATAATTTTACCAAACATATTTTACTATGCATATGACATGTGGAGCGGTATGCATCTCAGAAATTGTAAGAAACTAATATATAATTATAATTTAGTTAGGTGAAGGTGATTGGATTAAGGCATACAGGAAAAATCAGGTTGTTTTCATGATAGCTCTGCATATTGTGACCAATATTGGTCGCCACCAAAATATGAACTGAGAAAGGTAGAACAGTGAACTGTGGAAAGGTCGTCAAAGAATTAATCACCTGATCTGAATCCTTAAAAACGTTACCGGAAGCCAATCGAATTCTCGGAAATATTAAGTAAACCTTAAAGATAAAAACGGGCAAGCACGGAGAAAAAAAATGAAAAATATTAAAGGGAATGGATTGAAAGAGAAATGAAAGTGCCATTGGATTATTCTCAAACAGAAACAATCAGGAGGTTGAGGCCTTTTCTTCGGCTTTTGCAGGCTCTTTGCTAGCCATGCATCCCCAAAAGTTCATTGAATCGAGAATTATTATCTAGGAATTGCATATTCTGGAATCATGAACTTGTGATAGGACGAAGATATCGGGATTTCGGAGAAAATGTTGAAGTGCCGCAGTTTGAATACGCTTTTAAAAGTTTCCATTTCGATAATTTTTCGACAAAAATTAGGTTTGAATGAATTACTATCCTACCACGTCGTATGTAGGAAGTGAGTAGGCTTTCGGTGTATGAAAACCACACGAAGGTATCAAGAAATTAAAATTTTTAAATTCGAGAATTCTAATTTTAACTCAGCCCTATATCTCTCCAGTGAAATTTTTCAACTTGAAATTTAAATTAGTTCCCGCTTTATTACAAAGGGCTCAGTTATTTTTTTTTAACAAAAACACCAACCTAAAATTTTGTAAATTAACATTTAACCTCAATTTTCATCCTGGTCACCGTTCACCTCAGTTCACACAGCCCTGGAAGAACGGGGAAGATCCTGCTAGCTCATCTGAGGGGTCGGTGCGAGTCTATTGTTTTTATCCGGGAGGAGGCGAAGGCCGCGCGGACGGCGGCGGCGGGGATTACTGGGGCCCTGCGGATGATGAGGGTACACAGAGAGGCGTCTTAACCTCCTCGCAGCTGGGCCGAAAAGACGAGTAGAAGGAGGAGCGGGCGAGCGTTTCATTATCTCGCGTAATTGTCTTGATGGAGTGGTCCCTCCACTCCTTCTCCACTGTTTCTCCACGGCCACAACTTAGAGGCGCAAGTAGGCGCGATTTCGAAGCGTCTGGAGAAAATAAGAAGAAGAAGGAGAAGGAGATCCGATCGCTGACGAGGAAGGCGTCTCACTTTAAGGATTCCGGAGAAGTAGATAATATACGCAACAGACATCGACGATCGATCAATTACTCGATCAGGTTCGTCTGATCATGATGAAGCGAGCGAAGTTTCGTGGGAGAGAATATAATGCGCCGTCTTCCGCTAAGAGATTACCTCAAAGGTGCTCGCTTAAAATTGACAGGTGATAACGAACATCAAGAGATAATTAAGCTCTCTCCATCCTGTCAAGTGAGATAATTTCGAAAGAGAATTCATCGAGCAAAGGATAAACAGTTTAGCATATATTGCAGCAATAAGTTAGAATTCATACGTTATGGTAAAATGTGTAGATTTTCAAATTTTTCCTTTGATAAGAAGTTTGTATTTAATCAATATTTTGCGAGATTACATGGTGCAATCGACTTGATGGATTAAAAATAAAACTTTTTTGTAGGTCATCAAGATGCCACCAAATAATGATAATCACCTGGAAAGGATGAAACTGATCGAATCTTAATAAATATGTATGGAATACATCAAAGTGACATTTTTAATCTATCACAGGAGTTTATAGATTGCTCGAATTGAAACTTAAAATACGTCATTTACATACTAGAATTATTTATTTTGCTAATAAGAAGGAGGTTACAATTGGTTTACCCACGGGCCCACCCTGGGTAATCGTGTCTCATGAGTGCAGTGAATAAATGAGGACTGTTATAAAGCAAAATAGTATATTTTTCATTTAGTAGTAAAATCTGGTTGCACATATAAGTCGAGAGCTAATAGTTAAAAACATATACCTATGTATCATGAAAAATGAATGGCAGAGATGAATGGAATCAAATCCAAAATCAGAATCATTTCTAGCATAAAATCAATAAAATAGCCTCCGTAAAATCTCACTCATTAGCCCCGAATGCAAGTGGCGCCGCATATGGCAGCACTGAATAACACCAAGTTCGCAAGACAGATAAATGAGATAAAAATCTGGCGAGACGACTCCAACTGAAATTAAACCGAGGTGTCGGAAGTACGTGAATGGCCCTCGCGAGGTGATGTTACCGCAGAGGACCCAAACGCACTAATGACTGCACTGACGTCGACGTAATGGCTTCAATGGGCAACGAATTGTTATTTCCAGTCGTCTTTGTGGAGGAGATTTTTTTAGAAAGAACTCTGAAAAATCTGGACTTGCCAAACTATGGCAATGGAAAATGTATTCCTGAGGGTGGCGTTGCATATTGAGTTTTCTCTCGAAGGAAAACAGATCTTGTGTTTATAATCCAAAGACGCATCGGCGATGAGTTAACATGTTTCTCATAAATTAAAACACGCTGATAGTTTAACTGTCAAGTTAGCTTGGGAATTATGTTCACTGCTTTAGTGTTGTGACTAATTTTCTCTCGATAAACGGTGGAATTTCAACCGGAAGCCTTCTCACACAAATTTATTGGAAGTTGTGAAAACCCAGGTCGGCCATTAAAATACTCAATAGAGCAGTGGTTCCCAACCTTTTCTTGTTTGAGGCACCCTTGGAAAGCGTTTCAAAAGTTCCCGGCACCCTTATAAGGAAATAGATATTTAAAATCTCCGTAGCTTTTTTATTATTATTTATTTATTTGTTTCATTTCGAGAGTTTGCATGCAACAGCACCTTATACCTAGTTCTAGATGATATGAGAATACTGTTTACACTGATTCTGCCTTAATAAAAGAAATAGTATTACGATTCCCCGAAATTTTAGCGGCACCCTCAAAAGATCTCACGGCACCCCTTAGTGCCGCGGCACACCGGTTGGGAACCACTGCAATATAGGTTACGTATTCTGCTGTTATGAAGATTTACGAATAAAATCGGATGGGCAACCTTAAATGTACGTAAATTTTACCTAAATTATAACACAGCATTCAAGTGGTCAGTATCACATGTCAACATTAAAAGTTTGTACACATACCGCCGCTTGATTTGTGATAACTGAACTATGATTTGATAAGAAAAAGATATTGTTTTAAGATATTATAGAGAAAGATGCCTCCAGACCTTGAAAACAAGTAATTTTTTCCTAGTAATTCCACAGTATTTCACATATAATTAAACGTAGGAAATGCCATTCATAGGTTCCAAATATCATCGGCTACCATCAATTTTAAGCTTCAAAAGTATACGATAGGATGGAGTAGGCCAATTTTAGAGGTTTTTATAGTATTTTGTGAAGCAAAATTCAGCATCAAATCTCAAAAACTGACAATACAGCATGTTTACCATTTGCAAAATAGATTAACATCATTTTAAACATTTTGATTTTCTCTACCCTTACTGAAATGATGCTTAACCTTCTCCTAATATATATGGAATGAGTAAATGAAAAATAAATTTATTACAATCAGAAATACTGCAGCATATCTCTCTAACTATAATTATTCATCATGAAAAATTACATTAAAAATTGACGAAAAGCGACCATTTCACGATAACCCTTGCGCCAATAAGTGAAATATTTGATTAAATGAAAACATTCGACACCCCAGGAGAGAATAAGAGTGAAAATTTTATTAACCTGTAAAAAAGAAATAATATATTTGTTAATAACTTCATTATATTAGCAAATCGATGGAATGGAATGAAACCTGTATCGAGGAAAGTTAAACGAAGATATTTTTTTGCTACCCCACAATGAAGACTGAATAAAAAAATGAACTAATTTTATAAAACTTGTTGGGGGACACGCGGACAATAGCGAAAGGGAAAGTGGGATCCGAGTGGGGAGAACAGGCGATGAGGAACAAAAGACGGTGCATAATATTTTGAACCACTTGAGAGACAAAAGAAGGAAGACGGCCGCACACGACCAAGAGCCATTTCATTATTACGCGTTCCTAACTTTTCAGGAAGTTTTCTTTTTTTACTTTCTATAGACCGCAGAAAGCAGGGAGATGACTAAAGGAGGAGAAGAATTAAATAAAAATGCAGAAGCGGGTAGGAGGACCAGGAATCAAGGAAGCGAAAAGTGAAGAAAACGAAAATTAAAAGAGCTGGAGAAACTTCATTGAGATGAAATCGGCGAAGAAATAATGACCACGGGATTGGCATAAGGCAAAAATATCTCAAACGAAATAAAAACCATTCACAAAATACCTTTATTCGCTATTTTCCAAGATATCAAGAACTGAAAATGGACGATATTTCTGTGTGAGATCGAATTTACGCATGCTCCTCTGGAAGGAATTTGACGTGCTTAATGTAGTAAAATATGGTGTAAGGTATACAAAAATCTCATAGTAAATATGTTAACTCTACTTTCCGTCTTCCTTTTACTTAGTCATCTATTACTGCCCTGTCTATACAAGTTTCCAGTATCTTCCCGCTCCTACTTACTATCTCAAATGTAGGAATTGGAGAAAATTTAATCGGAAGGATATGAAAGGAGGAAGAAAAATATGGAAAGGAAAATGTATACGCTATTGAAAACATAAGTATACATTTAAAAAAAATGAAATTGTTTATAGTACACATGAGCATTGCTCTTGAGTTTGCTCTTTGAGCGGAAATTTTGATAAAGACGGAAAAGATCATTAGATAGGATGCTATTACATTGTTAAAAGCGGATTTCAGCTTTTCAATTTGATAAAATCTTAAAATATTGATTACTTTAGAGGTACCAATCAGAGTGATTCCGCAAGTTTTGAGTTCAACATACATTAATTTCACGGCGTCTCCATTTAAAATACGAGTATGTTCCATAGTGTCTCAAAATCATTACTCCAGCAAAAAACACCATTCGTTTAAAAATTAAATTAACTGAATCAGTTTTCGAATTTTTATTTAGTGGAGACTAGCCGAGTGTGAAATTCACCCATTCAAAATTGACGATGCAATTGGGAATTCGGATAAATGATAACAGAAATGGAGAGAAAAAATATATATTCGTTCTGAGGAAAAATTACATAACAAACGAGGGGTTTAATATTTCTATAGTCGATTGAGTGAGAAGAATGAAATTCGAATTGAGCGTACCAATATTGAAATTAAATGTATAGTCGTAAACTTCGCAGCTGGAACGACAGTAAAAACATGCCACTACTGGAAATTAAATCTCTCGGTAATCACGCTGAATAAATAATGATGATTCAAACGGGCATGAATATAAAAAATAATACTTAAAGATACTATTCGTAGGAAATTGACAGAGCGGAGATGACCTATTTTCATCGTCATGATCGATGAAAACTTTAACGAATGATACCGTCCAATTTTTTAGGGCTTGAATCCCGAATTTTACTGCGATTGACACACATATCGTCGGATTGGAATGAATGAATTGGAATCTTAAAGGCGCATTTTCACAATGATATCGTTTTCAAGACGCTTCTGTGACCGCTAACAACTGGGAAATTCACACTCCCAACGGAAGGCGCATCTTGTTACGTTTTGCGAGGTGAAAATCCGATAAGGACAAAATAATCACCCATCAACCGTGGAAACTTATCCATATCAGTGACGGGAATAAACCCTCTTTGCAACAGTATTCCACAACACTCAATTTTTTCTTCCCTTGAACGAGCACCCGTCACGGAAATAGCTGAAACCGCACCGTAGCGACCGTCACATCTACCACAATGGTGAAGCTCTCATCGGAAAAGATGATACCGCTCTGTCGAAAGAGAGGATACGGATATAAAGAAACAAAATAATGATATTCCCACCCAGAGGAGAGAGACGGCAGGAGTATAAGAGGCTTTCAGCGCCTCGTTTCCCTTCTTTTTGGACGGGAAAGAGGAGACGCCGGCGTAGGTATATTAATAAGGAGTCTGACCCCGAGACAAGAAAACGGCACTTCAGGCAACAACCCCTGAGGAGTTTAAATGGGCTGGTAGCGAGCGGGTTGGGATCTGGGGAGGAAGAAAGAAGAATCAGCGATACGATGACGTAAATTGGCGAAGGTGAAACATTAACTCCTCTCACAAAAGAATGCAAGATCGAATTACGATCCGAAAGTGATGTACGATACGCGGATATTATCATCTCAGGAAAAATGCCCTTGTATTTAAAAATGCCCTCGGTTAATATTCTGAATTCTAAAAAATCGTGGTGATCATTTTTCAAAACATTTCGCATATTTTATCCACAAACATAATATAATATGGGCAATACCAGGGATTTAAAACCCGAGGACGAATTTCACTATTTTTAATTTATTGTATGTAATACGCATTGTAGATTTAAATTTATTTTGCGATAAACGTATAGCAATATTTTTGTGCATTACAGTTTAAAAACCATGATTACTCTCAGTATGGATGCATATCCAACTCATTGCTAAATAACAAGGTGAATATACAACAGAATTAAACGTCATTTGAAGTAGGTACTTGTAGGCAAAATGGTATAATTTACTAACGATAACAATACTTTGTAATGAAAAAAATATTACTATCAGGAACCAAGATGAATGACTAATCGTAAATATCCTTCCCATTGAGAAGATAGAGACTGATTACGCTCCCGTCAGATGGATCCATGGGTTGAAGAGCGTGGGAGTAACACATGGAGCGAGCAAAAAAGAGTCGATCTCGACTTGATTTCCTCCGCATCACGGGAAGCCAAAGGGAGCGATCTCTGGTGCAATGCAGATGTGATCCTAACACCCTCTCGTCCCCTTTACGGATCAATTACAATTAACCAATCTCACTCTCTCTCTCTCTCTCTCTCGAGACCTTTCGCGAACAGAAGAGCGTGGGAGAGAGTGGGATAGGGTTGCGAGCGATCTCTACCCTCTCTTTGGCATGTACACCACCGAAGGACCAGCTAGTACGAAAGAGATATTTTGTCGAACGCATGGATATAGATTTTTTCCCCGAGCAATGAAGAACATTACTAAAAAGGCGGTAGACAGTAGTCACAGATTCCCAACCCACCTCTGCTTTTCTTCTCCGTTTGTGTTAGCAGCTGGTGCTCTAATAAATTCCGCCATACGCCTGTACAAACTGTCCCACAGGCCGTGTGTCATTTTTAACCTGTAATTTTAGTTATTTTGCATCGAGCAATACTCATGAAAGTTGGCACACTTATGGGGAAAGGTTTTGAGTTTTGTTGAGTGTGAGCAAAATTTTACAATTTTAACCTTTTGACCTCACTATGTGGGCACAAACCAAAAATTTGAATTTGCCTTATGGGGTTTCATAGTTTAAAAAATCGAGATAGAAAATAGTCTTCTTTGACCAAGATGTCAATTCTTAGGTTTTCGGGCACGATAAACCCGAAAATAACACTTTAATTATGAAAATTCAACTGTTGAACCAGTAAGGTCACCGTCAAGGACATAAGGGTGGCAAAAAGAATAGCAATCCAACAAAGGTGTCGATCCATAGGTTTTATAGGGTGCCCATGTCATTGATATTGTACAAATAACCCGTCTTATTCACTAATTGACCTTCAAGGTTAATACGGAGGTCAAAGGTCATAGAGGTAAACTTCCGGCCATCGTGATAACCAACGTGTCGAACCATTGGTTTTACAGGGTGCCAAAGTCGATGGCTAAGTTCTAACAACACGTATATCAAAAATAGCAACTTTTCAGGAGAGCAAAATAAACTATTTATATTGTTAATTGTACACAGAAATTAAAATCCAAAAATTAATAACACAGAAAAAGAAGCAAAAATCTGCAAACAAAGAGTTGTTTTCTGCATGAATTTAATTTTTTAATGTCATTGCACTTTGTTTAAGATACATGTCTCAAACCGGCCAAATTTTGAGATACGTGCTGTTAGAACTTAGCCATCGATATGCAACTTGAAAGTTACCATGTAGACGAGGCTACACACCTCTCCAGAATTCTCAAAGGTGGCTACAGGGGGTATATGCTATGCAATACATCTCACTGATATGAACAAGGAACATTCAAAAAACACACGTATCACGTCTGGCGTGGGCTTCACCTAGCATGCGATCCAAGACCTTTACGTACTAACTGTTATCGATTAATTTTAAGAGACAAAAAAATTTGAAATACCTAAACTCAAGATTGTGGCTAATTTAAGATCTGGCACATGGACCGTGAAATTTAATTATTTGTTTTGAAAAAAAATCTACGAGATCAGAAATCTACATCTACGGCTTTTCACAACATTGTTAACTACATTCATGGTGCTTAGTGCAAAGGTCATGCTAGAATTCCATCGAAAACAAACGGTCCGGTGTTCGATTCCTGATCCAAGGGATATTATTTCAAGGTAACTAATGAGAAACAAGACAAGAAAAAGTACAAATATTTAATCATGGTGCACGCTTCAGCTGGAACATACATGTGAATGAAAGAGTCTTTCAAGTTTTACACCGAGTTGATCGATGTTTCCTCTAACGAAAGTTTCATCGGTGATGTATTCATAATATTTGGGTCCACAAATGAATTAAGCAACAAATGGAGTGAAATCTCGAAGATACAGGAACATGAAAAACATACATACTTTCATACATTAGTTTTAGCATGCAACTTTATCAGCCACCAAAAACTAGACCGAATCTCTACAAAAAGGATGTCAGATGGGAGGAGTGAGAAAGAAGGAGGGATGTCAAAAGGTTCGACGACGATGTACTTGGCTTTCTTTCTTTTTCTTTTTTTCCATACCATTGAAAACAGCTCTGAACGCCCTTGAGGTTATTAACATATTAACAATTTAATGTACACAAACAACCATACCTTGGATATGGGAACTTACCCAGGCGGTACTCGAACTCACGGCATCTTGATCGGCAGGCGAGGACTTTACCCCACCGCCACTGAGGCCGGCAAAGGGTTTAACTCGTAAATGTAGCAAAATATCGAAGACATATTGAGGAGTAAAAATTAATTTAAGCGTGCAACTTTACCATTCATCAGAAGAAAATTCCAACGCTCATAAAAAAGGGTTGTTAGAGGGGAGGAGTGTTCGTTCATGTTTTCGAATGAATTGGAGAGGATACGATTGGATGATCGGATGGTTGATTCGGGAAGAGACAGAAAGGAAAACATGAAAACAATAAGGCCATCGCTATTCCTCGCAAGGCATCCCTAAAGGCAAAGGAGAGATGAGGGGAGGGCGGCATCGACTGAGCAAAAAACACACACTCAAGCATGTTTCCCAGCGCATGGAAGCAGATCGTAAATCACAGTTGGAATTTTCTTTCCTCAGCAAGAACATAGAATGGGAGCGAAGCTAAAGGCATGAAAAATTCAAATAAGCTTGCCTAAAAAGGCACCCTAATATACTGCATCCCAAGCCAAAAAAACCTTTCGATATATTCTGTAACTTGAATTAATTAATGTTTGATGTATGTTGGTACATTTATACAACACTAAGTCCGCCAAATTTTGCATTCAAAGTATAAAAACTAATTCCTCCGTTTGAAAAAATACAATATATCATTGCTTGCTAATTAAAAGACAGGATCTAGGACAAATGCATTCAAATTATATATTTTCCGATATTATAAAAGTCCAAATAGTAGCTTAATCGATGAAGTAAAAATTATACTATGATATTATTATAAAGTAGCGATGAAACTGGAGTTAACATGTCGAACTTCAAGTTGTGCAATTTATGAAGAGTTAGTAGATAAAAATATTAACGTGCCACGAAAATAAATCCTCGCGATACGATCTAATAATGAACTTCAGTGGCAAAACCATAACATTGCCAGTCTTCATAAAGCGTCCCAACCCCCGCATACATGCTCCAGCCTTCATACAATGCCACGACCGCATAAAAACAAAAAAAAACACGTGACTTCCACTATTTACAATGGCAAAAGCTAAAAGAAAAATATGCCGTAAATGCCTCGTTCACATTACGATCGTCCGAGCCGTCGTCGGAACTATCGTGCATTCACATTACGATGGTTAAAACCTGTGCTGCCCTCAAGTGCTGACATCTAAAGTGAACGGGAAATTGAATGTTAGCAAAGCTGTTGAGGTATGTATGGACAAGATATTACTGTGTTTAACGTGTATTTACCGAATAATTTTTCTTCCGCCCATATTCTTCCTTCCAAGGACAAATCCATGAAATGTCCATGAAAAAAATAGAGCTTCACGAGCTTTTCGTCTTTCTCTTGTCGCTTCCGTTTCCGGTCTCCCAGCGCCTAACCATCGTAAAGTGGCAACGTTCGGAACTACGTCAACTATAGTCAGAACTTGCATTCACACGGCTAGTTCGGTCAACTATCGTTAGGACGACGGCTCGGACGATCGTAATGTGAATGAGGCAAAACTGTTAAAACAGGCGCTTTAGTTGCGACGCATGAATTTACAGGACTTCGGCTGACGCACGACTTTAAAGGACTCGCGGCAAGTGTGAAGGGAATAGGAAGGAGAAGTGCGATGCGGGAGTCGGAGAAATGAAAGGGAAAAGGCTCGAGAATGCGTGGAGATGATGGATGAGGAGAGGGACAAGGGAAGTGGCTGAACTGAAGGGGAGAAAGAGAGAGAGAGAGAGGTTTTGAATGGGAGTGCTGGGAAGCGGCCAGTGCGAGGAGCGAAGGGACGTGAAATATCGCGAAGTGGATGGAACAGGGAGAGAGGGAGAGGAGTGGAAGCCATGAGATGAAGAATGAGGAATTTAGGGCGGGAGGAACGCATGACGGAGGAAATGGCAGCCACGCAGAGTGTAGGAAGAGTTAAGTTCACCTCCAGCAGCCAAAAGTTCACATATGTAAAATCAGTTATTGTAATGGGCTTTGCAGCATTATGAAATTTGCATTTGGTGTTCTGAGATGTTTTTAACTGAAGCACTGATCACTCTTTGTTTCAGAGAAAACCTTAGAGGTTTTACTCTGAGCTGAAAGTTCGTTTCATTTTTGTCAGTCCGTGACAGTGAATTTTAAGTCACGTAAGTCCTGTATTTTTCAAGACAAAGTAGTGTATCAACCAAAGTTAAACTATGTACTTACTATGTAGTAATTCCTAATACGTGCACGCAATTTTCGTTCCGAAAGAGTAACTCCATTTCTCGGCACTGACAACGGTTGAAAAAGTATTTACAAAAAAATAATAATATTTTTTATGCAATATGAGGGAGTGAGAAGCAAAGGGGTACACGTGATTTTCTTCCCAAACTCAGTTAGGTACAGAAAATGGTAGAAGGAATATACAAAAACTTGGTGGCCAAGGGACGCGAGTGAGTCTCTGCTCTGTTTTGACATCGCGTGCAAAATCAAATGGGCCACAAAATATCTAGTTCAACTCGTTTGTTTACCAAATTTGCTTCTTTACCAAATTTCTGTACCCGACTCTGCTGATAGAAAAAAATCGATTGTACCCCTTCGATTCTCACCCCCTCCTATTTCTTCGACAAATCTTAAGGAGGAGACGGAATAATTTAGTGAGCCACATTATGAGGTATGATGGCCTGATGAACACAATTGTAGAGGGAAAGATGGAAGGGAAGAAGGGAAAAGGACGGCCCCGAATGAGTTGCATCGGACAGATGATAAAGGATGTAAAAGACGAGAAATACGTCACTATGAAGAGGCTAGCGTATAGGAGAGCGAAATGGAGAGCTGTGTCAAACTATTCCAAGGATTGCTGACTCATGATGATGTAATATGTATTAGCCTTTCTGATAGGAAAATTTTGTACTTTATTTCCGTTACAAGAGCCGGAAATAGAAACTCCCATAATTCTGTCTTACGTGAAATTGCTGTTATTCAACAGAAATCAGCAGTTCTACGCTTCGAGATAAGCCAAATAGAAAGGAAATGAAAACATGCGGCTATCTGATAAGGTGTGACGAGCCAATTTAAGCTGTTTTATGTGATACTTAAGCTATTTCATTTTATTCGCCGACAACGGCCGGCGATGGGCGTTCTAGTTCGAAAGCAACATTTGACGACGCTTATCGTTCATTAAGACGCTTATGTTTTCCAAGCGTAATTGATGTTTCATACAGTCGGCCGTTTCCAAACATTTTGTCAACGTCATTTCTGGTTGTTGCTTATCGAAACGGAACTTCATATTCCACAAAACATAGCAATCGATCTACAGCCGTCTTTCCCTCATCGGTACGGCAGGATGGGAACACTACTCCCATTTTCTGCTGACTAATCCCACCATTTTGTCGACAGAAAGGACCCTAATAAACCAGCTACCAAATGAACCATATTTAGATCATTTACATGACCACCGAAAATGTGTCAACCATCGAAAATTGGTCGTAAATTTAACATCAGCAACGATTTGAACACAGACGATCAAAACTCCGATCATCCCACTAGAGTAACCGATGCTTGTCACCTGCATCGATTGACATTATAAAATCGTTTTCAAATTAATTAATCAAACAAAACATCGATCGTTCAAATAATGATATCGATCATTAATTGCTCAATCCATTTCTCAATTTATCGGTTGATCTAATCCATCCACGATCATTTAAGGCTAAAAACTTGTTAAACGTTCGAATAACCAAATCCATTAAAATAGTCTCCATTTGTTAACCTGGTAAAAGCCTTCATTGCATGTCAAAAAGAAATACCCCTGAATTAGCGACATACATGTATTGAACTTGCCTAAGGTTAGGTCGTTATAACGTACTACCCACTTTTAATTGAATAACATAAGCCATAGAGAGCTTACAAGGCTGGTAGAAATAAAGAAAGAGGTACGTAGGGTCCCAAAGGAAATTAGAAATTTTAATTAGGTACGATCAAAACATTTGGCATGATTGTATTCAATACTATGGAAAGACCAAATCATTAACAAAGTATTGAATTGTCAACTTATAAGAATACAAGTTATAGTAACTTTTCCTCTGAGCTTTTTGTACAAGTTATTTCGTTACGATCCTCTTTACAAACAGGGCCGGTTCTAAACATTTTTCCAAATTTAGCACACAACATTCATGCCGCCCCCTAAAAAATAACCTGGGACGTAGAAGGATTAGTACTGAGCAATGGGCTGATTACTTAGCCCCCCCTTATGCTTGGCATCCAACGCGGCCGCGTACTTTGCTTGCCGCTTAAACCGGCCCTGTGTACACACTATGTACCTTATGACAAGCCAGGCTAGGATTGACTGTGTTTATCAATAAATAAAGGAATCGAATAATCAAATCAACGGATAGAACCATCGACAGTGCACAAGCGACAGCAATTAACCCATTACCACCCAATATTGCTTCTAAGCTACATCAAAAATGTTTAAATTTTTAGTTCTAATAAGGAAATATCTAAAATACGCATATTTCTGTGGTGTGAATTTTAATGACGAAATATTTATCTGCCACGAAAACTATGATTGAGTGCAAAATTTTCAAGTGTTTAAAATGAAAAATCTTGAAATTTTATTTCTCCCAGATGCAGCTCTGGGTTAGAAAGGGTTAAGAGCAATTCGAAGGCAGGGGGCTCCAATAAAAGGATGGATCGCGGAATTGCGGCCTCATTTTCTTCTGGGAAACGAGGAAGACGAAGGCGAAAGGATGGAGTTGAAGGAGGAGAACCAGGCGAACGACAGGAAATGGCAGGGAAGACGGCAGGCAGAAAGGGAAAGGGGGAATGCGATTCGACCGATGTAATGGGATGCGGAGTGCAAGAGGAAAGGGAGCGATGGGAGACGGATCGGAGCAAAAAATAAAAGAAATACGGACCGATTTCTGAGCGCGTGGAACGGGGGACGAAAAAAAAAATTAAACGCGATACGCGCACAGACACACACTGATTTCTCGTAAATGGAGTGACTTTGCGTACCCTTTTCATTCCCTTCAAAAGTAGGCACTCCACACTTTGGAACGAAAACAAGACGGAACGCAATACGAAGTTCCGTACACAAGGCACACGTCCTCCGCATTTTCCTCGTTCTATGGCAACGTAAGAAAGAAAGTTGATTAATCGTATGGCTAGAGTATTATTTCTTCTTCAATAACCTTGGCACATTCATTTTGACCATAATTTATTTTGATGGTTGCTTTTTTCTCAATACGGCCAAAATATTAGTTTTTAAAACAATTCCTTTTACTCTCTCTGCTACCGATTCAATCTTGTTTTGCGATTGGCGTGATTCTGCACTCCACTACGGTTTTTTCCCTCTTTTACGTATCTCTCAAATTATTCGCGCGAGATTGCAACAGAAATATACTCAATTTTGCCTTTTATTTGTATTACTAATCTTTATCAAGAAAATCTAAACAAATATTATGAAAATAGTAATGAAATTCTCACACTAAGAAAACAGCATAAACATGTGATTCTCCTATATTTGATAACGTGGGATATCTGGCTACTTATCAAGTGTCATCATTAATATATTAGAGTGTAATTTTCGACGAATTATAGTGCACCGGACTCAAAACGAATTTCATAGTACATTCCACATGGCTTTCAGTAAAATGTTAGCATATTTCTTCGCGTAAGTGAAACGCTGAGTTGCAAGTTTATTCATTACTCCTAAAAAAATGAACATACAAGTTAAATTTAATATAATCTTAGGCATAAAATCATATAATTCACTTCAAGAGAGACATTTGATTCTTTGGTGGAGTCCATTAAAAATTGTGGAGACTAATGATTGAAATTTCTACTTTCTCGTTTCTAACCGAACAGACTGATACAAAAAGAGCGTTTGAAGCAGGTGAGCAGGAGACAAAATCTCCCACAGACATCCAATCGTAAGATATACATGCATGGAACGCAAAGATTCAACATGCATGGAACGCCAAGATTCAGATTTCGTTCACAAGTTGGTAAGCACATTATAAAAAAAGACTCCGTGCATCCAAGTTCACATCGTTTATGTGGTTGCTACAGAATCGGTGCAATGATCGCGATAAAATAACTCAAGCAACTGTGATATAAGTTTTTCGGGCGGGAGGAAGAGGTAATACGCCCTAGTACATGGAGACAGCGTTTTAAACGTTTTTATTATATTTGGATATATGTTATACATATAAATCTTAATTTAAATATTGACTTCGTTTCTGACAGACATTGAATCATAAATAATTGAATTGAAAAATTGAATCAATGAATCATATATAAATTCAGCTAGTACCTCATTACATTATGTGTTTAAAGTAAATAAATTTAAATACAATTAAATGGTTAAACGAATTTACGATGAATTTGAATCAATCAAAACAAAAACTTGCGCAAATCTGAACCGAGAAATAAAACCCTTTCGGCCACGGGAGAGTATTATACGAAATTCCTCTAATGTCTTGCATACTTTATAAAATGCCAGGGAATGATTCCAGATTCTACTATTTTTACCATAGAGATTACCAACCCGACTAATGTAAAAAAACAAACCCGACGATAACTTCTTACGCAGACTGCTAATTGAATACGCACACGAGCACAGATCGAAAAGACTCCGATTTGATTCAAGAACGGACTCTTCTATACAGGCATAAAAAGACTCCGAGTCCACCCACGTTCACCATGCCGCCGACTGCGGCGGCGGCTCACGAATACGCAATTAAATAACTCGAACGCAGCCCGGACGAAAGTTTTTAGTGCGGAGCGGAAGTTGGTTTCCCATCAGGGCGGCGGACGCCCAAGGACCGAATTATGTCACGGCCAGATGCAGCCGAGAACGGCGACTCGAAACACAAGAAGAAGGCGGGCAGCAGCACACATTCCGTCGTTTCCAGTTCCCTGCGCTACGCGAGGCTCCGCTGTTTTTTTTTTCTTTCTTGCACCTCTTCGTTTCCCCGTCCGGCGCGCTCATTTCGCCCGAAAGAGCGGTGCCGGGCATTTTCCGCCCGCTCTGTTCGCGAACGCTTCCAATTTATTTTCTTCGCGCGTTCACCTGCACGCGTTGGAAACGTGCTTAGCGAGGCCAGGGGGATTTTTCGAATTCAACGGGCGGATGAAAAGACCTGATTTGTGACACATTTTGTTCCCATGAATATCCACGCTCAGCGGCGGCATCGGTCGCGTAGGAAAAAAAATAGAATGGAAAAATGAAGGGCTAATATGATTCCGTTCGGGGGCGAGATTTCCGGTAGGAAGGAAAAAAATAATCATCGAATGCCGCGCAAAAGTGCAGATGCTTCGGGAAATTAATAGGATTCCGAACGCGTTGGAGTCTGTGACGTGAATACGGATGCAAGTATTTTTCAAATGCACGTACCGATCGGGATAACGCGAACAACCGCGGTTTCACATCCGGAAATCTAAGTTTTATTCTCTGTTTTACATGAAGATAATTGATTTAGAAGGGATTTCCACTTTGAAAAATTCATTTTCCACCTACCGTCTCCTGGTTCGTAAGAATATGAGGTTCCTTCACGCTCAGATCTGCAGGAAACGTTAGCATTGACCTTAGTGTAAAAGGGTTCATTTTGGCCCGGTTGTACAGCGGGGATTTTTTAACGGGAATTTGGCGCATAAGGAGGGTCTATTTTAATTTTTTTGAAATATTCGCGGAAAAAATAACTGAAATTAAAAATATTCGTGCCATAGGCAACAGATAAAACAGTTATGTAAACTTAAGACGCTTGGAAAATGACAAGGGTGCTATGCTTCATTTTATCAACGGAGCCTCTCCGAATCTGCCAAAGGAATAGAAAAATTAATGGAAACGATTAGGTCTGGTGACCATTAGAAAAGAGAAATAAATTACGAAGTCTATTTCTTGTGTGTGAGAGAGGGAGAGAATGGAGTGCTGTTTTCCCCCTTCCCCAGGATCCCCCGTTCACTTTTTCTATTCAAATCTACTGATTCCCTCACTGTCCCGTTACTACGAAATATAAAGAAGCGAATGACGAACTTTTATAACTAATGCGAGTAACACAGAAGAATAACCCCCCTTCCTACGCAGAGAGTATGGATCAGTTCCCTTCATCCCACATTTTACCAAATCAATTCTCCAATCTTCCTCCTTCCATAAAAGTTTAAATCAAGGGGACTGCATATAGGAGACCCAATTCCATCCCATAGAAGGATGGTTTCTTTTGCCACTTCGGTCTCATTTTAATCGGCTTTCAAAAATGTCCGCGGCGCGGAGATGGGTGCAATATGATCCACTTTTTTCCAATATTTTTCACTATAGTGTTTTTAATTGCTAAGAATAGAATTGAAAAGTTATGTATATGATAGATCACATCAACATGAACATAAATTTCGGTTAAAACGGGTAATTATACCGTATTTCCCCGCGAAACTCGGGTCAATTTGTCCTGCAGCGACGCGGGTGGAGGCTTTTGGAAACCCATTTAAATGCGCGGTGGTTGACAACACATTTAGATACGGACTTAAAGATCCGCCTTTGTAATATTCGTGAAATAAATTAAGCAATGCGGTGGTGTAGAGAATATTGGCAGATAAGTTTTTCCTCCGGGCAGAGGAGGAGTGATCAAAATTAGCCAGCGGTTGAGCGCGAGGAGGCGATTGGAACCCCCCAAAAGAAAGACTGAGAACGAGAAGAAGGAAGGCGGCGGAGGACCGGCTTCTGAGAGTAACCGTGTAACCGTCGCGGAAGTGGAATTGCCATACTTTGAAAGCGGAATGGCCAAAAAATTTGTATAAATTCCCGCAGTCACTAGTCGCTTTACGTTTCCTCGCATAAGGATCTTATCAAAGAGGATATAAGAAATGCCTATGATTTTTGAGTTGGCTGGATCACAGCATTAAATCAAAAAATATTAAATGCGAATCATCTCATTCAATTGACTGAATATAATTTATACCTTTCACAGCTTCAGATTTTTGGGCTATGGAATGCAAGAATATTGGCCTACTCTTCCTAGTTTTTTCAAATCCTAGGTGAATTATTACATGCATAGGCATATTATATATTACGTATCTAAACTATTCGACTAAAAGCATTTTCCCTGCGATGATTCTCATAGCAACCACAAATTTCGCGTGTACACACTGTGCAAACCGAGAATATTTTGCAACTAAATAGAAAAAAATCTTTATATGAACGTAATGTGTTTCATTGCGCCGTTCAAATCAACGAAACATAAGGTGTGCGAAATACTGAATCGAAATAGGTGTTACTTCAAAAGGGAAATGGCGGCGGCGGACGCCTTCAAGTTACAGAATACACCTATGACGTTAATTTCGTTTTACTCATGGTGAAATAACCATGGTAAATGCACATGGTGTAATTCGTACATGAGGAATACACTGAAATAAACAAAGGGAAAATGTGAAAGAGAAATGGATACAATTGAAAATGGGAAAAAAGACGGAGATGTGGTGAAAGGAAGGGAATGCCGTAGGCTATGGTGACTACACATTACAACGCTCCGAATCCTCTCGCAAGATTCCCAAGCAATGAAGTATGATCCTCGACCTATGGCATGAAATGAAAGTAAAGGGGGGAAATAATTACAGCGTAACTAAGCGTTTTCGCATCCTTGCACGCCTTATTTCCGAACAACGCATGTGTTGGGGAGAGTATGTGCAGCATTTGGGAAAAATCAAAAGTTTCGCCAAGAAAAAGAATCACCACTTTTTTTTTAATATTTCTAGCACAGAGCTGCTTTTGATAGATATTAAATTTCAAGACTTCTCATTTTACAAATGCAAAAATTTCCAACTAAATCATAACTATTGTGGCAGCTATACATTTTGCCATTAAACTTTATGGCGCAAAAGAACACGTATTTATATTTGTCCTGAATAGAGTTGAAAATTTATACATTTTTGATGCTGTTAAGAAGCAACATTGGTCTATAATGGGTTGACTTGCTTCACTTCCTTTCGTGCTTCGGAGAAAACACGGCCGTGCGCGTCGCTATTCTGTTTTGTTTCCCTTCAATGAACTTTGTACGCACGATATTTAAGCCCTGAGAAAACAAGGTGGGCGATTATATACTGAGCAATCGTGAAATCGTGAAAATCGCGATGCTACCAAACATCTCTATGTAAAATTTAAAAAATCTCTACGAAAACGCAACGCCTGTGACACGAGATGATATTAAATCGACTAAGAAAAATAAGCAGATAAAAAGGCCGGAAGAAGGAATAAAAGGATAATCTTTTTCGAAAAATAACGCAGGTTATCATCCATCGAAAATAAGTTTTACTTCTCCTGCATTCTTTATTTAGTTAAGGGAAGCTTCCAATTTGGATAGCAAAGAAAATACGAGGAAATTCAAATACGAGCAAAATTTCATTCTTCGCCAAAGTTTCTTCACATTTTTCCAATTATTAATGGGAAGTTTTTGTGATCAAATGTCAACTTTAATCAAAATTCAGTCCAATTAAAAAGTTGTGAATTCCGTCATAATTAAAGGAATTATATCATTTCGATTTTTTTTGCATCATTCCTCCAATCTAACTCGTTCATTGCGAATGGTGGATAAAAAAGAGTGCATTTACTTAACTTTCTGTTCGTTCATTGTATCCCATTTGCATGTTCCGTCTGAAATTAACGAGTACTGAAAAAGGGAACCGTAGAAATAACATCCCAACAAAAAATGTAAATTCACCTGGAATCCATTTTGGAACTTGAGAATTATTAGTGGAAGACTTCGTTCGTCGAAGAAACTTAACTGACATTGCTAACATGAGCCCACAATTCATAGAATAAATAAATAAAAAGCGTAGTAAACATTTGAAGATTTAATTACTATATACGTTCTCACAAATGAAACCTATTAAAAAAGGCTAGACATTACTCCGAAAGATGGAATATACGGACCGTTAATTGAAAAAGAGTTTCCAATTAGAAATGCATACGGGATATTTTTGTCCAATAAGAAATTATTCTGCCTCTCTCAGTATTTTTGCAGGTTATTAGGAATTGGAATTTTTTATTAATGTGTCCTACATAAGCAGAGACTTCTCATTTCCGCGAATAGCAAAATCTCGAAGTCCAGTTATACGATTTATGTTTACATGGTTGTGATATAGACTACATTAAAATGTTATGCATACTCCGTAGGCATAACTCATAGACATTACGTAGGTAGGTAGTACTCAGTACTAATAAATTTTATTACCAAATGGGAACGAATGTTGTTAAAATAAATTGTACTTAAAATTGCCTCAACTCATGATATGTTGATATTTTACGCAACGTTTGATAGTTTATCGGCTTAAAATATGCGTTACTTGACTTCATTTAAACGTTTTAGTCAGATTAAATTAAAATTTAATTTTTAATGTAGGCTATATAAGTACTGAATTTGCATCTGATGATTTTGATACCAGAATTTTAAAATTTATGCCACCTCTTACGAAAAATTATAATAGCAGCAAATCTTGTCAAATCTAAAAAAAAGTGTTTACTTTTAAAAACAGGTCTTTTAGTTGAAATATAACACTTAATCGGTAAAAATTAGTATCTGCATAAAGCAATGCTGAAAGTGCCGCAAACCCTGAATGCTAAGAATGCAACCAAGTTCACTCACGATCTCTGGCCGTGAGCATTAGGAGACAGCAAAAATCAATTTTTTGTGTCTCACTTCGTTCCCCTTAAAATCATGGAATCCAGTCAAAAAATACAATAAAAAGAATTTCGCACCCGTGAATAGGAAAGGCAAGTTTTCTATTTAAGATATATTGTTAAGGTTACTCTTAAAAATGTTAGGCATACCATATGAATACTTTGTAGCAATAACTTTTTTATTATTTCTCACCTTACCTATCCATGCCGTTACTCTCCTCTCAAAATGCTGCTATATTCTATCTCCCATTAAAATTGGAGCCATCTCGACGATAATCGCTAACCCCAAAAATATGATCTTTTTTTTCCCCAGCTTCCTCCGATTTTCAAATGTACATCTTGTCTAAAATATACCAAAACAAGTGTATGCACGCAAAGTGTATGAAGAAAGAACTCTTTATTTAGCGTTCGCGATAAAAAAGGAATTACTTACGATGCTTCAACAATAAGAACTTAATAAAATTCCATGTGACTCAATGGAATCTTTTAAGCGTTATTATAAATATCTCATCCCTACAAATAAAATCTAATTTCAAGTAGTAAACATCTATCTAACATAGGTTTCAATTGAGCATATAAATTAATCACTTTATTTTCACTGATACTTCTTGGTAAAAACTCCTTGGTACCTTATCTTCCCCACTACTATCTTAACTCCTCAGCCTTCCCTGTATGGAGGTGTGAAATAACGCATAAGTTCTCCTTTAAGTCCCCACACCTTTACCTCATTCATCAATTTTATCACGGCTCTAAATACTTAAGGCTCGTGCTTAAACAACGCTATTGTCACAGGAGATTTTTCACCCTCATCCCTTTGTTAAGTTCAACAGCAGTCTTTTCCCCAACTCTTCTCAGACCCTTCCAATACGGTTCGTTTTGCCCACAAACGAAACTTTGACTTCAAAATTATGTATGGTCTTAATAAGGAGTATAATTTTAGACATTGGTGAAGCAAATAAAGTGGACACGATGATCACTAGTAATAAACATAAATAGTCGCATTTAACATGGAAATTGCTATAGTGAACACTCCTTTTCCTGCATGTAATCAAAAGCAGGTAGCGCACTCCTCTTCTTCTAAGTTGGTCATAGATTTTATGCTCGGTACTTCACAGAAATGGCGACGCGGCAGCCACGCAGTACATGACCGACTGGGTATCGCACTGAACTTAAATAACTCCACGCTTTCAACGAATTCCCCGAGAACTACGCAGTGGTTGCGCGGAAGACGTCGTTTCTCTGGGCGACAGAACAGCGCCCGGATTAATGAAAGAATGTGGCGGGCGAGAGGCTAACGAGGAGGCTGCTTGATGGCAGAGGATGCTAAAAAGGGGATTGCGGGAGGAGGAGAAAGGATTTCCCTTGTAAAGATGGAGGAGAGAACGAGAGAGAGAGAGAGCTCTTAATTTATGTGCCGTTGGATATGCAGATTGATCCCTGAGAAAGGACTCCCGTGGGAGGGGGATGGGGCGAGCGAAAGGGATGATGATGGGCTTTTGAAGGGACGGGAGAGGTGGCCCAGGGAAGGATTTCAAACAAATGAGAGAGAAAGACAGCGAGCGACTTCAACCGAACGCCCCATTAGTACCAAGGTGTCCCTTTCTGACACGCCCTTGTGCACACTCCCGCCCGAGAAGTCTCCCGATAGGTTGGCGAGCAGAATGGCGGTAAATTAACCTCAAATGGGGTGCCAGATCATCTAACGGAAGAGGATAACATGTGGAAGCTGAACAAATCCACATCCCATCACATTTCGCAGCTTCCTTTCAACGTCAATGTGTCATTATCAAATAGCGGGAAGAGTGTTCCAAGAGATAATTCCGTGACAGAGGAATTGGTTGGGGAAAATAATTTTGATGGCGGCTATTCAATTGTGTTCAGACTTTAACGGGAAACAGCTGGACCAAAGTTTGATAACCGAGGAGACCAATTGAGAAATGAGGTCTAAAAATCCCTCTCCTGAATATTTACTGCATCTTTTAAATTGATAACCCTGTTAATTTCCATGGGGAATGGTTATTAATCAATTCAGTAATAGTATACAATGTATTTAAATAATACTTTGGAGCCTTTGGAAAAATTTCACACAGAATTCTTGGCAGGCAGACGTGGGCAAGCTACTCTTACAATGAAATGCAAGCTCTCTTCCGTTAGTATACCATCCATCCTTTTATCTCCTTTTCATCAAGGACTTCTTCTTCATTCCAGTCACCATGCCGAGAACATCCTCGCATCTAATCCTCTCCGATCAACCTACTATCTCCATACATTCGTAAGCTAAGCCTTCCGCACTAATTGTAAGCCTTCCGCACGCCTTGAGACATTGTCGCACCTAATTCCGAAATTTTCACGTTCAGTCACCGTTACAGATTACATATCAGTTAGCACTATTTTATTCTTTTCTCTACAATCTAATGCATTACTCCAGTAGTTTTCTTTGATACCCACCTTTATACTTTCCTACTCTTCGTAAGAACCCTTACCAATAATTTATATGGACTGTTGAATTATATCACTTCTACATATAGTTTTTTTCGGACTAACATAGCACTTTTCAAAATTTTAAAAACAGCCTTATGAAGAGGTTTTGCTGTTTCCGATTAGATGGAGGTTTAAATAACCTATTGAATAAAAATAATTGCCACTTACAAGGCCACTTAGTTCGAGAAATATGAGAATAAAATACCTATGGAATAGATAAAACGCAATCTCTTATATATTAATTCATCACTAACTCAACACTGCAATCATCATTTCATAGCTTGTGCGAATACCAATTTTCCTCAGTCGTACTCCTTAAATAACAAAATTACCGCGGATAACCATGATTCCTTGATTTCCAGGGGGAAAAGAAAGAAACTTCTTACAAAGTTGCTCATAAAGGACCAAGGTACATTTCTGCCGACAAAAAAGTGGGGTTGGAAATTACCACATGAGGCATTCTCTTTCTCGACGCAAGGCACGTGATTCGAGACTTGGTTTTGCTTGAAGAGGGTGGGAAACAAAAGAGGGTGAGGAGAGAAGAGGAGAAACAACGAGTGATTCCCAGAGTGCCGAGGGAAGAGAAGGTATGAGGGCGCAAATTGCGTTACTCACAAACCGTCCGCTCCCTGCTCTCATCCCTTTCGCCGAGGAGAATGAAAGAACAAGAGGGGGAAATGGTCATGTCGGGGACTTGGTGTATTAGAACCGACGTCCCTGACATGAATAATGCAAAGGGGCAGCACCACTTTTTCACTAGCTAATTACTTCCGCCTCTTCCGCTTCTCCTCCTCCTCCTCCGGAGAGATTTCTCGAGGAAATGATACAAACGTGAAAACACTGACGACTAGAAATCAGCGGCGAGGTATAGTGCTACGTGCACCGAGAGAAACGATCATCGACGGGATAGAGACAGGATTAAGCGCCACCTTTCGTGTAGTTGGGAGGCAATTACTAGGTAAGACTGGCCTAAGTTCACACACACGGTCATAATTACTCCTCGAGATACACGGCTCACAAAAAAGATGAGATTCACCTATCTACAAGCTCATCAACTGAGCCGAAACAAATCGCCGGTGTAGGCAATAGCTAGTGAAATTAGGGTAGTTAATGCTGACGAATTTCATACCATTAAAATGAAAATGATTTCAATTCATGACTGTTAGAAGTTTCTCGTCCACTTGGAAAATTCTAATATTTTTTTACTATTTAGTCATTAAAGTAATCTACCGATTAAGGTAGGTTTACATTCACTGGAAGGCCTACTCCCTTTCAATCTATTTAAAAAATCCTATTCTCTTCCTTCCCCTCCCTCGTTTACCTAAAATTCTACCCTCTAACTCCGTTTTCAAGATCCCCTCCCCGCTAAGTACTCCCTCCATACATTCCTTCTGTCTTCTCGGTATCTCGTCTAAAAGTTGCCTCTCCTCAACTACCATGTCCAAAACTTCGTCGTTCCTCCTCCTCTCAGTCCATTTCGCCATCTCCATTCTTCTCCATACCCATATCTCGAATGCTTCCAATCTTCTCTCGTCGTCCTTCCTTGGTTCCAACGTTTCCGCAACGTAAAGCGCTACACTCCAGATCAGACTCCACGAGTCTTTTCTTTAAACTCTTACATAACGTCCTCTCAGAATCTCCCTCCTGTTCATGAACCCCTTCTTTGCTAATGCAATGTCTTTTCTGATGTCCTTACCACTGTATCCGTTTTCCTGTAATGTACTGCCCAAATAGTTGAATTGCTCCACCCACTCCAGTTATTTTTGTATTAGAACAGTAATTTTTCAGTGGAAATCTACATGCATTTCCCAATAGCATCCGGCACGGCACTCCATTATCAGGACCTATATGGATCTTTCCTTAATATCAATTTGCTTACCTTCAATTAAATCCGAAATTCGGCCAACGGTCCTTTATTTCCCATGAAGAAGATGTGTATTCTAAATTTTTCCCTTATCAAATGACAATAAGGAAATTATTCTTGTGGCATTCGTTATCCTCCTCTGTTGCTTATGGAATTTATTTCCTATGGATGGATTTCTTTGTTTTTTTTGCGGTGGCTTGATTTTATTAACGTCCACTTAAAAAATTGTAAGAACAAGTATCAGTTACTGAAATTCTCTATCCGTCATCTGAAACGGATTCATAACTTTACAATGAAGAAATTAATAAAGCTTCTCCTAATTAATTGTACACTACTCGAGCTTCCGAATTCTTTGAATCCTTTAGCCGAACATATGAACTCTACAGCTTTACAACTCAGTATAATGGGCCTCATCCCTTAATAATGGGATATTGATGACCACACGACAACGGAGCTACCTGATCCTCCCTTTAATGTTCCCTTTTTTGTGCTGCCTACACCAATACTCCTGAATGGACGGATAGGTATGGTCAGTCAAAGTGAATCTGTGATATCGACGAAATTACCGGGTCCGTTTTTCCTTACTTTTATATTTTCTTTTCCATATTTTTAATTCACTCGGACGTCCACTCGCGGCAAAAAAAGGAAAAAAAATCATAAAAAAAGAAGGTGGAGTGGCGGCCGCCAGAGGGCATTGCTAATCGGCCGCGACGTGCACCGATAGCGCCGGGTCACGGCGAACGTCGATCGCAACCGTTTGTAAACGGCGACAGCGGGCGAGGGTCGAGGACTCGGGCGAGGATTCATGTTCGGTGAGTGCTAACGTATCCGCCCCTCAGCGATGCAATCTCGACGTTCCATTCTACGGCTTACACTCACACGCGTGATGCCATTTTTTTCCTCCCATATTCCTTTCAGTATTAAAGGGGAAGCCCCACTCACGATTGTTGCTCGAAAAGTTCAACTCCCCCAACATCGGAGGATTCTTTCATTAAATTTTTCAAGCACGGTTATCTGATAACCGAGAAACATTTATACCAAGAATGGTATGGCTTTTTTATTATTAATAGTGCGTGTTCATAATTACGTGGGGTTGACTTAGATTTCACTTAATGTTCTGATATTCCGGTGAAAGAAAAGAAACCCATAACATATTATATACAAAATTGAATTTTTCTGGATAATGATTTTCAATATATATCTCAAACAAATTGTACCCTTCACGAATTATCTAATTCGTCCTACTTAGCACAAGATGTAGCATTGACTTTGGGGGCTGTTAAAATTTGAAAAATGAGTAGGTATTTAGGAAATGGAGAACGAACGAATGAATGCAAAGTCCACCTTTATCAAGCGAACTGCGATTTAACTACTTTTGTTCTCAATGGTAAAATATGCACGTACTAAATAGAGGGGATAAAGCTATACAAATTCAAAGATCAGAATAGAGGAAAAATTTGCTACGGCTATTGCTAAAAGTTTGAAGGAATTGAATATAAAGATAGTTAATGACAATTAGCAAGGGGAGGGGAAACTGCTGTTAGCATTGATTTGAAACAATTTCCATTTTTAGGGCATGAAGCATTCTTCGACATCAAACATTTTCATTTCGTGAGCTTCAGCCTACACTGTCGATTGTTTTCGGTGCTGTTGACGAAGTTGTAGGTATATTGGCAAAAAAAATAACAAGAAACATAAGTACAAGAAGGCATGGGAAAACAAAATGAGGGTAACAATTTGAGATGGAATATTCCGTTCAATTTAGTTTTACCATAGCAATGTCATCCAACAACTGATAAATGAAATTTAAAGGGGGAGATGCCGTGTGATTACTTACGACATGAGAAATTGTATACCGGTGAAGTTGAGAGATTCCATTACAGATAAGGGTTTCACTCACCTGAAATGAAATAAATGAAATTATTAGAACAGGCAAAACCGATGAGAAAAACGGATGTTCATCAATCTTGACATAGTCACAACATTTAAACGACAACCATTATATCCCGATATATTTCGAATTCACTTCATAAAATTAAAATGAACTAATTAGAAGTAAAACAATTATCACTAGATTATACGTACGTCCAGGCTACAAACAATAATTAATTGAATAAAATAACATTTCCAATCCGTCGGGAACGAGAACTACGGAAGTTGTACGCATACAGGCCGGTACGATAATTGTTTCCCGAGAAATTAATTTCACAGAACCCGAATTGGGTAGTGGTACACCTATAAGCGATATCTCCCCAGAGAGTAGAATTATTTCAAGTCAAACTTCCGTAGCAATGCAGATATAACTTCTAAGACCACTCTATCGGGCTCTGTTAAGTATCTACTATTAAAGCCGTCAATTAAAAAATAGCTGCAAAATACATTTGCCATAAAAATTGAAGAAGCAAAAAAAATACCTTCTGAAAATTTAAAAAATCTTCAAAAAATAAACAAAGGGAATAAGTGCGGGCAATGCTTTTGCAAAGTGTAAAATAGGCCATCAAGGCATAAATAAATCACTTTGTAATGTTCATCCAAAACTTTATTGCTCCGACCCTGGGTTCCAACTACCAGATAGTCATTATCTTGGTGGCATGTAGTAGTTGAAAGGAACAATAAAGGTACGTGGAGCATTACTAAGTATTATTTTATTAGCATTTCTAATTTATTTTAACCATTTATTTCAACTATATTTACTAATTTATATTAACATTACAATATTTCTGCACTTTAAATATGCGGTCCTCCTAATGAAGCCTGAACACTTGACATTTCAGCATACAATTGACCAACCTTGAAAACCAAACTTAATATTTACGATTTTGTTGGTCTCAGGAAAAAGTGCACAAATGTGCAGAAAATATAAATTAGAGAAAAATCATGACTCCATCATTACGTACCGTGTTAATGGCTGGCAGGGGTTTCGAATCAAAGGGCCGGCGCGGGATACAATTTATTCAGAATTTTAAATGTAAAAGCGGAAGAAGGTGGGCCATGCTAATATTTCGAATTCATTCTGCGAATGAAAATGCTTTGGGGAGACAATGCATACATCGACAATGAGTTTTTGACGCGCTAAATGCGTGCTTGAACACATTTACCTCATTCCAAGTTCCATGCCATGAGCACAAAGCGCCAACAAAGAGATGGCGAACACACAAAATAATGCACTCACGATGCCACATCATATGGCAGCTCTTTCCGTGGTCTATCTATATTTCATGGCTTTCGATTCCATTCTCTCGCTAGGGGCGGCACAACTACATTGACGGCTTGGCTGTGTTCCCGGAATTTCCTAAAACATTACGCATGTCACTAGGCCTATCTAGCGTGTATATCTATCAAAGACCCCAAAATCTGTTAACATGCCAATGCACAAAATCCATGCCGAAAACCTTATAATACAGCTTTATTCACATAAAAATTGGATACTGTCAATGCATTACACAATAGGGCGAAAAATGTAGTATTTATAAATAATGAACACGAAGTACACTTTTGAATATATATGACTCTCTCTAAGCGACATTGTAGCCTGTTTAAGGGTACACTATATACATGTATGAACATAGAATATATGTTCTGAAATTTATAAGGTATGAACGTGTGCACTGAAATATTTGGGATAAATACATTTTACACCACTAGACTATAAATTTGCAAGGATATAAATGAAACATATGCACTTAATTAGGTTTGAGATTATGTGTGTAGTGCTGTAGTGTAGAGTGTATTGCATTCTTTCCGTGCAAGTGTGAAAACATTTACATGGGAAGAAAGGAAGGGAAGCCTAAATCCAGTGGCGTAGGTAGGATTATTTTCGGGGGGGGTCCAAAATCAGGGGGGAACATAAAAAAAAATAGGGTACTAATTAGAGTGTTTTAACATAATTTAAAAACTTTTCATAATCTAAAAAACTTCATTTTTAAAAGGAATCTTTTCTAAATTCATGACTTTTCAATACTTGGTTTTCTTTTGTGATGCAAATTAAGGGTGCTTATATATTTCGGGAGAGGGTCCGACCACCCCCTCGATACGCCACTGCCTGAAGCCAATATCAATGTCATCTACTAAACGCTAAAGGAATTTTTCAACCTTGTAAGAAAAGGATTGGCAAATCAATACCAAATTACATCTAACACACACGAGATATCAGATTTAATAACGTAAAATACTCATATATGTATAACTCATAGTCAAAGCCGAGCAGAGTATCCACAAATCGGGAATCTCCTGGTAGTCGTAACTAACATGGTTAAAGTAACTCGCAATATATCACTAAAATGTGAAGGCTGGAAGAAAATGAATGCTGGACACATACTTTCCAAGAATTTCCTAAGATGGGATCAATTATATGAACTTCAATTTATCATTAAAAAATGGAAATATAATTGAAGAGAGTTTATGATTGATCAAAGTCCTATGACTATTTTACCGCAAAATTACACATATAAAAATGATTTCGTAAAATACGGCACTTTCAATTGTAATTTCACAAATTTTGGCGATTCACCAAGGCAATGGGTGACAGATTCTGAACAACGGATATTTACCACACATAAGTATCTGATCCTACTCATTTTGTACATCATGGCTTTCATCAAGGCCTCGAAATTCATCTCGCGTGCGTCCGACGCGGCGCTGACTGAATCAAATCAACGCCAAACTTAATGAATGCGTTTAATACTCTCTCGCGAATGCACCACATAATCGCTCGCAGCTGGACGGATCGAATTAACAAGAGTCGATGTTATTCTAACGAGCTAGCCACCACCGTTCGGAAACTCTCTTTGCATGAAATCCCGGAAGGGGCCAGGCTGTCCTCGATGCAGCCAATCATCAATAGGTGGCGTTGGGAGGTGGCAGACCTCAACCATAAACCCTTGAGAGCGTGAGAACTGTACCGATTTGCTTTTCCAGCGAGTAATGTAAAATCGGATTGAAGTGAGCATTTTACGAAAATTGTTCCCATGATTCGTTTCCTAGAGCTAATAAAGTCGCCATCTAATGAGCACTTAGTAAATTAAAATATGACCCAAGTAAGGAAAAGTGCAGCAATCCAGTAGGGCGGGGGTTTACGGGTTACAACCTCCCCCTCGAGTCTTTAAAATAATGATTTAAATGAATACTCGTACAAAATTACTGTTTTTTTTTAGGTCTAAATAGCACGTTTTCAACATAAAAAATTCCAAAATTTCCGGGAGAGGACCCCCCCCCCATATGCCCGATGGTTTTTCCATACACCCCCGGAAGGACCCCGAAATTCCCCCCCCCCCAATTTTTAAATCCAGTCTACACCACTGCAGAAATACTATACCGTTTTTTCATAAAATGGTCTCGGTTCAATCTTATAAAATTTCGTTTGGAGCATATTGCAACTTCCTAACATCCTTTCATCTGGGCAAGGAAAAATATATCACCACCAACTCATGAATATTCAACAAAGGATATTCCATTTTAACTTAGGTTGGCCATACATCAAATGCATTAATATAGCATCCACAGCAGCTCAAATCAATTACGCCCGTAATTATGCTCATTTATAAGACCTCTTTTCAGATAACGATTTCAATAGCCTTGATATTCCTCGAACCATCCAAAAACGATTAACTATTTTGTCACAAATTTTCACTCCACTCCACTTCCACTCAACATCCATAACGAGGATTTGGCTATAATTAAATCGAAATCGGTAACAAGCATTACAATTCAAATAAAAAAATAAGTTTACAATACCTCCATCTATCTCCCCATCGTTTTGGAAGCTGCGTCAAAGGTGAGTATTGCATACACATACATTCCTTTAAAATGAAAGCCTTTCCTTTCCTACTCTCTTGGGGATTGTGCTCCTATTTACAAATAGATTTGAACCTATTTACAGATTTCTCTCATACATTACATAACCTAATGCATCTGTAAAATATTTCTTATTATTGGAGTAATATTACCAAAACTTTATATTCCATAAATCTAAAAAGGACACAGTGAAAATGAAAAAATATTTTACTTCCATTGAATTTTTATAAAAAAATGTTTATCGTAAAAAAAATAAACATACTTTCTTATAATTAGTCTTATTTCTTCTCTTTTTAATCAAGATTTTCCAGAGTTAATAAAAATGTATTTGATCTGATAGTGAAATAAATGCTTAATTTTCCCTCTTTCATTTAAAACTACAACGCTGTTACTCCGCCAAAACGAGGCCTTATGTTCAAAAATTCATACTTAGTACCAATGCACGACTAACCATTGACTGAATACGGCCAATATTTTTTAAGAACTTAAGATTACTCCACATCCATCACCTGATTTACTGCATATTCCATGAATCCATTCCATTTGAATCATATTCTTCAAACAGACCTAATGCAGCCGCGACATTGCTAACACAATCACCTCATGAGGTAACCTGTGGTTTCTTGGATTGTAATTTAAAAAGGCCGAAAATTATTTCTTTAAAAGTAATTATTTAAAGGGGTTTATTTAATTGCACCAGCTCTTCCGTGTGGATAATATGCTTCCGGAACCACATTTTGATATTCATCACGTTAAAAAACCCCTTTCTTTAATTAAAGAAACATCACTTCCTTAAACGTTCCTCTCGTTCAATTAATTCGTAGTATGAAGATATCGCTGCCTTTTCTTCTGCTTTGTATGCGTAATCTCGTTTTTTTTTCAAGTTCAAGCTATTTCGCTCCGTTTTAAAATGTCGGAATACAATATTCAGGTAGAGTTTTAAGAAAATGATTTCTTTGCCGAGGGCATTTATTTGAATATTCAACGGAGGAAAAGTTTCACCAATTTATTCTTTAGAATCACTTTGTCATCCAAAATAATGCAAAGCTTTTGGCTGTTTTTCCATCGCATAGCACCCTGCTTCCTACAATGACATAATTTTGCACACAAAAATAAATATTTCCCAGGCTTTCAACAATAAGCTCCTTACATTTTACTTTAACCTTTTCAAACCAGCTCTCTTTTTTGTCTCCTTACAATTTAAACAACCCTTTTAAAAGGCTTTTAAGAAAGTCACTTATAATTACCCATGTGTAAACACTTCCGCAAGTGTATGAATACAACTCTAAATCCCATTCACTGAAGGTAACAATCACCACTGAATTAAAATTCCCAGGAAATAAAAGTTGTAATGTTATCAATTAGTACTTACACTTAAACTAGGCTAATTCCCTTCTTATTCATAAGGTGACCCCGGCAAGATTAGCTATTTACTCATATCGACACATTTAGCAGGGTATGAGATGGTGTTTTTTTTAATTACCTCCACTGTGGTAACAATAAATGACATGAACCAAACACTCTCTCATTATTTTGCAATTATTTCCATTCTAAAGATTTTTCAATTAGATTCATCCAGCTATACATATAAAAATATTTGGAAAAACCTGCAGTCAGCAGGAGCAATATGCCAACAAAATATGTGAAGATGTTACATCAAATAAATTTGACACAATATGGACTATTTTCAAGTGTCTTACTATCATCACTAATTACATGAGACCACCATAAGCAAATCTCCCGCTCGGCCGGAAAGCAATTCGAAATATAATTGGAATACGCAGTATTATTATCCCACAAATCCCTCAAACAAGTTGAGCAATTTTTCATCAACAATTTCTGCATTTTTATTGAACGCATTCTACATACTCACTTACTCATCCTCGCATTGAATTTTCATCCTATGACAAGATTGAAATTATTGAACTAATATAACCGGCAATAACCAGACTACCTACGGACGTTAATAACTGCCTTTTAATTCTCACCTTGATCGTAACTTATTGCAGCTAATCACATTGCCAATAGAATCGGAATTGGCCAATGAAATGATTATTTCAGCGACTGGACTAAAAAAAAAGACACTCGCGCGTCGCCCAAATAAAAATCAATTACCGGCCTTGCCGCACTCACGCGACGAAAAGCAGCGTTAGAACTCGAGGGGATTTGCATCACGTTTCATTAATCATGCGAGTCACCGAGTAATTCCCTCGGAAAGGGCCGCTCGCCGCGTTTTTGTTTTTATTTTCTCCGGCGCATCCGCCGCCCTAAGCCGCTCGAGAACGGAATAACGCGGATATTTGGGCAAAGGAGAGAAACGGATTCGGTTGTGCGGTCGACTTCCAGGAGACGAGAGGGGGAGAGGGGTCTGGGTGATTCCAGTGGGGGGAGAGGGGGGCAAGCATGGGACCAAGACAGAATGCAGGGTGTAAGGTGAACGATCTCTTGAACAAGAAGAGGAAAGAGGCGGACCCGGCGCCGCCGCGCGGTGTATCGCCGCGGTGTTTGGACGAAAAAAAAATGAAACGCGAAACGAAAGAATAATAAAAACAATATGGGCAGCGGCGCATGCAATTTCCTGAAGGGATTAATAACGCTAGCCGCCTGGAATCTAATCCGTGGATTCCCTCTCCAGAGAGATAGAGAGAAGGCACGCTGGCTATCGAAAGAAGAGAGAGATGCATGGAGTGACAAAAATAATTTGCGTCCAAAGCCGAAACAGAAGTAACAGAGGCGCAGCGAGAGGAGATTGGAGGAAGGAGTAGGTACTTTAAACGCACCACCCAGCGATAAAAATAACACTGTCTTCTTCAATTCGACCGCAGGGTTTAATGGAGTGGGCGGGTCGGGTCAAATCGGGTACATTTTGTTAGTCTGGGAGCCGAGGAAAAATCTGCTGCCGCCGGGAAGCGATGCGTCCAATTTTTTCCCTTCCAAACACGAGGGAGGGTTGATGCACACCGGGCAGTTAATTCAGACCCGTCTCTACACGGGAACAGGCATATTGCTGATGAGTTGGGGAGCCGAGTGAATTATGCAGGACATGACTTCAACTTAATGGTAAATGAACACTAAAGAACTAAGATAAATGATAATGGTGCCTTGCTAAAATTTAGTGTGCCTACACAAGGCTTATCAATGCATGAAAATTAAAATACTGAAAAAAATAGGTAATGAATGACAAACGGCATATCTTTTTAGCAAAACTGATTGTAAATTATTCACCGATTAATGCTTTTGGCAAGATATCTTTTACTCCATGTCGATAGTTAATGTACATTAGAATAAAATAAAAGATATCTCGCCTAAAGCATTAATCTGTGAATATTTTGGAATCTGTTTTGCTATCATTAACTCATGTCGAACTCTCTTTGAATATAACCTGCATTTACCATATAAATTAATCTAGGTATCTATTTGTACTTTCGTAAATATAGCGAATAATTATTTTTTTAGGCTTCTCAATCACGATACCAGAAAGTTTATTTACTTAATGATAATGAATAATCCAGGGAGAAAAAGATGCAAGGGAAACTAAAATAATTCCAGAAGATTTCAAGTAGAAGTTCAGATTGAAAAAGCGGTGTAATTACCAAGATGACTCACTAAGATGGTAAGACTGTATCACTATTTAATCTAACCCTATATGCACGTGGAACGATAGCGATAAAGCAGAAAAGTGTTACTTGTAAGTAGCCTACCTCAAATAATTTGCCGCGGGAAATTTATGGCACTAATTAAGAAAAATCATAAATATCAAACGTATTTCAATAATACCTTTGGAATAAATTATTCATTCACTTCAAAGAGTATACATTTGACGATTCTTATGGGTTTCAGCAAATAGAGCACTTCAATTCATGTATATATAACATAGTTTAAAAACGTCATGCGAAGGAATAAATACAATGGCTATGCTAAACTCATAGTAAACTAACAGAACTAAACTTTAAAGAGCACAGTACTTACAACTTAAGCCATTTTATTGGTAAAATTAATGTTCGCGTGACCTAGTATAGGTTCGTTATCACCTATTTACGTGTATGAAATTATTAAATGTATCCAAAGTTAATGAAAGTAACTTATAATTTTTTCAGAGCATTAATAAAAAATGTAATTTTACCCGAAGACATATCAGTTGAACTCCTTCGCTTACTTAGTAGAGAATCAACTAGATTAAATATGGGTTAGATATCAATAAGATCTTCTGCAAAATAGCCAGGCAAACTATTTTACTACCGTTAACCTTGTTGTGAAGAACACTGTCAAGAGTTACTATCCTGCTCATTAAATTTTAACCCCTTTAAACCAAAAGCACCAGTTAAATGCATGAAAAAGCACGTATCTTTAAGACTACAGCAGCTCCTCTTCGAAAGAACAAGGTAAAAATTAGTCCAAAGGAGAATTACCCGCAGAGGCAATGCATGCAATACAGCCGGGCTGTTTTACCTGGCATTTCATTATTCATCCGATTCTTTTATTACTATTCCCCTCATACTCTCTCGGAGAGAACGCTATAACGATCTGATATCCACCTCCGCGTCTCGTCAAATATTAACGATTTCCGCCCAAAAGCACGAGAAATGCCAATTTCACGCTCATCCTAGGGTAGCGTGAGTCCCCGGCAAGTTGAAATTTGGTACGCGATACTTCCACTTTATCCGTGGACAACGGAGTTCCTTCTCTCCGAATTCTCCCTCAATACATGGAACTGATCTAAAACAGCTGTCAGCAAGAAGCAACGCTGTTTCACAATTTCACGACGAGAGTCATTTGCTAGAGAGATATCGCGATACAGGGAAGTATGTCACAAATATCTCAACGTTATTCGGAGATAAGCTGATTGAACTTTAATAATCACATCGTTAAAATGAACTAAAAAAATAAATGGTAAAACAGAAAACGATGAAGCGCATTACAGCCATTTTTGAAACATCTTGACGTAATTTTAGTTCATTGGTATGAAACATGCGTAAATATCAACGAAAATTATTCTAAAATGAATTTTCAGAGAAAAAAGTGCACATAAATGCAGAGGATAGATAAATCCCACTACTTACTTCGTGTGTTTAGTAGTGATGGGTCGATCATGAACGATTCGATCAAAAAGATTGAATCACTAGGTGAATCAAATGACTCATGATTCATTTCGTTAAACAAGTCGATCATCAATCATCAATCACTCCGACTTCCGGTTTCATATCAATCATCTCGGTTTCCGGTTTGTTTCAAAATTTGGAACGATAGATGCTTGATCTCTTTTCCTCAGGGCAGAAATAGTTGTGAGAAAATTAAATACTATGTTATGAAGAACTGAATACTTGTGTAATCTTTTTCTTAAATGTTTTCCAGCAGTTATCAGTGTGAATAACACCAATACACGTAAAAGGAAAAATAATAAGATGACTCCTGTAGGAGAACGTTAAGAAGTAGAAGTTAAAGTTGGTTACATTTTATTGTGCCGTTCATAAAATTATCCTGCAGATTAGATTCATGCATAGTGTGTGGTGTATTTTGTGTTATATTTTGAGATATGTAGTTAGAAATTATTTTATTAGTGTTAAGAAACTGGCAGTTTTGCCTTCCCAAATATTTTCATGGCACTACTTCCTTCATTTTTGAAATCTAATTTACTCATCTAGGAATTCACAATAAAAATAGTATATGAAATGATAATATGGATAGCAATCAGCGTTACCAATGCTCTTCGCAGATGAGGCAGTATTTATTCGATTATTCAAAGTGATTTATTACATCCATTGATTGAGTCTTTTCGATCTTGATTCCTTTTGAGTCTTTTCGATCATGATTCCTTTTGAGTCTTTTCAATCATGACTCCTTTGAGTCTTTTCGATCTTGATTCCTTTGAGTCTTTTCGATCTTGATTCGTTTGAGTCTTTTCGATCATAGTGATTGAATCAATTGATTGAATCACATTTGTGACTCGAGTCAAAATGATTGAATCACTAAAATGATCGACTTTGCCCATCACTAGTCTTTAGTATACCTACTTTGGACACTGGAGACAATAAGAGAATAACAAAGGAGGTCGAAGTAGATGGCTACAGATAAAATATCAAATAACGGGAAGCAATAATAATGCTTTGAGAGAATATATTGCTTTGAAAGTTGAAATTGCTATCGATTAAAGTGACCTCACACTGTCATTTTTCATTCTAAAGCATTGAAAATTACAAGATCGATCGATCGATCCCCTCAGTTTTGATGGGCTTTTATACCCTATATCCATCCAGCCTCCGGTGAGTATATATACCACCTCTTCGGCGGCGGTGATTTTTTCGCAAGTGCGAAAATCAGGGAAAATTGACGATTCAAGTGTAAAGGGACAAGTGTTACCTTTCCATTGTTAGTGAAGGAGAATTAGAAAGACAGGCTTCTAGTGAGCATGTGCAAAAGCACTCTAAAGTTAACAAGACTACATACTAACGGCGACGGAAGCCGTGAAACGGCCCTGAGTGCCCCCAAAATGACACTTCAAATATTTTTATGACACTTCAAATATTTTTATGACACTTCTTTTTTGATTTTTACACAATTTTTTCATTTTTTTGTTGCATACAATGCATGAACAAAATGCATTGAAAATTACAAGAGGCAAGCGCTAAGGCTTTAAATTTCACTCCTCATAAAATATTCATGGACATCTCCAGGACGGTGAAAGTTGTATTCGTTAAAAAGAGTATTTTCCTCTCAAAAGAGATGGAAAACTATTCACTAGATTGGAATGGGTCGCAATGTATCTATTGAAGAACACCGTGGAGCGGAAAACTACAATTTGTTTCAACGTCTGTATGTCGCCAAGAGACAGAGACACAGTGTTTCCATCTATTGATGAAGAGTGAAGCTTGAAACACGTTGCGGCAGTAAATAAAAGGGGAAAATTACTGTATTTCACGATTAGACCGCACTTTCGGTAAATTTACGGTAACAATAAAGCAGTAATGTAGTCCGGTGGATATTTTATAGCTGATTACAACAAATTGAATGTTTAAAATAGCTCCAAAAAGGAATCTTTTCCTAAAAGAGAATGAGTTCTTGCGGCCGAAGAGTTATATAGTGCTACGAGACTGAATGGTGGTATTCATCAGCACTAGGATGCATAAAAGAATTCGATTAACGAAACAATGTTACTGAAATAAACATGAGGGAGTCCCCAATGATTCCATGCGGTCTCCGAGAATGCACGCGACACTTAAAAGCCTCTCCCATCGGCTCCCTTTCGATTTAGAGCCAGGCCATAAAACTCGGATGCCAGGTCCCAATAAAAAATGGAAAGACGGCCTAAGGCGCTCTTAATGCCTCCGCCCTCGCAATTTCGGACGAGTGCTGCACTGCAAGATGGAAACAAGGAAATTAATCACACCAGATGCGTGGCCCACCATTCAATATTAATTCCATGGGAGACGAGAGAAAGAAGGATATTCGGAGCGAATCGGACGATGACCAGTGACCTGATTACACCGATTTTTATTATTTCCACCATTCTACAGACATTTTCACGAATTGTTAATGCAAAATTTTCACCCTTATTATTTATGGAGGTTTTATTCTATTCTAAAAATGGAAAAAGGTATTAATTTCTACCATTTTTTTCAGATTAGGTACTTCTTTCTTTTAAATTTTGGTTGCCTTAATCTTTTGGAATGGCTGAATGTGAAATAGAACTGGTTATTCTTGGTATTCAGCAATAAATCACAGGAACGTCTCGAGAATGTAAGTGAATGTTTCTTTTCAGTTTTCCAAAATTAACGCCATTAATTTCTATTTGATTCTTACTTTCTTCAACCAATACAACGAACTTCATTTTTCAAGAAATTGCATGAGAGAGAGAAAATTTTTTGATATTGCGAGGTGGCCCAGGTAAAGAAACTGCCCTCCAATTCCCCTACCACGTGCCTCTATCGTCATGTGTGATTCCTTAAGCACGATTGATGAATTAACCACTAGGAGCTCTTTGCTAATTTTAACAACGACTTACGATAATAGGCTCTAAAATAATGGATTGTTAACTCAAAAACGTTGATGTACTACGTGCAATCAATTCCAGAATTATCATCAAAGATTTTGACCGCCTGCGGTTTAATTCGGCGAATATTACACCATCACCTAACCAAAACAACTTCCGAGATGAACCGATACGTAAGTTGAGTGATTGACAAGGAGATGAAGCAATTAAAGGAAAATACGTAAAAAAGAATGGAAATTTTCCTGTTAGTGCAATTGAAGAATGAGGTGCGTCGATTATTATGATCGCACTTGGGGGATTAGACCAAGAATTACAAAATTTTATTACGTAAACACCATTAAAAGTTTGGTACTTGAATATCCGCCGTAGTTAAACGCTTAGAATATGGCCACCGTGCCGCTTGAGGTATTGGGTACTACGTGTGACAAGAGTGAATGGAAAAACTCCCGGCGGACCCTGACCACAAAAATAACACATTTCTCAACGACACACACACTCCCTGACCCCCGTAAAAGTCCCGTGGTATCGACGAATTGACGAAACCACTAAAGGCGGCGAAGAATCCAGCCACGCGAAAACATTTCGGAGATAAAACTTTCTCGTTGGAGAGAGAGAGAGAGAGAGAGAGAGAGAGAGAGAGAGAGAGAGAGAGGAGGGTTGGAGAAAAAGGGACACTTGAGGCGAGAGGACACAAAGTCGATTTCCCCATAGAAACGCTTTCCGATTGGATCAATCTTCTCGACACGTCCTCCTGCGGCCACTCGGCTCTTTTAATGCGGGTGCGCCCCCCCGTCTTAGAGGATAGAGTAAGAGGATGAGAGAGTGAAGAGCGATTGGAACGGTATGGAACCAATGGAGTGGACGGAAAGGTAAAAAGGAAGGAGAGGACCTTAAGAGGACGCATCACTTCTCCCGCTAGAATAGTCGTGATACTTCATTTTTCTCGACACATCACTCGCATAATAAGAACACAATGGGATTGATATTTTCAGGAATCGGGAATATAATTTATTTAATTTATCTTATGTTTTATTTTCAAATCACCGAATACAGCCCATGGTGGCCATTTTATATTGGATTATTCAACAACTTTAACAAGTACGTACACGAACAACCATGCCCTGGATAGGGGAAACCTACCCAGGCGGGTCTCGAACGTGCGACCCCTTGTTTGGCAGGCGAGGACGTTACCCCGCCTCACCGAGGCCGTCAAATACTTATCAAGTATCTTATTATTTTTTTATTGTAAGAGGAGAGGAAAAACTGTTTGACTTGACGATTTCAGGAGAAACTTAACCCACCGTTTCATTTCAAAAAGTTCAATAATGCCTTGGAGAATGATCTAAAAAATTACTATGAAATATATCACTCGCATAATACTCACGCAACAGTATTTATTTTTACAGGAATATTATCAAGTATCTTTCTATTTTTTATTGTAGTAAAATAAGAAATAACGGCTCACTTAATGATCTTACAAGAAACTTCACCCAATATTTCATTTAAAAAATTTCAATAATTCCTAACAAAATGATGTGAGAAAATTGCTATGAAACAGCAGTTAAATACTAGTCGATTTCCTACCAGAAGAAAGCATATGTATTTTAGTATGATGGTTCAAGTTATTTGAAACAGTTGTTTCAATTCTGAAGAGAACGCAACAATCCTTCTCGGGCGTAATTGTCTTTTATTACGACAAATTACTTGTTTAATGCTAACGCGATCGAGTATTTTGAGTAACAACTTGGGATCGTCTTGCGTACAAAAATTGCATATTTGATAGTGTGCTAAAGTAAAATTTTAATGCATTGGATAAAGTAACATTTAAAAATAAGATATACTCCACGCATTTTGAAAGTTTGAAGACAAAAGCGTGAAACATTTCATGCGTAAAAAAAGTACCGATGGATCGGGAGTGCATGCATTCACTAAGGGTATATATAACTCCTGCTCCCTTAAAAGGACGCATCAGTAACTACGTTTCCACCTCACTCCGGGATAAATATTTTGGATTTTTCAAAATACGTAAAAGAAAAATGTCTCTTTCTCGCTTGTCTGACAAAAAAAACTAAAAGAGAAATGAAAAAGGACCCGTTCGGATGGTCCATGGACGAGAGCGGTAACTATCGAACGGAGAACAGGGGAGTGTGTGTGGGTAAAAAACCGTTTGAGAGGAGTGGAGCTCGACATCGGGCGAAAAGATGTTCTTACTCTCTCCAGAACCCCCCAAAGAAGAGCCACCACAATCGTGGTCTTCGGACTTCGAGAGGGAAGCAAAAAAGTTGGCCGGGCCAACCTCTGCGACCACCGAGGCGTCGCGTTGTCTTACCCACTGGGTGGGAGGACGATCCTGCGAGAGTGAGGAATTAGGGCGACGGAGTGGAAAAGGAGAGGAGGGATTGGCACTGCTTTGGGAAGCAGAGCGCCGGGAAGAAAAGGTCGGCTTTCTTCAGGAGATAGGTCCCACCGTACAGACACCGCACTTGAATTGGGATCAAAACTTGAGTATCGTTCTGGAATACGGCCTTTTGTTTCGAGTATACAACACTCTTCCCCAAATTTGTCAATACAAATCTTCCGATGTATATGTCGAGTACCTATACATCCATTGCATGACAAAAGGATTTGGATGTACGACTTTTTTATCGAGCTAGATTTATACTGGCAATTTATTGTGCCAAATGGTTTCGAAAGAACTTGCGGAACAATCAAAGCTGACTGAAAATACATCGCAAGCTGGTGGGCATTGTATCCATTTTAATATAAACATTACGATTTCACAAGCGTAAAAGTTCCTATTAGCAGAAATAGTACAAATTTACACAATTTTCGTGGGAGATAGCTTAGTACATGAGGTAGCACCGACCAATTAAAGACGGAAGAGCTACCGCCGAAAGCTTTGTAGTCAGTCATTTAAAATTTCCAAGATATTTTCTGTTTTCTTTTTTAATCTTCCTCCCTGTATCTAAATTTTTTTCGGGTAGATAAAGGAGTTAAGAATTAGAATTTGGCGAGGCTCCACTTGATTAAACGGTAGCACCAATTTCCCAGTGGTAACAGAATATGACGAAGAAAAAGAAGAAGCGCATGACGCTATATTTAAAGGAAATCCTTCATATTGATGTCAAAATTGAAAAATAATAGTATTTTTCTCCACAAATTTCATAAGTTAGCAAGTTTATTCATAAGTCAACGATCCCTTCTCGATTTCCTTGTATCAATCATAGACCATCTAACTTAATAGCCAGGTAGTTGCAGTGTTGATGATAGATAAAGTTCATGAAACTGTGACTTGCGGAGTTTACGTTATTACGTCATTAGAAGTGTGGAAAGTTATAATACTTATCGAGGAGATAGGTGTGCAGAACTATAATACCTATTGGAGCGAGTGATAATGAACTATTCTCTTTAATGACACAACAATTTAAATAAAATTTTTGTGGTCTTGAATTTTATTTTCAGAAAACGGCTCATTTCATATGGATAGTGGAAGATGAATAGTAAACACAGAAAAATTAATGACGACTTGAATGAATGTTTGCGTCAATAGGTGATTGGAACTTAAACGAGAAAAGATTGAAGATAGATAATGAATGAAAAATGAATAAAATATACTCAGTGAGGAATAAATGGGAAAAATAAGTCTTTATTAGGAATCTGATGAAATGGATATATAATAGTTGATCAGGGGAGCTTATGGAAAAATATATTTTTTGCAAGACCATATTTTACAAGGAATTAAAAATCAATACATTTTCATCCCAGGAAAATAAGATAAGTTACATCAAAGAAAATGAATAGAAAAGGGTCGTCGTTAGGAGAAAATGGCGGAATACTTTTACTCTTGAGCCCAAGAAGATTCACAAAAAGAAGCTGCTCAAGACGGACGGCACCTCGAGACTAAATATGTAGTGCCTTTGTGAAAACAAAGTAATCTCTTGCACATAAATCTCAAGATCTCGCCAGGACGTACTTTGTGTACTTATCTTAGCACTGAAAATAGTAAAACAAGTCTACCTTTAAGGCCAGCTCCTACACACCTTCTCAACAGTTGGGTGACAAAGCAATACCAGTTACATATTTAAAATTACCAAGAGTAAGTTCAGGGAAGTGAGAAGATTCATTTCTTGAGGCATCAAAGGACCTTTACTCAAAGCGTCAGCTACTCAAAAAGCTCCTGGAATTCCTCCTAGCATCAACGACGGGAAGTAAGTCTGAAGTCGTTTGTAATTAATACCAAAACGAGTTATGTTCATGAAAAAAATAATCATAGAACTAATTAATAAGGAGAACCACTTTAATCGCGGAAATTAATATCACTCTGTTGGCTTCTTCATGAATATAAATTTACGAGCAGCTGAGTTGCGATAGTCATTACTATCAACCATCATGACCATGATGATTAGTAATTCTTGCAGCCCTCAGCTTTTCCTTTAGGTAGCTACCAGAAAATCATAGATAAGCGCACGCGTACATATATAGCTTTATTAATGCTAGTTTTTGGCTTCTATTTTCCAACAATTTTACATAATTTACATGAACAAACTCATTCAGTGTCTCAATCCGGATTCCAATCCTGGAGAACAGCAATATACTTCACTAGATATGCTTTGTGAAAAATAGCATAATGTGGATTTGTACGGAAGAGTCCCAGGTGTATCTCCAAGAATGATCCATCCCCGATTGGATTGCATCCAACTCCAGCTCATCCCATCCAATTCCAACTGAATTCATGTTTCTATTTTGGACCGACGCGATCGTAGCGGTACAGTCAAGTAACATTCACGAACACGCAGTACAGCTCAGCAAATTTACTCCGTTCTAGGGTGATTACTTAAAATTAATCAATATCTTGATTTCCGCGACTCGCAAGACATACCCATAATGGACTAACCCTTTTTTTGGTAGCGGCGTTAGGTAAAGCAATGTGATTTGCTTGGAAGTAATTTTTCAGAGAGGCAGATTTCCACACCAACATGCAGCTTTTTAATTTCATTAGCTTAGTGAAAAGTCTAATTCCAAGACAACCGATTGTTATAAAAATTATATTTTATTACTCAGTGTGTTCACAATACGTGTTTACAAAATCAGGCACTTAAATTATACTGCCCTTAGCTAAAATATGAAATAAAACTAGTATGGCTTGACAACAATCTTGAACAACCTTTCCACCAGAGTATTTACATAGTCCAAATGAATACTTTCCGGATATTCGGCCATGACCTAATTATCTCCTACGGCCCATGTGTTTTTTAAGCTTTAGAATATGTTGAATGACCGCAGATGCTCTTCCCTTTTTAATCAACAACGCCTTTTCATGAATACTTATCTTCTTTGAAAACATTCACTTGTGTGTCCCCAACCTCGCTGTACCGTCCGCCCTTCCAGCACAGGGGAGGTTAAGGGAAATGATTATAGCCTACGCCATAAATGCCAGAGCAATTATGAATTATGGGCATTCTCCACGATACAAGGGTTTTCAACGAGGAACAAATAGTAACTTGATATTTTTTAGATCAATATTTCGTGGACGCTGAGGAAAGAGGAAGAAGAAAGACTAGAAACGTTCGCGGTGCGGAATAGGACATACGAAGGAGACAAAGGGGTTGGATAGAACGATTAGTAGGCGGGGAAAGGTAGTTAAAAGTCGTGGTAGAGGGAAGAATATAAGAATAATAAGGGTTAGGGGTAGGAAAACAATTAGGGTAAACAAAAGAATGAAAGGGACTAGAACTTACTCGGCATTGAAAAGGGAGGTTAAATTTGAGGATACAGGACAGAAAAAGTGGTCCAAGAAAGCTCCATGTAAACGTACCTTAACCAATAGAATTCTTCAATGATCATCATCAACTGGTTTTCTGCCCCACCGCCTAAGTCGTCTCCACCTCACTCTGTCCAAGGCTTCCTCTCTAGTTTTCATATAATTTCATTTTAAACTTATGTCCGTCACCTTCACCCTTCTTCTTCCTCTCCCCTGTTCCACTCTCACTTTTCCCTCGACTGCAGTACTTAAAATACCCTTCTCTCATAAAATTTGCCCAATCCAATTCCTCTTTCTATTTATTTCAGTTCTCAATGCTTTTATTTACTCCCCAACCATTTCCAGCACCTCCTCATTTCTAATAATTTCTTTAATGACAACAAGTAAAATAGTGAAGTTATTCAATCTCAGTCGTAAATTTCTGAATTTTTATCATCACCCCTCAAGGAGCACCTTTGATAATACTCTAATCTCCGGCATGGAATCCACCTTCAGCTGCATCCACGGTTTTTCTTTTCCCGCGTCGCGACCGACAATGGCGGGGATGTATCGGATTCCCTTCGGGGTTGAATCACTCTTTCTCTCCGCTCGGCCACTTTCTTGAGATCACGCCTCCCACAATGCATTATGCATCCGCCCGGAATGCGTAATCGAGTTCACCGGGCGCTGCTCTTCCGAGGCGATTAATTTCACCCGATAGCTGTTTCGCGACCCGCAGATTTCCCACCCCACGAATTGAATTGCTCCCCGAATCTCAGGTGGCGAGGTGAGTCGGGCGATTTTTCAGACGCTCCCCCTTGCTTCCGAGGAAACGGCGTGGATTTACGGCATGCAAATGGCGGGCGGAGGCAGGAAGCGTAAGAGGATGCATTTTGTTTCTTTCCTTAAGGTCGCCTCACCACGAATGCTAAATTAAAATATCGACGTGAAAGTTTTAAACAAAACAAGAAAGAAATAAAATGCAAACAAGATGCATTTTATTTCTTTCATTGAGATCGTTTCGCCACGAATGCTAAATTAAAACATCGAAATCAAAGTTTTAAGCAAAAATATCTACTGATCTCATACACGCCATCATTAGCTGTAAAAAAAGTAAAAACGGCATGCTTAGAAGGTGGAACAGTCAATGAGTTTGTTTTCAAATTTGGGGTAGGGGGTCCTCGTTGGTCCTCCTCGGGGATGAGATGAGTTCTTCTTTATTTTAATTACTTCATCTGCTACGTTGCTTTTCAAAAATATTCCATTTACAATTTTTGCACAAAATTTGGAAATCCAAAAGAAATTAAAGCATGCTATGAGCTATGCCATGTGGCAACAAGAGTAACATAAATTTAATCTGTCATATGAAATCCCAAATTGACGACAATTAGTTCGTCACTACGGAGGTATTGATTGCATTGCATGCATATTTTAAATCTGTACGTTTGTGATGTACACGCCAAATACGTGGCATAAATTTCAAAATGTTAATACCAAATTGTCACATCTCATTGGTAGCCTTGTCCATATTTTAGTGGCAAAATAAATTTTTCGCGAAGACACAAGCGTCCAAATTTGTAACAAGGACGTTTTACTCGCGAAGAATTACCATGGTGGTCGTTATATCGTCGATATTTATACTATTGAATAACCGGGGTGATTGTTTGAGGGCAGCGTGGCCTAGGATCACCGTGGAATACGGAGGAATTTAGGATGGCAAAATGCTAAGCAGTCAGCACGAATTACCTTGCCGGCCTCCAACTGAACGCACTCTGGATTTTCACCACATGAGGATTCATGCTGTTCCAACTTTTTCTTTTTTTATTTCATTTTCATTTTTCATCTTGCTATTTATTTAATATGGAGATCAACACATCGAGCCCTTTTGACGAATGGAAAGACGGCAATTTTTTTCCTCTTTTAACATTTTTGATAACATTATTTTCCCCGAAGCGCTTTTAGTATTTGGTAATATAAACTTTTTTTGACAATTACTCTCTGGTGCCAAGTTTTAAATGTGACTCAGCTAGCTCCTTTAGTTTTTAATTCAATCATCTCTCATTTTGTCTCGGATTTTCGTGCTTCCAAGATCTTTCATTTTGAAAATCAGTATGAAATCAGTAATCACATAATATGTCATCATAATTGGGAATATTTTCTCCGTGGGGCCGCCGAAATGTATTCATTAATTTGATTCAAATAGTTACTAGTATATACAATGAAAATCTATATAAAATGAAAATGAATTAGGAGCCTACCTACAAAACAGCAAAGAAAAGGGAAATAATACACACATACGGATTTCACTCTATTAGCAAGAGAAATTTGAACAAAATTGCCAATTTCCAACGATTCCGACGAGTTATTAGCAAAGAATCATTAAAAAATTATTCTTAAAAATATTGTCTTTTGTTAAAATTGTTTCGATGTGTTAAAATTGTTTCCATGAAGAAATTGATGATTTGAAACTCATTTAGTTCGGTACTAGGTACACCTCTCCAGATTTTACCCACAAACCCTGTTACCTTTTTGCCCCTTCTCCACAAATTTGAAGTGATTTGTTCGCGCTTCCCACGTTGCGCAAAATACGAAGGGAAGATACAGCTGGCGGTGGACGCAATCTCCGAGGAAAAGCTTATTTAAACCAACACCTGGGTCCCTTTTATTTTAAAATCCACCCATCATTTTTTACGATCCCTCTCCGCATCCGAGTCATACTGCATTTCTGAAAGATTTTGGAATATCCTTCATATAAAGCGATTGGATCCCTTGAGGAAGCAAAAACTAATGGCGCATGAAATTGCATTTTATTTTCCCAATGACAAAGTATTGTTGAGGACTATTCAAAACTCATGAAATGGTCATTATCGACAGTAATTATCTAAAACTTTTGTCAAAAGTGGCTTTGATAAGGGGAATTCTTTAAACTTTACCGATAATTGAGTTGTAAAATTAAGTGAGAAAATAGCACAGAGTTTAGTAAATTTTTCACAATACGGTTTATATTTTAGATCTAATCCATCCAACTGATTGCGCTGTGGCGCTAATAGAATCATCGTCACGTTCTCTTCTTCAACCATTCCAAAAACGGGCAGTGAATATAAAATAAATTGCAGAAACTTCTCCGCAAATTATCACTTCGTGCGCATCAGCAACCTAAAACGAAGGTTGAAAAAGAAATATGAGAACCAAACTGAGTGATGGATGAGAAGAGACGAGAAGTGATATAGCATTCACATCTCTACGGGCCGATCGCGGTCGGTTGCGAGCGTGTGGGTGCATTACACTCCGTCGGCAGACTTCGACCGCGTGTCTATGAGCAGTACATGCTCTCTCCTCCTGCCCTACTTTTGTAATCGCGGGAAATACGCCGCACAACTACTACCACTGCTACGTACTCCGAGGCAGAGTAAGAGAAGTAATTTCTGGATCAAGTTCAGCATTGTCGCTCCGCTCGGAGGGAGTACGGAGGATGTATCGTCTAATTTGTCCGCGTGAGGACGAGTTCGAGCAACCCTTCTCTCCCCTGCACTCTTCCCACTCAACCCATTTGACGTCCCATTGAGTCAGTCAATCTCTCCGAACAACTTGTTCTGCTTCGCAGCGAGCAATAAGAGGTTAAAAAGCTGGATGAGTAAATTACGAAGGAAGAAGGGGCGGTTCCATTTCTCAATGGGTATGGGAATATCCCTTTGCTCGGCGTACTATGGTTTACTAGATTACTGACAAAAAGCATCAATTCATTAGGTACTACAAGATTAAAAATGAGCACTTATCATATGATTAAAAAATCTCAAAACCTTTCACGGATATTTAGAACTGTTCTTTAATAAATATACTTGATGCTAAAATGAAATGTGTATCGTATGTAAATTACTTCATATAAATAATTCATCCAAATTTATTTCTAATTTAAAATTTATTCAGAGGGTTCTTCTGATTGTAGTGGTGTTTTTATTTAATTCGTCTGTAAGTATTTAGACAACAGGAAAATAAAAGAAATAGAATGGGTTGAGAATAAATAGAAGGCTGCAGTTTCTATGCAGACTCAAAACCTTTCGTGCTTCTATGCTTGTTATGCATTAAGATACAGTGATTTATTGCCAATAACTAAAAATTTTGTTTTCTGAGGTACCATTTTCATTGAATTTAAAGAGATATTTTTTTAGAATATTTATGAAGACATAATATAATATTTTCAATGGCTGTAAGTATTACTTTGTACGCCGCGTTCCGCAATTGGAGGAAAAGTTCACTCACAGAAAATAGCAATAGTGCGTCAAATATGATTAAAGCATGACTCCATGCATCACTTTTAATTTGGCATCCTTGGCTGTGGTGTTGGACTAATCTAATCCTCCGCTGCCCGGCGCAAAAGCTAATTCACCTCTCTTCTCCGGTAGAGATGATCAAACCGTGAATAGACGAGGGGTTGAGAATCTTTCAGAAGCAATCTAAGGTCCAGCCGTCTGCCCGATTTGATTCTACGAGCAATGAACTAAAGTCGGTCACGAGCGATCGAATAAAAAAAAGCCAAGTCCAGCGAGTGGACGCAGGATTAATCCTCCGACGCTTCGCTCCGCACCCACACACGAACAATTGTACCAATTGAGAAACAAGAGCGGAACGAGAGAGCTTTCCAACGACCGTGCATCTATCCAAGAACAATTACCGATGCAGAAAAGCGACGGGATCAGAATGAAGAGCCTATGAACGGACGAAACCGAGGGAAAATCCGGAACGATCCAGGAAGAAAAGAAAAACTTTCCTGGACAAACTTTTTGGATGAAAATGAGAAATAAAAATAAACTCCATGCAAAAGACACATTATGAGAAAATAACGAAAAAATACTTGAAAGTGGAGACTCTTTCTTTTTTTACTTTGAAGTAGTTTTAAAAAGGAATGAGCATGTAGGGAAACCGAATGAAAATAACAACTAAATTTTTTCATTCCTATTCCCTAAACGTCTTTTCTTCAACACGAACATGGGAGCGCGAAAATTTGAGAGAGGAAACGAAAAGGTGAGGATAAAATTAAGGGAAGAAAATGGGCCCAGCAGAAACGTCAAATCCTCCAGGGAATAAAAAGGAAAGTAATCAGGTCAGTTATTTTTTTAAAGAAGAAGTAAGCTTTCCAAGGCATTTGCAGTAGGGAACGATGGGGAACAACAGAAGCAGAAGGGAAACATCAAAATCAAAAGTTTTGAAGTACCAGACAATCAGAGGGCAAAATGCGTTGTAATAAGAATGTAAATTCAAAGATTCACTGAGGTATGAACCATGAAATAGAAACATAATGTAATGCACCATTTCATCACGCGTATGAGAGCATTGTAATCACAGTAAACGGCTCAATTTCAAAGGGTCCCTGAAGTTCTATTGGATACGGGAGAATAGAAAATGATATTATATCCCATTACTTTGAATTAAACAAGCTAAAAAAAATACCATCTAGCATTTTTGGGCTCAGTTTTTCATTCATCTGAACCATTTCATAAGCTATATATACATTTTCTACACTCTAGCTTCAGTATTTCTGGTTGAGGTGCTTAGAGCTGTCTTTCCGCAGAACTATCTAGCCTGCTCTGAGCCACCACCTAAATCATATTTATGTTATTTTTTTAATTTTCATACTGCCGAATACAGCACATATAGCTCATTTACATCGGGGTGTTCAACAAATTTAACAATTACACGCGTAAGAGCAACCATGCCCTGGATAGAGAAAACCCAAGCCAGGTGGAACTCGAACCCGCGATCTCTTGCTTGGCCGGCGAGGACTTTACCCCGCTGATATGGAGACCAAGTTGTATTCTAACCTACGAAATATGAAGTACAAATTATCTCAATCCTAGAATCAGTGCGGCGCTGATACTTTTGAGGAAGAAAAAAAGATGGAAATGATAGAAATATGGCGGACGGGAAAGGAGTCTGAATGGGTACGAAAATCTGGGGAAAAATAGGAGGAGTGTTGAGGGATGACCTTGAGTGACAGAGGACCGCGTGGGATGGAGAGATGGGCGTGGGATAGGGCGGGGGCGCGCTCTTTGCGAGGACGGAGATAAGAGACGCGAATGATGGGACGCACTTGAAGGAGAAGAAAAAGATGGGTCCCGTGCCAGAAAACAGACACCCACTCAGACTGCGGGCGATCCATTCTGCGGGCAGACTCGCTGAAACGCAAGTATAACATACTGAAAACAAGTATACCTCCGGATCTGTACGGTGAAACAGTAGGTACGACTTCATGTATTGACGTTTTAGGAAGGGAAAGATTTAATTTATGAGCCGAGTGCGTTAAGTCCTGATTTTTGTCTGTTTTGATGAAACATTAAGTACGAATTCGATTGATTTTATGGCCCAAATTGAAAATTAGGGCCCAAGGATATGCATTAAAATGGCTGATCCTAAGTTCGTGACCAGCGGACTTGATTCGTTTCGATAATCATGGTTTCAATGGAGTCGTTCCATCGGGCCTGAAATCGCAATTCATATAATTCAGTAAACGGAAGGTAAACATGTGAGTTACGAAGAAAAAGCCTTCTTCATTCGGCCATTCTTTCTAAAGTTAAAGATAAAATATCCCAAAAGCTCCCACTGTATTTTCGTGACTTGGCAACGTCATATGAATTATAATTAATTAAGTCGTTCATGAAGAATCTTTTATTGGGGGAAGAATCACTCAAAAAAGTCTGAAAAAGCGACCCACAAGAGTCCGATGCGAGGGAGAGAAAAATAAATGAAAAATGATGCTCAACTCGGCCTGATTTTGAGACATTCGTTGGCGAACAAAAAATTCTCTGTGAAAGAGATTTCTCGCAGTCGATTTTTCGCCGTTAATAGCTCGAGAAGTATGAGACAGAAAAGTACGGGTCTCTAAATTTTTCAAACTCTGTCACAGTCGATACCTTAAGAGTGAATTGGCGAAAGAGCCTATCATAGTAGCTTGAAATGAAGGAGAAATAAAAGCTACTGTTAGTGGGACATTAACGATGGCAGCTGCGAAGAAATCGACGTAGAAGTGCGCAAGTAGAAATCTTTCGAAATATGATTTGATAGGAGATTGGTTAAGATCAAGTAGATTGATCGCGAGAGTATTGCGGAAGTTCTAAGAGGTGAAGGAGAGAAGTATTTCAAAAGCTTTAGTTAGAAGACGGGACAATAAATAAGTAAATATTTCAATGCTTATTTTTATAAAAATAATTGTTTTTATTTTAGACTTTAACTGAAAAATTAGACGAAAATTTTTCGGGATAAACAAAAATTTGTAGAGTATTTTTACGATGAATAGTAATATTTTTCATAATGTGAATATTACTTAATTTAAAAAAATAAAAATTATTCATGTATGTCTTTATCATAATTTATGCGTAGGTAATTCAAAATATCCTGAAAAAATATCTATTTTTTTATTTACGGCATGGGGTCAAAAAAGACAGGTGGATTTCGCGTAATTACTAAGCAGGTGGAGGCCAAGGGTTGATTGGTCACATCATGACAGATGTTGGTCTTAAGAAAATCATAATTGAAGGACAGGTTGTAGGGAAGAACGGTAAAGGAAGGCCATGAATGAGATATATAGAGAAGGCAATGAAGGTCGTAAAGCAAAATAATAACGTGGGCGTGAAAAGACTGTGAAGAGCTTCGTCAAACCAATCTTAGGACTGATGATTGTTCATGATGATTTTATCGCGGGTGGCCCATCTTTGCGACGCACAAACGGAAATGTCCGTCACCCACGTGGACCCTTCACTCCATCCTTCACTGTACGCCATCTGCGAAGAGTAGAACATGCAGAGAGCTGTAGGAGCAGCAGCGATGCGTTCGCTGAGACGACCAGCCGCGGTGGTTGGCTGGAGCCTTGGGAGACGGGAGGATAATGTACTTGTAGGAGGATAAAGGAGTGACGGAAGCAGAGGAGTTGGAGGAGTAAGGGCTGGATGCAAGGAAGGAAGTGGAGGTGGATGGGCGGGGTGAATTATGACCAGGGGAGAGGACGGAGAGGGTTTGCGCCAGGAGAAGAAACCCAGAGGGATATGCAGTAGGTGGAAGAGGATAGCGGATGGCGGCTGAAGAGAAATGTCTCATGCATTCGCCATAAACACGAACCTTGTTTGCAAGATGTAACATGATCAACACTCAAATATTTCATGCGTAAACAATTAATAACATAGCCAATCATGTCAAGTTATTATAGTCAAGTCTCAATTCAAGTCTTCATGTCAAGTCTCAATTATTACTATATAGCTAAGCAAATTCTCATGGTTAAGGAATGTTAACATGGAACATTTTACCATCAATCAGATGTGTCCCTAAGCTGACCTTCCATTCGCTGTTAAGTTTTACTCCTTTCATTTTTACCCGTAGTTCCATTTTGCTCCATTTACTGTCACCACCGAAGAAAATGCAATAAAAATAATCGAAAACCAGTAAAATAAATGTAATGCATAAATTTAAAGTATAAATTTGATATATTCAGCACTTATTTTTGCATAGAAATAACTTCACCGTTCTTAGAATGGTATCTAAAAAATAAACATCATCTTCGTCAAAGCGATGGTGAAAATAAACATCGCAAAAAATTTTAATTCCCCGTAAAAAACGTTTTATAACGAGCAACAGGAAGGATATACCAAGAACAATCGCTCCAAACACATTTAAGAAAACATACAATGAAATTTAAAAAAAGACTATATACACCCACTACAACAAACACGAACTGATAACTTATACAGTCATATATTAAAAGTAGACTTGCCTGACACGCCCAACTGACTATTTTGCTCATTAGTTTTAAGTAAATCTGTTCTCTTACATATCTTCCAAGAGCTATAAATGTCCACCACCTAAAACTCGAGCTACAAAAGCGATCAAAGGTCACGGATTTCTATGAAACGTATCTCATGCAAGTCCACGTTCAAGCTTCTAGTTTCGATTTAATTTGAAACGTATCTCGTTACTTATTTAAATTGTACAAAAATGAATCGAAAAAATATTTTAAAAAGACCTCTCGTCACTGTGTAGTCGTCCAAAGAGCGACCAATCATCTTTCTGCTTCTACCCGGCCAAACTCACTCATAGCGAAATAGCAAATAGTGTAGCTCCCAGCACAAATGATTCGGTGGTATTTCGTACAATTCCTCTGAATTACCAATCGTGCGAGAACATTCCTGGCTTCCATCCGCTGGCTTCCGCAATGTAATTATATGTAGAGAAGGGGGTGCCATGCAATTCCCCACTCCCGCTCCCTTTAATTAATTTCCCTTTGATTGTTTACCTGGAACGATAAACTTCATTTTAGGAAGTGAAAACAAATAAACACTGCATTACGTAGGTTTAAAATTGTATTATGTTTTATTTTTCCATTCATCCAAGTTCCCCTGGAAGTCATATAAGCTACCCGACATACTTCTCTCTCACTGTTTTAGCTCTCCAATGTCCTCACTACTGTTCCCAACATTGAAATGAAAATCCACAACTTCATGCAGAAGCCACATAGTTTGTTGTCCAAATACCATGAATTCCAATTTTGCAATGAACAGAAAGAAAACTCATCCAAAACTTTCCGCCAACCGTAAAAATAGTCACCAAACAGATCTGAATTCAAATCGTCTATAAGTAGATTTTCGAAGTATGGGACTTCGTGTAATAGAGGAAGAGTTAAGAAATTGTCCTCCCCTTGTCTCTCTCCTTCAGTACAGAGTGGAAAGCACTTCAAGGATAGCAACTGGTCCGTCGGAAAGGAAGCTAACACTTGATACCCTAATTGTCCTTTGCTTTACTAGAGCAAATACTGACTCTTACTCAATTATATCCCCAGAATTTCGCGAAACGACTGAAAACTGTCGAAATTAGCTAAAAACGTTGCAAAGATCATAAAAACAAAAAATAAAAAAATACATGAAAGGAGCAGCGAAAATTATACCCTTAAATTAACGCATAAATATATTTTCATCCCCTAATGAGAACTCGTGCCAGTTGCAAAAGAGATGAGACAGAATTGTCCTTCCGCGTGAACGGCAAAAAATAGATGCATAAAGCCGAGCGAAAAATATCCTCCAGACCGGGGTTCAAATATGGTCAATAGGTTTTTGTTAAGGCTTCCACGATGAGTATTAGAGGCTCCCATGGATTGCCAAATTCAACCACTACTTATATTTATGGTTATGCTGATTATAGCAGTGTTACCGGAAATTCCGGCTGAATCTTCAGGTCACATATGGATTTTGTGAACGTATACAAATAGATTCATAGGTTAAGAAAGAAGGGATAGGAAAATATAATAGAAAAAGGACGAGGAAATCGGTGCTGTGGTAGATGGAAAAAGCCAGAAACATTGCCGTGCTGTCAACGAAAAATCAGTTGCTTTAATCAGGGACGTGATCAATAATTTCGTAATTGATAATGATCTATCGGCCACTTGAAGCTATTATTTTCAAAACGGCGCATAGGAATCTATAATGAAGTGCTTTTAATGTTTTTTGGAGTGCTTTGCCTATTGTTTCCATTTATCATCTTTCGGGATTGCCAGTGGTAGAAATCCCGGGGCCATAACAGCAGGGGTAAGGGTATTTGTGACTGAAAATAGGAATCACAAAAAATTCAAAAGTGATTTGCAGAACAATATTCTTGCATTCCACGTGCCTTCCACCTTTTGAGGGGTGTCAACCCCTGAGGGGAGGTAGCGGCGGAAGAAAGAGCGGGCGAGAGCTCGGAGGGAAGGAGATACTGGAGGGTTTGACCGGAAGTCATGGGAAGTGCCTCCTCGCATACGAACGGCAGAGCTTGGGCAACACGGCAAGAGGTGGCTCAGTGCGAGGGGAAGGCGAGGGGCATGCAACTTTGGAGGGAGCGTGGGCCAGGGTGCGCCGCCGCCGGAAACGAGGAATGGCGATGTGTCGGATAAAACGTGTCTCAAGGGGTGTGAGGCGAGGAATGGGAAGAAAACAGGAGAAATTATTGTCTCGCAGCAGTGAAAAAATAACGTCAAAGCTACCTTTTGGTGACCACGACCGCAAATACGTACGCACGCTAATTTAATTCCACTGTCAAGAATTGTTGCTTCACATTAGGCCCATCCAATAAGCATTAATGTGGCTTTTGTCATAATTCTAGTTTGAACACTGCGCCAAAGCTGGCCGTGACAGAAAATTCGTAAGCACTCTAGTTTGCTTCCTCAGTTATAAATTGTGAGATAAGGTCCATCCATTAAGGACTAATTACGTTTTTGTCTCAATTAATTTTGAGAAATAGTACACTCCGAATGAACTCTGCTGAGAGAGCCAGCAGAACTAGCAGATCACTCTGCTTCTGCAGGAAGTTTGACGGAAAAATACCACACCGAAGTGCGTAATAAAAAAGCAGGTTAACATTTTATCACAAAATCCACACGGAATTTGCAACGGGTGAGGCTCTTTATGATAACCAATCCACAGCAAGAAATATCATGAAATGGATTCATGGAAAAATTTCAGAGCAATCGGGGGGACTGGATACCACGCCAGAAAAGTGCCGTTGCAGCAAGCTACCATTTAGGTCGCTAGGGGGCCATTTTTGCATGTAACGAGGAACTGTTTCCACTAAAAAACATAGGATATATGTAGCCTTGGTTTGTATGTCTTCACAGTTGCACACGTAAAAACCTATTAGGAGAAAAAAATTGTAAACTTCCCAAAAAAATCGCCTTTTTCTCGTGAGAATTACTCCGCTCCAAATTGAGACTCAGAGATGATCAAACATTTGAGTCAAGGCTGCGTCTTTCATAATTTCAAATATATATACCGGTAGAGCGTGCATGCAACCAGATTCGCGTTATGTTCTTGAGCGTGATGGATGTTTTGGCCTTTCTACGGCTCGACGTCTATCACAGCGCTGGCGGGGACCTGGCGCTGTCGTCTTCCAGAGAAGGATCCCCCCACCTCCACTTCCCCTCTCTTTGGCGGTCTCTCTCCTTCCCCTCTCTCTCCCCCACTACCAATCCCTTGCCTTCCTTCCCCTCACACTGCTCCACTACGTCGGGCGTCATATTCGGAGAAAAAAAATATTTTGTTTCGGGAGGCTGGAGAGTTCAAGCGTGCTACGAGAGCAAGATACACCTGTGTTTTTCGACGGGTCAGTGTCGAGATTGATTGTGGACAGCATATTATGGAAAAACCAACTCCTTACCTGAAGTGGAGATATCGTAAGTGTTATCAGCCGAAGAAGAGGAAATATCACCCTCCAAAACCTAAGGAAGCAGGTAATTTCACAATGAAATTTAATTCATTTTGCGTTTAAAAAATGACTCTCTTGTATTACTGGTGTACCAATTATTAAAGCTTCAAGAAAAATAACGAGAATAAAAATTCCCTCCTTTGCCTGAAGCCTTATTACACATTTATTTTGTAGCAGTTGAAACCGGAAGCGTTCATTCCGAAGAATCATCGCCAATGGGTTCCGGAACAGGTGTAGTGGAAAGGTAAATATTGCTGCAAAATAATTACATTAAATCTTATACCTACGATTTAGTTGATAATAGTTCAGAAATATTCAATGGAGCGCTAATTGCTAATTATAGTTATCGTGTAAATTACATCACCGTCAGCAAATACGTTTTCTCAAAATTCGTTTTTTCCCCTTAGGCCATCATCACCTCAGCCTGGATGCAGCAATTGGCATGGTGGAGAAGTGGACCCTAAGGAACAGGACGACGAGCTGAGCAATCAGACGTAGACGATTGCCTTCTCAGAGTTGAGGATCATTTGGAAAAAACGGATAGGTAATTGCAATAAGACTTTGGTGGATTTGTTGATTCGGTTGGGTTGAATTACTCGGAACATAATTTTGAATACGCAAACTCACAGAATTGAAAAACGCATTTTAATGTAGTTCACCGTCTCCTATTTTGTACGCCCCTTGTTTAATATATAATGTCACCAACAATCCTGTAGAGTCATACAACTATTACGTAGCTAATGTGCATAAAATATTTGTTCATTAGAAGCTATATTCATTTTCTTTCAATACTTTAGTTGGAAGTTAATTTTAAAACTTGAATATTTAATATATTTTTATCATGAAATCATTCACGATCAAACAACATCGCTCTCAAGTAATGAAATCCTCTTTATTACAGGTGATGGTGATAGTAGCATAATGCAAAGGCTGTCTAGGGAAATGCCATATGGGCAGCAATTACCAGTGCAAAAAGTAGAATGCGTCAACCACCTACTTAGAAATTACAGCAGTAGACTGCAAGATATTGCACGACGGCCAATAAATTCAAAAGGGGCAGTGCCCGTTGGGTACAGAAGAACAATAAACAATAACTTGCGAAGATTGAGGGTAGCTGTGAGTGGGGCAATCTCCTTCAGAGCGAAAATGGCCGGGTCGGAAAGGGTCAAACTCCTCCAGAAGGACATAGAGCAAGGATCGAATCATGTTTTTGGTGACCATAATAAATGTGACAAATATTATTGCAAAGGGCCCAAAGAAGGAGAGGAAAACTTGGTCCCTCATTTCATTAGTTGCGGCATATGGGAGGATATCACCTATGCCAACAGTCTATTATCTCGTCACTCCCCTAGTTTGATATATAACGTGACAAACAATCTTGCGGAGTCCTATAACTCTTATATAGCTAAGTACGTAGGAGGGAAAAGGTTAAATTTATGTTTAAGGGGGGCCTATGAAACTAGGTGTGCCATTGCATTGGTAGCCTTCAATGTGAAAGATGATGTACATGGCATAATTCATAAAGGACTGAAGAGCAAGAGCCCAGGAGAATGCCCAAAAAAATTCTGTTTCCTCCAAAAGGAATAGGGAGTACATAAGAAAGCGACGACTGGAATTCTCTGAAACTTCAAAAAAGAAACGTCTGCGAATTGAGGGACCAAACAAACATTATGGGCTTGTTCCTGATGTACAAAGTGACATCGCATTGGCTAGCCAAGATTCCATGAATAATTTCCTATCATCACTAAAAATGGATAAAACCTCAAGGGAAAAGTTGGAGAGGGAAACACGAGAGCAAATGCTCAATGCGACGTGGCAGGCGGAAATGTGGAAAAGGTTGACGGCCTCTTTCTTTGGCCGTATTTGCAATTTAAGGCCCACAACATCTAGGGAGAAAGTGGCAGACGATATTTTGTTTCCTTCCTTCAGAGAAAACAAGGCTGCAGATTGGGGAAATACTAACGAAAAATCTGCCATCAGGGAATATGAGTCTTCAATCAAATATAAAGTTTTACCCGCAGGTCTCTTTGTTGATGACAAATTACCTTTTTTGGCTGCTAGTCCTGATGGGGTAATATCTGATGGTGAAGGCTTGGTTGAAATCAAGTGCCCCTATAATTGTAGGTATATTACTCCTGAGGAAGGAGTTAAAAATAAAAGAGCTACCTTCATGGAAGTGAAAGAAGAAAAATATAAGTTACGCAGGAGAAGCAGATATTTTTATTAAGTACAGGGACAGCTGGAAATATGGGATAAACAATATTGCGATTTTATTGTGTGGTCTCCTCATGGGATTATAATTGACAGAATTCAAAGGGAAAGCAGTTTTGGGCCACAGCAATGGTGGATAAATTAAAAGAGTTTTACCTGAACTTTATGTTGCCAAAAATATGCCAGAATACACCTGGTTACAATAAATAATTGTACCGGAGTTGATGTTTTTTAATCAATACTTTCCCTCAACTTTTTACCCTTAATTTCTCTTTGCACACCGGCCTCCTGGAGACTAAATATGGTAATATTTTATCCCTGTATATCGCGGTGCGGCCAACAGCAGCCTTCTGCCCGGCCACTGGTTTTTCCTGGATTATCGCATATATATTATGGCATGGCTGAGTAAGACGCATTTTTCTTTTCTCGACCAATTTTATAAATTAATTAATATTGTAACAAATTTAAGTGCGACTTCCATTAGTGCTTACAATATGCTATACATACATCGAAATAAATAATAGCTTTCAGCCGGGCGAACCGCATTGTTTATCGAGTCACGCGCGCATCAAAAGTTTCCGGCTTCAGCCTTAAGGCCGTTTTACACGAGGTACGGAATTGCGCAGGTTAGAGCTGCATTCATTTCTAAAATGGCGCGGAATTGCGCGAATGCATGAACGAAATTAAAACAGTGGCTATTTTGCCGTCTCGCATCCACGCATTCTCGCATGTGTTCTAGCAATTCACCGCTTTACACGACGCAATTTTTATTGCGCCTTCGCACGTACGTCAGATTGCGCAATTCCGTGTACCGTGTAAAACGGCCTTTAGAGATGGAATTCTTACAGGGCAATGAGATTGCAATACATGAAGTTACTAATTCCACCTCTGAATACCCTTCACCAATTGTGAACCGAGTCGAAATTTTTCGTGCTGCGGCGCGACATTAATTTTCTCCGGGCATTTTCAAACGAGTAAGATAAAAAAATGAGGATATCATGACTCCTCAGCTTCAGTGCCGATTACAGCGCTACAGACTTCAAAGTTAAGAAAAAAATAATTTTGCATGATCCCAGGGGAGTTGAGATTTAATAACTGTGTATGAATTTTTATAAATGTAATAATAAACACGTATATTTATCATATGAAATAGACCATTTGTAAAAATTTTCGAATTTTAAGACATACTTTCACCTTTCACACTTGGAGTTGAAGCTTTCGAAATAGAGGCAATTTAGGATTCCTCCCAGCTGTACTAAAAATTATGCTGTCGTTGCCATCATAAGAAAAAATTATAATTGAAGTGCGCAATAAAACGGAGTATTGAAGTAATATAAACGTGGATTTTGTGAAGGATTGCAACAACAAACGGTAGAGAGAAAAATGAAACTCCAATTAACGAAAGTGATACACGATTTCTCGCGTTCTCGTTTCGATTATTTATATTGTGCAATATTGGTTACCGGCGTGGAATAAGTCAAGTCATACGGTCTATTTTATTTTTATATTATAAATTATAAACTGCAATCTTATTTACGATGCATTCATTGAGGTACAGGATGAATAGAAATGGGACACCGTGAAGAAAGCGAGCGGAATTCAATGCGGGAACTATCCAGAGAAAAAGAGACCGACCGAAGGGCTGATCAACTAAAGTAACACAAAAAACACAAAAAGAGTTTTTTGGGCCTCAAGAGTTTTTTTGCAACACAAACAACTCCGTGGGGTCTGCATAGGTTATCCGAGATCCCGACCGCCAGCGGACCGAAATCTGACACCGCAGAAGGGGAGTTCAGTCCCTCTCCCCAGCCATGAATTTTTCTTCGCTCTCGAGTCCCCCTTCCACCCAGTCAACTTCCCCTCCAATTCAAACGCAGCGGTCGCTTTCGGAACTAAATGCCAGCGACCGTTGCAGCGGAGTTCTCCCGAAGTATCCTATCCCCTTAAATTCGCCAGGAGAAAACCCCGCGAAGGTTTTATTAACATCGAGCGCTGGGAAGACACAAGATCATACCTTTTGGGCTTAGGTAAATATGTAATGACAAGATTTTTTTAAGCATGAATGAATTTTTACGGTTAGCACCTAAGGGGCACCATGCAATACTGAATTAAATGAAAAAATCAATTAATTTTGTTCTGATTTGCATTTAAAAGAGGATCAGATGCTTAAATCTTAATGCTTTGCGACAATGAGCAAAACGTGGACAGGAATAAAATTCCATTAGTCCATTTATTTGAAGCCAACATTACTTCTGTCCGAAAGAAACTGACACTGTGTTTGTAAACCAGAAGACAGTTGTTGGAAAATCGGTGCGTCAAAATTGGACTTGGCACTAAATCAATCACGCCGAATGAAAACAGAGTCGCTTTGGTAAACGCGGCATCTCTACCGCTTAACGCCCATCCCAAAGGTTTTAGAGCCCATTCAAATCGATTCCTAAACAATCTCCTTCGCTGACATCAGCTAAAAAGGAGCCAGACCTTTTTTTAGCCGCTGTTATGAGAATCGCCAAAACAACAGCGACAACTCCAATTCTTGGTTTTCATACATGAGCAAAGGAAGTTTACGTTTTCTTCGTAAAACTAAACTGTGTCGTTTTATCAATAAATCTATTGGCAACATTATACAGATATACAGAATAATAGATACATTCCACACTCTTTGCTATACATAAAGGAATACGGAAGAAGTTCTAGATAATCGTTTGATAATACATTTCTGATAGTTATTTTACTTACAAAAACTTATTAATGTTAGTGGAGGCAAACTTTATTCTATGATTTCGTAATTTGGAAACCGGAATACTCTTTTCACAAATAGAGATGATTTTTTTTCTCTTAGACATATAATTTGCGCTACGCCAAGCTTGAATAAGGCTCGTTCTTTTTTTTAAAAAAAAGCTGATAAAGTGTAAAAGCCTAGCAATAATTATAAATAGAAGGAATACAATGTGAATTTAGGCAAAAACTCAACAAATAGATGGATTTTTACGGGAAATATGATTATTTTTAATATTAATAGCATAATTATACAGTGCTGGGAATACGATAGAGCTGAAAATTTGTTCAGATTCCCAGCTAAAACCAAGGAGTCAAACAGAGGGCAACAAAAGAAAAAATACGCAGCAACAACCTCACGAGCTGGATTACACCCAAACACGTAAAACGGTACGTACTATACTAAGCAAATAGCATACGGTAATAGCAACGAGACTCAAGAGAATCATCATGGAATTGAAGAGAATATCGGGATGGAGACATAAAATCTACTATATTTACGATTCATCAAAAGGTCGTGGCCAAGAACTTTGATAGTTGTATAGGAAAAGCCTTAGTACTGTCGAAATTGATTGGGACGCGAAGATGACGTATACAGTGCATGGATGTGGACATAGGCGGATTAACAGGGGGCATTAACAGGGGGAGGGGGGCTCATGCCCTCCTCCAGACGCTTAAAAAGTAGATAAGATTTTTTAAATACAGTTATCGTTATGTTTTTGTGAATTACGGAGCCCTAATCATTTAATAATTTTCATATCAAAGTAAAGAGAATATTTTCTACAGTAATTGCTGCATTTCGTTTTTAATTTCAAATATGAGAAGAGCTGTAATACCCTTGTGCCCCCCCCCGCCCGCAGAAAAATCCTAAATCCGCCCCTGGATGTGGAGTGGGGCGCAAGGATGCTGGTATCCGTAATATGGGGAAGACTGAATGACAGCTGCTATGGGATTATACTAAATTGAACACTTGCCTTTCTAAACGACTATAAATTTATTATGGCCTAGGTTTCGGTGTTACTACATCATCTTCAAGGTTCAAAATGTTTCAAAATGGTGTGCAGTGCATTCAGTTTATACAATTTTTTACTGGAGTAGGGAAAAGTACGGGGAGAATCACTTAACCTTACCTTATTGAATGCACTACTCACCATTATGAAACATTCTGTGCCTTGAAGATGATGTAGTGACATCGAAATCCAGGTCGGTATTAATTTTATAACCGTGGAAAATTGCAAGTGTTTATTTCAATATTCTTGTGAATTCAATAAAAAACAAGACAACTATAAATCTGAAAATTGGGGGAAGGAGGACTACGTTTGCGCGGTGGGTCGCCATTATAGCAAAACTGCTTGACCACGAATAGTGGATCCGCTGCCAAACACACTCAACCTTTACCGCTTCACTTCAGCCTTCACCGAGACATATGCTTCACGACCCTCTTCACTTCTCTCGAGAGCACCCGGCCATTCCTCGCCCTTCAAGAGAATAACGAGAGGAGGCAAACTTGAAAAAAAACAAGGAGCAAAACAAACACGTTCGATCGCTTCCGTTCAAAGCAATCCGAAATAGTGCTGCTTAGCGGGAAGGAACTGGGACTTTAGGCATTGTATGTGCACACGCATATACACGCACTCACCACAGAATCTCGTTCTTCCGAGTGGGCGCAAACAAACGGAAAAAGGAGGAGGCACTGTGCACTATGAGGAGAGGAATAAAGGGAAGTGAAGAGAAGAAGCAAAAGAGGCGATATCATCACCGAGCAGGATAAACCGCGGAAGTGCCCATACACTCAACTGCCTCTCTCCGCTCGCAAAGTCTGGTCTTGAATTGGTTCGCCAAACAGAGACGCGTGGGTAAATATTGACGTGTTCGTCGAGGGCAGGCGAACTCAATCGATCCTCCGCGTGTACAAACGAACACACAGGCGCGTGCATAAAGGCTTATATCGCGTAAATAAAATGCGGGAGAGATTTAGTAGCGGGGGCAGATCGCTTGAGGGGTGGCAGAGGAGGCTGATATGAGGCTGGTGGAAGGGTCGAGAGGGGGAGGAACAACCCCTCCGGTGGCTCCGTCGTTGCCGCGAACCACATGTGCGGGCATCCTACAGTGGCTTTCCTAAGGGATGGCCTCCTTTATTAGCTCGCTCTATTTCCCGCAAGGTAGTGTCATTAGGGAGCTCGGGTCGTCACAGGGAACTAGAAAGAGATGCTGTTTCAAGATAGGGAGCAAACGAAGGCAACTTGCTATTCTATTAGGGGTGGTACCAGAAAATTGATCATCCAGATAATGCTAAGCAGGCATACAGAGTTAAAATTTTATCTGAAAACTTTTTGCAACCGAGCGTAATCCAAATAAATGCGTGATTCATTGTTTAGTACGTAATTCTTCCGAACGACACCCACTGCATGCAAAAATGCAATTATACGAGGTAATGATTATGTGCTCAATGGTTTATCGGGTTTTTCAACGGTTAGTGTTCTCCATGTCTCACGACGTTTCGAGCAGTGACTTCTGAATTCTTTATGAAGACTTTCCGAATTCAGAAGATCTCCTGAGGATGAACAGCAAGCCGTTGCTCGAAACGTCGGGTGACATGGAGAACATTGACCGGTGGCAAACCCGAGAAACTTCTCTTCACCTGATTTGCCAGGAAAACCTAAATATATACATAATGATTATATGTTTAAAAATAATTAACTAGGGACGCCTGCGAGCCCATTTCATATTATTCGAAGATTATTACCTGACATCGTGACATCCATTTCACTCCGAAAATGAGCAAGGTCCCTGTAATCAGTCGCTTCATATGATATTTCAACATGAATCTCCGCTTCATTGTGATTATATCCTATTCTACAATGAGCAGCAATAGATTTAAAAGTTTACCATAAAGTCGATAGCATATATTTCTTCCACGATCCATCCGCAAGCATTCTTCAGCAACACTTCCTTGAATTGCAGAAATACTATGCCTTTAAAAGATTTTATGTAACTTATTTTTATATATACATCTCAAAAAATACATCAAGCATCATGAGAGTCAGATACTTTTTCGACAGTCGCGATTTGTTAATCTGTAAAGTACCTTCTCGCCATCATCATTAAAATAAGACTTCGGCGAAAAAAGAGAAAATTCTGCGCTTAAATCTAAGGGGATTATTAGTGTATTTTGTACAGCCCATTACTGGTAAAAACAGTCGAATGATCAGAAAACATCTCTCGATTTCAGGAGGCTATGGCTGACTTTCGTCATTTTTCTATCACAAAATACGCATTTTGTTACGTTAAAGAGTTTTATTTCTCCTCCAAAAGCTTAAGTCCCTTTTCTGGGGTCATCATGACTCAAACAAAACCCTAAACTCCTTTTAATTCTCTCGCACACCATTTTAAACAGTTTTTCTTCCTTTTGAAAGAAAATTTGAAAATTACTTATAAATAAAAATAAATGTGTTTCATTCATTGAGGCATACATGTTTTTTTAACTACAAAGTTTCTTTCGCCCTTTGATTTTCAATAACATGGTCAAATTAATCGTAATTTCCATTAGGATGTGCGCGTTAAATCGATAAACGAGAGAAAACATTAAATTAGCTTGATTTTGCTTCACGCTAAAAAAAACAGTCATTTCAGTTACGTACAAACAAGGCCAATTTCTTCAGATATTACGATACTCAAATGCTAAAGACGTCGATAAAAATTCTGAAAGAGGAAAATTATAAATATAACGACGTTGCAATCCATTTTTTTATGATACACCAGCATGAAAAGTGTAACATTAAGTGATGCATATTTAAGTAGATGACGACTATTAATCCAACTGTATACCGACATACGCTTTTACATTTTTCACAAATTTACTGATAAAAGTTCAGAAATTATTAAATAAATTGTTAGAGAAGTAAGCACGAGATAGCTCAAAACCATGATATACAATAGCAAAAATAATTATGGTATTAAAAATTCACACGAAAACATGTGCAATAACCCGCTGCGAACGAAATATGGGATGAGTAAAATGATCAGATCATTTGATATGAGAAAATAATGAATGGGAAGCAATTTTTAACCCATTCGGCCAAAAAGGAGGAAAACTCACAAATGTGTTAAGGACGTCATAACAGCGTGATATATATATCTCACCAACGAGCACATTTATCCTCCGATCTAATATTTACTCTATTTTACGCTCGCTTGCTCACTCGTGTAATAATAGCGCATTCACACACAGACACACATACACTCTTACGAGTCGCGAAGGAGCGAGCGCATAAATTTGATATTATCGCCCTCCGAGTGAGAAAGATATTGCCTCGTTCCCAACGGCACGTTATTATTTTCGTCCGCGCTCACTTCACAAATGTGCCGACTGTCACTTTTATCCATTTTTCAGACGACCGAACGGAAATCCCCTCGCTCCGCTGCACCCGGGAAAACCCTACGGGGATGTGAAGGGTTCGCGGGGGGTCCCGCCAGAGGATCCCAGGGGCGCCACGTCAACTCCGGGACGGGATGTTAGAAAGAGACGATGACAGTAGGGAACCTCGAGGAACGCGGTAAGGGTGCAAGGGAGATGTGGACCATATGAGGACCCTAGAAGCTAAGGGGTACTACTGCAATTTTTTAAATTTCGGAAATGCGAGCAGATAATGGTTGGTGGGGTAAACAATATTGTTGCGGCGATGGGATACAAGTCAATCACGGATGTGAAGATGCTTCACCCTGAAAATTTTAATGTGATCTAATTTTTCTTTCTCTCAAATTTTGAAAATTACATTTTAAGGAAAGGCTGAATGTGAGCATAAATGAAACAAATCGTTCACTTTTTCGTTGGCATTGAGAAACATTAGACATAAGATTGAAAAGTGAGAACAATTTTCCTTATAGCAAGGATATTTATGTAGATTCAGTGTACAAGGCAATATTGTGTGCCACGCCAACCATTACCCACCCTTATCTCCAAAATTATAATAATTGCAAATGTATCCCTTGGTTTCTAGAGTCCTCATTCGCAGGGGCGAACCCAGGATGTTTTTCTTGGAGGGGAGGCACAAGAGTCTGACTGGTCTTCTCATCTTTGAGATTAGAAACCAAATAAAACAAATTACTATAGAAAATATTCTCTTTATTTTGATATTAAAGTTATTAATATTCAATTAAACCATTGAAGCTCCGTAATACACAAAATAAAACGAACGTAATGAAAACGGTATTAAAAATTTTGTATATTTTTCAAGCGTCTGGGGGGAGGGGAGGCATATGCCCCCGTGCCCCCTCGGTAAACTCGCATATGCTCACATGTGCACCAAAGATTCAACGGTGATTCGACTCACTCCAGGAGATGGGATTTGTGTGGTGGCAAGAGTGTTGACTTCTCACCCTGAGGGTCCGGATTCAAATTCAAATACAAGGAGAGATTTTTCAGAGACTGCCAGATATTCACTCACATGCGTGATTTGAAGAACATTGTACAATTCAAGCACAACACTCTGTCAGTCGGATGGGACGTTAAGCCTTAGTCCCCTTTGCGCCTTCCGTTAAGCAAGCTAACACCGACCCTTCCTTCCCTGCACGCTAATTACCTCAGCTGTAAAGTCGCCTCCTCCAAATCCCCAACTACTTTGACGCCAATGAAATATCGTTCACCCAAAAGGGTACACTACCTCGGCAGAACACGTAATGCTCTAGAACCTTCAGCGATTAGTTTTTTGCATGAAAATTTTGCAAACTGCATTTAATAGCATACAGCACACTATAAAAAAAGTACAAGCGAACATAATCAGCTTTCCGATAACGTTGCGAAAACACCTGAGAGAAATCTAGATATTTTCGCAAGCATTTACAATTATGAAACTTTTTATTCATTCCTAAGGAAGCACATACTGTTTACAATGGATAATGAGGGACGAAAATCTGCCGTAAATAAGTTGTGTCTTCATTTTTGAGGCAAAACTTCGTGTTAAATGCAGTAAAACTCGAGAAAATCATTCCATATAAGTCTATTATTTCTCAATGCCAACGAAAAAAGGAATGCTTCCTCGCAATGAAAGCATAAATTCAGCTTTACCTTCTAAGATACCGAAATTTTTTAAAATTTGTATGAAAGAAAAACTAGATCATAATAAAATTTTTGGTGAAGGAATTTTCAATGAACCCTTTTCAAATATTCTGGAATATCAAAACTTTACACTTGAGGTGATTAACGGATAGCATTTTTAAATTTTATATGCAGGCAAGTGTAACATACGTTTTGCTCCAGATACTTGGGATTAAATTTGAAGGAATTTCCTCAACATTCCAAGTAAAACTCTTCAATAGTTCTCTCATTCAAACTTGATTAGGTAGAAGCACTTGGATAGATTGGAGGGCTAATCAAGATTTGGGCTACAGTAGTTGAAACTAGGTCAACCGGAATGGGGGAAAGATTTGAGTTTGATGTGTTGGCCAAGGTCAGTATGGATCAATAACTTCCTTGACCACTTACGCGATTACGCCAAATCCAACCCGAAATTGTGGTTTCAATCTTACTCAAACCTAAGTTACTTTTTTCGATCAATCAGCTACGCATATCATCAAAATAATTCCGAAAAATGTGTATTCCTTTCTTCAATATTTAAAACTTCTGATACCTATATCACATGCACAAAGCATCGCTAACTCTACTTAATGGAACAACCATCATTGCCCTGCAATTGATATTAGGGTCGAAAACTCATAAATAACAAATGCAGTCTACTTATTTATTCCTATTCTTCATTTTCCTGAGTCATCCGATACATTTAAATAGCTATGCAAAGTAATAAGCATTTCAGCTGCTCATGATACTGCTTAAGTGGCTCATATCGTAATGTATTAAACAAAATCTTTTGAAAAATCACTGTATGCATAGTTGAATGAATGATATTTTTGTGAAGACGACTGAAAATGACCACTCACAGGACAGCGCCTTCACTAGCACTGCTCATACTGGCAGTCGAGGGAGCTTTTCCACTTACCTGCAAATAAACAGAAAATTCGAGGTCAGAAATAACATAGATTAAGCATAATTACACGATTAGTAGTGTTACAGGTAAGATATCAATTAAAGCTGAGATATACATAAAATGAATATTGCGTCGTTTTTAAATTATAATCAAGTGCAGATGAAGAACAGACTTTCAAAATTAAAATAATGAACAAAAATTTATACTTTACAATTTATTTTAATCGAGTTAATGAACCACAACATTTTTACAAGCGATTATAAAATGAGTTTTACAATTGGAATTTAACCGACAAAGTCCCTTGAATGGTAGTAAACGTTTATTTTTAACAACTTTTTAATTATCTTCCCATTTACTAGGTATATCTTCAGGTAGATCCAAAATCAGGCATCGGACCCATCATAAAGTCCAATACATTCCGTTACTTATTAGCTTCTCACTACTATATGCTTAAATTATAAAATGTCCAACGCTTTAGATAACCAACGAAGTTCTGGCATAAATGACCACTTTGAAATACTTTAAACGTCATTCAATATTCCCAATTTACTTAAAAGCTGTCGTATATTCCTGAGTGTGCCACATTACCCAGCTATTTCGCATGTTTCACGAATACTGGAAACGTGAACGACTGAGGCTAGCATTGACATGCCCCACTGCTCGAGCTATAACCCTGAATACAAAGTCTTAAGAGGAAACCAAAGGTTTCTACGCTCAAAGCCCGAAGGGGGCTGGAAATAACTGGAGCACATACCGAAGCCTTGGCGTCTGGGTGGCCGACCTCAACGAGGAAAACCTTTTGCCTTGTCAAATCCGGGGTTCAGCCGCGTGTTATGGCGTCTTAACGCTCAGACGGAATGTAACTGTAAGGATCGTTACAAAAGTAGGATACACAAAATGCCGCAACCGAGTCGACATTTTCTCTTTCTCTCTCAAGGTAGGATTTGAAGGAATTCCTTTCTGCTAGGAGAAAAGTACGGTGGGACTTCTGTATGCTGAAATTGTCGCTTGAAGCATTAAAGAATGTGGCGCAAGTGGGGACGATGGACGTTCGATGCAGCGACTGCCAAAAATAAAAACGAAGTGATGTTTTCCTCTACCGAGTCAATGATAACTTAACTGAATTAGAGAGAGCTGGCCCTCTAGTATAATATTCATAAGTATCGTTTATATACCTAAAAGCAAGCAATGGAAGGGGTTAAAAACATATGGAGGGGTAGAGCCCACTCAAAGTAACGTAGCAATTACAACACACCTTTTTGCCCTTCTTACTCATCAACATCGAGAGTCCAATGCCATGAGAGAGCGAGTGTCATGTGCTTGCTCGTGTAAACTACATGGCTGGTCGGGAGATATGGAGGTAGAAGCTGCTTTGTTATAACGGCTGCCATTTAAGACTAAAGGGAAATTTTAGGATAAATCTCAAACAACATTTAAGTTCTTGTGAACATATTAATGAAGATTATTCCGTTGTCATTATTTAATTTGAATTTATTATTTCCGGCTCGATATAGATATTATTATTAATTATACACTTAGTAATTGCTTTGAAATGGCTTGCAACAGCACAATAATTTAAACATTGGAATTACTCATGCATTTAGAAAGGCGTTTTATTAATCATGTCACTCGAATGCGTGTGTGACTCGTTGAATCATAATCTCTCCCAATTCAAAGATTTTCCATCATAAAATATTTCAATAGTTATTCCACTGTTAGGTAAAAGAGGAAGGGGAAGGAAAAGAATAGGATATTTAGATGGATTGAAAGGGAGTAGGCCTTACAGTGAATTGAAGAGGGGCAGTTCTGGAAGGAAAGGGAGGCTCCCGGATTACTTCTTTAGTACTCCATGGAAACCTACCTTAATCGGTAGAATACTATAAATATAATAATAAAATAATAGTAACACTAATTCCAGTGAGTACTCGTCGTACTTGACCTTCACAATCGGCAATAGCTTATTGCTGATATTGTAAGATATCTACTGAATCAGAGACAGCTTTTAAATTCTTGGAGTAGTTGATATCTGAACAAAATATAAATTTTACCATCGTGAAATTAGAAGTATTATCCTTAACTCGGTTGGAGACCAGAGGGAACCTCACATTAACACCGGTAGTTGAGAAGGCGCCAATTATCTCGCAATGATATAAAATAAATCACTATGAATGCGTTTCTTCCAAGAATATAGTATATCTTATGGTGTCCTTCTATTCGTTCATTACAGTAAACTTAGGCCCTTCCTTTTTCCTTCCTTTCTCTCCTCCAGTTCCCTGATATTAAGCATTTGCCCCTTCCTTGTCTTTCTCATGTGGATTTTCTTGGCCTTTCTCGGGGGATTTTCCTTCAATTTTTTTCCTTCCATCATATTCCTTACGTAGACTTTAAGGAATTCACTAAAAAATCACACAGGAAACATCACAAAATGTTCGTAATTAAAAAATCTTAATTTTAGGTTGATTTAAATATACCATATACAGTCGAAATTTCTGCTCTGATCTTGGGAGCATCGCCTTCAAGAAAAGAAAAACACTGCGCGAGGGTGGATGGGTAGCAGTGCAGGAATGAGAGGGAACATAAAAGGGATAAGAGATGGAAAAGGGCGCGATAACAAATGAACGCCATAAGGGAGAGAGGCGACTGTCGCCCACCCTACATCCGCCTCGCTGAACTACCAAATAAACTTCCTGCCTCCTCGCTGACGACGCATCCCACTTCTATATATCCCCCTACCCTTCCCGCTGCGTCTAAAATCCATCTTCTATTGCGTCCGTATTTTTGAGCTCGAACCTTGCAAGGTGACTCTTTCTCGGCCCTTGTCAAGGTTTTCGAATCCACATTTTGCAATTATCTGGACCGGATTGGTACGGTTACTGGAAGCGAGCTAGTATTTTTCGAAAATATCTTAAATTAAATTATGGATACCTTATTACTGAAGTATTCCACCGGATTATATAGGTCTACATGGAGGAGTTCGAAATCGCCCAGACAAATCACCCTTCCCAATTTGGACTTCGTTTTCCTGTTGCAAGGAAGGCCTACTCTCCGTCCTTCATTACTATTCGTTTCCTTCTTCTCGGCCGCTTACTTACGTTCAAGAAAGAGAGATATGAAGGCATATTAAAAGTAGTAAAAAAGATAGGTTGCTTAAAAAATGAATGAAATTTCTAGAGTTAAATTTAAGAAAGTATTTTATTGCCTTGCTCTAGGTATTCCTCTACATGCTCGGAATACAGGGAATCACAATCAACTCAAACGTTTCCTTCGTTCGTTCTTCGATTCCAAGTTTGCGGAGAGTCTAATTTCTCTCTTTTTCCCTGGATATGGAAGATGACATCTCGTTGAGAGATGAGGCAAGATTCCTTTAATGCTTCCTTTCCTATCGACTCCAGTAGATCAGGCTCAACTTGGAGAAAAATTATCTCTGTGGCATATCATTCCCACACAAATGAATCGACGAACTGAGATTCATTCTCTCCTTATGGATTGTGTGGGCAGCTCTAGAATGGAGTCGTTAACTCACCCCGATGTTGGAGCGAAAAAAAATCGTTAGGAACGGAAGAAAAGAATGAAACTTCGCCACCGTGGGCATCCGGGATGGATCCCAGATGATGAAAAGATTTTCTCTCAACGTGTCAGCAGAATTAAACCGTTTTTCAGGCCTTCCATTCGTTCGACAAAAGAAAAAGTTACCATCAAAATTCGGGAGTGGTTTGAAAAATATTCATCCAAAAAAATGACTTCAAGCTTCAATAATCATATCTGATGGAAAGCAGAACAGTCACGTCAGGTCTTTTTGCGAAATGTATCCAAAGAAAGGCAGAATTACACACATTACTCCAGAAAAAACCGACTTGGATAATTAAAGCTCAATTTCTGAAGTAAAATGTACTTTTTGTTTTTATTGTAAGTCAAGTCTTTTTCCTCGTCAAGATTTTCCCATGGTGAGCACGTTATATAGCTACAGAGAACTAACGATGACCTTCTAAAGTAACAAGAAAAGTCAAGCAATAACATTTACGTCAATATTGCATACAAGCATCGGCATTTTTTAACCAAGATTTTTTCAGATATGTGACAGCAACAATTTCACTCATTAAAGTAATATCAGTATGACAACGTTCTCTAACAATTACTCCATTATCTGCAATATGTGTAGGCAATGGATTTGGATACACGAATCTCAAGCTACAAAGGATATTACCTTTGTACACTAATTGTGCTGTAAAAATGTGTATAAATTTATCAACGGTGGCATGAATATCGTCTGAGATCACGACATGGAGTTCCTTAAGTTCTTTTGTAGCCATTAGACGGAAGAGGATCTTAAAAAACGAGGAAATCACCGGTGTGAACGACCTTTCGATGGAACCGTTGTTTACAAACGTATTTGAACCAAATGTGGAAGGGAGACGAAAATCGCCACTTCTTTGTCATCTTTTTCGCCAACAAACGGGAGCAAAAATTCAAGCAAGGCTTGGCACATGCTTAAAAAACTGTGCCGAGAAAAAATTGCGCGCGCTTTAGGCACGCGAAACCGTCGAGATACGTGCTTGTGTACACACACGGCTATCTGAACATTTCAAACCTCCCCCAGCCACTCGAGGGTGAATCGAGGCAATGGGGCCGCGTCATCGACACAACGCTAATGAGGTCCTCCACAAGTATCGCATGGGCTTCTGTCGTTCGAGGAAGAGGAAGTAAGGGGGCTGGTGTTCGTGAAATCGATGAGGGGATTCTTGAGTGTCGTCTGTGGGAGTGAGGTATTCTAAGAGGAGAAGAGTCAATGTCCTGCTCTCGACAGCAAGGGAGCAGATAAGGAAGATCTCCCCACATCCTCGAGATCACTTGAACCATATTAGCAAGTATCGGTCGCGCTGGGAGTTTTTTCTTTTTACTCTCCCCGCTGCCACGCCTTTAAAATCTGAGGACACAAGCGGAATGAAGATTGGGTATTAGGGTGTTCCAAAGACGAAATCAAATATTGAAATGAAATATAGTTGCACTTTTCCACAATAATGTAATTCGTACGACACGTTTCGGTTCACAGAGCCATCATCTGGTCGTGTACCTGATGATTCATTTCAATACGTCCAACTTCCAATGCATAAAGCCTGAATCAGTTGATTGAAGATTGGGTATTACGGTGTCCCAAAGACGAAACCAAATATTGAAATGAAGTATAGTTGCAGTTTTTTCGGCTTACAGTGCAATCATCTGGTCTTGTACCAGATGATTCATTTCAATATGTCGAACTTCCAATATATAATGCCTGAACCAGTTGAAATTATGAAACCGAATGTCTTAGAGTAGCGAGCATACTACCATTTTTCTATGCGAAAGTATCGAAAAAAAAATATTTCAGCCCAATCGGACATTATTTGACACCACGGAAACACATTCTTAATCCAGAAATTTCAGACACATTTCCCACCTCCTTGGGGTTTAGGTGGATTTAAGATCAGAAACTTCTAAAAGGAGATTTCCTTTTATTATAAAGCAGTATGGCACGGGTAATTTGAAAATAAGATAAGTTTCTGCCGCTTCTGTCACATGGGAGATTTCATTCAAAATCATGCTGGGAAAATTAGGCAGTTTGAAATGATAAATTCATAAATCAACCTTAAAGATCTATAGTTAACCTACGTTGCTTTTACGAATATACAAAATAGTGACTCCACACTCTTGGTTCGGATCTGCACCATTCGGAACGGAAGCGCCTTCATGATTATAGTGGCAAAAATCTTAGTTTTACATTTTAATCATTTCCGGCAGTTTTGTATGATAAAATTGAATATCTGACAAAGAAAGACAGTTTTCTTTCAGGGGTTTTTCATTTATATCCCACCTGAACCTCTGGAAGGTAGGCAACACGAACGAAATTCTGAAAGCGGAAATTTGGAAACTTGGAATGCATTTTTCAAGACAAAAATTTGTCTGATTGAGCCGACAATTTCTTTCGGATATGCCTCCTCATCTTTAAAACATTCAGTAGTTTGGTACACGGGGTACTCTACTTACTGCTACTATGATTGGTGCAATATTATCTCACTGAGACCGCCTAGGAAACTTCGAGGGGTTCGAATGAGCCTAAACGTAGCAAATTATCCAAATCAAATTATTAAAGGCATAGCTGGATATCTGTGAATAATAACTGAACTTGTAATCATTGTAATTAACTTACGCGAAGGTATCCTCGGCGGCGACAGCATGTTCACGGCATTTTCGGGTAGTTCTTCAGGTACTGGGTGGTACAGAAGGGAAAGGCAACTGCAGATTCCACAATTATTTATTGACGCAACCGGTTTGGATACAAAAACTATCATCATCGGGGACTTACTGTAGATATCATTTCCATACACATATAGTTAGAATCAGATGGAGTGTTTGGATTTTAGTGAAAGAGGAAGCTTATTGTAACACCAACGATAGAATCAGTGTAATGAAGCGCAGTTAAGTATACAAAATGGTGTATAATGATTGAAATGGTGTTTAAATTTGAAAAGAAAACGGGAGAAACTTCGACACTAGGATCAAAGCACACCACTCATGTTTCATCAACAATAATCATTCCTCGAGCTTCGCCATGCATCTCATATAATGTTGCCATGAGAGTAATCATCAACCAAAAGTTCTTCATAAAGCGATTAGCGACCCAAGAATCGACGCCTTAGAGCAGCTGAATTTCCTTCAGGGCCAATATTCCCAGTCAGCGACATTAGGCAAACAACAATTCCTCCTGGAAATCCCATATTCTCAATGTGTTTTCCAAACCCTTCCCTCATGAACTTCTCACCAAGCAAGTACCCACCAACCTAGTTGCCTGATTTTGATTTTATGCATTTTTTTCTGGGATAGTTCTTCAATGCTACGCGGTAGCTTCGATTTGTACCCCGATATCACGTGATGAGTTATACAAAAAAGCAGAAGTATAAGAAAGATTATTTCAATTTATACTCTAGTATCCCGCAACTTGCTAACTTCAACATCTAGGTTAATAGCGCAGAAGCTAAAGCATATAATTTCTTTCCCATCCTCACTCTTTGGGAATACCAAATTCTCACAGCGCCTCCCACGAGTGACGGGGGAACCAAGTCACACGACCACCTCCTCCAACGAACATTGGGTCAAGTGCGTTCTCCCAAATGGGCGACTTCCTCCTTCCAGTCCCCCTCAACTCACAACTAACCTCCTGACACCCCGTCGTAAACCCTTTGACAAAAAGACAAACTGCAGCCCTCCCAAACATCAACTTCCTCCCCTCCCTCTTTCTCCTTCTCTCTCTCCATCCCTCATCCCACCCAATGTCTGGAACACGTGGCCTTCGCCGTCTCACCATGGCTACCCACGTGTTTACTCCTTCCTTGAGCGGGACTCTCTTCCTCGTTTCGCGGGAGCTCTGCCCGCTGTGTCTGTCGTGCATCGACACTACTTCTGCCAAACACTCGAGATATTCCAGCTTTAAATCATAATTCCGGGCTCTAAGGTTTTTAATCACGTTCCCAAACCAAATGCTAACTAGCATGCTAGTACCCATCAATAAAATTCATTTGCGGATATGGTAATTTTTCTCGCGAAAGAGATTGTGCTTTCAAGATGGTGACGCGAGGACGTTATCTTTATAGTCTTAACCGAATAAATATTGCTCTCAGAAATTGTACTTGCTGACGGAGATTGCGTGTAAGAGATAGCTGTGCGTGGTGTGTGACTAGAGCTTGGGCTTTTATGACAGCGCCATATTGACCAGAAACCTCTTCAGATTTTTTAGACATGAAATACTCTGTGAAAAGTACTGGAAAGCCCTCAGATTTTTCGGAATAGCATCTTGTTACTATCATTGATTTTCTTTTTTCGTTGGTAAATTATACGAATTTTTTTAAAGTCCTTTAAAAGCTTTGATGAAATATACTAATACATTTTGCACTTACTTGCCTCAATGGATGGGTTCCAAAAATAAATTTCCAGGTTAAATGATTCCATACACTAGCCAAAGAAAAACTATCGGGGAACATAAGATATGTATTTTCAATCTGAAAGTTAAAAAAGATATCTGAACAATTCGGTGGCTGGATTTATAACAAATAAATCCATCAGTCAATTATTTCCATTGTAATGGTAGAACGAATCAGGTTATTAACATAAAACGGGCTATTATCTTTCAATTTGAACAATGAAATGCAGCCTGGTCGTCCATAGAATGATCTGACCAACTGGTTAAATGATTAAGGCTCATTCGTGATTCATGCTTCGAATGATAGAGAGCAGGGATATTGAACGCCATTAGTCCACCATGCGGGACGTAAATAAGTCATAAGTAAACTCAAACAATTAGCGCAGTCACTTAAGGATATAAACAACATCGAAGAGAATATGAGATTTCAATCTAAGATGAACCCAAGAAAGAAATATATTTTAGAGGACGAATATTCTGCATTCTTTTTTCCGCCGCTCTAAGGGAGACTTTTGCTTTGGAACACTGGTAACCAAATAGATTTATTGAAAGATAACTGGGCTAATGATTTTGCGTTAAGCAATCGTTACAAAATTTTCCTGAATTCCTAAAGTTCGAGAATTTTGGTTTAAATTTTAAGCCACATAGCAATTATAAAGTATGGTACTCTCTATAAAAAATCAGCCAACTGAAAACTATTTAGAGATTTCTAGTCATGTGACCAGGTTCAATACTCTAGATAAACCTTTTTTGAGTAAGGAATGTGTACTAATTGCCTACCTCCCTGTTTACCTTTGTTAAAAAAATTCAATGAAATGCCAGGTTGTATACACAATTTGGTGCAATGGGTACGACTCTGGAAAAGTATATGTAATTTCCTATGACTCATAAAAGCCTTTCAACGCATCATGATGAATTAAAACATCTTGTTAATGATTTTAACAATTTTGATGATGATACGTTTTCGAGAATAGGTATACCTACGTCACTATAACACAGGGATGGATAGAGCCATCCATTTTGGAAACACAAGTGACAAAACTTTAGTTTACCCTCAGTATTCTTTAATAAGTTAAATATTAAACAATTATCACCCCAACATAGCTTCCATTACATATGTCAAAAATTACTATTTATTAAGGGAAAATAATCGGTTTCCATCGAACTTGTAGCAGCGGAATCCCAGCTAACAAATGGTAGCATCCACCAACATCCTCAACCAATGAAAATAAAGCACTAAAATGGCGAAAGAAATCTGCGATGGATGCCAAAGATACGAAAGGATGTTCTCAAACGGCAAGAGCGCTCTATTCGCTAATTGACCGAATCGCCTGCAAGTTACGACGACGAGAGAACTGGTCTGAACTCCATTGAGGACGTATTTATGACTTTGATTCCGAAAACTTCCCTCTCTAAAGTTTCCCGCCACGCATTCCGAGCCCGCCGAACTGCGGATCAGTTCGACTGGTTTTCAAACGACTTATTACTAGACCATTTCCAATTTCGGAACGGAGGACTGGTAATTGGAAGGTTAAAGACGCAAAAAATAAAAAAATCAACTCATCCGCCAACTGTTATCTAGGAATACTTGCACACCCGATCTTACAATACAGTTGACTCAGTGATGGAGACGTTATCTCCGCCATAGCTAAAATTCTCGAAACTGAAAAAAAGTTATCGACCCATCTGCAACATTTGGTCTACCAGTGATTACCTACAAAAACTTTCACATATAACCGTATATTTAAATGCAGTTGGCTCGATTTATGATAAATTATCTGCACCACAATGAAATATCCCCGATTTTAAACTGGAATTCATGGATAGCTTAGGAGAGAGGACTAAATATTCACCGCAAATAATAGCCCATTTCCCACTAACCCGAGCTGTAACACGGTTGCGAGTAACTGCAAGCAAAATACTACCCAACCAAAGCACAAATTTAGAATTGAATATTATGGATTTTATTATTAATATTATCACACGATGCCTCGATGCCTCTTGTTTCAAAGTATAGGCTCACGATACAAACCTCGCGCAGGACTCATGAGACAGAATTTATTGAATTTACATACTACTATGGTAGATATATACACGAGAATTTAAGGAATTGTAATTAGTAGAGATAAGTGAAACAGGGTAAAATAAAAAAAGAAAGAAAAATAAATTAGATCCCGAGAGGACGAAAATAACGCAAGAAGACATACGTTAAGAGTAGAATGAAAGTAGATCAAGTGGCGCCGCTCTCCTCAGCAAAACGAATTCCGGACTTCATTTTTTATTCTCAGCATTCTTCGCGAAGCGAACGCTTAAGAACGCAGTCACTCTCTTCCTTTTATTTTCAACCCTTTCCTCTCGCCTCCAATTACCCTCATGCCTCTTCATACCACGAGTAAATCTCGCTGGATAATTGTTTTCCTCGAAAAAAGATTTTCTTTCCTATGTGGAATCACTTCCATTTTCCCAATTCTAAACGATTCATTTGAAAATGCACACTCATGCAACAAAATCTTCGGATTTTTCCTCGAATCAATCAAAGCTCTCCCATATTCACAGTCACACTTCCTCTTATTTTAAGTTTTTCTTGAGTTCTAACGGGTGGTGAAAATTAACGTCACTTAGGAGCTACAAGCTTTGATAGCGGGACAATTTTTTTTTTTCAAACTTTACATTGACATGCTCTAGCATCATAAATATTGTAAGCATGTTGGTCATTGCAGTCATTTTCAAAATTCAATTGTCATAAACTCATATTACCCACAGCAGCAATCAGACAGTAAACTGAAAATAAAACACGATATCTATAAAACGCGATCAGTAGCAAACAAAACTGATGCTCGCACTAAAAATTCTAATTTTATTTAACGAGACATCACGGTCTTGCCAATTCAGTTTCTCAAACCATCAATTCATTTCAATGTTTAAAATTTAGTATTTGGCATACTCCATGAGTAAAACCAAATTCGAACACTGGAAGTATTATTTCGAGACCTAGAAAGTAAAAGTACGTAGTGATAACTATGGCGCAATTCTACATATCTAGGCAGAGCATAAAATTACTTAGCTATAAGGCTATCTATCCTGTGATCATCGTCATAATTCAACAATCCGAAGTTTAACTTTTGCAGGCCTCTACTACGCTCTCCAAACAACTATTTTGATAATTACTGAATGAAAAAATCACTCCGCAACAAAGATAAATATCACCGTTTCCCTTTGCTCCCAAGCTTTAACACATGTCCTAATCTTACGCCTTAACGTTTCTCAGCTCCACAATTGAATTCTATTTACCCCTCCTACTAAACCCTCCGTCGCTCCTCTCACTCTTGCCATCTCCCAAAGATGCGGCAACAGAGGGAAAAAAAGCGGGGAAAAACCCGGCTGGTCCTCCATATGCTCACCCAAGGCAAGAGGACTTCCCCGCTCCCACTATCTACAGTTTGACCGTCGATGAGCAGTAGTACAGATGAAGCAGGCTATACCAGTTGAGTTTAGATTTTCACTCGCATATCTTTAATGTATTTCGTAGAGAAGATAAGACGTACGTCCCTGTCTTGGGTGAACAAACCAAAAGTAGGTAGTTTGAACCGAAGACCAACAATACGCTTGTATTATATTTTTTTTGTATATATACACTTGTGTATGTACAATATTTTTCTTTTATCATAAAAGTGACTAGCAGATAGAGTTTGAATTATATGATCAAATCCACGGCATAAAATTATCAAAATAATTACATATCCAATCATAATCTTGGCTAGTTTTCCGAGTAGGCGAAAGATTTTTCTTCGAATAGAAAGTCCTTTCCTCCTCAATAATTACACTATTTTCTCTTTCTTGGCGATTTCTCTTTCTATAATGATGTCCCTACCACTTCAAGTCTCTGGTATTTAAGTTCGATGACCAAGTGTAAGTACTTCGTTGGCCTGGGAAATCAATATTTCTAGTGTATCATTTTTGCCTACTACAATGTACAATCTACAATGTTCACTTGAAGTGCATGATATCGTCATGAATATTACATATATAATTAGATAATTGAAAAAGTAGCTTGTGAATGAAATTTTCGAAATACAAAGTATTTGAGGTCGAATAAAAGGAAAAAATTAATTCAGTCTAGTTACCGATCCGGAAAACACAATTTATGCCCCAGAATCCTCACCGCAACATGCTTCACGAACTGCACTCGAGTGATGCACAGCCAACAACATCGATCAGACAAAAGGTCTGTGACTGAAGTCCTCAGCCTCCCGAAGTGACTTCGATGGATAGTGAACGCACGGAGACCAATATATCACTGATCTTAGTGCCAGCCGAATCTCACTCACTGAAGCGCAGGACCAGAAATGACCCGGTGCGTACGTGATGTGCCTCGGTTAGCGACTCCTCAAGAAGAATTCGAAGTCTATCTCGGCAGTCTAAACGTAGAGCACATTCTATCCCCGTCATTCTCCAAATATAAATCTATTCTTCTCCAACACAATGAAGGGAATAGATTTGGTTTTCTACATATATATACATTTCATCAGCAGAACTAAAAAATGCGTAGGGGTGCTTCTGCTATGACAATCGTATCGTTTTTTGAGCCCCATTCTCGTTCACCGTCATAATTTCAGGAATTCATAATGCAGGTAGCATTATAAGAAGACAAAAACAATTTTCACTGTTATTTCCTTGTTTGTATTTGTTATTCCATTGTTGTTACCTCGTTTCGGGAAATTAATAAACGGCTACCATCGCGATTTTCAATGTTGATAGTGGTGCACTTATATATCCGGAGATGATAGATATAGTTGAATAGGGGAGAGTGGGGCAAAACCGACTAGGCGGGTCAAACCGACCCCTTTAATATTTCCTAGTGGGTGAAGATTTGAAGCGGCAAAACTATGAACTAGTGGAAGAGGCCGCCATTTCGAGCAGATCGAGCTTGGTTTCGTTGGCATGCTTGACGATGTTGGGGTTGTGTAGAGTTCTGAAGTTTTAACCAGTTTATTTTACAACTTTAATGTCATATTTATTTTGATTTGAGAAGTGTAACCACAATCTGGTTTACCAAAGGTGAGTACATGTGTTTATTTACTGTGTTTACTTATATTTTAACGTACGAGTAGCTTAGCTAATGATTTTGGATAATCTCAAATTGCCATATTTGTTTTACTGTGTACCTTGGGGCAAAACCGTCAACAGAAGGTGGGGCAGAACCGACCGGGGTCGGTTTTGCCCCACGATATTTCAACTTATCAGCTGTGCTTCACTATACCTAATAAAATAATAGAACCCAATTTATTAAGTACTAGCTGTACCCGTTGCGGCTTTGCCCGCATTAAATTGAGTTTTTAAACTGCGATATTACATTTCACCCAAACTACTCATGCCACCTCCACAAGAAAAGGTAAGAGTTAAAAAGAAAGGAGGAAGAAAACCTGAAAGACAGCCACACTTATATCGTCACCTTATAAAGTAGAACTGGAGGAAGACGAGAAAAAAAGGAGGAAAAGAATATTAAAAAAGAAAGAATGAAAGCTAAAAACAAAGGAACAGTGGCGAAGAATGATAAAAATAAAAATCCTAAAAGAAAGCTTGCTTTCCAAGCCACAGCCCCCCAAATATACAAAGTGAAGTCGAAGAAAATGAAAACCAACCAGTGTTTGAACTGTAAAGGATGGGCTCATTAGGTGAGCGCTAATTGTGAAGAAGAAGATGACAATTTCATATGTGACTTTTGTTCCTAAAATGTAAATCTAAACTCACACAGTGTTAATTTCTTATTTTTCATTAATAAATATTGCTGTAAATTGTAAAAACAGTGAGTTTTGTGATATAAATTCCCAAAAATAGCATTATAAACTTTTTTTAATGTAAAACATATGGGTGTCGGTTTTGCCCCACAAGAGGGGCAAAGCCGTCATTTTGTCAGTATTGGAAAAAAAATTCATATAAATTTAACGTGTGTCAGTAAAGAACAATGCATCAGTATTTTATTTTTTTAAATAGTAAACATTGCAATTACGCTAATTTTGTGTAAATAATGGTACCAGAAAGCCAAATTTCTCATGAAAAAGCTTTGCAGGTCGGTTTTGCCCCACTCTCCCCTACGAAGTGTAATCCGTAAATATTCGCTTCATTTTACATATTAGCATATTTTACTAGAACTTAATAATTGCCACTTCTATTTGATTTGCTAATGGTACTCGGAATAGGGTAAAAAAGTTGAACTTTAAAATAATTCTTTTATAACCGAAGGATTATACCTCGTCTCAGGAAATTAATTATACGGCTCCCATCGCAAGACGTTTTCTTAAAATATACTAATGGCAGAGGCAATAAATCTCAAGTACATCTAAAACGGCATAATTAAATTTAAACAAAAACTAAGCAAATACCATTAAAGCAAACATATATCTATCTATAAATGATAGGAGATATTCACTTTCATTTCCTAAACTTGAAAAATTTGAACGCGGAATATTAGTTATAATGGTTAGGGTTGAAAAAATGTAAAATCAAATGAAAAATATTTTAAACATGGTGAATATATTCATGACATAGAAAGGACCAAAGTTTATGATTAAAATATATCAATGGACTGGAATAGGCTGTTTTCGACATAATTGCATTTAGGATCGGTTTAAATAACTTAGGACGGAAATTTTTACAAGAAATTCGAGGAAACAGAATTGAAAAAGTCACGTCAGTAGAGTTTATTCAAATAATAAATGAAATCGAAAGATCGTAAAGACATAGTTTAAAATAATATATAAACCATTTAAGCCAAACTAGACGTAACATTTCTAGCATCATTTCCCCTTTTTTTCACAGCACAGAAAAATTTGGTTATTTTCCCAGCATATCAACGATGGAACGGGTGGAAAAAATACTTTTCTTCGTTTCAGAAACATTCACTAGCGCTGATGAATTGTTGGAAGTTACAGCAAAGGGACAGAGCTTGGTTTCCACCGTCGTCTTGCGTTAAATCTTAAACAGGCATTTACCTCATCGTCCGCCAGGCACCTCCTATCGCTCAACTCAATTCCTACACCACCCATTACGAACCCCACATCACTTGAAGTCTCGTATCTCATACGCATTCGTAAATCGCACCCAACTTATTCTTCAGGAAAAGAAATGTATCCTTTCCACTCCAAGTGATTTCATCAATTATGCAATGCCATGCATTTTTCATTCCTCCACACTCCTCACCTGAAGCAGTTTCTTTGATTCTCGACGTAACTTCTTTCATGCTACTTCAGAGCTAAGAGTTAGTTTCCCTGATTAAAGTTAGTACAATGCCCATAAAAAGGTTTATAAAGAGTTTCTTGGAGGTGATAAACGAAGAATCTTCACTTTAAAAATATTTATTAACATGGTTGAAAGAGACCCTATCATTCTTTAGTAATTTTAGAATTTCTTTTTAATTGCATTTTTTCGGACAATCCTGTGAAAAATGACTACTAAACTTCTTCCTACCCGAAAAAAATTACTCTAAAGTTCATGCTCATAAAAATTGTCGGCTCTATTTGAAAATTCTTATAGCCACGACCACCAAATGGAACTCGTACTGGGATCAAAGCGTATAACGAAGTCCGCCCCTAACGATAAATTGATACTGTGGCTTCTGATAATTGATAACTGAGCTAATAATTGAAAGGAATGCACTTAGATTGATTTGAATGTTAACGTAGCTATAAATATAGTTCAGAGAATAGTCGACGGCCTACATCATTGGCACTTACAAAACTATGCGCAAACGTAAGTCTCTATACCCTCAGATTTTAGGAGTAAGGGAAATTAAGAAATATAAAAATGCTGCCCCAGTGCGATTCAAAACAATTTCATGAACGAAATGCAGCTGTATTCGTTTAATCAAAACTGGTGCGCTTTTCTCTGTAATTAATTCTTCATTTTTGAACCTGATATATCAATCCATAAAATGGAATACGGTTTAATTTACTCATAATTTTTTATAGTTAAATTAATGTTGGAATGAAATACTCAAAAATGTCAAGTATCAAAATTGAAAAAAGGAAATGTTTCCACATGACTGTCAATGATGAAAATTGAAATTTATTTAAAAAATGAAAGCAAAATGAAAATTTGAGTTTGCCAACCCTGACTCGTATTATTACAGAAGCCAAAGCACAAATAAAATTGGTTATAAATGCCAACGATCCCGAAATCTATCTTTCACTCAATCATTAAGTTCAGAGGCATAATATCTATCTACTATAAAGACCACTTACGACCACTCATTCACTCACCTATACAAATGTTTGGGGTGAACGAGACGAGATACGGCAAAAAGTCTAATGAAGACCCCCTCTAAAATTGCCTGAAACCCCAGGAAAAATTATGAAAACACTAAATTTACAATTTTTTATCCGTCTATTCAATTAAAAGTGAGTATAGGGATTAGTTCAAAAAATGGCCACCAAATTCCAATGGCAGCGCGGCAGTCATACAAACGAACAATCATAGCAACATATTTGTTTATGCAAACAAGAGGAGCTAAATTGGGAAAGAAGATAAAGGAATAATTTAAGGAATGAAATTAAGAAAGTAATATTTGGAGTGTCTATTTCTTTGCATCTTCTTTCCGCAAGAACAAACATCTGTTTAAATCAAAGCGTATTCAAATGAAAAGCGGAGAAATATAAGGCAGGAAATTAGTTGTTGTTTTTGGTATATTACATCGAAAGTGTGGTGGTTATTAATTTCAAAGTTAACAAGTGCACTAAATGCCTATTTAGAAATATGATTCGTGCTGTTGCCTATAGTTCGTATCTTGTTGGCGATACACGATTGTAGAAGAAAGACTTTCAAACAAGTCTTACATAATATAGGTAGGTAAAAATGATTTTATTTTCATTTTTTGTGATGGTGACAACTTTTTATTTTTGTTTACGTTCTTTTTTCCGTTAATGTCCTTTTTAATGTACAATGTTATCCGTGAGCTGCAGGAGTGAATAGGCAGTGAATAATACAATATGTAAGATACGTGCAAATAAAGGTATTTCTTATTCAATTATTTGTCTTGCGAAAATCACGTTTCCTTGAGTGACTAAGTTATTCGACTGTGAAAATTATCGAAATCTTGACATTTACAATGTCTTGTACACATCCGTTACTCACCAGATTTATTGCGCATTGCGTTGGATATTAAAGCTGACATATTTTTGTATCCCGATTCATTAAAATTCTAAATAGAGGTATTTCTGAAGTGAAATCATTCGCGATCACGATAAATAATATTTCGATAAAATACGTTATACTAGCCCCAATTCATGATAAGGCGCATTAGATATTGATATTCAGTCCCTACGTAATTAGCGTACGAAGGGGAACAGCTGTTACATCTTATTCGTATATAAAGAATTTGGTTGAGTTTTGTGGAAAATAATTAATAAACGTGTTTTTCATTGTAATTCGTAAAGTCGTTATGTTATGATATTACGTATGCATTGGGTGTTACAGTGGAACGTGGTCTCAACGTTTTTTGTATTTGAATTGAATAAGTTAGAGAAACTCGTAGAAATTTATTTTACTTTTTTAGCCCCTCAGAAAAACGTTTCTCTTTATAAATATTTACATTCATATTGTAGCCTACGTACCATGCGCCCGTTTTACGTGAAAGTGGAAATATTGCTTATACCTAAGCTAGCCAGCTTAAAAGTAAACGATCCTTAAGTAACAAGTAGCAAACAAAAAGTGCAAGACCTCCCACAGTGAGCATAACAGGCCGCAGGCCTTTTTCGGGGGGGGATAGGGGGGGCAGAGCCCCCCCAGCGAGCAAAGCGAGTCAGAAGCATATAATGCATCAAAAGCACTGCTAATGAATTTTCAAATGACTCTGAATAAATAGTGACAAAATTAGAATGCAATACGATAGTTTAATTGGAATTTTTGCGAAATAATAATGTTATTGATAATTATTTACTGAATAATTGACAACAATCTTCCTCAGATCTCGTAGCGCACAAACATGCGCGTATGCCCAAAATGTCATAAAAAGCCCAAGACAAACAATGCTATTCCTTTTTTCCTGTGCAAAGTGGACAATTTTTAAAATACATAACATTTCCGACTGCATTAAATTTACCTATCATCAGCCAAAGAGAGATATTCAGTTATTTCAAAGTTACACAAGAAGGGGAGCAAAAGTGATAAAACTGAGATTTAATTATTAACATAAAGATTATTTAATTTTACGAAACAAAATCCAAAAAGTTGTAGATAGTAAAATAATTGTAAACATAATTTGAGTCACGATTTCAACCACACAGCTTCGTTGACCATCTAGGTAAAATCTAAAACATCTATGGTACGTCGAACATATTATAAAATGGTAAAATTTCAAAATAAAGACCCAAATAATCAATTTCCGAAAAAATAACCCAAACCATTCAAGATTTGAGTCGAGCGGGTCCGTGGAGCGAGTTTCAAACTACCCAGGAGAAAGGGCTGATAATTTTCAACCGAGTATAACCCTTAGTCTACGACAGGGAGGATCGTTTAGGCCACACCAACGTGAAATGAATATTTGACGCAATTGCTGCTTCTCTCTCCACCGCCTGCGGCCGATCGCAAGTCGTTTCGAGCGGACGGAATGGAGTGGTGAGACTCCTCAATACGATAACACCATTTGGGAAAAATTGTGCGAAAGACTCCCTTTCATTATGAGGCGATGAGGGGAGAACGATAAGGATTTTACGCGTGAATATTTTGGGGAAAAGTCAACCGCTTTATCGGGGTACACAAAAGCGATGAAAGTTAAAGATATGACGGCAATATGAGCGTGGTGATAATGCTATGGGAGAAAACGTCCCTTTAACGATCGCGAACAGGTGTGATGGCATAATACGAGGGCTTGAAAATTCATCCTAAGAGGTTCCTCTGCCTTTAGTAGAACAACAGCATCGGAACGATTTTCGCGGTCGCAACTTTTAAGAGTTATGCACGCAAAGAGAGAAATATGAAGGAGAACTAATAGTTAACCCTCTATCAAACAATTAGCAATCCTCATGTCACGCTAAGGTCTTTGAGTTTGAGGGGCGGGGGCTGCTTCTGGATAATCACGTTTATGGTATACCTCATTCAAGTAAAACGGTCATTGGCGAATAGGCAAAAATTAACGAAAGACAAAATTTCAAGTGATACTCGTTCAGAAACTTTGCATATGGAGCACAAGTGAGAGGAAAATAAGGTGCTATGGATTTACCAAAATTCACTTATCGGTAAATATGAAAGGATAAAAATTAGTAAAATATTTTTGGCTACAATTTTGAGAAATCATTAAGATATTACACACCCATTCGAATGGATTGCATGAAAACTTTAAGAGACACAACTCCGTATATGCAGACCCTTAATCTTAACTAACATTTTTCAGAACTCATATTCCTTATCCATTTCCTCCGGACATGCCTATTATATTTCTTCGTTTGAGGTCAAGTAGAATTTGGAACATTTCATTAACTATTGATTAAACACATAACAACTCGTTAGAAATAATGACTTGAACATAAAGCATATTCCACCCGTATATTGCAACCAACGATATGGCAGAGAGGATGGAGGATCGAATGTTGTTACAACTGAATAAAAAAATACAATCTTGGGAGAAGATTGAAGGCCTGCAGGAATGGACAGCAAAAAATGAAAGTCCGCCAGCGTTCATTGGAGCTTTTCTTAACTGGAGCAGTATCTATTTATTTTATTAAATATTATTTCAATGAGTTATTCAAACTCTACATTATAACAGGTCGTCTAGGTCGGGGTTGACTTAAGTAATTTCCCATCAACATAGTGTTCGCGGGTTTCAATCCTGCCTGAGAGGGATACTCATAACCCAAGGTAAGGGTACTTTTAAGCGTGCAATTTCACATCTAGAACCAAGCATCGCACAATTAGCAGGGTAATTAGGTCATAGTAATAAATAGGGCACAATTGAAATTGTACTGATTGCACTTGGATACGTGCCTTTGCGGTCCACCGCAGATAAAAACGAAAAACAGGATAACAGGACGCAAGAAAGTCGCAACGAACACTGTACATCAGTGCTACAGCCAAGCTTCATTGAAAATATAGAATTTAAATTTCATCGCCGCTACCGAGAATGGTTCTAAATAAGCGAAAATAACGCCATGATAAGTAAAACCAATTTTTCTTTACTTTCGTTTATTATTTGAAGAGGAGTATGAAATTGATCGAAGAGCGCGTGTTGAATTCCTCGCCTGCACTTGAGCAAAAGGAACCCCGAAAATACCTCAAGTGGATCTCACCCCACCTCTGCGTTTCCGCACCGCTTGCAGCCGACCCTTCCTCCGCACCCACCTTCCGCACCCTCGCGAATGCCCTGTCACACCCTGGCCCATCAATCCACGACCCGTTCCCACAACCTCCTCACCTCTGCCCCCGCCCTTTCCCTCACCCCTCATTCCGCCGACACCTCTCCCCAAAACGCACTCCCACCCGGCGCTGCCAACCGTGGGGATATTCATTAAGGAACCTGCCGGGAGGCGGGGAGGGTATAAGGGAAGAAAATGGAAACGTAAACAAGGATATGCTAGCAAAAAAGACGGTAGCGGTTATCTGATGCCAATGACCCTAATTTACACCTAATGTCCCCTACATTATGGTTCCTGTTCCGATACGAATGGACTCATTAGGTTTGTAACGAGCGGGTTTCTTCAAAGTGAAAAGCTTAATTTAACTGACTCATTTATTAACTAACTAAACGGCCAGTATGAACATGGTATTAGTGACCCCGTCGATATATTTCTGTAATATATATTTATCATCCCCCCTAATACATAAAATGTACGAACGAATTACAGGTGCTCCCCGACTTAAGACCATCCGGAAGTACAACCAAAATTATTTTTAAAACCAGCTTCAAAATACCCTCAAAATTCCCTCCAGAGAAAACCAAGTCAATTGCACGCACATTTCGGTGATTTCTATCACGATATTATTCTTTATTTTATTATGCCTTTAAAAACACCACAGGATCGTGCGTAAAAAGTAAATATACTTTACAGAGCGAATCTTCGCCAGTCGGTACAGAAAATTTTTTGACTACATTAAAAAAAAAATAATATATAACTTTATAACTTTTTATAATATATAACTATTTTGGCCTGTATATGGTTTAAAGTCTGTATATGTCATTTCCAACCCACGACAAAGTATTTTTTCTGTTCCTAATTCTCTGTTCAGCAGTTATCCTTGAAACAGTAAGTCGTATCCATAAGAGCAAAAGCTTCACAATCAAGCTATCTTGTGCGGTATTTGAACCAGGATCACTAAAATTTGGAGCAGTAAAATGTTTGAAGGAGAAAAATTTGGTGCAAAGCAGGGCATCCTGGTTTGAGTTCAAGTTAAGGCGATTGGTGTTTCTTTTGCAATAAACTCTTTATTACTTACTTAACCTCCTCGATCCTGGCGTATTGTATGAAACACATAGATGCTTGATTTTTTTTACCGCTTGGCTCATTGAAATATCGCTATTGTAACTAGTTCATTGGATCCTGACTGCTGATAGCATTATACAGAAGCATGATTCACACAAATCACCGATGATGTTTGTTAGCCTTAATTTAACCAGAAAACATGAAATTTATACGAAAAATAACGCTGTATACGTCCCGGAACAGAGAAGGTTAATAATAAATCGCCCTAATCCGTACGTAAATTATTTTGAACTTCTTAAACAACCATCTGACGCACAAGCAGCCACAAAGATCTCACTCCAAGAATCCCTTCCCCACAGATTCTTCGCGCAGCTTGGCTCCGAGCACTTCCTCCTCAGGGCGAGCCCCCTTCCGCCAGCTATCCTGACTCCTTATCCCCAAACAACCGCCACCTTCCGAATACGACATCCATCTCACAAAGCCTAGCCCAAGGAACACAGCAGCAGAGGAGGGAGGGGGTATAGCGCGATGAAAAATTCGAGCTACGTGAGTTTGAAAGCCTATATCCTAGTAAAAAAAGAAGTAGTACGAAGATAAAACACACAAATACGATAAGCATGTTTTGATTAACGCTAGAAAGCTGAAAGCGATTTTTTTGCCCTGCTTTTCTGCGGATCAGAGCCTGTAAAACAAGCCCCGTTTATTTTGACTCTGAATCGGAAGGTGCAACTCGGATTACGTGAAAATTTGCTTTTATCACGTGTAAAATAGCATTCTATAAAATCATGAAGAGCTGTGGCACCTTTGATATATCGACAATGTTTCAAAGTAAAATTGGCAATAACTGCTGGCTATCATGACATGTGGAAACAAAGTTTTCTCCAAAACCGCCTGGGATTCTTTCGTCGCGGTAAAAATCTGTAAATTTATATTTATTTCCCCGAAAACAACACTATCAGGCCTTTACATTAGGGGAATACAGCAAATAATATGGTTAGGCAGGCAGGGGTTTTACCCTGCCGCCACCGACACCGACGCCATATGAGAGCTGACCAGCAGTAGAAATATTACGCTGGAATGTTTACCTCAAAAAGAGGATCAACAATGTATTCATAAAACTGCGAGCCACTGACACACAGTTCCGCCGATGCAGTAAGACCATCTCGGCCGGCAGCGCACTGAGCACGCACTTTTCCAGCCACAGCTGCCGAGCGCTAAGGAGAGCGAGGCCTGCTTACTGTTCAACGCAACACTTGAACGAAACCCTCTCCCGTCCCCTCATGCAAGACAAAGATGGAAGCCGTCGAATGAGTACGAGTGTGTAGGTTGTGGCGGATTCTGCCGAGGTCCGTGGTGGGAGACGGAGACAAATGGTCCAGCCAAACGTACGGGAGTGAGGCAGTGAAGATAAGAGGGCTCTCGTTGGGGCAGTGTTTTTCGGTGTCAAGGAGTTTAAAGGAGAGATGGAATGCATGGGGAAAAAGACGGTCGGAGATAGAGTTTGGAGGAAAGGAAGAACTAAGGAGAAGATTAATGACAGCAAATCGGTTAGGCTCATCTATTCGATTAATGGATTACATTATAAAGATTTGAAAAGTCATTTCCCTATCCGAATACGTTACCTATCTCACAAATCCTATCCCAAGGAACACAACAGCAGAGTAGGGTGGGGTGTAGTATGTATAAAAAATAAAGTTACCTCGAATTTAAATAAATTAAAGATCGTAGCACTTTTCCACAAGAATTTTTAATGTGTACAACGCGTTTCGGCTCACTGAGCCATCATCTGGTACAAGACCAACCAGAGTCTTGTACCAGATGATGGCTCAGTGAGCCGAAATGCGTTGCACGCATTAAAAATTCTTGTGGAAAAGTGCCACGATATTTTATTTATTTAAATATGCTTAACTCCCACCAATTGAAGCCTGAATCTGTTGAAAGTTACTTTGGTCTGAAAGTTTATGCCTTAGTAAAAACTAGAAGAACGAAAACTTAGCATGCATGATATTGTTAACGAGACATCTGCAAACCACAGCTGCGTTCAAGACGATACTTAACCCCTTATTATATTCATGAAAACATGCGCACTTGGATTAAATACACAATAAAAATATGAGAGAGTCACCGAGATGCCTCGCCTACATTTACTCGCTATTCTGTGATTCTCATCAATCTTCTACTCTACTTCATTACAAAGATTATTGATTCACAATGAAGCTGGCTCCGAAAGTTGAATTGAAGATTTGATCATTCTTGGTCAATATATTCTCATCACTATCATCATCATACAGTCCGATTTACGGAATAACAAAACCAATTTAGGTAAACTTCGGTAGTAATCCATAAAGAGGCAAGATTGATGAGACTCGTTCTGTACTGACCGATTTTACCCCAATTGATGGGGATATTTACTATTGCTTGTGCATTCTTGTGCACTACATCATCCCATACTCAAGCAAATTTGGGTATACAAAGTAAGCTAAGAATCGAAGCAGTAGACAGAACCAAATAGGAAATGGTATTCATTTTGGATCACATAAATCAGGGCCTTTAGGAAACTGTCCTTGAAGCTTCAAGCGGCCTCGCTGTTTTTCTATCACTATCGAACAAGGAAATCATAATCTCACAAAAATCATACAAAGATGTGAGATATCTCTTGATTTCTAAATTGCATACCATGCCGAATATATTTTACACTACTCCACTAGGAATACACAGAGATACTGCACACTCACTATGCACTAGCTAGGTCCGAGATCGAAGTAAATGATGGCCTAGGGTACAACATACACTCTTGTCCCCTCCAGGCTGACCCACTCTTGAATTCGATTAAGCTGAATCTATATCACTGGAATAGTATATTACACAGATCGTCGATCTCCAAAGATGGAAGGCGACTCACACAATTCAACTAGAAGGGAACAAAAGATTCGTCGGCATTTTTGCCTCCCTCGAGCGTGAAAAGTGGTCTGATATGGGACTCCATCCAGGAAAAGGACTCGAAAGAGTGGGACGAACATGCGGAGAGAGAGGAGAGGACTGCCGCTTGTGAATGGGTACGGAAGGCGGCAAAGGGAGCAAAACGGTCAAAGGGCGAAGAACTTGTGAGCTGGGTCCGTCGAAGATCCGAAGGGAGGCTCACAACTGAGTTCTTTTGACTCGAGTGGAGACCACACGCGGATACGAGTGGTGCACTCGAAGAGCCGGTCTTTGCAGCGAGGAGAGAGCCACTCGAGTCACTCAGCCGACGATTAAAACTCTCCACAAACGCACACCTCTCCCGCACCTTCACAAAGCTTTGCAAGACCACAAAGGAGGCATAATGTATGAAAGCATTCTTTTTCTCGCCACTGTAATCGTTCGTTTTCCCCTCATGTACCCTTTTCTCGTTTTTTTTCCACTCCTATGACTATAAAATGCCAAAGTTATTTGTTAACTATTTGTATCTATACAAATTTGATATTGATCTACATTAATAAAACTGCCGGTCTCGGTGGCGTCGGGGTAACGTCCTTGCTTGCCAAAGAAATGGTCGCGGTTTCGAGGCATTGGTGCATTTAAAATCTGTTGTCCAAATTCATCAAAACGATCGTAATCGGGAGAACCTGTGATCATTATCATTATTATTATTACTATTAATTAAAATAGATAAATACCCAGAATAACCTGGGTTAATAACAGAATTTCATATATTCCTTGGTATCTATCGCTAACCAATTTCTACCATTTAATTTTATACGGCGATGGTAAACCATTTAACCAAAATCTACCATTTAATATTACATGGTGATAGTAAAATTAGTGTATCAGCCGAGGATGGTTACACGGAAATAAATAAGTCCTACTAGAGTCATCGGATGGCACAAAAATGGCGTACTTATCCTGGTCTTCAAAATACGTTCTAATGCAGTCAACACGAAATAAAGGGAAGGGTACTTAATTTTTGCAACACATAGAAACGACTCCCCTTTGGAATTGAATCTAGAAATCTATACCACGAACGAGTCAGTCCATTAGTTATCATTTGTTAGATAATGATCAATTGTTCAGTCAAGGAATATTGAGATGTAAGAGTCACAACCCTCAAAAACCTTAAATACGCGACTAGAATCAATTTATATCTTGAATGACAATGTAACGTGTCATGATCGGTGAAACATATCTAATAAATAATTATGTCGATTCTAATAATAATAAATATAAGTATAATTATATCGAATATCGAATAAACAATTCTCGATTTCAAAAGACAAGTATCAACTTATAACGTCAGAAAAGAAATTGAAAATCACAAATAAAGTAACAGACATAGTTCAAGCTCACATTTAATTATAGCCAAATGCAGTGTATTATTTGGAAACAAAATGCTTTACAGTTAACCCCAATTTCCGATATATGACAGGGAAAAAAGGGGACTGTTTCGGACTTGGAAACAAATTGAGAGATAAACAGAGTATACATTCGAAGAGCGCTTTATTCTCGTTTTGCTCTCCGTGTTACTTATCCATTATTCCCACTTTTTGCAAAATAAAAACTAAAGTGGAGGTCATTGCCCATTTTCAACCACAGTTCAAATAGTAGTAAAAATAACGAGTGATTCTCATTTAATTACACCAACTATTCTCTCTCGAAGTGTCACCGGAAACAAGTCTGTAATTTAACAATAACTTCACTTTGAACTAAATGTTACGCCTAACACCAAGTCAATCAAATAAATTAACATTTCAACGGCTTATACACATGCAGGCAAAATGGGCCTGACAAGTCGTAAATGATAACAACGAACTGAGAAGTAAAAAAACGACAGAATTTTGATATAATGTGAGTTACTATTTTTACAACCCAAGGACGTTTTTGAGCTCTGAGCAATAATGAGTAATTAATTTTAAAATATTAGTCATAGGAACATTATACAAGCAGTAATATATTTTTTATTAAGAAATCAAAAATGTGCCTCGCCGGCTATGATGTACGCTGTGAGTTTTCAATGGTTCAACCATGCAACAGTATTAAATAAATAATGGTACTATTCAGTATGAAAAGATTTGTTCCCATAAAATAAAATGTTTTTTAAATTAGCCATAATGTGCATGTAATTGAAAAGCTCATAATAATTATTCCCAAAACAATCAATTTTTTAAACAAATAAAAACAAATTTTCAAATCAGTTTATTTTTTTATGAAATACGTTCTACCATTCCCTACCATACTAATCGACCGACTAATAACCAAACATTCAGATATTAATTGATGCAGCATAATACGTTCATGCCCATCATGTACCTTCTGCCCATATGGATTCATGAGACGGGCTAAAACAAAATGGGTTGGATATTCATTGATGGGAGGTATCATCCATTATGTCCACGGCTACTTTTTGGCTACATGTGCAATGTACACTCAAATTTATACTATATATTTCAAAATTGAGGATATTTTTGGTAATATTTGTTCGAATTAGTATATATTATACGGATAAGCGATACACCGATCAAAGTTGTGTACAACGTATTCATCACTATTGTGTGTTAAAAAATTATTTCTTACTGTTATAGAAACAATTTCTTCCCTGACTGAAATTTGTCCCTTGCAAGAAATCCAACTTGCAAGATCCATCTGATTAACCTCTCCACATGGCAATCAATGGATTAGATCATTACGGGTCATTATAATTCTCCTTTACCCTATTCACTTTGAATCGTACTTTTAATACATTCTCTGGCCACTGTTTACACCTCACATAAATTTTAAACGTATTAATTTATTACTTATTACAATTTACAACTAGTAAAATAATTTTTATTGCACATGTATTGCATATTTTCAAATCAATGTACCTACATTTTCTAAATTCTAAGTTAAACAGCACGGCTTATAAATACCCGGATTATGTTTCCTAAATCTTCGATTGACGTAGCGGCGAGGCCATATTAAATTCAACTCAACCTTGAAGAGAGGCAATAAGGAAGGATTTAGTCATCCATCCGGAGAGAGGGAGGGGAATAATAGCGAGAGGGGGAAAATCATGAAGAGAGTTGAGCGAAAGCGTATACGTGAGGGACAGAGACTAGTGACGTAGCCAGGAATTTTGTTCGGGCCGGGGTCCAAAACCAGGGGGGAAATTTTTTAAAAACAGGGTACTATGTAGAGGGTTTTAAACTAATTTTAACAAATAAATTAAATGGAAGAAGCAGATACTTTGTGGAGATCCATTGTAAGATATGAAGTGATACTACTTTGCAATGTTCACGTAAAAAAACGTTTCACGTGGAAAAGTGCAGAGAAGTATCACTTAATATCTTGATTTCAAAACTTCTCATAATCGAAAAAAACTTCACTTTTCAGAGAAATCTTTTGCAAATTCATGATTTTTCAAGATTTGGTTTTCTTTTGTGATGCGAAGTCAGTGTGCTGTTTCTTAATTGAAAAATTTCGCGGCTTACGGTGATTGATGGAATTGATGGATACGGGTGTATGCCGCGTGATGAATCGGAATTGCCCCGACGTTTCGTGACCGACTGGTGGTCACTTCTTTAAGGTAATGGTGCTGGAGTTTTGTGCTGCTGCCTTTTTATTTCAGGTGGGTAAAAGGGGTGAGGAGTGAGGACTGGAGGGGGAAGATGAAGAAATTTTGTGGATGACTGGGTTCCATGTATTACTAATTCTCAATCCGGTATCTCTGTCACAATTTATGTTTTTCTTTATCTCTATGACCTTGCGGATGAGTCAAGTTTTGAAATGTTTCAAAAAAATCTAGATCTCCACGAGGGTGAAACATGGGTTTACAAAAGTCACCACTCCCACCGCTGACGGAAAAAGTGATTCGAGTCTCACGGGGAAATTCACCCACAGAGTTTCACCCACAGGGTATTACAACGATAATAATAATAGTAATAATATGATTTATTGTTCTTGCACATTGTCCATTATAGCATATAATGGTTATAACATACAAAAGAGCTCATAATACACATATCACAAAATGTATAATTAGGTGTGTTGACCGAAATTTATATACATTTAAATACATATAAATTTATATTTATCCCCTAGTTCGGGAGACTGTGATTCAGGGTTAGGAGCGAGTGCGCGATAGTGGGAGCATATCGTGGGAGAATTTTCATCGCAGTGAAGACGATGTTCGTCCTTAGTGAGGACAACGCGACCCATATACACACACGAGAAAGCAGTCAGGCACGCGAGTTATGCCCACTTGCAACACTCGCCTTCCCTTGACCACCCACAACCAATACGGCCTCAGAAAGGACGACGCATCTCTCCTCAAGGTCACTCTAACATCGGCAACGATGCTTTGATGCGCTAAATACAGGCGGAGGATCAGAAATGTTGGGTGAAGGAGAGAGAAGAAAAGCTAAGGAGACTGAATGAGCAGCTGGAAAAGACGTGGGAATTACCGCGTAGAAAAAATTCAAAATGAGGATAAGCAGTGACGAAAAGGACTTTGGAACACGGAAACAGGTGATAGAGAAGGATCATATTGGGAGCATAAGTCGTTTGTTTTTCATAGACACTGAGGAAAAAATTATGCAGACAAAAATATTTTCCTGAAGTTTAAAGTACCGGAAAGTAAATTGAAGGAGACTCCCACGAAATAGACCAATGTCTTTTCAATAACTCACATTCGCAAAAGTATGTATATCAGCATGCGCGATAATTTCTCCTATGAAAACATGAGGTGACGGTATTAATAACTATGCTTTAACCGTTACGTTTACGACTTTTACTATAAGTATGTTTATTTAAACATCTCAAGGAATTTTTACCAACGCAGATTCCTTTTTCCGGTGTCCACGAGTTTAAATTCCAGGGATTTCCAGCCTCACTAATGTTATATACCTAACCACAATAAAAAGGTACAACGACCAACACATTACAAGAATAAAATATCCACAAACCTGAATGGATAACGGTTCGATCACAGACTTCACGACGTTATCTACTCTTCATTAATTGCATTTGAAGCGCTACCATGGCTAGTACTCAATTCACCCCATGATTCCCTTCAATTACATATGCACCGTGCTTGGGACTAATTGCACACGGCCGCAACGGTTATCGTTCACTAGGAGGTATGTATATGCTCCACGGGGGATCATCAACGTTCTGCAGGGTAATCCTAGGAAGAGGATGCGAGGAGGTAAACATCTCTCAGGGGCCTCGATGATGACCAAGCGCGCGCGCGGCCTAAGTGGCGGCATTGCCGACTCGCCCGCGGCGGAACATCAGGAGGATGCCTTTGCGGTGACGCCATGGCAAGCGGCTGTGACATAAACTCGCTATCCAGCGGAGCTGAGCGATGCCTAGCGGCGTAAACGTCATGCTGATGACCAGAGTTTTCTCTATTTCTAAATTTAAGAGCATTAAATGGAACCCAAGATCGAAAATTGAAGCTTAAGGCGACATGGTAAGTATAGAACCAATGCATGGCTACATTTAAAATAATAAAGGCAAATATCTCTCATAAAAAATTTCAATACGACCAGTTTCGCATTTTAGAGTAGGTATCGTCAACTACGATACCAGAGCCAGATATTAGGGACACTTGAAAAACACTGTCGGGAGTGTCTTCACAGTTGTATTTAAAATTGGGCCCGATGACACGCTGAATATTTAAAATTATGAAAGATAGTTTTCCTTTCCAGACGATGCTGAAAAAGCGACGCCAGTGGTATTAAATATTTTTATGATTGGAGGTTGCCTATTTTTTTTCAATTTGCAGTCAGGATTAGAATTTCTCTCACGCATTTTACACAGAGTAGAACACAGAATAGAATAATAAAACTTGATTCGAAACTACTCTTCATACATTTGAACATCTATTCCATACAGAACTTCCATCTCATATTCATTAAAATTGGAAAGCGCAGGGAATAAAATGTATAAGCCAGTTACTGAAACCGGTGCACGAAAAATAGATTTAACTGCTTACAGCCCATCATAAAATAAAATTGCAAGAAAATATTGTGCTTAGTTTTTTCAGATGCTAATGTGATCTTTCGTTCAAGATACACAACCTTTGCGCGTGAACAAGTGAACGTCCGAAAAATAATAGGAGCAAAAGAGTGGCCTAGATTGGGGCACCAAATAATTTTAATACTCAAAGTTGACACAAAGAATTTTATGCATATGGATGTTAACAATGAAAGAAAATTGCACAATAATGAGCCTATTGAGAACTCAACAGAAACTTGAACCGCATTACTCTACCATCGCTTTATGATAGAATAATTATGATGACATCGGCAATATGCAGTTGCCCATGCAGTTAAATAATTCAAACATTTTTCTCAGGTTTGGCTGGAACATCGGGCCGGATATGTCCCAATTTACCCTCACAGATGTATCCACAATTGTGGTTAATAAACGCTGAATATTTAAAATCATGGAAGAGAAAGTTTAACAGCGTCTGTACACCTTTCAAATATTCAAACGCGGCTTTTAATTATAAAATTCAAAAATAATAAGAAAGAAAATGATAAATTCCATTTTTCAAGTACATAAAGACGGCAAGCCAGCGTTATCGGCCGGCGTATGAAAAAAGGTAAGGAAGTACCATAGAGCAAAAAATATTTCACCTACGTAATTTAAAACTACATAGAGTTTTTCTAGCCCTGCAGTTACCCGTAGAGAGGTCAATCAAAGGATACGGTAGGTGAACTGCTTATTAGTACCGTATCTCTCATAAATTACGATTTATGACGTAACATATTTTTTGTTAAATTAAAATTCGTTTTTCTAAGTTTTAATATTAGAATAGGAATAATTTTAATATTCGAAAAGTATTGAAAAAAAAACAATGGCAAAGAAAGTTGACGAAATGTAAATTAATAAAAATGTCTACATTTGAAATTGCTTTGTGTCATTTTTTTTCGAGGAATACAACTGATTTTCTTAAAATAAGTTAGAATAAAATAATAATAACAACTTTAACGGAGGTAAAATCGTTCTTCGATAAATGTGCGCAACGGACGCTTATGTAATATTTTTTAAGATGTAAGATGTACTACCAGCATCCCAAGCTCCTCCGCCTGGAGCAAATGCACAATTCCATCTGTATTCCATGAGAATGACACATCTTATATCACTATTCCACGCTAACACATGCAAAGGAACCACTTCCCCTCTCTTTGTCCTAGTAAGCCTTTGGGTCAAGGCGATAATGGATTTCACTCAAAGTGAGCAACAGGGATCTATGGAGAGTGCCTTTGCTGACTCGGAGCCGATGCATTACCCCAGACTGCGCAAGACGGCACCGTTCAACTTCAGTAGGAAGCGAACGGACCATATTATCCCTGACGAAAGGCATCATGCACAAGCCCCACTTCAATTTTTATAGGCATGATGGCGGAGGAGCCTGTGATAAAGACGTAATGAACTATCGCTCTAAAAAGTTTTATTGATTTTTATGTTAGACCAGTAAATATCAATTACTCACTGTTCTTTAATAGGCAACACCAAAAATCCTAACAAGGTTGTTATACAAATTAATAATTTCACGAATATCTACTGGGATCTCTTGAAAAATGCGGCTGCGTTGGAAACCCTATCGCCGGCGCGCCAGAACGCTTCCATTTGTATTTTCTGTAAAGCGGAATAAAGATAACCATGACTAAGATCAAATACTAATACAGAGCATTTCGTCATTCCGGCATCTCCAGCAACTCATATTAAATGTCTATTTAATAAGCTGAAATGCCCATTTCTCTTTATTCTACGAATGAATTTTATTCTCTTCGTCCAACTACCATCCTTTCAACGTTCTCCTCTCCACTAGTTGTGAGCGCCTCCGTTACGTTCTATAGTCTCTGCATTCTAAAGCTCTGTCCCCAAATCCAGTTTCCTCTCCTAACTAACTCTACACAGCAGTACCTTGTTCCTTTTCCAATTTATTTCAAATGAAAATTAGTGTTCAGTCGGCGAGTTTAAACCTGGTTCTTCCACCTCCTTGAACTTTAAGGAATGAAAACAGAAATCAAAATCAAAAATCATCATAATTTCTTTGGATAAGGTTAATAATCAATGTCAAATATACATCTGTGCCACTTATATCTATTACAGGAGGAGTCAAATACTTGATCCTCTCTAAGCTCCCTCCGAAGTATTTGTAAATTACGGTATGAATCGCAATCCTAGAGTAAAATTTTGCTAATATTAGTTTCCGAAGGTCAAAATAAAATACAAAAAAAATTAATAAAACTATTGATTAACATTTTTATTCGCCAATATTTTCCATTTATATGAAGCCAGACGTGGATTAACGATCGCCATTGAATTTTATGAAAACTAAAACACAGCACTCATTTCACCACCATTCAAAAATTCAATCATTCATTACACCATTTACATTTCTCGTCTTCATGGGCAACAGGGAGCAAAGATCATGGAAATGGAGCTAGGCAGCGACAGAATTCAATTAAACTCGAACATCTGGCGAACGGTGAATTAGAATTCCTGGAGGATGCAAAGCAATACCTACCTGGAGTCGGCTAACGCACCACATTGCCCGATTACCGCTCTTCCCACTCGTCCGCTTATTTGCCAGACAAAGCAACTCCAGCGCGTAGCGAAGATCAATCGATCACCGGCACGCCTAGCCAGAGCTTCTTCCCCAGACGTTCCTGAGGTCACGAGCAGACATACCATTCCACACCCGGCACTCGACAACGGAGTCCTTTGAAAAGTGGGCCACCTCTACTTCGGCATTACCCGCAACAATGCCTCGCTTGCATTCACACTGTTGCACGCTAACGGGCCAAAATAGGTACGCAATGATGGAACAAAACAACGAGAACTAGGAAACAGAGCAATATTACAGCGAGTGGATGATCGTTGACGATACGTCGATTCCGCGTGCTCCTTCAAAGGGCAATAGTGGCTTTGACCAAGGACGCAATTTGCGCAAATGTTCGTTTCAATGATTGTATCAGTAGTTTCCCCTAGTCACAAAGGACTACACAGAGGTAAAATTACACTTCCCGTAAGGGTCGGAGTCACACAGACGCTTTACACGTGTGTGCAGGCGTGATGAAAATTTGCATAATTCTAATTCCAACAGGTTATCAACCTTTGACGTCTTCCAAAATTCTGTTGTGTTAAAATTAACGTCATGCAGACTTTGTTGACTGTCTCGGAAATAAAATAAATCACGAAAGAAAGACAAATATTTTCAAATCAGTTCCACAGTACATCACGAGCATGTATTTAAATCATTCTTATTAACCTCATATTTCACTATGATTAGCGAGTGACATAAGACTAGCATTTTTATTGTTGTTAAAAGTGCGAAATTACGATTTGCACTTATAAAATTTGTTTAATACTTTTATCAAATAAAAGTTGAATCAACAGTCGTGACAAAAAACTTTTTTTTTTAACTTTTAGAACGATCTTGAGGAAAGCAAACAAAATAATCTATCAAACATACACAGGTGACTAGTTGATTTTAAATTACATAATTATAGTCCATTTCATTACGCATGCAATTCTTTTCTCTGCAGTTAATATTTCCTGGTCTCTCTGCATTGGCAGCGAGAATATTTCTCAGTAAATTACAAAATGATTAGCTTATTTGATAACATTCTTACTTTGAACAGTTTTACCGCCATCCATTGTTGATGGCTTAAACCAAATGTTTTACTTTAATTTCACTATCTTCGCACCTTAAGAAAATAGGGGAAAATCATAGTCTAAAATTTTAAATATAGTATGGTACTCAACATCGAATAATGTAAAAATTTGGGTTATTACAGTTATACTTAATGACTAAAAATCACACCCAATTTTATATCGCCTCATTTCCGAATGTGCATAACAGCATGGCGGCAACTGTTTCGGGGTTTACTAACATATGCATCACTATTACCAGAAAATAAATCTGTAAATCTACAAGAGAGGGGTTTAGGAGAAGACGTAAAGGCACAAAGTATTGGTGATCCGTAAATATAGAATTTACCATCATGTACAACTGCCCAGAAAAAAAAATTGAAATAATTTTCAAAAGACAGATAAAATATGGCTGTTTTTTAAATATAGACTTTGTTATTGATGTGATTTATTTCAAATCTACCGCGTGAATAGCGGTGACATTGTCAACGGATTTAATGAATCTGGATACCGTAGGGGCCTGCGCAGTGCATTGGATATCCGAAGGTTAGGGGTTCGACTCTCGGTCCACGGTAATGTTTTCTCGTGGCAATTAATGTAAATCGTCATTATTGCAGAATTGCGCGATAGATGAGAGTTAGTTTAGCGAAGCAGGGGGAGGAAGTGAACAGTTTAACAGAAAGTATCAAACGTAATAAGGATTGTATCCAAATAAAGAGGTGGTTAAACCATGTGTAGACTGCACCTTAGACTATAGACTAGGCTATAGACCTTTAGACTACAGACTACAGGACTTCAACCGAAGGAGGACAAATCGTTCACGATTTTCATGGCAACAGTATTTGAGTATCCGTACTACTTATTTACTTAAGGCGAACCTGCTCATCGCTATCTAATAGTACTAGCTGCGGCGAGCAGTCACCAGAAATCGTCACCTTAGCTATCACTGCTATCAGTATAAACGCTTTTCTTGATTCTTCTCGTGCAACCAGACTAATAGACTTTTGCCTGGTTTGTGCCCTTCGACCCACGCAGCGAGGACAGACCCTCGCAGTAAGAGCAATTATAACTCGACGACTGCAGCAGTCACCAGAACCCATTACTCGTAATGCCTGAATGTACGTGCCCCATCAGTAATTCTCGTCGAGGTCATTGACATGCGAGGAATGAAAATCTCTGATATTTCGAAGGGATGCGGAATGGAACTATGTCCTGAAGAGGGTACGCGAGGGTGGAGAATTGCAGAATAAAGAGAGGGAACGGGGGAAGGCATGCACCTTTTCGACCAACCCCTTTTTTTCGACGAATGCGGAAAAAAATCCCCGGTCTTGACCCTCCACTCGGAATAAAACAGAAGGGGCGCTGTAACAATATGATCGGCGCGAACCCTGTCCCAGCGCCCTTCTCATCTGCGTACGCACCCCTTATACGCAAGCCAGGGGCTGGCAGCCACCTGCGCCTTTTTCGTTGCTCGGACTGTCATATTCTACCAAGTTCCACCCCACTGTCAATTCTATCGCCGCGAAGTAACATAGACCAACAAGAATTCCCGTTTGTTATATTTTTTTCGAGGTTTTTATAGTAAAAGGTGTTATTTACTTCAGTCGCATAGACAGAAATTTGCTTCGGGGGATATTAGGGAGATTTGTGGGTTGCCTATACATATACACATATATACTTGGCTGTGAGTTCGGAAGCATCGGTAGACATTACATTAACAATAATTCACCAACATATTTCGTTTGAATAGCGCTGAAAGTTAAAGTCATGGTGCGTTATTGGCAGAAATTATTAAATGCATCAACATCGAGGTAAGGTACCCCTGCGCTAGTGGTCTCCTCAGCGGGCAGCAGCGGCCCCGACTCAATGGGGCGTGAAGAGGGCCCGAGCCCCGACGAAAATTCGTTATTGGGGTGAGGAAAAATATGTTAGGCTTGTCGATTTTTCCGGAGTGTTCAGTTATCGAGAGTCGTTGTCAGGGTTCTAATGTTGATCATATGACTCTTATAAAATGCTTTAAAAACTTTAAAACTCACTATTTATAAAATTTCCCGGGGCAAGATCCCCGCTGTGGGCCCCCCAATATTTTTTATAACTGGCACCCCTGGCGGGTAGTCATTACAAGGGAAACAATTGGGGGATTGAAGCCCCCACACCACCCCTGTCACCCCCTGGATATGGGCCTGCTCAGATTTAACCATTTCACCAACATTTACCTCCTGCGATTTCTGCTACCACTTATTCATAGTACCCCAAGCATTTAATGATTTTCGATGACTATTTTTTACGAAGTTGTGACAATACGTTTAAAACATATTACACAATCAATGTTTCAATCCAAAGGTTGGTTTGGATAGTTGAAGGTAGAGCTCACCGCAAACTTTGCCACAGGCATGACAATGCCACATATTTAGGACAGGGGGCAATTTCTTACCTAAGGCAACCTCGAACTTCGAGGATTGTATTTGAATGGGTCCGAAGGCGTCACCTATGTTTTAAAACAGGGAATCTTCGATCAGCAGCTAATTTAGGCTGACCACTAGACTAAAGTACTCTCCTCTGAAAGATATGACGACCATGAAAAATGGAAACATTTTTGCATCAATAAAATTCGTTCATGGGCATATCGCTAACTAACATGACACCTTCTGCTAACCACCCCTGGCATGTCTCCCTTCCCACGTTGAATTTTCTTCTTCGATGCGGTATAAGATCAATTATTCAACATTTGGAGCTTTATTTTTTTAATTTCTTTAAATCCCATACTAAAAATTACTGAACCTCGTTCCATTGCTCTAAAATTTGCCACTCTACGAATAAATTAATGGAAAACTAATTTTATGCCTGATTTTTTAAAGTTTTTTCCAAGTTAAGGTGAACGATAATAGTTATTTGTATCATATAACTAGAGGATCCCTCCTGAAAACAATGCAAACCACTTTCCTTGAACCTTTAAAATGTAATGCGAGCAATTGACTTAGCATTTAACTTTGCTTAACTACTATGCTAATGCCATAAAAGTGTGATAAAAATACTCCATATTTATTGCTTACAAATGTAGGTGGTTTCCTCAAGCGTTCCATTTGGTGCGGCATTGCCCCTCCTCCAACATCCCCCGACCCCTTTGGTTCGTACACTTGACTCCCGACGCATCCCACTCCACGTAAAAAAAATTAAACTAACCCGCCGCGAGGGTTGCAGGACGGCAGGAATAAAATGATGCAAAATAAATATGAGCGACCCTATGCGACTGCTTGAAAAAATAAGTCCTGCCCATTCACCCTTAGCCGCTGCCTCTAACCCACCCCCACATAGAATCCACGCATCGTTGGCGAAAAAATATGGTGTCCTGTACGGCAGAGGAGAATTTGAGCTTCTACTGGGTTCAGCACATCCACCATTGGAGGCTAAGTTTAGCCAAAAACACGATTGAGGGGGCAGTTTATGCCGATATATACAATACCACGCTATTATATCGCCCCAGGTACTCTCCAAGTTCGAAGGTCAGCCTATACAAGAGGTCAAGTGGAATAGTTCATACATTATTCTATGGCTTTGTAATTGGACATTTACTCGTGTAGTATGTGCTTACTTGGTTTTATTTTTATTAATGGGCAAATGCTTATCTAGACAGGGCTAATTAAGTTGCAAAGTTATTCTAAATATGAAAGATTCATGACCACGGCAGACTTTCACCTAAAGTAGAAGTCACTCCTTCTTAGGTGAGTATGCAAGATTTTTCACGCAAATAGAAATCGATAACTTGTAAAAGTATCTGACCATATGATAGGTTAGGTAGGATGGGAATTTGAAAGACGGTTTTGGATGCGATAATTGGTACTTCAATTCACAAGGAAAGCTTTGAATATTTCCTTTAATCAGTGGGAACTGGAAGCAGAGACAAAACATAATCGGCAACAAGGTATATGACTACTCTTATAAAATATTACCAAAGAAGCAGACGTTTTAAAGTCCTATCCGATGGAAAGAGTACTTAACAATTCGTGTTATGTAACTTAAAAGGAAATGAGGATCACAAACAAATTTGCATTAACATTAGGTCATCGCTGATGCGGATAAAATTATAACAGGCAGGTATCTTATTCACAAGCCCACCGTAGGCAAACAGCCATTTTGGTGATTGTTATCCCTTAAGTTCTTTCCTTTAGGACTAATTACGACTGTCTTCTTGCCCTTTCATCCTTCCCCATAGTAAAAACAAACTTTGGCCGTCAACCACTTCCGCCTAATTTCAAAGCCAATAATTATTTTACACCGATGAAAGCTGAAATACAAAAAATACACAATGACGCAAAAAAGGGGTATACTGTCGAGAGAAGAGGAGAAGTACTGTCATAAATTTCCTTCTTAATGTATTAGCTATCAATAAGCCTCATGACAGAGGCGCTATTCGCTGTTTAAATTTCACACGATTAATTTTCATTGATAGACTTCGAGGCATAGTAACAGTATGAATCTCGATGCTATAAGAAATAAGACTAAATAGCTTTTTGACGTTACACTGATTTTGATGACCAATCCAGGTCTCAAATATTCTATAGTCTCCATGAAGGACCTTGATAAAATAATTACTCCGCTGTTTAACCACCACACGATTAATTTTCATTGATATACTTCGTGGCATCATAACTACGTGAATCTCCATGTTATAATAAATAAGAAAATGAGGTTTTGATAACCAATCCAGGTATTATGTATTCTACATTCGCCATGAAGGATCTTGACAATAGCTGAAGAGCAGGTGAAAATTGGCTCTGCATTTATAATCTGTTCGTGTCATAAAGCTGATTATTTACATATCTCCTTTTCATGGGTGAAAATGTGAACTAGCTTGTATTTAAGCTTCCAGCCGACACGACGGAAGGTTTCCACACAGCGGAAAATGATGATAAAATGTTTTCATTCAGGTGGGAGATTTGATGGGCGAGACTGTGTGGGGTCAATCTTGCAGTTCCACCGCAACCCATTGGGGCCTCACCATAGAAACCGTCCTCTCTCTCCACCTCTCCCCAACAACGCAGTCACCTCAACCGTGAAACGCGGACGAAGCGGCAAAGAAATAACTTTCCGACGCACTTCCACATAAAAACAAGACGGCGCAGTTAAACAAAAAACGCAAATCAGTCGCGGAATGAAACAACTAGGGACGCAAAAAAAAATAGAGAAGCGAGGGAACGAAACAATGGGACGAATTTCGTACTGAGAACGATTTTATTTGCACCAGAAGGGCGGAAAAAAGTAAGGAGGGCAAAAAATATTTATCTCATTCCAACTTCCACTCTTCCAACCCAACCCAACCCAACCCATGGGGGAGGGCGAAAAAAAAAACCTTTTATGCGCTCCTTTTCATCGCTTTCGCATTCGCTTTTTCCTCGCTACCTATTTCGCTTTCCGTCAGTCATTTTTTCCTCACTTCGAAAACATGTCACGAGAGTGCGACTGGCGAAATTGGTCATTTTCGTCCAAATCCTAAAAAAAACCGACATTTTAAAGGGTGGGTTACATTTTTCTTCGAAACAAGTATGGTATGGGGAGAATTTACAAGGCTTTATAGAGAATTTTGATGCCACACATCTAACTCACAACTTGCCGCTGCTGCGTGACATCATCAACTCATACCAATGAGATCCTCACAGTGTTCTCAAACGATTATTTATTTGACACATTCAATATATTAACAACCCAATGTATGCGGATAATGACGTAATGAGTTCACCATTACATTCTTGAACGCACGAAGCCTCGGAAATTATCGGACGAGGGTGTAAATATAGATGTAAAAAAATATTGGACTTTTTCCTGGAAAAAATTTCAAAATCGGTCGTAATAGCATGATTTGAGAAATGTATAAAATTAAGGGGTTAACCTCCGAGTATGATGCGGAAATGCAGTTCTAAGACTCTGGCCTACAAGGGTTAAACTCCTTATTAAGGAAAAAAACCTTTCCCATGCATTTAAGAAGTCAATTTTAACTATATAGAAGATAAAGTTAGGTTAATTGCCGCAAAAATCAAAATTTCAGGTTTGGAATTTACTAAGGGCGGAATCGAGGTTATTAATGCATAGAAAATGTCATCATTTTACGGGTAATAACGATTTAAACGAATGAATGACCGATAACCGAACTTGGTATCAGTAAAAAATAAAACTATCTGAATCGCCAAGCTGAGTAGCAGATGGCAACTTGAGCAATGATGGTTCGAAAAAGACTTGAGAAAAACAAACGCCGAGCTATGGGAAGAGGTGAATTTCACAAGCAACAATGTAACATCTCCTACTTTTTGGAGGTTATATTCGCCTGATTTCCTGATGTACAATGCATCCTCTGTAACCAGAACCAAAATTTAAATTTCAGCTTTTGGAATTTTGAGGGAGATAGCATAAAAAATCAATGATTCAGAAGCTGCAAATATTTATGGCCTTTAGAATTAACCAGAAGCCATAATTCTTCAATCATTCATTTCAACCACGGTTTTTGCTCATTTATTTTTCATAAATCACGACCGATTCTGCAGAAAATACATTCATCCAATGAAAAAATATGTAACTGCTTTTTCCCGCTCGTCCAACAGCTAATGGAAATGGGAAATATTGGTACACCGAAAGAATGCACGAGAAGTAGCGGCAAGTCCAACACGGAATCACTGCAAGTGATTATCAAACAGCATGGGGAATGATATTAAGGAGGAAGATAATTATAGCAAAAATTATTATTAGGTTACATAAACAATAAAATGCACAAGTTAGAAGTAATACTTGCACATCGGATACACCTGAATTGTACGAAGAAATTAATTTAAAGACTTAAATGCATTTTTTATGTGATAGGTATGGCTACCATTATTTTTTCTATAGATATAATTAAACTATTTTCCAGAAACGTATGCACGTAAAGGATAAATTAGGAATGATGAAATTGATCCTGATAATTATGATCCGGAGGGCTGTATTGAAAGCCTAAAACGCCAGTAATTTCATTCTTCACCAGTATTAAACACTGTCAGACTTGACAAAGACGCATCAAAAGTACGAAAAGAGCGACATATCATGTCTCTTAAGTCGGTTCTCTGCCAATACCCTTTTCTAAATATTCGAATTTCATTCAAACACTCTACGTTTCAACGGTAAACTAAGTCATTAACACAATAAATCACGCGAAAAAAAATAAATAGACATTAAAACGTTGCACTATTTTACAAAATAACCAAGTACCATTATATTCTATAACTCCAAAAATAAATAATTTATCTCAATTGCTCCCGAAGAACATTATGAGACCTTTACATTGGGAGTTTAAACAAACAACAACAGACGATCACACACACTAATGTCCTGGAAGGGGCAAACTATCCAGGCGGGACTCGGACCCGCGACCTTCGGTAAGGTAGTCGAGGACTTACCCCCGCCGCCACCGAGGCCGACTTATTAAAGCAATTAAATTATTCACTTTAAATTTTTCATAACCACGGATTAAACCTAGGGGTAGTTAAGACGATTCTTACACGAAGTCGTGCTCCATTTTCTCATTTAAAACCACAATTTTTACCAATTTTCAAACCCATTTGCAAAGAGCCAGTCCATACCCACACTCCTTCCTAAAATAACGAATGACCAGCAACTATCAATAACAGAAGAAAAACATAGGATTCCTCCTGCCTCGTTTTTTCTCTGACTGACACTCGAGACGGAGCGGAAAATAATTCTTCACGCTACAGCAGTCCACAAATAATTCCAAAGCAGCTTCGGACACACTCGCATATTCCTCTCTCTCTCTCCCATCAAATCGAGAAACATTCTCGACCGCCTGCCTCTCTATAGCGCCCGCTTCGGCTTATATTCCCGTCAAAATCGGTCGCGGCGGAGAGCGCGAGGAGGTCCACGTAGCGCTTTATTTAAGAGAAGAGGAGCGAGGAACGGGGCGAGCGGAGAGGAATGTCTCGGGAAACAAAAGAGAATCGGAGAGAGAGCCCGCGAGCTGTGTGCGGAATCCAGAGGAAATCGAGAGAGAGAGAGAGCGAGGGTCTGACGTAGCGGACGAGAAGAATGAGGAAAGAATGAGGAGGAGAGGGAAATGCACGTAGTTTCCGAGCGGGCATTCATCATTCAAGCGGAGAAAAGAACCCGGCCCAAAGGATGAGGACGGAAAGAAAGGGAAAGCAGAATGAGGGTGGATGGTATAGAAGACCGTGGGTTTGCTTGTGGGGAGGAGAAAAGGAAAGCATAAAATACAGAAAAGAACATTTGATAACATAAGGGCGGGGACCAAATGGTATTAAAAATGCATAATCTCGGGGAAGGGAGGGCGGTGAGCTGAAAAGTCAGCAGTTCTCCTTGCCCAGTCTTACGGTTTTGCTCTCGGTCCGCGCGAGCAGTGACAACCTCCTTACCAAAGAATATTTTGGGATTGCTCTATCGTGTCTCCTCGATGATTGGTCTCTAGTTTTCTCAATCGTACAAAGCTCTCATTAATGCCTCCGCAAAGGTCTCAATATATTCACGTATTGCCCTCGGAAATTACAATTTTTTACCATATTTTGGGATTGCCTTTGATTGATTTCTCCTCGTTGATTGTCTCTCTAGTTTTCTCAAGTGTACAAAGATCTCTTCCAATTCTCCGCAAAAGTCTCAATAAATTCACGATTTACCCTCAGAAACTGCATTTTTTTACCATATTTTGGGATTGCCCCATCCCTTCCATTCGCTGATTGTCCCTCTAGTTTCCTCAGCGGTACAAAGATCTCAAAAGTCATAAGTATCTGCAAATGTCTCAATGCATTCACGAACTTCCCTCAGAAACTACATCCATATTTCACCCAAGTTGCCACCTTAAGGGACGGCAGAGTTTTCAACAGCATACACTCCCTTACTTCTATTGTAACGAAACAGTGAGAAAAATCAAATCAAACAGACAGAGAGAAGAAAATACCAAATTAATAGCCAGGATTTAAATCAAACAACTAATCAAGACGAAAAATTAATATTTTCAAAAGGAAAATGGGCAATTAAAATCATTGGATGCACGTGCGAGTCCATCAGCTTAATTGCAAGAGAGGATTTTATAGTCTTAAATTCGTTTATTAATTATGAAGACATTATTTTTATCAATATTATTATGGAGCCTACTCCAAATAATACCGCTTAAAAAACTTACCTTTGCAATGCATTGTTGTGGATAACATATATTTTTTCTTCTATATACAAAACATTTCAAAATTCATCAATAGCCTTCGCTTCCTACCATTACTTATTCACCTACATTCCTCTCTCCAGGTCTTCATAACCTCACAATACACGTAAAACACCCTGACCGTTTGCCCGACACCCATGAACCCTCTCTTTTCAGTCTCCTGCGCTCTCTCACACTTCAGTAAGCAATCCGTGGTTGCTCCTCACATATATTCGCGCTCAAATTCATACCCTTAGGGTTACAAGCAAGGATTCTTCGAATGCCCTTTGAAATTCTCCGAGTTTAAAAAAAGTCAAGAAGACATCAAATGCCGTTTCCTCTGGGGAGTCGACCCTGATTTTCATACCAAAGCAGACAAAGGTTTGAATTGGAGACGACAAGGAACCCCGGGCGGACGTTGACAGTGCCCGTCGGGAAGAATAACATTTAAATCGAACCGTTCCTGAGGCCACGAAAGCTGAGGTTGGACCGAAAAAATATCATTCCCTTTAACAGAAGAGGGCGAACGGAGCGAGGAAATGTCCACACGCTTCGAAAGCGAACGAACCGAGCCTTAGATAAATTATGTATCAGTTTCCTATCGGTGGGATAAAGGAGTCGCTCTCCGTATTGTTTCTTCCTTTTATTCGATGTAGGGTTGTTTCACCAATAACACAGGAAATGGATTCGGGGTCATGAACCCCGCAGAGAATAAAAAAAAATAAAACACAAACTGTCCGCTTGCGAACTAATTTTTGAGCGACGTGTACATTTACCTCATATATAACTGCCTACCTTCCTTTTTTTCGTAGCGAAGTCGCTAGTCGTTATCGGACAGGAGAGAGGAATAGAGAGCTGCGTCAAGCCAATCTTACGATTGTTGACTTATGATTACTGCCTAACGCCTAGGGTAGAGTAAGATTTTGGATTATGTTTAAAGTTCTGCTTGATTGAAAGATGGATTGAATCATCACCACTGATCAACAATCTTGGTTTGACGCCGTTCTCCACTAAATTCTCTTATCAGCTACTACTTTCACACCTACGTATTTCTTCTCTTTCAGATCTTTGTTTGCCTGTTCCATATATTTTGTTCGACGTCTTCCTTTTCCATTCTTGCCATTTACTTGTCCCTCGACGATTGTCTTCATTAGGCCATCATGTCTCGAGATTGGATTGGGTATGTTGCATAAATATCAATACTACCAACCCTATACGGCCAGAAGAAAAACACGTCTTAATCTATATGCCTATCTTGGTAATGATTCATTCGTTCAATAGGTGATTAGAAAGTATTCTACACATCAACCGCTATAGTTTATCAATGCCATTTTAAATAAAGTGATAGACTTCTTATAAAATATATTTAATAGGCGGTTTTTCCCCAAAAGAAGGACTTAAAACAGTATTTAATAATAAAATAATATACCACTCTCTTAACTAACCGGGGAATTTTGCACCGTGTCATATTAACTTTAATTCGCTTTAAACACGAGGTGGTGTAGTATAGTTATTTTTATTGTGTTCCACAAGAGACAACAGATTTTCTTAACCAGAGAAGAAAACAAGGTTTAGTTCGTTTGTTTATGGCATGCCTTGGCGTTTGAATGTGCAAGGGTACCTCCTGGTAAGCAGTTGACGTCACCCTCGTGGAGGGAAGTGAGGTGACGTGCGCGAGAGGGGAAGGAAATCGAGAGGGGATTGCTCCTCATACCACGGGGACCATGCGATGGCCCTCACATGACCAATAGCATCACTGCCCGCAGTGCTTGGGGACATTACGGGGTCAGAAATCACCAACCAACCGCCATGCCAACTCCAGCTCCCTTCACGCAGCCCAACCCTACATTACGCTACGTAAGTAATGTCCGAATAAGTAGTATCCAGACTTTTATTTATCAACTTATATGCCAATCACTACTATGCATAAATTTGTGGTCCATTGATGAAATTAAGTGTTCAGTGAATGATTTATTGTAGTTAAAACAATTTCTACTTTCATGCATTTTGTTTAAGCATTCCAAAATGGTGTCTGTGAGATGGCGCGCGATAAAAGCGTTCCAAAATATGACGCAACTGACGGAGGTTTGAATAATGATGATAATTTTAAACGAATTTCTACAATTGAAATACTGAGTTTTTGGAGCAAAGACTTCCACAGCGGTTGCTTAACATTCCCCTCGATATTCTGGCACCAGCACACCCAGTAATATCGAAAGAAATACAAAGTCATTATCTACGTCACCCTTAAAAATAATTATGTTTCATCTCGTCAAAAACTATAGTCAAAATTCTTCAATTCTACCTGATATCAACAGAGCCGTGCGAGGTAAATAATAAGGAACTAGAGCCGTGAGGTAGATGAATAATCAAAATTAATATTATACACGCATTTCTCGACATAGTGATTGCACATTAGTTGTCGACAATATGTTGCACATTATTAAAAATCCAGCTTTCTTTCACCTGGAATCAGCGTGATATCCTTTTTAACGCCCAATTTGTTCTCTTGAAGGGTACATCCTTTTGCCTGCATTTGCACCGCATACATAATATTTCAAATAGACCGCACAATTTGCTAGCCAAGCAAACGGCGCCAGGTAATTTTCATAACGAGCACCAACTCATTGACACCCGGTTTCACAGAACCGTACGCCCCTTGCTATCTAGACCCAAATGCTCACTTACCCGGAACAGCACGTATACCTTTAGCAGAAGCGGACCTTCCGTGATAACCACTAATTAGGCACTTAATTTCTCCGCTGTATTAAGCAGCTGGTACGGTAAGCTGGGCGAGCGCCTATATCGGCATACGGCAATGAGGTCTTCGACCTTTATCTCACCCAGTTAAGTAAGGTTTGCACTTCAATTGGGTCAGGTGCTCACACAATTTACACTTCGTTTAAAATTAAATTTTCATTCTGTTTAAATTACACGAATCACCGTATTATTCACGCTTGCTTTGTAATAATTCGATCGGAATTTACAAAAATAACCTTGAGATTGGGGGCGTTACAGAAACATTAATGTTAGAGAACTGAAGAGATATTAGTATACTCGTATCAAGGCGTGAAAATCTAATTTATTTCCACTTTGAAATTCCATGACCATTAAAAAAGAAGCATTGACGTTATGACTGGTCCAAAATATCAAATTGAAACTGTATCTAACGGTGTTTAAAATTTTATTTTCAACCCAGAATATCACTGAATTTATTGCATTGCTTCACCAGTCATCAATGTGAAATAGAAGATTGAAAATGTGGAGGACATTTGAGAGAACTCAGTCAAACCTATCTTAGGATTATGTCGCATCCCGACGCCTTCGCCGGGACGTAACGACAATCGCGAGTCGCAAGAGTCGAGTGGCTGCCTCCTGACTCGCGGGTGTGGTCGAGAATCGGGGAAAATATGAATAAAATTCCCGCTGGATACTAGTGAGGGTATTTATTGAGAGTAAAATACAGGTCCCCTCTAATTACTCCAGCTCGTCGAGACGCCGGAGAGATCCAGCCCGGCCGCTTCCTCTCTCTGGAGAGGACTGGGGACACATCCTCCTCTTGCGTAGATAAAAGGCCAAAGGGCTCTGCTCTTCATCATGATGTTGATAACAGCCCACCGCCCCCCAAAGGCAGGCATGACCAGAAGCAGGGCCATGTGGGGGTGCATGCAACAATTATAAATCAGAGATGATGAGCAATGCATCCACAAATAAGTATCAACAAAAAATCTAATCCACAATTTCGCCATCATTGAGCATGTGTTTGGTAAGAGATTTAACCCATTATTCCCCAGACTCCACGTAGGGGTTTTAACTTCGGTTTTTTCGCATATTCCGATTTATTTTGGCCAAATTAAGATGAATTTTTGGAAAAATATTATATTCATCATATTATATGATTTTCATAATGCTGCGTATGCGCAACGCTGCGAAAACTCCGGTCAATAATAACAAAAAAAGTAATTCTTTAAAACTTGGGTTACATATTTTATTTTTTCTCTTGATTGGCACACTCGACATCTTCGCCGGGAGTTATCAGTATTCATTTGGAGGAAATTCCCCATTCTGCCTTAACGGACATGCTGGGGTATGTCATTTTTCCTAGGGTGTCTCGTATGTGCGCACCAATTTTTATTCTTCACGCCATCAGTTATAAAAATACAATTATACACATGAAAATGTTGGTGGAAATGACAAAATTAGAACTAGAGATACTTAAAAAAGTTAGTTAATCGAAGAAAAAATTATTCTGAAGTAGAAACTTGTTCTGATAATTAGGATTCAATAATGTTGCGTTTACGCAACGCTGGGTATTAATGGGTTAAAGGTTTTACGCTCGATTATGCCCCCACACTTTCATTTCTATAACCATTTTCTGCTCACTCGTACAAATAATTATGCTCCCTTTCGTGAGCCAAGTTTTAAATTATTAAGAAGTTATTTACAGTAAAAACTAACCCACTAATTAGCACCATCATTTTGTACAGCATATTTTTATATGATGATATATAGAAACGAAAATCGAGATAGCGGAGTATTTCTTGGAAATATCCGACAGGTTGAAACAAAATTTAAAAACTGAGTGATGGAGTTTTAGGAAAAATCATTATCAATGAGAGTGACGTAACTCAAATAGGATTATTCTATGGTAGCTTTCCACAAATATTATCAACAATCGGTCATTATCTAGGTTCAACCAGGGTCACATTAAAGGAACAAGCCATCGCTCGTTCTGAGAGAAAATTAACTCGATTGAAAATGCATATGAATCAGAAACGGCAATCTTTGGTAGCAGAAGAAAATTGGGTTCTACCAAAATTCATTAACATTACAAACACTTCAAAATCCTTAACGAGATGCTGCTCACTCAGCCAAATAAAAATTGGAGAGAACGTTTGTTTTTCTCTATTCTACGCACTGGATCAGTGGAGTTAATGGGTTAATGTTGACCTTGCAGCTTATCCAAATGACAAAATCGGATCACAGCTGTTTTCCTCCATGCTTTAAGCCGTTCCACGTTCGTGTCGTCAACAACGCGTTGACAGCTTTGTACCTTGCCTTGAGTGTCGCTCACTGAGTTGTCAAATTCCTCGTGGGATAAAGCCGATTAGCCGAGTGCACGAGGAGATCATGCAGAAAGGAGGGGAGAGGCGGTAATCTGTACAAATTGGCTGGGACAGTACTTGAGGTTTGCTATGGCGAGGTTTAATAAATTACTCCATTAGAATGAGAAAGTGTAAAAACAGACTGAGCGACAAAATCCAATAAAAGAAACGAAAGGAAATATGCTCCGTGACGCTTGGTGAGGTCGCTAGGCTTTGTAGACCTGATAGTTATCAATATAGCTTCCTCCGTCCCGACGTATTGTTTACAATCCATCGATGTTTGAATTTGTTTCTCGCTTGGCTAAGCGAGATGTCGTTATTTCAACTAGTTCAGCGCTTCCTTACAGCCTACAGATACAGCCTACAGAAGCATCAAACAGATGCATGATTCACACACATAGATAATGCTGTTTTTTAATACCTAATTAACGAGAAAACATGATATTCAGACCAAATATAAGGGTAGATAGTTAAGTGGTGGAACTAAGGAGGTTAAATACGGATAGATGATTAGAATTTACATGTGTACGCAATGTACATTTATTATATTGGGTTTAAATTGAATTTATGCCTACTATCAACGGTGAATTTTAAATACGAAGAGATTCATGATGCCTTCTTGAAAGGTAGTAGTTTAAGCTATGAGTTTGGTAAGAATCTTTACAACACCATTGGTACTACATAAAAATTTAATAGAAAGATTCCAACTGGATGGGAAAACAGGGGAACATGGGAAAAAATTATAACTCTTATTCTCGGTAGACTCTGTGGTGTCCCGATGCATATTTTTTGCCTAACAATATTGAGTAACAATTGGAATTACACTCGTATTCGCCATAAATTGCTTTTAATTCACTTGCACGATAATATAAGTCAAATATTAAATTATCCTGATCCCATCTTGATCCGTCATCAACCTCTCGCAGTTCCATCTCCAGTGAATTAAGAAATGTCGTAATTCTTAAGCTATTAATATAGGTTAGCGAATAATATACTTATAAATAACCAATCAATTTGATATCGCTGGAAAAATACTCAGATTTCAGCCCGAAATTGACGAGAATCAAAATATTTTACATGCCATCCAGGTAATTTTTATATATCCTATAATGAGTTCTGATAGCAGCAGACGGGCATGAGATGGAGGTGATGTACCCTTGATGAATTGCTGCCAAGAATATTCAGTCTGGGTTATTTATAGATTGTATAGTAACTCACAAGCGTCAAAACTTTCCATTCTGCGAAAACCGTGGATCCTTTCGTAATTGGTTGTTGCCAGAAGATTCGCAACTGCGCAACAATCCCTTATTTTCTCCACGTGACACCCAATGGAAACAAGATTGGACGTGCTCAACGCACACACCCCTAATTATTCCATTGATGCCCAACTGCGACGGAAACTTGGCAAACGTTTGTTTCAAACGAAATTTCAAAACAACCGATATGTCGGCTGATAAAATATACCAGTGGGAACGGGGACTCGCCGCAAACAAAAAAAAAACACTCTTTCAAGCCGAGTTAGCTCCGGCAGACAGATGCTCATTAGTATTAACTGCGGCAGCGGCGGATAAAGAGGACGAAAAAAAAGAACAAAAGAAGAGCGAAAAATAAATAATATGCACGCGCGCTTTGAAACTCCCGCGAGGTGGCAGCGCGATCAAAATGAAGCGACCGACGTGAGACAAATGAACATCGTTGGCAGACAGATCAAGCGGAGAGGGAGAGCTTGCCGTAAAAAGAATCCCTTAATTAAAAGTTTCGTTCCGGGGCAATCGTAAAAATGAGGAGTCGGATATTGCACTTCTTCTGCTCAGCACCTGGGCCGCGTCCCCGACGAGCAGACTGGAGAAAAAGAAAAACGGGACGATAATATGGATAGCAGAACGCTTTAATCTCTCTAATTCCTCGCCTTCAAGTCTTTCCCGTCATTTAAGACGCGGTAGTGACATCTGCCGCTTTGTAAGTCCACCCTTAAAACTTTCAGAATATATCTTCAGCGATTAAATTTTGACGGAGACAGGGAATATAATTGGGTCACGTCAAATCAGCGAAAAGAATTTAAATGCTATCATTTAAACAGGAAATTTCCGATTCCTTTCAAATTCGGTATTCTAGTGACTCCTGTAAGAAATTAAAAACTCTAACAAGGATTAAAATTTTACAAGAACGTTGAGGGTGACCTTATTTGGGAAATTATATAGAATTTGAGCTTTTTTATCGCTAGTTAAACGTCTACAACCCAAATCATAACAGATAAAGGAGTTAAATGTATATTTTTTAAAGTGATAAAAGGGTGCTTCATTATTCTATTCAAACTGTCCTACTTATAAAAGCATTCAAGGCATAGGTCATTGATTGTATACTTTGAACTTATATATACCCGTTAACCTTTTTGAAAAAATATAAAACGTTTATCCAGTGCACTGGTGCATTGGTCCTTTGAAAATATTACAAAGTAAGTCGCATCTTTTTAAAAAACAATTTCTAAGAGATTAGAACATATTACACTAATAAGTTATCCACGCCAGTATTAAATACATGAAAGCCCATTTTTTCACAGGAACACATATCATGCAACGAATAGAATAGAAAATAATAATAAAAATCACAAATACGCAATTCCTTTGCCATTATACGAAATTTTTACGCAAATAATTTCTCTGTTCACTTCATAGCTTTTCATAAGTATTTTACCGGTCTAGGTAGGTTTGCATGGAGCATTTTGGGAATTAACACAATTACCCGTCCTAAATGGGACTTTACCTCTAACCATTGCAGAATTAGCATTATCGACGCACCATAAGCGTTTTCATACGAATTACCGTTGAAGTATCAGACGATCCAATCAATTATTTCCAGCATTTCATTTCATTGCTTTACCTCTATTTTTTGAAGTACTTTACATAGCTAACCTGTGGGTCAGGGCAGTTTTAAATATAAATATAGCATGACCGATAAAAATGTAAAAACAGAGTTACTAAGACGCCTCAAAAAGTAGAATAGCAGTTCCACAAGGTAAATAAAGACCCCAGGGAATCACTTCATCCCAATTACTCGTTTCCAGTTCTGCGTAAAAGAACGAAAATATCTGCGCTCAGAGGGAAGGGATAATCAAACTTCTTTCGCAAAGGATCCTGGGTACAAAGAAAAGATTTCTCACAATAGGTCCCAGAAGTTGACAGAATGTAAGATTGAGGGAGAAGAAAACTTTTCTCGTGGTTATGGAGGAGATAGGGGGAGTGGGGATATCTTCCTCGGTGGACGTAAGGGTAGCAATCTCGTGCCATGACCTCGCAGTTCAAGTTTGAAACTTAATAAAGCCATTGCGGTCGGAACGACATGAAAGATTGTTAAGAAGGGGAAACTCCGATCCATATTGAGGAAAATGGTTGTTTTAACGTTTCGATGATGAAAAATGCACCATTAAAAACGTAGATAATGTAATGAAGCGCTGTCCTTCATATGTATATAATCAGTATTTCAAAAGACTTGCCAAATAATTAGAAATGAAACAAAATTGAGACGTAGACACATTTTAATGTGCCTTGGAAGTAAATTGGTCTAATGATAATTTTAGGCGCAGGTTTGCTTAAAACTACTAAACAATTTCACTCTCTCTTCCTGCCTTATTTCAAATACCTCTTCTCCACCATTGAAATTATTATTTGCATTCATCTCCAATCAAAATTGGCAATGCCTTCTATATGTTTTATTTATTGCATTAACGCAGCTTAATTCGCAGCGTGCATCAAAGTTTGCCTCTGACTTATAAATTACCTACTAAATTTTAATAAATATTCATTTATTTTTTCATGCAATATTCATTGAAATTTTAACTGATGGGAAGGTTGAACCCTTCCCCTTAGTTAAAATTTGAAGAGCATTAGCAATATAAAACTCATAGATTAGCCATTTATAAAATATCAAATTTAGGTGCTATAGTGATAAAACTACTAAAAAAAAATAAAACTTTACACATCATTTTGCAAAGGTTTCGATATCAGCTTAAGACACTCACTATGAAAACCAAAATGCTTATCATAAAATCTTTTCATCATAATCATCTTATTCATCATTCCGTATCATCATCTTCAAATATTATCGTACAGATAATTACCGCATTTGTAATTTCATTGAATGTGATGATATTAGACCTGATTCTGAAACATTTCCTTCGCCCTGAAGATGGTTGTTCATTCAAAGATAAACTGTTCCGAGGTTTTCAATATTTTTGAATCTGAACTCGATATTTAAAACCTTATTTTAAATGCCTTCATTTATCACAACTCATATTATAAAAAATACTCCAAAAACTTTAAACCTCAGGTATTTCAAGTGATCTTTTAGAAATGATGCGGTCTAATCTTAGTTATAAACCTTAATTTTGAAATTATTATGCCATAATTCATTTGAAGTACGGAAGCGAAGCATAGATAATTACGGCAGCGAAGAAATTAAGGGTAGAGGCCTTCGAAATGTAGTGTTACAGAAAAATGATGAGGAGTAAAAGAATCGACCGAGTTAGCAATGAGGAAAGCCTAAGAAGGGTAGGAGAAAAGAGAATTCACATGAAAACCTTGATAAGAGGACGGAACGACTCTACGGGCAATATCTTGAGACATGATACCATAACGATGAAAATTGTCGAGAGATAAGAGGATCGCAAGAACGGAAAAGGAAGGCCTCGAAAAAATATGCGAAACAGGTAAATGTGTAGGATGTGAAAGAGAATAAATACGTAGGTGTGAACGGATTAGTTGGTAGGACAATTGAGTGGAGAGCTGCGTCAAACCAATCTCAGGATTGTTGACCAGTGATGATAATGGATACAATTGACCCTAACTGTTAAACTTTTTTTGTTTCTCCCAATACTCTTCGCGCAAGAAATTGTCGCGCAGCCGTTGGTGCAGTGAACGGAGTGCACGGGGTCCGTGCTCGAGCGAACTCTGTCCAGTGGGGGGTGGTCCACCCGCGATCCCGGAAGGTTGAACTGGACGTCGCGGGTGAGAAATGCGGGGAACGCCGTCGGTGCACATTCTTCGTCGGCGTACATAGGGTATACTCCGTCAGCGGCAGTCTCACATGAACCCAAGCGACTGACTTCGTCACGCGGATGAAAGAGAAGGGGATGTGAGACATGGCCGAGCTGGTATCGGACACGCCTGGTTTTGCGTAGATCGTTCTATTTATAAAAACTCCCATTCTTTCCCTTTCTCACCGGCTAGAATATTGGAGGCATTCGAGATGTGGGGTATGGAGAAGAATGGAGAAGGTGAAATGGACGGAGAGGAGGAGAAACAACGAAGTGCTGGACATGGTGGGTGAGTAAAGGCAGCTTTTAGATGAGGTACGGAGGAGACAGAATGTGGTTGGAGCGAATACTTAGCGGGGAGGGGATGTTGAAAATGGTGTTAGAGGGTGGAATGTTAGGGAAACGAGGGAGGGGAAGGAAAAGAATAGGATTTTAGATAGATTGTAAGGGAGTAGGTCCTACAATGAATGGAAGAACGCAGGACTGGAAGGAAAGGGAGACTCCCAGATTACTTCTTTAGCACTCCATGGAAAACTACCTTAATCGGTAGAATACTATAATAATAATTCTTTGGGGAACGAATGAATGTCATACTTGTCTCATTCTAATACCGTATACTCTCAAGGTTATGAATTACATGTCTGTCTCACTCCGAGGAATTCTTCGTCGAAAGGATACAAGAATTATCGTCCATCGGCAGTCTCCGAGTCCATTACTAACATGCCATAAAAGAATTTCCAACTACCTCTGCTTTTGGTGTAGCAAGTGAATCGAAAACAATTGACCTCCAAAGGGGCGTAATATTTACGAGATAAATTCCACTAATGGAGGTATTTAACATAGAGGACGGCACACTGACGACACGAACTATTCACAGCTGCAGGGATAATCCTTCTTTCTTCGGTTCGGAATGATTTTCGCTATCTTTCATATGATCCATTAAGTCTATACTATTCCTTTCGTATCCCTAACAGCATGAAATTTCTCCAAACCGAAATAAGAAGCACTATTTCATAGGTTGAACAATTAATCATCCCTTATAGGCTCAAGAAAAGAACCACTTTCAACAAATATTCCCGACGCTCTATCTCCGTCACTTTATGGTTCCACTAATTCCCCCCATTGATCTCATTCATTCGACCCTTCCGTCTCATCTCTATCTCACACCAACTAGAGCCAGTCATGTCTTTTCCAATAAAAAAAAAATAAAAACGATATCAAATACGTAAGGGACGGAAGTCGAAATGCTATATTGAGGAGTGTCTTAAATAATCTCACAGCAGGAATAACGTAGGATCTATCATCCTCACTGACAATGACGCGGCTTAGAACACTTAATCATGGAGAAACATTTTGACATTTGATAATCCACCCGCCAGATGGGCATTTGGGTAGCAGTCACTCTGGAAGCTTTTAAATTATGACTGACGTATTTATATTTCCAGCTTTTCCCTCCCCATCTCCCAATTCTGAGAAGTCACTCACCCCAGACCAAATGCTGTGGATCGCTCACTTTAAACTACCACTCCGAGTTAACTCATGGCTTAAAAACTATGCATCAATGGATATAGTACCAACGCACAACCAACGCAAATTGAATAAAATTAACAGATATTTTCGCTAGCATTGAAGATCAATGGCGCCGACTCCATGGAGCATGAGGGGGCCCGAGCCCCCTCAACAATTCATTATGGGGGGGGAAGAAATGATGTGTCAGGCTTGTTGATTATCCCAGGAGTGTCGTGTTATCAAGAGACGAGTTTTCAGGGTTCTAATGTTGATCATATGACTCTTCTAAAATGCTTAAAATAACTTAAAAACTCACTATTTATAAAATTTCCCGGGGCAAGACCCCAGTATTGGTCCCCCCAATATTTTTTATAAGTCGGCAGCCCTGTTAAAGATGGAAGTAGATATAATTTAGTTGGTGACTTAAAGTAACGCATCCCTTTCAGAAACTTTTAGAACTTTCGGAATTACCGTTATCTTACGTAAAATTCTCATTGAGTGTTAATCATTGATGGTGTTTATCTTCTGGTGATAGCTGAGATCATCGATAAAATACCTTTTATACTCCACGTATGCAGGATTTACCTAATTTAAGCCTGTCGCCATCACTCCACTTATCTTTTTTAGCATTCTTTACCGGCCGATTGAATAGTATTTCCGGCGAAAGAAAATCGAAACTAGAAGCTTGAACGTAGTTGGAAGGGCTCCATATTAGCATTAAAAAATACTTCGTGACTTCCACAATTTGTTTAAAAATTATTACCAGTTTCGGCTGTCACTCCATTATCAAGCCAATCTATTATTCATTCCAATCTTAGTATTCATGTGCTTGATAATGGCGTGACAGCCAAAACCGGTTGTAATTTTTTAAATAAATTGTGGAAGTCACGAAGTATTTTCAATAATAATATTCAACGATAGATGAGACTGTGATATTAAGAATAACACAGGGTTCCCACTCTAACTTAATTATAAAATTCACGGTTTTTTTCCTGGTTTATACGGTCTAAATTTTGCCAAATTCACGGTCTTTTGATAAGCCATTTTAGGAAGAAATATTGATCACGTAACAATAACCGGCCGCACGTTAACTAAAAAATTAGCAAACGTTGTAACGCCGGGAATAGAAACGCAGCAATGAAGGTGCTCTTATGACGTCGCCAATCGTTACCAAGGTAAGAGGTTGTGAGTGGGAAAATGGAGGGTGGCAGGGAAGTGAATTTTTCGCTAGAATTAATGAACACTTTGGTTACCGGTCTTCCAATCACGGGCTTAAGGTCTGTGTATCGTGATGGCACATGGACCAATAATTGCGCTTCGAATATACGTGTGCAGATAAATACGTGGACAGTGTCTGCACGTGACTCGGCACTGAAACACAATCCAAACATCGATTTTTATTTTGATCTGTCAATCGTAGATCTACACTCAAGTTTGAGACGTTTTTAAGGTTTCACAACGAAAATCATGGCTATTTCCATGTTTTTCACGGTAGAAAGCAAGGATAGAGGTCTTTGAAATGTGGTGCTACAGAAGAATGATGAAAATCAAATGGATCGACCGAGTCAGTAACGAGGAAGTCCTAAGAAGGGTAGGAGAGAAGAGAAGCCTCATGAAAACCTTAATAAGAAGACGGAACAACCTTATAGGCCACATCTTGAGACATGATGGCCTGATGAAGACAATCGTCGAAGGTCAAGTGGAAGACAAGAATGGAAAAGGAAGACCTCGAACAAAATATATGGAACAAGTAAAGAGAGATGTGAAAGAGAAGAAATACGTAGGTGTGAAAAGATTAGCTGATAGGAGAACTGAGTGGAGAGCTGCGTCAAACCAATCCTAGGATTGTTGACCAGTGATGATGATGATGATGACAAAATTCACGGATTATTCACGGTTTTAAGGTTTTCACGGTAGAATGGGAACCCTGATAAAACAACAACAACCTCAAGGGAACACTCAACTGAGTCGTCTTCCTAGGCCACAGGCGGAAAGTCATCGGAAACCATTCCTCCACACGCGTGCAGCAGACATCAACAATGGGGGAGTCGACTGGGGTCGCCGCGAGCGGAGAGGGGAGAAATGACCGGATCCGGAAACCTTTGACGGAGAGGCGTGATCCACCTTCGCAAGCATCCCACGCCACCTTCCCCCGTCCACACACACGAGGTACGTCGCGACCGCTCCCGGAAGCGCCCGGCGTCACCTCGACCCTCCTCGCGGAGAGGGGATGGCGTGTGGCCGCGGTGCAAGTGTAATGACAAAGGGTCGACAAGTGTGAATGGACTCGCGGGAGGTCACAAAAGGGACAGGTGTGCCGGGGAAAGCGCAAAAGGGTAACTCGTGCTGTGCGCACTCACCACTACACTGAATTCCCTGAGGGACAAAGGCCACTGATCGCCCTTGAACAACCATCCGACAAGGTGGGAACTTATACAGGGTAGGCTTGGGATAGATGGAACAGAATATTCTCCCCAGACGCAATATCTTGGCGCAAATTCGTCTATCTGGAAGCGATTATAGAGTTGGGAGGCGTTAAGACGTTGTTAGGCGTTTAGTTGACTAGTAGTTTTCAGCGACTTTGAGTAGTTAACTACTGTTCTTGGTGAACTTCAAAGGAAAAAGTTTTATTCATCCCATCTCTTAGATCAAGCTCCGAAAACAATTACAGCAGAAATCATGAAAATTGAATTATTCTGGGCAGAAAATGAAAATTTTGGGATTGATATTTGTTTGCAATGTGAAATGAGGTTCCAGTGAAGCAACAGAGATGGCTCTTTCTTTTTGTCACAACCATCTTCCCATAGTAGTCATTTTGTAATTAACTACTAATGCTTATTGTCAAGTGATTATTCTAAACAATTGCATCGGAGTAATATGCGTTTATTGCCGGCCGTCGAACTTGAAATTGTTTCATTTACAGAGTTCGGAATTCATGAAATATTGGTCATTTGGTTGAAATTTCATCAATTTCAGTTATACGATATCCAATTACTTAATTTCTTTTCACTATTTTATCTCTTTCAACCTATTTATATTATAATTAAATACTTTTAATATATACCTTTGCAAGTTGCATAATGCGATATAATAATATATAATTTTTACGATATCACCATGAAATAGGGTATATGTAACTATTTGTGCTTTATAAATAAAATAGAGTGTTTTTAAAACCCCCACCTTTGCAATGAGGGCGCTTCCTTTCCATTTCTTTGCTACGAGAGAGAGGAATTAAGACATGCAAAAAATGTAATAATACGAAAGGTAAGGTAGGAGGGTTGATTGCTACCCCCCCCCCCCTTGTACGCCCACGTCCATTATTATGCAACGCACGCATGAAAGGCAATGGGGTGGGGGTGATTGCAGGAAAGGAGGGAGGGGGCAATGAAAACCACGCGGGAAGCCAAGCATGATTGCCAGAAGAATTTTGATGTCGTTACGGGGCCTGTCTCACAATTTGCCTACTAGAAACCATAGAAAAATAGAATAGGTTCAAAAAGCCGTGCTAGGCCTCGTCGTATTTTTCACTAGCCAGAAACCTTGAATGGAAGATTTTTCTTTAGTTTATGCAAACCGATAGATACTGTTCATCTGGAAAGAAAAATCATACCTGATAGAATCTTAACAACATAGATTCTCCTTCCACTAACTATTTATAAACTCATATTAATTTCCACCGTGGTCCAGTGTAATAAAATTGGACAAATAATGACTAACTTCCAAACTCATTCATATCTCAGCTGCCAAAATCTCGATGGAAAATTAGATAGGAGTGAATTATAACTTGAAAGTTTTTCTATTCAACGGTTAATCTTATGTCATTGACATGAAAGCTGGTGACGTATATAAAATCGCCGCATTTTATGAATGGCTAAAAATGCCTCAAATTATTGCAACACATTTCATCTGTTACTATGGAACTAATTAGATGTTATCATAAATATAAATAAAGCTCACTAAAATGCTACATATTTAGTCATTGAAAGAGAATTTTTCCGAGATTAGACGCCTTTCTTTCAGAAAAAAAGTCGAAGGATGAGCAGTTCTACCCTTCCCACGTGCCATTGTAAAATATTCTCCATGAGTCGAAAGAACACCGACACGAAATTGGCGATAATTGAGTAAAAATATTAATTTGAAATTTTTAAAATGCCCACGGCACGACTGGCGTCTCGTTTCAATGACTAATTACTATCCGCCACGTTTAGATCGCTGGGTCTCACCCAACCGATAATATGAAATACGATGAAAGTAAAAAATGATGAATGCCCAGGCCACATATTGCCTTGAGTGGTTAATCGTTAATTTACGGCCCCGTTTGTTTTGTACTTTTTTTCATCGCTGATTAGAAAGGAAAGCTCCCGAGGGATACGAAAAATATTGCGTTAAAATTTATATCCGAAACAGAACGTCCACCTTCCTTTTTCCTCTCACAACTTGACATAACATGTTTTATTATGACCTAGAAAAATCAATAACATATTACATCAATCAAAGCAATGACCACGCATAATTCGTGAACTAGATATTAGAGAAAGCCAAGAGGTTTTACTTCTCTCGATTGCCTATTAACTTTCTTGCTACTTTTTAATGACAAGTGTTCGAGCAATAGGGTGGTTTCCTATTATTTTTATATTGCCTAAATCGAAAGATTATTACACCTGGAGTACGTACTTCACGCATTTAGATTTTTAAATGACGATATCAATTTTTCGCAATTAAATGAAAAGTGAAAATTTTCAAGCGCGCGAAAACGCGACGCGTAAGTATGAATGCCGGGAAATCTCTCCGTGAAACTTATTTCTGGTTCCCGCTGCCCCCTGTGAGGTGACCTTGAGGCGAGGCTTAGCGCTGATACGACGCAGGCTGCTAGCGGGTAGCTGAGTACCCTGCTGGCTGGTAGCGCTTGTCTTAAATAAGGATTATTAATACCTTATCGAATGAAGAAAACTTTCCGACCTTAGCCAGTTTTAACAAGTAATTATTAAGACATGGTTTCCCGAGCTCTACGCCTCATGCATGCATTGGTAACCTCAGACGATGTAAAACTCCCATCTACTCGTATAGAAACTAGGTCCCTGTGACGTCACGTGGGGTGGCATCGCATGAGCGCCAATCTGGCCCTTTTCAAATGAGGATAAAAATGGACCATTTCCATTCGTCTACACCGCTATTTCTAAAACGAAATAATTTGTATATTTTGAATACACTAATGGTGGGTAACGAATCGCAATCAATGCTTTTCGTTTTCTTTGATGAAGGAAACTACCCTTTTCTCAATACATGACTATCCTCAGTCAAGTTACGGCATTTTAAGTTTTTTTGAACCTACAAACCTTCTTTTGGAGTTTCAATCAAACTAGGTCTTAGCAAATTATGTGATACAGCATATAGCGTAGCATGGATAAATAATTATGTAAATCCATGTCAAACTGTTATCTCCAAATTTTGAACCATCAGCAATGACGAGGGAAAGTGTAGAAAACACATCAAACATTATATTTTAATTCAGAAACTCCCTTATTCAGTCGTTTCGATATGTTTTATCATTTTTGGCAGCGTTTCAGAGAAGAGTATTCTAGGAAATGAAACTTCAGTACTTGCGTCACGTTAAGTTTAGTGAAGATGCCATAATTCATGCTCAAGCCGTTTATGTAAAAATCACTTCTATTCATTATCACATCCGTTCGAAGGCACCGAGTGTGTCATCTCAATTCCCTCATCCTAAATCTTCACCACGCAGGCAAAAATTCAAAGCACGCTTGCGACCGTTATGTAGTTTACATTCCGAATGGTGGGGGCGTCCACGACAAACGAGGGCATTCACTTGCAAATCAGCCAGATGTAGTGGCTTCGCCTCGATTGATACGTTTCCCTCGCACACGTCAAGTCGGCCGGGACTCCTCTAACGACGCATTCAAAACGAATCACCGTCGTTCTGGCAATACTCCTAACCCTGAGGACAAAAAGGGTTCAAAAGGAGACGGACAAAATTAAGTCGTCCAGAGACGGAACGACAAAAGAGGACCAAGAGGCGACAATGCGGATACAACACGCGACCCAGGCACACAAAACGCCTGACCTCGAAAATCCATATCGCTCAATCGGCCGCAAATCTTGGAGTAATCCAATAGACGGCATGTGCGGATAGGTATCACAAGAGGAATTTGTAGGTTAAACAGTGATTGAAATATGTTCTTAAAGGTGTTCCCAATAAAACTGTATTTTACCATCCTTTTATGCAGTTTCCTCTATGATGTCGTCGATCACTCAAGATCCGATATGAAATCGCATTACTTTAATCTTGCAGATGATAGAAAAGGATAATTTACTAGGAAAGTGAGCAAAATTTTCCTTATTCAGCCATTGTTTTACAATTTAAAATTAAAAAGACGCAAAAGTTGTCCACTTTCCATGAAAAGATGACAAAGTACAGGGCAGTATGCAGCTGCCTAAATGGTGTCGTCGTACATTCAAGATCCGAAATGAAATCGTAATTAATCAAAATAATACTGCAGATGGAAGGGACAGATGATTAAAAACGAAAATAAAAAACATCTTCCTTACCTAAACATTATCTCATAGTTTAAAATTATGTAGACGCAAAAGTTGTCGTCCGCTATGACCTCGTGAATAATGAGAGTCCTGGTTCAGAATGCCGTACAGGGAGAGCCGCTCACCGAGGGAAGGATTCTTTCACGAGAGTTTACACAGCAAAGATCACCAACCACGCGAGAACGATGCGCGAGGAAGAGGAGTGGCTGAGAGACGGTTCCCTGCTTGGAAGGAGTACGTGACGTCATTATACCATCACCACATAATGTCTCATAACACATCGTGTTCCAACTACTTCAAAATTATCCAAAAATATGATTTGTGACACTCATTTTTGAGCCAGAATTAATAGAGAATGAACGTAAGCAGGCAAAATAAACCACAGATTAAATTTGAATTGTAGAAGACCATCGATTATGAAATGGTGGTGTCTATACGTTTTATTATATTTTGCAGCCCTTTCAAGAATTAAAATCGTTAACTAGATTCGTCAATGAATCCTAAAAACTCTAAGACATTCCATTTCAACGCTCAAAGAAGTACTGTACAAAAAATAAATAATTGTATTAATTGTTTTTCAGCATTAAAAAATGATAGATGAACAAAACTTATTTTAAATTCAATTTTAATTATAAATATTTTAGTAGTAGAAGACATTCAGAGTGTTAAATTATAATGTATTATAAATTAAATTTCAGAACCATAATTGTTGAAGAGAGCGTGGAATGAATTCGAATTTTTTTTACTCTCAATCAGTGCCCATCGCATGTAAAAAATCCAGCAACTTTTACATACATATAGCGTCGTGGGCGCTCAATGAGTGAGAAGAAATAATTAATAGCCGAAGGCATAGGCGAATCAAGAATGCAATAAATGCATCTTGATTTGACATATTCTCATAAATATTCAGTGCTGTAGTTGGGCCGGTACGGCGTACCTCCTAAAATCCAATCTCGTTATAAGGGTACCAGTTAAACTACCTTTTTAAATCTGTAAATTTTAGCCCTATTGTAAATTGTCCAATGGATTTCAGAAATAAAAAATCAGAAATGATAATGTACACGTATAGAGTTATCTCGTGGCACAACTAAGAACTAATATAAGAGTGGGAGATTGACAGTTCACTCGCGGCCGGATGTATTTAACATGTTCAGCTATTAGAAAATCTTTGTGGGTACCGCCTAAATTATTTTCCAAACTACAGCACTGAATATTACACAATATTATAAGGGTTTCATTATTTCCAATCCTCCACATTTTGTACGATATACTCACATAACTCTTGCAGTAGAAATTCGAAATTCCTGGTGAAACTTATCCCAACCGTCGCCAAAATATGCAAAAGAATGAATACATGGCACAAAAACCCAGCATCAAGAATTCCTCGTTTTTTTATCTTACATACTGCATTAAAGTCAGTACAAAAATGTACATATGCATAAAAAATATGCATGAGCAAAAAATATTAAAGGTTCACCGAATCTCACGTAAGAAAGCCTAGCGGACGGAAAAAAGGCGTAAGAAGACATATACCAGCCTTTCAAGGGGAACACCCGTTCCAGAGGAATGTGTGGGCTCGCTTTAATGAAAATTGGCGTCATTAAACGGGTGAGTGGTTAAAAGGAGGACGCGGCGGTCAATATTCCATTACTATGTCCACATTTACAACACACAAAGGTTATGAGTAACGAGTGTGAATATGATGAATTAACACATTGAACTATCACTGCCCCAAATATCCTTAGGATTCTGCAAATTGTACACAGCAGAATGTGGACTGGAGTTATAGAATGATTGTGGTTGGAATATCGCTCTTGAAAGGATAAGAATACATCTACATACCATGGACAAGGTTAAAAATTACTTCAGGCTAAAAATAGCACTCACGAAAAAAAGTATATTTAAAAATAGAAGTTTACGTAGAGCTCAAAAAACCTACGTATTCTTACTCCATGCTTTTAATTATTTCATAATATTTTTTTCCATGGCACAAAATAATAGGAAAGAACTACTATCAATTTATCGCTCAGATTACTAATTGCATGGAATTAAACCTACCACGCAATACTGGTGATAATTATGAATTATTTTATCAGCCTCCATAGGGAGGGTGGGCTAAATTTAAATAAAGTATTATATGGAATTTTTTTTTGTGTCCTTGTATTTTCCTTGACATTAAGTTCACTACGAAATTAATAATAAATGAGAACAAAATATTCTAATAACACATTACCATCTGCTATTGATTGTACATTATTATGTAATCTTTGAATGCAAAAATTATAAAGAATTTAAAAAAATAACAACTTTGGATATCAAGGCTTAGTTTAATACAGCAACAGATTGAAGTTAGGATAAGTTGAATATTTCACTTTACACGCTACTTAAAGACGATCTTAAGGATTCAAGAGGGCGTATCCGTAAATAAACCTGCATCAAAAGAAAGAGGGTGGTCCGTGGAAAAAGAGGGTAGTAATAAAATACTGGGGACAGCCCGTGGGTAGCGTAAGAGCGTCCTTCATCCCCCAACACCCTTTAAATAAGGAAACCCGAGCACGGAAGGGTTAGGTCCACACCGTTCCCAGAGAGGGAATAACGATATTTCCAGGTGAGGGCGAATTGCACGACCCTTGCACACAAACACACGTTTGGCCCCACGCTACTCTTGTCTCTCCTTCTTCAATAAGTACCAAGGCTCACGGCTGCCAACTTGTGTGGTTCACAGACTATACGTAGCAGCTGGGACAAGATCATTTCTAGGCCGTCACATGATAGGTTGCAGTACCTACCCAATATCTGTTACGCGGATCACGGCAGTACTGATCTGGCAAGAGACGTCTTACTATCGCCATTTACACTTTTAGGATGTAGTGAAGGAAAAAAGTAACAGCGGTAGTCATACGGGAATTAAGAGAGCGTTATGCTTTCTGTGAGGAACACATAATTAAAACATGTAAAATATGGCGACAAAGTGTCCTGAAAACATGATTTATGACGCCTGTCGATGACAGATTCTCAAATAAAGAAAAAAACGACGCTGAAAATGCTATAATGTAATGGTTTTATATGCCACAAGTCGAATGGGCAACAACCATTTGGTTTCCGAGGCAGAAACATTAAATCCGCGAATTAAATTTTAAAAAAAAACAAAAAAATAAACGTGGGCGATTATCGAAGAAATGATACGAGGGAACAGGCATCACAAAGTTTTCGGAATGGACCTGAAGTTAAGATGGAGGGGTATTCTAACACGTAAATTTCCACAATAGCTAGATCATACTGATTGAATCGATAAAAAATTAAACATGAGAAAATACATACACTTTTAGGATAACCTTCCACTAATTCTCTTCGGAGAGGCAATTTAATTTTGAAATGATACCTTATAACCACATGGTTTCTATTTCCTGAGAATTAATCTTTGGAACAGCGTCCAACTTTAAACCCATGCCAGCATTCGTAAATGAACCCTTCTAGCTAATTCATCCTTCCGTTAATCAAATTACTCATACCCTATGCCGTTCTTTGCGGCGACTCAAATCCCTCCCTCAAGTTAACGTATCAAAACGATTATAAAAACTTCAATAACCCTTGACACAATTGTTTTTCTTCATACCTTATAACTCAATATGACTTCTCGTATAATAAACCTTTGTTTTTCCCTTGTAACCAAAGCGCCAACTCTACCAAAACGTGGATCAAAAAGCAACTAAAGCAAACAACAAATAAACATCAGAAAATGGAACCGAATGATAACGTATATAAAAACGTACATAAAACATAAATAAAAGTGACGTTAGTCATTCAAAGAATATGCATCAAAGTTAGGGACAGAAATAATTAATGTAGTTAATTAATCGCTGCTCACTATACTAAGTACTAATATATTCTTCACATGATCACACAACGCTAGCGTACGGAACGCAATTTATCCTTGGCACTCGTTTGCATTACCGCTTTCCGTTAATCAAGTCTCTCATACCCTCTTCGCGCTTTGAGGCGACTCAAATTCCTCCCCTCTCCCTTGCGCACACCTTGGGCACCTGCCACGAGTTTCGCCCCTCCATCACCCACACCCCCACCGCTCAACACGTGCTATACCCACCCCCATTTCCACCACCGACTGCGAAACTCAGTCATTAATTTCACTCCCTATCCTCATACACCCAGTGCCACTTCCTTCTCTCCGACCGTTGCTCAAAGTTTTCTCTCCATTCAATCGTACGTGCTTCCGAGGTACGAAGCCGCGGCCCACTAAGAGGAAAGAATCACGATAGATGGATGATAGATAGAACAAAATGATTCTAATCTTAGTTAGGAATAGAAATGATTTATGCGGTTAATTAATCGCTGCTCTTCCTAGAGCTATCAAAGACATGTTCTCTGTTTATTATAAATCCAGCTCCAAATACTCCATACTCCCATCCACTCCACCTTCGTGTACGACGTTAGCTATCGGTAGCCTCCACATTCTACACTATACAGTCCTAATATATTCTATACATGTAGACAGCTAAAGTACGTATCACAATGCAATCGTAAGGAACGCAATTTATACTAAAATGCAGCCATAAGATTATGTAAATTATGTATATTCGTAACGACATTCACCAACACTCCGGAAAAGATGTACAAGGCTTAGAAGAGTGAAAGAGTAACGGACGATTGGTAACCCTGCGTGAACCAATCAAGACCAAGCTCACATAACAAACGCGCCGCAAACACGGTATCGAACCACAACTCATTGATTCAGCGTAATAATCCCGGAAGCTTCGCCATTTCTCATCACATGGCCGGAACCTCTCTCTCCCCTGGACGCGAAGGAGTAGGTTAGGGAGAAGGGGACTGTGTAATAGGCACTCGAAAAGGGTATAGGCGCAGGGGACAGAGCGGTGAGCTTTAGCAAGGGGTGTATATATATATGGAGTGGGTTGCAAAACCTCCGACACATCCCGATTCCCCCCACCCAAAACCCCCAGAAATTTGATTTCCTTAAATTATGAAACGCTTCGAGAAGAATAGAAATGGGGTAATTACGAGGTGCCAGGGTAGGGGAGCGGGGATAGGGGAACGGTGAGAAGGCAGAAAGAGGGGGTTGGGAAAAGGTGCGGTAGGGGAGAGAGAGAGAGGAAGATGAACGATGCCGGTGAGAAGATTGGGAAATGGGGAAGAAGAAAAACACGCGGAAAGGTAGCGAGAAGAGAGAAGAGGGAAGGGATGGAATTTTAGGGTGAAGAGGAGCGGGGGGCGTCTTGAGGAAGGCATTGGTGGGTGGAATGGGAGGCCAGCGGTGTAGCTGCCGCGGACTTGGGCATGAGAGTGACGGTGGCAGGAGCTGGAGGAGGTTGATGAGTCAGGTTTCTTTTTTTTTACCCCGGACGACATGGTTTCCTTTCCTTCGTTGAAATTTTAACTAAAACGAGCTGCTGAATATTCCGAGGGTTTTACTCGTGAGGTTATTACTGAGAGAATTTCGAATCATAAACATTCTTCGGTCAGCGTTAAATTGCAAGATTACTTAAAAAAGCAGCATTTTTTCATAAAATTAGAATTTTAGTTGATATATCGTAAAAACAAACATACTGACATACTACCAAGTACTGCCATACTGCCATAAAAATATTTTAGCTTAATTATTACTTATAAACTAAATAAATCACCAGAAATGCGTCTATATATTCAAAGTATCATCTCGTTTAAAAGACAAAGATGGAGTCAAGTACCAGGCAGTCTTTTCTTTGAAGGTCTTTGAATTGCAATCTTATGATCATCATCCCGAATTCATCTTCAGTACGGTATATAAACTGCTAATCGTAGGTGACGAAACGATAGTGACATTACCGTATTACATTTAACAGCACCACGTAATAAATAACACAGAAAATGGCAGAGAAAATCACGTCCACTGTCTCAACAGACAAACACCACATTTCGGACATTGCCTTTTTTTCGAGGGAAGAATCAAAAGAAAAGAAAAACCGACCGAGGAGCATATCTATATTCCCATCACCCCAACACTGGGAGATTCAGTCGAGATTAAAGAAAAGGAAGGCAGGACTGATCGATATGTTTATACAGAGCGAGAAGAAAGAATGAAAATATCGGAGGGGGAGCTCAGGGGGAATTGTTAGCCGGGAGAGACAACCAATGAACTTAGCAGCCAGGCCTGGATTTATGCGAAGGAGAGGCGCGAGCCTTTTGGGACTTCGCTCCGCTGGGCGACACGAGCCCTCTTAAGCATCAAGGCGCGATAGAGGAGTTGGTGCACAAAAAAAAGAATTTCCTTCGACCGAAGAATGGGTAGAGGGCCTAAGAAAGGAAGGGGAGGGAGTTTCTAGGTTTTTTTTTCTTCTTGCACCCCACCGAACGGTAGGAGGGGATGATGGTGGATTAGTTTAAACGGGAGAGTCAAGAGATGTGTGAAGAGATGGGAAGGGGTGGGGAAGATAAGGGAGGAGTGGGGAATGGAACTCGTAAAGGGAGGGGGTAGGGTATTTGCGCGAGGGTGGGGTTGTTCGAGGGCTGGGAGAGACAGATGCCGGCACAATAATGGACTTTCCTTGCCGCGTCGCGTGGGAAATTAAAAGAGGTGCGGCGATAGTAAGGGGGGATGGGGAGGTTTTGGCTGGGGAGGAGGTCCCTGGAGAGTCAAGGCAAGAGGCAGGGTTTGCAAAGGCAGTGGGCGCAGCAGCGTAGGTGCTGGTTTAAAATGGAATGGCTCAAGGGACTCGTCCGGACTGAGGGTTGTGCTCGACAAGACTCGGTTTAAAAAAACCTTGTGAACCCGGTAAAAGACTGACTGGTTAAAAAAATAAAGTCTGTAGGTTAAAAGTGTTCCTATGCTAAACCTGAAACTTTATTTTTTATTAGACCGGACAAGAGTTGTGTGCCGCCGACATCGAAAACTAGTCCACGCCGCGGCGCTCACCCCGAGTATGATGAAAATAGGATCGCGAATTTCACAGAATACACATCAAGAATTTCCCAGAATACACCAGTATCGGCAAGAATACTTTGAATGTAATTTAATTTCAGCACTTAATAATTTTTCTGACACAATTTTTATTTGTTCGTGGCCCATTCGCACCGTAGCCACCTTCGGCATAGACGCCTGAGCGCAGCGCAAAAAAATACAGTATCCACGCCACCATCGAATTTGAAGTATTTTACTGTCGTCGCACACGTTTAGTTCGCACTAAGGGTAAAGCTCGAAAAGACTTACGTTAAAAAATTTAGTGAACCATGGTAAAGACGTGTTCGTTCAACAGTGCACGTCCGCAGATTAGAAGTGCCCATACGCCAGATCCAACACCATTTTACTTTTCTTTCACACGGTGATTCTGCTCTAATTTTGGTTTGATATTTGCGGTACATGTTACAAGAATTAAGTCTATACACCCCTCTATATGACACCAAACACGATAGATAATACGAGGTTTTCTCTTCGGGAGGAGAACACTAATTTGAAATTCAGAATATGAAAAAAAAACAATCACTTTATCACGCCGCAATCACTCTAACGAAGACTAATTTGCTATTTCGAAAGATTTTGAGGTTTATCTTGCTAGAGAATGGACAATTACTTAATCAGCATTCAGAACCATGAAGAATCGGAAACCCAACTTTGGGAGAAATAAAAGTAAAGAAATCGACGGAGAAACCTAGAGAAGTTTACTAAAATAATTTTTTCCTTTCCATCTCAAATAAGCAGAACTTTTTTGTAGTCTTGATATTCTACCAGGGCGTCAAACCTTTCAAAAAATGCCTTATCCTAAGCCATTCAGTCTCTCGTGGCCCAAGGAAATTTAACAAAGATAAGCAAATTATGTGCATTAATTAAAACACCTGCACTGAGATAAGAAAAAGGAATTGATATTAATTCGTTTCTGGGATGTCGGTACCTCCAGCACTCAACGACGCGTGCCTATCCACCATAAAGATTTTTCAGCCCCTGGGATTTCCCCTCAGCATAAAAACTAATTTGAGTGCTGATTTCTGTTTTCTGAGATCACGCTAAGAATATCGGAAAAATAACCAAGCAGCCAGGACATACTTGATATCTTCTCTACGCACAGGATAGCTATGCCGAATTCAAAACCTTACGTGAAATATTGAAACTTTCTTCGAAAATTAGTAGCAACTTCTGAAAATAACATTTCTTGAAGAATTCACGATGTAATTTATCGCCCCCACAATAAAAAAATCCTATTTTATACTCACGCTTAGTATGTCCTTAGTTGGACTGCGAGGTAAGTAACCTCGATCTAATACATGATTTGAATAATATGTTAATTTGAACAATTAAATATGTTTTAGGCTATAATAACCGAGGATATAATACGCGTGCATATCTACGATAGAATAAAAAATATGTCTCCCTGCTGATTCGTTTAACATGACTGCAGACGAACATGTGTAAAAGTAAGTTTTTGCACAATGATTCGTAATGGCTGTTCATTTGGAAAAGCAACTTGAAGTGAAAACAAGTTACGCCGTATTACTGAGAACTTAAGTTACTTTCCTAAACAAATAACATTAAACGTAGGTTAACGGGAATTCAATGAGCGGAAAAAGAAATTTATTCCGAAAATTATCATATTTCATGGAGAAATGCGCGCAAAAAGTTTAACTTCAACGCTTCACGTATTTCGGATCTCCACGTTCCAAGCAAGCGAAGAGCTGGGAGGAAATTGGGTTAGTTGGTAAGTTATGTTTGTGCAGGGATTGTAATAAAAAAATGAAGTAAATGAGGAAGCAGAGAAGGGGAGCGGAGGGGGACAAAGGCAGGGTAGGTGAGGCTAAATTCCCAAAAAGGAACTTACTCATTATTTTATGAACGTTATTACAAAGCGAAATTGTTTTACTTCCATCGAAAAAGAACTGGCAGTAGCCACTCGATTGGTGAACCTTCATCAATGTGACGGCCTGTTGACCATCTCGGGAGAAAAAGAGAAAGAAAGTAGAGCCTCGAGAGAGAAACTAGCAGACCGATAAAAACAAGTTGTCAAAATTCGGGGAATTTTAATCGAGATTGAGAGGATATAAGCGTTAAGAAATTATTAATATACATCTACAGACTAGCCCGCATGCCGCCTAATATACGTGCGGCGGCGTAAGGACATAAAATTTTGCCTCTACGACAATAATAAAAATAATTTGGTCCACTTAGTGAGATATTTTACTGACAATGAATGAGTTAGACCGAACCATTATTGGAATAACTAGTTTTTCGGGGGCAAAAACTAATTCTTATACCTTTCCGTTCAGCAAAAATGTGTCACATAAACCTCTCTCACTTAACCATCCCACAATAAGGTTACAGTCAAGGCGACGAAGAAAAGTTACACTTAATTAGGGAATTTTCAGGGCTGCGGAAGATCCGTGCCTAATTTTATTTCTAGCTTAATGGGGTGCAGGCCTCTACGGGTAAGAAACTACTGCTCTTGATTCGATAGAAGTTTCAATAGAATTAAAAAGCATGTAAACAACCACTGTCGTCGGAATCAGCTAATCAAAGACCAATACTACGTATAACAAGATCTACGGCTAGGTCATTTAGATCTCACACGTGCAGAAGCCATAAATCCTTCTTGTTTACATTTACTCTTAGATTCTGAGTGCTCGTTCCTTCACCGGCAGTTGGGAACCTGTCACCAGTAGATGGTAACCTGTCACCAGCAGTCGGGAATTATTCACCCAAGCACTCGTTGGTGAAACCAGGGTGGTAAAATAACCCACCCGGGATTCAAACCCGCGACCTCTCGGTTTGTAGGCGAGGACTTCACACCATCGCAACCGTGAACGAAGGGAAAACAATTATAGTGATGCAAAATACTCGGGTAATTGCAATTTACTCGTGAAAATACAACGGGGGTATGTATAGGTTTGCGGCGCAGTTGGAGGGAACGGCAAAGGGTGGGGAGAAGACGGAAGGATGGAGAGGGGAAGAGGATTAAGCAGGGATGAGGAGATGAGGAAGAGGGGGAGCGGAAAAAAAGAGAGCATTCGTTGGCGCACAGATGCACTGTGGGGGTGCGAATTCGCACGGGGGGGGGGGGGGAGGCGGGTGCAAGGTCTGACGGATGCCGTGGGCTTAAAAAGGGGGGACCAATGACTGTGGGTGGTGGTGCGTGCCGGTGGCCGCGGAGCATGGCCCGTGTACATTGGATTTGCCAGCTGTTAGCGGGAAAAGAGAGCAAAGAGGGATTGTTTGGATGGGAAGAACACATGGGCTACGGAAGGGAGAGAATTCGGCGGTAAGTGTGTGCAGCCGCAGTGCATTGGGGCTGCGACTTCACTCATCGGGGAAAATAACACATCGCTACTCTACGAGTGTGCAAGAGAAAGCGTACTGAAATATACACAGTGAGCATTAAGTCTTTCCCTGATCATAAAAATTTATTACACCATAACTGTTTGGCATAATGATTCAAATTAGGTGCTCTTACATAATTCAGTGTTACTAGTTTTTTTAAGAGCACTTACGTTAGTAAACTTCCACGTGTGCCCCCTTGGTAGCTCGATGAATGCCGAAGCGGTACTCCTATTCTCGTCAGGTGTTTTATAACATGTGCTCTGGCGGTTTTAGGCAGTGCGTTGGTGAATTAATCAGTTAGTTGGGACAAACTCCTATTTAATAGATGAACAATGATGTTTCCCGGAATATTATGAATTTGGGAGCCAAGTGGACAGTCTTTCTTCAAGCTCCTACCCTTCAATATATCTTACTTGGTTGCCCATCCCAGAAGTATTTGAGAATTACTCCCGCCACTGCAGCTGTAGGGGTCATTGTAACTCGCAAAAGCACGTTCACCGAGACAAGGTAGTAGCTCTGAGTAAAGAGATTAAAGTAATATTATTGAATGAAAAACAAATAAAGCATTCTATAGATCATTTGTAATTGCAAATTATACTATTAATTAATATAGCAATGCATGCAAAACATAATCTTAATTTTAAAACTCTGAATACTATGGTTCATCAAGAGCTTAACTTTCAATACCCACCACAAATAGAGGTTGTTATGGTACTTAGTATTACAACTAATATCAAGTGCGCCACTGAGCTACTCACTGGATGATGCTAACACAAATCATCTTTAAACCCCATACACTGCAAAGTAGAGGGTTGGTAGTAAAACAACAGTGCCCTGGAAAGTTTCCAAATCGGTGAACTCGAAGTAAAATCGCAAGCTCACCAACGACTGGTACGAATCACGTGGACCAGCCAGAAAAGTGGTATGTTGAGCCCGGTCATCATGCAGCCAAGCCATAGGGATGAGGATCGTGCCAACATGAGCATATCCAAGCGGAATTTCAAGTGGCCGAAAAGTTACCTCATGTTTGATCTCCTCTGTAATCCTACGAAAATTCGTCCAGTGGATGAGCGAAAGAAAATATACACTTAGGGAATTTTCCACGAATATTACAAAAGTAGATCCTCAAGTCAGCCTCTAGATGTGTTGTCACCGGCCACGCCTTTAAATGGGTTTTCAAAATTCGCCACTCGTGTCGCTGATGGACAAAGTTTCACGGGGAAATAAAGTGTAATTACGAATTTTATCCGAAATTTATGTTCCCGAAGATGTGATTTATCAAATTCAAAACTTTTCAATGACATTCCTCGCAATTACAAACATTATAATGCAAAATAATGGGAGAAAGTGGACCGCATTGCAGTAATCGTTACCCTCCGGACATTTATGGAAACAGATAAAAACGCGACATACTTGAGAGGCAACAGAAATCAACCTTCTGTGGGATCGAATTGGGCCTCCATTTTGCAGTCCACTTGGAATTTTCAATCAATGAAAATATTAGGCTGCACTCATGGAAAAGTATCGATATTTTCGTGCCATTGGCCCTGTACTGGTCTCTTTTGACGGAAATGGTGTTCAAATCCTTATCTTGGACCCATCATTGCGGAATTTTGCAATGCACAGAGGTCTGTTCCTCTTTTTTTTGTGAACGGATGTTGCGAAAATGCTCTTCGCCTTGCAGTGTCAACACGACGCAAAAGTGATGACTTCATACAAGGGCCTTTAATCCTTTTTGCAGTGCTTGCGATCATGTCGCAAGAATAAGCGTCACCACAAACACACCACCCCATGCGGACAAGACGAGGAGTGAGGCGACGACTTTGTTTTTCCCGGAAGTATGCGTGAAGAGTGTTTCCTAAGAGACAGCCGTTTTCCTAATGCATATAGACCGATTGTAAAACCGAATAAATTAACTTCAAATATTCCACCTTTATACTTATCAAAAAGCAGCGATATCAAACCGATTCCAAATAAAAAAATACTCTCTTGACCATCGTATTACTCGTTCATTATATCATTCTCAAAATTTTACAATAATTTCTGAAATCAGTCATTAATTCCGAGGTGATTGCGGTGAAATGGAGGCATCATAGTGCAAATGACTGTAAATATGGAGAACAAAATAAATTTTCCACTAAAGAAAGCTAACAGATTCAAATGATCAACAGCGTGGCCAATCTTCAATTTTAGCTCCAATATAGAGGGGTTACATTTAGCTATTTAAGCAAAACGCCGGTGGCCTCTGATAAGTTCAGGTGTTGTCATTCTAGGGGAATAAAAAATTGCTTCGCGAATAAAGGTGATTGAAACAGACCATCCACAGAAAGAGCTATCCCATACCTAACCGAGAGGAAAGTACTCGTTTCATATAAGTGGATGACGATAGGAAAATAACATAAATTAGCTTTTGATTCGATGGATGAAGGTATAATAGCAGTGAAGACCGTATAATGAAACGCTAATGAGCGATCGTAAATAATATCAGGAGATGATAATGCAGTATTTCGAAAGTATTCCTATGTTCACACACAACCCTCTATAGAATAGTCCTACTGTATTGTACTGGAATGCCGGGATGAGTTCGTTTTAAAGGAGTTACATTTCGACGGAGAGACAACAATACTCTTTCTTTTTATTTTACCTCTTCTCAATTAGTATCACAAGGGTTTTTGACATAACTGAGTTTATTTTCAGGAAGCCGAGCCCTAAAAATTTTCATCGCTAGCAAAGGATTTTTGAATAGATTAAATGCTCTTGAAATGGAGAAGGTGAATACTGCTGTGGCATCTACGAGTTCTCATTGAATTCAATATTCAAGTTAAACTATTAAGGTAAACAATTACCTATTAATGCCATGACGTCACAGTGAGTTGAATGAATATAAATTTCACAGATAAATCAAAGCACATTTCATTTTATACAAGATAATTAATGAATCCATTGGAGAATAAAGGTTTTCTGCTCATAATAAGTGTTTTCTTACAGACAAACCCTCTCCTAAATAAAGCATCTCCAATATGAAATCAGCGTTTCACTTTCCTTACCGCCTCTTTTTACACGGTTGATATACAAGTTCCCCAAAACTTCCAGAGGTGAGATGGATATTTAAATTAGATCGCGAAACGCTAAATACTGGGATTACCCCAATACTGGCACGGCGACGTAGCTTCATAGTTTTATCTTAACGAGCTTCCGCAAAAGCTTCAAAGATCGGTTCGATCTATTGTCCAAAATATCTCCTATCTAATTTCACAGCACCTAGGCTATGAGACGAATTCCAAATTGAAAGTTCAATTTTATCTAACTCATCATGACTCCTTTATCTATGGATAATATAAATGAAATAAATGCGCTCGTTATTTATTTATTCATTTATCTCAATTACCTCCAAATACAGCGCAATAAGGCCTTTACATCGGAAGTTTTAAACAATTAACAACAGACGAACACACAAACCCATGTCCTGGAAGGGGCAACCTATCCAGGTGGGACTCGAACCCACGACCTTTGGTATGGTAGGTGAGGACTTATCCCCACCGCCATCTAGGCGGACTTAATATCAATATCTTATTTTTAATATAATTGTTCCCTCTTCACCGGTCCATCCCCGTTTGCGAAAAGATTTCGTGTCATTCCCCCGACGCCTGGCTCAGCGAGAACTGTCCCAATCCTCAAGGGGTGGAACACGTCTTCTCAAGTTCCGTATGGACGAGGAGGAAGTATCGGAGGGTTGAGCGGGCCCGAGCGGTTACTCCCCAGGATGATGGCCTGGGGTTAGTTGGATGGGGATGCACAGAACTGGGAAGGAGGGTTGGAAATGGCATTGCGAGAGTTTTATACCACCCCGCAAGAAGAGGAAGGGAGGGAGAAAGAGAGTAAGGGTGGGAGAGAACACGGAAAGGGGGAGGAAATGCAGAGATTAAAGGGAGTACATAAGATAAGAGGACTTCGAGAGGGTGGCTGGGATGGGGGAAACGGGATAACTTGAGCAGTTGTGGGGGTGGAAAGATTTTTTGGGGGTTGGAGGGTGGTAGGTATCGGAAGGTTTCGGTGGGGCGGAGGGGGTGAAATGGATAGTATTTGTGAGTGGGAGCGAGACAGACTTTGGGGCAGACAGTTCGAGAGAGGGAGGAAGATCTGAAACAGAGATGGGAAGAGACACGTTTGAAAAAAAATAAAATAAGGCGGGTGGAAGTATTGCGAAGGCTTATATACATATCGAGAGTTTCCGCCGTCCGATGACGATCGAACGAATGTCTCGCTTCTTCCTTTGACGGGGAGAAGTGGAATATATTAAGCTCTATAGATAACGAAATGAAATAAAATAGAAGTGGACGTATTGAGAAAAAAATTGAGGAAATCGAGAGAGAAAAAAAGGTCGCAAATTAATCGATGTAGTACGATTGCAGTTGAATTTATCCTGCTGCAATAATTATTTTAAATGAATTTGAATTTTCGTCTGGGAATCAGAGAGAAAAAAAGGTCGCAAATGAATCGATGTAGTACGATTGCAGTTGAATTTGTCCTGCTGCAATAATTATTTTTAATGAATTTGAATTTTCGTCTGGGAATCAGAGGGGGGTTCGCTTCAACAACTAAAGATTTATTGTGGTATCAAACCAAGCACTTGACGGTAATTTAGTGAAGAGCGTATTTCATAAACGAAAATTCAGTTAGTAATTGTGATGATATGTGAATCAATGTGCGATATGCGGTTTTACAGAGAATTTAGCCTTACTTTTCGTCTTATCAGGTCCTAACAAATTTTCCATGTAAGCCAACCGGTAGAATTCCCTGTTTTGAATTAAGTTTCTTGTTCACATCAGTTGTTGAAACCATGGTTCAAAAGAGAGCCATATAAAAAAGTAATTACGATAACTTTACTAACTAAACCGATGGCCAAAACAATAAATAATAAGAAAAAGGACTAATATGAGTTTTTTTTACTAAGACTTGATTGATTTACGAACAGAAGAATAGTGAAGCTAGTTCTACGTTTTTCGCTCGTGCTTTTTGGGTAATGCCGCGTCGCGTCGTCGTATGGTGACTATGACACAGCACAGCCAATATAATTCCATTTAATTATCACTAGGCAACATTTTTAGAAATGTATCTTAACCATATCTTCAGATGCTTTCTGAAAATATGGTTAAGAATCTCAAAGCCACGGCATTGAAACAGCGAGACAACATATAACGACGCAGATTAGAGCAAAAAACTCAGATATACCATTTAAAAATTGCTTTGAAAGCCTAGCGAAGAAATTTCACTACAAATAAACGAAAATTTACATAGTGTTTTTCCACAGAAATTTTTAAATTTGCCGACCGCAATTTTAACTACCGTGGAGACCTTTACAAATCATTATCAAGTTCTTGACCTTGTTCAAAACTAGTGAAGGTCTTGGCCTTAACGATGACTTGTAAAGAATTGAAACCAATTTGATAAATAAAAAACATTTACTGGAAAATAAGTGCGATTAATCATTTCCAGATATCGTTACGCGATATTATAATGTGAAGCCAGAGATAAAGTTCTGTATTGTACAAATTATTGCTCTTTTTTATCGTTGGAACAATTAGAACAACGATTGCAACGCCTCGCAAGCATTTTGAGGGGAAGAGACAGAGATTGAACCGATCGTAAATGCAGCGAAGAAACGCAAAGAATGTGAGAGAAGCGCATCGATTGGTCCATGAGCAAAGTGTAGAGGAAGCTGCGAGGACACGTGGAGGGGAGCCGCCTCGTCGGATGGGATCTCCTTGAATGGGAAACGGCGTTAATGTATTCACGCGGGAGACTGCTTGAATGGACGAAAATCAGTCGGGTGAGAGCGGCGAGAAGGGAATTTTCCAACTCGAGACATTAAGAAAAACGCCATTTAGCCGAATTTCTTCCGTAAGGTGTCATTTAAGAGGTCTTTTCGGAGGCAATCAACGTCTCAAAAAATACCGATACGGAGAAAGTAGTGAGATGATGTGTATGATAGGGAATTCTGAGAGATTTTTCGTACTTTTTGCGTGCTTTTTTACGACTAAGGACGCCATTTCGAAGATAAGGGTGAACACCGGCATAAAAAGAATGAGATAGGTCGGACGAGCAGAAGAACGAAAAATCTTGCTTTACACCGGCATTGCATGATACAAGGATGACTTAGCAAGGAGTAATACGATTGTATCAATGAAGTTATGACTAAAGGTACACCAAAGTATGAAATTATCTATTTAAAAATCCGAAAAGTGTGAAAGGTGTCAAAAATATGATCTTCCAAACATTATGACCAGTGATACTCGCTTGATGGGAAAATTTGTTAATAGTTTCCGGTAGTAATTTGTGAGAATGTGTGAAAGTCACAATCACTTATAAAATAGGTAAAGTAGCATAATAATGCATCGATAGGGTCAAAATTTGGCTGTAACCTGAGTCGGTTTCATAAAAATTCATTGTGGACATTTATGCAGAGTTTTTGTGACTGTGGATATTTATACTTCAATTTTGTGTCGAGACGAAAGAATCGATCTCAAAATCATTTTCTCCCACCGCTCGTCGTCAAAAAATTAAATATCTTTCATTAAACAAGTCATAATTAATTGATAGCAAGATTAACGAGCATGTAGGTTACAAATTTTTAAGAAAAATTGATTTAACTCGATTTATTACAGTACCCATATATTCCATTTTCTTAGCGTAATCTATTTTTTAAGATTTCCTTAAAAAAACACTGACGAACTTGAATATTTACGAAAAGGAGAAGAAAACTTACAGTTACTCTCTGCCTCCTTTTAGCTATCCATCATAACCCTACCCTTCACTCCGATTCTTTTCCTTTCCTTCAAATTTCTCGTGAGTTTTTGACTTTTCGAATGGGGAGGACTTCTGAAAGTTTCGATATTACTTTAAAAAGGTAAAGAATGTATATAGAAGATGTTTTAATGGTCATTATTACTTTTCATCACCTTACTACATTCTCGAGCTAAATTACGCATTGGGTCAAATACAGTGGCTATCACAGTTTCAGGTGAACATTAGAGGAAACACAAATTTAATAATCAAGAGCGATAATAAAATCACATCTTTATCCTCTGTAGAGCATTGCAAAAATAAAGACCATCCTCAAACTTGTTGTGGCAATTTCTCAGGTCAACTTTTGACAATAATGGGCCTCTCAGTGAAGTATTTTGAGATTACTAAGAGTTATGACTAAAGAAGGATCGTTGAGGTTCAATAGATATGAAATGGGGGTAAAGAAGTAATAGGTTTCATGAAGTAGTAAAAAATAAAGTATGTAAACCCGAATATAAGAAGGAATTTCCACATACTATAATCGGATATGCTGAGGGATTTTAAAGTATTTATTTGTTGGGATACTTACGAACTTAAAACGATTTCATTATGCCGGCTAATCACTTATCAACATGGGCATTATTATTAAGTATCCAAATAAGTGTGAGTTTTCCCATTTAATGCTTAAAAAGATAAGGTCCTACGCTTAATTTTTCTTTGTTTCAATTACGAAACAACTGGGATCACTACACTATACATATGCTTTCAGCGTGAAGTCTTTCAGAAAAAAAAGATCCCTGGTAGATACGACGTACATACACAACTAGTGCGAGGCGAGTCCGCTCGATGTTATTAGCATGGCATGATTCCTTTAGTAGGAAACGATGAGTCTTGCACCTAGCAATAACTTAAAAAAAAAGGAAAAACGCCCAACTTGATGCCTTTCTGCAGTTAGTGATTCCATTATTGCGGCAACTACATATTTCGCCATTAAACTTTAGAGCAAAAAAGAAAATGCAGTTTAAATATTTCTTGAGTACAGCTGAAAATGTATACAGTATTGAAGTATCTTAAAATTATAAACAACATTTGGTTATAATGGGTTAAGTTTGTAACTTATTCACTGCAAAGAACCTGACGGGAAATTCACGACACGTTGTACGAAAGAGTTTAAAGGGGAACAAGAGAAAAGAGAAACGAGAATAAAAATAAATAATATTGAACAAGAAGAAGAGAGATAAAACAAGGAAAGAAACATGTAGCTGAGATGGGGCACGAGTGGTGCGAAAAAGGGATGAGGTGGAGAAGCAAGACGGATTAATTAGAGCAGTTACGAGGAAAAAATGTACCAAAGGAAAGCTTTCCGCTCATCCGTTTCCATGGAACAACGGAAGGGTATATACGAGGCAAAATGACAGGAAGACGAGAGAGATAAGCACACACAAGAGAAGAGAATAATGAAAATGTGAAAGAAAGTGCCTGAGGCCAAAATAAAATAAACTTCGTCACCCATTTGAATTCCCCCTACGAAAATGACACCGACATATTTTCCGGCCCTCGATTACACAATTAACCTATGCATAGCACGGCTATCTCGATTCTAGAAACTTAAATTTTGTGAATATGAGCACTTTACGAAGACGACGCGTCAGCTAGATAAAATTATATTTAACTATTTTGAGTGCTTTCAACTCGGCAGCATGACTAGGATTTAATAGGATTGAACTTTTTTCTGAGAGTTCTGTGAGCCTTTTTAGTATAAATAAGTAACGTTAACTCGCAACTGTTGAAGGCTTCCCATATCAGCGGAATCTGATATGGTGTTCTCGAGTTTCCATCACCTCTCTAGCTTAAAGCTATTTTCAAGCTAAAATTCTTTAACTTCCATTTTTAACCTGATGGCTTTCTTCCACATGCTTATTGATTCCTGGACTATTCAAAAATTCAAACTTCAGCCATGCTTCGATCAGACAGATGCGGCTATGCGGTTCTATGTGAAGATTTTAAATTGTCCCTTAGTTTACAAGGAGAATCATTTACGAAGGGATACAAGTTTTGTCTAATGCAAACTTGGGCGATGTAATGATTTGAAAATGAGTTTCCACATAAAAGAAGACGATATACTGAAAGATTTTAAAATTTATTTGGAGGATTACTTACGGATAAGAAACGGTTTAATTAGGCAGGCCAATCCCATGGGAACATGGGCGACAATGCCAAATATCCAAAGAAATATGAGGTGTTTTCAATACAACACAAAAGATACTAAGTCTTATGTTTCATTTTTCTTTGATCCACTTTCAGCCACCCGATTTTGTAAAGGAGAGGTAAAATTATAGCCAAAATAAAAATTTATGATAAAACACGTGTGAGAGAGCTTGGAGTCATGTGTGGGACGGAATGATAAAAACACGACACATACACAGAATAAATCCAATGGCGGAAAGACAAAGGAAAGAGAGAGAGGAAAAGAGTGGGAACACGTCGGGAAACGGGGAGAGTGGGTCACTGGGGGAGGGTTGGGTGAGGGTGTATCAGGGTGCGGAGATGCGGTCACGTCTTAAAAGCCCTCGGTGCCGTCGTTTTAAATGCAGAGAGAGAGCTTTCTCATATGACATGTGTCTCGTCTGTCCCCCTCTCGTTGTCGACGGGAAAAGGTTGAGAGCGACACGGGGAGAGACAACGAGCGGACGCCAATTCAAACGCCCTCGTCCCACAGAAACACGAGCGCCGAGAATTATTCGGTGCGGAAGGAAGAGGCAGGGATGGGGGACATCTAGTACTATACATAGAGGGGAGGCACTAAGTATTTGGCCCGTCCTGAAATTTATCCTTTCTTTCCTAAGAACTGAGCAACGGGAGCAGTGCCATTGAGTCTGAAATAATTCACTTCTCCCGGAGGGATTAAAATGGCATGACTGATGAGATCGATAAATGAAACTGTTTATTCTTTGATTTGGCAGTAAACGTACTTATCGAGGAATTTAGCAACAAATGACAAACAATATGAAAACAAAACTTCATAGAATTATAATATTTTAGCTTTATGTGACAAAATTTTTTACATTAATGGTTAATTTATAATTTTAATTATTTTTCTAGTATAATATTATATTTCATGGGGATAATACCCGTTTTCATCTTATTTTAGGACAGCTGTCAAGTTTAGGTCATGGCCAGACTTGTTTTATTACGATTGGTTTATTCTTTGCACAATGAAATTAAAGCTAATCATCTACACAGCAATTTTTTTGGAATTCCAAACAATAACTGACCCAAATATGTGTGTTACGTGCTCAAAAACAAATACTATCTGATCTCACAAACTAGACATAACTACGTATCTTATCCGAATGATCATATAACTTTAATTTGGTATCAGAGAAGAAAACACCAGATAATGCAATAAAGAAGAACCCTTTCCACCTATTTAAACACAAGACCGTTATATAACATTCCCCAAGCATCAAATGGAAAAGTAGAAAAGTTAGCGCAAAGTAAAGCAACGAGATATTTAAGAAACAGGAATGACATAAAATCGAAAAGGAAAGAAATGACAGCAAGTGCGTCAAACGCATCTATATCAAAATTCAAGGGACTACTACTTTTCTTTTTCACAGACGACATATAGCTAGAGATAATCTTTGGTCAGGAATTTGACGTAAAAAAATAACTAAATAAATATTTAGGAATCTGGAGATACATCATTAAAGAGAATGGTTCCACGAGGAAATGCAATTAAAGCTACGTACTAAGAGGTGATTTCTGACAATTCCGTCACCTTTTTCCGAAATTGCTATGCTTGAGGGAATCTTTGATTTAGAAACTAACGGACCCAACTAAACAAGTGATATGCAAACAAGGACGTGCTTTCGATGCCACTAATCATAGGTCAGCTCGCGTATGGTGAGATAAAACAAGGGCGAGAGTGATCATGCTACCTGTGACTGATGGCATGGAATGCTTCATTCATATGTGATAAAGAGCGCCGCCAGACATGCAATCGCGAGTAGACATGAGTAATAGCCGCCCGCGAATTTCATAAATCCTTCATGAGCACGCAAGTTAGCCATTAATATTTGACGTCAGTAACTCTCGTATCTGACTTCCACCCATCTTCCATCACACACTCCTTCCCCACCTGCGTCAGAGGTCTCCACGAGGGGACACAACGAAAGCATACGAAGCATAAAGCATAAGAAATTTCTCCTTACTTCACCCAAAATTGTCACCTTATAAATACGAGCACCAGCACAGACTAGGGCTCATTTTCCGATTTTATATCATAGCCCATAGTCTGCAGGAGTGGGCTTTTTCTCTGGACACAGTAAAAAGTCTCTGTCCAAATCAAAACTTTTATGTCTAAATAAAATAAATAATCTCCCTCATGTAAGAAAGAAAAAATCTTTGAGGTCACAAACTGAGCAGACACCATACCTATATGGAAATTATCCCTTACCTTTAGCCCATATGACCCTTCCCTCTGTACAACGCAGAAAGTATTCTTCCTTGCTACCTCAGTATTTCATTATTACAAGACATATGAAATGACGAAGTACTTTAATAAAAGTAGCCACTAAGTACAAGCTATATTTTTGATTAACAAAGATTAAATTCGTTTCAATATCATTTGCTCTGACGATATCACTATCCGGAAATGCGATAAATGGAAGTGCTTAAAAAATTGTCCCATGGCATTCATGACGGTAATGATAAAGTGAACCATGTGTAACAATTTGAAAAAATGGATCTGCCACCACCTCAGAAGAAAACACGGATTAAAAGTTACCATTTATTATTACTTATGTTAATTTGAGTTGGCCATCGGGTACTTTTGGTATTTTACGCTTAAGAAATAGCAGAAAATAAACCACAGAAATGAACTTTTTCAAGAAAGAGTGAGAGCTTAAAAACTAGATAGTTATATTTGATATCGTTACACATTACTCATGAATAAATCCTACTTATCAAGCTCAGCGCCAAAAGTGTCTTCACAATATTCCTGTAACGCCCAAACCAGTGCGGAAGATGAAGTTTCAGACTTACCTTGAAAGAAAAAAGAAACAAAGCATTAGTAAAAGTTTCAATTTACATTTAAAAAGTGAAAATTTACAAATCACACAAAAGTACAGGGGACTATTAAATCCCTAAAACCCATTAATGGCGAAGTAAAAATTAAATAATGAATGATATTGCTACTACATAATTACCCATTTATTTAGAATCCGGGAGAGTTCAATGTTAACTCTAATATATTAATTTTGATTGCACACCAAAACTACGAAAAATTTAGAATTATAAATAAGGAATAATAATGTTAAACTCATTGAGAGGCATTTTTTGTTTCCACATCTGACGATAGATAAAACGACTTCGATCAATCATACATTGAACACACATATTTAAGAGAATTTTCATTAAAAAAGTAAAATTTTAAATAAACAATGAATCGGATCTTAAGGTGGACAATTTTTATAAATTAAACAATATTAAATTATATTATATTATATTTTAATTTATAAAATTAAATTATATTTTATAAATTAAACCGCGCATATTTAATGCACGCAATTAGAATGATAAAGGAGGGCATAAGCATGATTTTAGACACTTAGAAATTAACAAATATTTCCAATTCCGTTCCAATCCTAATTCCTTTATGCTCATATTTCAGTGTTGTAGTAGCTTTCTAAGTACTCGTACCTCTAATTCTTTCATTTTCTGCATGAACACTGTTTCAAGCCACTGAATACGGTTGATTGAATGCCACTCTCAATTATCTTATTTTTTAAACGTTTTATACGCAACTTCGATTGTATCTCCTTTCCAGAATACATCCTAAAAATATCTCGTTTACAGAGTTTTTTCTTTCCGTCAACCGATTCGGAGTCACACGATAAGGGGGCGGGGCAGGTGTGGGTTCATTTCGAACGCCGGTGGAAATCGGGATCGTGGTCGTCGGGCTGAGAGTGAAAGTCACCGGTTGCTGGGAAAGTGCGGGAGTGCCCGCGTGGGTGTTGAATGTAATTAAACCGCTCGGAGAGACACACGAGGACGAGCCGGAACATTGCAGATCAGCAGATCAAGCCGCAGGTCACAACGAGGTCTCCATTCAAGGTAAAAGCACCAGGAGGGAAGGAGAGGATATAAGCTATCATCTGATGTATCCCCAAGTAATTGGCGAAATCTTTTAAACCTTAGTTACATGCCAAGCGGGGATTTTGCCGCATTTTTCAATAATTCGAAATAGCGCGTTTAATGTGTATAGACCACTGGTGACACACTTTGGTATTCTATTTCTGTACATTTTCCACGACCAAGTACATCATCGTCTGCAATTCCTTGAGAAAAATTATTCAAAGTAATTATCAAGAAATATGCATATTAATATATTTATTTAATATATTATTTTTGTTTATAACCGAAAGATATAAAGAAAATATTTAAAAATTGAAGTGCTTTCAATTATAAAGAAGTAATCCAAATGCGTTAAAATACGCTAATTTACGAACATTTAATGCATACTCAGGAAACCAAAAATATTAAAGTGGGGCAAAAAATCCGCAAGCGTGCACTGGCGCTATCCTCGCGGGCGAGTGTAGCTAAGTGTTAATGAAATTCTTATTCATAGGCAATCCTAAATAATGACATTTGTGCGTTTGAAAAAAAAATCCGTAAAAAGTCGGTGAATATTATTTGTTCATGAAATAACCTGTAGTTAAGCATTAAAAAATCATCAAGAGTAATGGTGTGGTTAAGTTTTACACAATAATAAGGCAAAATTCAAAAATAAATATCATTCAATTAACAAATGACTGTAATGATTACAATTCTTGGTTTCATATAATATACGATAAGTATCCATGTCATTAAATCGGGCTGCAAAGATAGTTTAAGTACTCGCTTCCTAGCCCATGTAATTTAATCTGAATTTCGCCGGTGGCTGAAAAAATCAGGGGCTGCTCTATCTCTGCTTTGAGAAGGTCACAAGAAAAACTCCATCCGTCGGATGGTATATTAAACTGTATTTTCAATTGTGCCTTACGTGAAGAGCCCGCAAATTCCAACCGGACGCCAGGTTCCTCTGCACGTTTACTCCCCTATTCTTCCCAGTGACCCCAACGACTTAAGCTGTCGGTCACCTGCTCAAAATGCCCACCCAGCCACGCTATTACCCCCTTTGTATATGAATATTCAAACGTTATTGAAAACCTTATTATTTGAAAACGATTATTATAAAAGAAACATCACATTGAACGTCTATAAAATCTCCGGAACAAGTAAAATTTAAAAAAGTTAATAGATCTACATACGTAAAATCTTACATCTTACCCTGAACTAGAGAAAAAATCCTTCAAATTCGTGCAAAGTGCATCATCTTTTGAGGCTAATTTGTTGAAATAGGTTGACACGAATTCAGTTTATCCTGGTGTAAATACATTATTATTTATATTTAAGGAATTAATTTCCTACCATTCACCGGTGGGAGATGCAGATAAGGGGTAAAGGCAAATATCGTAGGCAAGCGCAGTTTTTTCCCTGAAATTTGAGACGAAAAATAAATGTTGAGTACAGACAAAAAAAAATGTACCTGAAATAACGAGATGAGGAAGGTGAAGGTGCACCAATAAAAAAGCTTAGATGTGCTAAAAACTGTAGATGGCATAAATGAACGATCACACTTTTGAAACGCATTTGAATACCGGATCAAAAGGAGCTGACCAGCACAGGGCGTATGCAGCGTGGCGCCGGCCACTCTCTTCACTCCAGGCGAAGATTTAAATCATTTCCATTGAAGACAAGGCGAAACCGGCCGGCGCCGCCATAGGCCTACTTTTAAAAACGCCCTCACCCCGTTAATGGAGGCGAAAACTCCGGCCGCGATGCAGTCACCACCCTGAGGAGAGGAATGAAACATTCACCGGCGACCCAGTGCACGCTCTCCCCCAGGGGGTGGGGAAGGGAGGGAGGATCGCGTGGGATGACGTGAGGAAGTGGCGGGCAGATGAGCGCACGGAGCGAAAACGTCGACGATGGTGAATAATTGAGCATCGCGGTCCGCTTCGTGCGGGCGCATCGCGGTTGAATGCGAAAGGAAGGCACGAGGGAGAGAGAGAACTGGGGCCCGCTCTTCGGTTTAAAAAAAATGCGTACACGAGCAACAAGTATCAATCACTATTAAAGCAGGGAGATAACCAAAGCCGTGTGCACAAATATGGGAGCCGCCGAGAAAAGTACCATTTCTATAGGCCGACAAATAAATCTAGTCGCCGTTCAAGTTTCAATACATTCATAGCTATGTATAATAGGCAATAATATTTTTATTAATTAAAATTTAAATCCAAATCACTCAGGCCTGTCGCCCCAACTAAATTAAACTTCTCTCTTCCCTTTCTAGTGAAGCCCCTTTCACATTTTTACTTATACAATACATTTATCCTTATATTACAATATCGTTTCCCTATACAATACTCATAAAACAAGTCTTTAGGTGGAACTAACATTCCGCTGCACACTTATCAAATGTTCACTACTGTATGGCAGAGGAAGAGAGGGCAAGAACTGGGACTCGCGCTTGGCTTTAAATAATACGTACACGAGAAACAAGTGTCAAATGCTACTAAAGAAATGAGAGAAGTAAAGCCGGATGTGCAGGTATCGTATTCACCCAAAAAAATCATGTATCTACACCTGGATACGAGCCCTCAACTCCAAGTAACCGATCAGGTAGCAAATACACCTTTACAAAAAGTACATTGAAATTGGTTAACCTATTGAGTAACACCATTCCACGATAGCCAGATTCAAACTCCATCATCATAATGTCAATGAAATATCCCACAAAATACATCACTATATACCTATACTCGATGAACAATCATGAATTCGGATTCACATACCACCCAATATAAAAGATATCTTAAAATTTAATATATATCATCATTGGTGCCCGTTACTTAGACTCTGTATGTGCATGAAAGCGTAAGAGGGAATTTTCCCATAAAATATTTAAAAAAACTGAAGGACTTAAAAGTGCTTCTAGTGCTACATAATCACAAACTAAAGAAAATAAGCTTTATAGTTATAAAGTCCGTGGACCATAAAAACGCTTCTACTACTCACACCGAATCAAGACTTTATTTCACCTTTGCTATTTATGACATAACTTTCACAGCTACTCACTACTTGAACATCTTTGTACTCGCTGGATAACGCAGACTTATAAATCGTAATTTCGTTATTAAAGGTAAACTAATGATTGAGGAAGATTCATAAGAAAGCAAACAAGCCGAGCATTATCTCCGTACATTCAGTCTCCCTTACGCCTAATACATTTCTTTTTTCAGTACTACAAACTCACTTTTCACTGATTGAATTATCTACACTCCATTCCTTCACCGGCTTGCTTACTTATCATTGATCTCCCTGCCACTATCTTCAGCATTCCTTTCCCCCACAGTATGCCTTCCACACTCTGCATTATCTCCTCTGGCAGATTATTCTCCCCAATCACAATGCATGGAACATACCCGTTCATGTAACCTCGTTTTACTCCATCCCCACGTCTCTAAACCAGCCCATTATCATCCTTTTCCGGAATATCCACGTTTCCGCGCCATGAAATGCGAATACATCCATCAAGCTCTATGTTAACTTAATGTAAATAATCTTAACCCAGAAAATGGCGCGCGGGGTGTAAATGACGCCCCATGGTTCTTCTTTGATGTATTGTATGTCCAACGCTGTATCTACAGTGTTTTTATTTCTTATGCCTTCAAGTCTCATACATTTTTTCAAAACTCTGCCAGTACCCCGTACACTTTTCATTCCTATACGGGATCGGAAAGAGTTAAAGTGTCCTGGGGTGTCACCAACACTCCACGCGCCCTTCCACGTTCCTCTTCCGAGCCATCGGGCTTCCCCTGAACTTGAAACCCTTTGCATTGAAACCCAGATTTGTAAAGTTTACATCAAATAATAATAATTTAATTTATTGGCTTCTACATTTTTGGTTTTACAGCTGAATACAAGATAACAAAGAGAAGGAACTTAAGGTGGTCTCCAAGGTCATAGTACGAGAATTGAGCCACCATAAAATAACAAAAATGTAGGACAATAAAAGAAAATATTAATGCAGTAAATAATACATGAGTGTTTTCAAGATACAACACCAAAGTAAATATTCAATTATGTTACCGAATGTAAAATAAACTACATGAAAAACTTCAGTTGAATATATTTCACCCACCAACAAATTTATGTTAATATTGTAAAATTAAAAAGTTGGTATCAATTTCATTAGGTGGAACTATTAAAAAAGAACACAACAAAACAATATCGTTCCAAGGAAAGAGAGAAAAAAATATTTTCTTTAGGGTGTCGATGACACCCAAGGCGCTTTTTAACGAGACATTTCTCCGCGCGCCCTCTCCCGGGTTAAAGGATTGGTACAATAGAGCCATTTTTGTATTGCTACGAATAACGATGAGGACTACGATAAAAACATCTTTGTTAGGAAATTTATCAGTGGAATTTAGGGAAAATTTCAAAATATGTTATATAAATAATTCGTGCTTGCATGAGAAGAATTAAGGATAAATTTAATGCAGTGGCTCTTTAGCCATATAAAGTTAAGGAATTAACTCGAAGAATTGAACCTTGAGCCGCGGTTCTGCTTTCGCCAAGAACGGACTCCTGCCGAAGCTGAGTTCCAATTTTCGACATTTTTGGTGGGGTTATTTCCCTTGCAAAACCATCGTAGTTGGGGTGAGTGACCCAAGTCGCCATCCGATACCCCTCTAGAAATGAAATTTGGATAAATCTATTAACCCACTCCTCATCGTCGAGGAACGGCTAACTCCTCTGATCAAACTAGCCCTGGACAACTACGCTGTTGATTATCTGGAAGCATGAACTTCGAAAGTCCGCAGGCCGACGAAGAAAATGACTCGGGGCCCTGATGACGTTATTTCCCGCCATGCATCGCTTACCCGCCGCTGTGCGATGAGCCGGAAGATTTGCACCTTCGACATTTATTTTTTCGCCCGCCCTCCAGGGTAACGTCCGATCCGCGCTCTTAAAACGGTGATTTTTTTTCGGTGTGGAAGCCCAATGACCGACTCCATTAGCCATGAGAACGGTTCAACGTCCTGATGATCAATCGATGAAAAAAAACTGACGACTAGTTCACGGTGGATTAAACTCGTTCATGTTTTTCTTCCAGCCGCGGCACGAGAGATGCATTACAGGGGTCACTGCAAGATATTCGCGATCCGATCAGATTATTTGGAGCCGATCGGTTGATCCGCAAATACTGGCAATTTCATTCAGGCAGAACCTCAAAACTTTGGAATAAACCGCGGAGCACATTTCTACTTGGATTAGAGGAAATGTTGAGCAACGATTTTTTTTCAAAAGATTAAAAGGCTTATCCTTAAGAAGTCATTAAAGTGAGACTTGAGTGATAGAAAAGTCAGAAATTGTCACCATCAATACTACTGGATGCTTCGTTTAGTCCTTATCGATCTGATAGAAAAATAACTTATTTATTTTTGGCCCTGGAGTAGTCGCAGAGCCTTGGTCGTTAAATATTACTTCATTTCAACATCACTTTTCGTGTAACTGAGATACGACCACAACAGAAATTCAGCGAACCACTTCTTCACCATTGAAATTGAGAGTGCATATTTCTATAGCATTTATCAAGTCTTTCCTTGGTTTCGGTGATATTTTTTACGCCAAAAGTAATGTTAAATTAACGCACTGAATTCACTTTCTTCTATTTTAACTACAATTCACAAGATCGTCTGCTTTCAGTGGCTGTCAAATGACAAACTAAAATAATGAATTAGTTATTGACTAACTGTTAACTGCTAGCTGTTAACTAGGAACTTATTGAGTTAAACAGTTGTTTACTAATAGATGTCGACTAATGGAAGCATAACTGTATTAATAGTTACTACGTGGAACATAAAAAACTCACGGGCTTATCAAATGACCCACGGAAATGTCTATTACAGACAGTTCCACTGCATTAAAATATGAGACACGATTACACTTTTTACAAAGATTACACCAGTTTATTTAGCAATACACTTTTTTTAAAACACATGAAATTCGACCGCCATAAGGGTTGGGTAAGGTAGGAGGAAGAGAAGAAATGGAATTTTTGAAAATAGCTTGGAATCGGGATGAAGAAAAATCACTGCGAAAAGAAGACGGATGGAATGAGCAGGGAAGCAAAACCTCTTTCCCCCCTAAAATCAACCCCAAAAGAGACGAGCCCACCTCCCTCTTCGACCTTACCCTACGCACCCTCGAACAATAATAAAAAAGGAATAAGAAATAATCAATCCTTCCTTCCATTCTTCTGCTTCGCTTCCTACCCTCCTCTCCGCTCGGCTCATCCACCATTCTCACCGTCTCATTTCACCAAACCAATACTTCGACGCAACTTCGGGCGGCGGCGGTTGGATAGAGAGGAGGTTGGGAGATCCAGGGGGGGGGGTCTGATCGGGAGTGGGATCATGAGGTGGAGGAAGGGTCTCCTTGGCTTGTGGGGTAGGGGTGGAAAAGTCTTGAGGAGACGAGGAAAGCTGAGGGAAAAAGAATCGCAATGTTGGGAAGGGGGTTCGGGGAAGACGGAGTTTGGGAATGGGGTGCTGGGTTGATGTGCTGGAGTGAGCAGGTGGAATTCCTATAGGGTGGATGCCTGGGGAACTGTGTGGTGTAGGCAGATCATGGCGGCCAAACTATGTGGAATGCCCACCACGATATAACCCATTATAACCCAATGTCGCTTCTAAGTAACATCAAAAATGTACATATTTTCAGCTCTATAGCATAAAAATTGCGTGATCTTTTGTGTTGTTAAGTTTAATGGAAAAATATACGACGTAGCTGCCATAATAATTATGACTGAGTAGGAACTTTTAAAATGAGATGTCTTGAAATTCAATTTCTCCCAGAAGCAGCTCTGGGTTAGAAAGGTTTAGAACGTAGCATTTCGTCAGATGGTGGGTCGAAGTTGTTAAAACTTTCTCGGTCCATATGTTGTCAATTGATAAAACTTTTGGGTAAACCCGTGTCTTGTGGATTAAATTTCAACACCTCTTCCACTGCCGAGGACCTCTTCGGGACTAATGTGAAGAGGTTCCAGGTAGAGGGGAAGAAACTTAGACTTATAAGCAACCAGACGCGGGTGAACCCGGGTAAAGTTTTTCAATTGACAGGCAGTGTGTCGTATTTTTAAATGTCGTAAGCGGTGATTACCGAATTACTGAATACTCAAAACTTGTAATTGAGGAAATTGGTTTGACAAAACTGGATTGATGTGAATATATGATTCACTTATGGGATAAACTACTATGGAGACGCTATTTAACATACAAAATACATTTTAAATAAAGACTTATTTAATATACTAAGGAGAACTTCCTACCCTGTGGGGCTCATGTGCAAGTTATGGAGAATATTTTGCGAAGATCCCTGATTTGAGTACAATGTGAAGGGTAATTAGGGTCAGCACTCCATCTACTTGATTGGTCGTCCAGCCTTGGTCCTCTTGACGCCTTTCGTAAAGAGCGGCTTAAACCGACGTCATGTTTTCTCTACTCATATTTCCCTTCCCTTATTACAAGGCGAAGATTTTCCATGCACTCAACCAATTCCTAATACCAATAACTTTGAATTTTAAATTAGATAAATTCTGACTTTTTACTCGCGAGAAGTACGCAGTTTTTGAGGCTCAACAGATTTACTAAGTATAATTTAAAACCGATATTTTGTTGGAGCTAAAGTCACAGTGCATTATAGTGCTTTATTATGACCAAGCAGAAAAATTTAACACAAAGCGCAATGCACACGCAATCAAAAACACTCAAGGCTCAGCAAAAAACCCTAAACATGACTACCAGCTATATTACTATACTTAAAATAAAACTAGACAGGATAGACACGCCGGGTGCCCTCATGTCGTAGATGAAGTCCTAGTACAGTCTACAAAAAGTTATATCGAGTGAGTTGGAATTTGACCAAACATAGCTAACTCCTAGAAGAGTAACCTGGAGCGGTGTTGCAGGGTGAAATGTTGAAATGAATTAGTGCTGAAATATGCCAATCACTTACCATGTCTCCATCTACGAGTAAGTGGCACCATATGATCTCCGTAAAAAAATCTGTGCAAAAGAGACAGGCAGAGTGCCTTATAGACGCAGATGAAGTCTGGGTGCAGCCTACAAAATAGAAACATGTAGCGAGGTGGAAATTCACCAAAAGCTGATAATCCCCAGCTAAGCACTCTGAAGTAGGGCTGCCGCGTGCTACTTAAAAGAAATGGTCTCTTACTAAGGGAATAGGAGAAGATGAAAGAAATGCAGTGGGATGGGGCGGTTGGAGTGGGCAGGGTGAATAAGGCGGTCTCTCCCCATCGATCGATTTTATAGAGGCCCTTTCACGCTCCAATGAATTATCAATTTTTGAAATACTGCACTTCCGCCCCCGACTAAGTCCCCGCCGAAGTCTGTCTCCACCTCCGGCACCTCCTCCTCCACGTCCGGATGTCTCCAGAGAGCGGCTTCGAGGCGGCGGGAGGTGGGGGTGATGTCGGGCGGGTGGTTCAAGATCGTCGCCCTCACAACTGCACTCTTGGGAGGAGGAGGATGAGGATCATTTTCGCATAAACCAGTGCTCCGCATTTATCACAGGATCGGTTATCGTTCCCTCCCTCTCCACATTGCTCGAGCCCACCGATTAGAAAACAGGCTCCCCTATCAGTGAAAACACGGAAACGATTAGTTCGACACGGTGGCGAGAGGGATTTCCTGTTGATCTATGGTTTCGAAAACTAGTGCAAAATTAGCTAGCTCACTCTGCAGGGACCAATAATAGACGACAGATCGATCATTTTCATATTGAGGAGCATCTGCCTAGGTCTTACTAGAGGGAGACAGTGTAGTTCAATGTAATTATGCTTACGCACCTTTTACAGAATTTTATCTCAGATATTAATATTATTGAGTTAAAAGAACTAGTCATCTGTGATTTTTGGTCTCGGAAACTGGTGAGATATTAGCTAGGTCACTCCCCAGGGACCAATGAGAGACAACAGTACGATGATTTTCGTCGTGAGGATCATCTGCTTCGGTCTCGCTATACTGAGAGTGTAGTTCTATGTAACGGCGCCTTTGTGACCTTTTCGGAAATTTATCCTCGATATTAATATTATTAAATTTTAAAGACTATTTGCCGAAGCCCTCCATTTACCTCAATCCCATAAAAGATATGTTTACATTGCTTTACCAGCATCTACCAATAAAGAGTAGAAAAAATTGGCATGTGCATGTAAACAATTCATAAATCTTCTTGCGCTTTTAGAAAAATTCCTCAAAGGTCATGCCCCGTATAAATGCTGTTCCCTCTGTTGCTTCATTGACGCTTAATTATCTTACGTGAGCATTTACCTTTGTTAATAATGCCTCTGGTACGTGTTGCTATTAAATAGCCTTCCTAAATTCATTTCAACCGCTCTAGGCTCACCCTTCTTTTAAGATTCGCGACTTTCTTTAGGGACCTTTCCCTCAATTTTCCTCTTAAAATATTTCCAACCTTATATTAGATTAGCGCCGTGAGTCATAGGTCATGAAAATGGAGATCTATAAAATGAAGCTCATGTCAAGGAAACCGACGGTTATCAATAAAGGTTCCATAGAGTTTTTATCATGATAAATTTTGCCTCGTTTGATAAAATTGCACCAAATAATTTATATTTAAAACTAGGAAAAAGCATTCCCCTCTTGGCCAACATCTAGCCTCTACAGACGAAGAAAGGCTGTTTGCATCATAACTTCACGAATGTATCAATCATAGTCATTAATTACCGCCTTTTAGAAAGTGATTTAGAATGGATCATTCCCAAATCCCATCCCTCGTGCAACTGGCAAAATGTCAGTGATTTAGTGTTACTTTCACATATATGCTACAAAATGTACTGACCCTATAGCGCATTTTTCCGTGTTTTCATCCACTAATTTTAATTTTAAAATGCCCAGCGGGGCTAGGTGTAATGAAATCAGTACAAATGTACTCTTCATATCTACCAATTTTTGGTAATAGTATTACTTTAATTCGTTATCTCAGAGATGACATTAGTAATCATTTTCACCTTTAGGCGCATTCAGCAAGATATCTGTCATCATGCGTCACGTAATACCTGAGATATAAATATGCTTACTGATCCCGTAGCTGCTTTATAAACTCTTTAAGGCGTTACAAGCGCAATCCTTATTTTTGTTTCAGACGCTTCTCAAAGTTATTGATAGCAGTATAAGATAGAACTCTTATGATAGATGATAACGGTGGAAAAAGGCAGACCTCACCCATATAAGAGACAATTGCAAACCAATGGAATCCCTGCTATAGAACATCAACTTTAACATTGCGTCTTCTCAAACGGGGAAAATGGGTTTGTATCGCAATGCGGTTGAGCATGAAATCACTTTCAACCCATCTCCAATCGTTCTGTCCCCGCTTCCTCCATTTCAACCAATCCAACCTCCTTTCTATGCTTGACTTGGCCTTTCAATCGTCCGGTCGTCGATAAAGGAAGCTGCGGAGGCAACATAGTGGGGATGGAGAGGATAAGTGGATGGGAATTTTTAGGGTAAGCGTCTGAATACGATGAGGGACACAACAGTTTCAAGGGTCAGAAGAGTATAGTGCAGGGAGTTACTATACAGTAAATGGGGTGTCTCCACAGATACGAGAAATCCAAGGCAGAATTGCACGTGCGACATGGTGAACTCACAAAATTAAGGACGTAAGACCGCTGATCCCACCCGAAAACAAAGTACGCATAGGTATATTTCACATTTCTTTTAGTGGTAAATAGTTTAAGGAACCCCGGCGACTTACGGATGGTACCGAAATACCGGAAAATTCTTCGGTAACTAACCAATTTACCGCATACCCATAATTTTCTCCACGTTTTTCATCGCCATGCACTCAAATAGTTCGATGTAAGATATCCGTGAAAATCCCCAGAACGCTTAGAATTAAGCTCAAGAGGAAAATAAACATACATTCTTATTACCACCGTAAACATTTCGAATTGATGTATCTAATACTATGAATAAAGGACCATGGCTAGAAGATACTCCATTATTTAAAACGACAAAAATAAAAATCCTTGCAGCCTTTTGAAATATTATTGTGGAATTTACATGATATTTGAAAACGAATCACTTTTTTGTTTGGGTACTTGTGTTTACAAAGTACACCGTTCATAGCCACAAGAAGGTGCATATAAAAATAAAGAAAATCAGGCTAATACTCGCTCATTTTTTCAAGATCATTCTTATTCTAGCAATACAGAACGCAAGCCGAAATAATTTAAGTAAGCTCTGCTCGTGTAAAACGCGATAAGAAAGGAATCCGCAAACAAAACGAAGTGGGGACGCCCACTTTGCTCCATGTATCGACACTCGAGCGATATTCAATTTACATCGGTTCGCGATCCCCACAACTGATCGATTTAACGCCCTTGGTCGTGGGTGAAAGGAAAGCGAGAGAAAGGGGATGATGAAGAGACTTGGGTGCGTAGCCCTGACGCTGGCGTTTAGACCGTGAGAGAGAGAGACACACGCAGAAAGAAAGACGGAATGATATCTCCTCTTCTTTCTTTCCAGAGAGGAGTGGCGGAGGTTGGGACCAGCCTGGCGCCGGAGACGGGAGGTTTACGGGTTCCGTCCCTCAACTCCTCGTAAATGTGTACCGGGGAAAAATTCAGGACACAACTTCGCTTGCCCTTCCTCGCCGCATGAAAAGGGTTGGAAGGAGAAAGAAATTTATGGAGAGGATACTAAACGCTGCGCCCAACCGGATCCGATGCTATGCTATGCGAGAGAAAATTTCAGGAGAGCAGTCGTCAGCTAATCCTCATAAGAAATGTAACATGGTGTAATGAACCACTATAGTAACTTACGAAGTGGATATGGATCACGTGCACATTTTATTTTTTAATTTTTTATTGAAAATGCCCACAAACAGCAATATTGCCAATTTACAATTGGTGCGATGAAAAGCAAACGTATAAAGGATCGGTTATTTTAAGAATAGAGGCTAAAAATGTCTTTCTCCATTATTTTATGAGGTTACCATAGAGATATTTGAGATAATCTTATTTTTATACTTTTTCAGAGAAGAAAGAAAAGGGCTTACGAATGCAATAGATGAACGGCTATAACACTAATGTGATCAACGCATCACCTAAAACACCACTGAATGCTAAATATTTTACATAAATAAATTATTGATTTTGCGTATTTACTCACGGCATGGTTAAGTACCCAAATAAATTCTCATTTATGAATACCCCACGGAATGAATGATATATTCCCCGCCTAAAATCTCGCCGTAATCCTTTCTTATGGCTCGGATTTCAAGCGACAAGACAGGGGATGAAGACCGGACAGCGACATCATTATCGGATATTTCAGGACACGTAGCAGGAATGGCTCAGTCACTTACCATCGCAATGGGTGAGCGGCTGCAATAACGGGAACAAAATAAGCAACGATATGAGTGCAGGAGGAAAGACTCAGGAGGGAGGGACCTGGCTGGCGTGCGGGCTGTGACATAGGAAGGGAGAATAAACTTCACTTTTCCGGATTAATGAGGCGAAAACTTTCTTTTTCTCCCGACACTGCCAACTCCCATGTCCCTTTGCCTTTCGTCGCGAATTTTTCCGTTCTTGCACCTAATCTTTTCTGTCTCCTTTTCTTCCTCTCGATTCCTTGAGGTCGGGGGATTTCTTTGAAATCTGAAAGCCAGAGAGAGAGAGAGAAAGGAAGAGGGGTGAAAACATCTTCACTCGATTCCCCACGCCATTCCTTCGCTATTCCTATCTCTCCCATGATTCGGATTGTTTCTCGTCCGCTCAGACACGTTCTCCATGGCCATGATCGCCGCATTCCACCCACTAAAAATCTTCGGGAGATTTGTATTGAGTCTTCCAAAGGCGGCAGAAGGATGGAAAGAAATGACTCGATTGTGCCGGCCGGAGGCAAGTCGAGCACGAGTAAATCACTGGTCTCACAATTCCTTCTTCCAAGAGATGTCTGATTGGGGGAACATTGACTGTTTTGTTCCCGATAACAGCATAGTTCTATGAAACAAAAACTCCGCATCACTAATTCAATGCCGGGACGAAAAAAATAACAAGATTCTGAAAGTGTCCTTACTGTCATGAAGTGACGGCATACCTAATCAAAAGGTTAGTTATTATATGAAAGGTACTCCACCGGTTGATTCAATGAGCATTTTGCGAGTTTTATATCGAGCATATTGCAAATCAATTCGTCTTTTTCCCCGCCCACTAAGCTTAATAACTGAACTAAATTTCTGATGAACGCAATTTTATGATGAAATTCTATTTTAACAACTATAATTATGATTAAAATTTGTACGAAGAATTCACGGATTAATTTCCACACAAAAAATGACTGTACATGTTCTTAGGGGTCTATTTCAGGGTATGAGAACAAGGTGTAGAAAAAGTACGTTTCATTTCCATCCCACACTATTAAAAACTACGAGAGATTGGTTGACATAATATGGTTGAGGCACTTACAAGCTTAGATACCACTTCAAGTTATAAAAAATAAAATAAAGACTTTTTAACAACCAAGTGAAAATATTCTGTCGTCTTTAAAGCGAAAAGAGGACAATTATATAGTAAAACATTAATCAAAATTATATAATTACATGAAGAAATTCTACGAAATTAGCAGTGTTAACTACTTCAATTGAACTTTAATCAAAATAGATGGTAAAAAAAATAAAAGGTCCAAAAAGAAGTATTATCATTGAAATAACAAGAATGATGCGAGCCCTGAGATGGAATTAAAACAAACGTATGTTCCATCGCTTTTTTAAAGAATTTCGATCGTGCTTATTTTTAGATTTCAATAATGCTCGATGCGGTTTAAAAGCGAATAAATGATTAATAACAACGCATACCACATTTTTTGGCAGTAATGTCACGGCGTATAACAGAAAATGATTGGCAGCCGAAAAAAGAAATAATTGCTATGCATAATTTAGTCAGAGTTATATTGATACTTCCACTAATTTGACAACTAAGAGTTGACACGGCCCGCAATTCGCCTTGAGGCTTATACATTGGTCCATTCACGTCAAAAGCATTGCTATGTCTGAGCTACGTTTCATTTGACCAATTAAATTTTGATTGGAGGCTAAAAAATTGGGTATTTAATCACTCAGTCGTAATACTTCCGCCAAGGCAAAGGTATGCAAACAGTGTATCATCGGTGGTAAAAAAAAGACATAGCGAGACAGAGAAATTTAAATATTGGCACATGTCTGTCTCTCTCTCTCTCTCTCTCTCTGTATGTCACACATCAATTCATGCGCAATAGGTTTACAACACGATGAGTCGATTTTTATAATTTGAGCCATTTTATATTTTTTTTTCAACATTCCTTCGCGGATTTTTTTTGCGCCGATCGCTCTATTGTAGTCGCAGAGGGGAATAATTCTCTCAGAGTGGGAAATCGTTCCAATAAATCGAGAGGGTTATGTTTTCCGTTCGCTCCACGAGGCGTCGGAGAGAAGGGGTGCTTGGGAAGGGGAGGGGGGAGGCTGGTATTTGCTGATTTAGGACTTTTTTTCACGAGGAATGCCGGCTCACGATTTTCACTCCTCCCTCCCGCCCGCCCACTCTACGGGACACTCGAAAAAAATGTTATCATAATCGCGGTGGTTATCGTTTCGAGGTTGTCAGAGGCGCCGGAAAACAGACGAGCAACGGTAAGCGAGCTTAAAGCTCTTGCTGAATGGTCTCCGGCGATGAAAGGGAGGGTGGAGAATAAAAGAGAACGAACAGTTTGCACGCATCCATTAAAATAATACCGTGATTCAGAGGAGATGATTGTATAAAAATTTTCCAAGGGAAATAACAAACGGTCTGTAAAAAGATGCGAGCACCTGCATGAAAAATAAGCATTTTTGATATTATTCTTTATCTATCCAAGTGCACATTTTAGTAAAAAAATTATTTCCGAAGGAAAATTTTTCATTTTCCAAATAATTTCATCTTTGATAGCACAAAACGAGTTTATTTTTACCGATTTTTAAAATGAGAAAAGTATTTGAAAAAAGAGCTGATACATTTTTTATAATATTCCCAAATTGGAGTTAAACTTTTTCAATCTCTGCTGAAAAACGTGATTAATCATTTCCTATATTTACAAACAGATTTTTTTGTGATGGGTAGTCTATAGACAGATTTCAACGAGAAAATTATCGAAGTTTTATTATGACGGAAATTTATACCTAAACTGTTGATTGTAAAGATTTTTACGATTGATGTCCAGTATATATTGTTATTCATAACGGGGAGTTAATGCCTCTGGCGCAATGTTGAACATGCATTCTACAGACGGCAAGGACAAAAAAGAATGCTTTTCAACGAGCATGCCGGGAATAAGAGATAAAAAAAGCATAACCTCGTCGGGCTAGGCAATGAAAAAGTGACCAGAGTGCGGGTGCCGGGTCGGTTTTATCGACCCATCGAGGTGGAGTGTGCCCAAATCGGTCGGGGCAGACGACACAACGGTGCCAGGCGGGAGAGGAAGCGGCAGAAGCAAGCATTGAGGAAACCGTAAGGAGCTATCATTGTAAACGCATCTAGGTAACTGCGCTTCTCACAAAATTATCAATATATGCAGTGACCATTTCCCTTTCATGATCATATTTAAATATTTATTTTAACCCGAAAAATATTTTAGACAATACATTAAAAATCTGGAGTTTTTATGCTACTGATCTTCAATCAATTGTTTTTATTAACCCAGATGTACACCTCGGCATGGCTCATTACTTATATTAAAGTGTGGATAGAATCATTTCTCTTACTCCCCCTTAATTGTTTGGAAAATGATCCAATTTTCTATTATGGAAAATTTCTTTTCTGGAAACTCATTCCATTTTGGAGAATATTTTCAGTTTTTTTTCCCAGCGTACCGATTGCCATTGTCAAATTACATTGCCCATGAAGACAAAGGCGATCTAAGCCTTTGAAATATCACTGCTCTACATCCCTGGTCGCCAGTTGGGTAATCGAGAGCTGTTTGTATGTCCAGATCTTCGTTTGATCACAGTGAAAAAGGGAGTGTGCCACTATTCTCATCCAAAAGTTAATTCGTTTATTATTCCACCTTAATTAGTAAAAAGAGGCTTCTTTTCAAATAGAATCAGTGGAGGAAACAAACTAGAAGAGCAATTGAAATCATAAATTTTTGAATCATGAATTATTTTTCTTCAGATGCATTACGCCACCAAATAAAACTAAAAGTCAAAATCCGGCGGTGGGAATCATTCATAAAACACTGTGTAACACATTGAGTAAGATTTTTAAAATATTTATTGCCCAAATCCTGGGGCACTCCAGATATTAAATCAAGTTTTCACTGCCACATGCCCGAGATATAGGATTGCCATCAGACGTGGCGATAAATTTACACCGAAAAAAATCCAAAACGACCTTCTCCGCTGCTCACAATGTTTACTCAGAGTTCTTTTCCCGTAAAAATAATTCAAATACGCATATTTTCTTAAAATAATTCAATTACTTAGCCTGGATCTTTGGTACTTATAAGTAACAAGTAATAACCGAGATATATTAGTTCAGTTGAATACTTAAAGCTTCAATATCGTGACAAAGGAAATTATTTTTGGCTAATAAGGGAGATGGTAAAAAGAAAAAAAATATATTTAACTCTTTAAAGAAGAGAAATAGGCCACGCGCACAACTAAAAGAGCAGAACAGGATAAAGGACTGAACATCTCAGGATGAGAAGAGAAAATCCGTGGTTCCACCTGGCTAAAGCAATAATAATAGTGGTGAACGGCTTAAACATGATGACCCACAGCTTACTTGACAGAGAGTCGATAGAGGAAAAATAGGCTCGGATATTAAATACTATTCCTAATAACAGTACAATAGCCATTAATTAGCGATAAAAAGTTTCATCTCATACCTACCTACGACAATTTTTATACACCCTTACGGGTACATCGGTCATGGTAAAATAACTCCTACCATCCCCCTCAAGAGGCACAAAGTCGTTTTCTAGCAATGCCATAGTCTTAAAAAATGTACGTCTACTCACAATATGAATTTATCCATCCAACCTCGAGTGTAATATTATGCAATGTTTTTTTTATAATTATGTGTTCTAGGTACAGCTCATTCCAAGAATTTTTCCTCGGCCATCAATACGTTTTTACCAAACTACTCAGACAACATAATAATGATAATTATAAAACATTCTCTTGGTGCGATATTGAGACTAAGAAGTAGTTTCATCCATTGATAACGCGTGAAAGTTGAAGAGTTGGTGGTGTATAGCACTCAGCAGAATGGTATATCTGAGCTTATGCACTACCTCGTGCACTCCAGACGTCCCCCTCAGTTCGCCCCGATTTACCATCTAACAAGCTGACGTCTCCATGGAGTAAGCAGTCAGCCACGCATACCTCCCTCCCCGTGGCAGCGGTCTCAGTATATCATCCTGTATCGGCACCGACGCCACACCTCTCCGATGATTTGTGCGTCCTAGCTCAGTGCGGGACGAAACATAAAGTAGTGTGTCATTCTTTGCGTGATTCACCACTGAATGTGAGGTAAAAGAATGATATGCATAGTCCGAAAAAAGGGATCATCATGCCTAAAAACATGCTATATATTTTAATAACAATTATTCATTGGAGTTAACTATGGGTAGCATGCCAAAGTTCCTATTTCGACAAAACACACGGCCATAAAGGTGTGAAGCGCCTTGTTATTTACTTTTATCTTAACACTTACTTTACTTCATAAGTGGAAGAACTTGTTCATAAAAATTGATGCCTCCCTTGCATATAATGGAAGGGATACAAACTAAAACTAAGGTAATAACCATCTCTATTCTTACTCGGCGATTAATCAGCGTTTAAAAAAATGCGGTAGTAAAAATAATGCTTACGATCTTTTATCCAACGTCTTAAAGTTAAAATGGTTAGCGTTAATTCCTGTGCACATTTTATTTATTGTCGTCTAATGCCCAATTTTTCTTTACAAATGTATTTACTGTGATTGATATGTAATAACCTTAATAGCGACTTCATAGGCCACCGATCATAGCACAACTTTCATGAAACTACGATGCATTCGCAAACTACAGTTATCTCCAGCTGTCACTTCTAGCTTTAGCAGCAATTAAGATCCTGCATATGGAATCGATTCGATTCTTGAAAGGCGATTCAACAAAAATAAACCAAAATTATAAGAAAAACATACGAAGCAAACGTTGCTAAGGAAATTAACCAAAATAATTTCGAAAAACATCCCACAAAAATGAAAAATTAAGCCTGGCAATTACATTTTTCCCGGAATTTAAGATAATTGCACTTTTTGGGAAATAAGCCCTTTCGAATATATTATAATTAATTATACTAATATTGACATGAAATTATCGATGCTAAAACAAGTGATTCGGTGATATCTGAGCCTGGACCCACATCACACTCGAAAATAATTCTTATCGTTACCTATCTTCCATTCACGTTTTACTCAGTGAGAGAGGCTGGGCCAAAGAGACCGCCTTCGCACTTCCTCCCCGCAGAGCATTTGAGTATCAACTCTCCACCAAGCTTGTCCTTGTGGACGGAGCCACCATTAATCGCGAGGACAAATGGGCCGAGAAACTCATTGGAAACTCAAATTTATCGCATAGCATCGGCGTCTGAGTCCTGCAAGAGACTAGGAAAGTGGGTCACTAAAGACCGCAGTTTTCCCCAGATGGGATAGAAATATTGTTTTACGAGAAATGATGGGAGTATTCCATGGTACACGAAATCTATGCTTGTTCTACTGAGCGAATCCATATCATTAAGAGATTCGTGAAAATCTGTGCTTTTTGATTAATGAAACTGGAGAGGTTTTTTTCCCATGAGTAGTTCAAATTTCCGTGGAATTCATGAACAAATGTTTGGATAGTTGCTATTTTTGCTGATTTCACGCATACAAATTTAGTGAACAATACACGATGCTTACGATAAAATACCTACACCACGCTGACTTAAAAATGTCTAAAAATTGCGCGACTAGAACATAGCCAGAAGAGAAGTCTATCACACAAAAAATAAATAATTAACGAACAAATAGTAACTGATAAAACTTGCAAAAGCTGGATATTACACATAAAAGCGGAACAAGCGCAAACATATATTGGGGAGAAACATGACAGAAAGTGAAGTAGACGGATGTATTGGTACTGGAGACCTAATAGTATTCTCTGATTACAAGAGGAACTCCGTTTCATCAGAGTATGCAGCGACTATTCACATATACATCGCTTCAAATTTCGTTTTCATCTCATAAATTTGCAGAACAAATATTTGGCGAGAAGCCACCATCACCCCAAGTTCGTTTCCAAGTCTCCAGTATTGGGGACTTTTCCTATGTAATTCTATATCGCTTCAAAAAGGAACGTATGATCGGGGTAAAATTTCGCGGAAGTTGCCGTATGCGGAGGGAGCCACCGTGGCGAATAAACTGGCGCTAATCTCTCCCCTTTCCAACACGCATCGCCCTTTGATGTCTGCTGCGAACGATCTACCCTCCTCCTTAAATTCCCCGGTACAATTAAAGGGGGGAAGTTTGGAAGCAGAAAGCAGAATCGCACAAACATGATCAGAAGCAGACGGCAAGAGGGGTCAAAGGACACTGGAGTCATCATCTGCCACCCCAGTCACCGACAGCAATCGACTACGGAACTTCAAAACCCTCTCGGAAGTTGTAAAACCGTCCATAAGTATTATTCACATCGCAGATAGCGTTCGTACCACCCCAGCTCCTCACAATGTCAGACATCAAACTCAGTCACTCTAGTGAAAACAACGATTTTGTCGAAAGGGAATGAGGGAACCTTTTGACGGGGTTTGAAGTTTCAAAATGTTACTGACCGCAGAGATTTCCGACTTCCTGGAGATCTTGCGGAACTACGATTACGATGTAACCGGAAAATAAAAACTGAAATTAATTAATTACCTTGTAAGAAAGTTTTACCTCGTAAAATTTATTCGTAGATTCACATGGATATTTAGTGGAACGACGAAGTGCTGGGCATGGTGGATGAGGAAAGTCAGCCTTTAAGTGAGATACGGAGGAGACAGAAGGTATAGATGGAGCGAGTACTTAGCAGGGAGGGAATGTTGAAAACGGTGTTAGAGGGTAGAATATTGGGTAAACGAGGAAGGGGAAGGAAGTGAATAGGACTTTTCAGATAGAACGAAAGGGAGTAGGCCTTACAGTTAATTGAAGAAGGCAGCGCTGGAAGGAAAGGGAGGCTCCGAGATTACTTATTTAGTACTCCATGGAATCCTACCTAATCGGTGGAAGACTATCACACACACCTGGATATGGACACTAATCCGCAAATCTGGAATATATGTCGTGTTCGTAAATCAATTACACTACCTCAGATCTCCGGCCCTAATCTTTTTATGAACAGCTAGTGTCAGCAGAGTCAAGCTCATAAAAGTCTACCATAATATTCTGGGTCCAAGTCAAATTTTTACCTCAGTGAAACTGGCCATTTTCCGCGTTAACTTGAGACTAAATTTAGGCTTACCGATAAGTATTTGCGGCGATTTCCTGAATTTCAAAAGATATTTACCTCTGAAATGGAACTCTTAATATACGAAGAAATCAATCAAATGATTTATTTTGAGGCACTTTGCATTGGCTGTTTTTCGGGGCTATAGCGGCATGAAGTTTAAGCGTTCTTCATTCAATGAATGCTTATAATGCCGTAATTCCCTCTCCGCTGCGTTATCAGTTACGAAGATTATTATGAAAACACTCTCCATTCAAGAAATATTATTATTATTATAGTATTCTACCGATTAATTGAGTACTAAAGAAGTGATCTGGGAGCCTCTCTTTCCTTCCAGCACTGCCTTCTTCTTCCTGTAAGGCCTGATCCCTTTCAATCTATCTAAAAAATACTATTCTTTTCCTTCCATGCTCTACAAAATGGTGCAAATTTACTTTAATATAAATATGTAACATTATAAATGTCTGATAAGAATTATGCTTTCTAAGCTGCTTATAAAATGGCATCAAGACGCAAATTCTATGCGTAAAACTAAGCAAATTGATAGCTAGAAAATATCGTGGCACTGAATCCCTTCAGTTCCTTGAAAAGACGCAAGTACAAGGAAGCTAAAGCCATAACGCTGCACAAATACCTCTTCGCCTGGAGTTTACGAGATAATTTGACACTTAAACCGAAATTTATAACAGATCACGTGATAGCTCGAGCGTACCATTCAACACCCCAGTTCATCACATCCCTCGCGAAACAGTATTCAGACGGTCGGATGCGACCCCGCTGCCTAAAACCCGTTGATCCCAGCAACATATTTCGCGGAAGTGAAGCAAACCTCTTGGAACGTCCCGACGAAACTCTTCCCACCTCATCTCGCTCGGAGAGAATGGAACAAAAGAGGAATGAGAGGAAACTCCTGCTCGCGGCCAAACCGCTGCTCCCGCGTATCGAACCCGCCTCACGCACATACATCGTCCCCCACACTTACAGCTCCAGCCCTTTCGGATGACTCGTTCATGATCCTCATCATCTCGACGATACAGTCATAAATTAAATGAAGGAGGGGGATAAAGAGGAGGAGTTGAAGAAAGGGAAGGAGAGGGAAGGGATGTATAGGGTGCGGGTAAAGCTAATTGAGATAACATTTCACTTGCTTCCCATCTCTCACATAATCACCCGCAGACTTCGCATTTGATTAAAACCTCCCCGGAATGCCTCTCCGTGAGGTCTCGCACGAATGCTCACGGAGAATTGATCCGAGGCGCCGTATAATGGCCATCGCATAACTCGCGACGAGGAGAAGGTCGTTTCCGAGGAGCAAGAGTGGAAGGTGGAGCCCTTGACACTTCGCAAGTTAAATTAAAAGCACCCTCCATTTTTTTATCATCGTTCCTTTCGCTCCTTTCTCTCGCCGAGATGAGCAATTGCGGGGCCGCTAATAAGACGTCTGGCTCCGGTGCGCTTCAGGGAGCTCGCATAAGTCGAGACGTTCAAAGAGATGACAAGAGACGGGACCGGCTGCGTCATCGCCTGCGTCAGCGAATCGTTGAAATTTCAAACTTGAGTTAGCCCACTCACGAGATAAGTTATTACCAAGGTTTCTTTTGCGCTATTAGAATTGGGATGATTTCGTTTGCAAAAAAAAACTGTTAAATCCTTTCCGTACTCGGAGGTAATTTAGCAGTGGCGTAGCCATGGGGGGGGGGAGGGTCCGGTCCTCCCTTCCGAAATATAAAAATACAGCTATTTTCCTTCATGACTGCACAAAATATATCTTTGAGAAATTAAGTTTTTTTCGTTTTTGAAAGGAGTCGAATTAGTTTAACACCCATTATTTAGTACCCTGTTTTTCAAAAATTTTCCCCCCTGGTTTGGGACTCCTCCCCCGAACGAAATTCCTGGCTACGCTACTGTAATTTAGGGAGGACATAACGCACTAGTTATCATAATTTCTGCACCGCACCCAAAAAAACTATGCGACGACTAAGAAAATATTCATTCAGTAATTACAGTACGCATTGATATAAATGTTTTGAATGAATATAAATGTTTTAGAATTAACCAAATTTTATATAAATAAATTCCACAAACTATTCCATGCTTAAAGAAAATACAGGTTTATACCAAAAATGTCGATTTTAAACTTAAATTCAGGAGGCGAAAGATAAGGAATGCATAACAACAATTTTGTCTTTGAATTAAAGACAACTTAAAAGAAAAATAATACATAAAATGAAGACATGGCTTTACGATACCATGACTTTCCATTTACTTATTTCTTTCATTATTGGCTGTAGAGTAAATAATTTAACGAGTGTCTTTCCCTGATTATTGTCCTCACCATAGAATTTCAATTCTATTGAGAATACTTACAATTAAAAGCAGTCAATGTACATGAAATTGACATTGAATTAAAACTTCATTTTCTCATATGCTCTTAAAAATTCAAATTATATCAACTGAAGTTTCTCCTCTAATTTTTTCACCTTTACCAACAACCAGATAATGAACAGAGGAACTTAAAATGTCAAAATTTCAGTCTGCTTTGAGAGATGTTACTAAATTGGGAAGGGAAGACATGCTAATGGGTTTTCAATTTTAATAAGCTTTGGCTTGGAAAATAATAACTAGGATAGACTTAGTACGGTTAGGCCAGGGTACAGTTATGAAAATCGTCCTATTAGCAAAACTATTGGGAATAGCGGACAATGCAAGGGGATAGAGGAGCAGCTTGCACTGTATCTGAACCTATGTCACATTATTGTGTCAGCCATCGTGCGCCGTAAACGCCAGCAGGGGCACATATCGGTTTTTAACAGCCAAGAGTAAATATTTTAGTTCGATTCCTTTTGATGATTTATGTTACATGAATATGATAGAAAGTTGAGTATTTTTCTTCCATATAAGATAGCTGGTTCAATATTGGTTCAAAATCTGCGATGACTTTGTTAGGAATTTGTTTTGTATCGATACGTTTTGAAGTTATTTTCGCAAAAAAAACACACCGGGTTTTAGATGTCCAGAATATGCGTGAGGAAGACAAAAAAAGGACAATGCGGCATATTGCACTATGAATACGGTTACAAAGAAGTGAAACGAGAGACTTATTTACAATGAGCTGCGGTAATGCGCAGAGTTAATCGCTTGCCTTCGATAAGATGTGTTCGTAAACGCAATTGCCCTGGTGCAGACGAAAATGACATTATTGCAGCATGGAGTATGTTGCTCTCAACAGAGTGTTTTCGCCTTACGGCAGAATGACAGCAGCAGCTATCAAAATACTTAACACGTAGCGGGGACATCATTTTGGACTATTTCCTAATGGACTTTATATTTCGATAGAATCCCTTCAAAGCATAACTAGAAATATTTACTCAACCTCTGAACTAATTGTTAATGATGACTGTTGTATTAACTGTAGAATATATGTGAACACAATAATAATTTTAGATGCTATACTGCCTTATTAGTTATTAATGATTGAAGTGTTCCCATATTTTATTTCTTTTGTTATTAAGGAACAATTTTTCCGAGAGAAAATTACGCTCTATTATATCAAATATTCCAACTAAAATTGCTGCAAACCATTTTTTTGGTATTTAAAAAAAAACTTGAGACTACTGACCCGAAGTGCTGTCACAACCGCCCTAGGGGTGTGGTAGGTTGTGACACTTATCATTATTTTTGTAACTTGCTCCTATGAGCTGAAAATTGTGATCAGGGATACAAATTTAATGTAAAATGTGTAATAATGTACATATTAAATTACGAAACAGTCTTTGTTTAGCTTAGTAGTCTACTTACAGAACCTAGGGCGATCAAATGAAAATTCCGTACCCAGTCTCCCCTATTATAGAATCACCAAATCATTCGTGATAACATTTAAGAATTCATTGCTTTGGAAATGCTAAGGCTATCGCAGAAAAAAATACAAAAATAAGCGGAGGATAATCATCCTGAAGTAGGAACTATCTCCAAATTTGGGCGACCAACAGAGGGAACTAACTGGAAAGCGCATTTTTAGCACGTGCAAAAACAATCGACGCCTACGGGGCGTCGCCGTACCTCTAGCGCGCCATCCCGCCAGGTTTCGAAGAGCCCTACCTCCTTCGTGCTCCCAACCCTCTTTGGAGACAGGAGGGAGGGGTCGGACCGACTCCCCCGCCACTCGGAAAGTTTGGAGTTTAGCGCGTCATTTCCGGAAACATGGCCTCGCGTGCTTCGCTTGCAATATCGCGCGGGATGCGGAATGAGTTGTATACAAGGGTTAGGAGCACATATATATATATATATATATATACACGAGGAGGAGAAGGAGGGGGCTAGAATTTCGCGTCGACTTCCTCGGCACATAACCCACTCCGCCGGTTTTCTCCGCGGACCTTTTACACGCACACGAACGTAAATTCTACGGACCGCAGACCTTCCCAAACCCCTTACTTTGGCCAAACTTCGGCCCGCGTCTCATGGGACTAGAGTGGGTGGAAGGATGTGCGCCCATGTATGTATGTAATACATACACACATAATATTCGATTTAAACGTAGTAGTCAGGAGCTACAAATGCATTTTAAAAAATCATAGGATAGGAAAGAAAGGAATAGGGACACATAAAAGAATATTAACAAGCTGACAAAAGGGGTTTTCAGTGTTTAATCCTACCCCGAAATTATGGTATATCAAAGCGCCCAAGTAGCGCAGCTGATAGAGCAATCTGAAGGTTCTGGGTTCGATTCTCAGCTATATACATATGTATTACATATACACACAACATCAACATATAAATTTAAACGTAGTAGTCAACAATTAAATAAATAAATTCATGGAATGGGAAAGAAAGGGATAGGAATACTGAAAAGAAAACTGACGAGCTGATAAAAAGTTTTTTTCTGTCCACAAAACCCCAGCCGAAATCATGGTATAAATCTAAGCGACCTGATAGCGTGATGCTCTTGTTTTCGGTTCTAGTTAGACCACATTTTTTTAAATGGACGGAGGGGATAAGGAGTGACGCGTCGCAACGAAGTGCTGGATATGGTTGGCGAGGAGAGGCAACTTTTAGATGAGATACGGAGGAGACAGAAGGTATGGATGGGAGGAGTACTTAGCGGGGAGGGGATGTTGACAATGGTGTTAGAAGGTGGAATGTTAGGGAAACGAGGGAGGGGAAGGAAAAGAATAGGATTTTTAGGTAGATTGAAAGGGAGTAGGCCTTACAGTGAATTGAAGAAGGTAGTGCTGGAAGGAAAGGGAGGCTCCCAGAGCACTTCTTTAGTACTCCATGGAAACCTACCTTAATCGGTAGAATACTATAATAATAATAATAATTTCAGGCTTATTTCATCTATCACATCACCGTTGCAATTGCCAATTTTCTGATCTGTACTCCTATCCCTTTTTTTCCTGTCCTATGAAATTCTTGGTACACTAGTGCTTATTGCATGGAGTGAATGTATGAAGGAGTATACAGGAGTACAAGGGCGCGCCGTTGCTTTAGAGAATTACTTTCGGCTTCGATGTGAACGCACGCAGACTCCCTGGGCGGAACTTCACCCGTTGAGCGAACTCAGGGGAGCGGTTCTCGTAACCCGGCAAAAGGGAAACAATGGATGAAACCCTTGCTCTTCACCTCAATAAATTCATTGGCATTCCCTCAGGAGGGAGAAAGACATGGAATTCACGATCACGGAGGCGCACACAATGAGACAAATTCGACCTCGGCGCGTGGACTTGCCACCTCGTCGCAAACTAGTCGACTAAAAACGCGGCACTCACAAGCTCGCGGTCAACGCAGAGGGACGGCGTGAATGCCGAGCCTAATGAACGTCTTGAATGCACTACCACAGTCCTGATTAAAATTCAGCGGGCACTCCTACGTTGACGTAATATTCGCAATTCTAAAATCATACCGAGGGTTAAAATTATTTTTATACGAACAACGCTCAAGTATTCATGATGAATACGCTCACCTGGGATAGCGACTCTTAAATAGTGGTTTGGGTTCTGCATCATACCAAAGTCAGAAAAAAAATAGTTCGTGCAGTAAAAAATACCAAAATCTCACCAACATAGCATAATTTGTTAGTAGTATTGTGATTTATGGAGCGTCAACGGCTGGGTCAATTCGCACCACTACTATATCATTTAATTCCGATATTTCACTGGAAATAGAATAAAATAGTCACTGTACATTTTGACTTCGTTAAATGGGTGAGTAATCTTAAGTTTTATTAAAATACTAATTTCCTTGAGGAACCGAAGAGTATTATTGAAATTGGTAGGGTGGTCCCATAGAAGGGATTCTAGGTCTCCCCCTAGATTAATCCGTCTCCGCGCGTCGCGGTACTTATAACATTCTATGAGGATATTTCGAATACTTAACGGGCATCTACAATCATCGCATTGGGAAGGTTCCTTATCTTCCGTAAAGAGGCTCGCATGAGTCAGTGGGCAGTGCTTTATCCTCAACCGTGTGATTACTAACTCCACTCTTCGATAAATCCGAGCATAATCTGTTTCTTATATGTTAACCATAAAGTAAAAAAGAGGTGCTTGATATGGTGAGCGAGGAGACGAAACTTCTTGGGTAGAAGCACAGGAGATGGAAGATTTGGATCTAGCGAGTATTTAGCGGAGAGGGGTTATTAAAAGCCGAGGTAAAGCGAAAGACAAGCGAGCAAAACGGGAAGGGGGAGTGATGAAACAGGATTCGTAGTTGGAGTAAAAGCGACCAGGCGCTGATCTGAACTGGTAGCATACAAAAAAACGTTCTATATAAAACTATCTAAACTGGTTAATTTATTTTAATAATCATACTAGTAATGTTATTATGAAAACTAATTTAAAGCTGCGTAAATAACCACTCCTATTTGATTCAGATGTATTTAATTTCAATAAACAGCGAGATACGGCAATAATTGAGCCTGTAGAGAACTACAGGATTGTTATACATTACGATGGACAGAAAACTTTGGCAAAAAAATACGTCCAAGTAATCCTAACCCTCATCATTATGCCCCAAACCATTGTATGAATGGAGATAAGCCGGTCAAGCATGAGTAAAGGAAGGTTAAGGAAAATTTATGATATGTATCTTGCTCTACATCACAACGAACCTAAGAGAACTTCACCGTGAGTAAATCCAGGCAGGACAGCTTAAGAAGGCAACTTTAAACACAAAGGATATGTTCAAAGAAATGCAAACATGATTATCCTGGACACTGTAAGCTTGGAGGTGAGGATATTAGGCGAAGATACCAACGATAACGATGCCACTAAATCCTCAGCATCCTAACTTGTTTATCAGTGCCTTATCGTTACCAAACCGGATTAGCGGCGGATCCAGGCAGGAAATGCACTCAGAAGGGCTTGAAGGACGACGATAGAACTTGGTTTAGAAAGGGGGATGAAGGACGATTAAAACGACTGCACAAATCCACTCGATGGCGAAGTGCTACGGAAACTGAGGAGAAAATACCAAACCCGTCGAACTCTTCGGCAAAACTTCCAACGGGCCGACGGGAACTCTGTGGAGGCATAAAGGGGGAGATACCCTTTCCCTTTCGTACAAGCACTTTCGAATGTGTATACCTACACACGCATCCCTTGTACCCTACGACACTCGGGGAACAAACGACCCCACGACGGAGGGGACGATTTGTGAGCCCAATCACGCAATCGACGAGATGGGTCCCACTAGGCGTGCGTGAGTGAGTGCGTCCCTCGGCCGCTTGTGCGTGCGTGCCGTCGCTCTCCCGAGGGGACATTCGTGGGTATGCAGAGTGTGGCTGTTCGGCTAGGGTCGAGGAGGGAGTGTGTGCACAGGCCAGAGATCTGGTGACCTGGCGACGGAACTATGCCCTAACATTCCAGTTTAGATCACTCATCCAAAGTAATTCCACCTATTGAGATAAAATTTCGCTGCATTTTCAGGCTATTCGATTCCTTAATTGATTAACAATAAAGCTCCTCTTAGCCACATGGTGTGCAGGGGTTTTTACAACAAAAATATCGGGAAAATAGAAAATAAAGTAAAAAATTTACAAGTTAAAGTAATTTGCACTATGTAAACTTAAGAGCACTAAATTTCATGTATTTAGGCAATCCAAATTATTATATACATAGGTGCTTCTACCAAACGTTACTGAATAATAGCAAAGAAAAATTTATTTACCTCAAGTAACCATGAATGTATGCCATGTACGTCTGCCGTTCAATAAAGTTGTTTATCGACAGAGGCTAAAAAAATTATTTCAGTTTATTAATTTAAATTAAAAAAGTTAAATAAATTCAACAATGGCGTTGGAACTACAAGGAGGCCTCATTGCGGACGTCGACGGATGGAAATAAGAATTCGGAATAGGAATTAGGCGTTATTTCCATAAAAATTCAACTTTACTAAAAACAAATTTCGAACATTGGGGAACCAAAGCCTTGTTTAGTGATCTTAAAATTACTTCGTTACTTCTTGTTCGCACCATTTCCGGAAACTGAGATGATATTTCAAGACGATTGCTTTGATGAATTATTGAATAATAAGACTTTTAGATTCGACACCTAAGGCTCCACTATAACAGGAAAGCAATCGTACCATGAGAAGTTGATTTTCCCGAACGTGAAAAAGTTCCTTCTACCTTGCGACCCAATAGTTTCTAAATTCAGGTTGGCGTCAGTGGTCCCATGCCGCGCAATGTCCCATATTATCCATCTTGCCGGTGTTTTCTCCTCTTCAAGTGACTCTGTAATTAATTACTCCTCGATATCTCATCTACTCAGTTCCCACGCTTTCTTATACATCTTAAGAGAGTGTATTTCCCAGAATTGGTATAATGAAACCCGAAATGACTAAGGCAGATAACACTTCAACACAATTTTTTAGAATTTCGGAATTTTTCAATTCCTTTCATTCTTATTCAAAACAATAAGCATGATTCCTAATAAGCAGGTGGAAATGTACTTAATATGTTTCACGGACTTAGACACTCGAATATTTTTCAGCGTTTCTATCTTCTTAATAATCGTCATGCCTTTTTAAACTATTTATAAAGAAGAAATATAATTTCCAAATGTAATCATACCATATTTCACAATGCTACTTCAATTTCTGAAACTGCAATTATAGAGCATAAACTGACACGAGAGAAATTTTAAAATAAAATGAAAACTGCTCTTCAAATGCATTTGCTTTTTTCCTCCGCAAGCATCCATTTCAACCCTCTTCCTCCTCGCTCCGAGAGGTTCATAGTGCGGCATGAAGTAGGGGATCATAGCGAGCGGCGTGCCAAGTTCGAAAGGAATGGTAATATGGGAGCATAGCGTCGCACTGTAGACATACTCCGCAACCCTCATCCCCGCCCCCGCGTCTCCTAACACAGACGAGAGCGAGCCAACCCCCGTTCTCTCCGCTACAACCCCCTAGCGAGCGATCACGGTCGCTCCAACCCTCCATCCCCCACGACGCAGCACGCTACAACACCTAATCGCCTCCGCCGCATTGCCAACGAGCGATTAGGCATCGGGATGCGGGAAGACTTCAAACCGGTGCACTCGGGAATTCGACTGCGATCTTCTATGCGCTCTCTCGCGCGCAGCACACACGCCGCTTGCGCCGGCTTCCTCTCCCTCTTCGAGCAAACAAATTGCTCCGTTCCCACTTCCCTCACAGTGTGCCGCGGCGGTGCATTGCATTGAAGCCTCAATGGCCAGACCGGTGGCGTCTTAAGCTGGGTTAACGAGTCGATGTATACTGCCATAAGAGTGGCTCAAGAACGACACCTCGCTACTATTATGTACATAGAAGTGTCCGAAGAATGCCAATGCGCTTTGCGATTGCATAGGTAAAAAAAAACAATAAAAGTCTTACTTGCGTAGGTGAAATAATTTCATTTCCCCTTCATGGTGGGAAAATTACATTGATATTCGTCTTATCCTCGATCCCTAAATAATGTCATCTCATCAATTTAATTTTTGGCTTACCCTTGATACCTTACAAGTAATGAATGGAAAAAAGTTATCTGTAATTCTTCGCCTTCGTTGCTAAATCAATAATTGCTGCTAAAGATATAATTGTCATTGTCATTGTCATCCACTCATATTGCGTTTAAAGTTTAACTGCTTCAAATTCGTTAAAAGATCAAATTAAAATCTCAATCGATTCGTGACCTCTTTGCAGTACTTCGCAGTCGCTATCCAAACGTATGAGACAAGCCTACGAGTTGATTGCTGCAGTAGTCAACGTCGACGAATAGACCCAGCGTTAAGCCCGCGGTTGTTTTGAGTTCGATCAAGTGTGACACTTCTTTACAAATAAAGGAGAACACTACTCTGCCACTCTCTTTTCGATAAATGAACACGAAATGTTTCGGAGAAGATACATAAGAATGAGTATCAATTTCGGCCGATTACGAGATTCAGAACGAGGAAGAGGTGGCAAAAGTTTATGAAAAATAAATAAACACATTTATCCAAATTTAATGCTTCCTCATTTCAATTTTTCTCTTCTCGGAAACCTGAAGTCTACCTTTCGCAACATACTTTTCTCTCGGCTTTACAACCATATAATACATTTTTAATAGTTCACATATAGCACATGATCAAAATTAGTTTCAAAAGAAGATGTTTAATTAGTACTGTAACATGGGGATGCGTGGAAAATCTCGTCTAGACAGACCGCGTGAAGAGCATCGGTAGGGAAAGTTTAAAATGGTCGGTTGGGAAAATGCAATGCTTCACAGAGAATAGAACATGGAAATGATCCAACAGCCATAACGTATTAAAACGTCCGTTTCGCACCAACTTAGGTTGACTTCCTTGCTTCTCGGGGATGGTGGTGCAGGTGAGCGACCAATCAGAGCCTTTCAATTGGCAAGCCTTGCCATTCAGTCACACGCGCACACAACTCTAATAGAATACTCACACAGGAAAAATTGCGGGATAATAATCTCAGACTGAGCAGATCAAGGCGCAAACTTAGACAAGTGAAGTGCGAAGAGCGAAAACACTGCGAGCAACACAGAAAAAGCGAGACACTGCATTTGGTTCCTCACTTGCTCCATCTCCGCTAAGCAAGAAAGAAAACCCGGGTCGATGCAGAGCAGACGAGTTTAATACATAACGGCTTTAGGGGCATTTCCATATTCTATTCCGTATTCAAGGCCGTAGAGCTCATACCCCTGTTTCATACGAGGAAGTTCGACTCATGGCGGGTTAAGAAACGAAACTGCTGGAGGAGGTCAAGAAGATATAGATGAAGTGCATTTTTAGGAGAAGCGAATGTGCTTAAAATCACTATAGAGGGAAGGTTTTTGGGCAAGCGGGGAAGAGGAGGAAGGTAAAAGGAAACTCATATACTGAATTACCAACTACTCAAAAATCAAACATTATTTCCACCAGGTGGGACACCCGAAAAATCTCCCTGCGTGGCATACGCTAGGAAAAGATACAACTCTTCATGGTTATCACGATGAGTTTTAGGTTTCATGCCATAGTGACGACGGAAATAAAATGAATGTAGGAGTGCCAGCTAATGTGAGCTGTAAAATTATTCATGAAGATCTACTTTAACAGGCATCATCGCTCCCTATCAACCTTTTGAATTGTGACGTTTTTCGTGACGCATGACTTATTTTAAAATTATCTTATTCAAAGAATAAAGTTATCATCTTTCAAGGTGCTTGGAGAAGATATTTTGTAAGCATTGTTCTATACATACAATAAAATATAGCCTATGAACATCTGATAAAATTCTGAGGCAAATTTTTCAAATTTGAAGCATAGGCAAATATTGGCCATGCTCTATTTCATAAACCTTAAAAATATGAATATTATAAAGTAAGTATTCAATGAGTTATTCGTCTCCAGAAAATACGAATTGTGCTGGAGGTATGCATTCTCTTAATAAGTATATTAGCCAAAAATACTGGCGTAAAAGGTACCGTGAATCCATCGCACTGATTTCGAATGCGACCCCTATGTACGCGTCGATTCGTATCGTCCAAGTACGCCGAGGATCGATTCGCTCCAAACCGCCGGATCTCCCAGCTCGCCCTTGCTTCCTTTGACACCCGCCGCCATACGCCGTGGGGGTGGGACTCCCATGGGGTTGGCGGCGGTGGTCGGCGGTTTCGCGCGGGTCGGGACCGTCGCTGGCGTCCCCTTCGCCCGGCACTGATTAACGAGCTCGTTAATGTCGGGCGGTTTGAACGAAGGGGGTTGGGGGGGAGGAAAGAGGAAGGGGGAAGGATGGTTTGCGCGGGAGAGGTGAGGGTTGGTAGTGGGCATAATGACGAGTCGAAACGAACGGATTTGTCGCATGACCAGCGTCCACCCACGCTCCATTCTTTTGGGAGGATGGGGGAACGGAACAAAGTTCGAACAAAATTGAGAAAATAACGCACACAATTAGGACTAAATTCATGGTTTTAAAATAAATTAGTGTTTAGAACACTGGTATTAAATGGAAACATTGGTATAAATCATATATAAACTATAAGTGGTGATAAAGAATGTAAAATATAAGTTGTTTTAGCTGGATACATTAGTTTCAGTCTCTAGCTAAAACCATGCAGCATGGTATACAGGAAACATTGATCTGCTTAGGGATAATGTGTGCGTTTTTGCAGTAGGACACTTCGATCTTTCGTTATGGCTCAATGAGGGACGACAAACTGCCACATCCACAATACAGCCTGATTAACGCGATCATTTTTTTCCCGTCCCTTTCGAGGTACAAATCCAGCGATCGCTCAAATGATATCGGAAAGATGCCCGTTTCACGCAAACATTTTCCGCGACGGTTCCAGGGATGGAAATGCCATTCCGTTTTCCTTAACTCGGCAAGCCCCTTTTTTCGTCGCTAAAACGTAAGCACAGTCTTTCAGCAATCAGAACGCACGGTCACTAACAGCGATTCTAACGGCTCGCTTGGATTTTAACTGAAATACTGTTGTAAATACGGAAAGTGGCGGGATAAGCGATGGATAAAGGCAAGGTGCGAACGACCGCGTGATTCAGAAAATGACTCGAGCGAAAACTCTTTTGGTCTCTGAAAACCTATCTCTTGAGCTACTCTGAAGGATGGAAAAAATGATCGCATGACTCAGGCTTAACCTTTTCTGATATAATTCTTCAAATTTATACTGGCACTCAATACTGTCTCGTACAATTTTTTTAAGCTTTTACCAAAGATTTTACATTTGCAAAATTATTGTACCCCAACACATTTATTCTGAGCTATTCGACAAACAAAATGACATATTAAGAGGAGCAACCACAAAATTAAGAAAACAACAGGCTAATATCCAAGGAAGACGGTATCTAACCTAGTTTCCTTGATTATTACCGCCTAGAAGTTCACACCCGAAGTTGTGCAGTGAAAACATTCGTTCTAAGTTTGAGTATTTCCTTGCTTAGAAAGGGGAAATGCGAATCTTGACAGCCTTTTAATCTAAATCGAAGTATTGAAAAATTATCCCGGCAACGATCGGACGCCCAAGTTAAGATTCACTCAACAACATGAACACATACTCCATCACAAAATCAACCAATTTTATTACTCGATACCCACTCTCCATTCTTTCAAAAGGTAAAAGTGCAGGGATTGGAAAAGCTTTTCATGCCAACAGTCCGAAATTTTTAAATACGTGCTTTACGATCAGCATATTAAAAATATAAACTGATGATCAACTGCAGATATAAGAAGAGCGATATTTAAACAACATTTGCAGGTACATGGCTATTTGAAATGAATAATTAAAGTGGGAATTTTGAAGTTTGAGCTTCGGAAAGCTAATCCAATACGAAAAAATAGCACTCGAAATCCATCAGCGAGAGAAGAGACAAGAAGATATATTTTCACAGTAGGCAGTGCTAGTGGCACCAGACACTAGATCTTACCTAGCGTATAGGTCTATGCATTACCCGCGAGGAGTAAAACGAGGAGCAAAAATCCATTCCCAATGCAGGACTCACCTCTACTAAAGTAACTCGCAGTGTATCCAAGGAAATTAGCCATTATTTCGGTAAATGCGATTAAATTCTTCAAAAATCCGAACAAGAATGTCAACGACATTTAACCTCTTTCACGTTGATGAAGTTGCGGTAAGGATGAGAATGATCCTCAAGGGTTTTGCTTGGCTCTGATCGGAATTTTTCCGATCTGTTTTTATTATTTAAATCAATACGATTGATTCCAAAAGGTTAGCAACGCGATCGGATTTTTTTGTGCTCAATAATTTTCAAATCGACGGCGATATGGTCGTTATCTGTGAATATTTTGAAACACGAAGAATACCGATCGTGTTGCAACCAATCGAAATCAACCGTTCGGAACGAAAACCGATCGGAATTATTCTGATCGGTGACAAGCACACGCCTGTAGGTAATTTTCCGCGGTAACAGGTTTTCACTTCCTCACCTGAATGATAAAGAAAACAAACACCGTAGATGGAGGGCGAGGAATGGGAAAATTGTGCTCTTCTTGTCCCAGCGTGAACGGAAGGAAGATAATGGGCCCTTCAGGAGCATTGAGTTGACAATGCTATCACCGTATCACCCCCAATATCCAACCACTTCAGTATGCTCAGGCCCCAACACACAAGTATGGAGTGGGGAGGGGAAAGGTGTGAAATGTTTCCTGGATACGGCTCTAATGTGAACACAAGACCCCAAATGACGGGTTGGCCAACTATCTCCCCCAATACCCAAATCATTGCCTCCCCTTCTCCACCTCCCATAGATCTCCCATGAAACCTTCCCCATGGCTTCCACCCCATTCTTGGAACTTGTCAATAGGATTATGGGAGTGCTCATGGCTAGGATAGGCCAAGAGAGTAGTAGAGGATTTGGAATTCATAGAAATTGAAGTTCAGATCCTATCAAAAAGTTTAATTTTCAGCAATGGACCCAAATGAAATCCACGCCCGAGCCAAAACTTTTCATTATTTCTTTAACAATTTTTATTTTGAGCAATAAATTTCCCCCTAGAGTGAACTTTAATCTTCTCAGTTGGTGTAGGGGAAATGAAATTTACTAGAAATAATGTTCAGAAGATTTTGTTACGTTTGGACCTTTAAAATTCACCCAGTTAAATGCACATTGATGCTTAAAAATATCAAAAACATTCATTATATTCTCTAGCCATTCCATTTATTCTCTATAATTTCTCTAGCCATTCACCGCTAAAAGACTCAATGCTTCAGTCCCGAAAGCCTAGTTCATAGAATTCTGAGAATTCGATATTCAAGAAATAAAATGCAATATAAATTGCTAAGCTTGCAACTTTTACCCAAAGCTAAAAGAAGCACTTCGGAGTATTGGTATATCGAAAACATAGATTTCACTTCTATAAAAACCTTTTTTTATATAAAACTTCATAGGGCACTTCTATTTGAGTCGCAAAATTTAAGTGAATATTGCCAATTTCGCATGAGGCAGCACACCTCACCCCCACTTGCTCTCGAGTCCTCGAGTACCATACACATCTCTATATCACCCTCTCTGAATCCGCCGACCCCACCTATTCTCTCTCAGCCATCCCCTCCGGGGGACGATCATTCTGCTGGTGTCAGTGGTTCACCCAGGAATTCAGTAAATGGCAGGAGAGGGAGGAGGAGGAAGGGGTGTGCGACAGGCAGCGAGTTCGGGGCAGGGGGGGGGCACCAAAGGGTTGAAAGTGGGTATCTCTACTCTTGGTCCCCGGAGTATTTTCAGGGTCGAAACCGATGCCCTTTCTTCCTCTATCTCCTAGACTGGGGATTGTCAGGAGCAGACTCTCTGGCGGACTAAGGCCCTTGAGAGATATTGCCGGGCGTGAGGGAAGTGAAGCAGGCCCTGCAGTCAATGGGGGCAATATTCCTTTTGAAGTTGGTTGACTGCAGCAGTTTTGGCAGTTCATGTTCCCTTCCTTCATCTAAATCGGCTTTTTGTCACACCCCTTCATTCCACTCTCTCGCATTGTAATTCACACATGATGGGAGGCTAAGATAAATTGGAACGAAATATTAAAATTTTGAGCAATCATACAAATTCCCTAGGATGCTAAAAAGGTTCCCCCAATATAGTATTGCGAGCCAAGATAGCTGTAACAAATTAAGTTAATATAGTATAATTTTCTCCATATGATTTATGGTGGCTTCAGAATATTCATAAAACAGCGAAGTGATTTCCCAAAATAAGAGAAATAAGATAATAAAAAAGGAACTACATTAACGAGATATCGCGGTGTATAACAAGAATAGGAATCATAAAGAATATAAGAGCAATTTAATGAAGCAAAAAACTATTAAATCTTCCACTAATTTTGGGGATGCAACGCAATTGCTGTGGCTAATACAGGATGCTAGAATAGGATAATGCTGAAGTACATAGGTCATGTAATGATTTCGTCTTCAAATGCGAGAGCAATGCAAATATTCGTGGTTTGATGCATTTCTCTACTTGCGACGATTCAACTCTCAAGAAAATTTGAATACGAGAAAATAGAACATTTTACCACCGAGTTGATACAAACATCCGGAGCTACATGAAGCGCAAATGAGACAAGTTCACTCTCCGGCAAGACAGTATATTGATACTCTTTCCGTAACAAAATCCAGCGTACACCAGAACTAATTTAGATATTAAAACGCAAGGCCACTGTTAACTGAAAAATTGCCGCATGCGATTAATATAATTATAAAAACGTAAGCAATTCACGCTCCAAGGTCAACTACAGAAGTTAGGAAATATACTTTGCTTATTTTCTTTTGTTTCTGGAACTGAAAATGTCACTAAAACAAAGGCAACGATAAAAAAAACCACAAAACTTGCATTTAACGGCAAGGTATACATTAAAAATAGTTTCAACCGACAGTTTAGATAACTTTCTCGCTATATTGTAATCGCTAAATTATATCTCGCTCGCCCCTCGCGAACCCAATAGATGTGGTTGGACCCCATCATTAAACCATTTATGAAGTAATTTATGATATTAATTAAAATCCAATACTCGGCTCGCGGTTCCTACAGCGTTCGGTATCATCCATTCCAATGATTGTCATTACCGTCATCATTTTGTGGGTTTTACTAAAGCTGTAGTAAATGCTCACGTTGCCGGAAAACGTTATGGTCCGTGTAATGAGCGATTAACTTGCCAAGATAGACATGTATTTTCAACTCGAGTAGGTTGGGGAACGCTTCGAAAATTTGGGGGGGGAGTGTGGAGGGAGAGGGAGACGTTCGAGGTGTTCTGACGTCCACGTCCAGGGGAGAAGACTAATGGATTTTGAGTGAGGGGGTGGGGATGAGACGGAAAATGCCGTGCCACGCGAAAACCGATCCGCCAACCCGACCAAAACGAGCATTAATCACCCGAATTGTCAAAAACTGCTGCAAAAGGAAGAAAATCGTGATCCGATTGTTTGAAGGACTTAGCAGCAGCAGCCGTGGAATCCGATGATGTATTTTTTTCCCACCGTAGGATACCAGGGCCCAGATTGCACAATTTACCACCCGCGCCGTAATTATGTCCCCTTTAATCAAGGGATAATTTTTTTTATTAATCGAGAGAGAATCGACCATGAAAATAAAACATGTTCGTCGAAGGAAGTTCCAATGATATATATTTCGCAAATTTGTGAGTACAGAGCGTGAGTAGTAAAGCTTATCATTTTCCGATCGGTGCATTTGAACTAGGGGGATGCACACATAAATTACTTAATATATGCGAGTCATTTCACTATTGATACCGAGAAAAATTTAAATTGTACCATTAAGAGCCATATTAACCACAACCATGGATATCACACTTCGAATACTTAACGGAAAATCTACAACCAAATACTGCAACCTGTGAGTTTCTTTCTATTCAAATCATACCAAGTTGAAAAGAAAGCTATGTTTGCAATTATTCTGAGTATACTTATGTAAATAGTTCACTTTCATTAAAATTTACGTTATTTACCTTCATTTGAAACATTAAGAGAAATTTCTGCATTATGAGCTTTCCGTAGTCCACTATTCTTTACCGTGTTTTTCACCTATAAATCACAGTTGCTCTTTTTACAACATAATTTCGATGAGAAATTGTTAGAACCTATAAGCAGTGACAGTGTAAGCATTATGAATCCCGCACTTCGCCTTCCAATCAACCTAAAATATACCATATTCCTAGAGTAGCTTCAAAATGTCTTTCAGAAAGAGAAAAAGAGCCATACCTACTACATACGTTTAAGGTCAATTTCTTAGGATTTACTTCAGAATTATAATCAAGAATACGAGGGCTTTGCGAGATAGAGGTAGGTAAATGTCTAAGATTGGTAAATGCTAAAATCCTAGGTAATTAACATGAAAGTAACAAATTCAGATGCTTGTAAGCTGCTAGTTATATCATTCCAAAATAAAAAAATGTTATTTACCGTACATGTATCTTTTAATATTAGTACGAAGAATTACATAATGTATCAAATAATGTTAACTTTTTCACCTTTTAAAAGTATTGATTCCTTAACTTTACAAGGCCCTCTCAAATTGTGTCATCCTTACTTTCACATCTCAAAATTACTATCCTCCTTCCACCAGATACGTGCTCCTCAAACTGATTCCCTAGCTGAAATAATGCCTTCCAAATCGTTCGACCAGCACAAAAAACTTGTTACGAAACATTTTCTTAATGACTGCCATTCATTTCAATGGTTGGATGGGCGTCATCGCGCGACGATGAGTGAGCAAAGTGAGCCCCGGGGAACGTTCGCAATCCCAGAGGGCGACTTAAAATTTTTGGACACATAACCCGGTGCACATTCGACGAGATCGGCTGAACGGCCGTCATTTGTTATTCAATGAAGACTACCGAAGGGGGCGAGGAGGGGGAATGTGGGTATGAACGTAGTGGAAGAGGAATGGGAGGTGATCCGGAGGATGACACAATAAAATATATGCCCAACCCTTCCCGCTCCCCCACACCATCCAGACGTCATAACCCTATCCCCATTCTCTAAACCCTTGGAGTTATTTATTGGTCCCCGAATCCGTCCCGGGAGCCTATTTCTGCTCCTGATGCCGTTACGTAACTAAACTTCCACACCCGCCCCCTGAACATAACGGCACCGAATACTATGGGCACTTAGTTACACTCCCCAACCTCATTCAACGTGACACCCCCCAAGGTCCGCACTCCACATACCGTGCCTCTCTCGTAATCCCGAAAACTGGTCTCCTCGGGAAATTAAATTGATTGATCGGCCAATGAATTAATGGAGCCGTTAATATTTCTGGAGGTCGAGAGAGGTTTGTACTCTGGAGAGGGGAAGATTGTTGTGACGTAGGGTGAAAATTCATCACGGCAAGATGCCGAGTCCTTCTCGTACTTGCGACGAGATGGAAAGTCGTGAAATATATACGCTCGGATTCCGGTTCCTCTAAATCGATCCTTGTCTTTCAGACAATACAAGAAGAAATTGCAATGCAGAGAGCAGTGTAAGGGTGCATACAATGTATCCACACGAATCTGGTTAGTAGCTACTGAGAGGATATCGTTAGAGAGAGTGTTATCCTTCTTGACTTGTTAAAAAAAAAGGTCAAAATAATGAAAATTCCTTGGCGAGTATAAAATCTATAGGTATGTATCGTTGATTTTTAATAACATTTAAATTGACACCTTAGCTGATATAATGTACTGAAGCATTATATTTTCAAAAATTATATTCCTAAATTTGCTATCATCAATTATTACAATTAAATACCATTTAAAATGACTTCTCCGTGGTTATGTAAATATAGTTAAGTTCTTCGACATAAGAGATCCTATTGTGACAAGAGGTACAGCAACATTATAAACTATATTTTAACTTAAATTCACTCTACACTAAAGTTTCATCCTTCTTTGCTTCAAAACTCCTATCTTAACATATTAGCATCCTCTTCACACAAGGAATTTCCACCCGGTAACAATATGTTTTCCACCCAATTCTTCTCTTAAACCTGTATTTTTTGTTAAAGAAATTTAGGATAGGTATGAATTACGTAATGAGATATTAAATTTAAAAAAATTCAACAAATACGAGCATTGCCAACATTTTGGAAAATTTGAGGTTTTAGCCGAGTCAAAATAGCAAAGGTAATAGTGAAATCTTTTCCGCAAATTAGTTTCACAGAATTCAGGAGAGAAATATATGTTAACGTCGAGATGTATTATGTCGCCCATAGCGAGAGGATTTCAGTGAAAGACTTAAACGCTTTAAAGCCATCTAGGAACGGGTCTAAACGCCCAATTCCAAATGCTTAAAGCGTCGGACCTTTCAAGGTGAGACAAGAGCTCCTGTTGGTACGGGAGACAAGACAGCCCAGCGCAGGCTCTATCCCTGAATTTAAATTAGTTTCACCGAAGTCCGCTATGCGATCCTTAGCGAGTGAAAAACGTGAAAGAGAACGATTATAATGGAGCTTCAAGCTGAGAACTTCTGCAGAACAGGCAGCACGGTTTTTATTACTTGTTGCCTAGTTTTTCCTCGTACCATTAACTTCATGCAAAGTAGAACAGCAGGATAAATTATCCTTGAATATGAAGAGGTAACCATATCCACGAACACTTTCTTTATCCAAGTGCAGTTTCCCTTTAAATATTCGGCTCGTAACAAGCTGCTTAAAAATTACATAACTTTGGGCGTTCTGACTTCCGTTACAAAATGGGTTGTCTTTTTTCTCGTCGCAATAAAAGAATGTCCTTTTCAGTAACTACTACCATTTACATAAATGCTTCATTCATAACTCATGTTTTCTTTAATTCTCTCCACTTATGTTTTCTTGCATTATTATTAACTAAAATCTGCTGTTGTGAAGAAGCATATTCTTAAAATAGTTTTCATTTTTTTCTTTCGCCAAGTTTATAAATTTTCCTTAAAACCTCTATTTTAATTTTCCCTTCCTCCGATTTTTCTTCATTACTATCCCCAGAATCCAGCATTATGCTAATTCTTATAGATCTTTCTTTCGTTTTCTTTTTGGTTTTCTAACTTTGAAGGGCATTTTTCACTCCTGATGTCCGGTCACCACTGACGGGAGAGTTCAACATTGCTAAAAAGAAAATTAAAATCGCAGCATACTGAATTTCAGGTTATATTGAAAGCAATGCCTTTTTATAATTATGTTCAATGGTGCAAAAATCACGTAGTAATCAGATAGCCACTAGAAAACGGGGGCACTACGTTCAAATGGGAGGTCTGCTCTCCCAAAACAGACATTCAGACCACTCTAAAAATCTCAAAAACAGTCGGAAATAAAGTCATTCCTAAACTGCAAAACAAATTACCTCCTGATGGATCCATACCCACCGAATTCCATGTGAGACTGATGTCTAATGTTTAGGAACTATCAACCGCAAACATAACTAACTTGAAAATGTATTCTTTACATTTAGTGATGTAAACTAAAGTGACGTCAAGTTTTCGTCAATAACAGCACTTCGTAGAATGCTGTTTCGAAATAAGAAAATACAGTAAAGTTTCCAGGATTGATGCGGAAATCAAAAAAAAATTATTAGAGAAAAGCAATCATTATGCTCTTGACTGTTTCGAAATGATGTCATATGCATTGGGAAAAATATGGCAGAAAGAAAATGCTCAACTTTATCTCAAATCAGGTGGCGGTAGCACAATTGAAAGCAACCGACAAGAAAAAAATGACAGGGAAAGTTGAAAGTCTCCAAGTTATAATTTAAACTCATAATCAGTTTTACGTTCCCCAATTCCTGTTGACAACCCCACTGTATTTAATTTTCATCAGCCACACTCCATTTACGAACGCTCTCGCAATCTGCTGCTTGTCTTCCAAAAATGATAAATAACTGCGCGCTTTAAGTTTATCTTCCCAACTTTAGCAATGGGAAAGAATTCGTATTTCCAGTCAAGCAGACTCTTCGGACTATCAGAATACGTTAATTCTTCTGCGCATTATTCTCTCTTTCTTCGTTATCGGTAGACACCATTTAGTTATGTTTGAGATGTTGTTTTCACCAGGATAAAAACGTCAGTTTATCTAGTCTTAATCCTTAATCAATAAGGTACAATGATAAATTAATTCGAAATTAAATTCCATATTTACGCGAGTAGTATTTTCGTAAATATTTTCAAATTAAGACATGCAGTTATTTACTGGTACATTTATTCCTCCAGTGGTTTAATAGACGCTATCTCGAATTAAATGATAACTGCTTTTAGCAACTGAAATAAAAAATAAGGCAATTCCAACACCGATTTAGAGCAAACAGCTTCCGTTATCTTATCAGCAAACTCGAGTATCTATAAAGGAGCATGTTGTTATCTACGCTGAGATAATTTTTTATCTTGGTAATCTATTTCAGAATGCGAAAACTCTCTCATAAATTGTAGCAGCGTTAATATTTTTATCTCCATTGGTGTTCACAATCTCACAAGTGCATGGCAACAAAATTAGATTTTTTGTAACGGAAAAACCTAATCCACGAAGGACTTTATGGAATGGAATACTGTCCTGGCTCTCTGTCCTCGCGCACCAGATTTCTGGGCCCGTATGCAATTATCACACAATACGCCCTGAGATCAGTAAACGCAGGTTTCATTCAGGTAATAAAATAAAAATGCAATTACCATCTGAATGAACTTATTCCTTTATTATTCAACACATTGTGAGCACGCAAAGAGTGGTCCTATATTTTGCTGTTCTTAACCGCAGAGCTGAAAATATAAAGGAATCAGCACCGACACTATCGCCGATACGAGTGAAATAATCAAAGCTTCACGCTTAAATCGGCTGATGACTCCAAACACAATGATTCAAAGCTGCTGATTTGACAAACGATGCGCCCGAAGAAAGTGCGCTGAGCATGACTCACAAACAGAGCTCGATAATTGGGGAAAAAGAACATTGCAAAGATAAGCTCATCAGAGCGGAATGCGACGGGAGGTGGCTGATTGTAGAGCCAGATACAGTTTAAGTAATCGATTCAAATGAGTGTTTCAAATTTTCACTGACATCGGAGAATGAGGACAAGACACCTTAACAGCACTTAAATTATTAGGGGAAATAGGAAATTGGGGCCCAAGCTAAAGAAGCCATGTAGTATAGGTGAGAATGACTACCACTGTATTTACTTAGCGAAGTCACACCGCTATTCATGCTTAGTTCATTTTCCATTATCGTTCCTTCATGTCTCGACTTTCTCTCTACCATGTCAGCCTGCTCAAATAAAACACCTGAGACGTCAGAATCAATATAATAAGTTTGGATACAGCGTTATCACCAAGATCCCCTTTCCCTCACCTCTGATAATTTTTTTCTGCGTCACAGCAAACCAACTAAACTTGCAAGAAATGTTCTGTTCTTCAATAAATTAAGGCGATTACCCACTGAAAGTTTAATCGCACGACCGACTGGTGTCAATACATTTAGCATTATCTTCACGTGACTTCATTTATAAATGCTTCGTTTCAATACAATGGAGGGGAAGCAAGTTGGGGAAGAGGCTCAGTGGAGTGGGATGGGCGAGAGGAGAAGGAAGGAGTAAAGGACGAGTATGTGAGGGAGGATGGAGGACCAATGCGACGCGGAAGAAGGAGAGAGCCAAGTGGAAATATCGGTGGAGGGTTTATATAAGGTTATTTAAGGAGTGTCGAGATGATCGGGAGACTAAAAAGAAATGAAAGTGTGTTGCACCGTCATCATCATCATAAGTCAACAATCCTAAGATTGATATGACGCAGCTCTCCATTCCTTTCGCCAACCCGCTCGCCTATCCATAGCGACGCATTTCTCCTCTATTATATCCTTTTTAACCTGCCCTATGTAACTCATTCGGGGCTGTCCCTTGCCCTTCTTCACTTCCACCTGTCCTTCAACATCAGGCCACTATGTCCTATAATGTGGCCAACTCAGTCTCCTCCTTAACGTTTTTAGCATACATCTCTTTCCTCCCACTCTTCCAAGCACTTCCTCGTTGCTCATTCGGTCGATTCATTTTATTTTCAGCATTCTTCGACTGGAGAAGAATAGAGAAGGTGAAATGGACCGAGAGGAGGAGGAACGAAGAAGTGCTGGACATGGTGGTTGAGGAGAGGCAACTTTTAGATGAGATACGGAGAAGACAGAGGGTTTGGATGGAGCGAGTACTTAGCGGGGAGGGGATGTTGAAAACGGTTTTAGAGGGTAGAATGTTAGGTAAAAGAAGGAGGGGAAGGAAGAGAATAGTATTGAATAAGCCTTACAGAAGATAGGCTTTACAGAATTAAAGAATGCAGTGCTGGAAGAAAGGGAGGCTCCCAGATCACTTCTTTAGTACTCTATGGAAACATACCTTAAGCGGTAGAGTACTATAATGACAATAATTTCATCTACATAACATACCTTTAAGTGAATTTCTTAGTAAATACATGCACTTATTTGTGGAAAGTCTCATTATAGCCACGTAAATGAGGGCCATTGACATCAGATCACCGCTGCCTTCTTTTTTGCCAGCATTTCCTTGTTAACGTTCCCATTTTCTACCTACCTTAATCGTTAGAATACTATAATAATAAAAAATAATAATTCTTCGGCAGCACCATGTTCTGAAAGTCTCTACTGTTTGACTTCTCAGCCACTATCAACATCCCAGCCTGACTACCATAGAGAAACAAGCTCCATGTGTAGCATTTGATGATATGTTTCCACAATTTTATATTCTCAGTCGTAAGTTGTTTCTTCTTTTGTAGAAAACTCTCCTCGCTTGTGCTATTCTACGAAAAATTAATTTTCCCCGTAAGTATATCGAGAAGTTGTAAAACATATTAATTACACTTAACCCACACCTAACCACAAACATCTCACCTTATCTCCACCATCTCTCCTCATTCCTAATCCCACATGGTCCATTTTTCCATATTTCCCCATAAGGCACTTGAGGAGACGAGCTACACGCACTTCCACCGTTGCGCGCCAGGATCTGCGACGGGATCTTCCCAAACTACAATCGCGAGATAAATTGTACTTTTTCCCTTGTGGAATAACACGAAGAGAGGCAACAGGGACTTTGATGATCATCACTCCTCCTCCATCAATTAGATCCTCTCCCGCGCCCACGCCTACGCCAACAGTGGGAGAGACACTCGACTACGTCCGTCGACAGTAACTACGGCAAAATTGGATGGAAGTGGACGGGAAAAAAATCCCCTCCACTGCCCATGTTGTTGAACCCATGCGTCGACTCCCGGCCGAGACTTTTAAAAGGCGAATCGTGGCTGGTGGGGTGAGGGAGAAGGAAAAAAAGCGAGGGTCGTCCCGCGCACCAAGCGATGTCGCCGTGCGTCGTCGCCTGCGGGATCCTTCCACTCTCCGACCCTGAGTACCACGCCGTCCGTCCCGTGGGAGATGCGGCGAAAGGTTGTCGTCCATTACTGCGAAACAAGGGGGTCGTGCGTCAATTACGTCGTTTCTATCGGGGTTGCTGCCCCTCACTTGAGTGCAGACATTATCGGGGGAATACCAGGAAACGAAAGTGTGTCGCGCCGTAGGAGCGAAAAAATTAACTTTCCCGGTTAGGATCAAGGGGAAGTCGTAATATAGTCGTTGGTTGTTATATTTTATCCAGGCTGCTTAATGAAGCAAAGAAGAGATAAATTGGCCATGTATGGTATGGTATATTGTGGAGGAAACTGACAGCTGAAGTCCTGAGCACATTTAGGGATAGGAGCGCATTTAGGGTAGGGATGAAAGGAAGGGGAGGGAAACCCAGCGTCGGGTGCTATTAGGCGCCAAGGCAACCATTGTTCAACGTCCCATCCGACGGACAGAGTAATTTGCTTAAAGTGCCCTCCACAAAGCACTAAAGGAGAGATCGGGAATTCGGTGAAAAATCTACGCCACCACCGGGATTAGAACCGAGACCCAAAGGTTGGGCAGGCAACATTCTAGTCACCGCACCAACCTGATCCCTGAACTGACTACTTACTGAGAGAAGGTGTGAATGGATCTTTGGTGAAAGAAAAGCGATAAAAGGAACACAGTGAATAGATAAGCTGAAAAGAGGTAGATCGTGCATCAAACTGAGGAAGTTCATAAAGCGAAACTGCAAATCAGATCGATTGTTGACGAGTTCGATTTGTGTAAACTCATAGATTTTAATGATACAAAAAGATTTGTCAGCAGAAAATAGCTCTTAATAATGATCCGTATACATGGAAACCAGTTGAGCAAAGAAAATAGCGTGGAAAATTACTATAGCTGTTCGTATCATTGCTGTGAACCTGCAAGATCAAAAAGAAATATTGTTTAGCTGCTGCATATGAACTTATGTCGATCAATAGACAGCATATAAAATAACTACTCCTAACTGATTGATCGATTTTTAAGTCAGAAGTAACTTTAGTTTGCAAAGACGGTGTTTATAACAGAAATCATTCCATTTGTTTTTATCTCTAAAAGAAGGGTCTACCATTATTCAATAAATAACTAGTCAGAATCAATAAGGAAGATGACTGAATATATTAAATATGACAGAACAAAAAAACAAGGTATTCACGTTTTCCCGTTTTGTTTCTCCCTCTTTTTCCCTACGATTTTGTTTTTGAGAATATGATATTAATGAGTCATGAGTGATTTTGATACAGTGCATAGTATTAATAATACTCTTACGATAATTTTTATTTAAAATTTTTATGCGATATTTTCCCTTGGTAATTTTGTATGATTTAGACGGAAAAACTAAGAAGTTTTTCCGTCTAAATCATACAAAGAAGAAGAACTGTTAAGAACGACAGGGTTCGACAGAAGAATGACAGAAAACGTCATAAAACATTCCGCAAACATTTCATCCCCACCATCATATCTCACAGATTGCCCATCCTACGGCAGTTGGCGCACTCGCATTCCATCACCCAAGGCTTAATTCTATGGAAATATTTAAAAGCCCGATGAGGGAGCCAGACACGGTGAAAATGGCGGAAACCCCCATGGATGCGCGCGCCCATTGCGCGCGCGGAGGCGTCGAACCCTAATGGGTTTTCGGTGTCGAATGATCCGAGGTGACGGAAGCAGCAGGTGCCTGCTCGCTGACGATGGACACTTGAAAATTTCGATGCCGCCCGTAGCTCGCCACTCGATGACACCTTCGAAACATTTATCAAACGACACTCCTGTTTGGGCAGGACTCGAAACGACTGGTACCTGCTAATTTTGCCAGAAGTATGAAAGTCTCTGAGGGAGGACGTAGAGGTGGAGGGTAGTGGAGGTTTTAGCGCCCTTTCCAAAGATCACACGCTCCCATTTTACGACCTCTCTCGTGGAAGGGTGATAATTTTTCATATCCTTCGCCACGTCCTTCTGTATGGGAGGCTAGAACGGCAAGGCGTTTATTGCGGTGACGAAAGGGTACTCGCCAAATTGACTTATTTACCGATCCATATCACGCTACCGCTACCACAAACACTTTTGGGGGATAGAGACGCCTTCAATCTTTGAAATCAATTGTTGGCCAGTTTACTTGGTGGAGTCGTGACGAAATTATGGTACTAAAAACCTGTTTTTGCAATGAACGAAAACAATTTAGACCCTCTCTTGAATTCAACTTCTACAGGCTATTAACAAGTGTACGGTTTCATTGCCAATTAATGCACTCTAAATAATGACCTGAAGAAGCCCAAATCAATAAAGTGTCTTAAATATATTTGTAGAATATTGCAGGGAGTTTTCACCTACATAATGAGGTTATACCTTTTCCAATTCATAAGAGAAAACAATTTGCCTCAATATGAAAGAAGTAAACGGTAAATATTTCCTGTTAAGATAATAATATACGCAAATGAGATGGCTCCTGGTAATCCACATCAGTCACGAACACGTCTAAATATGTGAATAGTAAGTTAATAAAGCTGGAAAGCAAAGTTTGCTCACCATTAATTGGGAATGTATTAGTATTGGCAGTCTAAAAGAAAGCCTACAGATAAAAACATGCAGTGTCAAAAAACTAATATTATTTTCTGGAATTGGGAAATTGTATTGAATGAGCCAGCTTGACCCTGAATATTATTCTCAGAAAATTGTATTTTAAACACAGAGAAAATTCATTAATTGAAATTCACTAAATAAAACATAGGATAATAATGAGAAAATCACATTCTATGCGCTGTTGTCGGGAGAAAAACGCGAGGCGGTGTTCGTGGGTTGATATTCTTTAATTAAAATCAGGATACATTATTATTTACTGATATAACTAATTTCATAATATTATTTAAAAAAGAATAATATTTACATATAATAAATATTTGTTCATAATATCGTAAAATCGTCCATTTTTCAAGGATATTTTGTGCTCGCACTTCCAAAGTTCACATTCGGCCTCAATATACACTAAATTAAAGCGAATTGCTATAATTTTCGCCCAATGTTTACAATGATAAGGCTGAAGGAAAGAGAATACATTTATGATGAGAGAATACTTTATGAAAGAGAATACTTCCATGCTAGAAAGAACGTGTAATACTTGTAATGCTCTACTTGAAATATACAAACATATTTAAATTTGCAAGCAATAAACTAATTTCAAAATTATTTATTTCTCTAAACCCAGCAGAATATTTGTAAAACACAAAATTCATTCCACCTTCGACGTAATTTATTTCTTTGTATAGACCATTATACCCTCGAAGGGGCATGGGCATATCGTTACATTCTGTAGTTATTTTAAATAAATGTGAATATCTCCATCTTCCGGGTTTTCTCCGCGTTGGTTGTAAGGGGTTGATGAGAGTTTCGCGGGATTCTATCAGGTGTCGTCAGGCAAGACTACGAGCCAAAATTTAAAAAATGCATCTAAACTACGAAAACAACGCATTGACAATATATGAATTAATGCCATTAAATACTAACGTGAAAATAAGTATTAAATTTTATGACATCAAACATTTTAAAGGCTACAATTTAGTAAAATTACAACGCCATCAATGTTGCAATGGCATGCTATATACCCCTTTAAATTACCCGTGATCCACAGTGCAAAGTAATACAAGAAAAATGCCGTCTGGCTCATAAAATTCTTTTCCTTGGCACAACGAAATTTATTGCAAGGATTAAAACCTTATTTCACACACGATGAAGTTACATGGACAAATTTCATTTAAAAATTGACTAACTTTTCCCATGATGCATTGCCATCTCCTGGAGTACGAATTGACCTAGTATGGCTCCACCATAAACCTTAATCCGTGGAGCTTAGTCCATTCCTATGTTCTAGCTTCGCTCGAGCCAATGGGTGAGAGTAAATCTTCGCAATGCACCCGTGTACATACATCACTGGCTAGTTATTGCAGATAAAGTTTTTAAGCCCGAAAAGTCCCGAGGGCGTTTCCTTTTTTTCATATACCAGCCGAGGAGTCACTCGCTGCCCCACACACGCGGACCCTGCCCCAAAAACGACGAAGATTTAAGCTTTAAACTGCACTTAGTACCCTGTGGGGTTCATTTCCATATCTACTTCATTTCATCTTCGCGAAGGAATAATTACACAGCGAGTGCCCGCGGCTGTATCGCATAAATCCAGTCCAACGCAATGAATATTTATTCTGCGCACACAACGAATGGATTACACTCGGGTTCTTCACTCGGAGTAATTATGCGCGCTTGGTAGCCGAGGCGGTATTGGGAAGTTACGAGAGAGAAAAACGGGAGTAAGAAAACTAGATTACCCACGGTCGATGACGCGATCGGAAGAATTTTTTTTTGCAGATCATCGCCTACTCCACATATACTCGGTGAGATACTAACAATGACATTCGAAAACAAACACAAGCTCTGCGGTAATACCATGAGTATGGCAGCGCACAGCATAGACGCTGATGCCAGAGGGAACGGAATCAAGACTGCATAAGGCATACAATTTTTAACACGAAAGGCGCATCACAAACCAATTAGTCAACGTTATGAAAGTTGTGACTACATAAAAAATTAACACACGGATAGGTATATGTAGCAATGTTGTCGTAAAGAATATTACTAAATAGTAGTATTGTTAATTTGGACTCTTTGATTCTCTCATAAAGGAAAACTTCCTCCCTTGAATAATGTAATACATATGCAGCGGTATATTTTATCGCGTTATTACTAAGGTTGCAGTTTAACTGCTATGCGCCAAACATACTGTCTTCACACCGTGCTTGAACTATTTGCGTAACAGCAAGGTTATCTAAATATCCCTACGTTCCCTTCTCTTCGTCATGGTTCAAGGGCGCTTGATGAAATATTCTGTTGCATCACCTATCTCCTCTACCACCGACATATACCTTCGCAAAAATTCAAGTTATCAGCCATGAAGCTTACTCAAAATTTACTCTTATAACTCCACTCCAATATCTAAGACATTTCTGTGAATTTTTCACGAAATTTTGCTTTTTTTAATACATAAAATGTATTAAACTACGCAATCGTTCGTTTTTACACCTGGATAAAATGAACCGATAAATAAAATGGAAGGATAGGTGAATTATTTGTAAAAGACAATTTTTCTAACTAACTCCCGGTCTCTAATCTCTCAGCAAGAGCAATTTTGGTTATAAATACCACCTTGGTGAAATTGGGCATACAGAACTAATAATGAGCCATTTGAAGGTTTTAAATAAAATCGATGAAAGAAAAAGCATAACCTAAAACGAATACCGTACACAACACGCATACCACCAATTTGAATGTCGAACTTCAAAAAAAAAACAAAAAGAAAAAGAATTAAACACGTGCGAAGGGATAAAACGCGGATTTCGGGCTCGATTATGCAAATTTAAATGCAGAAGAAAGCAAAGTTATGCGGGCGTGGCAAAATGCATTGATTTATTACGCTGCGCTAAATTCATCACGTCCGTTATTTGAGCCGCGTTCAAAACAAAAGCGCAACCCAACTTGACCCTGGTTAGGGTGGTGCAGAGTGGTGAAAGGGATAGTGGCGGGGAAAAAGCAAAAGCAGGAAAATCCACCGGTCGGTTAGTACTCACGCCATTTTAAACTGACCAAGAGATAATAATTTTGAATCAGTGAAATAAAATTTCCTGAGTCAGAATAACATTTCAGGGAGATGGGAGGAGAACTAGATTTCCAAGCAAATCGATGAGAATCAGATTGCTAGCTTGGATTATTTGCATGCGACACGAAAATAATTCCGAGAGAATAAATATTGCAACGAATTTAGAATTAATAAAATGCGATTCCATGTTAGCACGACCGAGCACGCCCTGGTGCAAACAATTTGGATTAGATTTAAATCCAAACAAGAGCGTGCAAATTAACAACTGAGTGAAAACAAAAAGAGGAAGCGATAGGATTGGAATATCAAATACGTTTTAATTACTCATACGGCTTAAAATTTATTCTGTACTATGCTTTCCAGTACATTTTTGTAACACTCTCGTGAGAAGAGAAAAAACAAATTAAACTGTGAACACATTGATAGATTGAAAGATTTAGCAAAACGCTTCACAAACGCAAAACAGAGGGAGCAAGGGACACACAGAACTTAGATTCAATTCATAGGGTGTTAAAAACCAACAAATAATAAGGTTATACTTGATATTCTCTTGATTGAGCTTGCACAAAAACATTATAATAATAATAACTAAACGTACATTAATAAAGAAATTTCTTTCTTATTCTTTAGACAGAGAAGTGAGTATAATGCAGGTTAAACAGACCACAAAAGCATTTCTGGATAACTAAACATATAATGTATAAAAATAATTTCACTCCCAATTATGCATTCGTTCGTTTTTTGGTGAAAACAATGAGGAAAAGACTCGGATAAAAGGAAAATGAATGAGGATATATAATTGCTTACAATAACTCCTAAAATTAATTACTGACAACGACTGTTGCAATCACTTTTCCAATGCATCCAAATTTATGCATTACTAAGTGCACCCGACCAGAACATTTGATTATTATAAGTTTAGTAAACTTTATTTAATTTCATAAGAAATTATTTACAAATTACACACCATTTTCTCCAGAATGCGAATTAATTTTGTGAAAACAGATATTTCCAGAAAATTTAACATTATTGTATAGGAAGTGCGAAAGCTGCAGGTCACAATCCATTAGCAAAGTGAGATACGCATCGTATAATTAACAAGATATGTTAAACAGAAAACAAAGATCCCACGACATTTCACTCAGTGAAACAACCCGAAGGTTTGGTTCGGATAGGTGAGGCTTAAGCTCACCCCAGACTAAATCACAGGCATGTGCAATTCATACATTGCGGGTGGGAGGTCCAGTTCTTTTCCCTGGACCACCTCGCATTCGTGAATTTATTCAAGGAGGTATTCAAGGTTATTAATTCCCTCGAGATTTGAACCTTCGGTCAGCAGCCAAGTGTTCCACACATTCAGCTACCACGCATTAATTTACGTGGTCAATGACTCAAATTGCCAACGCACAAGCGTTGTTTTTGAAAAAAAATATGCGTCGCGGGAGGACAGTTCGCTCTCGTAGTTCGGGGTCGACATGCACGGCTGGTGGTTCACGCGTCCAGGTCGCAGGGGTACGATCACTATTCGCGGCGGATATCATAGGTCAGGTGGCCGGAAGCCACACGGGGTCACCCACGCGCCGACCGGGCATCACCTATGCAAGCACCCACGACTAATTGTGCCAGCAATGCCTCGAAATAAGCGAGGCCGGAGTCTGCGTACGTTGCGGTGGACCGCGGCCCGGAAAGAGAGAATAGCAGAGCGGAGGAATGGATCGAATCATGCATGGCTGGTCCAGATGCGATGCCGACTCTGGGGCAGGGAGGGAGGGTGAGGGACGCAGTAAAGAGGGGCAAAGAGGGAGCTCACCTCAGGAGATCCGCTTTCAAAAAATCTCAATAAAGAAGGAGTTGAAGGAGGAAAAACTTTTGTAATTTATTTTTTCCAAGTAGGTTATCGTGGAGATTATAAAGGTTGCCAGTGATTCTTCGGGTTTTTCTTTTCGCGTTTATCCATTTTACTGGACAATATTTCGCCGATGTTCCAGTTGGCTTTCTCAAATCTACTGACGCGTCGATGCAGAAATTTGGTTGTCTTTAGTCGGCGTCAAACAGGGTGTATTTAACGACAACCAAATTCCTGATTCGAAAATTCAATGGACCAGGGGCAAGGAGCTCACCTCAGGAGATCCGCTTTCAAAAAATCTCAATAAAGAAGGAGTTGAAGGAGGAAAAACTTTTGTAATTTATTTTTTCCAAGTAGGTTATCGTGGAGATTATAAAGGTTGCCAGTGATTCAACGTTGGATATTGTCCAGAAAATGGCTAAACGCGGAAGAAAACCCGGAAGAATCGCTGACTACGGTAATTTATTTTGTCCAATCACGGTTTCGTCACCGCGTAATATTTTTAAGGTGAGAAAACACACTTTCCTTGGGTTGATTATCGTGACAGTCGGACAAAATTAATCCTCATGTGGAAAAATCAAAGTTTTTACTCCATCAACTCCTACGATAAAGATTTCCACCAAGCTACTATTAATTAACTCAATAAAGAAGTTTTCAAGCTTGCATTATCATCTCTTCCGTCTAAATTTAGTGCAACCGATATTTTATCATGAAAAAAATTGTTCATTATACACATGGGCTTGTTTGCGCTAAATAGTATTGATTCATATTTCGAATATAATATTGGTACGGGTGGTAGTAAACATTATCGTGACAGTAAATTTTTTATACAACTCAAAACACGTTCAATACGTCAAGTTTTTGCTTTGTTCCTCACCTTTATTTAGTAAAGTTTTGCTATTTATTCTAATGTCTTCGAAACTCTAGAAGTATTATCTATAATATATTATATCATATTTATAATATATCATATGATATCATATTTTAAGAAACAAACCGTCGCCACTTGTCTGGGGAGAGAATTAAGTAATAATTCTGCCATCAGAACTAATTCCTACAAACTCTATGGCTTGATAACAAAAACCAAAATACCTTTTCAGTGGAAATGAATTTTTAAAATTATATTTCTGATTGCTTTTCTCAATAGATCCTCAACTCTATCATGCCTCGATCGAAGACCCACTGCGGCTCCCAGTTAAGCAGACAGGGGATTTAATACACAAAACCAATTGCACTGGCTACGCGCTTTATATTGCATTGTCACGCAGACAGAGAGAGGATAGAATCAGACAGGAAATCAACGAGGCCCAAAGCGTTACCGATATCAGTGGCTGCTCTAGTGTGCAGGGGGCGAGGCCGCCCGTCTGAGCGATGTGTACCGCACTGCTATATCCGAAGCATAATTACGCTATTCTCTTCTCGGCTCTTCACTGGAGACAATGAACAAATCGTTAATTGAATGAGAGAATGCGCGTGCAGAATGCAAATGAACGCGCACGGTTCCGCTAATTAAGGCGTTCCGCAAATTTCGAACCGGGCCTGACACAATTTTCTCAGTCCTAAGTAGCTCTACTTTTTTTCTCAGTGAAATCAAGCCTCTTTCCACCGTGCTGTGAGCACGATAACGTTATTTCACGATCCGCCCCTCTAACAGAACAAAAACTTGCTCCATTCAACGAAGTTTCAAGCAGTTCTCACTGATAACTTTGATAATCAAGTTTGATAGAAGTAGCACGGCGATTCTTCCACAATTTTACAGATTAAACCTATCCACAATACGGTAAAATCCGAAGCCAATGATTTTTGGCCCCGCGGCTATTAATAAGAGAAGGAAGCAACGTCTATGAAACAAAAGCTTTAAACACTGGACTCAAAGTATCAAATTATTCATGCATTTTTTCAACAATGACGTAGATATTGCGCAAATTAGGCAATCATCAATATAAGTATTCATGTAAAAAATATAGTAACTACGGCTTGAGCTAACAATAATAGGACCCATTAAAAAATAATAAACATTATTTATCAGTCCTTAAGGTAAAATTTGACTATATAACTGTTTTACTCAAGATGAATCAATAAGAAAGAGTAATAAGGGTGAGATAGTGAAGTAATTTCATCAGATTTAACATTAAATCACTGCCATAGCATATAAGAAATTTCCATATCGTGAACAGAATTACCTCCACACATAACGACACATGGAACCCTGGCCGCGGCGTCACTCATTAGGTATGCGAAATCGATAAGGATATAAATTAACCGAGTCGAGTATAAAGAATATAAATTGAGTACACTTTCCCGGTTATTGTGTCGAGCCGATTGCTTTCCAATTATGTTGACTACATTTCCAAGATTCTTTGCAACAAACATGAGAAGTAATAAAATGGCCTCATAAACGAGCAAAATTATTCCACATTAAACCTTTAGCGCATTGAATTTATTTTCATAAAACACCACGCGGCAATGAGATGGTTTTCCATGGAATCAATCATGTAAGGAACATAAGACAGGGCTTTTTCCTGTCCTCAAATCTCTTCCTACAAATTACTTTCGAATATGGACTACAGTGTGAAAACAAGTGGCACAGTTCTGCACGAGGATCAGTAAAGACCATATTTAACTTTTGGTCTTAGAGAATTATTCATTGAAATAGCATAAAAGCCGGCAGAAGCGAAATTTTGCTGTAAAAATTACATGATTTTACAAAAACAACGAATCATGATAAAGTTAGTAAATGGCACAAAATTCCAGTTCTCAGTTGGAGTGGGTATTTGAGAATCGGGGCTAGAGTCAGCGCGATAAAAGAAGCTATTATCCTCGGCGACTTCAAAAGGCCTCATAGCTATAGCTTCGGTGAAACTTTTTTTGGGCCAAACCGCTAACTAGAAACAATGAGGAGGTCTGGGGAGATGCAAGGTTAAAAATAAAAAACCGAGAAAAGAGACACACCCACAAAAGGGAAAGGTGGGCGGTTAGATGAGCTCAAAAAGGTCGAAAAGGAGGTATAGGGTGAACATGCCGCCTCATCAAAGGGATTAAATTTTAGCCTCCTCTCCCTATAAATATAACAGAGAGAAAGGTGCGACCTGTTGATGGTCCGACTAAGGAAAAGGATTAAAAGAAAATATTACCTAGAGAATGATGGCGAAGAATCGTGTAAAGCCCGCTAGCAAAGAAATACGGTAGTAATGCTATGATTTGACCTTATCACATTATACATATCTTCTATGAAAAAAAAGCTACTAATGCATAACAAACACAAGTTTTTCAACTGTTTTTCTAGAAAGATAAAATATTTAATGCCATTGAAAATGTATTGAGCGGCACTCGTGCGGCCGTTGCATGCAATCATGAGTGTTACATGAAATATTCAGACGAAAAGACATAGGTTCTTGAGCTAACTCGTAAATAAAAAAATAAAACCAATTTCACTAAGGACTTTGTTGAGGCTTCCCTAGGTTGTTGACAATTAGTAACGCATTGAAAAGGCAATGAGAATCTCTTCATACAATCGAGTAGCTAGGTAGACAAAACACAGGAAATTGAGACTATTGATTCTTCAATTGAAATAATATATTGCAAAATCTGATATATTTTTATTTTTAAAACTTTTATTCTAATACCACCAAATACAGCTCATAATAGCCATTTGACATCAGGGTATTCAACAAATTTAACAAGTACACGTCCACAAACAACAATGCCCTGAACAGGGGAAACCTACCAAGGCGGGATTCGAACCCGCGACCTCTTATTTGGTAGGCAAGGACGCTACCCCTCCGCCACCGAGGTCGGCAAATAGCGGAAAATGAAATCTTTTTTACATTTTATTGGCATGTTTAATACAATGCAACCTATGATTTCTTTACAAAATATAATCCCAAGAAAAAAATTATTTATCGTAGGGCAAAAACGAAATACACCGACTTTCGAACGAAGAACATGTTTTAAATCAAGGAGTTCCGGAAATTGAGAGAGAGAGAGGGAGAGAGAGAGAGAGAAAGAGAGAGCCTTGAGCGATTTAAAAAGGGGAAAAATCTGTGTCGGCTTCATCTAGCCTATTGAGAGAGAGGGGACGAGGGAAACGAACATTGCAGGTCGTGCAGAGCTTGCTCACGCAAAATCAATAGAATAGCCCCCCGGAGACACTACAGTCCTGCTTGCTACCCTCCCCACTCCACCTACCCTTTCCTTCTTTCCATTAATTCCTGAATAGCTAGTTGAATTAATTTTAAACGCAGGAGTGTGTTCCTAAAAAAAACATACGCCGACTTGTGTTTGAATATTTGATCCCGTGAGTAATCACCATTAACCTCTTGCATAGATACCCGGAAAGCAGGCTGGGTGGAAAAAAAATACGTAAGCGCTCGTGAAAGAGGAACTTGTTTTAATAAAAAAAGAATAAACAAAGATATCTGCTGTTCCTGATATCGTCAAACAAGGAGCACTCAACAAAAAAGCTTCACATCCACTATTATCCTTCCACGAGACAACATCCTGTCCCTAAGGATACGATATTCCACATCATCAAGCCAAACTGGTCAATTCATGGGGATGAAAGACTTTGTGTGTCGATTTTTGAAGCCTTTATCTCGCAGGAAACCAATACAGTTTTAGAATGCACACAGTAGTGTAACCTTTGTTAAAAAAATACTGTGCGCCTGAAATTAAACTAGATGGGGAATTAATAATAATGAAGGTATCTAAAAGCTGAATTTCCAGATTATAAGAAACATGGCATTCCCATTATTTCAGACTTTAAATATAACGTCAAAGTGCTTCAATCAAATAGTTGTGAGGAAAGGGCGATATGAATAGCGGTCAGAATCGTAAACACACGGCCATCAGTTCTCTGTCGGACCGTTATCACCTAACCTGACTTTTCTTTAACCAAAAACCACACAAAAATTGAAACTAACAAAAATAAGACTTGTTCAATGAAAAAACGATGACAGTCGTAATTGCCAATCGACTGTGAATATTTTCAAATGGGTAGGTGCCTTTTTTTGTCGTCGGCCAAATAAATGCTGAGTCTGTGAGTGAGTGCACAGACAATACTTCCCAGTGGAACGAAACGTTTCGCAAAACTCTGCACTTGTAATTTTCCACGGCCGCAGCTGACTCCCAGCGCATTCATCAGCTTAGCTCTACGGACGCACAATGAGGAAAGCAAACAAACAAGCGACGCGCTCAGCTGTCAGCGTCCTAAAGGGTACATTATTTTGCCATCAACGTCATCTCTCGAATTGATGAGACGAAAGAGAAGAAAAAAACATACAGCCATTGACATTAGCACACTAGCAGACTAGAATCGTAACCCCCAGTCAGACTTTTGCATCAACGATTCAAAGAAACTGAGAAAAAGGTCATTTGGAATTTTTCAGTGTAAATGGTTTTAAATTCGCAGAGAAAAGATATAATCGAGCCTACAAGTTACTTAAAATTAAGAACCCTTGGAGGATATATTTCATATAGGGATCGCAAAGACATAAGATTAATGGGAACTCTCGGGGAAAATAAAATTTAAAAATAAGTAAGTTAAAGGGTCGTTAAAGCGCAAAGAAGTTGAAAATGACACGAATATCACGAATACACGTCACATCTGAATGAAAATTGTTAATTAGATTAAAATTCATCACAATAAAACGAAAAAATTATGCGTTTTCATCTGAAGGGCAAACAGTGCAACTCGGCGACAAATTCATGGAGTCATGTGATTTAATTAAGACATTCATCAAAAGACTTCATCTCCCAATAGCAGCTTTTCAAAAAATGCATGCTGCCATCTTACGGTAATAACTGGAAAAATCTCACAGGACATACTAAGGGTGAGCAGTGAAAGATTGAATACCGAGCTGTTTTCGTCGAGATGGGCAATTGAATAACATAAAAATATTTTTCAAATGCAAAAAGATCCTAAATCCATTAGTTTACGAGCTACGGGTGAGTTTTTATTTTAATTTAGGGCGGAAAAAATAATGAAACATGTATTACGTAATAATTCCAGAGCACAAGGCCAACCCTTTTAGACACTAATCTTTGATATCACAATTTGCGCAAAATATCAAATGGCTGATAAATATTTTTGCAAATGACAGGTATTTATATATTTTTCACTTTATCACACTAAATTTTTCAGCTATTGAAATAATATGTATCATTCAATATATTGAAACGATGCTGCATCTCTACTCGATACACAAAATAACGGTATACTTTATTTTTGAAAATGGTGATTTCCAATCACTTCGGGACTCCTACAACGAAAACACGACCACAGGAAGGGGATACTTCACAAGCATTTTCGTTCACGACGATATTATTTTCGAGTGAAAAGCGCCGTCCCTTCCGTTAAAGGCACGGACATGGATTTATATTTCATTTCGCCGGACAACCGCTCTAAATCCCTTTCCAAACTATTGTGCTTCGCAACAAAAAAAAATGAAAACTCTTCGGTTGGCATGTTATCATTGTGCGGCAGACTCATACCATGGGAATTCCACGACAAGAAGGACGTTAGCAAAAAAGAAATTTTCAAAAAAAAGATGAACACTGAAATGTGCACAAAGAATTCGCCATGTTACGAGGGAAGACCGATAAATCCACGGGGAAGTGGACGCAAGCTCGGCGGGTGGCTATCATAAATATCGCTGCGGATTGCTGGA